>NC_141141.1:32772353-35382353 GCF_053477565.2 Lygodium microphyllum
TATGACCTCATGACATGGAAGCTTGAGGTGAGTAAGGATGTGAACTTTGATGAGGCTTTAGCCTCTGAGGATCCTATTGATGGTTCTATTTCGGGTAATTCTTCAATCATTGGTTGACTCTCCCTCGCCCTCAGTTCCTCTCCTTCCCCCAAAGTTTCTGCTTTGCATCCCTTCCTCGTCATCCCCCCCTCCTTCTCCACCCTCTATTATGGCTTCCCTACCACCTTTGATAGGTGCGACCACTACTTATTTGTCATACACTTCCATCCCTTCAGCCTCCCCTCTAAAGTCTTCTAGGGATGATTAGTCATTAGAGGGGGAGCCTTCTTCAAATGAGGAGGATTTACCTTCCCTTGGTGAGGGGGAGTCCCTACACCACAAGTGCATTACAAGTACCAAAGGCCACTTAGTCTTGCTCATAGTAGGATGATGAGCCTATTCATGTCCCTTATTGCTATACCAACTACTCATGCATGATTTAGGCATTTCTCACATTCATCCTACTCCTCCAGGTCCATGCAAATCAGCTCGCTTACAAGCCTAGTAGAATAGTTATGTGAACTATGCTCTTATGTCATAGATTCTTCATGCTAGTGAGCCTACTACAGTTGAGGAGGCTCTTGTGTAGGATATTTGGCATCAGGCCATGCAAGAGGATCTCAACTCTATTGAGCATAATCAAAATTGGGAATAGGTTTTGCGTCTCCTAAAGCAGAAGGTGATAGATGTGAAGTGGATCCATAAGACAAAGTACCTTGTAGATGGCTTTGTGGATAAGCACAAAGCTAGGTGAGCGGTGGATTTTTGACCCTGAAAAGTGCTCAAAATTTGCCCAAAAACCTGAATTTCAAGAGAAAATCAAATCATGTTGAAGGCAGCAGAGGTAGTTGGGTCAATTTTAAGCGGCAAGCAAAAGCGGGTTTCAAAAGCGCTTTGAAGACACACCAAGAGATGGTTGCAAAATATTCATAATTTTTTTGGGTGTCAAATAAGAATTTTGGAAGTAGCCGGAAGTGGGGGACCCCGGGACGGTCAAGTAGAAATTTTCAGATCATGAAACAGACGTCGGGACGTGGAAGTGGCAATGCCTGCAATGGAGGCCAAGGAAACAATTAATGTAAATGGCCCTTTAAGAGGAAAAGGGGTGACCCTTGGGGCCTCCCCCTCCAAACTAAAATAGACTGGGGGGGGGGGGGGGGGGGGTTTTGGCAAAAAAAGAAGAAGAAGAAGGGGGGGCGCACTACTGATGAATGGAGGGAGAGGGAGAGGGGCCATGGCACTTCAACCTACCCATATCAATCGATGAGATCAGCCTCTTCCTCGATGTTTTCGCTCTCCATTGCCACTCTCACCTTCACAATTGGCTACATGGTTGATCAGATTGAAATCTAGTATTTCTCTCTCCTCCCTCTCTCTCTTCCAAATGGTGATTCACACGAGAGAAATCAAGAAGAAGAGGAGCTGAAGGATGCTTGTCCAACGGTGGTTGGCGGACTGCTCCAAGATCAAGAGGAGGTTGAGGGAAGGTGTTTAGCACTGAAGAATGATGGTTGGTTGGTCCGTTCAACCCATATTAATTATCAAAAAACCCGCAACACATGAATAAGCGGTATGCTTCATTTTTATAAAGAAAATTTACTTCTTTTTTATGTTTGATGGTTGAAATGGTGTGCATTTGCAGCAAAAATTTGTTTGAATCTTGTTTGCATCATGATTGAGGACTGTACATAAAAGAAATGCAGAACCGTAATGATACATAGTCGTAAGAATTAAATTACGACCTGAAAAGTGCATTTTTAGAGGGAAAATGAAGGTTTTATTGGTTTCGGGTGGGGAAACGAAATTCATGTGGGATAAAATTCTGATAAAAACTATCTTTCAACTGTCATAATCAGTCAAGAATCATAGATAAAAAATACCCTATTTTTATGAATAGACAAATAGGGAAAAAAAAGAGAAAAATGGGGTTTTGTGCTTTAAAAACTAAGTAAAAATATGATTAATGGTTGTGAATGTTTAACAAGGCTAAGGCATGAGGATTAAGGCCTAGTTTAGCCTTGTCTTTATGTTTCAGTGCATTTTTAGTGCTTTTCATATGAAAAATGACATACAAATGAACCTTAACCCTATGTAATGTTGCAAAACCTAAATGGTTAAGGGGAGAAAGCATTCGTGAGTGTGTTTAGTTGCTAGAAATATATCGAATTCTGATTAATTTGGTTTATGCATAGCATATAAGCCAATACAAATTTAAGCTTAAGGAGACTAGTAGCACGAGGAAACTTGGTGCTAGTCTCTAGCAATGCAGCAACAACGAGTAGATAAAAAATAATTAAAAGATTGTTTTAGAACACCATGAAAGCTGGAGTTTAGGCCCCGGAACGTGCCTAAAAATAGGAGAAAAATGGGGAAATGCGGGGAAAAATACCCGATCGCGAAGGCGGCGGCTCGATCCAAGACGATTTTAAGCGTCAAGCAGTCGACGGGCGCCCAAGTGACACATGCGGATTTTTAGTAATTTTTCTGTCAGTCAGGACTAGATGCGGGAGTTGCAGTCCTGTCCGAGGCCCCAAGACGAACTCACAGAAATTTCTAGAACTCAGTTTCGATGCCGGATGCTCAAGATTGCCCAAAACCAGCCGACCGCCCGCAAGAAAGGCCAAAATTTGAGAAATGAAAAGACATAGTAAGTGGGGGGTGCCCTTTGGGGGCTTCCCCCCCCACAAAAATTTGCGCGGGGACGAGAGGAGGTTGTCGACCTGCATGCGCGCGGAAAAAAAACGGCCCCCCCCATGAAATGATGAATGTGGGTCATGAAGACTCGATGTAGGTGATAGCAGGGCCAGACTGCATAACTTCTCGGCATCAAATCGCCACTCCTCGCACGCAAAACGGTGGACTGATCAGAGAGATAAAATTTCAGTCTTTCTCTCTCCTCCCTCTCTCTCCCCTAAGAGGCAGTTCGTGTGTGGGAAGGAGCAATGAAGAAAGGACGATGAAGGCTTGTCCGACACGGATCGGATCGTTCCACGGGCTGAAGACGATGGTGCGTGACCGTCAGAAGCATTGAAGGCTGCTGGATTCCCTGATTTGCAGCATGGAAAAAAAACCCGAAACACGCGTTTAAGCGATAAACTAAAAATTACAAAGAAAATTTAGTGTTTTATGCTTTTGATTGATGGAATGCCGTTCATATGGACTAAGATTTGATTATGTTGCTTATTTTTCTGAGTTCTTACTGTTTATAACCAGAAATTATGAAAAAACACGCATTTCATGGCTCGAAATAATGTCAAGAAACCCGAAAACGCATGAAAAATGGGGAAAAACAAGGGTTTTGAGCGTATAAATGGGGAAAATGTTAATACACATCAACTAAATATCTTTTTATTCAGCAAATGAACTAAGGGCCACAGCCCATGAACCGGTTTTTTATTTTCAGCCAATAAAAAATGGGAAAAATAGGGGAAAATACCCATAAAATGATGGAAAACCCCCAAAAAATAGGGGAAAAACACATTTGGGGTGGGGAAAAAATTAGGAAAATTAAGATAAATGTTTGTGGATGTGTAACAAGGCTGAAGCATGGAGATTTGCTTCAGTTCAGCCTTGTTTGTGTGTTTTAGTGAGTTTTTTTCCATATTTTTACACATAAAATGATAAGGGAAGAAATTCTAAATAGCGAACAACAAAGCAATAACTGGATAATGGAAGCATGGCATGAAAATTCATTTAAATGCTGCATAAAATGAAGGAAAGTTGCTGATTTTCTTTGCATGGCATATAGAGAAAGACGGTTATTTAATAAAGAACCTAGTAGCACGAAGAATATTCGGTGCTAGGTTCCAGCAACGAAGCACGTGCGTTAGAATAAAGATCATGGAAGGAAATGTTTTTTGCACATTCACAAATACTGATTCTCCTACATGATTGAGCACTTATATGGCATCCACCTATTGCATAGAGCATGGTATTTAAAACGGTATCAGAAATACTGGATGCATAGCACTTGGTTGCTATAAAATGAATGACCCACGTTGAGAGTGTGAGGTTCCCAAGCTGTGTGAAGCCGAGGGTTTAAGGGGAAAGAACAAGTGAGGGAAAATGTGGTACACTCCTGGAACGTCTTTGGTACCTTGAGTGCAGTTTGTTCGTATTGTTCTATATGTTATGCGACGCACCAAGGGGCCAATCCCTGCGGTGTAGGAGAGTCGCAGTGGGGTGGCGGCATTCTGCCGTAGGAGACCTCCTTTGTAGGTGAAACGTGGCTCTTTGCCAATGTGATGGGAAGCTCCCTCTGAGGAGTAGTGGGTAAAATAGGAAATTGGACTACAAACGATACAAACGTGATAAAAGATAGGAAGGCAAAATGTGTATGTCCTCAACGCTCCTGGCCGCGAGGCCGTGGGGTCGTTGAGTGGGTGAGAGCGAGGTCCGGCTAGTGCATGAGCCAGTGCCGGCCCGTTTTTAGGTCCATCACACCATGTGGCTAATTTCTAATCATAAAATGGTTTCTCACAATAGTCATACACCTCGGCATTTTGCATGCCACATGGTATAAAACCTGGATGCATAGCACTTGATTGCCTAATAAATGACCAACGTGGAGTGTGCAAGGATACCCTTGTTGTAGGCTAGATGATCATTTCTTGGGGAAAGTGCTTGGTAAGGAAATATTGAAGTCTCCTGGATCATTCAAAATCAAAGAGTGGATATTGTACATTTGTTCTATATGTTTGGAGTAGTGTATCAAGGGGCCAATCCTCAAGATGTAGGGGAGCTGTAGTGGGGCCACGACACTCAACCAGGAGGTTGCCTCCTTCGTATGTGATACACAGTATATTTTACAAATGTGTATGGGATCTCCCTCTAAGGAGTAGGGGACGGCAAACGTTGGACTGTGTCCTATTACAAACACAAGATCAATATTAGAGTTTAGTGTAGCATGTCCCTTAGACGCTCCTTGTCCGCGAGGCCATGTGGGGTGTCATGTGTCTTAGAGGTCCGGCAAGTGCTAGAGAGCTAGTGTCGGGCCCATTTTAGGTATCGACACTAGGCTTGTTGGCAATGGTTTTTTCTCAAAGAGCAAGTTTGGACTATTTTGAGGCTTTTACACCTAGAGCTTGAATGTCTACTAATTGGATTATTTTGGCTCTTTCAACCCACCACCCTTGGCCTATTTATAAGATGGATGTTAAATCTACTATGGTTTCATTGAGGAGGAGATTTGTGTTTCTTAACCTTCGGTTTTCTTGTGCAAGGGAAGGAGGACCATGTATATAGATCATTGTAGGCCCTCTATGGCTTGAAGTAGGCTCCTCATGCTTGGTATTGGAGGATTGATAGCTTTTTTCTTTAGAGTGTCTTCCATTGATATATAGATCATTGTAGGCCCTCTATGGCTTGAAGTAGGCTCCTCATGCTTAGTATTGGATGATTGATAGCTTTTTTCTTTAGAGTGGCTTCCATTGATAAGATCATGACCCCAACCTATACTTCAAGGTTGAGGATGACATGTATTTTTTTCTCATCTTGTATGTGGATGATCTTATTACTATACGGAGCTCTACTCAAGACCGTACTCTTGAGATTTTGAGACAAGAGTTTTGACATGACACATCTTAGGATCCTCCACTTCTTCCTTGGATTGGAGATCTATTAGATGGAACATATCATTTTTATTTTGCAACATAGACATATTTCCAAACTTCTCTGAGAGTTTGGTATGCTGATTGTCGGTCTATTTCTTGCCTCAAAGACCTAGAGTCCAAGCTTTTGGTAGCTAGAAGATGCCACCCATTATAGGTGTCTTATTGGCTCTCTCATTTGGCTTATCACACTTTGCTAGATGTTTCTTTTATTGTGGCATTGTTGTCTTCTTTCATGAAAACTCCCACTTAGGAGCATTAGAGAGTGGGCTTGCACATTCTTCATTATTCATAGGGGACTCGATCTTATAGGATCATGTATGGAGAGAGGGTTACTCTCTTTGGTTGGAGTGATTCTAACTGGGCATGTGATGTGGATTCACAATGGTCCACTTCAAGTTATGCCTTCTCTCTTGGATAAAGAGTTATCTTGTTGGTAGTAAAAAGCAACCTATTGTGGCCCTTTCTTCTACAGAGGTAGAGTATCATGCCTTATGTTCTATACCTATGGAGGTAGTTTGACTTTATCACATGTTGGAAAATATTGATTCTCACAACCTCGTGGACCTATGGAGCCATGTATGGACAACGAGAGTGCTCTAGCTCTTTCAAACAACCCTATGTTTCATGCTCATAGGAAGCACATCGAGGTTTAGTACCACTATGTTTGAGAGTGGATCTTGGATTCCATGTTAGCGATGACCTATTATCCCATGGAGGAAAATGTGGATCTCCTCACAAAGCCTTTTCCCAAGGCTTCTATGCTTCATCACATGAGGTTGTTGGGTCTTCAAAACCACCTAAGATTTGAGAGGGGGTGTTAGCCTACATATGGTTACATGACAAAAGGTTCATCAAAGGCAATGATAGCTCACCCAATGCATCAATAAGCCTTCAATAGTAGCCCACAAATGACATGAAGTTGTGAATCTCCATAGGATTAGTGGATGGGCTCATCACACTGCAATGATAGCTACCTTTTTAGGATCGGTAGTAATGTGAACCACACTCACAACATGTCCCAAAAAATAAACCATAAGGTACTCCAAATATGCACTTCCATGGATTAATGTTCTACAACACTCTTAAAATTGTTGATAAATTTTAGCTATTTCAATGAGATGTGGATCTCAAGTTGTGATAGCTCCCAAGCCATCTATAAATACCTTAAGCTCCTCTACTAAAATATCTCCAAAGGTCTTGTGGACTGTCCTTTGCTAAGATCTTGGGGCATTACATGAATCAAATGCAATAATGTGGTATGCAAAGGTACCAACGATTGTAATACATATTGTTTTAACTTGTCTAGTTTTGCTATGGCCATTTGGTTGTAACTTGCAAATCAATCCATAAATAAATATATTGTTTGCCCAACTAGTAACTTTGATTAATAAAGGGTAAAGGATAATGGTCCTTAACAATTTGCTTATTCAACTCTCTATAGTCCACATATAGGTGGATTTGATTGTTTTTCTTTTTCCTTATCACTATTGGCAATCAACACTCAGTATGTTTTATAGAAAAAATGAAACTAGCCTTTTTGTAGATGCATCAATTCCTCAAAAAGAGGCCATCTAAGCTCAAAAGGGATTCTTTTGACCTTCTATCTCATTGGTTTATTTCCTTACTTTAATGGGATTGTGTGCATGGCAATAGGGGAATCCCCTTTAACTTATCATAGTTCCATGTGAGCACATCCTTAAATTCAAGGAAATTGACACATAGTCGTTATGCTCAAACTTGAATAACATGGCAACAAGTTTAATAAAAAAGAGATCAAGTGGAGTCCCAAGGTCCAACTCCATTACATTGACTCACTTGAACTAGTGGTTCCTCTGCCCAAGGTTCCTTCAACCTCCCAATGTTTAGTAGGAGATAGAGGTCTTTTATTCAATGGCTACTCAGAGTAAGCATCAAGGATCACCCTCTTCACTCATTTCCAAAAGTCAAATGGACCGGCTTGCAAAATCCATGGTTGTTTAGGTAACATTGATAGTTTGACCTCCTAGCAAACCTAATGACTCAAAAGTTGAGGGTAAGATTTGATAGTTTGACTCCTAGCAAACCTAATGATTGAAGTAAGAGCTGATAGTTTGTCCTCCTAGCAAGCCTAATGACTTGAAAGTCGAGGGTACATTTTGATGTGGGCAAAAATCACTAGCACTTGGGAAATAAGTCCTTTAGGTTGTCTTCAACTAGTGTCTCCCATCTTCAATATGGTGGTGGTATCATTCTCAATGGGTTTGTAGTCTCTCTTATAGATACATGCTCATAATGCTCATTGAATAGCCCAAGTCTACTACTACATCTTCCATGAGAATATCATCCATGAAATCCTAAATCCTAGGGAAGTTATTTTCAATATACCCATTTAAAATCATTACAAATGATTTGGAATCACTTTTTGGCCTTATCAGAATTGCCATGTCATTATCATATTAGAAAAAGGGGACCAATGGGGATAACTATATCAATTGTACCTCAAAACTATATTATGTAACATATCACTAGCAAGATCTTGGTGAGAGGATTCCAATGCACCAATTTCTAACAAATTTAGAGTTTATATGCTTGGGCATTGAGGAGATTATATGTGATATCCTTCCCTGCAGCCCCTCCTCTACTCAGGTTGACAATCTCAAAGACCCAAGCAACAGCATTCAAGCATCATGTGACATTTTCTGCGTTTTTCTAAAAATGTAAATTTGCACTCTTGACCAAAAAACAACCTCAAAGGTTTTGTAATGGTAGCCTCATCCTCATTTATCATTATAGAATATTCTCTAGAATCTAAAGAGCTTAAAAGGCCTTTCACTCAAGTTAGACTTGCTTATATTAGAGTCAGTTGTAGGACCTTCCTATGCTTTCTAAACTTTAATAATGTCTCTAATATCATTAGACGTGGAAATTCCACTAATAAGAAGCATTTCAGTCAAACTAACCCCACTATTGTTGACAGCTATGCAAGCTTAGTCCATCAGGTTACAACCTAACTCTAGTTAAAGGGCATGGTTACATTAGACCTAGTTGAGTTTTACTTTGACTTAGTATGTGTGATAAATGATTGAAGACAAGAAGAGAGTATACTTCTCTCTTTGAGCTTATGGCCCCTATGTCTATCTCTCTCTCTACATAAACATGGTATTAGAGCCATTGTAGTGGACCAATCCAATTAGGTACAGTAGTCAATGTATGGAAGAGGGGGCATCTCAAGAGCTGGGGGGAAAACAAGGAAGACGATTGAGGTAGATGTGTTTCAAAAGAAGGTTGTGGAGTTGGTTGTCAGACATGCTTTGAAGGGGGCAAGTCTGATCATGAAAAGGTCCCTAGCTCCTTTAATGGACATTGTCTTCTTTTTCACAAGCCCTAAATACTTGAAGCTATTTAGATTGTAAAGGTTGCTTGGTTCACTAGTGAATTTCATAGAAGCATTGGAGTTGCTGTTCCTCTTCAAGGAACTTGTTGTTCTTCTCGACGAGCTGCTAGAGCAAATCATGGGCATACGATAGACATCCTAGTTGAAATTGGCTTTCCCTGATCGATTGGGCTTGAGGCTTTTCCCACTACTACTATGAGGGTAATTACTTCAACAAAGAGGAAAAGAAGGACTTGCAAGAGGAGGCAAAGATTGCGAAGCATGTCCTCGGGCTGAAAACGTCTTCCTCCATATCCAATGGTTCATCAATTGCAAACCAAAAGATAGAATTAGATGGACATGAGGAAGGCAAGTTGCCTTTTAGTATGCTCAATGTTGGAAAAATAAAAGGAAGAAGTCTTGGAGCTAGGAGGAGGTAGACCTACTATGGAAAGTTGTGCAGAAATACTCTAAGGGCGACAACAAAAATGACTACAAATTAATCCATTTTCCAAAACCATTACAAAATGCTCCGTCTAAGGATAGTTTAACAATAGGAAATCAATGAGTTAACTTAGTCATGAATGCTAACAGGAGCTTATGCTTATTACAAAAGGCAATAGCCTATGTGTTTTAGGTAGCAAATCATCTGTGTATGCTTAGAATTTGCTATTGCAACCGTTACAACTGCATGCCAAAGGAATGGTTGTCATTGGTGTAAGGGAATTGATTTACCTATTGTGCTTGGTGCTCTTATAATTACATTGTAAATATGGTCTGAAGGACAGCATATACATAGGACTGTAGCATGTGCTTCATAAGAGGATTGTTGGACAAGATTACTTGGTGAAATTAGTGGTAGATACCATACTGAGGTCTTGAGTTAGGCTTGTTGATCCTCTGATGCATATTGCTACAGCCTTGATGTTGCAGTTTTTTAGAGGAAATTGCTCTTATCTATGTAACACAGAATGACCAAAATCAACATATATTGTTTGCATAGTAGAAGGATGTTATTAATTGCAATGTATGTTTAAGCAATCAAGCTTCTGAGAGATTTGGACAATGGTGTGTTTGAAGATGCAGAAATACAACATGAGTGATGTCATTTGTTGCATTGTTCTTTTAGCTCTCAATATCACTGACGTAGTTTATAATGGTTTCTCTTGCTCTAAAATTGTATGTCTGATTTCAAACATTAATGATGTAGGGACTACATTTTAGACAAAATGCACATTAGTATTTTGTGGAAATGCCTATGCTACTTGCCCAAGCTATGCCTGCAATGCTAGTCACCAAGTAAAAGTTTTGTATTTCAAAATCCAGATCACCAAGTCATCATGCCTATAGTTGAAGCTAATGTTGCATTTGGGCTTAGTTGGTTAAAACTCCTAGATGATGAAATGAACCTAGTTGGCCTATTGGATGAATTTCCTATTAACACCATATTAGAGAATTTGGAAATTTCCCAAGTCCCATTTTCAAATAAGTTATACATATTTGACCATGTGGCTAAATCTTGATCCATATTTGAAAGTGAGATTTGGAAAGGTAGCTTATATAGTATTTACTCCACCTTTAAGTAAGACAACAATATTTGACTATATGGTCAAATAATAAAGGTATTAGGGGTTCCCAAAGTGCATGAGAATTTCCAAATTTCCTAATATAGGGTTTATTTAGAATGTATGCTAAATTTTCTACAAAACAAAGCAAAAATTTGATGGTTGTTGTTGGAGTTATTTGAGCTCTAAACTGGACAAGCACAAGTGGTTAGATGTATGGATGTCTCACACACATACTTAATAATAAGGCACATGTATTGGCTGAGAATGCAATTGTTTATGTTGCTAAAAATTTTAGGCTATTGTCTATCAATAATGTTGCAACATACCTACTTGTCCTTTATGCAAAAAATGAAACCTACTTGGCATGCAACTATACATGGTTGTTATGACATATGTCTGGAGATATTTGTGATGTTTTTGAGCTGAGAAATCATTGGTTTTTGCAGTCAATTTAATGTTATAAAATTTCTTGATTAACACTGTCCTACCTATATATACAATGGTCTCAATAGACATTGATCTATGAAAGGTGTACTTGGTTTGCAAGGAGTTAGGCACTGTCTATTTTAAGACTACATTGAATACATAAAGTTGTAGAGATGGCAAATGCTGATAGGACTGACAACATCACTCAAATAGTGGGTGAGAAGTTGGATAACAACAATTATGCTTTCTAGAAATTTTGCATGGAGAACTTTCTCATCTCGAGAAAGGCTATTGGGATCTTATGACAAGTGATGAAATGGACCGAACCTTCTAGACAGATATCCAACTCCTAAATAGCAGAAAGCACACCATGCTCAACTTGAAGGTGCTTGTAGAGTCTTGCAATGGATCTTAGCATCGTGCATTATAGATGCAATGGTCATGTAGATAATGATTTGCAAGTCTCCTAAAGATGCTTGTAAAATCTTAATGAGATACTATGGTACTACCATTAGTGCGATAAAAATATAGCTAAAGTAGAAGTTTAACACAATAGATAGGAAAGTAAGGTCCATTCATGACTATGTGATTGAGATAAAGGCTATTACAGGTCAACTAGCATCCACTGGGATGACTAAGGTAGATGATGATGATTTGGTGGCTGTGACTCTAAATGGTCTAGGGCTTGAATACAAGTCTTTTGATATGTCTTTCAATCAAGGCTAAAATGCCTAACTTTAATGAATTGATATCCTTGCTTATCCATGAAGAAGTGAAATTGGGTTTGACTATGAGTAGATCTAAGAACAAAGATGTAGCTTTTTCCTCTAAATAGGGAGGCTGTGGTCATCATGGTAGAGGTTCTCATTGCGGTAGGGGAACCCAATAACATGCATCTCAGCATGGGCACATTGAGCAAGGATTTTGTGGTAGAGGTGGTGGATACTCCCATGCAAGGGGGAGATCTCAGTCTAGGGGAAGAGGATCCTAGCACACTCAGTCTACTCATGAGAATGCAAACAAGGATAAATATTTCATTATTGTGGCAAGAATGGCCACATTGTAAAAGAGTGCTGGAAGAATTAGGACACTGATCAAAAGGGTAGACAACAAGGTCACTATGCATCATCTAGTCATGTAGATATTGAGACTGGTGAGAGACTATTTGCTATGACTTATGTGCGAAAAAGGGGCAATTAGCAAGAAAAGTTTGATGATATCTGGTATATAGATTTTAGTGTCTCAAACCACATGACACCACATTGTGAGTAGTTTGATGAGCTAAAAATAGGTGCTAATGGCTATGTATGCACTGGAGATGATTCTCAGCATGTCATAACACACAGGGATTGTTCCTTTGGTTATGCTTGATGGCAAGAAAAAGAAATTGCACGATGTCTTGCATCACCATGAATCTATTATTTGTTGGTCAGATGGTTGAGCAAAACCTATAGGTATGATTTAATAGAGATGGCTACTTCATAGAGGAGTATGGCAGAGGATGTAAGTTGGTTGCTAAAGGCCAAATACATGGTAGGATGTTTACACTAGATGCAAACATCCTTGAGTTGAATGGTGCTATGTTTGCTCATGATAGGGCAAGTATCCAAGACAATGATATATTAAATAGATGGATTGGACGTATAAATGTCAAAAAACCGAAAACTATGCAGCATAAGGACATTGTTATATAGGGCTACCAAGGTTTAAGTATGCTGATTTGGTACATGTATGCTCATCATGTCAGTTTGGGAAACAAGCTAGGTTTCCACTTGTCAAGAGTACATAGAATAATAGTGGGCCTTTATAACTTTAGCACTTAGATATCTGGGGACCCACTCATAATGTATCACTTGGTGGGTTTAGATACTATGTGACCTTTGTGGATGAATATAACATGTACACATGGATATACATTCTAAAGCATAAGGATGATATTTTGGATAGCTTTATGAATTTTCAAGATCATGCAGAAAAAGAGATTAACTATTATGTCTCATGCTTACGATCTGATGGTGGTGGAGAGTATGTGTCAAAGGAGTTTGACACATACTTAGCAAATCATGGGATAATGAGCACTTGACTTGTAGCTATACTCCTCAATAGAATAGAGTTGTTGAAAGAAAGAATAGGGTGATTATGGAGGTAGCGAGGGCCATGTTGAATGAGAAGGACATGCCTTTGTCTTATTGGGCTGAAGCAGCACTATGACTGTATATGTCATGAATCAAACACCTACAACAAGAATACATAAAAAGACACCTTATGAGCAGTTCTACGGCTATAAGCCTAACATTTGATATTTGAAAGTATTTGGTAGTATTGCCTATGTTCATGTTCGAGATGACAAATGAAAGAAACTTGACCCTCAAGTAGTGAAGTGTGTTTTCATTGGGTACTCATAGGAAAGAAAGGTATACAAGTGCTATGCTCCAAATGCACGTGAGATATTGTGAAGCCATGATGTAGTCTTTAATGAGTTAGCATCATGGTATGGTGCTAAGTAGGTTACATGCAATGATGACCCTTCACAGGTCACACATACTGAAAATGGACAGTTAGAGATTATTTCTAGTAGTGGACCTACTCAAGATGCATCTGGTAGTGCAAATCCTTAGACAAGAAGGCTATGAAGCCATGGGTCTTCATCCACTGACATGGATATGTTAGTGAGGGGGAGAGATAAAGGAAAAGAGAAGGTTTTTGATGATGTTATAGGCTCATTGACTTTAGGATATGACTCTATTAAGAGTTTGGATAGCAAGTTTGATATACCTACAGTGGTTACACCTGGAGTTAAGTAGAGATATATAGTACCTCATGAGAGAGAAAAATCTAGTTCACCTCAGTTGTGAGGATCGTAGAGAGAAAGGAAGCCTATGGATAGGCTTACCTATAGTGGATACTCATTGAGACATTATGCATACATGACAGAAGTGCAAAAATACAAAGAGCCTACATCTTTTGTAAAAGTAGTTAAGGATGAGAATTGGTGCAAGGCTATGAATGACGAATATGAAGCTTTGCTGAAAAATAGAACTTGGAATTTGGTTGAATTGCTTGAGGGAAAAATGCCTATTCGATGAAAGTGAGTCTATTAGGTAAAATGTAAGTTCAATGGCTCACTAGAAAGGTTTATTCAGGTTGCTAAGATAGCAATTGTATGGAGAATTATTGCATTGGCTATATCCAAAGGCTAGAATATTTATTAGATGGATGTTAAAAATGCATTCCTGAATGGTGATTTGGTGGAAGAGGTTTATATGGATCAGCAAGAGGGCTATGTGTATCTCGACTTTTTTTTTTGTCATATGTATGTAGATTGAAGAAATCATTGCAAGCCCCACCCTCATGGAATGCAAGGATCACTTCCTACTTAGAAACTTGGATTTCAGATGGGCAAAGATGATCATATTACAAAAACAGTATGCACACAATATGTTGGAGAAGTATGGCGTGCTAGAATGCAAACACATGAACACACCATTGGAGTAGAATGTAAAGGTGGCTATTGATATAGGAAATGTGATAGATAATGTGAGTATGTATAGACATATGGTTGGCAGTATGATCTATCTTACTATCACTAGACCAGACTTGAGTTATCTAGTTTGGTTGATCAACTAGTTTATGCACTGGCCAAGGATACCTCACGTAGATGTTGTAAGAAGGATCTTGAGATACGTGAAGTATACATTGCCTTATGGGTTGTTCTATGAGCATGGTAAGCATGTTGAGCTTACAAGTATAGTGATGCAAGTGAGAGGAAGGTTGATGGATAAGGTTGTTGGGTAGTAAGATATCAAACATTCACCATCAACATGTGGCATATTGAATGTCCTACAACACGGTCCCCTTTAACTCACCACTTACATGTTTCACCTTAACTCATTACCCACATGATCCATCTGATACACCAACCACCAACTAAGAATATTCCCATGAATGTTTCATGAATCCCCATAACCCATCACTCACTATATACCATTAGCTCATTCACACTTGATCCAATGGTCAAGTCCACATAGGTGATCTTATAACAACCTACTCTTCAAGGTTAGACCCCTTTTAGTGTCTAAATTGAGAGAGCTTACAATGCTTGGTGTAGATCATGGCTTCTCCTCATGTGGAGGCCTTACAACATTTGGCTAGATCCCTTTTAGTGTCTAAATTGAGAGCTCTTACAATGCTTGGTGTACATAATGGCTTCTCCTCATTTGGGGGCTTCCAACATTTGGCACATGGATCATAGGCAAGTGACTTGGTAGGTGACTTTTACCCCCTATATGTCCACCTTAAAGTGAACTACTTACTTGGTACAACACTAAGTAAATGAAGATAAATGGCCAATTGATCAATCCTAAGATCCTTGGCAAATAGGTCAATGCATTTATCCTTTGTTAAACAATATTCCATCTCCACTTCTCCATGCTCAATGAGCTCCTACACAAAGTGATATTGAATCTTTGTATGCTTTATGCAAGCATGAAATGCATGGTTCTGTCAAACTTCATGATTGCTACCTCTTTGACAAGAATTCCCATATCTCCCAATATCCTCTTTAGTCAAATTGATTCATAAGTAGAAAAGCATGTTATGCTATATTTTGCAAAGATTATGCAATTATAGGTCACTTCTTGTTGATCCAAAAAAAAAACTCCTAATCCAAGTGAGAAGCAATATCAGTTATCACTAAGTTCTTAGAATCAATATCTCTTGCCCAATTTGAATAACAATGTTCAACTAAGGTCTTGCTTGATTTGTAGGTGATAGTATAGTATATTATACCCTTCAAGCACTTCAACACAATGTATCCAAGCTCTAAAATGGTTGTTTGGGACTCATTTGAGAGCATGCTTAAGACTCCAACTACATAATTAATGCCTATCCTAGTATTAAATAGAACAATAAGGCCTTTCATAACCTTTGGATATCGGCTAATGTCCAAAGGGAGTGATGTATCCTCAAATGAGAGCTTTACATTTACTTCCATTGGCACAACTTTGTTGGGACCAAAAATGGGCTCAAATCTAGCTCTAGGGCTCTAGCTGGGTCTCCTATGATCACCAAACCACCGTCCCGGCCTCATGACCAAGAGCATCCGCTCGGAGGCTATACACTGATATAGCTAAATCACATGTTTGTATCCATTTGTAGTCCAATGTTTTTGCCCCTTCCCAAATCCAATAGAGAGAGTATCTGAACATTCAAATGACTAGCACCTCGTGTCACATACATAAAAAGCTCCTCCTTAGTAGAGTGCTTTGAATCCTACGAGTCTCCTACACCCCAAGGATTGGACCAAGGTGCACCGTCTAAACATAGAACACAATCGTAACATTGTCCACTCTTTTGATAAAGCATTCCTGGAGATAATTTTGTTTACCACTTAATCTCTCCCCAAAGAAAATCTACTATCCTATAGCTCAGGGATCCTCACATGCTCTCATCATCAGTCAATCATTTTATCAACCAATTGTAATGCATCCAAAAGACTTTGTCTTTCTTGTTGATACCATGCATAAATATAGATACAAGGTGTAATGCCATATAGTCCTCCAACAAATTAGTCACAAATCAACCAACGTATCATGTGAAAAAACATTCTTTTAATTATTTTCCTTACTAACGTATTGCATCATTTCTTAGAAACAACACTGGACTAATCCGTGCTATCGTCCCTTTAAAAATATTAAATGAACCCTATATGCTTCATTTCAATGCATAAACACTTATATTTCCATGTAACATTTTGGACATTTTAGCTTCTTTATGTGTACATGTATTATATGGGATGTTGCCTATGTTTCACGATAAATTTCCCATAAAAACACCCTCTAAATAGCCACTTTAACAAGAAAATGGATGTACTCTCTTCTTTTCTTCATTATTCATTACACACGTTAAGTGAAAGTACAACTCAACTAGGTCCAAAGTGTCCATGCCCTCTAACTGGAGTTAGCATGTAACCCGACTTACAAAGCACACACTAGTGATAGCTAAGGACTCAACTGTCATGTTGGGGTTCAAATAAGGTAAGATGGACTGAGCTTGCATAGCTATCAACACTCCCCCTCAAGCTTAAGTCACTTCATGTATCCCAAGCAGCGATCTAAAATGAGTGAACCTATCTTTACCAAGTGGTTTGGTAAAGATGTCTACCACTTGGTCTTTAGTCTTCACATGAATGATGTCTATCCTATCTCCAAGCACCATTTCCTAGATGAAATGGTAATGTACCTCTATACGTTTAACTTGGCATGATAAACTAGATTGCTTTCTAGGAGCACATTTCTCGTGCTATCACAATATAGCTTGACTAGTTTATCCCCCACATAAATCCCCAAGTCATCCATCAACTTAGCCAACCAAGCAACCTCACATGTAGCTAATGATGCACCCCTGTATTTTACTTTTGTACTTGAGAGAGCTAGGGTATGTTGTTTCCTACTACTCCAACTGACCATGCTACTTCGAAGACCAAATGCATATCCAATGGTTGATCTTTGGTCATACACATAACTAGCCAAATTTTACTATCTTCAAATTATATTTATAAGTTTTGTTATCCTTAAACCCCACTTTTGACCAAACAGGTCCTCTCAAGTTGGTAATAAGTAATTCTTGGTTAGCAACGTCTCCCCAAAAATGTATTTATCCCAATGATCCCATATAATAATAAATCCTTGTGTAACCATCTCCATTAATTGATTTTATTTCTATTTAGGAAGGGCTCTCATCCACAATAGCACTTTGATCCTCCACATTTGGATAATTGCCACAATAGAATGCCTCTAAGAAGCTCAAAGTTCACATTAAAGAAATGTTATCACATCCCCAAAGAAACCCATCATTGCATACAATAAAGTTCATCCAACAAGGTCCCTAGTGTCAATGAATTAACACAAACCTTTTCACAAAATGATTCTCTATCAAATTCTTGAAATAAGTACTTTCAAAAATCCAAAGCGTAGCTCAAATACTTAACAACCCAAGAAGATAACCATGCTTGGTTGTAGTAACACATGTAGAATAAGTCACAACAACTTGCTTGCACATAGCATGGATTGGTATAAGCATAGGGTAGAGAAATTGAATATGGTATATATGAGGAGGTTTGTTTGAGTAAACATCAGATTATGAAAGGGAGAGATATGGGGCAAACAAAGGGAGAATGAACTAGAAAGACCAGTTGTAGTGGTAAATAAATGATGATGCTACGATTATATTATCTTGTCATTATATAGGCATTTGAGGCATGTGGACTACTTTCATCTTTAGTTATACATGCTTTATATTAGCTTCATGATTTTCTTTGAGAATGTAATCATGAATTTGTCACCAAAAGCACAATGGGTTGCTTTTCCTTCATCCCACATAGATCCACTCCATTTCAAGATGTACCTCAATCCATAGAAGTTGACATAATTATTATTTCCAAAAAGCTACCACACAATTAAAAAAGCATTGTTTTCCTTTAAACTTGTCCCTATGCTTAAGAATTGGTCCTTCCCAAACATAAATAATGTCTACATGCATATATCATGTTCAAGAAATCATAAACCTCTCCATTGAAGAGAAATGTTCTTGTAGAATATATAATGATCATTAGAGCATTGTGAGCATAGCTACTAGCCCATACACAAATGTGCTTTCTCTTTTTCCACTTCAAATGGTAAAAAAGATTTAAAAAAAGGACATATGCATCTATCATTAATAAATTATATCTACATTATATGAGGTTCTATGGACTTCCAAACTTCACCATAGTCACATTCCTTAAAAACTTGCAAGACCAAACTTGCCTTTAGACATAAAACTTAGTTTTCCCTCTCTATAGACATCTTTGTGTGGCAATGATTTCATTGGTACATTTTTTAATTCTAAAACCACTCCACTATGTTACCTAACAAAAATTGTGTTTATGGATTTCCATTAGCCATCTATTGTTTTGGAATTGTGCAATATGTGTGACTTTCCAACAATAATAGTGACCTAGTTTTTCCATATCTATGGATCGTAATGTTTGTTAACTCTAGGGAGTAAGTAAGGAAGCATACATAAACAAGGACATGATGAAGAAATGGTTGGAAGAAAAACAAGGAGATTTCAAAGTGGGAGAATATATAAGATAAATATTGAGTTTTTATAAATGAGCTTTAAACTTCAAATATTTTCCTCTACCCTTTCCAAATTTCCCACCAATTTTCTATTCTCTTGGTTTTGAATCCTTACATGTCTTCATTATACCCAAATTTTAATCTTTTCTCGAGTCAAAATATCGGTGACCATCAAGGACAAACTTGAATCATGCATTTTTAGAGAAAATGAAACTACTAGTGGAACTAGCTTTAGAGCCCAAAGGAGTCAAACTAGAGAAATATCATTTCCTAAAAGCAAAGATAATTTTCATTTCTTGTCTCTAAGATGGAGGCCATTATGCTCCCTTCCTAGCTCCATAATTCACTCTTTCACATTATGCAACTAATACTTAATGTGCATTTGGAAGCTAATAGCTAACTACATGTTGATACTTCTTTTTCTAGGGGAGGGTTAAAGATTTTGCTCCAAAATCATGATCCATGACAAAGGGCATCCTTCTCACAAAATTGTACAAAAGAGGCAATAAAGTGCTTTAAACATAGATGGGGAATTCTTGCTTTGATAAGAGATTTTAATTTGTAATTTTATGTAGTAAGCCTTTAGCCCTTTACATTTCTCTTAGTCATACCAAGATATTGTGGTTTCTCCTCCACGACCATTTGTTTCTACAATGAGATGTCAATTTCTTTGATCTCAACTTGTATAATGTCCTTAATGTACTCATTTGCATGATTACTACAAGCCAACAACATTGCCAAGTTTCCTTTTCTACTAGCAACCTCAGTCCATTGCTTGCATTAATATGAGAAAAAGCGTTTAACAACACCGATGATGCTTTCCACCTTTTTATGAGCCCCTTGAAGATGTTCTCATGAACCTTCACTAGTTTGTATTAAAAATGGTTAGATTGAGGCTTAAGCAAGGTTCCATTGTGCTATCTATACACAAAGAGGATTTCATAAGGATTTACTGGCATTTATATATATGCTATATCTCATCATATGTTATATGAAAAAATCTAAGAGGTGTGCATACCTATGCATCAATCTTGTGTTCCCACATAACATTGGGGCTTAAAGCCTTATCTTAAACTCACTACTATCTTTTGAAACCCTCTTAAGCAAATACCCTTATGAGCCTATAGCCCTTTAAAAGACACCTTCATGTGTAATTCTATATGTTGTGCTATAGTATTTTTGAAATTCTTGAATAAAGCAACAACTAAACAATGTGTAGTATCACCCATTCTCTCACTTGTATGCTATGGAACAACAAAGTTAACATAGGTGATGTTGTAAAGCGAAGTGAAAGCATATTTTCTAAATTTGGTAAACATGACCTTAACCTAAATGCACATGTTTTACTTGTGGAAAGCTATAAGTTTGAGAACATTCACCTACACATACACAATCACTCAATGAGATATCTAAATCTTTATGCTTTATCTAGTTTAACCCTTTGTCTCATTTCATTCTCAATAGTTCCTATTTCCAAAAGGAAGTTAAGTGAAAGAGCCTCTTTGTTTAGTTCGAATGAGAAACGTGTAGTGAAGTAGCAAGAGAAAGCCTTGTGCAATCTAGGGAGAAGATGGAGGGCCTTTATGTTACAAAGAAATGGAATAGGAAATTACTGTTGGCATACTATTAACATAGTTTGTAGGCTCTTACTATGCCACATAGAAATGCCATCTAAGGATGATTAGGCTAGGTCAAAGTTCTTAAAATTTAGTACTAGAAATTTTTCAAAGTGTTACATCTAAATGATTGGTCTAGGTTAAGGTACTTAACATTTAGTACTAGGATGTTACTAGTGACATATATAAATGACATGTATGAATGATTGGGTAAGGTCAAAAGTTCTTAAAATTTAACATTAGTACTTTTTGACAAGTGATTTCAAGAAGGAATGGAATCTATGAATTATTGGCATTGAGTAAATTTAGCACTAGCACTTTTTGCAAGTGATATAATGAAGGTTATGTATCTACGATTAGGCTAGGTTAAAGTTTTGAACATTAGCACTTTTGCAAAAGTGATGTACTTGTAATGTAGAAAACTGACATTGCTTTCAAAGGCAAGGTTGAGACTACTTTTTCAACTCCAAGAAAACTCGAAGAACTTGTCATCATAATGCAATCTCTTAGAGCACTATGATCCACCTTTTAGCATCCACATCCTTCATTCCTTCACTCAAGTGAGAAGCATTGCATGTCAATCATTCACTAGTGTACTTACATACTGAAAGGTGAGATGGAGTAATACATGACTTGCTTACAATAAAAGCAAATATATCTTATTAAAAGTAAATATAACACTAGTTTAATACTTTTCTTCTATCCTTGTTCACTTCAACATGGAAATTTATAACATGAAACTATCATGGTGAGGCTTGTATTGGGATGCTAGATTCAAAGTAAGATTCATGCTTCTATGACACTCTTTTTAGGATTGCCATTGAAAAAATTACATTGTTTCACTTTTTAAAATGTCTCTAATAAATTTACCAATCATGTAAATATCTTAAAATAGATCTTATAAGGGATTATATTTGTACACAAGCATACCATTTTATAAATTATGTCAAATGGGTAATTATCTAATGTAATTGTTACTAATATGTCATGTGAGTATGTCATATTTCCACATATAGAATTTGGAATGTCTTTTAGATCAAATGATGTGTTTTTAGTTGCTACGCACTATGGTTAAGGTGGGTTAGAAACTAGAGTTGCTCATATGTCCTCTCACATTCACGAATACACTCATAGTAGTATATCAAAGTTTAAATCCCCACTAAGTTTTTGAATGTTTCAAAGAGACACAAATGGATATGATATTATAAGGTATGGTGTTGGATTGTTTAAGTGGTGTTTGAAAACAAGGAGAGTGAATCATGTTAGCATTAGTTATTGCAGAGGCTGTAATGGTGGAACAATACTTAAGTGTTAATCTATGCTCGAGCTTGCCTTAATAAGGAGTAAAAAAGTGGAGCTTTGTATCCCTAGGATACAAACAACTAGAATTGGAACCTTATGAAGCATGTTGTAATACCTCAAAGTAACATATGAGAGATAGATAGAGAGAGAGAGAGAGAGAGAGAGAGAGAGAGAGAGAGAGAGAGAGAGAGAGAGAGAGAGATATATATATATATATATATATATATATATATATGTATGTATGTATGTATGTATGTATGTATGTATGTATGTATGTATGTATGTATGTATGTATGTATGTATGTATATATATATATATATATATATGAAAATACCCATACAATCATTTAAAAAAATCTCAATATACCCACTTAATTAATGCCACATCTTTATTAACTATTATGCCATTAATTTCCTTTAACTCCATAACCGTCTTCTTTTGACACTTATTTATCTTTCCTTCTCACTCTCATCTCTATCTTCTAGTCACTTTCTTTGTCCCCAACAAAGTTGAATTCTTGGACACCAATAGTATCTTCAGGAAGCAATATAGATCTCAAATACTTTTCTTCTAAAGTTGGAAGAAGGCAAGTCACACCAAGAACCTAAGTCATCACTTTACTTATAATAATCCTAAATTAACTTCAAAAACTATGTCTACTTTAAGGTAGTCTTCCTTTTCAAATGCAAATGAGAGATCTAACGGCCAGAAGAAACTATCCTACGAGAGATTCAATAAGTCTCCATTTATAATAAGGTAAGACTCATCACATTATGACATATTCTAGGATACAGTGCAATCACATTCCATGTAAATGCTACAATGTCCAAGCTGACATGTAAAAATATGTTTTTGACTCAACAATATTGGTTCTTGTTTTGATGCTAACACTAGTCATAAAGTGGTTATAAAGAAGACCCAATTCTACCTAAAACTACAAGCATTTCTCTACCCACTTAATGGTATAGAACAAACTCTAAGAAGTGTTGGATCCAACTTGGAGCACCAAATGGCACTGCTCATTTAGGGATTTCACAAGAATGATTGTGCTTACAGAGTTGAGATGATCAAACAATGGGTAAATACACTTTTAGGGGGGGTGATAACATGAAGATGAATGAACTAAAAAAAGTAAAGTTTTATATTGTTGTGTTGTTATAGACTCCATCTCTAAATAACAACGATTGAAGATTTGTAAAACTCAATAACACATCATAAAATACATGAGTTATTGTATTCGAATCTAAAAGTATTAGCACAAAGAATTATTTTGAACAAAATGATTTTTTCATGTGAAAAATATTAAATACAAATGAAATATTCTCTAGCATGACTATTCCCTATAAAATCTAGGTCACATAGGGGCTTAGCATCTATGATTAGTTTCTAAGCTAAAGTATTGTGAGGATAATGCCAAAAAGGTATAAATGTATAATTTAGTAACCCTTTAGATTGAAGTGTAGCTTACTAACATCTAGTTAAGGGGATTTTGAGTTGCAATAATAATCTAGATAATGAGAAAAGTACTAAGTATAATCACGAAGTAACAACGAGAGAACAAGAAAGAAGAAAAGTTAGAAGGGACTTTAATATCTACTTTCTTAAACTTATTATTGGAAAATAAACTTGTTGTGATGGGATAAAATTAAGCACTTTATACCTCATGTAGGCATACATAATTTAACAAATATGGGTGAATTTTTTTAATCTTAACCTTAACCTTCTTTTGTATACTTGCAATTATTTAACTTTTTTCATAGCAAGTGAAATTTTCTATTTAAACTAATAAAGATATCAATATATTACAAAATTGTAGTATTAAATTATATTGCACAAACTTTGAGACATGAACTTATACTCTGTAGTAATGCACTTCAACAATGAACTTTCAATGCGTAAATACAAAGTAATGATATTATATCATGATGGGGAAATGCAAAGCAGAGAATTCAATTGTTAACATGTAATCCAATGTGTATAAGAAATAAAATGTGGATGCAATTCACATACAATCTTCCTACAATCTAATAATTAAAAATGTTTTTTTCTTGCAAAAAGTGTATGATACTAGTGAGTTTCTACTCCATTATATTGGATGTCCTTACATTGTTACAATAGAGAGCCCAACCTCATTTTTAGTAGGCCCTAAAGGGAGATCCTTGGTGAGCCCATCAAGGAACTCTTCACTTGACTTCCATAATTTGTGAATAGTTTGTTTCTTTGCCATCTTGCATCGAGTAGCCCCATGAGATCACAATCAATCTCACGATGAAACTGATTCAAAAAATGTCCATTGATGGTAGTATCTATTATTGGTGCTCTTAGATCCATGAATAGATCAACTATTGTTACTTCTTTAGTTGTGTTCCCGTTTGATGCATTTGTTATTACTTTGGAACCCATAGTATGGATTTTTCTACTCCTACACCAAAAAAACTTGTGATAAAGCTATTATTGGCATCCATGCATTATTTCTAGCAATTTCCCAAGTTTAATTGTTAAGGATACTTCTTCCTATGTATCCCAAATATTATATGATGTATTAAATTTTTCTTTTTTATTCTTGCTCTCCCTGTTGGAGGTACCAATCTCTCTAGAAATGGAGCTATCCCCACTTGAATCTTAGGATTGGATAAAGGCACATGCAATAAAGAATAGCCAAAATATTATTGAGAAGAATCCAAATCAAGTATTTCTCTACTAGGATCTATATCCTTGGATTTATCCTTTAAAAACTCCTACCTTGCAAAATCTCTTCCTCTAAGCCTTGTTCCTTCTATTATTACTTTTGAACTCTTGTGATGATGACGATCATATGATTAACCTTGAATGTAATCCTATGAGGTAGGAACTTTGATTTGAACCTTTGCTCTTGATCCTTCACATCTACTTCGACTAAATTAGTGGTTGAAGTTGAGGGATCAATAAAGACTTGTTTATCTTTATCATTGCTCTTGTTCTCATTTCCTTTTGGATAATTCTCTTCATAATGTGCCACACCACTACACCTCCTATAAAGGGGGATATAGTCTTGGTTTTTTCTTGCATTCATGTAGTAGGTAGCTATATGGCCTTCTTGTTGACAATACTTAACAAATCACTAGTCCTATAGGTATTTGTCCATTCTCTCCCATTGTGTTTCAAAAACTTCCATTCTTCCTTCTAAAAGAGATAAATTTCCCTTTATTTCCATTACTACTATAATTATTTGGAAGAACTAGAGGACTCCCTTGGGTAGGAAAACCTCATAGCCTAAAAGGTTGAGTGGGTGCTCCAACCTTATATGTCATATTCTTCCCATCCATAGGCTCCTCTTGGCCTACCTTATGTCAACATTTGGTATCCAATTATGATTTCTTAAGGAAAAAGGTACAAAAAGTTTTGGCATTAATCTTGTAGATGTTGGGCATTCCATAGATATATGACCATACCCATGACATTTACCACACCAAATGTATGATCTAGACAAATTTGGAGTTGAACCACTCAAAGGCTATTGTGAAGCAACAACTTGCATTGCAATTGAATAGATTTCCTTTAAAGTAGCTTGGATTGCACACATTATTTCTTCTTTTATCTTGCATAATTTGGGGCTTCATAATAATGTTAGTCACATTAGCTTCATCGAATGTAGATTAACTTAGTTGCATTGATTGCATTCCCATTTTCATCATGTAACCTAGGATTGAGGATTTCATACATTATTTCTTCTTTTATCTTGTCTAGGGGCTTCATAATAATGTTAGTCACATTAGCTTCATCCAATGTAGGTTAAATCTATTGCATTGATCACATCTCCATTTGCATCATGTAAGCTAGGATTGAGGTCTAAGGACTCAAAGGGATAATTTCTATATTTGCCATTGTGGATGTAGAAGGATTTAATGGAACTGTCACGTATGACATGTTCTTAGGTAACCCATGGAGGATTTAATGGAACTACATGTGTAACGTGTTCTTAGGTAACCCATTGGAGGTACTTGGATATTCCAGTTGGGGTTCCTTAAACAAATCCTTTCATCATTGTTGGCTAAGTTGAGCTTCCAACCATCTACCATGGGTCTTTACATCTACTAATGTATTAAGCCTTTGCAATCTCATGTACTAATATGCTTGGAAATTGATACCCTTTATGAGTTTATGCTTCTACATAGGCTCACTAGGGGCTAGAATCATATTTTTTATATTCATTTCAATATGTTCAATATAATGATCAACATCTTAGTCACTCCTTGGGATAAATTATCCAATTGAAGTACTAATCTACCTTGGAAATCGGGTTGCCCTATGGAATTCACTATATGTATACCCTCTATCTCATGTGCATTCAAGGCCTATTTATAAATATCATTATCAGTGAAATTTTCCTTAATAAAACATAACCCTTTTCTATTCAATCTATAAGTAACCCCTTTATATGGGACTCTTTTGTATGTAAAAAAGTATATTAAAATGGTATTTAAAAAATCCCTTATGTTGAACCCACATGACACATACATATATTTATGACTTGTAACAAGCAGGATACACACCGACTAGGGTTTAGACACCCCCTCAAACCCATCTATTTAAGGTGTAAGAGACCCAGATTAGGGCAACCAATTACTATCAAGATCATACTCTTCACCTTCATCTACAGCTTCCTTGGCTTCCTTCTCCCTTCTCCCCTCTTTTCTCTCTTTCTCTCTCCTCTTCTAGTCTTCTTCCTTATTCTTCTTGTTCTCTTTCTCTCTCCCCTCAGCTTCTTTCATTATGAGTGGTATCAGAGCTTTAGGCTTTGGTCTTTTTCCTCTTTCCCCTTTCTCCCTTTTCAAATCCCAAAAACCCTAGTTACTTAGCTTATAGGTACAGGTACAACAAGAAGAAGGACTACAATTAACTTCATCTTTTTGGAGCAAAACATATATGGAGGTAAAATTGTTAAAATAGCAGGTCATCACTTCTTTTCATGCAAATTTTAAGGGTCCCAGGCCAAGTTTAGAGTCCCAGGAGTTGGAAGAGGGCAAAATCTCAGTTACTTTTTGCCTTAGCCCTCTTTCTCTCTCTTCTCCTGCAAGCTGCCATGGCTGCCAGCCCAAAGAAACCCCAAGAAATTTGACCTGAGGGTGCTTCCCGACATCAACCAGCCTCGGGACTTCTTCCTTGACCTCCCAAGCTCCTGATCAAGGGGTGGAATGGAGAGATTTGTTGTCCAAGAGGCCTACAGGACAACCTCACAATTTTCGATGCATTTTGCGTTGGCTGTCCTGCCACTTCCCCTCTTATTGTCCCCCCTCCCTACCACTCCAGGGCACTATTCCAGCACTTTGGCCTTCCCCCTTTGGCACCTTTGCTCATGGGAATCAACTCCCATGGTGGACAGTAGCTAGGACTGTTTGAAACAGTTTGGGGCAGCCATGGATTCTCCCAATTGAAGCTTTCTCTGACTTGGAGAGCTCAACCACACAACCCCTTCAGCCCGTGAAGGATTTCTCTTGCTCGGATTAAGCCATTGAGTTCAACATGCATGGGAGCTTTGTGGGCAGCCATGAAAGCTTCACTTGAAGCTTCCCATTCTTGAAGCTCAAGCTCGGGGATAAGCTTGGGAGCCTTCTTCATCAGCAAGAGCACTCAAATGCTAAAGCACTCTTCTACAGATGCCCAACCAACAACTGGACTTGATCAATGGAGCAAGTGGCATCATGATGATTTGGGCTTCAACGGTCGTCACAAGCATGAAAGAGGTATGCCACTCTGATCTTAATCTCTCAATTTAGCCACTTGCTGAGCTTAATCCATTGTTGGAGAGATTCAAGATTGCACACAAGCATCATACCTCTTCCCGAATTTCATTGTAATGGCTGACATTAACCCTCACTTTGTCTTATGATCTTGGATGAATATTAGCCATTGCAAATTGGGTAAGTAGCAGCCACCAATGAGTCACTGGAGTGCCAAGGTAACCACTACCCCAACCTTCATCATTCCTTGCATCTCATGAAAAGGTCCAATGTCTTCTTTCCAATGCATCTCATGCTGATTGCTAATTAAAAATGTCTGCCATGTATACTCCAGCTGAGGAAAAAGGCCGATGCCAGGCGAGGTGGTAAGAAAAAAGAGAGGTGACCCTCCCTTACCACTTAAGACCCTGAAGGGGGGCACAACCTGGGCCGGGGGGAACTTTGCCCACCTCTCAGTGATCCGGAGCCCAATACTTATTTGCAGGTGCACGTACTTCCATAAGACCCACTTCCCTGCCCCAATGATCCCTCTTGGATACCCCGCAATGATAATGCCACCCATGTATGCCACTTGAGGTACATGTAGTCAATGGAGATGTATGGCAGTGAATGTACTTATGCATGAATGGTAGAGTTGATGGGTATGAAATGATGCTCGAGATTATGTTCAGTATGCTCAAGATGCTATAGATGTGTCAGATTAGGCCCCTTGATCTATGCTCTATCCATGACAGACATTGGCACTAAGGGACATGCAGTGTTTTTGGTCACAGTCTTGTAGGACTGTCACAAAGATCCCATTGCAAAAAATTCTGTCCTAAATCTGGGGGTAAACCCTATAGCTCATCTTGGAGAGGGCTTCATCTCCTCCAGTTTGAATCAAAAATATCCCCAATCGAAGTCATGGTGTGAAAGTTATGCCCATTTTTGTGCACTAGGGTCACTGCACCAGCAGACGGAGCCTCCATTTCTCTCAATCCAATGCTGTACTTCAATCTTCAGCATCAATGTCAGTTGGATAGGGTCTTCACAGCCCACAATCATGAGGGAGGATCATGATGGTGAAAAATG
The DNA here is from genome assembly GCF_053477565.2 of Lygodium microphyllum. Classification (NCBI taxonomy): domain Eukaryota; kingdom Viridiplantae; phylum Streptophyta; class Polypodiopsida; order Schizaeales; family Lygodiaceae; genus Lygodium; species Lygodium microphyllum. The sequence goes on from NC_141141.1 coordinate 32,801,181, forward strand.
CGCCCTGCACCTGATCAGGTTTTCTCCATCTCTCTCCACGTTTTTTTCCCACGAAATGTTGCATGAAATGTTGGGGGGGGGGGGGGGGGTCAAACTCCCCAAAGGGCACCCCCCCTTTGGTCCTAAGTTTGGCCACCTCTTCGTATCTTGCCCAAATTTTGGCCACTTCCTCATCTTGACTCCGATTCAAGCTCTGAAAAATCCTGGGCGTCTGCTTGACATCCCGCATTGACTGGCAGCTCTTGGCATCCCACACGACAATCTGAAAAATTATCAAAAATCCACAAGCATCGCTCGGGCGCCTTTTAAAAGTTGTCTTTCACTTGGTGCTTAAAATCGTCCTAGCTGCAGCTGCCGCCTTTGATGTTAAATATATTTCCCCTAAATTCTAGATTTTTTGGCAAATTTTAGGCACATCCTGGGCTCAAAACTCCGCTCTCACTATCCCCACATTGATGATCAGAAAATAATTTTTGCTTCTCTCCACTTGGAATATTTTTCCCACACTTGGTGGCGCTATATCAATCGGGAGAATCAATAGTTCATTGATTGGGAAGATTTCAAAATGCATATGGTCCAAGTTTTTGTGTCCCCTGTGGAAAAAGAACGGTTGGCAAGAAGATGGTACACTCTTGACCAATGTAACCTCACTGTACGTGACTACACCAATCAATTCATGAACTTGCCTATGTATGTGGAAAGCATCATTGACGATGCTAAATTGCACAAGTACATCTATGGGTTGGAACCGAGTCTATTAGCTGATGTCATGGCCCAAAAACCCACTACACTGTTTGATGCAATCGAATTGGTTGAGAGATATGCAAGAAATTACCGTAAGAATGAGCATTTTCAGCAAGGTGTTGGACCCCCCCGGATCCCTTCATGATCCGCCCCATGCGGAGGTGGTTTTTGAGTCTCTTCTATGCCTAATAACAGCCCCAAAGTACCCACTTACCCCGCCTTCCATGCTGAAAGAAAAATGAGCACTTTTGGGACATCATCGGGCTCTATTGCTGAAAATAAAGAGTCCACTGCATCACCTTCCCATGGATCCAGTCAACAGTTCATCTCCCCAGATGTTGTCAAGGAACGGAAAGAAAAGGGCCTATGCTTTAAATGTGGAGATAAGTACATTGCTGATCATGCCTCCAAATGCCCGTACAAGATAGCTAAGGTCAAAGTTCATAGCATGTATGTCATGGAAGATTGGCACAATGAGGAGAATGACCTGGCAATTGACCAGACTGAGCCCACGGAGGATGTTGATCATGAGCACTTCTATGACCTAGAGGATTGGTTTCCCTTTGACCTGGGTGGTGCACCCTCACAGATACTTGATTTAACATCCCACCCACCTCCCACTTCCCTTTGCTCGATCTCCTTGGATGCTTGGACGGGTTCGTGTAGCCCCAGTACCCTTCGCATTCAAGGTAGTACCAATGGGAAGCATGCTTCTATCCTTGTGGATAGTGGAAGCACTCATAGTTTTGTCAATAAATCATCCATTGACCTATTGAAATATATTCCTATGGCATTACACCACCCCTTGAAGGTCCAAGTAGCAAACGGAGAAGAAGAAATCAGTACACATGTATGTCATGCAGTTTCCTTATGCTTGGCTGAAAATTATGTGGCACTGGTTGATCTGATTGCCCTAGATATGGGCCCCATTGATGTTGTCTTGGGCTGTGATTGGCTAAAACAATTGTGGAAAATTCCTATGGACTTCTCTCAGCTTTACATGGAGTTTATGATGCATGGACAGCCTATCCACCTAGAGGGAGTTTGAGATCATGCTGATTTTCAGCTCATTACAACAAAGCAACTCAAATGGGAGTTTAAGAAATGCTTACGGATCTTTGTTTTGCAATTAAATAAGGGCAATTATGATCAGCCCTCCACAGTATCATATGACTCTGCCTTGCAGGCCCTGAGTAATACAATGACTTATTCCAGATGCCTACATCCCTCCCTCCCAAGAGACAAGTGGACCACCCACTTGAACTAGAGCCCCATTCCAAGCCAGTGAACAAACCCCCCTTTAGACTCTCCAAGTGTGAGTGTGAAGAGGTTGCAAAGAAAATCAAAGAGTTTCTAGAGATGGGTTTCATTGAACTGAGTTCTTCCCCCTCCTATGCATCCCTTTTCCTCTTAGTCAAAAAGAAATATGGCTCCTTTCACATGTGTATTGACTACCGAGATTTGAACAAAATTACAGTGAAGAACCACTACCCCATCCCACGGATTGATGATTTGCTAGATGAGTTAAAAGGGGCATGCTTTTTCACTAAGATTGATTTGCGCTCTAGTTACCATCAGATTCGTATGCGGACAGGAGATGAGGTCAAAACGGCCTTCATGACTGATCATGGACTTTACCATTTTCTTGTGATGCCTTTTGGGTTGACTAACGCCCCTGCCACCTTTCAAAGCCTCATGAAAAAAATCCTACAGCCCTTTTTGTTCAAGTTCGTGCTTTTTTTCTTTGATGACATCCTCATTTATAGCAAGTCATCTATGGAGCATTTGACACACGTTTGGAGGGTGTTTGACATATTGAGAGAGCATCGACTCTTTGCTAAGGAGAGCAAATGTATCTTCATGCAGACATCTGTGGAGTACTTGGGACACATTGTGAGCAAAAATGGTATACAGGCTAACCCCAAAAAGGTGCAATGTGTTAAGGCCACTCCTTCCACCACCACCTCCTTGTTTGGCTTCCTTGGTCTCTCTTCATTCTATACAAATGCTTCATTAAGCACTATGCCACCATTGCAGCACCTTTGACTGATCGCTTAAAAAAAGAGTCATTCTTTTGGGATGCCACTGCAGGTCATAGCTTCAAACAGTTAAAGGACACGCTTACTTTAGCCCCTATCCTTGTTTTTCCTGACTTCTCTAAGCTCTTTACCATTCATTGTGATGCTAGTGGCCGGGGTATTGGTGCAGTATTGTTGCAAGAGCATGGTGTGATTGCATTTGAAAGCCGCAAGCTTGATGAGAAGGAGATGCAAATGAATGTATACAACCAAGAGATGTTGGCCATCCTCCATGCCATCAAGAAATGGCACCACTATTTGTATGGCAGCCACTCACCGAGTCCTCCAATACTTCTTGACTCAGTATACTTTGACTTCTAGGCAAAGGCGATGGGTGGCAACCTTACATAACTATGACTTTGACATTTCACACACGCGAGGCAAGGATAATATTGTGGCTGATTCTCTCTCTCGAATATGGGCATGTAGAGTGTCATCTATCTCAAAATTGCACAATGATTGGGTTGAAGAGCTCCAGGAGGCTTACTTGTTAGATGATCATTTCAGCCACATATTTCAAAAATTACAGCATGGAGTTATGGCTGAAAACTCCCAATATCAGCTCAAGCATGGCCTTATTTGGTCCCATGGCAAGATTGTCATCCCACACACTTCCTCCTTCACGCAGAAGATCATGGAAGAAATGCATTCTTGCCCCACTCCAGGAGGCTTACTTGTTAGATGATCATTTCAGCCACATATTTCAGAAATTACAGCATGGGGTTATGGCTAAAAACTCCCAATATCAGCTCAAGCATGGCCTTATTTGGTCCCATGGCAAGATTGTCATCCCACACACTTCCCCCTTCATGCAGAAGATCATGGAAGAAATGCATTCTTGCCCCACTTCAGGAGGCTTACTTGTTAGATGATCATTTCAGCCACATATTTCAGAAATTACAGCATGGGGTTATGGCTGAAAACTCCCAATATCAGCTCAAGCATGGCCTTATTTGGTCCCATGGCAAGATTGTCATCCCACACACTTCCCCCTTCACGCAAAAGATCATGGAAGAAGAGCATTCTTGCCCCACTGCTGGTCACTTGGGTGTTTTCAAAACATATGACAGGATTGCCAAGAGCTTTCATTGGAAAGGCTTATGGAGGGATGTCAAGGACTTTGTGACCAAATGTGTTCCATGCCAACAGAACAAGGATAGTACACTCAGGCCCGCTGGCCTCTTGCAGCCTCTTCCTATCCCTGAAGGGAAATGGACTCACATCACAATGGACTTTATCACTGGCCTTCCCGTGACTAAAGAAAGTTTGGAACAATATCTATGTGGTAGTTGATCGCCTCACCAAAGTTGCCCCTTTTTCTCACTAAGGACCAATATACTTCCTCTCAGGTGGCCACTTAGTTTATGGAAAATGTCTTCAAGTTGCATGGCTTACCACAAGTCATTGTATATGATTGGGATGCAAAGTTTATGAGCAACTTCTGGCAGACAGTTTTCACCTCCATGGGGACCAAGCTTGCTCCATCCACTACATACCACCCTCAAACTGATGGCCAAACTGAGAGAGTGAACAAATGGCTTGAGACATACTTGAGGCACTTTTGCCATGATGTACAACACAGTTGGGATATGTGGCTTTACTTGGCTGAGTTTGCATATAATAACTCCACACACTCTAGCATTGGAGTTTCCCCTTTTGAGGCCTTATATGGGTATAAGGTTCCCCTTCCTAGAGTCTTGTTTAATGATAAGATCAATCCTCAGAGTCAAGCTGAATTGGATCGCATGCAAGCTTTACTTCAAGAATGCAAAATGAATCTTCAAAAGGCCCAAACACACATGAAACTCTATGCTGATGAAAGACGCATGCATTTGGAATTCCAAGAAGGGGAATTGGTCCTTTTGAAAGTGCCTAAGTCTCGCTACTCCACTCTCAAAGAGGGCAGTAGTAACAAGCTAGCCCACCGCTTCTATGGCCCATACCGCATCCTGAAGAGAGTCGGCGACTTGGCCTACCACTTAGAACTCCCCCCTACCACCAAAAACCACAATGTGTTTCATGTAAGTCAGTTGAAACCCTTTGTAGGCTCCTCAGTGGACTATGTGGAAGAACTTTCCCCCATAGATGAAGAGGGCATCACTCAATATGTTCCTGAAGCAATCATTGGGTAGCGAGATAAGCACTTACAATCCCGATCCATCAAAGAATACCTCATCAAATGGCAAGGCCTACCCTTAGAAGAAGCCTCTTGGCGCCCAGCAACCATCCTCGATGAATTTCCCTAACTCCGTGAACCCCAATGGCTGGAAGATTATTCGATCATGTCCCAAATTGCCCACTTCCCACCCGCAGACTGCACACTATTTTAGAATAGTTTTGTACTTACTCAAATCACATGCATGTGCATTCTACATAGGCTGAAGTACTCATCATAAGCTCCGTTTTGACATATAGTACGCTCCATTTGGAGCCACCTATCAAAAGTTATGACCAGTTTACTTCAGCCAACCGGTTGAGGACTGCATGCTGTCCCTAGTCTCTCCACACCTGTTCTTCATTGTCCAAGGGCTCTGAGTAGTACTTTGCAACCCTCCCTTAGCCCACTCATCACTCCCCTTTGTTCCTCCTTGTTTTTTAGGGCAAAAACCTTTCGAGTGGAGATGGATTGTAACAAGCGGGATACACACCGACTAGGGTTTAGACACCCCGTCACACTAACTAGGGTATTTAAGGTGTAAGAGCCCCATATTAGGGCAACTAGCTATTATCAAGATCATACTCTTCACCTTCATCTCCAGCTTCCATGGCTTTCTTCTCCCTTCTCCCCTCTTTTCTCTCTTTCTCTCTCCTCTTCTAGTCTTCTTTCTTCTTCTTCTTGTTCTCTTTCTCTCTCCTCAGCTCTCTTTCTCTCTCCCCTCAACTTCTTTCATTACATGACCAACCTCCCTGGGCATGCTGCTTGAAGTTTTTCAAGTTCAATCTAGAAAGATAGCATATATCTCTTTATGTGTAGTATCTACATTCCCATATCACCTTGTTTCTTCATACTTTAATGTTAAAGTTTCTCATCATGATCAACTATTTTGCTTGCTATGCAGATTACTTCAAATGTTTGCTTATGTGCAGTAGGATTTTTATCCCAAACTCCCCCAAACTGAATGAAAGCAGCTAGATGTACATGACTTCAAACCATTACTTCTCTAAATAATATCCTTAAACTAAGGACTTATGAGCAAGTTCAAAACACGTAGGTTCATCAGTCTCTTTAAATAGGGATTATAATCTTGAATCATGCACATCTTTTGATGGTTCTTTGTGGAGAGGGACTTAATATGTCTACATAATAAACTTAATATGTTTGCAAGATCTCCAGTGGCTCTTTAAACAATTGGTTTAAACTAAGAGTATGCTCTAAATCCTAGTTGAATGAGGGTTCTTGTCACTCCCCACTGTAGTTTTGGTCTCACTTTCTATGCCTTGTTTGACTTTTCCCAGTCCTATCTCCAAATACACTATAGAAATTACATGACACAATGGATAGAATTTGAGCAAGGAGTAGAGAACACACAATAAATATGAGAAGAGCAAAGATTACTTTAATTTCAAAAAAACTAATACAAAGATGGCTTTGTTCACCATGCACTTCCCCTTGAAGCTAAGATGGGAATCTAGACAGATTATAGGCAATACAGCTTAAGGGTAGGTGAAAGAACTTTGACTGGGTGAAAGATTAGATTGATGATGGATTTGGAGAGGTCTTTCTTTTATAGCCTGAGAAGTTAGTCTCATTGGCCAAATCCAACCATATTATAAATCTTCCCTAGTCGGCTAAGGAATATTCTCTTTACTGGCGAGTTAGGGGTTGCTTTTGCAGCCCTTGGATCCCCCTTGAAAATCCCACACCTTGCAATTCAATGCATTGTGTCTTGAGTTGCTACCAGCATAACTACTCTATCTAACCCAAAGGCTAGATCCACAAAGATTACCTTTTTGCAAATGAGCTCTAAGAAAATGGTGCTCTAAGTTGTAAGATCAGCTCTATATCCCATCCTCAATCAAGTCACACACACAGTGATATTGGATCTCAATATATTTGGTGTGTGCATGAAAAACTAGATTTTTGGCAATGGCGCTGCAACTTGAATTGTCACATCTTAGCATTGTTGGATCTTCATCCTGTACTCCCATGTGCCATAGGATCTTTCTTAACCATACTACTTCACATCCAACAAAGCAAGCTACCTTGTACTCTGCTTTGATAGAAGACAATGCCACAATTGGTTGCTTCTTACTAATCCAAGAGAAAATTTTTGAACCTAAAGAGAAACAATTTGATTTCCTGGAATCACTATCACTTTCCCAATCTGAGTCATAGTTTCCTATAAGAGCACTTTCGAAACTGTATGTGATACCATAGTCAAGAGTTACCTTCAAATATTTGAGCACTCGCATCCTAGGTTTCCAATTTCTTGTGGTTTGTTTGAGAACTTACTTAAAACACCAATAGAAAAATGATATATGGCCTAGTGTTAGACAAGTAGATAAGGCTGCCAACCAACCTCATGTACCTCCCACTGTCTTCTAGTGTTGATGTATCCTCAATGGATAACTTTACATTGACCTCCATAGGTGTAGCTATCTCCTTACACTCGGTCATGCCAAATGCTTTTAAGATCTCCCATAAATACTTCTTTTAAGAGATGAAGATTTTGCTAGGCACTTGCTAGACTTTGATCCCCAAAAATAATGCAACAAGCCCAAGTCTATCATTTCAAATTTAGAGCTCAAAGCCTTTTGAGTTTGATGTATCATATCCTCATAGTCACCTATAATAAGAAGGTCATCCACATATAGGAAAATCACTATAGACTTTTCACTATCTCTATAAACATACAAGTTTGTATCTGAGGCACATATTTTGAAATTCAAACTTAGAAAGAATTTATGTATCCATTGGTGCCATGCTCTAGGGGCTTTTTTCAGCCCATACAATGCCTTCTTCAGCTTACAAACTTTTTTCTTAGAATGGGGGTCCTCAAACCCTAGTGGTTGAGCCACACACACCTACTCCTTGAGGTCACCATTCAAGAGGATGATTTGATATCCATTTGGTAAATATGTCACTTCTTTATGAGCAACCACTACAAGTACTATGCGAATAGTGGTCATTCAAGTAGTCATAGTAAATGATTCTTGAAAATCAAATCCTTCAACCTGTGAAAATCCCCGTGCAACCATTCTGGCTTTGTACTTTTCTAAGCTACCATTAGTCTTGTACTTTACTCTCTAAAACCACTTGGTGCTAATAATGTTTCTCTTTTCTAGTCAATCCACTAGCTCCCAAGTGTCATTCTTTATGATACTACCATGCTCAACTTGCATAGCTACTCTCCATGCTGGATTAGTAAGTGCTTCTTTCAAGTCAACTGGCTCCTTTACTTCTCTCATAATCCAAGCCATCAAGGCCATATTGACTATGTGAGAAAAATCCATTATTTTCTCCTCTTTTCTCAATGACCTCCTTGGTCCATTTGCCTTTTTCTCACTTGTGGAAGGCATAGGATTGATGTGATCATATAGTTGCTTCACCCATTGCTGTAATGGCTTTTCTAGTGGCTTGATTGCAAGTTGATGAACTTTTTCCTCATCATATGAAGATGATGGTTCCTCCTCCTTGAGAGTAGGGACAACTCTTGGGATAGGCTCATAGTGGACTACTTCTTCACTTGATGATAAAGTGGAAGAACCTATATTCTCCTCCTTCACTATATGTGGCTACTCCTTGAACACCACATCACAACTTGCTATGGACTTCTTTACCTCTTGGTCATATAATTTGCAAACCTTTTACTCATCACTATAACCCAAGAAACATTTTGTGCTTTTTTGGATTTAACTTGTTTCTCTTATCCTTTGCCTCTTGGTCATATAATTTGTAAGCCTTTTGCTCATCATTTTAACCCAAGAAGATACATTTTGTACTTTTTGGATTCACCTGATTTCTCTTATCCTTTGGAACATGTGCATAACATTCACATCCAAAAGTTTTATAATGTGAGACAAATGTTTTCTTATCAGAATAGGCCTCATAAGGAGTTTTGCCCTTAAGTGCCTTTTTGTAACTCTGATTGAGAATGTAGATTTAACAACTTCTTCCCAAAACTAGTTAGGCAATCCCTTGCCCTTAAGCATGCACCTTGCCATTTCCACAATGGTGCAATTTTAATATTCAACAATGCCATTTTGCTGAGGTGTATGAGGTATTGTCAATTGATGCTTAATCTCTTTACTCTTGCAAAAGTCTTCAAACTCCTTTGAGTTGAACTCACCACCACCATATGCTCTAAAATTCTTTACACTTTATACTATTTCATTCTCAACAAGTTCATTCTTTAAACTTACCAAAATCTTGAGCCTTATCAAGGAAGTAAACCCACATCTTTCTACTATAGTTGTGGATAATCAACATAAAATAAGAAGATCCTCCCAAGGCTTTTGTAGGCATTTTACTACACAAGTCAACATGCATCAACTCTAGCATTGGCTCTATTCTTGCTTTCTTGTGGAAATGCATCTTTGTTGTTGCTTGCCCATGATACAAGCTTCACATGGTTCCTTTATTTCAATTAATCCAGGTAGGTGAGCAAGCATACCTTGCTTATGCATCTTCTTTAACACTATGAAACCAATGTGAGTGAATCTTTCATGCCAAAGTTTACTTGTATCCATATTAAGGGTGGCTATAAGAGCACTCAACTCATACATGTTATTCCTCCTTTCTTCTTTGCCGATAAATTTGCTAGCATTTTCAATATTTTTTGCACCTATCTTAGTGAACCTCACCTCATGGGGCCACGGCCAGTTATAGAAGCAAACTGATAGCAGATTTCTCTCAATCTTTGAAATATACAACACATTTGATAGATTCTTGAGTTCACCATTTTCAATAACAAAGGAAATAGTACAGCATTTTGCATCATTCCCAACCATCATAGTGATGGATTCTTGCACAGGCTTCATAGAATTATAGAGACCTTTCTTGTTTGTAGGAGAGGTGATACTATCCAATATCCATGAGTTAGTGTTAGATATATCTTGCACTAAAGAACACACTTTCTCAATGGTCTCCATGAATAACTCCAACTCTCCTTTAGCTGTATTATTTGTCTCCTTCCCTTAGTCTTCACAGTGCCATTCTTTTCATCTCCCTTCTTGACACAAAAATCTACATTTGCATGCCCTTTCTTCTTGTAGTAGAAGTACTCTCCTTGAAACTTTTTCTTACCACCCTTCTTCTTTTTGTCACCATTGGTAGAGGAACCACCTTTGCCTTTTGCAGTGGTAGAGAATGCAGCATCTTCACTATTTCTACCTTCTCGGGCTTCAAGCCTCAACTTCTCCTCCATTAGTAGTGTACAAAATTTCTCAACCGTCAAATCTTAGGGTCTCACATGAATGTTTAGGGTAGTTACCAATCCATCAAACTTTGGTGGACAAATCCGAAGACACCTTCAAGCTAGCTCCTCACTAGTCTTTTGTATCTCGAAACCACCCATGTGGTTGCATAGATTCTTGATCAAAGTGATCAATGCTTTAGCTGTTTCTCCTTCAATAAACTTCTCAACTGCTAGTTGATTCTTCAAGAACTAAATCCTTATTTTCTTCCGCGTTTTTGTTGACTCCTCAATACATTCCAATCCTCTAATGCCTTGGTTGTGTGCTGAATTAAGGTCAAAACACTATTAGAGTAGCTTGCAACTAAGGCACATAGTGCATATGTGTTCCTTCATTTCCAAGATCATAGAAGATCTACATTTAGAGAAATTGGGACACTTGAATTTGATGGGTCGAGGGTGGGTTGTAGTTCTTGGTCAGTCCCCAACATCATCTCTAGAGGCTCATAAAAATCAAGGATAGTTGTGATTTTATACTTTCACAAAGCATAGTTTGTATAATCTAACTTGCCTTCACTAAAGATTGGTGTATGAATCCTCAGTGCTTGAATTGCGAGAGTACAACATCATCACCACCTGATGCGCCAACATCGCTACTTGATGCAACAAATGGCATTTCTCCTCTTCATTATTGAAGTCCTTGCCTCTCACATACTCTTCACTCCTCAAAGCCCTCTAGGCTTTGATGTAGAAATTGCATGGCACAATGGACATAATCTAACCAAGGAGTAGAGAACACATTGTAAATCTGAGGAAAATAGAGATTGCTTTAATTTCAAATGAAATGATACAAAGATTGATGTATCCACCTATGTGCTTCCACTATGAAGCTTAGATGGTGATCCAGATAGATGATAGACAAAGAGCTTAAGGATACCTAGAAGAACTTTGACTGGGTGAAAGATAGATTGATGACGACAACTTTAGAGGGATCTTTCTTTTATAGCATGGGAAGGTAGTCTAGTTGGGAAGTCCAACTATATATTGAACCTTCCCTAGTCAACCAAGGAATATTTTAGGAAATATTCCCTTTATGGTCGGGGCCCCGAGGCATTGGCCTTTGAACCTTGTCAAGGGGGCTGCTAGCCCCTTTGATACCCCCCAGCCAGGGGATGCTTTTGCAACCCCTCGGGCCCCAAAATAGGGGCCCTTGATCTCACTCTTAGCGTGGATAAACATTTATGAAGATAATTGCCATGCACAAATGTTCCAATTTTGAGCAAGTCTTTACAGGTTGTCAAAGGGAGAGTTCAAGGTCTTGAAGGTCTCCAATAACATAGAGAGGGTTTTCATGTTTCATTGTATCCATCAAGAGTCCATGTGAGAGTGGATGATACGAGTGCAATATTTTTCCTCAATGAAGGCTAAGGCACTAAGCATTAAAGGTCTATAAACTAAACACAAAACCCTGTGTGTGCATAGACATGAAGCATATATAACTAAAATGGACTAGGCACAAATTATACTAATACATTCATTCTTCCTTTGTGAGAATTGAATAAGTTGGCATGCCTAGCAAGATCTTTCAAGTTGCATTATTTTCAAAACATTTGTGCTTGAGCACATGGCTCAACAATGGCATGAGTGTGTTGTTTTCTAGGAGCATGAGAAACTAAACACCAAAATTTCAATCAAATGAGTTGTAAGGATAGTGGGTGGAGTGTCTTCTTTTTTCATTAGGAGGGGTGAGGTTGAGAATACTGAATTTTCTATGTTAGAAAAATCTACATAAAAATATCCCCATGTGTTTATATGGTTATATAAAATATAGTTTTTCTCTTTGTATGTCTCTTAGGGCCTATTATATGCACATGGTGCATAGTAAGAATTTATGGGTGTTGGTATCTTTAATATGGGTTAGTGCTCTGAGTGTAAAGTACAATGCATATAATTCAAAAAATATATAGACACGTGTTCTTTTGAGTGTGTTGTACATGCTTTATTTTTTTGTATGTAAACAAGGGCTAAGAAACCCTTATCCCAAATGCATAAATTGGAAACTATGCATGCTAGCATGAGGAAGAGGTTGTGAAAGTCAAAATCTTGGAGGGGAAGGCTTTTGGATCTCATAGGTGTGCATTGGAGAGACGTGAGATGGGAGGATTGTGAAGGTGAATCAAAGGAAGAGATAATTGTGGAAATCACTAGGGGTTGGGGGGGTTTGAGGAGATCGATCTAGGCCAAAGCACAATCATAGGCATGCACTTCGTGATGGCATTCAACATGCTATTCATAGCTTCACAGTGAAAATTGTAGCTTATTTGAGTATAAATGATTGCTTGCCACCATCAACATAGGTTTGCATTGGTTGTGGATCTCTAAAAAGAAGAAGATAACATTGACAAAGTAAAGTTTGCAAAATGATTGCTGTGTAGATCATTCTGATTCTAAAAATGTTAATATATATTGAAAGGAAGACGTTTTTGCAAAGTCTAGCTAAGAATTAGAGAGCTATTGAAAGGAAGACGTTTTTGCAAAGTCTAGCTAAGAATTAGAGAGCTATTCACTCTAAAGAGCTAGCCAATTTCCCAATAATATGCAAATGATCAATAGGCACTCAAAGTTACCCTTACATGATTCTCACATGATTACAAAATGGGTGGCTCAAAAATACCATTCATGGAAAACAAGTAATCTATGTAAGGTAATAGGCATAGTAGTGAAAGGAAAGGTTAAACTAAAAGGTGAATGTGCCTAGAGTGAGGAGAAGAATATAAAATGTACATATGAAAACAATGTGATGAGGAAGGATATCACCTCATCCTATGCCCATCATCTTCCTAAGAAAGGTATAATGCTCCAATGAGAGACTTTCAATAAGCAGATTGATAGGATTCTCATCTATAGAGATCTTGACAAGCTCTATTTACTTATCCTCAATCACCTCTCTGATGAAGTAATAACAAAACTCAATGTGCTTGGTCTCCATATAAAAGTTTGGATTACATGCCAACTGGATAGCACTCATAGAGTCCAAATGTAGGGTAGGAATCATGGAAGTGATACCAAGATCACTGCCTATCCATAGGGCCTTTTTGTAAGCCTTAATGGCTACATTGTACTCAGCCATGGTAGTAGATAATGGAGTGAATTTTTGTACTCTAAACATTCAAGAAGAAACACCTCTAACAAAGGTAAAGATATAGAGAGGTGAACTTCTTAATGTCTACATATCTTGCAAACCTAGTCAGTATAGCCTAGGACTCTAGTATCGTAGTTGCCATAGCAAAGGCACAAGTCTATAGTGCCCTTAAGGTATCTCATGATACCCTTCATGATGTCCCAATATCACCTACTAAGTGTTACCATATAATATGCCACAAGCCCCACTATAAATACTATGTTAGGTCTACTGGCTATCATGACATACATCAAGCTATCCACTATGGATCCATATGGGACCTTGGCCATCTCAGCCCTCTCAACATTTGATTAGGGACAATTTGTCTAATTGGCCTTCACATGGGAAGGTGAAGGGGTGCCATGGGCTTACACCTTGCATATGAAACAACTTGAGTACCCTGTGAATGTACTCCTTTTGTGATGACAAGTAGAGGAGTCCCTTAGAGCAGTCGTGCGTGATGTATATAAGAGTAATGTGAAAAGAAAAGTGTGCCCCATGTCCTTCATCTCAAAGCTCTTCTTGAGCCAAGTCTTCAAAGAATCTACCTCATTATAGGTACTCCAAGCAATCAGCATATTTTCAATATATAATACCAAAATGATAAGGCGATCATTACAAGCCTTCTTCACGTAAAGACATGGATCCATAGTGCTATGGATATAGGATTGTGAATGCATGAAGAAATCAAACTTATGATACCATTCCCTAGGTGTCTAATTAAGTCCGTAAAGACTTTTTCTCAACTTTCACACTAGGTATTCCTTGCCCTTTTTCACAAATCCCTTTGATTGCTTTATATAGATATCTTCATGGAGGTCTCCATATAAGAAAGCTATCTTTACATCCATCTGGTACAAGTCCAAATCCAACTATGCAACCAATGCTAAGACTAAGAAAAGGCTAGTCATTTTTCCCATAAGGGAAAATATATCATCAAAGTCAACTTCCTTCTCTTGTTTGAAGCAAGCTCGAGGTCCTAATTTGACAACTAATTCTCTATACATCAGCTAGCTTCATCGGAGGTGTCCCACAAGGGCTTCTCGTTTGACTGGAGCGATCATAGTTACCATTGGTTCATGGAGTGTAACACTTTTTTTCAGTAATTGGTTAGGATTCACGGAACCCTAACGGAGTTCTAGCACATCTACCACACCTTTCCCCTAAGATAATTTCTGATCAAGGTTTTAAGACCCGATGCTTTGCCTAATTTTTCCTAACTATTTCGTTCAATCTCTTGAGAGAAGGTCCTAGCTTACCACGACCACCCATCCGTAGGATGGATTTGTCAGGGATCTTGCCCACCCACTTCCCACAAATGGTTTTCTTTAGTTTTCTAATTATCTATCACATTAAGTTATGACATATAAAAGCAACTTCATTAATTAACACGTTATCACAGGTTCCTTTGCGTAGTTTTAGGGTACAACACAAAGATAGAAAAAATAATCTTTTGAAAAAATATATATTTTTATTATTTCACAAAGTTATTTACAATGATTTTCCCCTTCTGCCTACGTAGAAGATAAACCTCAGTTCACCAAAAAATCCCTTCTATCTGTGCAGAAGAAAAGAAACCCTCGAAGATTTTCATCCCTTCACTAGTACTAGGAACTTGAGGATCCCTTCTTGATTTGTGTGATGGTTATTTAGTTCCTAGGAGAAATCAAGAGATTTATGGCCAGAGTCCCCCCTGGCACGCCTGTCTCCTCCTACCTAAAACGGATTCCTCACTCAGTGACCCCTCACCATCGGGACTAGTCCAAAGCTCCTCGCGGTAGTACAAAAAAATCCCCCTTGGAGCAAGGTTTCGCGTCTAGCCATTGTGGGGGAGGCATAGCACGATCTTCCTTTTATTATCTTGATGATATATTTACAATTAGATCTAACTGCTGCAAGCACAATCAATCTTTCCTATGCAACTATCAATGTGTGCACAAATAAAAAAGAAACAACAGCAAGTGTTTGTAGCATAGGAAGTAACCCCACCCGATTCTAGGACTTCTTTTAAGGTCCCACCTTATTCTTAGGGTTTCACTTCCTACTTGCAACCCTTTTTCTGGATCTGCAAGTTATTTCGTGAATTTGATTAATTATGAGAAGTCTCTTTTATCCTTATGAAAAATTTGGTATATTCGCCCTAAAAGATAATATGGGTGTTTATGCCTATGGCAGGCAATTCATGCATTGCCCTACCCTAACCCACACTTAGTAGGATTTCAAATGCTTTTCCAAGTCTCTTTTAGCTTTAGAATTTGTATTGACAAATTCTTATCAATGTCCAAAAAGTCCTATAGACTTTTGATATTTATTTAATTTCTTGATCTTGATAGTTTCAGGGTTGTCGAGTATTTCATAGTTGTTTTTACTTCAACATTCTCGATATTTTAGGTTAGGTTTTCTCGGTGATTCATACATGGGTCAACTCATGGTACTGACGCTCTCACTAATATAATCATTAATATTAACATTGTGTGTGTTTTCAACAAAAAAAGATAAAATTTATTTTATTCTACTCATATTCTATGGTTTAATCAATGATGTCTAGCCATTTGCCGAACTTTCAACGTTATCTAGAAAGATCAAATTTTATTTAGCTATATCCTAAGTGCAATTTTGATTGTTTTTTTTAATATTTTATTCCAAGAAATGCAAAAAAACCACATATTCAGGATCTTGGAAATTTTCGTAAAGTTTGGGAATTCCTAATGTGATTAATATTTGGACATATGGTCAAATCTTATCCCCTTACTTGAAGGTGAAAATTTCCCTACATACTATATAAGCAATCCCCCCAAGTCCCACTCTCAAATATGGGGTTAAGATTTAGCCACTTGGTCAAATCTTACTCTTTATTTGAAAGTGGAACTTGGGAGATTCCCAAATTTTCTAATACAGTATTAAAATCATAAGTATAATTTTTCTTTCATCTTTTAAACATCAAATTGTATTTTCACGCACCTAGTTTATGCATGTTTAGTATATATTTTCCTATACAATTTTTCGTTGATTTAATGAATTGATTATTTCATGATATTATACAAATGTTTTTTAATAAATTATTATAAAATTTATATGCATATATTTATCATTAGAAAAATGAAATAAAGTTAGTCACTTCCAAAGAAAAATTATAAAATATTTCATTTCCTAACAACATCTACCATTGTTATGTTACTATAGTCACATGCGTATTTAATTAAATAACAATAAATATCATGAAATAAATGATAATTAAAATATTTTCCTAATGACAGGCATATAAACCTTTTCCAAGTGAAAGAGTCTTTTCAGTGAATATTTAATTATTGTATTACTTAGATTATTTTCCTAAGTGGCAGTTCATATGCATTTTCATTAGAATGCGTTTATAATCGATTAAAGCAAAATAAAGTGATAAGCTTATAAAATATTATTTTTTTCCAAACCGACAAGATGTTATCTCTCTCAAGTTTCTTGTGACGGGGGTCTCACCAATTCCTGCCACGTCATTTTTTCCATTAGCCATGTTCCTTGCTTCCCTTGATTTCAAATGTGCTTTTTGAGTTTTTGCGGCCTTGCAGAGCCATCGGATGTTGGGTGAAATTAATGTGGTAGTTCGGGGAGAGTTGTTGGTCATCCAAAAAAATTTCACTAGCATTTCGCGTAGAGATATGATCGTATTGGACGAAGGCATAGTGGGGGGTAGAGAAAATGAAAATGAGGCAGAAGTTTAGGAAGAGGGGATCAAAATGGCCTCTGCCCTTGACATTTGAGAAGGCCTATCTCTCTCCCACACTCTCTTACTCTTCCAATTTCCACAATGTGATAGCCTCTTTCTCTCTCTCTCTTTCTCTTTGACACTTAACTTACTCATTATCATACTCATTCTTGCATGTTCTTCGTCCTATCAATTGAGGCTTTTGCGAATTGTCTTGCGATTACAAAATCAATGCGATCCTCGATGCATTAAATGGAATTGAGAATGCCAAATAAAATATACTGTGGAAAAAATTATACGATCAAGTCATCGTAATATTATTTACGAAGCATCTTTTCTTTTTGTTGGGTGGGAACATTGAGGCGTCTTCTTGTGTCGGATTGCGGAATTAATTTAATGTGGGACTCAAAATCAAGAAAATTATGTAAGACCACTTATGTGACAGATCGACGAGTAATTTTTAAAACGTCTCAATCCCAAGTTTGTTTCTTGATATGAAGCGCTGTGGCGGGAATATTACACTCTGGTAGAGCATCACAAGACTAGTTGTGGAGTTACTACGTCTTTTTCTCTCTATCTAGGATCAACATAATCCTACATAATAAGTGAATCCTAGTCCACTAGAGTATCAAAATTAGCTGTAGACTATCTAACTAGGACTAGATTTATAGTAAGGGGCTTCTCCTGAAGGATCACCTTACATACCTTTATCGCATGCTCATATTTCTTATGTATATTTTTCTCTTAAAACATAACATCATGGCTACAAATAAATTTCCAAGCATGTGGATCCCAAAGGTGATAGCCCATCTTACCTATATCATCATATCAAAGAAAGATAGATGAGAGTTGATTTTTGACTCTATGAAGTGCTGAAAATTTGCTAAAAATTTGAATTTCAAGGGAAAAATAAACTCTATCAAAGGCGGCATAGGCAATCAAGTCGATTTTAAGTAGCAAGCAGTCGATGGGTGCCAAAAGTGCTCTAAAGATCCACCAAGAGACGGTTGGGGAATTTTCATAATTTTCGAGGATGTCGTATGAGACTTCAGGAGATGCCACGCAGTGTGGGACCTCAAGACAGACATGTAGTAATTTTCGGGAGTGGAGGCCGGACAATCGGAATGGGAATGCCCCAAGCAGAGGACCATAAGAGGTTTAGTGTGAAAAGGAATAAAAGGGGAAGGGGGGTGACCCTTGGGGTCTCCCACCCCCTGAAAATTTGAAGAATTTTGGGGGGGGGGGGGTGGTTGTGAGGAAAAAAGAATATGAAGGCGCCTGTAGCACGATGACGTGATTTGGAGGGAGAGAGGGCAATGATCACTTCTATGTACCCCCGTAAATTGATTCCAACAGAGATCTACACTCTTTCTTTGCTCTCCATCACCGTCTCTGGCCCGTGAAATGGCTGCCTGAATGGGAAGATCAGAAATCAATCTTTCTCTCTCCTCTCTCCCTCTTCTCTCTATGGGTTGTTCATGCACACTACTTTGAAGGAGGAATCGGGAAGGAGATTGAAGAAAATGATGATGGAGATGTTGAAGATTGATGTGCAACATGGAATCAAGAGCGATGGAGGCTTCGTCCGATGGTCACATAGTCATTCAATGCATCTTGGGTTTTGTAGAAACACGGTATGACTATTTTTTATGAAGGAAATGAAGGTTTTTTGACATTTTATGATAGAAATGATGTTCTTATGTGATGAAAAATTGTTTGAGTGTTGGTTGTCTCATGTTTAACTGCTATTTATTAGAAATTTCTTCTTTCCTAATGATTTTCATGCGCTATTTAAATACCGCAAAAATCCAAAATGTAGTTTTTAAGGGTAAAATGATAGTTTTGTCATTTCGGGTGGGTGAAATGTGTTCCTATGGGGAAAAATGAAAAATAAAATTGAATTTTGGTATGATAAAATGATTGGTATGAAAAAAAAAGAAAATAATAGTGATTATTGATAAATAAATACTAAAAAAAAGGAAAAATAAGGAGAAAAATAGAAACACACTTCATAAAAATAAGAAAAAATATGAGTGTTTATGAATGTATGGTAGTGGCAAAGCATGAGGTTTAGCCTCAAATTTCCCTATCTCTTTGTCAAATTTTGTGATTTATCGCTTTTTATAATATGACAAAATAAACCCCTACACCTATGCAACGGAACAATATCTAAAAGTAGGGGATGGGGTGTTTGAATGATGAGATTTGGGTGCTCTTTATTGTTGATGTTGCTGATGTATATCATGATAGAGGGTTCGTTGTATTTTAATTAAGAGGATAGTAGCTTGAGCGTTATTTCAATGCTATCCTTACATCACCGCAACGAGTTAGTAAATGAGCATTGGAAAGCCTGATTGTGCACAACACGTTTCTGATTGAAAATTATGTTTGAGTACTTTAGGATCATCCACTTTGGCATGTGCATATCAACCATGGTATCAGAATACAAAGAAATGGATGCATAGCACTTGTTTTCCATTATGATAACCTACGCTTGAGTGTGTGAGACGACCTAAGTTGTAGGTTAGTCTATCATTTTCTTGGTAAATTGTTTGGTAAGGACACATGGTATCTCCTAAAATATGTTCAAAATGAAAGAGTGGAGCTTGTATCGTGTGTACTTTATGTTGGAGTAACGCATCTTGGGGCCAATGCCAGAGGTGTAGGAGAGTTGCAATGGGGCCACGACAATTAGCTGATGGGGTGCCTCCTATGTATATTCTTCGTGGTATTTATTACCAATACGTATAGGATACTCCCTTTTTTGGAGTTTGGGAAAAGGGCCGTTGGATGATATATCAGCTACTACAAATTCATTATTAAGTCTATCCAGTGTACATCAGTGTATTATAAACACTTCTCGCCTGCGAGGCTGTGTGGTGGGGTTGTCTGTTGTGTGCATGAGGTCCGCCGGCTAGTGCCATAGCCAGTGCCGGCCCATTTTAGGTCCCATAAGTGGTGCATTTGTTGGGAGTTGCCAATAAGTGGTGGTTTCTAATCTAGGGTTTCTAGGGACCAAATAGTCAGTTTATGTCCTCTGACAAGAACTGTCAAGCCGAAATACAAAAAGAGGAATGTGCTAAGAGGGCTAGACAGCGGGCAAAGATTCTAAGGCATTATTCTCCACAAAGGAGTAGCCTGATACAAATAAGTGGTAGAGGTTCTAATAACCTAAGTGTCACAAGCAGCCCTTTAAGTGCAAGAGCAAGTCTTAATACTTTCCCTTTTCCAGTCAATCAACCCACTTCAAGTGGGGGTGTAGTTTTACCTACACAAACTCCTGTTGTCAATCCGGTTGTTGTAGCCATGGCACATGTCACTAAATTGATTGCTTATTACACATTATCTATTTAATAAATTCATGTCAATAAAGTAATAACTCACTTTATTTTAAGTATTGGTGATGATCTAGCATGGCCATGAGACCAATATTCCTAGTGCATCACTTAATAGGGTGATTAGAGCACTGTGACAGGAATATCTAGTACATGAAATAAATTATTAAGGGGGAAAGAAGTGTCTACCGAGTGTAAGAGTGTACACAAGAACCAAGGAGCTACACATAAATGAAGATGGATTAAGTTCTAAGAAGAGGAAGTGCATTAGCATTTGTGTATATGTATTTATGTGTGCATCCGGGGACACCTGGGAATGTTTACTTGTGTGTTATGAGCATTGCATTCATTTGGGGGCTCCCTTACAAGTCAAGGTTTAAGGTCTTTTCATTCATTAAGAAAGAGAAGAGATGTAATTCTCTCACTAAGAAAGACAAGAGACATGATCCTTTGGAAGTGAGGAGAGAAATGATTTTCTCTTTCTAAGGTCTAAAAAGACACAAGCTTTTGTGTGGAAGTCAATCTTAAGGTTGAGGCCCAAGGCAATTTAATGAACTAAGGTGGTTGCATGGACCACAAGTTAAGAGTACAATTTGAGAAGCTGTTCTTTTGAAAAAAGACATGGTGAATCCATTTTTAAAATATCTCGTGATAGTAAGACGATCTCTAAAAATGGGTCGCGTAGGTTATTGAAAACAACGAGATCTACAACTTTTTTGTTTGACGTTTTTTCATTCGAACAACGCATAGAGAGATATCTCGAAATTACGGCTCCAGAGTAGGTCATGGAAGAACCACATCTTGCATGAAGATCAACTCAAGTCTCTCTCCAAGGAGGGAAGCTCTTGAAAGCCTATAAAAGAGAAGGCTCTCCTTGGGTGTAGGGGAGGTAAAGGAAGCCTCACTTTGCATGCATCCAAGAGGAGAAGAGAACGTGCAAGGGTTGCAAAAGCTCTATTGAAATCGAGTGCTACAGAAGCTCTGCTGAAATCAAGTTCCAAGAGGAGAAAATAAGATGCAAGTGCTGCGGAAGCTTTGCTAAAATCAAGCGCTGTATACAGTGTGGGGAACCGTGATCTTATTTCCAAGATCTACAAGTAAGAACTGGCTTATGTGTAACGGAGGAACTTGCTCCTTGTCAATCATATAACTCCACAAGGGGGGGGGGACTGGCCCATCTTCAATTCCTAGTGTGTTGCCAATTTCTCTACCTCTCTCTCTCTCTCTCTACATCTTTCTTTTCTCTCATCTATTCTCCCTCTATGCCAGCATAATATTCACCATATATATTTTAAGTATATAAGAAAGTCGAGCATATATCTCGGATCTTATAACAACACAACCCATTGCAATTCCAGTAGGGACACCGGATTTACTAGCATTAGGAGTGACTTTGCCCATCTTCCATGGGTTAGCAGAAGAAGATGGAGAACTAAGACTTTCAAGTCTGGGGATAAGGACATAAAATTTGACTCTTACTCCAGTAAGAGAGATCTTGCTAAGGCGTTATCCTTTGTTAGGCAATTTGAAACTGCTTTTTTTAATGGTAATTTCTCAGAAGAGTTCAAGCTAAGGCATGTAGGCATGCACTTGAAAGACACCACTAGCGATTGGTGGTTGACTCTCATTTTGGAGGGAAGGAAACCCATGACTTGGGAAAAGTTCAAATAGAAGTTATATGCTTAGTTCTTGCCTCCTGATTTTGAGAATGATATCAAGAAGAAGTGGGATTGGCTAGGCCAAAAAGAGCATGAGAAGGTCACTATTATGTGGGAAAGTTTTGCTCTACTCTTCTCAAGGTTACTCCTTTCATGGAGATCAATGATGAAGAGAAGAAAATGAAGTTTGAAGCTGGCCTACTCCCTCATTTACACAGAACCATGAAGGTGTATCCACATGAAACCTTATTTTGCATGATGGAGTTTGCCATCATAGCTGAAAGTTTGCATACACCTGGTACATCTCAAAAGTCAGAGATGAGTTCTTATAGAGCTAGATAAGAGTAGCTCTATGATCAACCAAGAGATAGGACTAATCGAAGAAGACCTACCTTTACCCATGACCAATATTCAAAGCCAGAGGGTAATCAAAAGAAGCACAAGTATCTCTCACCCTCTGAGATACAAAAGTACAAGGAGGAAGGAAGGTGCTTTCTATGTGGTGAGTTAGGGGATATGAAGCCTACTTGTCCTCACAAAAGGAAGGAAGCAAATGTGGTTAAAGATCCTCCTCTACCATCCTCAAATTCTATTCTAGATGTGCAAGCTAACACTCATTCAAATGAGAAGAAAAGACAACTCTTAAAGGGTTGGGGGACCCTCAACAATCAACGAGTTTTAATACTCTTTGATCTAGGTTCCACATATAATTTTGTGTCAGCGGATGTTGTTGAAAGGCTACAAATTCCACTGGATCGATTGAGAACACCAATTGGATTAGGTTCGACATTTGAAGGACTTACAACCAATTCTACTCCTATCCAAGGGAAGTTGAATCTTAGAATTGGGGATTACCGCGACCAAGAATCTTTCCTACTTGCACCCATTGGTAACTGTGATGTTATCTTAGGCATGCCTTACCATTACAAGATTAGACCTCTTCCTGATTTTGTTAAGAAGACCCTTGGATTTCAATTCAAGGGTCAGAACATAGTATGCATTGCTAATGCTGGAGATTGGCTTGTGCCAATGGTTAATCATGTTAGCATTTCTAAAGAAATGAAGGAAGCTATTTCTGCATACATGATTTTTGTGAGAGAGTCAAAAGAAGCTAATGATTCAAGGGCACTTGATGCCTCTAATGAACACACAATACCAACTAATGCTTCTAAGTTTCAAACTTTAAAAGAACCCCTTTCTTTAATTGATCAAGCCAGATATGATTTTGTTAAAAGAAATGAAGATTGTTTTAGTGATTCACTCCTAGGAGAGTTACCTCCTAAGTGCCCGGAAGATCACACAATTGATATTATCCCAGGTAGTTCACCACCTAACCAACCTCCTTTCAGAGTAAGTGCAAGTCAGCAAGAGGAGATCCTAAAACAAGTCAACGAATTGTTGGAAAAAGGGTTAGTTCAACTTAGCTCTTCTCCATACTACTCTCCAGTCTTACTTGTTCAAAAGAAAGATGGTTCTTTCCATATGTGCATAGACTACAAATCTTTGAACAAGATCACAATCAAGAATCGTTTTCCTATCCCAAGGATAGATGACGTATTGAATAAGTTGCAAGGGGCTAGTATATTTAGTGGCATTGATCTCAAGAGTGGCTATCACCATATATGGATAGCACCTGAAGATGTTCATAAGACAACTTTTTGTACAACATTTGGACTATACCAGTTTCTAGTCATGCCATTTGGTTTGAATAATGCACCTGCCACATTCAATCGAATGATGGAGAGAATTTTTAGACCTCACTCAAAGTTCACAAGTGTCTTCTTTGATGACATTCTAATATTTTCATGGTCTGAAGAGGAGCATAGAAAACATCTATCTAGTGTTTTTCAAGAGCTTTGCAAGCATATACTACAAGTCAATGCTAAGAAGAGTGAATTCTTCCTTTCAAAAATTCATTACTTGGGCCATATTGTTTCTCACAATTTGGTGAGAATGGATCCCGATAAGATTTGAGCCATTATTGAATGGACTACACCTACTTCTGTACATGAAGTTAGAAGTTTCTTGGGCCTATTTTCATACTATAGGAGGTTTATACGAGATTTTTTGTATGTTGCATCTCCTCTACATGACCTTACTAAGAAGAAAATGCATTTTCATTGGGGATCAAGGTAACTACAAGCCTTTGAAAGAATTAAGTTTCTTGTTACTCAAGAACCAGTTCTCATAGTTTCAGATCTTCAAAAAACTTTTGAAGTTCACTATGATGCTTCTGGGGATTGCATTGGACCTATGCTTAACCAAGAGCATCATGCAGTAGCATTTGAGAGCCAATGCCTCAAGGATCATGAGTTGCATGCTCCAATATATGGGAAAGAGCTTATGGTAGTGGTATATGCTCTTCAAGTATGGAAACACTACTTACTTGATGCAGATTTTGTTATTAAAACACATCACCAAAGTCTAAGATACTTCCTCACTTAGAAGAAGCTCTCAGAGAAACAGATGCGCTAGGCAAATTTCTTATCTATGTCTCATTTTCAAATCCTTCATACATCTGGAACTAAGAATGTGGCAGAAGATGCTGTATCACGGCAACCTCGAGTGAATGAAACCACAACTGTTTACCATAATGAGTTCATGGATTTATCCAAAATGTATGCAGCTGATTCCGACTTCTCAATCATATGGGATCAGCTTAACTCAGGTCAGTCAATTACACCTTACTCAATTCGAGATGGTTATTTGTATCATCATCAAGCAATTTTTATAGCATTGCCATTGCGACACAAGGTAATGGATGAAGCACATGGTGGACATAGGGGTATTCTACCCACTACATTGGACATATATCTCTTTTGGCCCACTCTTAGAGCTGACATTGAGAGATATGTCTGTGAGTGCAAGATATGACAAAAAGTAAAGTATGATAGGCATAAACCACTTGGTCTACTGAAGCCATTACCTATTCCCAATGAGCCTTGGGAAAGTATAGCCATGGAATTTATCATGGAGCTTCCTTGCACACAAGCAAGCAACAATGCAATCTAGGCTATCATTGATAGATTTAGTAAGCAAGCTCACTTTATACTTGTGTGAAAGACAATCAAAGCTAATCATATGGCTAAGCTAATCACTGCTCATATTTTCAAACATCATGGCATGCCTAAATCCATTATAAATGATCGAGATTCCCGCATGACCAACCTCTTTTGGCAAGCTCTCTTCAAGAACATTGGGACAAAGTTAAAGTTTTCATCCTCTTATCATCCTCAAACAGATGGGTAGAGTGAAAGTGCTGATTCTACTGTTCTAAATTCTTATGTCTCTGATAATGAAAGAGAATGGGAAAAGTATTTGCCTTTAGTAGAGTTTGCATACAATAATATGGTGCACTCTAGTACACTGGTAAGGCACCCTTTGAGATCATCTATGGTAATCCTCATTTACCACCCATCCTTCTTACGAAGGATAAGATCTTTGCAGCAGATGAGTTTGTTAGAGACATTGATACAGCTTTCACTCAAGTAAAAGCTACTACCCAAAGAACACAAGAGAAGTAGAAACACAAAGCTGATAAGCATCGTCGTAAGTTAGATATGTTCTTAAGTTTGAGAAGGCTCGCTTAAAGAAGAAGAAATGTCAAAAGGATAAAGTGGTTAAGCCTTCTAATTGCTATTATGGCCCTTTCAAGATCACATATAAGATAAATGATGTGACTTTTTGTTTGGATCTACCAAGTCATTGGAACATTCATAATGCTTTCCATATAATTTTGCTACGTCCCTATATTGGAGAACCTCCAATGGAACCAATCAAGGAAGATTTATCTGACATAGAAGAAAAGGAAGAGTTCCTTGTGCTTGAAAGAATTTTACACCATCAGGACAATACTCTAAGGTTAGGTAAGGTATTACAAAAGTATCTAGTTAAGTTTAAGAATTATCCACCATTAGATGCTCAGTTTATGACTGAGAGAGAACTACAAGACTTTCCAGATCTTCTTAACGACTATGTATCCCCTCTACAATTGAGGTCAACTGTTTAGAAGCCAGAGGGATGTCACTATATTGATAGCTTATTACACATTCTCTATTTAATAAATTCATGTTAATAAATTAGTGGCTTACTTTTCTTTAAGTGTTGATGATGATCTAGCATGGCCATGTGACCATTTAGAGACCAATATTGCTAGTGCATCACTTAATGGGGTGATCAGAGCACTGTGATGGGGATATCTGCTACATGCAATATAAGTTATTAAGGGGGAAAGAAGTGTCTACCAAGTGTAAAAGTGTACACAAGAACCAAGGAGTTACACATAAATCAAGATGGATTAAGTTCTAAGAAGAGGAAGTGTATTAGCATTGTGTATATGTATTTATGTGTGCATTCGGGGATGCTTGGAAACGTTTACTTGTGTGTAATGACCATTGCATTCATTTGGGGGCATCCTCTCCCTTACAAGTCAAGGTTTAAGGTATTTTCTTTCATTAAGAAAGATACGAGAGGTAAGTCTCTCACTAAGAAAGACAAGAGACGTGATCATCTGGAAGTGATGAGATTCTAAGGTCTAAAAAGACACAAGATTTTGTGTGGAAGTCAATCTTAAGGTTGAGGCCCAAAGCAATTCAATGAAATATTCTTAAGGTGGTTGCATGGACCACAAGTTAAGAGTACAATTTGAGAAGCTGTTCTTTTTAAAAAAGACATGGTGAATCCATTTTTAAAATATCTTGTGATAGAAAGACGATCTCTAAAAATGGGCAGTGGGGCCCATATGATTTACTTTAATAAAATATGAGTGATATTGGAAACAGCGGGATCTACAATTTTTGTGGTGGACGTTTTTTCATCCAAACAACACACAGAGAGATATGTCAAAATTAGTGCTCTAGAGTAAGTCCTAGAACAATCACATCTTGCATGAAGATCAACTCAAGTCTCTCTCCAAGAAGAGAAGTTCTTGAAAGCCTATAAAAGAGGAGGCTCTCCTTGGGTGTAGGGGAGGTAAAGGAAGCATCACTTTGCATGCATCTAAGAGGAGAAGAGAAGGTGCAAGGGCTATGGAAGCTCTGCTGAAATCAAGTGTTGTGGAAGCTCTACTGAAATCAAGTTCCAATAGGAGAAGAGAAGGTGCAAGTGCTGCAGAAGCTGTGCTGAAATCAAGCGCCAAGAGGAGAGCCCTACAGATATTGTGTAGGAGAGAAGGAGACGCAAGAAGGATCAAAAGGTGCCAACTTCCAAGTTGTGCAAGTGTTAGCCGGTTGTATACCGTGCAAGGAACCGTGATCTTGTTTCCAAGATCTATAAGTAAAAATTGGCTTATCTATAATAGACGAGCTTGCTCCTTGTCAATAATATAACTCCACAAGGGGGGGACTGGCCCATCTTCCAGTCCCTAGTGTGTTTGCCAATCTCTCTACATCTCTCTCTCTACATCTTTCTTTTCTCTCATCTATTCTCCCTCTGTGCCAGCATAATATTCATCATACATATTTTAAGTAAATAAGAAAGTCGAGCATGTATCTCGGATCTTATAATAGCACAACCCATTGCAATTCCAGTAGGGACATCGGATTTACCAACATTAGGAGCGCATTTGCCCATCTTCCATGGGTTAGCAGAAGAAGATGGAGAACTCCGTATTAATGAGTTTCAAACACTCATGATCAACTATTGAATCCAAGACAAAGGACACTTAATGAAGTTCTTCAATATGACATTAAAAGGAAGGGCAATAGTATGATATCACTGTCTAGAGGCCGGAGGCATAACTAGTATTGACAAATTCTTCACAGCCTTCCGTAGAGAGTTTGCCCCTGAGAGATGGACAACATTGGTTGCATGTCTTGAATGTAACATGCCAAGAGCCAAATGAGAATGTCCAGGCCTATGCCAAGAAACTAAAGCAAGTTCTTCGCAAACTTAATACTTATATCCCCATTCCATGGGCTGCACAGTTGCAATATTTCCTACATGGATTAGATTTCAACATCCTGGTGCAACTTAGTAGTGTTTGCTTTGGCCCACATTGACGCTGCTATTACCCAAGCAGAAGGAGTAGAGTCGCACTTGCAAGTGGCTTATGCAGCAAGGATAAATTGGAATGGTGATAATTTGGCACTGACCAATGGGAGTCAAGGGGACCCATGTCAAATGCAAATGGAAGAGGGAGTATCATGCCAAATTTGCCTATGTTACCAGCTCCTCCTAGTCTTACTATCCATATGGCTAGTAAGATGATCCCACTAAATGGTGGAGGCCAAACCATGAATCCTAATGTTGTTCTAGTGAGTCAACGATCGATTCCTAATCAAGTAGTTAGGGCGATGGGATGATAGACAGATGACCGCGGCTATGAGTCAAGTGCCTCAAATGTCCTTGGTTAAGTCAAGGATATAATGAAGCACTACACTAACATGATTAGCAAATAGTATAGACAAATAGCTGTGGATGCCAATTTACTTAAGAAGCAGTAGAATTTAATAGGGAGTCGATGCCTTGAAGAGGGTGCCCCCTCAAGATTCAACTGTAAGTGATGTGGTGGGCAACATTTCCCTAGGAATCATCCGAATGTCAAATGCAATATTTGTGGAAAGTCTGGCGACTTAGTTGCTACTTGTTGGAGTAAGATCATTTCTTTCCAACAAGGAAGTAAACAGCCAAGTCCAGTTAATCATTGCGCACAAGGGAATAATCTCCAACAAGATGATGGACCAAGACAAATACTGCAAAGAGGAAAGGCTACTGTAGAGGAGTTGCCTCATGGTAGTGGAGTTAGTTTTATTGAGGCCGTACGTGTCAATGATGCTAAAACTTCTAATCTACAGGCCATAACAAGAGGTCAAAAGACTAGAGATGGTGACAAAGAAACTGTAAAACCAGTCGAGGGAAACCCTAAGCAAGATGCTAGGGAAAATCAAGTTCTGAATCCTAATATGGAAGGCAGACCTCTTCCTTGGCCTAATTCTTTATTGATAAAATATTGCATCTAGGCCACCAAGTTTGAGACATCGGTACTAGTGGGGATGCTTGGGGTGAGGAGGGTTGCTTCGGTGGTAGGCACCAAGAGGGTCGGGATAGGATGGATGGGGGCTTTACCCTTGCCTTTAGTGACGGTTGGCCATTTGATCTCCGACACCTGAGTGCTTGAGCATGGTTCCTCCTCCCTAGGAAGCGGACTCAGAGCTCCTAGGTCATCTGCCCTGCTTTGTTGCTCTATAGATCGACGTGTGGCTTCGGCCATGTCTTCCTCCTCCTTCCTTCTTAGCTCCTCTTCTTCCTCAACGGCCCTTCTCTCCCTCTCTTCTTCTGCTTTCCTAGATTCTTCCTCCAATTTATTTTCTTCTTCTTTTTATTTCTTCTTCCTCTCTTTGGCCGCCTATTTTGACACCTTCTTGGCTTTCTTGGCTTCTTCCTTCGACTTTTCTGCTTCCTGTTTCATCTTCTTCTCCCTCTCTTCCGCCTCTTTGAGGGATTCCCTTTTTTCTCTCTCTAAGTCCTCCTCCTTTTTGCGGCCTTCATCTTGCTTCTTATTTTGTGTTGTCCTCTTCTTAGATTTCTTTGCTTGCTTTTTTCTTGACTGTTCCTTTTGTTCTCCCCCTTCTTCGTTACTTTCAGTCCTGTCGCTAAGACAGCTCTTAGTCCTAGTGAGTGGGTGATTTGTCATGTGTTTCTCCTTCTCCTTCCTCTACATCCTATGCCTCTTTTATTGCCTCCTAGATGAGCGTAGTCAAAACACTTCCGTAGCGGATGAAAGAGGCTTTGGATGAGGCTTTCTTCCTCTCAGTGCTTTTGGAGGCTGGGGACTCCCTGCTTCCTAGCTTGCTCCCCAAGGCTAGTGCTTTTTCTACCTGGTCTATGGTCTTGCGCACATAGCCATTCCATTCAACCTCATCCAAGGTGCGAGATGCCACATTTTCCAGCACAGGCACGCTGATTCGGTGCATGAGGTAATTGTAGCGCTGGCTGGATAATAGTGCATGCACAAGTTTCACTTGCATGTGGGCTTTAGCATCAGGGATATCTTGGATGCTGATGCCTTCGTTGGTCAGCACCTCTTCCTTCTTCATCTTAAGCATGGCATAGATGTCTCTTTTCTGCTTCTTCTCCACCTTTAGTCTCTAACCTCAGTGCCTTCTCCACCAAGGCTGGGTTCAAGGGTACCTGTACCTGTTTGGCCTTCTCCCCCCTTTCCACTGTTACAATTCCACATTCTTGGTCCGGGTTGTGAGTTCTGAGGAATTCCACACACTTTGTGTGGTCAGGATATTGTGCGAGCTTCTCAAGGTACTTTGTGAGGTTGCACTGCTCCACGACCCTCTTGGATGCTTCCTCCTTGGCCATTACTTCTTTGGTGTTATGGATGGTTCAAAATTTTAGTTGGTTGTAGGCACGACTTTCCAAGGAGATGCCATACTAGGTCCTCTCCTCTTTCGTGAAGGGGAGTTGATGGGCATGGTCTTGTTGTGACATCTTTGGTTCCTATCATGAACCATAATTTCCATTAGTGCTTTTAAAAATAATAATTTGCTAAAAAGAAAGACTTTATACTTGTTGAATGAAAGCATTAAGTTCCAATATAAATCCTTTCCTTCAGACTTTTTGCCTTTTATTTCAAAGCTTTTGTGACATTCCTCCTACATCACCCCGTTTCTTATGTGTTTATGTGTTTGCTTAATCTTGATTGGTTTTAATTTGATTTGATTCACCTTACCCCCTCCCCATCCAGATTGAGAAGAATCCTTCCTAGGAATGAAGGTAGGAGGTCAAGGAGGGCATTCAACATTTCGATATAAGGGTTACTTGCGTATGAGCCAAGTATAGAATTCTGGATTATACTCCAGCTGAGCCATGCGGTCCAGATCAAAGGGTCGGGTGCTTACGTGTGTGATGTAAGTGAGGACATCCGTTAGGAAATTGCCGGAATCAACATGGCTAGTGATGTGTAGCTCTTCTTTGGTCAGGAGACAATCAAGATATGGGTGTCCTTTGATGTGCTCTTTCATGGGTCGGCCACAAAGAGTGGTTAAAACACCATATTGGAAAATATGGGAATTTTCCATAAGTTTGGGACACGTGGTTAAATCTTTGGATTTGTCATAACTTATACACTATAACTCCAAATTGAGTGCCCTATAGCTCAATAGATTCCATTTTTCAAGCGTTTTCCAATGATAGGTCACATCATATGGTTTTGCGAAACTTATGGGCATGTTATCCGGGTGCCACCTTTTTAGTACTCAAAAAATGGGAATTAGGAGATTCCCAAACTCACT
This sequence comes from Lygodium microphyllum, assembly GCF_053477565.2. Taxonomy (NCBI): domain Eukaryota; kingdom Viridiplantae; phylum Streptophyta; class Polypodiopsida; order Schizaeales; family Lygodiaceae; genus Lygodium; species Lygodium microphyllum. The sequence continues at coordinate 32,832,474 of NC_141141.1, forward strand.
AATATTGTGCTTTAACACTCTATATGACGTGGGTGTGACATAGGTTGTGTCGTATTGCAATGTATTGATTACGCGGTGCTGCTTAGCGTTGGTCATGATTTGACATCCTTCAAGTTCCCATTGCAATTTTAGAGTGTAACAATTTCGTAAAAATGGGGAGTCGGTGTCAGCTAACCCTTTCAACTCCTTGACTTCTTAGTCAGTGATGCAAAAATTCACGCACTTATCGTAGGAGTAAATGAGGCATTGTTTGATGGCTTGTTCTCTTGATATCTCAGTGTGTAGCAACTCGGCACCTAAGTGGGGTGTTTTGACAAATGTGAATTCAAATGTTTCCCATGAATAAGGCATCGTGCAAACTTCAGTTGCTAAAGGCTCTTGCAATAGGCCTAAGTCCAAGCGGTCATAACTTAGAGCCAGCGACATGAACGTGGCATCTAAGCATCTAAGCCAAGCAATAACGTTATCCCCTATGTGTCTTCTGCTAGGTCTACAGCTAGAGTTAAGAATGATTTCCGCTCGTAGAAGGGTTTAAGGCTTGCAGGTGGATGGGATTTGATGGGGCTAGAAGGCTTGGTATGGTGGCAGTTGCCCATAAAGCGCTGGTTGAGCATCATGGATGAGTGTCGAAGTAATAGCTACTATGAATGGGCTGTTACTCTTAAATTGGGTTTGGCAAGTCTTATCGGCACTAACAAGGGTCAAAGTGTGTAAAGGTGTTTGTGGTTTGGGCCGATAGGCTTGCTCAACTCTTCTGGGCTTATGCGTGGGTGAGCTGGTAGGAGGCAAGTCTTGGAAGCACTACGGCTTCTGGTTGTGAGATTCAATGGGGCTTGGGGTGATCAAGCTTTAGGGAAGTGTGTGAGTAGTGCCTTGGGCCATTCAGGCCGTAGGGATCCATATCTAGACATTTCCCTCATAGTAGCCTTGCGTGTATACAAGAGGGCTTTAGGAACCCAACTTGGCTTGATCATGCTTTGATTTCTGTAACTGCGTCTCGGCCTCTTAGGTTTAGAGTTTCTTATGTTACGAGGATGTGAGTGTCCCATTCTAGGGGGCAGTAGTTGTTTGCGGTTGTTTAGGCCTCAATTGAAACTTAGGATGTTGGGCCTTAAATTTTGTTGTTGTCAGTAGTGGCTCGTGAGATTCGGTGGATGGTGGCCGAGCACTACCCCCCCGTAGACTTGATTTGGAATATTTTTATCGGTGGCCTTCTGGACTTTGATGAGGTCGCATAGCCCTTGCTAAAGGCTATAACAATGCAAACATTGCCTATGGTGAGGTGGATGCACTGTGTCTCATAATTGACATTGCAGTGAGTTTGCTTCTTGAAGGTTTTCCCTAGCAACAACTCTGTGCCTACGTCTTTAGTATTTGGCAACACATAAAAGATCATTGGTATAGTCTCAAACTCAATATAGCATCAATAGCCCTGCACTTGCCTAGAAGTGCATATGATGGCCCCCATATGGGCTTAATTATGCATTAGTGGGCTGTAGTGGTGGTTTACCAAGTTGGGTCCAATGATCGTGAGTTAAGACATTGAAGTCTACTCCCTCATCAATCAAGGTATTGAAGGTGCATGTTTGCTTGGCAGTGATTGACCATGATGTGGAGATATGCAGGTTTTATGGCTTCCTCATCCTCATCATCAATTTTTGTGATTGTGGCAACTTGTACCTTGACAAGGGGTTCTAACATTGGTGGCTCATGCACGGATGCGTGGGAGGGTAGTACTTCTTAATGCGACTGCCATTGAAGAAGCCTATGCCCTTGCTGTCTAGAGTCTTGAGCTCAACGTTGCCAGTTTGACTGATTGCATGAACTTTGAAAGGCCTAGGACCTCTAAACTTCATTTTCTCCTTGTGTCCTTTAACCTAGTACAGGAGCACTAAGTTGCCATGTTCAATGTCGCGTTGTTTGACATGCTTGTAAAACCAGCTCTTGCGTCTTGCCTTCTTGCATATGAGTGCATGAGTGGCTAGAAGGTGAGTTTTTGAGAGGTGTTTAAGTTCATCCAAGCATTGTGTCCATGCCTCCTTCCCTTCCCATCATTCTTGAAGTGCTATTCTCAAGCTAGGAATGAAGAACTCTACTAGTAGAATTGCCTCAGCCCCATAGGTCAACCTAAAGGGAGTCTGGCCAACAACCATTTTATAAGCTGTACGGTAAGCCCACAAGACTGCCATCAGCTTGTTATCCCAGTCGCTGCGCGAAAGCAGAGACTACTTTGGTCAATACATTTACAAGGATCTTATTTGTGGATTCTGCCTACCCATTTTCCTGAGGGTAGTATGGAGACGATTTTTGATGGATGATTAGAAAGCTGGGTAGAAGATGCGCTATCACTTCATTAATGAAGTGCGTGCCCTGATGGGATAGTCAAATCGTGAGATCACCTGCTTCCATAAGAACTTGGCAGTAATTTTAGTGTTATTCTTTCATTTTGCTCTTGCTTCTGCCTATTTGTTAGGTAGTTTGTGGCCATAATGATATATTTGGCCTACGAATACTGTGCCGCAGGACTAATGGGTCCTATAAAGTCGATCCCAAATTTTTCGAAGGGTTGTCATGTAATGATTGGGGTCAAATCCATTTGATCGTTGCAAATCAAGACCTTTTTTCACTGACACTCATCACAATGCTTAACGAATCGTGCTGCATTGCGAAAAAGTGTGGGCCACCACAGTTGAGACTGTAGCACCTTGCGGGCTATCATGTCTCCGCTAAAGTGCCCTCTAGCAATTCCGTTGTGTGCCTCTATGAGCACATCGTGCATCTCATGCTTGCATACGCATCTACACAACAACCCATCTTACCCTAGCCTATATAGTTGGTCTGCTATCAACTGATAGGGTTGGATTTTGAGGATAAGTCACCTAAGTCAGGCTTTTTCTATCGGTCACTCAAGCAGTCCGTGCTCCAGCACTTGGATGATGTCATCTGCCCAATATGGAATTAGATCAGCCTTGAATAAATCTCTCTCACTGGAAAGGTTAAACAGATGGGCCTCTGGAAATTCATTGGCAATGCCTTGTCCAACGGCCTCTCTCGTGGGGATGCATGACATGTGATCAGCCATATAGTGTTGTTTTCCTTCCGTACAACCACAAAGAAGTCGAGTTCTAAAAGTCTCCTTGTCCTGTGCTAGGTTCACCTCCTAGACCTTGGTTGGTCCCTAAATGGGTTCACTCATTTGCCCTTGGCGTTTGGCACCCAACAGGATTACTACCTTGTCACCCTTCTTGAATTTTGTAAATCTCTTTGGGAGATCCTGTGGCTTTCTTTGCTCTTCCATTTGCATGTCCCTAGGCTATTTTTCCCTTTCTTCCTTCAACCATCTGCACCTCAGGCAGACGGGCAGGTCCCCCTTGGTGCATCTGGTCTTGGATGGTCTAGGTATTTCTAGGTTGCTATCTAAGCTTACTTCCAACTCAAAATCAAACTCACCGTTTTTGCTAGAAGAGGTGGTTTCTCTTAGTGGTTGCAGCTCAAAGGGTGACTCTATTCTAAGCACTAGTGTCGTACCTGGTTGGGTTAGGCTTGCTTGTTCAAAATCTATGGCTCTTGTGTGTTCCAACCAAGCATGGTCACAATCCATGTGCATGACCCCTCGCTCTATATTAAAGACATCCTTTTTTTGTGGCTTGGAGTCTGCTTATATCTATTCTATTTCTTGTCCCTCAGTGTCATATTCCACCGTGTCTATCTCACCCTTGCTTTCTTCACTGAAAGAATGATATTCTTCCTACTTGTGCACCGAACAGGGTATCAAGTCTTTTCCATGTATCCTGTTAGGTCTCACAGTTATCCACATGGTGGATATAGCTGTTGTCTAGCTCCAGTTTGATAATGGCCTGGGCTCTGTCATCATTCTTTTGCCAAGTAGTTGCAAGGTCCACGTCCTGAGGTTTCTTCTCTTTGCCATTTGTGATGGCCCAGAGACCCTTTTTCATCAAGATGAGCTTGATGCGGGTTTGCCAGGTGTGGAACCCGACTCCTTTGAATCGAGCATTTGGAGAGTCTTTGCCCATGTTAGACTTATGAGAACAGTAGCAAATCAACTTCAGACTTATTAGATTTGAGCAGAAGAAGAGTTGGTTGAGAGACACAAGTGCTAAAAAACACTAACTAAGTGTCAATGAATACCAAATCTACAAAGTCCTTTACTCTTTTTAAATCCAAGTGTAATCTTCCCCTTCTTGATTTGATGTTGATACCTTCAAATCTGAGTGATAGTACTTTAATGAACTTCAGAGAGTATTGCTCAGTGATTAAAATCACTGTTGATAACTTCAGTGAGAGAAACAGTGAAAAATGTCAGAATTTTGAAGCTTTGGCTATGGCTTTTGCATTAGGGGTTCTGGGGGTAGCCTGGTTTTTTGCTGATTGCAGGAGCTACAGTGGATCATTTTCAAAACTTTTTTTATCAAAATGAAGCTTGAATGATGGGCTATCAATGCCCTATCATGGTCGTCAACATCGCGACCTGTAGCGATGGCGGCGGCGGCTCGAACGTCAGCAGGTGCAATTCTGACAGATTTCTGCAATTTTCGCAATGCTGGGGTCAGGGCGCAGTAATGTAGTCGATTTTCATGCCAGGATGAAGCGCCTTGAGTAGAGGAACAACTCCCTAGAAGAAATCATGGCTAAGATGGCTTGTAGAGTAAGATATAGAAGCTCCAAGTGTTGTATGTCCTGTCTGGCTATGGCAGACACAGAGCCGAGATTGACAGTTTAAGCAATGCTGAGCTACAAATGGTCAAATGTCCTAGATTGATGTGATACAAGGAAGCTTTGTGAGTTGGAGAATACTTTTCCAGAAGGAAGCTCTAAGAGATTTGACCTGTGGAGTGAGATATAAGTAGCTCAATCTGATAGGGTGCTGTTGGCTATGGCTGCCATGGAAGCTTTAGTGAGAGTAGAGTTGGGAGATGAAGTCATGAGCTGACATTGAGCTAGACTGAGGTTGAGAGGAATCAAGAGAGGCTAGAGAAGCAATGCCATGCCCAACTGGGCTCTGATACCATGTGAGAAATGGGGGATCTAGAGCATGGCAAAACCGGAAGCTATGGAGGATCAAATGAGAAGTGTGGACTCATGATGGAGAAGACAAAGACACCATTTGTTACACAAGTGAATTAGGTTCCAAGATTGAGACTTGGACTCATAAACACAATCTTGTGTATGTGGACAATGACATTGACACTTCACTGAAAAGAAAAGAGTACTATCATTGCATTAAGAAAATGAAGCAAGTACAATGCTTTATAGGAAAGTAGGAAACTGCAGTAGGCACCATTGTGCATATGGGATAAGTTAGCCTGCATATCCTTGACCCTGAGGCTCCATACAAAGAGGCTGTTTAGTGAGTGTGATTGCTGATTCTCAATATACTCTAGTTCGTGGCTCACTTAGTATGTCACCTTCGTTAGTTGAGTTTGGTTTGAGACCCATATATAGGGTTCTTTTATTTCTCTGTACAAGACTTCTTTTTGGCTTACACAACTAAGAAGAGGAAAACTGTTTTCAGCCTCCACCTGTGTGTGTATTCCCCCATTGTGCAAGTGAGAAAGCTACAAGAGAGACTCCTTCCTTCTCTCCCACAATCATGACATGGTATCAGAGCCTGGTTCGTGGTAAGGAGCTCAAGAAAGCAAACCAAGTTCGCGGTGTTCTGGTAAGAGGACCAGTGTTGATTTCATTTTTCGAGTTTGGGAGCAAGTCTCTATAGGTAGCATAGCCGGAAAGTGCTAGAGTGCATTGTCTCAGATTGAGATGCCCTTCGCAGTGTAGCAAGAGGGTAGTATATGCTGCAGAAGAGGGCTTTAGCCCATGGTTTCCCTATTTTTTTGATTCGAGGCCATTTCGGGGCCTGTTTTGGAGGCGAAAGTTTTCTAAATGCACTCAGGAAAAGGCCTTGTTTTTTGCTGTGCAACCATTGTTCTACAAGTCGGTGAAAAGTTACCATAGAAATTGCATTGTATGCCTGTGTGCAGAGACATTGGGAGTTACAAAATCACCCTTGTTTCCTGTTGATGCAAAATCGTCACTAGGAAGTGACTGTGTGGTCAAATACCACTTTCATCAGTTTTGCAGATTTGCCCTTGTGAGGGTGAAGCTGTGTTTTTTGCAGTGACAGAATTTTTTGCAGTGTTCTGTAATGGTGTCTGATTCTCTTTCACAGATTGTCACTGAAAAGCTTGACAAGAACAACTTCCAAGCATGAAAGTTTAGAATGACGAATTTCCTTATGCAAAAAGGATATTGGGAATTCGTTGCAGGAAATGAAGAAGAACCAGTTCTTCCTAATGTTCCCAATCAATAGCAAATGCAAGCATTTAAAGGATGGCATGAGAGAGCCAGAAAAGTAATGTATTGGTTGTCTATCAATATTTCAGACTCTATGATTGTGCATATTCAGGATGCAAGTACGCCAAACAAGGCATGGGATACTTTGTCAAAAATATATAGCACAAATACGCAAGGCAGGAAAATGCAGCTCAAGCAAGAGTTGCACAATGTGCAAAGAGAAAGTATGAGCATCAATGAATACCACATGAAGGTGAAGTAAGATTGCAGATGCACTTGCTTCCATTGGGTTGCCAGTGGAAGATGATGATTTAGTTTCTATGACCTTGAATGGTCTAGGAAAGGATTATGCACAATTTCGAATATCCATTTCCGTCCGTCAAAGATTTCCTGATTTTGAGGAGTTGATTGCTCTTCTAATTTTTGAGGAGCAGAGAAATGGTTGTTGAGATATCGAGCTCCACTCGTGATACGCCAGGGTGACCGTTGTGTATTTATGTCACCGACTTGTCAGTTGCAGATGCGGTTGGTACACCGCCCCTGAATAATAGCTACATGATAGCTATCCTTATCTACTCTAGTTCGTGGCTCAGTTAGTATGCCACCTTAGTTAGTTGAGTTTGGTTTGAGACCCATATCTAGGGTTCTTCTATTTCTTTGTACTAGAGTTCTTTTGGCTTACACAACTAAGAAGAGGAAAACTGTTTTCAGCCTCCACCCTTGTGTGTATTCCCCCATTGTGCAAGCAAGAAAGCTACAAGTGAGACTCCTTCCTTCTCTCCCACAATCTTGACATGGTATCAGAGCCTTGTTCGTGGTAAGGAGCTCAAGAAAGCAAGCCAAGCTCGCGGTGTTCTGGTAAGAGGAGCAGTGTTGCTTTCATTTTCTGTTTTGGGAGCAGATCTCTGCAAGTAGCACAGTCGGAAAGTGCAGGAGTGCATTGTCTCAGGTTGAGACGCCCTTCGCGGTGAAGCAAGAGGGAAGTATATGCTGCGGGTGAGGGCTTTAGCCCTCGACGACCCTGTTTTTTTTTATTTGAGGCCATTTCGGGGCCTGTTTTGGAGGCGGAAGTTTTCTGCACGCACTCAGGAAAAGGTCCAGTTTTATGTTGTGCGACCACTGTTCTATAGGTCGGTGAAAAGTTACTGTAGAAATTGCATTGTATGCTTGTGTGCAGAGACATTGGGAGTTACAGATTCGTCCTTGTTGCCTGTTGATGCAAAATCGTCACTAGGAAGTGACTGTGTGGTCAAATACCACTTTCGCCAGTTTTGCAGATTTGCCCTTGTGAGGGTGAAGCTGTGTTTTTTGCAGTGACAGAATTTTTTGCAGTATTCTGTAATGGCATCAGATTCTCTTTCACAGATTATAACTGAAAAGCTTGACAAGAACAACTTCCATGCATGGAAGTTTAGAATGACGAATTTCCTTATGGGAAAAGGATATTGGGAATTTGTTGCAGGAAATGAAGAAGAACCAGTTCTTCCTGATGTTCCCAATCAACAGCAAATGCAAGCATTTAAAGCATGACATGAGAGAGCCAGGAAAGTTATGTATTGGCTGTCTATCAGCATTTCAGACTCTATGATTGTGCATATTCAGGATGCAAGTACGCCAAAGGAGGCATGGGATACTTTGTCAAAAATGTATAGCACAAATACACAAGCCAGGAAAATGCAGCTCAAGCAAGAGTTGCACAATGTGCAAAGAGAAAATATGAGCATCAACGACTACCACATGAAGGTGAAGAAGATTGCAGATGCACTTGCTTCCATTGGGTCGCCAGTGGAAGATGATGATTTAGTTTCTGTGACCTTGAATGGTCTAGGAAAGGATTATGCACAGTTTCGGACATCCATTTCAGTTCGTGAAAGATTTCCTGATTTTGAGGAGTTGATTGCTCTTCTAATTTCTAAGGAGCAGAGAAATGGTGGTGCATCTTCTTCAGGAGGAACTTCAAAAGAAACTGTCTTCTACTCAAATGCTAGAAGAGGTAGAGGCAAAGGTAGAGGAGGCCGATTTGGAGGCCGTGGTAGAAATCAAAATATGCAGCAAACTCAAGAAAACCAGTCCTATGGAGGAGGATGTGGTAACTCTAGAGGCAGGGGGAGCCAAAGAGGTCGTGGTGGATGGCAAAGAGGCCAAAATGCAAACAGTAATGTTGAATGCTACTATTGTGGTAAAATGGGTCATATGGCTAAAGACTGCTATAAAAAGCAAAATGACATCATGAATGGAAAACTGCAACAAGGAAATTATGCATCTTCTAGTAGACAGGGTGATGACAGAAATGAGCATTTGTTTATGGTGCAGCACATGAACAATTCTGTGACAAGTGCAGAAGAAAGCAACGATGTATGGTATGTTGACTCAGGTGCATCAAACCATATGACAGGTCATGCAGAATGGATGGAGGATGCAAGGAAAATGGAAAAACCAGGATTTGTGGAGACTGGTGATGATACTGCACATCCTATTGTGCAGATTGGAAAAATTCCTTTGTCTATGCAGGATGGGAAAAAGAAATACCTGTCCGATGTATTTCATGTCCCGAATATCACCAAGAATCTGGTTTCTGTTGGTCAAATGGTTGAGCAGGGCTTGCAGGTCAGATTTAATCCTCATGGATGCTTTGTTGAGGATATGAAAAATAAAGGTCGCGTGATAGCAAAAGGAAAGAAGAAGGGCAAAATGTTTACATTGGATGCAGACATGTCTGAATTGAGTATAGCAATGTTTGCACATGGGACCGATGTAGTTGCAGATATTGATATCTGGCATAAACGCATTGGTCATGTTAATGTACAGCGACTTAAATCAATGCAGGCCCAAAATATTGTTGCAGGTTTGCCGAAATTCAAGGTTGCAGAAATGCATAAGGTATGTGAAGCCTATCAGTTTGGAAAACATGCAAGGAAACCATTTCCTAGACATGTTCAAGAGAGTGAGAAGCCATTGGAATTAATCCACTCTGATGTGTGGACAACTAAAGCTGCATCTCTTGGAGGCTATCATTATTTTGTTAGTTTTATTGATGACTATAGCAGAAAAGTTTGGGTGTATTTTATGAAAAAGAAAAGTGAAGTTTTTGGGCATTTCAAAACTCTTAAAGCGATGGTTGAAAAAGAAACAGGCCTGCAGATAAAATGCCTAAGGTTAGATGGAGGGGGAGAGTACCTCTCAAATGAGTTTGCAAGGTTCCTGCAGGAGCATGGCATAAAGCAGCAATATTCATGCAGTCATACCCCACAACAAAATGGAACTACAGAAAGAAAAAACATGCATATTGGAGAGGTATCTCGTGCCATGCTCAATGAAAAAGACTTGCCAGATTTTTATTGGGTTGAAGCAGTTGCTACAGTAGTCTACATAATGAACAGGACTCCCACTGCAGCAATACATGGAATGACTCCAGAGGAGAGGTATACTGGTAGGAAACCAGATATTTCTCATTTGAAAATTTTTGGTTGCATTGCCTATGTACATGTGCCAGATGAGTTGAGATCCAAGTTGGATCCAAAAGCTGAGAAGTGCATATTTATTGGTTATTCTCTGCAGCAAAAAGGGTATAGATGCTATAACCCTTCTACTCGTAAGTTTACAGTGACCAGAGATGTTGTTTTTGATGAGATGAGTAGCTGGTATAAACCAGTAAATGTGATTGATGATGTAGATGCACAAAATGGTAATGCTGCACAGAATTCACAGCAACAATCATAAAATATTAGTGGACCTGGAGTATCCTCTAGTAGTGGTTCACATTCTTTGCCATGGACAAGCAGATTGAGATCAGGAGAATCTCCTCAAAGCAATGCAGATAGTGGTATGCAGGTTTCACAAAAAGGAAAAGAGAAGGTAGATCAGCCCATGTTTGATGTGAATGCAGGTCATTCTTATGTAGATGGTGAATCCAGTGGCTCAGAACAGAGCATTGATGATGAGTTGGGTATTCCTTCTATTGTTACACCTGGAGTAAGGAATACTAGGGATGTTTTGAGAGCACCTGGGAGTGAACCTACTGTGCGTAGGTCTACCAGAGCTAGGTATCGTGTGGATAGGTTGAAATATGATGGATTTACAACCATTCACTATGCCTATATGGTCAAAGTGATACAGGAACCAAAACCCACTTCTTTTGAGCAAGCCATGGGAAAAGAAAAATGGGAGAAAGCCATGGATGAAGAAATGGATGCCTTGGAAGCAAATGCTACATGGGAATTGGTATCTTTGCCTAAAGATAAGAATGAAATTGGTTGTAAGTGGGTTTATAAGGTGAAGCACAATGTAGATGGTTATGTGAATAGATACAAGGCAAGATTAGTAGTCAAGGGGTATGCACAAACATATGGCATTGATTATGAAGAAACATTCAGTCCGGTTGCAAGGATGGCAACCGTAAGAGCAGTCATTGCTATGGCTAAATCGAAGGGATGGTCTTTACATCAGATGGATGTAAAGAATGCCTTCTTGCATGGCGATTTGCAAGAAGAGGTCTATATGGAGCAGCCACCAGGTTATGTGCATGCTGTTCATCCTGAGTTTGTTTGTAGGTTGAAGAAAGCCTTGTATGGCTTGAAGCAAGCACCTAGAGCATGGTCTGACAAGATAGGACAGTATCTTGTCACTATTGGCTTTCAGATTTCCAAGGCCGATTTCTCACTTTATGTGAGAAAAACAGAGAAAGGTATTATGCTACTTGTCATTTATGTTGATGATTTGATTATGATAGGCGACAGTGATGAAGATATCCTTCATGTGAAAATGCTATTGAAGCAGAAGTTTGAGATGAAGGATTTGGGAGAGCTGCGTTATTTCTTGGGCATTGAGGTGATTAGATCACCAAGTGGGATTCAGCTCTTCCAGATGTCAAGAATCGCGTGGTGGAGGGGGTTGCTCAAGATGCTGCGCCGAACACACACAGAATGCACAAGGAGAAGCTCACTCAAGAGACAAGAAGAGAGATGGAGGCCAAAACGTTTTCTTGCTGATTTCTTCTTCTTCTTCCACACACTTTACAATGTACACAAAGTATAGATAAGATACAACATAAAAGGAAAGTGGCCTACTAAGTCAAACAATGCATAACCGACTACACTAGTCGACTGGCGCTATAACTATGCCAGCTATAAATAGGTGTAACAACCTGAATATAATAAGTAATGAGTCAGTGGCCATGTGAGAGTCATAATGACCACCAACGTGCTAAGTGTAGACGTGTGGACCCATCTAACCAGGCGGTCCATCATCCATGTCCACATGTGTTGAGCTTGCCATCTCAACACTCCCCCTCAAGCTCAACTGCATCTCTGCAACTCCAAGTAAGCTTCGAAACTTTTGAAGCTTCTCTGTACCCAATGCCTTCGTGAAGATATCAGCTATCTGATCCTGTGTGCTGACATACACCAAGTCAATCTCACCTGCTAGTACCTTCTCTCTCACAAAGTGGTAGTGTACCTCAATATGTTTTGTCCTAGCATGGAACACATGGTTTCTAGCCAACTGTATACTGCTCATGTTGTCACAATAAATGACAACTGGACCTTCCACCTGCACATCCAAATCAGCCAGTAACTTTTGCAGCCATACTACCTCACATGCTGCAACAGCAGCACCTCTATACTCAGCCTCTGTACTTGACAAAGCAACTGTAGATTGCTTTTTGCTGCTCCAAGCAACTGCTGCACTACCAAGAGAGAACATGTATCCGCTGGTAGATCGTCTATCAGACATACTACCAGCCCAATCTGCATCTGTGTATCCAAACACCTGTACGTCTGTACCTACCTCATAGAAAAGCCCATAATGTAATGTGGACTTCACATATCTCAATATGCGTCTCACTGCATCCAAATGTGGCTTTCTAGGTACTTGCATAAACTGACTCACAAGACCAACTGCATAGCTCAAGTCTGGCCTTGTAATGGTCATGTAGATCAAACTCCCCACTATCCTCCTGAACATAGTAGGGTCTTCTATCTCATCCCCAACATCAGCACTCAGCTTTACATTCTGCTCCAACGGGACTGAAAGTGGTTTGCATGCAGTCATACCATACTTGGACAACATATCCAAGCCATACTGTCTTTGGAACAGCCATATACCATCATCACATCTGATCACCTCAATGCTAAGGAAGTACCTTAGCTCACCTAAATCCTTCATCTCAAACTTCATCTTCAAATAGCCCTTGACTTCAGCAATCCCATTATCACTATCACCTGTAATAATCAAGTCATCCACATAGATGACTATGATGACCAAACCTGCATCTCCCTTTCTCACATAAAGTGAGTGATCAGCATCAGAAACATAAAAGCCAATATTGACAAGATACTCTCTGATGTTGTCAAACCATTGTCTTGGTGCTTGCTTGAGCCCATAGAGTGCCTTCTTCAACCTGCACACATACGTGGGATGCTCTAAATCTTCATAACCTGCTGGCTGATCCATATATACTTCTTCCTGCAAATCACCATGCAAGAAGGAATTCTTTACATCCATTTGCTGCGACCTCCAACCTTTGGCTGCTGCCAAAGCAATCACACATCTGATAGTTGCCATCCTAGCAACTGGACTGAAGGTTTCATCATAATCTATGCCATATGTTTGGGCATAGCCTTTTGCAACCAGCCTAGCTTTGTACCTGCTAATAGAACCATCTGCATTGTGCTTAATCTTATAAACCCACTTACATCCAATAGCTTTCTTTCCCTTTGGCAATGATACTAGATCCCAAGTCTTATTGGCCTCTAATGCAGCCATCTCCTCATCCATTGCTGCATCCCAATGAGCATGACCAATAGCCTCCTCAAAACATGTGGGCTCAACATCCTCAACTAGTTTCACCATATAAGCATAATGGTGAGCTGCATAACCCTCAAAACCAAATCTTTTAACAGGGTATCTCACCCTGCTAGACTTGCGTACCACTGGATCACTCAATGGAGTCTTTGCATTAACACGTGCTCTCTACACACCTGGAGTCCTCACTGAAGGAATGCCAAGCTCATCATCCAAGCTCTCTGAGCCACTGGAGTCTCCATCAAGAACTGCATCAATGCCTTCTGACACTTTATTCTTTCCTTTGTCTTTACCTGTAGTGCTACTAGATGCACTCAAAGATGTAGAGATACTCCTTAGTCTCCCAGACCAAGGACTACCAGATGATGTCTCTGGTCCACTAAGAGTCCGTGATTCTTGCCTTTCAGCCTGCACATGAGTGTCATGATCATCATCAACATCCAATGCATCACCACTAGATGCATACCAACTGCTCATTTCATCAAAGATGACATCCCTGCTCACTCTGAACTTACATGTGACAGGGTTGTAACAGCGATACCCTTTTTGCTCTAAAGAGTATCCAATAAAGATACATTTTTCAGCCTTTGGATCCAGTTTCTTCCGCAACTCATCTGGCACATGAACATACGCAATGCAGCCAAACACTTTCAAGTGTGAAACATCAGGCTTCTTACCTGTAAAACATTCTTCGGGGGTCATACCATGAACTGCAGCTGTGGGAGTTCTGTTCATAATATAAACAGCAGTATGAACAGCCTCAGACCAAAAATGCTTAGGCATATTCTTTTCAGCCATCAAGGCGCGTGCAACTTCTGCAATATGCCTGTTTTTCCTTTCTGCAACCCCATTTTGCTGTGGGGTATACCTGCATGTGAACTGTCTCTTTATCCCATGAGACCTCAGAAAATCACTAAACTCATTTGAGAGGTACTCTCCCCCTCCATCTGACCTCAGGCACTTTACTTTCAAGCCTGTTTCTCTTTCAACTGCAGCCTTGAAAGTTCTAAAGTGCTCAAAAGCTTCACTCTTTTCCTTCATAAAATATACCCACAGCTTTCTAGAACAATCATCGATGAATGTGACAAAGTATGAACTGCCTCCAAGAGATACATTTTGTGTAGGCCCCCAAATGTCCGTATGCACAACATCAAGGATATTTCTGCTTACATCTCTGTCATGTGAAAAGGGTTGTCTTGCCTGCTTACCAAACTAACATGCTTCACATACCTTCTGAAATTTTGCAACTTTAAATGTAGGCAAACCTGTAACCAACCCTTTGGACTGCATTAATTTCAGCCTTTGTACATTTGCATGTCCAATGCGTTTATGCCAAATTTCAATGTCTGCAACAACACCTTTTCCTTTGGCATACATAGCCGCATTCATAGTAGGAATTCCAGCATTTAGAGTGAACATACGTCCAACTCTACTTCCCTTTGCTACCAACCTGCACTTGTCATTGAAGTCTTCTACAAAGCAGCCCTTTGCATTAAATCTGACTTGCAGCCCTTGCTCTACCATTTGACCGACTGACACCAAGTTCTTTGTAATAGATGGTACATGTAATACATCTGAAAGACTCTTTGTCTTACCATCATGCAAGGACAAGGGAACTTTTCCAATGTGTGAAATTGGGTGGCATGAGTCATCACCCATCTGCACATAACCTGCATTCTGCAAATCCTGCATCTCTCCAAACCATTCTGCATGGCTGGTCATATGATTGGATGCACCTGAATCAACATACCAAACATCTTCATGTGTTCCCTTTCCTGTAACAGCATTCAGCATATGCTGCATAACGAACAAACGTTCATTTTTGTCTTCATTCTGTCGTGAAGACGATGCATAGTTTCCTTGCTGCAACTTACCACTGCGGATATCATCTCTCTTAGCATAACATTGGGCTGCAATATGACCTGTTTTGCCACAGTAGTGGCACATAATACCAGAGTTGTTAGAACCTCTGTTCTGCCATCCACCTCTTCCTCTAAAGCTCCCCCTGCCTCTAAAGTTACCACGACCTCCTGAAACCTGCATATCGCCAAATTGCTGATTCAATCTGTTTTGCTGGTTGTCACTACCACGTCCTGTACCACGGCCTCTTGAAGAGAACCTACCACGTCCCCTTCCTGAACTGGAGTAGAAAGCTTGGACCTGTTCACCGCTTCTTTCAGATGTCTCACTCTGCATGTTGATCTCTTCAGTGATCATAAGGGAGACCAACTCATCGAAATCTGGAAATGGCTTTCTGACATATACGGAAGTTACAAAAGACTTCCAAGCCTTTTCATTGTTAAGTCCACCCAAGGTAGACGACACCAAATCATCATCATCGGGCATTGCATCAATCGCTACCAATGCATCTGCAATGCTCCTTACCTTCAATGCATACTCATTGATAGACATCTTCCCTTTCTTTAATGTATTCAACTCTTGCTTGAGTTGAATCTTCCGTGCCTTTGTATTTACAGAAAACATACTTTCAAGTATGGTCCAAGCTGCATATGCATTCTCTGCATTTCTAATGTGTCCCAGCATATTATTGTCAATTACTGCAGACAACCAATACATGACCTTTTTATCCTTTGCATTCCATTCCTTTCGTGCCTTTATCTCTTCTGTAGTTGGAGGATCACTCACCTCCGGCTCCTTTTCTTCACCTGAAACGAACTCGTAGAGGCCTTTTCCAATAAGGAAGTTCGTGACACGAAACTTCCATGATGGGTAGTTGTTCTTGTCGAGCTTCTCAATGATGGGGCTTCCACTGTTCTCTACCATTATCACAAAACTAATACCAAACAGCAAGCAAATCTTCTGCAACCCTTGACCTGTAGTGCATAGCAATACACCAGACAGCCTTTTTTACTGTCTGCTCAACAATACATGCAATCTGCAACCAGTTTGCAGATAAACCTTGTGTTTACTCACTGATAAACACCTTTGAACTTACAGATCTGAAATCTGTAACCTGCGCACCCACGTTCGGTCAATACAGTCGAAGTCACAGCGTACCCCGAAACTGCTGTCCGCAACCTTGCGGCTCTAAAACGGGCCCTGAAACGGCCTCAAATGCCCAAAATCTCTGCGGGAGAGCCCTAAAGGGGTTAATCTGCAGGATATACAGCGCTCTTCGCGCACACCAAATCTCACTGCAATCTGAGATTTTTGCTCTGCCCTGCCTCCGGTGCCTCCATAGGCACTATCCAAGAGAAGGAGTGGAAGAATGGGAGAGATTCTTACCCGTAGCTTGCTTGCTCGAACCTCGCTTCTTCTTCTTCACTTCAACCTTCGAAAGCAGCCTCTCTCAATGGCGCGGCTCTGATACCATGTTAAGAACCGCGTGGTGGAGGGGGTTGCTCAAGATGCTGCGCCGAACACACACAGAATGCACAAGGAGAAGCTCACTCAAGAGACAAGAAGAGAGATGGAGGCCAAAACGTTTTCTTGCTGATTTCTTCTTCTTCTTCCACACACTTTACAATGTACACAAAGTATAGATAAGATACAACATAAAAGGAAAGTGGCCTACTAAGTCAAACAATGCATAACCGACTACACTAGTCGACTGGCGCTATAACTATGCCAGCTATAAATAGGTGTAACAACCTGAATATAATAAGTAATGAGTCAGTGGCCATGTGAGAGTCATAATGACCACCAACGTGCTAAGTGTAGACGTGTGGACCCATCTAACCAGGCGGTCCATCATCCATGTCCACATGTGTTGAGCTTGCCATCTCAACACCAGAGGCAGTATGGATTGGACATGCTGTCCAAATATGGGATGATAGGCTGTAAGCCTATTTCAGTTCCTTTGGAGCAGAATGTGAAGCTGAGCACAGATGCAGGTGAGCTTCTAGAAGACCCTACTATGTACAGACGCATAGTAGGAAGTTTGATTTATATGACTATTACCAAGCCAGATTTGAGCTATGATGTTGGATTGGTAAGTCAGTTTATGTAGGCTCCAAGGAAACCACATTTGGATGCGGCTAGACGCATACTCAGGTATGTGAAGTCCACATTGCAGTATGGACTATTTTATGAGACTGGGGTTCAGATATAGTTGCATGGATACACTGATGCTGATTGGGCTGGTAGTATTTTTGATAGATGATCTACCAGTGGATATGTGTTCTCTTTTGGGAGTGCTGCAGTCACTTGGAGCAGCAAGAAACAGCCTACAGTTGCCTTGTCGAGCACAGAGGCTGAGTATAGGGGTGCAACAATGGCTGCATGTGAGGTAGCTTGGTTGCATAAGCTACTTTATGATATGCATCAGTCTACAGATGGACCAATTGTCATTTATTGTGACAACATGAGTAGTATACACTTGGCAAATAACCCAGTCTATCATGCTAGAACAAAGCACATTGAGGTGCATTATCACTATGTGCGAGAGAGGGTTTTACTAGGTCTTATTGATCTAGTTTATGTCAGCACAGAGGATCAGATAGCTGACATATTCACAAAGGCATTGGGCGCAGAGAAGCTGTGCAAGTTCAGAGACCTACTTGGTGTGCACGAATTGGGATTGAGCTTGAGGGGGAGTGTTGAGATATCGAGCTCCACTCGTGATACACCAGGGTGACCGTTGTGTATTTATGTCACCGACTTGTCAGTTGCAGATGCGATTGGTACACCGCCCCTGAATAATAGCTACATGATAGCTATCCTTATCTACTCTAGTTCGTGGCTCAGTTAGTATGCCACCTTAGTTAGTTGAGTTTGGTTTGAGACCCATATCTAGGGTTCTTCTATTTCTTTATACTAGAGTTCTTTTGGCTTACACAACTAAGAAGAGGAAAACTGTTTTCAGCCTCCACCCTTATGTGTATTCCCCCATTGTGCAAGCAAGAAAGCTACAAGTGAGACTCCTTCCTTCTCTCCCACAATCTTGACAATGGTGGTGCGTCTTCTTTAGGAGGAACTTCAAAAGAAACTGTCTTCTACTCAAATGTTGGAAGAGGTAGAGGTAGAGGTAGAGGAGGCCGATCTAGAGGCCGTGATAGAAATCAGAATATGCAACAAACTCAAGAAAACTAGTCCTATGGAGGAGGACATAGTAACTCTAGAGGTAGGGGGAGCCAAAGAGGTCATGGTGGATGCCAAAGAGGCCAAAATGCAAACAGTAATGTTGAATGCTACTACTGTGGTAAAATGGGTCATATGGCTAAAGACTGCTATAAAAAGCAGAATGACATCATGAATGGAAAATTGCAACAAGGGAATTATGCATCTTCTAGTAGACAGGGTGATGACAGAAATGAGCATTTGTTTATGGTGCAGCACATGAAAAATTCTGTGACAAGTACAGAAGAAAGCAATGAAGTGTGGTATGTTGACTCACGTGCGTCAAACCACATGACAAGTCATGCATAATGGATGCAGGATGCAAAGAAAATGGAAAAATTAGGATTTGTGGAGACTGGTGATGATACTGCACATCCTATTGTGCACATTGGAAAAATTCATTTGTCTATGTGCAGGATGGGAAAAAGAAGTACTTGTCGGATGTATTTCATGTCCCGAATATCACCAAGAACCTGGTTTCTGTTGGTCAAATGGTTGAGCAAGGATTGCACATCAGATTTAATCCTCATGGATGCTTTGTTGAGGATATGAAAAATAAAGATCACTTGATAGCAAAAGGAAAAAAGAAGGGAAGAATGTTTACGTTGGATGCAGACATGCCTGAATTGAGTGCAACAATGTTTGCACATGGGACCGGTGTAGTTGCAGATATTGATATCTGGCATAAACGCATTGGTCATGTTAATGTACAATGACTTAAATCAATGCAGGCCCAAAATATTGTTGTAGGATTGCCTAAATTCAAGGTTGCAGAAATGCATAAGGTATGTGAAGCCTATCAATTTGGAAAACAGGCAAGGAAACCATTTCCTAGACATGTTCAAGAGAGTAAGAAGCCATTGGAGTTAATCCACTCTGATGTGTGGACTGCTAAAGTTGCATCTATTGGAGGCTGTCATTATTTTGTCACTTTTATTGATGACTATAGCTGAAAAGTTTGGGTGTATTTTATGAAAAAGAAAAGTGAAGTCTTTGGGCATTTCAACACTCTTAAAGCTATGGTTGAAAAAGAAACAGGCCTACAAATAAAATGCCTAAGGTCAGATGGAGGGGGAGAGTACCTCTCAAATGAGTTTGCAAGGTTCCTATAGGAGCATGGCATAAAGCAGTAATATTCATGCAGTCATATGTTATATTTCATGGATGCAGGAAAGAGAGCAACACGGATTGAAGCTACATGCTTCCTCTCTCTATTCTTCTCATTATTCATTTAGCACCCTCTTAGTGCATATACAACAACCTAAGGTCATAAAGACCATTCACACTAGAACTTATTTAATGTACCTAACTGATCTAGCCAGACTAGCTGTGTCAGTCAAACACACATGAATGAGCTTGATATTCTAACACTCCCCCTCAAGCTCAAGACATCATATGTACTCCAAGCAGCTGTCTAAAACCACAGAACTTATCTTTACCCAAGGACTTGGTAAAGATATCTGCTGCCTGTTCATCAGTCTTCACATGCATAAGATCAACTCGTCCTGCAAGAACCATCTCTCTGATGAAATGGTAGTGTACCTTTATGTGTTTCGTCCTCGCATGATAGACTGGATTCATAGCCAGGAGTACACTACTTAGATTATCACATAGTAACTTCACTAGATCATCTACCTCTATGTCCAAATCAGCCATAAGCTTGAGCAACCATGAAATCTCGCATGCTGCCAATGCAGCACCCCTGTACTCTGCCTCAGTACTACTCGACAAAGCAACCATAGGCTGCTTCTTGCTGCTTCAGCTAATCATGTTGCTACCAAATCCAAATGCATATCCACTCGTAGATCTACGATCATATGAGCAACCTGCCCAATCTGCATCCGTGTATCCAGTCAATATCAAGGGTTTATCTCTGACATAGAACAGCCCATACTCTACAATGGACTTAACATATCTCATAATGTGTCTAACTACATCCAAGTGCGGCTTTCTAGGCTTTTGCATAAACTGGCTTATGAGCCCTACAACATAGCTCAAGTCAGGCCTAGTGATGGTCAAGTAAATCAAGTTGCCAACCATCTGCCTGTACATAGTCACATCCTCTACTTCAGCCCCAGTGTTCATGTCTAGCTTGACATTCTGATCAAGAGGTGTATCCAGCGGTTTGCATTCAGCCATGCCATACTTCTTCAGCATCTCTATGGCATAGTGCTTCTACATCAGCCATAACCCATTGTAAGCTGGAACTACCTCAATGCCTAAGAAATACTTCAGTTCTCCCAGGTCTTTCATGTCAAATTCAGATTTTAGCATCTTCATTACATGCTGTATGCCCAAGTCATCATCACCAGTGATTATCAAATCATCAACATATATGACCAACACTACTAAACCACTGTCAGTCTTCTTTGTAAATAGGCTATGATCAGCCCTGCCAATAGCAAAACCCAATCTCTGCAAGTAGTTACTGATCCTAGCATGCCAAGCTCTTGGAGCCTGCTTCAGCCTGTACAATGCCTTTTTCAGCCTGCATACATAATACTGAAAATCAGGGTGAACATACCCTTCCGGTTGAACCATATAGACATCCTCTACTAGGTCACTATTAAGAAATGCATTCTTAACATCCATCTGCTACAATTTCCAGCCTTTAGCAGCAGCCAAGGCAATCACAGTGCGTATGGTTGCTATCTTGGCAATAGGACTGAATGTTCCCTCATAATCAAGTCCATACTGTTGGGCATACCCCTTTGCGACCAATGTGGCTTTGTATCTCTCCACACTGCCATCTAACTTGCATTTGATTTTGTAGACCCATTTGCAGCCAATGGTATTTTTCCCTTCAGGCAATGGTACTAGATCCCATGTTTTATTTTCAGCCAAGGCATTCATTTCTTCATCCATGGCTACACACCAATTCTCATCTTTCACTGCTTCAGCATATGTACTTGGTTCTTTGACCTCCATCACTTTTGTCATGTACGCATAATGCTTTGCGGAGTAGCCACTGTATGTCAACTTGTCAATAGGGTATCTGACCCTCTGCGAGTGTTTAAGCTGTGGTGCACTACTCCATTCCCCTCTCTCATGAGGCAGAATATACCTGCTCTGCCTTGTGCCAGGCGTATAGACAGTCGGAATACCAAGTTCGCTATCTAAAGTATCACCAGACTCATAGCTAGAAGTCATTCTGCCAGGTGTCATCATACCAGATGTATCCTCAATAACTTTCTCTTTTCCTTTGCTGTCCAAGACATCATGTATCCCCCTCACTGACATACTGGTGTCAGTGGACGGCAAGTTCCTCAATCTCCCTGTCCATGGGGATACTGTCTGACTACGAGGTCCTGTCATAACAGTGCTCTACTGTAAATCAATTGTAGAGGCATGAGTGGAAGGCATATCCACTGGCACTGCAACTGGTGACACATACCAAGAACCCATCTCATCAAAGATAACATCCTTGCTTACCAAAGTCTCCCTGGTAGAGGGATCATAGCATTTGTATGCCTTCTTCTCCTGTGAATATCCAATGAAAACACACTTATGTGCTTTGGGATCCAACTTCTTCCTTTTCTGATCTAGAATATGCACATAAGCAAGACAGCCAAAGACTTTCATGTGACTTACATCCGGCTTATAGCCATACAACTTCTCAAAACAATGTCATCTCATGAATACCTGCAGTAGGAGTCTTGTTCAAAATGTATACAGCTGTCATAACAGCCTCCGCCCAATAGTAAAGTGGCATGTGCTTTTCATTCATCATAGCCCTAGCAGCTTCCATCAGAACCGTATTCTTCCTTTCAGCTACTCCGTTTTGCTGCGGAGTGTAGCTGCAGGTGAGTTGCTTGCGAATGCCATTTTCAGCTAAGAAATCATCAAATTCATTTGACACATACTCCCCACCACTATCAGATCTCAAGCAAGAGATGTAGCATTCAAACTCCTTCTCAACCTGTGCTTTAAATTGCTGAAAAATAGCAAAGACCTCATCTTTTGTTTTCAATATGTAAAGCCAGGTATAGCGACTGTAGTCGTCAATGAAGGATACATAATATCTGGAACCTCCCATAGATACATTATGAGCTGGCTCCCAAACATCAGAGTGCACTAACTGCAATGGACGTGTACTCTGTCGTACATGCCTGACAAATGGCAATCGTGTGACTACTTACCGAACTGGCAAGCCTCGCATACATGACCAATATCTGAATATTGGAACTTCGGTAAACCTGTAACCAGCTATTTCTTTTGCATAATTTGCAGCCTTTGCACATTGACATGCCCAACTCTCTTGTGCCATATTTCCAAATCCCTAACAGTGCCAGAACCATGGGCAAACATAGGTGAACTCAGCTCTGGCAAAGAAACATCAAGAGTAAACATTATGTCATTCATGTGACCACGAGCTATCAACTTACAGCCATTTCCAAACTCTTCAATAAAGCAGCCATGCTTATTGAATCTAACTTGCAAGTTCTGCTCCGCAACAGATAACAAGTTCTTCGTAATTGAAGGGACATGCAATACATCATGCAAATTTTTCTTTCTGCCATTATGGACCACAAGAGGCACTTTTCCTTTATGCTCAATGCTATGCTGCGTGTCATCACCTATGCATACATAGCCAGGCTTTTCAGCCACCATATTCATGAACCAATCACTGTGAGGGGTCATGTGGTTCGACGCCCCCGAGTCAATGTATCACACTGCATCATCAGATGATTTTTTAGCAGCCTTATCTTTGACATACTGCATGGCAAATAGTCTATCACCAGAGTCATCTGCTTGACTGGACGTAGCATAATGTCCATGTTGCTTGCCCTTCTGGTTTCCCTCCTTCTTCTAGCAGTCCTTTGCAATATGCCCATACTTTCCGTAGTAGTGACAATCCTTATCTTTATTTGGATTGTCTGACTGACGCTGCTACTGCCATGAGCCTCTGCCACGGGAGTTAGATCTCCCCCTGCCTTGAAAGTTTCCACCACCTCTTGCATTTGATGACTGCTGATTGCTATTACTATAGGATGCATTCTGCTGGCCTCCTCTGCCAGATCCATAGCCTCTACCACAGCTACCATGACCACGCTGATTCGAGTAAAAAACTGCATCCTTATTCTTTGAACTGCTTGACCTTGTAGCTATGCCAAGCTTCACCTCTTCATGAATCAATAATGCAACCAGCTCATTAAAGTCAGGCATCTCAGCCTGCACAGACACTGAAGTGTCAAAAGACTTGTACTCAGGACCCAAGCCATTTAAGGTCACTGCAACCATATCCTCATCTTCAACCTGTGAACCAACAGATGCCAGCTGATCTGCTATGGTCTTAACCTCTGTGACATAATCTTGTATGGATATGTTCTTCCTCTCCATGTTATTGAATTTCTGCTTTAGTTGTATCTTCCTTGCACTTGTAGTTGTGGCATAGTATTTGACTAATATATTCCATGCATCTGCTAGGGATTTACAGTTCATAATCTACATCACCATAGCATTCGAGATACATAATGACAACCAATGTAAAACCTTGCGAGCTCTTTCCGTCCAGGCTCGATGCGCTCGTCTTTGATCAGCTGTAGGATTCCTTTCTAGAACTTTAGGTTCAGCCTCAACACCTATCACTAAATCCCAGTATCCTTTGCCTATCAGAAAGTTCTCCATGCGGAACTTCCATATTGCATAATTGTTGCTATCAAGCTTTTCTCCTACAATCTGACTTACATTATCAGTTCTATCAGCATTTGCCATGTTGTAGACCTTGCCTGACTACCTGCAAACCAAGATATTCTTAATAGTTCAACTTCAGCCCGGAACTGTTTATGACTGTTTTCTACAATTAATTGCAGTAAAAAACCAAGGTATTTCAGCCCACTAACAGTCCAAAGCAACTCACACCAAGTGGCTTAACCTGTGAGTAAAACAGTCAGTGCAAATACTATGTATTCACTTCGGTTTGAACTCCTACAACCTCACTGCCAGGGTACATATATGCAGTCTCAAAACTGTAATTCTGTGAGTGACCAGCAGTGATTTCAAGCCCAAAACTGAGTGATATACATGTCATACATGTCTCAAACCTTCATAGACATCTGCTAGTACATGTAGCAATCCGAGAGTCAGTGCATAGATAGCAGGTATAAGTATCAAGCCTTCTGCTTACAAATTGCAATTAGCAATTTCTTAGTAAACCAAAGTCAATCCAGCTCCAAAACAGCCTCAAATCATGTCAGACATTCACTTTGAAGTGTTAGGTTCAATACATGAGCATTCGGGTAACTATAGGCATCCTGTCTTCATGAATCCAATTCATAGATTGCATTTACTGCTTGCAACCATTGAGACAATGTCACTACAGTAATCACCAGCTGATCCCTTGATGCTCAACCCAATCCATAAACCTCCAGCAGACATATCCCATGTCATACATATGATAAATGTCAGTTAAGTATTATGTAATGCTTCAATGGAAGCTAATGCTTGCTGCCCACTGTTTTGAGACAGGTTTCCAGCCTGTTTACACTTCCTGATTTGAGTACTTCCTTCAAGAAATTTCAGCTCAAAGGCATGAGAACTAATACATATGTCTTCTAGAGTTCTCCTTGGCTCCAATGAGGTCCATAAACCATATCAGAGAGCTTCAAGCTCCAATCAAGTTCAGATACAAGCTGCCCTATCACTATTTACAGCTGAACTGCTGTTATTTCAGATCTGTAGATCAGATCTGTAGCTCATAACTGAGCATACATCCAAGTGATAGCATGCCAAGACCTTCAACCAACCACCTTCCAAGATGTATAGGCAAACTGTAGATTACCTAAGGAGCTGCAAATGCCTTGTGTTGCAGGTGAATATGCCTTCAACCACAGCAGGCGCAAACACGCAGACTGGCCTGATCTCTGTTGCTACACATTTTGCTTATTATTATAATGATAATGCACTCACTGGTGCTCAACCAGTCCTTGGAAGACTCCTCAGTAAGCCACAGCTCCTGCTTCAAGCAATGAGACTCCAATGCTCCACAATACATACCTCTGTGAGACCATTGATGAAAAATGACTGTCAGTCCTCTTCCTTTCCCAGCTCTTCAGGTCAATCTTCAAGTCTTCTTCTTGAGTGCATTCCACTAGTGAGCCCATTCATGGCTCTGATACCATGTTATATTTCATGGATGTAGGAAAGAGGGCAACACGGAGTGAAGCTACATGCTTCCTCTCTCTATTCTTCTCATTATTCATTTAGCACACTCTTAGTGCATATACAACCTAAGGTCATAAAGACCATTCACACTAGAAGTAGAACCGACTTATTTAATGTACCTAATTGATCTAGCCAGACTAGCTGTGTCCAAGTCAAACACACATGAACGAGCTTGATATTCTAACATCATACCCCACAACAAAATGGAATTGCAGAAAGGAAAAACAAGCATATTGGAGAGGAATCTCGTGCCATGTTCAATGAAAAAGACTTGCCTGATTTTTATTGGGCTGAAGCAGTTGCTACAGTAGTCTACATAATTAATAGGACTCCCACTGCAGCAATACATGGGATGACTCAAGAGGAGAGGTATATTGGTAGGAAACCAGATATTTCTCATTTGAAATTTTTTGGTTGCATTGCCTATGTTCATGTGCCAGATGAGTTGAGATCCAAGTTGGATCCAAAAGCTGAGAAGTGCATCTTTATTGGTTACTCTCTATAGCAGAAAGGGTATAGATGCTATAACCCTTCTACTCGTAAGTTTACAGTGAACAGAGATGTTGTTTTTGATGAGACGAGTAGCTAGTATAAACTAGTAAATGTGATTGATGATGTAGATACACAAAATGGTAATGCTGCACAGAATTCACAGCAACAATCATAAAATATTAGTGGACCTGGAGTATCCTCTAGTAGTGGTTCACATTCTTTGCCATGGACAAGCAGATTGAGATCAGGAGAATCTCCTCAAAGCAATGCAGATAGTGGTATGCAGGTTTCACAAAAAGGAAAAGAGAAGGTAGATTAGCCCATGTTTGATGTGAATGCAGGTCATTCTTATGTGGATGGTGAATCCAGTGGCTCAGAACAGAGCATTGATGATGAGTTGGGTATTCCTTCTATTGTTACACCTGGAGTAAGGAATACTAGGGATGTTTTGAGAGCACCTGGGAGTGAACCTACTGTGCGTAGGTCTACCAGAGCTAGGTATCGTGTGGATAGGTTGAAATATGATGGATTTACAACCATTCACTATGCCTATATGGTCAAAGTGATACAGGAACCAAAACCCACTTCTTTTGAGCAAGCCATGGGAAAAGAAAAATGGGAGAAAGCCATGGATGAAGAAATGGATGCCTTGGAAGCAAATGCTACATGGGAATTGGTATCTTTGCCTAAAGATAAGAATGAAATTGGTTGTAAGTGGGTTTATAAGGTGAAGCACAATGCAGATGGTTATGTGAATAGATACAAGGCAAGATTAGTAGTCAAGGGGTATGCACAAACATATGGCATTGATTATGAAGAAACATTCAGTCCGGTTGCAAGGATGGCAACCGTAAGAGCAGTCATTGCTATGGCTAAATCGAAGGGATGGTCTTTACATCAGATGGATGTAAAGAATGCCTTCTTGCATGGCGATTTGCAAGAAGAGGTCTATATGGAGCAGCCACCAGGTTATGTGCATGCTGTTCATCCTGAGTTTGTTTGTAGGTTGAAGAAAGCCTTGTATGGCTTGAAGCAAGCACCTAGAGCATGGTCTGACAAGATAGGACAGTATCTTGTCACTATTGGCTTTCAGATTTCCAAGGCCGATTTCTCACTTTATGTGAGAAAAACAGAGAAAGGTATTATGCTACTTGTCATTTATGTTGATGATTTGATTATGATAGGCGACAGTGATGAAGATATCCTTCATGTGAAAATGCTATTGAAGCAGAAGTTTGAGATGAAGGATTTGGGAGAGCTGTGTTATTTCTTGGGCATTGAGGTGATTAGATCACCAAGTGGGATTCAGCTCTTCCAGATGTCAAGAATCGCGTGGTGGAGGGGGTTGCTCAAGATGCTGCGCCGAACACACACAGAATGCACAAGGAGAAGCTCACTCAAGAGACAAGAAGAGAGATGGAGGCCAAAACGTTTTCTTGCTGATTTCTTCTTCTTCTTCCACACACTTTACAATGTACACAAAGTATAGATAAGATACAACATAAAAGGAAAGTGGCCTACTAAGTCAAACAATGCATAACCGACTACACTAGTCGACTGGCGCTATAACTATGCCAGCTATAAATAGGTGTAACAACCTGAATATAATAAGTAATGAGTCAGTGGCCATGTGAGAGTCATAATGACCACCAACGTGCTAAGTGTAGACGTGTGGACCCATCTAACCAGGCGGTCCATCATCCATGTCCACATGTGTTGAGCTTGCCATCTCAACACTCCCCCTCAAGCTCAACTGCATCTCTGCAACTCCAAGTAAGCTTCGAAACTTTTGAAGCTTCTCTGTACCCAATGCCTTCGTGAAGATATCAGCTATCTGATCCTGTGTGCTGACATACACCAAGTCAATCTCACCTGCTAGTACCTTCTCTCTCACAAAGTGGTAGTGTACCTCAATATGTTTTGTCCTGGCATGGAACACATGGTTTCTAGCCAACTGTATACTGCTCATGTTGTCACAATAAATGACAACTGGACCTTCCACCTGCACATCCAAATCAGCCAGTAACTTTTGCAGCCATACTACCTCACATGCTGCAACAGCAGCACCTCTATACTCAGCCTCTGTACTTGACAAAGCAACTGTAGATTGCTTTTTGCTGCTCCAAGCAACTGCTGCACTACCAAGAGAGAACATGTATCCGCTGGTAGATCGTCTATCAGACATACTACCAGCCCAATCTGCATCTGTGTATCCAAACACCTGTACGTCTGTACCTACCTCATAGAAAAGCCCATAATGTAATGTGGACTTCACATATCTCAATATGCGTCTCACTGCATCCAAATGTGGCTTTCTAGGTACTTGCATAAACTGACTCACAAGACCAACTGCATAGCTCAAGTCTGGCCTTGTAATGGTCATGTAGATCAAACTCCCCACTATCCTCCTGAACATAGTAGGGTCTTCTATCTCATCCCCAACATCAGCACTCAGCTTTACATTCTGCTCCAACGGGACTGAAAGTGGTTTGCATGCAGTCATACCATACTTGGACAACATATCCAAGCCATACTGTCTTTGGAACAGCCATATACCATCATCACATCTGATCACCTCAATGCTAAGGAAGTACCTTAGCTCACCTAAATCCTTCATCTCAAACTTCATCTTCAAATAGCCCTTGACTTCAGCAATCCCATTATCACTATCACCTGTAATAATCAAGTCATCCACATAGATGACTATGATGACCAAACCTGCATCTCCCTTTCTCACATAAAGTGAGTGATCAGCATCAGAAACATAAAAGCCAATATTGACAAGATACTCTCTGATGTTGTCAAACCATTGTCTTGGTACTTGCTTGAGCCCATAGAGTGCCTTCTTCAACCTGCACACATACGTGGGATGCTCTAAATCTTCATAACCTGCTGGCTGATCCATATATACTTCTTCCTGCAAATCACCATGCAAGAAGGAATTCTTTACATCCATTTGCTGCGACCTCCAACCTTTGGCTGCTGCCAAAGCAATCACACATCTGATAGTTGCCATCCTAGCAACTGGACTGAAGGTTTCATCATAATCTATGCCATATGTTTGGGCATAGCCTTTTGCAACCAGCCTAGCTTTGTACCTGCTAATAGAACCATCTGCATTGTGCTTAATCTTATAAACCCACTTACATCCAATAGCTTTCTTTCCCTTTGGCAATGATACTAGATCCCAAGTCTTATTGGCCTCTAATGCAGCCATCTCCTCATCCATTGCTGCATCCCAATGAGCATGACCAATAGCCTCCTCAAAACATGTGGGCTCAACATCCTCAACTAGTTTCACCATATAAGCATAATGGTGAGCTGCATAACCCTCAAAACCAAATCTTTTAACAGGGTATCTCACCCTGCTAGACTTGCGTACCACTGGATCACTCAATGGAGTCTTTGCATTAACACGTGCTCTCTACACACCTGGAGTCCTCACTGAAGGAATGCCAAGCTCATCATCCAAGCTCTCTGAGCCACTGGAGTCTCCATCAAGAACTGCATCAATGCCTTCTGACACTTTATTCTTTCCTTTGTCTTTACCTGTAGTGCTACTAGATGCACTCAAAGATGTAGAGATACTCCTTAGTCTCCCAGACCAAGGACTACCAGATGATGTCTCTGGTCCACTAAGAGTCCGTGATTCTTGCCTTTCAGCCTGCACATGAGTGTCATGATCATCATCAACATCCAATGCATCACCACTAGATGCATACCAACTGCTCATTTCATCAAAGATGACATCCCTGCTCACTCTGAACTTACATGTGACAGGGTTGTAACAGCGATACCCTTTTTGCTCTAAAGAGTATCCAATAAAGATACATT
This sequence comes from Lygodium microphyllum, assembly GCF_053477565.2. Lineage (NCBI taxonomy): Eukaryota > Viridiplantae > Streptophyta > Polypodiopsida > Schizaeales > Lygodiaceae > Lygodium > Lygodium microphyllum. Next base: position 32,862,156 of record NC_141141.1, read on the forward strand.
TTTCAGCCTTTGGATCCAGTTTCTTCCGCAACTCATCTGGCACATGAACATACGCAATGCAGCCAAACACTTTCAAGTGTGAAACATCAGGCTTCTTACCTGTAAAACATTCTTCGGGGGTCATACCATGAACTGCAACTGTGGGAGTTCTGTTCATAATATAAACAGGAGTATGAACAGCCTCAGACCAAAAATGCTTAGGCATATTCTTTTCAGCCATCAAGGCGCGTGCAACTTCTGCAATATGCCTGTTTTTCCTTTCTGCAACCCCATTTTGCTGTGGGGTATACCTGCATGTGAACTGTCTCTTTATCCCATGAGACCTCAGAAAATCACTAAACTCATTTGAGAGGTACTCTCCCCCTCCATCTGACCTCAGGCACTTTACTTTCAAGCCTGTTTCTCTTTCAACTGCAGCCTTGAAAGTTCTAAAGTGCTCAAAAGCTTCACTCTTTTCCTTCATAAAATATACCCACAGCTTTCTAGAACAATCATCGATGAATGTGACAAAGTATGAACTGCCTCCAAGAGATACATTTTGTGTAGGCCCCCAAATGTCCGTATGCACAACATCAAGGATATTTCTGCTTACATCTCTGTCATGTGAAAAGGGTTGTCTTGCCTGCTTACCAAACTAACATGCTTCACATACCTTCTGAAATTTTGCAACTTTAAATGTAGGCAAACCTGTAACCAACCCTTTGGACTGCATTAATTTCAGCCTTTGTACATTTGCATGTCCAATGCGTTTATGCCAAATTTCAATGTCTGCAACAACACCTTTTCCTTTGGCATACATAGCCGCATTCATAGTAGGAATTCCAGCATTTAGAGTGAACATACGTCCAACTCTACTTCCCTTTGCTACCAACCTGCACTTGTCATTGAAGTCTTCTACAAAGCAGCCCTTTGCATTAAATCTGACTTGCAGCCCTTGCTCTACCATTTGACCGACTGACACCAAGTTCTTTGTAATAGATGGTACATGTAATACATCTGAAAGACTCTTTGTCTTACCATCATGCAAGGACAAGGGAACTTTTCCAATGTGTGAAATTGGGTGGCATGAGTCATCACCCATCTGCACATAACCTGCATTCTGCAAATCCTGCATCTCTCCAAACCATTCTGCATGGCTGGTCATATGATTGGATGCACCTGAATCAACATACCAAACATCTTCATGTGTTCCCTTTCCTGTAACAGCATTCAGCATATACTGCATAACGAACAAACGTTCATTTTTGTCTTCATTCTGTCGTGAAGACGATGCATAGTTTCCTTGCTGCAACTTACCACTGCGGATATCATCTCTCTTAGCATAACATTGGGCTGCAATATGACCTGTTTTGCCACAGTAGTGGCACATAATACCAGAGTTGTTAGAACCTCTGTTCTGCCATCCACCTCTTCCTCTAAAGCTCCCCCTGCCTCTAAAGTTACCACGACCTCCTGAAACCTGCATATCGCCAAATTGCTGATTCAATCTGTTTTGCTGGTTGTCACTACCACGTCCTGTACCACGGCCTCTTGAAGAGAACCTACCACGTCCCCTTCCTGAACTGGAGTAGAAAGCTTGGACCTGTTCACCGCTTCTTTCAGATGTCTCACTCTGCATGTTGATCTCTTCAGTGATCATAAGGGAGACCAACTCATCGAAATCTGGAAATGGCTTTCTGACATATACGGAAGTTACAAAAGACTTCCAAGCCTTTTCATTGTTAAGTCCACCCAAGGTAGACGACACCAAATCATCATCATCGGGCATTGCATCAATCGCTGCCAATGCATCTGCAATGCTCCTTACCTTCAATGCATACTCATTGATAGACATCTTCCCTTTCTTTAATGTATTCAACTCTTGCTTGAGTTGAATCTTCCGTGCCTTTGTATTTACAGAAAACATACTTTCAAGTATGGTCCAAGCTGCATATGCATTCTCTGCATTTCTAATGTGTCCCAGCATATTATTGTCAATTACTGCAGACAACCAATACATGACCTTTTTATCCTTTGCATTCCATTCCTTTCGTGCCTTTATCTCTTCTGTAGTTGGAGGATCACTCACCTCCGGCTCCTTTTCTTCACCTGAAACGAACTCGTAGAGGACTTTTCCAATAAGGAAGTTCGTGACACGAAACTTCCATGATGGGTAGTTGTTCTTGTCGAGCTTCTCAATGATGGGGCTTCCACTGTTCTCTGCCATTATCACAAAACTAATACCAAACAGCAAGCAAATCTTCTGCAACCCTTGACTTGTAGTGCATAGCAATACACCAGACAGCCTTTTTTACTGTCTGCTCAACAATACATGCAATCTGCAACCAGTTTGCAGATAAACCTTGTGTTTACTCACTGATAAACACCTTTGAACTTACAGATCTGAAATCTGTAACCTGCGCACCCACGTTCGGTCAATACAGTCGAAGTCACAGCGTACCCCGAAACTGCTGTCCGCAACCTTGCGGCTCTAAAACGGGCCCTGAAACGGCCTCAAATGCCCAAAATCTCTGCGGGAGAGCCCTAAAGGGGTTAATCTGCAGGATATACAGCGCTCTTCGCGCACACCAAATCTCACTGCAATCTGAGATTTTTGCTCTGCCCTGCCTCCGGTGCCTCCACAGGCACTATCCAAGAGAAGGAGTGGAAGAATGGGAGAGATTCTTACCCGTAGCTTGCTTGCTCGAACCTCGCTTCTTCTTCTTCACTTCAACCTTCGAAATCAGCCTCTCTCAATGGCGCGGCTCTGATACCATGTTAAGAATCGCGTGGTGGAGGGGGTTGCTCAAGATGCTGCGCCGAACACACACAGAATGCACAAGGAGAAGCTCACTCAAGAGACAAGAAGAGAGATGGAGGCCAAAACGTTTTCTTGCTGATTTCTTCTTCTTCTTCCACACACTTTACAATGTACACAAAGTATAGATAAGATACAACATAAAAGGAAAGTGGCCTACTAAGTCAAACAATGCATAACCGACTACACTAGTCGACTGGCGCTATAACTATGCCAGCTATAAATAGGTGTAACAACCTGAATATAATAAGTAATGAGTCAGTGGCCATGTGAGAGTCATAATGACCACCAACGTGCTAAGTGTAGACGTGTGGACCCATCTAACCAGGCGGTCCATCATCCATGTCCACATGTGTTGAGCTTGCCATCTCAACACCAGAGGCAGTATGGATTGGACATGCTGTCCAAATATGGGATGATAGGCTGTAAGCCTATTTCAGTTCCTTTGGAGCAGAATGTGAAGCTGAGCACAGATGCAGGTGAGCTTCTAGAAGACCCTACTATGTACAGACGCATAGTAGGAAGTTTGATTTATATGACTATTACCAAGCCAGATTTGAGCTATGATGTTGGATTGGTAAGTCAGTTTATGTAGGCTCCAAGGAAACCACATTTGGATGCGGCTAGACGCATACTCAGGTATGTGAAGTCCACATTGCAGTATGGACTATTTTATGAGACTGGGGTTCAGATATAGTTGCATGGATACACTGATGCTGATTGGGCTGGTAGTATTTTTGATAGACGATCTACCAGTGGATATGTGTTCTCTTTTGGGAGTGCTGCAGTCACTTGGAGCAGCAAGAAACAGCCTACAGTTGCCTTGTCGAGCACAGAGGCTGAGTATAGGGGTGCAACAATGGCTGCATGTGAGGTAGCTTGGTTGCATAAGCTACTTTATGATATGCATCAGTCTACAGATGGACCAATTGTCATTTATTGTGACAACATGAGTAGTATACACTTGGCAAATAACCCAGTCTATCATGCTAGAACAAAGCACATTGAGGTGCATTATCACTATGTGCGAGAGAGGGTTTTACTAGGTCTTATTGATCTAGTTTATGTCAGCACAGAGGATCAGATAGCTGACATATTCACAAAGGCATTGGGCGCAGAGAAGCTGTGCAAGTTCAGAGACCTACTTGGTGTGCACGAATTGGGATTGAGCTTGAGGGGGAGTGTTGAGATATCGAGCTCCACTCGTGATACACCAGGGTGACCGTTGTGTATTTATGTCACCGACTTGTCAGTTGCAGATGCGATTGGTACACCGCCCCTGAATAATAGCTACATGATAGCTATCCTTATCTACTCTAGTTCGTGGCTCAGTTAGTATGCCACCTTAGTTAGTTGAGTTTGGTTTGAGACCCATATCTAGGGTTCTTCTATTTCTTTATACTAGAGTTCTTTTGGCTTACACAACTAAGAAGAGGAAAACTGTTTTCAGCCTCCACCCTTATGTGTATTCCCCCATTGTGCAAGCAAGAAAGCTACAAGTGAGACTCCTTCCTTCTCTCCCACAATCTTGACAATGGTGGTGCGTCTTCTTTAGGAGGAACTTCAAAAGAAACTGTCTTCTACTCAAATGTTGGAAGAGGTAGAGGTAGAGGTAGAGGAGGCCGATCTAGAGGCCGTGATAGAAATCAGAATATGCAACAAACTCAAGAAAACTAGTCCTATGGAGGAGGACATAGTAACTCTAGAGGTAGGGGGAGCCAAAGAGGTCATGGTGGATGCCAAAGAGGCCAAAATGCAAACAGTAATGTTGAATGCTACTACTGTGGTAAAATGGGTCATATGGCTAAAGACTGCTATAAAAAGCAGAATGACATCATGAATGGAAAATTGCAACAAGGGAATTATGCATCTTCTAGTAGACAGGGTGATGACAGAAATGAGCATTTGTTTATGGTGCAGCACATGAAAAATTCTGTGACAAGTACAGAAGAAAGCAATGAAGTGTGGTATGTTGACTCACGTGCGTCAAACCACATGACAAGTCATGCATAATGGATGCAGGATGCAAAGAAAATGGAAAAATTAGGATTTGTGGAGACTGGTGATGATACTGCACATCCTATTGTGCACATTGGAAAAATTCATTTGTCTATGTGCAGGATGGGAAAAAGAAGTACTTGTCGGATGTATTTCATGTCCCGAATATCACCAAGAACCTGGTTTCTGTTGGTCAAATGGTTGAGCAAGGATTGCACATCAGATTTAATCCTCATGGATGCTTTGTTGAGGATATGAAAAATAAAGATCACTTGATAGCAAAAGGAAAAAAGAAGGGAAGAATGTTTACGTTGGATGCAGACATGCCTGAATTGAGTGCAACAATGTTTGCACATGGGACCGGTGTAGTTGCAGATATTGATATCTGGCATAAACGCATTGGTCATGTTAATGTACAATGACTTAAATCAATGCAGGCCCAAAATATTGTTGTAGGATTGCCTAAATTCAAGGTTGCAGAAATGCATAAGGTATGTGAAGCCTATCAATTTGGAAAACAGGCAAGGAAACCATTTCCTAGACATGTTCAAGAGAGTAAGAAGCCATTGGAGTTAATCCACTCTGATGTGTGGACTGCTAAAGTTGCATCTATTGGAGGCTGTCATTATTTTGTCACTTTTATTGATGACTATAGCTGAAAAGTTTGGGTGTATTTTATGAAAAAGAAAAGTGAAGTCTTTGGGCATTTCAACACTCTTAAAGCTATGGTTGAAAAAGAAACAGGCCTACAAATAAAATGCCTAAGGTCAGATGGAGGGGGAGAGTACCTCTCAAATGAGTTTGCAAGGTTCCTATAGGAGCATGGCATAAAGCAGTAATATTCATGCAGTCATATGTTATATTTCATGGATGCAGGAAAGAGAGCAACACGGATTGAAGCTACATGCTTCCTCTCTCTATTCTTCTCATTATTCATTTAGCATCCTCTTAGTGCATATACAACAACCTAAGGTCATAAAGACCATTCACACTAGAACTTATTTAATGTACCTAACTGATCTAGCCAGACTAGCTGTGTCAGTCAAACACACATGAATGAGCTTGATATTCTAACACTCCCCCTCAAGCTCAAGACATCATATGTACTCCAAGCAGCTGTCTAAAACCACAGAACTTATCTTTACCCAAGGACTTGGTAAAGATATCTGCTGCCTGTTCATCAGTCTTCACATGCATAAGATCAACTCGTCCTGCAAGAACCATCTCTCTGATGAAATGGTAGTGTACCTTTATGTGTTTCGTCCTCGCATGATAGACTGGATTCATAGCCAGGAGTACACTACTTAGATTATCACATAGTAACTTCACTAGATCATCTACCTCTATGTCCAAATCAGCCATAAGCTTGAGCAACCATGAAATCTCGCATGCTGCCAATGCAGCACCCCTGTACTCTGCCTCAGTACTACTCGACAAAGCAACCATAGGCTGCTTCTTGCTGCTTCAGCTAATCATGTTGCTACCAAATCCAAATGCATATCCACTCGTAGATCTACGATCATATGAGCAACCTGCCCAATCTGCATCCGTGTATCCAGTCAATATCAAGGGTTTATCTCTGACATAGAACAGCCCATACTCTACAATGGACTTAACATATCTCATAATGTGTCTAACTACATCCAAGTGCGGCTTTCTAGGCTTTTGCATAAACTGGCTTATGAGCCCTACAACATAGCTCAAGTCAGGCCTAGTGATGGTCAAGTAAATCAAGTTGCCAACCATCTGCCTGTACATAGTCACATCCTCTACTTCAGCCCCAGTGTTCATGTCTAGCTTGACATTCTGATCAAGAGGTGTATCCAGCGGTTTGCATTCAGCCATGCCATACTTCTTCAGCATCTCTATGGCATAGTGCTTCTACATCAGCCATAACCCATTGTAAGCTGGAACTACCTCAATGCCTAAGAAATACTTCAGTTCTCCCAGGTCTTTCATGTCAAATTCAGATTTTAGCATCTTCATTACATGCTGTATGCCCAAGTCATCATCACCAGTGATTATCAAATCATCAACATATATGACCAACACTACTAAACCACTGTCAGTCTTCTTTGTAAATAGGCTATGATCAGCCCTGCCAATAGCAAAACCCAATCTCTGCAAGTAGTTACTGATCCTAGCATGCCAAGCTCTTGGAGCCTGCTTCAGCCTGTACAATGCCTTTTTCAGCCTGCATACATAATACTGAAAATCAGGGTGAACATACCCTTCCGGTTGAACCATATAGACATCCTCTACTAGGTCACTATTAAGAAATGCATTCTTAACATCCATCTGCTACAATTTCCAGCCTTTAGCAGCAGCCAAGGCAATCACAGTGCGTATGGTTGCTATCTTGGCAATAGGACTGAATGTTCCCTCATAATCAAGTCCATACTGTTGGGCATACCCCTTTGCGACCAATGTGGCTTTGTATCTCTCCACACTGCCATCTAACTTGCATTTGATTTTGTAGACCCATTTGCAGCCAATGGTATTTTTCCCTTCAGGCAATGGTACTAGATCCCATGTTTTATTTTCAGCCAAGGCATTCATTTCTTCATCCATGGCTACACACCAATTCTCATCTTTCACTGCTTCAGCATATGTACTTGGTTCTTTGACCTCCATCACTTTTGTCATGTACGCATAATGCTTTGCGGAGTAGCCACTGTATGTCAACTTGTCAATAGGGTATCTGACCCTCTGCGAGTGTTTAAGCTGTGGTGCACTACTCCATTCCCCTCTCTCATGAGGCAGAATATACCTGCTCTGCCTTGTGCCAGGCGTATAGACAGTCGGAATACCAAGTTCGCTATCTAAAGTATCACCAGACTCATAGCTAGAAGTCATTCTGCCAGGTGTCATCATACCAGATGTATCCTCAATAACTTTCTCTTTTCCTTTGCTGTCCAAGACATCATGTATCCCCCTCACTGACATACTGGTGTCAGTGGACGGCAAGTTCCTCAATCTCCCTGTCCATGGGGATACTGTCTGACTACGAGGTCCTGTCATAACAGTGCTCTACTGTAAATCAATTGTAGAGGCATGAGTGGAAGGCATATCCACTGGCACTGCAACTGGTGACACATACCAAGAACCCATCTCATCAAAGATAACATCCTTGCTTACCAAAGTCTCCCTGGTAGAGGGATCATAGCATTTGTATGCCTTCTTCTCCTGTGAATATCCAATGAAAACACACTTATGTGCTTTGGGATCCAACTTCTTCCTTTTCTGATCTAGAATATGCACATAAGCAAGACAGCCAAAGACTTTCATGTGACTTACATCCGGCTTATAGCCATACAACTTCTCAAAACAATGTCATCTCATGAATACCTGCAGTAGGAGTCTTGTTCAAAATGTATACAGCTGTCATAACAGCCTCCGCCCAATAGTAAAGTGGCATGTGCTTTTCATTCATCATAGCCCTAGCAGCTTCCATCAGAACCGTATTCTTCCTTTCAGCTACTCCGTTTTGCTGCGGAGTGTAGCTGCAGGTGAGTTGCTTGCGAATGCCATTTTCAGCTAAGAAATCATCAAATTCATTTGACACATACTCCCCACCACTATCAGATCTCAAGCAAGAGATGTAGCATTCAAACTCCTTCTCAACCTGTGCTTTAAATTGCTGAAAAATAGCAAAGACCTCATCTTTTGTTTTCAATATGTAAAGCCAGGTATAGCGACTGTAGTCGTCAATGAAGGATACATAATATCTGGAACCTCCCATAGATACATTATGAGCTGGCTCCCAAACATCAGAGTGCACTAACTGCAATGGACGTGTACTCTGTCGTACATGCCTGACAAATGGCAATCGTGTGACTACTTACCGAACTGGCAAGCCTCGCATACATGACCAATATCTGAATATTGGAACTTCGGTAAACCTGTAACCAGCTATTTCTTTTGCATAATTTGCAGCCTTTGCACATTGACATGCCCAACTCTCTTGTGCCATATTTCCAAATCCCTAACAGTGCCAGAACCATGGGCAAACATAGGTGAACTCAGCTCTGGCAAAGAAACATCAAGAGTAAACATTATGTCATTCATGTGACCACGAGCTATCAACTTACAGCCATTTCCAAACTCTTCAATAAAGCAGCCATGCTTATTGAATCTAACTTGCAAGTTCTGCTCCGCAACAGATAACAAGTTCTTCGTAATTGAAGGGACATGCAATACATCATGCAAATTTTTCTTTCTGCCATTATGGACCACAAGAGGCACTTTTCCTTTATGCTCAATGCTATGCTGCGTGTCATCACCTATGCATACATAGCCAGGCTTTTCAGCCACCATATTCATGAACCAATCACTGTGAGGGGTCATGTGGTTCGACGCCCCCGAGTCAATGTATCACACTGCATCATCAGATGATTTTTTAGCAGCCTTATCTTTGACATACTGCATGGCAAATAGTCTATCACCAGAGTCATCTGCTTGACTGGACGTAGCATAATGTCCATGTTGCTTGCCCTTCTGGTTTCCCTCCTTCTTCTAGCAGTCCTTTGCAATATGCCCATACTTTCCGTAGTAGTGACAATCCTTATCTTTATTTGGATTGTCTGACTGACGCTGCTACTGCCATGAGCCTCTGCCACGGGAGTTAGATCTCCCCCTGCCTTGAAAGTTTCCACCACCTCTTGCATTTGATGACTGCTGATTGCTATTACTATAGGATGCATTCTGCTGGCCTCCTCTGCCAGATCCATAGCCTCTACCACAGCTACCATGACCACGCTGATTCGAGTAAAAAACTGCATCCTTATTCTTTGAACTGCTTGACCTTGTAGCTATGCCAAGCTTCACCTCTTCATGAATCAATAATGCAACCAGCTCATTAAAGTCAGGCATCTCAGCCTGCACAGACACTGAAGTGTCAAAAGACTTGTACTCAGGACCCAAGCCATTTAAGGTCACTGCAACCATATCCTCATCTTCAACCTGTGAACCAACAGATGCCAGCTGATCTGCTATGGTCTTAACCTCTGTGACATAATCTTGTATGGATATGTTCTTCCTCTCCATGTTATTGAATTTCTGCTTTAGTTGTATCTTCCTTGCACTTGTAGTTGTGGCATAGTATTTGACTAATATATTCCATGCATCTGCTAGGGATTTACAGTTCATAATCTACATCACCATAGCATTCGAGATACATAATGACAACCAATGTAAAACCTTGCGAGCTCTTTCCGTCCAGGCTCGATGCGCTCGTCTTTGATCAGCTGTAGGATTCCTTTCTAGAACTTTAGGTTCAGCCTCAACACCTATCACTAAATCCCAGTATCCTTTGCCTATCAGAAAGTTCTCCATGCGGAACTTCCATATTGCATAATTGTTGCTATCAAGCTTTTCTCCTACAATCTGACTTACATTATCAGTTCTATCAGCATTTGCCATGTTGTAGACCTTGCCTGACTACCTGCAAACCAAGATATTCTTAATAGTTCAACTTCAGCCCGGAACTGTTTATGACTGTTTTCTACAATTAATTGCAGTAAAAAACCAAGGTATTTCAGCCCACTAACAGTCCAAAGCAACTCACACCAAGTGGCTTAACCTGTGAGTAAAACAATCAGTGCAAATACTATGTATTCACTTCGGTTTGAACTCCTACAACCTCACTGCCAGGGTACATATATGCAGTCTGAAAACTGTAATTCTGTGAGTGACCAGCAGTGATTTCAAGCCCAAAACTGAGTGATATACATGTCATACATGTCTCAAACCTTCATAGACATCTGCTAGTACATGTAGAAATCCGAGAGTCAGTGCATAGATAGCAGGTATAAGTATCAAGCCTTCTGCTTACAAATTGCAATTAGCAATTTCTTAGTAAACCAAAGTCAATCCAGCTCCAAAACAGCCTCAAATCATGTCAGACATTCACTTTGAAGTGTTAGGTTCAATACATGAGCATTCGGGTAACTATAGGCATCCTGTCTTCATGAATCCAATTCATAGATTGCATTTACTGCTTGCAACCATTGAGACAATGTCACTACAGTAATCACCAGCTGATCCCTTGATGCTCAACCCAATCCATAAACCTCCAGCAGACATATCCCATGTCATACATATGATAAATGTCAGTTAAGTATTATGTAATGCTTCAATGGAAGCTAATGCTTGCTGCCCACTGTTTTGAGACAGGTTTCCAGCCTGTTTACACTTCCTGATTTGAGTACTTCCTTCAAGAAATTTCAGCTCAAAGGCATGAGAACTAATACATATGTCTTCTAGAGTTCTCCTTGGCTCCAATGAGGTCCATAAACCATATCAGAGAGCTTCAAGCTCCAATCAAGTTCAGATACAAGCTGCCCTATCACTATTTACAGCTGAACTGCTGTTATTTCAGATCTGTAGATCAGATCTGTAGCTCATAACTGAGCATACATCCAAGTGATAGCATGCCAAGACCTTCAACCAACCACCTTCCAAGATGTATAGGCAAACTGTAGATTACCTAAGGAGCTGCAAATGCCTTGTGTTGCAGGTGAATATGCCTTCAACCACAGCAGGCGCAAACACGCAGACTGGCCTGATCTCTGTTGCTACACATTTTGCTTATTATTATAATGATAATGCACTCACTGGTGCTCAACCAGTCCTTGGAAGACTCCTCAGTAAGCCACAGCTCCTGCTTCAAGCAATGAGACTCCAATGCTCCACAATACATACCTCTATGAGACCATTGATGAAAAATGACTGTCAGTCCTCTTCCTTTCCCAGCTCTTCAGGTCAATCTTCAAGTCTTCTTCTTGAGTGCATTCCACTAGTGAGCCCATTCATGGCTCTGATACCATGTTATATTTCATGGATGTAGGAAAGAGGGCAACACGGAGTGAAGCTACATGCTTCCTCTCTCTATTCTTCTCATTATTCATTTAGCACACTCTTAGTGCATATACAACCTAAGGTCATAAAGACCATTCACACTAGAAGTAGAACCGACTTATTTAATGTACCTAATTGATCTAGCCAGACTAGCTGTGTCCAAGTCAAACACACATGAACGAGCTTGATATTCTAACATCATACCCCACAACAAAATGGAATTGCAGAAAGGAAAAACAAGCATATTGGAGAGGAATCTCGTGCCATGTTCAATGAAAAAGACTTGCCTGATTTTTATTGGGCTGAAGCAGTTGCTACAGTAGTCTACATAATTAATAGGACTCCCACTGCAGCAATACATGGGATGACTCAAGAGGAGAGGTATATTGGTAGGAAACCAGATATTTCTCATTTGAAATTTTTTGGTTGCATTGCCTATGTTCATGTGCCAGATGAGTTGAGATCCAAGTTGGATCCAAAAGCTGAGAAGTGCATCTTTATTGGTTACTCTCTATAGCAGAAAGGGTATAGATGCTATAACCCTTCTACTCGTAAGTTTACAGTGAACAGAGATGTTGTTTTTGATGAGACGAGTAGCTAGTATAAACTAGTAAATGTGATTGATGATGTAGATACACAAAATGGTAATGCTGCACAGAATTCACAGCAACAATCATAAAATATTAGTGGACCTGGAGTATCCTCTAGTAGTGGTTCACATTCTTTGCCATGGACAAGCAGATTGAGATCAGGAGAATCTCCTCAAAGCAATGCAGATAGTGGTATGCAGGTTTCACAAAAAGGAAAAGAGAAGGTAGATCAGCCCATGTTTGATGTGAATGCAGGTCATTCTTATGTGGATGGTGAATCCAGTGGCTCAGAACAGAGCATTGATGATGAGTTGGGTATTCCTTCTATTGTTACACCTGGAGTAAGGAATACTAGGGATGTTTTGAGAGCACCTGGGAGTGAACCTACTGTGCGTAGGTCTACCAGAGCTAGGTATCGTGTGGATAGGTTGAAATATGATGGATTTACAACCATTCACTATGCCTATATGGTCAAAGTGATACAGGAACCAAAACCCACTTCTTTTGAGCAAGCCATGGGAAAAGAAAAATGGGAGAAAGCCATGGATGAAGAAATGGATGCCTTGGAAGCAAATGCTACATGGGAATAGGTATCTTTGCCTAAAGATAAGAATGAAATTGGTTGTAAGTGGGTTTATAAGGTGAAGCACAATGCAGATGGTTATGTGAATAGATACAAGGCAAGATTAGTAGTCAAGGGGTATGGACAAACATATGGCATTGATTATGAAGAAACATTCAGTCCGGTTGCAAGGATGGCAACCGTAAGAGCAGTCATTGCTATGGCTAAATCAAAGGGATGGTCTTTACATCAGATGGATGTAAAGAATGCCTTCTTGCATGGTGATTTGCAAGAAGAGGTCTATATAGAGCAGCCACCAGGTTATGTGCATGCTATTCATCTTGAGTTTGTTTGCAGGTTGAAGAAAGCCTTGTATGGCTTGAAGCAAGCACCTAGACCATGGTCTGACAAGATAGGACAGTATCTTGTCACTATTGGCTTTCAGATTTCCAAGGCCGATTTCTCACTTTATGTGAGAAAAACAGAGAAAGGTATTATGCTACTTGTCATTTATGTTGATGATTTGATTATGATAGGTGATAGAGATGAAGATATCCTTCATGTGAAAATGCTATTGAAGCAGAAGTTTGAGATGAAGGATTTCGGAGAGCTGCATTATTTCTAGGGCATTGAGGTGATTAGATCACCAAGTGGGATACGGCTCTTGCAGAGGCAATATGGATTGGACATGCTATCCAAATATGGGATGATAGGCTGTAAGCCTATTTCAGTTCCTTTGGAGAAGAATGTGAAGCTGAGCGCAGATGCAGGTGAGCTTCTGGAAGACTCTACTATGTACAGACGCATAGTAGAAAGTTTGATTGATATGAGTATTACCAGGCCAGATTTGAGCTATGTTGTTGGATTGGTAAGTCAGTTTATGCAGGCTCCAAGGAAACCGCATTTGGATGCGGCTAGATGCATACTCAGGTATGTAAAGTCCGCATTGCAGTATGGACTATTTTATGAGACTGGGGTTCAGATATAGTTGCATGGATACACTGATGCTGATTGGGCTGGTAGTATTTCCGATAGACAATCTACCAGTGGATATGTGTTCTCTTTTGGGAGTGCTGCAGTCACTTGGAGCATCAAGAAACAGCCTACAGTTGCCTTGTTGAACACAGAGGCTGAGTACAGGGGTGTAGCAATGGCTGCATGTGAGGTAGCTTGGTTGGATAAGCTACTTTATGATATGCATCAGCCTACAGATGGGCCAATTTTCATTTATTGTGATAACATGAGTAGTACACACTTGGCAAATAACCCAGTCTATCATGCTAGAACAAAGCACATTGAGGTGCATTATCACTATGTGCGGGAGAGGGTTTTACTAGGTCTTATTGATCTAGTTTATGTTAGCACAGAGGATCAGGTAGCTGACATATTTACGAAGGCATTGGGCGTAGAGAAGCTACGCAAGTTTAGAGACCTACTTGTTGTGTAGGAATTGGGATTGAGCTTGAGGGGGAGTGTTGAGATATCAAGCTCCACTCGTGATATGCCAGGGTGACCGTTGTGCATTTATGTCACCGACTTATTAGCTGCAGATGTAGATGGTACACTGCCCATGAATAATAGCTAGATGACAGCTATCCTTATCTATTCTAGTTCGTGGCTCAGTTAGTATGCCACCTTAGTTAGTTGAGTTTGGTTTGAGACCCATATATAGGGTTCTTCTATTTCTCTGTACAAGACTTCTTTTTGGCTTACACAACTAAGAAGAGGAAAATTGTTTTCAGCCTCCACCTGTGTGTGTATTCCCCCATTGTGCAAGTGAGAAAGCTACAAGTGAGACTCCTTCCTTCTCTCCCACAATCTTGACAAAAGGTCCTACCCACATTCTCGAAATGTTAGGACTATCTAATCACCCGTGCAAGAATGATCTAGGGTTCTCACCCTAAGGATAAATTGACCAAATACTAGACCTTCGTATGAATTTAGAAACCCTAGGGCCAAAATGTTATCGGCCTAGTAGGGTTAGGGTTGGGTTTGGTCAAGAGGACTCCCAAGCCCTTATCTTGATCAATGGTATTCTTGATCAAGAAAGACAGTATGAAGAAATATATAATCCCACAAGTCAGATACTGATACCTATCTCATGCAACAAGTTGCAACATCGCATGGTTTTGTGTCTAAATCACAAAATAGTATTGCCACTCCTTAGAACAAGGTGAGTGAGTTCTAAGTACAAGTCTAATTTTCTAGAGAATGAGTAGTCATCCTACTACATCACCCTTCTTTGGGGCTGATTTTCCAAGTTAGGGGAGTTACAAATTTGCCAAGAAAGCCGTTGACCAACCAAGTTAGGGCGATGAGGTTGCCCAGGATTTATTGACCTTAATATAAGGAAACCTAAGGTATTGACAATTTGGGTCAACAAGGTATAAACCCTAACCCAAGGTAAAAGGGTAAACAAGCAACTTAGCTTACGAAACCCTTGGGATCTTGCCAAGTCACGATTGGTCCCAAATCGAGTGCTAGATGTATTCAAAGAGAAGGATTCATACCTTAGCAGTTGGCCATACAAATGACCACAAAAATGCTTGTGATTGTACACTTAGGAGCACTGTTTGTACTTTTTTTCTCAAGGAACTAATGCCGGAAAAATAACTAATGCTTCAGGTTGAAAGCTTGGAGGGAGAGGCAGTATCAGTTATCTCCGACTGTCTGCCTGACCTATCCAAGGTGATTGTTAGCCGTGCCGAGTATGTGGACCGAACCCACTACGAGAGGTCTCTCCGTGGGTGTTACTTGGAGCAAGAGGATGCTTGGGTGCTAGGGGAGGTTCTGGCCATAAATCCCTTGTCTCTGGATCCTGCACAAGAGGCTGATGTGACTTGAGATGGGATCTCGAGGCCCGTATACTAGTCAATGGGCGGAACTTGGAATAGCGATCCTTGAGGATTGCTGGAATAACCTTCGGGTGGATTATTTGATGTATTCCTGATGTATTCCAAAGACTGATAAATAAAGATCAAATGTTGAAAAGGAACTTGCTTGACATTGTTTTTCTATGTCAGTGTGACTAAGCTACACGAAGGAACCAGTGTTTAATTGGTTAATTAAGAAAGTTGTTTTTGCTTATCAAAATAAATATGGTAGATAATTAGATAACTAAAGCAACCCGAGGAAAGTGCAGTGGATGTGACCCTGGGTCCTTCCTATGGAAGGGTGGTCCCGGTTGGTCGGGAACTTTTCTCAAAGGAATTGACAATGAGGTAGCAATGACCTAGAATCTAGAGAGCTAGAGTCTCGATTTATACTGTTTTAGGGGAATAGAATGGGACTATGCCTTACGGGTAGAGAGGTCGAGCTTCGCATCGCTCTCGTTTTCCATTCTCCTTGAACCAAGTGCAATATAAATCCGCTTTGACCCTGATGTTTCTGTGCAAAATACTTTGTCTGGGGCTCGACGCTAGTTACCTCCTAGGAACTTGACCATTAGGAAAACCCTAATTTAGGTCGGTCCTAATTGAGAATGGCCGGAATGCTTCCGCTTCGTGGCAGACTTGGAAAGACCTAGATTGCAAACCCCGTGACATTCCTTGGGAGTGTCGGGCGATGCTTTCTGGACTCTCTTCCCGATGGGCTGCTAAGACATGTCCCGCAAGCGAACAAGGGGATACATTATAGTAGCTGCTCATTGGCTGTTGAATTGCCTCTAGAAAAACTCCTAAGTCAAGTTTCTCATTTGGCCTATGATTTGAGCTTTCACCTGTCATGATCACGTTCTCGTGCTCCACCAAGCTGTCAATCAAGTTGAGCAAGTTGGTCAGATCCACTTCTCTAGCGCCGCTTGCTTGGTCCTACTCTGTGCTTTGCTCATTCATCTATGTCTTGGGATCTTCTCCTATTGGAGGGTTCCTTGAGGTGTTTATCTGAGTGAGTTCCTTGATCTATTGCATCCACTCCTCGATTTATCTCTACTCGGTGTGTGTGTGTTCTTTCCTGTGCACTTGTGCTCAATCAAGCTTTCAGTTGTCCTTAAGTATAATTCAAGTGTAGAAATTCAAGGTGAGTGCAGAAAACAAGTATCTAAGCGGCTTACGTACTCTCGCCTTGTTTTAGGTCTGATAGGCTTGTTGACCCACTTTTGGCCATCTTGTCAGGTTTTAGTTTTTCTTGCTATGTTGTCTTACCCATTTTAGGTTTGTTCAGGGTCTTTGTCTCCGATGGCTCTCACTAGGACTTTGGGTCTTGCAATAGCCTACTCGAGCTGCTATGTGGCTGTGTCCTACGAATTTGCCTTTTCCCTGCACCAAAATCGATTTCTACACGTCGGGAGGACTCACGAAGGTTTACACAACTGGGTCTGGTCTAATTTTCTGAAAATTTGGGAAAATCCTAACTCGGCCCAACTCGTCCGAATTGCAGGGGCCAAGTGATTAATTCGGACGGGGCCGAGGACCAAATGGAAGTTATGGGCTGAGTGTGTTGCTCGAATGGGTCAAGTTGTCATGGCCGAGGGCCGAATGGGAAGCTCGAGCAGGGTGACTAGGATGGAGTGATTTAGATGGGCCAAGGAGATTCACTTGGACAGGCCGAGGGGGTCTATTTAGACGCGCTGAGGCACACAGACCGAGGACGGAGTTTTGATATGGCCGAGTGAACTTTGGGCTGAGTGGGTTCGTTTGGATAGGGTGATTCGACTGGTGGGTCAAGTGTAAGTGGGTCGAGGGCCGATTCTGGGACTCTGCCCAAGAACCGATCACTCGGACGAGCCAAATGATGCAAGATGACAGCAGCAAAGGCACTATTTTGCTCAAATCTTACAACACATGCAATCATATCACACAATAGCTTCCAGATTAGTAACAAGGCATAAGGGGAAGGGCTTGATATACTTGGAATGTGCAATAAACTCCCTGGCAGCAAGATTGAATTGAATCTCCAGGAGCTCTCTCTCTCTCTCTCTCTCTCTCTCAAAATGTCACTGTATGAAATGAGCTCTTCCTTGACCTCTCAGCTCTTAAGCCCCTTCCTAGGTAAGGTTTCGATGTCCCTAATCACTCACTTACCGACATTAAACATCCCAAGCACTCTTTTTTTCCATTTTTGTATGATTTGTGCCCTGTTTTGCCGTGTTTTATGGTAACAAACCCTACGCTTTCCTGATCCAATTTCCTAGTCCTAACCTATGCTAAATGCAATGAATATCAAAGGCAAAAAACTGAAATGATTCCTCCATCTTTTCCAATCATCAAACCAACAAAATAACCCAAAATACTTACTTGTTTCAAAGATAAAAAACCCCAAACTTCCTACCTAACTCAAGCTCCATTTTGGGGACGAATCCCTTTCTTCAATGCTCGATATGAGGTGCACAAGTGCTCAAGCTTGAATCTGCTGGTCTCGGAAACGGAACCAAAATGTGGGAGCTCTCACTCAACCACCAAGACCCACGGACTACTTATTGCTTCAAGCATTCCAAGCTAGCTCTCATGGCTATCTCTCACCTAGCCAATGCGTCGTCGATCCTCTCGTGGCATAGTGAGCTTACCTTGATGCCGAAACGAGTTGCCTCCCCTCTCGCACATGCCAGTAGCTCCAGATCCTAGATGCTAGCTCAAGCATCCTCAAGCCTCCTCCATCTCCAAGCTCCATCCACCATAGCCATGCATGCGAGAAAAGAGAAGAGAAGAGAAGAGAGAAGAAGAGAGAAGAAGAGAGAAGAGGAGATGGTGAAGAGCTTCACCCTCTTGATCCCTCACTCCCACACACCACTCACTCCCTCACACTCTCACACTCCCTCTCTCAAGAGCACACACACAAGAAAGGAGAAGAGAAGAGAAGAGAAGAGAAGAGAGAACTCTTGTTAGCCACACACCAAAGAATGAGCTCTTATTCACTTTTTGAACTTTATATACAAAACCCTAAATTTCCATGGGTACCCATCCCTTTTTACATGACCCGCCATTGTGGCAAGGTCCCTTTTTCTAATCCCCTATTCTTGCTTCATGCCCTAAACCTATACCTATCTATTATTTTACAAATGGCACAAGAGGGAGCTTAGTGCTCTTTCACAAGAGTTTTTAGAGTTTTTTGAGGCGCCTTTCATTTAAAATTGTGCTTTTTGCCCCAGCGTAGCTTTAGGGGCCACCTCTATGCTTTTGCTCTTTTTCCATCCTTTTTTCACTTTTTCCTTCATTTTTATGCCATCTCGAATTGGCGAATTGGGGTCAACACTGCTCATCTTCATATTATTGGTGAAGTTAAGCTTTGGTGGAAACAGGTTTTTTGAGGTAAAGGGGTATTTGAAGCTTCCCAAACTTGGGAGGAGATCAAAGAGGTTGTGAAAGGACGTTATCTTCTCCCATATTTTGAATCAATCAAGATGAATGAATTCTACAACTTACGACAACTAAGCCTAACCTTGGAAGGATACTATTCTAAGTTTGTCAGTCTCTGCAAATATGCACCCCCAATGACAATGTCTCAATAGATTGCAAGGTTATGCCAAGGACTAAATCCACCTTTGGACACTCTCCTTGAATCAATGAGACCAATGACTCTTGAAGATGCTCTTATGCAAGAAAAACCTATGGCTAAGGAAATATCTTGAAATGGCCAAAGGAACCATCCAATAAACAATTATGGAAGGGGCTACCCAAACCGTGGTATCGACATGGCCAATCCCAAAGGGAATGGTAGAGCTAATGCAATCACCCAAGGACCAAATGGGATAGGAATCAGACACTACTACTAGTGCAGAAGAATTGGACACCTAGGGCAAATTTTCCTAACCATATTCAAAATCCTAGCCCAAACATGGTTGGTGGAAGAGGTCAAGGGAACAACAACAATAACCCAAGTCGTGGAAGTGGAATAGCTGGTGCTTGGGTAAATGCCATGATTGGATAGCCCAAGGAATGCACCTTAGGTGAAGAAATTGAAAGAGGATCCATTCATGCTTCCGTGGAAAGGAAAGGAGCAAACCACCAATGTTCAGTAATTCAATCTCTAGCTACTTACAAGGGTACGTCGTTTATGATCTTAATTGATCGTGGTAGCACGTATTCCTTTCTTCCATCCAAGACACTTCAAAGATTGCATCTAGAATCCAGGCGGGCAAGGAAAACGATAGTAGAATTGGCTAGTGGGAAGGAAATCGCCTCAACTAAAACTATAGGGAAACTCAATTTGAGTTAGATAGCCATATAACTGAAGAAAAATTTTAAATCCTACCACTAGGATGCTACGATTGCATTCTCAGAATGGATTGGATCAAGAAGAACAAAGCCTAGAATTTATGTGCTAAAGAGGAAATAATCTTTCAAGTCTTGGAAGGAGAAATTGTAAAGGCATATGGGAAAGTTGGAAGAACTAGAGTCCAAGTAGCTGGGGCAAGTTGAATCAGGAAGGGATTGAAGAAAGGTCAACCAATCTAAATGATCTGGTTGAATAAGGTTGAAAAGACTAATGAAGGCACTCTACCTTCCTAGATCAACAACTTCGAGGATGTCTTCCTAGAAGAATTGACCAAACAACCTCCAAAGTGTGAGGTTGATCATGAAATAAAATTGATTCTTGGAGCAACCAGTGTCAAAAGACTGTACAAAATGTCTATTCCTGAAGCTATTGAGCTTAAGGAACAATTGAGGCAAGTGATAGAGCAAGTATTTATCCACCCAAGTAACTCACCTTGGGGAGCACGTGTCCTCTTCTAGAAAAATAAGGATGGAACACTTAGACTTTGCATTGACTTCATAGGACTAAACCAAGTTACGATAAAAAACAAGTACCCCATACCCAGGATATACAAACTTCTAGTTTTCCTACACAGAGCCAAGGTTTTTTCCAAGATTGATCTAAGGTCCAGATGCTATCGAATTTGAATCAAGGAAGAAGATATCCCAAAGACTGCCTTCAGCACTAGGTATAGTCATTATGAATTTTTAGTCATGCCATTTGGATTGACAAATGATCCAGCTACATTCAATTATCTAATGCAAGACATCTTTTGACCATATCTAGATGATTTTGTGCTAGTATTCTTTGATGATATACTAGTATACTCCAAATCAATAGAGGAACATGAAGGTCACTTAAAGATCGCCCTAGTAACACTTCGTGAAAATCAGCTCTATGCCAAGATGAGTAAATGCGTATTTCTCACTAACAGGATTGAATATATTGGATACATTATTTCTGCTAATGGAATCTCTCTAGACTCTACCAAAGTGAAAGATATCCTAGAATGGCCAATACCTAAGACAGTAAAAGAAATCTGAGGATTTTTGGGACTAACAAGATGGTACCTAATCTTCATTATGGATTATTCCCTCATTGCTGCATCCTTGAAAAATATTTTGAAGAAAAATAAAATAATCATTTGGACCAATGAGCATCAAGAAAGCTTTGATAAGCTTAAAGAAGTTTTAACCACTACATCTCTATCAAAACTCCTTGACTTCAGTCAACCATTTGAGGTGATCACTGATGCAAGTGGACTTGCGATCAGTGGGGTGCTAGTACAAGAAGGAAGACCAGTGGCCTATACTTCCAAAAAATTGAAACCCTATGAGTCAAACTATGCCACTCATGACCTTGAGTTACTCATAGTAATCCATGCCTTGAAACTATGGAAACACTATCTAGGGAATTCACTTTAGTGATAGATCATAAAAGTCTTAAGTGGATCTTCACCCAAGTTGACCTAAACATGAGGCAAAAAATATGTATAGAGATATTGCAAGCATTTGATTTTAAAATCAAATATCATCCAAGGAAGGACAATGTTGTTGGAGATGCATTAAGCCGAAAATCGTTTCTTAATAGCATTGTAGAAGTTCAAAGCTTAAGAACCATATCCATACCTGATAACCCTGTACTTGAACTTGTACACCAAGATATTTCTTAGGATAAGGAATATGAAGGACTCATGGCTAAGGTAATTCAAGGAGAAATATCTAACAAAGAAAGGTCTAAGATTAAGGATTATTGTGCTAGAAACGGTTGTCTATATTACCATGATCGTCTTTGTGTCCCTAAAGGACCAGAAGTGAAGACTAAGATCTTATGGGAAGCACATGATAGCCCCATTACAGGACATTCGGGGTATGCCAAGACACTCAATGTAGTTCATAAGAGCTATCACTGGCCAGGATTAAAAAGGGATGTATTAAAGTATGTAACTAAGGCCTGACTTGACAAAGAGTCAAGGCAAAAAGGATCAAGATGCCTAGAGAGTTACAACCCTTGAACATTCCAAATATAAAATGGTAGTCAATAAGTATGGACTTTGTTGTTGGATTACCTACTGCTGTTGGTGGATACGATTCCATCATGGCAGTGGTTGATAGATTTACAAAAGTTGTACACTTGATCCCAGTCAAAACAACCTATAAGTCATCTGACATTGCTCAAGTCTTTATCAAAGAAGTATTTAGGTTACATGACTTTCCAAAGAGCATAATCAATGGACTGAGACTCCAGATTCACTTCTAAGTTTTGGACTTACCTATTCCAAGAAACTGGAGTGAAGCTATGCTTCACTACTGCTTATCATCCTCAAACTAATGGCCAAATTGAGAGGGTGAACTAGACCATTGAAGATATTCTAAGGTCTTATTGTGGCAAAGAACCGATACCGTGGATTGAACATTTACCTTTGGTGGAGTTTGATTATAACACTGCCTTTCAACAAACAATCAAGATGTCGCCTTTCCAAGCCTTGTATGGGCAAGAATATCGTACACCTCTCTCAAAGTAGAAGCTTCTAAGGCTATGCTTGAAGATATGGACAAACAAATCCAATTGATCCAACATGACATCCAAGCTGCTCAAGATCAGCAAAAATCCTATGTAGATCTTGAAAGATCCATAAGAACATTCAAGGTAGGTGATATGATGTTTCTAAGGGTAAGACTTGACAAGAGCTCATTATCCTTGGGGAAATACAGAAAGTTTAGTCCAAGGTACTGTGGACCATATGAAGTAATCAAAGTAATGGGAAGGCAAGCCTACAAGCTTAAATTGCCACCCCATCTCAAGATTCACAATGTATTTCATGCAAGCCTACTGAAACCTTATGTACCAAACCCTGATCACATGCTTAATGACAAACAAATAGTCATGCTTGCCCAAAGAATCTAGGAAATGCAATTCGAGAAGATTCTAGATACAAGGGAGAAACCTCTAAGAAGCTGAATTCTAAGAGAACACCCAGTACAATGGAAGGATTATCCTGAAGAAGATTCCACTTGGGTCGATGAGGTAACTCTTATAAAATAATACCCCCAATTTCTCTCGAGATGAGCACATCTTGATTTCTCTAAGGAGGGAAGAATATAATGTCCCCATTACTTAGTTTATTTTAATGTGTGTATACATTCCAAAGAAAATTGCACATTTTTAAAAAGTAACTCTATTTATGAAATTGACTCTATTTATAAAGATAATTGTTATTATTAATGAGGTATTATATGCCAATTCATGGAAGAAAGACTTGGGAGACCCTCCAAAAACTACCATATTAAGACTATGTTTACCATATAGAACAACAAAAAGAACTAGCCTAGTGGATAGTCACTTGGCAATTTAGTGCACTTGGGTGATGACACTGCCGGGATGGTGACCTCCCGAAAAGATTTTCCTACAAGCTAGTGGGAGCTTCTCATGCATAGCCATGGCATCAACGAACCCTTTGTAGCCCATTGCCAAGTATGCGATGCCAAGATGCCAAGGTCTATGCCTTGGTCGCCACCTTAGCTACTACCTTGGAGTGACGCCCGCTCACCAGCCACGCGGTGCGGTGTGGTGCTCACCTATATATTTGCGCTACGAAAATGGAGCCCCGCCCTGACATCATCGATGACATCGTCAAAAATACTAAAAGAAGCGTCCCCTCTTTATCATCAATGATGTCATTAAAAAATACTAAAAAAAAGTCCTCTTTTTACCCCCCTGATTACTATATAAACATGGATAGAGCATTTAGATAGACACATGAATACACAGACACATAACAATCCATGCAGAAGTCTCTCTACTGCTATTGACATGACGAAGCTCTGCTGCAATCAACCAAGCCTCTCTTTCTCTTCACCCCTACGTGGAAGTGCTGCCCTAACCCATCAAGCTTCTTCCATTGCTCCCAAGAGACATCGAGATGCTGAGCGAGGTCACAATCAGAGAGCTCCCCAACACAAGGAAGTGGTTGCCGCTACTACTGAGGGAACTCAACACGATGTTGAAGCACAAGAAGAAGTTAACCCCAAATCCATTCAACCCAAAGGACTAGTTATTCCACAAAAAACTGAGGTTGCGGCTATAACCTGTAATCATGATGGATGGCCAAATAGTGATAATCAAGTTAGTACATAAGAAAGGGATCGCGATTAGTTACGACTTACTAAGACTTGTAAAATCATGTTAGTATTATCAAATGATTTTTAGGAAGAAACACGAAAACTAATGAAGGGGATAGATTCTATGCACCGCATTGACATCTATGTTAAAAATGTTTTATGGTTATGATTGCTTTTGGATTTTTGAATGATAAATTATGGATCTTATGGATTTTGGGCTTGCATAGCTTGACAAGTTATGGATTGTGGGGGTTCGGGACATTGGCATCCCTTTGCGGAGTGTGGAAAAAATCACCTATAGGAGGGGGCTCTACACTCTCGAGGGAGATATGTGTTTTTGGTTTTTGATCACTCGAGCACCTAAGAGGACAAAGGGCCAAGTGGTAAGTGCCCCTATTATGTAGGACGAATCCGGAGGCTCGGGGAAGCTTAGAGGGACTCTAAGCTAGTAAATTCCTTGTTGACCATGGATGGAGTGCGATCACATAGAGCGCAATCCTGAGGGATTGGAAGGTCCTATCCTAGGCTAGATGGTTTCTTTCTATGGAAAGATAGTTTTGTACAACTTTGCAGAGTGATGGTGAAATAAAGTATCTGATTTTTGAATTGTTTGTTATGTGCCAACGATCAATTTTACCGAACCTAGTTTAATGGACTAATAAAAGTAAGCTGATTTTATATGTCCAAATAGTGTGGTAGTATGCTTTGCTAATTAGAAAACTAAGGAAACCCATTGAGGATAGTGGGAGGCTTTGATCCTAACGATTGGGCGCCTATGGAGCTGATAAGTTGGGTAACGTAGAACTGATTAAATTGTAACCCTCCCAATACCTATAGGATTAATTACCAAGTTTAACACCATTTTAGGGGATTGAGCTAAGATTTTACCTTATGGGTAGGGGGATCGAGTTACACTCTCCCCCATCTCTCACTCTCTTTGAACCAAGTGCGGTGTTAACCTCACTCTTGCCTTTGATTAATTACAAAGTGGTCTTTCTTAGGTGGGTGTTAGATTGCTATTAGGCATGACTTGTTCACACTTCCCCTGTGAAGTAGAACTAAGATTCCTATGTTCAACTAATTCCAAGGTTTCCCATGGGGAGACGGGATGGTGATGTGCATGGATACGAATTTCAGTCCACTACTAGGAGGACTCCTCTGAGTCTGTTGGAGGAGGCACCTCACATTCTGTTAGATGCATGATTGGAGCCTTTGTTAAAGGTTGAAAAGAAGCTTTTGAATTATTTAGAGGTGGACTTGAAAGGTTCTATTTTTATTTAGCAAGACTTGATTGCTATGAAGAATGCATTGGTTAGGGATATGCATGATCATGTAGTACTCTTGTGACATTAGCCTTTACCACATCAGACTTGATTGAGATAATGTCTCAAGTAATCTCTTTGCCACATGTAGTTGTTCAGTAAGAATTTGTTTTAGAAAAATCAAAGCCTTAATTCATGAAAAGGATGCTCTTAAAGTGAAGCTTAATGGATTTCAAGCTAGATATGATAGAATTTTGGATATGATTACTAAGTTGCAAAGTGTCAAGTAGCATTAAAATGTTGAAAATCAACCCTCAAATTATGATGTGGTGAAGGTTGATGTCACTAGAGTACTACATGATTTCAATCAACAAGTTGAGATAAGGGAGCTTACATCTAATAGACTTCATGAAGCTGATGTTCTACCTTTTGTATCACATGAGCTGCATGCATAAGAAAAATCCATTATTGATTCCCATGATGCTTATAAGCCTCAGAATTCATGAATTACTTTGTACATCACTGTCAAACTATGTATTTCCATCATAATATGATATATATGCCTTTGTTTTGTATTGATATCTTTTGAGTGGTTTATGCAACTACATATGAGGGCTATAAGTATCCTACTAGAGAGGCTCTACTTATCGTTCCTTTGTGTGGCTTACTTCATTGTGCAAGGTTTTGGGTAAGGAATAAACTATCTCACTTGATTTGTCTCTTTTGATAAGGTTGTGCTAGGTGTTAGCCATTGGCTTATGACACATTATCTTTATCCTTAGCATGATCTATTACCTTACTCTTTATTATTTCTTGTATGAAAGAATCTTTAAATCTCTCATGTAGTTGTATGCCTCATGAAGTGTAGTTATGTAGGCAGTTTTCAAGCATGGCTTGAAGAAGTTCTATGAGTGTGTCACCTTTTTGCTCATTCCTAATGCTCACAACCTATTGTATGATGGATATTACTCATATTATATGAGATCTGATAGTTGATGCCATGATTCTCTCAATGTTATTGCTTTACTTCTAGCATACTCTTTGATTCATGTCTTTGATTTGCTATTATTAGTGTTGTATGATGTATTCTCATATTCCTATGTCATTATATTTGAGTTTCCTCTAAGAGTTGCATGATGTGGTATTAGGTGTTTTCTACACTTTCTACAATAGTGAAATGTATTTCCATATGAGGCATTGTAGTCCTATTATGCATTTTTCATAGATTAGGGGCATCAATAGTAGGCGTGGTGCTTGAGAGAAATTGCAACCATGGTGTGCTTCATCACATGAAAATTCTTGGGCTATTAGTTTACAAAATTGCAAAAGGAACAATCTCGATAGTCTTTCAGATACCATATGTTACATGAATCCATTTGTGATGAGGCGTGATACCCTCAACCCTTAAAGGCACTAAGCTTTTTGTTGAGATGATGGCAAGCTCAACACGTGCGGACATTGATGATGGATCACCTGGCTAGATGAGTCTGCACATCTACACTTAGCATGTTGGTGGTCATTATGATACTCACATGGCCACTAACTTATCACTTATTATATTTAGTTTGTTACACCTACCTACAGCTAGCAAAGATATAGCGCCAGTCAATTAGTGTAGTCGATTATGCATTGTTTGACTTAGAATGCCACTTTTCTTTATGTTGTATCTTATCTATACTTTGTGTACATTATATAGTGTGTGGAAGAAGAAGAAGAAACCATCAAGAAAACGTTTTGGCCTCCATCTCTCTTCCTGTGTTCTTGAGTGAGCTTCCTCTTGTGTATACAATGTGTGTTTGGCGCAGCAGCTCAAGTAAATCCCCCCATTACTCGATTCTTGACATGGTATCAGAGCTGTGCCACTGAGAGAGATTGATTTCAAAGGCTGAAGTGAAGGAGAAGAAGCAAGGTTCAAGCAAGCAAGCAACAGATAAGAAGCTCTCCCATTCTTCCACTCTCTCTCTTGGATAGTGCCTATGGAGGCACCGGAAGTAGGGTCGAGCAAAAATCTTAGATTGCTGTGAGATTTGGTGTGCAAGCAAATCACAGTATACTCTGCAATTCTTCCCTTTAGGGCTTTCCCATAGTTATTTTGGGCATCTGAGGCCATTTCAGGTCCCGTTTTAGAGCCGCAAGGTTGCGGAAAGTAGTTTCAAGGTACACTGTGATTTCGACTGTATTGACCGAAAGTGGGTGCGCATGTAATGTATTGCGAAGCTGTAATTTTTGAGGTGTTTTCAGAAAGCAAACATAAGGTTTATCTACAAAACAGGTTGCAGATTACATGTACTATTGAGCAATCAGTGAAAATGGTTGCTTTGTGTATTGCTGTGCACGTGTTGTGAAAGATTATAGAAGACTAGCTTGTTGTGTCGTATCTTTGTTTGTGATAATGGCAGAGAACAGTGGAAATCCCATTATTGAGAAGCTCGACAAGAACAACTACCCTTCATGGAAGTCCCATGTGATGAACTTCCTCATTGTAAAGGGCCTTTATGAGTTTGTCTTCGGTGAAGAAAAGGAGCCAGAGCTGAGTATCCCTCCGATTGCAGATGAGTTAAAAGCATGGAAAGAGTGGAATGTGAAAGACAAAAAGATGATGTACTGGCTATCTGTAATCATTGATAATACTATGCTAGGAAATATCAAGAATGCAGAACTTCATATGCAGCTTGGACAACTTTTGAGAGCATGTTTTCAGTAAATACAAAGGCACAAAAGATTCAACTCAAGCAAGAGTTGAATGCCTTGAAGAAAGGGAAAATGTATATCAATGAGTATGTGTTGAAGGTGAGGAGCATTGCAGATGCTTTAGCAGTGATTGATGTAATGCCGGATGATGATGATTTGGTTTCATCCACTCTAAGTGGCCTTAACAATGAGAAGGCATGGAAATCATTTGTTACTTCAGTATATGTACGGAAGCCATTTCCAGATTTTGATGAGCTGATCTCTCTCATGATTATTGAAGAGATCAATATGCAGGGTGATTCGTCTGAAAGAAATGGTGAAAAGGTCCAAGCATTTTGCTTGAGTTCAGGAAGGGGACATGATAGATCCTCTTCAAGAGGCCGTGATATGGGACGTGCTGGTGATAACCAAGAAAACACGTTCAATCAACAGTTTGGTGAAATGCAGGTTTCTGGAGGTAGAAGAAACTTTAGAGGTAGGGGGAGCTCTAGAAGAAGAGGTGATGGGACCTAAAACGGACCGGCACTGGCTCATGCACTAGCCGGACCTCTATCATGCACTCAACAATCCCACGGCCTCACGACCAGGAGCGTTGATGACACATACATTGCCTTCCTAAACATCTTGCATTTGTATCACGTCTCATAGTTCAACTCTAACCCAATTAACACTCCTCAGAGGGAGTCCTAGCACATTGCCAAATGGCATGAAGTACAAACATAGGAGATCCTCCCACTGGGGCTGACTGTTGCTACCTCACTGCGACTCTCCTACATCTTGGGGATTGGCCCCTCGATGCATCGCTAAACATATATAACACTTCGCACATAGTCCTCTCAAGGTACCAATTATTTCATTCCAGGATGTACCATACCTCAATTTACTTTCACCTTAGACCCAACGCCTAGCCTACAGCTTGGGACAACCTTACTCACTCAACGTTGGTCACGATCTAGAGAATACAGGTGCTATGCATCCAGGAGGTATTGTCTGATACCTTTTATCATTTTATGCTTCATGCAAATTGTGAATGTCCATGTGCTCAAACAAAGAAAAATCAGCATTGTGCTCAGTGCAAAAGCATTCTTTCAATGAATTTCTCTGACGTGTAATTGCTATGTTGCACGAACCTAGCACTGAGGAGACCTCGTGCTACTAGATCCTTATTTTAAATTAACGATCGATCTATATGATATGCATAGATGAAAACAATCAGCCTTTTCTTTCTCTCAGCACTTAAACAACACTCTCATTCTCTCTACCCCCTCGTCGTTTAGATTGTGCACGATGCATAGGTTTAGGGTAATATTTTTCCATGTTTTTTGTTGTATGAAACGCAATAAAAACTCACTAAAACATAAAGGTAGGGCTGAACTAAGGCTAAACCTCATACTTCAGACCCCCCATACATACACAAACATGAATCTTATTTTTTAGTATTTTTCGCACACTCAAATCCTATTTTTCCCTTATTTTTACCAATTTTTCCTATTTTTCTTGTATTTTTCACAATATTAAATAACTAAAAATTCAAAATTAGTTGTGGGATGTGGCCCTTAGGTTCATTTGCAACAAAAACACAAATTTAGTTGGTGTGTCTTATTATATTTTCGGCCATACGGCATTTAGTTGGTGTGTCTTATTATAACAAAAACACAAATTTCGCGTGTTTTACATGTTTTATTTTATTATTTTCGGCCATACGGCTCATGATTTTCTGGGTTTTCTGATTTCAAATAGTTGGAAGACATTGCAAACAACATTATTATCAATTTATAGCCCATATGAACGATGTCTCATGTATCAAATAGCATAAAGAATCAAATTTTCTTATAAAAATGCATTACCAATTGTATTTTCGGGTTGCGGGTTTTTATGCCTCATTGTGGGACTGATTTCTAGCCGCCATTAATGCTCATGACGACCCACAATCAGCAATCTTCATTCCTCTTGAACCACGGAGCAATCTGGTCTTGATTGGACAAGCATCTGTCATCCATTCTTCTTCTTCTTCTTCACCGCACGAATCTGCCCTTAGAGGAGAGAGAGGGAGGAGAGAGAAAGACTGATTTTTCTCTCTCTCTCTACAGTCCACCATTTTGCACACAAAGGACGGCGATATGGAGCGAAGAAATAGTGGATCAGCCATGTGATGTCATTGCTGTGGCTTCTTTTCAGCCCCATAAATCTCATCCATGGGGGGGAGGCCGTTTTCTGATCGCGCGGTTACCTGCACTACATACCGCTGCCTATTTTTGTGAGATTGGGGGGGTGCCCCCTTTGAAGGGCACCCCTTCATACCTCAAGTGGCCACCCTTCCAAGTTTTGACTGATTTTTTGGCCCTTTGCATGTCCGGCCTCTGAATTCAGTTCTGAAAATTTATGTGAGCTCGTCTTGGCATCCCGCACTGACTAGCAGCTCCAGGGACTGACACAGGCACATGGAAAAATTACTAAAAATCTGGAAGTGTCACACGGGTGCCTTCAAAGTACTTGACGCTTAAAATCGTCCTAGGTCAAGCCGCCGCTTTCGTGGTTGAGTATTTTTCCCCACAATTCCACATTTTTTTGCTAATGTTGAGCATGTTCTGGGGCCTAAAATCGAGCTTTCATTGGCAACCACGGGATAGGGCAACTCAGCCCGTCGAATCCAATAACAAATTTGCACAAAGTAACCAAGGAAAGCATCAAGCTGATACAAAAAGATACATAATAAAGCACAGCACAATGCTCACCCTACCCCTGACAAAAGCCAAGGCATGAAATCCACGAGGAGTAGGCCCATCATAATTTGCTAGAAAGCCTGAAGCTAGTCACTAACCGACTGCTCTAACATGACCAGACTAAAAAGAACTATCATAGAGGTTGCCCTAAGTGGTGGTCTGAACTACCTACCTAACTAAGGACAACACAACGAGGAGCTCCTACTAGGCGAGGACTCCTATAGCCTGATCAAGAAGTATTTTCTTTTAGCACATTTCAGCTTTTAGGTTTTTATTTTTCCATACTCGGGCGTGTAAAAAGGAGGGAGCTGAGTGTAGCGACCCAAGGAGAACAGGGCATTGGTCTCAAGTCCTGCCTCGGTACCCAAGAACCTACCAAGCCCTCGCAAGGCGACACTTAATCCTTTTCTGACGCTCACTTTTATTTTCACTCCAACCTTCCTTAATTTATTTTTTCTGGCAAGATGTCACCCCAAGGAAGGGCAAGGCATCAGCCCCGGGTCTGATTCGTCCCCAGGAAACTACCAGGCCTTTGCAAGGCAATGATCAACTGCTTCTAAGATTTTTTCCTTTTCTTTTCTGTTTATAGGGGTTAGAACCCCTTTTTACACACCTCTGTATTTATATTTTCTCTTTAGGTATTCAGGGGTTTCCTTCTTCTTATCATTATCATTTTTTTTGCTGGCAGGCTTCTCTATGTGCCTCACAACTAAGCAAGAACTCCTAGAATGGCTGCCTAGCAGGCTAGTAGAATAGGGTCACTAGAACTGCCTTCTAAAACATGTCTTAAATGCCTGACAATGCCTTTACAGGAGGCAATGACTACTCAGATTGTTCATAACCAAATGATCAAGCGATTATAGCTTGTTCATAAGCAATCTTAGCCCTTCCGCCTTCGTATAGAAAACTACCTTCTCATAAAGAATGTAGTGTCTGAATTTTTTAGTGCCAAAGACCATTACAAGACACAACTTCTCCATGTAGGTATAATTGATCTCTGATATTCCCAACTTCCGGCTAGCAAAAGCTATCGAGTGATACCACTTTTCCTCCCAGATTTGGGCTAAATAGCAGCAGCTGATACTATGCATGGTGGGTGCTGAAAATATATAGAACACCTCGCCTCTTTTAGGTGCTTTTAAAACAGGTGCTTTTACTAGCTCCTATTTCACATCCTCGAAAGCTACCTTACAAGGGTCACTCCACTCAAATGAACAAGTAAAGGATAATAAGTTCGTTAATGGCAACGTTCTTTTTGCCAAGGCATTTATAAACCTCCGATAGTACCCTATTGATGACAAAAAGCTATGAACCTCTTTCGGAGTGCGTAGTGGACTCATAGCAACTATGACCTTGATCTTTTCAAGGTCAGTTGCTATCCCTACTAAACTGACCACATGGCCCAACAATAGCCCATAAGGTACTCCGAAGACACACTTCCGTGGGTTAAGAGCGATACAAAATTGTCTGCAGCACTCAAAGCACTTTCTCAAAATAATCAACATCCTTTCCCTTACAGTGGCTGCCCCTAGGTCATCCATAAATACTTTCAACTCATCTGGGGAGATGTCACCAAAGGACTTGTCTGCTATTCGTTGCCATGATCCAGGTGCATTGCACAAACCAAAGGCCATCACATGGTACGCAAAAGTACCAAAGATAGTAATAAAAGTTGTTTTCAACTTGTCCTCTTCTGTAATTGCCATCTGGTTATATCCCGCAAAGCAATCCATGAACGAATATATTTCCCTACCCGCTAATTGATCCAAAATCTGGTCAATAAATGGCAACGGGTAGTAATCCTTAACTATCTGCTTATTCAGCTCTCTAAAATCTACACATAATCGAATTTGGTTATTTTTCTTCTTCGTGATAACAACAGGTTAACACCATTCTGTATGTTGAATAGGGAAGATTAAACCAGCTTTTCTTAGCTTCTATAACTCTTCAAACAGCCCGTCCCTCAATTCAAAAGGCATACGCCTTACCTTCTGACGCACAGGATGACTGCCTTCTTTTACAGGAATAGTATGAATAGCTAGGCTGGGAGGGATGCCTCTCAGCTCATCATAACTCCAAGCAAAGATATCGCAGAATTCTTGAATCAAGGACACATAGTCCTCCCTTTCTGCTGAACTGAGCATGGAACCTAATTTAATTGGCCACGAATCATTCGGCGTGCCAAGGTCTAACTCAATCACATCCGCGTCTCTTATCCTATCTTGCGGCTCTATCGGCTCATTTAGAGTTATCTAATAGATATCCTCTGTAGTGGACCCCTCTTTAGATTCATCGCTAGATAATGTCTCACTACCAGATGGATCTTCTGCTGTCCCTAATTCAGTAGAAGATAAAAGATCTCTCTCACTTTGAGGAGACTCAGGATAAGCATCGACTATTACTCGATTAGCACCTCTACCTAGAACCACTCGAGCAGTGGGTATATCGACTTGACAGTCTGTTCGTAAGATCCAAGGCCTACCTAGCAAAACCTGATAGCTAGGACGTCCTGCAAATCTTATCACCCTAAAGTCCAAGAAACATTCTACACTCGCAATTGTAACATGGACCTTAGTAACGCAACCTTCTGGTTGTCTTAGACTATCATCATCCATTCTCAGAAGGGTGGAGCTATCTTTCTGGATGCCTAGATAGGTCAACCTCTTTAGCCTTTTGACCTCTTGTCACGGCTCTTAAGTTAGAGGTTTCAGCATCATTGACTCATACAGCCTCAATAAGGCTGACTCCGTTGCCTTGTGGCAACTCTTCTATATTTGTTTTTCCCCTTTGCAATATTTGCCTAGGTAAATCATTCTGCTGCAAGTTATTTCCTTGCGCTCTATGATTCACTCAGCCCGGTTGTTTACTCCCTTGTTGGAGAGAACTAATCTTACCCCAACAGGTAGCAGCTAGATGGCCCGACTTCCCACAAATGTCACATTTCACATTTGGACAATTTCTGGGGAAGTGCTGTCCACCACACCATTTACAACTGAATCTAGAGGGTCCACCCTCTTCAGGGCATCGACTCCCTATCAAATTTTGTTGCTTCTTTAAGAAATTAATGTCGACGGCTATTTTTTGATATTATTCAGAGAACATGTCGGTATAATGCTTCATCATGTCCTTAACTTCGCCAAGGACATTAGATGCACTCAACTCGTAGCCTCGATCGTCAACCCGCCGTTCCATTGGCCTGACAATCTGATTTGGCATTGGTTGTTGATCCACAGGAACAACATTAGAATTTGAAACCTAGCCTCCCACATTTGGTGGAGCCAACTGACTTGCCATGGGCATAGTCACACTGGGAGGAGCTGGCAATAAAGGTACATTTTGAACCATACTCCCTCTCCCATTAGGGTTAGTCATAGGCATCCCTTGACTTCCATTCGTCAATGCTGGATTGCCACTAGGTACTAAACCCCCATTAACATTCATTCGAGAGGAGTAGGCCGTTTGTAATCGTGCTTCTACTCCCTCTGCCTACGTAATAGCAGTGTCTATGTCTGCTAAGGCCACACTACTCAATTGTACTTGGATATTAAAGTCCAACCCATGCAAAAAGTATTGCAATTGGGCAGCTGGTGGAATGGGAATGTAAGTTTGCAACTTACAAAATACATCTTTCAACTTATTGGCATATGCCTTGACATTCTCGTGAGGATCTTGACGTGTTACATTCAAGACCCGCAACCAATATTGGCCACCTCTTTCAGGGGCATATTCCACTTAGAAAGCTACATAGAATTGATCATTGGTGGTTATGGTTCCAGACTCTATGCTGTGATACCAAACCGCAGTACTTCCTTTTAACGTCATATTGAAGAACATCATGAGATGTCCCTTGTCTTGGATGCGATAATTGAACATCAATCTCTGAAATTCACAAATGTGAAATTTTGCATCCTCTCTACTAACCCATTAAAAAAGGGCAAGGGAACTCCTAAGGCTGGTAAATCTGGCGTCCCTGCAGGAATCGCAATAGGCTATGCCATGGTGACAATCGGATTAGCAGTAGGAGCTTGAAGTGACGGATTCACACCCCCACTTAAAGTGGGTAGACTTGGTGGAGAAGAGGAAGAACTTATGCTTCCTCCTGCCCCTAATGGAATAGGTGGAGCAGTTAAGTGACTAAGACCACTACTTTGTATACGTATTGGACTACTCCTTTGAGGAGAATAACCGCTTACAATCTCTAACCGCCATCTAGCCCTCTCAGCATGTTCCGCTTTCTGGATTTCGGCTTGACGATCCTTGTCAGAGGACATAAACCAACTTCCTTTTGGTCCTTAAAAACCCTAGATCCGAAAACCACCACTTATAAGTGGCTCCCGGCAGACGCACCACTGATGGGACCTAAAACGGCCCGACACTAGCTCATGCACTAGCCGGAACTCTATCATGCGCTCAACAACCC
This sequence comes from Lygodium microphyllum, assembly GCF_053477565.2. Lineage (NCBI taxonomy): Eukaryota > Viridiplantae > Streptophyta > Polypodiopsida > Schizaeales > Lygodiaceae > Lygodium > Lygodium microphyllum. The sequence continues at coordinate 32,897,369 of NC_141141.1, forward strand.
CACGGCCTCGTGGCCAGGAGCGTTGATGACACATACATTGCCTTCCTAAACATCTTGCATCTGTATCACGCCTCGTATTCCAACTCTAACCCAATTAACACTTGTCAGAGGGAGTCCCAGCACATTGCCAAATGGCACGAAGTACAAACATAGGAGGTCCTCCCACGGCTGACTGCCGCTACCTCACTCCGACTCTCCTACATCTTGGGGATTCGCCCCTGGATGCGTCGCTAAACATATATAACACTTCGCACATAGTCCTCTCGAGGTACCAATTATTTTGTTCCAGGATGTACCATACCTCATTTTACTTTCCCCTTAGACCCAACGCCTAGCCTAAAGCTTGGGACAACCTTACTCACTCAACATTGGTCACGATCTAGAGAATACAGGTGCTATGCATCCAGGAGGTATTGTCTGATACCTTTTATCATTTTATGCTTCATGCAAATTGTGAATGTCCATGTGCTCAAACAAAGAAAAATTAGCATTGTTCTTAAGGCAAAAGCATTCTTTCAATGAATTTCTCTAATGCGTAATTGCTACGTTGCACGAACCTAGCACCGAGGAGACCTCGAGCTACTAGATCCTTATTTTAAATTAACGATCGATCTATATGATATGCATAGATGAAAACAATCATCCTTTTCTTTCTCTCAGCACTTAAACACCACTCTCATTCTCTCTACCCCCTCGCCGTTTAGATTGTGCACGATGCATAGGTTTAGGGTAATATTTTTCCATGTTTTTTGTTGTATGAAAAGCAATAAAAATTCACTAAAAAATAAAGGTAGGTCTGAACTGAGGCTAATCCTCATACTTTAGACCCCCCATACATACACAAACATGAATCTTATTTTTTAGTATTTTTCCCACACTCAAAACCTATTTTTCCCTTATTTTTACCAATTTTCCCTATTTTTCTTGTATTTTTTGCAATATTAAATAACTAAAAATGCAAAATGAGTTGTGGGCTATGGCCCTTAGGTTCATTTGTAGCAAAAACACAAATTTAGTTAGTGTGTCTTATTATATTTTCCATTTATATATAAAAAAACACCCATTTTTTCTCTATTTCACATGTTTTACATGTTTTATTTTATTGTTTTCGGCCATACGGCTCATGATTTTCTGGTTTTCTGATTTCAAACAGTTGGAAGACATTGCAAACAACATTATTATCAATTTATAGCCCATATGAACAATGTCTCATGTATCAAATAGCATAAAGAATCAAATTTTCTTATAAAAACGCATTACCAATTGTATTTTGAGGTTGCGGGTTTTTATGCCTCATTGCGGGACTGATTTCTAGCTGCCATTAATGCTCATGAAGACCCACAATCAACAATCTTCATTCCTCTTGAACCACGGAGCAATCCGGTCTTCATTGGACAATCATCCGTCATCCATTCTTCTTCTTCTTCTTCACCGCACGAATCTGCCCTTAGAGGAGAGAGAGGGAGGAGAGAGAAAGACTCATTTTCTCTCTCTCTCTTCAGTCCACCATTTTGCGCACGAAGGATGGCGATATGGAGTGAAGAAATAGTGGATCAGCCCTGTGATGTCATTGTTATGGCTTCTTTTCAGCCATAAATCTCATCCATGGGGGGGGGGGGGGGGCATTTTCTGATCGCGCGGCTGCCTGCAGTACATACTGCCGCCTATTTTTGTGAGATTGGGGGGGTGCCCCCTTTGAAGGGCACCCCTTCATACCTCAAGTGGCCACCCTTCTAAGTTTTGACCGGTTTTTTGGCCCTTTGCACGTCCGGCCTCCGAATTCAGTTCTGAAAATTTCTGTGAGCTCGTCTTGGCATCCCGCACTGACTAGCAGCTCCACGGACTGACAGAGGTGCATTGAAAAATTACTAAAAATCTAGAAGTGTTGCATGGGCGCCTTCAAAGTACTTGACCCTTAAAATGCCGCCGCTTTCGTGGTTGAGTATTTTTCCCCGCAAATCCATATTTCAAGAGGTGGATGGCGAAATAGAGGTTCTGGAAATTCTGCTATTGTTTGCCATTATTGTGGCAAAATATGCCATATTGCAGCCCATTGCTATGCAAAAAAGGATGATATTCACAGTGGTAAATTACAGCAAGGAAACTATGCATCGTCTTCATGACAGAATGAAGACAAAAATGAGCGTCTGTTTGTTATGCAACATATGATGAATGCAGTTACAGGAAAGGGGACACATGATGATGTATAGTATGTCGATTCAGGTGCATCTAATCATATGACCAATCATGTTGAATGGTTTGGAGAGATGCATGACTTACAAAACCCACGTTATGTGCAGACGAGTGATGATTCATGCCACCCAATTTCACACATTGGAAAGGCTCCCTTGTCCTTGTACGATGGCAAGACAAAGAGTTTGACAGATGTATTACATGTGCCATCAATTACAAAGAATCTAGTATTTGTTGGCCAAATGGTAGAGCAGGGGTTGTAGATCCGATTCAATGCAAAAGGTTATTTTTTAGAAGACTTTAATGATAAGTGCAGGTTGGTCGCAAATGTTCACTTTAGATGTTGGAATTCCTGCAATGGATGCTGCTATGTATGCTAAAGGAAAAGGAGTAGTTGTAGATATTGAAATATGGCATAAATATATTGGACATGCAAATGTGTAAAGGCTGAAATTAATGCACTCCAGAGGATTGGTTACAGGGTTGTCTTCTTTTAGAGTTGCAGAATTGCAAAAAGTCTATGAAGCATGCCAGTTTGGTAAGTAGGTGAGACAACCCTTCTCGCATGATAGAGAAGTGAGTAGAAATATACTTGATATAGTACATACAGATGTTTGGGGGCCTACACAAAATGTATCTCTTGGTGGCAGCAAATACTTTGTCACATTTATTGATGATTGTTCAAGGAAGCTATGGGTATACTTCATGAAGGAAAAGAGAGATGTGTTTGAGCACTTCAAATCTTTTAAGGTAACTATTGAAATAGACACATGCTTAAAAGTGAAGTGCTTGAGATCAGATGGAGGGGAAGAGTACCTCTCTAATGAGTTCAGTGGCTTCTTGATGACTCATGGGATAAAGAGGCAATTTACTTGTAGGTATACCCCATGGCAAAATGGTGTTGCAAAAAGAAAAAACAAGCATATTGCAAAAGTTGCACGGGCATTAATGACTGAAAAGAATATGCCCAAACATTTTTGGTCTGAGGCTATCCATACTGCTGTCTACATTATGAACAGAACTCCCATAGCTGCAATTCATGGGATGACTCCTGAAGAGTGCTTTACTAGCAAGAAGCCCGATGTATTGCACTTGAAAGTATTTGGATGTGTTGCATATGTTCATGTGACAGATGAGCTATGGAAGAAGCTTGATCCAAAGGTTGAAAAATATATTTTTACTGGGTACTCTTTAGAGAAGAAAGGGTATCGCTGTTATAACCCTGTCACAGGTGATTTCAGAGTGAGTAAAGATGTTATCTTTGATGAGATGGGCAGTTGGTATACACCTCCTGGTGATGTATTCGATGATGATAATGATCAGGACAGCTATGTGCAAAAGGAAAAACAAGAATCATAGAGTCTTAGTGGACCAGAAACATCATCTGGTACTATACCTATAGTGAGCCCTTGGTTTGGGAGACTAAGGAGTAGTCCCACATCTTCAGGTGGATCTATAAGTGTTGCAGGGAAGGACAAAGGAAAGAAGAAAGTGCTAGATGGCAATGATGCATCTACCAGTCATTTGGGATTTGATGGAGATTCTAGTGGTTCGGAGAGTTTGGATGATGAGCTTGGCGTTCCTTTAGGCAGGACACTAGGTGTACAGAGAGCTCATAGTAATGTAAAGGATCCATTGAGTGATCCGATGGTATGCAGATCTAGCAGGGTCAGATATCCTATTAAAAGATTTGGTTTTGAAGGTTATGTAGCTCACCATTATGCTTATATAGTGAAACTAATTGAGGATGTTGACCCCATGTGTTTTGAGGATGTTGTTGGTCATGCTCATTGGGATGCAACAATGGATGAGGAGATGGTTGCATTAGAAGCTAATAGGACTTGGGATTTGGTACCCTTACCTAAGGGTAAGAAAGCTATTGGTTGTAAGTGGGTTTAAAAATTCAAGCATAATGCAGATGGTTCAGTTAGCAGGTATAAGGCTAGGCTCGTTGCAAAAGGCTATGCTCAAACATATGGCATAGATTATGACGAGAAATTCAGTCGAGTTGCTAGGATGGCAACTGTTAGGTGTGTGATTGCGTTGGCAGCAGCCAAAGGTTGGAGTTTGCAGAAAATGGATATTAAGAATGCCTTCTTGCATGGTGAATTGCAAGAAGAAGTGTATATGGAGCAGCTAGCAGGTTATGAGGATTTAGAGCATCCCACATATGTGTGCAGGTTAAAGAAGGCGCTCTATGGGCTGAAGCAAGCACCTAGAGCATGGTTTGACAAGATTGGAGAGTATCTTGTCAATATTGGATTTTGTATTTTTGATGCTGATCACTCACTTTATGTGAGAAAGGGAGATTCAGGGTTGGTCATCATAGTCATCTATGTGGATGACTTGATTATTACAGGTGACAGTGACAATGGGATTGTTGAAGTTAAGGACTTCTTGAAGAAGAAGTTTGAGATGAAAGATTTGGATGAGTTGAGATACTTTCTTGGTATTGAGATGATCAGATGTGATGATGGTATATGGCTATCCCAAAGACACTGTGGCTTGGATATGTTATCCAAGTATGGTATGACAGCATGTAAGCCTCTTTCAATACCATTGGAGCAAAATGTGAAGCTAAGTGCTGATGTTGGGGATGAGATAGAAGACCCTACTATGTTCAGGAGGATAGTAGGGAGTTTGATTTACATGACTATCACAAGGCCAGACTTGAGCTATGATGTTGGCCTTGTTAGTCAGTTTATGTAGATGCCTAGAAAGCCTCATTTGGATGCAGTTAGATGTATATTGAGGTACGTGAAGTCCACTTTACATTATGGACTTTTTTATGAGGCAGGTAAGGATGTACAAATCTTTGGATACAAAGATACAGATTGGTGGGCTGGGAGCATGTCAGACAAAAGATCTACAAGTGGATTCATGTTTTCCCTTGGTAGTGCAACAGTTACATGGAGCAGCAAAAAGCAACCTACAGTTGCTTTATCGAATACAGAGGTTGAGTATAGAGGTGCTGCTATGGTAGCATGTGAGGTGGTATGGCTACAAAAGTTATTAGGTGATTTGGATGTGCACGGAGATGGTCTAGTTTTCATTCATTGTGACAACATGAACAGCATACAGTTAGCTAGGAATCCAGTGTTCCATGCTAGTACAAAACACATTGAGGTGCACTACCACTTTTGAGAGAGAAGATACTTACAGGAGAGATTGACTTGGTATATGTTAAAACACAGGATCAAATAGTTGACATTTCACAAAGGCATTGGGTGCAGAGAAGCTTCGAAAGTTCCGAAGCTTACTTGGAGTTGCAGAGATAGAGTTGAGCTTGAGGGGGAGTGTTGAGATGGCAAGCTCAACACATGCAAACATTGATGATGGACCGCCTAGCTAGATGAGTCCACACGTCTACACTTAGCATGTTGGTGGTCATTATGATACTCACATGGCCACTAACTTATCACTTATTATATTTAGTTTGTTACACCTACCTACAGCTGGCAAAGATATAGCGCCAGTCGATTAGTGTAGTTGGTTATGCATTGTTTGACTTAGAAGGCCACATTCCTTTATGTTGTATCTTATCTATACTTTGTGTACATTGTATAGTGTGTGGAAGAAGAAGAAGAAACCATCAAGAAAACATTTTGGCCTCCATCTCTCTTCTTGTCTTCTTGAGTGAGCTTCCTCTATATACAGTGTGTGTTTGGTGCAACAGCTCAAGCACATCCCCCCATCACTCGATTCTTGACACTTTTTTCTCACCACATGTCCTAAGAAACCCTAGAATTGCAAAATCTTGTACCCTAGAAGCACTTCCGAGGTGTGGAGAAAAGGCATAACACTTACACTCATTCCATTGGAAGCATCAAGTTCTTAGCATCAATCAAGTTGGCTCTTGCATCGTGCCTAGGGATAATGCACTTTAACTTAGTTCATTAGGATCCCACCTCTTATAGACACACCAACTAGGTCCTCATCTAGTGTGAGTTCACTTACACAACCCTACACATAGGTTAAGCCATGTATAAAATTAGGCTTGTGAAGGATGCAAGTGAGTTTTACACACTTTAATTAGCTGCTCACTTCAATTGACCAAAACTAGCCAAAGAAGGTTGCATGTTACCATACATAGTACTGGCCTAGTTGTGCTAATAGCACACACACTTGACTCCAATGTAGTGCGAGAAAGTGGTCACCTTGAAGGATGAACTTAAAGCATAGTTGAGAAATGCACAATAAGAAAAAGTGCATCAACAAAGGAATCACCTACTCATTTCAAATTATCCTAAGAAGCCTCCATTATACAAAAGAAGGGATGCTTGGCAAGCCAAAATAGATCTAGCACTTGACCTAAATAATCCTAGAAAGCATTGATAGATGTATATGATGGACCTAAAAACGGGCCGGCACTGGCTCATGCACTAGCCGGACCTCGTCACTATGCGCAAGACAACCCCCTCGGCCTCGCGGCCAGGAGCGTCTATCAAAATCTCTGCCTTCCTAAACATTGCGTTTGTAATACGTTGTAGTCCAACTGATCCTAACCCAATATTGCTCCTCAGAGGGAGTCCCTTTCACATAGCCAAAAGGCTCGAATCACATACACATGGGGTTCCTCCTACGGCTGAATGCCGTCAACCCTCTGCGACTCTCCTACACCTTGGGGATTGGCCCCTCGATGCGCCGCTCAACATTTAGACATTTCGCACAAACGTCACTCAAGGTACCAAATAAACGTATCCAGGAATGTACCATTGTCCTTACTTAATTTCCCCTTTAACTCTCGACTAGCCTACAGCATAGGAACCTCACACTCTCAACGGTGGGTCACAGGCCTACTGAAAACAATTGCTATGCGTATCCAGGAGCTAACTCTGATACTTTTAATTTCCTCTAAATGATCATGCAAAGAGGTGGATGCCTAGTGCTCAAACATTTTAAAAACCACCAGCGTGCAAGTGCAAAACATCTCTTTCATGCTTTTCTTTCTAACCGCTTTGTGCTTCGCTGCAACACCTAGCACCGAAGTGATCTTCGTGCTACTAGGTTTTAATTTTTATCATTATTATTCCGTCCTAGTTGCAATGCATATAAAATCAGCAAATTATTCCTCATGCTCAACGGCATTTAACCATTTTTCCACAACTCTACCCTTCCCCGTTGATAGGGCATCATTGCATTCATTTCTTTTAGGGTTTCCTTGTCATTTTATGTGGAGAAAGGAAGGAAACACGCACTAAAACAAATAAACAAGGCTGAACTGAAGCACAACTTCATGCCCCAGCCTTGCTATACATCAACAAACATAAATCCTATTTTTCTATATTTTTCGTAGCCCCAAATGTATTTTTCCCCTATTTTTCATGGTGTTTTTATCATTTTTCCCCATTTTCTTCATTTTCTTGTATTTTTTAAATTGCTGAAAATGAAAACCAGTTTGTGGGCTGTGGCCCTTAGTTCATTTGCAACAAAATTGAAAGATTAGTTGATGTGTATCGACGGTTTTTCCCATTTATATGCCCAAAACCCTTGTTTTTTCCCATTTTTCATGCATTTTCGGGTTTCTTGACATTGTTTCGGGCCATGAAATGCATGTTTTTCATAATTTCTGGTTATAAACAGTAAGAACTCAGAAGAATCAGCAGCATAATCAAATCTTAGTCCATATGAACGGCATTCCATCAATCAAAAGCATAAAACACTAAATTTTCTTTGTAATTTTTTGGTTTACCGCTTAAACGCGTGTTTCGGGTTTTGTGTCCATGGCTGTAGATTTGGAAAACAGCAACACTTCATGTCCAGCAACATCCCAAATCACCATTCTCAGCCCGTGTAGCAATCCGGTCCATGCCGGACAAGTCTCCATCATTCTTTCTTCATTGCTCCTTCCCACACATGAACTGCCTCTTAGAAGAGAGAGAGGGAGGAGAGAGAAAGACTAGAATCAGAAATTTCAAACCAGGCCATCATTCCACGGGCGAAGGGCGGCGATAGAGTCCACAGACAGAGGGGAATGAAGCCCCATAATCCATTGGGGGGGTTGTTTGCAGCAGCCATGATGCCTCTCATCCATTCATGGCGCATTTTTCGGGCGCCATCTTCTTCCACGTTTTTTCATGCCTCTTCATTCTCTCTCCACGTTTTTTGCTTCATAAGGTGCATAAAATTTTTGGGGGGGGTCCAAACTCAAAAGGCATGCTCAAATTTGGCCTCCCAAGTGTCCACCTTTTCATATCTTGACCGTTTCCTTGGCCATTTTCCTGTCCGGACTCCGAATTGAGCTCTGAAAAATCCTGGGCGTCCGGCTTAGCATCCCGCATTGGCCAGTAGCTTGTGTCAACCCGCACAACTATCTGAAAAATTATGAAAAATCAACAAGTGTCGCTCGGGCGCCTTTAAAGCACTTTGGCGCTTAAAATCGTCCTAGATCGAGCCGCCGCCTTTGACAGTGAATATTTTTCCCTTGATATTCATAATTTTTAGCTATTTTTAAGCACTTGCCGTCTCCTAAATTCCGCTCTCATTGGCGACCACGGGATAGGGCGACTCAGCCCGTCGAATCCACGAACATATCTGCACATAAACAACCAAAGAAGCATCAAACTGATACAAAACAATTATCATCATAAAACTCAGCACAATGCTCCCCCTACCCCTGGACAGAACCAAGGCATGACATCCACAAGGAATAGGCCTAGCATCATCTAATAGAAGATCCGAAGTGAGTCACTAACCAGCTGCTCCAACACAGCCAAACTAAAAAACCTATCAAAGAAGTTGCCCTAAGTGGTAGTCTGAACTACTGACCAACTAAAGACAACGCAACTAGGAGCTCCTACAAGGCGAGGACTCCTATACCCTGAGTAAAGGATAGTTTCTTTCAGTACATGTCTTCTTTTAGGATTTTGATTGGATGAACATACTTGGGCATGTAAAAAGGAGGGAGCTGAGCGTAGTGACCCAAGGAGAACAGGGCATCAGTCTCAGGACCTGTCTCGGCACCCAAGAACCTACCAAGCCCTCGCAAGGCGACACTGAATCCTTTTCTAACGCTCACTTTTATTTTCGCTCCAACCTTCCTGGTTTTGATATTATTTTTTCCAGCAAGAAGCCACCCCTAGGAAGACAAGGTATCGGCCCCGGGTCTGACTCGTCCCCAGGAACCTACCGGGCCTTCGCAAGGCAATGATCAACTGCTTATATATTTTCATTTCTTTTCTCCTCTTCTTTGATAGGGGTTAGAACCCCTTTTTACACACCTTCGTATTTATATTCATCTTTTGGGATGTTCAGGGTTTCTTGGCATCATCATTATTATCTTCTAGCAGGCTTCTCTAACTGCCTCACTACTAACAAGAACTCCTAGAACGGCTGCCTAGCAGGTTAGCAGAACAGAGCCACTAGGACTTCCTTCTAAAACAGATCTTTCAATGTCTAACAATGTCTTTACAGGAGGCAATGACTACTCCGACCTCCCTCAAACATACGTAGCCTAAACCTGGGACTTCATGCCTTGGTCGCCGGTCCCCAACAAAAAGTATCCCCTCAACAAGTACAAATACACATATAACAGGAAAGAAAGGTACTCGTAAAGGAGAAATATCACCTGGAGTGGCCACAAGAAGCTTCCATCGCAGCAAAGGCTCCTCCAGGCTCCACAAAATTCCACAACCCGCGAAACCTGTCCAGCACAACACTAAACAAAAACCCAATTAAACGCACCCGCACTAGACAGGGAAATGGCCCTCTTGGCCTAATGAAATCAGACATGACTTTGCTACAAAACTAAATCGGCCCTCTTGGCCTAATGAAATAAAACAATACTATGCATAACATCCTCCTGGAAACAGTTATGATAGACATCAAAGCATACTATTCCCAGGGGAACAGAGGCTCGTAGCCCTAAACTAGGTGCATTAAATTATGACCTATCCCTCCTGCGTATATCGCAAGAGGTGTTCGCATCACATGTCGTCGAATCAGTCTATGGGTCCCCGATAATAAAGGTAGATGAGTCTCGCTTACCCTCTGCATCACCCAAATCAACCATCGTCTGCCAAAGAGGGCATGTTCAGAAAGCATACCCCACAAACGACCAGGTCCTGTCTCACCATCAATAGATATATCGGGACAAGGGCCACAATTAAAGAAGAGGTCCTCTTCATACGCAAGATTAGCCAATGAATCGGCAAACTGATTCCAATTCCGTGGAATCAGCTGAAAAGACACTCTATCGAATTCGTCTAGCAGGGCTATGGCAGTATGATGGTACATACAAAGGATCGGGTTCCGCACCATGTACGTCCCATTGAGTTGATTTAAAACCAACTGAGAGTCCCCTTTCACCAACAACTGACAGATACCACCCTTCTTTGCAATATTCAAACCCATAATCAGGGCTTTGTATTCTGCCATATTATTGGTAAAATTCACCCGAAGATAAGCAGCTAACTTCATGACAATGCGTCGTCGGGGGTCTCGGATGACAACTCCTACACTTCCTTTTTTGCATGCACCCCTGGACGCCCCATCAAAGTACAAGGTGTACGTCCATAAAGGGTTTACATATCCTGCCATCCTGAACTCTACTCGTAATTATGGTAATCGAAATTCAGCATATTCAACGGGTGGACTGTAGGCTCCATCCCTCCATCATCATTGAATTCAACAGGGATGCTCGTCAAAAGTTGTAGGCAATGATGGCAGAAGACCTTGATTTCCCAAATAAATGTCCCGCCTTCTTGCTCAATCACCTTGTATCCTTTGCTCCACCAAATGAGCTTTCCCTGATGATACCTCTGTTCCAAATATGGGTGTTCTAAATAAGGGATCAGACGACCCATCAACCTCTATCACGATTTCCTTGCAGATGTTTGATCAATCTTGCCTAGACCTGCAAGGCAGTTATAGCATTAGTACAATCAGAAGTAATAAGGTTTAATCTTATTAAGATTAACCTTATTTTTAAATTCTATCCCCTCAAGGTCAGCTAACAAAACTGTGGATTTATTCTTTCCTATTCTAACGATCTTATAGGGCCCATCCCATTTGGGTTCTAGCTTGCCTGGGAATAATTCACGTCGTGCGTCATAATACAGAACAAGCTGTCCTTTCTTGAAGGTGTATTTCTTGGCTTTGAGGTCGTGTAGCTTCTTCATTCGGCGCTTCGCCACTTCTTGGTGCAATAAGCTCTGCAGCTTAAGCTCATCTAAATGTGCCAGTGTCGTCAAGCGCTCAAAAAGAGCGTCTTCATCGCTCAAAGAATGATTGATGGCAAACCGAATAGTCGGCAGCTCAATTTCTAGAGGCAAGACACACTCCTCCCCATATACTAACTTGAACGGGGTATGGCCAGTGGCTCGTTTGAAAGTCGTATTATAAGCCCACACTGCCACGTATAACTTTTTATCCCAATCCCGTTTCTTTTCCGACACAATTTTGGACAGGATGCCCACAAGCTGCTTATTGGTACTCTCAACTTGCCCATTGGCTTGCGGATTATATGGGGTTGTCTTGTTATGCTTGATGTTCCACAACTCTGTCAAACCTTTGATCACCTTATTCAGGAAATGAGTTCCGCGGTCCGACACTAATTCTTTCGGTGGACCAAACCGGCATATTATCTGCTCTAAAAGGAAACTAGCAGTTTCTTTAGCATCATCTTTCCTTGTTGCACGTGCTTCTGACCACTTTGTGAAGTAGTCAGTTGCTACAATGATGTACCTCTTTTGCGTAGTCGATGACGGAGTAATAGGACCCACAAAGTCTATTCCCCACTTCTCAAATGGAAGTATCGCCATAATAGGGGTGAGTGGTCGTTTCCTATTCTCTCGACTATCATGTCGTTGGCAAATATCGCATCGCTTAACATACGCAAACGCATCCTGGAAGATGGCAGGCCACCAATAACCTGCTCTTAAAGCCTTTTGTGCTGTAAGCCGTCCAGCAAAATGGCCACCGCAAGCAGAATCATGGCACTCTTCCAAAATGAATGGCACCTCGTCAGGCATCACACATCGGCGATAGATGTCATCAACCCCTTGCCGATATAATGTACCTGCGATCAAGGCAAACTTTAACGCTTGCTGCTTAATTTTCCTTTTCTCAGCCTTAGATAGCTCGGATCCCGCCTCTCCCGTTGATAAATAATGCGTTATTGCAGCATACCAGGAGGGAATAGATGCCGTATCTATTTTAAATATCATCTCCATGTCACTACCTTCAGCCACAAATTCTTTCGGCTCCCCAAAGTCCACTAGACATTCCACGATGCCTTGCAACCTTGGTGGCTTACTCTTGATTTCATAATCAAATTCCTGCAAAGTGATTAACCACTTCGCTAAACGATCAGGCGGCTGTAACTTATTCATCAATAGTCGAAGTCCCTCCGCCTTCGTATAAAGCACGACTTTCTCATAGAGAATGTAATGCCTGAATTTCTTGGTCCCAAAGACCATCGCTAGACACAGCTTCTCCATGTAGGTGTAATTGATTTCGGATACCCCCAGCTTCCGACTAGCAAAAGCAATCAGGTGGTACCACTTCTCTTCCCAAATTTGGGCTAAACAGCAGCTGATACTATACATGGTGGCTGCTGAGAATATATAAAACACCTCACCTCTTTTAGGCGCTTTTAAAACGGGCGCTCTTGCTAGCTCTTGTTTCACGTCCTCGAATGCTACCTTGCAAGGATCACCCCACACAAACGAACAGCTAAAGGACAATAAATTTGTAAGTGGCAACGTTCTTTCTGCTAAGGCGTTAATGAATCTACGGTAGTAACCAACCGAAGACAGAAAGCTATGAACCTCTTTCGGGGTGCGTGGTGGACCCATGGCAACTATAACTTTCACCTTCTCGAGGTCTGTCGCAATTCCTACCGAACTGACCACATGGCCCAGCAATAGCCCATAAGGTACTCCAAAAGCACACTTCCGTGGGTTTAGGGCGATGCAAAATTGTCTACAGCGCTCAAAGCATTTTCTCAAAATGATCAACTGCCTTTCTCTCACGGTGGCGGCCCCTAAGTCATCAATAAACACCCTCAACTCTTCAGGGGATATGTCACCGAATGTCTTATCGGCTGTTCGTTGCCACGAACCAGGCGCATTGCATAAACCAAAAGCCATCACGTGGTAAGCAAAAGTGCCAAATACAGTGATAAAAGTTGTTTTCAACTTGTCCTCTTCTGCAATTGCCATTTGGTTGTATCCTGCAAAGCAATCCATAAACGAATATATCTCCCTACCCGCTAATTGATCCAAAATCTGGTCAATAAATGGTAATGGGTAGTAGTCCTTAACTGTCTGCTTATTCAGCTCCCTAAAGTCTACACATAAACGGATCTGATTATTCTTCTTCTTTCTAATCACAACTGGCGAACACCATTCCGTGTGTTGCACAGGAAAAATCAAACCCGCTTTTCGAAGCTTCTGTAACTCTTCAAACAGCCCATCCCTCAATTCGAAAGGCATACGCCTTACTTTCTGCCGTACAGGACAACTGCCCTCTTTCAACGGAATTGTATGAACAGCAAGACTGGGAGGGATGCCTCTCAACTCATCATAACTCCAGGCAAAGATATCACGGAATTCCTGGATCAAGGCCACATAGTCCTCCCTTTCTGCTGAGCTGAGCATAGAGCCTAATTTGATTGGCCGCGAATCATCAAGCGTACCAAGGTCTAGCTCGATAACATCTGCATCTCTTATACGATCTTGGGCCTCTATCGGCCCATTCAAAGTGATCTGATAGATGTCCTCCGTGGTGGATCCCTCTTTGGACTCATCACTCGATGATGCCTCACTAACAGATGAATCTTCTAATGTCTCCAATTCTGTAGAAGATAGAGGAGCCCTCTCACTCTGCGGGGATTCAGGATAAGCATCAACCACCACACGCTGGGCACCTCTGCCGAATAACAATCGACCGGCGGGTATATCCACTTGGCAATCCGCTTGCAAGATCCAAGGTCGTCCAAGTAATACTTGGTAACTTGGCCGCCCTGCAAAACGAATCACCCTAAAGTCCAACATGCATTCTACATTTGCAACAGTGACATGGACCTTAGTAATGCAGCCTTCCGGCTGTCTCAAACTATCATCTGCCATTCTGAGAATTGTGGAAGTATCTTTCTGAATCGCAAGACCTAACCTTTCCATCAGTTCAGAACTCATAATGTTAACAGATGATCCCGTGTCGACAATGGCATAATCTACTAATATCCCATCGACATAGGCTGCAACCCTTGGGCAATGCTTCTCAGCATGCTCGAACCAGTCATCACCAACTCGCGCAATACCCAAAGGTTCTACGATATACCCGGTACGTAGGATCTTTCTAAATTCCTTACGTACTCCTGGGGAAAGCTTAATAAGCTGCAAAAGGTTCACATCCGGCTTGACTTCGCAAAGAGAGCCCGCCAAATCGAATTCATGATAGTTCGATAGAGCTCGCTTTTCACGCCAAATCATCCGCTCTTTAGGTCGCTGAACTGGCTTTATTGCCTCTTTCTTAACTTTCACCTTCTTCTTTGGTGCTTCCTTATCGGCTTTACTCTCTACAGGCTTCAAAGGTCCCCCTTCTAGGGCAGGATCCAAAACTTGCGTTCCTTTGTCGCCTTGTTTAGGGTTTCCGTCGACAGGCTTATCCATGTCGGCTTCTCTACCCTTTTTACCTCTTGTAAGGACAGCTCGTAGATTAGAGGTTTCAGCATCATTAACGCGTACAGCCTCAATCAAACTAACCCCACTACCACTTGGTAGTTCTTCCACCGTCGTCTTTGGTCGTTGAAGTATTTGTTTAGGCCCATTTTCTGGCTGGGAGTCATTTCCTTGGGCACGATGATTAACAGGCCCTGGTTGCCGACTACCCCGCTGGAGAGAACTGATCTTACTCCAGCAAGTAGCCGCTAGATGGCCGGATTTTCCACAAATATCGCACTTAACATTTGGGCAATTTCTTGGATAGTGCTGCCCGCCACACCATTTGCAACTAAACCTCGACGGCGCACCCTCTTCTGGGTATCTACTTCCTATCAAATTTTGTTGTTTTTTAAGGAAGTTGACATCAACGGCTATTTGTCGATACTGCTCCGTAATCATGTCGGTATAATGCTTCATCATGTCCTTAACCTCGCCAAGAACATTGGAAGAACTCGACTCATAGCCTTGGTCATTTCCATGTCGTTCAATCGGCCTAACAATTCGATTAGGCACAGGCTGTTGAGCTGCAGGCATGATGTTAGAATTGACCGCCTGGCCTCCACTACTTGGAGCCATTTGACTGCCCGTAGGCATCGACATGCTAGGGGGAGCTGGTAATAAAGGGACATTCTGTATCATGTTCCCTCTCCCATTAGGGTTAGCCATCGCTATCCCTTGGCCACTACTGCCATTGGCTATTGCCATATTGTTTCCCAATACTAAACCCATGTTCGAATTGCCTCTAGAAGCATAGGCTGCTTGTAGTCGAGATTCCACCTCTTGTGCTCGTGTAATGGCAGTATCTATATCCCCCAAGGGGACACTACTCAACTGCAATTGGATATTAAAGTCCAAACCATGTAGGAAATATTGCAATTGGGCAGCTGCGGGGATAGGGATAGAGGTGTCCAACTTACGGAAGACCTCTTTTATCTTCTTCGCATAAGCACGAATATCCTCGTGTGGATCTTGGCGGGTCACGTTGAGTACACGCAACCAATATTGCCCACCCCTTTCAGGGGCAAACTCCCTTCGAAAAGCTCCATAAAATGCATCAATGTTCAATATGGTTCCGGCTTCTAAACCATGATACCATATAGCGGCTCTTCCTTTGAGAGTCATGTTGAAGAACATCATTAAATGTCCTTCTTCTTGAATGCGACAGTTAAACATCAACTTTTGAAACTCCCTAATGTGGAGTTCCGCATCTTCCTCAACTAGCCCATTAAAAATGGGTAGCGGGTAACCTAGAGCCGGCAAATCCGTCGTTCCTGCTGGAATTGCAATAGGCTGCGCCATGACGGGGATTGGATTTGCACTAGGAATAGGGAACGGTGGGGTTACACCTCCCGCAATTGACGTGGATTGGCTTATGGCAGGAAGGGGAGCACTAGAGCTTCCACCTTCTCCTAACTTATTGCTTGGGGTCCTAAGACCACTATATCCACTCCCTCGTAAGGGTTCAGCACCGCTACGCTTAGGGGAATATCTCCTAAAGATTTCAGCACGTCGCCTAGCTCTCTCGTCTCTTTCCTGCTTTTGGATTTCTGCTAGACGATGCTTATCAATAAATAACGGATCGATCTCAGTATCCTTTGGCATAAACTGCTAGTTGGTCCCTAGAAAACTAGGATTCGAGAACCGCCACTTTTAAGCAGCTCCCGGCAGACGCACCACTGATGGACCTAAAAACGGGCCGGCACTGGCTCATGCACTAGCCGGACCTCGTCACTATGCGCAAGACAACCCCCTCGGCCTCGCGGCCAGGAGCGTCTATCAAAATCTCTGCCTTCCTAAACATTGCGTTTGTAATACGTTGTAGTCCAACTGATCCTAACCCAATATTGCTCCTCAGAGGGAGTCCCTTTCACATAGCCAAAAGGCTCGAATCACATACACATGGGGTTCCTCCTACGGCTGAATGCCGTCAACCCTCTGCGACTCTCCTACACCTTGGGGATTGGCCCCTCGATGCGCCGCTCAACATTTAGACATTTCGCACAAACGTCACTCAAGGTACCAAATAAACGTATCCAGGAATGTACCATTGTCCTTACTTAATTTCCCCTTTAACTCTCGACTAGCCTACAGCATAGGAACCTCACACTCTCAACGGTGGGTCACAGGCCTACTGAAAACAATTGCTATGCGTATCCAGGAGCTAACTCTGATACTTTTAATTTCCTCTAAATGATCATGCAAAGAGGTGGATGCCTAGTGCTCAAACATTTTAAAAACCACCAGCGTGCAAGTGCAAAACATCTCTTTCATGCTTTTCTTTCTAACCGCTTTGTGCTTCGCTGCAACACCTAGCACCGAAGTGATCTTCGTGCTACTAGGTTTTAATTTTTATCATTATTATTCCGTCCTAGTTGCAATGCATATAAAATCAGCAAATTATTCCTCATGCTCAACGGCATTTAACCATTTTTCCACAACTCTACCCTTCCCCGTTGATAGGGCATCATTGCATTCATTTCTTTTAGGGTTTCCTTGTCATTTTATGTGGAGAAAGGAAGGAAACACGCACTAAAACAAATAAACAAGGCTGAACTGAAGCACAACTTCATGCCCCAGCCTTGCTATACATCAACAAACATAAATCCTATTTTTCTATATTTTTCGTAGCCCCAAATGTATTTTTCCCCTATTTTTCATGGTGTTTTTATCATTTTTCCCCATTTTCTTCATTTTCTTGTATTTTTTAAATTGCTGAAAATGAAAACCAGTTTGTGGGCTGTGGCCCTTAGTTCATTTGCAACAAAATTGAAAGATTAGTTGATGTGTATCGACGGTTTTTCCCATTTATATGCCCAAAACCCTTGTTTTTTCCCATTTTTCATGCATTTTCGGGTTTCTTGACATTGTTTCGGGCCATGAAATGCATGTTTTTCATAATTTCTGGTTATAAACAGTAAGAACTCAGAAGAATCAGCAGCATAATCAAATCTTAGTCCATATGAACGGCATTCCATCAATCAAAAGCATAAAACACTAAATTTTCTTTGTAATTTTTTGGTTTACCGCTTAAACGCGTGTTTCGGGTTTTGTGTCCATGGCTGTAGATTTGGAAAACAGCAACACTTCATGTCCAGCAACATCCCAAATCACCATTCTCAGCCCGTGTAGCAATCCGGTCCATGCCGGACAAGTCTCCATCATTCTTTCTTCATTGCTCCTTCCCACACATGAACTGCCTCTTAGAAGAGAGAGAGGGAGGAGAGAGAAAGACTAGAATCAGAAATTTCAAACCAGGCCATCATTCCACGGGCGAAGGGCGGCGATAGAGTCCACAGACAGAGGGGAATGAAGCCCCATAATCCATTGGGGGGGTTGTTTGCAGCAGCCATGATGCCTCTCATCCATTCATGGCGCATTTTTCGGGCGCCATCTTCTTCCACGTTTTTTCATGCCTCTTCATTCTCTCTCCACGTTTTTTGCTTCATAAGGTGCATAAAATTTTTGGGGGGGGTCCAAACTCAAAAGGCATGCTCAAATTTGGCCTCCCAAGTGTCCACCTTTTCATATCTTGACCGTTTCCTTGGCCATTTTCCTGTCCGGACTCCGAATTGAGCTCTGAAAAATCCTGGGCGTCCGGCTTAGCATCCCGCATTGGCCAGTAGCTTGTGTCAACCCGCACAACTATCTGAAAAATTATGAAAAATCAACAAGTGTCGCTCGGGCGCCTTTAAAGCACTTTGGCGCTTAAAATCGTCCTAGATCGAGCCGCCGCCTTTGACAGTGAATATTTTTCCCTTGATATTCATAATTTTTAGCTATTTTTAAGCACTTGCCGTCTCCTAAATTCCGCTCTCATTGGCGACCACGGGATAGGGCGACTCAGCCCGTCGAATCCACGAACATATCTGCACATAAACAACCAAAGAAGCATCAAACTGATACAAAACAATTATCATCATAAAACTCAGCACAATGCTCCCCCTACCCCTGGACAGAACCAAGGCATGACATCCACAAGGAATAGGCCTAGCATCATCTAATAGAAGATCCGAAGTGAGTCACTAACCAGCTGCTCCAACACAGCCAAACTAAAAAACCTATCAAAGAAGTTGCCCTAAGTGGTAGTCTGAACTACTGACCAACTAAAGACAACGCAACTAGGAGCTCCTACAAGGCGAGGACTCCTATACCCTGAGTAAAGGATAGTTTCTTTCAGTACATGTCTTCTTTTAGGATTTTGATTGGATGAACATACTTGGGCATGTAAAAAGGAGGGAGCTGAGCGTAGTGACCCAAGGAGAACAGGGCATCAGTCTCAGGACCTGTCTCGGCACCCAAGAACCTACCAAGCCCTCGCAAGGCGACACTGAATCCTTTTCTAACGCTCACTTTTATTTTCGCTCCAACCTTCCTGGTTTTGATATTATTTTTTCCAGCAAGAAGCCACCCCTAGGAAGACAAGGTATCGGCCCCGGGTCTGACTCGTCCCCAGGAACCTACCGGGCCTTCGCAAGGCAATGATCAACTGCTTATATATTTTCATTTCTTTTCTCCTCTTCTTTGATAGGGGTTAGAACCCCTTTTTACACACCTTCGTATTTATATTCATCTTTTGGGATGTTCAGGGTTTCTTGGCATCATCATTATTATCTTCTAGCAGGCTTCTCTAACTGCCTCACTACTAACAAGAACTCCTAGAACGGCTGCCTAGCAGGTTAGCAGAACAGAGCCACTAGGACTTCCTTCTAAAACAGATCTTTCAATGTCTAACAATGTCTTTACAGGAGGCAATGACTACTCCGACCTCCCTCAAACATACGTAGCCTAAACCTGGGACTTCATGCCTTGGTCGCCGGTCCCCAACAAAAAGTATCCCCTCAACAAGTACAAATACACATATAACAGGAAAGAAAGGTACTCGTAAAGGAGAAATATCACCTGGAGTGGCCACAAGAAGCTTCCATCGCAGCAAAGGCTCCTCCAGGCTCCACAAAATTCCACAACCCGCGAAACCTGTCCAGCACAACACTAAACAAAAACCCAATTAAACGCACCCGCACTAGACAGGGAAATGGCCCTCTTGGCCTAATGAAATCAGACATGACTTTGCTACAAAACTAAATCGGCCCTCTTGGCCTAATGAAATAAAACAATACTATGCATAACATCCTCCTGGAAACAGTTATGATAGACATCAAAGCATACTATTCCCAGGGGAACAGAGGCTCGTAGCCCTAAACTAGGTGCATTAAATTATGACCTATCCCTCCTGCGTATATCGCAAGAGGTGTTCGCATCACATGTCGTCGAATCAGTCTATGGGTCCCCGATAATAAAGGTAGATGAGTCTCGCTTACCCTCTGCATCACCCAAATCAACCATCGTCTGCCAAAGAGGGCATGTTCAGAAAGCATACCCCACAAACGACCAGGTCCTGTCTCACCATCAATAGATATATCGGGACAAGGGCCACAATTAAAGAAGAGGTCCTCTTCATACGCAAGATTAGCCAATGAATCGGCAAACTGATTCCAATTCCGTGGAATCAGCTGAAAAGACACTCTATCGAATTCGTCTAGCAGGGCTATGGCAGTATGATGGTACATACAAAGGATCGGGTTCCGCACCATGTACGTCCCATTGAGTTGATTTAAAACCAACTGAGAGTCCCCTTTCACCAACAACTGACAGATACCACCCTTCTTTGCAATATTCAAACCCATAATCAGGGCTTTGTATTCTGCCATATTATTGGTAAAATTCACCCGAAGATAAGCAGCTAACTTCATGACAATGCGTCGTCGGGGGTCTCGGATGACAACTCCTACACTTCCTTTTTTGCATGCACCCCTGGACGCCCCATCAAAGTACAAGGTGTACGTCCATAAAGGGTTTACATATCCTGCCATCCTGAACTCTACTCGTAATTATGGTAATCGAAATTCAGCATATTCAACGGGTGGACTGTAGGCTCCATCCCTCCATCATCATTGAATTCAACAGGGATGCTCGTCAAAAGTTGTAGGCAATGATGGCAGAAGACCTTGATTTCCCAAATAAATGTCCCGCCTTCTTGCTCAATCACCTTGTATCCTTTGCTCCACCAAATGAGCTTTCCCTGATGATACCTCTGTTCCAAATATGGGTGTTCTAAATAAGGGATCAGACGACCCATCAACCTCTATCACGATTTCCTTGCAGATGTTTGATCAATCTTGCCTAGACCTGCAAGGCAGTTATAGCATTAGTACAATCAGAAGTAATAAGGTTTAATCTTATTAAGATTAACCTTATTTTTAAATTCGATCCCCTCAAGGTCAGCTAACAAAACTGTGGATTTATTCTTTCCTATTCTAACGATCTTATAGGGCCCATCCCATTTGGGTTCTAGCTTGCCTGGGAATAATTCACGTCGTGCGTCATAATACAGAACAAGCTGTCCTTTCTTGAAGGTGTATTTCTTGGCTTTGAGGTCGTGTAGCTTCTTCATTCGGCGCTTCGCCACTTCTTGGTGCAATAAGCTCTGCAGCTTAAGCTCATCTAAATGTGCCAGTGTCGTCAAGCGCTCAAAAAGAGCGTCTTCATCGCTCAAAGAATGATTGATGGCAAACCGAATAGTCGGCAGCTCAATTTCTAGAGGCAAGACACACTCCTCCCCATATACTAACTTGAACGGGGTATGGCCAGTGGCTCGTTTGAAAGTCGTATTATAAGCCCACACTGCCACGTATAACTTTTTATCCCAATCCCGTTTCTTTTCCGACACAATTTTGGACAGGATGCCCACAAGCTGCTTATTGGTACTCTCAACTTGCCCATTGGCTTGCGGATTATATGGGGTTGTCTTGTTATGCTTGATGTTCCACAACTCTGTCAAACCTTTGATCACCTTATTCAGGAAATGAGTTCCGCGGTCCGACACTAATTCTTTCGGTGGACCAAACCGGCATATTATCTGCTCTAAAAGGAAACTAGCAGTTTCTTTAGCATCATCTTTCCTTGTTGCACGTGCTTCTGACCACTTTGTGAAGTAGTCAGTTGCTACAATGATGTACCTCTTTTGCGTAGTCGATGACGGAGTAATAGGACCCACAAAGTCTATTCCCCACTTCTCAAATGGAAGTATCGCCATAATAGGGGTGAGTGGTCGTTTCCTATTCTCTCGACTATCATGTCGTTGGCAAATATCGCATCGCTTAACATACGCAAACGCATCCTGGAAGATGGCAGGCCACCAATAACCTGCTCTTAAAGCCTTTTGTGCTGTAAGCCGTCCAGCAAAATGGCCACCGCAAGCAGAATCATGGCACTCTTCCAAAATGAATGGCACCTCGTCAGGCATCACACATCGGCGATAGATGTCATCAACCCCTTGCCGATATAATGTACCTGCGATCAAGGCAAACTTTAACGCTTGCTGCTTAATTTTCCTTTTCTCAGCCTTAGATAGCTCGGATCCCGCCTCTCCCGTTGATAAATAATGCGTTATTGCAGCATACCAGGAGGGAATAGATGCCGTATCTATTTTAAATATCATCTCCATGTCACTACCTTCAGCCACAAATTCTTTCGGCTCCCCAAAGTCCACTAGACATTCCACGATGCCTTGCAACCTTGGTGGCTTACTCTTGATTTCATAATCAAATTCCTGCAAAGTGATTAACCACTTCGCTAAACGATCAGGCGGCTGTAACTTATTCATCAATAGTCGAAGTCCCTCCGCCTTCGTATAAAGCACGACTTTCATTGGAAGCATCAAGTTCTTAGCATCAATCAAGTTGGCTCTTGCATCGTGCCTAGGGATAATGCACTTTAACTTAGTTCATTAGGATCCCACCTCTTATAGACACACCAACTAGGTCCTCATCTAGTGTGAGTTCACTTACACAACCCTACACATAGGTTAAGCCATGTATAAAATTAGGCTTGTGAAGGATGCAAGTGAGTTTTACACACTTTAATTAGCTGCTCACTTCAATTGACCAAAACTAGCCAAAGAAGGTTGCATGTTACCATACATAGTACTGGCCTAGTTGTGCTAATAGCACACACACTTGACTCCAATGTAGTGCGAGAAAGTGGTCACCTTGAAGGATGAACTTAAAGCATAGTTGAGAAATGCACAATAAGAAAAAGTGCATCAACAAAGGAATCACCTACTCATTTCAAATTATCCTAAGAAGCCTCCATTATACAAAAGAAGGGATGCTTGGCAAGCCAAAATAGATCTAGCACTTGACCTAAATAATCCTAGAAAGCATTGATAGATGTATATCAGAATAACCAGTTTATGTGAGCACCAGTTGAGTGTTTGAAACTTGAATTGAGAGTAAGGATGAAAAAACTACAGGACCATTCCTTGTGGGGTAGAACTAATATCTAAAATGAAGGTGGGCTAAAATTTCAAGTCAACCAAGCTGACATGAAATCCTTGAGTGTGTGATAAGTTTTGAGATTTAATGCTCTTGCCCTTGCACTCCTATCACAAGAAGCAACATTGCATTTGCTCACATTGCTTGGAAAATATTGAAAGCCTATTTGTGCACTATTCACTATTTATTGTATTTAGCAAGAAAGAGATTGTTTATTGTAATAAGAAATGCATATACTTGTTAAGCCATTAAAAGAGGGAGAGAGGAATCAACCAATCATAAAAGCCCAAACAAGGAAACAAAATTCTGGAATCACATAAAACTAAGCTACAATAATACCAATAGAAGGAGGGAAAAAACTATACAAAAAAGCTAGTAATTACAAAGGTTAGGAAAGATGGGTAACAAGCATCCAAAAGAGGTGTCCTTGATAGGGAAGAATGCTACTCTACTCGCTCATTAGCATCATCAAAACTTTAGTTATACAAGAACAAAAAGTAACCTGTTAGATTTCATGGAAGTAGGAAGGAGAGCAACACGGAGTGAAGCAACATGCTTACACTCTCTATTGTTCTTCTTATTCATTTAGCACACACACATAGTGCATATACAACATAAGGTCATAAAGACCATTCACACTAGAAGTAACACCGACTTATTTAGTACACCTAACTAATCTAGCCAGACTAGCTGTGTCCAGCTCATGTCGGCAGTCAACACACAAGTACGAGCTTGATATTCTAACACTCCCCCTCAAGCTCAAGACATCATATGTACTCCAAGCAGCTGTCTAAAACTACAAAACTTATCTTTACCCAAGGACTTGGTAAAGATATTCGCTACTTGTTCATCAGTCTTCACATGCATAAGATCAACTCATCCTGCAAGAACCATATCTCTGATGAAATGGTAGTGTACCTCTATGTGTTTCGTCCTGGCATGATAGACTGGATTCATATCCAGGAGTACACTACAAAGATTGTCACATAGCAACTTCACTGGAGCATCTACCTGTATGTCCAAATCAGCCATAAGCTTGAGCAGCCATGAAATCTCGCATGCTGCCAATGCAGCACCCCTGTACTCTGCCTCAGTACTTGACAAAGCAACTGTAGGCTGCTTCTTGCTGCTCCAGCTAATCATGCCGCTACCAAATCCAAATGCATATCCACTCGTAGATCTACGATCATATGAGCAACCTGCCCAATCTGCATCCGTGTATCCAGTCAATATCAAGGGTTTATCTCTGGCATAGAACAACCCATACTCTACAGTAGACTTAACATATCTCATAATGCGTCCAACTGCATCCAAGTGCGGCTTTCTAGGCTTCTACATAAACTGACTAATGAGCCCTACAGCATAGCTCAAGTCAGGCCTAGTGATGGTCAAGTAAATCAAGCTACCAACCATCTGCATGTACATAGTCACATCCTCTACTTCAGCCCCAGTGTTCATGTCTAGCTTGACATTCTAATCAAGAGGTGTATCCAGCGGTTTGCATTCAGCCATGCCATACTTCTTCAACATCTCTATGGCATAGTGCTTCTGCATCAGCCATAACCCATTGTTAGCTGGAATTACCTCAATGCCTAAGAAATACTTCAGTTCTCCCAGGTCTTTCATGTCAAATTCAGATTTCAGCATCTTCATTGCAAGCTGTATGCCCAAGTCATCATCATTAGTGATTATCAAATCATCAACATATATGACCAGCACTACTAAACCACTGTCCGTCTTCTTTGTAAACATGCTATGATCAGCCCTACCAATAGTAAAACCCAATCTTTGCAAGTAGTTACTGATCCTAGCATGCCAAGCTCTCGGAGCCTGTTTCAGCCCGTATAATGCCTTTTTTAGCTTGCATACATAATGCTAAAAATCAGGGTGCAGATACCCTTCCGGCTGAACCATATAGACATCCTCTGCTAGGTCACCGTTAACAAATGCATTCTTAACATCCATGTGCTGCAATTTCCAGCCTTTAGCAGCAGCCAAGGCAATCATAGTGCGTATAGTTGCCATCTTGGAAAGAGGGCTGAATGTTTTCTCATAATCAAGTCCATACTGTTGGGCATACCCCTTTGCAACCAGCCTGGCTTTGTATCTCTCCACACTGCCATCTGACTTGCATTTGATTTTGTAGACCCATTTGCAGCCAATGGTCTTTTTCCCTTCAGGCAGTGGTACTAAATCCCATGTTTTATTTTCAGCCAAGGCATTCATTTCTTCATCCATGGCTACACACCAATTTTCATCTTTCACTGCTTCAGCATATATACTTGGTTCTTTGACCTCCATCACTTTTGTCATGTACGCATAATGCTTTGCAGACTAGCCACTGTATGTCAACCTGTCAACATGGTATCTGACCCTCTGTGAGCATCTAAGCTGTGGTGCACTACTCAATTCACCTCTCTCATGAGGCGGAATTTACCTGTTCTGCCTTGTGCCAGGCATATAGACAGTCGGAATACCAAGCTTGCTGTCTAAAGTATCACTAGACTCATAGCCCGAAGTCATTCTGCCAGGTGTCATCATACCAGATGCATCCTCAATAACTTTCTCTTTTCCTTTGCTGTCCAAGACATCATGTCTCCCCCTCATTGACATACCCGTGTCAGTGGACGGTGAGCTCCTCAATCTCCCTGTCCATGGGGATACTGTCTGACTGATAGGTCCTATCATAGCAGTGCTCTGCTGCAAATCAACTGTAGAGACATGAGTGGAAGGCATATCGGATGGCACTGCAACTGGTGATACATACCAAGAACCCATCTCATCAAAGATAACATCCCTGCTTACCAAAGTCTCCCTGGTAGAGGGATCATAGCATTTGTATGCCTTCTTCTCCTGCGAATATCCAATGAAAACACACTTATGTGCTTTGGGATCCAACTTCTTCCTTTTCTCATCTGGAATATGCACATAAGCAAGACAGCCAAAGACTTTCATGTGACTTACATCTGGCTTATAGCCATACAACTTCTCAAACGGTGTCGTCTCATGAATACCTGCAGTGGGAGTCCTGTTCAAAATGTATACGGCTGTCATAACAGCCTCTGCCCAATAGTAAAGTGGCATATGCTTTTCATTCATCATAGCCCTAGCAGCTTCCATCAGAATTCTATTCTTCCTTTCAGCTACTCCATTTTGTTGCGGAGTGTAGCGGTAGGTGAGCTGTCTAGAATGCCATTTTCAGCCAAGAAATCATCAAATTCATTTGATACATACTCCCCACCACTATCAGATCTCAAGCAAGACTTGTAGCATTCAAACTCCTTCTCAACCTGTGCTTTAAATTGCTGAAAAACAGCAAAGACCTCATCTTTTGTTTTCAATATGTAAAGCTAGGTATATCGACTGTAGTCGTCAATGAAGGATACATAATATCTAGAACCTCCCATAGATACATTATGAGCTGGCCCCCAAACATCAGAATGCACTAACTGCAATGGACGTGTACTTTGTCATACATTCCTGATAAATGGCAATCGTGACTGCTTACCAAACTGGCAAGCCTCGCATACATGACCAATATCTGAATATTGGAACTTCAGTAACCCTGTAACCAGCTATTTCTTTTGCATAATTTGCAGCCTTTGCAAATTTACATGCCCCACTCTCTTGTGCCATATTTCCAAATCCTTAACAGTGCCAGAACCATGAGCAAACATAACTGAATTCAGCTCTGGCAAAGAAGCATCAAGAGTAAACATTCTGTCGTTCCTGTGATCACGAGCTATCAACTTGCAGCCATTGCCAAACTATTCAATAAAGCAACCATGCTTATTGAATCTAACCTGCAAGTTCTGCTCCATCATCTAACCAACAGACAATAAGTTCTTCGTAATTGAAGGGACATGCAAGACATCATGCAGATTTTTCTTCCTGCCATCATGAACCACCAGAGGCACTTTGCCTTTGTGCTCAATGCTATGCTGCGTGTCATCACATGTGCATACATAACCATGCTTTTCAGCCACCATATCCGTGAACCAATCACCATGAGGGGTCATGTGATTCGACGCCCCTGAGTCAATGTACCACACTGCATCATCAGATGATTTTTCAGTAGCCTTATCTTTGACATACTGCATGGCAAACAGTCTATCACCAGAATCATCTGCCTGACTGGACGTAGCATAATGTCCATGCTGCTTGCCCTTCTGATTTCCCTGCTTCTTCCAGCAATCCTTTGCAATATGCCCATATTTTCCGCAGTAGTGACAATCCTTATCTTTATTTGGATTGTCTGACTGACGCTGCTGCTACCATGAGCCTCTGCCCCACGGAAGTTAGATCTCCCCCTGCCTCGAAAGTTTCCACTACCTCTTGCATTTGATGACTGCTGATTGCTATTACTATAGGATGCATTCTGCTGGCCTCCTTTGCCAGATCCATAGCCTCTACCACGGCTACCAGGACCACGCTGATTCGAATAAAAAACTGCATCCTTATTCTTTGAGCTGCTTGACCCTGTAGCTAGGCCAAGCTTCACCTCTTCATGAATCAATAATGCAACCAGCTCATTAAAATCAGGCATCTCAGCCCGCACAGATACTGAAGTGTCAAAAGACTTGTACTCCGAACCCAAGCCATTTAAGGTCACTGCAACCATATCCTCATCTTCTACCTGTGAGCCAACAGATGCCACCTGATCTACTATGGTCTTAACCTCTGTGACATAATCTTGTATGGATCTATTCTTCCTCTCCATGTTATTGAATTTCTGCTTCAGTTGTATCTTCCTTGCACTTGTAGTTGTGCCATAGTATTTGACCAATATATTCCATCCATCTGCTAGGGATTTACAGTTCATGATCTGCATCACCATAGCATCCGAGATACATAATGACAACCAATGTAAAACTCTGCGAGCTCTTTCCATCCAAGCTCGATGCACTCGTCTTTGATCAGCTGTAGGATTCCTATCTGGAACTTCAGGTTCAGCCTCAACACCTGTCACTAAGTCCCAGTATCCTTTGCCTATCAGAAGGTTCTCCATGCGGAAGTTCCATATTGCATAATTGTTGCTATCAAGCTTTTCTCCTACAATCTGGGTTACATTATCAGTTCTATCAGCATTTGCCATGTTGCAGACCTTGCCTGACTACCTGCAAACCAAGATCTTCTTAACAGTTCCAACTTCAGCCCGGAACTGTTTATGACAGTTTTCTGCAATTAATTACAGTAAAAAACCAGGGTATTTCAGCCCACTAATAGTCCAAAACAGCTCACACCAAGTGGCTTAACCTGTGATTAAAGCAGTCAATGCAAATACTATGTATTCACTTCGGTTTGAACTCCTGCAACCTCACTGCCAGGGTACATATATGCAGCCTAAAAATTGTAATTCTGCGAGTGACCAGCAGTGATTTCAAGCCCAAAATTGAGTAGTATACATGGCATACATATCCCAAACCTTCATAGACATCTGCTAGTACATGTAGCAAACCGAGCATAACCAATGGGGCACAAATTAGTGCATAGATAGCAAGTATAAGTATCAAGCCTTCTGCTTACAAATTGTAGTTAGCAACTTCTCAGTAAACCACAGTCAATCTAGCTCCAAAAACAGCCTCAAATCATGTTAGACATTCACTTTGAAGTTTTAGGTTCAATACATGAGCATTCGGGTAACTATAGGCATCTTGTCTTCATGAATCCGATTTATATATTGCATTTACTGCTTGCAACCACTGAGACAATGTCACTGCAATAATCACCAGCCTTAGACTTCAACTTCCATGATCCCTTGATGCTCAACCCAATCCATAAACCTCCAGCATACATATCCCATGTCATACATATGGTAGATCCCAGCCAAGTGTCAAGTAATGCTTCAGTGAAAGCTAATGCTTGCTGCCCACTGTTCTGAGACAAGTTTCCAGCCTGTTTACACTTCCAAATCTGAGTATTTTCTTCAAGGAACTTCAGCTCAAAGTCTTGAGAACTGATACTTATGTCTTCTAGAATGCTCCTAGGCTCCAGTGAGGTCCATAAAGCATGTTAGAGAGCTTCAAGGCTCTTCCAAAGTATTGCATATGCTGTATATACACTGTATACAGTAATTCAGCCTTCTGTTCCAGGTCTGTGTACTTTGATTTTAGCTCATAACAGAGCTCCAACACAAGCAATGACTTCTTGTAACCCTGAACTACCTTCCAATGTCTGCTCACTAGCATTTGATGACCTCTTGTACAGTGCTCATGTCAATTTTGCTTCAGCAGAAGCCATACCTTCAACAGGCGCAAACACGCAAGCTGGGCAGATCTGTGCTGCTACACATCTTGCTCATTACTATGATAATGATGCACTCACTGGTGCTCAATCAGTCCTTGGAAGTCTCCTTAGCAAGCCACAACCCAGCTTCAAGCAATGAGACTCCAATGCTTCACAGTACATACCTCTGTGTGACCATTGATGGAAATGACAGTCAGTCCTCTTCTTTTTCCAGCTCTTCAGTTCACTCTTCAAGTCTTCTTCTTGAGTGCATTCCACTAGTGAGCCCATTCATGGCTCTGATACCATGTTAGATTTCATGGAAGCAGGAAGGAGAGCAACACGGAGTGAAGCAACATGCTTACACTCTCTATTGTTCTTCTTATTCATTTAGCACACACACATAGTGCATATACAACCTAAGGTCATAAAGACCATTCACACTAGAAGTAACACCGGCTTATTTAATACACCTAACTGATCTAGCGAGACTAGCTGTGTCCAGCTCATGTCGGTCAACACACAAGTACGAGCTTGATATTCTAACAACCATGTTAGCATTAAGATCAAGCATTGATGACCTAGGAATTGACCCTCGAGAGTTTCCAACTGAAATCCAATAGCTCTCAGCATAATACAAATAAAAAGCGCAAGTAGTGCATGCATGCAGACCAACACATGCAATCATAACCAAAATATAAGAAAAAGAAGACTAGGAAAGGACCTATTGTAGTAGGATGTGAGGTTTACACAAGTATAAAGCATTGATAAGAAAAGGAAAGAGGCCAAGCTTAACTTGGTTCAATACATTTTGGCATTCACTGGATGCCCCGAGACCAAAATTCAATGCTAACATAGAAAGAGCACTTGAAGCTAATATAACCCTAGAAAAAATCCTAACTAAGAAATTACTGCACAATTTAGCTAAGAGCAAAATAGCATGGCACTAGCTCTATTAATCGGAGCTAGATTAGGAATTGCACCCAACACTAAAAACAAAACTAAAATCTAAATAGTCATTAAAAAAATGGAGAAAGACAAGGTAGAAGATGATCCTTATAGTCTGCTAGAGAAATTTGAGCAGGTATGTGAGGCTATGAGCCTCCACGATGGTGCCCTATATGTGCACAAGCTTTTGGGTTGTATTTGGGAGAAAAAGGATGCATATGGATCACTAGTCTTGATATCACCAAACACAATGATTTTTTGATACCCTAAAGCACCGCTTTATTCAAAAGATTCTCCAAAGTGGGATATGTGAAAAATATAACTGTCAAATTGATGAATGATAATCAAAATGACAAAGAGGAGATTCATGACTACATTGCCTAGGTTCAAAGTCTCTCAAAAAGGATTCTAATAGCTGAATGGCCCACTCATGATCTCCACTATATTCATTAATGCGATAGAGAATGAGAAACTCTATAAAGTGGTAGCAAGAAATTAAAGTTAACAACAAGATATGCTAGCCAAGGTCTTCAAAGAAGTAATGCATGGGGATGATCTACTTAGGGAGAGAAACACCAAAGCTATTATAACCTGTGGTCATCATGGCCATAGTGAGAGGGCCACAATTCGTAATGACCAACCTCTCATAGACATCCATGGCAACGAAAAAAGTGTGGGCATCTTGCAAGAAGTGGTAGGACTTGAGTTGGAGCTTGCAAAGATTTAGGATGCATTACAATGACCCATATGACTACACATCTGGAATGTGTTGTTATACACATGTATGCTAATTGCCCTGGGTGGAAACCCTCCACTAGCTCCATGATCATACCATCTGTGTCACTCAAACTCTTTAGTGTCGAAACACTTGATGAGAATACCACACCAATCTATGTAAAGGCCATGATTAGGGTTCAAGCTAAACACATCGACATTGTGGTGCTCAAACCCAACAATTTAGATGTCTCATCCATAGGAAAAAAAATCAAAAGGAGAGACCCCCCACTAGCTCCATGATCATACCATTTGTGTCACTCAAACTCTTTATTGTCAAAACACTTGATGAGAATACCACACGAATCTATGTAAAGGCCATGATTAGGGCTCAAGCTAAACACACCAACATTGTGGTGCTCAAACCCAAAAATTTAGATGTTTCATCCATAGGAAAAAAAATCGAAAGAAGAGAATTGAAGTGAAATTGACATGTAAGACTAATCGTGCAAAAATGATAACAAAAGGTTTTGACTCCCAAAACTTAATGAGAGGGGGAGCACTAAATTGGGGAATACCTTGATCCTAAGCACAATTGCACATTATCATAAAGTGAGAAGCTAGGTAAAATAAAAACAAGCACACCTCTAGGATGCTAAACCCATAATGGAAGAGGGGATGCATGACTTGTCAACAATGAATCCTGACATCCACTTCTCCTATCTACATGGGATTAGAGGAAAAATACATGCCTTATGCATCTTCTTTAAATGCAAGTAGAGCTACAACTCGGCATCAAATAGAGCATGATCATTGAAAACAAAGAGATTGATGGATATACACATGACAAATTAAATGATAGCTTGCTATCCAATTTGAGCTCAATGCTAGTATCCTAGCTATTATGGTTGTTATTGAAGCAAAGCCCTTCACTCTAGAAATCATTGAAGAAGTGCATCAAAGGACCAATGTAAGCAAAACACCAATACCAAAGACCACACCACTAACATACACATACCTAGTTTCTGTCTAAATTGTTGAGAAACATGGATCTTGAACACAGTTTAGCTATAGAGGCTTGAACTCATAAGCAAGAGACATGAAGACTAATGACTAGACACAGACTTTCACTCAAGTGAATTAGTTTCCAAGACAGATTAGCTTGAACTCATAAACACAATCTTGAGTGGATAGGATTAGAGACTCTAAGTACAAAGCATAATAGCATTGCATTCAAAAGTGAACCAAATATATGTCTTTATAGCTTTCCATCTTCTCCACTCTCCTTTACCATACACCATTTGACCTATTTTCCAACATCCCCCCCTCAAATTATAAATTCCTACACTTGCTAGCTTTTGCCCCCCCTACATGATGACATGGCCTAGGAGACTAGCTCATGGGAAACCTAATCAAGTCAAGCTTGAAATTTAACATTTTTGGCAAGGGTTTTTTTTCAATGCAAATCCACTAAGGGAAAGAAAAGATCCACTATGGGAAAGATACAATGAAATATTCTTCAAAATAGTATGTCAGATTTGTTGATGGTAGCAGAAGCATCATCATCATCATCTTCTTCTTCTTCATTCATAAACTAGCTTTGATGGTGATATTCTTGCACCTATTGTGCTCTCTTATTGTCAAAACATTCACCGGCTATATGGCCAATCTTGCCACAATAATGACAAATAATTCGGTCCTTTTTTCTGTTGGTGGTGAATCCTTGACCACGTCCTTTTGCTACATAAGTACCCTTGGTGTACAAGAGGTTATCCCTTGACCTCGTTTCTTTTGCATCCTTGATTTTGAATTTTATTTCTCCATCAAGCAGCAGTGAGTGCTCAATGTCTTTGAGTGAGAGGTTGGAAAATTACTTAGTGTTAAAACAAGGTTCTCATACGGTTCATGATTAACACTGCCAAGTAGCACTACTATTGCATCATCCTCATCAATGTTCTTTTTAAGAGTTGCAAGCTGAGTTTTAAGGCTCTTGAACTTATTGATGTGTACAGTCATAGATGAATTGTCTTTAACATCCAACTTATCAAATTGCATGAGTAATTTTACCTTTGAGTTCTTTGCTTGTGTACCAAAGATCATGTCAAGTTCTTCCCATGCCTTCTTTGCATCCATGATGCCAGAGATGTGGTGTAATACATCATCTGATAGACTGCAGGCAATAATACTTAGAGCTTTGTTGTTCATCTTCTTCCATGCTTTTGTTTTAGGCTAGTCTTCTACAGCATCTTCCTCTTTGACATCTTCTTTTTTGTTATCTGTATCATCTTCCTCAAAGAGATCCTAGAGGTCTTTCCTTATGAGATGGTACATGATTTTCTCCTTCCAAGTGTGAAAGCCTTCACCATTAAAATTTGCTATCTACTCCAGTTTATTCATCTTAGAAGGAGGTCTTACCACGAGAACACTTGGGCAGTGTCTATCCTCTTCCAAAGAAATTGAGACTTACAAATGGATTCGATCATTAGGGCTTTAAATCATTAAATGTATTGAGAATGAGCTTTTGAGAAACTAAGGTAAAATTAGTGAATAGTTTGTTCATGAGTGAGCTAAATACACGTGCCCAAGAAACATTGATTGAGTATCAAGAGATACTATTGATGTTGAATCTCCTTGTTGAGCTAGATGTTGCTCAATGATCTCCTCCCCTTATTGATTTGGAGTGATGTGGACTGAGCTAGAACTTAGCTTAGAGTTGTAGCAACTTGAGTTACTTGGAGAAAGTGAGAGACTGAAGTGTAAGATGAGCTTGAACTACACAAGCTATGGCTACCTTGTATTAGGGTTTCTGCACCCAACTGTTGTTTTTTCTATAGTAGCACGTACGCACAATCAACTAACAAAAGATTTGATGGAGAGAAGGCTTATATACTAGGCTTCAAAAACTCTATGGTCATGAGTCGAATTGCAGCATGTACAGGTCGTGCAGCTGTACGATAGCTTGTCAGGCGTAGTTTGGATAGATTTGACAAATTTTCATAATGCTGGAGATATAGCACACTAATGTCAGCAATTGAGGTGCCGAGAGAGAAGCTCCAAGAGTAGAGGAAGAAGTTTGCAAAAGAGATCTCAGTCAGATGTGTTCTGTACTAAGAGATCCAGGGGCTTCAAGGTAAGTGGGTGCAGGTTGGCTATGGTGGCCAAGAAGAAATGTGTGAGAATGAAGTAGGAGATGAACTCACACACTTGTCTTGAGCTAGATCTGAGCTATGAGAAGTTGGAGAAGCAAGGAGAAGAGCTAAACTGAGCTCACCATGGCTTTGATACCATGTTGAGAAACATGGATCTTGAACACAGTTTAGCTATGGAGGCTTGAAATCATAAGTAAGAGACATGAATACTAATGACTAGACACATACTTTCACTCAAGTGAATTGGGTTCCAAGATAGATTAGCTTAGACTCATAAACACAATCTTGACTCGATAGGATTACAAAATCTAAGTACAAAAGTACAATAGCATTGCATTCAAAAGTGAACCAAGTACATGTCCTTATAGCTTTCCAACTTCTCCACTCTTCTCACTGTGCTTATGGAATACAAGTCTCCCCATCCTGCAACATACATCATTTGACCTATTTTCCAACATAAATCCCATGATTGGAAACTTGCAAGCAAATGCCTTTTGGGAAGGAATAGAAATGTGTGTAGTAATCCTTGTTGTTGCATTGAGAGATTCCACCAGAAAGGGGATTGTGGACATAGGAGTAGGGGTTAGCATCCTCAGCCACACTATAGTGTAAGCTTGGGGCAACCCACCTGTAGAAGCTATGTGATTTAATGTTACATTAGCCAATGGAAAAAAGGTCAGAAAATTTATGTCTTGAAGGATTCGCCTATTAATATTGTTATATAGGTGTCACATTTTCAGTGAACTTTGTTGTCTTTGGCCTATTAATATTGTTGTAGGTGTCAAAATTTTAGTGAATTTTTATTGTTGTGAAGGGAGTCCACTACGACATCTTGCTTGGTTGATCTTGGATAAAGGATTGGAGTAATGGTTTGATATTCTGAGAGTAGAATTTTGATGCCGAGAAGTGCTTAAAAATAGCTAAAAATTACGAATATCAAGGGAAAAATATTCAACGTCGAAGGCGGCGGCTTGATCTAGGACGATTTTAAGCGTCAAAGTGCTCTAAGGACGACAGTGCAACACTTTCGGATTTTTAGTAATTTTTTCATGCACCTGTGCAAGTGATGGAAGTTGCCGGTCAGTTCGTGGTCTCAAGACGGCCGCATAGGATTTTTTCGGGCTGGAATCAGACGCCGGACATGGGAGATATGGAAAACCCGGGAGGGTGCCCAAAAAAGGCCAGAAATGAAAGGGTGGCCAAGGAGGGGGCCAAAGGGGGTGCCTCTTGGGACCCCCACCCCCTCAAAATCAAACAAATGGGAGGAGGGCGGCGTGCAGCAACGCGCGAGGGAAACCCCCCCCCCCCCCCCCTCCATGGATGAGATCTTGGGCTGAAAGTAAGCCATAATACTGATGAGCCAAGGCTGATCTGCTCCTTCTCCGCTTCGTATTGCCATCTCTCGCGCATCCAATGGCGGGCTGTAGAGAGAGAGATAAAATCAATCTTTCTCTCTCCTCCCTCTCTCTCCTCTAAGGGTAGATTCATGTGGTGAAGAAGAAGAAGAAGAATGGATGACGGATGCCTATCCAATGAAGACCGGATTGCTCCGTGGTTCAAGAGGAATGAAGATTGCTGATTGTGGACTATCATGAGCATTAATGGCTGCTGGAAATCACTCCCGAGACATGGCAAATAAAAACCCGCAACCCGCAAAGAACGGTAATTTCATTTTTACAAAGGAAATTGATGTTTTATGCAATTTGCTTCATGAATACTTGTTCCCATGGGATGATTATGCATTATCATGTTGCTTGCTATGAGTTTGATCATTTTATGCTCATAAAATCAGAAAATTATAAGTGTTATGACTGAAATTAATAGTGTAAAACCCGTAAAACATGCAAAATACGAAAAAACGAGAAAAAAATGGTGGTTTTTTGGGCATAAAAATAGCAAAATACATAATACACACCAACTAAATTTATATTTTGTTGCAAATGAGCTAAGGGCCATAGACCATAACCTGTTTTGAGTTTTCAGTAATTAAAAAATGTAAAAAAGGGGAAAAATACAAAGAAAATAGGGAAAAACCACTGAAAAATCGGGGAAAAATGGATTTTGAGCGCCGAAAACTTAGGAAAAATAAGATTCATGTTTGTGGATGTATGGGGGGTTTGAAGTATGAGGTTTAGCCTCAGTTCAGCCTTATCTTTATGTTTTAGTGAGTTTTTATTGCTTTTCATATAATAAAAACATGGAAAATATTACCCTAAACCTATGCACCGTGCAGAATCTAAACGGGTGAGGGGGTAAAGAGAATGAAAGTGGTGTTAAGTGCTGAGAGAAAGAAAAGGCTGATTGTTTTCATCTATGCATATCATATAGATCGGTCGTTAATTTAAAATAAGGATCTAGTAGCACGAGGTCTCCTCGGTGCTAGGTTCATGCAACGCCGCATATGAGCGATAGTTAAAATCATTGAAAGAAATGTTTTCCACATGTGCACAATGCTGATTTTTCTTTGTTTTGGCACATGGATATTCACAATTTGCATGAAGCATAAAATGATAAAAGGTATCAGACAATACCTCCTGGATGCATAGCACCTGTATTCTCTAGATCGTGACCAACATTGAGTGAGTAAGGTTGTCCAAGTTGTAAGCTAGGTGTTGGGTCTAAAGGGAAAGTAAAGTGAGGTATGGTACATTCCTGGATACGATGAATTGGTACCTTGAGAGAACTATGTGCGATATTGTGTTATATATGTTTAGTGACGCATCGAGGGGCCAATCCCCAAGGTGTAGGAGAGTCGCAGTGAGGTAGCGGCAGTCAACCGTGGGAGGACCTCCTATGTTTATACTTCCTGCCATTTGGTAATGTGTTGGGACTCCCTCTGAGGAGTGTTAATTGGGTTAGAGTTGGACTATGATACGTGATACAAACGCAAGATGTTTAGGAAGGCAATGTATGATGTATGTGTCATCAACGCTCATGGTCACGAGGCTGTGAGGTTGTTGAGCGCATGATAGAGGTCCGGCGAGTGCATGAGCCAGTGCTGGCCCGTTTTAGGTCCCATGAGTGGTGCGTCTGCCGGGAGCCACTTGTAAGTGGTGGTTTTCAGATTAGGGTTTCTAGGGACCAAAAGGAAGTTGGTTTATGTCCTCTGACAAGGACCGTCAAGCCGAAATCTAGAAAGCCGAACGTGCTGAGAGGGCTAGACGGCGGTTAGAGATCGTAAGCCGTTATTCTCCTCAAAGGAGTAGTCCAGTATGTATACGAAGCGGTGGTCTTAGTCATTTAACTACTCTACCTATTCCATTAGGGGCAGGAGGAAGCATAAGTTCTTCCTCTTCTCTACCAAGTTTATCCACTTCAAGTAGGGGTATGAATTTGTCACTTCAAGCTCCTATTCCTAATTTGATTGTCACTATGACACAACCTATTGCGATTCCTGCAGGGACATCGGATTTACCAACCTTAGGAGTTCCCTTGCCCATTTTTAATGGGTTAGCGGAAGAGGATGCAGAATTTCACATTTGTGAATTTCAAAGATTGATGTTCAATTATCGCATCCAAGATGAGGGACGTCTCATGATATTCTTCAATATGACGTTAAAAGGAAGGGCTGTGGTTTGGTATCATAGCATTGAGTTTGGAACCATAACCACCATTGATCAATTCTATGCATCTTTCCGAGCGGAATATGCCCCTGAAAGAGGTGGCCGATATTGGTTGCGGGTCTTGAATGTAACACGTCAAGATCCTCATGAGAATGTGAAACCATATGCTAAGAAGTTGAAGGAAGTATTCCGTAAGTTGCAAACTTACATTCCCATTCCGCTGGCTGCCCAGTTGCAATACTTTTTGCATGGGTTGGACTTTAATATCCAAGTACAATTGAGTAGTGTGGCCTTGGCAGATATAGATACTGCTATTACGCGGGCAGAGGGAGTAGAAGCACAATTACAAATGGTCTACTCCTCTCGAATGAATGTTAATGGGGGTTTAGTACCTAGTGGCAATCCAGCATTGACGAATGGAAGTCAAGGGATGCCTATGACTAACCCTAATGGGAGAGGGAGTGTGGTTTTGAATGTACCTTTATTATCGGCTCCTCCCAGTGTGACTATGCCCATAGCAAGTCAGTTGGCTCCATCAAATATTGGAGGCCAAGTTTCAAATTAGAATGTTGTTCCTGTGGTCAATAGCCAATACCAAATCAAATTGTTAGGCCAATGGAATGATTGGTTGACGATCGAGGCTACGAGTCGAGTGCATCTAATGTCCTTGGCGAAGTCAAGGATATGATGAAGCATTATACCGATATGATCTCCGAACAATATCAACAAATAGCCATCGACGTTAATTTCTTGAAGAAGCAACAAAATTTTATAGGGAGTCGACGCCCTGAAGAGGGTGGACCCTCTAGATTCAATTGTAAATGGTGTGGTGGACAGCACTTCCCTAGAAACTATCCAAATGTGAAATGTGATATTTGTGGGAAGTCGGGCCATCTAGCTGCTACCTGTTGGAGTAAGATTAGTTCTCTCCAACAAGGAAATAAACAACCAGGCCTAGTGAATCATAGAGCGCAAGGAAATAACCTGCAGCAGAATGATGCACCAAGGCAAATATTGCAGAGGGGAAAAACAACTATAGAAGAGTTGCCACAAGGCAACGGAGTTAGCCTTATTGAGGTTGTACGAGTTAATGATGCTGAAACCTCTAATTTAAGAGCCATGACAAGAGGCCAAAAGGCTAAAGAGGTTGACACAGATAATATAAAACCGGTTGAGGCAAACCCTAAACAAGGGGATAAGGGGATGCAAGTCCAAAGTCCTAGCATAGAAGGGGGACCGTTAAAGCTGGTTGATAGAAAAGGCGACCCTAAAAAGGATGAGAAAGTGCCAAGAAAGAAGGCAAGAGCTAAGAAAGAAGCACCAAAACTGGTCCCAAGACCAAAATAGAGGATGGTTTGGCGAGAAAAGAGAGCTTTGGCTACTTATCACGACTTTGATTTAGTGAGTTCTCTTTGCAAAGTTAAACCAGATGTGAACCTCTTGCAATTGATCAAATTATCTCCGGGAGTACGCAAGGAATTTAAGAAGATCCTGCATATCGGGTACATTGTAGAACCCTTGGGCATAGCACGAGTAGGGGAAGATTGGTTTGACCATGCTGAAAAGAACTGCCCTAGGGTTCCAGCTTATGTGGATGGAATACTAGTGGAACATGCCATTGTAGACACTGGATCCTCTGTCAATATCATGAGTTCAGAATTGATGGAGAGGTTGGGTCTAGGCATCCAAAAAGATAGCTCCACCCTTCTGAGAATGGCTAATGATAGTCTAAGACAACCATAAGGTTGCGTCACTAAGGTCCATGTTACAGTTGCAAGTGTAGAATGCTTCTTGGACTTTAGGGTGATAAGATTTGCAGGACGCCCTAGCTATCGAGTTTTTCTAGGTAGGCATTGGATCTTACGAGCAGAGTATCAAGTCGATATACCCGCTAGTCGAGTGATTCTAGGTAGAGGTGCTAATCGAGTAATAGTCGATGCTTATCCTGAGTCTCCTCAAAGTGAGAGAGCTCCTTTATCTTCTATGGAATTAGAGACAGTAGACGATCCATCTGGTAGTGAGACATCATCCAATGATGAATCTAAAGAGGGGTCCACTACAAAGGATATCTATCAGATAACCCTAAATGAGCCGATAGAGCCGCAAGATAGGATAAGAGACACGGATGTGATTGAGTTGGACCTTGGCACGCCGAATGATTCGCGGCTAATCAAATTAGGTTCCATGCTTAGTTCAGCAGAAAGGGAGGACTTTGTGTCCCTGATTCAAGAAATTCCACGATATCTAGCCGTAAGCTTACATATAAGGAAATAGCTATGAATGTTTATGACCAAAGATGTTGGCTATCTTGCATGCAACAAAAAAATGGCACCATTATTTGTATAGCCTGCTTTAGAGTTCAAAGTGATCACATGGTCCTTAAGTATTCTCTCACTCCATCCAATCTTGCTCCTAAGCAGCATAAGTGGGAAGCTACACTACAAAATTATGAGTTTGACATCACTCATATGAGGGGCAAAGACAATGTAGTGGCTGATTCTCTTTCTCATTTGTGGGCTTGCAAAGTTTCAGTAATGATTGAGCTACATAGTGGCTGGATTGAAGAACTACAAGCGGATTGCCTTTTGGATGAAGAGCTCAACCATATTTTTCAAAAATTATGGCAAGGTGTCATGGAAGATAACTTGCATTAGTAGCTTCAAAATGATCTCATTTGGTTAAATGGAAAGACTTTCATTCCCTCTACTTCTTCTTTTACATGGAAAATTATGGAGGAGTTGCATTCTTCGTCTTTAGCTAGACACCTTGGAGTTTTCAAAACCTATGATAGGATCAGCAAAAGCTTATATTGGAAAGGGCTATGGAAAGATGTCAAAGACTTCATCATGAAGTGTATGCCTTGCCAGCAAAATAAGGATAATACCCATAAGCCAAGTGGTTTATTGCAATCATTACCCATTCCTACATGCAAATGTATAGTTGAGAGGTATTCCTCCTAGCCTGGTTGTTCATACTATCCCTGTAAAAGAAGGCAATCGTCCTGTGGGTCAGAAGGTAAGGTGTATGCCTTTTGAATTGAGGGACGGGCTATTTGAACAGTTGCAGAAGTTAAGAAAAGCTGGTTTGATCTTCCCTGTACAACACACAGAATGGTGTTCACATGTTGTTATCAGGAAGAAGAAAAATAACCAGATCCGTTTATGTGTGGATTTTAGAGAGCTGAATAAGCAGACAGTTAAAGATTACTACCCGATTGTCGTTTATTGACCAGATTTTGGATCAATTAGTGGGTAGGAAAATATATTCATTTATGGATTGCTTTGCAGGATACAATCAGATGGCAATTGCAGAAGAGAACAAGTTGAAAATAACTTTTATTACTGTCTTTGGTACTTTTGCATACCATGTGATGGCCTTTGGTTTATGCAATGCACCTGGATCGTGGCAATGAATAGCAGACAAGATCTTTGGTGACATCTCCCTAGATGAGTTGAAAGTATTTATTGATGACCTAGGGGCAGCCACTGTAAGGGAAAGGATGTTGGTTATCTTAAGAAAATGCTTTGAGCATTGCATACAATTTTTTATCGCTCTTAACCCACGGAAGTGTGTTTTTGGAGTACCTTATGGGCTATTGCTAGGCCATGTGGTCAGTTCAGTAGGGATAGCAACTGACCCTGAAAAGATCAAGGTCATAGTTGCTATGAGTCCACCACGCACTCCGAAAGAGGTTCATAGCTTTTTGTCATCGATAGGGTACTATCGAAGGTTTATCAATGCCCTGGCTGAAAGAACCTTGCCACTAGCGAATTTATTATCCTATAACTGTTTATTTGCATGGAGTGATGCTTGCAAAATATCATTTGAGGATGTGAAACAAGAGCTAGTAAAGGCACCCATTTTAAAAGCACCTAAAAGAGGCGAGGTGTTCTACATATTTTCAATAGCCACTATGCATAGTATTAGCTGCTGTTTAGCCCAAATTTGGGAGGAAAAGTGGTATCACCCGATAGTTTTTGCTAGTCGGAAATTGGGCATTTCAGAGATCAATTATACCTACATGGAGAAGTTGTGTTTGGCGATGGTCTTTGGGACTAAGAAATTCAAGCACTACATCCTCTATGAAAAAGTAGTATTCTATACAAAGGCGGAATGACTTAGACTGCTTATGAATAAGCTGCAGCCGCCTGATCATTTGGCAAAGTGGTTAATCACTTTGCAGGAGTTCGATTATGAGATTAAGAGTAAGCCACCGAGGCTGCAAGGTATTGTGGAATGCCTTGTGGATTTCGGGGAGCTGAAAGAGAATTTAGTTGAAGGAAGAGATATTGAGAAAATGTTTAAAATTGATACAGCTTCTATCCCATCTTGGTATGATGCTATTACGCATTATCTATCAACACGAGAGACGGGAGCTGGTTTATCAAAGTCTGAAAAGAGGAAAATTAAATAGCAGGCATTGAAGTTTTCCTTGATCGCAGGACACTATATCGGCAGGGTGTTGATGATATTTACCGCCGATGTGTGATGCCTGACAAGGTTCCTTTTATTTTGGAGGAGTGTCATGACTCTGCATGTGGAGGGCACTTCGCGAGAAGGTTGACGGCGCAAAAAGCTTCACGAGCTGGATATTGGTGGTCGTCCATCTTCCAAGATTCTTTTGAGTATGTAAAGAAATGTGATACCTATCAGAGGCATGACAGTAGAGAAAATAGGAAACGCCCACTTACGCCTATCATGGCTATCCTTCCATTCGAGAAGTGGGGCATTGATTTTGTGGGTCCCATCACCCGATCGTCTACTACTCAGAAGAGTTATATTATAGTAGCCATTGACTATTTCACAAAATGGTCAGGAGCGCGGGCGACGAGGCAGGACAACGCAAAAGAGACTGCAAGTTTCCTATTAGAGCAGATTATCTGCCGCTTTGGTCCACCGAGGGAATTAGTGTCAGACCGTGGAACCCATTTTTTGAATAGGGTGATCAAAAGCTTGACTGAGGCTTGGCAAATCAAGTACAATAAAACGACTCCTTATAATCCGCAAGCAAATGGGTAGGTGGAAAGTACTAATAAACAACTTGTGGGTATCTTATCTAAGATAGTCTCTAAGAAGAAACGAGACTGGGACAAGAAGCTGTATGTGGCAGTATGGGCGTATAATACCACGTTCAAGCGAGCTACCGGCCATACTCCATTCAAATTGGTTTATGGGAAAGAGTGTGTGTTATCCCTCGAGATTGAGTTGCCGACCATACGGTTTGCAATTAACCATTCTTTGGGAGATAAGGATTCCCTTTTTGAACGTTTCATGACTATAGCCCACCTGGATGAGCTGAAGTTGCAGAGCTTGTTACACCAGGAGGTAGCTAAGCATCGGATGAAGCAGTTGCATGACCTTAGAGCAAAGAAGTATACCTTGAAAAAAGGGCACTTAGTCCTCTATTACGATGCACATTAGGAGTTGTTTCCAGGGAAGCTGGAACCTAAATGGGATGGCCCCTACAAGATTGTTAGGTTAGGGAAGAACAGGTCTACGGCCCTATTAGCTGATCTACAGGGAGTAGAGTTGAAAAATAAGGTTAATCTTAATAAGATTAAACCTTATTATTTCTAAGTATGCTAATATAGAGAAATGCATTGCAGGTCCATGCTAGGAATGATCTGAGACCTGCGGAAAAGAGCTTAAAAGTTGGTTGATGGGT
The DNA here is from genome assembly GCF_053477565.2 of Lygodium microphyllum. Classification (NCBI taxonomy): domain Eukaryota; kingdom Viridiplantae; phylum Streptophyta; class Polypodiopsida; order Schizaeales; family Lygodiaceae; genus Lygodium; species Lygodium microphyllum. Next base: position 32,940,824 of record NC_141141.1, read on the forward strand.
CGATTAATATCTTATTTGGAGCACCCATATCTGGAGCAAAGATACCATCAGGGGAAACTCATATGGTGGAGCAAAGGATACAAAGTGATTGAGCAAGAAGACAGAACCTTTGTGTGGGAGATTAAAGTCTTCTTCCATCACTGCTTACGACTGTTGATGAGTATCCCTGTTGAGTCCAATGAAGAAGGTGGGATGGAGCCGTCAGTTCATCCTCTCAACATGCTAAACTTTGATTACCATAATTACGAATAGAGGAGTTCGTGATGGCGGGTTGTGTAAACCCATTGTGGACATATACATTATATTTTGACGGAGCGTCCAGGGGCCCTAATAAAAAAGGGAGTGTTGGAGTAGTAATTCGAGATCCCCGATGAAGAGTTACAATGAAGTTAACTACTTGTCTCGGGGTAGGATTCACTAACAATATGGTGAAGTATAAAGCCTTGATTATGGGACTGCATATTGCCAAACAAGGTGGTATTCGTCAGTTGTTAGTAAAAGGGGATTCCCAGTTGATCCTGAATGAACTAGTTGGGACATACACAGTGCGGAATCCCATTCTTTGTATGTATCATCGAACTGATATGACTCTACTGGAAGAGTTTGAGAGAGTGTCTTTTCAGCTGATTCCACGTTACTGGAATCAGTTTGCGGATTCATTAGCAAATCTTGCTTATGAAGAAGACCTCTTCTTTAATTGTGGTCCTAGTTTGGATATTGTGATCAATGATGAAACATGACCCGGTCATTTGTGGGGTATGTTATCAGAACATGCAATATATGGCAGACGATGGTTGATATGGGTGATGCAAAGAGTAGCCGAGACCAATCTACCATTATTATCTTGAACCCATAGGTTAATTAGACAACATGTTATGCGTACGCCTCTTGCTATATATGCAGGAGGGATGGGTCATAACCTTATGCATTTAGTTTAGGGCTATGAGCCTGTTTTCCTCCTTGGAAAGGAGCCTATTATTGTATATCTGGATTCCAGGGAAGGATGTGTAGGTGCTACTATGTTTTATTTTATTAGGCCAAGAGGGCCTTTTTTGCGAGGTTTTACTGTTTTATCTCGTTAGACCAAGAGGGCCGATTAATTTTTATGGTGAAGTGCTTTATTTCATTAGGCCAAGAGGGCCCATTGTCTGTTTAGTGCAGGTGCGGTTAATGGTTTCTTATTTGAGTTCTATGCTAGACATGTTTGAAGAAGAGCTTGGAAGGAGCCTTTTGTTGTGTGGAAGCTTCTCGTGGCCCTATCCAGGTGATATCTTTCCTTTATGAGTACTGTGGTTTTTATACTATACATGTCTGTGTACTTGTTAAGGGGTTTTCCGTTTCTTGTTGGGGACCAACGTCCAAGGCATGAAGTCTGAGGTTTAGGTTAAGTATGTCTGAGGGAGGTTTGAGTAGTCGTCGCCTCCTGTACAAACATTGCCAGACATCAAAAGACTTGTTTTAGAAGGGAGTCCTAGTGACCTTGTTCTGCTAGCTTGCTAGGCGGCCGTTCTAGGAGTTCTTGTTAGTTGTGAGGTAGTTAGACAAGCCTCATAAGAAGAAAATAAAGCTGATACGAGGAAATAAAACCCTGAATATCTTAAAGACAATAAATATACACGAAGGTGTGTAAAAAGAGGTTCGAACCCCTAGCAAAGAAAAGAAAAGAAAAGAAAATTTTATAAGCAGTTGATCATCGTCTAGCGGAGGGCCTGGTAGGTTCCTGGGGACGAGTCAGACCTGGGGCCGATGCCTAGTCTTCCTAGGGGTGGCATCTTGCTAGAAAAGAAGAATTTAAGGAAGGTTGGAGTGAAAATAAAAGTGAGCATTAGAAAAGGATTAAGTATCACCTTGCGAAGGCTTGGTAGGTTCTTGGGTACCGAGACAGGTCCTGAGGCTGATGCCCTGTTCTCCTTGGGTCACTACGCTCAGCTCCCTCCTTTTTACATGCCCGAGTATATCAATACAATAAAAACCCTAAAAGAAGAAATGTGCTAAAAGAAAATACTTCTTGATCAGGCTATAGGAGTCCTCGCCTAGTAGAAGCTCCTGGTTGTGTTGTCCTTAGGTAGGTAGGTAGTTCAGACCACCACTTAGGGCAACCTCTTTGACAGTTCTTTTTAGTTTGGCTATGTTGGAGTAGTTGGTTAGTGACTAGCTTCGGACCTTTTCTCAGATTATGCTAGGCCTACTCCTTCTGGATGTCATGCCTTGGTTCTGTTAGGGGGTAGGGTGAGCATTGTGCTGTGTTTAGTATATATCTTCTTTGTATCAGCTTGATGCTTCCTTTGGTTGTTTTGTGCAGATCTATTGTGGGATTCAACAGGCTGAGTCACCCTATCCCATGGTCACCAATGAGAGCGGAATTTTGATGCCGAGAAGTGCTTAAAATAGCTAAAAATTACGAATATCAAGGAAAAAATATTCAACGTCGAAGGCCGCGACTCGATCTAGGACGATTTTAAGCGTCAAAGTGCTCTAAGGACGGCAGTGCAACACTTGCGGATTTTTAGTAATTTTTTCGTGCACCTGTGCAAGTGACGGAAGTTGCCGGTCAGTTCGTGGTCTCAAGACGGTCGCATATGATTTTTCCGGGCTCGAATCAGACGCCGGACACGGGAGATATGGAAAACCCGAGAGGGTGCCCAAAAAAGGGCCAGAAATGAAAGGGTGGCCAAGGAGGGGGCCAAAGGGGGTGCCTCTTGGGACCCCCACACCCTCAAAATCAAACAAATGGGAGGAGGGTGGCGTGCAGCAGCGCGCGAGGGGAAAAACGCCCCCCCCCCCCCTGGATGAGATCTTGGGCTAAAAGTAAGCCATAATACTGATGAGCCAAGGCTGATCTACTCCTTCTCCGCTCCGTATCGCCGTCTCTCGCGCGTCCAATGGTGGGCTATAGAGAGAGAGAGAGAGAAAATCAATCTTTCTCTCTCCTCTAAGGGTAGATTCATGTGGTGAAGAAGAAGAAGAAGAATGGATGACGGATGCTTGTCCAATGAAGACTGGATTGCTCCGTGGTTCAAGAGGAATGAAGATTGCTGATTGTGGACTGTCATGATCATTAATGGCTGCTGGAAATCAGTCCCGAGACATGGCAAATAAAAACCCGCAACCCGCAAAGAATGGTAATTTCATTTTTACAAAGGAAATTGATGTTTTATGCAATTTGCTTCATGAATACTTATTCCCATGGGATGATTATCCATTATCATGTTGCTTGCTATGAGTTTGACCAGTTTATGCTCAGAAAATAAGAAAATTATAAGTGTTGTGACTGAAATTAATGGTGTAAAACCCGTAAAACACGCAAAATACGAAAAAACAAGGGAAAAATGGTGGTTTTTTGGGCATAAAAATAGAAAAATACATAATACACACCAACTAAATTTACATTTTGTTGAAAATGAACTAAGGGCCATATCCCATAACCTATTTTGAGTCTTCAAAAATGCATAAAAATCAGAAAAATACAAAGAAAATAGGGAAAAACCACTGAAAAATAGGGGAAAAATGGATTTTGAGTACGAAAAATTAAGGAAAAATAAGAATCACGATTGTCGATGTATGGGAGGTCTGAAGGATGAGGTTTAGCCTCAGTTCAGCCCTACCTTTATGTTTTAGTGAGTTTTCATTGCTTTTCATACAATAAAAACATGAAAAATATTACCCTAAACCTATGCACCGTGCACAATCTAAACGGGTGAGGGGGTAAAGAGAATGAAAGTCGTGTTTAAGTGCTGAGAGAAAGAAAAGGCTGATTTTTTTCATCTATGCATATCATATAGATCGGTCGTTAATTTAAAATAAGGATCTAGTAGCACGAGGTCTCCTCGGTGCCAGGTTCATGCAACGCCGCATACGAGCGATAGTTAAAATCATTGAAAGAAATGTTTTCCACATGTGCACAATGCTGATTTTTCTTTGTTTTGGCACATGGACATTCACAATTTTCATGAAGCATAAAATGATAAAAGGTATCAAACAATATCTCCTGGATGCATAGTACCTGTATTCTCTAGATCGTGACCAACGTTGAGTGAGTAAGGTTGTCCAAGTTGTAGGCTAGGCATTGGGTCTAAAGGGAAAGTAAAGTGAGGTATGGTACATTCCTGGATACGATGAATTGGTACCTTGAGAGAACTATGTGCGATATTGTGTTATATATGTTTAGCGACGCATCGAGGGGCCAATCCCCAAGGTATAGGAGAGTCGCAGTGAGGTAGCGGCAGTCAGCTGTGGGAGGACCTCCTATGTTTGTAGTTCATGCCATTTGGTAATGTGTTGGGACTCCCTCTGAGGAGTGTTAATTGGGTTAGAGTTGGACTACGATACGTGATACAAACGCAAGATGTTTAGGAAGGCAATGTATGATGTATGTGTCATCAACGCTCCTGGCTGCGAGGCCATGGGGTTGTTGAGCACATGATAGAGGTCTAACTAGTGCATGAGCCAGTGTCGGCCCATTTTAGGTCCCATTATATTCTTGTAAAAATTCATATAAGGTATTGGGATTGAGATGGATACTTGTAAGACCTTGCTCGCCAACCTAGAGGCCATCTCTACCTTAGTGAAGGAAAAAACCAAGCCCACATAAAACTATGATCCACTCATGAAATACATCCCTTGTCATAATGACAAGAAAGATTGGATTATATCCTTACTTTCATTGAATTTTCCTCTTGAGATGATGAGGATTATTAAATGCAAGTGGCCACCATAGTCACTCATATCAAAGAGCAAGAAAAAACTACAAATGCCGTAGACTAGCACATGCATTCAATTCCATTATGCAAGATGGCAAGAAGTTCCAAAATAGATCCCATCATGACTTATCAAGTACTTGCAAACAAGATGGATTTGATTAAGATCCTATACTTTTTGAAAAAGAAATTGTTTGAAAATTGTAATGCTAACTTGAGACCACTCAAAGAGCTTTTAGAATGACGATGGAAGTGGACCAAGGTGCATGATCAAGAAGAATGTTGAGTTGGTAGAAGAGGAGATGACGGATGATGAGTCTTTTGACATAGGAGACATGGAAAGTAACTACATTGGTTATGAATTAGGCAACAAAGCCTCAACAATGGGAACTCATGACGATTGATTATGACATTGATTGGCACACGTTTGAACATATCATTGTTGACTCAAAACCTAAAGAAACACATGTACTACTTGTTGACATAGTGTAATCTGAATGGATTGAAATATAACTTGGCTAGAGCACTTAGAAGTACTAGATTATCAACAAGTAATACTCAATCAAGTCAATCTAGTGACTACATATGAAATTGGGACTAGTTCTAAGCTATGACGGTTAAGTTAACCACCTTGGTGTAGGGAAGGCTACAATTTAACTCTAATTCAGAAGTCAACTTAGACAGTGATTCAAAAATCCCTTTGCTACCAAAGAGCTTATGCACTAAGGGATATCTTCTAGTCCACCTATGGTGCAAAAGGAGAAGTAGTGAAAGACTACAAAGGTACCGACACTGTTAGAATAGAAGAAACCTCAATATCTACCAAAGGTTTTACCAAATTCAAAAAGGTTGATTAGATATTGGTGCTACTTGGGGCTAAATGAAAAGAAGGACAAACCAAGAATCTTATCAAGGCCCCATCCAAAGTAAAAAATATTAACTTAGCTGTTGAGGGCAATAAGCCTAGACTAGTTTTCATTGTTGACTATCTTAGTGAGGATGAGGAGACTAGTCTTATGCATCTCTTGCAAGAGTTCACAGATGTGTCCACCTAGTCACTTGAGAGACTTAAATTAATGTTGAGAATAGAAAATGATGCTTGATATGTATTCCCATAGAGGTTAGATGTGTGCCCAAAAGAGGCTTGCCCATAAATGGCTTTGTATGGAAGATAGACATATGATGTATGCTCTAAGAAGAGACAAAAAAATCCCATAAGCATAGTGAGGTAAAGTGGTACTATCCAAATGCTATATAAGCATGTACTTGACACTCATTTCAATGAAATGAAACTATCAATTTGATTAATTGTCAATGTCATTGTCCATCTTACACAATAATGTCTTTATGAGTCCAAGCTTCCATCTTAGAACCTAATTCACTTGTATAACAATGAATCTATCTAAGTCCATGCCATCATGAGTAGTGCCTTCATCTTTCATACACCATAGCTAAACCTTGCTCTAGATCCATGTTTCTCAACATGGTATCAAAGCCATGGTTGAGCTAGGTAGCTAGTGGTGTGATTTCTTCTTCTTTGCAAGTCCTACAATCTGTCCCTCTTTCAATCTTCTCCTTGTACAAGTGTACTTCCATCCCAATCTCTCAAGCTCACCCAACATCAAGTGTGTATACAAGGTGAAGAAGCTCAAGGAAGGAGGTACTGTTAAAAGAGCTTAAGGAAGAAGGTGCTACTAAAGGAAATCAAGAAGATTGGTTTGGCCTTCACTTTGAAGTCGACTAATTTGAAAACATGCCATGGGATGAAAAAAACTGTGCCGCCTGAAGTATCTTGCATTATCTTTGTCACCTAGAGCAGCTCGATATTATCTTCATTATTCTTTTTTCTCTAAAGTCTAAGCTTTAGGTTTAAAAAGACTCTTACTCAATCAAGCTCCTTTCACACTACAAATTGGTTCTTCATTAAACCCCATTATTAAACCTCAGTCACACCTTCTCTCCCACACTCAAATTAGTCCATTCACATTAATCTCAATTTTAAAACATGTTTTCTTCTAATCTATTTCATTCTACTCCATCAAGTGTCTTTAGACACTAGCATTGTGTGCCTTTCTCAATATTTGTCAAAACATTTTTGTAAAAGGGATAGACAGTACCCGAGTAAAGACAATGTACCATCTCATGAGGAAAGACCTATGGGATCTATTTGAGGATGATGTAGGAGATGTAGATGACAAGAAGGAAGATAATGAAAACAGTTCCATTGAAGAAGTCCAGCTCAAGAAAAAAGAGTGGAAAAAAATAAACAACAAGGCTCTAGGCATCATTGCCTAGGGACTATCTAATGATGTATTGCACCATATCTCTGGTATCAAATACACAAAAAAGGCATGGGATGAGCTTAACAGGATCTTTGAAACTCAAGCAAAAAATTCCAAGGTAAAACTACTCATGCAATTCTACAAATTGGATGTAAAATATAGTTCTTCTATGACCATGCACATAAATAAGTTTAAGAGCTTTAAAAATCAACTTGCAACTTAAAAGAAGAACATAGATGAGGATGAAGCCATATCAGTGCTATTAGCAAGTGTAAATCAAGAACCATATGAGAAACTTGTGTCTACCCTAGCTAATGTTCCTAGTCTCTCACCAAAAGACATTGAACACTCTCTACTTGACGGAGAAAGTAAACTTAAAAACAAGGATGCAAAAGAAATCATCTCCAAGGAGAATCTCTTGTACACCAAGGGAACTTATGGAGCAAAAGGATGTGGATGAGGATTCAACACCAACAACAAGGATTGAATGACATGTCATTATTGTGGTAAGACTGGCCAAATAGCCAATGAATGTTTCCATCGTAAAAGAGCACAACAAGTGCAGAATGGTAACCATCAAAATCAGGTTATGAATAAAGAAGATGAAGAAGATGCTTCCGCTATCGACAAAAAATCTGGTAAATTATTTTGAAGAAATTATCTTTCCCATAGTGGATGTAAAAACACTTACCAAAATGTAAAGTTTCAAGCCTTAACTTGACTAGGTTGCCAAAGAGCCACTCTCTTGGCCCATGCATACATGTTGGGGGGTGGGGGGGGGGGGGAGCAAAAGCCAGCAAGGGTAGGAACTCATCATTTGATGGGGGGTGTTGAGAATAGCAAATGATACTTGATATGTGTGCCCATAGAGGCTGGATGTGTGCCCAAAAGAGGCTTGCCCATAAATGGCTTTGTATTTGAAGATATACATATAATGTTATTAATGGCCACCATCAACAAACTAAAAGGGATTTCAATGCTTTTTCTACCAAATAGGATATTATTAATGGCTTGTACTAAACACTATACAAGCTTCTCATCATTTTTAATAGATAAAAAATGCCAACATGCCTATGAGATAGTGAAAAGGCTCTAACCACAACACTGATTTTATAGTCCTATCATAACCTTCCATGTGCATATCGACACCTCCAAGTTTTTCATTGGAACAGTGTTGTGCCAACCTAGAGAGCATAAATTGAGACTACCTAGTGACCTTTGCCAATCAAAAACTAAAATAAACTATTCAACCATAGAGAGAGAAGGATTGGTCATGTTATTTGCTATAAAGAAGTTTTGGTATTATTTACTAACATCACCTTTCACTTTCTCTGTGGACAATTGGTATCTTTTGTATTTCGTTAATAAGCAATGTGCTACCAATTGCATATGCTATCATGTATGAAAAGTAAATCAACATTACATGGTTGATCATTTGTTTGGGATACACAATGTAGAGCCACTACTAGAAGAGGGCAATGCAAATGACGAGCCAAATGCACATTTATTTAAAATATCTAAGGTATAAGATCTCTTTGAAGCCAACCTCACACCCTATTGGGCTGATGACATTGTTGAGATAATGAAAAATAGAATACTCAATCGACCCACACAAAAAGTTAGACTTCACTAACTCATAATCAAAGCACAATACTATCAGCAAAACAAGTAGTTGAGCATTGGACAGTTGTATTGGTTAGGCCAAGATGGCCTCCTGAGGTGTTGTGTTTGTGAACATGAGATGCATGAAGATGCAAGAGCTGGTTTGACAAGCACATCAAGCAATGCAATTTCACACAGGGTGAATTGGTACTATTGTACTTGGTCAAGGGACATAAGCAAAAAATGAAGTTTAGGGGGTTAGGACCCTTTTGAGTTTGCACCATAAGCCAGACCGATAATGTAGAGATAGAAACCTTGGAAGGTGAGGGTATAGGCTTCTTTAATGGCAGTCGTATCAAGAAGTACTACCCCCCCACACATCCACTTTACAAACCCCTGATGCTAGAAGCCCTTGTCAATGTATGATTAGCCATTATTAGGGAGGTTGAAGATGAGGATGAGGAAGCTGTAGCTCTGGCTTACTTGTGCATGACCATTACAACCTAGCAGACACATGCCATTGATTCATTGATCGATGAGGGTGCTGACTTTAATGTCTCGACTTATGATCATTGGACTCAAATTGGAAAACCACAATTATATGCCACTAATGCAAAACTCAGCCCATTTTGGCTGTGCATTTGCACTTTTGGAAAAATGCAAAGTTATAGTCTTTGTTTTGCAAAGTCATCAATAGAGAGCCCCACCATCAAACCTAAGGAGGGGGGTCATGACTCATCACACCCCATCAAACTTCAGCACCACCAAAAATACAACCACAAAACTGAAACCCTTGATCACCAGTTCAAATGGATACTAAAATATCCCAAATCGCCACGCTTGGAAGCACCCAACCACAAACTCACAAGGCTAGAAACCTTCCCTTAGAACCTAAGCGGCCCAAAAGAAACTATAGACCTTGAGAAATGGTCAAGCAGTGATGGGTCCCCAAGACCTTATTGCAAACGCAAGGTTATTACAAGGGTAATACCTAGATTTGGGTACCTAAAGCCTCAACGGCCAGCACACTACCCAAACACTGCCCTCAAGCTTAACCACATGAAGCATCAAAACAAATCAAACATCAACACCACAAAAACCCCTGGCTACAGGGCCTATTGCCCTTCCAAAACCTAAACCCATCACAACTCAACAAGTCTATCGACCCAAACTGTCACTACTCCTAGACTGCCTCAACCTCACCTTGCTAGTACCCCAATTGTCGCCCAAGCATCTCGTAGTGTGCCACCCATCACATAGGCCGCCCTAGTGTACCAACACCAAAACTGCAACCAGAGTCACACCCGATAGTTGTGGGACTATCCAGCCCAACCAAACCTCACCCACCTATCAACCTTAGACCCTCTTACTAGTGGAGATCCATTCTAACCTTGGCTACCGACTTAGCTGAGCATATAGGTGACGACTTGATTGCCTAGATACCACGTTTACCATGCTTGCTAAGAGCTACGATTTGATGTTGGACTTAGGTCTTTTAGATGAGCCTTTAGCAACAAAAGTGTGCACGCTACCCTGCTCATGGGAGGAATCTGAATTCCTATTTGTCAAAATTTCCCAAGTAGCCAAGGAACTCATTGCTACCGAGCTCTCCACACCATTCAACAAGCACACAACCAATGCCCAATCACATCTTATGCCAAGAGAAAAGTCCTTGCCATGGACCAAGAAATTCCACAATTGAAGCAACTCACTGCCAATGACTCCTATTTCTTACACAAATGGTATGCTCTTTGACTTTAGTGGGAATAAGAAGGCTACCAAATCATGACCAATGATGAGTAGCTACATGCCATTAGAACCTTCGATTATGATCCCATTTACATAGCTCCTAGTTCTTTTCAAGTGTTGGCCATCACTCGCAAATAAATCATTGGAAGGTCATGTCATGAGCCATCCTTACCTAGATTGAGTCCTTATTGAAGAAGAGCTACACATTGCTAGCAGGATCAACTCTAGTGATCTTATCATTGATTTTCTAACCTATATTACACACGTAGGCACCAGACCTCATGGTATGGACCACCATGCTCACTTGGAATATAACCCACAATTCTATGCCTAGCTTCTACAAGGTCATGTCCCACCCAAAGGAATTTAAACACCCTTAGCCCTTTGCTCTCCAATCCTAGGAAGTATTCAAATCATTCTTGAAAGAGGGAGGGGGTAAGGTGGAAAGGAAACAAGCATAAAAAGAGAGGTAAGGTGGGAAAGAAACAAGAATTTAAAAAAATACTGGAAAAGAAGAAAATAAACATGCCTTAAGCATCAATCAATGTTGAAATGGCAAGACTTAGAATGTGGGAAAAATTATCATGGATACTTTTGAATCGTGTGGATTTCTTGAAGCACAAATTGTACTCTATACTTAAGCATTTCACATTCTCAAGAAGCTTTCATGTATGTTTTATCTACTGCTTCATGGAAGCTGACTCAAGAAAACTAATGGTGGGCCATGATATATGACAAGAACCTAAAATGACAGGGCAACATAAAGGTGGCAAGCTCTAGTTCACGGAGGAAGAGCAAAAAAAGTATGGCTTGACGGTAGAAACGAGGGGTTATAGCCAATTCACGTTCCAACATGCCCTAAACCTAGAAGATGCCATCATGGAGGAGCCAGCCGGTAAAACAACTTGTGGATCAGTGCAGACTAAAGAAGTATGTAGAGAAGGTTGGGTAGGCGGTCGATTAAAAGTGCATGGAATTTCTGAGGAGTTTCAATACCGAAAGAAACTATGGCATGGTGAAAATAAGAAAAGGGGAAGAAGCCCACCAACAAGTAGAGGTGGAATTGAGCCCTGCAATGGTAGAGAAGGCCCTAGGTTTGGCTAGGAGGAAAGAGAAATGCTCAAAGAGGGACATGTATAGCATGATGGGGATGAGCAAGGCTTCCATGTGCACAATGGATGGGATAAGCATGACAGACATCCCAAATCCTGAAATCAAATTGCAGGCAAATATGGTTCATGCCCTCTTCTCCAATCCAAGATACAATGCCCTTATGAATAGAATCGGGGTACCATTTGTTGGAAAGCATTGTATCTCGATCCCTAGATGAGGTGGATTGGAATGCCTTCCTGTGAAAGACCATCAAAAGTCAGCAAAAGCCTTGACCACAGGCACAACAATAGTAGGAGGGGAGTCCTCGGCCTCCACAACAAGGTTAGCCTAGAAAAAGGCCTCCTCTAAGGCATCCACCATTAGGTTCGGTGGAGTAATAACATCCATCATCTAGGAGGCTCTGAATTCCAAGAGGATCAAATAAGAGAGAAAAAGAAAAGTAGAGCAAGCGGCAAAAGAGTTGAGGAGAAAGGAAGATGAAGACATAGCCGAGGCCATGCACAGGTTAGTGGAGGAGACTTTGGGTATGGAAGAGGTAGTCACCATGAGTCCATAGAGGGAAGGAGACCCAAGTAGTAGTGCCTGAGCCTCAAAAATTGAAGCAGTCCCGATAATATTAGGCAAGGGCAAGGTCCCAATGCACCCCCTCCCATCAATCTTCATGTCCCATGCCACGACCACCTCGACTGCCCAAGACACTGCAGCTGCCATCATGGATACTAGCAAGCTAATGCCCATGATGTAGTTTTTGGTAATGAAGATGCAAGAGATAGCTCTAGATTTGGGAGCAAGGGTCCACACTATAGGAGCTAAAATACTAACCATAGACAACATCATGTCAAGGTAGGATCCCAAGAGGGAGAAGCTAGAGGCCTTCACGAATACAACATCCCCCATGACACCCATGACCAGAACATATGATGAGGATGTCAAAGAGCTCCTCACACAGCTAGAAAAGGCCAACGAGGAGAAGAGAGTGGCAATAGCCATGCTAGAGATTGAAAGAGAATCCTCAATAACACTCAGATTGGAAGCAACCCACCAGGCAACAAATCATCAACAAGAAATCCAAGAGCCAAAAGAGCAGCTCGAAGCCAAAGGAAGAAGATGAAGGAAAGTGGGAAGCAAGGTGGGCTGAGGAGAAATAGAACCTCCTAATAAGTATGCATCAACTTAATGAGGAGCTAGCAAAGTTGAGTGAAGAGCTGCAAGGGAATATGAAAAAAATCTTGGAGGCTACAGAGGAGCTAGAGGCTGCAACAGAAAAGAGGGAAAGAAGATATAAAAAAGAAATAGAGGACTTGAAAAAGAGGATTGCCCTAGAGTTGGAGAAACAAGGGAGACTAGAAAGGGAAATCAAATGCTTGGAGAAAGAGAAGGAAGAAGCCGTCAAAGAAGCAACCCAAGGGCTGCAGGAGGAGCTAAAGAACCTACAATGGGAGAGGTGAAGAAGATTAAAAAAATGGTCGAATCTAAAAGACAACATCAAAAAGGAAATCATGAAGCCCACATGCAGAAGAATGAAGATCTATCCAAAAGGCTGTCAAAAACTTCCATGCAGCTCTCCATGGCACAACAAGCCCAGAAGACAGAGCAATTGAATCACTAGAACAAGGAAAAAACACACATGATGGAAGTATGGAATGAACAATAGTAGGTGGTAATGATGTTATCTCAAAGAATGGAGAAGGGCAAGGAGTAATTAAAAGAGAGAGCCAAATAGTGGAAAGAGCACAAGTTCAAACGGGTGCGAGAACTTTCTGAGCGCTTGGCCATAGCAAAATGTGAACATGTGTTGGCAGAGGCTAGAACCAAAGCCACATAAGCAAGTTTAGAGGAGGCGCAACAAGCCATCTTAAGCACAATGCTCCATGTAATGCAAGTAGACAGCGAGGATTCCGTGGAGAGTACGAGAAGGAAGTTAGAATTGACCACTAGAGCCCTAAAGAACAGCTATACGAGCATGATCTCCCAAACGGAACCAGCCTAACGAGAAAAGAATAATGCTAGTATTTGAGGCTAAGGGCATCTCCACTAATGAGCGGAAGGAGCTAGGTTTTGAAGAGCCGGAGCAACAATTGCATCCACCCCTAGCTCCAACCCCACAAGAGCAACCACCAGAGGAAGGATCAGACTTCAAGCCAGAGCTAGGAGAAGAGAAACATGACCAAGATCTTAGCCCATCACTGCCAAATGTACTCCAAAAGATCTAGAAGGTAGCCAAGTACCCAAATGCATCATTGTAGCTAAGAGAAGAAGATGAGAATTGGTGGAGCAAGCATAGCAGAGAACTAGAACACAACCCCAATAGCTTCCTAGAGAGCCCATGCCACAACGCAAGGGTTGCTATCCTATCAATTGGCCCCATGAACTGAGTATTTGGGAGCAAGGAGAACTCCAAACCCGGCCCTTCGAGCTATCATTCCTCTACCCATGGGCCTGGACCGAATCCAACAAGTGGAAGTTGTGGACAACATAATTCAAACGGCCAAAAACTTGGCGAATTGATTGGTCACAAACTGTGTTAAAGATGCAGGATCTAGAGCATGACAAAGGCGGTAGCTATGGAGGATGGAACATAAAGACACAACTCATGTTGACATGACAATGTAGACAAGTGTTACACAAGTGAATTAGGTTTCAAGATTGAGACTTGAACTCATAAACACAATCTTGTGTATGGACAACAATGACACAGAAACTTGACATAAGAGACAAGTAGTATTGCATTATCATCATATGAAAGTGATAGTTCAAGTACATCATTATATAGAGTTCTTTGGTAGCACTTAACATCCACTGTGCATATGGGATTTTGTCTCTGTTCCTAGAATGGACTACATCTTCCTAGCCTAGCTATCCTATAAAAAGGGATTAGAGTAGGCATGATTGCAAGTATCTCAACAAAGTGGAGAATATTTATCACTGATGGAGGCGGGAGGTCCCAAACTACTGGCAAGACAAGGTGTACCAAATTCCCAAGATGGTCCAAGTCTATGAAGCACAACCCAAGTGGAAGAGAAGGATTTAGGATACAAACGTTGATGCAAGGATGGAATTTTTTGGCACATTCCCTGAAGAAATGAACTATCCTATCTACATACCCTACCCTCGCACGCAAGGAGTCGATTACAATAGGGAGGAGCATGGTAAGTATGACTTTCCCAAGATCTACAATGCCAATGCAGAGAATCCTGAGGAGTGCCTAACCTTCAAGGCAGGAGACATCCATCCTTCAATCACGTGCTTCCTCGAGGATTTCTCATTCTGCCCAAACTCCATTTTCATCACAACTTGTGATTCTCCTAGGACCATTAGGTTTCTACTAAAGCAAAAGCCAGCCTTGTCAAGGAGGCCCACCTACCTCCACTCTTTTTTTATCCCAACCTAGGAATAGATAGTTGTGCCATGTCCCGGTTAATGATGAGTTACCCTCTTTTTGTATGAAGGTACTCAAAGACATAAACGATAGCTAGTTCACAAGGTGTGGATACCCATTTTTGTCAACCACACCTCTTAACATCAGGGCCAATCTCAAGAGCTACATGCAAAGCCGTGCCTTTTTTAGTAAATTCCTTAGGATTAGAGGAGGACTTAGGTACAATCTAAGAGCACCCTTGTATCTATGATTTTGATTTTGTTTATTTATTTTTTAAAAAATTAAATAAAATAAAAAGACAAGAAAATAATTAAAAAGAGAAAAAGAAAGAAAAGGAAAGACTAAGTGCCTGAAATCATTTGAGTGCCACAATCATTGCACCTAGGATTTTTTACCTAGCACCATCCCCCACTTCATGCTTGGGGCACCTCAAGGGCAGAACTTCTAGACTTGTCTCCCTAAGCCATGCACTACACTTACAACAATGCATGAATTGGGTCCTCAAGTGTGGGACAACATCATAGGATTCGACCCAACTCATAGTTCCACTAACACAAGCACAATGCACCACGCGGCAAGGTAGACACTGCCCCTAGGCAGCGCACTATTTTTCCTTTTAGGAACAAACGGTTGCTCCTTGAACACTGCATCACAACTTGCTATGATGTTCTTTGCATCTTGGTCATATAATTTGTAAGACTTGTGCTTATCATCACTATAACCTTATTTCTTGATTTTAGGTTGTAACTTGTTTTTTCTCTCATCTAGAACATGTGAAAAACAATCAATCTAAAAGTTTTGAAATGAGAGATAAGAGTGCATTTGCCTAGCTTCCATAGCAGATGCAAATTTTAATATTAATAACTTTGCATAATGAATGAGGTTGAGAGGAGAGAGGAGAGTGAGAAAAAGAGAGAGAAAGAGAGGAAGAAGAAGAGAGAGAAATACTAGAAGAGGAGAGAGAAAGATAGGAAAGACAAGAAAGGGAAAGGAAGCTATGGAAGTTGAAATGAAGAGTCAATTTTTTATTATACATGGATATCCTAAACTGGGTCTATTATACCTTTTATACCCTAATCAGTGTGACTAAGTATCTAACCCCTAGTTCTCGTGCACCCCGCTTGTTATGTTCCATCCTGACCTCAAAAGTTTTTGCCTAAAAAAACTAAAGACAGTTAGAAGGATTTGTTAGAGTGGCTAGTGAGTGGGGTTGTAGAGTACTACTTTGATTAACATTACAATGAGAAGATTAGATGGGGTAGGGATATGTTTCCTCCAATGAGAATTAGGGCAAAGAGCAAGATATGGCTAACATGCATGCTGTGCGCATGGTTTCACGGGAACAGTGCCACCAATTCATTTTAACTAAGGGCATGAAGACTATGGACAATATGTTGTCCACCACATGCTTGTTGAGGTATATTTGCCATAACTTTTGATGGGTTGCTCCAACTGGGGCATGCCACATGTCAAAAAAGAGCTTATAATGAGCACTTTAGCCAATGTACGAAGCACATGGCTGTAATTAATGGAGAAACAAAAATTTTCTAGAACAGTGTGCAATCTACATGTAGTGTGGGGTCAAAACAAGACATATCCATCTAGTCTTTAGCCCGTTGGGCCTCTTGGAGGTGAGAAAACTCTTCCATGATAGTGATTGGGTACCAAGAGCCTTCTTCCATGGGTGAGAATTACCATTTGATGAGGTATTCCTTGATGAATTGAGATCTCAAGTGTTTACTTCATTACCCAATGATTTCCTTACATTTATACTAAATGAGTCTGTCTTTGTCAATGAGAGGTAGCTCTTCCACATATATTGTGAATCTTGGTGATGGGGGGAAGCTCTAACTAGTAAGCCAAATCATCAACTCCCTAAAGGATCTGGTAGGGGATATAGAAATGATGGGCTATCTTGTTACTATGCTACCCTCCTTGAGAGTGGAGTAATGGGACTTAGGTACTTTCAAGAGAACCATCTCTCCCTCTTGGAATTTCAAATGCCTTGTTTTCTCATCAACATAAAGTTTCATGTGATCTTGTGCCTTCTAAAGATTCATTTTTCATTATTGAAGCAAGGCATACATGTACTCTAGCTTCTTTTTACTGTGGGATTGATCTTGTAATTGAACAGTACCATAGGGAGGGGAACCTTATACCTATATAGTGCCTCAAAAGGAGAAACCCCAATGCTAGAGTGGGTGAGGTTGTTATTTGCAAATTTAGCCAAGTGGAGCCACATATCCCAATTGTATTATACAACATAGCAAAACTGCCATAGATAGAGCTCAAGTCATTTATTTATCCTTTCTATTTGACCATTAGTCCATGGTGTTATGCAACGGATGGAGCAAGCTTGGTGCTCATAGATGTGGAAATTTCCTACCAAATTTTGCTCATAAACTTGGCATCCTAATCATGCACTATGACTTGGTAACCCATGCACCTTAAACACATGCTCCATAAATTGAGTGGCCACTTGGGATGCAATATACTAAGTCTTAGTTGGGATGAAGTAGGTAGCCTTAATGAGATGGTCAACTACCACATATGTAATGTTTCATTATTTCTTGGTGATGGGCAGGCTAGTAATAAAATCATAGTCATATGTGTCCATTTTCCTTCAAGAATATGCAAGGGCTGCAAGAGACCAACGGGTCTAAGCATACTATCCTTATTCAATACAAATGGTCACAAAATCCTTGATATCCCTCCATAGGTGCTTCCATGGGACCAAATAAGGCCATTTTTGGGCTGATATTGGGAGTTTTCATCTATTATCCCATGCTATAATTTTTGAAATATGTGGCTGAAGTCCTCATTCAGCAAATAGGCCTCCTAAAGCTTCTCAATCCAATTACTATGTAACTTTGAAATGGAAGACACTCTGCATGCACACATATGTGATAGTGAATCAGACACTATATTGTCTTTGCCCCTAGTGTGAGTCAAAATCATAATTTTGTAAAGTTGTCTTCCAGTCAAAGTGGAGCCCCAAGAGGAACACCAAGGAAAAGGGAATTCTCTTGCAAGAAAATCTATCTTGTAACATCAACAAGCTTGTTTATCATGTTTCATATGATCACAATGAAGAAAAGAACACCAGGCACAACAAATCTTCATGCAGCATCATGTAGATCTCCCACGGTTTTTAATAGAATCAACCATATTCTTCAATATCTTCACAAAATCCATCAATAGAACAAAGAAAGCAAAAGAATACACCATCTTTGAATGGAAATACATCACATAATATTCATCTTCAATATCTTCATAGTCTTCTCTCTCAATCTCTCATATACAATCACTCTGTTTTTGTAGAATTGGCTATCTCTGACTCTCTCTCTCTCTCTCTCTCTCTCTCCATCAATAATACATCATATCCTCACTAAAATCTCTCAAAATCACACTCAATAATCACTCTTAGGTCGTGGATACCCCTCCCAAGAGGTATGTCTGATATGAAGGGTCACCAGAGCCACTACAGTGTCTCTTCACAGCTCACTACTGTCACTTCACTCTAGTCTTCACTTGAGTCTTCAGCAGCTACTTCTTCCACTTCTTTCAGCTCTTTTGCACTTGTATTCACCTCTTTCCAAGGCTAGAAAACTTTCCCAAAGTCACACATACATTCCACAGAACACTTACAAAAGCATACAGAAAAGTCTACAGAACAGTACCAGAAGAGCTACAGTACAGAACAGAACAGAGACAGAACAGAAGCAGAAGCTCTACAGAAGACCTACAGAAGGTTACAGAAGATTATCAAAACCACATAACTCATTCTCAAACCATTCCAAACTCTCACAAACCATTCAATAAACTTTCTCAATATCTCATTCTTCATCAATCAATACTCCATCCCTCTTCACAGAAGACAATCAGAACAAAACAGACCAAAACAGAAGGTTTACAGAACCCATCAGAACCTATCAGAACATCACAGAACCACCAACAAACATCATGATCTTCCAAAACACAATCAATATCATCCAAAACACTCTCAAACCACTTCCAAATCAATCAATCATCTCATAAAATCAACCATTCAGCTCTCAAAAACAACAAAAAACAGCCAAAAAACAAGTCATTTCAACACTCAACATATCCCCACACTTAATAAGGAAGCGTCCTCGCGACCCAGGAAAAAGGGAATACAAGTTCAGGAAAAAGCTCAACTTTGATCTTCAATATCTTTTCACAAAGAATCCATCCACCACGACCCCAACTTATAACCTGTTTCTGATATAAATTACAAAGAAAGGAAAACTCTTTATACATTAACACCTCTTATCAAACTAAAAATCACCACAAATTTGTAAAGGATATAAGAGTTTGCTTCTTCTTCATCAGCATCTTCTTCAATTCTCCAACCATGACCCCAGCACCACAATTCTCCAAAACATAGCTCGTACATGAAAGCCAATAGGAAACCACCACGTTCGTTTGACATAAAGGAACTCACAACACAAACACTAATACACAACACAACCATCTGAATGACTTCTTCAAAAAG
The DNA here is from genome assembly GCF_053477565.2 of Lygodium microphyllum. Lineage (NCBI taxonomy): Eukaryota > Viridiplantae > Streptophyta > Polypodiopsida > Schizaeales > Lygodiaceae > Lygodium > Lygodium microphyllum. Next base: position 32,960,162 of record NC_141141.1, read on the forward strand.
AGAGGTGTTCATTAAAAAGCTTCCATTATACATTGGAAAGGCATCAATGAAGATGATCCCTCTTAAAAGATTGATGTTGTCGGAATCGATCCATAGATAAGGATTCATCTACAAAGTTTTTAGGAGGATTTTGAAAAAAATTGGAGATAGCACATCCTTTCCAACAGGACCAAGTATCTGCTAGGCAAACAGAGGGCATGAAAATACAATATCTCCAGCTGTTGGGAATCAATGCTAACATTGACATTCATGCACAACTTTGGAATAGGCTTTGAATCAGTATGAGAGTGCCTATGCATATAAGCCAGGTACCAAGCAAAGTGAGCAGTTAATCTCACTGAGGGATCTGTAGACTGTGAATATTGTTGGGCAAAATGAACATAGTTTTGATAAGCTTGACTGGAAGCTGTCCATTCTCCTGGAATTACTGGCCAATTAATCTGCGGTCCTGTAAGGCAATCATCCGAACTCCATTCCCTTCTTCTGAAAATCTGATTATCAAACCCGTCACAGTCACTAACCAACTGAGGTGGATGAGATATGGAAGTGTTAGGAGAGGGTAATGGAATAAGGGAAAGTGGATGAAGAGAAGGATAGGAAAAATCATAAAAGGAAGAAAAGGTTAAAGAAGGAGTGGCAAAAATTTGTAAGGAATCACTAAGGAACGGTGTTAACTGATAAATAGGAAATGTGGAGGGTACATTAATGAGGGGTGAAGGACAGGGTGGAGAAGGGGAAAATACCCTATCCTCAATAAAGGAACAATAAGTGAAAATAGGAATTTGAGGGAAATTTGAAGGTTGGAAAAGAAGTGGTAAAATTATTGTGGAATTAGATTGACAAAGGGAAATATATATAGCATAGCGGTGAGCCATTTGTTGGTAACAGAGGAGGGTAGGAACAGAAGGTCCCAAGAGAGATCGTCTATGATAGGCATCAAAGAAGGTAGCATCAAATGGATTATGTTTGGAAAGATAGGTTAAGAGATCCATCCTGAGTTGGTTAGTACTCTGGGCAAAGGTAGGAGCTGTGTTTTGTCTTTGATTTAGGACCACCGAATCAATCATGGGATGCCACGAACTATCATGACAATCATCTACTTTGGAGGAATAACTTTGGAACATGTCAGCTATGCGCAACTCCAAATGATTGACATACAAAACAGCCTGTAAGTACCACATCCCCCACATACCATGCCATATCTACCTCATCTGGAATTAAAAGTCTCCTCGTAGATACATGTATGACATCAACATAGTATCTGGTGTGACAGAATCTTCAAAGACCATTCTGACTACCTCTGTCAACAACTCAGCAGACCAAGCCCCACTCCAGCCATCCTCTGGAAAAGGTAAATCCATCGTGGAAAGCTTCATATAGAAGACCAACTTCTGTAAGTGGTAGTGGACAAAGAAAGAATGGTCGGGTAAGACATATTCCTGAAACTGCTCAAAGGTAGACCATAACAAGTCCATTCTGGACTGCAATCTTTCCACTTTATCTTGGAATAGAGAGCACAAAGTAGCCTGTCTCTATAGGGCAGCCAAGTCCTGCTGTGAAAGAGAAGAAATTAATGGAACAGGAGGGCTTGGAGGAACAGAGCGGGACTTTGCAAGCTGATCTTGCAACTGCTGGATTTGGGAGGCTTGGTTGGCCACTGTGTCATTAGCCATCTGTAAAGCTAACAGTTTGTCATCTAAGATAGCAAGGAATTCCGTCGCTTCTCTGGACATCCTCTCCTTCTCTGCTGAAAGGCTAGGAACCTGTGATTGAGCCTCTAGTAACTGGGTCTTCAATGAAGAAATCTCATCGCTTTGGATGGCAACCAGTTGGGTTTGCTATTCCATTTACTTAAATAAATCTGCTAGGGTATCCTTAGCAGAAGCTAACTCAGATGTTGCCTTATGCAACTGGTCTTTGGACTGCATGAGCTCTTCATAAAAAGATGCGTACAGCTGTTGAACACAGGCTGTCACTGACAACTCAATGGAACTTTGAATATCCTTGCAGAGGAAAGAAATGGCATCTTCTGAGACGAGACTGTTCAGGGAGGGAACTGAGATCTCCAAAGATCCTTCTCGATGTGCTCAGAACAGGTTATTACAAGTGAGATACCCAGGGAGTTCACTGCCAGAAGTAGCAGGGATAGGTACTGAAGGAAGTACAGAATGGGCTTTATCTACTACCCTTTTCAAGCGTTTGCGCTGTATGACCAGGGGAGGCGGAGAATCATCATCCTCAATGTCAATGGGTTCTGACTCTTCTGAAGGTGGAGGAGGAGGTACTGGATCTGATGGAGGAGGTGGAGGCACAGTTTTCTGTAAACCTGAATAGGTCAAGAAGGCAGACAAATATGATCCGTATGTAACATTGGTAACATTACCCCTGGTGACTTTAACAAAATGCTGATCCATTTTAGTAAGGAGGTAAGTGCTCCAATCAATAGCAACTCCTTTCAACACCATCCTGGAAGCTGTGAAAAGCTCTTTGGACAAATAATGGGATGGCGTTTTGGCAGGCATAAACCTGTCCTGAAGGAACTGACAGATCGTCTTCCATACGGGATCAGTAATCATAGAAAAGGAAACTCCTGAAGAGTTTATCACTTTCTTAACATCAAGGACTTCCCTTGTCTGCTTCTGCAACAGCTTCAGAATCTCTTCATTAGAGAAGAGTTGACGAGTGGTCACAAAAGGTTCTCCTTTAAAGGATAAAGATAGAGCCTTCCCTAGGCCTCGAGATGTCAAAGTCATAGACATTCCTTGGACTACACCTGTCTTCTTGCTGTAAGAGGCCAGGAACTCATCACATAACGACGGATCCTCCGGAAGCAATGGAAAAGGAGTGGCCACAAAAGCAACAAGTCCTGCCTTCGTAAGAGGCTCAAAAGTAAGTAGGGAAGAGTAATCCCTACTAACTAATGGGACGTACTGGATAGGGGGAGGAGCATGAGAAGGCGCCATTCAGATGGTTACACACACACCACAAACACTGACAATCAAGGAGAATGCCTGCAAAGCAACAGACAAAAACCAAGGATAAGAGAATTACCAATAAAATGTGACACGACCTACTAACCCCAAGCAAACCACATTCGAGAAAAAAAAGTCGACATGACCTTGAGACAAATGCGACCGAAAGCTTCATGCGATGCATCAGACAAACACCCTGAACCCCGTATCAGGCAATAAAAGAAAAAAAACTGCATACCGTACCCTTAACCGTAACTAAGACAGGAAACCAAAACCATACCATATCCGACACATATCAATACTACATCAATGATAAACCAAGACTGGACCATGGAAAACAACTCTAATGACGGCGCAAACCCATCCCTCGAAACGGTTCATTAAAAAGGGGAAGTAAGTGCAGTGAGGGGGGAATTAATTTAATGAAGGGTTCATTTTAATTAATGATTAAAAATGGGTGAATTTTTATTAGGTGATAAACCTTAGCAAGAAAACGGCGGTTCCTTATTATAAATTAAATTACCAATTATTAGGTGAAGCGGTGCAGTTATTCGATTCCCGGACTTCGATTCCCGACTGGGTCTCTAAATGCAATTCATTGATTACAAATTAAGGTGATGTGGAGCGCTTTTTTGCCAGGCGTGCTCATGTGACGGCTGGTTTATTTTAATTTAAAATTTAAAGTGCCTCTTTAGCACACGTAGCGCGTGCTAAGTGAACGGCTGGTTTATTTTAATAAAAAAGTATGTGTGTTTAGCGCGAATGCGCGTGGAAACTGTGGGTGAATAAAGAGTTCATTTTAATAATTAATTTGTGATTAAGGGGGAAAATAAAAATAAATAAAGCACATAAAATAAATACCTGGAAGGGGTGTGTATGTAATGCAGAAATGCGCACGGAAGAGTCCACCAAAAGAAGGAAATCCAGGAAAGGAAAAGTAAAGATCACTGATGAAACAACAATAACAACACCTTAGCGGATGTGTGGATTTGGGTTGTGTTGGTTGTTTATTTTGATTTTTATTTTTTATTTTTTATTTTTTATTTTATTATTATTATTATTATTTTGTGTTAAGTTGTGATGATTTATGGTTGAATAAATGGAAAATGATGAAGGGAGATGAGGGGAATTTTTTAGAATTTTTTAGAATTTTTTTAGAATTTTGTACTATTTTTAAATGAATTTACTACATTTATTGGCAATTTGGAGGTGAAATTAGGAAATATTGAATTTTCAGAAATTATAGGGTAGGCAATTGCCAGCGGACAAACTCCCAAAAATTGGCAAAAGGCAAAAGGAATTTTGAGAAATTTTTCTGAATTTTTTTAATGGAAAAATTAATGTAGTGATTAATTAAATCACTTAAATCACATTAATCAGATAAGTCAGTGAGGCATAAGTCAGTTAAGTCTGGTTAGTGGGGTAAGTCATGTTAGTCTGCCCAAGTCAAGTCAGGTTAGTCAAGGTTGCTTAGGTTAGTCAACTAGGCTAGGTTAGTCAACTAGGTTAAGTTAACTAGGTAGGGGTTAGTCAACTAGGTTAAGTTGGGGTTAGTCAACTAGGCTAAGTTGGGGTTAGGTTATTAAGTTGACTACGGTTAGGTTAGTCAACTAACTAGGGGAGGGTTAGTAAACCTAGTTAAGGTTAGGGTTAGTTGAACGAGAGGGTGGGATTCAAGTAACTACAATTGGATGAACTAGGGGGGGGTTAGACTAATTGGGGGGGTTAACTAACCTAACTAGGGTTAAACTAACTAGGGGGTTAGTTAATTGGGGGGTAACTAACCTAACTAGGGTTAAACTAACTAGGGGGGTTAGTTAAACTGAGGAAAGTTAATTAAGCTAAGTAAGTTAGTTGGAGTTAGTGGGGGACCTGGAGGTACAGGGAGGAGGAGGAGGTGGAGGAGGAGGAGGAGGAGGAGGAGAAAGGGGAGGTGTGGCGGTGTGGCCGGCGGCGACGGCGGCGGCGAAGGCGCGACGAGGGCGGCCGAACGGGCGGCGGCGACGGCTCCACGGCGCGGCGGCAACTCCACGGCGCGGCGGTTCCACGGGCGCGGCGACGACGGCAGGGGGAGGGGAGAAAAACGGCGGGGGAGGGGAGAAGAACGAGGGGTCGGGGGCAGACAAGGGAGAGGGGAAAGAAGGGAGGAAGTCAGCGGGCTGGCGGGCTGGCGGGCTGGGGGAGGAGGAGGGAAGAGAAGGGAAGGACTGCGGCAGAGGAGGGAGAGGGAAGAAAAGGGAGGAAGTCGGCGGGCTGGCGGGCTGGGGGAGGAGGAGGGAAGAGAAGGGAAGGATTGCGGCAGAGGAGGGAGAGGGGGAGGCAGGCTGGGGGAGGAGCACAGACGGCGGGGGGAGGGGAGAAGAAGGAGAGGGAGATCGGCTGGGGGAAGGGGAAGGAGGAGAGGGAGAGAGAGAGAGAGACGCACAGAGAGAGAGAGAGGGAGAGAGAGAGAGAGATGGGTGGTTGGGGGGAAGGGGTGAGCAGTTAGGGGAAAGGGGTGGGGGGCCCATGGGGGGGCCATGGGTTGGGCAGGTGGGGGAAAGGGTAGGGGGCAAGAGGGTAAGGGATGGGTAGGGACAAGGGCGCGTATCCCTGTCCCGCGCATGTGCGCGGGGCGGGGTAAAAAAATTTACCGTGACGGGATTGAAATGACGCTGGGAAGACGGTACAGGTTATGCGGACACGACCGGGGCGCGTGGAGACTCGTAAAATCGAAAAAGGGCGCGATCACGCGCAAAACAGGCGCGAGAAAAAACGTAAAAATAAAGAAAAATTAATAACTCCCAATCGGGACGTCAAAACGACATAGTGTAAAAACAAAAAGTGGGTAGGACAACAGGGGAAAAACAAGAAAAATATATGACAGAGGCTCCGGGAGGGGTAAAGGGCGGTCACGTGCAAAAAACACAAAAAACGAACCAAAAAACACAATTAAAAATTAATAGCGAAAAATCCGTGCATCGGAATGAGGTGCAGAAAAAAGGAAAACTATGCAGAAAGATGTGCCCGACAATCCTATCACATCAAAACATAATTCCGACGGAGATAAGATGTGTTCACATGGGAAAAACCCAAAAAATAACCCGAAAATGGGATCGGAAATTAATATCGGACAACCCATTCACCGGAATGACATGCAGTAAGAAGGAAAAATGTCCGCAGGAAGGGGTGGCACAGGGTTTTCATGTTAAACCGCAGTTCCGGTGGAAGTAAGAGGGGTTCACATGTGAAAAACTCCAAAAATACTCCCGAAAACTCATTTAAAAATTAATAAATAAAAATCCGGAAGTCGAAAAAGGGTGGACGAAAAAGGAAAAAGGTAGGGGAAGGCACAAGGGACATGGCTATCAAATCAAATTGGAATTCCGATGCAAATAGGGCAGATTCACATGGAAAAATGTCAAAAATACGCAGAAAAAAATCTTAAAAAATCGGAAAATTAATCATGGACAAACCGTGTATCGAAATGATGCGGAACAAAAAGGAAAAATATCAGGGAAAAAGTGGTTGGCAGGGCTAGGACGACAGATCACGGTTCCAAAGCAAGAAAAGCGCGTTCACATGGGAAACCGGCTAATTTGCGCAAAATGCTTTAAAAATTAATAACTCAAAAACCGTGCACCGGAACAGGGGTAGGTAAAAATAAAAAATGGTCAATTCAATGGGAGGAACAGGGCTATAATGTTGGATTTGGATTTTGGTGAACGTAGGGTGCATTCACATGGCAGGACCTCAAAATCAAGGAATGAAGAAAAACTGGAAGGGAACAGCCCCAAGGGTGGGTGGAACATAACCGAGTGGGTGGGAAGGGATCCCAAGAGGGTAAAAGCAAGTCATGGCATGCATGCATAAACAGGTTAAGGCAGATGCAGAAGATATACAATGTAGACGCGCAGGGACGCGTCCCCACACTTAAGACCTTAACGGATAGGGTTAACCGAACAACAGGGACGTAGGACCACGTCACAGACCATCCACTAACTTCCCCATACTTAAAACATGACCGGCACGAAGAAACCAAAGTGTAGGGTTAGAAAAACTTGGCTCGTTTCGTCAAGAATCAAGGTTGAGTATCGATGGCACGTCCAGTGTGGTTGTCGGCGCTGGAGGGACCAAGGCATCTTTACAGCGCACGTTCGTCATGGCAGGGACCACGCGGCAGTACCCAGGGAGGTAGCTGATGGAAGGAATCGCAGGAAATTCGTCGATGATGAGGGATACTACACTCAACTCACAATCACTCAATTGGAATGAAAGAACAGTCACTCGCCCCATGACTAATATCACTCTCGGAAGAATGATTAAAACCCATATCTCATACCCGGTTGAGGAATCAACAAGGGGGAAATAGTGCAAAGGGAGTATGCCAGGGTACACAGTTGATGGTGCATTAGTGCGTCCAACCCGTCTGGCATAAGTGCAAGGAGGAAGGCAAGGGAGCCTTACAGTGCAATGTACAGAACAGGGTGATGTGTCTTGTGATGACGGCAAAAACCCATCTCGTGGGTGCACAGGGAAACGGGAACATACCTGACTCCAAGTGTCGTAACGTCCCTCAATCTCACCTCTCGGTAATTGATTGAAGAAACTCCAGTCACACTCAGCCCACCCTCTGTCTCACTCTCTGTTGATAGATACAGAAGGGCAGGCTTTTCCTAAAACCCATTGATGTAATCCTCACGGTCGCTTGTGCAAAGGTTGTATGCCTTGTGCGCATTTGATGGTGCAACAGTGCATCCCGCCCTGTGCCGGCATACAGTGCAAGAAGGAAGGCAAGGGAGCCTTATGGTGCAGTGCACAGAAACAAATTGTGCTTTGTGCTTTGAGAGGCCCATCCCGTGTGTGCAACACTTCATTCACACTACTCACCTCTCATTTGATTTGAAGGGAAAAGACTGGTCTCTCTCCCCACCCTCTGTCTCACTCTCTGTTGATAGATACAGAGGGCAACCGTACTCACTTCCCCATCCGGTTAGGATGAAAGCTCACATCACTCGATTGTTTGTCGATGAAGATCACGTCATCAATTGTTGAAGAGGCATACCCAGGGAGGTAGCCATCGAATCGAACGTTGTATTGGACAGGAACATGTTGTCTGCTAGAGGACAGGTAGTCACTTTGTAGAGGGACCCAGGACACAGCGTACCAAGGGAGGCAGCTTCGGAATTGGATCCTAGGGATATCAATTAATGAATCCACTTTCTGGACTGTTGGGTGTTACCACCTTTTCCACAGCCAGCCTCTCGCCCAAGGGTGTTTACCACCTTTTCTTGGCACGAGGCCTGCTATGACAGGGAATTGCTTCCTTTTCTTTCATAACAGATTTGTTTTGTTTTTTTTTTTCTTCTTTGTTTTTTTTTTCTTTTTCTTATTTTCCCCTATTCCCGAGGGTGTTTCCATCTTTTCTCGAAGAATAGGTCGGTATGACAGGGACCTAAGTCCTTTTCTCCCATGTCCAATATGTTTTGTTTTTTTTTTCTTTTTTTTTTTCAAATTGAGCAAGGGCATGGTAGAAAAACCATGTGTCAGAACCAACCTCTCCACTGATGCTGGTGGAAAATAGAGGATAAGAGATCAAGGCTGGAAGGGGGTTTTGAGGGGACAGAGGGTTGCGCCCACTTCATCAGAAGTGGCTGAAGAACGGGTATCAGAAGTAGCATCATAAGAAGTACAGTGCCGCGCCAACGAGGGAAAAGATCAAGTGACCGTAATTGTCAAGATCCCCAAGGAGGGAAGTACTTCTTCAAGCGATATCCATTGATCAGAAAGGGATCATCAGAGGCATCAACGGTCTGTACTTGGACAGAGCCATTAGGGTTGACGGCAAGTACCTTATAGGGGCCCATCCACCGCTGTTGGAGCTTGCCAGGAAACTTGCCAAAGCGTGAATCATAGGCTAGGACCAAATCACCTTCTTTAAACTCCTTGTGCTTGATGAAGCTGTCATGGTAAGCCTTGCGTCGAGCTTGCGTGGCTTCCATGCACTGTAGAGCCATCCTACGAATTTCGTCCAAACATTCCAAGTGCAGGAGACGGCGTTGCAGTGAATCATCCTCCCCCAAACGCTCTTTGATAGCCACTCTCAAAGAGGGTAGTTCCAGTTCAACCGGAAAAATAGCTTCTGTACCATACACCAGCTGGAAGGGTGTCTGTCCTGTTGCTGCTTTATGAGAGGTTCTGTATGCCCAGAGGGCCTCTGTAAGTCGATCATCCCAATCACGACGATGTGCGGCAATTGTTCTTGTCAAAATCGAGCAGAGAATGCGATTCGTGACTTCGACTTGGCCGTTGGCTCTGGGATAATAAGGAGTGGACTTGCGATGGCGGATCTTATACAACTCTGTCAACTCTTCCATGACTTTGTTGAGGAAATGAGTGCCTCTATCACTTACCAGCTCTAAGGGACTGCCAAAACGGGTGATGATATTCTCGTACATGAACAGGGCCACGCTGTTACCATCGTCCCGCTTTAGGGCTTTAGCTTCACACCACTTTGTGACATAATCCGTACATACGAGGATGTATCTGTTCTGTTTCCTTCTGGTGGGAGGGTCGATCGGACCTACGAAGTCAATGCCCCACTTCTCAAACAGCTTCAACGAAAGGATAGGTTGCAATGGCATGGCACTTGCCTTCGTGGGTTTCCCCATTCTTTGACAAGCATCACATCTTTTACAGTAATCATAGGAATCTTTGTGGATGGTAGGCCACCAATATCCTGCTAGCAGAGCCTTCCTGGCTGTAGCTTCTCCTGCAAAGTGACCTCCACATGGCTCGTCGTGGCAAGCCTTCAGAACAATCCCAATCTCTTCTCCTGCAACACATCTTCTGAGTACTTCATCTTTGCCTTTCTTGTACAGTGCACCACCTAGCAGGGTGTAGGGGGCTGATTCTAACATGAGCTTCTTCCTTTCCCGACTAGAGATACCAGGAGGGTACTGTTGGGTTGCCAGCAGATTGGCAATGTCTGCATACTAGGGAGTTATAGTCTCTACCAAGAATAGGGAAGCATCAGGGAGGTCTGGATCATCCTGCTCCTCGTCTGCAGTTTGTGGGATACGCGACAGATGATCAGCCAGAACATGGGAACGACCAGGCTTAGTAATCACCTCAAAGTCGAACTCCTGGAATAAAAGGAGCCATCTCATCATACGTCCTTTCACATCTGCTTTGTTCATCAAGAAGGACAGGGCCTCATGATCCACATAAAATTTAAAGTGGGTGGATAGGAGGTAGTGGCGAAACTTTTCCAGGGCAAACACCATTGCCAAGCACTCCAGCTCGGTCACTGTATAGTTCCATTCCCTATCAGTGACTTTTCGGCTTGCATAATAGATCAGTTGATCCAGCTTCGAGGGGCCCTTTTGGCAGAGGACAGCACCTAAACCTTCAATTGATGCATCAGTGTGTACATGGAACTCTTTCGTCCAATCAGGAGGTTGCAGAATGGGTGCTTCTATCAAACACTGCTTCAGAGTGTGGAAGGCTTTGTCACATTCTTCTATCCAAGTAAACTCTGCATCTTTCCTCAGAAGCTTGTGCAAGGAAGTTGCCTTTGTCGCAAAATGGGCTATAAACCTTCTGTAGTAACCCACATAGCCTAGGAATCCCCTCAACTGTTTGAGGTTGGTGGGTGCTGCCAGAGCTGCAATCTTTTCAATCTTTGCAGGGTCTGTTGATATCCCTTGTGCAGAGACAATGTGGCCCAACAGAACTCCAGAAGAGACCCCAAAGATGCATTTGTCGGGGTTGAGGGAAATCCCATACTCCCGGCATCGGTCAAAGCATTGCTCCAAATGTCCCCAGTGTTCACTGATCAAACTATAGACACAGAAGTCATCTAAATATACCTCAATAAAGTCGTGTAGATGATTTTGAAATGCGGCCATCATGACTCGTTGGAAAGTAGCAGGGGCATTGCATAGCCCAAATGGCATCACTCGGTAAGCGTAGGTCCCCCATTCTGTGGTGAAGGTTGTTTTGGACTGGTCTTCTTCTGCGATTTGGACTTGGTTGTATCCACTGAATCCATCCAGAAGGGAATAAAGCTCATGTCCTACCACTGTGTCCAACAGTTGGTCTGTGAAAGGGATAGGAAAATGATCATTTTTCGTCTTGGAATTAAGCTTTCGAAAATCCACACATATTCGCAATTTTCCATTCTTCTTGGGTACAACCACGATGGGTGAAACCCATTCACTATTTGCCACTGGATAGATGAACTCGGCTTCCAGAAGCTTCAGCAGCTCCGCTTTCACCAATGTGGAATAATTCGGGTTCATTCGCCTCTGTCGTTGCCGTACTGGCTTGGCATCAGGCTCCAAGTCAATATGATGTTGACATATTGTGGGATCAATCCCCTTTAGGTCTTTGTAGGACCACGCAAACACGTCCAAATTTTCTTTCAACAAGTTGTACAAGGTTGACAACTCCTCTTCTGGGAGACTGTTACCCACCTTCAAGTGGCGTTCAGTGCCTTCTGCATCCACAAAGGTTAACTGCCTTTCACCTTCTACTTCACGGATGAAGGTCCCGCGGACTGCTTCTGGGTATAGATCCGACTCCTTCAAGGGAGTGGTATCCTCTTCTGATGTCCCACTAGAACCAACTTCTTCTTTTGGTGGAGACTTAGGTTGCTTCTTAAGATGTTGAAATGGGATAAGAGCCGTTTCAGGTTTGGTTTCAAGATTAATTACCTCTTGGCGTGAAGACTCATCTTCTGATGATGACACATCCAGGAACGTCACATAACAGGGACCCTCTGATGCCTGTTGGGTTGGTGGGTTCGGTGCTTGTTGGCACGGTGCATCATCATCATCTTTCTTTGGCAAGGATAGGTTAGAACGGCATGAGCCACTGCTGAAAGACGGCTTGTTCTTCTTAATCCACGTCTTATAAAGGTTTTGCATATGAGAAGATCCATTTACCAGACCAAATGGTATCATTACCATTCTGTCCCGTAGCATGAGCTCATCGGCTTCTGATGCTTCTGGAACTTCTTCCTCAAATGTATCCTCTTCAGGTGGGATAGATTCTTCCATTTCACTTTCATAATTCTCTTCGTCCATATCATATCCATCCTCTTCTGTCTCTGTCTCTGCTTCTGCTTTTGTCTCTGCTTCTGTTTCTGGTGTGACCATGTAACAGGGAGAGCAGTACATCCATGCTTCTATCTCACTGTCAGAAGTGATTTCAGAAGTCATTTCTGGTTCAGGCAGGAAGTATTCACCCATTGATAATGGCTTTGCATCTTTTGGAAGTCGGCTTACAGTATCCACTGTTAAGGAATGTGCCACTATTTTCTTGGGAAGGATCTGTTTGACAGCATCTTCATCTGCTGATGTTCCATCTGTAGCCTCATTAGGGGAGTCAGAAGATAATTCCAAGGAGGTGGATCCATGTCCTTTTTGAGAACCATACAGTTTCAGCACCACTTTGTTGGGTCCTCTACCCAAGGTCAAGGTTCCTTTGAACCAATCCGTCCTTGCTCGGGCTTCAAAAAGCCATGGTCTGCCCAGTAACAGAGGATAAGATGTACCATAAGAGTTTGGCTTCACCACCAAATAGGTTAGCCAATAATCTTTTCCAGCCACTATAGTCTTCACATATGGGAGAATGCCCAAAGGCTTGATTCTGCTATGATCCGCCAGTCTGATGAGCCATTGGGTGGGTTGCACACCTTGTAGGCCTAGATCCTTCATTGTCACATCCATCATAATGTTTACTGATGAACCACCATCAATCAGTGTGTTTGCAATGAAGCAGCCTTCTATCCACACGCCAGTCTCTGGAGTACCCGGATCTAGGAAAGCGTTAGCCACATCCACTTCTTTTATAGGCTCTGGAGCCTTGTTGGGCTTTGTTGCTGTTGAGGGTGCAATCCTTAAACCACGTCGTCTTGTCAGTATACTTTTGAACCTTTTCCGGCAACTGGGAGACAACATCAATAATTGTCGGAATGTGAGGTTTGGTCTAAAGGTATCTAGATCTCTGACCAGATTGTATTCCTTAATAGGATCCACTGGCTTTTCTAACCGATTAGGGAATGGGGCAACACCCATTTTCATTTTTCCTCTTTCTTCCAACAGAGGAATTACAGGAACTTCTTCTGCCACTTGTGGCACTTCCTCCTCTTCTGTATCCTGGACCTCTGGTCCTGTCTCTGTAACTATCTCTGTAACTCTCTGTGGCACTGTAGGGCTCTGTACGGCACTGTTAGGCTCTGTTCTGTTCTGTTCTTCTGGTGGAAGATTGAACTTCACTGTTCTGGCAGGAGGGTTATTTTCTTTCTAGATAGGTGGTTCCTTCTACTTTGCACGCGTGATGGCAGCAACTTCCAATTCCACTAAATTCGAGGTAGGCTCTTGGGCCTTGGCTGGACTATCAGTAGCACTGTTTTTCACTGGGGCTGGGCTTGGACAGTCTTTTGCAGTGTGGCCTTCTCCTTTGCATCGACTGCATAAGGGCTTGTAATCCACTGACCTTCGAGGATTTGGACAATTTGGTGAAATGTGTCCATTTTCTCCGCATATGTAACACTCCACTTCTGATCTCTGACCACCGCCAGACTGTCTTCCTCTGTAACTTTGAGAGGGAAATCTTCTGGGTCCGAAATTAGGACCAAACTCTCTAGGCTTAGGTCCAATATCTTGTGTTTTCATTTTGGATTCCAGCAAGTTAAATCTTGCGTCTTCTTCCTTCCTTCTCCTATCATGCATCTCCTTCAGAGAGCAAATGTCCTCTGTATGATTCTTTCGCAAATAGTAGGAACAGAAGGCTCCAGGGATGGTTGGTTTCCATGTACATTCAGTGGCTAAATGGCCTGCTTGATGACACTTACCACACCAAGTATTTGACCGCATCACATCTCTTCCTGCTCATGCAACGTTGGATATGCTCGTTGTGTTCACTTTCAGCGTCTGTAGTTGTTCTGTAATCACATCCATCAACTCCTTTTTGATGTTTGCAACTGAGTTGGATAAATAATCCTTCAAGCTTTCTCCTCCTGACGTACTGGCAGGAGGGTTTTGAGGAGTCTCTGTAATCACTGCATAAACGGGTTGGACTGGTGCAGAGGGGTCTCTGTTCTGGTTCTGATTCAGGGCCCCTGTTTGAATTGTTGGCTGTTGACTCCAATTGGTAGGATTCCACTGTTGCTGCTGATTTGTCATTGAGGAAATTGGTTGGGACCATGGTTGTTGTGGTTGAACCACCATTTGAGGCATGGATTGTGGCCACTGTGGATTTGGTGCACTGTACTGTGATACCGGGGGCATCTGTTGGTAGGGATAGGGAACAGTCCCTGGGACTGCATTTGGTGGGTACATCATTCCTGGCATTAGAGGAGGTAGGACTCCTCTTCCTGTACTCATTGCTAGTCTAGCTTCCACTTCATCATACAGACTTGCACCTTCTGTTGCAGCTTGCAGGGTAGCTGGTCTTTGCAGCTCCACAAACTTACGGACTTCTGGTTGTAATCCTCTGAGAAACACCCCCTTCTGAATGCCATCATCTAGATTATGGTTAGTCCATCTCTTCAGGATGGATTCCATTCGTGAGACATAGGCTTCCACTCTTTCTCCAGAGGACTGACTTAGGTTCATAAATTCCTCTCTCATCCGCTCTTCAAAACCTTCACGCCTGAATTTAGTGAGGAAGGCCAACTTCAGGTCGTCCCATGTGCCAAACGTTCCTGCTGCTTGTCTCTCATACCACTGAAACGCCGCGCCCTTGAAAGTGGCGGGGAATATTGCTAACCAATGCTCAGGGGTTTTGGCATTGTTAGCCACACATGCTACCATAAATTCTGCTACATGAAGATCGGGGTCTTCATTGTACTCTCCCTTAAAAACCGGCAATGGGACTACATTCGTTGGCCTGTCATCAATATTTCCAGGACGGATTTGGCTTGGAAGTGGACCTCCAGCAGGAGGAGGAAGGGCTTGATGTGCCATTGGGACTTCTGTAAAGAGTTTCGCAAGGGCGTCAAAGGCGGCTTCTGCTGCGAGCTCGTTCTCGGCTCTGATTCTTGCTTTCTCTCTTCTCACGTACCTCTGGACTCGTTCTAACGCTTGCCTTTTTATTGCGTCATTCATCAGGGGGTTGACTCCACTATGTTGTTAGTGCTCCACAGAGGGTTAACAGAAGGCTTCAGTCTCTGGAGGACTCTCTTGCCAACATTTCTTCTACTTCTTTCTTTTCAACGTCCCTAAATTCTGCTTTCATGCCACTGCACAGAGGAAGGTATTCGGTTCTGAAGGTGTCAAAATGCATACGTCTGAGCATTGTGGTGGTGCCATCATCATAGTAATGCCAGCTTATGATGGTTTCAATAGTGTATGTTGTGAAAAACACTCTATCTACCAACTTCCTGTGGGTTGCTAATTGAACAAACAGAAGATTATCAGTACACCAAGCATCCCATGTATCTTGCTGTTGAGCATCCATGAACAAATTCCAACTTTTTTTCTTCTTGTCTTTGTGAACCTCTACAGACCAAGACTCCTGAAGATTCTTCACAATCTCCCACTTGATGTTGTCTGGAAACTTCTCAATGAATGCCAAAACTTCCATGGATGTTCATTCTCTCTGTTTCTGCTCTTCAGTTTGTTCCCAAACAGTTTGTCACCAAGATGCAAGTTTCTGCTGCTTCAATAGGAAGAGGAAACTGTCCACCACATAGAGCATGCATCATGATGGTGATGTGTTTCCGCCATTGTGGGATGAACTTCTTGTGGAAAGTGGCTTTGATTATGAGGAATTCCAACTCTTCAGTGGAAGAAGAAACTTTACAAACATCCATTGAATTCTTCTATTCTTGACAATGCCATTTCCTTCATTTTCAGCCTCTTCTGGTGCTTGTTGATGGCAAGTTTTCCCCGGCTGCGCACCAAAAACATGGAGCCCCAAGAGAAACACCAAGGAAAAGGAAATTCTCTTGCAAGAAAATCTATCTTGTAACATCAACAAGCTTGTTTATCATGTTTCATATGATCACAATGAAGAAAAGAACACCAGGCACAACAAATCTTCATGCAACATCATGTAGATCTCCCACGGTTTTTAATAGAATCAACCATATTCTTCAATATCTTCACAAAATCCATTAATAGAACAAAGAAAGAAAAAGAATACACCATCTTTGAATGGAAATACATCACATAATATTCATCTTCAATATCTTCATAGTCTTCTCTCTCAATCTCTCATATACAATCACTCTGTTTTTGTAGAATTGGCTATCTCTTACTCTCTCTCTCTCTCTCTCCATCAATAATACATCATATCCTCACTACAATCTCTCAAAATCACACTCAATAATCACTCTTAGGTCGTGGATACCCCTCCCAAGAGGTATGTATGATATGAAGGGTCACCAGAGCCACTACAATGTCTCTTCACAGCTCACTACTGTCACTTCACTCTAGTCTTCACTTGAGTCTTCAGCAGCTACTTCTTCCACTTCTTTCAGCTCTTTTGCACTTGTATTCACCTCTTTCCAAGGCTAGAAAACTTTCCCAAAGTCACACATACATTCCACAGAACACTTACATAAGCATACAGAACAGTCTACAGAACAGTACCAGAACAGCTACAGTACAGAACAGAACAGAGACAGAACAGAAGCAGAAGCTCTACAGAAGACCTACAGAAGGTTACAGAAGATTATCAAAACCACATAAGTCATTCTCAAACCATTCCAAACTCTCAAAAACCATTCAATAAACTTTATCAATATCTCATTCTTCATCAATCAATACTCCATCCCTCTTCACAGAAGACAATCAGAACAAAACAGAGCAAAACAGAGCAAAACAGAAGGTTTACAGAACCCATCAGAACCTATCAGAACATCACAGAACCACCAACAAACATCATGATCTTCCAAAACACAATCAATATCATCCAAAACACTCTCAAACCACTTCCAAATCAATCAATCATCTCATAAAATCAACCATTCAGCTCTCAAAAACAACAAAAATCAGCCAAAAAACAAGTCATTTCAACACTCAACACAAAATGGAGTCAGTAAAGTAAAAGAGGACTCAATGGTCACCCTTCACTCTAAACTAGCTACCATATAGGTAATGGTGCCACTTCTTAACTATATGAAGGATGGCCAACATCTCTTTGTCATAAAAATTCATTTGTATCTCCTTTTCATCAAGCTTATGGCTCTGAAAAGCAATCACCTTTGCAGCAAGACAACACCAATACGTTGGCCATTAGCATCATATTGAATGGTAACCTCTTTTGAGAAGTCAGGGCATACGAGGATGGGGGACTAAAGTAAGCATTTTCTTCAATTGGTTAAACTTGCAATTAGCAATAACATTCCAAATCAATGATTCCCTCTTTAACTAATCAATGGTGTAATTCTTAATGAAGCATCTATAAAATGAAGAGAGACCAAGGAAACCATATAATGAGATAGTGCTAGATGGTGTGGGCCTTAACACATTGCATCTTGTTAGGGTCAGCCTATATGCCATTTTCACTAACAATGTGCCCCAAGTACTCTACTGATGTATACATGAAGATGCACTTGCTTTCCTTAGCAATATGCTCTCTTAAGACATCAAACACCCATCTAATATGTGTTGAGAAATAGTAAATCATGCTTGGCCATAAAGGCGTGATATATGCCCATAGAGGTTGAATGTGTGCCCAAAAGAGTCTTGCCCATAAGTGGCTTTGTATGGAAGATAGACAAATGAGGTATGCTCTAGGAAGAGATGTTCAGAATCCCATATGCACAGTGAGGAGAATGGTACTATCCAAAAAGCTATAAAGGCATGTACTTGGTTGACGCTCATAAGAATGTAATAGAACTATCGGTTTGAGTCACTATCAGTGTCATTGTCCATCTTACACAAGAATGTGTTTATGAGTCTAAGCTAATCTATCTTGGAACCTAATTCACTTGTGTAATAGTTAATCTATTTAAGTCTATGTCATCATGAGTTGTATTTTCATCTTCCATCCTCCATAGCTTCTATCACGCTCTAGATCCATATTTTATCATGGTATTAGAGCCATGGTGGGCATGGTTTAGCTTTCCTCCCTTCTCTCTCAATCTCTCACAACCTCTGGTGAACTCAAGACCACTATGTGACTCCATTTTCCACTCAAATCACTAGTTCCATGTTTGATATGCCATAACTAGCAGCACCTTGCTCTGGTGGAGGAGCTAGATCTCTCAATAGAGACCATATACTTGCAATGTTTCTTCTAGAGACATCATCTTCAGTTCAAAGTGATTCATCGTGGCACAATAAACCCTGGCATTGGCCCTTCCTCGAAGTAACATTGCACAAATTTGTCATCTCTGTCAGATCTGTGCCTGATGACAATCGTATAGTCCATGCTACCTGTGGAAGCTACAATTTATCTTGTGTATATGTGGCATTCAAAGCCTATACTATAGGCTATCTTTCTACCAAATCTTAGCCCAAATCGTCAACAAGTCACACTGCTAAAAAGGAAAGAGCAGTTGAGTGTAGAAACCCTAACATAGCCATAGCTCATCTCAACCAAAGTTCATTTTGCACTTCAACTACTTACTCTTCCTATCCTATTGAAGTCTCTCTCATTTAGATCTGCTTGTTTTCTAGAAAGTGCAGCCGTCAAGAAGAAGATTTGAATGAATCAAGTCAACAACATCAAGCCAACATGAAGATCTTCCAGACATAGTATCTCTTAATACTACAGAGTGTGTCTTCACACTACCTTGCACTTGTGTTCTTGACACAATATCTTTTAAATCTTTTGTTGCAAAATCAAAGATTTGAGGGGTTGATTCTCAGTAATGAGAATGCGGAGCATGAAGGGTTTTCTCATGAAGAATAGCGTTACTCTTGCTGCTCATTTCAACTACATAGAAGACTTCTTTATTCTACTTGCAGTAATGGTTGGATTTACTTGTTTTGAAGAGCAATCAATGAATTTATTTGAAGTGTTTGAAGACATTACAACTACCTTGGTCATCATACAAAACTCAAAGTTGGTGGTACCTTTTCTTGAGGGGGACAAGAAGATCAAAGTCAAGGTCAAAGAATCTGAAAGCAAAGTAAAGAGTGACAAAGAAAGAAAAATGAAGGACAAGATGTTGTATGATCTCAGAAGAAAATCCAATGTAATGTCAAGCCATGAGTCAATCCCAAAAGCTATGTATCCCAAGATTTATGTAATAGTTCAACGAATCATCTCAAGTCACAGCACTGTACCCATCTCAAACTCACTAAGAAAGAAGACCAAAAAGACCTCACAAAGAAGACTAGAGCACAAGATAATGAAGAACAAGTCAAAGATGAAGATCATGAAGACCAAGGAGTCCAAGAAGATCAAAGACACCCAGAAGATCGAGAAAAGCAAAGGATGCCAAAGAAGCATAAAGAAAATGAAGAAGATGTTTTCCATTGCCACAAACAAACAAAATGTCTTCCCATAGTGGATGTAAAAAAAAAGAAACCTTACCAAGAATGTAAAGTTTCAAGCCTTAACTTGACTAGGCTACCAAAGAGCTAGTCTCTCGGCTCATGTTTACATGCAGGGGGGCTAAAGCCAGCAAGGGTAGCAACTCATCATTTGAGGGGGGTGTTGAGAATAGCAAATGATGCTTGGCCATAAAGGCAAGATCTATGCCCATAGAGGCTGAATGTGTGCCCAAAAGAGGCTTGCCCATAAGTGGCTTTGTATGGAAGATAGACAAATGATGTATGCTGTAGGAAGATATGTTTAGAATCCCATATGCATAGCAAGGAGAATGGTACTATCCAAAAATCTATAAAGGCATGCACTTTGTTGACATCATAACAAGGTAATGGAACTATCAGTTTGAGTCATTGTCAGTGTCATTGTCCATCTTACACAAGAATGTGTTTATGAGTCCAAGCTAATCTATCTTGGAACCTAATTCACTTATGTAACAGTTAGTCTATTCAAGTCTATGTCATCATGAGTTGTATATTCATCTTCCACCCTCCATAGCTTCTGCCATGCTCTAGATCCATATTTTGACAATATGTGCCAAGTGCTCCTATTGTGATTTGTTGTAAATGAGAATATCATCAAAGAATACAAGCACAAACTTGAATAGGAAGGAATGTAAGATATTATTCATAAGGCTCTGAAATGTGGTGGGGACATTAGTCAATCCAAAAGGCATCATTAGAAAATGATAAAGTCCATGATCAGTGCTGAAAGCCATTTTGATCTCATCACCCTCCAATATGCATATCTGATGGTAGCCAGAGAGTAGATCGATCTTAATGAAATACCATGCCCCTTTCAACTCATCCAACAATTCATCAATCTATGGGATAGGCTACTGGTTCTTGACTGCAATCTTATTCAAGTCCCTATAGTCAATGCACATGTGGAAAGAGCCATCTTTCTTCTTGACTAGCAAAATTGAAGATGCATAAGGAGAGGAACTTGGTTCAATAAACCCCATCTCAAGTTACTCTATGACTTGCTTTGCATCTTCTTCATGTTCACACTTGGAGAGTTTGTAAAGTGACTTATTCACTATCTTAGAATGGGGCTCTAGATCGAGTGGGTGGTCCACTTATCTCTTATGGAAAAGGACTATAGGCATTTGAAACAAATCATCATACCCCTCTAGTAAGGCTTTCAAGACTAAATTCTTAGATACTTTAAAGGGCTAATATGATTTTTTCTTATTCAAATGTAAGATAAATATTTGTGAGCATTTCCTAAACTTCCTTTTGAGTTTCTTTCCTATAATTAGTTGAAAACCAGCATTATCACGAACTCCCTCTAAGAAAATGAGTTGTCAATGCATCATAAACTCCATGTGGAGATGAGAGAAGTCCATAGCAATTTTACCCAAGTGTTTCAATGAATCACATCCCAAGACAACTTCAATGGGGCCCATATCTAATGCAATTAAATCAATTGATGCCACATAATTTTCAACCAAGCATAGGGAAACCTTGGAGCATACATGTGTGTTGATTTCTTCTTCACCATTTGCAACTTGAACTTTTAGGGGTATTGTAATTCCATAGGCATGCAGTTCCACCAATCAATAGCTAATTTATTGACAAAAATGTATACACTGCCACTATCTACTAGGATAAATACATGCTTTCTATTAATGCTTCCTGAATGCATAGAGTGTTGGGGCTCCTAGAGCCAGTCCAAGCATCCATGGAGATGGAGAAAAGGGAAGTGGTAGCTGGGGGAGTGTCGTAGGGGTGTTTGAGTTAGGAGCATGAGATGGAAAAACACCTAGGTCAAAACAAAACTCATCCTCTAGATCATAGAACTACTCCAAGTCCTTTGCATACTCTTCATTTTCAGCATGTGTAATGTTATTTGTAGCATGTAAGGCATGTAATTCCTCATCATTATTGTGTCAATCTTCCATCATATACATGTTATAAACTTTGACCTCTGATATCTTGTAGGGATAATTTGAGCCATCGTCTGTAGTGTACTTATAAAATATAGGGCTTTTTCTTTTTCTTGCTTCACAACATCTGGGGAGATTAACTTTTAGCCACTTAAATCATTCGAGGTTGATGTAGTTGTTTGATGGGGATGGTGATTGCCCTTGATAACCATGCTATCCATGGATGCCATGTTGGCCATTAATACCATGTTGTTGATTATGGGGCTGCACCAAATAAGTGTCATTGGGGCTCAAGAGAGGCTCATCATGACTATGGGAGGGCTCATCAATCTCAAATGTGGAAGAAGGGGGGATTCCCTTCACTCCAAGGATACCCTATGGGCCATGAACTGGGTCCAATGGTGGAGGCCATCATGATTCACACTTGGATTTGTTTGCCTTATCTTGTGCTAAGGTAGTAGCTAACCAAGCTACAAGAGTAGTGATGTGTTCCAAGGTATGTTGATCCCGAGATTTGGAAAGGGCCATTTGCTAGATCACAATATTGATTTTTGAGAGCATTTGATGATGATTGTCAACTATGTCATTGTGCCTTTCCATGTAATGGATCTCATGCTGACAAAGGGGGTGATTGAGCATGCTATAAGGGTCCATATCAAGAACTTTCTCTTGCATCTCACCATTATAATCTTGTGCCAAGATGGATTCCTCATTCATTGAGGCCGTGGAGTCTCTAATCTCCCTCTAGTCCTCCTAATGGGCTTTGTCTTTGCCTTTTTGCCTTGCCATCTGAGTGCAGTCCTCCACAAGACCCACTATCAGTAAAATGGGCATAACTTCTACTAGAAAACTCTAATCAAGGAGTTTTTAAATTCAAATTGAAGGAGACAAAACCTGTTTGAGATGAGCTATAAAGATTCATGACAAAAATTGATCAGAGAATTCTGCAATTGAATCTTTGTGCTTGTCTTGGAGTAGTCTACACCATGTCCACAATGACCTTAATGCACAAAAATGGCCATATCTTTTAGACCGTAGCTTTTGTTGAGATGACAAGCTCAACACATGCGGATATTGATGATGGACCGCCTGGTTAGATGGGTCCACACATCTACACTTAGCACGTCGGTGGTCATTATGACTCTCACATGGCCACTGACTCATTACTTATTATATTCAGGTTGTTACACCTATTTACAGCTGGCATAGTTATAGTGCCAGTCGACTAGTGTAGTCGGTTATGCATTGTTTGACTTAGTAGGCCACTTTCCTTTATGTTGTATCTTATCTATACTTTGTGTACATTGTAAATTGTATGGAAGAAGAAGAAGAAACCAGCAAAGAAAACGTTTTGGCCTTCATCTCTCTTATTGTCTCTTGAGTGAGCTTCTCCTTGTGCATTCTATGTGTATTCCGTGCAGCATCTTGAGCAAATCCCCCCACCACGCAATTCTTGACATGGTATCAGAGCCGCACCACTGAGAGAGGCTGATTTTGAAGGCTAAAGAGAAGGAGAAAAAGCAAGGTTTGAGCAAGCAAGCCATGGGTAAGAAGCTCTCCCATTCTTCCACTCTCTCTCTTGGATAGTGCCTATGGAGGCACCGGAAGCAGGGTCGAGCGAAAATCTCAGATTGCAGTGAGACTTGGTGTGCACATCTGAGGCCATTTCAGGTCCCGTTTTGGAGCCGCAAGGTTGCGGACAGTAGTTTCAAGGTACACTATGACTTCGACTGTATTGACCGAAAGTCGGTGCACAGGTTACAAATTTTAGATCTGTAAGTTCAAAGGTGTTTACCAGCGAGTAAACACAAGGTTTATCTATAAACAGGTTGCAGATTGTATGTATTGTTGAGAAGATAGTGAAAAAGGCTATCTGGTGTATTGTTGTGCACTACAGGTCAAGGGTTGCAGAAGATTTGATTGTTGTTGGTATTAATTTGGTGATAATGGCAGAGAACAGTGGAAGCCCCATCATTGAGAAGCTCGATAAGAACAACTACCCTTCATGGAATTTCCATGTCACGAACTTCCTTATTGGAAAAGGCCTCTACGATTTTGTTTTAGGTGAAGAAAAGGAGTCGGAGGTGAGTGATCCTCCAACTGCAGAAGAGACAAAGGCACGGAAGGAATGGAATGCAAAAGACAAGGAGGTCATGTATTGGTTGTCTGCAGTAATTGACAATAATATGCTGGGACACATTAGAAATGCAGAGAATTCATATGCAGCTTGGACCATACTTGAAAGTATGTTTTCTGTAAATACAAAGGCATGAAAGATTCAACTCAAGCAAGAGTTGAATACATTGAAGAAAGGGAAGATGTCTATCAATGAGTATGTACTGAAGTTAAGGAGCATTGCAGATGCCTTGGCAGCGATTGATGCAATGCCCGATGATGATGATTTGGTGTCGTCTACCTTGGGTGGACTTAACAATGAAAAAGCTTGGAAGTCTTTTATAACTTCCGTATATGTTAGATAGCCATTTCCAGATTTCGATGAGTTGGTCTCCCTTATGATCACTGAACACATCAACATGTAGAGTGAGACATCTGTAAAAAGTGGTGAACATGTCCAAGCTTTCTACTCCAATTTAGGAAGGGGACGTGGCAGGTTCTCTTCAAGAGGTCGTGGTAGAGGACGTGGTAATGACAACCAGCAAAACAGATTGAATCAGCAATTTGGCGATATGCAGGTTTCAGGAGGTCATGGTAACTTTAGAGGCAGGGGGAGCTTTAATGGAAGAGGTGGATGGCAGAATAGAGGTTCTAACAACTCTGGTATTGTGTGCCACTACTATGGCAAAACAGGTCATATCGCAGCCCAATGTTATGCTAAGAAAGATGATATCCGTAGAGATAAGTTGCAACAAGGAAACTATGCATCGTCTTCATGATAGAATGAAGATAAAAGTGAACGTCTGTTTGTTATGTAGCATATGTTGAATGCTATTACAGGAAAGGGAACACATGATGATGTTTGGTATGTTGATTCAGGTGCATCCAATCATATGACCAGCCATGCAGAATGGTTTGGAGAGATGCAGGATTTTCAAAATGCAGGTTATGTGCAGACGGGTGATGATTCATGCCACCCAATTTCACACATTGGAAAAGTTCCCTTATCCTTGCATGATGGTAAGACAAAGAGTCTTTCAGATGTATTACATGTGCCATCTATTACAAAGAACTTGGTGTCAGTCGGTCAAATGGTAGAGCAAGGGCTGCAAGTCAGATTTAATGCAAAGGGTTGCTTTGTAGAAGACTTCAATGACAAGTGCAGGTTGGTAGCAAAGGGAAGTAGAGTTGGACGTATGTTTACTCTGGATGCTGGAATTCCTACTATGAATGTTGCTATGTATGCTAAAGGAAAAGGTGTTGTTGTAGATATTGAAATTTGGCACAAACGCATTGGACATACAAATGTACAAAGGCTGAAATTAATGCAGTCCAAAGGGTTGGTTACAGGTTTGCCTACATTTAGAGTTGCAGAATTTCATAAGGTATGCGAAGCATGTCAGTTTGGTAAGCAGGCAAGACAACCTTTTCACATGATAGAGATGTAAGCAGAAATATCCTTGATGTTGTACATACAGACATTTGGGGGCCTACACAAAATGTATCTCTTAGAGACAGTTCATACTTTGTCACACTCATTGATGATTATTCTAGAAAGCTGTGGGTATATTTTATGAAGGAAAGGAGTGAAGCATTTGAGCACTTTAGAACTTTCAAGGCTGCAGTTGAAAGAGAAACAGGCTTGAAAGTAAAGTGCTTGAGGTCACATGGAGGGGGAGAGTACCTCTCGAATGAGTTCAGTGATTTTCTGAGGTCTCATGGGATAAAGAGACAGTTCACATGCAGGTATACCCCACAGCAAAATGGGGTTGCAGAAAGAAAAAACAGGCATATTGCAGAAGTTGCATGCACCTTGATGGCTGAAAAGAATATGCCTAAGCATTTTTGGTCTGAGGCTATTCATACTGCTGTTGTTTATATTATGAACATAAATCCCACAGCTCCAGTTCATGGTATGACCCCTGAAGAATGTTTTACAGGTAAGAAGCCTGATGTCTCACACTTGAAAGTGTTTGGCTACATTGTGTATGTTCATGTGCCAGATGAGTTGCGGAAGAAACTCGATCCAAAGGTTGAAAAGTGTGTCTTTATTGATACTCTTTAGGGCAGAAAGGGTATCGCTGTTATAACCCTGTCACATGTAAGTTCAGAGTGAGCAGGGATGTCATCTTTGATGAAATGAGCAGTTGGTATGCATCTAGTGGTGATGCATTGGATGATGATGATGATTATGACACTCATGTGCAGACTGAAAAGCAAGAATCGTGGACTCTTAGTGGACCAGAGACATCATCTGGTAGTCCTTGGTCTTGGAGACTAAGGAGTACCTCTACATCTTCAGGTGCATCTAGTAGCACTACACGTAAAGACAAAGGAAAGAATAAAGTGTCAGATGGCATTGATGCAGTTCTTGATGGAGACTCCAGTGGCTCAGAGAGCTTGGATGATGAGCTTTGTATTCCTTCTGTCAGGACACCATGTGTACAGAGAGCTCGTAGTAATGCAAAGGCTTCATTGAGTGATCCGATGGTACGCAGATCTAGCAGGGTCAGATACCCTGTTAAAAGATTTGGTTTTGAAGGTTATGCAGCTCACCATTATGCTTATATGATGAAGCTAGTTGAGGATGTTGAGCCCACATGTTTTGAGGAGGCTGTTGGTCATGCTCATTGGGATGCAGCAATGGATGAGGAGATGGCTGCATTAGAGGCCAATAAGACTTGGGATCTAGTATCATTGCCAAAGGGCAAGAAAGCTATTGGATGTAAGTGGGTTTATAAGATTAATCACAATGCAGATGATTCTATTAGTAGGTACAAAGCTAGGCTGGTTGTAAAAGGCTATGCCCACACATATGGCATAGATTATGATGAAACCTTCAGTCTAGTTGCTAGTATGGCAACTGTCAGATGTGTGATTGCTTTGGCAGTAGCCAAAGGTTGGAGGTTGCAGCAAATGGATGTGAAGAATGCCTTCCTGCATGGTGATTGCAGGAAGAAGTGTATATGGATCAGGCAGCAGGTTATGAAGATTTAGAGCATCCCACGTATGTGTGCAGGTTGAAGAAGGCGCTCTATGGGCTCAAGCAAGCACCTAGAGCATGGTCTGACAAGATCAGAGAGTATCTTGTCAATATTGGCTTTTATGTTTCTGATGTTGATCACTCACTTTATGTGAGAAAGGGAGATGCAGGTTTGGTCATCATAGTCATCTATGTGGATGACGTGATTATTACAGGTGATAATGATAGTGGGATTGCTGAAGTCAAGGACTTTTTGAAGAAGAAGTTTGAGATGAAGGATTTAGGTGAGCTAAGGTACTTCCTTGGCATTGAGGTGATCAGATGTGATGATGGCATATGGCTGTCCCAAAGACAGTATGGCTTGGATATGTTGTCCAAGTATGGTATGACAGCATGCAAACCACTTTCAGTCCCATTGGAGCAGAATGTAAAGTTGAGTGCTGATGTTGGGGATGAGATAGAATACCCTACTATGTTCAGGAGGATAGTGGGGAGTTTGATCTACATGACCATTACAAGGCCAGACTTGAGCTACGCTGTTGGTCTTGTGAGTAAGTTTATGCAAGTACCTAGAAAGCCACATTTGGATGCAGTCAGACGCATATTGAGATATGTGAAGTCCACATTACATTATGGACTTTTCTATGAGGCAGGTATAGATGTACAGGTGTTTGGATACACATATGCAGATTGGGCTGGTAGTATGTCTGATAGAAGATCTACCAGCGGATACATGTTCTCTCTTGGTAGTGCAGCAGTTGCTTGGAGCAGCAAAAAGCAATCTATAGTTGCTTTGTCGAGTACAGAGGTTGAGTATAGAGGTGCTGTTGTTACAACATGTGAGGTAGTATCGCTACAAAAGTTAATGGCTGATTTGGATGTGCAGGTGGAAGGTCCAGTTGTCATTTACTGTGACAACATGAGTAGTATACAGTTGGCTAGGAACCCTGTGTTCCATGCCATGACAAAACATATTGAGGTACACTACCACTTTGTGAGAGAGAAGGTACTAGCAGGTGAGATTGACCTGGTGTATGTCAACACACAGGATCAGATAGCTGACATCTTCACGAAGGCATTGGGTACAGAGAAGCTTCAAAAGTTTCGAAGCTTACTTGGAGTTGCAGAGATGTAGTTGAGCTTGAGGGGGAGTGTTGAGATGACAAGCTCAACACATGCGGAATTTGATGATGGACCACCTGGTTAGATGGGTCCACACGTCTACACTTAGCATGTCAGTGGTCATTATGACTCTCACATGGCCACTGACTCATTATTTATTATATTCAGGTTGTTACACCTATTTATAGCTGGCATAGTTATAGCGCCAGTCGACTAGTGTAGTCCGTTATGCATTGTTTGACTTAGTAGGCCACTTTCCATTATGTTGTATCTTATCTATACTTTGTGTACATTGTAAAGTGTGTGGAAGAAGAATAAGAAACCAGCAAGAAAACGTTTTGGCCTTCATCTCTCTTCTTGTCTCTTGAGTGAGCTTCTCCTTGTGCATTCTATGTGTATTCGGTGCAGTATCTTGAGCAAGTCCCCCCACCATGCGATTCTTGACAGCTTTGATCAGGGAGATTTTTAATTCAAAATAAAAGAGATGATACCCTCTTCAAGATGATCTATAAGGTTTACTCCCAAATGCAATATAGAAATTATTGCAATAGCTTTTTGTGACTATCCTTGAATGTGTGCAACTAAAACACTACATGTCCGGATTCTAATATGCATTGTATGGGTGACTCTCATGGACTAAGAAGTCTAAGTATCACAATAACCAACATACATAGCATACTGAGAATGATCTCAAGTACATTTGAACACTAGTTTTCTCTGCCATTATTGCATATGAAAGCATCAATATCATACATCTCCCATTGACTGCATACATATCAAGTGCCATACATGGGTGTCTTGATCAATAAGAGTGCCTCATGTTAGGGGGTATCTCATCAAGAATGGGGTGATTAGGGAGTGCAGCTTCACTTTCATATAAGTATTGGGCTCTAGATCATCAAGAAGTGTGCAAAGTTCCTCTCATGCTAGGTTGTTCACCCCTTCAGGGTCTTAAGTGGTAAGGGAGAGTCACCTCTCTTTTGACTTACCACCTCACATGGCACTGGCCTTTTTCCTCAGCTAGAGTATATATCGAAAATAATTTTAGTTATTCAACTAGCATGAGATGAAAGGTAAGAAGGATTGAAGCTTGCTTGGAAGAGCTATGGCAAGAGAGCAAGAGCAAGAAAGAGAGAGACACAAAATGGGAACTCCAACAGTCACAATGTGTGGCCAAGGCCTTCCTTTATTCAAACTGTCACTAAAAGAATAAAGAATAAAGTGACAATGATGAGCGCCCGCCACCTGCAATGTGTAATGGTGGGTACTCTCAGTATAGTAATACACAGGTGGATAGGCGGAGGCTCCTTTACTCCCAACAACCTCCCACTTAAAGGAAAATCTACTCAACTGAAGAGTGAAAAGAAAAAGGAAAAAACTATACACTGTACACATGTACAACAGGATGAGGAAAAACGTCATCTCATCCAATGCCCATCAATCTCTTGAGGAAGGCAAAGCACTTAGTAGTGAGGCTTTTCGTGAGCAGATCTACAGGATTTTTGTCAGTGGAGATCTTGACAAGGTCAATAGACCTGTCCTCCATGACCCCACATATGAAGTGATACCTCACCTCAATGTGATTCATCTTTGCATAGAAAATCGGATTCTTGGCTAGCTGAATAGCACTCATAGAATCCAAATGCAGCATAGGTATAGCATTAATCCCAAGGTCATGAACCAAATGGCCTAACTATATGGCCTCCTTGCATGCCTCGATGGCTGCAACATGGCCTCAGTGGTAGATAGAGTTGTACACTTCTCAACCCTGGACATCCAAGAGACAGCACCTCCAGCATAGGTGAATACATAACTAGAAGTAGACTTCCTACTATCTGCATGTCCTACATAATCATAGTCTATGTACCCCACAACTCGTGTATCCTAGCTACCATAGCAAATACACATATCTCTTGTGCCCTTCAGGTATCTCATGATACCCTTCATGGAATCCCAATGCTTCTTGCCAGGTATAGCCATATAGCCTCCCACAACATCAACTGTGAATGCAATATCTAGACAAGTGGCTATCATGGCATAAATCAAATTACCCACAGCTGATGCATAAGGGTTCTTGGCCATCTCGACCCTCTGCTCATCTATCTATAGACAATCGACCTGTGAGACCTTCACATAAGAAGGTAATGGATAGCCAATAGGCTACACGTCCTACATGCGGAAATGATCAAGGACTTTATGAATGTACTCCCTCTGTGAGAGATAGAGTAGTCCCTGATGTTGGTCGCGCTTAATGTGCATATCAAGAATGTGAGAGGCATGTTCCAAATCCCTCATCTCAAAGATCTTCTTGAGCTGAGCCTTAAGAGCATTTAGCTCATCATGAGTTTTCTCGGCAATGAACATATCATCCACATAAAGTACCAAAATAAGCAATGAGCAATCATGGGCCTTCTTCATGTAAAGACACAGATCCATAGTGCTCCTATTGTAGCCCTGTGACTGCATAAAGGCATAAGACTTATGATACCACTCCCTAGGTGCGTGATTCAAGCCATAAAGACTTTTCTTCAACTTGCACACTAGGTGCTCCCTGCCAGGTTCTGCAAAGACCTTAGACTACTCCATGTAAATCTCATCATGCAAATCCCCATGCAAGAATGTAGTCTTGACATCCATCTAGTATAAATCCAAGTCAAGCTACGCAACTAGGGCCAAAACCAAGTGTAGGGTGGTCATCTTGACCATAGGAGAAAAGACTTCATCAAAGTCAACTCCATGCTCATGTTTAAAACCCTTAGCAACAAGTCTTGCCTTATAGGCGAGCTTGGGGTTTCCAAGGGTACTTTTTAGCTTGTATATCCATTTGCACGGCAAAGCCTTCTTGCCATTAGGCAATGCAACCAAATCCCAAGTCATATTCTTATGCAAGGAGTCCATCTCCTCAGACTACATATCCCTCTCCCAGGAGTGACTATCACCCATGTGCATAGCATCATCATAGGTGAGAGACTAGCTTGCATCTATAACCAAGACATAATGTATTGAGGACTCAAATCTATCAGATGGACGTCTATCTCTAGTAGACCATCTCATTGCAGACTCTACTGCTTATCTAACTACCTATCAAATACCCTGGTCATGTGTACTAACTACTACTGCAAGCTATCCAACTGGTTATGGAGGCTCTACTAGAGCACGTGGCTCCTCCTAGAATATAACCCTGTGTATCTCTACCACCTTCTCAATCTATGTCAAGAATCGCATGGTGGGGGGACTTGCTCAAGATGCTATGCCAAATACCACAGAATGAACAAGGAGAAGCTCACTCAAGAGACAAGAAGAGAGATGTATGCCAAAACGTTTTCTTGCTGGTTTCTTCTTCTTCTTCCACACTTTACAATGTACACAAAGTATAGATAAGATACAACATAAAGGAAAGTGGCCTACTAAGTCAAACAATGCATAATCGACTACACTAGTCGACTGGCACTATAACTATGTCAGCTATAAATAGGTGTAACAACCTGAATATAATAAGTAATGAGTCAGTGGCCATGTGAGAGTCATAATGACCATCAATGTGCTAAGTGTAGATGTGTGGACCCATCTAACTAGGTGGTCCATTGTTAATGTCCGCATGTGTTGAGCTTGTCATCTCAACACTCCCTCTCAAGCTCAACTACATCTCTACAACTCCAAGTAAGCTTCGAAACTTTTGAAGCTTCTCTGTACCCAATGCCTTCGTGAAGATGTCAGCTATCTGATCCTGTGTACTGACATACAGTAAGTCAATATCACCTGATAGTACCTTCTCTCTCACAAAGTGGTAGTGTACCTCAATATGTTTTATCCTGGCATGGAACACAGGGTTCCTGGCCAACTATATACTACTCATGTTGTCACAATAAATGACAACTGGACCTTCCACCTACACATCTAAATCAGCCAATAACTTTTGTAGCCATACTATCTCACATGTTGCAACAGGAGCACCTCTATACTCAGCCTCTATACTCGACAAAGCAACTGTAGATTGCTTTTTGCTGCTCTAAGTAACTGTTGCACTATCAAGAGAGAACATATATCCACTGGTAGATCTTCTATCAGACATCCTACCAGCCCAATCTACATCTGTATATCCAAACACCTGTGCATCTGTACATGCCTCATAGAAAAGTCCATAATGTAATGTGAACTTCACATATCTCAATATGCACCTGACTGCATCCAAATGTGGCTTTCTAGGTACTTGCATAAACTGACTCACAAGACCAACAACGTAGCTCAAGTATGGCCTTGTAATGGTCATGTAGATCAAACTCCCCCCTATTCTCCTGACCATATTAGGGTCTTCTATCTCATCCCAACATTAGCACTAAACTTTACATTCTGCTCCAAAGGGACTAAAAGTGGTTTGCATGCTGTCATACGTACTTGGACAACATATCCGACCCTACTTCCGGTGCCTCCACAAGCACTATCCAAGAGAGAGAGTGGAAGGATGGGAGAGCTTCTTACTCGTGGCTTTCTTGCTCGAACCTTGCTTCTTCTCCTTCACTTCAGCCTTCGAAATCAACCTCTCTTAGTGGCGCAGCTCTGATACCATGTCAAGAATCGCGTGGTGGGGGGACTTGCTCAAGATGCTACGCCGAACACACATAGAATGTACAAGGAGAAGCTCACTCAAGAGACAAGAAGAGAGATGGAGGCCAAAACGTTTTCTTGCAGGTTTCTTCTTCTTCTTCCACACTTTACAATGTACACAAAGTATAGATAAGATATAACATAAAGGAAAGTGGCCTACTAAGTCAAACAATGCATAACCGACTACACTAGTCGATTAGCGCTATAACTATGCCAGCTGTAAATAGATGTAACAACCTGAATATAATAAGTAATGAGTCAATGGCCATGTGAGAGTCACAATGACCATTGATGTGCTAAGTGTAGACGTGTGGACCCATCTAACCAGGCGGTCCATCATTAATGCCCGCATGTGTTGAGCTTGTCATTTCAACAAGCTATGCATCTTGTCTTCATAAAAGACTACATCATGACTGCGGATGAATTTCCACGCTTGCAGATCCCAAAGGAGGTAACCCATCGTGCCTGCATCTCCATAGCCAAGGAAAATGCATTTGAAACTCTTAGGATCCAGCTTACTACGCTTGTCCTTGGGCACATGGCAGAATGCCTCACATTCAAAGACACGTAGATGTGCATAAGACAAAGGTTTCCTAATCCATACCTCCTTTGCAACCTCGAAATCCAAACCACTGGAAGGTGATCTATTTATGATATACCACAGTTTTATTGATTGCCTCATCCCAAAAGTCTGTGGTGGGCCTACATGGCTAAGGATACTGCGTACACTCTCTTGGATGGTTCTATTCATCCACTTAGCCAAACCATTCTAGGGTGGGGTATAGGGGGTGGTCAATTGATGCTTAATAGCCCTCTTGTCACATAGTTTCTCAAAGGCACGTGACACATATTCTCCGCCATTGTCAATCCTAAGGCGTTTTAGCCTATGCTCAGTAATGCAAGTCATCTCTGAAACACAGTCAAGACATCAGATTTTAAGCTTAATGGGATAAGCCTAGACTTTTCGTGAAAATTTGTCAATGAACATGACAAAATACTTTGCACCACCCATAGACTCGCATGGCATTGGGCCACAGACATCCGAATGTACCAATGCCAAGGGCTCACTCATGCGTGTCCTACTAGACTTCTTATGTGTATTCCTAGTATGTCTGCCAAAAAGACAATGCTCACATGAATCAAAACATGCATAGTCAAGGGGCAGTAAGTACTGCAACAAAAAGCATTTTCATTCTCTTCAAGGATACATGGCCTAAACAGGCATGCCAAAGAGATACATGTGGGATGGAACCCATAGATAAAACATGGTCAATAGAGCATCCATCATCTACAAGAGGATATAGGCTACCAGCCTTGACACCTCTAGTAAGCACAAGTATTCCATGTGTGATCTTCCAGGTAGAATCCCCAAAAGATACATGAAACCCAGCATCATCAAGTTGCCCTGCAAACATAATATTGCGTGTAAGCGTAGGTACATGATGTACATCTTGTAGCAAAAAAGTACCACTATTTGAGAACTGCAACCGTACATCCCCAATACCAACAATAGCAAGTGACCTTTCATCACCCAAACGGACAGAACCAGAGATAGTGTGGTAGGAGTGGAACCACTCACAGCATGGTGTAACATGAAATGATGCACCGAAATCCAAAATCCAGCACTGCGCATACATAGAGTGAGCCTCGGTCAATTGTGTAGCATCACAAGAACTAGCTACAAGTATGTACTCCCCATTGGAGTCTTTAGTCTGCATGGCATTTATCTCCTTGATTTTCACACTGGATTTCATAGGTACAATGCTGCGATCAAAGGACATTTCCTATACTTTGTATTTTCCCTTCTCTTTGCACTTCTCATTGTGCAACTCATGACATTGTGGGCGTATATGACCCTTCTTGCTGCAATGGTGACATGTCACATTAGCATTTCTTCCATGAGACTTATTATGTGACTTGCCATGTGATTTATACTTAGACTTCTACGAGTCTCTGCCATGGCTGTTCCCACAATCATTCTTTCCATTACCATCTCTGCCTCGAACAGTCATATCATGCGACACACTACAGGCATCCAAGTTCTTACAATTGATCTCTTCTTGCAGAAGAGCACTCTCTACATTAGGCAAGTTCAAAGTAGTAGCAGAAGCACATCAAGTAGTGCAAAATATGTCCCATGACTTACTTAGAGTCCCAAGCAAAAACAATGGAGTAACCTCATCATTGAAAGTAATGACTTGCAAAGTCAAGTTCTTGAGAATAGCATGGAATTGGCTCAAATGAGCCAATTCCAAGGAATTGGAATAGCCTGGAATTGACTATGTTTGCTCAAATGAGCAAACATAGTCACATTCTCCTTCATGTGCAGGTCCATAAGTTGCTTCAGCCAATACATCAGACTTGCTGGACTTTTCTTGTCATAGAGGTTCTTGATCTTATCCCAAAGTTGCCAAGCACTCTATGCTTCCTCAACCACATTGTAATGTATGTGTTCAATGAGAGACAAGATGAGGGTGGACTTGCATAACTCATCAAGCTCCATCCATTCGTCCTTAGTCATAGTTTCATGTTGCTCTCTACTCAACCTTAGTGGCTTTATCTATGATTTTTGCACCAATACCTGCCAAACTTGGCTCTTCCAATAGGCATAATTTGTAACATCAACCTTAATGATGTTGAAGATAGCAATGTTAGTGGAAGAAGATGCCATACTGTAGTCCAAAACAATGTAGACAGTTCAAAACTGCTTGTTGTTTTCTACTGTAAGCAGGCAAAATACCACCAAAAAACAAGGCAAAATGACCACGAGCTAATAGCTAATGTTGCTTCCCACAAAGTACCATCAAAAGTACATAAAATCATGATGATTTAGCATGAAAAATACATCATAGACCATGCATAACTGCTTGGTGTAATAAATTACAACGAGGTATAATGAGAGAGCAAGTTGTAAGAAAAATAAATGCACCAAGTCAACCACTAACTGTCAAAGTATAACCCGCATCAAGTAGGCATAAATCAGCATGTGAAAATCATATGGACATTGAGAAAATACCCAAGCATGTCAAATGAGTCCATTAGTAAGCTGGCACACCCCCCGTGTAATAGGGCAAAGCATACACAACACTTGCAAGACCTAACACAAATAGGTGTATGCTCAAGGAGTGTAAAGCCCAAATCAGCTCAACTACATATGTGAGAACCACGACATATCAACCATGCAACATCCAAGTGAAGATCCCAGTCTCAAGTACCGGAATGCTCAAGTAGCATAAACCCACCTGATCTATGTCTTTCAAGTGTATTAAGATGCTCCCATTGGCACAAAAGCCGTAAATGTCAAGCAAGAAAGCTCAAACAAAGCATGTAAGAGTGCACCAGTGAGACAAGTGTCCAAGAGCAAGCATCAATGAGACATCTCGAGCATGCACGCCGTGTAGTGTCCATACATAGAATACATAGACATCAAGTACATCCAAAGTGTAACTCTGGCAATCCAAGAAATAACCAAAGTAAGTTCCATACCAAGCCAAAGCAAGGCTCAGTAGCATCCAACTCCAGACAATGTAAAAGGCATGTAGTAGTGGCATAGGCCAAGCATATCAAGACTGGTCAGACATAAGCAAAGTACATGCAATAAGTGCATCAAAGATGGAGATCCAAATTCTATGCAAAGTAAGCTCAAGCTCAACCAATGATCTGAGAGCAAATCCAAGCTCTATGTCAATCCCCAAGAGTCACTACATCAATGTATACATCCAAGACATGTCCCATTTCCAATAGGCATAAGCAAACATAAGCAAATGAGCTTCAGCTTGCCTATGTAAAGTAGGGATTCATTACTGAAAATTGTGATTTTTCAACCCAAATATCAGGTCAAAATCATGGCAAAGCATGCGCACAACATCCACCAAGCACAGGCATCAATGGCATAGCATACATGCATGAAGTAGTGTATGTAGAGAGCTCCAATGTAGATGTAAATGTCGATTGCAGACATAGACATCAGCTCTATTGTACATATATTCAACTGGAGCTGAATATCAATGCCCCAAATCCTCTACAAGGCTCAAGACATGCCAAGGATCAATCCAAGTAGTGCCAAAATGATTAGGAAGCATGCCATGACCAACATTTGATGTAGAAGTTGTTGTCCATCTTCTGCCTACAACAGGTGCAGGTCATGCTAATCTTTTTGGGGTTGCTACTCACGTTTTTGTGCTAGTTTAGGGTGGTAGGAAGCTCAATGGGGTGCCAAATAAGGCATACAACAAGCCTAAGGTGCCCCACAAAGGCCTATGTCAAGATATGGAGCCAGCAAGATACAACGGTGTTGCCCCCTTCTTCTTCTCAAACATGTAACCAGAATGAAACCCTGAAGAAGATGAATAAATACCATAGTTGGAATGCCTTGAGAGTGCCCAAAGGGTTCGAGAAGGTGCTCAAGAACCCGAAGAGTGATAGGAGCTCGAGAGAGTCAACTATGGATGCCAAGAGGGAGACCCAATGAGTGTAGCAATTCGATAGGAAGTAAAAGACACCATGAACCAAGTTGGAATGCTCAAGCAGCCATGCTCTGATACCAATTGAAAGGTGAGATGGATTTAAGCTTGCTTGGAAGAGCTATGGCAGGAGAGCAAGAGCAAGAAAGAGAGAGACACAAAATGGGAGCTCCAACAGTCACAATGTGTGACAGGGCCTTCCTTTATTCAAATTGTCACTAAAAGAATAAATAATAAAGTGACAATGACAGGCACCCGCCACCTGGAATGTGCAGTGGCAGGTATTGTCAGTGTAGTAATATACGAGCGGCTAGGCCATTTACCCCCAACATGAGATTCATTCGAAAAATAAACATTGGTCCTTTTCATGAGATGCAAGAATTGGACAAGAGCTTGGGTGGAGGGCTTACCTTGCAATCCAGTGACTCATTGGTTGCTACTTACCCTTTTACAATGGCTTATTAATCTCTTGGGATCAATTCAACACACACATGATAAGGTAAATGTTAGGGGTCATCAATAACCAATTGGGTAGAGTGGACATGGTGCATTGGAATGTAGATGGGAAGTAAACAAGCTACTAATTCAATGTGGTTAGCATGCATTTGATGAAGGACTTCACTTACAAGGCAATATGCACCCTTAATCTCTCCAACAAAAGGACTAAGCTCAAAAAGTTGAATAAAATGAGAAATTAAGGTTGAATTAGCATATCTCTTTAGTGCTTGAAGTAGATGGATGAAGCAACAATGGTTGAAGTCCTCCATTAAGTGAGCCACAAGGAAAGTACAAACGCCTTCAATGGGTAAAATCTTCAAGAGTTTGATGCTTACTCTGATGGTGGGGGACTCTTATGCTTGATCCCAAGAGTTGAAAGCTTTAAGTGGAGCTTTCATGGATTCCCATAAGAGATCTTTGCATATTGAGTTTTGTGTCTTCAATCCAAGTGAATGTTGTCAAGAATGGGTGAAGGAGCTCTTGAGAGCTTAGATTTTAGAGATTGGAGAGCTTGGACTAAGCTTTAGTGGTGGCTAATCAAAATACAGTATAGCAATGAGCTAGGGATTACAAGAAAGAGGAGCTTAAATGTTGGGGGACAAGGACCAAGATTTGGTTAAGAAGTTGAAGGATGATTGCATGAGCCTTGTAGAAGCACTAGAGAGGATGACTAGTGCTAGGGATGGAGCAGGAAGGCCACAGACAACAATGAAAAATGTGTTGCATTTTTTTAGTGCTGCCCTAGAGCTAATAAACAGCAACCATGGTCATCACACTACTCCATCTACTGCTTCTCATGCCTAGGATCTCATGCTTCCATGGGAAGGAAAAAGCAAGATTTGGAAGGATCATTGGGTATGGCAGCCATGGCAGCTCTCCAAAAGGAGCTTGGAAAGAGAAAAAGAAGAATCACTTGAGCAAGTACCCACAAAAAAACCTTCATTAAACCTTGGGGGTCTTTCTTTGCAATTCACCTCCTAAAATTAGACTGAGTTAAAAATGGCATGCTATTTTTACCCTTTTGCCTCCAAATTTTCTCAAGCCTCTTGCCATAGCTTGTGTGATCTTCAAGAAAGCTATTGTTAACTATAGTACTCCTTGTTGTACATTACCTACTACCTCAGTAACTAGGGTTTTCATATTTGAAAATGAAGTTAGATTGAGAAAAAGGAAAGGGGAAAATGACCAAAGCTTAAAGCTCTGATACCACTTGTAATGAATGAGGCTGAGAGGAGAGAGGAGAATGAGTAGAAGAGAGAGAAAGAGAGGAAGAAGAAGAGAGAAAAAGACTAGAAGAGGAGAGCAAAAGAAAGAAAAGGAGGGAGAAAGGGAAAGGAAGCCATGGAAGCTGAAGGAGAACGTGAAGAATCTGTTTTTGATTATACATGAATGCCCTAAACTAGGTCTCTTACACCTTTGTTACCCCAGTTAATGTGACTAGGTATCTAACCCCTAGTTTCTATGCACCATGCTCATTATAATTTGGCTCAAAATATTTAGGCCATCCCTTATCCTTAAGAATGGACCTTACCATTTCCACAATGGTATGATTCTAGTATTTAATAACATCATTACATTGAGATATGTTAGACATCATCAAAGTTGAAAATTAATCCCTTTGCTCTTGCAAAAGTTTTCAAAAAAATTCAAGTTGTAACTCACCCACTACAATTTGTTTGGAATTTTCTCACATTTTGTTTGGTTCTTGTTTTGCTTTTAGTAAGTTGTAGCCATTCTTATTTCAAGATAATCCTCCACTACCAAAGTTGACTCTCTAGCTTCTGTAATCTTGTTCAATTTTGTGTTTCATTTTGACTCTTTAGTATGTTTTAAATTTTTTATGCCTTCATTGTGTATTGAATCAATGTCAAAAGACTATCAAATGTGCTTGTAGCTAAGCTACACAAAGAATCTACATTCCTTCATTTCCAAGCCCATACATGGTTAAAATTTAGAGGAACCATTATACTTAGATTTGATGGGTTAGGTATAGCTACGGTTTTAGGTCATTCCCCCACTAACACTAGAAGCTTATAAGAATCAAGGATAGTTATAATTTTAAACTTCCATAGAGTGCAAATTGCAACATCTAGCTTCCCTTCATTGAAGGTTGATGAAAAAGTATTTGAATCCATGGTATAGTGGTACCACTTCCTAATGTTCTAGAATCACTTCTAGATTGATATAGATAGATAGAGTATGGTTTTGAGTGGTTCTTTTTATAGCTCATGAAGGTGTTAGGTACAACTAATTGGCATCCCATATTATTAATCATTGCTAGTTGGCCGTAGAATATCCCCTCTATAGTTGAGTTAGGGGCAGTTGGTCCACTTGGGACCCCCTAGCAACCAAGGTCTAAGTCGAATATTCAATACACACAAAGACAAGTAAGTATCCTTTATTTGATATCTAAAGTACATGTTAGAGAGAATAGCAACCAAAAAAGCTTATAACTTCTTG
Source organism: Lygodium microphyllum (assembly GCF_053477565.2). NCBI lineage: Eukaryota > Viridiplantae > Streptophyta > Polypodiopsida > Schizaeales > Lygodiaceae > Lygodium > Lygodium microphyllum. The sequence continues at coordinate 32,999,762 of NC_141141.1, forward strand.
GATAGATTTTTAGGATATAATCAAGTGCAAGTCTACCTAGATGATAGGCACATGACTACCTTGGCCACATTAGATTGGTACTATTTGTGTACATTATAATGTTTAAAAGAAAAATGAAACATCATTAGCTATAGGGCTAGCCTCTCTTATATGGGAAACACAGAGTTGTTCCCATTTTTCCCTTTATAATTTGATCATTGTGCTTAACTTGTGTGATCAATCACTTGGTTCAATTATCATATTCAGGTCACCAACTAGAATTGTAGGTGCATACCATCAATCTTTCCAATCATATCTTGCCATTTTTCAACCCTCTTGACTAAGAATCATTTTTTTATAATGGATAATGTTGTATGATTTCTTTCCACCAATAAGTAGTGAAAAACCATATAATGAACTCCACCTCTAAGGGAGGTCATCCCATGATATTAAACAATTAGCCTAATGTTGCAAACTCAACAAAACAATGTTTAATTGATGAAATGATAGCCAAACTTGAGCATTTAGATAGACAGATCCTATGTAGCCACTTCGTCCATTCTTCTCTCATTGATGCAATTTTGCGCTCCTCCTTTGATAGCCTTCTCCACTTCCCCATGTTTGGGCCATTGCTATAAGCCATTGCAGCATAATCAAACTCCATTGTGGCCCCATCTACCATTTTCTTATTGCCTCCTTGAGTTGTATGAACTCCTCCACAGGTCAGGGGTTGCTTTTCAGCCCTCTATGCATGCAACCACTACATAGGCCACATTGTCTAGTGATAAAGCAACTCAACTCCCCTTGTTGGGATTGTTAATACACTGCTGCCTTATCATTAGCCCTCTCACAATTCACACTCTCAAAGCTTCTCCAACTATTCTTGGAGCATCGCTATTTAAGGGAAGAAGACTATGGGTAAGAGGACTTATCTAGACATCATCTATCTAATTATCAAACCATGTATTTAATTCTTAACCAAATGTTGAGATAAGTCCCCTTACCAATAGCCTTGATGTTTGGCCTTCTTGAGATGATACCACACTTGTTTGTTGGGTCTCCTTGACATACCACACTTGCTCTCCTCAAGATATGAGAAAAATTCAAATTTGGATTTTAAAGTTCTAATAGTGTCCTCTATTAAGGACACATTGATGAAATGTACCCAAGTTGAAGGTACAATTAGAGCTTTCTAAAGAGAGGTGATGGTAGATCTCTCATGTAAGCAACAACTTTAGTTCTGAAACCCATGAATGCTATCAGAGCTTTTTGGAGAGATGTGATGGTAGATCTCTTATATGCAAATAATAACTTTAGTTGTAGAACCCATGAATTGCTTGCAACATCAATGCATGTTGCAGCTACTATTGGAAGATTGTTGCATAGATAGAGATGAAGACCTACATAAAATCAAGACTAATGGAAAATCTCTTATTGAGGTATAGGTATTAATTATGGAAGGGAGGACTGCATAAAATAAAGGATAATGGTAGATCCTTTGCTTGAAGCTATGAACTCACCCGCAAATCATCAATGCCACACCCATGTGCCTACCCTCTACTTTGTAAGCTAGAGCTCTGCATTTTCTCGTTAATGCTACATTGACATAGCCACCCTTTCTTTGTGAGTTGAGTCTCTACATTTGCATCATGTCCAAGTGCATCATTTTGAGCTTCTACTTGCAAAGAGGGTAGAAACAATCACTAGCTCATGCATCAAGAGACAGGACGTTAGATGAATTGAGGATTTTCATGACTAAGAAGTTGACTGGGTAATGGAGGTTGTGCTATACTATTTGATTGGAAGAGATGATTCAAATCCCATTGTCTACATATATAGTTTATTGAAAACTAAGATGCATAAACTCCTTACTATCCCGTATGATAGCAAGATTACTATGAAATAAAAGATTGAAAAATAAAAGAATCAAATTTGAAAGGATCGAGCTCACTTTTTAAATTGAGTGTCAAAAAACTTTTTGTGAAAGGGATTTTGGAGCCTTGAATTAGTACATGAGTAGATCTAGATAAAGATGGTGAGTTTAAAATTTGACGTAACCATCAAGTTCATCTTATCAAATCTTCAAGATCTACATGGATGTCTCACCTTAGAAAGAAAGCCACATTGAAAAGAACTCCTTAAGAAAGAACACAAATGATATTTTTGAACGCCTCAATGTATCTTCAAACCTATTTTGTTAATTCTATTTCTATTTTGGTGGAGTTGTGTAGGAAAATAGGACGCAATAAAGTATAAGAAATTTATAAGCAAGTGATAAACAAATAATAGTGTATGAACAAAGATAAGAGGTATGTATACCTATACACCAATCTTGTGTTCCTACATAGCATTAGGCTTGAAGCCTTCTCTTAAAATCTCTTCTCTCTTTTGGACCCCTCTTAATCAAATACCTCACGAAGCCTACAACTCGTTAAAGAACATGTTCATGTACAACTCTATATGTTATGTCATTGTATTTTTGAAATTCATGAATAAAGAAGCAAGCCGTGCCACCCATTCTATCACTTATATGCTATGGAGCAACAGAGTTTACATAAGTTATGTTCTCAAGCCAAGTGAAAATCTATTTTTTAAATTTACATGCTCTTAACCTATCTTCACTCTCTTCTAGTTGAGATAAACTATAATTTTGAGAATATTCACATGGAAACACCATAATCACTTAATGAGATATTCAATCATTTATCTTATTTTCTAGTTTAGCCTTTTTTCTCATTTCACTTTCAATAGGCTTCCAACTAGAGGCAAAGTGCAAATGCCTCATTTAGTTGGAATGAGAAAAGTTTTCGAAAATGGCAAGAGCAAAGCATTGCCCAATGTGTGGAGAAGATGGAGGGACTTTATAGTACAAAGAGATGGCATAAGAAATTACTTTTGGCATACGAATTAATGTACTTTAGAGGTTCTTACTATCTCACAAACAAAACGATTGGAGGCAAACTACAAATGCCTCATTTACTTGGAATGAGAAATTTTTTCTAAAATGGCAAGAGCAAAGTAAATTTGTCCAATTTGGGGAGAAGATGGAGGGACTTTATAGTACAAAGAAATGGCATAAGAAATCACTTTTGGCATACGAATTAACGTACTTTAAAGATTCTTACTATCTCACAAACAAATCAATTGGAGGCAAATTGCAAATGCCTTATTCAGTTGGAATGAGAAAAGTTTTCTAAAATGGCAAGAGCAAAGCATTGTCCAATGTGGGGAGAAGATGGAGGGACTTTATAGTACAAAGAAATGGCATAAGAGATTACTTTTGGCATGCTAATTAACATACTTTAGAGGTTCTTAATATCTAACAAACAAAACAATGTCTAGGGATGACTAGGCTAGATCAAAGTCCTTAACATTTAGCACTAGCAAGGTTTCAAAGTATTATCTCTAAATCATTAGGCTAGGTTGAATTCAACCTTTAGCACTAGCACTTCACTAGTGATATCTATAAATGACAAGCATGAATGATTGGGTAAGGTTTAAAATTCCCAAAATTTAGCACTAATACTTTTTTATAAGTGTTATGATTTAGCACTAGCACTTTTCACAAGTGATAAAATGAGGGATATCTATCATGATTAGGCTAGGTTAAAGTTTTGAACATTGGTACTTTGCACAAGTGATGTATATGCAATGATGGAAACTTTGCTTTCAAAGGTAAGATTGAGACCACTTTTTCAAGTCAAAGAAAACAGGAAGGTCTTGTTGCCATGATGCAACCTCTTGGAGCACTTGGATCCACCTTTTAGCATCGGCATCATTCCCTCACTCAAGTGAGAAGCATTGCATGTCAATCCTTGACTAATGTGCTTACATATTCAATTGTGATATGGAATAATCCATGTCCTCCTTGTAATTAAAGTGATTGTCTCTTATTAAAAGTAAATAGAATTCTAGTTCAAGACTTTCATTATATCCTTCATCACTTCAATATGGAAATTTCTAAAATGAAACTATCATGATGAGGGTTCTATTATATCGGGATGCTAGATTCAAACTAAGAATTATGCTTCTATGACACTCTTTCTAGGATTGCTATCAAAAGGAATAACATGTTTCTCTTTTTTTAAGTTACTCTAGTAAATTTAACAATCATTCAAAAATATTAAAACAAACATCTTGTGCAGGCTATTCATTTTACATAAGCATAACATTTTATAAATTTCAAACGAAGGTCATGTGGAATGTATGATTACCTCATGCATGTATCAGTATTATGTTGTGTGAACGTGAGATATTTCCCCATTTAGAATTTGGGAGACTTTGCAAATCAAATAATGTGCTTGAAATTTGTATGTATTATGGTTAATGAAGGGTGGGAAATTAGAGTCCTATCACATTTACCCATTCACTGATATTAATACATCAAGCTTTTTTTTGCATTTACTTTGTGAATGTTTGAAAGAGACACAAATGGTCATCATTTTATGAAAGGTTGTTTATGTTAGCAAAATATTTGAGTGTTAAGTTGTGATCAAGGTTTCCTATGGGAGTAAAAAAATGGAGTTTCTCATCCCTATCATGTAAAAAACTAGAGTTGAGAGCTTAAGATGTGTGCTTTCATGCCTCACAAAAAATATGGAAGCCTACATCTTAGATTGTGAATGAAATGAATTGTTATTAAAGTTGAGTACTATGCATTAACATGAGAGAGAGAGAGAGAGAGAGAGAGAGAGAGAGAGAGAGAGAGAGAGAGAGAGAGAGAGAGAGAGAGAGAGAGAGAGAGAGAGAGAGAGAGAGAGAGAGAGAGAGAGAGAGAGAGAGAGTCACCATAGAAGCATTAAAAAAATCTCAATATACTCACTTTAATAATGCCACATCTTTCTTAACTATTATGTCATTCATTTCCTTTCACTCCATCTCTACCTTTCACTAATACTCACTTCTCCTTCTTCTTACTCTTATCTCTAACCTCTTGTCACTTTCTTTTTCCCCAACAAAGTTGAGTTCTTGAATGTCAATAGTCCCTTCAAGAAGTAAAATTTTCCATCTTGTGAAGGTGTTGATGTGAAAAAAGTATCTTCCATAGTTTGGAAAAATGGCAAGTGAAACAAAGCACCTAACTCATCACTTTACTTATAAAAGTCCTAAACCAACTTCAAAAAATTTGTCTAATCTTCCTTTTAAATGCAAGTGAAAGCTCTAATAACCAAACAAAACTATTCTATGAGATACTCAATACTTCATACATAGCAAGATAAGATTTGTTGACATATTGTAAGATACAATGCAATCGTGTTTTGTGTAATGCTACAATGCCCAAATAGATGTGTAACATTATGTTTTGATCCAGGAATATTGGATCTTGTTGATACCAAGAATGGTTGTAAAAGGGTGTCCAATTTTATTTAAGTTTCCAAGGATCCCCTCCACCCACTTAATGGTGGAGAACACACTCTAAGAAGCATTGGATCCCATTTGGAGCACCAAATGCACTCTTGGCTTAGGGATTTCATGAGGGTGATTACACTTACAATGTTGGCATGATCACATTATGGGTGGCTACATTTTTGGGAGGGTGATCACACAAAGTTGAGTTGCAATAAGATGAATAGAAATTTGATATTATTATTTTATTGTGAACTCTCAGGATGATTACTTATATATGTATTCAATGTAATCACACGTAGATAATGCTTTTTGGGTGGTTGATCACACACAATTAAAATCTTTGACTTCATTAAAATGCAAGGCAAAGAAGGTCTAGGTTGCATAATATGAAATACAAAATCTATGCAATATTTTTAAAATGGGACTATTATATGATGGCCCTTATAAATCCGGGCTATATTATGGGGCAAGATCATCAAATACATGACTTATTGTATTGGATTCAAAAATGGTTAGAAAAATAATTATTTTATAAAACATTGTTATTGCATATGAAGAAGTATCATGTACAAATGAAATATATGCTTTGGTACTACAAGGACTTATTGTATTGGATTCAAAAATGGTTGGAAATTTTAATTAATTTATAAAAAATAACTCTTACATTTGAAATAATATTATGTACAAATGAGATATTCTTTGTGGTAAAAAAGAATATTCTCTATAAATTTTGTGTTACGTATGGCTTTGCTAAGCTAAGGGACTATAACAATATATACTTTTATAAATTTTTAGATTGTAGCTTAATGATATCTAGTTAAGGACTCAGTAACTATTGCAATAATCTTAAATAGCTAGGGAAACGCTAAATATAAATATAAATTTAAGTATATTTTTAATTTAACAATGATAAACTTCGAGCTAAATTTTTTGAGATAAACTAACTTTTTGTTGCTAATTATATAAAAAATATATTAACCATTAAGTAATAAAAGGAGAATAAGAGAAAATGAGGCATAGAGGGATTTTAGCATTTATATTTTGATGTACTTATTATTAAGATAGACTTCGCTAGGATGGAAATAACTTAACACTTTATTTCTCAAGTAGAAAAACACAATCAATCAAACATGGGAAAAAAAAATTGACCTTTAGACTTTTTGACTTATAAATTTAAAATCGTAATGCTAAATAGTTGTGTGCAAAGTACATAATTGAGTAATACTCATAACATATTTCAATAATATACTCTTGACACATAAAATACAACATAACAATATTATGTTGTTGTGATGGAAAAAATCAAAGGAGAGAATTCAACTATTAATATTTATTCTATAGGGATTGTTTAAGAAACACTTTGAGGAGACATGCTTACAAACATTGCAAAAACATCTTATTCCATCTATATACTAGTTTGTTGCTTAAGCAGGATATGTATTTTATGTCTTAAACTCCATTTGTGTGTCCCAATCTTAACTTCAATGAGCACCCTCCATGATGTTTTGGTAAAGTGTATCATAATGTTCTTAATATGTAAATTATTACAAGATTTTTTTTTCTTATGTAAGAAGCTCATCATGGTCATAAAGTTGCGCATTGAAATGATACGATAAGCCAATCGTCATGGGGCAAAGTAGTTACATCAGGATAATTTATTTATTTTCATTACTTGAAAATAAAATGGCATTTATTATTATTTTATGGATTTTCATTTTTCTATTTATCACATAATATTGAAACAAAATTTTAAATTGAATAAAATGTGTAAAAAATCCTTTCAATATTTAAAAGAGTCAATATCTAAAACAATAATGTTGAATTATCTCATTTTTGAAAAACCATTTCTTTTTTAGAACAAATGCCTCTAACTATGGGAAAGGAGGTCAAAAGAAGCCTCTACCTAATAACTTTGAAACCACAAAAGAACTCCTAGCTATTGTATGATCTTAATCAACCATTAATATCTTTAATTAAGGAGTTATATCTATTAGGCCATTAAAATAGTGGATTTTGAGAATTGAGAAACAAATTTTAAGGTTAGATATTGTAATGGTATGGGATCCAAACAATATTTCAAATGCTCTTTCTAGGATAACACATTCAAAACATAAGGATAGAATAACTTCCTCACAAAACTCACATGGTGGGGGCTTGCTTAAATCAATGCATTGAACAAACATAATAGATGTGAGGAGAAGCTTACATTTCTAACATACTATGATATAAATTAATTTGTAGATAAGATACAATATAAAGGAAAATGGCCTACTACATCAAAACAATGCATATCTTATCCCTATAGTAATCAATTTGCATCATAACTATGCCAACTCTGTGAGCAAATATAACTAATTAAATATAATAAATGATGAGTCAATGGCCATATAAGGGTCATGATGGCTATCGATGTCCTAAGTATAGAGATGAAATCCATCTAACCAAGTGGTCCATCATCAATATCTACACAAGTTGAGCTTGTCATTCCAATTCTCCTCAAGCTCAATTATATATTTGCAACTCCAAGTATGCTTTGAGATCTTTGAAGTTTCTTTGCACCTAAAGACCTTTCATAAATTTGTTAGCCACTTGATCATGTGTGTGCTAACATAGACCAAATTAATTTTACCCTACAAGTATCTTCTCTCTCACAAAATGATAATGCACCTAAATATGTTTTATCCTAGTGTGGAACACAATGTTCCTAGCCAATTGTATGATACTCATATTGTCACAATAAATGATAATTATACCATATATCTACATATTTGAATTATCTAATAACTTTTGTAGCCATACCACCTCACATGCCATAAAACACCTCTATACTTAGCCTTTGTACTCAACAAAGAAATTTTTAATCAATTTTTGTTACTCCAAGTGATTGTTGCACTACCAAGTGAAAACATGAATCTATTAGTAGATCTTGTACCATGTATACTACAAGCCTTATTTGTACCCTTGTATCCACATACTTATATATTCTAACTTGCCTCATAAAGTTCATTATGCAAAATAATATTTACATTGACTCAGTACTTACTTGCATATAATGAGACTTTCTAAGTATCTACATAAATGGACTGACAAGCCTAATTTTGCATTACTTGAGTTGCGGCCTTGTCATAGTCATAGAAATCAAAATCCCTACTATATGTTTGAATATAGTAGGCTTCTATTTCATCTTCAACATCAGCACTCAACTTTACATTTAACTCCCATGACACTGAAAGAGGCTTATCTCATGTCATACCATGCTCACATACTATATCCAAGCTATAATGTATTCAGAATAGCCAAATACCATTAGCATGCTTCATCAACCTAATTTTAGATATGCTCAATGCCGGTGCCACCAATGATCCATGGTGCTCTAAGTTGTAAGACATCCATTATGAGGTGAATCCATGTGTAAGCATGGGGATGGGTCCTCATGACTTGTATGTCAAATGAGGTCTATATGATCAGATGGAAAAAAGGTGACCTTTGTGGATCTAGCCTTTGGGTTAAATAGAGTATTTATACTCATAGAAAATCAAGGCAGAATGCATCGCGTTGCCGGGTGTGGGAGCTATCAAGGGCCCCTATTTTGGGGTCCAAGGGCTGTGGAAGTGGCCCTTTACTAGGGGGTCTTTAGGGGGTCAACGACCCCTCTAATGGGGGGTCCAAGGGTAGCGCCCCTAGCTCGACAATAAAGGGAAGATTGATTTGATTATTTTGTAAGCTAACTAGGAAAGATTCATAATATGGTTACACATACCGACCAGACTACCTTTTGGGCTATAAAAAGAAGACCCCTCTAGAGCCATCGTCAATCTATCTTTCAACTAGCCAGAGTTCTTCTAGGTACCCTTAAGATCTTTGCCTATCATTTGTCTAGATCGTCATCTAAGCTTCATAGTGGAAGTGCATGGGTGGATAGAGCCATTTTTGTATCAGTTCATTTGAAATGAAAGCAATCTTTATTCTTCTCATATTTGATATGTGTTCTCTACTGCTTGCTCAGATTTTGTTCATTGTGCCATGTAATTTCTACACTTAATGCCAAAAAAGTATCTCAACTCAGCAATATTCTTTGTCTTAGATTTTTGCTTTAAAAAGATATTGACATTAGCAAACCCATTATCACTACCAAACTGTAAATAATAATCAACTCATCCACATAGGTAACTATGATGACCAAATATGATCATGCTTCCACATATAAAGTGAGAGATCTACATTAAAAACATAGGAAGCAACATTGATAAGTTCCTCTTTGATCTTGTTAAACTATGCTCTAGGTGCTTGCTTCAGCCCATAGAGTGCCTTGTTTAGCTTGCACACATATGTGGGAGCTCTAAATCCTCATAACTTGCTAGCTACTCTATAACACTTATTTATGAAAATCACCATGTGAGAAGGCATTCTCAACATGAATGTTTTATAAACCTTTGGCTACTGTACCAAGCAATTACACATCTAACAATTTCCATCTTAGCAACTTGACTGAACATCTCTTCATAGTCTATAACGTATAATTTATTATAAGCTTTAGCAAACTACCTTTAGCAAGTAGCTTTTCATTATATTTACTAAGTCATTCATATTATGCTTAATATTATACCTACACGTAAATTTCCATTTTACACCATGAATCTTAAATAGTCATTGAACTCATTAGAGAGATATTATCCCCTTCCATCTGACCTCAAATACTTAATTTACAAGTCTATTTTTATTTAAAATTCTTCTTAAAAATTTTAAAGTGCTCAAGCACTTTACCCTTTTCTTTATAAAATATATATATAGCTTTCTAGGATAATCATCAATAAATTTAGCAAAGTACTTATTATATATATATTTTTGCATGCCCCCAAACATTTATATGAACAATATCAAGTATCTCGATGTTAGTTATGGTTTCTATTGAAAAAGGTTATCTTACTTGCTTCCCAGACTAACACTCTTCACAAACTTTTGTCACGAATCGCATGGTGGGGGGACTTGCTCAAGATGCTGCGTTGAACACACGCAGAATGCACAAGGAGAAGCTCACTCAAGAGACAAGAAGAGAGATGGAGGCCAAAACGTTTTCTTGCTGGTTTCTTCTTCTTCTTCACACACTTTACAATGTACACAAAGTATAGATAAGATACAACATAAAGGAAAGTGGCCTACTAAGTCAAACAATGCATAACTGACTACACTAGTCGACTGGTGCTATAACTATGCCAGCTATAAATAGGTGTAACAACCTAAATATAATAAGTAATGAGTCAGTGGCCATGTGAGAGTCATAATGAACATCGGTGTGCTAAGTGTAGATGTGTGGACCCATCTAACCAGGCGGTCCATCATTAATGTCCACATGTGTTGAGCTTGTCATTGCAACACTCCCCCTCAAGCTCAACTGCATCTCTGCAACTCCAAGTAAGCTTCGAAACTTTTGAAGCTTCTCTGTACCCAATGCCTTCCTAAAGATGTCAGCTATCTGATCCTGTGTGCTGATATACACCAAGTCAATCTCACCTGCTAGCACCTTCTCTCTCACAAAGTGGTAGTGTACCTCAATCTTCTTTGTCCTGGCATGGAACATAGGGTTCCTAGCCAACTATATACTGCTCATGTTGTCACAATAAATGACAACTCGACCTTCCACTTGCACATCTAAGTCAGCCAATAACTTTTGCAGCCATACTACCTCACATGCTGCAATAGCAGCACCTCTATACTCAGCCTCTATACTCGACAAAGCAACTGTAGATTACTTTTTGCTGCTCCAAGTAACTGTTGCACTACCAAGAGGGAGCATGTATCCACTGGTAGACCTTCTATCAGACATACTACCAGCCCAATCTGCATCTGTGTATCCAAACACCTGTACCTCTATACCTGCCTCATAGAAAATTCCATAATGTAATGTGGACTTCACATATCTCAATATGCATCTGACTGCATCCAAATATGGCTTTCTAGGTACTTGCATAAACTGACTCACAAGACCAACTGTGTAGCTCAAGTATGGCCTTGTAATGGTCATGTAGATCAAACTCCCCACTATCCTCCTGAACATAGTAGGGTCTTCTATCTCATCCCCAACATCAGCACTCAACTTTACATTCTACTCTAACGGGACTGAAAGTGGTTTGCATGCTATCATACCATACGTGGACAACATATCCAAGCCATACTGTCTTTGGGACAACCATATACTATCATCACATCTGATCACCTCAATGCCAAGAAAGTACCTTAGCTCACCTAAATCCTTCATCTCAAACTTCTTCTTCAAAAAGTCATTGACTTCAGCTATCTCACTATCACTATCACCTGTAATAATCAAGTCATCCACATAGATGACTATGATGACCAAACCTGCATCTCCCTTTCTCACATTAAGTGAGTGATCAGCATCATAAACATAAAAGAAAATATTGACAAGATACTCTCTGATCTTGTTAGACCATGCTCTAGGTGCTTGCTTGAGCCCATAGAGCGCCTTCTTCAACCTGCACACATACTTGCGATGCTCTAAATCTTCATAACCTGCTGCCTGATCCATATACACTTCTTCCTGCAAATCACCATGCAAGAAGGCATTCTTCACATCCATTTGCTGCAACCTCCAACCTTTGGTTGCTACCAAAGCAATCACATATCTGACAGTTGCCATCCTAGCAACTGGACTAAAGGTCTCTTTATAATCTAAGCCATATGTCTAGGCATAGCCTTTTGCAACCAGCCTAGCTTTGTACGTACTAATAGAACCATCTACATTGTGCTTAATCTTATAAACCCACTTACATCCAATAGCTTTCTTGCCCTTTGGCAATGATACTAGATCCCAAGTCTTATTGGCCTCTAATGCAACCATCTTCTTATTGATGGACCAAAAACGGGCCGGCACTGGCTCATGCACTAGCCGGACCTCGTCACTACGCACAAGACAACCCCCCGGCCTCGCGGCCAGGAGCGTCCATCAAAATCTCCGCCTTCCTAAACATTGCGTTTGTAATACGTTGTAGTCCAACTGATCCTAGCTCACTACTCCTCAGAGGGAGTCCCTTTTACATAGCCAAAAGGCTCGAATCACATACACATGGGGTTCCTCCTACGACTGAATGCCGTCAACCCTCTGCGACTCTCCTACACCTTGGGGGTTGGCCCCTCGATGTGTCGCTCAACATTTAGACATTCCACACAAACGTCGCTCAAGGTACCCAATAAGCGTGTCCAGGAATGTACCATTGTCCTTACTTGATTTCCCCTTTAGGATCCCACGGCTAGCCTACAGCATGGGTATCTCACTGCCTCTCAACGTAGGTCATGTCCTCATAAACCAATTGCAATCCATGTCGAGGAGCTGATCACTGATACTTTTAAATTCTTTTCATGCTCTATGCATTTCGTGGATGTCCAGTGCTCAAACATTTAGTAAAACAATATCGTGCACAAGTGCAAAAACATCCTTTTAATGGTTTCTTTCTAACGATTGTATACTTCGTTGCATGGCATTTTACGGCTTTTTCCCTTATTTTTCATATCAAAAGCGGACAAAACCGAACTAAAACACATAAGCAAGGCTGATTTGAAGCAAATCTTCATGCCTCAGCCTCACTATACATTCACAGACATTACTCATAATTTTCCCCATTTTCCGAAGCCCAAAATATAAAATTTCCCCTATTTTTAGGGTTTTTCCACCATTTTCTTGCAAATTTTCCCATTTTCTCCCATTTTTTAATTGCAAAAAATAAAGTTCAGATTGTGGGCTGTGGGCCTTAGTTCATTTCAGCAGAAAAATAATTTTAGTAGGTGTGGATTAATTAATTGCATCATTTTTAGCCCAAAAAACCCTATTTTCCTTCATTTTTGTGGTTTTCCATGTCTCGGTTTTCTATTTTCTGCTATCCCACACATGTTTTTCTGATTTTTAAATGATGAACAGCCAGAAAATAACTCAAAGCACGACATACTCAAAACTCAATCCATATGAACACATTTTTATCAACCAAATTTGCATCAAAAGGCCATTTTCTTTGCAAAAATAATTATTACTATGTCTTGCGGGTTTTCCCATTAAATTTGGCACGTCCCACGATTGATTTCTAGCCATGAATTCTGCTTGGAATCAGCAATCTACAATGATTTGGCATTGCCCTTCAGTCTCGTCAAGAATCGGCATCCATCCGACCATCCATTTCCATTCTACTCTTCCACGCACGAACGGGGGTTAAGAGGAGAGAGAGGGAGGAGAGAGAAAGATTGATTTTCTCTCTCTCCAACCAGGCCACCATCTTGCGCGCAAGAGGAGGCGATGCGGAGCGTAGACTGGAGGCAGGAGCCTGGCATAATCTCCTTCATGGCTTATGCTTGAAGCCTCTTCATGATTTGGGGGGGGGGCGATTTTTTCGGCGGCTGCCAAAACAACTGCCGCCCCCCCCATAATCACGATTTTTGGAGAGGCTCTTCCACCTCTTGGGATTTCCCAAATTGGGCCCCCCTTTGGGCACCCCGGCCGGTTTCGGGCCATCTTGCGCGTACGGAACCCCATCGTCCCTCTGAAAATTTCTATGAACTCGTCTCGACATCCCGCACTGACCGGTAGCTCCACTAACTGGCACAGGCACACGGAAAAATTATGAAAATTTTCGGAGTGCCGTACGGGCGCCCGTCAAGCACTTGACGCTTAAAATCGTCTTAGGTCGAGCTGCCGCCTTTGTGGTTGAGCATTTTCCCTCGCATTTCCACATTTTTCTCCTATTTTTAGGCACATTCGGGGGCCTAAAATCCATCCTTCATTGGCGACCACGGGATAGGACGACTCAGTCCGTCGAATCCACGAACATATCTGCACATAAACAACCAAAGAAGCATCAAACTGATACAAAACAAATATATCATAAAACTCAGCACAATGCTCCCCCTACCCCTGGACAAAACCAAGGCATGACATCCACAAGGAGTAGGCCTAGCATCATCTAATAGAAGATCTGAAGTGAGTCACTAACCAACTGCTTCAACACAGTCAAACTAAAAAAACCTACCAAAGAGGTTGCCCTAAGTGGTAGTCTGCGCTACTTACCAACTAAAAACAACACCACTAGGAGCTCCTACAAGGCGAGGACTCCTATAGCCTGATCAAGGAGTATTGGCTTTCAGTACAGTTCTTCTTTTAGGGCTTTTATTTTATTGACATACTGGGGCATGTAAAAATGAGGGAGCTGAGCGTAGTGACCCAAGGAGAACAGGGCATCGGTCTCAGGACCTGTCTCAGCACCGAAGAACCTACCAAGCCCTCGCAAGGCGACACTTAATCCTTTTCTAACGCTCACTTTTATTTTTGCTCCAATCTTCCTTGTTTTGTCATTATTTTTCAGCAAGAAGCCATCCCTAGGAAGACAAGGTATCGGCCCCGGGTCTGATTCGTCCCCAGGAACCTACCAGGCCTTCGCAAGGCAATGATCAACTGCTTATATATTTTCATTCCTTTTCTTTGCTTTGATAGGGGTTAGAACCCCTTTTTACACACCTTCGTATTTATATTCATCTTTTAGGATGTACAAAGTTTCTGGGCATCATTATTATTATCTTCTGGCAGGCTTCTCTAACTGCCTCACTACTAACAAGAACTCCTAGAACGGCTGCCTAGCAGGCTAGCAGGACAAGGCCACTAGGACTTCCTTCTAAAACAGGTCTTTCGATGCCTGACAATGTCTTTACAGGAGGCCATGACTACTCCAACCTCCCTCAAACATACTTAGCCTAAACTTGGGACTTCATGCCTTGGTTGCTGGTCCCCAACACAAATATATCCCCTCGACAAGTACAGATACACATATAACAGGAAAGAAAGGTACTCGTAAAGGAGAAATATCACCTGGATTGGCCACAAGAAGCTTCCATCACAGCAAAAGGCTCCTCCAGGCTCCACCAAATTCCACGAACCACGAAACCTGTCCAGCACAACACTAAAAACAAAAACCCGATTAAACGCACCCGCACTAGACAGGGAAATGGCCCTCTTGGCCTAATGAAATCAAACACTTCACTACAAAACTGCATCGGCCCTCTTGGCCTAATGAAATAAAACCATACTATGCATAACATCCTCCTGGAAACAACTATGATAGACAGCAAAGCATACTATTCCCAGGGGAACAGAGGCTCGTAGCCCTAAACTAGGTGCATTAAATTATGACCTATCCCTCCTACGTATATCGCAAGAGGTGTTCGAATCACATGTCGTCTAACCAGTCTGTGGGTCCAAGATAATAAAGGCAGATGAGTCTCACTTACCCTCTGCATCACCCAAATCAACCATCGTCCGCTAAAGAGGGCATGTTCAGAAAGCATACCCCACAAACGACCAGGTCCTGTCTCACCATCAATAGATATATCGGGACAAGGGCCACAATTAAAGAAGAGGTCCTCTTCATATGCAAGATTAGCCAAAGAATCGGCAAACTGATTCCAATTCCGTGGAATCAGCTGAAAAGACACTCTATCGAATTCGTCTAGCAGGGCTATGGCAGTATGATGGTACATACAAAGGATAGGGTTTCGTACCATGTACGTCCCGTTGAGTTGATTTAAAACCAACTGAGAGTCCCCTTTCACCAATAACTGACGGATACCACCCTTCTTTGCAATATTCAAACCCATTATCAGGGCTTTGTATTCTGCCATATTATTGGTAAAATTCACCCCGAGATAAGCAGCTAACTTCATGACAATGCATCGTCGGGGGTCTCGGATGACAACTCCTACACTTCCTTTTTTGCATGGACCCCTGGACGCCCCATCAAAGTACAAGGTGTACGTCCATAAAGGGTTTACATATCCTGCCATCCTGAACTCTACTCATAATTATGGTAATCGAAATTCAGCATATTCAACGGGTGGACTGTAGGCTCCATCCCTCCATCATCATTGAATTCAACAGGGATACTCGTCAAAATTTGTAGGCAGTGATGGCAGAAGACCTTGATCTCCCAAATAAATGTCCCGCCTTCTTGCTCAAGCACCTTGTATCCTTTGCTCCACCAAATGAGCTTTCCCTGATGATACCTCTGTTCTAAATATGGGTGTTCTAAATAAGGGATCAGACGACCCATCAACCTCTATCACGATTTCCTTGCAGATGTTTGATCGATCTCGCCTAGACCTGCAAGGCAGTCATAGTATTAGTGCAGCCAGAAATAATAAGGTTTAATCTTATTAAGATTAACCTTATTTTTAAATTCTATCCCCTCAAGGTCAGCTAACAACACTGTAGATTTATTCTTTCCTATTCTAATGATCCTATAGGGCCCATCCCATTTGGGTTCTAGCTTGCCTGGAAATAATTCTCGTCGTGCGTCATAATACAGAACAAGTGTCCTTTCTTGAAGGTGTATTTCTTGGCTTTGAGGTTGTGTAGCTGCTTCATTCGGCGCTTCGCCACTTCTTGGTGCAATAAGCTCTGCAACTTAAGCTCATCTAAATGTGGCAGTGTCGTCAAGCGCTCAAAAAGTGCGTCTGTAGGGCTCAAAGAATGATTGATGGCAAACCGAATAGCCGGCAGCTCAATTTCTAAAGGCAAGACACACTCCTCCCCATATACTAACTTGAACGGGGTATGGCCAGTGGCTCGTTTGAAAGTCGTATTATAGGCCCACACTGCCACGGATAACTTTTTATCCCAATCTCGTTTCTTTTCCGACACGATTTTGGACAGGATGCCCACAAGCTGCTTGTTGGTACTTTCAACCTGACCATTGGCTTGCGGATTATATGGGGTTGTCTTGTTATGCTTGATTTGCCACATCTCTGTCAAACCTTTGATCACCTTATTCAGGAAATGGGTTCCGCGGTCCGACACTAATTCTTTTGGCGGACCAAACCGGCATATTATCTGCTCTAAAAGGAAACTAGCAGTTTCTTTAGCATCATCTTTCCTTGTTGCACGTGCTTCTGACCACTTTGTGAAGTAGTCAGTTGCGACAATGATGTACCTCTTTTGCGTAGTCGACGACGGAGTAATAGGACCCTCAAAGTCTATTCCCCACTTCTCAAATGGAAGTATCGCCATAATAGGGGTGAGTGGTTGTTTCCTATTCTCTCGACTATCATGTCGTTGACAAATATCGCATCGCTTAACATACGCAAACGCATCCTGGAAGATGGCAGGCCACCAATAACCTGCTCTTAAAGCCTTTTGTGCTGTAAGCCGTCCAGCAAAATGGCCACCGCAAGCAGAATCATGGCACTCTTCCAAATTGAATGGCACCTCGTCAGGCATCACACACCGGCGATAGATATCATCAACCCCTTACCGATATAATGTACCTGCGATCAAGGCAAACTTTAACGCTTGCTGCTTAATTTTCCTTCTCTCAGTTTTAGATAATTCGGATCCCGCCTCTCCTATTGATAAATAATGTGTTATTGCAGCATACCAGGAGGGAATAGATGCCGTATCTATTTTAAATAACAACTCCATGTCACTACCTTCAGCCACAGATTCTTTCGGCTCCCCAAAGTCCACAAGGCATTCCACGATGCCTTGCAACCTTGGTGGCTTACTCTTGATTTCATAATCAAATTCCTGCAAAGTGATTAACCACTTTGCTAGACGATCAGGCGGCTATAACTTATTCATCAATAGTTGAAGTCCCTCCGCCTTCGTATAAAGCACGACTTTCTCATAGAGAATGTAATGCCTGAACTTCTTGGTCCCAAAGACCATCGCTAGACACAGCTTCTCAATGTAAGTATAATTGATTTCGGATACCCCCAGTTTCCGACTAGCAAAAGCAATCGGGTGGTACCACTTCTCCTCCCAAATTTGGGCTAAACAGCAGCTGATACTATACATCGTGGCTGCTGAAAATATATAAAACACCTCACCTCTTTTAGGTGCTTTTAAGATGGGCGCTCTTGCTAGCTCTTGTTTCACATCCTCGAATGCTACCTTACAAGGGTCACCCCATATAAATGAACAGCTAAAGGACAATAAATTTGTAAGCGGCAACGCTCTTTCTGCTAAGGCGTTGATGAATCTACGGTAGTAACCAACTGAAGACAGAAAGCTATGCACCTCCTTCGGAGTGCGTGGTGGACCCATGGCAACTATAACTTTGACCTTCTCGGGGTCTGTCGCAATTCCCACCGAACTGACTACATGACCCAGCAATAGCCCATAAGGTACTCCAAAAACACACTTCCGTGGGTTTAAAGCGATGCAGAATTGTCTACAGTGCTCAAAGCATTTTCTTAGAATGATCAACTGCCTTTCTCTCAAGGTGGCAGCCCCTAAGTCATCAATAAACACCTTCAACTCTTCAGAGGATATGTCACCGAATGTCTTATCTACTGTTCGTTGCCACGAACCAGGCGCATTGCATAAACCAAAGGCCATCACATGGTACGCAAAAGTACCAAATACAGTAATGAAAGTTGTTTTCAACTTGTCCTCTTCTGCAATTGCCATTTGGTTGTATCCTGCAAAGCAATCCATAAATGAATATATCTCCCTACCCGCTAATTGATCCAAAATCTGGTCAATAAATGGCAACGGGTAGTAGTCCTTAACTGTCTGCTTATTCAGCTCCCTAAAGTCTATACATAAACGGATTTGATTATTCTTCTTCTTTCTAATCACAACTGGCGAACACCATTCCATGTGTTGCACAGGAAAAATCAAACCCGCTTCTCGAAGCTTCTGTAACTCTTCAAACAGGCCGTCCCTCAATTCGAAAGGCATACGCCTTACTTTTTGCCGTACAGGACGACTGCCCTCTTTCAACGGAATTGTATGAACAGCAAGACTAGAAGGAATGCCTCTCATCTCATCATAACTCCAGGCAAAGATATCACGGAATTCCTGGATCAAGGCCACATAGTCCTCCCTTTCTGCTATACTGAGCATAGAACCTAATTTGATTGGCCGCGAATCATCAAGCGTACCAAGGTCTAGCTTGATAACATCTGCATCTCTTATACGATCTTGGCCCTCTATCGGCTCGTTCAAAGTGATTTGATAGATGTCCTCTGTGGTGGATCCCTCTTTGGACTCATCACTCGAGGATGTCTCACTGGTAGATAAATCTTCTAATGTCTCCAATTCTGTAGAAGATAGAAGAGCTCTCTCACTCTGCGGGGACTCAGGATAAGCATCAACTACTACACGCTGGGCACCTCTACCGAATATCAATCGACCGGCGGGTATATCTACTTGGCAGTCCGCTTGCAAGATCCAAGGTCGTCCGAGTAATACTTGGTAACTTGGCCGGCCTGCAAAACGAATCACCCTAAAGTCCAACAGGCATTCTACATTTGCAACAGTGACATGGACCTTAGTAATGTAGCCTTCTGGCTGTCTCAAACTATCATCTGCCATTCTGAGAATTGTGGAGGTAACTTTCTGAATCGCAAGACCCAACCTTTCCATCAGTTCAGAACTCATAATGTTAACAGATGATCCCGTGTCGACAATGGCATAATCTACTAATATCCCATCGACATAGGCTGCAACCCTTGGGCAATGCTTTTCAGCATGCTCAAACCAGTCATCACCAACTTGCGCAATACCCAAAGGTTCTACAATATACCCGATACGTAGGATCTTTCTAAATTCCTTGCGTACTCCTAGGGAAAGCTTAATAAGCTGTAAGAGGTTCACATCCGGCTTGACTTCGCAAAGAGAGCTCGCCAAATCGAATTCATGATAGTTTGATAGAGCTCGCTTTTCACGCCAAACCATCCGCTCTTTAGGTCGCTGAACTGGCTTTATTGCCTCTTTCTTAACTTTCACCTTCTTCTTTGGTGGTTCCTTATCGGCTTTACTTTCTACGGGCTTCAAAGGTCCCCCTTCCATGGCAGGATCCAAAACTTGCGTTCCTTTGTCACCTTGTTTAGGGTTTCCGTCGACAGGCTTATCCTTGTCGGCTTCTCTACCCTTTTGACCTCTTGTAAGAACGGCTCGTAAATTAGAGGTTTCAGCATCGTTAACACGTACAGCCTCAATCAAACTAACCCCACTACCACTTGGTAGCTCCTCCACTATAGTCTTTGGTCGTTGAAGTATTTGTTTAGGCCCGTCCTCTCGCTGGGAATCATTTCCTGGGGCACGATGATTAACAGGCCCTGGTTGCCGACTTCCTCGCTAGAGGGAACTGATCTTACTCCAGCAAGTAGCTGCTAAATGGCCAGATTTTCCACAAATGTCGCACTTAACATTTGGGCAATTCCTTGGATAGTGCTGCCCACCACACCATTTGCAACTAAACCTCAACGGTGCACCCTCTTCTGGGTATCTACTTCCTATCAAAATTTGTTGTTTTTTAAGGAAGTTGACATCAACGGCTATTTGCCGATATTGCTCCGTAATCATGTCGGTATAATGCTTCATCATTTCCTTAACCTCGCCAAGAACATTGGAAGAACTCGACTCATAGCCTTGGTCATTACCATGTCGTTCCATCGGCCTAACAATTCGATTAGGCACTGGTTGTTGAGCCACAAGCATGGTGTTAGAATTGACCGCCTGGCCTCCACCACTTGAAGCCATTTGACTACCCGTAGGCATCGACATGCTAGGGGGAGCTGGTAATAAAGGGACATTCTGTATCAAGTTCCCTCTCCCATTAGGGTTAGCCATCGCTATCCCTTGGCCACTACTTCCATTGGCCATTGCCATATTATTTCCCAATACTAAACCCATGTTCGAATTACCTCGAGAAGCATAGGCTGCTTGTAGTCGGGATTCCACCTCTTGTGCTCGTGTAATGGCAGTATCTATATCCCCCAAGGGGACACTACTCAACTGCAATTGGATATTAAAGTCCAAACCATGTAGGAAATATTGCAATTGGGCAGCTGCGGGGATAGGAATAGAGGTGTCCAACTTACGGAAAACCTCTTTTATCTTCTTCGCATAAGCACGAATATCCTCGTGTGGATCTTGGCGGGTCACATTGAGTACACGCAACCAATATTGCCCACCCCTTTCAGGGGCAAACTCCCTTCGAAAAGCTCCATAAAATGCGTCAATGTTCAATATGGTTCCGGCTTCTAAACCATGATACCATATAGCAGCTCTTCCTTTGAGAGTCATGTTGAAGAACATCATTAAATGTCCTTCTTCTTGGATGCGACAATTAAACATCAGCTTTTGAAACTCCTTAATGTGGAGTTCCGCATCTTCCTCAACTAGCCCATTAAAAATGGGTAGCGGGTAACCTAGAGCCGGCAAATCCATCGTTCCTGTTGGAATTGCAATAGGCTGCGCCATGACAAGGATTGGATTTGCACTAGGAATAGGGGACGGTGGGGTTACACCTCCCGTACTTGACGTGGACTGGCTTATAGAAGGAAGGGGAGCACTAGAGCTTCCGCCTTCTCCTAACTTACTGCTTGTGGTTCCAAGACCACTAGATCGAGGGGAATATCTCCTAAAAATTTCAACACGTCGCCTAGCTCTTTCGTCTCTTTCTTTCTTTTGGATTTCTGCTAGACGATGCTTATCAATAAATAACGGATCAATCTCAGTATCCTTTGGCATAAACTGCTAGTTGGTCCCTAAACAACTAGGATTCGAGAACCGCCACTTTTAAGCGGCTCCCGGCAGACGCACCACTGATGGACCAAAAAAGGGGCTGGCACTGGCTCATGCACTAGCCGGACCTCGTCACTACGCACAAGACAACCCCCCGGCCTCGCGGCCAGGAGCGTCCATCAAAATCTCTGCCTTCCTAAACATTGTGTTTGTAATACGTTGTAGTTAAACTGATCCTAGCCCACTACTCCTCAGAGGGAGTCCCTTTCACATAGCCAAAAGGCTCGAATCACATACACATGGGGTTCCTCCTACGGCTGAATGCCGTCAACCCTCTGCGACTCTCCTACACCTTGGGGATTGGCCCCTCGATGCGTCGCTCAACATTTAGACATTCCGCACAAACGTCGCTCAAGGTACCCAATAAGCGTGTCCAGGAATGTACCATTGTTCTTACTTGATTTCCCCTTTAGGATCCCACGCCTAGCCTACAGCATGGGTATCTCACTGCCTCTCAACGTAGGTCATGTCCTCATAAACCAATTGCAATGCATGTCCAGGAGCTGATCACTGATACTTTTAAATTCTTTTCATGCTCTATGCATTTCGTGGATATCCAGTGCTCAAACATTTAGTAAAACAATATCGTGCACAAGTGCAAAAACATCCTTTTAATGGTTTCTTTCTAACGATTGTATACTTCGTTGCATGGCATTTTACGGATTTTTCCCTTATTTTTCATATCAAAAGCGGACAAAACCGAACTAAAACACAGAAGCAAGGCTGATCTGAAGCAAATCTTCATGCCTCAGCCTCACTAAACATTCACGGAAATTACTCATAATTTTCCCCATTTTCCGAAGCCCAAAATATAAATTTTCCTCTATTTTTAGGGTTTTTCCACCATTTTCTTGCAATTTTTCCCATTTTCTCCCATTTTTTAATTTCAAAAAATAAAGTTCAGCTTATGGGCTGTGGCCCTTAGTTCATTTCAGCAGAAAAATAATTTTAGTAGGTGTGGATTAATTAATTGCATCATTTTTAGCCCAGAAAACCCTATTTTCCTTCATTTTTGTGGTTTTCCATGTCTCGGTTTTCTATTTTCTGCTATCCCGCACATGTTTTTCTGATTTTTAAATGATGAACAGCCAGAAAATAACTCAAAGCACGACATACTCAAAACTCAATCCATATGAACACATTTTTATCAACCAAATTTGCATCAAAAGGCCATTTTCTTTGTAAAAATAATTATTACTATGTCTTGCGGGTTTTCCCATTAAATTTGGCACGTCCCACGATTGATTTCTAGCCATGAATTCTGCTTGGAATCAGCAATCTACAATGATTTGGCATTGCCCTTCAGTCTCGTCAAGAATCGGCATCCATCCGACCATCCATTTCCATTCTACTCTTCCACGCACGAACGGGGGTTAAGAGGAGAGAGAGGGAGGAGAGAGAAAGACTGATTTTCTCTCTCTCCAACCAGGCCACCATCTTGCGCGCAAGAGGAGGCGATGCGGAGCGTAGACTGGAGGCAGGAGCCTGGCATAATCTCCTTCATGGCTTATGCTTGAAGCCTCTTCATGATTTGGGGGGGGGGGGGGGGGGGGCGATTTTTTCGGCGGCTGCCAAAACAGCTGTCGCCCCCCCCCCCATAATCACGATTTTTGGAGGGGGGGGGGGGGGGGGTGCCAAAGGTCACCCCCCCTCCCTTCCACCTCTTGGGATTTCCCAAATTGGGCCCCCCTTTGGGCACCCCGGCCGGTTTCGGGCCATCTTGCGCGTACAGAACCCGATCGTCCCTCTGAAAATTTCTATGAACTCGTCTCGACATCCCGCACTGACCGGCAGCTCCACTAACTGGCATAGGTGCATGGAAAAATTATGAAAATTCTCGGAGTGTCGTACGGGCGCCCGTCAAGCACTTGACGCTTAAAATCGTCCTAGGTCGAGTTGCTGCCTTCGTGGTCGAGCATTTTCCCTCGCATTTCCACATTTTTCTTCTATTTTTAGGCACGTTCCGGGGCCTAAAATCCATCCTTCACTTATCCATTGTTGCATCCCAATGAATATGACCAACAGCATCCTCAAAACAAGTGGGCTCAACATCCTCAACTAGTTTCACCATATAAGCATAATGGTGAGCTGCATAACCTTCAAAATCAAATCTTTTAATAGGGTATCTGACCCTGCTAGATCTGCGTACCACCGGATCACTCAATGGAGCATTTACATTACTATGAGCTCTCTGTACACCTGGTGTCCTGACAGAAGGAATATCAAGCTCATCATCCAAGCTCTCTGAGCCACTAGAGTCTCCATTAAGAACTGCATCAATGCCATTTGACACTTTATTCTTTCGTTTGTGTTTACCTGTAGTGCTACTAGATGCACCTGAAGATGTAGAGCTATTCCTTAGTCTCCCAGACCAAGGACTACCATATGATGTCTCTGGTCCACTAAGAGTCCGTGATTCTTGCCTTTCAACCTGCACATGAGTGTCATGATCATGATCATCATCCAATGCATCACCACTAGATGCATACCAACTATTCATTTCGTAAAAGATGGCATCCCTGCTCACTCTAAACTTACATGTGACATGGTTATAACAGTGATACCCTTTCTACTCTAAAGAGTATCCAATAAAGACACATTTTTCTGCCTTTGGATCAAGCTTCTTCCTCCGTAGCTCATCTGGCACATGAACATATGCAACACAGCCAAATACCTTCAAGTGCGATACATCAGGCTTCTTGCCAGTAAAGCATTCTTCAGGAGTCATTCCATGAACTGCAGTTGTGGGAGTTCTATTCATAATGTAAATAGCACTATGGATAGCCTCAGACCAAAAATGTTTAGGTGTATTCTTTTCAGCCATCAAGGCGCATGCAACTTCTGCAATATGCATGTTTTTCCTTTCTGCAACCCCATTTTGTTGTGGGGTATACCTGCATGTGAACTGTCTCTTTATCCCATGAGCCCTTAGAAAATCACTGAACTCATTTGAGAGGTACTTTTCCCCTCCATCTGACCTCAAGCACTTTACTTTCAAGCCTGTTTCTCTTTCAACTACAGCCTTGAAAGTTCTAAAGTGCTCAAACGCTTCACTATTTTTCTTCATAAAATATACCCACAGCTTTCTAGAACGATCATCAATGAATGTGACAAAGTATGAACTGCCTCCAAGAGATACATTTTGTGTAGGCCCCCAAATATCTGTATGCACAACATCAAGGAAATTTCTGCTTACATCTCTGTCATGTGAAAAGGGTTGTCTTGCCTGCTTACCAAATTGACATGCTTCGCATACCTTATGAAATTCTGCAATTCTAAATGTAGGAAAACCTATAACCAACCCTTTGGACTGCATTAATTTTAGCCTTTGTACATTTGCATGTCCAATGCGTTTGTGCCAAATTTCAATATCTCAACAATACCTTTTCCTTTAGCATACATAGCAGCATTCATAGTAGGAATTCCAGCATCCAGAGTAAACATACGTCTAACTCTACTTCCCTTTGCAACCAACCTACACTTGTCATTGAAGTCTTTGTAATAGATGGCACATGTAATACATCTGAAAGACTCTTTGTCTTACCATCATGCAAGGACAAGGGAACTTTTCCAATGTGTGAGATTGGGTGGCATGAATCATCACCCGTCTGCACATAACCTATATTTTGCAAATCATGCATCTCTCCAAACCATTCTGCATGGCTAGTCATATGATTGGATGCACCTGAATCAACATACCAAACATCATCATGTGTTCCCTTTCTTGTAACAGCATTCAGCATATGCTACATAACAAACAGATGTTCATTTTTGTCTTCATTCTGTTGTGAAGATGATGCATAGTTTCATTGCTGCAACTTACCACTGTGAATATCATCTTTCTTAGCATAACATTGGGCTGCAATATGACATGTTTTGCCACAGTAGTGACACACAATACTAGAGTTGTTAGAACCTCTGTTCTGCCATCCACCTCTTCCTCTAATGCTCTCCCTGCCTCTAAAGTTACCAGAACTCTTGAAACCTGCATATCACTAAATTGTTGATTGAATCTGTTTTGCTGGTTGTCACTACCACATCCTGTAGCACAGTCTCTTGAAGAGGACCTACCACGTCCCCTTCTTGAACTGGAGTAGAAATCTTGGACTTGTTCACCACTTTTTTAGATGTCTCACTCTACATGTTGATCTCTTTAGTGATCATAAGGGAGACCAACTCATTGAAATCTTTTGTGCCTTTGTATTTACGGAAAACATACTTTCAAGTGTGGTCCAAGCTGCATATGAATTCTCTATATTTCTAATATGTCCCAGTATATTATTGTCAATTATTGCAGACAGCCAATACATGACCTTTTTGTCTTTTGCATTCCATTTCTTCCATGCCTTTGTCTCTTCTGTAGTTGGAGGATCACTCATCTCTGGCTCCTTTTCTTCACCTAAAACAAACTCCTAGAGGCCTTTTCCAATAAGGAAGTTCGTGACATGGAACTTCCATGAAAGGTAGTTGTTCTTGTCGAGCTTCTCAATGATGGGGTTTCCACTGTTCTCTGCCATTATCACAAAACTAATACCAAACATCAAGCAAATCTTCTGCAACCCTCGACCTGTAGTGCATAACAATACACCAGATAGCATTTTTCACTGACTACTCAACAATACATGAAATTTGCAACCAGTTTGTAATTAAACCTTGTGTTTATTCGCTGGTAAACACCTTTGAACTTACACATCTGAAATCTGTAACCTATGCACCTGTATATGGCAGATACATGTGAAATTGCAGGATATCTTGAACTGCTGTCCGCAACTATTGCGAGTCTAAAATGGGGCCTAAAATGACCTTGGATGGCCAAAATAGCGCTCTTCGCGCATACCAAATCTCACTGCAATCTGAGATTTTTGCTCTGCCCTGCTTTCGGTGCCTCCATAGGCACTGTTCAAGAGAAGAAGTAGAGAATGTAAGAGCTTCTTACCCGTTTCTTGCTTGCACGAATCCTTGGCTCCTCTCCTTTGCTTTTGCTTTCAAAACCAGCCTCAATCAGTGGTACAACTCTGATACCATGTCACGAATTGCGTGGTGGAGAGACTTGCTCAAGATGTGCGTCGAACACACACAGAATGCACAAGGAGAAGTTCACTCAAGAGACAAGAAGAGAGATGGAGACCAAAAGTTTTTCTTGCTAGTTTCTTCTTCTTCTTCACACACTTTACAATATACACAAAGCATAGATAAGATACAACATAAAGGAAAGTGGCCTACCAAGTCAAACAATGCATAACCGACTACACTAGTCGACTGGCGCTATAACTATGCCAACTGTAAATAGGTGTAACAACTTGAATATAATAAGTAATGAGTCAGTGGCCATGTGAGAATCAAAATGACCACCGAGGTGCTAAGTGTAGACGTGTGGACCCATTTAACCAGGCGGTCCATCATTAATGTCCGCATGTGTTGAGCTTGTCATCTCAACAATTTTATGCAATTCTATAACTTTAAAAACAAACAAACATGAAACCAACCCTTTTGAAAGCATTGACTTTTGTCTTTATATATTTGCATTGCCAATATATTTGTGTCAAATTTTAATATAAAAAAACTATACCATTGTATTTAGCATATATATTATGATCAATGGTAGGAATAACGACATCCAAAGGAAACATGTAGCTAACTCTTCTTTCTTTGGTAATTAAGTTAGACTTATTATTGAAGTCCTCCACAAAACAAGCTTTTGCATTAAATATAACTTTAGCAGTTGCTCTACCATCTAATTAGCAAACACTAACTTCTTTCTAATGGATGGCACACATAATATATTAGACAAACATTTTGTCTCACCATCATATAGTGATAACAAAAGTTTCCAATATGTAAGATTAGGTGGCATGAATCATCACATTTCTAAAAAACTTAGACTCCCTAACTTCTACATCTCTCCAAAGCACTCAATATGGCTAGTCATATAGTCTAATGCGCTAAAGTCCACATATCAAACATCATCACCTATTTTCTTTCATATAACAACATTCATTATATATTGTTTGACAAACATGCACTTAATTTTTATCAGCATTTTACCTTGATGATGATGCACGATTTCCTTGCTACAATTTTTCACTTACGGTATCATATTTCTTGTAATATGACATGTTTTTCCATAATAGTAATAGGCTCATCAGAGTTACTAGAACCTTTTTTTATCATCCACCTCTTCCTTTAAAGATCTCCATATCTCTAGGGTTACCAAGTCTCTTGCAATTTGTAAATTAGGAAAGTGTTGACCTCAATCTATTTTCTTGATTACCACCAACGTGTCCCATACCATGGCCACTTGAAGAGGGCCTATCATGTCTCCTTCTTAAACTTGAGTAGAACATTTGGACCTATTCATTGCTTCCTTTTTAAGATTCATCCTGTGTGTTGATCTCTTTAATAATTATGAGAGAGATCAACTCATCAAAATCACAAAATTAGCTTTTGTTGAGATATCGAGCTCCACTCGTGATACGCCAGGGTGACCGTTGAGTACTTATGTCACCGACTTGTCAGTTGCAGACGCGGTTGGTACACCGCCGATGAATAATAGCTACATGATAGCTATCCTTATCTACTCTAGTTCGTGGCTCAGTTAGTATGCCACCTTAGTTAGTTGAGTTTGGTTTGAGACCCATACATAGGGTTCTTCTATTTCTTTGTACTAGAGTTCTTTTGGCTTACACAACTAAAAAGAGGAAAACTGTTTTCAGCCTCCACCCTTGTGTGTCTTCCCCCATTATGCAAGCAAGAAAGTTTCAAGCGAGACTCCTTCCTTCTCTCCCACAATCTTGACATGGTATCAGAGCCTTGTTTGTGGTAAGGAGCTCAAGAAAGCAAGCCAAGCTCGCGGTGGTCTGGTAAGAGGAGCAGTGTTGCTTTCATTTTCTGTTTTGGGAGCAGATCTCTGCAGGTAGCACAGCCGGAAATTGCAGGAGTGCATTGTCTCAGGTTGAGACGCCCTTCGCGGTGAAGCAAGAGGGCAGTATATGCTGCGGGATAGGGCTTTAGCCCTGGGCGACCTTGTTTTTTTGATTTGAGGCCATTTCGGGGCCTGTTTTGCAGACGGAAGTTTTCTGCACGCACTCAGGAAAAGGCTCAGTTTTATGCTGTGCAGCCACTATTCTACAGGTCGGTGAAAAGTTACTGTAGAAATTGCATCGTATGCTTGTGCGCAGAGACATTGGGAGTTTCAGAATCATCCTTGGTTCCTGTTTATGCAAAATCGTCACCAGGAAGTGACTGTGTGGCCAAATACCACTTTCGCCAGTTTTGCAGATTTGCCTTTGTGAGGGTGAAGCTGTGTTTTTTGCAGTGACAGAATTTTTTGCAGTATTCTATAATGGCGTCTGATTCTCTTTTACAGATTGTCACTGAAAAGCTTGACAAGAACAACTTCCAAGCATGGAAGTTTAGAATGACGAATTTCCTTATGGGAAAAGGATATTGGGAATTTGTTGCAGGAAATGAAGAAGAACCAGTTCTTCCTGATGTTCCCAATCAACAGCAAATGCAGGCATTCAAAGCATGGCATGAGAGAGCCAGAAAAGTCATGTACTGGCTGTCTATCAGCATTTCAGACTCTATGATTGTGCATATTCAGGATGCAAGTACGCCAAAGGAGGCATGGGATACTCTGTCAAAGATGTATAGCACAAATACGCAAGCCAGGAAAATGCAGCTCAAGCAAGAGTTGCACAATGTGCAAAGAGAAAATATGAGCATCAATGACTACCACATGAAGGTGAACAAGATTGCAGATGCACTTGCTTCCATTGGGTCGCCAGTGGAAGATGATGATTTAGTTTCTGTGACCTTGAATGGTCTAGGAAAGGATTATGCACAGTTTCGGACATCCATTTCAGTTCGTGAAAGATTTCCTGATTTTGAGGAGTTGATTGCTCTTCTAATTTCTGAGGAGCAGAGAAATGGTGGTGCATCTTCTTCAGGAGGAACTTCAAAAGAAGCTGTCTTCTACTCAAATGCTGGAAGAGGTAGAGGCAGAGGTAGAGGAGGCCGATTTGGAGGCCGTGGCAGAAATCAGAATATGCAGCAAACTCAAGAAAACCAGTCCTATGGAGGAGGACGTGGTAACTCTAGAGGCAGGGGGAGCCAAAGAGGTCGTGGTGGATGGCAAAGAGGTCAAAATGCAAACAGTAATGTTGAATGCTACTACTGTGGTAAAATGGGTCATATGGCTAAAGACTGCTATAAAAAGCAGAATGACATCATGAATGGAAAACTGCAACAAGGGAATTATGCATCTTCTAGCAGACAGGGTGATGACAGAAATGAGCATTTGTTCATGGTGCAGCACATGAACAATTCTGTGACAAGTGCAGAAGAAAGCAATGATGTATGGTATGTTGACTCAGGTGCATCAAACCACATGACAGGTCATGCAGAATGGATGGAGGATGCAAGGAAAATGGAAAAACCAGGATTTGTGGAGAGTGGTGATGATACTGCACATCCTATTGTGCAGATTGGAAAAATTCCCTTGTCTATGCAGGATGGGAAAAAGAAATACCTGTCCGATGTATTTCATGTCCCGAATATCACCAAGAATCTAGTTTCTGTTGGTCAAATGGTTGAGCAGGGCTTGCAGGTCAGATTTAATCCTCATGGATGCTTTGTTGAGGATATGAAAAATAAAGGTCGCTTGATAGCAAAAGGAAAGAAGAAGGGCAGAATGTTTACATTGGATGCAGACATGTCTGAATTGAGTGCAGCAATGTTTGCACATGGGACCGGTGTAGTTGCAGATATTGATATCTGGCATAAATGCATTGGTCATGTTAATGTTCAGCGACTTAAATCAATGCAGGCCCAAAATATTGTTGCAGGTTTGCCGAAATTCAAGGTTGCAGAAATGCATAAGGTATGTGAAGCCTGTCAGTTTGGAAAACAGGCAAGGAAACCATTTCCTAGACATGTTCAAGAGAGTGAGAAGCCATTGGAATTAATCCACTCTGATGTGTGGACAACTAAAGCTGCATCTCTTGGAGGCTGTCATTATTTTGTTAGTTTTATTGATGACTACAGCAGAAAAGTTTGGGTGTATTTTATGAAAAAGAAAAGTGAAGTTTTTGGGCATTTCAAAACTCTTAAAGCTATGGTTGAAAAAGAAACAGGCCTGCAAGTAAAATGCCTAAGGTCAAATGGAGGGGGAGAGTACCTCTCAAATGAGTTTGCAAGGTTCCTGCAGGAGCATGGCATAAAGCAGCAATATTCATGCAATCATACCCCACAGCAAAATGGAATTGCAGAAAGAAAAAACAGGCATATTGGAGAGGTATCTCGTGCCATGCTTAATGAAAAAGACCTGCTAGATTTTTATTGGGCTGAAGCAGTTGCTACAGCAGTCTACATAATGAACAGGACTCCCACTGCAGCAATACATGGAATGACTCCAGAGGAGAGGTATACTGGTAGGAAACCAGATATTTCTCATTTGAAAATTTTTGGTTGCATTGCCTATGTACATGTGCCAGATGAGCTGAGATCCAAGTTGGATCCAAAAGCTGAGAAGTGCATCTTTATTGGTTACTCTCTGCAGCAAAAAGGGTATAGATGCTATAACCCTTCTACTCGTAAGTTTACAGTGAGCAGAGATGTTGTTTTTGATGAGATGAGTAGCTGGTATAAACCAGTAAATGTGATTGATGATGTAGATGGACAAAATGGTAATGCTGCACAGAATTCGCAGCAGCAGTCACAAAATATTAGTGGACCTGGAGCGTCCTCTAGCAGTGGTTCACATTCTTCGCCATGGACAGGCAGATTGAGATCAGGAGAATCTTCTCAAAGCAATGCAGATAGTGGTATGCAGGTATCACGAAAAGGAAAAGAGAAGGTTGATCAGCCCATGTTTGATGTGAATGCAGGTCACTCTTATGTGGATGGTGAATCCAGTGGCTCAGATTAGAGCATTGATGATGAGTTGGGTATTCCTTCTATTGTTACACCTGGAGTAAGGAAGACCAGGGATGTTTTGAGAGCACATGGGAGTGAACCTACTTTGCGCAGGTCTACCAGAGCTAGGTATCCTGTGGATAGGCTGAAATATGATGGATTTACAGCTATTCACTATGCATATATGGTCAAAGTGATACAGGAACCAGAACCCACATCTTTTGAGCAAGCCATAGGAAAAGAAAAATGGGAGAAAGCCATGGATGAAGAAATGGATGCCTTGGAAGCAAATGATACATGGGAATTGGTACCTTTGCCTAAAGGTAAGAATGCAATTGGCTGTAAGTGGGTTTATAAGGTGAAGCACAATGCAGATGGTTCTGTGAACAGATACAAGGCAAGATTAGTAGTCAAGGGGTATGTACAAACATATGGCATTGACTATGAAGAAACATTCAGTCCGGTTGCAAGGATGGCAACCGTAAGAGCAGTCATTGCTATGGCTGCATCAAAGGGATGGTCTTTACATCAGATGGATGTAAAGAATGCCTTCTTGCATGGTGATTTGCAAGAAGAGGTCTATATGGAGCAGCCACCAGGTTATGTGCATGATGTTCATCCTGAGTTTGTTTGCAGGTTGAAGAAAGCTTTGTATGGCTTGAAGCAAGCACCTAGAGCATGGTCTGACAAGATAGGACAGTATCTTGTCACTATTGGCTTTCAGATTTCCAAGGCAGATTTTTCACTTTATGTGAGAAAAACAGAAAAAGGTATTATGCTACTTGTCATTTATGTTGATGATTTGATTATGACAGGTGACAGTGATGAAGATATCCTTCATGTGAAAATGCTATTGAAGCAGAAGTTTGAGATGAAGGATTTGGGAGAGCTGCGTTATTTCTTGGGCATTGAGGTGATTAGATCACCAAGTGGGATACAACTCTTGCAGAGGCAGTATGGATTGGACATGCTGTCCAAATATGGGATGACAGGCTGTAAGCCTATTTCAGTTCCTTTGGAGCAAAATGTGAAGCTGAGCACAGATACAAGTGAGCTTCTGGAAGACCCTAGTATGTACAGACGCATAGTAGGAAGTTTGATTTATATGACTATTACCAGGCCAGATTTGAGCTATGTTGTTGGATTGGTAAGTCAGTTTATGCAGGCTCCAAGGAAACCGCATTTGGATGCGGCTAGACGCATACTCAGGTATGTGAAGTCCACATTGCAGTATGGACTATTTTATGAGACTGGGGTTCAGATACAGTTGCATGGATACACTGATGCTGATTGGGCTGGTAGCATTTCTGATAGACAATCTACCAGTGGATATGTGTTCTCTTTCGGTAGTGCTGCAGTCACTTGGAGCAGCAAGAAACAGTCTACAGTTGCCTTGTCGAGCACAGAGGCGGAGTACAGGGGTGCAGCAATGGCTGCATGTGAGGTAGCTTGGTTGCATAAGCTACTTTATGATATGCATCAGTCTACAGATGGGCCAGTTGTCATTTATTGTGACAACATGAGTAGTATACACTTGGCAAATAACCCAGTCTATCATGCTAGAACAAAGCACATTGAGGTGCATTATCACTATGTGCGAGAGAGGGTTTTACTAGGTCTTATTGATCTAGTTTATGTCAGCACAGAGGATCAGGTAGCTGACATATTCACGAAGGCATTGGGCGCAGAGAAGCTGCGCAAGTTCAGAGACCTGCTTGGTGTGCAAGAATTGGGATTGAGCTCGAGGGGGAGTGTTCAGATATCGAGCTCCACTCGTGATACGCCAGGGTGACCGTTGAGTACTTATGTCACCGACTTGTCAGTTGCAGACGCGGTTGGTACACCGCCGATGAATAATAGCTACATGATAGCTATCCTTATCTACTCTAGTTCATGGCTCAGTTAGTATGCCACCTTAGTTAGTTGAGTTTGGTTTGAGACCCATACATAGGGTTCTTCTATTTCTTTGTACTAGAGTTCTTTTGGCTTACACAACTAAGAAGAGGAAAACTGTTTTCAGCCTCCACCCTTGTGTGTCTTCCCCCATTGTGCAAGCAAGAAAGTTTCAAGCGAGACTCCTTCCTTCTCTCCCACAATCTTGACAGCTTTTGTATATATACTAAAGTGACAAAAAATGCCCATGACTTTTCATTATTAATGTCACCCTAAGTATATGAAACTAGGCAATCATCATCAAAGTACTTATCCCTTTCTTGACTTAAATATTACCTACCTTTCTATTTATCGAAAATATATTTTCAAAGGTAGCCCAAGCTACATGTGAATTCTTGAGTATACTTTGATTGAGAATGGAAATTTGTTAAAACTTAGATATGGCTTCGTCTCAACAAAAAGGATGGTATGACAATAATAGAATACACAAATAGTATAAAATTGGAGATAAAGTCTAACACACACACACACACTATGTGTGTGTGTGTGTGTGTGTAGAGCCTAAGTGGAAGTATACATGTAGAAGCAAGAGCTAAGGTGGATGGAGCAAGAGAGCGAGAGAGAGAGAGAGACATCATATGTGGGAACTCTAACAATCATAGTGTTATCTACCTTCCCTTATTCACAATAGTCACTAAATGAATAAATAATGAAGTGATAGCAATGGGTGCTTGCCACCTACAATGTACACGTGTGTAGATATTGTTAGTGTAATGGATACATGGGCAGTTAGGCATAGGCGACTTTATCCCCAATAATCTCCCACTTAACTACAAATATACCCCTAGTGAAGAGAGAACACGAAAAAAGTGACAAAGTACAAATGTACATAAAGTATAACATGATAAGGAAAGATGTCATCTCATCCAATACCCATTAACTTCCTAAGGAAGGAAAAATATTCCACTAAGAGACTTTTAATGAGCAGATTAGTAGGATTTTGGTCAATTGAGATCTTAACAAGCTCAATGGAGTTGTCCTCAAAGACCTTTTGGATAAAGTGGTAATGTAGCTCAATATGCTCTGTCTTCACATGGAAGACCAGATTCTTGGCCAATTGAATAGCACTCATAATATTCCAACACACTGTAGGGACCACATCAATAATACCAAGGTCTTCCCACTAGACCTTGGTATTACTAGGCTCTCTAGTTAGAAGGAGACCTTGGTAATACCAAAGTATGCCACGAGATCTCCTATAACTAGAAATGCTCCTTTGCAAGCCTCAATGGTGGTGGCTACAACATACTCTACCTATGTAATGTATAGGGTTGTGTATTTTTATACCCTAGACATGCAAGAAATAGTACTTCAAGAAAAGGTAAAGAGATAGCCAAAGGTGGACTTCCTATTGTCTACATGTCCTACATAATCAAAGTTAGTGTACCCCATGACTCCTATATCCTAGCCACCATAACATATATACATGTTTGTAGTGCCCTTAAGTTACCTCATGATACCCTTTATGGAATCCCAATGCCACTTGCCAAGTGTAGCCATATAGCATGCCATAATTCTATGTCAAGACGAGTGGCTATCATAGCATACATCAAATTGTCCACTCTGGATGCATAAGGGATCTTGGCTATCTCAGCCTTCTACTCATTAAACTATGAATGATTGATTTGACTAACCTTCACATGAGAAGGTAAAGGCAACCCCAATAGGCTTAATATTGTGTACATAAAACCGCTCAAGGACCTTCTAGATATACTCCTTCTATGACAAGGAGTCCCCTACAGCGATCACACATGATGTGCATCCCAAGAATATGTGAGACTTGTCCCATGTCCTTTATCTGAAAGCTCTTCTTGAGTAGACCTTTCAAGGCATCCAACTTATCATGAGCACTCCCAACAATCAATATATCATCCACATAGAGTAGTAAAATCATAAGGTTGTCATCATGGGCCTTCCTTGTATACAAACACATATTCCTATCACTATGGTTATATCTATGTGAATGTATGAAAGTATCAAACTTGTGGTACCATTCCCAAGTGATTTCTTAAGATCATAAAGGCTCTTTCTCAACTTGCACACTAGATATTCCTTTCCTTTTTTTTGAAAGCCCTTAGGCTACTGGATATAAATCTTATCATGAAGGTCCCCATGTAAAAAAGCCACCTTCACATCTATTTGATAAAGGTCCAAATCTAATTATGCAACCAAAGCGTAGGATAGTCATCTTGACTACAGGAAATAGGACTTCATCAAGTCAATGCCATGCTCTTACTTAAATCCTTAGCAATCAATGTGGCCTTATAAACTCACCCCCCCTGGGGTATCCAGGAGCACTCTTCAACTTGTATACCCATTTGCATGGAAAAGCATGTTTTTCACTAGGAAAATGAAACAAATCCCATGTATTATTTTTCTATAGTGAGTCATACTCTATCTATATGGGCCTTTTCCAAGAGTGACTATCACCTTTGTGCATGGCCCCATCATAGGTAAGAGGCTCACCAATATTTGTCACCATAACATAATCCGCCAAGGGTGCAAACCAATCAAGCTAACATCTATCTCTAGTAGAGTACCACAATATAGGCTGTGGGGCCTATACCTCCTATCCTCTGCCCTCCTTTTCCTGTTCTCTTCTGCCTTCTTTGACTCCTCTCCTATTCTGGTGAGCTCCTCCTCCTCTTTCTTCCTCCTTTCTTCCTCGGCCCTTCGAGACTCTTTCTTATCTTTTTTGATGTCAGCCCCTTCTTCCTTACTTAATTTCTCTTTTTTCTCATTCTGTCTCCTATCACTTTTGCTTTGTTCTACGGGTTTGGTTGCTCGTGGAGGCGGCACTTCCTACTGTCCCTTGTCACTTACTGTTCCTTCGCTCGATTTCCCTCCGCAGTGGTGAGCTGAGCTTTGATGCACCGCTTCCTCCTCCATGATGCCCTCATTCTTTATTGCTTTGTCTATGATGGTTGTCAGGATGCCCCCGTATTTGATTGTAGCCACTTTCGATGCAGGTTTCTTCCTTGCAGAGCGCACTGTTGAGGCAGGGGACTCTCTTTCTGCTGGTGCTTCCGCCAGAGTGAGGAGGGAAGCCGAACTTTTAATGGTCTTCTGTACGAATCCATTCCAGTCTATTTCTCCAGGGGTTCCTGCTACTATGCTTTCCAACAGTGGGACCCCGATCCTGTTCATCAACACATTATAACGCTGGCCCAAGAAGAGGGTATGGATCATTTTTGCTTGTAGTTTCACCGCCGGGTCCGGGATGTCAACCAAGCTGATTCCATCCACAGTACGCACTGCTTCTTTCTTGACCCCCAGCATGGTGTAAACGTCTCGCCTCGGACTTCTCTCTTTCTTTGGCACAAGCTCCAGGGCCTTTTCTATGATCATTGCATTGAGGGGCACTTCGATTCTCCTTTCTTGCTCCCCTGTCCTTACTGTGATGGTGCTACAGTTCCTATTTTTGTCGAAATTCCTCAGGAAATTCGCGCACATACTGTAATCCATCGCCTACCCCACCTTTTCCACGTACTTGTGGAGATGACATATGTCCATTAAGTCTTTGATCGCGGGTTCCTCCATGATGGCTTCGTCCAGATTCAGTGTGTGCTTGAAAGTGAAGTGACTGAATCCGTGCGTCTCGATGGCGATGCCGAATTTGGTTATTTCCTCTTCTGAGAATGGTAGTTTGCCTCCTTTGTCCTGTCCTGCCATGGCGGTGACCTGTCAACACACCATGCCAACATTTAGTGCCTAACAATCCGCGCATTTCTAATTAGAACTAAGTTTGAGAGAAAAATAGGTGGGCTTAAAGTGGGCACACTTGCTTAGAGGCTTGACCATTGCTATTGTTTTATTTTGCAATATTCTTCCATAGAAACTTTCTTAATTATAACAATTTGCTAGCTAGATAACATAACTTTTCATATTTGCTCTGCTCTTGGTCACCTTGCTCCCCCCTCCATCAGGAATCTTTCAAAGAATCCTTCCTAGGATTAGTACAGGAAGAGCGAGGTAAGCACTTGTTCACGTGGGTTGACTTACCTAGCCAATAGCCAATCATAGAAGTTTGGATTGTATTCGAGTTGGGCATGACTATCCAGAGTGGATGGTTGGATAGAAACTTGGGAAATGTAGGTCAAAACGTTGTGGAAGAGATCTCCGGTACTGAGGTGACTGGCAACATGTAATTCCTCTTGGGTGAGGAGTTGGTCAATGTAGGGGTGGGTGAGCACATGGTCGTCCAAATGCTGATCATGGGTGATGGCCAAGACCCTAAATGAGATAGGTGCCACGTACGTGGGGTCATATTCGATAGTTTTGATTGCCCTGCATTGCTCAGCATTGGTCATTATGTGACAACCTTTTTTCTCCCATTGGATCCTTAGCGTAAACCACTGCTGCAAGAATGGGGAAGGTGAGCTTGCCATCTGCGTGAGCTCTTGCAGCTCCTGTTCAGGAGCAGAATGCGGAGACTTATGATAAGAAGTGATAAGCCTTTTGAGTGTAGCCTGATCCGTCGAGATTTCAATGTTTGCTATTAGTTCGGCAGCAATTTTGGGAACTTTAGTGGTCATAAGTTCGTATTCCTGCTAAGTGCATGGTAACGCACGAACATCCAAAGCAAGCGTTTCGTCAAGAAGACCTAGGTCTAGCCTCTCGTAGCTTCTTGAAAATGTAGTGAAAGTTTCATCTAACATTTTAATGCAGGTTATTAAATCATCCCCAGAAGTTGCGGCAAGGTCCTTAGCCAAAGAGAGGAAAGATCGTATTGCGTAGGAGGGTTTAAGACCCGCTGGTGGTTTTGGTGCAACTGGACTAGATAGTTGTGACTTTCTCATTGGTGTCATGGTTCGGTCCTCGCAATGGGAAACACTTTGAGACGCTGTAGGAAGCTCTAGAGGCATGGGGGTTGTACTCGGTTCTGAGCGGGCAGTCATCGTGGTTTGTAAGTTCTTAGGATTAGGTAGGTTTAAGGCCTGGGGCATTTGCTTTGGTTGATAGACGAGCTGAGGCTTGCTAGCCATCGTTGGCCCTGGCCTGTTAACTCTGTTCTAGGCGCCATTTGTGCTCTGGTTAGGGTGAGATTGCTTGTAGATGAGCTTCTTAGCTGGCCCTTTTTAGGCACCCAAATCCAGGGATTACCCTCGTGGTATCCTTGTGCCCGAAAGAGGTCTTTGGGAATCCAGCGCTGCGTGGTTGTGCGTCTACATCGATAGCGCCTAGACTGCCTCTTGGGTCGGGAAGGTTGATAATTTGGACGTTTAGGATCACACTTGGGTGTTTTACTCAGATGTGGTTTTTGCCGTTTCGGCACCCATAGAAACTTGGGCTCTTTGGCCTTGTGAGCGCTCTTGGTGGGCGTAAGTCTGGGGTTGAGAATTTGGCACGAGGCCATAGTTTCCTTCTGTTTAGTCTTGGGCTGAAGCATGGTCGTAGGGGTTTCTATCGGGGGCTTCGTAAAAGTGGGGGAGTTAAGGCAGCCCTTGCTGAAAGTTGTCACTATGCGCACATTGCCGATGGCAAGATGTATGTGATTTAGGTTGTAATCCACATTACAGTTGGTTTGTTTCTTGAAAGTGTGACCTAATAGTGATACATTACCAGTGTGTCAAGCAACACATGGAAGAAGGCCGGTAAACTTTCAGACTCGATGGAAACGACCACCTTGCATTTCCCTAGGAGTGGGTAAGCGGTACCCCCAAATGGGGTGAGTTGAGCATTAGTGGGCTGTAGTTGCGGTTGACCAATGCATGTCCAATGGTCATGTGTTAGGATGTTGCAGTCAGCACCTTCATCAATCAAGGCGTTGAAAGAATACACCGCTCCTGCTGTGCAACTGTGATCTGCAGGTATGCCGATGCCACTACTTCTTCGTCCTGATCTGTCAGGTCAGTTACAGTGGCCATGCGAACGTTCAGTGGGGGTTCTAGCATGGGTGGCTCGTGTAACGGATGTGAAGGAGGATACTACTTCTTCATGCGGCTACCATTAAAAAAGCATATTCCCTCAGTGTCAAGTGTCTCCAACTCGACATTTTCGGTCCTCCCGATTACGTGTACCCTGAAAGGCCTTAGCCCCCGAAACTTCATCTTCTGTTTATGTCCTTTTACCGAGTACAGCAGAACAAGGTCCCCTTGTTTGAAGTCTCGCTGCGTGACATGCTTGTTAAACCACATCTTTCATCGAGCCTTTTCACAAATCACAGAGTGAGTAACGAGGAGTCTGGTCTTCGTTAAGCGCTCAAGTTCTACTAAGCGGTTAGTCCAAGTCTCTCTTCCCTCCCAACGTTCCTGGACTGCTAGCCTCAAACTAGGGATGAAGAACTCTACGGGCAGAATGGCTTCAGTTCTGTAAGTCAGCCTAAAGGGCGTCTGTCCTATAGCCGTTTATAAGCTGTGCGATAGGCCCACAAGGCCGCCATTAGCTTGTTATCCCAGTCACTTCTCGAAGTAGATACAACTTTTATAAGCACATTGACTAGAATTTTGTTTGTGGATTCGGCTTGGCCATTAGCTTGAGGGTAATAAGGAGAGGACTTCTGATGAATTATTAGGAAGGTAGAGAGCAAGTGGGCAATCACTTCATTAATGAAGTATGTACCTTGGTCGCTTACAAGTTCGATTGGACAACCGAACGGTGAAATGACCTGCTCCCACAAGAACTTTGCAGTGGTCCTAGCATCGTTCTTCCTCGTGGCTCGTGCCTCTGCCCATTTCGTTAAATAGTCGGTTGCCACTATGATGTATCAAGCTTGGGAATATTGTGCTGCAGGACTCACAGGCCCAATAAAATTGATGCCCCATTTTTCAAAGGGTTGTCGGGCTATGATAGGGGTCATCTCCATCCTATCCTTTCGCACATGCACTTTGGTCCTTTGGCACTCATCGCAGTGCTTTACAAATTTAGGTGCATCGCAGAATAGGGTGGACCACCATAGCTAGGATTGTAGCACCTTTCGGGCTGTTGTGTCCCCACTAAAATGCCCGCCGGCGATTCCGCCATGTGTTTCATTTAATGCCTTGTGCATCTCGTGCTCACACACACATCTGTGCAATAAACCATCTTGTCCGATCCTGTAGATTTGGCCAACTACTATCAGTTGGTAGGGCTGAATTTTCAGGATAAATCTCTTCAGTATAGCCTTCTCAATGGGTCGCTCTAGTAGTCCATTTTCTAGCACTTGCACTATGTCATCGGCCCCAATATGGCGTCAGATCCGCTCTAAACAATTCTCGTTCACTAGACAAGTTAAAAAGATGGGCGTCCGGTAAATCATTAGGCACGCCTTGTCCAGCGGCTTCTCCTGTGGGTATGCGAGACATGTGGTCAGCCATGTAATGCTACTTTCCTTTGCGTACAACCACAGAGAAGTCAAACTCCAGTAAAAGGAGTAACCATCTAGCTATGCGCCCCGTAGCGCAAGGTTTGTTCACAAGATACAATAGGGCTTGATGGTCAACGAAGAAGACAAAGGGAGTGGCCAACAGGTAATGCCTAAATTTCTTTACCGCAAATACCATGGCCAACCCTTCCCTTTCTGTCGTGGAATAGTTCATCTCAGTTTCTGTGAGCTGCCTGCTGGCAAAACTCACCGGGTAGTCCAAGTTATGCTCACCAGGCTGGCATAGCACGGCTCCAATAGCAAACTTAGAGGTGTCTATGTGCACATGGAATGTTACGTTCCAGTCTGGGGCTCGCAAGATTATTGCAGTCGTAAGAGCCTTTTTCAATTCTTCATATGCGTGCTGGCATTCCTCCGTCCACTCAAACACTATCAATAGCTTGTACAAAGGTCTAGCTATTAATGCATAATTTAGCACAAATCGTCGATAGTATCCAGTGTGTCCCAAGAAGCACTAGACTCCCTTGTAGTTGTCGGGTGGCGGTAGGTCAACAATGACTGTGACTTTGGAAATGTCAGTGGCAATGCCGTTCCTTGACACTACGTGCCCCAAGATACATCCATGTTTTACCCAGAATTGGCACTTTAAGGGGTTTAGCAAGAGGTGGTATAGCCTACACCTTTCAAAGACAACTCGCAATTTCTTCAAGTGTTCATCCCAACTAGAGTGTAAACATAGGTCATCTACGAACACTTCCAGTTCACGCCTAAGCATGTCTTTAAAGATGGTGCACATTAGGCGCTGGAAAGTTGCAGGTGCATTCATTAGCCCAAAAGGCATGACAATGTAGGCGAATACGCCCCATTCCGTGGCAAATGCAGCCTTGTGCTTGTCGTCGGGGTGCACTTGCACCTGATTGTTGTCAAGATTGTGGGAGAGAAGGAAGGAGTCTCACTTGTAGCTTTCTTGCTTGCACAATGGGGGAAGACACACAAGGGTGGAGGCTGAAAACAGTTTTCCTCTTCGTAGTTGTGTAAGCCAAAAGAACTCAAGTACAAAGAAATAGAAGAACCCTCTATATGGGTCTCAAACCAAAGTCAACTAACTAAGGTGGCATACTAACTGAGCCACGAACTAGAGTAGATAAGGATAGCTATCATGTAGCTATTATTCAGGGGCGGTGTACCAACCGCATCTGCAACTGACAAGTCGGTGACATAAATACACAACGGTCACCCTGGCGTATCACGAGTGGAGCTCGATATCTCAACACTCCCCCTCGAGCTCAATCCCAATTCCTACACACCAAGCAGGTCTCTGAACTTGCGCAGCTTCTCTGCGCCCAATGCCTTCGTGAATATGTCAGCTACCTGATCCTCTGTGCTGACATAAACTAGATCAATAAGACCTAGTAAAACCCTCTCTCGCACATAGTGATAATGCACCTCAATGTGCTTTGTTCTAGCATGATAGACTGGGTTATTTGCCAAGTGTATACTACTCATGTTGTCACAATAAATGACAACTGGCCCATCTGTAGACTGATGCATATCATAAAGTAGCTTATGCAACCAAGCTACCTCACATGCAGCCATTGCTGCACCCCTGTACTCAGCCTCTGTGCTCGACAAGGCAACTGTAGGCTGTTTCTTGCTGCTCCAAGTGACTGCAGCACTCCCAAAAGAGAACACATATCCACTGGTAGATCGTCTATCAGAAATACTACCAGCCCAATCAGCATCAGTGTATCCATGCAACTGTATCTGAACCCCAGTCTCATAAAATAGTCCATACTGCAATGTGGACTTCACATACCTGAGTATGCGTCTAGCCGCATCCAAATGTGGTTTCCTTGGAGCCTGCATAAACTGACTTACCAATCCAACAGCATAGCTCAAATCTGGCCTGGTAATAGTCATATAAATCAAACTTCCTACTATGCGTCTGTACATAGTAGGGTCTTCCAGAAGCTCACCTGCATCTGTGCTCAGCTTCACATTCTGCTCCAAAGGAACTGAAATAGGCTTACAGCCTGTCATCCCATATTTGGACAGCATGTCCAATCCATACTGCCTCTGCAAGAGCTGTATCCCACTTGGTGATCTAATCACCTCAATGCCCAAGAAATAACGCAGCTCTCCCAAATCCTTCATCTCAAACTTCTGCTTCAATAGCATTTTCACATGAAGGATATCTTCATCACTGTCACCTGTCATAATCAAATCATCAACATAAATGACAAGTAGCATAATACCTTTCTCTGTTTTTCTCACATAAAGTGAGAAATCTGCCTTGGAAATCTGAAATCCAATAGTGACAAGATACTGTCCTATCTTGTCAAACCATGCTCTAGGTGCTTGCTTCAAGCCATACAAGGCTTTCTTCAACCTGCAAACAAACTCAGGATGAACATCATGCACATAACCTGGTAGCTGCTCCATATAGACCTCTTCTTGCAAATCACCATGCAAGAAGGCATTTTTTACATCCATCTGATGTAAAGACCATCCCTTTGATGCAGCCATAGCAATGACTGCTCTTACGGTTTCCATCCTTGCAAGCGGACTGAACGTTTCTTCATAGTCAATGCCATATGTTTGTACATACCCCTTGACTACTAATCTTGCCTTGTATCTGTTCACAGAACCATCTGCATTGTGCTTCACCTTATAAACCCATTTACAGCCAATTGCATTTTTACCTTTAGGCAAAGGTACCAATTCCCATGTAGCATTTGCTTCCAAGGCATCCATTTCTTCATCCATGGCTTTCTCCCATTTTTCTTTTCCCATGGCTTCCTCAAAAGAAGTGGGTTCTGATTCCTGTATCACTTTCACCATATATGCATAATGAATGGCTGTAAATCCATCATATTTCAGCCTATCCACAGGATACCTAGCTCTGGTAGACCTGCGCAAAGTAGGTTCACTCCCAGGTGCTCTCAAAACATCCCTGGTCCTCCTTACTCCAGGTGTAACAATAGAAGGAATACCCAACTCATCATCAATGCTCTGTTCTGAGCCACTGGATTCACCATCCACATAAGAGTGACCTGCATTCACATCAAACATGGGCTGATCAACCTTCTCTTTTCCTTTCTGTGATACCTGCATACCACTATCTGCATTGCTTTGAGAAGAATCTCCTGATCTCAATCTGCCTGTCCATGGCGAAGAATGTGAACCACTGCTAGAGGATGCTCCAGGTCCACTAATATTTTGCGACTGCTACTGTGAATTCTGTGCAGCATTACCATTTTGTGCATCTACATCATCAATCACATTTACTGGTTTATACCAGCTACTCATCTCATCAAAAACAACATCTCTGCTCACTGTAAACTTACGAGTAGAAGGGTTATAGCATCTATACCCTTTTTGCTGCAGAGAGTAACCAATAAAGATGCACTTCTCAGCTTTTGGATCCAACTTGGATCTCAACTCATCTGGCACATGTACATAGGCAATGCAACCAAAAATTTTCAAATGAGAAATATCTGGTTTCCTACCAGTATACCTCTCCTCTGGAGTCATCCCATGTATTGCTGCAGTGGGAGTCCTGTTCATTATGTAGACTGCTGTAGCAACTGCTTCAGCCCAATAAAAATCTGGCAAGTCTTTTTCATTGAGCATGGCACGAGATACCTCTCCAATATGCCTGTTTTTTCTTTCTGCAATTCCATTTTGTTGTGGGGTATGACTGCATGAATATTGCTGCTTTATGCCATGCTCCTGCAGGAACCTTGCAAACTCATTTGAGAGGTAC
The DNA here is from genome assembly GCF_053477565.2 of Lygodium microphyllum. Lineage (NCBI taxonomy): Eukaryota > Viridiplantae > Streptophyta > Polypodiopsida > Schizaeales > Lygodiaceae > Lygodium > Lygodium microphyllum. Next base: position 33,044,609 of record NC_141141.1, read on the forward strand.
TCTCCCCCTCCATCTGACCTTAGGCATTTTATCTGCAAGCCTGCTTCTTTTTCAACCATAGCTTTAAGAGTTTTGAAATGCCCAAAAACTTCACTTTTCTTTTTCATAAAATACACCCAAACTTTTCTGCTATAGTCATCAATAAAACTGACAAAATAATGACAGCCTCCAAGAGATGCAGCTTTAGTTGTCCACACATCAGAGTGGATTAATTCCAATGGCTTCTTACTCTCTTGAACATGCCTAGGAAATGGTTTCCTTGCCTGTTTTCCAAACTGACAGGCTTCACATACCTTATGCATTTCTGCAACCTTGAATTTCGGCAAACCTGCAACAATATTTTGGGCCTGCATTGATTTAAGTCGTTGTACATTAACATGACCAATGCGTTTATGCCAGATATCAATATCTGCAACTACACCGGTCCCATGTGCAAACATTGCTGCACTCAATTCAGACATGTCTGCATCCAATGTAAACATTCTGCCCTTCTTCTTTCCTTTTGCTATCAAGCGACCTTTATTTTTCATATCCTCAACAAAGCATCCATGAGGATTAAATCTGACCTGCAAGCCCTGTTCAACCATTTGACCGACAGAAACTAGATTCTTAGTGATATTCGGGACATGAAATACATCGGACAGGTATTTCTTTTTCCCATCCTGCATAGACAACGGAATTTTTCCAATCTGCACAATAGGATGTGCAGTATCATCACCAGTCTCCACAAATCCTGGTTTTTCCATTTTCCTTGCATCCTCCATCCATTCTGCATGACCTGTCATGTGGTTTGATGCACCTGAGTCAACATACCATACATCATTGCTTTCTTCTGCACTTGTCACAGAATTGTTCATGTGCTGCACCATGAACAAATGTTCATTTCTGTCATCACCCTGTCTGTTAGAAGATGCATAATTCCCTTGTTGCAGTTTTCCATTCATGATGTCATTCTGCTTTTTATAGCAGTCTTTAGCCATATGACCCATTTTACCACAGTAGTAGCATTCAACATTACTGTTTGCATTTTGACCTCTTTGCCATCCACCACAACCTCTTTGGCTCCCCCTGCCTCTAGAGTTACCACGTCCTCCTCCATAGGACTGGTTTTCTTGAGTTTGCTGCATATTCTGATTTCTACCACAGCCTCCAAATCGGCCTCCTCTACCTCTGCCTCTACCTCTTCCAGCATTTGAGTAGAAGACAGCTTCTTTTGAAGTTCCTCCTGAAGAAGATGCACCACCATTTCTCTGTTCCTCAGAAATTAGAAGAGCAATCAACTCCTCAAAATCAGGAAATCTTTCACGAACTGAAATGGATGTCTGAAACTGTGCATAATCCTTTCCTAGACCATTCAAGGTCACAGAAACTAAATCATCATCTTCCACTGGCGACCCAATGGAAGCAAGTGCATCTGCAATCTTCTTCACCTTCATGTGGTAGTCATTGATGCTCATATTTTCTCTTTGCACATTGTGCAACTCTTGCTTGAGCTGCATTTTTTTGGCTTGCGTATTTGTGCTATACATCTTTGACAGAGTATCCCATGCCTCCTTTGGCGTACTTGCATCCTGAATATGCACAATCATAGAGTCTGAAATGCTGATAGACAGCCAGTACATAACTTTCCTGGCTCTCTCATGCCATGCTTTGAATGCCTGCATTTGCTGTTGATTGGGAACATCAGGAAGAACTGGTTCTTCTTCATTTCCTGCAACAAATTCCCAATATCCTTTTCCCATAAGGAAATTCGTCATTCTAAACTTCCATGCCTGGAAGTTGTTCTTGTCAAGCTTTTCAGTTACAATCTGTGAAAGAGAATCAGACGCCATTACAGAACACTGCGAAAAATTCTGTCACTGCAAAAACTCAGCTTCACCCTCACAAGGGCAAATCTGTAAAACTGGCGAAAGTGGTATTTGACCACACAGTCACTTCCTAGTGACGATTTTGCATCAACAGGCAACAGGGATGATTCTGTAACTCCCAATGTCTCTGCACACGAGCATACGATGCAATATCTGTGGTAACTTTTCACCGACCTGTAGAACAGTGGTCGCACAGCATAAAACTGGGCCTTTTCCTGAGTGCGTGCAGAGAACTTCCGCCTCCAAAACAGGCCCCGAAATGGCCTCAAATCAAAAAAACAGGGTCGCCAAGAGCTAAAGCTCTTACCCGCAGCATATACTGCCCTCTTGCTTCACCGCGAAGGGCGTCTCAACCTGAGACAATGCACTCCTGCAATTTCCGGCTGTGCTACCTGCAGAGATCTGCTCCCAAAACAGAAAATGAAAGCAACACTGCTCCTCTTACCAGAACACCGCGAGCTTGGCTTGCTTTCTTGAGCTCCTTACCACGAACAAGGCTCTGATACCATGTCAAGATTGTGGGAGAGAAGGAAGGAGTCTCACTTGTAGCTTTCTTGCTTGCACAATGGGGGAAGACACACAAGGGTGGAGGCTGAAAACAGTTTTCCTCTTCTTAGTTGTGTAAGCCAAAAGAACTCAAGTACAAAGAAATAGAAGAACCCTCTATATGGGTCTCAAACCAAAGTCAACTAACTAAGGTGGCATACTAACTGAGCCATGAACTAGAGTAGATAAGGATAGCTATCATGTAGCTATTATTCAGGGGCGGTGTACCAACCGCATCTGCAACTGACAAGTCGGTGACATAAATACACAACGGTCACCCTGGCGTATCACGAGTGGAGCTCGATATCTCAACAATTGTAACCCGAGAAGCCATCCAAAAAACTATAGGCTTCCTTCCCTGCTATCCTCTCCAGCATGTGCTCGATATAAGGTAAATGATAATTACCTCTCTTCGTAGCGGCATTCACTTTTTTGTAGTTTACGCACACTTAGATTTTTCCATTTTTCTTCATGACAATCACGATACGTGACACCCAGTCCGTGTGCTCAATCTCATATATAAAACCTGCCCTCATGAGTTTTTCAATCTCCTCCTTTACTGCATGGGCGTGTTTAGGATTCATGGGGTAAGGTCGTTGTTTTGTTGGCACTGCATCTGGAATCATTGGGATGTTGTGAGTCATGACCCTAGGGTCGACTCCCTTAAGTTCATCCAATGTCGAGGCAAACACGTCGATGTACTCTTGTAGGAGTGCAACAAGTTTGGTCTCTTCCTCTTCCGCCAAGTCATCTGCGACGAATACCGGTCTTGGTTTTTCGCCTTTCCCAGCCAAGTTAACCTCTTTGACTTTGGCGGGTCCCTCTATTGGTTCACTAGTCTGACCTTGTCTTTTTGCACCTAGTAGGACCACCACTCTGTCACCCTTTTTAAATTTTGTAAACCGTTTGGGTAGATCCTATGGTTTCCTCTGCCTTTCCACTTCCAAGCCCTTTGCTTGCTTCTCGGCCTCCTCTTTTAGCCTCCTGCGCCTCAGGTGGACTGGCAAGTCTCCCTTGGTGTGTTTGACCTCAGAGGGTTGCGGTATCTCGGGATCACTCTCAGTACTAACTTCCAACTCTGAGTTGAACTCGCATCCTTCACTTGAGGAAGGTGTTTCCCCAGGGGGTCTTAGTTCCGTTAGGTGAATCCTTCTTGAGCACTGGGATTACCCACCGTTATGCCATCCAGCTTGCTCATAATCTACGGCTTCTATTCGTTCCAGCCAGGATCTGTCACACTCCATTAGTATGACTCCTTTTTTGTTTTGACTGAGTTCTTCTTTCCTAGGCCTTAAGTCTGCCTTGATTTGCTCTATCGCTTTTCTCTCTGTGTTGACTCTATCGTGTCTACCTCTTCTTCACTCTCTTCTCCCGAAAAGCGATAGTCCTCATACTCCTCATCGTCTAGGTCCTGTTCTTCCAACTGCTCATCATCCCCTAAACTTCCCTGTTCACTCTCCTTGTCGTCAGTAACTAAAGCCTAGTTATATAACAAGTTCATGTCATGGACTTTGTTCCATTTCCATTCTAGTTTAGCTAAAAGGTCATGTAGAGGCTTTAAGTTAGCATCCAAATTTCCATTCAATTTATTGATCAGATACTCTACGATCTCCTGAAGCTCTAGTTTGTTGTTGGGGATGCAAGACGAGGCCAGTTTGCCTGGGTTGAGCGAACTTCCTACCATCATGCAAAGCGGCACAACTGGCTCCTCAATTGGCACAGTGGCGGTTTTAGCAGCCTGCTGATGTGGTCCTTCCTCATTCGAGAATGGTAGGTCAATGGTTGCCAGCACATGCATCCAATCCCTCTCATCCTCAGGGCAAGGAATATATCTAGCTAGCGATCCATAGGGCTTGGTCGGTTGCATATTGCCTTTTAACGTGGCTGAGATGGCCACCAGGTCAACAGATGTCGTCGTCCAAGTGTCCATCTCTACCCTCACTGCACTAGTTTTGTTCCTTAGGAAAATCAATCCATTGCCCCAATCCTCTATGACTCATGCATTCCTCATCCAAGGTCGGCCTAATAGTATGTCGTAATCCACTCCCTTCATGACAATGAAGTTTACCGAGAATTGCACACCGGCAATCTTTACCGGCCAATTCTTTAAGACCCCAAATGGTCTTACCTTCATTCCGTTTGCTAGCATGTCATTGAATCTAGTAGTCTCTACGGGAGGGTTTCCCATGCCTCTAGGATAGCATGGTTTAGCACACTAACACTGGCGCCTGCGTCTACAATTCCCTTCTAAGTCATGTCTCTTAAGGCTAGGATGGGCAAAACTGTGTGCATTTCAGTGCCCTCCCAAAAAGCATTGATGAGCAAAGACTTAGGATCTACGTGTAGAGTTAGACTTGGGATTCGTGTAACTGCGTCATGATCTTGCGGATCAGTGTCCATGAGTTTCGTGTGTCCCTCGATCGAGTCTTTTAACTCCTACCCATAAGGAGTGATTTTGCCTAAGCAGATCCTCCAAGCTTAGAGTTACTGGGGTGGACATCAAAGTTGTGAGGAGGCTATTGGACCCTTGTCTTCCTCTGAGCCTGGTAGTTCTAGGCCATGCATCTTGTCTGCCCTGGTAAGCTTCCCCCCGGCCTTGTTGCTGAGACACTTTTAGTGGTGCAGGCATGCTCCCAATCTGTGGTTTTGAGGGTGAGACTGGTATGCTAACACTGGATAAGTCATCCATAGGGTCTTCCAATATGGGTTCGGCATCTTCAAGGTGCTTTTGGGCATCCTTGACCCACTCCTTGACCTTGGCTATAGCTTCGAGTTGCCGTTTGGGATGGGGATATTCCCCTACCTTGGCACTCCCCAGCTCTGTTGTCTTATGAGCCAAGGTCTTTGCCTCTACATCTGTGACCCTCTTTCCCGTTACCAGTGTAGTCATTTCCCCGATTTTAAGGGTTATCTTCGCATCAGTTCTCTTTTTCCGTCTGCTCCGGCTTTTCTTCCCTATTGAGGTTGCATCAAGGTTACTTGGCCCTGGTAAGGAGATGCCTGCTTGTTTCGTTTGATCTTGCGTCATAGCATGTAGTGGGATGGGCATATCCTCACTACCGAAAGTTTCAACTCCAAAGAGCCCCAAAGGCACCAATGGCATGTTGGTAGCGCTCATTGATGGCTTCCGCCTAGGACAATCAGGAAACAGATGTGTGATTCCACACTCTGTGCATCGAAGATCCGCTTTGTCCTTGTTAGCTTGTTCTCGCTCTGGGCAGCGTGATGAAATGTGGCCTAGGTGGCCGCAAGTCCATGGATCTTGGCTTGGCCCTCCAAAGCCTCTGCCTCATCCTCTTCCTAAGGCCATCACCGGTACTGGTCGATAGTCCATCAGGACTGGGTTGCCCTCCTCATCGTAGGATACATAAGGATTGACATATGCCTCTTCCTCATTGGGCTCCTCCACAAAGTGAACAGGAGCATCGCTAGGTGGGTGAGTCACAAAAGGCCCTGGTGGCCTAGGTATGCCAATTGGGTTCATCTCCAGCCTAGGCACGACAGGTCTTGGGTTTGGTGCTGGAAGAGCTAACTGGGTTCCCCTGCCAAAGAAAGTAGGTGGCCTATTGCCTAAATATCACAAGGCCTGCGACCGCCCTGTGACTAAATAGGTGCCCCATACATTTCCCAATGTACTCTCTCATTCACCACCAAAAAAACAAAAAAAAAAGGTGCTTGTTGTCTTCATTCACTATTGTGGTGCACCATACTCACTGCATCTAGAGCCCTCTCTAGCCCCTCCCCCACTTCACACTTAGGACACATCAAGTGCAAGACTTTCGGACCTGTCACCCTGAGTTCCGCACCGCACCTCAGAAGCCGCACAAACTGGGTCCTCAAGTGTGGGACATTACCAAGGGCTTTCCCAAGGTTAGACCCATCTCCCAGTTCCACTAGCACAGGCACCATGCACTACACAGTGAGACAGACACACCCCCTATGAAGTGCACCACTTTTCTTGAAGGTTATGTTCGTGTTTCAAGAATGGGTTGCTTGGCTGAAGGCGATCGTCTACTACATCCTCCAATGACAAGGAATTTTCCAGAAGTCAGACATGACCCCATTACTACAACTTTAGGAGCTTCGCTGCGAAGGTTTCAATGGCTCCACAGATTTCATGTTAACAACCATCCGCCTACTGATGGGCTGCCATTGGCATAGCCCAATGCCTCAAGATCTACGGATCACTTATTAGCACCACAAGCCTGAAGACTTTCAACTCAAAACTGAAGGTCCTCTACTCCCAGACAAGGGTTTTCAGCCTAGGCCACGGCTTTTCAAGGCAAAAAGTGTTCGGGGGGTTTCTCCAGAATAAATCCTCCAATACCATCCTCTTAAGGGACTGCTTCTTGTTTCAAGCGTTTCGGATACTCAAACGATGACCGGCTCCATAAGGGCGCCAGAACAGTGAGAAAGATGCCAAGAATCATCAAGAAGACTAAAACACGCTGGAATCTCTCCTGGTCATTGTCATCACACCCCATCACCTCTCATTCACAAGCCTCAGTGTCCTCTACCCACCTGTTACACCTAGCAATAGCAGCATCTATCCCACTACTTCCCATATTAACCCTCAAACGAATGAAGGTGGAAAATCCAGAAAAGCTAAAGTAGAAGACAAAGACAAAGGCCAAGGCAAACAGAAATGGAAGACAAAGACACACAAGGAGAAGAGTCCTAAATAAGGGAGAAATGTGCACAAGGAAAAGTGCAAGTCAAAACTTTTGTAAAAGAGCGCAAGCGCATCATGGTTCAATTCAAGGAGCACCAGGCTCTCACCCGTGCAATTTGTAAATGTAGACGGGCAGTGGAAAGGAAGCTAGGAAGATAGAAGGACAATGGGAAAAAGGGCCTAGGCTACGGCCGGCCATGTAAAAAAGGAAAAAAGGGGATGACCGTCCAAAAGGGATTTAGGGTTTTGTATATAAAGTTGAAAAGTGAATGAGAAGCTCATTCTTGTGTGTGGCCAAAAGTAGCTCTCCTCTTCCTCTTCTTCTTCTTCTTCTTCTTGCTTGCTTGAGCTTGTGCTTGAGAGAGGGAGTGTGAGAGTGTGAGGGAGTGAGTGTGTGAGGGTGAGGGACCGAGGAGGAGAAGCTCTCCATCTTCTCCTCTCTTCTTCTCTTCTCTTCTCTTCTCTTCTCTTGCTCACGGTAATGGAGCCTGGAGGGTAGAGCTTGAGGATGGAGCTTTCTTGAAGCTTGCACTCGGATCGTGGAGCTACCAGAGTGTGCGGGAGAGGAGGTAACTCGAACGGCATGGAGGTAAGCTCACTACACCCGTAAACACAATATTAGTGAGTTTGGGAATCTCCCAATTCCCATTTTTTGAATACTAAAAAGGTGGCACCCGGATAACATGTCCATAAATTTCTCAAATCCATATGACGTGACCTCTCATTGGAAAGCACTTGAAAAATGGAGTCTATTGAGCTATAGAGCACTCAATTTGGAGTTATAGTGTTCAAGCTATGACAAATTCAAATATTTGACCACGTGTCCCAAACTTATGGGAAATTCCCATATTCCCCAATATGGTGTTCGTAGATATGGATGGTGCATCGGCTATGTGAGAGGTAGCCATTAGTGCTCGGCTTGGAACGCTTGAAGCAATAAGCGGCCCATGGGTCTTGGCAGTTGAGCGAATGCTCCCGCATTTTGGTTCTGTTGCCGGGATCAACGGATTCAAGCCTTGAGCGCTTGCGCCCTTTGAATCGAGCATCGAAGTAAGGGTTTTCCCCGAACTAGTGCTTGAGATAGGTAGGAAGTGAGGGGGTTGAAGATGGTATTCGATCTCCTTAGCAAGTAGGTTTTTTATTTTTCTTGAGATTTATGTTGTGAGATGGAGTAGTGTAGGTATTTAGTTTGTGAGTTGGATGCATTAGAGTAGGAGAAAACAAAGAAAAACAAAGAAAATAAGCATTAGGGTTACTGTTGCAAAACAGTGCAGAAACAAGGCAAGAATCATGCAAAAGTAGTAAATAACTTACTTTGATGCCTAAGGTCGGTAAGTGAGTTATTGGGGGCGCCAATACCATACCCGGAAGAGGGTATAAGGGCTAGAAGTGGCAAGAAAGGCCACAGTGTGCATTGCAGGGTTTCAGGAGAGCAGGAGAGAAGAGGAAAGCTTGGCGAGGAAATCCGCTTCAATCTTGGCATCAGGGAGATCTTTGGCTAGCCCAGGTAATTCTACACCTCCCCCTATAGTAGTAGGCCCAATCTGGAATTGCTCAACAAGGGGGAAGACCCCCAGCGCCTTGCACGATGAATTCTGCGAGCTTTGGCGAAAAAACACGTGCGGCGTTCCATGCATCCGAGTCAAGTCGACTCTGGTCCGAGGCCCAGACTCGGCCCTCGGACCACCCGGTCCACTCGGCCAAACCCTAGTCGGCCTCGGACCGTCCGAGGAAAAACCCATCCGAGACTCAAATTCGGCCCTCGGCCACGTCCCACATTCGGCCCTCGGCCCAAGTGCCTTGGCCCACCCGAGTGACCGTGATCGAATTCGTCTGAATCGTCTGAACTTAGCCCTCGGCCCATGCGCCTCGGCCCGTCCAAGTGACCGTGTCCGAATTCGTCCGAATCATCCGAACTTAGCCCTCAGCCCATGCGCCTCGGCCCGTTCGAGTGACCGTGTCCAAATTCGTCCGAATCATCCGAACTTAGCCCTCGCAATTCGGACCTGTTAGGCCAAATTTAGATTTTCTCAAATTTTAACCTGAAGACAGTGAAATTAACCAAGAAACCATATAGAGCTGAAACCATATCATAGATCCATTATGGGGCTGAAACTAAGAGTAAGTGGTTCAAATTTGGCTATAAACGATCCTTCAAATTGTGCATGGCTTTTGCCATAACGGCCCTGCGGGCCGGGGGGACTGCCGCCCCAAACCCCTGCAAAGGGGGCTCTGCCCCCTCCGCACCTCCCCCGGGTAGGTTGGAGAGAAAACGTGCACTGTGACAGGTGTTGAGATATCGAGCTCCACTCGTGATATGCCAGGCTGACCATTGTGTATTTATGTTACCGACTTGTTAGTTGCAGACGCGGTTGGTACACCGCCCATGAATAATAGCTACATGATAGCTATCCTTATCTACTCTAGTTCGTGGCTCAGTTAGTATGCCACCTTAGTTAGTTGAGTTTGGTTTAAGACCCATATATAGGGTTCTTCTATTTCTTTGTAAGAGAGTTCTTTTTTTTGTCTTACACAACTAAGAATAGGAAAACTGTTTTCGGCCTCCACCCTTGTGTGTATTCCCCCATTGTGCAAGCAAGAAAGCTACAAGTGAGACTCCTTCCTTCTCTCCTATAATCTTGACATGGTATTAGAGCCTTGTTCGTGGTAAGGAGCTCAAGAAAGCAAGCCAAGCTTGCGGTGTTCTGGTAAGAGGAGCAGTGTTGCTTTCATTTTCTGTTTTGGGAGCAGATCTCTGCAGGTAGCACAGCCGGAAAGTGCAGGAGTGCATTGTCTCAGGTTGAGACGCCCTTCTCGGTAAAGCAAGAGGGCAGTATATACTGCAGGAAAAGGCCTTTAGCCCTTGGCGACCTTGTTTTTTTTATTTGAGGCCATTTCGGGGCCTGTTTTGGAGGCAGAAGTTTTCTGCACGCACTCAGGAAAAGGCCCAGTTTTATGCTGTGCAGCCACTGTTCTACAGGTCGGTGAAAAGTTGCTATAGAAACTGCATTGTATGCTTGTGCGCAGAGACATTGGGAGTTACAGAATCATCCCTGTTGCCGGTTGATGCAAAATCATCACTAGGAAGTGATTGTGTGGTCAAATACCACTTTCGCCAGTTTTGGAGATTTCCCCCTTGTGAGGGTGAAGCTGTGTTTTTTGCAGTGACAGAATTTTTTGCAGTGTTGTGTAATGGCATCTGATTCTCTTTCACAGATTGTCACTGAAAAGCTTGACAAGAACAACTTCCAAGCATGGAAGTTTAGAGTGACGAATTTCCTTATGGGAAAAGGATATTGGGAATTTGTTGCAGGAAATGAAGAAGAACTCGTTCTTCCAGATGTTCCCAATCAACAGCAAATGCAAACATTTAAAGCATGGCATGAGAGAGCCAGGAAAGTTATGTACTGGCTGTCTATCAGCATTTCAGACTCTATGATTGTGCATATTCAGGATGCAAGTACGCCAAAGGAGGCATGGGACACTTTGTCAAAAATGTATAGCACAAATACGCAAGCCAAGAAAATGCAGCTCAAGCAAGAGTTGCATAATGTGCAAAGAGAAAGTATGAGCATCAATGACTACCACATGAAGGTGAAGAAGATTGCAGATGCATTTGCTTCAATTGGGTCGCCAGTGGAAGATGATGATTTAGTTTCTGTGACCTTGAATGGTCTAGGAAAGGATTATGCACAGTTTCAGACATCCATTTCAGTTCGTGAAAGATTTCCTGATTTTGAGGAGTTGATTGCTCTTCTAATTTCAGAGGAACAGAGAAATGGTGGTGCATCTTCTTCAGGAGGAACTTCAAAAGAAGCTGTCTTCTACTCAAATGTTGGAAGAGGTAGAGGCAGAGGTAGAGGCCGATTTGGAGGCCGTGGTAGAAATCAAAATATGCAGCAAACTCAAGAAAACCAGTCCTATGGAGGAGGACGTGGTAAGTCTAGAGGCAGGGGGAGCCAAAGAGGTCGTGGTGGATGGCAAAGAGGCCAAAATGCAAACAGTAATGTTGAATGCTACTACTATGGTAAAATGGGTCATATGGCTAAAGACTGCTATAAAAAGCAGAATGACATCATGAATGGAAAACTGCAACAAGGGAATTATGCATCTTCTAGTAGACAGGGTGATGACAGAAATGAGCATTTGTTTATGGTGCAACACATGAATAATTCTATGACAAGTGCAGAAGAAAGCAACGATGTATGGTATGTTGACTCAGGTGCATCAAACCACATGACAAGTCATGCAGAATGGATGGAGGATGCAAGGAAAATGGAAAAATCAGAATTTGTGGAGACTGGTGATGATGCTGCACATCCTATTGTGCAGATTGGAAAAATTCCTTTGTCTATGCAGGATGGGAAAAAGAAATACATGTCCGATGTATTTCATGTCCCGAATATCACCAAGAATCTGGTTTCTATTGGTCAAATGGTTGAGCAGGGCTTGCAGGTCAGATTTAATCCTCATGGATGCTTTGTTGAGGATATGAAAAATAAAGGTCACTTGATAGCAAAAGGAAAAAAGAAGGGCAGAATGTTTACCTTGGATGCAGACATGTCTGAATTGAGTGCAGCAATGTTTGCACATGGGACCGGTGTAGTTGCAGATATTGATATCTGGCATAAACGCATTGGTCATGTTAATGTACAGCAACTTAAATCAATGCAGGCCCAAAATATTGTTGCAGGATTGCCCAAATTCAAGGTTGCAGAAATGCATAAGGTATGTGAAGCCTGTCAGTTTGGAAAACAGGCAAGGAAACCATTTCCTAGACATGTTCAAGAGAGTGAGAAGCCATTGGAATTAATCCACTCTGATGTGTGGACTACTAAAGCTGCATCTCTTGGAGGCTGTCATTATTTTGTCACTTTTATTGATGACTATAGCAAAAAAGTTTGGGTGTATTTTGTGAAAAAGAAAAGTGAAGTTTTTGGGCATTTCAAAACTCTTAAAGCTATGGTTGAAAAAGAAACAGGCCTGCAGATAAAATGCCTAAGGTCAGATGGAGGGGGAGAGTACCTCTCAAATGAGTTTGCAAGGTTCTTGCAGGAGCATGGCATAAAGCAGCAATATTCATGCAGTCATACCCCACAACAAAATGGAATTGCAGAAAGGAAAAACGGGCATATTGGAGAGATATCTCGTGTCATGCTCAATGGCAAAGACTTGCCAGATTTTTATTGGGTTGAAGCAGTTGCTACAGTAGTCTACATAATGAACAGGACTCCCACTGTAGCAATACATGGAATGACTCCAGAGGAGAGGTATACTGGTAGGAAACCAGATATTTCTCATTTGAAAATTTTTGGTTGCATTGCCTATGTACATGTGCCAGATGAGCTGAGATCCAAGTTGGATCCAAAAGTTGAGAAGTGCATCTTTATTGGTTACTCTCTGCAGCAAAAAGGGTATAGATGCTATAACCCTTCTACTCGTAAGTTTACAGTGAGCAAAGATGTTGTTTTTGATGAGATGAGTAGCTGGTATAAACTAGTAAATGTGATTGATGATGTAGATGCACAAAATGGTAATGCTACACAGAATTCACAGCAGCAGTCACAAAATATTAGTGGACCTGGAGCGTCCTCTAGCAATGGTTCACATTCTTTGCCATGGAGAGGCAGATTGAGATCAGGAGAATCTTCTCAAAGCAATGCAGATAGTGGTATGCAGGTATCACGAAAAGGAAAAGAGAAGGTTGATCAGCCCATGTTTGATGTGAATGCAGGTCACTCTTATGTGGATGGCGAATCCAGTGGCTCAAAACAGAGCATTGATGATGAGTTGGGTATTCCTTCTATTGTTACACCTAGAGTAAGGAAGACCAGGGATGTTTTGAGAGCACCTGGGAGTGAACCTACTTTGCGCAGGTCTACGAGAGCTAGGTATCCTGTGGATAGGCTGAAATATGATGGATTTACAGCCATTCACTATGCATATATGGTCAGAGTGATACAGGAACCAGAACCCACTTCTTTTGAGCAAGCCATGGAAAAAGAAAAATGGGAGAAAGCCATGGATGAAGAAATGGATGCCTTGGAAGCAAATGCTACATGGGAATTGGTACCTTTGCCTAAAGGTAAAAATGCAATTGGCTGTAAGTGGGTTTATAAGGTGAAGCACAATGCAGATGGTTCTGTGAACAGATACAAGGCAAGATTAGTAGTCAAGGGGTATGTACAAACATATGGCATTGACTATGAAGAAACGTTCAGTCCGCTTGCAAGGATGGCAACCGTAAGAGCAGTCATTGCTATGGCTGCATCAAAGGGATGGTCTTTACATCAGATGGATGTAAAAAATGCCTTCTTGCATGGTGATTTGCAAGAAGAGGTCTATATGGAGCAGCCACCAGGTTATGTGTATGATGTTCATCCTGAGTTTGTTTGCAGGTTGAAGAAAGCCTTGTATGGCTTGAAGCAAGCACCTAGAGCATGGTTTGACAAGATAGGACAGTATCTTGTCACTATTGGATTTCAGATTTCCAAGGCAGATTTCTCACTTTATGTGAGAAAAACAGAGAAAGGTATTATGCTACTTGTCATTGATGTTGATGATTTGATTATGATAGGTGACAGTGATGAAGATATCCTTCATGTGAAAATGCTATTGAAGCAGAAGTTTGAGATGAAGGATTTGGGAGAGCTGCGTTATTTCTTGGGCATTGAGGTGATTAGATCACCAAGTGGGATACAGCTCTTGCAGAGGCAGTATGGATTGGACATGCTGTCCAAATATGGGATGACAGGCTGTAAGCCTATTTTAGTTCCTTTGGAGTAGAATGTGAAGCTGAACACAAATGCAGGTGAGCTTGTAGAAGACCCTACTATGTACAGACGCATAGTAGGAAGTTTGATTTATATGACTATTACCAGGCTAGATTTGAGCTATGCTGTTGGACTGGTAAGTCAGTTTATGCAGGCTCCAAGGAAACCACATTTGGATGCGGCTAGACGCATACTCAGGTATGTGAAGTCCACATTGCAGTATGGACTATTTTATGAGACTGGGGTTCAGATACAGTTGCATGGATACACTGATGCTGATTGGGCTGGTAGTATTTCTGATAGATGATCTACCAGTGGATATGTGTTCTCTTTTGGGAGTGCTGTAGTCACTTGGAGCAGCAAGAAACAGCCTACAGTTGCCTTGTCGAGCACAGAGGCTGAGTATAGGGGTGCAGCAATGGCTGCATGTGAGGTAGCTTGGTTGCATAAGCTACTTTATGATATGCATCAGTCTACAGATGGGCCAGTTATCATTTATTGTGACAACATGAGTAGTATACACTTGGCAAATAACCCAGTCTATCATGCTAGAACAAAGCACATTGAGGTGCATTATCACTATGTGCGAGAGAGGGTTTTATTAGGTCTTATTGATCTAGTTTATGTCAGCACAGAGGATCAGGTAGCTGACATATTCACGAAGGCATTGGGTGCAGAGAAGCTGCGCAAGTTTAGAGACCTGCTTGGTGTGCAGGAATTGGGATTGAGCTCGAGGGGGAGTGTTGAGATATCGAGCTCCACTCGTGATACGCCAGGGTGACCGTTGTGTATTTATGTCACCGACTTGTCAGTTTTGCAGACGCGGTTGGTACACCGCCCATGAATAATAGCTACATGACAGCTATCCTTATCTACTCTAGTTCGTGGCTCAGTTAGTATGCCACCTTAGTTAGTTGAGTTTGGTTTAAGACCCATATATAGGGTTCTTCTATTTCTTTGTACGAGAGTTTTTTTTTTTGGCTTACACAACTAAGAAGAGGAAAACTGTTTTCAGCCTCCACCCTTGTGTGTATTCCCCCATTGTGCAAGCAAGAAAGCTACAAGTGAGACTCCTTCCTTCTCTCCCACAATCTTGACAACAGGTCCTTGAAATTGGACCCTAGTGTAGCAATGGCTCTACACGAGCATGGAGCCTCACTTGCCATAGAGCAACCAAAAGCCCATACCCGAACAGAGAGAAACAGAGACCCTAGAACATCAATGGGCCAATCTAGCCATCAAGGGAAAAAAGGCCACACCACGAGAACACAAAGACATTGTGTTCATACCATGTCTAGTCAGAGCGAAATGCAACATCAACAAGCTAAAAATGCCAAGATGACTAGACATGACACTCTTGACGAGAGATGTACCTTAAATAGCACTACACTGACAATCCAAGACAGCAGTGGAGAATCCACATCTGGTCGTGTAGTCGAGAACTCAAGGGCATCTATCAGAAGGCTTAAATTTATGAGCCAAGACCCGGAAGACGAGGACATAGTACCACCTGCTTATCTTAGGGTCAAACTCACCATGAAAAGAGAGCATACTATTGATGCTCTAATTGATGAAGGGGTAGATTTTAATATCTTGACCTATGAATCATGGACCCTACTAGGCCAACCAGAGCTCATACCGACTGATGCAACTCTGAATCCTTACGGGGAACAACCACAAGCACTTCTAGGGAAGTGCAGAATCCTTGTAACAATTGAAACAGAAAGCTTGCCACTCATGTTCTATATCCCTCCCAATAGCGAGAATGGTGGAAAGGAAATGGTGGAAAGGAAATCCTCCTAGGAAGGCCCTTCAAAAAGGCTACCAAGTGTGAGGCGGACTACGTAGCTCAGAGGATACACTTGACATTACCAGGTGTGAGGATAGTCACGACCTTTAGCAAGGGTGACCTTGGCAAATCTCAAGGGAAAGGCAAGGAAGGTGCTCACGTAATAGTCAAGCCCATTAAGGAGAACAAGGACTTGTTGGAAGAGTTAATATAAGCACAGGTCGAACAACGAGAGCCAGTGAGTGAGGCCATGCCTGAACCAACAAGGTCAAGAGACAATGCCAAGGACAGGCTTTGGACTTACAAATATTGTAGAAGACCCCAAAAGAAGCCTAAGCCTTATAGACACAAGCATCGATGGAGAGCTAGCGCAACGCCACGATGGATATCCAAGACATGGCTTCAGGCTCAAGGGTATTATGCAGGCAACCGATGGATTTGGGTGCCAAAACCCCTTGCTAAACCTCCGTGGTTGACTGAAGGCCAGATCGTATCAAGAGCAAGGAAGCGTAGGAGGAGATCTAAGCGAAAAACCAAGTCTCGAGTCAACAACAGTGGAGTGACCAAGCCCCTCATGGTTGAAATCAAGAAACCAAACGGGACCAATCAGAGGGTAGATCCTCATCCTACCGTGCTCGACAAGCAGATGCCAGACGTAATCGTTGAGGATACGCAGAAGCCACTGGTGCCCAAGGAGCCTTTGATTCCCCAAGAGGATAGCAAGCATCATAGGCACAACATTGCTCAGGGCAAGGTTGAGTGCTCAACAAAGCAAATAGCACAATCATCTAACTGCCACGAGCAAATTTCCAAGCCAGTGTCAAAGCCACTTAGGATTCCTAATTCTCCTGCACCCTCTTCCCCTACACAGACACAGGAAGCACAACACTCGTCAGGTGCAGCTATTCAATCCCAATCTTGACCTACGTCAAAGCTTCCAAATGTCCAAGAGGCAGGACACGACACCATCTGTGGCTCTCGGCCCAAGGATATACCTATGCAACCTAAGGTGGCTAGCTCAACTGATACTTGGCCTACACAAGGGAATGCTCTAAGAGCAATGACCACTTCTAATTGCCCTAAGGACTTGACACCGCAACCCACCAAGGGTAGCCAGCCCACTAAACTAGCTGCTACTACCTCCAATCAAGAATCACAGCAGTCACAGCCCTTAGCCGTGACAAGACCCCTTGCGGACGGTGTCCTTAGTAGTTTACCTCTAGAGGAGGTGTCGCAACCAACTTCCTCAAAAACTCCAGCACTTTCAGAGTGTCTAAAGCCTAGGCTAGAGGAGTTAAACTCAAGCGAGTTGCCTGAAGAGCTAGACTCTCTGAAAAGGGAGGTAATTGTGCTCTCACAACCTAGCAAGGCTATTCAGCAGGCCACTGCCATGTCCCATAGAGGAAGAGAATGCTGAGGCCCAACCAAGCACATCAATGGTTGATCTAGTCTAGGGTCTTGAGTCGTTGAGCGATGCACCTTCATTGACCAAGAAAAAGAGGAGAAAACAACAAAGGCAACAACAATCACAGGTGGTTGTGGACCCTAAGAGCATTGAGACCAAGAGTGATGGAGGACTGGGGAATAAAGCATCAAGTCCATCCACCAATGAGCCCGTTAATGCCTCTCCTAATAGCGGTGAACCTTAGACACACCCGTGTGCTCTGAAAAACCAAAGGAATGGTTGCCATCAACAGTTGCTTGCAACACTCTATCCACTGACAATAGAACTCACATTGACCAATCAAGAGTGGATACAACGTCATCACAACAGGGTGACAAATCTATACCAATCACATTTGAGAAGAATCGTGACAAAATAGCAGCAAAACCTCAGGAGAAACATGAGAACCCCAAGAGCATAAGAAATCCTAGCGTTGACCAATCTTGCTCATCTAGGCCTGAGCCCCCAGCCATGCTAAAGCCTAAGGAAACTCTTAGAACCTTGCATGAGATAGCAACCAAGCAAGCCCTCGTTGAACATAGAAGTGTCACAGAATGCTTAACTGAGTTGGATGCTAAGCTCAAAGTGGTCGCACGTGTCTACGTCCTTGCAGACATGGGCACAATCCCCAAGGAGTAGCTTGGAGATTACTTGCCCTTTCCTCTATCTTGGGAAGAGCAAGAACATCTTAACGAGCACTACGATAGGCTCCTGCATCAACGCATGCGACTCATCTCTGACAAGGAGGCTGACAAACTGCGCTTAACCGTCACGTTCAATGAAGTGCTCTGCCGATCGAATCTCATAGACATAGAGCAACTAAAGCGACTGTTAGCAGGCCAGAGTCAATTTGAGCAGCGTTGATGCAAAAGCCGCGTTGTAATGGCAGAACTAGGGGCTCAGATCCCAAAGGGACCCAACCTATGTGGCACCAACTTCCCTTCGAGTACTGACTGCCATTCGGGGTATGGACTTAGCTGGAACTAGCTAAGAGAACGCTCTGTTTGATAAGGTTCTCGCTGAGGAGGAGTTACATATTGCCAGTAGACTCGGACAAGGTTCCATGCTACTCGATGTGGCAAAATATCTATCGGTATTGAGTAAACTGCCACGAATACTAGATGCATGTGCCACGCTCCAGTACAATCTTGAGTTCTACAATTGGTTTCTATCCTCGTGAGGTGACATGGATTCGTATATATATATATATATAAGCAATGATTTTTGTGTCACCTTGTATAGATACTATCAACACACACAAGCAATGATAGTCAAGCGCAGGGAGAAGAGTTGGGTTTGACAAGCTAAGCTCCTCAGGTCCTCTTGTCATCACACTTTTAAAAGTCGTGTGACCATTCCCACCTCCAAGTGAAGGGCATGCAACCCTCATTACCACCATAGGAAGCCTTGACCAATGACTCTGATGGTGTAGATGGGGTACCGTCCCTTTCTATACACCTTTCCCCCTTTTCTGGTCTATCCTTCTAAGGAGGAGCCCTGCCTAAATCCATGACCGCCAACCGATGTGACTCGGCGTGAACCAAGATTTGCTAATAGAAGGAGGCTAAATATACATCATAGGAGCCATCCCTCTACAACAACACTGCATGCCCCACCCCTCCCCTTCTTGTCCTATGCGCTTGATAACCTGCACTATAATCCCTTACATATGAATGGCCTTATCATGTAACAAATCCTAATCCTTGATTCGCATCTTACAGGTCCCCCTGCAAGGAAAGCATGGAGAACCAAGGGTAGCTAGCTTGCAAGGACGCTCTCCACACAGCCGACGAGAACATGCCGCACACGCCTCTCCGCCAGTGCGCTACGTGCCCACTCTTCAAAGGTATGACAAGAAACGCGGCCCCAAGTGACACTGCCTTGGACAAAAGCCGAAGAATCCGTAGGCCATGGGAGCGGACGCTCTAGGAGGCACACAAAATGTGGCAATGCCAGTTGCACAGTCTCCCAACGCACGCTCGGGCACTAGGTGCCCACGAAGTGACAAAGCGGCCAAGGATAGGGCAGAATTTAATGAATTGTTTAAAGACATTCTGGAAATGGTAGCGGCCCAGGACTACACCATTCATGTCCCGGCCGACATGTTCCCTACCCAACCTCATGGGAGCCCCACACTATCAACGCCCTGATCACCTAGTCAACCGGACTCACCCCGCCTCGTACCTATTGACTAAATCCCAATGATGTACAAGTAGCCCGACAAGTCAGCATGCCAGAACATTTTGTTTTTTGATGAGTAAAGGGGCAAGATCCCCACTTGTACACTTTCCCGTTACTTCTCGTTAATGCATGCAACCTTAACAAGCAATGAAATAGGCATCCCAATAGACATCATAGAATTCGAAAAAATCATGTCTTATCATGATTGCATTTATTTGATGCACTTAACACAAGCGAGCATATACACGTCACAAAGTGACAAGTGGATGCAGGATAATACAAGTCCTTGTGCGAAAGTGTTCAATGCCCGATCACCGCAAGACCATTGACCCCACAAAGAGTCGCGACAAAGCCACACTGCCGAAAGAAAAAATCACCCTTGTTGACCACCCACATCACATGGCCCAAAGCATATTCATGGGCTACGCCCTCTTTCTAGGTCAAGCTCTATAGTTGGATCACGGCAGTCGTTACCTCAATTGTACCAACATCGTGTGTGTCCCAAGGAGGTTTGCAATATCTCAAGTGTATCTCCCCATCTCAACAATTGCTTCTCTAACAACGAGGCTAGGGCACAATCATCATTGTACTATCCATTTCCTGAGCCTTCAAAGCTTGACATTTTCCAACCCATTGAAAGGCTGATAGCCTCAACATATTGTAATGGTTGTACTCAGGCAAGTCTAAAAAAAAAAGGAGAAAAGAGACAAGAAAGAAAGAAAGAAAGAAAGAAAAAAAGCACAAGTAAAAGAAAATAAAAGAAAAGAAAAGAAAAGAAGAAGAAAAAAAAAGAAACGAACAAAAAGATAAGAAGCACCCACGATCACAGCACAGCACCTAGGGCTCCTCAAATTAGGTACGTCCAGTGACCTTGGTCGACTGGCTCCGTCCCTAGTCCCCTAGTCCTTTAGTATCACCCACAATTGTTCAGGGCACATCAAGGGCAGGACATACCTAGGGAGCTTGTCTCGCCTATGGTTAGACCTGTCACCTTGACCAACTTGCACAATTCCCTCTTACACTCTGCCTTAATACCATTGCAATCAATTGTCGTAAGCACTGCACGATTGGCCATGAAATGTACACCGTCCTTATCAAGCAAGTCCAATAGCTTCCAGCTACCAAAAGTGCGGTGTCCCTATATTCAATTATGCTACGTCATGCAGTCACAATGCAAAGGATGTCTCATATACCTTCACGTGTACTTCTTCTCAACATGGACAACTTTGCTTCAGCAACACATTGTTACGAGAAACTAGCCCACGGTCTTCTAACTACGTAATATCTAAGTAGGCACGAGCACTCACATAATATTTGCACCAAAGTATATACACAGTTTTGGTCCTCAAGTGCAGGACAATACTCTCAGCTTGCTTAGAGTTCGACCTGTCTCCCAAACTAATAAAAAATGTCTTGTGCAAGATAAGAAGACTAGCACTACCCCTTAGGGAGAGATCACACGAGAGGTTTTCAAACTGCAGGTATTGAAGCCTCCAATGAAATTTCAATCGCTCTTTACCGACGCCCAACTTCAAATGCTTATCCCTTAACATCCGACAAGCCCGCAAAGAATCATCATGTGCAGAATCATCAATGCAATCCCCAACACAGAATAGCCCTACCACCAAATCCAACAACCTTCCACCAGCCACCTTGGCCACCAACAGGCCCTTAGGACCTTCTTCCACCCCACCACCAACACTCCTCCATGGAAACCACAGGCGTCCTTATCACCCACGTCTTCGGTGCATGCTACAGCCTGCTACCTACGACAGTGAGTGCCATGGGACTGGCACTCATCTAAGAGGGCAGTAATGTTAACCCTCAAACGAACGAAGGTGGAAAATCCAAAAAAGCTAAAGTAGAAGACAAAGACAAAGGCCAAGGCAAAGAGAAACGGAAGACAAAGACGCACAAGGAGAAGAGTCCTAAATAAGGGAGAAAGGCGCACAAGGAAAAGTGCAAGTCAAAACTTTTGTAAAAGAGCGCAAGCGCATCATGGTTTAATTCAAGGAGTGTTGGGCTCTCACCCGTGCAATTTGTAAATGTAGACGGGCGGTGGAAACGAAGCTAGGAAGATAGAAGGACAATGGAAAAAATGGCCTAGGCTATGACCGGCCATGTAAAAAAGGGGAAAAGGGGATGACCACCCAAAAGGGATTTAGGGTTTTGTATATAAAGTTGAAAAGTGAATGAGAAGCTCATTCTTGTGTGTGGCCAAAAGTAGCTCTTCTCTTCTTCTTCTTCTTCTTGTTCTTTCTTGCTTAAGCTTGTGCTTGAGAGAGGGAGTGTGAGTGTGAGGGAGTGAGTGTATGAGGGTGAGGGACCGAGGAGGAGAAGCTCTCTATCTTCTCCTCTTCTCTTCTCTTCTCTTCTCTTCTCTTCTCTTTTCTTCTCTTCTCTTCTCTTCTCTTCTCTTCTCTTCTCTTGCTCGCGGCAATGGAGCTTGGAGGGTGAAGCTTGAGGATGGAGCTTGCTTGAAGCTTGCACTCGGATCGTGGAGCTACCGGAGTGTGCGGGAGAGGAGGTAACTCAAATGGCATGGAGGTAAGATCACTACACCTGTAGATATGGATGGCGCGTCGGATATGTGAGAGGTAGCCATTAGTACTCGGCTTGGAACACTTGAAGCAATAAGTGGTCTGTGGGTCTTGGCGGTTGAGCGAATGCTCCCACATCCCACCACAGTGCCATGGGACTGGCACTCGTCTAGGAGGGGGTAATGTTAACCCCAACACGAAGAAAGCAAAAGAAAGCGGAAAAGACGTAAGGCAAAGGCGGGAAAATAGGTAGCCCGACTGAAGGAAGAAGAGGAAAAAAGACCAAAAGCGCAAGGGCAACCTTAAAAGTCCAACGCAAATGTCGAAGGGGAAAGGCGCGTTTTAAAATGGAAAAGGCGCACCCTAAAATATTGTAAAAGAGCACCGGGCTCTCACCCGTGCAATTTGTAAATGCGGACAGGCGGTGGAAAGGAAGCTAGGACGATCGACGGACAATGAGAAAAGGGGCCTAGGCTAATGGTGGCCAGCCATGTAAAAAAAGGGGGGATGACCGCCCATGGAAATTAGGGCATGTATATAAAGTTAAAAAATGAATGAGAAGAGCATTCTCATGTGTGGTAGACAACGTCTTCTTCTTCTCCTCTTGTTTCTTACCTTCGTGCCTCCTTGCTTATGCTTGAGAGAGGGACTGAGAGAGTGTGAGGGAGTGAGGGAGTGATTGTGTGAGGGCGAGGGACCTTGGAGAAGAAGCTCTCCATCTTCTCTCTTCATCATCTCCTCCTCTCTTCTCTTCTATTGTCTCGAACATGGCTATGGAGGATGAAGCTCATGGGAGAGGGATTGAGGTTGCTTGAGCTTGCCTCGAGGATCGTGGAGCTGCAGGGGTGCAAGAGAGAGGAAGGTACTCGATCGAGCATCAAGGTAAGCTCACTACACCCATACGGTAGGCATTGCGCGGCGGCTATGTGAGAGGTAGCCATGGCTGCTCAGTTCAAAACACTTGAGCAATAAGTGGTCCGTAGGTCTCGAGGTAGATCTTGAAGAGCTCCCACACCATACTTTGATGATTTAGACTATGCACCGAACAAGGTGTCAAGTCTCTTCCATGTATCCTGTGAGGTCTCATAGTTATCCACATGGTGGATATAGCTGTCATCTAGCTCCAGTTTTGATCCTTATCATCATTCTTTTGCCAAGCTACAGCAAGATCTGCATCAAGAGGCTTCTTTTATTTTCCAGTGGTAATGGCCCAGAGGCCCTTCTTCATCAAGATGAGTATGATGCAGGTCTGCCAAGTGTGAAACCCGACTCTTTTGAAGTGAGCAGTTGGAGAGTCTTTGCCCATGTTAGACTTACAGGAACAGTAGAAAATCAATTTTAGACTTATTAGATTTGAGCAGTAGAAGAGTTGGTTGAGAGACACAAGTGCTAAAAAAGCAGTAATTGAGTGTCAATGAATACCAAATTTGCAAAGTCCTTTACTCTTTTTAAATCCAAGTCTAAACTTCCCCTTCTTGATTTGATGTTGATACCTTCAAATATGAGTGACAGGACTTTAATGAACTTCAGAGAGTATTGTTCAGTGATTAAAATCACTTTTGATAACTTCAGTGAGAGAAACAGTGAAAAATGTCAGAATTTTGAAGCTTTGGCTATGGCTTCTGCATTAGGGTTTTTAGGGGCAGCCTGGTTTTTTTACTGATTGCAGGAGCTTCAGTGGATCATTTTCAAAACTTTTTTTATCAAAATGAAGCTTGAATGATGGGCTACAATGCTCTATGGTGGTCGTCAACATCGCGACCTATAGCAATGGCGGCAGCAGCTCGAACATCAGCAGGCACAATTCTAACAACAACGACAAATTTCAGCAATGCCATCACATAGAGTGTGCAATGTTGAGTTATGTTGTGCCAAGATGATGTATCTGAAATTGGGGAACAACTTTGTAGAAGACAACGTGAAGAGTTATGCCCTCTATTGCAAGATCCAGCTCCTCAAAGTTGGCTGGGTCTATTTGGCTATGGCAGACACACAAGGCAGCAACTGTGTAGACTCACAATGCTGAGCTTGAATTGATCTCATGTTGAGCTTTGAGGTGATAGAGAGGATCTCTAGGAGTAGGGCTATAATTCTCTAGAAGAAATCTTGTCAAGATCTTTTCTAATTGAAGAGATCTAAGAGCTTGAAGCAGGATAGGTGTAGGGTGGCTATGGCTGCCACAAGGTCAAATGGAGAAGGAGTAGAAGATGAGCTCCTAAATCTTGTCAATATCTTTTCTAGTTGAAGAGATCTAAGAGTTTGAAGCAGGATAGGTGTAGGGTGGCTATGGATGCCACAAGGTCAAATGGAGAAGGAGTAGAAGATGAGCTGGGAGCTGGAGGAGCAGTGCCATGCCTAACTGAGCTCTGAAACCATGTTAGATAGGTGCAGGATCTAGAGCATGGCAAATGCGGAAGCTATGGAGGTTGAAAGAGGAAGAAGAAACTCATGAATACATTGACCTTGACAAAGACAAATTGTCACACAAGTGAATTAGGTTCCAAGATTGAGACTTGGACTCATAAACACAATCTTGTGTATGGACAGTGATATTGACACTTTACTAGAAAGAAAAGAGTACTATCATTGCATTAGAAAAAGAGTGCAAGTACAATGCTTTATAGGATTTGAGTGGTGGTACTTTCTCCTACTGTGCATATGGGATTCTGGTCATGAGCCCTCACTGCTCCTCACAAAGGGACTGAAGTAGGTGTGATTGCAAATATCTCAACAGGAACTACTCATGGAGTGGGTCATCTTAAGATGTCCCGCATGGGCTTTCTAGCATGGAGAGGCTAAAGTGGTGGGGTATTGGTTCCCCGATGGTACTGTAGTATCTGTTGTATCTATAGTGGTATCTCCTGTGGGGGTGTGGGCCTGCTGGGTGTGGGTGGAAAGCTCTGCCTCACTCTGTAGCTCTATCCAAGGTGACTCCTTGGGGTGGGGCCACTGGTCGGTTGGCTGAAGTCCTCATTGTAGAGGGGGTGTCCGAGGGTCTATAGAACTCTTGGAGGGTGCGTTGCTGCATGTTCCCAATTGTTTGGTCCTAAACCCGTAGAAGATGGTCCCTATGTTGGCGTAGCTCCAAGAGGAAGAGCCTGATGCATTTTTGGTCGAGGAAGTCTAGTATTTGGGAGAGTGGTCTGAATCCCTCCTTGAAGAGATAGTGGAAGCGGCCTCTAATCTTGTAGTACATCGGGCATCTACATATGTAATGTTCTTCTGTCTATGGCTCCAGCTAGTAGAGTTGGCAGATCCTGTCCTTTGGTGAGAGAGAGTCCACTCCGTATCTACCTATCTTGATCCATAGCTGGTGTGATGACATATGGAGTTTCCCGATGGCACTTGGAACCCCATGGGACAGGTGTACATCCATGTATCTTGAGCATATAATGAAGCCATCATGTGGCATAGGAGGTGCTCTTGGTAGAAGGCTATCTTCTTACCCAGATCCTTAGCCGATAACACCCATGCCTTGGCTGTGTGTAGCTGAATAATATCTGCCCTGATGACATGGTTTAGCTCCTCTCTGCTAATCTTCAGGTGTGGACAGTCTAGACTATATTGTAGGGGCGAGAGGTGGTCCATGTGTAGCCCATACAGCTACAGCTTGGCATACCAGCATTCAATGTCCCCTTGCGATGTGAGATGTTTGGATGATTCAGTGTGAGGTGGGAGTATTTGTCACGCTAGGCTCCAGAGCCTATGCAGGAAGGTCACCACTTTTGCCACTATAGGTGGTGCTACCAATTCAGCCCTCATGATCTCCTATGGTATTGATGGTTTACACCTAATCAATCAGGAGATCATCATCACCAAGGGGCATTCCATCTGCTCCCATCCTTTGTATCTCTCCTCCCCTTTGGGAAATAGCTGATCTTGTGTGGTTTGCTATGTATGGTAGAGGCTAGACCCCCATATCGGGACCCCATATAGAAGTGTCAGTGTGACCAAAGTATCAAAGAGCCATAGCTTTGTCCAAGGTTCCTTAAATTGTAGACATGTGCATTGGCTTTCCATAGATCTAAGGGTAGCGTAGTTGCATGTTAGTCTGTCTGTGGTGGCCTTCCTTAGGGTGAATTTGGGCCTTGAGAATGTGATCCCTAAGTAAACATATTTTTGGACCACCTCAACTATATCCTCTCTATATTTGAAGTGGAGCACTAATCAATAGATCCATTGGGTAGATGTGTTGAATACCATGATCTTGGTTTTCCCCAGGTTCACTATGAGATCCCTGTCCTAGCATAAGGTCTGTAATGCATTTAGGTGGCACTGTAGTCCCTGTGGCATGCTAGAGAGGAGAACTATATCATGTGCATATAGTATCATGGGTATCAGTGTCCCCCCATGCAAGTCCCCTCCCCTCCAAGTCTATCCACATAATCTAATATCTCATCGATGTAGAGCCCGAACAGGGTGGGGGAGAGGGGGCATCCCTGATTTACCCTGATAGTGCTAATAATCTCCTCTGACAGCCCTCCCGATGCTCGGACCCATCACTTGTATAGAGCCAGGATACCCCATCTCATCTCTGCCAACCCTCTTGATGCTAATAATCTCCTCTGATAGCCCTCCTAGTGCTTGGACCCAGACTTGTACAAAGCTAGGATTCCCCATCTCATCTCTATCGGGACTTTGAGTGCCTGCAATCTCAACATGAGTTTGGCTTGGGGAACTGTATCAAAGGCCTTGCGGAATTCCACAAAGTAGTAGTACACCTGCTTTCCCTATGCCATGTTCTCTTCAATCATGGCTCGAAGTGTGAGGATGTGGTCAAGTGTCGAGTAGCCTCTCCTAAAGCCAGCTTTCCCCTCTGCCCGGTGTTGGAGTGTCTCCGCCCATTTGCTTAGCTCATGCTCCAAGATGGATCCATAGAGCTTAGCCAGCTAATGGCCAACCATGACTGTCTGATAGTTTGTGGGGACCATGGGGTCTCTGGCCTTTAGAATTGGTACTATTGTATTAGATGACCAACTAGTTGGGAAGCCTTCACATAGTGCCCTATTGAATAGTTGGGCTAAGAGGGGGGCGATGGTATCTCTAGCAAATGAGAGGTGTTCTGCTACTAGTCCCCTGTGGTCTTGGGCCCACCAACCATTCTAGAGTCTGTTAATGGCATCATCCATTTAGAGTTTTTTGATGTGTCATCTTGTGCCTGTTTCACGACTGCTACCCATGTGTTGATCTTCTTTGTCATTTGGATCTTCATCTCGTCGATTTCTGACTTGACCTTCTCAAGCATTGATTCTATGATCTCCCCTTCTTCCTTCCTAATGAGGTCGAGTTGGCTCTTGCAAATGGTAATTTCCAATTGGACTTTTGCAATGGCTCGGTTCCTTTCTTGGAGAGAAGATTCAATATCCACTTGCTAGGATGTGAAGTGAGCTCTGACCTCTTCATAAATTTTGTTCTTCCACTCCTGCATCTTGCGGATTGTCTCCTCCTTTACCTCCTTGATGGCTTCCTCACACATGGCCCTCATCATTTCCTTGATGTTGTCCATGTGTTGGTCTTGGATCTTATAGATGTCACGGAGCACCATGATGCTATTTTGTACATGGGTGTCTTTCACCTTGTTAGCTCTATTCCAAAGGGCTAATTATTTTTCACTCTTTTTCCCTTTCAAACATGGGGACACTCTCCGGCTTTTCTTGGCAGACCCTAACATTTCCATGGGCAAGTCTACGTGGGCAAGTTTTGTGCCTTAGGTGTAATTTGTGGGGCCCATGTTTGGGGGGGGGGTGTTTTGAGGATGCGGACCATGGGACCTCAGACCAGGGTGGGTGGCTTATGGGGGACTCAGACTGGGCGGGGGGGTGGTCTCGGGCCAAGGCGGGCGACTTTGACCAAGTGGGGTTGACTTGGACCAAGGGGGGATGACTCAGGTGCAATGGGAGTTAGACGGATGGGAGTCAATAGTTCGCAGCATCGATAAAAGTAGTCATAGGTGCCACAACAGGGCGGCGCGGCGGGGTTGGCAGTCAAGTAGCTCCTATAATGCTGCGGAGTAGTAGCTATGGAGGGGAGTGACTGGAGACACACACACACACACAAAGCATATGTGGGAATTTCTCCAATAGTCACAATGTGTGACTAGACTTCCCTTATTCAATAGTCACTAAAAGAATAAAGAATGAAATAACACTGATTTGTGCTTGCCACCTGTAATGTACATGTGTGAGAGTACTGTCAGTGTAATGAATACATGGGCAGTTAGGCACAAGTGCCTTTACCCCTAATTTATGTCTCTCTCTTCCTCTCAACTTTGCACTAGAAAAAGTAGAAAAGTATGATTATTTCCTTTGTATGAATAATATTTAAGTTGTGAGCTCTTACTTAAATAAATAGGAGCATACTTTAGCACGAAAAAAAGTTTGAGAGAAAGTACTCTTTCATAGAGAACTTTCTTTTGTACAAAGAAAAAACTTTATTTCATACACAAGAATAATGCTTATACAATAGATAAGGTAGGATTTTTAAGGTTCTTCTTCCCATCATCACCTTCTCTTATGATAGCTAGTGCAAATAACATATGCAAAGGAGGGTGAGCTACATGCAAGGTGTCCTTTTGTTTTATTGAAGCTTCGATGTTAATAGTTATGACATGCAAGCACATGTAGCTTGCCATGTGCTGTGCATCTGTTTGCATTACAAGGGTGCATTGTGTGTCTCCATACTGCTTAATGGAGATTCTAGTGAGCACACCACAAACTCTGATTTGGAGCGCATGTATCTTAGACACCAATATTATAATAGTTAACATTGATAGTTATAATAATGATTGGTACATATAATAGTTATATGAGTATTTTGTATGTTTAGCACTTACTTAAGGCTAACTTGTGTCATGTTATCCTTAATATACATGCCAATAGAGCATATATGCTACTTTTCTTATATGTTGGCTTGTGAACAACTGATTGGTTAGCTAACACTTGACATGCATGCTACTTAGCATGTGGACTAGCTAGCACTTATGCTAACTAGTATATTAAGCATATATATTTCCTTGATAACATTGAGCATAAGTGCTAGCTAGTATGCATGCTAGGTAGTTAATAGGTAGCTAGATATATGATAACTAGTATATCCTAAGCATATACGTTTTGTTAACAAATAGCATGCACATTAATATATGTTAACTTGTTAACAAATAGCATATGTTTTAGTTAGTAATAAGTATCACATATGCAAGTTAGCATGTATGCCAACTAATTAGTAACTAGCAAGGTATGCAAGATATGCTAGCTAACATATTAGTTAGCTTGTTAACGGTTAGCATATATCCTAGTTAGCATGTATGTTAACTAGTTAACATCTACCATATATGCTAGTTATGATAGATAGCATATACATTACGTGTGTTAACAACTAGCATACATACTAGTCAAAAAATTAGTTAGCTTGTTAGCATCTACCATATATATATGCTAGTTATGGCAGCTAGAATATACATTAGTCAGAACTTACATAGTAGTTAGCATATATGATAGCTAATTCAATTAGCATATTGGTTGGTTTGTTATTAATAACAAGCATATATACTAATCATAGGCTATGATAGTTAGCATATGTGGTAGCTTGTTAGTAGTTAATGGATATGCCAGTCGGTACAGATGTTAGCTAGTTAACAAATAGCATATATGTTAACTATATTACTAGTTAGCATTAATGTTATCCTATTAATAGATAGCATACATGCTAGTTAGCGTGTGTGCTAACTAGTTAACTACTAACTTATATGCAATTAACATAGTTAATAGCTAGTACATATGCTAACTGTGCTAGTTAGTATATATGTTAGCTTATAAACAGTTAACATACATGTTTGTTAGCATGAATGTTTGCTAGTTAACAACTAGTATATATGCTATATATGATACTTAGCATACACATTAGCAGTCTCATATGTTATTCACTTTGTTCTAAGTCAAGTGTTGTTATGTTGTATTCAATTTTTGTAGATCCTTTGACATGCAGCTCTTCTAGAAGAGCAAAAGATGGTATTGTCTTGTCATCTAGACAATTATGGAGAGAAGCCTACATGGATCTTCTATAGATTTTGGGCCTGTCAAGAATGCTATTAGCAATGTCTCTACTCCTATCAAGCTTATCTCTACCACATTATCATCGAAGCATGGAGATCGTATGTAGGAGCCGAAGGACACCACCATAGATTTGTCCCAATCATTAAAGGTGGTACAATGGGTGCCTCCCATCCATCAAGAAGATGGCACTAAGACTAAAAATGGATACAAGGAAGCTGATGTTGTCCTCCATGGGTTGAATATGCATGGCTATGCTTACAAGATGTTGAAAAACACATAGATTGGAGATGATTCACCACTGGGCTGCCTTCTAGGCAAAATGGCTAGAAAAAGGGCTGTGAGGCAATGCCTGACCTAGGATTCTCTAGCAAAGAGAGAGAAGTCCACTTTAGGTATATTAAGTTCCAAGAAACAATAATCACCCTCTGGGAAAGTTGGCAAAGCTCGTGCTTGTAAAAAACTCTAATAGTTATACTACTACATGTTGTTTTCAATTATTTTCGCTTTCATCCTTCTATCTACCCACCTCATGAAGGTGGTGCCTTTGTACTTTTCAAATATATGAGATCATCTTCTTGTCTATTCTATCACACAAACTGTCAAACTGATCTATAGAAAGTTCTCTTACTGTTTTCAAGAAAATATTGTTGGGGTAAAAGGCCCTTGGACCTGCCCATATACAATGACCACCCATATTCTTTATTCATATATATATGAAAGTGCAATAAGGCTGTCATAACATTACTGACGGCACCTACATTGTGTGTGCTCTTCTCTCCCGCGTCTCCGGCATCGCTTTCAACTGGTATTAGAGCAGGTCCTTCACGAGTGCTTCCCGGCCTTCCCCGGCATCTACATGAGATATAAGAGCTTGCTTCTCACTCAGTTCTCAGCCAGCCATTCTTTGACATGAACAACAAGGTTTCATGAAGAGGCAGCCATAGCTTCCATCATTGAAGCTTGTTCTCTTCACCTCTTGCTTGGACTTGTCCTAGGCTTGTGTAGGCCTATTGTAGGCCTTCTTTGGGCTCTTGCTTATCCCCTACCCATCTTGATTTGGCCCCTCAAGTACACTAGCATGCTCACGTTTTATTTGCGCATGTTTGCAAAAATGGCTCAAAAATCACTCTTTTTGTCATATCTCAGGCATTCGAAACCTGATTCAGGAAAGGTAAGAGTCTAAGTTGGGGTTTTGGCATGCTCCAAAAGTGATGGTGTTGTTGGATTTTCCAAATTTTGATTACATAATATTCTACAATAGATTTCAGGTCTGAGACAACATGTATTTGTATGCCTATGGCTTATGTGATGCTTCTACTGATGTCTATTGATACCAGATCACTTGTGGATGTTATGCCCCCTTATGTGAGACACATTTGGAGCTGATTTAGCTAAGCTATTGACTATTTTGAATAGTCCTAGATCTGTCCAAAATAGGGCAGCCACCTGTTACTTCAATTTTATGCTTATAGGTCTTTCCATTTGATGCCGGATTATGCCCGATTGGTGCCTATACATACGAAAATGTATGCCTATGGATTTGAGCTTGGATTGAGCACTGATTTTCTCAGTTTAAAGAGGTTATATGATGCTGGAAACTTCATGGATGAAGCTATTTATGCTACAGTTAGGTTATGCCTATTGGTCACGGGGTGCTCCCGACTACTCAGTATGATGTCATGATGTATTTGGACTATGCCACATGTTTTGTTTATGCTCTGGAATGATTTTGAGCTGAGATTGGAGCTCAATTTTATGGTTCACTGTCACTTCCTTGTAGCACGCATTTCACTGTCACGACATGGTTTATGCCTAGGCTACCCAGTGCGCGTTATGATGTCTTGGTAAATGCTATATGCTTTGGTTGTAGATGGCAGTTGTTTGAGATCGTTTCAACATTCATTTGAGTATTCCCTTGAGTAGTTGGACATTGACTTGGATTTTTCCATTACAACCTTGGATGCTATATGGGATTTGATGCTCTGATTATGGATCTTGGCTATTACTTGGATGCACTTACAAGTATTGAGCAGTGAACTCCTCCCTTGTTTTGGCAGTTGCCTATTGAGCTGTGATTGCTCATTTGCATTTGATATGCGGGATACTTACTGATCAGTGGACTTGGATAGTGCTTGGGATTTATAGTTATGGTTGTCCTACTTCTTTGTTGTATGGCATCTATGCTATTTGGGCTGCTATTACCCGTGTATGTTAGGGATCAGTTGATCTTTATGGCCACCCATGTATGCACATGGTCTGCTGCTATATGTATTTTACAGAGCCTCTTACCTGGATGCTTTTACACAGATATTTGGGCTTTTATTGGAGCTTGATTCTTGCAAGTTTATTTGCCACCTACCATTCTTGGCTGGACATGTATGTCAATACATGGTATGAGACAATGCAAAGCTATGTATACTCCTATGTTTCGGGGATGCTTATGCATTTATGGCTCGGAGGCATGCTTGTGCTTTTATGATTGCAAGATATAGTGGTTGGATATGTCATGCTTTTGTCTGCTAGGCTTGTCCGTGTTGGAACTTTTGCATCCGTGGTTGATGCCTTTGTGTTCTCCCCTTCTGGTTTGGATGAGTCCCCTTTGCAATATGCTATAATGAATTCCAACTCTTCTAGTCATGAAGAAAGACCTCTTGATGAGCCTCTTCTCTTTGATGAGAGTTCCCTTGATTCTTTGAGCTCCTTGGATATATTGGGCAGCCCTACTCATGCTATTACAGAGCAGTTGTCCTCTTCTACAGGTTTTACAGGTTCTGTTTGCTTTCATTGTGGAAAGACAGGGCATGTGAAGCGTAAATTCTTCAAGTGGATTAGAGAGAAAAAAAGATTGCGATGCACTAGACATGAGAGCAGAGTTAGTGATATAGTAGGTGAGACCACTATTGATAGTGGTATGGTGCATGTAGTTACCCATGATGATGCAACTGATCCTAGACTCCTGGCATCATGTTACCGTACAGATTACTTGCTCAATGATACAGCCTATACCTTTGATTGGATTTTAGATAGTATGGCACTTTGTCATGCACATAGAGCTTGGTTCTCTTCTTACAGGGAGGTTGACGGATGTATTTCTTTGGGCTGTGAGCAGGATTGTCATGTTATTGGTACAGGGTACATACACTTGGCTTTGCCAAATGGGTCTTCTCTTATGCTTTGTGATGTCTTGCATATACCTATGCTCAGTAAGAGCCTAATCTCTATCAGTCAGTTACATGGTCTTGGGGATACTTCATGGAAAATCCATCGTGGTTGCTTGGTATTGGCCAGAGGTGCTAGATATGGTAGTGATTATGTAGTGCATGTCTCTCATGTGGAAAATTCTATGGTTGCAGTTACGTAGATACCACATGCATTGTTATTGCATTTTCACCTAGGCCATGTACGACACAATGAGATGGATGCTTTATGTGATATGGGCTTATTGCCTACTCTTCCCCATGCTACTTGCCCTCATTGTACTCATGGTTCGTGCAGAGCCTCTTTGTTTTATGGCGATTGTGTGAGGCATGCTCCTCTAGATCTAGTCCATGTTGCAGTATATGGACCTATGCCTTCCCAGTCACTTGGTGGAGCGCTGTATTTTGTGACCTTCATGGATCATGATACCCACCATGTTTGGGCTTACCCTTTGGTACGGATTGAGGATGTTGTTACTATGGTTGATAGGTTTATGGATTCTACTGGTAGCAGGCCTAGATTCTTGCAGATGGATTATGAGAGTCATGCTATCTATCCCAGCTTATGGATCTCTTGTCAACAATATGGCAGTGATTTCTTATGCCCATAGTATTTTATGGGATTGCTCATGACATGTGCATGACCTTAGAAGCAAAGGTTTCTTCTATGCTTACCATAGCTGGGTTGTCTTATGACTTTTGGGTTGAGGCCCTTATGATGGCAGTCTATTTGGTTAACAGGACACCGTGCTTGACCTTGGATGTTATTACTCTGCATGAGGCATGGAGTGGCATGAGACCCTCCTATGATCACGTGAGGATGTTTGGCTGCCAGGCATCTATCAGTATGCCACATGAGCCTATGTCATGTAGATGTCTTCTCCTTGGTTATGGAGATGGTGACTTTATGGCTTACAGGTTTTGGGATTTGGATTCCCAGCAAATTCTACGCAGCCATCATGCTGTCTTTTATGAGATGCAAACACCTCTCAAGCCTCTTGATGCACGTTCAATGTGCTTTATGGTTGATTCTACAGCCGTATGTTAGTCTTTTGCTTTACTGAGGCTGCATATTGTCTTGAGACCCCATCTGACTTGTGTCCAGGATGCTGGCCCTCTTTCAGTGATTGAATTTGGAGAGTTAGGATGCTCTCCATTGTCTTGTATGCGCCACGCTGATGCTATGCGCTACTCTGATGATGATGATGTACAACCTTGCACTCATGAGTTGTGCTGGATTGCTCCATTGTGTGGAGCTAGGAGATCACTTGCCTCCTAGATTTCTTGGACTCAGAGATTCCTGACACTTATTGCACAGCTTGCTTTTCGATTGGGTGTTGGTTGAGATGTCATGATTCCTCACCCTGTCTCTTTTCGTTTGTTTTGTTTTTTCACTCCCTGGCCCATTGGCCTTTTAGTGGGAGGTTGTTGGGCTAAAAGGCCCTTAGGCCTACCCATGTACAGTGACCGTCCATATTCTTTATTCATATATATATGAAAGTGCAATAAGGTTGTCATAACATTGTTGATAGTACCTACATTCCGCTGTGTCTATGTATTGTAGTGGGGTTTGATTATGGGGGCCCAATGAAAGTTGTGGGGATGCTCCCAATCCTTTCATTGGGTGCTCTTGTTGTTAATAGCAATTTGTTTCACATTATCCTTGGAAGTCTCTCAACATCGATCTTAGTAGAAGATCTATATCTAAAGAAAATATTGTACTTGGAGGCAAAGTGTTTTAAAAAGAAGAAAGGGTAGAAAATAAAGAAAGAAATTCTAGTTGAGTGCATAGACAAGCCACCAGTCCCTCTAAAGAAGGAGGATCACAAGGCATTGATACTAGATTTGAATGGGGTGTAGATATCCACTTACAGTGGAAAGGAGTACCTGCCCTAGTATGCCAAGCACCTACAAATGATCAAGACAACAGCTGAGGGGGCACACATACATGCTTCAACATCAAATGGAGTTGCACCTCTGAAGCCAAAGTCAAAAGAATAGTAATAGCAACATTCCCATATCTAGCTCTATGGTTGATTGAGTAGTTGCTTGATTAGAAGCACTATTGGGCATTTCCATAGGTATTGACAAATCTTAACATGGACAAGCATGTCTTCTTCAAGTGCTAGATAGACTTTTGGATGGAGTCATTCAACAATTTGAACACAATGATCTTGGACAATTCTGCATATAAGTGCTTTAAAAATGTACATTGTTGCTACCTAATTGTACCCAAGGTAAATAATTTGACAGTGAATCAAATTCAAGACCATCTTTATGACCATGTGTTATAATGGCTTGCAAACTAGCCATGAGCAAAAAACTGTTTCAAATGAGCACATGACTAGCTAACGAGAGTCTATTTGTGTTTTGAATCATGGTAAAGGTAAATGAGTGAATTTTCAAAGAGAAACATTTATCATCATAATATTTTTGTATATCTTATGGCTTGTGTCTGTTCATACTTGTATTACAATATGACTTTACACACGTTCTTCCTGATGCTTGTGCACCAACTTATAATGTAAGCCTAAGGGACACTATACATGTGCACCCACTTTTGTGGATCTCTTATGTACATGCCAAACTAACCTCATACTATGTGTTCTTGTGCACCAAGTCATAAATACAAAATATAAGGTATTTATTCAAAAGATGTGTACATTGATCATAGGACTTGAAATTGTGATTGTAAGTAACACAGTCTTCAATGTCTCTATAACAAGTTGTGCTTCTACATCAATCAAATTTTGCAATTAGTTGTGTATTAATTTGTGGATAGTAACCAATACTAAGGAATCTTATTGTATCACATTGGCTAGCTTGAATTCTATTATAAATCTAGACCTTAGGATAAGAGACATAAAGCCAAACCACCCTTCTATGAGACCTTGTGCTTTTTTGGAATATGATCCACCTTAGAATAGTACACAAAGACATATGCTTAATAGTAGATGGAAAACTATTAACTAACATACATTTTTTGACTACCATATAGCCCACAAACTTTCTTAGTAGCATATAGCTCATGGAGCGCTAGTAATAATCATGTAGGGAGTTGGAACCTAACTACTAATTTGTAGGCAGAGGTAGGTTCAAACTCATAGATAGAGCAACTAATTACAACATACAATTTTTTACTACCACACAGCCCAGAGACTTGCTAACTAGCATATATCCCATGGAGAGCTACTAACAATGATTAGAAGACAAATATGTAGATGGTAACTAGTAGGCAAAGCTACTAATGAACATACAACTGCTGACTACCATAGAATCCACAAAGTTACCAAATAGTATACATTCAATAAATACTACTAACAATCATGGAAATTGTAGTCCAAGTGCTAATTAATAGACAAACAGGTGGATACTAACTCGTACACAGAGCTGCTAATTAACATACACCTGCTCACTACCATACAATCCACAGAGCTATTAAGTAGAATAGAGCCCTTAGATAGCTGCTAATAGTCATGTAGGTAACAAATGCTAACTAACAGACATATATATGCTCATTAATATACATTTGCTAATTACCATACAGCCTAGAGACCTATTAACTAGCCCATGGAGAGCTACTAACAATCATGTAGGAAACTACAATCCAACTGCTAATTAGCATACTAGCAATAAGTATCTACCACAGTAATTGCCAAAAAGCATATTGTTGAGTACTGTGATTGCTAACTAACATATAGGACTATTAAGTAGCAGAAACTTGGAGGCCTAATCATCGTGGGACAATTATAACACAAATGTGGATATGTTAAGCATCAACCAAGTCCATTCTAAGACTACAATATAGACTATCCTAAATTTACTCATATTCCAAGACAGCTATTGAATATATTCAATATGAGTTCCATATTCATATCAACAATAACAAGGACAAAAAGTAAGAGAGGTTCTTTCAAAAGGTCAAAATTATGCTATTACAAATTGACTCATAGATTTCAAGAGTGATACATTTTCTTATTTTGAATATGCTCCATGGATATCTTGATACGTCTCACTATAGATGTGAAAAATATTGGACTAGGAACATGTTTGCAAGGATTTTAAATGAATGCATGTCTACCTGCATGTAATACAAACCCTTCATAACATACATCCCTCTAGAAATATCTTTTTCCCCATTCATCCATGTAATCATATTTAGTCAACTCCTTTGACAAGGTAAAAGTCTGATTCCTCTATGTTGGTTACAACATCTGATTGTATTGCAGATATGTCACCAATTTGTAATGTGTTGCTCAACACATTATGATGTGCCTCATATGACACTCCATTGTATGGATCTTCCTCATCTAATTGTACTGCAAATATGTCACCAATTTGTAATGTGTTGCTCAACACATCATGATGTGCCTCATATGACACTCCATTGTATGGATCTTCCTCATCAAAAAGGGATTCACAATCATCCAAGGGCTATAAGACATGGTGTTCCTAGGATGGAACATGTGCACATATATTCCAATATCCATGAATGCATGCATCATAGACAACCCAATTGTCTAGTGGCAATTCCAATAGAATCCTATGGGTTATGAATACAAATAGCATGCAGAGAGCATATGTTAGGGATTTTTCCCTAGTTTAATTTCACCTCTCTATTTATATCTTCAACCAACATCTCCCAAAAAACACATGAATAATTTTTCTACTTTGAAGGATGACAACCTTCGGCATCCTTTAATAGGTTGGCTCTAAAAAATGTGACTATATTAGCAACACATTTTAATTACACTATCTAGCTTCAATTTTTCATGTGTCAACATTTGCTTGATCACAACTCTTGCTCCATCATGTTCCCCCTTCTCATGGCCTAATGTTAAGAAGCACATGCCAACCCTGCATACCTTGGTACAAAGTAAAATGGCCTAGAAGTCTTGGACTAGGAAGCAACACCATCAGACCCAGTGCTCATTTATTATTACTTCTTACTCTCCTGAAAACACTTGAAGTGCAACATAAAATAATGTTTCACGAAAAATGTGTCGTGAACTTTATAATCGAAAATAAATATGTGGACAAATTTGATGAGTTCAATAGCCTTCTTTATGTATGTGATGTCTATATATGGTAACTTGGATCAAATGCCAATGCATAGATTGAATCTCATTTTTCTCTTTTGTAACATACCCGCCTTGATTTCTTGACAGATAACATTTTAGTAGTCGCCTAGAGTTTACCTTACAGCCATCACCATCCGTACTCTAACCAGAATGATCGAATTTTGTCCTGTTGGTTAACCCTAGGTCTACCCCACAATGGAAACATCCTGCCATTACCCACAGAGGACCAACCTGAAGGTTTCTAATTGATTTAACTGTCACCTATCAACAACTAGCTCACATCCGGAGGTGTCCTTTGAGAGGTTTCTTGTTCGAAAGGAGCAATTGCCATTACCCTTGGTTCATGGAGTACAACACTTTTTTCTAGCAGCAAACTAAGGATTTATGAAATCCCTTGCAATGCTCTAGCACAGACACTGTACCTTTCCCCTAAGATAATTTATAGTTTGGGTTCTGTGGATCAAACCCTAGGTAAGTCAATGAATCGGCCCTTCCTAGAGTTTCTTCCTAGCGTTTGTTTTTGGGGAAACCTCTCGGTTAACCGAGACCACCCTGTCATAGGACTAGATTTGTCGGGAATCCATTCACCCGCTTCCCTTTATGGAAGTTCTTAGTTATCTAATAATTACCTACCACATTACGTAAAACATATAAAAACAGCTTCATTAATTAAAATCATTTTATGCACAGTTGCTTGTTTACGTAATTTACTCATAGACATACAATCAGAATAAAACAACTTCATTGATTATATTTCATAATGTGTGTTCTCCTGCCCATACAAGAGAAAAATTATGATTTCACGTTGGCATATGATTTTTTATGCCAAGAAGTGCTTA
The DNA here is from genome assembly GCF_053477565.2 of Lygodium microphyllum. Lineage (NCBI taxonomy): Eukaryota > Viridiplantae > Streptophyta > Polypodiopsida > Schizaeales > Lygodiaceae > Lygodium > Lygodium microphyllum. The sequence continues at coordinate 33,083,590 of NC_141141.1, forward strand.
AAAATAGCCAAAATTACGAATATCAGGGGAAAAATAGACTTCATCGAAGGCGGCGATGGCAATCAGTACGATTTTAAGCAGAATGCCTAGAAAGTGCTTGAACGAGCCACTAGACACTAGTCGAAGAATTTTCATAATTTTTTGGCATGACAAACAAGACCCTGGGAGCTTACCGGTAGTGCGGGACCTCAAGACGGATGTGCAGGAATTTTTGGCTCGCAGTTTGGACCCCGGACACAGGAGATAGGCTAGAAAAAGGGCCAAAGAATGAGAAGCCAAAGGGTGTAACCCTTAGGGGGCCCCTTTGGCCCCCAAAAAAAAATACAAAATGAAAGGGGGGGTGTTTTTTTCACGTGGATGAAGAAATGGAGGGGATGGAGGCGCAGAACAACAAAATGGAGGGGGGAGGGCTCCATAGCCATAGGAGAGTCTCCATATACCCATACCATCTGAAGACAGCATCACATTGAAGACTTTCCATGCTTCCTATTGCCAGCCTTCACCCATCAAATGATGCATTGAGCAAAAAGATCAGAATCTAGTCTTTCTCTCTCCTCCATCTCTCTCCTCGAAGCGGTGGTTTGCATGTAAGAAATCAAGAAGAAGAGGGGTTGAAGGATGCTTGCCCTACTATAATCGGATTACTTCAAGATGAAGAGGAGGCTGAGAAAAGAGGTTGAGAACTGAGGAATGGTTGATGGTTGGTCCGTGGATTGCCCGAAATAATTATTAAAAAACCCGCAACACACAAAACACATGGTATGCTCCAATTTTATGAAGAAATTTTCTTGCTTTTGTTGTTTCATGGTTCAAATGTTGTTCATATGCGATGAATGTTTGTTTGAATCTAGTTAACATCATGTTTGAGGGCTGCAACTACAAAAATGTAGAACCCGTAATGATTTAGAGCCGTTATTAATTTGTTAAAACCCACAAAATGTCATTTTTCAATGGAAATTAGTGGTTGTTTCGATTTTGAGTTGGGAGAAAGGAGTGGAAATGGGATAAAATTTAAAAAAATGTTAAGTTTCAATAAAAATAATAAGTCAACACAAATAAATCAGAAAATACCTTTTTTTCATGAATAATAAATAGGAAAAATAGCAAAAAATAAAGAAAATTGGTATTTTCAGGCTTAAAAACATGGAAAAATAATATTTATGTATGTGAATGTTTGGCGAGGTCAAAGCATAAGGTCAAGCCTTAGTTTGACCTCATCCTTTGTATTATAGTACGTGTTTATTATTTTTTACATACAAAAATGGTGCAAAACAACCATTTACACCTACGCACCGCAGCAACACCTAAAGAGTGAGGGGGGGAGGAAGTTTGTGCGATGATCTAATTGCTAAAAAGATACAAATTTTGATTTCTCTCTTTGTGCATAGCATTTAGGGATCATTCCATAATTAAATATAGGTGACTAGTAGCACGAAAGTTTTAGTGCTAGTCCTTAAAGCACCGTAGCACGTAATGCTTAGTTAAATTTTATAAAAGGGTTGTTTTCCACACCTCACATGGCTTGGTTTTTTTATCATAAAATGGTTGTGCACAATGGTCATACATCTTGCATCAAGCATGTCACGTGGTATCTCCTGGAATGCATTGCAAATGATTGATAAGCTTTGACCAATGCTGAGAGGATAGGAAACCTAAGTCGTGGATTAGACGGGTGCTTCTGTTGGGGAAAGTTTTGTGAGGAAAATCAAAATCTCCTGGAATGCTGAATTATGAAAGAGTGGAGTTTGTGCGAATGTTATATGTGTTAGCAACACATCTTGGGGCCAATCCCCGAGGTGTAGGAGAGTCACAGTGAAGATGCGACAATCAGTCGAGAGGTACTTCCCTATGTGTGTATTACGAGGTATCATGCCTATATGTTATGGGATCTCCCTTTGAGGAGAAGGGAAGGTGAACGTTGGACTACATATTTGATACAAACGCAAAATTTTCATAAGCATTTAGTGCAAAGTGAGTTTTAGACACTCCTGACCCGCGAGGCAGTGTGGTGGTGTTGTCTGTCGTATGCATGAGGTCCGGCTAGTGCCATAGCTAGTGTTGGCCCATTTTAGGTCCCATCAGTGGTGCATCCCGGGAGCCGCCAACAAGTGGTGGTTCTCGAAATCTAGGGTTTTTAGGAACCAAATAGTTTTTTTATGTCCTCTGACAAGGATCGTCAAGTCGAAATACAGAAAGCAGGACGTGCTGAGAGGGCTAGACGGAAGTTGGAGATTGTATGACGCTATTCTCCTCAAAGGAGAATCCCGTTATGCATAAGTGGCAGTGGTTCTAGTAACCTAAGTGTTACGAGTAGCTCTTCGAGTGCAAGTGGAAGTCTTGGTACTTCTCTATTTCCAATTAATCAACCCACAACAAGTGGGGGTGTAGTGTTGCCTACACAAACTTCTGTTGGCAATCTTGTTGTAGCCATGGCACAACCTATCATAATTCTAGCAGGTACATCGGATTTACCGGCATTAGGAGCACCGTTGTCTATTTTCCATGGGTTAGCAGAAGAAGGTGGAGAACTCCACATTAAGGAGTTTCAAACGCTCATGTTCAACTATCGAATCCAAGATGAAGGACACCTAATTATGTTCTTCAACATGACATTGAAAGGAAGAGTGGCAGTGTGGTATCACGGTCTAGAAGCTGGAACCATAACTAGCAGTGCCCAATTCTTTACGGCTTTCCGTAGAGAGTTTGCCCTTGAGAAGGGTGGGCAATATTGGTTGCGTGTTTTGAATGTAACACACCAAGAGCCAAATGAGAATGTCCAGGCATATGCCAAGAAACTAAAGCAAGTTCTTCGCAAACTTGACACTTATATTCCTATTCCAGCGGAGCATAGTTGCAATATTTCCTACATGGATTAGATTTTAATATCTAGGTGTAGCTGTGTAGTGTTGCTTTGGCCGATATTGACATTGCCATTACCCAAGTAGAGGAGTAGAGTCATGCTTGCAAGCAGCTTATGCAGCAAGAATAAATTAGAATGGTAATAATTTGGCCTTGACCAATGGGAGTCAAGAGGACCCATTGTTAAATACGAGTGGCAGAAGGAGTATTATATCAAATTTTCCTATGTTACCAACTCTGCCTAGCATGACTATGCCTATGGCTAGTTAGGCGGCCTCGCTAAATAGTGGTGGAAACCAAACAATGAATCCTAATGTTGTCCCAGTTGGTCAGCGATTCCTAATCAAGTGGTTAGGCCCATGGGACAATAGACTGACGATCGCGGCTATGAGTCGAGTGCTTCTAATGTCCTTGGTGAAGTTAAGGACATGATGAAGCACTATACTGATATGATCTCTGAACAGTATCAGCAAATAGTTGTGGATGTCAATTTTCTTAAGAAGCAACAAATTTTGATAGGGAGTCGATGCGCTGAAAAGGGTGGCCCCTTGAGATTTAGTTGTAAGTGGTGTGGGGGCCAACACTTCCCGAGGAATTGCCCGAATGTTAAATGTGATATTTGCAGAAAGTCTGGCCACTTAGCTGCTACCTGTTGGAGTAAGATCACTTTTCTCCAACAAGGGAGTAAACAACTAGGTCCAGTTAACCATTGCGCATAAGGGAATAATCTCTAGCAAGATGATGGACCAAGGAAAATATTACAAAGAGAGGAAAGGCTATTGTAGAGGAGTTACTTCATGGGAATGGAGTCAGTCTTATTGAGGCTGTACGTATCAATGATGATGAAACTTCTAATCTATCAGCCATAATAAGAGGTCAAAAGATTAAAGAGGGTGACAAAGGAATTGTAAAACCTGTCGAGGGAAGCCCTAAGCAAGAGGCTAGGGAAAAGTGAGTCCTGAATCCTCATAAGGAAGGTGGACCGTTAAGACCTGTTGGCAATAAAGTCGATCCCAAGGAGGATAAAGGATTGCCAAGAAAGAAGGTAAAGGCTAAAAAAGAGGCACCAAAGCCAATGGAAAGACCAAAGGAGAGAATGGTTTGGCGTGAGAAGAGAACTTTGGCTAATTACCATGACTTTGATCTAGCAAGTTTCCTTTGCGAAGTCAAACCAAACGTGAATCTCTTGCGATTGGTTAAACTTTCTCCAGGAGTACGCAAGGAATTCAAGAAAATCCTACGTATAGGGTATATAGTAGAACCTTTGGGCATAGCTAGAGTGGGGGAAGATTGGTTCGATCATGCTGAAAAGCATTTCCCTAGGGTTCTAGCATATGTGGATGGAATATTAGTGGAGCACGCTATCATGGACATTAGATCCTCCGTCAATATCATAAGTTCAGACTTGATGGAGAGGTTAGGTCTAGAGATCCAAAAAGACGGCTCCACACTTCTTAGGATAGCTGATGATAGTCTAAGACCACCAAAAGATTGCATTACTAAGGTCCAGGTTACAGTTGTGAGCATGAAATGCTATCACAACTTTAGGGTGATAAGGTTTGCAGAACGTCCTAGCTATCGAGTTTTGCTAGGCAGGCCATGGATTCTACGGACAGAGTGTCAAGTCGATATACCCGCTGGTCGAGTGATTCTAGGTCGAGGTGCCCATTGGGTAATAGTGGATGCTTACCCTGAGTCTCCTCAGAGTGAGAGAGCTCCACTATCCTCCACTGAACTAGAAATAGTAGATGATCCATCTGGTAGTGAGATGTCATCAAGCGATGGATCTAAGGAAGGGTCCACTACAGAGGATATTTATCAGATAACCTTGAATGAGCCGATAGAGTCTCATGATCGAATAAGTGACACGGACGTTATTGAGCTGGATCTTGGTACGCTAAATGATTCGTAGCCAATTAAATTAGGGTCCATGCTTAGTTTGAAAGAAAGAGAGGATTATGTGTCCTTAATTCGAGAGTTCCGCAATATCTTTGCTTGGAGCTATGATGAACTTTGGGGTATTCCTCCTAGTCTAGCTGTGCATACTATTCCTATAAGGGAAGGTACCCGCCCTATACATCAGAAAGTAAGGCGTATGCATTTTGAATTAAGGGATAGGTTGTATAAGGAACTACAGAAGTTGCGGAAAGCGGGTTTGATCTTCTATGTTCAGCATACTGAATGGTGCTCACTAGTTGTGATCAGGAAGAAGAAGAATAATCAAATCTGTCTTTGTGTAGACTTTAGAGAGTTGAATAAGCAGACTGTTAAAGATTACTACCCGTTGTCATTGATTGACCAAATTTTGGATCAACTAGCAGGTAGCGAAATCTATTTATTCATGGAATGCTTTGCAGGGTATAACCAAATGGCGATCGTTGAGCAAGACAAGCTAAAAACAACATGTATTACAGTCTTCGATACCTTTTCGTACCATGTGATGGCATTTGGGTTGTGTAATGCACCTAGTTCATGGCAAAGAATAGTCGACAAGACCTTTGGTGACATCTCCCTAGAGGAGCTGAAAGTATTCATTGATGATCTGGGGGCAGCCACCGTAAGGGATAGACAATTGATCATTTTGCGCAAGTATTTTGAGCATTGTAGACAATTTTGCATTGCTCTTAACCCACAAAAGTGCATCTTCGGAGTCCCTTATGGGCTCTTGTTAGGCCATGTGGTTAGTTCCCTAGGGATTGCGACTGATCCTGAAAAGATCAAGGTCACAGTCACCATGAGTCCGCCACGTACTCCAAAAGATGTGCATATCTTTATGTCATCAATAGGATATTATCGGAGGTTTATCAATGCCTTGCAGAAAGAGTGTTGTTGCTGACAAACCTATTGTCCTTTAACTGTCAGTTTACATGGAGTGATGCTTGCAAAGTATCTTTTAAGGATGTGAAGCAGGAGCTTTTCAAAGCACTTGATTTAAAAGCACCAAAAAGGGGCGAAATGTTCTATATATTTTCAGCAGCAAACCATGTATAGTATCAGCTGCTATTTAACTCAAATCTGGGAGGAAAAGTGGTACCATCCGATAGCTTTTGCTAGTCAGAAGTTGGGCATATCGGAAATCAACTACACCTATATGGAGAAGTTGTGCTTTGCGATGGCATTTGTGACCAAAAAGTTTAGGCACTACATTCTTTATGATTGGATGGTTTTTTATACGAAGGCGGAAGGGCTTCGATTGTTGTTGAATAAGTTACAGTCGGCTGACCATTTAGCAAAGTGGTTAATCACTTTGCAAGAATTTGATTATGAGATTAAGAGCAAGTCGCTGAAGCTTCAGGACATTGTAGAGTGTCTTGTGGATTTCGGAAAGCCAAAAGAGGTCATGGTTGAAGGAAGTGACATGGAAACTTAGTTCAAGATTGATACGACATCTATTCCCTCCTGGTATGCTGCTATAACACACTATCTTTCTATGGGAGAGACTGGATCTACTTTATCAAAATTGGAGAAGACGAAAATTAAACAATAGGCATTGAAATTTTCCTTGATCGCAGGCACATTATATCGGTAGGGTGTTGATGATATCTATTTCCGATGTGTGATGCCTGACGAGGTTCCCTTTATTTTGGAAGAGTGCCATGACTCTGCTTGTGGAGGGCACTTTGCTGGGTGGTTAACGGCATAGAAAGCTTTAAGAGCTAGATATTGGTGGTTGTCCATCTTCCAAGATTCCTTTGAGTACCTTAAGAGATGTGATACATGTCAAAGGCATGACAGCAGAGAGAATAGGAAACGCCCACTTATGCCTATCATGGCTGTCCTTCCATTTGAGAAGTGGGGCATTGACTTTTTGGGTCCTATCACCCCGTCATCTACTACTCAGAAGAGGTACATTATAGTAGCAACTGATTACTTTACAAAGTGGTCAAAAGCATGGGTGACGAGGCATGACAATGCAAAAGAGACTGCCAGTTTTCTACTTGAGCAAATCATTTGCCGATTTGGTCCGCCAAAAGAAATAGTATCAGACCGTGGAACTCACTTTTTAAATAAAATTATTAAAAATTTGACTGAAGCTTGGAAAATCAAGCATAACAAGACGACCCCCTATAATCCACAAGCAAATGAACAAGTTGAAAGTACCAATAAGCAGCTTGTGGGTATCCTATCCAAGATAATCTCCGAGAAGAAGAGAGACAGGGATACAAAATTATATGTGGCGGTTTGGGCATACAATACAACATTTAAACGAGCCACTCGCCATAGCCCATTCAAATTAGTTTATGGGGAGGAGTGTGTCTTGCCCTTAGAAATTGAGTTACCAACCATTAGACTCGCAATCCATCATTCTATGGGTGATGAAGATGCCCTATTTGAGCGGTTTACAACTATAGCCCACTTGGACAAGCTCAAATTGTAGAGTTTGTTGCACCAGGAGGTAGCTAAACATCAGATGAAACGGTTGCATGATCTGAGAGCGAATAAATATACTTTTAAAAAGGGACAGTTAGTTCTATATTACGATGCGCGTAGGGAGCTGTTTCCAGGAAAGTTGGAACCTCGATGGAATGGCCCTTACAAGATAGTTCGGATAGGTAAAAATAAGTCCACATTTCTATTAGATGATCTACAAGGAGTGGAATTTAAGAATAAGGTTAATCTTAGTAAGATTAAAACTTATTATTTCTAAGTATGCTAATGTGGAAAAATGCATTGCATGTCCATGTTGGGGCTGATTGGAGACCTATAGGAGAGCTTAAATTGGTTGATTGGGTGGTTAATCCCTTATTTGGAGCACCCATATCTCGAGAAAAGATATCATCATGGGAAGCTTATCTGGTGGAGCAAGGGATATAAAGTGATTGAGCAAGAATATGGTACCTATCCCTATTGAGTTTAATGAAGAAGGTGTGATGGAGCCATCAGTTCTTCGTCCTCTAAATATGTTGAACTTTGACTATCATAATTACGAATAGGGAAGTTCTTGATGGCTGACTGTGTAAACCCATTATGGACGTATACATTACACTTTGATGGAGCGTCCAGGGGCCCTAATAGAAAAGGAAGTGTTGGAGTAGTTATCTGAGATCCCCGACGTAGAGTTACAATGAAATTAGCTGCTTATCTCAGGGTAGGATTTACTAACAACATGGCCAAGTATGAAGCTTTGATTATGGGATTGAATATTGTTAAAAAATGTGGTATTAGGCGGTTGTTAATAAAAGGGGATTCCCAGCTGATCTTAAATCAACTCAATGGGACATAGACAATCCGGAATCCTCTCCTTCGTATGTATCATCGAACTGCTATAACCCTACTTGATGAATTTGAGAGCATATCTCTTCAACTCATTCCACGTTATTGGAATCAGTTTGTAGATTCCTTAGCTAATTTTGCTTATGAAGAGGACTTCTTTTTCAACTGTAGTCCTAGTCCGAATGTTGCTATTGATAATGAGACAGGACCTGATCACTTGTGGGGAATGTTATCAGACCACGCGTTATATGGCAGGCGATGGTTAATATGGGTAATGAGAAGAGTGGCCGAGACCCATCTACCACTATTAACTTGGACCCATAGGTTGATCCGAGGACATGTTATGTGCACGCCTCTTGTTATATGTGCAGGAGGTATGGTGCATAATTTGTTGATGCATTTTAGTTTAAGGGGACTGAGAGCCCTATTTTTCCCCTTGGAATGGAGTGTATTTGTATATATTTGCCTTTTTCCAAGGAGAATCTCTATGAGCTAGTTTGTTTGTTTCATTAGGCCAAGAGGACCAGTTGCTTTAAGTAATTAATGTCTGATTTCTTTAGGCCAAGAGGGCCAGTTATTTTCATGTTTTAATAATCTATCTCTTTAGGCCAAGAAGGCCTGTTAGTTTACAATGAAATGTGCTATTTCTTTAGGCCAAGAGGGCCCTATCTCTATTTGGTGCAAGTACGTTTAATACTTTGTTGTTTTAATGATTGCGCCATACAGGTTGACGAAGTCGCTAGAGGGTGGATTTATTGAAAAGGAGCTTCTTGTGGCCATTCCAGATGGTTTCATCTCCTTTTTGAGTTTTTCCCTTAAGCAATTAATGATATATGTGTGGGTGAGGGTTTTCTTTCTTGTTGGGGACCGGCAATCAAGGCATGAAGTCCCAGGTTTAGGTTAGGTATGTTTGAGGGAGGTCTGAGTAGTTGTTGGCTTCTGTAAAGACATTGCCAGGCATAGAAAGACCTATTTTAGAAGGCAATTCTAGTGACCCTGTTCTGCCAGCCTGCTAGGCAACCGTTCTAGGAGTTCTTGCTTAGTTGTGAGGCAGTTAGAGAAGCCTACCAGAGAAAAATGATGATGAAAAAAGAAGAAAACCCCTGAATATCTCAAAGAAATTATATATATACAAAGGTTTGTAAAAAGGGGTTCTAACCCCTATAAAAGTAGAAAAAGAAAAGAAAATTTTCTAGTGCAGTGTTTATAGCCTCGCAAAGGCTTGGTAGGTTCCTGGGGACGAGTTAGACCTGGGGTTGATGCCTTGCCCTTCCTTGGGGTGACATCTTGCCATAAAAAGAGAAAATAAAAGTGAGTGTTAGAACATGATTAAGTGTTGCCTCGCGAGGGCTTGGTAGGTTTTTGGGTACCAATATAGGACCTAAGGCCGATGCCCTGTTCTCCTTGGGTCACTACGCTCAGCTCCCTCCTTTTTACACGCCCAAGTATGGAAAATGAGAGCCTAAAAGAAGAAATGTGCTAAAAGAAACTATTTCTTGATTAGGCTATACGAGTTCTTGCCTAGTAGAAGCTCCTAGTTGAGTTGTCCTTAGTCAGGAAGGTAGGTCAAACCACCACTTAGGGCAACCTCTTTGATCCTTCTTTTTAGCTTGGCTGTGTTGAAGTAGTTGGTTAGTGACTAGCTTCAGGCCTTCTATCAGATTATGCTGGGCCTACTCCTCATAGATTTCATGCCTTGGTTTTGTCAGGGGGTAGGGTATGAGCTGTGATGTGTTATGTTGTGTATTTTTTGTATCAGCTTGATGCTCATTTTTGTTGTTTGTATGTAGATCTCTTCGTGGGATTCGACAGGCTGAGTCGCCCTATCCCATGGTCGCCAATGACAGATGATTTTTTATGCCAAGAAGTGCTTAAAATAGCCAAAAATTACAAATATCATGGGAAAAATAGACTTCATCGAAGGCGGCGGTGGCAATCAGTACGATTTTAAGTGGCAATGCCTAGAAAGTGCTTGAGCGAGCCACTAGACACTAGTCGAAGATTTTTCATAATTTTTTGGCATGACAAACAAGACCCTGGGAGTTGCCCGGTAGTGCGGGACCTCAAGACAAATGTGCAGGAATTTTCGGCTCGCAGTTTGGACCCTGAACGCCGGAGATAGACTAGAAAAAGGGCCAAATAATGAGAAGCCAAAGGGTGGGACCCTTAGGGGGCCCTTTGTCAAGATTGTGGGAGAGAAGGAAGGAGTCTCGCTTGAAGCTTTCTTGCTTGCACAATGGGGGAAGACACACAAGGGTGGAGGCTGAAAACAGTTTTCCTCTTCTTAGTTGTGTAAGCCAAAAAGAACTCAAGTACAAAGAAATAGAAGAACCCTATATATGGGTCTCAAACCAAACTCAACTAACTAAGGTGGCATACTAACTGAGCCACGAACTAGAGTAGATAAGGATAGCTATCATGTAGCTATTATTCATGGGCGGTGTACCAACCGCGTCTGCAACTGACAAGTCGGTGACATAAATACACAACGGTCACCCTAGCGTATCACGAGTGGAGCTCGATATCTCAACACTCCCCCTCGAGCTCAATCCCAATTCCTGCACACCAAGTAGGTCTCTGAACTTGCACAGCTTCTCAGCGCCCAATGCCTTCGTGAATATGTCAGCTACCTGATCCTCTGTGCTGACATAAACTAGATCAATAAGACCTAGTAAAACCCTCTCTCGCACATAGTGATAATGCACCTCAATGTGCTTTGTTCTAGCATGATAGATTGGGTTATTGGCCAAGTGTATACTACTCATGTTGTCACAATAAATGACAACTGGTCCATCTGTAGACTGATGCATATCATAAAGTAGCTTATGCAACCAAGCTACCTCACATGCAGCCATTGCTGCACCCCTGTACTCAGCCTCTGTGCTCGACAAGGCAACTGTAGGCTATTTCTTGCTGCTCCAAGTGACTGCAGCACTCCCAAAAGAGAACACATATCCACTGGTAGATCATCTATCAGAAATACTACCAGCCCAATCAGCATCAGTGTATCCATGCAACTGTATCTGAACCCCAGTCTCATAAAATAGTCCATACTGCAATGTGGACTTCACATACCTGAGTATGCGTCTAGCCACATCCAAATGTGGTTTCTTTGGAGCCTGCATAAATTGACTTACCAATCCAACAACATAGCTCAAATCTGGCCTGGTAATAGTCATATAAATCAAACTTCCTACTATGCGTCTGTACATAGTAGGGTCTTCTAGAAGCTCACCTACATCTGTGCTCAGCTTCACATTCTGCTCCAAAGGAACTGAAATAGGCTTATAGCCTGTCATCCCATATTTGGATAGCATGTCCAATCCATACTGCCTCTGCAAGAGCTGTATCCCACTTGGTGATCTAATCACCTCAATGCCCAAGAAATAACGCAGCTCTCCCAAATCCTTCATCTCAAACTTCTGCTTCAATAGCATTTTCACATGAAGGATATCTTCATCACTGTCACCTATCATAATCAAATCATCAACATCAATGACAAGTAGCATAATACCTTTCTCTGTTTTTTTCATATAAAGTGAGAAATTTGCCTTGGAAATCTGAAATCCAATAGTGACAAGATACTGTCCTATCTTGTCAGACCATGCTCTAGGTGCTTGCTTCAATCCATACAAGGCTTTCTTCAACTTGCAAACAAACTCAGGATGAACAGCATGCACATAACCTGGTGGCTGCTCCATATAGACCTCTTCTTGCAAATCACCATGCAAGAAGGCATTCTTTACATCCATCTGATGTAAAGACTATCCCTTTGATGCAGCCATAGCAATGACTGCTCTTACGGTTGCCATCCTTGCAACCGGACTGAATGTTTATTCATAGTCAATGCCATATGTTTGTGCATACCCCTTGACTACTAATCTTGCCTTGTATCTGTTCACAGAACCATCTGCATTGTGCTTCACCTTATAAACCCACTTACAGCCAATTGCATTTTTACCTTTAGGCAAAGGTACCAATTCCCATGTAGCATTTGCTTCCAAGGCATCCATTTCTTCATCCATGGCTTTCTCCCATTTTTCTTTTCCCATGGCTTGCTCAAAAGAAGTGGGTTCTGGTTTCTATATCACTTTGACCATATATGCATAGTGAATGGCTGTAAATCCATCATATTTCAGCCTATCCACAGGATACCTAGCTCTTGTAGACCTGCGCAAAGTAGGTTCACTCCCAGATGCTCTCAAAACATCCCTGGTCTTCCTTACTCCAGGTGTAACAATAGAAGGAATACCCAACTCATCATCAATGCTCTGTTCTGAGCCACTAGATTCACCATCCACATAAGAGTGACCTGCATTCACATCAAACATAGGCTGATCAACCTTCTCTTTTCCTTTTCATGATACTTGCATACCACTATCTGCATTACTTTGAGAAGATTCTCCTGATCTCAATCTGCCTGTCCATGGCGAAGAATGTGAACCACTGCTAGAGGACTCTCCAGGTCCACTAATATTTTGTGACTGCTGCTGTGAATTCTATGCAGCATTACCATTTTGTGCATCTACATCATCAATCACATTTACTGGTTTATACTAGCTACTCATCTCATCAAAAACAACATCTCTGCTCACTGTAAACTTACGAGTAGAAGGGTTATAGCATCTATACCCTTTTTGCTGCAGAGAGTAACCAATAAAGATGCACTTCTCAGCTTTTGGATCCAATTTGGATCTCAACTCATCTGGCACATGTACATAGGCAATGCAACCAAAAATTTTCAAATGAGAAATATCAGGTTTCCTACCAGTATACCTCTCCTCTGGAGTCATTCCATGTATTGTTGCAGTGGGAGTCCTGTTCATTATGTAGACTGCTGTAGCAACTGCTTCAGCCCAATAAAAATCTGGCAAGTCTTTTTCGTTGAGCATGGCACGAGATACCTCTCCAATATGCATGTTTTTTCTTTCTGCAACTCCATTTTGTTGTGGGGTATGACTACATGAATATTGCTGCTTTATGCCATGCTCCTGCAAGAACCTTGCAAACTCATTTGAGAGGTACTCTCCCCCTCCATCTGACCTTAGGCATTTTATTTGCAGGCCTGTTTCTTTTTCAACCATCGCTTTAAGAGTTTTGAAATGCCCAAAAACTTCACTTTTCTTTTTCATAAAATACACCCAAAATTTTCTGCTATAGTCATCAATAAAACTGACAACATAATGACAGCCTCCAAGAGATGCAGCTTTAGTTGTCCACACATCAGAGTGGATTAATTCCAATGGCTTCTTACTCTCTTGAACATGTCTAGGAAATGGTTTCCTTGCCTGTTTTCCAAATTGACAGGCTTCACATACCTTATGCATTTCTGCAACCTTGAATTTTGGCAAACCTGCAACAATATTTTCGGCCTGCATTGATTTAAGTCGTTGTACATTAACATGACCAATGCGTTTATGCAAGATATCAATATCTGCAACTACACCGGTCCCATGTGTAAACATTGCTGCACTCAATTCAGACATGTCTACATCCAAGGTAAACATTCTGCCCTTCTTCTTTCCTTTTGCTATCAAGCGACCTTTATTTTTCATATCCTCAACAAAGCATCCATGAGGATTAAATCTGACCTGCAAGCCCTGTTCAACCATTTGACCAACAGAAACCAAATTCTTGGTGATATTCGGGACATGAAATACATCGAACAGGTATTTCTTTTTCCCATCCTGCATAGACAAGGGAATTTTTCCAATCTGCACAATAGGATGTGCAGTATCATCACCGGTCTCCATAAATCCTGGTTTTTCCATTTTCCTTGCATCCTCCATCCATTCTGCATGACCTGTCATGTGGTTTGATGCACCTGAGTCAACATACCATACATCATTGCTTTCTTCTGCACTTGTCACATAATTGTTCATGTGCTGCACCATAAACAAGTGCTCATTTCTGTCATCACCCTGTCTACTAGAAGATGCATAATTCTCTTGTTGCAGTTTTCCATTCATGATGTCATTCTGCTTTTTATAGCAGTCTTTAGCCATATTACCCATTTTACCACAGTAGTAGCATTCAACATTACTGTTTGCATTTTGGTCTCTTTGCCATCCACCACGACCTCTTTGGCTCCCCTTGCCTCTAGAGTTACCACGTCCTCCTCCATAGGACTGGTTTTCTTGAGTTTGCTGCATATTCTGATTTCTGCCACGGCCTCCAAATCGGCCATTCTCTACCTCTGCCTCTACCTCTTCCATCATTTGAGTAGAAGACAGCTTCTTTTGAAGTTCCTCCTGAAGAAGATGCACCACCATTTCTCTGCTCCTCAGAAATTAGAAGAGCAATCAACTCCTCAAAATCAGGAAATCTTTCATGGACGGAAATGGATGTTCGGAACTGTGCATAATCCTTTCCTAGACCATTCAAGGTCACGGAAACTAAATCATCATCTTCCACTGGCGACCCAATGGAAGCAAGTGCATCTGCAATCTTCTTCACCTTCATGTGGTAGTCGTTGATGCTCATACTTTCTCTTTGCACATTATGCAACTCTTGCTTGAGCTGCATTTTCCTAGCTTGCGTATTTGTGCTATATATTTTTGACAAAGTATCCCATGCCTCCTTTGGCGTACTTGCATCCTGAATATGCACAATCATAGAGTCTGAAATACTGATAGATAGCCAATACATAACTTTCCTGGCTCTCTCATGCCATGCTTTAAATGCCTGCATTTGCTGTTGATTGGGAACATCAGGAAGAACTGGTTCTTCTTCATTTCCTGCAACAAATTCCCAATATCCTTTTCCCATAAGGAAATTCGTCATTCTAAACTTCCATGCTTGGAAGTTGTTCTTGTCAAGCTTTTCAGTGACAATCTGTGAAAGAGAATCAGATGCCATTACAGAAGACTGCAAAAAATTCTGTCACTGCAAAAACCACAGCTTCACCCTCACAAGGGAAAATCTGCAAAACTGGCAAAAGTGGTATTTGACCACACAGTCACTTACTAGTGACGCTTTTGCATCAACAGGCAACAGGGATGATTCTGTAACTCCCAATGTCTCTGCGCACAAGCATACAATGCAATTTTTACAGTAACTATTCACCGACCTATAGAACAGTGGTTGCACAGCATAAAACTGGGCCTTTTCCTGAGTGCGTACAGAAAACTTCCGCCTCTAAAACAGGCCCCAAAATGGCCTCAAATAAAAAAAACAAGGTCGCCAAGGGCTAAAGCCTTTCCCGCAGCATATACTGCCCTCTTGCTTCACCGCGAAGGGCGTCTCAACCTGAGACAATGTACTCTTGCACTTTCCGGCTGTGCTACCTGCAGAGATCTGCTCCCAAAACAGAAAATGAAAGCAACACTGCTCCTCTTACCAGAACACCGCGAGCTTGGCTTGCTTTTTTGAGCTCCTTACCACGAACAAGGCTCTGATACCATGTCAAGATTGTGGGAGAGAAGGAAGGAGTCTCGCTTGAAGCTTTCTTGCTTGCACAATGGGGGAAGACACACAAGGGTGGAGGCTGAAAACAGTTTTCCTCTTCTTAGTTGTGTAAGCCAAAAAGAACTCAAGTACAAAGAAATAGAAGAACCCTATATATGGGTCTCAAACCAAACTCAACTAACTAAGGTGGCATACTAACTGAGCCACGAACTAGAGTAGATAAGGATAGCTATCATGTAGCTATTATTCATGGGCGGTGTACCAACCGCGTCTGCAACTGACAAGTCGGTGACATAAATACACAACGGTCACCCTGGCGTATCACGAGTGGAGCTCGATATCTCAACACCCTTTTGGCCCCCAAAAAAATTTATGAAATGAAGGGGGGCGTTTTTTTTGCGTGGATGAAGAAATGGAGGGAATGGAGGCGCAGAACAACGAAATGGAGGGGGGAGGGCTCCATAGCCATAGGAGAGCCTCCATATACCCATATCATCTGAAGACAGCAGAAAATTGAAGACTTTTCATGCTTCCTATCGCCAGTCTTCACCTGTCAAATGATGCACTGAGCAAAGAGATCAGAATCTAGTCTTTCTCTCTCCTCTAAGCGGTGGTTTGCATGTAAGAAATCAAGAAGAAGAGGGGCTAAAGGATGCTTGTCCGACTATGATAGGATTGCTTCAAGATAAAGAGGAGGCTGAGCAAAGAGGTTGAGCACTGAAGAATGCTTGCTGGTTGGATTGCCCGAAATAATTATTGAAAAACCCGCAACACGCAAAAGACGCAGTATGCTCCAATTTTATGAAGAAATTTTCTTGCTTTTGTTGTTTCATGGTTCAAATGTTGTTCATATGTGATGAATGTTTGTTTGAATCTAGTTAACATCATGTTTGAGGACTACAACTACAAAAATGTAGAACCTGTAATTATTTAGAGCCGTTATTAATTTGTTAAAACCCACAAAATGTCATTTTTCAATGGAAATTAGTGGTTGTTTTGATTTTGAGTTGGGAGAAAGGAGTGGAAATAGGATAAAATTTAAAAAATGTTAAGTTTCAGTAAAAATAATAAGCCAACTTAAACAAATAAGAAAATACCTATTTTTTATGAATAAGAAATAGAAAAAATAGCAAAAAATAAAAAAAATAGTATTTTCGTGCTAAAAAATATGAAAAAATAATATTTATGTATGTGAATGTTTGACGAGGTTAAAGCATGAGGTCAAGCCTTAAGTTGACCTCATCCTTTGTATTATAGTACATGTTTATTATTTTTTATATATAAAAATGGTACAAAACAACCATTTACACCTATGCACCGCAGCAACACCTAAACGGTGAGGTTTGTGCGATGATCTAATTGCTGAAAAGATACAAATTTTGATTTCTCTCTTTGTGCATAGCATTTAGGGATCATTCCATAATTAAATATAGGTGACTAGTAGCACGAAAGTTTCGGTGCTAGTCCTTAAAGCACCCTAGCATGTAATGCTTAGTTAAAATTTATAAAAATGTTATTTTCTGCACCTCACATGGCTTGGTTTTTTTATCATAAAATGGTTATGCACAATGGTCATACATATTGTATCAAGCATGTCACGTGGTATCTCCTGGAATGCATTGCAAATGATTGATAAGCTTTGACCAACGCTGAGAGGATAGGAAACCTAAGTCGTGGATTAGACGAGTGCTTCTGTTGGGGAAAGTTTTCTGAGGCAAATCAAAATCTCCTAGAATGCTGAATTATGAAAGAGTGGATTTTGTGTGAATGTTATATGTGTTAGCGACGTGTCTTGGGGCCAATCCCCGAGGTGTAGGAGAGTCGTAGTGGAGGCGTGACAATCAGCCGAGAGGTGCTTCCCTATGTGTGTATTACGAGGCATCATGCCTATATGTTATGGGATCTCCCTCTAAGGAGAAGGGAAGGTGAACGTTGGACTACATATTGGATACAAACACAAAATTATCATAAGCATTTAGTGTAAAGTGAGTTTTAGACGCTCCTGGCCAGCGAGGCTATGTGGTGGGATTGTTTGTCGTATGCATGAGGTCCGGCTAGTGCCATAGCCAGTGCTGGACCATTTTAGGTCCCATCACACGTGCTGCCTCATCCAGTGAATCTGCACATCACCAAGACCAAATCCACCTTTAGCTAGCATTCATAGGTGTCCCAAGTAGAACTCGGTCCATACAGGGAATCAAGTGGTTCCTAGGTGCGAAAAGGGATTTACTAGCCAGATCCCCCTGGCACCCTATCCACCTCCTACTTAATATAATCCCTACTAGGAGATCTCTCGCCATCAGAGCCAGTCCATACTTCCACGGTGGTAAAAACATCCCCTCTTGGTATGGGGATTCAGCACATATCCTTGGGGGAGGTATAGGGCTTCTCAATTCTTATATGTTCCAGTTCTTAATTCAATTAGGATTTAATCTAGAATATCACAAACAAGATTAATGTCTACAAGTAGTTATGACTTCAATAAATCACGAAACTTTCAAGTGATGCCTAATTCTAGTATCAATCGACACTTGAGTTTCAGATAATGAAATCCTCCCCCTTGGAATTTAACTAGGGGCATCTAGATTTTGGGGTGTCTAACTTCCCAGTTCTTGTAACCAAGTTTCTTGGCCTTAAGTCACTAGTTCTCAAGAGACTTATCTTATTTCTATTGAATTTGGATAGAATTTTTTTAAAAAAACCTGTGGTATCGCAATTGATAAAGGTTGTTCGTGACTCAGTTAGTGACTCCCATGCTTGTAACTCCAACTATTGCTTCCACGTTAGTAGGGTCATTTACGATTTTGGCTTTTGAAATTTTTTTCTTTGGGGCCATGATGGAAATATGATTCATATAAGATGATGATGATGATGTATATTGCAGGATTCAAGGATGTAGGCCTCATGGATGATTCTTCTTGCCTCATGGAGAGCAATACTTGACTCTCTTTGGTAGACATAATAGAGATGAGAGTAGAGGTATGATAGAATAGGATAGAGTTCTTCAGTATCTTCTCTTCTCGAATAAGAGTAGAAGAGGATGAGAGACCTTCAGCGTATCCCCTTCCTTGGGTTAAACGGAATGATGTCTCTTCGTCTCGTGGAATAGGGCTCTTGTCACTCCTACTAGTCATCCCCAAGCCCTCAATTTATAGTTTTGCAAGGGAAGGGGGGGATAGAAGAGAGGATGCATCATTGATGACAAAGAGAGAGCACTTTCTTTTAGCGCTTAGCTTTAAAGATTATACTTTTTATTTTTGTTTTTTCTTTCCCTGCAACTTGTTTGGATCATAACTTTGTCGTATGAACTCCAAATATAGTCTTTCGAGTACTCAAAATGATCAAAACACATCTAGTCGACAGGCACTCATGTGCAGATTTGCGATAATCCATCAAAAATAGGCAAAAATAATGATTTCATAAATCACGTTATTGTTATTCATCTTTTGTCTTGGACGACTTATTCCCTTCAAAATAAGTTACAGTATATATTTGGATCCATCTAAAGTAAAAATTAAGTCATCTAAACATGATACTAGAGATTTTAGACTATTCTAGTAAACCAGCTATGCTTCTTATAAATCTTATAGAGATTCTACAAAAAAAAAATTTCCATGTGTGGATGTGCAACACCACATATAGGCACCTTAAAATAAACTAAGTAATGGGGACATTACATTCTTCCCTCCTTAGAGAAATCGAGATGTCCTCATCTCAAGAGAAAGTAGGGGTATTCTTTCATAAGGGTTACCTCATCAACCCAAGTGGCATCTTCTTTAGGATAGTCCTCCCACTGGATGAGATATTCTCTAAGGGTCCTATTCCTAAGAATTCTTTCTTTTACATCCAAGATTCTATCATGTTGAAGTTCAAGTAAACCTTAGCTTGGCATTACAGCTTGTTGATCATCAAGAATATGATCAGGATTAGGTACATAGGGCTTCAAGAGACTTACATGGAATATATCATGAACTTTTAGGGTTTCAAGAATTTGCAACTTATAAGCAATAGTTTCAAGAGCCTTTATGACTTTGTAAGGTCCACAGTATCTTGGGCTTAGCTTCTTGAATTTTTCCCAAGGATAAAGAACTTCTCTTTGGGCATACACAGATAAAAACCTTGTCCCCTTCTTGGAAGATTCATTTTTTTCTCCCTAGGTCAGCATAGACTTTTTGCCAATCCTTGGCAACTTGTATATCTTCTTGATGGTTTTGACTTGTTCGTCCATCTCTTCAAGCATCTTCTTAGAAGCTTCAACCTTTAAGGTAGGGTCGGAGAAGTTTAGCAGGGTTAGACATTCTTGTCCATATAGAGCTTGAAATGGGGTCATTTGAATGCTTTGATGATAGGACACATTATAAGCTAATTTCACCAAAGGTAGATATTGTATCAATCGTCTAGGTTCTTTGCATCAATATGCCCTAAGTATTTCTTCAATGACCTAATTTACATGCTCTGTCTGCCCATCAGTTTGAGGGTGATAAGTTGTACTAAAACAAAGCTGTGTATCGAGAGCTGCTTCAAATAATCCCTTTCAAAATGCGAAGTGAATAGAGAATCACAATCACTGATAATTCTCTTTGGTAGTCCATGAAGTCTAAAGATTTCTTTAACAAATAACCGAGCAATATCTGAGGCTTTGTAGCTAGTTTTGACCGAAAATAAGGTGGGTAACCTTAGTCAACATGTCCACAATTACCATGATCGAGTTGTATCCTCCCTGAACTGCAGGTAATCCAACAACAAAATCTATACTAATAAATTCCCATTTCATCTAAGGAATATCAAGTGGTTGTATCTTTTCTGGCAGCTTAACTCGTTTGGTTTTTATTCATTGGAAACTCAAGCATTCGATTACGTATTTGAGTACATCACTTTTGAGCTTTTCCCAATGATAGCTTTTTCTAACTGCATTGAGAGTTTGGCATAGCCAAGATGTCCTAAAAATGGGGAATCATGAGCTTCCCATAATATCTTCTTCTTAAGATCTTGACTTGAAGGAATACATAATCTTGTCTTGAAGTAGACAATCCCTTCATCAACAGAGAAGTTAAGATACTTTGTCTTAACCTTAGAATTTTGTTCTTTATTTTGAATTTCCTTCAGCATTTGTTGATATTTGGGATCATTGTTTGCCTTCTCCTTGGCTAGCTCAATGATAGGATTGCTATGCATTGATATCATTGTAGTCTGTGTTTGAGCTCTAAGAGGTTCTTCTTAGATAAGTGCATTGAGAAATGATTTGCGGCTTCTTAAAGCATCTGCAATTACATTCTCTTTGCCATATTTGATCTCAAAATCATACTCTTGCAAGACTTTGATCCACCGACATTGCCTCATATTTAGATTTGGTTGAGTGAAGTTCAATTTAAGACTTTTATGGTAAGTTACCAGTGAGAATTTCTTCCTGAGTAGATAATGCCTCCATAACTTAAGAGCGTGGATAATTGCAAGTAATTCCAAGTCATGAGTAGCATAATTTCTCTCGTGAATCTTCAATTTTCTGGAGAAATATACTACTGGATGTCCTTCCTACATGAGTACGCATCCCAAAGCAAGAGAGCTCACATCAATCACCACAAACTCTTTGCTAAGATCGGGTAATTTAAGGATCCGGGCTATGACTAAACTTAGCTTGAGCCTTTCAAAGCTAGACTATTCAACTTGGGTCCATTTAATGGCAATCTACTTCTTGAGTAGGTCAGTGAGGGGTGCAGCAATCAAGGCATAATTCTTGATAAAGACCTGATACCATCCTGTTAAACCCAAAAAGCTACAAACTTTTCTTACAGTGGTTGGAGATGGCAGTCTTATACATCCTTGATCTTGATCAGATCTAGTGATATTCCCTCTAGTGAAACTATAAACCCTAAATATTCGATTTGCTTCTTGAAGAATTCACACTTCTTCTTCTTAACATACAGCTTGTGAGACCACATTGTCTCAAGAACTGTCCGCAGTTGTGACTTGTGACTTCCTTCATCCTTGGAATATATTAAGATATCATCAAAGAATACAAGAATGAAATTATCAAGATAAGGTCTGAATATATCTAGCATTAATCTATTGAAGGTAGCAGGGGCGTTGGTTAATCCAAATGACATTATGATAAACTCGTAATGACCGTACAAGTTGTGCTAAAAGTGATTTTTGGGATATCTTCTTGCTTGATTCTGATCTAGTAATACCCTGATGTGAGATCAATCTTGGAGAAAATCTTTGCTCCTTGTAGTCAATCAAGTTAGAAACTACGAGGAAAATGAGAGACGAAAGGAAGAGAGGAGAGAAGAGAGATATGAGACACCGGAAGTGGAACCCTAGAAGTGTGTCAAGTGAGCACACATGATAGGAATATATAGAGGGGACCTGGGGCGCTATATATAGACAAACTATATATAGCTAACTATATATAGCTAACACCCCCGCTCAAATAAAGGTCCCTTACTATGGATGAAAAAACCCTTGGGGGCTCAAGGGAAAAACCCACAGCTCTATATAGGCCTACCGTTATATTAATATTCAAAATATAAAATTACAAAGTTGAACTTACAAGAGCCTATTCATAGGCATCAAAGGAGATACATCACTCGTGAATTACAACTATATATAGCTAACAGATCAAGTAGTTCGTCGATCCTTAGAATCGAATACTTATTCTTGATTGTTACCTGATTTAGCCCTCGATAAATCAATGTAGAGATGGAGAGTCCCAATAACACCGAAGCTCCCCGGGGTGAGTTACTGGGTCTAATTTATCCCTAATCTAAGAGCTATTTGAGTTGTTCCTTTAGTTCTATGGCTTTCGAAATGGACATTTGATATAGTTTCCTTTGAAACTGGTGCAGTTTCTAGTACTAGCTTGATTTTGTGGTCGACTTCTCTTTGTGGTGGAAGTTTAGTTAATTCTTTAGGAAACACGTCAGCATATTCCTTAAGCCACGACGGTTCATCTTTGACTTCTTTATCATGTTCAGTCTTATTCAATTTGATTAGGTATATAGGTGAGCCTTTTCTTAAACCTTTAGTGATTCATCTTCGGTTTTTTTGCTTCTCCTTGTGTGATCACTTGTTGTCCTACAAGATTCAAGAATGTGACTTGGCCCTTTTCACAATGAATATGAGAGTTATTGGGAATGAACCAATCCATTCCTAATAGGAACTCATAGGTTCCTAGGTTCATCACTCTAAATTTCATGTTTGTCTAATTGCCACCCAGATTGAACTCCACCTTACTTGTCTATTGCATTGAGGAGACTTCTTTTCCATTAGCTAACTCAACTATCAGCCTAGGTGCATGCATTGTGTCTATCCTAGTTTTCTAGCACACCTTGGTGATATGAATGAATGTGTGCTTCCACAATCAATCAAAATTTTAAAGGGTTTATCATTATAGGTTGATGGTGTTTGAATCATTGAGATTTGTCAATTTGGTCCCTTGTTGACAGAGGTGTGAATTCTCGCTCTCTCCATGTCAGTTTCCAAGGTGGGACCTTCATCATCTTCTAGTTCCTTGAGGTTTATGCTGGCAACTCTTCCTCTAGTTGATACTATTCAGGTTTGGTTGTTACAAAACTTGCTTTGGTCTTCATTTTGTTTGAGTTCTGAGCACCACCTTTGGATATGGTCAAGTTTGTTACAATAATAGCGCCTGAAATTATCCTTGTTACCACCAGTAAAGTTCTCCAGTGTCGATGTCTTAGCCTTCTTGCTATTAGCAGATTGGAATGGACCTTGGGCTCTTTTTGCACAGCCCCTAGTTATATTTCTATTTTGGAACTTATTATTCCAAGGCTTATTGTTTCTTGGTTTGGATTGGAGTTATTGTATGATCGGTCTTGCTATTATCAATGCATCTTAGAGATCACATGGATGCATTGCTTCAAGCCGTGTGTTCAGGGGATCATCCAATTTTGTGGCAAAACTTGGATACTTGCTATGCAATGTCCATAGATGGTGCATACTTGAGAAGTGTTACAAACTTTGAGTAATAGGCTTCCAGTGTCATTCCAAGTTGCTTTAGACCAAAGAATTCATTCATCTTTTGTGTGTGGTATGTTGGCGGAAGATACCGCCCTCGCTCTCCATCCTTTAATACATCCCAACTAACAAATGCTTCGGAGATTTCTTGGACTTTACACCATTGTTTCCACCAAATTTAGGCTTCTCTTATTAGCTTTAACTTGCCAATCATTGCTTGATTAGTTGGGGTGATTCCAACAGCAATGAAATAATCTTCCATGGACGACCCATATTTTTGCTTCATATCTCAACATTTTTGCCTTGACCATTAAAAAAAAAACTCATATCTCAGGTTGCAATACCAAGTTTTTTTAATATTTATTTTTTCTCTGATACCACTTGTAACATACCCGCCTTGATTTCTTGACGAATAACATTTAAGTAGTCACCCAGAGTTTATCTCCAGTCGTTGCCATCCGTACTCTAACCAAAATGATCAAATTTTGTCCAATTGGTTAACCCTAGGTCTACCCCATAGTGGAAGTGTCTTGCCGTTACCCATAGACTACTAACCTGAAGGTTCCTAATTGATCTAATGGTTACCTATCAACAACTAGCCCACATCCAAAGATGTCTTTCGGGAGGCTTCTTGTCCAAAAGGAGCGACTACCATTACCCTTGGTTCATGGAGTACAACACTTTTTTCCAGTAGTAGACTAAGGATTTATAAGATCCCTCACAATGCTCTGGCACAGCCGTTGTACCTTTCCCCTAAGATAATTTATAGTTTGGGTTTCAAGACCAAACCCTAGGTAGGTCAACAAATCGGCTATTCCTAGAGTTTCTTCCTAGGATTTTTTTTTGGGGAAACCTCTTGGCTTACCGAGACCACCCTACCATAGGATTGGATTAGTTGGGAATCCATCCACCCGCTTTCCTCTATGGAAGTTCTTAGTTATCTAATTACCTACCACATTACATGAAACATATAAAAATAGCTTCATTAATTAAAATCCTTTTATGCACAGTTGTTCGTTTACGTAATTTACTCACGGACATATAATCATAATAAAACAACTTCATTGATTATATTCCATAATGTGTGTTCTCCTGCCCATACACAAGAGAAAAATTACAATTTCACATGCTACCTCATTGAATGTATCTGCATGTCACCAAGATCAAATCCACCTATAGCTAGCATTCATAGGTGTCCCAAGTATAACTCAGGCCATACAGGGGACCAAGTAGTTTGTGGGTGCAAAAAGGGATTTACTAGCTAGAGCCCCCCTAGCACCCTATCCATCTCCTACTTAATACGATCCCTGTTGGGAGACCTCTCACCATTGGAACCAGTCCATGCTTCCGCGATGATAAAAACATCCCCTCTTGGTATGGGGATTCAGCACCTATCCTCAGGGGAGGTATAGGGCTTCTCAATTCTTATATGTTCCAATTCTTAATTTAATCAGGATCTAATCTAGAAGATCACAAACAAGATTGATGTCTGCAAGCAGTTATGACTTCAATCAATCATACAACTTTCAAGTGATGCTTAATTCTAGTAGCAATCAACACTTGAGTTTCACATAAAGAAATCTTCCCCCTTGGAATTCAACTAGGGGCATCTAGATTTTGGGGTCTCTAACTTCCCAATTCTTGTAACCAAGTTTCTTGGCCTTAAGTCAGTATTTCTCAAGAGACTTATCTTATTTCTATTGAATTTGGATAGAATTTTTTAAGAAAAACATGTGGTATTGCGATTGATAAAGGGTTGCTATCTACGCCCGTGACTCTGTTAGTGACTCTCGTGCTTGCAACTCCAACTATTGCTTCCATGTTAGCAAGGTCATTTGCGATATCCACTTTTGAATTATTTTTATTTGGGGCCATGACAGAAATATGATTTGTAGAAGAAGAAAAAGAACACGGCAATAATACCGATTGTGGCAAGGGTGTAAGACTCTCAATGATGGTGATGGATATTGCGGGATTCAATGATGTAGGCCTCATGGATGATTCTTCTTGCCTTGTGGAGAGCAATACTTCACTCTCTCTAGTAGATGGAATAGAGATGAGAGTAAAGGTATGATAGAATAGGATCGAGTTCTTCAGTATCTTCTCTTCTTGGATTAGAGTAGAAGAGGATGAGAAACCTTCAATGTATCCCCTTCCTTAGCTTAAATGGAATGATGTCTCTTCGTCTCGTGGAGTAGAGTCTCCTCCTTATCAATCAGCGTCTCCTCCCATCAGGATTTCTCTTGTCGATTCTACTGGTCATCCCCAAGCCCTCAATTTATAGTTTTGCAAGGGGGAGAGGGAGGGGGGGGGGGGTAGAAGAGAGGACACATTATCAATGACAAAGAGAGAACACTTTCTTTTAACGCTTAGCTTTAAAGCTTATATTTTTTATTTTCATTTTTTTCTACTCTCCAACTTGTTTGGATCATAACTTTGTTGTATGAACTCCAAATATAGTCATTTGGGTACTCAAAATGATCAGAACGCATTTGGTCGACAAACCATCGCAGAAAGAATTGCAAAAATCTATAAAAAATATGTAAAAATAAATATTTTTGAAATCACATTATTTTTATTCATCTTTTGTCTCAGACGACTTATTCCCTTCAAAATAAGTCACATTATATATTTGGTTTCATCTAAAGTGAAAATTAAATCATCTAAACATGATACTAGAGATTTTAAACTATTCTAGTAAACCAACTCTGCTTCTTATAAATCATGTAGAGATTGTGCAGTTTTTTTTTTTCCATGTGTGGATGTGCAACACCACATATACACACCTTAAAATAAACTAAGTAATGGAAACATTACATCTTTGAAAACATAGTTGTTTGTAAAATCTACTACCAATACAAAAAATTTATCTTAAATTTTTTAATATATTTTTTACATTGTTGCCTATGCTATTTGGCAATGTAATTATGAGTAATGAAGGACTTGAGATTGGACTTTAACAAGGCAAGGAACTCACGGCTCTTCATCTCTTTATTCAAAAGATCTTTTGGCTTTCTTTGTTTTCCATGTTTGTATACAGTCTCCACATATGCAAACATCTTAGCAATAATAGAAGGGCCTCATTCTCTTGTCTCCAAAGGGCAACCATGCCAATGTCTTCACACCACAATTTTTGCATGCTCCCATAAAGTACTTTCTATCGTGAAATGACTTGTCTTCTATCTTTGGATAGACTACTGACTCTCCCACAGTTGTATAATGTTGTTATATATATGCCTTGGAGATGAGCATTTTTAATGGGCACCATCGTCCCCACATATTCCATGCAACTGCATGGGCATCTAAATACATGGAGACTAGATCTTTGAGAGCACATGTGAGTGAGTCCATCCTTCAAGAAAGCCATCTGAACATGATATTCACAATAACACATTTTATTTATCCTTCACTCAACAAACAAAGAAAGGCTTTAGTGATTCAAAAGAATGGCATTGAATTTTTATTTTGGATGGAGTGTTTTGAATCTGTGAAAGAATTCAATTTGAAAATGAAACACCAAATAAGTACAATGATTGCAAGCTAAGAGGCCCTTATACATGAAAGCTACCACTATGGTAGCTAATAGTCATACCAATGCTAGCCAATTAATGCCAAACATGCTTAATAGGGTACTACATACTACTAAATAACACATGTATAGATCTATTAATAGTCACCATTTAATAAAACCATGTTAACTAGCATACATATGATCGTGGTGATTGCTGAGCCAATGAAGGGCTTCAATTGACTCACATGGAAGACATTATGGATCTTCATAGATGGGGGTAATGCCAATCGATATGCCAAGTCTCCCACTCTCTTGATAATCTGGTATGGTCCATAGAACCTGTGTACCAACTTATTGCTGGACCCATCTTTAAGGGAGGCATATATAGACTTAGGTACTTTGAAGAGCACCAAATCCCCTTCTTGGAACTCCACATCTTGTCTTTTGTCATTAGCATAAAGCTTCATTTGATCTTGAGCTCTCTTCAAGTTAGCTTTACACTACTGAAGTAAGGCCTGCATTCTATTCAATTCTTCCTTACTTTGTGGATTTATTTTATCATTGAAGATAACCACAGGAAGGGGCACCTTGTAGCCATACAAGGCCTCAAAAGGTGAAACTCCAATGCTAGCATGTGTAGAGTTATTATAGGCAAACTCAGCCAAATGCAACCATGAGTCCCAAGCATGTTGCACATCATGACAGAAATGTCTCAAGTAGGTTTCCAGCCATTTCTTAACCCTTTTTGTCTGACCATCTATCTGTGGATGGTAAGCAGTGGAAGGGGCTAACTGAGTGCCCATAGAGCTAAAAACTGCCGCCAAAAGTTACTCATAAACTTAGCATCTCGGTCATGTACAATGACCTGTGGTAAGCCATGTAATTTGAAAACATATTCCATGAATTGGCTGGCTACTTGAGAAGCATTATACTGAGTCTTTGTGGAAATGAAATGGGCTGCCTTTATGAGTCTGTCCACAACTACATAGATGCTGTCCCAACCTCTCTTGGTCACCAGTAGGCCGGTAATGAAGTCCATAGTGATGTGTGTCCACTTGCCTTCAGGCATACGCAATGGCTGAAGTAAACCAGCTGGTTTTAAGGTGTTGTCCTTGTTTTGCTGACAAGGCATGCAGCCCAAGACAGAGTCTTTCACATCGCTCCAAAGGCCCTTCCAATAAAAGCTTTTAGCAATTTTTTCATAGGTCTTAAAGACTCCCAAATGACCAGCTATAGGGGTTGAATGCATCTCCTGCATGATTTTATGCTTGAATGGGGAAGCATGAGGGATGGCAATTTGGCCATTATACCATAAAAGACCATTTTTCAACTGATACAAAGAGTTTTCCACACGTTGTCCTTGCTGTAATTTCTGAAATACATTGCTAAAATTAGTGTCTAACAGGTAAGCCTCCTGAAGCTCATGTATCCAATCACTATGTAACTCCATGATAGCTGAGACTTTACATGCCCACATCCTAGACAGGGAATCAACCACTATATTGTCCTTCCCATGAGTGTGGGTGATGTCAAAGTCATAGTTCTGTAAGGTGGCTACCCATCCCCTTTGCTTCGGAGTCAGATTTGACTGAGACAAGAAGTACTTAAGTACTCTATGGTCGCTTTTCACTCTAAACCAGCTGCCATACAAATAATGATGGCATTTCTTGATGGCATGAAGGATGGCCAGCATTTCGTAATCATAGACATTCATAACCCTCTCATTTTCAGCCAGCTTTTGGCTCTCAAAAGCTATGACCCCATGTTCTTGCAGCAAGACTGCACCAATTCCTCTCCCACTGGCATCACACTAAATGGTGAATTCCCTAGAAAAATCAAGGCATACCAAGATAGGGGCTGAAGTAAGGAAATCTTTCAACTGATTAAATCTTTCTATCTGCCAATGCATCCGTGAAAAATGCTTCTTTCTTCAGTCTATCAATGAGAGGGGCTGCAATAGTGGCATAGTGCCGAATGAATCTACGGTAAAATGAGGAGAAACCCAAGAATCCTCTCAAAGAGGTAGTATTTGCAGGTGTGGGCCAATCTCTGACACACTACACTTTCTTTGGGTCAGCTCTAATGCCTAACTCACTGACAATGTGTCCCAAGTACTCAACCTCAGTCTGCATGAATGAACACTTTGTCTCCTTAGCAAAGAGTCTATGCTGCCTAAGTATATCAAATATCTACCTCATGTGCGTAAGGTGAGATTCCTTTGAGCAACTATAAATGAGTATATCATCGAAAAATACCACTACAAATTTGAATAAGTAAGGCTGAAGTATTTTGTTCATGAGGCTCTGAAACATGGCTGGTGCATTAGTCAAGCCAAAGGGCATGAGCAAGAAGTGATAGAGCCCATGATCAGTCCTAAATGTAGTATTTATCTCATCCCCTTCACGCATGCGTATCTGATGGTAGTTGGATCTCAAATCAATCTTTGTGAAATACTTAGCACCCTTCAACTCATCTAACAGGTCGTCCACCCTAGGAATAGGGTATCTATTCTTGATAGTGATCTTTTTCAGATCTCTGTAATCTATGCACATCTTGAAAGTGCCATCTTTCCTTTTGACCAGTAAGACATGTGATGCAAAAGGGGATGAGCTAGGCTCAATGAATCCCATATCTACTAAATCCTTGACCTGCTTAGCCACTTCTTCTCTTTCACATTTGAACAACCTATAAGGGGGTTTATTGACCAGCTTGGAGTGGGGATCCAAATCAATGGGATGATCAACCGCTCTCTTGGGATGTAATGCTGTAGGTAATTGAAACAAGTCACCATATTCCACAAGTAGAGCCTTAAGGGCTGAATTATCATGTATTTTTCGGGATTGATCTGCATTTTTCTTGTTTAATTACAGCACAAAAATCTAGGAGCATTTCTTGAACTCTTTCTTGAGTTGTTTGGCTGTAATAATCTGAAATTCACTGCTATTTTTAATTCCCTACAGGTGAACAAGCTATCCAACCCTGAAAAACTACATGTACAACTATGAAAAATCCATGGAAATGGTGCCCAAAGTTTTCAGCTAATCGCAGCCCAACACAATGCCTATCGGCCCCATATTGAGTGCAATCAAATCCACTTTTTGCTCATAATTTTTAGCAAGCTTAATAGGTACAACAAGGCATACATGAGTACTAATTCCCTCACTCCCATTGGCCACTTGCACCCTCATTTGGTTGCTGTAAATCAGAGACAAAACATTTCAGCCTGTCCATGACTGCTCTATTTATGAAACTATGTGTGCTACCGCTATCTACCAAGACAAATACATCTTTCTTGTGAATCTTGCCTTGAAGATGAAGAGTGTTGGGTCTCTTAAATCCTATCCAAGCATCCAGGGAGATAGTACAAACAGTGGCAGCAATATGTGAACCATTCTTATCACCCATATTTACATCTACATGACGGTCGGGGTCAAATGGAAAGGTGTCAGTCGGGTCAAAGAATTCTTCTTGTCCACATTCCTCTTCAACCTCATCATTTTCGACAGTGATTGCAAAGGCACTTGCATCCTCATGATCCTCATCAGATTCATCAAAGACTAACATGCTGTGTACCCTTTCTTTTGCATTCCTATAAGCGCATTTAGATGCATGCTCGGCTGTATACTTTTCCTCGCATTTAAAGCAAAGTCATTTTTCTTTCCTCTCTTAGTAGAGGTCCATCAGGATAGAGCATTGACCACCAAAAGCTGAAGCATTTTTACCCCTATTGTCCCCTTGTCTATTTTTAGCTCTTCCTTGATTTGCAGTCCTGAAATTACTATTTTGGCTAGAGACATTAAAGGTGGGGTATGTGGGGATCTTCGAGGTGCTAAATGGTATATTTCCACCACCATAACTTCGGGGTGTTGAATGTGGGGATCTTCGGGGTGCTGAATGGTATATTTCCACCACCATAACTTGCCCCAAACTGCCTGGGCCTTACATCACTTTTTTGCTGCCCAAAATGTGACTACATAGGTCCTCTTTGCTACCTAAACAGTGGTGGTTGAGATGCCCCTCTTTGCTGTCCATGTTGAAATGAAGCATCTCGGCGGTACTTACGAGAGTACCTCTCACCCAACTCAATATATTTGAACAAATATGATGGACTTTGTTGAGATATCGAGCTCCACTCGTGATACGCCAGGGTGACAGTTGTGTATTTATGTCACCGACTTGTCAGTTGCAGATGCGATTGGTACACCGTCCATGAATAATAGCTACATGATAGCTATCCTTATCTACTCTAGTTCGTGGCTCAGTTAGTATGCCACCTTAGTTAGTTGAGTTTGGTTTGAGACCCATATATAGGGTTCTTCTATTTCCTTGTACTTGAGTTCTTTTTGGCTTACACAACTAAGAAGAGGAAAACTGTTTTCAGCCTCCACCCTTGTGTGTATTCCCCCATTGTGCAAGCAAGAAAGCTACAAGTGAGACTCCTTCCTTCTCTCCCACAATCTTGACATGGTATCAGAGCCTTGTTTGTGGTAAGGAGATCAAGAAAGCAAACCAAGCTCGCGGTGTTCTGGTAAGAGGAGCAGTGTTGCTTTCATTTTCTGTTTTGGGAGAAGATCTTTGCAGGTAGCATAGCCAAAAATTGCAAGAGTGCATTGTCTTAGGTTGAGACGCCCTTCGCGGTGAGGCAAGAGGGCAGTATATGCTACGGGGAAAGGCTTTAGCCCTAGGCGACCCTGTTTTTTTGATTTGAGGCCATTTCGGGGCCTGTTTTGGAGGCGGATGTTTTCTGCACGCACTCTGAAAAAGGCCCAGTTTTATGCTGTGCAGCCACTGTTCTACAGGTCAGTGAAAAGTTACTGTAGAAATTGCATCGTATGCTTGTGCGTAGAGACATTGGGAGTTACAAAATTATCCTTGTTGCTTGTTGATGCAAAATCGTCACTAGGAAGTGACTATGTGGTCAAATACCACTTTCGCCAGCTTTGCAGATTTGCCCTTGTGAGGGTGAAGCTGAGTTTTTGCAGTGACAGAATTTTTTGCAGTGTTTTGTAATGGCGTCTGATTCTCTTTCACAGATTGTCACTGAAAAGCTTGACAAGAACAACTTCCAAGCATGGAAGTTCAGAATGACAAATTTCCTTATGGGAAAAGGATATTGGGAATTTGTTGCAGGAAATGAAGAAGAACTTGTTCTTCCTGATGTTCCCAATCAACAGCAAATGCAGGCATTTAAAGCATGGCATGAGAGAGCCAGTAAAGTTATGTATTGGCTGTCTATCAGTATTTCGGACTCTATGATTGTGCATATTCAGGATCCAAGTACACCAAAGGAGGAATGGGATACTTTGTCAAAAATGTATAGCACAAATACACAAGCCAGGAAAATGCAGCTCAAGCAAGAGTTGCATAATGTGCAAAGAGAAAGTATGAGCATCAATGACTACCACATGAAAGTGAAGAAGATTGCAGATGCACTTGCTTCCATTGGGTCGCCACTGGAAGATGATGATTTAGTTTCTGTGACCTTGAATGGTCTAGGAAAGGATTATGCACAGTTTCGGACATGCATTTCAGTTCGTGAAAGATTTCCTGATTTTGAGGAGTTGATTGCTCTTCTAATTTCTGAGGAGCAGAGAAATGGTGGTGCATCTTCTTCAGGAGGAACTTCAAAAGAAGCTGTCTTCTACTCAAATGCTGGAAGAGGTAAAGGCAGAGGTAGAGGAGGCCGATTTGGAGGCCGTGGTAGAAATCAGAATATGCAGCAAACTCAAGAAAACCAGTCCTATGGAGGAGGACATGGTAACTCTAGAGGCAGGGGGAGCCAAAGAGGTCGTGGTGGATGGCAAAGAGGCCAAAATGCAAACAATAATGTTGAATGCTACTACTGTGGTAAAATGGGTCATATGGCTAAAGACTGCTATAAAAAGCAGAATGACATCATGAATGGAAAACTACAACAAGGGAATTATGCATCTTCTAGTAGACAGGGTGATGACAGAAATGAGCATTTGTTTATGGTGCAGCACATGAACAATTCTGTGACAAGTGCAGAAGAAAGCAACGATGTATGGTATGTTGACTCAGGTGCATCAAACCACATGACAGGTCATGCAGAATGGATGGAGAATGCAAGGAAAATGGAAAAACGAGGATTTGTGGAGACTGGTGATGATACTGCACATCCTATTGTGCAGATTGGAAAAATTCCTTTGTCTATGCAGGATGGGAAAAAGAGAAGGGTTGTACTACTGCGTATACAAGAGTCTCCTCGGCATTCTACAGTGCACTGCATCATGTCCGAATCTACCGCAATTTGAGCATGGCCGAGATCTAGGATCTTGGCACTCCACTGGGAGGTGATTACCACCGTAGTACACACATTGTACATGAGATCTCACAGGCTTTCTAACAAGCTCTTGCAATTGTGCAATCTCCAATCTCATCTCTGCCATCCCTTGGTCGTGGTCTACACTCTTTCCCTTGTCCTGCGCGCTAGCAGTTACCTTTTCCCCTAAGATGGCTGATCTCTCAAGGTCTCTCTGGCTCACACTATCTCGGTTGGTAATCCTCATGCTACGTTCCCTGAGTTGATCATCTACGTGTATTGCCTCCTCGAAGACTCGAGCTAGCATGTCTCATTGTAAGGTGGAGTTACTGGCCAAAGCCTTGTAGAGCTCAGGGCTTGCAGGTCAGATTTAATCCTCATGGATGCTTTGTTGAGGATATGAAAAATAAAGGTTGCTTGATAGCAAAAGGAAAGAAGAAGGGCAGAATGTTTACATTGGATGCAGACATGTCTGAATTGAGTGCAGCAATGTTTGCACATGGGACCGGTGTAGTTGCAGATATTGATATCTGGCATAAACGCATTGGTCATGTTAATGTACAGTGACTTAAATCAATGCAGACCCAAAATATTGTTGCAGGATTGCCAAAATTCAAGGTTGTAGAAATGCATAAGGTATATGAAGCCTGTCAATTTGGAAAATAGGCAAGGAAACCATTTCCTAGACATGTTCAAGAGAGTAAGAAGCCATTGGAACTAATCCACTCTGATGTGTGGACTACTAAAGCTGCATCTCTTGGAGGCTGTCATTATTTTGTCAGTTTTATTGATGACTATTGCAGAAAATTTTGGGTGTATTTTATGAAAAAGAAAAGTGAAGTTTTTGGGCATTTCAAAACTCTTAAAGCTATGGTTGAAAAAGAAACAGGCCTACAAATAAAATGCCTAAGGTCAGATGGAGGGGGAGAGTACCTCTCAAATGACTTTGCAAGGTTCCTGCAGGAGCATGGCATAAAGCAGCAATATTCATGCAGTCATACCCCACAACAAAATGGAGTTGCACAAAGGAAAAATAGGCATATTGGAGAGGTATCTCGTGCCATGCTCAATGAAAAAGACTTGCCAGATTTTTACTGGGCTGAAGCAGTTGGTACAGCAGTCTATATAATGAACAGGACTCCCATTGCAGCCATACATGGGATGACTCCAGAGGAGAGGTATACTGGTAGGAAACCAGATATTTCTCATTTGAAAATTTTTGGTTGCATTTCCTATGTACATGTGCCAGATGAGTTGAGATCCAAGTTGGATCCAAAAGCTGAGAAGTGCATCTTTATTGGTTACTCTCTGCAGCAAAAAGGGTATAGATGCTATAACCCTTCTACTCGTAAGTTTACAGTGAGCAGAGATGTTGTTTTTGATGAGATGAGTAGATGGTATAAACCAGTAAATGTGATTGATGATGTAGATGCACAAAACGGTAATGCTGCGCAGAATTCACAGCAGCACTCACAAAATATTAGTGGACCTGGAGCGTCCTCTAGCAGTGGTTCACATTCTTCACCATGGACAGGCAGATTGAGATCAGGAGAATCTTCTCAAGGCAATGTAGATAGTGGTATGCAGGTATCACGAAAAGGAAAAGAGAAGGTTGATCAGCCCATGTTTGATGTGAATGCAAGTCACTCTTATGTGGATGGTGAATCAAGTGGCTTAGAACAGAGCATTGATGATGAGTTGGGTATTCCTTCTATTGTTACACCTGGAGTAAGGAAGACCAGGGATGTTTTGAGAGCACGTGGGAGTGAACCTACTTTGCGCAGGTCTACGAGAGCTAGGTATCCTGTGGATAGGCTGAAATATGATGGATTTACAGCCATTCACTATGCATATATGGTCAAAGTGATACAGGAAACAGAACCCACTTCTTTTGAGCAAGCCATGGGAAAAGAAAAATGCGAGAAAGTCATGGATGAAGAAATGGATGCCTTGGAAGCAAATGCTACATGGGAATTGGTACCTTTGCCTAAAGGTAAGAATGCAATTGGCTGTAAGTGGGTTTATAAGGTGAAGCACAATGCAGATGGTTCTGTGAACAGATACAAGACAAGATTAGTAGTCAAGGGGTATGCACAAACATATGGCATTGATTATGAAGAAACATTCAGTCCGGTTGCAAGGATGGCAACCGTAAGAGCAGTCATTGCTATGGCTCCATCAAAGGAATGGTCTTTACATCAGATGGATGTAAAGAATGCCTTCTTGCATGGTGATTTGCAAGAAGAGGTATATATGGAGTAGCCACAAGGTTATGTGCATATTGTTCATCCTAAGTTTGTTTGCAGGTTGAAGAAAGCATTGTATGGCTTAAAGCAAGCACCTAGAGCATGGTCTGACAAGATAGGACAGTATCTTGTCACTATTGGCTTTCAGATTTCCAAGGCAAATTTCTCACTTTATGTGAGAAAAACAGAGAAAGGTATCATGCTACTTGTCATTCATGTTGATGATTTGATTATGACAAGTGACAGTGATGAAGATATCCTTCATGTGAAAATGCTATTGAAGCAGAAGTTTGAGATGAAGGATTTGGGAGAGCTGCGTTATTTCTTGGGCATTGAGGTGATTAGATCACCAAGTGGGATACAGCTCTTGCAGAGGCAATATGGATTGGACATGCTGTCCAAATATGGGATGACAGGCTGTAAGCCTATTTTAGTTCCTTTGGAGCAGAATGTGAAGCTGAGCGCAGATGCAGGTGAACTTCTGGAAGACCCTACTATGTACAGACGCATAGTAGGAAGCTTGATTTATATGACTATTACCAGGCTAGATTTGAGCTATGCTGTTGGATTGGTAAGTCAGTTTATGCAGGCTCCAAGGAAACCGCATTTGGATACGGCTAGACGCATACTCAAGTATGTGAAGTCCACATTGCAGTATGGACTATTTTATGAGACTGGGGTTCAGATACAACTGCATGGATACACTGATGCTGATTGGGCTGGTAGCATTTCTGATAGACGATCTACCAGTGGATATGTGTTCTCTTTTTGGAGTGCTGCAGTCACTTGGAGCAGCAAGAAAGAGCCTATAGTTGCCTTGTCGAGCACAGAGATTGAGTACAGGGGTGCAGCAATGGCTGCATGTGAGGTAGCTTGGTTGCATAAGCTACTTTATGATATGCATTAGACTACAGATGGGCCAGTTGTCATTTATTGTGACAACATGAGTAGTATACACTTGGCAAATAACCCACTCTATCATGCTAGAACAAAGCACATTGAGGTGCATTATCACTATGTGCGGGAGAGGGTTTTACTAGGTCTTATTGATCTAGTTTATGTCAGCATAGAGGATCAGGTAGCTAACATATTCACGAAGGCATTGGGTGCAGAGAAGCTGCGCAAGTTCAGAGACCTGCTTGGTGTGCAGGAATTGGGATTGAGCTCGAGGGGGAGTGTTGAGATATCAAGCTCCACTCGTGATACGCCAGGGTGACCGTTGTTATTTATGTCACCGACTTGTCAGTTGCAGATGCGATTGGTACACCGTCCATGAATAATAGCTACATGATAGCTATCCTTATCTACTCTAGTTCGTGGCTCAGTTAGTATGCCACCTTAGTTGAGTTTGGTTTGAGACCCATATATAGGGTTCTTCTATTTCCTTGTACTTGAGTTCTTTTTGGCTTACACAACTAAGAAGAGGAAAACTGTTTTCAGCCTCCACCCTTGTGTGTATTCCCCCATTGTGCAAGCAAGAAAGCTACAAGTGAGACTCCTTCCTTCTCTCCCAAAATCTTGACAGACTTTGGGCTGAAACATCAGCCGAGAGTTGGGGATCCAAACCATAAATGTACTTGTGAAGCTTTGCATCGTCGCTAATGGACTCAATATACATTGTGAGATTGAGTGGTAGTCACGCACCATCATCCCATGTTGCTCTAAGCCATACCATTGCCTTGCAAGCTTCTCCTTCTCAACCGGAGATACAAAGAGTTGAATCATAAGAGATTTGAATGCATCCCAAGTGTCAACAAGCTGCTAATTTTCCCTCTTTATGTATCGCCACCACGTATGGGCAAAGCCCTCTAAGTGTATCATGGCAAAGTGTATCTTTTGATCGTCTTATGTCAAAGTAGTCTTCAAGCTTCGAGAGCCATTCTTCAAATTCAGCCGGGGAGGACAACTAGCCATTGAACTTTGAAAAAATGATTTTGTCTCTCAACTCCCTTTCATGGTTGGGGGGCTATCCCATATACCCAAAGTGGGGCTGATCCATTGGGCTGCCAAGAAATGACCCATTGTTTGAGTGATTCCTTCCAAAAGACGACTGAGTACACATAGGTGGCATGGGCGTGGGGGGTGGCTAAGAGTTACTCCTCATCCCATTGTTTATGGGCTCTTCATGCCTTTGTGAGGGCTCTCCTTACTCAAAGATGATGTTGGAAATGCCCGTTCTTCCCAAAATACCTTGGGTACTTGCATAGGCTGCATTCACTGATGGGATGGCCACTCTTTCAGCTTGCATGCTTGGTCTATCCTCTTTTTCCTTGCCTTTCATTTGGGAATCCATCCACATTGAGAACTTGGCTACAAGTGCTTCCATGGTAGAGGTCATTTGGCGTATCTCTGTCACCATTTGCGCTTGACCTTCCATTACTTCCCTATGCCTCTCTGCATGTCTAGTCTCGTGTGAACTGAGGGTATGATTGAGAGCACTAAGACTTCCCATGGAGTGAGAGAGGTCTTCCTCTTCAACCTCAAAGTTGGTATCATCCCTCAGGGTGTGCGCATCCCTTATCTGTTTGAGAATAATCTCAATGAAGCTTCAGTATGAATAAAATCCATTCCAATGCCATGGGATCAAATGAGAATGACTGAGATTAATATTTAGCATGCATACAATGTTTGGGACTCCTATTACCTACTTGGACTCATGCATCCTCTCAAACAAGTGGATAGGATTCAACAAGAGGCTTAATGGGAGAGAATGAGAGCCAAGAATTGGTTATCTTGTGTTGTTTGATGAAGATTGCAGCCGCTAATGCCACTTCAGTCCTTCATGAGAGTCTGGGCATAGGGGGATGACTATGCTGGGGAAGATTCCACGAGGTAGTTTGGGTTGGGGGACTGTTGATCGTTCTCCTCCTATGAGTAGTAGTCCTTAGGGAAGCACGAGACTTGCATCTTCACCTTCGGTAAACATTGGTACTTGGAGTAATGTTGTGAAAGTTCAAGCTGCATCAACTCCTGGGAATAGTGCAGGAGGCTTGGTTAAAAGTCCCTCTCGACCTGCATCTATAGATGTTGGGTGGTGTGACAGAGTGGCACTTTGCTGAGGTCGAAGGTTTGGGTTTTTCTCAGAACCCAAATTCAGAAAATCCACGTGAGTTAAGTTGAAATTCATAGGTTGGACTGGCTCATCTAACTTTACAGCACCACCCCAGATGTGGTTGGTGGTTGCAGGAGCAGAAGATGGGCGTCCACCAGATTCAGATAAGGAAAGGCTTCCAATTAGTTGAGATACTAGTTCATCAAACCAGCCAGTGTCTTCTGACACGACCTTATATAAAGAAATATTTCCATTGCATCAAGATGGTGGTGAACATGGGAAACTTAATTCACACACACTTGAAAGCTCTGGTCATCCAAGAGATGGCCACAATAGCCAGTCTCCTTTTATGCAGAAAGGAATGCCATATGCAGGCAGTAATATGGTGTCAGCCGGATTGGGAATGCATGCAGGCCATCTAGAACATTATGGCTATTACTGACCTACAGGAGGACCTCATTACAAAAATATGGAGGAGAGGGATATGGTCATGTTAGGTATGAGGGGCAACCATGCGCCACCTGTTGTTGGTAATTCTAGATTGCATGCAATGTATCATGTATCTGGTTCTCCAGTTCAATTTTCCAGACCTGGAATATACAGAGGTTTCCATCCACAACGTGGTCCTCCCGAACACTATGGTAGGATAAATCATGCTACATCAGCAGGTGGGTATCGACCACCTGGCTCAAATATTCCATACTCAAACGATAAAGGTGAATTTTCTGAACCATGAGCGCCATGAGTGAGATGTGTACCCTGGAGCTGGGCATGACTTTGGCAAAGGCAGAGATGATTGGCTTGGACGAATGCCAAGGGTTGGAATTCCTTTTGGTATGCAGAGAGAGAAAGAGAGTGTTGCAACACAGTAGCATAATACTCTCTAATCCATGCTCTCTATTTAGAAAAAAAGAGCGACTATGAGCTCATATGAAGCCTTTGTGGCCGAATTCTTTTCAGGGATGATCTAATCACAACAAACACTCACTCTGTAGAAGATCAAGAGCTTCAACTTGATGCCTTTGTCAGTCTCTCATACCAAGTGGGAGCCAAGGTTTTGGCTTCATGGACTAGCTTTGTGACCAGTAGTTGCTTCTCTCTATCAATAGCTCTCGTTGGTTATGCACTGTTTTGGATCTTCTCGATGAAGGAGGGTAATGCTGCTCCAAAATTTTTGGTCATTTTTGGGAACTCCCCTACAAGCTTGTTGGGAACTCTCCATGCATTCCTTGTGGTCCAAAAATCTTTGGGAACTCCCCTACTGCTCCCTGTATCTATGTACCTGTGACTCAAAATTCCATGTGACTAAAAAGTTGTAACTGGGTAAAATGAAGGACTAACTGGGACCAAGAACCTAAGCTCTGATACCAATTGTCAAGGAGAGGGACTGGGAGAGAGAAAGAAGAGAGAGAAGATTGCAGAGAGGAAGAAGAAGAAGAGCAAAAGAGAGAGAAAGACTAGAAATGGAGAGAGATAGACAGGGAGAGAGAGAGAGAGAGAAGACATGGAAGCTTGGAGAGCAAGGTGAAGGAGAAAGAAGACTTGTATTAATTATCTGATGATGAAAAATTAAGTCTCTCTCACTTTATATACCATCCAGTATAGCTAGTATTTCCACGTTATTAAGTCCCCCTCTCATACATTTGTGTTTGGTCAAGTGTTGCTCTATCTACTCGGAATGCTACCTTTATATAAGTAAAAAGACTATTATACTTGTTCAAGCATATCTATAATTCAAGTTCCTTTAGTTTGGGTCTTACTTTGGTAAATTCCATTTTAAAAAATTGATGATTTTGTGCAAGTTAGTTATATTGGTGTTTTAATGTCCATTTCAATGTACAAAGTGTGACTCAAATGATTACTCTTACATCCATTACTTTTGATGTCAGTGTAGGAAGCACCTGGCATCATATCTTACTTTGGCATGTTTCCATTACATATTTTTAATAATTTTGTGCAAATTAGTCATATTGTTGTTCTATTGTCAATTTTAATGTACAAAGTGTGAAAATCGAATGAATCTTATTTGCATCAATTAATTTTGATGTTAGAATAGAGAACACATAGTGTTATATTTCTTGATATCAATAATTTTAATGCTAACCTTTCACTTGTGCAAAATTTTCAAAATGATAAATTAGCTTTACTGCAGAATGACATTGAAATGGTGTGAAACTTGACATACATGTTTATATGGGTGTAAAATCATGATGCCATATTAGTTTATGTCAATAATTTAATTTTTAGTTCTTTGACCTTTTGCTCATGTTCAATCATTAAATAAATTAATATTATCTTTGTATGGCATCAAAATGCAATGAAACTCAACACACACATCCATTACGTATAAGGAGAATGCATATTTTTTTGAACAAGAAAATCTTGAAAGGGCCTTGGCCAAAGTCTAGTATTTAAGACTTTCTCACCCTTGTTGTACATTGTCTTGATTGATGGCACAAACTAAGCTACAAAGCACTACCCACCTATAAAGATTTCCATGCCACCCCACCCTTTGGAGAATAGGGAGGCTATAGGTTTCCCACATCACAACTCACAACACAAAGTGCAAACTCCTCATGTAATAGCCCCATTATTCATCAATATATATTTATTTTCCTTCCTCCCTCCTTCCACATATAATTCATCTATCGAGCTCATCAAATTACTTTCCCCAAGTATGCACAGATGCCCAATGTTTGTCAGATTTCCTTCCCCAGCTACATGTAACTTTTGCGGCTCGTTAAATCTTCATCTCACTTGCACACAACTTTTTTTGTCCACTTTGTGTGAATAAGGGTGATAAGGATTTTTCTTTTTTGTAAAAGGTTAGAGAACCTGAATGATGAAGAAAATTGAATAAGAAGAAAGGGTTAACAATTCTTAATTATAAGTTACTTCCCCCATCTCTCTATAGCCATCGCCATCCCATCTATAAAAAAAGGTTACTAATTAAATGAATACACTTACCGCCTCTTAACCCCTTTATAGTTGCCACTCCCCCTCATTTTTATAAATAGATAAATAAATACATGCATACATACATAATATTAAAAGAAGAACAAACCTCCCCCCTCTCTTTGTCTCTCTCAAACATGAGATTCCCCCTTCTTGTCCATTGTAACCCCCCCCCCCCCCCAATTTTTTAATATATTTAAAAACGAGGGAGATGAAAGAGAAGAATGTACCACACTCCCCCTTTCCCTTTCAAAAGTGTCTTCTCCTCCTCTTTTTCTTCAAAAAAGTAGCTTAGATTTTTTTTTTCTCCTCCCTCTTAATTGACAAATCAACATCATTTCTCCATTTTTGTTAATAAAAAAAGTGAAAATCCCCATTTTGCCAACACTCTCCCACTTCATTAAAATATTCAATATATTTTCTAACACTTGGAATTTCCTAGGATAACTCAAAAATTTATAAATTTTCAATAGTTGACACATAAGCCCTCCATATAAAAATCTCTTCTCCCCCTAACCACCACTCAACACCTCAAAACTCCAGGAAATAGGCAAGAGATCCCCCCCTCCCCCTCCCAACTATAAATAAAGGACCAATTGTAAAGAGTGAGGCATGAGAGGCAAGTGATGTCAAAACTATGTTGGCTAGAGAGGAACAAATAAGAGTGAGCGTGTGAAGAGAGCAAAGACAAAGACTCTCTCAATCAAGGACATCCCAAAGGCAAAGACCAACACCTACTTCTAAACTCATTATTTTCCTCTTCTCCAATCCTTTCTCTTCTTTGTACACATGATGCCCCTACGAAAGAGCTCACATGGTGGGACTATCTAGTGACCTTTGAATATGGCTAGTCTAACCAACAAAGTGGGGACCATCTTGAATGACTCTTACTGGAGCATGAACACGGCTAGTGACACTAACACCTCAAACATCCATCTTGAATGACTCTTAATGTGAGGATGAACATAGCTAGTAACACTAACACCTCAAACATCCATAATCAAGTATTTTCCTTATATGATCTAACCGACATAATCTTAATTAAGAAAAGGATAAATTAATATAATTGAGTCCTTAAGATAATGTACAAAAATAATAATTACATCACTTAATAATTTATAAATTATCTTTTATAAAATATTTTTTCATAAATATATTATAAATTTTTAGTGATTATTAGAATTGACAAAAGCCATAGGATCAGCATCTTGGACTTACTTATCCTATTACTCATAAAAATATCATGCGTTAAATAAAATGAATGGTGAATAGAATAAATATTAGTTCTTGTTTTTGATGGATTGATAACTTGATATGTTAGCATTTTTAATAACTCATGGTTGAAAATTAAAGAAAGGAAATTCATAGATATAACAATATTAAATTTCCTTTATTAGCCTAATAGCTACCACATGAGACTTTGGTTCGATCAAGGTCAAGAAAGTGTATAATGTTTTATTTTGAATAATTATCCTCTATCTTACTTAAAATATAACCAACTCTTGAATCTTCCCTAACACAATGTTTTTGAAACTAATGAGCACTTTGAAAATATAGAAAATTTGAGAGTAGTTTTGGTCATACTATTAAAGCTCATTCATACACATAATCACTTGTAATGAAGGGAAATAGATAATTATTTGAGTGTGAGAAATACTCTAGCCACACTAGCATGAGCAGTATCAATAGGTGTAACCCACAAGCACATGGGATACATTCTCAAGTGCCAAGAGGTCCTTTGCTACTGAAAGGCATCAAAAAAAAATTCCCAGCCATCCTATGGAAGAACATCATTTAATTTTGGAGGTCCAATAGGTACAAATCATGATCTTTGGGTTCCAGGAACAGGAGTTAAGAGAAAAAAAATTATATGGGCAAAGTATAATGGATAGCCAACTTTACCCTTCAACCTAGAGAAATGGATTGCAAAGTTGGAGTCATACTTTTATATATTCCCTAGGAGTGATGACAAAAAAATTCACTTTGCCACATTGAATTTGGAAGGGTTTGCACACACTTGGTGGTGGTATATCAAGAAAGAGAATCTACTAGTGGAATCTTGGGAAGCATTTGAGGCACTTATGGTTGAAGTCTTTGTATCTCCACTTGAGAAAGAGAAGTTATATGGGAGGTGGTTAGTCAAATCTTAGGAAGCATTCAAGATACTTATGGTTGAAGTCTTTGTATCTCTGCTTGAGAAAGAGAAGTTAGCTAGGAGGTGGTATGGAGTAGAGAAAAGGGGCCTCGCTGTAAGAGAATATACAAACCAAATACTTTATCTCACTATGTATGTGGAGAGTATAAGAAATGATGCCAAGCTCCATAAGTATATGTATGGCCGAA
The DNA here is from genome assembly GCF_053477565.2 of Lygodium microphyllum. NCBI lineage: Eukaryota > Viridiplantae > Streptophyta > Polypodiopsida > Schizaeales > Lygodiaceae > Lygodium > Lygodium microphyllum. The sequence goes on from NC_141141.1 coordinate 33,127,437, forward strand.
AGCCTTCATTGTCGGTTGATGTTGTGGAAAAAAACCCCATCACCCTTTTCAAGGCCATGGAGCTTGCAAAAAGGTATGGAAGAAAGTACAAAAGAGAGTCTACATTTCAGCCCACTTATGGACTATTTTAAATTAGGGCCAAGTTGGAAATACTTATGGAAACAATAATATACCTTTTTGAATATCTAGAGTATCAATTTGTCCACCACTTAATGCTTCAAGGCCTCCAAGAAATTTCAAACTAGTAAGTAGTTTTAAAATTGAGAATAAGAATGTGGACAACATGCTTAAAGGATTAAACTCTCAAGGCACTCAAAAGCTCATTATCCCTATGAACCTATAGACCGATTCGAGAAAAGTAAGAAAAAAGGATCAAACTCTCAAGGCACTCAAAAGCACATCCCTATGGACTATTCAAGGGAATGAAGGACAAAGACTTGTGTTTTAAGCATGGAGAAAAATATACAATAGACCATGCTTTCAAATGTGCATATAAAAAGGCCAAAGTTAATAGTATGTTTATCATTGAAGATTTTGAGGATGAAGAAGAGGATCCAAACATTATGGCTCATGCTAAAATTGAAAACTATGATGAGAAGGGTGCTAGAGAGTAGTTCTATGATCCATTAGATGGTTTTCCCTTTGACCAGGGTGGGTATGTGCCATTTAATCCTGGTGGATTTGATTCTTCTCATATTCCCACTTTAGCCTACTCTATCTCAATGAAATCTTGGATTGGTTCTAGGAACCCAAGTACACTTAGAATACAAGGGAGCATCCCAAGCAAGCATATTTTCATTCTAGTTGACATTGGCAATACTTATAGTTTTATCAATAAAACAACAATGGATCAATTGAAATGTTTGTTCTCTGAATTACCATCAAGAATAGGTAGCTTATCCCATGGATTGATGATCTATTGGATCAGCTTAAGGGTCTAAGTTTTTTACAAAGATAGACTTGATACCAAGTTATTAGAACCAATAGAGGGCTTTATCCTTTCCTTGTGATGTCATTTGGATTAAGGTATGCCCCAACCATCTTTCAAAGTCTTATGAACATGATACTTTAGCCCTTTCTCTTCAAATTTGCACTAGTCTTTTTTTATGATATTCTCATCTATAGTAAATCATTGGAGAGCCATTCATTCCACATGAGAAAGGTGTCTAATATCTTGAGGAAGCATAGACTCTTTTCTAAGGAGACAAAGTGTGCATTAGGAAAAGTATGGACTCCAAAAGGGCCTCTGAAGAAATTGATGGAATCCTTAATCTTGCATTAGTCTCTCTCCTATGGTCATCATTGTATACTTTTTTATCCCCTAGCACCCCAACATTCCTAGGATCCACCCTACTTTTTGTTGTAGGCTCCACCTAGAAAGGAGGGGGTCTTATTTTCTTTTCACCCCGATAACTAGACTTCTCATCCTCCAACCACTCTTTCAAAACCGCCACATTAGTGACTAGAATTCATTTTTGGCCCAAAAATGACTTTTTTAACTTTCTCATAGAAAATAGATTTTTTACCCTTTGAATATGCCCAATCATATTACAAGTTGAAATACACATTTTTGTATTAAATAGCCTTCAAATCAATTTATACTTTTTGATAGCCTCATAAGTGGCTCCTAGGACCTTGTAGAGGTAGTCATGAGGTAGTGTATATATTGTAGACATGCCTTTAGAGGTTATCCACTATCATTTTTGGCATCTATTAAGGTCATTTCAATCTCCCTTTTGGATCTACAAGTGGTCCCAACAATAGTTTCTGGGTATACTATGGTTTCGGCTATATCAACCATTTACAGATGCACAAGTTATAGATTTTAAATCTGTAAGGTTTCAAGTATTTAATGGGTTGCAGAAAACACTGAAGGTATTTGCATACTAATTGCAAATTGTGGTTATTTTTGTGTAGTCAGTGAAAAAGGCTTCGTATTTAGTTGTGGTATACCTTGTATCAACTTGCTTGAGATTGCAACTTTTTGCAAGTTGTTTGTTTTGTCAAAAATTTTGACAACTTCAAACCAAACTGTTAGTGGGAAGGTTGATAAAAATAATTATCCTACATGGAAGTTCAGAATGATAAATTTCTTGAAGGGAAAAGGTGTTTGAAATTACATTAAAGGAGACATGGCAGTAGCACCCGAAGTCCCTATGTGAAATGCTACTACAAAACAAGTAAAGGCTAAGAAAGATTAGGAGTAGATATAGTGTAAAGTTATGTATTGGCTGTTTCTGTCAGTGTCACGGGTAGCATGATGGGCTATTTGCAAGAATTTGAAAACCCCCTATTGCACGGAAGAATTTGTCAAGGCTTTTTGAAGCAAACACAAAGACCAAAAAGTCGCATCTCAAGTCAAAGTTGTGAACCAAGTGAAAAGATGGAACTTGTCCATTAATGATTATGCCTTGAAGATCAAGACTATTGTGGAAGCTCTTGGATCTATCAATGTGGTAGTTGATGATGATGTTGTTGTGCATGCATGCTTAGATGGACTTGGAGATGAATTATAAGAGCTTCAGGTCATCTATGAACGGGAAGGATGATATCCTTGATTTTATAGACTTGACCTCTATGTTAATACTTGAGGAGAAGAACCTTGTCTTGGATTCCTCTTCTTCTCAAAGCAAGAACAAGTCTAAATAGGTGTTTTACTCTACTAGTAAGGGTAAGATTATAACATATGCCAAGGTAGTATTCGCGGGTCAAAGTTATGATCCATAGCAAAATAGAGGAGGATAGTCCCAAGGAAGGGAGAATCAAAGAGGAAAAGTTGCAGAATCTTATAGGCAATAGAATTTTGGTGATAGCAACAAGCGCTGGCATTGTGGTTAGAAAGGCAACATTTCTAAAAATTGCTACAAAAATAAGGCTAAAATTAGAAATGGAAAAAAACAGCAAGGTAATTATACATCTTATAACAGAAACAATGATGACAGAATTGAATAGTTAATTTTTATGCAAGACTTAATGAATACTATAACTATTGATGGTTCATCAAGGAATGATGTATGATATATAGACCCAGGTGCCTCTAATCACATGACTCATTGGTACTCATGTCCTAAAGCCAATCATGTCAAAAGGTCATGTGAGAAGAGACCCCATTGTCAACGAGCCAAGGCTTTTCTCGAGTGGAAGAAGCAAGAGTTGTGTTCTCCTTGACAAATACATGCACAAAGTCAGACTCTATGGTCGTTGGGGCAGCCTTCGAATCCTTCTACTTTGGCTTCAGATGGGGGTACTTTTGCCAACACTTCTCCTGGGGATGAGTGCCCTTCCCATAGTGTGGAAACTTAATCTTCTTTTCCTTATACTAACTAAATAAAAATTAACAACTAAAAGTTAATGAATGGTAATAGTAATTAATACTATTAATAATTGGTTTTAATATTATTAATATTATTTAATTAATAAATTAAAATTAAACTTATTATTACTATTAATAAATGTATAAAATAATTAATAAATATTATTACTATTTATGAACTAAAATAAATTATTTAAAAAATAATAATAAGTACTATTATTAATATTATAAATTAATAAATATTTATCCATATTACTATTAATAAATACTCCAATTAGTTAATGTTATAAACTTATTAATTAATAATAAGTAGCTACTACTAATTAACTAACTAAATAAAAATTAATAACTAAAAATTAATTAATAGTAATCATTATTAATACTATTAATACTTGATTTGTATAGTATTACTATTAATTGATTAATTAACTAATATTTAACTAATTAATTAATACTAATTAATAACTATTGGTTAACTAACAAAATGATCATTAGTAGCTATAAGTTAATTAACAGTAATAGTAATTAATGCTATTATAAATAATTAAAAATATTTACCTTAAAAAAAGCTAAACGCAAAAAAAAAGAGAGGTTTGTGTGTGTTTATGTGTGCGTGTATGTGAGGAGGGAGAGGACAATTGCAAGGATGATGACAAGATCGCAACAAGAGGAGGGCAAGGACAACGAGATGACTGCAAGGATGACAACAAGATGGCAATGGGAGGAGGGCAAAAAAAATGATATGACAACAAGAATCACAATGAGAGGAGAGCGAGGATGATGGTGAGGATAATGATGAGATTGTGTATGTACTTTAGATGTGAGAGAGACACAGAGAGAGAGAGAGAGAGAGAGAGAGAGATGATTGGGAGAGTGAGGGGTCAAATCTTTTCACTACAAGGGAATGGGGTATAGTGATGGTCGTTTTCAACGCAAATAAGTGGCATCACTAATTTGTGATGGAAACAACGACACCACTCTGAGAAAAAAAAGTGGCTAAAACCAGAGCACGACATTTTACCGTAAAGAGTTTGAGAGAGAGCAAAAGAGAGAGTGAAAGAGGTTGTGGCTTTGGGAAGGAGAGGGAGAGAAAGAGAGAGAAGGACAGCTTCTCACTGTTGCCACCACCGCCGTTCGTGAAGAAGAGGGAGAAGTGCACGAAGGAGAAAGAGGGGACATCATGAAGAGGAGACGAAGAATCCGACCTTGGGCCTTTGTGGTAAGTACATTGCCTCCTTTTGGTTTGTTCTTGTTCTTTCTTCTTTTGTTCTGTTTGTTTTTCTTGAGAATGAGGTGCATTGAGGGAGAATGAGAGGAGATGAGAGAGGGAGAAGAAGAAAGTAAAAGGGAGAGAGAGAGAACGTGAAAGATAACAAAGAAAAAGAGAAAGAGAGAGAGAAAGGGAGGAAGAGAGGAGAATGAGTGAGAAAACAACAAGGGGGCAAAGAGAAACAAAGAGAGGGGCAAAAAAGAAAGAGAAAGAGAGAAAGAAAGAGAAGGGGGAGAGAACATGAAATGAAGAGTGTAGAGAGAGGTGGATAAATTGTGTTAGGTTAGTTAGAAAACTAAAGCTACTCCTTGAGGGAAGCTGATGGGACCTAAAATGGGCTGGCACTGGCTATAGCACTAGCCGGGACCTCTGACATGCACAAGATAACCCCACACGGCCTCATGGCCAGGAGCATCTACAGGACATATTGCCCTGCCATCGTACATATATTTTGTGTTTGTATCGTGTTTGTAGTCCAACCCTTAACATTCTCAGACTCCTCAGAGGAAGACCCTACACATTTTGGTGTAATTCACCACGTAGAACAACATAGGAGGCACCCCTCGGCTGATTGCCGCGGCCCCACTGCGACCATCCTACACCTTGGGGATTGGCCCCTCGATGTGTCGCTAACACATATAACATATATGAAATAGACTTTGCTCTTGGTACCAATATTATATCATTCCAGGAATGTACCAATCCTCACTTACTTGTCCCCTTGGACCCACGGTCTAGACCTACAGCTTGGGTGCCTTACTTTCTCTCCAATGTGGATTATTTATAATTCAACCAATTGCTATGCATGCTAAGAATAGATACCATGTGTATGATCCATGCAATAGTGGATGCCTTATTGCGCACAAACAATTATGGTTTGAAACCAGCCTATGTGTCGTGCAAAAACAACCCTTTTAATGAATTTTTGCTAATAAGCAATGCTTCTTTGTAGGAACCTAGCACCAAGGTGAACCTCGTGCTGCTAGATCCATTATTTTCAAATAATCCGCATCCTAAATGTTATGCATAGAGAGAAAAATCGAACTTTGTATTATTTTAGCGCTTAGACTGTTGTATAACATCATCCTCCCCCTCACCGTTTAAATTTTATTGCGTTGCATAGGTGTAGAGGTTCTTTTATGTCATTTTTTATATGTAAAAGCAATAAATACGCACTTTCACACAAAGGACAAGAGACAAACTGAGGCTTAACCTCATGCTTCAGCCCCGTCAGACATTCACATATATAGATCCAATTTTTTCATTTTTTTCGAACGCAAGAAACCTAAATTTTTCCATTTTTCTCTATTTTTTCTATTTATTTTTAATAGAAAAATGCATTTTTTGGTTCTTTTCTAATGACTAATCATTGGAACTGAAACTCAGTATTGTTCCTTATTTTACCCCATGTCCACTCATTTTCCCCACTCAAAATCAAAGAAACTATCAATTTTCATCAAAATTAGTATTTTTTCATGTTTTAAAAATTTATAATTACTGTAAATCAATACGGGTTCTGTATAACAATGATTACAGCAATTAAACATAATGCAAGGAACATTTAAATAAAATTTCAGCTCATGTGCACACCATTTAGACCATGAACGATAAAAAACAAGCAAATTTCTTTCATAAAATAAGAGCATACCGCCTTTTTGCGTGTTTTGTGTTTTTTGAATATTTAATTGGGATTGTGTATCAACCAACCACCCATGGATTTCAGCATAGATCTTCAACCTTCAGCCTTCTCAACCTCTTGGAACAATTCGGTGCCTCCCGCACAAGCATCCATCTCCCGATTTTGTTCTTGATTCTTGCCACATGAAGTGCCTCTATGCAGGAGAGAGAAAGATTGGTTTTTTATCTCCTTGCTTAGTACATCAATTCTTGATCCGTTTATGGTGATGGAGGGCAAAGAATAGAGGCATCGCAGGCCCAAGAGGATTCCTCATGCCTTAGATTGATCAGAAATCACAAAAAAAGGGAATTTGGGAGGCGCTGAAAAACTGACGTCGCCCCCCCCCCCCCCCATGGCGTTTCATTTCTCGAGTTTTTTCAAGCTTAAGCAAGCATAAGCTTTTAAACCCAAAGTATCTAGTTCATGACTTTTGCTTTCACACTTCTGGCAAGTGGTTTTTTTAGTTTTGAGGAGACAAATGACATCGGAATCGAGATCCGTCTGGACGGGTGGTTTCGTGACGTTGAAATCTACAAAGCTAGGCCCCATTCCACTCTTCTTGGCTTTCAGATTCAGTAGCCGCTTCACAACCCTGAACCTTGCGGGGATTAAATGAAGGATTAAATGACCTCGAAATGGAGATCCGAGACTTGCGTTGGATTTCTGAGGTCGTTTTGCATCTATGAAAACTCCAGCTTGGCCATCCGCCACCGTTTGATTTCCATGAAAAATAAGCACCAGCGATTTAGGGACTTGCCACTTAAAATCGTATTGATTTCAGCTGTCACCTTCGACAAAGTCTGTTTCTCTCCAAAAATTCAGAATTTTTGGTTATTTTTAAGCACTTCTCGACATAAAAAATCATCTGGCATTGGCGACCATAGGATAGGGTGACTCAACCCGTCGAATCCCACGAATAGATCTGCACAAAAAGCCAACCATAGATAGCATCAAGCTGATAAAAAAAGATACACATCAAAGCACAACACAGCTCTCACCCTACCCCCTATCAAAACCAAGGCATGATTCCATGAGGAGTAGGTCTAGCATAATCTGATAGAAAGTCTAAAGTTAGTTACTAGCCAACTGCTATAATACATCCAAGCTAAAAAGAACTATCAAAGAGGTCATCCTAAGTGGTAGTCTGAACTACCTACCTAACTAAGGACAACTCAACTAGGAGCTTCTACTTAGCAAGAACTCGTATAGCCTGATCAAGAAATAGTTTCTTTTAGTACATTGGGTCTTTTAACCTTTTATTTTCCATACTCGAGCGTGTAAAAAGGAGGGAGCTGAGTGTAGTGACCCAAGGAGAACAGGCCATCGGCCTCAGGTCCTGTCTTGGTACCCAAGAACCTACTAGGCCCTCCCAAGGCGACACTGAATCGTTTTCTAATGCTCACTTTTATTTTCGTTCCAACCTTCTTGTACTCTTTGTTTCTCAACTAGATGCCACCCCTCGAAAGACAAGGCATTGGCCCCAGGTCTTGTCTCGTCCCTAGGAACCTACCAGGCCTTCGCAAGGCAATAAACAATAGCTCAAGGATTTTTCTTTCTTTCCTTTTGGGGTAGAACTCCTTTTTACACACCTCCACATATTCATATGTTGTCTTTCAGATATCTAGGGTATTGCCTCTTTCCATCATTATTTTAGTAGGCTTCTCTAACTACCTCACAACTAACAAGAACTCCTAGAATGGCCGCCTAGCAAGTTAGCAGAACAGGGTCACTAGAATTGCATTCTAAAATAGGTCTTTCAATGCCTAACAAGACCTTTGCAGGAGGCAATGACTACTCAGGCCTTCCCCAAACATACATAGCCTAAACCTAGGACTTCATTCCTCGAGTGCTGGTCCCCAACAAACAAAAGAAGGTAACCCTTACATGCACATATATCATTAATTGCTTAAGGAAAAAGACTCGAAAAGGGGACGAAACCACTTGGAATGGCCACAAGAATCTCCTTCAGAGCAAAGGCTCCCTCCAGCGACTTCGTCAACCTGTATGATGCAATCACTACAAGAAAAACCCATTAACTGTAGCTGTACCAAACAGACATAGGGCCCTCTTGGCCTAAAGAAATCAAACACGACATGACAAAACTAACTGGCCCTCCTGGCCTAAGGAAATATATCATTAAAACCTTAAAACAACCGGCCCTCTTGGCCTAAAGAAATCAAGCAAACCAGCTCATATAGATCCCTCCTTGGAAGAAGGAAAATATACAAAAATATGCTCCATTCTAAGGGGAAAAATAGGGCTCTCAGCCCTAAACTAAATGCATCGTTTTGACCCATACGTACGCATAAAATGTCATTTGATCAACCTATGTGTCCAAGATAATAGTGGTAGATGGGTCTCAGCCACTCTTCACATTACCCATATCAACCATCGCCTACCATATAACGCGTGGTCTGATAGCATTCTCCACAAGCGAATAGGTCCCGTCTGTATCAAGAGTGACATTCGGACTAGGACCACAGTTGAAGAAGAGGTCCTCTTCATAAGCAAAATTAGCTAAGGAATCCGTAAACTGATTCCAATAATGTGGAATGAGCTGAAGAGATAGGCTCTCAAATTCATCAAATAGGGTTATAGCAGTTCAATGATACATATGAAGGATGGGATTCCAGATTGTATATGTCCCATTAAGTTGATTTAAGTTCAGCTAGGAATCCCCCTTTACCAACAACCGCTGAATACCACCTGTCTTGGCAATATTCAGTCCCATAATCAAGGCTTTATACTCTGCCATGTTGTTAGTGAATCCTAACCCGAGATAAACCGCTAATTTCATTGCAACTCTACGTCGGGGATCTTGGATAACTACTCCAATGTTAGATATGCTCAATGCCCCACCCTCATAAGGTGCCACCAATGTTCCATGGTGCTCAAAGGTGTAAGGCCCCCATTATGAGGAGAAGCAAAATGTGAGCCTGGACATTGGTTTAGTCCTGACTTGTATATCAGATGAGGTCTATGTGATCGGATGGCAAAAAGGTGACCAATGTGGGTCTAATATTTGGGTTAGGCTAAGTAGTTAAGCTGGTAGCAACTTGGGGCACATTGCATCGAGTTGCGAGGCAAGGGAGTTAAAAGGAGCCCCTATTTTAGGGTTCAGGGGCCGTGGAAATGGCCCCTGGCTGGGGGGGTCCCAAGGGGCTAGCGGCCCCCCTGGCAAGGGTCTGGAGGCAGTGTCCCCAGCCCGATGGTAAAGGGAATATTCCCAATAATATTCCCTGGCCGACTAGTGGAGGCTCATATGGTAGGTCGGTCATGCCAACTTAATCACCTTCACGGGCTATAAGAGCTAAACCCCTTCACAACCATCGATCATCTATCTTTCACGCAGTCAGAGTTGTTCCAGCTAGCCTTAAGCTCTTCACCTATCTTCTGTCTAGTTTGCCATCTAAGCTTCATTGAGGAAGCGCACGGGTGGGCAGAGCCATCTTTGTATCAGTTGTTTAGAGCTAAAGAAATTTTCTAATTCTCCTCTTATCTGTTGTGTACTCTCTATCTCTATCTCTTTCTCAAATTCTGTTTGCTACGCCTTGTAATTTTTACATCCAACACTCCCTTTTTTATTAGGCCCCTGGGACACTCTATCAAAGTATAACGTGTACGCCCATAACGGGTTTATAGAGTCAGCCATCAAGAACTCCCCTATTCATAATTATGATAGTCAAAATTCAACATATTGAGAGGATGAACTGACGGCTCCATCTCACCTTCTTCATTAAACTCAATAGGGATGCTTGTCACAATCTTCAAACAGTGACAATCTTCAAACAGTGATGGGGCAGAAAACAGTGACAAAGGCACTGTCTTCTTGCTCAATCATGTTGTATCATTTTCTCCACTAGATAAGCTTCCCCTAGTGATATCTTTGCTCGAGATATGGGTGCTCCAACTAAGGGATCGGTCAACCCATCAACCTCTATCATTGTTTCCTTGCAGATGTCTAATCAATCGCACGTAGACCTGCAAGCCACTGATGTCATTAGCGCGGTCAGAAATAATAGGCTTAATCTTATTAAGATTAACCTTATTCTTAAACTCCACACCCTCAAGATCTGTCAATAATGCTATGAATTTATTCTTCCCGATCCTGACAATCCTATAAGGACCATCCCATTTGGGCTTTAGATTTTCTCTATGCGCATCGTAATACAGAACTAACTGCCCCTTTTTAAAGGTATATTTCTTTGCTCTGAGGTCATGCAATCGCTTTAGTCGATGTTTAGCCACTTCCTAGTGCAACAAAATCTGCAATTTAAGTTCATCCAAGTGTACTATAGTCATAAAACACTCGAATAGGGCATCGTCATCACCCAAAGAATGATTGATTGTGAATCTAATGGTTGGCAACTCAATTTCTAAGGGCAAGACACACTCCTCCTCGTAAACTAATTTAAATGGGATGTGGCTAATGGCTTGTTTGAACATCATATTATACACCCATATTATATGCCCATATCGCCACATATAATTTTGTATCCTAGTCCTACTTCTTTTCAGAGATTATTTTGGATAGGATGCCTACAAGCTTGTTATTGGTACTTTCAACTTGTCCATTTGCTTGCGGATTATAGGGGGTCATCTTGTTATGCTTAATTTTCCATGCTTCAATCAAACTTTTAATTACCTTGTTCAAAAAATGGTTTCATGGTCTGATACTATTTCCTTTGGTGGACCAAAATGGCAGATGATCTGCTCAAGTAGAAAACTGGCAGTCTCTTTTGCATTGTCTTGCCTTGTCACCTGTGCTTCTGACCACTTTGTAAAGTAATCAGTTGCTACTATAATGTATCTTTTCTGAGTAGTAGATGATAGGGTAATAGGTCCCACAAAATCAATGCCCCACTTCTTAAACGGAAGAGTAGCCATAATCGGCGTAAGTGCATGCTTCCTATTCTCTCTACTGTCATGTCTTTGACATGTATCACATCTCTTGACATAGTCAAATGAATCCTAGAAGATGGATGGCCACGAATACCTAGCTCTTAAATCCTTCTGTGCCATCAACTGCCCAGCAAAGTGCCCTCCACAAGTGGAGTCATGGCACTCTTCCAGTATAAATAGAACCTTGTCAGGCATCACACATCGCTGATAGATATCATCAATACCCTGCCAATATAGTGTTCGTGTGATCAAGGAAATTTCAACGCCTGTTGTTTAATTTTCCTCTTCTCCGATTTTGATAAATTAGCTCTAGTCTCTCCTGTAGAAAGATAGTGCATTATAACAGCATACCAGGAGGGAATAGATGCTGTATCAATCTTGAACAAAGTTTCCATGTCAGTTTCTTCGGTCGAAACCTCTTTTGGCTCTCGAAAATCCACAAGACACTCTACAATGCCTGAAGCTTTGGTGGCTTGCTCTTACTCTCATAATCAAATTCCTATAAAGTGATTAACCACTTTGCTAAACGATCAAGCGTATGTAACTCATTGTCCTTCCGCCTTTGTATAAAAAACCACCTTCTTATAAAGAATGTAGTGCCTGAACTTTTTGTTCGCAAATACCATGGCAAGGCACAAATTCTCCTTATAGGTGTATTTAATTTCCGATATACCCAACTTCTGACTAGCAAAAGCTATCCGATGGTACCACTTCTCCTCCCAAATTTGGGATAAGTAGTAGCTAATACTATATATGGTTGTTGCTGAAAATATATAGAACATTTCATCCCTTTAAGGTGCTTTTAAAATAGGTGCTTTGGCAAGCTCCTACTTCACATCGTCAAAAGATACTTTGCAAGCATCATTCCATGCAAACTGACAGTTAAAGGACAATAGGTTCATCAATGGCAATGTTCTTTCTGCGAGGGCATTGATAAACCTTTGATAATACCCTACCGATGTGACAGAAAGCTATGCACTTCCTTTGGAATACATGGTGGACTCATGGCGACTATGACCTTGATCTTATCAGGGTCAGTTACAATCCCTACGAAACTGACCACATGGCCTAATAATAGCCCATAAGGTACTCCAAAAATGCACTTTCACGGGTTGAGAGCTTTGCAAAATTGTCTGCAACTCTTGAAACACTTTTGCAAAATAATCAATTACCTTTCTCTTACAGTGGCTACCCCCATGTCATCAATGAATACTTTCAAATCCTCTAGGGAGATGTCACCAAAGGTCTTATCAGTTGTTCTTTGCCACGAACTGGGTGCATTACATAACCCAAATACCATCACATGGTATGCAAAGGTACCAAAGATAGTGATAAATGTCATTTTTAGCTTATCTTGCTCAGCAATTGCCATTTGGTTATACCTTGCAAAGCAATCCATGAACGAATATAATGCCCTACCTACCAATTGATCAAAACTTGGTCAATAAATGGCAACGGGTAGTAATCTTTAACAGTCTATTTATTTATCTCTCTAAAGTCTACACAAAGATGGATTTGATTACTCTTCTTCTTTTTAATCACAATTGGCAAATAATGGGACCTAAAATGGGCCGGCACTGGCTATGGCACTAGCCGGACCTCATGCTCATGACACACAAACACCCTCATGGCCTCGCAGACCAGGAGCGTCAATCTAATGCTGAAGGACAAACTGCCCTAAAGCTTAATCTATGCATTTATAGTTTATAGTCCAACATTTCCCTAAAACTCCTCAAAGGGAGAACCCAAAGTACGTAGGCATAACACCTCATCACACACACATAGGAGGAACTCAACTGACTAATAGTCGGAGCCCCATTGCAGCTCTCATACATCGCAGGGATTGGCCCTTAGCTGCACTGCTAGACATATAGAACATTTCCACACATACTCCTCTCAAGGTACCAATATTTTACGTTCCAGGATGTACCATTCCTCACTACAATTTCCCCTTGGGACCCAACAGCTAACCTACAGCTTAGGACATCCTCTCACGCTCATCGTTGGTCACAACCTAAGGAAGATAGGTGCCATGCATCTAGGAGGTTTTTCTAATACCTTTTAATTATTATGTTGAATGCAAATCATGTATGGATATGTGCTCAGACAAAAGAAACATCATCATCATGCATGGTGCATAAAGCATTCTTTCCATGAATTTCACTAGCGCGTACTGCGTTGAAAGGAGGCACCGAGCCATATGCTCATGCTACCATCCTCTTTATTTAAACAGTTCCCTATATGCCAAGTGCAATGCATAAATCAAATATTTTCTTTATCTTTCAGCGTTTGAGCTCCTCTTCATCCAACTCTTAGCATTTTGCATCATTAATCGGTTAGATAGGGTTTCTATGCATTTTTTCCTTTTAAAAAACCCCATAAATACGCACAAAACATAGAAACGGGGGGACAAACCGAGGCCAACCTCGTGCTTTGCCATCGTTATACATTGCACAAACATAGATATAATTTTCCCTAATTTTTCTCAGTCCGTTTTCCATTTTTTCCTATTTTTATCCCCATTTTTTTCATTTTTGGGTATTTTCCCCTATTTTCCTTTAATAAATAATGACTGAAAATGAAATTTGATTGTGGGCTATGTCCCTTAGATTCATTGATAGCAAAAACTCAGATTTAGTTGGTGTGACATATCATATTTCTCATTTATATAGCAAAAATCCCTATTTTACCCTTAAAATGCATGTTTTTCATGTATTTTGACACTAATTCCGGCCATGTAGCCTTATATTTTCTGATTTTCAGGTTGCAAACAGTTGAAACTCATGGAAAACAATATCATAATGAACTTTGATCCCATATGAACAAAGTTTCATAAAGCAAATGGCATAAAAAGATCATTTTTCTTTATAAAAATAGCATTACCGCTTATTTTCAGGTCTCGGTTTCTTGGTCTTGATTACGGGGCTGATTTCCAACATGCATTTAATGCTCATCATCTTCAAGAATAGCACTCTTTATGTCTTCATCCATCCGGAAGCAATCCAGTCTCATCCGAACAAGCTTTCCTCCATCATTCTTCATTGTCTTCTTCCACACAAGATCAGCCCCTTAAGGGAGAGAGAGGGAGGAGAGAGAAATACTAAAATCAGAAATCTTCATCCATGCCATCATTGCGTGAGCAAGAGGTGGCGATATGATCAGCATACAGGAGGGAATCAAGGGCCAATGTCGGTCAAGGGGGTTGCATTGAGGCTGCATGATCCATCTCCAAGAAGTGGGCGCAAATTTTAGCGCCTGTCTGGTCACATTTTCTTCATCTCTCCTCTCTCCATGATTTGAATGTTTGATGTCATGTGGTATAAAATGTCTTGGGCTCCCAAAGGCCACCATTCATTTGGCCAAAAAGAAGTCCACCCTTTCGCATCTTGACCGTTTGTTGGCCATTTCCCCGTCCGGTGTCCAAATCGAGTGCTGTAAATTTCTGCGCGTCTGGCTTGACATCCCGCATTGGCGGGCAACTCCTGACAACCCGCACAGAAGTTTGAAAAATTATCAAAAATCAACAAGTGTCGTCGGGCGCCTTTTAAGAGTCGTATTTCACTTGGTGCTTAAAATCGTCCTAGTTGGAGCCGCCGCCTTCGATGTTGAATATATTTTCCTTGATATTTGTAATTTTTGCCTATTTTTAAGCACTTCTCGGCATCAAAACTCCGCTCTCATTGGTGACCATGGGATAGGGTGACTCAGCCCGTCCAATCCCACAACAGATCTGCACAAAACAACCAAAGAAAGTATCAAGCTGATACAAAATAGATACATACTAAAACACAGCACAGTGCTCATCCTACCCCTAACAAAGCCAAGGCATGACATCCACAAGGAGTAGGCCTAGCATAATCTGATGGAAGGCCCGAAGCTAGTCACTAACCAATTGCTCCAACATGGTCAAACTAAAAAGATTTATCAAAGAGGTTGCCCTATGTGGTGGCCT
This sequence comes from Lygodium microphyllum, assembly GCF_053477565.2. Classification (NCBI taxonomy): domain Eukaryota; kingdom Viridiplantae; phylum Streptophyta; class Polypodiopsida; order Schizaeales; family Lygodiaceae; genus Lygodium; species Lygodium microphyllum. The sequence continues at coordinate 33,142,552 of NC_141141.1, forward strand.
GAACTACCTACCTAACTAAGGACAACACAACAAGGAGCTCCTACTAGGCGAGGACTCCTATAGGCTGATCAAGAAGTATTTTCTTTTAGCACATTTCTTCTTTTAGGTTTTTATTTTTCCATACTTAGGCATGTAAAAAGGAGGGAGCTGAGCGTAGTGACCCAAGGAGAACAGGGCATCGGCCTCAGGTCCTGTCTCGGTACCCAAGAACGTACCAACAAGCCCTTGCAAGGCGACACTTAATCCTTTTTTGACGCTCACTTTTATTTTCGCTCCAACCTTCCTTACTTCCTGTTTTCCAACAAGTAGCCACCCCTAGGAAGACAAGGCATCGGCCCCGGGTCTGACTCATCCCTAGGAACCTACTAGGCCTTCGCAAGGCGATGATCAACTGCTCATAAATTTTTGTTTCTTTTCTTGTCTGGTTTTATAGGGGCTAGAACCCCTTTTTACACACCTCTGTATATTTTTATTTTCTTTAAGATATTTAGGGTTTTGTTTCATCATCATTATTTTCTTCTGGCAGGCTTCTCTAACTGCCTCACAACTAACAAGAACTCCTAGAACGGCTGCCTAGCAGGCTAGCAGAACAGGGTCACTAGGACTCCCTTCTAAAACAGGTCTTTCAATGCTTGACAATGTCTTAACAAGAGGTAACGACGACTCAGACCTCCCTTTAGATATACTTAACCTAAACCTGGGACTTCATGCCTTGGACGCCAGTCCCCAAAAAGAAAGAAAGACCCGCTTACAAGTACATAGACATATATAGCATAAAACCATGGTACTCATAAAGGAAAGATATCACCTGGATAGGGCCACAAGAAGCTCCCACGGTACTCATAAAGAAAAGATTACACCTGGATAGGGCCACGAGAAACTCCCACGCAACAAAAGGCTCCTTCCAAGCTCTTCTTCGAACCTGTCTAGCACAGAACTAAAACAAAAAACCATTAATTACACTTGCACTAAATAGACAACTAGCCCTCTTGACCTAATGAAATAAAGCACTTCACCACAAAACTTAATTGTTGAGATATCGAGCTCCACTCGTGATACGCCAGGGTGACCATTGTGCATTTATGTCACCGACGTGTTAGTTGCAGACGCGGTTGGTACACCGCCCCTGAATAATAGCTACACGATAGCTATCCTTATCTACTCTAGTTTGTGGCTCAGTTAGTATGCCACCTTAGTTAGTTGAGTTTGGTTTGAGACCCATATATACAGGGTTCTTCTATTTCTTTGTAAGAGAGTTCATTTGGCTTACACAAGTAAGAAGAGGAAAACTGTTTTCAGCCTCCACCCTTGTGTGTCTTCCCCCATTGTGCAAGCAAGAAAGCTTCAAGCGAGACTCCTTCCTTCTCTCCCACAATCTTGACATGGTATCAGAGCCTTGTTCGTGGTAAGGAGCTCAAGAAAGCAAGCCAAGCTCGCGGTGGTCTGGTAAGAGGAGCAGTGTTGCTTTCATTTCCTGTTTTGGGAGCAGATCTCTGCAGGTAGCACAGCCGGAAATTGCAGGAGTGCATTGTCTCAGGTTGAGACGCCCTTCGCGGTGAAGCAAGAGGGCAGTATATGCTGCGGGAGAGGGCTTTAGCCCTTGGCGACCTTGTTTTTTTTATTTGAGGCCATTTCGGGGCCTGTTTTGCAGACGGAAGTTTTCTGCACGCACTCAGGAAAAGGCTCAGTTTTATGCTGTGCGACCACTGTTCTACAGGTCGGTGAAAAGTTACTGTAGAAATTGCATCGTATGCTTGAGCGCAGAGACATTGGGAGTTTCAGAATCATCCTTGGTTCCTGTTTATGCAAAATCGTCACTAGGAAGCGACTGTGTGGTCAAATACCACTTTCGCCAGTTTTGGAGATTTGCCCTTGTGAGGGTGAAGCTGTGTTTTTTTTGCAGTGACAGAATTTCTTGCAGTATTCTGTAATGGCGTCTGATTCTCTTTCACAGATTGTCACTGAAAAGCTTGACAAGAACAACTTCCAGGCATGGAAGTTTAGAATGACGAATTTCCTTATGGGAAAAGGATATTGGGAATTTGTTGCAGGAAATGAAGAAGAACCAGTTCTTCCTGATGTTCCCAATCAACAACAAATGCAGGCATTTAAAACATGGCATGAGAGAGCCAGGAAAGTTATGTATTGGCTGTCTATCAGTATTTCAGACTCTATGATTGTGCATATTCAGGATGCAAGTACGCCAAAGGAGGCATGGGATACTTTGTCAAAAATGTATAGCACAAATACGCAAGCCAGGAAAATGCAGCTCAAGCAAGAGTTGCATAATGTGCAAAGAGAAAGTATGAGCATCAACGACTACCACATGAAGGTGAAGAAGATTGCAGATGCACTTGCTTCCATTGGGTCGCCAGTGGAAGATGATGATTTAGTTTCCGTGACCTTGAATGGTCTAGGAAAGGATTATGCACAGTTTCGGACATCCATTTCAGTTCGTGAAAGATTTCCTGATTTTGAGGAGTTGATTGCTCTTCTAATTTCTGAGGAACAGAGAAATGGTGGTGCATCTTCTTCAGGAGGAACTTCAAAAGAAGCTGTCTTCTACTCAAATGCTGGAAGAGGTAGAGGCAGAGGTAGAGGAGGCCGATTTGGAGGCCGTGGCAGAAATCAAAATATGCAGCAAACTCAAGAAAACCAGTCCTATGGAGGAGGACGTGGTAACTCTAGAGGCAGGGGGAGCCAAAGAGGTCGTGGTGGATGGCAAAGAGGCCAAAATGCAAACAGTAATGTTGAATGCTACTATTGTGGTAAAATGGGTCATATGGCTAAAGACTGCTATAAAAAGCAGAATGACATCATGAATGGAAAACTGCAACAAGGAAATTATGCATCCTCTAGTAGACAGGGTGATGACAGAAATGAGCATCTGTTTATGGTGCAGCACATGAACAATTCTGTGACAAGTGCAGAAGAAAGCAACGATGTATGGTATGTTGACTCAGGTGCATCAAACCACATGACAGGTCATGCAGAATGGATGGAGGATGCAAGGAAAATGGAAAAACCAGGATTTGTGGAGACTGGTGATGATACTGCACATCCTATTGTGCAGATTGGAAAAATTCCCTTGTCTATGCAGGGTGGGAAAAAGAAATACCTGTCCGATGTATTTCATGTCCCGAATATTACCAAGAATCTGGTTTCAGTTGGTCAAATGGTTGAACAGGGCTTGCAGGTCAGATTTAATCCTCATGGATGCTTTGTTGAGGATATGAAAAATAAAGGTCGCTTGATAGCAAAAGGAAAGAAGAAGGGCAGAATGTTTACATTGGATGCAGACATGTCTGAATTGAGTGCAGCAATGTTTGCACATGGGACCGGTGTAGTTGCAGATATTGATATCTGGCATAAACGCATTGGTCATGTTAATGTACAGCGACTTAAATCAATGCAGGCCCAAAATATTGTTGCAGGATTGCCAAAATTCAAGGTTGCAGAAATGCATAAGGTATGTGAAGCCTGTCAGTTTGGAAAACAGGCAAGGAAACCATTTCCTAGACATGTTCAAGAGAGTGAGAAGCCATTGGAATTAATTCACTCTGATGTGTGGACAACTAAAGCTGCATCTCTTGGAGGCTGTCATTATTTTGTCAGTTTTATTGATGACTATAGCAGAAAAGTTTGGGTGTATTTTATGAAAAAGAAAAGTGAAGTTTTTGGGCATTTCAAAACTCTTAAAGCTATGGTTGAAAAAGAAACAGGCTTGCAGATAAAATGCCTAAGGTCAGATGGAGGGGGAGAGTACCTCTCAAATGAGTTTGCAAAGTTCTTGCAGGAGCATGGCATAAAGCAGCAATATTCATGCAGTTATACCCCACAACAAAATGGAATTGCAGAAAGGAAAAACAGGCATATTGGAGAGGTATCTCGTGCCATGCTCAATGAAAAAGACTTGCCAGATTTTTATTGGGCTGAAGCAGTTGCTACAGCAGTCTACATAATGAACAGGACTCCCACTGCAGCAATACATGGAATGACTCCAGAGGAGAGGTATACTGGTAGGAAACCAGATATTTCTCATTTGAAAATTTTTGGTTGCATTGCCTATGTACATGTGCCAGATGAGCTGAGATCCAAGTTGGATCCAAAAGCTGAGAAGTGCATCTTTATTGGTTACTCTCTGCAGCAAAAAGGGTATAGATGCTATAACCCTTCTACTCGTAAGTTTACAGTGAGCAGAGATGTTATTTTTGATGAGATGAGTAGCTGGTATAGACCAGTAAATGTGATTGATGATGAAGATGCACAAAATGGTAATGCTACACAGAATTCACAGCAGCAGTCACAAAATATTAGTGGACCTGGAGCGTCCTCTAGCAGTGGTTCACATTCTTCGCCATGGACAGGCAGATTGAGATCAGGAGAATCTTCTCAAAGCAATGCAGATAGTGGTATGCAGGTATCACGAAAAGGAAAAGAGAAGGTTGATCAGCCCATGTTTGATGTGAATGCAGGTCACTCTTATGTAGATGGTGAATCCAGTGGCTCAGAACAGAGCATTGATGATGAGTTGGGTATTCCTTCTATTGTTACACCTGGAGTAAGGAAGACCAGGGATGTTTTGAGAGCACCTGGGAGTGAACCTACTTTGCGCAGGTCTACAAGAGCTAGGTATCCTGTGGATAGGCTGAAATATGATGGATTTACAGCCATTCACTATGCATATATGGTCAAAGTGATACAGGAACCAGAACCCACATCTTTTGAGCAAGCCATGGGAAAAGAAAAATGGGAGAAAGCCATGGATGAAGAAATGGATGCCTTGGAAGCAAATGCTACATGGGAGTTAGTACCTTTGCCTAAAGGTAAGAATGCAATTGGCTGTAAGTGGGTTTATAAGGTGAAGCACAATGCTGATGGTTCTGTGAACAGATACAAGGCAAGATTAGTAGTCAAGGGGTATGCACAAACATATGGCATTGACTATGAAGAAACATTTAGTCCGGTTGCAAGGATGGCAACCGTAAGAGCAGTCATTGCTATGGCTGCATCAAAGGGATGGTCTTTACATCAGATGGATGTAAAGAATGCCTTCTTGCATGGTGATTTGCAAGAAGAGGTCTATATGGAGCAGCCACCAGGTTATGTGCATGCTGTTCATCCTGAGTTTGTTTGCAGGTTGAAGAAAGCCTTGTATGGCTTGAAGCAAGCACCTAGAGCATGGTCTGACAAGATAGGACAGTATCTTGTCACTATTGGCTTTCAGATTTCCAAGGCAGATTTCTCACTTTATGTGAGAAAAACAGAGAAAGGTATTATGCTGCTTGTCATTTATGTTGATGATTTGATTATGACAGGTGACAGTGATGAAGATATCCTTCATGTGAAAATGCTATTGAAGCAGAAGTTTGAGATGAAGGATTTGGGAGAGCTGCGTTATTTCTTGGGCATTGAGGTGATTAGATCACCAAGTGGGATACAGCTCTTGCAGAGGCAGTATGGATTGGACATGCTGTCCAAATATGGGATGACAGGCTGTAAGCCTATTTCAGTTCCTTTGGAGCAGAATGTGAAGCTGAGCACAGATACAGGTGAGCTTCTAGAAGACCCTACTATGTACAGACGCATAGTAGGAAGTTTGATTTATATGACTATTACCAGGCCAGATTTGAGCTATGCTGTTGGATTGGTAAGTCAGTTTATGCAGGCTCCAAGGAAACCACATTTGGATGCGGCTAGACGCATACTCAGGTATGTGAAGTCCACATTGCAGTATGGACTATTTTATGAGACTGGGATTCAGATACAGCTGCATGGATACACTGATGCTGATTGGGCTGGTAGTATTTCTGATAGACGATCTACCAGTGGATATGTGTTCTCTTTTGGGAGTGCTGCAGTCACTTGGAGCAGCAAGAAACAGCCTACAGTCGCCTTGTCGAGCACAGAGGCTGAGTACAGGGGTGCAGCAATGGCTGCATGTGAGGTAGCTTGGTTACATAAGCTACTTTATGATATGCATCAGTCTACAGATGGGCCAGTTGTCATTTATTGTGACAACATGAGTAGTATACACTTGGCAAATAACCCAGTCTATCATGCTAGAACAAAGCACATTGAGGTGCATTATCACTATGTGCGAGAGAGGGTTTTACTAGGTCTTATTGATCTAGTTTATGTCAGCACAGAGGATCAGGTAGCTGACATATTCACGAAGGCTTTGGGCGCAGAGAAGTTGCGCAAGTTCAGAGACCTGCTTGGTGTGCAGGAATTGGGATTGAGCTCGAGGGGGAGTGTTGAGATATCGAGCTCCACTCGTGATACGCCAGGGTGACCATTGTGCATTTATGTCACCGACGTGTTAGTTGCAGACGCGGTTGGTACACCGCCCCTGAATAATAGCTACACGATAGCTATCCTTATCTACTCTAGTTTGTGGCTCAGTTAGTATGCCACCTTAGTTAGTTGAGTTTGGTTTGAGACCCATATATACAGGGTTCTTCTATTTCTTTGTAAGAGAGTTCATTTGGCTTACACAAGTAAGAAGAGGAAAACTGTTTTCAGCCTCCACCCTTGTGTGTCTTCCCCCATTGTGCAAGCAAGAAAGCTTCAAGCGAGACTCCTTCCTTCTCTCCCACAATCTTGACATTAATCGGCCCTCTTGGCCTAATGAAATAAAGCAGCAACACCTCGCAAAACGGGCCCTCTTGGCCTAACGAGATAAAATAGAATAGCACCTTCACATCCCTCCCCGAAATAACACGCATATACAATAATAGACTCCTTTCCAGGGAGGAAAACCCCAGGGCTCCCAGCCCTAAACTAAATGCATAAGGTAATGGCCCATCCCTCCTGCATATATAGCAAGAGGCATACACATAATATGTTGTCTAATCAGCCTATGGGTCTAGGATAATAATGGTAGATTGGTCTCGGCTACTCTTTGCATCACCCATATCAACTATCGTCTGCCATATATTGCATGCTCTGATAACATTCCCCACAAGCAACCGGGTCCTGTTCCATCATTGATAACAATATCCAAACTAGGATCACAATTGAAGAAGAGGTCTTCCACATAAGTAAGATTTGTCAGTGAATCTGCAAACTGATTCCAATAACATGGAATCAGCTGAAAAGACACTCTCAAACTCCTCAAGTAGGGTCATTGTAGTTCGATGATACATACAAAGAATGGGATTCTGCACTGTGTATGTCCCATCTAACTAATTTAGGATCAACTGGGAATCCCCTTTTACTAACAACCGACGAATACCACCTTGTTTGGCAGATACAAACCCATAATCAAGGCTTTATACTCCACCATATTGTTAGTGAATCCTACCCCGAGATAAGCAGCTAACTTCATTGTAACTCTACGTCGGGGATCTCGGATTACTACTCCAACACTTCCTTTTTTACTAGGGCCCTTGGATGCTCCGTCAAAATATAATATGTACATCCATAATGGGTTTACACAACCGGCCATCACGAACTCCTCTACTCGTAATTATGATAATCAAAATTTAGCATGTTAAGAGGATGAACTGACGGCTCCATCCCACTTTCTTCATTGAACTCAACAAGGATACTCGTCAACAGTCGTAAGTAGTGATGGCAGAAGACTTTGATCTCCCACACAAAGGTCCCGTCTTCTTGCTCAATCACTTTGTATCCTTTGCTCCACCAGATGAGTTTCTGCTGATGGTATCTCTGCTCCAGATATGGGTGCTCTAGATAAGGGATGAACCGCCCCATCAACAGACTTTAAAGCTCTTTTGCAGGTCTCAAATCATCCCCAGCATGGACCCGCAATGCATTTTCTTTGTATTAGCATACTTAGAAATAATAAGGTTTAATCTTATTAAGATTAACCTTATTATTAAACTCTACTCCCTGTAAATCAGCCAATAGAGCTGTAGACCTATTTTTCCCTAGCCTTCCAGCTTCCTTGGAAACAGCTCCCTATGCGCATCGTAGTATAGCACTAATTTCCCTTTTTTAAAGGTATATTTCTTCGCTCTAAGGTCATGCAACTGCTTCATCCGACGTTTAGCTACCTCCTGGTGTAATAAGCTCTGCAACTTCAGCTCATCCAGGTGGGCTATGGTCGTGAAACATTCAAAAAGGGAATCCTCATCTCCCAAAGAGTGGTTAATTGCAAATGGTATGGTTCGCAACTCAATCTCAAGGGGTAACACACACTCTTCCCTATAAACCAATTTAAATGGTGTATGGCCGGTAGCTTGCTTGAACGTTGTATTATACGCCCATACTGCCACATACAACTTCCTATCCTAGTCTCGTTTCTTCTCAAAGACTATCTTAGACAAGATCCCCACAAGCTACTTATTAGTACTTTCAACTTGTCTGTTTGCTTGCGGATTATAAGGAGTCGTTTTATTGTGCTTGATTTTCCAAGCTTTTGTCAGGATTTTGATCACTTTGTTCAAAAAATGGGTTCCACGGTTCGACACTAGTTCTTTCGGTGGACCAAAACGGCAGATAATCTGCTCTAAAAGGAAACTTGTAATCTTTTTTGCATTGTCCTGCATCGTCACCCGTGCTTCTGACCATTTTGTAAAATAATCAGTTGCTACTATAATGTACCTCTTCTGAGTAGTAGATGACAGGATGATAGGACCCACAAAGTCAATGCCCCACTTCTCAAATGGAAGGATAGCCATGATAGGCGTAAGTGGGCGTTTCCTATTCTCTCTACTGTCATGTCTTTGACAGGTATCACATTTCTTCACATACTCAAACGAATCTTGGAAGATGGACGGCCACCAATATCCAGCTCTTAAGGCTTTGTACGCCGTCAACCATCCCCCGAAGTGCCCTCCACATGCAGAGTCATGGCCTTCTTCCAAGATGAAAGGAACCTCGTGAGGCATCACACATCGGCGATAAATATCATCAACACCCTGCCAATATAGTGTTCCTGAAATCAAGGAAAACTTCAAAGCCTGTTGTTTGTTTTTCCTCTTTTCAGACTTTGATAAACCAGCTCCAATCTCTCCTGTTGCTAGATAATGTGTAATGGCAGTAAACCAAGATGGAATAGAAGCTGTATCAATTTTAAACATTTCTTCAATATCATTTCCTTCAGCCAAACTCTCTTTTGGCTCCCGAAAATCCACAAGGCATTCCACAATACCCTGCAACCTTGGTGGCTTACTCTTAATCTCATAATCGAACTCCTGCAAAGTGATTAACCACTTTGCCAAATGATCAGGCGGTTGTAGCTTGTTCATAAGCAATCTAAGCCCCTCCGCCTTCGTATAGAACACTACCTTTTCATAGAGGATGTAGTGGCTGAATTTCTTAGTCCCAAAGACCATCACAAGACACAACTTCTCCATATAGGTGTAGTTGATTTCTGAAATGCCCAATTTTCGACTAGCAAAAGCTATCGGATGATACCACTTTTCCTTCCAGATTTGGGCTAAACAGCAGCTGATACTATGCATGGTGGCTATGTTGAAAATATATAGAACACCTCGCCTCTTTTAGGTGCTTTTAAAACAGGTGCTTTTATTAGCTCCTGTTTCACATCCTCGAAAGCTACCTTACAAGGGTTGCTTCATTCAAATAGACAGCTAAAGGATAATAAGTTCGTTAATGCAACGTTCTTTCTGCCAAGGCATTTATAAACCTCCGATAGTACCTTATTGATGACAGAAAGCTATGAACCTCTTTCGCACTGTGTGGTGGACTCATAGCAACTATAACCTTGATCTTTTCAGGGGTCAGTTGCTATCCCTACTGAACTAACCACATGGCCTAGCAATAGCCCATAAGGCACTCCAAAGACACACTTCTGTGGGTTAAGAGCGATACAAAATTGTCTGCAATGCTCAAAGCATTTTCTTAAGATAACCAACATCCTTTCCCTTACAGTGGCTGCCCCAGGTCATCGATAAATACTTTCAACTCGTCTGGGGAGATGTCACCAAAGGTCTTGTTTGTTGTTTGTTGCCATGATCCAGGTGCATTGCACAAACCAAAGGCCATCATATGGTACGCAAAAGTACCAAAGACAGTAATGAAAGTCGTTTTCAACTTGTCCTCTTCTGCAATTGCCATCTTGTTATATCCTGCGAAGCAATCCATGAATGAATATATTTCCCTACCCGCTAATTGATCCAAAATCTGGTCAATAAATGGCAATGCGTAGTAATCCTTAACTGTCTGCTTATTTAGCTCCCTAAAATCCACACATAGTCGGATCAGGTTGTTTTTCTTCTTCCTAATAACAACGGGTGAAAACCATTCTATGTGTTGTACATGAAAGATTAAACCAGCTTTTCTTAACTTCTGTAACGCCTCAAACAGCCGGTTCCTCAATTCAAAAGGCATACGCCTTACTTTCTGATGCACAGGACGATTGCCTTCTTTTACAGGAATAGTATGAACAGCTAGGCTGGGAGGAATGACTCTCAGCTCATCATAACTCCAAGCAAAGATATCGCGGAATTCTTGGATCACGGACACATAGTCCTCCCTTTCTGCTGAACAGAGCATGGAACCTAATTTAATTGGCCGTGCATCATTCAACGTGCCAAGGTCCAACTCAATCACATCTGCATCTCTTATCCTATCTTGCGGCTCTATCGGCTCATTTAGAGTTATGTGATAGATATCCTCTGTAGTGGACCCCTCTTTAGATTCATCACTGGATGATGTCTCACTACCAGATGGATCCTCTACTGTTTCTGATTCAGTAGAAGATAAAGGAGCTCTCTCACTTTGAGGAGACTCAGGGTAAGCATCGACTATTACTCGATTAGCACCTCTACCCAGAACCACACGACCGGCGGGTATATCGACTTGACATCCTGTTGGTAAGATACAATGCCTACTTAGCAAAACTCGATAGCTAGGACGTCCTGCAAATCTTATCACCCTAAAGTCCAAGAAGCATTCTACACTTGCAACTGTAACATGGACTCTAGTAACACAACCTTCTGGTTGTCTTAGACTATCATCAGCCATTCTAAGAAGGGTGGAGCTATCCTTTTGGATGCCTAGATCCAACCTCTCCATCAACTCTGAACTCATGATATTGATGGAGGATCCAACGTCTACGATAGCATGTTCCACTAATATTCCATCCACATAAGCTGGAACCCTAGGGCAGTTCTTTTCAGCATGATCAAACCAATCTTCCCCTACTCATGCTATGCCCAACGGTTCTATGATATATCCAATACGCAAGATCTTCTTAAATTCCTTGCACAAGATCTTCTTAAATTCCTGGAGATAATTTAATCAACTGTAAGAGGTTTACATCTGGTTTGACCTCGCAAAGAGAACTTGCTAAATCAAAATCATGATAGGTAGCCAAAGCTCTCTTTTCTTGCCACACCATCCTCTCTTTTGGTCTGAGACTGGCTTTGGTGCTTCTTTTTTAGCTCTTGCCTTCTTTCTTGGCACTTTTTTATGTTTTTTAGGGTCACCTTTTTTGTCAACCGGCTTTAGCGGTCCCCCTTCTATGCTAGGATTCTGGACTTGCATCCCCTTATTCCCTTGTTTAGGGTTTCCCTCAACAGGTTTTGCATTATCTTTGTCAACCTCTTTAGCCTTTTGGCCTCTCGTCACGGCTCTTAAGTTAGAGGTTTCAGCATCATTGATTCGTACAGCCTCAATAAGGCTGACTCCGTGCCTTGTGGCAACTCTTCTACAGTGGCCTTTCCCCTCTGCAATATTTGTCTTGATGCATCATTCTGCTACAAGTTATTTCCTTGCGCTCTATGATTCACAGGGCCTGGCTCTTTGCTCCCTTGTTGGAGGAAACCAATCTTGCTCCAACAGGTAGCAGCTAAGTGGCTCGACTTCCCACAAATGTCACATTTCACATTTGGACAGTTTCTAGGGAAATGCTGTCCACCACACCACTTACAACTGAATCTTGAGGGTCCACCCTCTTCAAGGCGTCGACTCCCTATCAGATTCTGCTGCTTCTTCAAGAAATTAACGTTGATAGCTATTTGTCGATATTGTTCGGAAATCATGTCGGTATAATGCTTCATCATATCCTTAACTTCACCAAGGACATTAGATGCGCTCGACTCGTAGCCTCTATCGTCGACTCGTCGTTCCATTGGCCTAACAATCTGATTTGGCATTGGCTGTTGACCCACAGGAACAACATTAGAGTTTGAAACTTGGCCTCCGACATTTGGTGGAGCCAACTGACTTGCTATAGGCATAGTCACACTGGGGGGAGCTAGCAGCAAAAGTATATTCTGAACCATACTTCCTCTCCCATTAGGGCTAGTCGTAGGCATCCCTTGACTTCCATTTGTCAATGGTAGATTGCCTCTAGGTACTAAACCCATATTAACATTCATTCGAGAGGAGTAGGCCGTTTGTAATCGTGCTTCTACTCCCTCTGCCCATGTAATAGCGGTGTCTATATCTGCCAAGGCCACACTACTCAATTGTAAAGTATTACAATTGGGCAGCCAGTGGAATGGGAATGTAAGTTTGTAACTTACGAAACACTTCCTTAAGCTTCTCGGCATATGCTTTCACATTCTCATGAGGGTCTTGGCATGTTACATTCAAGACACGCAACCAATATTGGCCACCTCTTTCAGAGGCATATTCTCCTTGGAAAGATGCATAAAATTGATCAATTGTGATTATGGTTCTAGACTCTATGCTGTGATACCATATCGTAGCCCTTCCTTTTAACGTCATACTAAAGAACATCATGAGATGTCCCTCATCTTGGATGCGATAATTGAACATCAATCTTTGGAACTCACAAATAGGAAATTCTGCATCCTCTTCCGCTAACCCATTAAAAATGGGCAAGGGAACTCCTAAAGATGGTAAATCCGGCGTGCAATGGGTTGTGCCATGACGACAATCGGATTACCGATAGGAGCTTGAACTGACAGAATCACAGCCCCACTTGAAGTGGGTAGACTTGATGGAAAAGGGAAAGAACTTACGCTTCCTCCTGCACCTAAGGAACTATGTGGAGTAGTTGGGCTACTAAGACCACTGCTTCGTATGCGTACTGGGCTAATCCTTTGAGGAGAATAACGACTTACGATCTCTAACCGCCGTCTAGCCCTCTCAGCACATTTTGCTTTTTGTATTTGGGCTTGACGGTCCTTGTCAGAGATATAAACCAACTTTATTTTGGCCCTTAGAACCCTAGATTCGAGAACCACCACTTATTGGTGGCTCCCGACAGACGCACCACTGATGGGACCTAAAATAGGCTAGTACTGGCTATGGCACTAGCCAGACCTCATGCTCATGACACACAAACACCCTCATGGCCTCGCAGACCAGGAGCGTCAATCTAATGCTGAAGGACAAACTGCCCTAAAGCTTAATCTATGCGTTTATAGTTTATAGTCCAACATTTTCCTAAAACTCCTCAAAGGGAGAACCCAAAGTACATAGGCATAACGCCTCGTCACACACACATAGGAGGCACTCCACTGACTAATAGTCGGAGCCCCACTACAGCTCTCCTACATCGCAGGGATTGGCCCTTAGATGCACTGCTAGACATATAGAACATTTCCACACATACTCCTCTCAAGGTACCAATATTTCACATTCCAGGATGTACAATTCCTCACTACAATTTCCCCTTAGGACCCAACGGCTAACCTAAAGCTTAGGACATCCTCTCACGCTCATCGTTGGTCACAACCTAAGGAAGACAGGTGCCATGCATCCAGGAGGTTTTTTTGATACCTTTTAATTATTATGCTTAATGCAAATCATGTATCGCTATGTGCTCAGAAAAATAAAAGATCAGCATCGTGCATGGTGCATAAAGCATTCTTTCCATGAATTTCACTAGCGCGTATTGCGTTGAAAGGAGGCACCGAGCCATATGCTCATGCTACCATCCTCTTTATTTAAACCGTTTCCTATATGCCAAGTGCAATGCATAAATCAAATCTTTTCTTTATCTTTTAGTGTTTTAGTCCCTCTTCATCCAACTCTTAGCATTTTGCATCATTAATCGGTTAGATAGGGTTTCTATGCATTTTTCCCTTTAAAAAAACCTGATAAATACGCACAAAACATAGAAACAGGGGGACAAACCGAGGCCAACCTCGTGCTTTTCCATCGTTATACATTGCATAAAACGTAGATATAAATTTTCCTAATTTTTCTCAGCCTGTTTTTCATTTTCCATATTTTTAACCCCATTTTATCGATTTTTGGGTATTTTTTCTATTTTTCTTTAATAAATAATGACTGAAAATGAAAGTTGATTGTGGGTTGTGGCCCTTAGGTTTATTGACAACAAAAACTCAGATTTAATTGGTATGACATATCATATTTCTCATTTATAGAGCAAAAACCTCAATTTTACCCTTAAAACACCTGTTTTTCATGTATTTTGACACTAATTCCGGCCATGTAGCCTTATATTTTCTGATTTTCAGGTTTCAAACAATTGAAACTCATGGAAAACAATATCATAATGAACTTTCATCCCATATGAACAAAGTTTCATAAAGCAAATGGCATAAAAAGATCATTTTTCTTTATAAAAATATCATTACCGATTATTTTCAAGTCTCAGTTTCTTGGTCTTGATTACGGGGCTGATTTCCAACATGCATTTAATGCTCAGCATCTTCAAGAACAACAATCTTCATGTCTTCATCCATCTGGAAGCAATCCGGTCTCATCCGGACAAGGTTTCCTCCATCATTCTTCATTGTCTTCTTCCACACACGAACAACCCCTTAAGGGAGAGACATGGAGGAGAGAGAAAGATTAAAATCGGAAATCTTCATCCAGGCCATCACTGCGCAAGTGAGAGGCGACAATATGATCAGCATATAGGACGGAATCGAGGGCCAATGTCAGTCAGGGGGGTTGCATGGAGGCTGCATGATCCATCTCCAAGAAGTGGGCGCAAATTTTGGCACCTGTCTGGTCACGTTTTCTTCATCCCTCCTCTCTCCACAATTTGCATGTTTGATGTCATGTGGTATAAAATGTCTTGGGCTCCCAAAGGCCACCACTCATTTGGCCAAAAAGAAGTCCATCCTTTCGCATCTTGATCGTTTGTTGGCCATTTCCCCGTCCGGTGTCCAAATCGAGTGCTGTAAATTTCTATGCATCCGGCTTGACATTACACATTGGCTAGAAACTCTTGACAACCCGCAAAATAGTCTGAAAAATTATCAAAAATCAACAAGTGTCGCTCGGGTGCCTTTTAAGAGTCGTATTTCACTTGGTGCTTAAAATCGTCCTAGTTGGAGCCGCCGCCTTCGATGATGAATATTTTTCCCTTGATATTCGTAATTTTTGGCTATTTTTAAGCACTTCTCGGCATCAAAATTCCGGTCTCATTGGTGACTACGGGATAGGGCGACTTAGCCCGTCCAATCCCACAACAGATCGCATAAAACAACCAAAGGAAGCATCAAGCTGATACAAAATAGATACATACTAAAACACAGCACAGTGCTCACCCTACCCCTGACAAAACCAAGGCATGACATCCACAAGGAGTAGGCCTAGCATAATCTGATGGAAGGTCCGAAGCTAGTCACTAACCAACTGCTCCAACATGGTCAAACTAAAAAGAACTATCAAAGAGGTTTCCCTAAGTGGTTGCGTGAACTACCTACTTAACTAAGGACAACACAACCAGGAGCTCCTACTAGCCGAGGACTCCTATAGCCTGATCAAGAAGTATTTTCTTTTCGCACATTTCTTCTTTTAGGTTTTTATTTTCCCATACTTGGGCATGTAAAAAGGAGGGAGCTAAGCGTAGTGACCCAAGGAGAACAGGGCATCGGCCTCAGGTCCTGTCTCGGTACCCAAGAACCTACCAAGCTCTCGCAAGGCGACACTTAATCCTTTTTTTATGCTCACTTTTATTTTCGCTCCAACCTTTCTTACTTCTTGTTTTCCAACAAGAAGCCACCCCTAGGAAGACAAGGCATCGGCCCCAGGTCTGACTCGTCCCCAGGAACCTACCGGGCCTTCGCAAGGCGATGATCAACTACTCATAAATTTTTGTTTCTTTTCTTGTCTAGTTTTATAGGGGTTAGAACCCCTTTTTCCACACCTCTGTATATTTTTATTTTCTTTAAGATATTTAGGGTTTTCTTTCATAATCATTATTTTCTTATGGCAGGCTTCTCTAACTGCCTCACAACTAACAAGAACTCCTAGGACAGCTGCCTAGCAGGCTAGCAGAACAGGGTCACTAGGACTCCCTTCTAAAACAGGTCTTTCAATGCTTGACAATGTCTTTACAGGAGGCAATGACGACTCAGACCTCCCTTTAGACATACTTAACCTAAACCTGGGACTTCATGCCTTGGACGCCAGTCCCCAACAAGAAAGAAAGACCCCCTTACAAGTACACGGACATATATAGCATAGAACCACGGTACTCATAAAGGAAAGATATCACCTAGATAGGGCTACGAGAAGCTCCCACACAACAAAAGGCTCCTTCCAAGCTCTTCTTCGAACCTGTCTAGCACAGAACTAAAACAAAAAACCATTAACTGCACCTGTACTAAACAGACAACTGGCCCTCTTGACCTAATGAAACAAAGCACTTCACCACAAAACTTAATCGGCCCTCTTGGCCTAATGAAATAAAGCAGCAACACCTCACAAAACGGGCCCTCTTGGCCTAACGAGATAAAACAGAATAGCACCTACACATCCCTCCCCGAAATAACACACATATACAATAATAGACTCCTTTCCAAGGAGGAAAACCCCAGGGCTCCCAGCCCTAAACTAAATGCATAAGGTTATGACCCATCCCTCCTGCATATATAGCAAGAGGCGTACGCATAATATGTTGTCTAATCAGCCTATGGGTCCACGATAATAACGATAGATTGGTCTCGGCTACTCTTTGCATCACCCATATCAACCATCGTCTACCATATATTGCATGCTCTGATAACATTCCCCACAAGCAACTGGGTCCTGTTCCATCATTGATAACAATATCCAAACTAGGACCACAATTGAAGAAGAGGTCTTTCTCATAAGCAAGATTTGCCAATGAATCTGCAAACTGATTCCAATAACATGGAATCAGCTAAGAAGACACTCTCAAACTCCTCAAGTAGGGTCATTGTAGTTCGATGATACATACAAAGAATGGGATTCCACACTGTGTATGTCCCATCTAACTAATTCAGGATCAACTGGGAATCCCCTTTTACTAACAACCGACGAATACCACCTTGTTTGGCAATATGCAATCCCATAATCAAGGCTTTATACTCCACCATATTGTTAGTGAATCCTACCCCGAGATAAGCAGCTAACTTCATTGTAACTCTACGTCGGGGATCTTGGATTACTACTCCAACACTTCCTTTTTTACTAGGGCCCCTGGATGCTCCGTCAAAATATAATATGTACATCCATAATGGGTTTACACAGTCGGCCATCATGAACTCCTCTACTCGTAATTATGATAATCAAAATTTAGCATGTTAAGAGGATGAACTGACGGCTCCATCCCACCTTCTTCATTGAACTCAACAAGGATACTCGTCAGCAATCGTAAGTAGTGATGGCAGAAGACTTTGATCTCCCACACAAAGGTCCCGTCTTCTTGCTCAATCACTTTGTATCCTTTTCTCCACCAGATGAGTTTCCCCTGATGGTATCTCTCCTCCAGATATGGGTGCTCCAGATAAGGGATTAACTGCCCCATCAACCGACTTTAAAGCTCTTTTGCAGGTCTCAAATCATCCCCAGCATGGACCTGCAATGCATTTTCTTTGTATTAGCATACTTAGAAATAATAAGGTTTAATCTTATTAAGATTAACCTTATTATTAAACTCTACTCCCTGTAAATCAGCCAATAGAGCTGTAGATCTATCTTTCCCTAGCCTCACAATCTTGTAGGGGCCATCCCATTTAGGTTCCAGCTTCCCTGGAAACATCTCCCTATGCGCATCGTAGTACAGCACTAATTGCCCTTTTTTAAAGGTATATTTCTTCGCTCTAAGGTCATGCAAGTGCTTCATCCGACGTTTAGCTACCTCTTGGTGTAATAAGCTCTGCAATTTCAGCTCATCCAAGTGGGCTATGGTCGTGAAATGTTCAAAAAGGGAATCCTCATCTCCCAAAGAGTGGTTAATTGCAAACCGTATGGTTGGCAACTCAATCTCGAGGGATAACACACACTCTTCCCTATAAACCAATTTAAAAAGGAGTATGGCCGGTAGCTCGCTTGAACGTTGTATTATACACCCATACTGCCACATACAACTTCATATCCCAGTCTCGTTTCTTCTCAGAGATTATCTTAGACAAGATCCCCACAAGTTGCTTATTAGTACTTTCAACTTGTCCGTTTGCTTGCGGATTATAAGGAGTTGTTTTATTGTGCTTGATTTGCCAAGCTTCTGTCGGCTTTTGATCACTTTGTTCAAAAAATGAGTTCCACGGTCCAGAACTAGTTCTTTCAGTAGACCAAAACGGTAGATAATCTGCTCTAAAAGAAAACTTGCAGCATTTTTTGCATTGTCCTACCTCGTCGCCCGCGCTTCTGACCATTTTGTAAAATAATCAGTTGCTACTATAATGTACCTCTTCTGAGTAGTAGGCGACGGGGTGATAGGACCCACAAAGTCAATGCCCCACTTCTCAAATGGAAGGATAGCCATGATAGGCGTAAGTGGGCGTTTCCTATTCTCTCTACTGTCATGTCTTTGACAGGTATCACATTTCTTCACATACTCAAAGGAATCTTGGAAGATGGATGGCCACCAATATCTAGCTCTAAGGCTTTCTACGCCGTCAACCATCTCGCGAAGTGCCCTCCACATGCAGAGTCATGGCACTCTTCCAAGATGAAAGGAACCTCGTCAGGCATCACACATCGGCGATAAATATCATCAACACCCTGCTGATATAGTGTTCCTGCGTTCAAGGAAAACTTCAAAGCATGTTGTTTGATTTTCCTCGTTTTAGACTTTGATAAACGTGCTTTAGTCTCTCCTGTTGATAGATAATGCATAATAGCAGCATACCAAGATGGAATAGAAGCTGTATCAATTTTAAACATTTCTTCAATATCACTTCCTTAGCCAAAACCTCTTTTGGCTCCCCAAAATCCACAAGGCATTCCACAATATCCTGCAACCTTGGTGGCTTACTCTTAATCTCATAATTGAACTGCTACAAAGTGATTAACCGCTTTGCCAAACGATCAGGCGGTTGTAGCTTGTTCATAAGCAATCTAAGCCCCTCCGCCTTCGTATAGAACACTACCTTTTCATAGAGGATGTAGTGCCTGAATTTCTTAGTCCCAAAGACTATCCAAGGCACAACTTCTCCATGTAGGTGTAGTTGATTTTTGAAATGCCCAATTTCTGACTAGGAAAAGCTATCGGATGATACCACTTTTCCTCCCAGATTTGGGCTAAATAATAGGTACTATGCATGGTGACTGTGCTGAAAATATATAGAACACCTTGCCTCTTTTAGGTGCTTTGAAAACGAGTGCTTTTACTAGCTCCTATTTCACATCCTCGAAAGCTACCTTACAAGGGTCGCTCCATTCAAATAGACAGCTAAAGGATAATAAGTTCGTTAATGGAAACATTCTTTCTGCCAAGGCATGTATAAACCTCCGATAGTACCCTATTTATGAACCTCTTTGGAGTGCGTGGTGGACTCATAGCAACTATAACCTTGATATTTTCAGGGGTCAGTTTTGCTATCCCTACTAAACTGACCACATGGCCTAGCAATAGCCCATAAGGTACTCCAAAGACACACTTTCGTGGGTTAAGAGCGATACAAAATTGTGTGCAACGCTCAAAGCATTTTCTTAAGATAACCAACATCCTTTCCCTTACAGTGTGGCTGCCCCTAGGTCATCGATAAATAATTTTAGCTCGTCTGCGGAGATGTCACCAAAGGTCTTGTCTACTATTTGTTGCCATGATCCAAGTGCATTGCACAAACCAAAGGCCATCATATGGTACGCAAAAGTACCAAAGGCGTTAATGAAAGTCGTTTTCAACTTGTCCTCTTCTGCAATTGCCATCTTGTTATATCCTGTGAAGCAATCCATGAATGAATATATTTCCCTACCCGCTAATTGATCCAAAATCTGGTCAATAAATGGCAACGCGTAGTAACTCTTAATTGTTTGCTTATTTAGCTCCCTAAAATCCACACATAGTCAGATCTGGTTGTTTTTCTTCTTCCTGATAACAACGGGTGAAAACCATTCTATGTGTTGTACAGGAAAGATTAAACCAGCTTTTCTTAACTTCTGTAACGCCTGAAATAGCCGGTTCCTCAATTCAAAAGGCATACGCCTTACTTTCTGATGCACAGGACGACTGCCTTCTTTTACAATAATAGTATGAACAGCTAGGCTGGGAGGAATGCCTCTCAGCTCATCATAACTCCAAGCAAAGATATCGCGGAATTCTTGGATCACGGACACATAGTCCTCCCTTTCTGCTGAACAGAGCATGGAACCTAATTTAATTGGCCGCGCATCATTCAACGTGCCAAGGTCCAACTCAATCACATCCGCATCTCTTATCCTATCTTGCGGCTCTATCGGCTCATTTAGAGTTATGTGATAGATATCCTCTGTAGTGGACCCCTCTTTAGATTCATCACTGGATGATGTCTCACTACCAGATGGATCCTCTGCTGTTTCTAATTCAGTAGAAGATAAAGAAGCTCTCTCACTTTTTGGAGACTCTGTCAAGATTGTGGGAGAGAAGGAAGGAGTCTCACTTGTAGCTTTCTTGCTTGCACAATGGGGGAATACACACAGAGGTGAAGGCTGAAAACAGTTTTCCTCTTCTTAGTTGTGTAAGCCAAAAGAACTCTCATACAAAGAAATAGAAGAACCCTATATATGGGTCGTAAACCAAACTCAACTAACTAAGGTGGCATACTAACAGAGCCACGAACTAGAGTAGATAAGGATAGCTGTCATGTAGCTATTATTCATGGGCGGTGTACCAACCGCGTTTGCAACTGACAAGTCGGTGACATAAATACACAATGGTCACCCTGGCGTATCACGAGTGGAGCTCGATATCTCATCACTCCCCCTCGAGCTCAATCCCAATTCTTGCACACCAAACAGGTCTCTGAACTTGTGCAGCTTCTCTGTGCCCAATGCCTTTGTGAATATGTCAGCTACCTGATCCTTTGTGCTGACATAAACTAGATCAATAAGACCTAGTAAAACCCTCTCTCGCACATAGTGATAATGCACCTCAATGTGCTTTGTTCTAGCATGATAGACTGGGTTATTTGCCAAGTGTATACTACTCATGTTGTCACAATAAATGACAACTGGACCATTTGTAGACTGATGCATATCATAAAATAGCTTATGCAACCAAGCTACCTCACATGCAGCCATTGCTGCACCCCTGTACTCAGCCTCTGTGCTTGACAAGGCAACTATAGGCTGTTTCTTGCTGCTCCAAATGACTGCAACACTCCCAAAAGAGAACACATATCCACTAGTAGATCGTCTATCAGAAATACTACCAGCCCAATCAGCATCAGTGTATCAATGCAACTGTATCTGAACCCCAGTCTCATAAAAAAGTCCATACTGCAATGTGGACTTCACATGCCTGAGTATGCGTCTAGCCGCATCCAAATGGGGTTTCCTTGGAGCCTCCATAAACTAACTTACCAATCCAACAGCATAGCTCAAATCTGGCCTGGTAATAGTCATATAAATCAAACTTCCTACTATGCGTCTGTACATAGTAGGGTCTTCTAGAAGCCCACCTGCATCTGTGCTCAGCTTCACATTCTGCTCCAAAGGAACTGAAATAGGCTTATAGCCTATCATCCCATGTTTGGACAGCATGTCCAATCCATACTGCCTCTGCAAGAGCTGTATCCCACTTGGTGATCTAATCACCTCAATGCCCAAGAAATAACGCAGCTCTCCCAAATCCTTCATCTCAAACTTCTGCTTCAATAGCATTTTCACATGAAGGATATCTTCATCACTGTCACCTGTCATAATCAAATCATCAACATAAATGACAAGTAGCATAATACCTTTCTCTATTTTTCTCACATAAAGTGAGAAATCTGCCTTGGAAATCTGAAAGCCAATAGTCACAAGATACTTTCCTATCTTGTCAAACCATGCTCTAGGTGCTTGCTTCAAGCCATACAAGGCTTTCTTCAACCTGCAAACAAACTCAGGATGAACAGCATGCACATAACCTGGTGGCTGCTCCATATAGACCTCTTCTTGCAAATCACCATGCAAGAAGGCATCATTTACATCCATCTGATGTAAAGACCATCCCTTTGATGCATCCATAGCAATGACTGCTCTTACGGTTTCCATCCTTGCAACCGGACTGAATGTTTCTTCATAGTCAATGCCATATGTTTGTGCATACCCCTTGACTACTAATCTTGCCTTGTATCTGTTCACAGGACCATCTGCATTGTGCTTCACCTTATAAACCCACTTACAACCAATTGCATTTTTACCTTTAGGCAAAGGTACCAATTCCCATGTAGCATTTGCTTCCAAGGCATCCATTTCTTCATCCATGGCTTTCTCCCATTTTCTTTTCCCATGGCTTGCTCAAAAGAAGTGGGTTCTAGTTCTTATATCACTTTGACCATATATGCATAGTGAATGGCTGTAAATCCATCATATTTCAGCCTATCCACAGGATACCTAGCTCTCGTAGACCTACGCAAAGTAGATTCACTCCTAGATGCTCTCAAAACATCCCTGGTCTTCCTTACTCCAGGTGTAACAATAGAAGGAATACCCAACTCATCATCAATGCTTTGTTCTGAGCCACTGGATTCACCATCTGCATAAGAGTGACCTGCATTCACATCAAACATGGGCTAATCAACCTTCTCTTTTCCTTTTCGTGATACCTGCATACCACTATCAGCATTGCTTTGAGAAGATTCTCCTAATCTCAATCTGCCTGTCCATGGCGAAGAATGTGAACCACTGCTAGAGGATTCTCCAAGTCCACTAATATTTTGTGACTGCTGCTATGAATTCTGTGCATCATTACCATTTTGTGCATCTACATCATCAATCACATTTATTGGTTTATACCAGCTACTCATCTCATAAAAAACAACATCTCTGCTCACTATAAACTTACGAGTAGAAGGGTTATAGCATCTATACCCTTTTTGCTGCAGAGAGTAACCAATAAAGATGCACTTCTCAGCTTTTGGATCCAACTTGGATCTCAACTCATCTGGCACATGTACATAGGCAATGCAACCAAAAATTTTCAAATGAGAAATATCTGGTTTCCTACCAGTATACCTCTCCTCTGGAGTCATTCCATGTATTGCTGCACTGGGAGTCTTGTTCATTATGTAGACTGCTGTAGCAACTGCTTCAGCCCAATAAAAATCTGGCAAGTCTTTTTCATTGAGCATGGCACGAGATACCTCTCCAATATGCCTGTTTTTCCTTTTTGCAATTCCATTTTGTTGTGGGGTATGACTGTATGAATATTGCTGCTTTATGCCATGCTCCTGTAGGAACCTTGCAAACTCATTTGAGAGGTACTCTCCCCCTCCATCTGACCTTAGGCATTTTATCTGCAGGCCTGTTTCTTTTTCAACCATTGCTTTAAGAGTTTTGAAATGCCCAAAAACTTCACTTTTCTTTTTCATAAAATACACCCAAACTTTTCTGCTATAGTCATCAATAAAACTGACAAAATAATGACAGCCTCCAAGAGATGCAGCTTTAGTTGTCCACAGATCAGAGTGGATTAATTCCAATGGCTTCTCACTCTCTTGAACATGTCTAGGAAATGGTTTCCTTGCCTGTTTTCCAAACTGACAGGCTTCACATACCTTATGCATTTCTGCAACCTTGAATTTCGGCAAACCTGCAATAATATTTTGGGCCTACATTGATTTAAGTCGTTGTACATTAACATGACCAATGTGTTTATGCCAGATATCAATATCTGCAACTACACCGGTCCCATGTGCAAACATTGCTGCACTCAATTCAGACATGTCTGCATCCAATGTAAACATTCTGCCCTTCTTCTTTCCTTTTGCTATCAAGCGACCTTTATTTTTCATATCCTCAACAAAGCATCCATGAGGATTAAATTTGACCTGCAAGCCCTGCTCAACCATTTGACCAACAGAAACCAGATTCTTGGTGATATTTGGGACATGAAATACATCGGACAGGTATTTCTTTTTCCCATCCTGCATAGACAAAGGAATTTTTCCAATCTGCACAATAGGATGTGCAATATCATCACTAGTCTCCACAAATCCTGGTTTTTCCATTTTTCTTGCATCCTCCATCCATTCTGCATGACCTGTCATGTGGTTTGATGCACCTGAGTCAACATACCATACATCATTGCTTTCTTCTGCACTTGTCACTGAATTGTTCATGTGCTGCACCATAAACAAATGCTCATTTCTATCATCACCCTGTCTACTAGAAGATGCATAATTCCCTTGTTGTAGTTTTCCATTCATGATGTCATTCTGCTTTTTATAGTAGTCTTTAGCCATATGACCCATTTTACCACAGTAGTAGCATTCAACATTACTGTTTGCATTTTGGCCTCTTTGCCATCCACCACGACCTCTTTGGCTCCCCCTGCCTCTAGAGTTACCACGTCCTCCTCCATAGGACTGGTTTTCTTGAGTTTGCTGCATATTGTGATTTCTGCCACGGCCTCCAAATCGGCCTCCTCTACCTCTGCCTCTACCTCTTCCAGCATTTGAGTAGAAGACAGCTTCTTTTGAAGTTCCTCCTAAAGAAGATGCACCACCATTTCTCTGCTCCTCAGAAATTAGAAGAGCAATCAACTCCTCAAAATCAGGAAATCTTTCACGGACGGAAATGGATGTTTGAAACTGTGCATAATCCTTTCCTAGACCATTCAAGGTCACAGAAACTAAATCATCATCTTCCACTGGCGACCCAATGGAAGCAAGTGCATCTGCAATCTTCTTCACCTTCATGTGGTAGTCATTGATGCTCATATTTTCTCTTTGCACATTATGCAACTCTTGCTTGAGCTGCATTTTCCTGGCTTGCGTATTTGTGCTATACATTTTTGACAAAGTATCCCATGCCTCCTTTGGCGTACTTGCATCTTGAATATGCACAATCATAGAGTCTGAAATGCTGATAGATAGCCAGTACATAACTTTCCTGGCTCTCTCATGCCATGCTTTAAATGCTTGCATTTGCTGTCGATTGGGAACATCAGGAAGAACTGGTTCTTCTTCATTTCCTGCAACAAATTCCCAATATCCTTTTCCCATAAGGAAATTCCTCATTCTAAACTTCCATGCTTGGAAGTTATTCTTGTTAAGCTTTTCAGTGACAATCTGTGAGAGAGAATCAGACGCCATTACAGAACAGTGCAAAAAATTCTGTCACTGCAAAGAACACAGCTTCAGCCTCACAAAGGCAAATCTGCAAAACTGACAAAAGTGGTATTTGACCACACAGTCACTTCCTAGTGACGATTTTGCATCAACAGGCAACAGGGATGATTCTGTAACTCCCAATGTCTCTGCGCACAAGCATACGATGCAATTTCTACAGTAACTTTTCACCGACCTGTAGAACAGTGGCTGCACAGCATAAAACTGGGCCTTTTCCTGAGTAAGTGCAGAAAACTTGCGCCTCCAAAACAGGCCCCGAAATGGCCTCAAATAAAAAAAACAAGGTCCTCTTGCTTCACCACGAAGGGCGTCTCAACCTGAGACAATGCACTCCTGCACTTTCCGGCTGTGCTACATGCAGAGATCTGCTCCCAAAACAGAAAATGAAAGCAATATTGCTCCTCTTACCAGAACACCGCAAGCTTGGCTTGTTTTCTTGAGCTCCTTACCACGAACAAGGCTCTGATACCATGTCAAGATTGTGAGAGAGAAGGAAGGAGTCTCACTTGTAGCTTTCTTGCTTGCACAATGGGGGAATACACACAGAGGTGGAGGCTAAAAACAGTTTTCCTCTTCTTAGTTGTGTAAGCCAAAAGAACTCTCATACAAAGAAATAGAAGAACCCTATATATATGGGTCTTAAACCAAACTCAACTAACTAAGGTGGCATACTAACAGAGCCACGAACTAGAGTAGATAAGGATAGCTGTCATGTAGCTATTATTCATGGGCGGTGTACCAACCGCGTCTGCAACTGACAAGTCGGTGACATAAATACACAACGGTCACCCTGGCGTATCATGAGTGGAGCTCGATATCTCAATAGACTCAGGGTAAGCATCGACTATTACTCGATTAGCACCTCTACCCAGAACCACACGACCGGCGGGTATATCGACTTGACAGCCTGTTCGTAAGATACAATGCCTACTTAGCAAAACTCGATAGCTAGGATGTCCTGCAAATCTTATCACCCTAAAGTCCAAGAAGCATTCTACACTTGCAACTGTAACATGGACTCTAGTAATGCAACCTTCTAGTTGTCTTAGACTATCATCAGCCATTCTAAGAAGGGTGGAGCTATCCTTTTGGATGCCTAGACCCAACCTCTCCATCAACTCTGAACTCATGATATTGACAGAGGATCCAGTGTCTACAATAGCATGTTCCACTAATATTCCATCCACATAAGCTGGAACCCTAGGGCAGTTCTTTTCAGCATGATGAAACCAATCTTTCCCTACTCGTGCTATGTCCAACGGTTCTATGGTATACCCAATACGCAGGATCTTTTTAAATTCCTTGCGCACTCCTGGAGATAGTTTAATCAACTATAAGAGGTTTACATCTGGTTTGACCTCGCAAAGAGAACTTGCTAAATTAAAATCATGATAGGTAGCCAAAGCTCTCTTTTCTTGCCACACCATCCTCTCTTTTGGTCTCGAGACCGGCTTTGGTGCTTCTTTTTTAGCTCTTGCCTTCTTTCTTGGCACTTCTTCATCTTTTTTAGGGTCACCTTTTCTGTCAACTGGCTTTGACGGTCCCCCTTCTATGCTAGGATTCTGGACTTGCATCCCCTTATTCCCTTGTTAGGGTTTCCCTCAACCAGTTTTGTATTATCTTTGTTAACCTCTTTAGCCTTTTGGCCTCTTGTCACGGCTCTTAAGTTAGAGGTTTCAGCATCATTGACTCGTACAGCCTCAATAAGGCTAACTTCGATGCCTTGTGGCAACTCTTCTACAGTGGCCTTTTCCCTCTGCAATATTTGTCTTGGTGCATCATTCTGCTGCAAGTTATTTCCTTGCGCTCTATGATTCACAGGGCCTGGCTGTTTACTCCCTTGTTGAAGGGAACTAATCTTGCTCCAATAGGTAGTAGCTAAGTGGCCCGACTTCCCACAAATGTCACATTTCACATTTGGACAGTTTCTAGGGAAATGCTGTCCACCACACCACTTACAATTGAATCTTGAGGGTCCACCCTCTTCAAGGCGTCGACTCCCTATCAGATTCTGCTGCTTCTTCAAGAAATTAATGTCGACAGCTATTTGACGATATTATTCAAAAATCATGTCGGTATAATGCTTTATCATATCCTTAACTTTGCCAAGGACATTAGATGCACTCAACTCGTAGCCTCGATCGTCGACCCATCGTTCCAAATTTGGCCTAACAATCTTATTTGGCATTGGTTATTGACCCACAGGAACAACATTAGAGCAAAGATGGCCTCCGATATTTGGTGGAGTCAACTGGCTTGCCATAGGCATAGTCACATTGGGAGGGGTGGGCAGCAAAGGTATATTCTGAACCATACTTCCTCTCCCATTAGGGTTAGTCGTAGGCATCCCTTGATTTCCATTCGTCAATGGTAGATTACCTCCAGGTACTAAACCCGTATTAACATTCATTCGAGAGGAGTAGGCTGTTTGTAATTGTGCTTCTACTCCCTCTGCCTGCGTAATAGCGGTGTCTATAGCTGCCAAGGCCATACTGCTCAATTGTACTTGAATATCAAAGTCCAACCCATGCAAAAAGTATCGCAATTGGGCAGTCGGTGGAATGGGAATGCAAGTTTGTAACTTAAGAAACACTTCCTTAAGCTTCTTGGCATATGCTTTCACATTCTCATGAGGGTCTTGGCGTGTTACATTCAAGACACGCAACCAATATTGGCCACCTCTTTTAGGGGCATATTCTCCTCGGAAAGCTGCATAAAATTGATCAATTGTGGTTATGGTTCCAGACTCTATGCTGTGATACCATACTGCAGCCCTTCCTTTTAACGTCATACTAAAGAACATCATGAGATGTCCCTCATCTTGGATGCGATAATTGAACATCAATCTTTGGAACTCACAAACGTGAAATTCTGCATCCTCTTTTGCTAACCCATTAAAAATGGGCAAGGGAACTCCTAAAGCTGGTAAATCCGGCATCCCTGCAGTAGGGATTGAAATGGGTTGTGCCATGGCGACAATCGGATTAGCAATAGGAGCTTGAACTGACAGAATCACACCCCCACTTGAAGTGGGTAGACTTGGTGGAAAAGGGGAAGAACTTACGCTTCCTCCTGCACCTAATAGACTATGTGGAGCAGTTGGGCTACTAAGACCACTCCTTCGTATGCGTACTGGGCTACTCCTTTGAGGAGAATAACGACTTACGATCTCTAACCGCCGTCTAGCCCTCTCAGCACGTTCTGCTTTTTGTATTTTGGCTTGACGGTCCTTGTCAGAGGACATAAACCAACTTTCTTTTGGTCCCTAGAAACCCTAGATTCGAGAACCACCACTTATTGGTGGCTCCCGGAAAATGCACCACTGATGGGACCTAAAATGGGCCGGCACTGGCTATGGCACTAGCCGGACCTCATGCTCATGACACAAAAACACCCTCACGGCCTCACGGACCAGGAGCGTCAATCTAATGC
Source organism: Lygodium microphyllum (assembly GCF_053477565.2). Classification (NCBI taxonomy): domain Eukaryota; kingdom Viridiplantae; phylum Streptophyta; class Polypodiopsida; order Schizaeales; family Lygodiaceae; genus Lygodium; species Lygodium microphyllum. The sequence continues at coordinate 33,171,381 of NC_141141.1, forward strand.
TGAAGGAAAAACTGTCCTAAAGCTTAATCTATGCGTTTATAGTTTATAGTCCAACATTTTCCTAAAACTCCTCAAAGGGAGAACCCAAAGTACATAGGCAAAACGCCTCGTCACACACACATAGGAGGCACTCCACCGACTAATAATCGAGCCCTAGTGCAGCTCTCCTACATCGCAAGGATTGGCCCTTAGATGCACTGCTAGACATATAGAACATTTCCACACATACTCCTCTCAAGGTACCAATATTTTACGTTCCAAGATGTACCATTCTCACTACAATTTCCACTTAGGACCCAATGGCTAACCTACAGCTTTGGACATCCTCTCACTCTCATCGTTGGTCACAACCTAAGGAAGACATGTGCCATGCATCTAGGAGGTTTTTCTGATACCTTTTAATTATTATGCTTAATCCAAATCATGTATGGCTATGTGCTCAGAAAAATGAAAGATCAGCATCGTGCATGGTGCATAAAGCATTCTTTCCATGAATTTCACTAGCGCGTACTACATTGAAAGGAGGCACCGAGCCATATGCTCATGCTATCATCCTCTTTATTTAAACCGTTTCCTATATGCCAAGTGCAATGCATAAATCAAATATTTTCTTTATCTTTCAGCGTTTCAGCCCCTCTTTATCCAATTCTTAGCATTTTGCATCATTAATCGGTTAGATAGGGTTTCTATGCATTTTTGCCTTTTAAAAAGCCTGATAAATACACACAAAACATAGAAACGGGGGGACAAACCGAAGTCAACCTCGTGCTTTGCCATCGTTATACATTGCACAAACATAGATATAATTTTCCCTAATTTTGCTCAGCCCGTTTTCCATTTTCCGTATTTTTAACCCCATTTCTCCATTTTTGGGTATTTTTCCCTATTTTTCTTTAATAAATAATGACTAAAAATGAAAGTTGATTGTGGGTTGTGGCCCTTAGGTTCATTGACAGCAAAAACTCAGATTTAGTTGGTGTGACATATCATATTTCTCATTTATATAGCAAAAACCTCAATTTTACCTTTAAAACGCGTGTTTTTCATGTATTTTGACACTAATTCCGGCCATATAGCCTTATATTTTCTGATTTTCAGGTTGCAAACAGTTGAAAATCATGGAAAACAATATCATAATGAACTTTGATCCCATATAAACAAAGTTTCATAAAGCAAATGGCATAAAAAGATCATTTTTCTTTATAAAAATAGCATTACCGCTTATTTTCAGGTCTCGGTTTCTTGGTCTTGATTACGGGGCTGATTTTCAACGTGCATTTAATGCTCATCATCTTCAAGAATAGCACTCTTTATGTCTTCATCCATCCAGAAGCAATCTAGTCTCATCCGAACAAGGTTTCCTCCATCATTCTTCATTGTCTTCTTCCACACAAGATCAGCCCCTTAAGGGAGAGCAAGGGAGGAGAGAGAAAGACTAAAAGCAGAAATCTTCATCCATGCCATCATTGCGTGAGTGAGAGGTGGCGATATGATCAGCATACAGGAGGGAATCAAGGGCCAATGTCGGTTAGGGGGGTTGCATTGAGGCTGCATGATCCATCTCCAAGAAGTGGGCACAAATTTCGGCACCTGTCTGGCCATGTTTTCTTCATCCCTCCTCGCTCCACGATTTGCATGTTTGATGTCATGTGGCATAAAATTTCTTGGGCTCCCAAAGGTCACCACTTATTCGGCCAAAAAGAAGTCCACCCTTTCGTATCTTGACCGTTTGTTGGGCCATTTCCCCGTTCGGTGTCCAAATCGAGTGTTGTAAATCTCTGCACGTTCGGCTTGACATCCCGCATTGGCCAAAAACTCCTGACAACCCGCACAGTAGTCTGAAAAATTATCAAAATCCAACAAGTGTCGCTCGAGCACCTTTTAACAGTCATATTTCACTTGGTGCTTAAAATCCTCCTAGCTGGAGCCGTTGCCTTCGATGTTGAATATTTTTCCCTTGATATTCGTAATTTTTGGCTATTTTTAAGCATTTTTTGGTATCAAAACTCCCCTCTCAGCGAACACCATTCAGTATGCTAAACTCGGAAGATTAAACTCGCATTTCGTAACTTCTAAAGCTCTTCAAATAGCCCGTCCCTTAGTTGAAAAGGCATACGTCTTACTTTCTGAGGTACAAGGTAGGTACCTTTCTTTACAGGAATGGTATGCACATCCAGACTAGGAGGAATACCCCTAAGTTTGTAGTAGCTCCAAGGAAGATGTCATGGGACTCGTAAATCAGGGACACATAGTCGTCTTTCTCTTTCGAACTGAGCATAGAATTTAATTTGATTGGTTGTGAATCATTAGGCGTGCCAAGGTCCAACTCATTAACGCTCACATCTTTTATTCAAACTTGAGGCTCTATCGGCTCATTCAAGGTTATCTGATAAATATCCTTTGTAGTGGACTCTTCTTTAGATCCATCGCTCGATGATGTCTCACTACCAGATGGATCATCTATTGTTTCTAGTTCAGTGGAGGATAATGGAGCTCTATCACTCTGAGGAAACTTAGGATAAGCATCCACTATTACACGATGGGCACCTTGACCTAGAATCACTCGACCAACGGGTATATCCACTTGACAGTCTGTCCGTAGAATCCATGGCCTGCCTAGCAAAACTCCATAGTAAGGACATCCTGCAAACCTTATCACCCTAAAGTCCAGTTAGCATTCCATGCTCGCAACTGTAACATGGACTTTACTGATGCAACCTTCCGATTGTCTTAGACTATCATCAGCCATCCTAAGAAGTGTGGAACCATCTTTTTGGATCTCTAGACCTAACCTCTCCATAAAATCTGAACTCATGATATTGACGGAGGATCCAGTGTCCACGATAGTGTGCTCCACTAATATTCTATCCACATATGCTGGAACTCTAGGGCAATGCTTTTCAGCATGATCGAACCAATCTTCTCCCACTCTAGCTATGCCCAAAGGTTCTACAATACACCCTATATGCAGGATTTTCTTGAATTCCTTGTGTACTCCTGGAGAAAGTTTAATCAATTATAGGAGATTTACATCTGGTTTAACTTTGCAAAGAGAACTTGCTAGGTTAAAGTTGTGGTAGTTAGCCAAAGTTATCTTCTCGCGCCAAACCATTCTCTCCTTTGGTCTTTCAATCGGCATTGGTACCTCTTTTTTAGCCTTTACCTTATTTCTTGTCAATCCTTTATCCTTCTCGGAATCAACTTTACTACCAACAGGTCTTAAAGGTCCACCTTTCATATCACGATTCATGACTTGCTTTTCCCTAGCATCTTGCTTAGGGCTTCCCTCGACAAGTTTTACAATTCCTTTGTCACCCTCTTTGATCGTTTGACCTCTTGCTACAGCTCGTAGATTAGAAGTTTTAGCATCATTGACATATACGGCCTCAATAAGGCTAACTCCACTGCCATGAGACAACTCCTCTACAATAGCCTTTCTTCGTTTTAGTATTTGTCTTGGTCCCTCATCTTGCTGGAGATTATTCCCTTGTGCGCGATGGTTAACTAGACCTTGTTGTTTACTCCCTTCTTGGAGAGAATTGATTTTAATCCAATAGGTAGCAACCAAGTGGCTAGACTTTCTGCAAAATATCGCATTTGACATTTGGGGGAATCCTAGGGAAATGTTGGCCACCACACCACTTACAGCTGAATCTTGAGGGGGCACCCTCCTTAGTGCATTGACTCCCTATCAAATTTTGCTACTTCTTAAGAAAATTGATGTCCACAGCTATTTATTTGTATTGTTCAAAAATCATATCGGTATAGTGCTTCATCATGTACTTAACTTCGCCAAGGACATTAGAGGCACTCGACTCATACCCGCTATCATCTATGTGTCATCCCATCGGCCTAACTACTTGATTAGGAATTGGCCAGTGACCTACTAGGACAACATTAGGATTCATTGTTTGGCTTCCACCACTATTTAGTGAGGCCGCCTGACTAGCCATGGGCATAGTTATACTAGGAGGGGCTGGTAACATAGGAAAATTTGGCATGACACTCCCTCTTCCATTCGCATTTGATGTGGGATCACCTTGACTCCCATTGGTCAAGGACAAATTATTACCATTCCAATTTATCCTTGTTGCATACACTACAAGGAAACGTAGGTATAGCAACCGCAAGCAGCGACACAGGAATAGCAACGTCGCTATTTGATGCCCCACAGGGAAAAAAAAGAGGGCCAAAACCTGAGCGCGTTTCATTTTCTGCATTCATGAAACATTTTGAGAGGGAGAGCGAGAGAGAGAGCGACCTTTTTGCATAGAGTGTGAGAGAGGGAGAGGAAGAAGGCTTACGCTGCCGCCGCCGCTGCCGTTCGCGGAGGAGAGGAGGAGCCCCCATCACAAAGAGGAGCTGCCAAACCCTCACCAAATCTCTACGGTGAGTCCATTGTCTCTCTCTTTTACTTGTTTAGGGTTTAATTTGTGTGTATTGAGAGAGGGAGAGGAAATGAGAGAGAAAGAGAGGGAGAGGGAGAGGGAGGGAGAGAAAGAGAAAGAGAGGGGAGAGAAGGAGAAAGAGAGGGAGTGGGAGGGGGAGGAAATGAGAGAGGGAGAGGGAGGGAGAGAAAGAGAAAGAGAGGGAGAGGGAGAGGGAGGGGGGGGAAATGAGAGAGGGAGAGGGAGGGAGAGTGCATTCTCTCTCTCTTTTACTTTTTTATATATAATTTGTGTATATATATTGAGAGAGGGAGAGGAAATGTGAGAGAAAGAGAGGGAGAGGGAGGAAATGGGAGAGGGAGGGGGAGGGAGAGGGAGAGAGAGAAAGAGAGGGAGAGGGAGGGAGAGAGAGGGAGGGAGGGAGAGAGAGAGAAAGAGAGGGAGAGGGAGAGGGAGGAAATGGAAGAGGGAGGGGGATGAAATGAGAGAACAAGAGGGAGGGAGAGTGTATTCACTCTCTTATTTATTTATTTTTTGTATAATTTGTGTATAATGAGAGAGGGAGAGGAAATGAGAGAGAAGGAGAGGGAGAGGGAGAGGGAGAGGGAGGAAATGAGAGAGGGAGAGGGAGGGAGAGAGAGAGAAAGAGAGGGAGAGGGAGAGGAAATGGGAAAGGGAGAGGGAGGGAGAGGAAATCAGAGAGGGAGAGAGAGGGGGAGAGAGAGAAAAAGAGAGGGAGAGGGGGAGGAAATGGGAAAGGAAGAGGGAGGGAGAGGGAGAGAGAGAGGGAGAGGGAGACATTAAATATAATAGGGAAATGAGAGAGGGAGAGGGAGAGGGAGAGAGAGAGGGAGGGAGACATTAAACATAATAGGGAAATGAGAGAGGGAGAGGAAGGGAGAAGAAATGAGAGAAGGAGAGAAATAGAGCAAAAGGAAATGAGAGAGGGAGAGGAGAGAGAAAAAAAGAGAGAATGAGAGGAGAGAGAAAAAGAGATAATATGTTAAACATAATAGGAAAAGAGAGAAAGAGAGGGTGTGGGTGAGGGTGAGGGTGAGGGAGGGAGAGGAAATGAGAGAAGGAGAGGAAGAGAAAAGGAAATGAGAGAGGGAGAGGAGAGAGAAAAAGAAATGAGAGAGAGAGAAGAGAGGGAAAAGAGAGAAAGATCATTAAACCTAATGGGGAAAGAGAGAAAGAGAGGGTCAAGGTGAGGGAGGGAGAGGAAATGAGAGAGGGAGAGAAAGAGAGAAAGGGAAATGAGAGAGGGAGAGGAGAGAGAAAAAAATGAGAGAGGGAGAGGAGAGAGAAAAAGAGAAAAAAATCATTAAATCTAATAGAGAAAGAGAGAAAGAGAGGGTCAGGGTGAAGGAGGGAGAGGAAATGAGAGAGATAGAGAAAGAGAGAAAGGGAAATGAGAGAGGGAGAGGAGAGAGAAAAAAATGAGAGGAGAGAGGAGAGAGAAAAGAGAAAAATCATTAAACCTAATAGGGAAAGAGAGAAAGAGAGAGTTAGGCTGAGGGAGGGAGAGGAAATGAGAGAGGGGAAGAAAGAGAGAAAGGGAAATGAGAGAGGGAGAGGAGAGAGAAAAAAATGAGAGGGAGAGGAGAGAGAAAAAGAGAAAAAATCATTAAACCTAATAGAGAAAGAGAGAAAGAGAGAGTGAGGGTGAGAGAGGGAGAGGAAATGAGAGAGGGAGAGAAAGAGAGAAAGGGAAATGAGAGATGGAGAGGATAGAGAAAAAGAAATATGAGAGAGAGAGGAGAGGGAAAAAGAGAGAAAAATCATTAAACCTAATAGGGAAAGAGAGAAAGAGAGGGTTAGGGTGAGGGAGGGAGAGGAAATGAGAGAGGGAGAGAAAGAGAGAAAAGTAAATAGGACCTTACAAGAAGCTCATCCTAGGCTCATAGGGGTTAGGCCACCTAAAGGATATATGGCTAGAGAGCCCTAGCATACTTGTGCCTCCTAGCATAATGTTCTTCTTGCAAAGAGACCTCTCATACATGGGGCTTGTCCTAGCCTCCACCAAGCAAATATATAACGAAGGCAATCATATTAGTATGAAAAACATTCATTTTTCATAACGTAATGCCAAAAATAAATTTGGATATTCCATAAAAATCAATCTCTCCTTAAAAAGACAAATACAGAAAACTAAAACAGCATCATTCATATATATGTTTCGCAAAACTAAAACAACATCACCACAAGATCTCTTAGGAAATTCATCTTCAACTATCAATTTTAATTAATAAATATAATATAAAATCACTTGCAAGGAAGGACACTCTTTTATCATTAACCCTCTTTCTTCCTTGGAATAGTCTTAGGAACAAATTTATGCTCTAACAAGCATATATTTGAGCATAATAACTATTTTAAGGTTTATTCCATGAGTAGTAGTAGTATATATGCAACCATCAAACTAGAGATCATGCTTTGGTATTTGTGGAGATCCCAATCTCATGCCCTTATAGAGATTGTAGTGTGCAATAGTGTGGAGAGAAGATGGGTGAGTTGTAAATGGTAAAGGAGAATTCTATTGATGAGGTGAATCGCCAATCCTATTCTTAGTGAGTGTAACCTACCCATAATCATGGTCATCGTGGTCATGATCGTGGTCGTGGTCGTGGTCGTGGTCATGGTCGTGGTCATGGTCGTGGTCGTGGTCGTGGTCGTAGTCGTGGTCGTTGTAGTCGTAGTCGTGGTCGTGATCGTGGTCATGGTCGTAGTCATGGTCGTGATTGTGGTCATGGTCGTGGTCGTGGTCGTGGTCATGGTCATGTTCATGGTCATAGTCATATTCGTAGTCATGATCGTGGTGGTCATGGTCATGGTTGTAGTCATGGTCGTGGTCGTCGTAATCGTGGTCGTGGTCGTGGGTCGTGGTTGTGGTCATTGTAGTCGTAGCCCTGGTTGTGGTCATGGCCGTGGTCGTAGTTATAGTCATAGTCATGGTCATCATCGTCGTCGTAGTCATAGTCATAGTCGTAGTCGTGGTGGTGGTGGTGGTGGTGGTGGTGGTAGTGGTGATGGTGGTGGTCATGGTCGTGGTTGTGGTTGTATAGTTGTAGTCATAGTCGTGGTCGTAGAAAAAGAGAGAGATAGAAGGAGAGGATAACAATTTAAGAAAAAAAAGAATTATAACAAAAATAAATTGTTTGTTGTAACGTAGATAAACTGGAAAACAATGAAGGTCTTGTTGTTCAAGATTGCGAGGCGTATCTTAATCAGCGTGTCCCATGTCCTTGCTCTCAATGCAAGCTGGCAATTAGACGAAAACGCCGATTGTCTATAGAACATGTACGACAATTTGGTGAGTTTCAATCTGAGATCATTGATCAGGCGATTGCGGATTTTCAGCAAACGGTAAGAAAAGTTAATATCAATCATGCATTGTACTTGCAAGCTAATTGAATACCATATACAATAAGATTGGGTCTTGCTGGCAAATTTTCTATCCAAGAAGGTAATGTCTCGTCCCAAGGAGGAGTGCACCCTTTGCGGCCAATTAGAAGAGTTCGTGGGCATGAGATGGATGGAGTGTATGAGCCAATCCACCACTTGCAAGGCCAATCTATACCGTCAATGCCAAAGGAGACAGGAAACCTTCTAGACCTACCTACAATCTTGGAGCCTGAGATGGAGGCAATGATCGATGCATTGATTCCCATGGATGTCGAGACTTCTGATCCGCTTAGAGAGGAAGCATCCATACCATTATATGATGGGTGTCGAGTATCTTGCCTGAAGACACTACTTGCACTCTTAAGTGTGCAAGAAAAATATGGGGGGAGCGATACGAGTGTGACGAGTTGTTCAGGTACCTTGCATATGTGCTTCGTTGATTTTTTTTTCGGCACTATTATTAAAAACATTTGTGCTTTTTCAAGTGTTTATGATTTTTTTAGGTTATTGAAATATTATATATTACCACATGCAAATACCATGCCTAAGTCCCGTGATGATGCATGACATGTTTTACGAAAGCTTGGCATGGACTACAACAACATCCATGCATGTATCAACGATTGCATACTGTTTCAAGGAGAATACAAGACTATGGAGACATGTCCAAAGTGTGGTGCTCACATGTATCGACAGAATTTGCAAGGGCAAAACCATCCCTCAAAAAGTTCTCAGACACTTTCTGCTTATCCCCCGCATAAACCACATGTTTTGTACGTCCGACATGGCGAGCTTGACAACGTGGCATGCGTAGAATAGATCCATGGATAGAGTTCAACGAATATCAATGGATTCACGCGCATGGAGCCACATTGACTCTACCTTCCTAGGCTTTTCCCGAGAGCCATTGCCCGAGAGCCAAGGAATCTTTAGCTCGGTCTTGCAATGGATGGCATGAACCCATTCAGTCTTCGCTCAACTTCTTACAGTGTGTGGCCTATAGTTCTTGTCAACTACAATATCCCTCCATGGCTTTCTATGATGAAAGAACATCTCATCCTTAGCTTACTCGTCCCCGGCCGTTACAAAGTCAAAAATATGGACGTGTATCTTCGTCCATTAGTAGTTGATGAGCTTAAGATTTTGTGGGAGGAGGGGGTCACTATGCAAGATATGAGCAGGCGCAATGGTCGGCGGTCAGCCAATATTCGAGCCATTCTCATGTGGACGATGCATGACTTTTCAGGATTCAGAGAGTGCTCAGGTGAATAGGCCTCTGTTCTCCTTGGTAATATCTATATTTTATCTCGTTCAAGCTTGTATTCACTGGGTCGTGGTGTTGGAAGAGATCTGGTTACCTCAGGTTATCATGCATGTCCATTGTGCGGGCCACAGTTAGACTCCCGAAGGTCACGAACCATGAAGAAGATGGTATATCAAGGACATGCTGCTTTCTTGCCAGAGGATCATGAACTTAGGGAAGGTTTTCTTGGACGACCTCCAACATGTATAAACGCCGCAAGCTGGTTTGAGCTGAAAATGGTCCACGCGAAATCACATCCAAACGGAATGCGATGGGTCTCAATTTTCTATGAGTTGCCATATTGGACCCACTTACAGGTCAACCACTTGTTGGATCCCACGCATATTTTCAAGAATGTGGGTAGCTTGCTATGGGACCATATCACAGGAAAGAGAGACACTATAGGGGCACAAATGGATTTGAAGGAGGTAGGTAAGATGGAGGCGCTTTGGCTGTAGTCGATTCGCGTGTAGCTACCTCGTACTCCTTGGGTTTTTTCCACTAAAGAAGAGCGCATTGTGAAGCAAGTAGTCAAGTTTGATGGGCATGATGCATTCTCTCAGGTCTGCATTTTCTAAAGATGACCAATTATCAGGGCTAAAATCCCATGACTGGCATAAGATATATCAGGTTTGTGCTAAAAATGGATTGTAATTGGCATGCTCATTTTGCTATTTGGAGTGTAGCCATTATTCATAATGCTTTCTCATTTGTGACAGTTTATACTACTGATCGCGCGATAGCAAGATGCCTTACTCTAGAAATACGCGGGCCATTTATAGGTTATCGACTTTGGTGCAATGGATCTCACAGAAGGAGATTAAGATGTCCTCTATTGAATCCACGAGGCGGGGAGCAGTGGAGATGGTCTGTCTCTTTGAGAAATACCTACCCATCAATATGCTCACGATATAAATCCACCTTATTGTCCATCTTGTAGATGAAGTGGAGATTGCTGGACCTATCCATACGCGATGGATGTTCTTCTTGGAGCACTTCATGAAAACCCTGAAAGGCTTTGTGCGACAACGAGCTCGGCCAGAAGGTAGCATGGCTGAAGGTTGGTTGGTATCTGAGGCACTAGTGCATATTTCACAATGGCTACCAATGGTGGATCCAAACAACGAAATGCTATGGTCGCTGAAGGACGATGATAGACTTACTAGAGATGTGGTGGTTGGAAATGGGGTAGAAAAAAGAATGGATGCCTCAATGAAGGAGAAGGTGAATCGCCTTTGTATATTGCACCATGCCTCTATGGAGACGTGGCTTGCCAAGTACCAGATCGCTAAGCAAGATTGAGAGGAAGCGCGAGCTGAATTCTGATGTAGTACGTATCATCGACCAATTTGATATCCCGAGGGCATGGAGGAGATGCTGCAGTTCATGTCAATGTGATGGTTGCATGGAGCTTTGACCGCAGCGTCTCGTAACGAAGGGACAAAGGTCTCAATGGAGGAGTGGGAATTCTCAAGGGGATATAGTCCAAAGGTGATGAGGGGTTTAGGATTTGTCGTATCTAAATTTTATATGCGACATCTAATTTGAGTGTTTCAATGTACAGTACAAAATATATAGTGTAGCATAGTCACGTGGATGGCATTTTCGCGTGGAGCGTATTGACAAAATGCACTCCACAATGGACTGTGGTATCATGGCAAGGTTCGAGCAAGAGAGCCAGCAACGAGCAATGGATCCAAACACGGTTGTGGATGAGATGGAGTATTTTGGGAACTTGCAAAGTATTGTTACGATGGATTACCGTAGCTTCACCATGATACTATTCGATGTGCAGTGGTTCAAAGTGGTACTTGGAGGAGCTAGAGCAATAGTTTGGCGAGGTCCATCTGGATTTCTCGAAGTAGATTCCGAAAAAAAATGGACGGATTTGTGCGACACCTTTGTGTTGCCGGCCCATTGTGAACAGGTGCATGGACTCATTTGTTTGCTAATTGTATTACGACATGGTTTATGTCACAATGGTTTAAACTCTCTTGTACGTGTTTGTGAACAGGTAATCTTCTATCCAAACCCCCGACAACCTCGATGGTGGTATACTATAACTTCAATTCCCCGAAGTGTGAGAGTATATGATCAAAGCGATGCTTTGAGCATAGATGAAGATAATATGCAAATAGAGGGGTCGATATTGCAAGGGGTGGAGGCCATCAAAAGCTTGGAGCCAGCATTGGCTAACAATGATGGAAATATAGGAGTCCAAGAATTCTTTGAGAATGAGATGAACTCATCCTTTTGTGGTGACATGTCTATCGACCTTCCAGTGTATGCGGAGTTGTGTCAGGAGATTGACATGGGACCATAGGATACTTCATACTTGGAGCATCCATTTACTCAATTCATTGACCAATCGCTTATAAGGGTACATAAGATATGCATTTTAAGTGAGATTTTTTTTAAAGGATTTATATTACTGTGCTTTGTATGATTTAAATTGATTATTCTAGCATCATTTTTTGTCTATACAGGTGATATTTTCAAGATTATTCTAACATCATTTTTTTTCTATGTAGGTGACATTTTCAGGATGAGTCGAGAGATGAGGGATGAGGAGTTACAGGATATCTTCACACGCATGTCTCCAGACCAGATCGCGAGATTTAGAGATATGGCAGACTAGGAGCTGTCTCGTTAGGGCGCTCTGCTAGATCTACTTCAATGCGATCGGATGCTTCAGATTCGAGTAGACGAGCTCGAGGCTCCAGACTTGGGCCAGAGGGAGGGAGTGCTTCGGGGTCAGGGGGATGCTGTAGAGGTACGGATGCAATGAGCCTGTGGTTGACATGGGATACAGGTGTGACTCCTTGCTCTTGTGGCCCTTCCAGGGAGTGTGACTCAGGCTTAGGTGGATGTTGTGGAAGCACGGACGTGGTGTCTCTATCTTTTCGTTCAGCTGGAGTTGCATCATCTCAAGGATTTGTCACACCTGTGGAGATGTCTACTCCAGTTACTCTGGCTTTTGCTCTAGCCGTCAGCAGGTGGCACCCCTATGGGTGCCACTCTGAGAGATATTACCCCGGTCAGTACACCGGATTCACAAGGGTCTCCTGGATATGCCCAGGAGCGTGGACGCAGATGGGAGAGGACCCATCTTAGGCAGACCCTAGGGGGATATGGATATCTAGTCGATGATAGGTCAGGAGCCATCATCATGAATGATGAGGGGAGGAGGGTGATGGCTCGTATGAGAGAGTTATGCCAAGAAGTTTTTTGGCACAACATCTTAGATCATTGGAAGAACATACCAGAGGGGAGCAAGGACTACATAGTAGCATCCTTGCATGAGGAGTTTCCGGTTCCAACCTCAGTAGATAGATTTTCTACGGGCTGGATGATTGGTTGCATGTGTGCATATATGTCACACAGACGATACGCACGCAAGGCAATCAAGAGTGGGGCTGCAAAGCCCGAGTGGTTAGATGCAGATGACTGGCGCGTTGACTGAGGGAGGAGGCTATAGATTCTCCAAGATGTTGGAATCAGCAGGGCGAGGCGGCGAGGGCACAACTTGAGGCCGGAGTGGTCCATCATGTTGGGAGTCTCGGCCACACAGGACATATTTGGAGGACTTTGTAAGTTTTTCTTTTGTTTTTCTTGTTTATTTTTTTGCAATATCCTTTGTATTGACAATCATGTTTCTAACAGTTTGCATTTTGTTTTCTTTGCAGCACTCCATTACAAATTGCGATCTGACCGGCCTTGAGACTCGATATGCAGAGAGGCATGGTCTCACTTCATTGATCGACCAATTGTATAGACGCGACGGCCATGTAAGTTACTCATCTTTCTTGTCTATAGTTACCATTTTAATTAGAATGCATTATTGTATGGTGGATGGATGTGTTGTTGTTTCTTTTTTTACAGAGTCCGTTCGATGCTCCTTTGCAGCGGGACGAGCTTTCGGAGGGCGAGGATATGTAGCTCACCCTTGGATCCTTGGAGCTCACACACCTTTATTTTTCAGAGGGCGAGGATATGTAGCTCGCCCTTGGATCCTTGGGGCTCACACACCTTTATTTTTTGGTTGCCTGATCTATGTAGACATTTTCTATGTATTAGTGATATCTTGTCATGATTGTACCAATCGCTTATTATGCGATCATGTATTTATTTCATGTATCAGTGTTATGATTTCATTATACTTTGTTTTTGTTTGCAAGCGCATTGTACACAGTGCATAAACTATTTTGTATGGCTCTAATAGAGCACACAGTGATATATGTGGCAGGACAGCTTGCTGCCCTACCATAAATTTTTTTTTCTATTACCGTCGCTATTAGCGTTGCAAATTTTACTACTTGCGCCATTATTGGCGTCGTTATTTTCGTCACAAACCGTCGCTATTAGCGTCGGTATTGGCATCGATATGGACGCCAATATCGACGCTGATAGCGACACTAATACTGACTATTCTATGGCGTCGGCAATAACAACACTTTTTGCGACGACAGGGGAAAATTTTGTTATTTGCATTTCCGTTGCTTTTAACGTCGGTATGAGGCCTATATCTTCTAGTGATAAGCCGCTTGCAAGCGCGACTCTACTCCTTCTGCTTGGGTAATAGCAGTGTCAATGTCGGCCAAAATGACACTACTAAGCTGCACTTGGATATTGAAATCCAATCCATGTAGGAAATATTACAATTTTGCTGTCGTTGGAATGGAAATATAAGTATTAAGTTTGCGAAGAACTTGCTTTAGTTTCTTGGCATAGGCCTGGATATTCTTGTTTGGCTCTTGGCGTGTTACATTCAAGACACGCAACCAATACTGTCCACCCTTCTCAGGAGCAAACTCTCTATGGAAAGCCACAAAGAATTGGGCACTGCTAGTTATGGTTACGGCTTCTAGACCATGATACCACACTGCCGCTCTTCCTTTTAATGTCATGTTAAAGAATATCATTAGGTGTCCTTCATCTTGGATCCGAGAGTTGAACATGAGCGTTTGAAACTCCTTAATATAGAGTTCTCCATCTTCTTGCTAACCCATGGAAAATGGGAAAAGGTGCTCCTAATGCCAGTAAATTTGGTGTCCCTCTGCTGGGATTGCGATGGGTTGTGCCATAGCTATAATTGGATTGACAAAAACGGGAGTTTGTGTAGGTGCAACTATAGTCCCACTTGTTGTGGGTTGATTAATTGGAAGTAGGGAAGTATTAAGACTTCCACTTGCACTCAAAGAGCTACTCGTAACACTTAGGTTACTAGAACCACTGCCACTTATACATAACAGGCTGCTCCTTTGAGGAGAATAGTGTCTTACAATCTCCAACCATCATCTATCCCTCTCAGCACGTTCTACTTTTTGTATTTTGGCTTGAAGGTCCTTGTCAAAGAACATAAACCAACTATTTGGTCCCTAAAAACCCTAGATTCTAGAACCACCACTTGTTGGCGGCTCTCGACAGACGCACCACTGGTAGGACCTAAAATGGACCAGCATTGGCTATAGCACTTACTTGTCCCCTTGGACCCACCGTCTAGACCTACAGCTTGGGTGCCTTACTCTCTCTCCAGCGTGGGTCATTTATAATTCAACCAATTGCTATGCATGCTAGGAATAGATCCCATATGTATGATTCATGTAATAGTGGATGTCTTATTGTGCACAAACAGTTATGGTTTGAAATTAGCCTATGTGTCATGCAAAAATAGCCCTTTTAATGAATTTTTGCTAATATACAATGCTTCGTTGTAGGAACCTAGCACCAAGGCGAACCTTGTGCTGCTAGATCCATTATTTCCAAATAAACTGCATCCTAAATGTTATGCATAAAGAGAACAATCAGACTTTGTATTATTTCAATGCTTAGACTATTGTATAACATCATCCTCCCCCTCACCATTTAAATTTTGCTGCATTGCATAAGTGGAGAGATTGTTTTATGTCATTTTTTGTATATAAAAGCAATAAATACACACTTTAACACAAAGAACAAGGGCTAAACCAAGGCTTAACTTCATGCTTTAGCCCCGTCAGACATTCACATACATAGATCCCATTTTTTTATTTTTTTCGAATGCAAGAAACCCATCTTTTTCCATTTTTCTCTATTTTCCCTATTTATTTTTAATAGAAAAAATGTATTTTTTGGTTTTTTTCTAATGACTAATCATTGGAACTGAAACTCAGCATTTTTTCTTATTTCACCCCATGTCCACTCATTTCCCGCACTCAAAATCAAAGAAACTATCAATTTTCATCAAAATTAGTATTTTTTTGAGTTTTGAAAATTTATAATTTTTGTAAATCAATATTGGTTCTGCATAACAGTGATTGCAGCCCTCAAACATAATGCAAGGAACATTCAAATAAAATTCAGCTCATGTGCATCCCATTTAGACCATGAATGATAAAAAATAAGCAAAATTTTTTCATAAAAAAGAGCATACCGCCTTTTTGTGTGTTTTGGGTTTTTTGATATTTAATTGGGACTGTGTATCGACCAACCAGCCATGGATTTTAGCATAGATCTTCAGCCTTCAGCCTCCTTAGCCTCTTGGAACAATCCGGTGCCTCCCGGACAAGCATCCATCTCCCGATTCTCTTCTTGATTCTTGCCACATGAAGTGCCTCTATGTAGGAGAGAGAAAGAGAAGAGAGAAATACTGGTTTTTAATCTCCTTGCTCAGTGCATCAATTCTTGATCCATTTATGGTGATGGAGAGCAAAGAATAGAGGCATCTCAGGCCCAAGTGGATTTCTCATGCCTCAGACTGATAAAAAATCACAAAAAAAAAGGGGATTTGGGAGGCAACAAAAAACTGACGCCCCCCCCCCCCCCCACATGGCATTTCATTTCTTGAGTTTTTCCAAGCTTAAGAAAGCTTAAGCTTTTAAACCCAAAGTATCTAGTTCATGACTTTTGCTTTCGCACTTCTGACAAGTGGGTTTTTCAGTTTTGAGGGGACACACAACATCAGAATTGAGATTCGTCTAAACAAGTGGTTCTGTGACATTGAAATCTACAAAGTTGGGGCCCATCCCACTCTTCTCGGCTTGCAAATCTAGTAGCCACTTCACAACCCCGAACCTTGCGGGGATTAAATGGGGAATCAAATGACCTTTGAATGGAGATCCAAGATTTGCGTTGGATTCCTGAGGTCGTTTTGCATCTAGGGAAACTCCAGCTCGGCCATTCGCCACCGTTTGATTTTCCGTGAAAGTAAGCACTAGTGCTTTAGGGACTTGCCACTTAAAATTCTACTAATTGCAGCTGCCGCCTTCGACGAAGTCTATTTTTTTTCAAAAATGTGTACTTTTTGGCTATTTTTAAGCACTTCTCTGTGTCAAAAATCATCTTTCAGAAGGGGGTGTTTAAATTTTCCATGGATTTTTCATACAACAAAGTGGTCTTGGTTAGCCAAGAGGATTCCATTAAAAATCTGAAATGCTAGATTAGGTTAAGTTAGAAAGGATCGAATGTTAACTATCCTAGTGTGTCATCCTAGATCCAAATCAATGTTATTTTAGGGGGGCTAAGTTGAGACTATACCTTATTAATAAAATGGTTGATGCATATCACTCCCTCTCATTTCTCACTCTCTTTAAACCAATGCAATGTTCTACTTAAGTTTGAGAGATGATAGCAAAGTAGTTATCTTTAGCTAATGTTAGATAACCATGGTAGGAGACTATAGCCATGATCTAGGCTTACTTTAGGTTGATCCTTCTGGGGTTGAGGTGGAACTTTCCCTACGAAGGTAGACTTAAGTAGTTTGAGGTAATGGAGTTTGATTATTACAAGGGAGTTTTGAGCAAAAGTTACATTGATTACCTCTTGATAAATTTGTGCCATTAGGATTCGATGGATAGATATGTTACAAATATAGATATGACAATAGTCTCTAGATTTGCAAGGCCATGCACTCTCTAGAATTTGGATGAAAAGGGATCAATTTATGAACACCTTAGATTGACTTTATGATCTTTCTCCATCATGAAAGGTGTTGGATATGGAATGGCATGTATTGCTTTATCAATGCTGATCATCTTCCCTATATTAGAACCAACCTTAGGTTAGTTGGATATAGTGGATGAAAAATCTAAAAGTTGTTAAATGTTTATTTTAAAGGAATCTAGGGTTAATCCTATTCTTTTTATAGGAGGACAGAAAATTCATCTAAATTGTTATATTTGTTACAAAGTAACTAAAGCGATTCAGACTGATAGAGTTACCATTCTAAGTTGCTCTCGTTGGCAAAATTATTGTAAAGAAGTTTATCTCGAGATCTTTCTTCCAAATACAAAAACCTAGAGATTTTTACCAAACCTCAATTATAGCATACTATTAATGTATCTAATTTCCATGGGTAAATCCTTCTAGTAGGATTCTTATTGTAAAGTTTTTGTTAAAAAAATATTACTAGTCCGACTTTCCACAACCCGTGTGAAACTCACGCAAAGGTCAATTCCGGCATTGGAGTTACCGAT
This sequence comes from Lygodium microphyllum, assembly GCF_053477565.2. Lineage (NCBI taxonomy): Eukaryota > Viridiplantae > Streptophyta > Polypodiopsida > Schizaeales > Lygodiaceae > Lygodium > Lygodium microphyllum. The sequence goes on from NC_141141.1 coordinate 33,188,930, forward strand.
GGTGCAATCTTTAAACTGTACGTGAGGTATCATGACTCTCCACTGGCAAAACGAGACTGAGGTTTAAAAACCCGCGTAACCGCAGGTGAACTCCCTCTTGGGAGGGGGTCAAGAGGATAATGATAGGTTTATTGCAAATTTTTTAAATTATTTATCTTCCCCCAATTGAAGCGTGGCTGAGGGAAGGGGATGGGCTATAATGGGAAATTGAGGAGGTGGAAGGGAGGATAGCATGCAGGGGGCCACGTAGGGGAGGGAACCCTCCCCCCCTTGTTCTATATAAACACCCTCTAAGGGGGAAGGTGGAGAGAAAGGAGAGATATAATGCTTCCATTGCAGTTGGAGAGAAGGAGGCCGCGACCTGACTATGGGAGCTTCCATTGTAGGGGTGAAAGAGGGGAGAGCTGAGGAATCTGTGCCGCAAGGAGAAGAGGGAGCCGCCAGCTTCTAGCGGGCCGCCACTGGCCATTCGATGCCATCTTTACGCTGCCCTCCACGACATCTACTGATTTCCCCCCCTTTTTCCACGTGGGTTCAGCTACCCAGAAGCTTCTTGGAAGCTTCTAAGAGGGCTCTCTAAGCCCCCTTTCCCATTGCATTCCCACAAGCATATTTTTACCTCGGGTTTTAAACCCCCCTTCCCATTTGATCTCCTTAAGTCCACTCTACCCTCTGGATTTAAAGCCTCCCATTGCATCCAACACAAGCAATCTTTATCTCCGGATTTAAAGGCCTTTCCCGTGGATTGTTCACACAAGTCCATATTACCCCGGTTTTTTTAAAAAGCCCTACCATTGCATCCATCATAAGCCCAATCTCCTTGCTGGGTTTAAGGGACCTTCCCATTGAACCCTCTAAAAGACAACTTTTCTTCCCTCCGAGCTTCAAGGAGGAAGCCTATAAGGCTTCCCCATTAGATCCTCAAATAAGCCCATCCTGGCTTTGAAGAAGAGGGGTTTCTCTAAACCCTTCCCACTCAAATTCCCCCATAAACCCATCTCTAATTTTTCCTCCACATTCCCTCTCCATGAAGATCTTTTTCCCCGAAACTTCTATGAAAGAAAGGAGAAGTTCATAAGTCCCCATTTCTGCAAAGCCCATAAAACCATTTCTAGCTGGAATTTCAAGGAGAAGAATCTCTCAAGCCTCCGTTTCCGCAACACTTTTGCAAGAACCCTCTCACGAATCCCTCTTTTCCGAAAGAAAGAAGGCCCAAGCTCCGAACCCTAAGGCCTTCCAAAGTCCAATTCCGCAAGTCGGTACTTCGGACAAGGAAGCTGTACCTCAAAGGGAATTGCACGTACAAGGGAGACGGGCCAAGATCATAAGACAGTGGCCAAGGCAAGAAGGTCGAATTCATGATGGCCCCTAAAAAGGTACAAGGCGCAACTGCAGGAGGATCATCTCCTAATATTCATGTGGACATTTCATTGAACCCACAAGTCCAGGTTTTCTTCCTATTTCTTGATTTACGTCGAAGTATTACAATCATGCATGGTTAATTCATGGAATTAGGATGCACTTATGCTTGTCAAATCCACCTAGTTTGATGAGAATGAATTACATTGGCTATTTTTAAAAGAAATAACTCACGATTGAAGATTGGTCACTTGTATTTTTCAATGGAATGAATGAAAGATGTCTATGCATTTTTAGCAAGTTGCTTCTGTGCATTGCAAAGTAACGGATCTAGAATAACTAATGACTATCATTACAAAGTCGAGATTATTATTATACACCTTCGATTGGGCATGGAAAGATTAAATCGCATGTCGCATTATTAGACAAATCTTTCTTCATAATGATTCATTAAGAAAGTTGCTAACAATCATAGGAAATTGCAAGGCATGGAAATGATTCTAGGGCTCATGAAGTAGGTTAACTCTAGTCAATTGGCATAAATCTCATTCAACTGCGTAGTAGTTAGAAAAGGTTGCGTAATGCTCAATCAGTGTACGAATATTTCATTAAAAAATGAAGTTAGAAAAAGGCTACATGGTTTGTTAACATAAAACCTTAAAAGCTTAGTAGCATGAGTCGTGAATGCATGTCCTAGTAGGATCAATGGAAGTTATGCGAATTTTGGTCTTAACAAGAAAAGTTAGGGATTGCGAATCTAGAGGAAATGAATTGCATACTTACATGAATTACAACGTAATGCAACTACTTTTTCCCCTCTTTGATCAAGACAATATCTTTAGTAGTAGTTTGTCCTTGTAGTAAGACACCTAACCCACAATATCTTTAGTAGTAGTTTGTCCTTGTAGTAAGACAATATCTTTAGTAGTAGTAGTTTGTCCTTGTAGTAGTTTGACCAAACACCTAACCCGCAAAGGATTTGCTTAGGATGGTTAAATCAATACAATATACTCCAAGTACTAACTAGGGCTTTTTAGCACATTAAGGACTTGGCCTAGACGCACTAATTGCCAAGTCGAAACTCTCATAACCCTAAGTCCTCCCCACATTCATAGAATGTAGGGACAATAGGACGTACTTTCAAGAAACGATTTAGGGTTTCTACCCTAAGGATCGCTCATTAAAAAGATGAAACTCAGATTGAGTTGGAACCCTAGGACCGACGATGTCGGCCTAGTGCAATCAGGAATGGATTGGATATGAAGACACCCTAAACCTTGTTTCCTATCTAATCAAGATTCCATGATTAGAAGACGCCATTCGATGGGTGAAATAGTCCCATGGATTAGATGCGACACTTGTGCAACAAGTTGCAGAGTTGCATGATCTTGTGGTTTGATCACAAGAGAATGGTCAATTCCTTGAAATGAGATTGGCAGATTCTTGTGTAAGTTTATCTTGCAAGAGGATGAGTAGTCATCCTGATAAAGCACCTTTCTTGGGAAAAGTGACCAAGATAAGGAAATTAGATATTTGCTTGGAAGCAAAGGACCAATCAATAATTTGGAGCAACATATCTACTGTTAATAGAACTTAAGGTATTGGTTAAAGTTAGGTTAATAGGATATGGCCCTAACCCAAGGACATACGGGCTAACAAACAAACCCTTGGGGATCTTTCCGAGTCACAATTGATCCCGGATCGAATGTTGGATGCATTCGGAGAGAAGGATTCACTCCTTAGCAGTTGGCCAAATAACGACCACTGGAAATGATTGTGCTTGTAACAGTTTAAAGAGTACTGTTTGCTTTGTTTGCTCAATGAACTAAAGGACGGAAAGCTATCTAATGCTTCAAGTTGAAGGCCTAAAGGGAGAGGTAGCCTTAGTTACCCCCGACTGTCTGCGTGTCCCTAACCAAGGGGGTTGTTAGCCGCGCCAGGAAGGTGGACTGAACCCGCCATGAGAGGTCTTTCCCTTGAGCGCTACTTGGAGCAGGAGGACGCTTGGGTGCCAGGGGGCTCTGGCCGTAAATCCCTCGCCTTCCGAGCCCTGCACAAGAGGCCAACATGACTCAGGATTGGATCTCGAGGCCCGTATACTAGTCTACGGGCTGAATCTTGGATTAGTAATCCCTGTAGATTGCTAGATAGCCTTCGGGTGGATTATGGATAAGCCTACGGCCTGGACTTTATAAATGTATTCCAAAGATAAATATGATAACCTATTGAAAAGGAACTTGTTTGACACTACTTTTCTATGTTAAGTGCTAAGATTACGTGAAGGAACCGGTGCCTAACGGGTTAATTAAGGAAGCTACTTGATGCATGTCCAACTAAATATGGTAGGTAATTAGACAACTAAAACAACCTGAGGAAAGTGTGGTGGATGTGGCCATGGGTCCATCCTACGGATGGGTGGTCCCGGTTGGCCGGGAACTTTTCTCAATCATAATGGACAGCAAGGAGATCGTTTCAAAGGAAATGAATAGCAAGGGCACTGACCTAGAGTCTAGGTTATAATAATCCCGGTTTATGCTATTTTAGGGAAACGGAATGGGACTATGCCTTATGGTAGAGAGGTCGAGCTTTGCATCCCTCTCATTTCCCATTCTCCTTGAACCAAGTGTAGCATGAATCCGCTTCGGTCCTGGCATTTGTGCGTAAAGAAGTTTGCTCAGAGTTTGATGCTAGTTGCCGTTTAGGAAATGACCATTAGGGGAAACCATGATTCAGGACGGTCCTAAGTGGAAACGGCCAGAATACTTCCGCTACATGGCATAGGCGAAAAGTCCTAGATCGCAAACCCCATAACATTCCATAGGAGTGCTGAGCAGAGCTTTCTAAATCTCCTTTCCGAAGGACTGCTAAGACGTGTATTGAAGGGAACATAGAAAATGTTGCTATTCAGAACATTTCCTTACTTTCGATGCTGCCTTGCAGAATTATGAAGCATGGAACATGTTCTTAGTGTTTTGAGTCATGTTTATGATCGTGATGCATTCCCTGGAAAGAGGATCAAGTGGTTGGAAGACCTGAAGATTGTCAAGCTGTTCAATTTTATGGAGGCTCACGTAAATTCAATTTTACATATCGAAGGTCGGAGGGTTGAACTGAACTCATATGTATACGAGAAAGTGAGCTGTGTAATGCCCGCCGACAGGATCAAGGTGTTGGGGTGCTATGAGAAGAATGGGTTCCAAAGGAAAGAATACCCTAATCTTCCGATGACTTACCGATTCCTGAAGATCCATGACCCGAAACCATAGTATTATCTAGATCTTGTAGATAAATGTAATACAACATTATTCTCCCCAAACTAAATGTATCAGTTGCTTTGCCATCCCAAGAAATATTGTACTCCGAAAGGGCTAGACCCATATAAATGGAATAATACTTTTTTTTATCAATGTCTGTTTTGTCTAAGAGAATTAATAAAAAGTTAAGTGGATAGATTGCTTAGTTGATAGCCGAAATGGGTATGAAATATAAATCATAACAATTAGCAAGTTATAATGTTAAGAAACCTCTATCCAGGCACAACCCCAAGTACAGATTCCCAATTCGCCTCCTACATCAAGTACTACCATGATCCAGGAGAAGAAGTTTCTTATCAAGTAGATCAAGCCGCCAGAATTTGACGGGAAAGGTAGGACTGTCCAAGCAGATGTAGAGATTTGGATAGAGTCCATGGAAGATTACTTTGAAGCAGCCAGCACTACACCCGCCAACCAGGCTATGCTCGCCAAGCTGAAGCTCACCGGCGAAGCTAGGCTTTGGTGGAAGCAATGGTACAGAGATCAAGGGATCACGGAAGGATCCGTTACCTGGGAAAAGCTGAAGAAAGATATGCAAGGAAGATACTTACCACCTGCGTATCGCATGTAGAAAATGAATGAGTTCTACGAGCTAAAACAGCTGGGACTCACTCTTGACACATACTACTCAAAATTTGTCTCACTTCTTAAGTATGCGCCATAGATGGACATGACACAGCAGGTGTCAAAATTTTGTGCTCGTCTAAACCCACCAGTGAATACCTGTCTCAAATCTATATGCCCAACAGATCTACAGGACACACTCATTTGAGCTGCGCCTATAATTTAGGAGGTGCAGGCTAGACCAAGAAGTAACAAAACTTGGTCTTACAATGACCTGAACAAAGGAGCATATAGGCCTCAAATGAAGAGAGTTCAAGGTCAGAATTGGGGACAAAGAAAGAAAGCAAGGACTAATAATGCCAACAGCTTTGTCCCTACCCAAAGCAATGGCCGAAATATCTGTTGTTTCCATTGCAACGAGCCCGGTCATTTTAAGAGGCAATTTCCCAAGCTTGGCGGAGGACATCGTCAAGCACCTTTCCAAAACAACTAGCCGTGGCCAAGGAGCCGCCACCAGAGGCAAAGAAAGAACCGCCTGTGTTGCCAACAGGGAAATGTGAGAAGAAGAAGATCCGACCATGGAAGCAGAGTTTGAAAGGGCGACAATCCATGCCGCTCTTCACAAGAAAGGCCCGAATTGCCAGTTTTTGGTTATTCAAACACCATCTGACTATCAAGGTAAAGGTTTCAAGACCTTGATTGATTGTGGCAGTACACATTCCTTTATCTCACCAACTTGTGCAAGAAGATTAGGAATAGCTACAGTAGAAGCATCTATCTTGCTTGTGGAATTAGCAAATGGTCGTGAGGTCACTTGTACCAGGCAAACTGCTAAGGTGGAATTCTTTCTGGGAGGAAAGATAACTTCGATCAAATTCAAAGTCATGAACCTAGGTATCCACGAGTGTTTACTCGGAATGGATTGGCTTAAACCTAAGGATGCCCACATTCATTGTGGAAAGGGCCAAGTTTCCTTTTGAAAATCTGAAGGGGAATTGGTCACAACTCAAGGTGAGGCAAGAAAGCCGAAAATTCAATTGGCCAAACCATCTCGGATTATAAAGGGAGTTAGAAAGGGACTACCTGTCTACTTGATTAAGTTCAATAAGTTAGATCAGAAGCAGGCGTCTAGTGAAGAACCTTCATGGCTAAAGGAGTACATGGACGTATTTCTTGAAGAGTTGACAGAACTCCCGCCTCAAAGAGAAGTGGATCATGAGATCAAGCTAGTGCCAGGAGCTGCGCCAATTGCAATGAGACCTTATAGAATATCCATCCCGGAAGCAATTGAGCTGAAGGAACAACTCAAGCAACTGCTAGATCAGGGCAACATCCGTCCTAGTAGTTCACCATGGGGAGCTCCAGTATTGTTCCAGAAAAAGAAAGATGGAACTCTTCGACTGTGTATTGATTACAGAGGGTTTAATCAATCAACTGTTAAGAACAAGTACCCTATTCCTAGAATAGATGAGCTTCTTGATCGTCTTCAAGGTGCGAAGATCTTCTCCAAGATTGATCTTAGGTCTGGTTACTATCAAATAAGGATCAAGGAAGAAGATATCCTAAAGGCAACCTTCAACACAAGATATGGACACTTTGAGTTCCTAGTTATGTAATTCGGACTCATGAATGCGCCTGCCACCTTCAACAGGTTAATGCATGATATCTTTAGGCCATATCTTGATGACTTCGTACTCGTCTTCTTCGACGACACCTTAGTCTATTCCATCTTTAGGCCATATCTTGATGACTTTGTACTCGTCTTCTTCAATAACACCTTAGTCTATTCCAAATAGGAAGAAGATCATGAACCCCAACTTTGGATTGTCCTTGAGACAATGAGGGCACATAAGCTCTATGCTAAGATGAAGAAGTGTGCATTCTTCAAAAGTTAGATTGAATATCTGGGATTCATCGTATCAACAGAAGGAATCTCAGTGGATCGCGCCAAAGTCAGAGATGCTCTAGAATGGCCAATACCAACAACTGTCAAAGAAATAGATAGTTTTCTTGGATTGACAGGATGGTATACGGTCTTCATAAAAAACTATGCTTTGATTGTAGCACCTCTAATGGACTTACTGAAGAAGCAAATATCCATTGCATGGTCAGATGCCCAACAATCTAGCTTTGATAGATTGAAGCAAAGTTTCGTATCAGCACCTATCCTAAAACTTCCAAGACCTTAGTAAGGAGTTCAAGGTAGTAACTAATGCTAGTACACTTGCCTTAGGATGTGTGCTCATGCAAGAAGGTCACCCTGTAGCATACTCTTCAAGGAAACTGAAGAGCCATGAGAAGAATTATGCTACCCATGATCTAGAATTGTTAGCTGTCATCCATGCTCTAAAGCTTTGGAGACACTATCTGTTGGGTAACAAGTTCACTCTAGACTGATCATAAAAGTTTCAAGTGGATCTTTACCCAGAACGAGCTCAACATGAGGCAACATCGGTGGATTGAAGTGCTGGAGGAGTATGATTTTGAAATCAAATACTGACCTGGAAAGGAGAATGTAGTTGCCAATGCACTCAGTTGCAAGGCATTCCTTAATTCTCTAATCTTGCAAAATCCATCAATAGCTAGATCTCTAGCTACAAAGGTATCTATGCCAAACAACCCAATACTTGAGCTAGCTAGAGAAGAAGCATGCCATGATCCAGCCTATCAAAAGATGCTAAGGGAGATCCCTATCAAGGACTAGGACCAAAAGCTACAGGCTAAGTATCATGAATTCTCTATCAATAGTGGACTTGTCTACTATAGAACGAGATTATATATACTAGCAAGCCAGTCACTTAAGCAGAAGATTCTGTGGGAAGCTCATGATTCCCCTTTCTCAAGACATCCTGGCTATGCCAAGACTCTCAATGCAGTTATGAAGAGCTACTAATGGGAGAGGCTTAAATGTGACGTTCTCAAATATGTCACTCAGTGTTTGTCTTGTCAACGTATCAAAGCCGAACATGTCAAAATGCCAGGAAAGTTGCAACCACTTGACATTCCCCAGATGAAATGGGAATTCATCAGTATGGACTTTGTTGTTGGCCTACCCCAAGTTTAGGGAGGATACAATTCCATCATGGTTATGGTTGGCATGCTTACTAAGGTTGCACACCTTATTCCTGTTAAGACAAACTATAAAGCCTTAGACATTGCAAGGTTGTTTATCAAGGAGATATTCAAGCTACATGGGCTACCTAGAAGAATCATTAGTGATCGTGATTCTCTCTTCATATCACACTTCTATAGAGCTATCCTTGAAGCCATTGGGACTTAACTCTATTTTAGTACAGCTTACCATCCCCAAAACTGATGGCCAAACAGAGCGAGTCAATCAAGTTATCGAGGATATGCTTAGGGCGCACTGCTGCCGTGAACCAAAAAGGTGGATTCAATACTTGCCTTTGGTTGAATTTGCCTAGAATGCTTCTTACCAACGAAGCATTCAGATGACCCCTTTTCAAGCATTGTATGGTCATGATTGTCGAAGTCCCCTAAACTTCACAAATCCAACCTTGAGGGTTGAAGCTTCAAGGCAGATACTAGAAGAGATGGATGACCAAAGTTAATAAGACAGGACATCCAAGCTGCCAAGGATAGACAGAAGGCATACGCGGATTTGAAGCGTTAGGATAGAATCTTCAAGGAGATATGGTCTTCATTCCCGTATGCCCAAATAAGAGTTTCCTATCCTTAGGAGATTGCAAGAAGCTAAGTCCAACGTATTGTGAACCATATAAGATCCTCAAGTGCTTAGGACCTAATGCTTATAGACTGCAACTCCCTAAGAACTTAAAGGTTCATAATGTATTCCATATCAGCCTATTGAAGAAGTATGTACCTAATCCTAGCCATGTACTTGATGACCAACAAATTGTAATGCCTAGCCAAGGAGTCCTTGAGCTACGGCCTTAGGGAGAGACAAATGAGATCCAAAAACTTTAGAGAATACCTCATCCAGTGGAAAGATTATCCCGGGGAGGATGCCACTTGGATGGATGAAAGCACTCTCAACCAACAATATCCCCAGTTCATCTCAAGATGAGGATATCTCGATTCCTCCAAGGGGGAGATAATGTAATATTTCCATTAAAAAAATATTACTAGTCTGACTTTCCACAACCTTTGTGAAACTCACGCAAAGGTCAATTCCGGCATTGGAGTTACCGACGGTGCAATCTTTAAACTGTATGCAAGTTATCATGACTCTCCACTGGCAAAATGGGACTGAGGTTTAAAAACCGCTATAACCACAGGTGAACTCCCTCTTGGGAGGAGGTCAAGAGGATAATGATAGGTTTATTGCAAAAAAAATTTATTATTTATCTTCCCCCAGCCGAAGCGCGGCTGAGGGAAGGGGATGGGCTATAATGGGAAATTGAGGAGGTGGAAGGGAGGATAACATACAGGGGGCCACATAGGGGAGGGAACCCTTCCCCCCCTTGTTCTATATAAACACCCTCTAAGGGGGAAGGTGGAGAGATATAACGCTACCATTGCAGTTGGAGAGAAGGAGGCCGCGACCTGACTGTGGGACCTTCCATTGTAGGGGTGAAAGAGGGGAGAGCTAAGGAATCTGTGCCGCGAGGAGAAGAGGTAGCTGCTAGTTGCCATGCCGGCTGCCATTGGCCATTCGACACTGTCTTTACGCTGCCCTCCATGATGTCTATTGATTTTCCCCCCTTTGTCCACGTGGGTTGAGCTGCCGAGAAGCTTCTTAGAAGCTTCTTGGAAGCTTCTAAGAGGGCTCTCTAAGCCCCCTTTCCCATTGCATTCCCACAAGCAAATTTTAACCTCAGGTTTTAAACCCCCCTCCCATTTAATCTCCTTAAGTCCACTCTACCCTCTGGATTTAAAGCCTCCCATCGCATCCACCACAAGCAATCTTTATCTCCGGATTTAAAGGCCCTTCCCGTGGATTCCCCACACAAGTCCATATTACCCCGGGTTTTTAAAAAAGCCCTCCCATTGCATCCATCACAAGCCCAATCTCCTTGCTGGGTTTAAGAAACCTTCCTATTGAACCCTCTAAAAGACAAATTTTCTTCCCTCCGAGCTTCGACGAGGAAGCCTATAAGGCTTCCCCATTATATCCTCAAATAAGCCCATCCCGGCTTTGAAGAAGAGGGGTTTCTCTAAACCCTTCCCACTCCAATTCCCCCATAAACCCATCTCTAATTTTTCCTCCACATTCCCTCTCCACAAAGATCTTTTTCCCTCGAACTTCTATAAAAGGAAGGAGAAGTTCATAAGTCCCCATTTCCGCAAAGCCCATAAAACCATTCCTAGCCGGAATTTCAAGGAGAATAATCTCTCAAGCCTCCATTTCCGCAACGCTTTTGCAAGAACCCTCTCACGAATCCCTCTTTTCCAAAAGAAAGAAGGCCCAAGCTCCGAACCCTAAAGCCTTCCAAAGCCCAATTCTGGAAGTCGGTACTTCGGACAAGGAAGCCGTACCTCAAAGGGAATTGCGTGTAAGAGGGAGACTGGCCAAGATCATAAAACTGCGGCCAAGGCAAGAAGGTCGATGATGGCCCCTAAAAAGGTACAAGCGTAACTACAGGAGGATCATCTCCTAATATTCATGTGGACATTTCACCGAACCTACAAGTCCAGGTTTTCTTCCTATTTCTTGATTTACGTCGAAGTATTGCAATCATGCATGGTTAATTCATGGAATTAGGATGCACTTATGCTTGTCAAATCCACCTAGTTTGATGAGAATGAATTAAATTGGCAATTTTTAAAAGAAATAACTCACGATTGAAGATTGGTCACTTGTATTTTTCAATGGAATGAACAAAATATGTCTATGCATTTTTAGCAAGTTGCTTCTGTGCATTGCAAAGTAACGAATCTAGAATAACTAATGACTATCATTACAAAGTTGAGATTATTGTTATGCACCTTCGATTGGGCATGGAAAGATTAAATCGCATGTCACATTATTAGAAAAATCTTTCTTCTTAATGATTCATTAAGAAAGTTGCTAACAATCGTATGAAATTGCAAGGCATGGAAATGATTCTAGGGCTGCATGAAGTAGGTTAACTCTAGTCAATTGGCATAAATCTCATTCAACTACGTAGTAGTTAGGAAAGTTTCATAATGCTCAATCAGCGTACAAATATTTCATTCAAAAATGAAGTTAGGGAAAGGCTGCATGCTTTGTTAACATAAAAACTTAAAAGCTTAGGAGCATGAGTCGTGAATGCATGTCCTAGTAGGATCAATGGAAGTTATGCGAATTTTAGCATGTGCTTGGTCTTAACAAGAAAAGTTAGGGATCTCGAATCTAGAGGAAATGAATCGCATACTTATATGAATTACGATGTAATGCAACTAGTTTTCCCCCTCTTTGATCAATACAATATCTTTAGCAATAGTTCGTCCTTGTAGTAAGACAAGTAAACTAGATTACCCAAACACCTAACCCGCACAGGATTCGCTTAGGATGGTTAAATCAATACAATATACTCCAAGTGCTAACTAGGGTTTAGCACATTAAGGACTTAGCCTAGATGCACTAATTGCCAGGTTAAAACTCTCATAACCCTAAGTCCTGCCCACATTCACAGAATTAGGGACAATAGAATGTACTTTCAGGAAACGATTTAGGGTTTCTACCCTAAGGATCGCTCGTTAAAAAGATGAAACTCAGATTGAGTTGGAACCCTAGGACTGACGATGTCTGCCTAGTGCAATCGGGAATGGATTGGATATGAAGACACCCTAAACCTTCTTTCCTATCTAATCAAGATTCCATGATTAGAAGATGCCATTCAATGGGTGAAATAGTCCCATGGATTAGATGTGACACTTGTGCGACAAGTTGTAGAGTCGCATGATCTTGTGGTTTGATCACAAGAGAATGGCCAATTCCTCGGAATGAGATTGCCAGATTCTTGCGCAAGTTTATCTTGCAAGAGGATGAGTAGTCGTCCTGATAAAGCACCTTTCTTGGGAAAAGTGACCAAGATAAGGGAATTAGATATTTTCTTGGAAGCAAAGGACCAATCAATAATTTGGAGCAACATATTTACTATTAATAGAACTTAAGGTATTGGTTAAAGTTGGGTTAATAGGGTATGGCCCTAACCCAAGGACATACGGGTTAACAAACAAACCCTTGGGGATCTTGCCAAGTCACAATTGATCCCGGATCGAATGCTAGATGCATTCGAAGAGAAGGATTCACTCCTTAGCAGTTGGCCAAATAATGACCACTTGAAATGATTGTGCTTGTAACAGTTTAAAGAGCACTGTTTGCTTTGCTTGCTCAATGAACTAAATGATGAAAATACGTCTATTGCTTCAAGTTGAAGGCTTGAAGGGAGAGGCAGCCTCAGTTACCCCCGACTATCTGCCTGACCCTAACCAAGGGGGTTATTAACCGCGCCGAGAAGGTGGACTGAACCCGCCGTGAGAGGTCTCTCCGTTGAGCACTACTTGGAGCAAGAGGACACTTGGGTGCCAGGGGGGCTCTGGCCGTAAATCCCTCGCCTTTCGGGCCCTACACAAGAGGCCAACGTGACTCAGGATTGGATCTCGAGGCCTGCATACTAGTCTACGGGCCGAATCTTGGATTTGTAATCCGTGTAGATTGCTAGATAGCCTTCGGGCAGATTATGGATAAGCCTACGGGCTGAACTTTATAAATGTATTCCAAAGATAAATATGATAACCTATTGGAAAGAAACTTGTTTGACACTGCTTTTCTATGTCAAGTGCTAAGATTACGTGAAGGAACCGATGCCTAACGGGTTAATTAAGGAAGCTACTTGATGCATGTCCAACTAAATGTGGTAGGTAATTAGACAACTAAAACAACCTGAGGAAAGTGCGGTGCATGTCGCTATGGATCCATCCTATGGATGGGTGGTCCCAGTTGGTCGAGAACTTTTCTCAATCATAATGGACAGCAAGGAGATTGTTTCAAAGGAAATGAATAGCAAGGGCACTGACCTAGAGTCTAGGTTATAATAATCCCGGTTTACGCTATTTTAGGGGGAACGGAATGGGACTATGCCTTATGACAGAGAGGTCGAGCTTTGCATCCCTCTCGTTTCCCAATCTCCTTGAACCAAGTCCAGCGTGAATCCGTTTCAGCCTTGGCGTTTCTGCGTAAAGTAGTTCGCTAGGGGTTCGACGCTAGTTGCCATTTAAGAAATGACAATTAGGGGAAACCCTTATGCTTCCGCTACATGGCAGACACGAAAAGTCCTAAATCGCAATTCCAGTAACATTCCATAGGAGTGCCGGGCAGAGCTTTCTAAATCTCTTTTTCGATGGACTGCTAAGACGTGTCCTGAAGGGAACAGGTGGACACGTTACACTTATTATGATATAATGTCTCTTATTTATTGGAAAAACTTAAATAAAAGATGACTCTTTGCCTTCTACTTGTGCAAGCTCAATAGCTCCTAAAAATTTATGTTAAAATGTAAGAAGGTTTATATGGAATCTTAATAATGTATATTAAACTAGTTCAATATGTGTTTTATGATTTTTTAAGAGGTTTCTAAAGTATCATATATTACCACTTGAAAATACCATGCCTGAGTCACATAATGATGCACGACAGGTTTTACAAAAGCTTGGCATGGACTACAACATCATCCATACATGTATCAACGATTGCGTGCTATTTCGAGGAAAGTATGGGACTATGGAGACATGTGCAAAGTGTGGTTCTCACAAGTATCAACAAGACTTACAAGGACAAACCATCCCTCAAAAAGTTCTTAGATGCTTTCCACTTATCATGTGTATATGTCACATGTTTCATACATCAGGCATGGCGAGCTTGACAACGTGTAATGTGCAGAATAGATCCACAGATGGAGTCCAATGAATATCAACGGATTCGCGTGTATGGAGCCACATTGACTCTACCTTTCTATGATTTTCACAAGAGCCAAGGAATCTTTGGCTCGGTCTTGCTATGGATGGCATGAACCCATTTAGTCTCCGCTCAACTTCTTACAGTGTGTGGCATATAGTCCTTGTTAACGACAACATCCCACAATGGATTTCTATGAAAAAAGAACACCTAGTCCTTAGCTTCCTCATTCGTGGGTGCTACAAAGTTAAGAATATGGACATCTATCTATGTCCATTAGTTGATGAGCTTAAGATTTTGTGGGAGGAGGGGGGTTGCCATGGAAGATATGAGCAAGCGTGATGGTGGACGATATGCCAATATACGAGCCATTCTCATGTGGACCATGCATGACTTTTCGATATTCGGGGAGTGCTCAGGTAAGTAGGCTTCCATTCTCATTTGCTGGGGATATCCAACATAGCTCGTTCAAGTTTGTGTTGACTAAATAGGGGTGTTGGGACAAATAATATATATTAAACCAGTTTGTTATGTGTTTTATGATTTTTTTCAGGTTGCTAAAGTATCATATATTACCACTTGAAAATACCATGCCTGAGTCTCATTATGTTACACGACATGTTTTACCAAAGCTAGCATGGACTACAACAACATCCATGCATGTGTCAATGCATATATTACCACTTGGAAATACCATTCAGTGCCATTGATTTCTACCTCAAACTCCTCATGCCTCTTTAGCCAATGGAGATCCCATTTCTTTGTCATTGAATCATTAACCACCTTGTACTAATGCCTTCAAGAGTCTCCAATGGTACTATGAATATACCCATCCCTCTAATGTGCCCATTGCTAGAAAAAGTCTTAGAGAGTTGCGTGTACCTTTTTGTAAACTTATCTTATCATAGGCATAGCAACCAAATAACATAATGGGATGGGAGACAAAGGGATGGATATCTGCATTAGTATGAAAGGATATAGTAATATTGATAATGTTGAAAGAAAAAACCATATTTAATAATATTTCATCATCTCTTATAAATTTTCACAATCAACATTTCAAGCTAGTCCTTGATGCAAGCTTACACAATACATTTATCATAACTAACCATGAGAGCAGCCTCGTCACTCTTTTTCCCAGCCTCTCTTGTGCACTTCTTTCCTATTCTTTGCCTCTGTCTCTTTTTCCTTTGTGTATAGTCACACCCTTTTTGTGTATTGAATGACCTTGGGGGGGTCACTCATGAATATATGTATATATAACATGGGTTCAAAATAAGGGGTTTTTAAATACCATTTTTATATATTTTTTACATATAGAAGGGTGTCATATAAAGGGGTTACTTATAGATTGAATAGAAAAGGGTTGTGTTTTATTCAAGACAAACTCATAGATTAGGATATTTATAAATAGGTCATGAACACACATTATATAGAGAATATATATATAGTGAACCCCCCTAGTGAATGACTCGATGCTCTATTGGTCCTCACTCTCTTCAGCTTTGGTCTCTTTGGTTTCACTCTTTGACACTCCAAGCTTTTTATTACCCTTCCTCATTTGTGTCAATTAAAGTAGGTCCGCCCTCTCTTGGTATAATTTCTCTCCCACATGTAAGTATAATTGCCACCTCCAACTCTGCATATATTAGTGATCACACTTGTGTTGCTCTCCCCCTCACTTTTGGAGGGTGTCTTTCCCCTTTGCGATTGCATGTTGTTGGTCACTATAGGCTGTCTAGCTTTTTATGGTCCTCCTCTGAAGACTCAGTTGTCTAGATCTTTAGAGTCCTTCTTCAAAGTCTACGAGATCATTGCTCTCTTTCTTGTGATGATCCAAAAGAAGGTAAGAAAACACAATATTAGTGAGTTTGGGAATCTCCCAATTCCCATTTTTTGAATAATAAAAAGGTGGCACCCGAATAATATGCCCATAAGTTTCTCAAAACCATATGATGTGACCTATCATTGGAAAGCACTTGAAAAATGGAATTTATTGAGCTATAGAGCACTTGATTTGGAGTTATAGTGTTCAAGTTATGACAAATCCAAAGATTAGACCACATGTCCCAAAGTATGGGAAATTCCCATATTTCACAATATGGTGTTAGAAGGGGAGGTAAAGCATAATAACAAAAATCAAGAGAGAAGCTACTTACCATTAAATTTATCACACATTGCACTACTGTGTTTTCCTCAAATTCAACCTTGTTATTACCTATACCACATGCCTTCACATCTCTCCAATGCATGGCAGTGACCAAAACTCCTACTCATCTAGGGCCAAGCCCTATGAGGGCAATATTTGATGGAACAAGCCTTCTCCTATGCTTTTGATATCCCTCGAAAAGTGTGACGTGAGGGATGGACCAAGCCTTCTCCTATGCTTTTGATATCCCTCGAAAAGGGTGATGTGATCTTGTTTTTTGAAATAGAATCTCACCATGATAGCGGGGCTGATATTTACTAGTTGCATAGATATTGCTTGCTAGATTATCTACCATCATTAACCAATTATGAATACCAACTATGAATTAAGTTAACAAGGTGAATGGGTAAGAACAAAGAACAAAGCTATGTTCACACACACACACACACACACTCTCTCTCTCTCTCTCTCTCCAAGGGTCACAAAGAGAAATCACAATGTGGATGGGGGAAGGGTCCTTTTATAGGTAAAGGAGAGAGAAAGGGGGAGAGAGAGGAAGAGAGATAGAGATAGATAGAAAGTTAGAGAGAGAGATTGTGCAATCTGTGGATTTTTGTTTTGCCAAGAAGGGGTTACCAACAACCCCTTTTCTGGTAAAAAATAATTTCACAAGTCCCCTTAGAGAGATGAAGGAGAGGACTTGTGAATATATTTTTCACTTGGAAGGGCATCTCTTAGAGGAGACCTATGAAAATATTTTTCTTCAGAAAAGGGGTTACTGGCAATTCTTTTTTTTGCCACATAAGGAGTTGCCAACAACCCGTTCTTGGCAAAAAAAAAACTCCAACTTTCCCTCAGAGATGAAGAATGGGACTTGCGGGAATTTTTTTCATTGAGAGAATGGTTTGCCGAAATAGCCCTTCTCTAATGAAAAAAAATTCACAAGTCCCATCTTTCATCTCTTTGAGGGGACCTCTAGAATTACTTTTTTTTGAAAAAGAGACTACTGAGAACCCCTTCTCGAGGAAAAAAAATCCAAAGAAGTCAATAATCTCTCTCTCTCTCACTCTCACTCTTTCAATCACACACACACACACACACACACACATTCTCTCATTTATCTTGCTCTCTAATTATAGTTCTAATTAATATTGCATAGTTAGAACTAATTAATTTGAACTATATAGCTAGATCTAACTAAGCTTTCAATCCAACTATAGCTATTATAGAATCTCAAGTCAGTGCTATTAGCATTAATATTAACATCAATTAGTTTTAATTTATAATATTAATATAAATTTATTAATATTAATATTAATATTAATGACTATTGATTGATACTATTAACATGAATATTAATTACTATTATGATTTTTAGTTATTATTAAGGATAAAAACACTACAAGATACAGGCCTCATAATACCGATGTTCAAAGTGACAAAAATGTTAATTAAAAAAATTGCCCCCATCATTTCTAACCACATTGGTATTAGCGTCTCCATAAAACCATCACTATTTGCATCACTATCAGTGTCGTAAATTTTGTTGGTTTTGCGATGCAAATACCGATGGTTTGCGATACCAATAGCGACGTGTGCAGTAAATTTACTACGCTAATAGCAACACTTACAGAGAAAAAAAAATTGTGGTAGGGCAACACTACCACACATAACACTATGTGTTGTATTTATATTCTACAAATGGATTACATGTTAAGTGTGCAATGGTCATCAAGATGAGCGCAAAATATACTTGAACCCACAAGACTGATACATAGAATATGTACAAGATCACCGATGAAAACTCATGGAATTATGGCAAGATACAAAGAATAATAACAACATAGTACATAGAAGATGCCTACATAAATCACAGGACCAAAAAAAAAAAGGATATGCGCTCCACGAATCCAAGCATGAGCTACAGATCCTCACCATTTGAAAGCTTGTCTCGATGCAAAGGAGCATCGAATAGACTCTAAAAAATGAATAACTACACATCAGTCCACCATACATAATGCATTTTAACTACAAACAAGAAAAATGATTGACTTACTGGTATGTTGTGTGCATACAATCTATTAATCAATGCAGTGAGACTATCTCTCTCTGCATATTGAGTCTCCAGGTCAGTGGGATTGTGGTTTGTAATGGAATGCTATAAAGAAAATAGAATACAACTGTTAGAAACATGATTTTCAGTACAAGTGATATTGCAAAAAAAAAAGTGAGAAGAAAAAAAGAAAAACTTACAAAGTCCTCTAGATAAGTCTTTTGACCACCACTCCTAGGATGATGGACCACCCTTACCTCCAATCGTGCCCTCGTTGCCTCCCACTATTGTTACCAACGTCCTGGAGAATCTATAGCCTCCTCCCTGAGTCACCGTCAATCATCTGCATCTAGCCACTTAGGCTTTGAGGTGCCACTCTTGAGTGCCTTGCGTGGATCCCGATCATCTGTGTAACATGTACGCATGCATGCACTCCATCATCCACCTAGTCAAAAACTCTATGCCATAGTAGGTATCGAAAACTCCTCATGCAAGGGTGCTACTATATAGTCCTTGCTCCCCTTAAGTATAATCTTCCTATGGTCCAAGACATTGTGCTAAAAAACTTGTTAGCACAACTCTCTCATGTGATACATCACCCTCCTCCCCTCATCAATCATGATCACGGCTCATGTCCTGTTATCTATGAGGTATCCATACCCCTTTGGTGTATGTCTACTAAGGTGTTTCCTCTCCCACCTACGACCGCGCTCTTGGGCATAACCAGGAGACCCCTGTAAATTTGGTATACCCACAAGGGTGGTATCTCTCCGAATAGCACCCATAGGGGTGCCACCTACGGATGACTGGGCAAAAACTGGAGTCACTCGAGTAGATGTCTCCACAGGTGTAACAAACCCTACAGGTGACATACCTCCACCAGAACGATAAGATGGAGACATTACATCGGTGCCTCCACAACACCCAACTAAGCCATTCTCTCTCGAACCTATATGAGAGCAAGGAGTAGCACCTATATCTCCAGCTGACCGTGGGATCATAGAATCCAGATCTCCGTAGCACCCCCCAGAACCACTCCCTCTGTCCGAGCCTAGTCTGGAGTCTGACCTCATCTACTAGAAATAGAATCATCAAAGCATACCAAATTAGATCTAACAAAACAGCCTGATGGTGTCTGAGATAGATCCTGGTGTGCCATATCTCTGAATCGGGCCATTTGATCTAGAGACATATATGTGAATATCTCTTGTAACTCCTCATCACTTATCCCTCAACTCATCCTGCTCTCCAAATATCCTCAAAGGTCACATGCACAAACACAAAAAATGGTGTTATTATAATCAATATAAAGATTCAAGCAAAGCATGGTAATATAACTCCTCTGAAAAAAATGATGTTACTTAAAATGCATATTCTAGAGTACCCTTATAAGCAATTCATCAATGAATTGAGTAGGCGGATGCTGCAAGTATGATGTAGCCCATGGTCCCATGTCAATCTCCTGGCAAAACACTGTATACACTCAAAGGTTGATAGATATGTCACCACAAAAGGATGAGCCCACCTCATTTTCAAAGAATTCCTAGCCTCCTGTCTTTCCGTCATCATTACCCAAATCTACCTCCTCTACACACTCCAAGCCATCTTTGACCTCCACCCCTTGCAATATCGACCCCTCCACTTGCATACTCTCCTCATCTATGCTAGGAACATTTCTTTCATCATACACTCTCGCACTTTGAGGAGCTGAAGGCACAACATACCACCATCGAGGTTGTCACAGGTTTGGATATAAAATTACTTGTTCAAAATCACATATAAGAGAGATTCAAAATTTGTGACATATGAAAAAAGTTTTAAAAATAGATCATGCACCTATTCACAATGGCTTGGCAAGAAAAACGTGTCCCATAGATCTTTCCATCTTTTTTTAGAATCTATTTTGAGAAATCCAGATAGATCTCGCCAAACAGTTGCCCCGGCTCCTTCCAATACCACTTTGAACCGCTGCACATCAAATATGATCATTGAGAAGCTACTTTAATCTACTAAGATAATAGTTTGCAAGTTCCCAAAATACTCCATCTCATCTATAACAGTGTTTGGATCCATGGCTCGCCATTGGCTCTCATGCTCAAACTTTGCCATGATACCACAATCTGTTATGGAGTGCATTTTGTCGATGAGCTCGATGTGCAAATGTCACCCGCATGACCACGTCGCACTGTATATTTTGTAGTGTGCATTGAAACGATTAGATTAGTTATCACATATAAAATCTAGATATGACAGCTTATAAAACATATGGCCACCTTTGGACTGCATCCCCTCAAGAATTCCCACACCTCAATAGAGACATCCACCCCTTCACAAGAAGCTGCAATCAAAGCTCCATGTAACCATCACATAGACATAAACCATGGCATCTCCTCACCCTTAGGATATCAAATCGGTCAATGATGGTGCATAGTGCATCAAAATTCTGATCGCGCTTCTTTCCAATCTTTCCTGGCTTGCTCATACTTAGTGAGCCACATCTCGATGGATGCATGGTGCAACATACAAAAACTATTATCTTTCTCCTCCATTGTAGCATCCATCCTTTTTTCTATCCCATTTCCAACCACCACATCTCCGATAAGTCTATGATCATCCTTCAGCAAGACCATAGCATATTGTTGTCTAAATCCACCATTAGTAGCCACTGTGAAATATCTACCAATGCCTCCAACACCAGCCAACCTTCAACCTTCAGCCATGCTACCTTGTAGTTGAGCTCGTTGTTGCACAAATCCTTTCCAGGGTTTTCATGAAGCACTCCAAGAAGAACATCTAGTGTGTATGGATGGATCATACAATCTCCACTTCATCTACAAGATGCACCAAGAGGTGGGTTTGTATTGTGAGCATGCCGGTGGGCAGGTACTTCTCAAAGAGATAGATTGTCTCCATTGCTTCTCGCCTTGCGGACTCAATAGAGGATGTCTTGATCTTCTTTTGTGAGATCCATTGTACTAAATTCAACAACTTGTAAATCGCCCCGTGTATTTCTGGAGTGAGGCATCCCACGATCATGATCAGTAGTACAAACTACCACATATGAAGAAGCATTATGAACACCAACTAGACACTAAATAGCAACATATGAAGGTCACTTACAATTGAGGCCAATATAAACCTAACATATCTTATGCCAATCATGGGATTTTAGTCCTAATAGTTGGTTGTCTTTAGAAAAATTGGATCTGAGAGAATGTATCATACCCATCGCGGTGTGGATAGACCTAATAATTTGCTTCACAATGTGCTCTTTATTAGTGGATAGAACCCAAGGAGCACAAGGTAGTTTGCGAAAGCGACCATCACTACACCAAAGAACCTCCATCTTGCCTGCCTCCTTTAAATCCATTCATGCCCCTGCAGTGTGTCTCTTTCCTATGATGTGGTTCCATAGTAAGTTGCCCACATTTTTGAAAGTATGCATGGATTGATCTGTCTGTGGGTCCAATACGGCAACTCATATAAAACCAAGAACCGTCGCATTCCATTTGGATGTGACTTAGTGTGGACCATCTTCAACTCATACCAGCTTTGGGTGTTCATTTATGCTGGAGGTCATCCAAGAAAACCTTCCCTTAGTTCATGACCCGCAAGCCAGAAAGCGGTGTGTCCTTGATGTACCAACTTCTTCATGGTTCATGACCTTCGAGGATACAATGGACATATATGATAACCTGAGGTAACCAAACATGTCCTAATACCCCTATTTAGTCAACACAAACTTGAATGAGCTATGTTAGATATCACCAATGAGAACAGAAGCCTACTTACCTAAGCACTCTCCAAATCTTGGAAAGTCATGCATGGTCCACATGAGAATAGCTCATATATTGGGGTGGATCGTCGACTATCATGCTTGCTCATATCTCCAATGGAGACCCCCTTCTCCCACAAAATATTAAGCTCATCAACTAATGGACAGATATAGATGTCCATATTCTTGACTTTGTAGTGCCCAGGAATAAGCAAGCTAAGGATCAAGTGTCCTTTCTTTGTAGAAAGCCATGGCGGGATGTTGTATTTCACAAGGACTATAGGTCACACATGCAGAGACCAAATGGGTTCATGCCATCCATAGCATGACCAAGCCGAAGATTCCTTGGCTCTCATGCAAATCCTTGAAAGGTAGAGTCAATGTGGCTCCATGCGCATGAATCCACTAATATTTGTTGGAATCCATATGTGGATCTATTCTATGCATGCCACGTTGTCAAGCTTGCCATGCCCGATGTACAAAACATGTGACATATATGTGGGAAAGTGGAAAGCATCTAAGAACTTTCTGAGGGATGGTTTGTCCTTGCAAGTCATGTCAATACCTATGAGCACCACACTTTGTACATGTCTCCATAGTCTCATACTCTCCTCAAAACAGCACACAATCATTAACACGATACTGTTGTAGTCCATGCCAAGCTTTTGTAAAACATATTGCGCATCATCACACGACTCAGACATGGTATTTTTAAGTGGTAATGTATGATACTTTAGCAATCCAAAAAAAAATCATAAAACGCCTTGGAAAGCATAAGTTTTTTTTAATGGTACCGAAAAGAATCAACAGAGCATACGTAGAATGTACCTGAACAACTCGATCACACTCACATCGCTCCACTAGTATATCGCCTATACACTTAGGAGTCCAAGCAGCATCTTCAAGAAAGATACTTGACACCCATCATATAATGGTCTAGATGCTTCCTCTCTTAGTTGATCAGATGCCTCGGCATCCATGGGCATCAATGCATCAATCATTGCCTCCATCTCATGCTCTAAGATTGGAGGAAGGTCCAAAAGGCTGCCTGTCTCCTCTAGTATTGATGGTATAGACTAAGTCTATGCCTTCCAAGTGGTGGATTGGCTCAAGCACTCCATCCATTGCACACCCACAAACTCTTCTAATTGGCTACAATAGATGCATTCCTCCTTGGGATGAGACGTCACCTCCCTGTATAAATTTTACAATCATGTCTTAGCAACTTGTATAAAGGTCTCGCTATCAGTATTTAATTCAGCACAAACCACCGATAGTATTCCGTATGGCCTAAGAAGCATTGAACTCCCTTGTAGTTGGTTGGGGGTGGAAGGTCCACAATAACCCTAACTTTTGAGAAGTCAGTGGCAATGTCGTTCTTCGACACCACCTAGCCAAGGATGCATCCATGCTTCACCCAAAACTAGCATTTCAAGGGGTTCAAGGAGAGATTATATAGGTGACACCGCTCAAAGACTACTTGGAGTTTGTTTAAGTGTTCCATTTAGGTCGAGTGAACGTAGAGGTCATCAACAAAGACTTCCAACTCCTTGCAAAGCATGTCTTTAAATATGGTGCACATGAGACGTTGAAAGGTGGCAGGGGCATTAGTCAACCCGAAAGGCATGACTATGTAAGAAAAAATGCCCCACTCGGTGGCGAAGGCAATCTCATGCTTGTTGGCAAGATGCACTTGCACCTAATTGTATCTTGAGAAGCCATCCATAAAATTGTAGGCCTCCTTGCCC
The DNA here is from genome assembly GCF_053477565.2 of Lygodium microphyllum. Lineage (NCBI taxonomy): Eukaryota > Viridiplantae > Streptophyta > Polypodiopsida > Schizaeales > Lygodiaceae > Lygodium > Lygodium microphyllum. The sequence continues at coordinate 33,212,737 of NC_141141.1, forward strand.
GCCACTCTTTCAAGCATGTGCTCGCTGTATGGCAATGGATAATTGTCCCTTTTAGTAGCAGCATTCACCTTCTTGTAATTGATGCATACTCTAATTTTTCCATTTTTCTTTTTCACAATGACTCGGTGATACCTAGTCCATGTGTTCAATTTTGTAAATGAATCCTGCTCTCATCAGCTTATCAATCTCTTGTCAAGATTGTGGGAGAGAAGGAAGGAGTCTCACTTGAAGCTTTCTTGCTTGCACAATGGGGGAATACACACAAGGGTGGAGGCTGAAAATAGTTTTCCTCTTCTTAGTTGTGTAAGCCAAAAGAACTCTCATACAAAGAAATAGAAGAACCCTATATATGGGTCTTAAACCAAACTCAACTAACTAAGGTGGCATACTAATTGAGCCACGAACTAGAGTAGATAAGGATAGCTGTCATGTAGCTATTATTCATGGGCAGTGTACCAACTGACAAGTCAGTGACATAAATACACAGTGGTCACCCTGGCGTATCACGAGTGGAGCTCGATATCTCAACACTCCCCCTCAAGCTCAATCCCAATTCCTGCACACCAAGCAGGTCTTTGAACTTGCACAGCTTCTCTATGCCCAGTGCCTTCGTGAATATGTCAGCTACCTGATCCTCTGTGCTGACATAAACTAGATGAATAAGACCTAGTAAAACCCTCTCTTGCACATAGTGATAATGCACCTCAATGTGCTTTGTTCTAGCATGATAGACTGGGTTATTTGCGAAGTGTATACTACTCATGTTGTCACAATAAATGACAACTGGCCCATCTGTAGACTGATGCATATCATAAAGTAGCTTATGCAACCAAGCTATCTCACATGCAGCCATTGTTGCACCCCTGTACTCAGCCTCTGTGCTCGACAAGGCAACTGTAGGTTGTTTCCTGCTGCTCCAAGTGACTGCAGCACTCTCAAAAGAGAACACATATCCACTGGTAGATCGTCTATCAGAAATACTACCAGCCCAATCAGCATCAGTGTATCCATGCAACTGTATCTGAACCCCAGTCTCATAAAATAGTCCATACTACAATGTGGACTTCACATACCTGAGTATGCATCTAGCCGCATTCAAATGTGGTTTCCTTGGAGCCTGCATAAACTGACTTACCAATCCAACAGCATAGCTCAAATCTAGCCTGGTAATAGTCATATAAATCAAACTTCCTACTATGCGTCTGTACATACTAGGGTCTTCTAGAAGCCCACGTGCATCTATGCTCAGCTTCACATTCTGCTCCAAAGGAACTGAAATAGGCTTACAGCTTGTCATCCCATATTTGGACAGCATGTCCAATCCATACTGCCTCTGCAAGAGCTGTATCCCACTTGGTGATCTAATCACCTCAATGCCCAAGAAATAACACAGCTCTCCCAAATCCTTCATCTCAAACTTCTGCTTCAATAGCATTTTCACATAAAGGATATCTTCATCATTGTCACCTGTCATAATCAAATCATCAACATAAATGACAAGTAGCATAATACCTTTCTCTGTTTTTCTCACATAAAATGAGAAATCTACCTTGGAAATCTGAAAGCCAATAGTGACAAGATACTATCCTATCTTGTCAGACCATGCTCTAGGTGCTTGCTTCAAGCCATACAAGGCTTTCTTCAACCTGCAAACAAACTCAGGATGAACAGCATGCACATAACCTGGTGGCTGCTCCATATAGACCTCTTCTTGCAAATCACCATGCAAGAAGGCATTCTTTACATCCATCTGATGTAAAGACCATCGCTTTGATGCAGCCATAGCAATGACTGCTCTTACGGTTGCCATCCTTGCAACCGGACTGAATGTTTCTTCATAGTCAATGCCATATGTTTGTGCATACCCCTTGACTACTAATCTTGCCTTGTATCTGTTCACAGAACCATCTGCATTGTGCTTCACCTTATAAACCCACTTACAGCCAATTGCATTTTTACCTTTAGGCAAAGGTACCAATTCCCATGTAGCATTTGCTTCCAAGGCATCCATTTCTTCATCCATGGCTTTCTCCCATTTTTCTTTTCCCATGGCTTGCTCAAAAGAAGTGGGTTCTGGTTCTTGTATCACTTTGACCATATATGCATAGTGAATGGCCATAAATCCATTATATTTCAGCTTATCCACAGGATACCTAGCTCTTGTAGATCTGCACAAAGTAGGTTCACTCCCAGGTGCTCTCAAAACATCCCTGGTCTTCCTTACTCCAGGTGTAACAATAGAAGGAATACCTAACTCATCATTAATGCTCTGTTCTTAGCCACTGGATTCACCATCCACATAAGAGTGACTTGCATTCACATCAAACATGGGCTGATCAACCTTCTCTTTTCCTTTTCGTGATACCTGCATACCACTATCTGCATTACTTTGAGAAGATTCTCCTGATCTCAATTTGCCTGTCCATGGCGAAGAATGTGAACCACTGCTAGAGGACGCTCCAGGTCCACTAATATTTTGTGACTGCTGCTGTGAATTATGTGCAGCATTACCATTTTGTGCATCTACATCATCAATCACATTTACTGGTTTATACCAGCTACTCATCTCATAAAAAACAACATCTCTGCTCACTGTAAACTTACGAGTAGAAGGATTATATCATCTATACCCTTTTTGCTGCAGAGAGTAACCAATAAATGCACTTCTCAGCTTTTGGATCCAACTTGGATCTCAACTCATCTGGCACATGTACATAGGCAATGCAACCAAAAATTTTCAAATGAGAAATATCTGGTTTCCTACCAGTATACCTCTCCTCTGGAGTCATTCCATGTATTGCTGCAGTGGGAGTCCTGTTCATTATGTAGACTGCTGTAGCAACTGCTTCAGCCCAATAAAAATTTGGCAAGTCTTTTTCATTGAGCATGGCACGGGATACCTCTCCAATATGCCTGTTTTTCCTTTTTGCAATTCCATTTTGTTGTGGGGTATGACTGCATGAATATTGCTGCTTTATGCCATGCTCCTGCAGGAACCTTGCAAACTCATTTGAGAAGTACTCTCCCCCTCCATCTGACCTTAGGCATTTTATCTGCAGGCCTGTTTCTTTTTCAACCATCACTTTAAGAGTTTTGAAATGCCCAAAAACTTCACTTTTCTTTTTCATAAAATACACCCAAACTTTTCTGCTATAGTCATCAATAAAACTGACAAAATAATGACAGCCTCCAAGAGATGCAGCTTTAGTTGTCCACACATCAGAGTGGATTAATTCCAATGGCTTCTTACTCTCTTGAACATGTCTAGGAAATGGTTTCCTTGCCTGTTTTCTAAACTAACAAGCTTCACATACCTTATACATTTCTGGAACCTTGAATTTCGGCAAACCTGCAACAATATTTTGGGCCTGCATTGATTTAAGTTGCTGTACATTAACATGACCAATGCGTTTATGCCAGATATCAATATCTACAACTACAACGGTCCCATGTGCAAACATTGCTGCACTCAATTCAGACATGTCTGCATCCAATGTAAACATTCTGCCCTTCTTCTTTCCTTTTGCTATCAAGTGACCTTTATTTTTCATATCCTCAACAAAGCATCCATGAGGATTAAATCTGACCTGCAAGCCCTGCTCAACCATTTGACCAACAGAAACCAGGTTCTTGGTGATATTCGGGACATGAAATACATCGGACAGGTATTTCTTTTTCCCATCCTGCATAGACAAAGGAATTTTTCCAATCTGCACAATAGGATGTGCAGTATCATCACCAATCTCTACAAATCCTAGTTTTTCCATTTTTCTTGCATCCTCCATCCATTCTGCATGACCTGTCATGTGGTTTGATGCACCTGAGTCAACATACCATGCATCATTGCTTTCTTCTGCACTTGTCACTGAATTGTTTATGTGCTGCACCATAAACAAGTGCTCATTTCTGTCATCACCCTGTCTACTAGAAGATGCATAATTCCCTTGTTGCAGTTTTCCATTCATGATGTCATTCTGCTTTTTATAGCAGTCTTTAGCCATATGACCCATTTTACCACAGTAGTAGCATTCAACATTACTGTTTGCATTTTGGCTTCTTTGCCATCCACCACGACCTCTTTGGCTCCCCTTGCCTCTAGAGTTACCATGTCCTCCTCCATATGACTGGTTTTCTTGAGTTTGCTGCATATTCTGATTTCTACCACGGCCTCCATATCGGCCTCCTCTACCTCTGCCTCTACCTCTTTCAGCATTTGAGTAGAAGACAGCTTCTTTTGAAGTTCCTCCTGAAGAAGATGCACCACCATTTCTCTACTCCTCAGAAATTAGAAGAGCAATCAACTCCTCAAAATCAGGAAATCTTTCACGGACGGAAATGAATGTTTGGAACTGTGCATAATCCTTTCCTAGACCATTCAAGGTCACAGAAACTAAATCATCATATTCCACTAGCGACCCAATGGAAGCAAGTGCATCGGCAATCTTCTTCACCTTCATGTGGTAGTCAATGATGCTCATATTTTCTCTTTGCACATTATGCAACTCTTGCTTGAGCTGCATTTTCGTGGCTTACGTATTTGTGCTATACATTTTTGACAAAGTATCCCATGCCTCCTTTGGCGTACTTGCATCTTGAATATGCACAATCATAGAGTCTAAAATGTTCTAGCCAGTACATAACTTTCCTGGCTCTCTCATGCCATGCTTTAAATGCCTGCATTTGCTGTTGATTGGGAACATCAGGAAGAACTGGTTCTTCTTCATTTCCTGCAACAAATTCCCAATATCCTTTTCCCATAAGGAAATTCATCATTCTAAACTTCCATGCTTGGAAGTTGTTCTTGTCAAGCTTTTTAGTGACAATCTGTGAGAGAGAATCAGACGCCATTATAGAACACTGCAAAAAATTCTGTCACTGCAAAGAACACAGCTTTAGCCTCACAAAGGCAAATCTGCAAAACTGACGAAAGTGGTATTTGACCACACAGTCACTTCCTAGTGATGATTTTGCATCAACAGGCAACATGGATGATTCTGTAACTCCCAATGTCTCTGCGCACAAGCATACGATGCAATTTCTATAGTAACTTTTCATCGACCTGTAGAACAGTGGCTACACAGCATAAAACTGGGCCTTTTCTTGAGTGCGTGCAGAAAACTTCCGCCTCCAAAACAGGCCCCAAAATTCCCTCTTGCTTCACCGCGAAGGGCGTCTCAACCTGAGACAATGCACTCCTGCATTTTTCGGCTGTGCTACCTGCAGAGATTTGCTCCCAAAACAGAAAATGAAAGCAACACTGCTCCTCTTACCAGAACACTGCGAGCTTGGCTTGCTTTCTTGAGCTCCTTACCACGAACAAGGCTCTGATACCATGTCAAGATTGTGGGAGAGAAGGAAGGAGTCTCACTTGAAGCTTTCTTGCTTGCACAATGGGGGAATACACACAAGGGTGGAGGCTGAAAAAAGTTTTCCTCTTCTTAGTTGTGTAAGCCAAAAGAACTCTCATACAAAGAAATAGAAGAACCCTATATATGGGTCTTAAACCAAACTCAACTAACTAAGGTGGCATACTAACTGAGCCACGAACTAGAGTAGATAAGGATAGCTGTCATGTAGCTATTATTCATGGGCGGTGTACCAACCACGTCTGCAACTGACAAGTTGGTGACATAAATACACAACGATCACCCTGGCGTATCACGAGTGGAGCTCGATATCTCAACATCTCTTTCTTGACAGCATGAGCGTTCTTTGGATTCATTGGGTACGGTCACTGCTTCATCAGCACTACGTTTGGTGTCATGGGTATATTATGAGTCACTACACTCGGGTCTACCCCTTTAAGCTCTTCCAGGGACCAAGCGAATACATCTACGTACTCTCACAAGAGAGCGACAAGACTCATTTCTTCTTCCTCAGTCAAGTCATCGGCAATGAAGGATGGTCGGGGTGTCTCCCCTTCTTGGGCTAAGTTCACCTCCTTAAACCTGGCTGGTCCCTCGGTTGGTTCTCTCGTTTGCCCTTGCCGTTTGGCACCTAGCAATATCACTACCATGTCTCCCTTCTTGAATTTCATAAATCATTTAGGGAGGTCCCACAGTTTTCATTGTTCATCTATTCATGTGTCCCTAGGTTGGTTCACCCTTTCCTGCTTCAATTGTCTGCACCTCAAGTGGACAAGTAGGTCCCCATTGATGCGTCAAGCCTTGGGTGGCCTATGTATTTTTGGGTCACTATCCGAGCTTACCTCCAAAAGTCACCGTCTTCGCTAGAAGAGGGGGTCTCCCCTAGTAGTCACAGTTCAGATGGTGATTCTACCCTAAGCACCCGTGTCACTCCTAGTTGAGCTAGACCTGCTTGCTTAAGGTCTATGGCTCCTACGTGTTCTAACCAAGCGCAATCACAATTCATGCGTATGATTCCTCACTGTATCCTATAGACACTTCTCTTTTGTGGCTTGGATTCTGCTTGTATTTGTTCTATTTCATGTCCCTCAGTGTCATATTCTACCGTGTCCATCTCACCCTCACTTCCATCACTGAAGGATTGGCAGTCTTCGTACTCATTATCAGAGTCCACTGTGTCAGACTACTCATTGTCTCCTAGGGCTTGATTGAGAGTGAAGCCATTCCAGGTACTTAAAAACTGGCTAGTGAAAAGTGCAGGTGTCCAGTTCTCTGTCGAATTTATAGTCATGAAGAGGGTGGACTACGATATCCTATTAGGCCAACCTTGGATGCATAATGCTGCCAGAGTTATCAAAGATTGGGGTAACGGCTTGATCTCATTAGGCAATAGGATGGAAGCTATGAGGGTAGAGATGGACACTTGGAAGACCTCACCAGTCAACTTGGATGCCATCTCCGCGATGCTCAAGGGTGATGCTTAAGTCAAGAAGTCTTATGGGTCATTGACCAAGTATATCCCATGCCCAGAGGATGAGCGAGATTGGATGCATGTTCTTGCTACAGTTGACCCCCCATTCTCAGATCAAGAGGCATATGAGCAAGCCATCAAGATGATGGGCACGACTAACGGCATGCCCCCTCTATACCAGTTTGCATGATGGAAGGAACCCTTCTTGGGAGACCTAAGCTCATCACCTTCCAAGTGCCAAGCAACAAGAGAGAACCCCAAGTGCCAAGCAACAAGAGAGAACTCCAAGAAGTTGTGGAATACCTAACAGAAAAGCTGGCTAACAATTCAACAACAAACTTCAAATCAATCTAGGATCTCTTAGGTGAATCCAAATGGCAGTGGACTAGGGTGCATGACTTGAACCTTATGTACAACTAGGCCCTAGTTCCTGATCAACAATAAACTGTTTGCTAATATGACATTAAACTGAGTGGTCTCAACAGGTGGGTTTCCCCATGTCTATAGTACTGCATGGCTCAGCACACTAACCCGAGCTCCCATGTCTACGATCCCCTTTCTCATTGTGTCGCCTAAGTCTAGGACTGGTAACATTGCATGCATCTCTGTGCCTTCCCAAAAAACATTAACATGCAAGGATTTTGGCACAAAGTGTAGCGTTAGGCTCGATATTTGTGTTTCTACGTCATGATCATGAAGATCCACAGCTTGTTCTCATGACCCCTCAACCCACTACTTGAGGTCTTGCCATAGGGTGGGATACTGCTTAAGTAGGTATCCCAAGCTTAACGTCACACGGGTAGTCACTAGCATGGTAAGGAGGCTATCAGCTGTTCGTCCCTCTCCTAAAAACTGGATTGTCCTGGCCAACAGCCGTGACTGATTTGTGGTCTTGTAGCATCAAGGCTTGTCCTAAGGGGTGCTGCCTATACGGTGCAGTTACATCTCCTGACTTTGGTGGAGGGGGTGAGACCACTGTGTTCATGCTAGTGAGATCATCAATCTCATCCTCTAGGATGGGCTCAGCATCCCTCAAGTGCTCTTGGGCCTCTTTCACCCAGTCCTTCACTTTCTCTATGGCCTCGAATTGGCGCTTTGGATGCAGGTACTCCCCTACCTTGGCACTTTCCTTTTCAGCCGTCTTGGGGGCTGAAGTTTCTGCCTCTACATCCGTGACCTTCTTTCCAACAGGCAGAGTTGTAGCACTCTTAGTTTTCAATGCAATCTTAGCCTCCGACCTCTTCTTCCTTCGCCTGTGGCTCTTCTTCCCTATTGAGGCTACATTGAGGTTGCTGGGTCCCAGTAGTGATATGTCAGTCTGCTTTGTCTGGGCACGGGTCATGACCCGCAACAGGATGGATGTGGCCTCCCCATCAAGGTTCTCGACACCAAACAGCCCCAATGAAACAGATGGTACGTTGGATGAACTTGCAGAAGGTTTTCATTTTGGGCAATCAACAAAGAGATGGGTGATTCCGCACTCAACGCACCTTAGGTCAGCTTTGTCTCTATTCTGCTGCTCCCTCTCGAGGCAATGTGATGAGACATGACTCCGGTGACCACAAGTCCAACAGATGATTATTAGATATGATCAATGCCCCACCCTCATTAGGTGCTACCAATGATCGATGGTGCTCAAAGTTGTAAGGCCCCCATTATCAGGAGAAGCCAAATGTGAGCCCGGACATTGGTTGAGTCCTGACTTATATATCAGATGAGGTCTATGTGACCGGATGGCAAAAAGGTGACCGTTGTGGATCTAATCTTTGGGTTAGATGGAGTGGTTAAGCTGGTAGCAACTCGAGGCGCATTGCATTGAGTTGCAAGGTAAGGGAGTTAAAAGGAGCCCCTATTGTGGGGTCGGGGGGCCCTAGAATATTCCGTGGCCGACTACTAGTGGAGGCTTATATGGTAGGTCGGTCAAGCCAACCTCACGGCCTTCGCAGGCTATAAAAGATAAACCCCTTCATAGCCATCGATCACTCATCTTTCACCCAGTTAGAGTTGTTGTTCTAGCTAGCCTTAAGCCCTTCACCTATCTTCTGTCTAGATCACCATCTAAGCTTCACACAGTGGAAGCGCACGGGTGGATAGAGCCATCTTTGTATCAGTTGTTTGGAGTTAAAAAATTTACTGATTCTCCTCTTTTCTGTTGTGTACTCTCTATATCTTTCTCAGATTCTCTTCACTGTGCCGTGTAATATTTTACATGGTATCAGAGCCTAGGGGGCTCTAGATATCGAAGAGTGTGCAAGAGGCAAAGGCTTCAACAGCAAAGAGAAACTATGTTGACTTCTGAAAGCGGTTCTGGCGCATCAGGAAGCGGTGCAAGAGGTGCTGTTGCTGTACCGGCTATTCAAACACTGAGGATTCGTCCACCAACCTTCAATGAAGGCAAGTTAGATGGTACAAACTACACCTTGTGGATGTTCAAAATTACAACTATCCTTGATTCTTATGAGCTTCTGGAGACTATGCTGGGGATTGACACAGAACCACAGCCTACCCCCAACCCATCAAATCCTAGTGTGATGATTCCTCCGAATGTAGATCTTCTACGAGTTGGGAAACAAAGGAATGCAGATGCATTGTGTGCCTTAGTTACAAGCTATTCTGACAGTGTTTTGACTTTGATTCAGCATACAACCAAAGCGTCAGAGGCTTGGAATGTACTAAGGAGTCAGTATGAAACATGAAACCAAACAAGGATTCATCACTTGGATTAAGAATCTGCGTGACCAGATGGTTGGTGCTGGGATGCAAAAGACTAGCGAAGAGCTAGCTCGGAGGTGTCTTAAGATTTGTCCACAAAAGTTTGATGGACTAGTAACTACCCTTAATACTCAGGTGAGACCTCAAGCTTTGACTTTTGAGGAGTTTTGTGCATTATTAATGGAGGAGGAGTTGAGGCTGAAAGCCCGAGAAGGAAGCAACAATGGAGATGATGCATTCTTTACCAATGCAAAAAGCAAAGGTGTTTCCTCCACCAAAAATGATGGTGACAAAAAGAAGAAGGGCGGCAAGAAGAAGTTTCAAGGAGAGTGCTTCTACTGCAAGAAGAAAGGACATGCAATTGCAAATTGTTGTGTCAAGAAGGCAGATGAAAAGAATGGTACCCTTAAAAGTAAAGGGAAAGAGACAGCCAATACGGCTGAAGCAGAGTTGGAATTATTCATGGCGACCATTGAGGAAGTGTGCTCCTCAGCGCAAGAAGAATCTACCACTAACTCATGGGTGTTGGATAGTGGGGCCTCTCGTCACATGACCAACAAGAAAGGTCTATACAGTTCTATGCAGCCTCTACAAGAATCCATCACTGTGATGGTTGGAAATGATGCTAAATGCCCTGCTACGGGCACATGTACTATTTCTTTTGTTGCTACAAATGGTGAAGTCAAAAAGCTTTCAAATGTGTTGTATGTTCCCGAAATCAGGAGAAATCTCTTATCAGTTGCTGCCATAACTGATCTTGGTCATGAAGTGAGGTTCAAGAAGACAGGTGCAGAAATTCTTGATAGTGCTGGCACAATTGTTGGCAAAGGAGAAAGAAGGAACAACATGTATGAGCTAAGTGCTCTTACAGCCACCGCTGGAGTGGGCACAAGTAAGCTTTGGCATGAAAGGTCAGAGAAAGGCATTTCCACAAGAAAGCAAGAATAGAGCATAGGCTCCTCTAGAGTTGGTGCATGCTGACTTGTGTGGTAAGATGCCTACACAGGCCTTGGGGGGAACTTCTTATTTTATGTTGATTGTCGATGACTACAGTAGGAAGATGTGGGTGTACTTCCTTCGTGATAAGGCTCAAGCTTTTGGTAAGTTAAAAGAATGGCTAAAACTTGTTGAGAATGAAACAAGGAAAAGTGTGAAGAAATTTAGAACAGATGGTGGTGGTGAGTTCAACTCAAAGGAGTTTGAAGGCTTTTGCAAGAGCAAAGGGATCAAGCATCAATTGACGATGCCTCACACACCTCAGCAGAACAGTGTTGTGGAACGCAAGAATCACACCATTGTGGAGATGGCAAGATGCATGCTAAAGGGCAAGGGATTGCCTAACCATTTTTGGGCTGAAGCTGTTAATACTGCAGTCTACATTCTAAATCGGAGCTACACAAAGGCTCTCAAGGGAAAAACACCCCATGAGGCTTACACTGGTAAGAAACCATCTGTCTCACATTTCAGAATTTTTGGATGTGAATGTTATGCACATGTTCTAGATGAGAAGAGAAACAAGTTACAACCAAAAAGCAGAAAATGTATCTTCTTGGGTTATAGTGATGAGCAGAAGGCTTACAAATTATATGACCAAGAGGCAAAGAAGATCATCGCGAGCCGTGATGTGGTTTTCAAGGGCAATCTTACTCGAACTGCTTTGCGACTATTGGGATTCTAGATTGGCTCTTAGAGCCTTGGGTTGCTCCTAATCCTGCCAGCAGTGAGGTCATCAATGCCGCATCACTTTGCTCTGTTGCGGTGTTGTCTAGCAATCGCTTCATAAGAAGCTCACTCAGCGTTAAGTCTCCTTCTAGGGCTCTCTCGTGATCCATTTGGTTTTTGCCGGCTAAGTTCAACACTTGCTACACCTCACGTGACTCCATGCTTTGCCTTTGACTCCTGGCTTCCTGGTCTCTATTGTATGCGGCTATGCTTTGCAATGCCTTGTTGGCTAGCTTTCTCTCTTCTTCTAAGTCTGCGATGATAGCATCTGCTGTTCGATCGCGGTGTTCATACCGGGCGTGCACATCATAGCTGCTGACCAGTTTTGCTAAATAGCCTCTAGGAAGACGCCTAAGTCGACTTTCTCGTTAGACCTGCGGTCTCAGCTTTCTTCTGCCATAATCAAGTTCTCATGCTCCACCAAGCTATCGATCAGGTTGAGTAGGTTTGTCAAATCCACTTTGTTTGTGCCGCTTGCTTGGTCCTACTTCGTGTGTTGATGGTTTGTCTCTGTCTATGGGTTCTCTCCTGTTCGTGGGTTCCTTGAGTGGCTTATTTGAGTGAGTTCCTTGACTTATTAAATACAGTCCTCAATTTATATCCACTTAGTGCGTGTGTTCTTTCTAGTGCACTTGTGCTCAATCAGGCTTTCAGTTTTCCTTAAGTGTACTTCAAGTGCAAAAATTCAAGGTGAGTGCAGCAAACAGCCTCTAAGTGTCTTACTCACCCTCGCTTTGTTTTGGGCCTGATAGGCTTTGTTGATCAATTCTCTGGCCGTCTTGATGGGATTTAGGGCTTTTCGATTATGTTGCCTTGCCCGTTTTTGGGTCCAATCGAGGTTTTATGGCTTAGAGGGTTACCTTTAGGTCTCTAGGTTTCTAGGTATCGCGACGGCCCACTCAAACTGCTAAGCGACTGCGCCTTATGATTTTGTCTATTCCGCACGCCAAAATCAAGTTTTGAGCATCAAGAGGGCTTGCAAAAGTTTGCACTGCTAAGATGTAGGTCAAATTTTTGAGAAATTGACACAAATACACACTCGGCCCAAATGGTCCAAATTGTAGGGGCCGAGTGGGTGACTCGGATGTGCCGAGTCAAGTGTTGGGGCTGAGGGCCGAGTTGGGTCCTGGGCCGAGGGCCGAACTGGTAAATGGGGCTGAGTAGACTTCAGGCCGAGTGTCAAGTTGGTCAAAGGGCTGAGTGCCTTCACTCGGACGGACCGAGTGGACTATGGGCCGAGGGCTGATTAGGGTTTCTGGGTCAAGAGGGCCAAATGGCAAGGTTCGAGGGCCGAGTCTAGGACTCGGCCTAACAATGGCTGCTTGAACGGGCCAAACACGGCACAACGAATGCAACGCAACAATGATTTTGATCAAATCTCACAATTCAGGAAATCACTCCAAGCACAAACTTCCAGATCCCAACTAAGGCACCAAGGGAAGTGATTGATATACCTAGGGTGAGCGATAGGTTTTCCAATGAGGAGATCGAATCAAATCTTTGCGGGGGCTCTCTCTCTCTCTCTCTCACTACAATGGTTTCAAATGAGCTCTCCCTTGACCTCTTGGCTCTTAAACCCCTCTCAAGTAAGGCTTTGATGCTCCCAATCACTCACTTGCCAACATTAAGCATCCCAAGCAAGTTTTTTGCCTTTTTTGCATGATTTATGCCTTGTTTTACCCTATTTTGCAATAGTAAACCCTACCCTTTCCTAGTTCAATTTCCTAATCCTATCCTACACAAAATGCAACAAGAATCAAAAGCAACAAACTAAAATGATTTCTCTCTATTTTCGAATCATCAAACTAACTAACTAACCCAAAATACTTACTTGTTTTGAAGATCAAAACACCCAACCTTCCTACCTATCTCAAGCTCCATTTTGGGGATGAATCCCTTACTTCAATGCTCAATATGAGGCGCGCAAGCACTCAAGATTGAATCCATTGGTCCCGGCAATGGAACCAAACTGTGGGAGCTTTTTCTCAACCGCCAAGACCCACAAAGACTGCTTATTGTTTCAAGCATTCAAAGCGAGCTCTAATGGATACCTCTCACATAGCCATTGTGCCGTTGATCCTACAAGTGTAGTGAGCTAACCTTGATGCCGATATGAGTTGCCTTCTCTCTCGCACACACCGGTAGCTCCACGATCCTAGATGTTAGCTCAAGCATCCTCAAGCCTCCTCCATCTCCAAGCTCCATTCACCATAGCCGTGTGCACAAGAGAAGAGAAGAGAAGAAGAGAAAAGGAGATGGTGAAGAGCTTCACCCTCTTGATTCCTCACTCTCACACAGTCACTCCCTCACACTCTCACACTCCCTCTCTCAAGAGCACACACAAGCAAGAAGAGGAGAAGAAGAGAAGAAGAGAAGAGCTCTTGTTAGCCACACACCAAAGAATGAGCTTCCATTCACTTTTTGAACCTTATATATACAAACCCTAAAACCCCATGGGTGCCCATCCCTTTTTACATGACCGGCCATTGTGGCAAGGTCCCTTTTCCTAATTCCCTCTTCTTGCTTCATGCCCTAAGCCTGTACCCGTCTATTCTTTTACAAGTGGCACAGGAGGGAGCTTGGCGCTCTTTTACAAGAGTTTTTAGAGTTTTTGAGGTGCCTTTCATTTAAAATTACGCTTTTGACCTCGGCTTAGCTTTAGAGGCTGCCTACGTGTCTTTGCTCCTTTTCCATCTTCTTCCTACTTTTTCATTCATTCTTCCACCTTCTCGGCTTGGGCATTCTTCCGCCTTCTTGTCTTGGGGTTAATAGGCTTCCAAGATAAATGCTAGCTTGTACAGCATCATGTCAATCGTGACTTTGAAGGATGTCTGAAAGCCCACAGTGCTGCGAGAAGCTTAGTGTCCCAGTCTTTTATGTTCTAATCTACCAGCTTGGTTAAGATTTTACACAATAGCTTATTGGTGGACTCAGCTAGCCATTAGCTTGTGGGTAGTAAGGAGAAGATTTCTTATGTACAATAAAAAATAATGATGTGAGCCTCTTGATTACCTTATTTATGAAATGTGTACCTCTTTCCACTCACAAGTTTGATTAGATTTCCATATATTATGAAGATATCCTTAAAGAGACATTTGGTGAGACTGACTTGCCATATTGTTTGATAGGGCTCATGCTTTGACCCATTTGGTGCAATAATCCATTGCCATTAGGATATACTTATTTCCTGTGTATGATGTAGTTAGAGAGAGGGATCGATGAATTCTGGTCCCCACTTCTAGAAATGTTATAGAGGTAGGATTCAAAGTAGCAAGTTGTCTTTGGCTCTAGGCTGGCCTAGTCTCTTTGATAAGAATCACAGTGCTTGGCCCAATTGTGGACATTGCCATGCATGGTCGGTCACCATAATCTAGCTTACTAGATAAGCCTTGATGTATCTTGTGAACAAGCCTTGCGCTACGGGGCGCATAGCTAGATGGTTTACTGGAGTTTGACTTCTCTATGGTTGTATGCAAAGGAAAGCAGTACTACATGGCTGACCACATGTCCCGCATACCCACAGGAGAAGCCGCTAGGCAAGGCGTGCCTGACGATTTGCTGGATGCCCATCTCTTTAACATGTCTAGTGAACATAATTATTTAAAGCTGATCTGACACCATACTGGGCCGATGACATAGTGCAAGTGCTAGAAAATGGACTACCAGAGCGACCCATTGAGAAGGCCAGGCTGAAAAGACTTATCTTGAAAATTCAGCCATACCAACTGATAGATGGCCAACTCTACAGGTTGGGACAAGATGGTTTATTGCGCAGATGCATATGTGAGTATGAGATGCACGATGCATTGAACAAAGCACATGGCGGAATCGCTGGAGGACACTTTAGCGGGGACACAACAGCCCGAAAGGTGCTACAATCCTAGCTATGGTGGCCCACCCTCTTTCGCGATGCAATTAAATTTGTAAAGCACTACGATAAGTGCCAAAGGACCAAAGTGCCTATGCAAAAGGACAAGATGGAGTTGACCCGTGTCATAGCTCGACAACCCTTTGAAAAATGGGGCATCGATTTTATTGGACCTATGAGTCCTGCAGCACAATATTCCCAAGCTCGATACATCATAGTGGCGATCGACTATCTAACGAAATAGGCAGAGGCACGAGCCACGAGGAAGAATGATGCTAGGACCACTGCCAAGTTCTTGTGGGAGTAGGTCATTTCACGGTTTGGCTGTCCAATCAAACTTGTAAGCAACCAAGGCACACACTTCATTAATGAAGTGATTGCCCACTTGCTCTCTACCTTCCTAATAATTCATTGGAAGTCCTCTCCCTATTACCCTCAGGCTAATGGCCAAGCCGAATCCACAAATAAAATCTTAGTCAACATGCTTACAAAAGTTGTGTCTATTTCAAGAAGTGACTGGGACAACAAGCTAATGGCGGCCTTGTGGGCCTATCGCACAGCTTATAAAATGGCTGTAGCACAGACACCCTTTAGGTTAATTCTTCATCCCTAGCTTGAGGCTAGTAGTCCAGGAGCATTGGGAGGGAAGACAGGCTTGGACCAACCGCTTGGTGGAGCTAAAGCGCTTAACGGAGATCTGACTCCTTGCCACTCACTCTCTGATTTGTGAAAAGGCTCGATGAAAGATGTGGTTTGACAAGCATGTCAAGCAACGAGACTTCGAACAAGGGGACCTTGTTCTGCTATACTCGGTAAAAGGACATAAACAGAAGATGAAGTTTCAGGGGCTAGGGCCTTTTAGAGTACGCATGATTTGTAGGACCGGGAATGTCAAGTTGGAGACACTTGACGATGAAGGAATAGGCTTTTTTTACGGCAGCCGCATTAAGAAGTACTATCCTCCTTCCCATCCATTACATGAGCCACCCATGCTAGAACCCCCACTGAACGTCCGCATGGCTACTGCAACTGACCTTACAAATCAGGATGAAGAAGTAGTGGCATCGACGTACCTACGAATCACAGTCACAATAGGAGCGGTGTATTCTTTTGAAGCCTTGATTGATGAAGGTGCCGACTACAATATCTTGATGCATGACCATTGGACACGCATTGGTCAACCAAAACTACAACCCACTAATGCTAAACTCACCCCGTTTGGGGGTACCGCTTATTCACTCTTAGGGAAGTGCAAGGTGGTCGTTTCCATCGAGTCTGAAAGTTTACCAGCCTTCTTCCATGTGTTACCCAACACTAAAGGAGCCGATAATGTGTCACTATTGGGTCGCACTTTCAAGAAGTAAACAAACTGTAATGTGGATTACAACCTAAACCGCATATATGTTGCTATCGACAATGTGCATATAGTGACGACCTTCAGCAAGGGCTGTCTGAACTCCCCCACCTTTACAAAGCCACCGGTAGAAACCCCTACGACCACTCTTTAGCCCGAGTTTGAACAGAAGGAAACCACGGCCTCGTGCCGAGCTCTCGACCCCAGGCCCAAACCCACCAAGAGTGCTCACAAGGCCAAAGATTCCACGTCTCTATGGGTGCCAAAATGGCAAAAACCACATCCGGGTAGACCACCCAAATATGATCCTAAATGTCAAAATTATCAACCGTCCCGACCTAAGAGGCAGTCTAGGCGCTATCGCTGTAGACACACAACCATGCCACACTGGATTCCCAAATATCTCTTGTGGGCACAAGGATACTACGAGGGCAATCCCTGGATTTGGGTGCCTAAAAATGGCTAGCTAAGAAGCTTGTCTACAAGCAATCTCACCCTAATGAGGGAGGCTTGCACAAGTGGCACCCAAAACATAGTCAGCAGGCCATGGCCAGCTGTGGCTAGTAAGTCTCAGCTCATCTCGACCAAAGCGAATGCCATAGGCCTTAAACCTACCTAATCCAGAGAACTTAAGAACCACTATGATTGCTCACTCAGAATCTAGTACAACCCCCATGCCCCCGGAGCTTCCTACAGCACCTCAACGTGCTTCAGAGTGCAAGGCCCAACCCGTGACACTGATGAGGGAGTCACCACTATCTAGTCCAGTTGCACCACCCCCACTAGTGGGTCTTAAACCTTCATACGCGATACGACCTTTCCTCTCCTTGGCTAAGGACCTTGCCGCAACTTCTGGGGATGACTTAATAACCTACATTAAAATGTTGGACGAAACTTTCACTACATTTGCTAGAAGTTATGAGAGGCTAGACCTAGGTCTTCTTAACAAAACGCTTGCTTCGGATGTTCGTGCATTACCATGCACTTGGGAGGAATACGAACTTATGACCACTAAATTCCCCAAAATTGCTGCCGCAAACGACGAAATCTCAAAGGATCAAGCTGCCCTTAGAAGACTTATCACTTTGTATTGTAAGCCTCCTCGTTCTGCTCCTGAACAAGAGTTGCAAGAGCTCATGCAGATGGCAAGCTCACCTTCCACATTCTTGCAGTAGTGGTTTACACTAAGGATCTAATGGGAGAAAAAAGGTTGTCGAATAATGACCAATGCTGAGCAATGTAGGGTAGTTAAAACCATCAAATATGACCCCACTTATGTGGCACCTATCTCGTTTAGGGTCTTGGCCATCACCCGTAATTAGCATTTGGATGACCATGTGCTCACCCACCCCTACATTGACCAATTCCTCATTACAGAGGAATTACATGTGGCCAGTCGCCTCAATACTGGAGATCTCTTCCACGATGTCTTGACCTACATTTCCCAAGTTTCCATCCAACCATCTACTCTTGATTGTCATGCCCAACTCGAATACAATCCAAGCTTCTATGATTGGTTATTAGCCAGGTAAGTCAACCCATGTGAAATAGCGCTTACCTCGAATGTGAGCAAGAGCAAAGCAAAAATGAAAGTTATGCTATCTAGCTAGCAGATTGTTATAATTAAGTAAGTTTTTATGGAAGAATACTACAAAGGAAAACAATAGCAATGGTCAAGCCTCTAAGCAAGTATACCCATGTTGGGCACATACATTTTTCTCTCAAACTGAGTTTTGATTAGAAATAAGCTGATTGTTAGGCATTAATGTTGGCATGGTGTGTTGATAGGTCACCACCGTGGCAGGACAAGACAAAGGGGGCAAACTCCCATTCTCTGAAGAAGAGATGACCAAATTTGGCATCAGCATCGAGACGTGAGGATTCAGTCAGTTCACTTTCAAGCACACACTGAATCTAGACAAGGCCATCCTGGAGGAACCTGCGACAAAGACTTGGTGGACAGATACCACCTCCACAAGTATGTGGAAAAGGTGGGGCAGGCCGTGGATTACAGCATGTGTGCAGATTTCCTGAGGAACTTTGACAAGAGCAGGAACTGTAGCACTGTCACAGTAAGGACAGGGGAGTAGGAAAGAAGAATCGAAGTGCCCCTCAATGCAAAAATCATAAAAAAGGCCCTGGGGCTCGTGCCCAAGAAAGCAAGATGGCCGAGATGAGATGTTTATGCCATGCTGGGGGTAAAGAAAGAAGCGATGCACACCGTGGATGGAATCAGCTTGGCTGACATCCCAGACCCAGCAGTGAAATTACAAGCGAAGATGATCCATATCCTCTTCTCGGGCCAACGGTACAATGCATTGATGAACAGGATCGGGGTCCCGCTGTTGGAAAGCATAGCAGCAGGAGTCCTTGAAGAGATAGACTAGAATGGGTTCATACAGAAAACCATTCAAAGTTCAACTGCCCTCCTACCCCGGCGGAAGCACCAGCAGGAGGAGAATCCCTGCCTCAACCCGCTCTCTGCAAGGAAGAAACCTGCATCAAAGGCAGCTACAATTAGATATGGGGGTATCCTAATAGCCATCATAGACGAGGAAGCTGCTCATCAAAGCCCACCTCACCACGAAGGAGGGGAATCAAGCGAAAGAACAATAAGTGACAAGGGAGAGCAGGAGGTGCCGCCTACACGAGTGAGCAAACCCAAAGAACGAAACAAGAGTGACAGGAGACAGAAGGAGAAGAAATAGAAATTAAGTAAGGAAGAACGGGCTAACATCAAAAGGGCTCAAAGAGAGTCTCAAAGAGCTGAGGAAGAAAGGAGGAGGAAAGAGGAGGAGGAGCTTGCAAGGATAAGAGAGGAGTCGAAGAAGGCAGAAGAGGATAGGAAAAGAAGGGCGGGAGAAGAAGCTGAAGAGCAGCGACTAAAGGAACTAGCCGAATTGGTGGAAGTTATACGAAGATCTGTGGAAGAGACCCATGGGGCGGAGAACTCGAACCCGTAAGCCCCCGCCATAAATCCGAAGCCAGTGCAAGTGTGGAAGTAGCTCTAGTGGTCGTAGGCAAGGGCAAGTCCCTCCTACATCCACTTCCTTCCTCCTTTGTGCCGACAATGGCTGAAACTACGACTGCAACCACCGCACAACCCACACCTCCCCTCGACACGACACAGCTCATGACTATGGTGCAGATGCTAGTGAGCAAGGTGGTCGAAATCGTGCCTGAAACTAGATTGAAAAGGCCCACCGCCGCAGATGCAAAGTCAAGGCAAGACCCTAAACGACAAAGGTTGGAGGCATCGACCACCATGCCCCATACTCCCATGCCTGCTGACACTGACTATGATGCATATGTGGCCGAGCTATTGACACAACTAGACAAGGAAAAAGAAGAGAAGAAGGTGGCCTTGCTGGAGCTAGAGAAAGAAAAGGAGACGTTAGCGGCCCTCAGGCTAGAAGTCTCAAGGCAGGAAGCCGACAGACGGAGAGAAATAAAGGCCCTGCAGGACCAGCTAGCAAAAAAAATGAAGGAAGCCCAAGACAATGAAAGCTGCCTTAGACAAAGGCTGGAGGACGAGGAGTAGAGCCTGGTGGCAGAACAAAAGAACCTAAAGCTACTAATGCACCAATACAATGATCTACAGCAAAGGGTCGCCCAAGTGGAAATGCTCTACCTGGGGGTTCAGGAAGGCGAAGCCACTGCTCCACAAGAACATGCCACAAAGCCCCAGTCATGGTGGGGGCTAGAAGAACAGAACATGTTAATAAGTGAAATCAAATTCCTAAAGAGTGAAGGGCCAGGAGTCTCAGCACAGCTGAAGCAAAATGACTACAGGATGAAGCGCAAAGATTGCAAGATGCGCTGGAGACCTCCCATGAAGACGTAGAAGCCCTCATGGCCATGGCTTTCAATCAAAAAAGGCTATTCCTCGCGCTGAAATCCAATGCCAAGAGCAGTTGGTGCAGGAAAAATCAGAAATCCTGGCCGAGACGCACCAAAGGCTCAGCATTGTCGATCAAGCCAGAGGGATTGCTGAAGAACAGCTAGCTCAAAAATTAAGAGAAAGAAACCAGTTATGGTTTTTATCAAATGAGCAGCAAAAGGTAGTAACCACCCTGGCGAGCCAACTGGAGGAACAAAGAAAAAGGATGGAGGAGATAGCCATGGAGTGGGAAAGGAAAAACTTTGACAGGGTAAGGGACTTAACCGAACGCCTGGCGGTGGCAGAATGTGAAAGAATGCTTGCCGAAGCAAGGGTTGAGGCTGCAGAAATAACCACTAAGACCTAGTGGCAGGCCTTCCTCAACACGGTGCTCCACGTGATGCAAGCTGAGGGCGATGATCCAGTGGAAAAGGTAAAAAGAAAGTTGGAGCTAACCACCCAAGCTCTAAGATAGGGTCTTCAAGAGCGGGAGCTTCCAACAAGTACAAGAATCACAAAAGAGCAACAATTCTACTACCTACGCTGTATGGGCCTTTCCACTACTGAGCTCAAGGAGTTAGGTTTTCAGGAGCAGGAGCAGCCACCACCACTACCACCAGTGATTCCCCCTGTGGTTGAGTGAAATGTCGAAGAGGGTCCGGATTTCGAGCAAGATGATAACGAAGAGCCGCAAAGGATGCCGAGTCCGCCTCAATTCGAGGTCCCACAGGAGGAACCTGCAGATGCCGATCTACCTGAACACATATTTGCAGCAAGGAGAAGGAGACAAGAGTTAGCTAAGGAGGCCCAACACCGAGCATGCACACTTCCACGACAACTCCCTCAGGAGCCCATGCCACTGAGGAATGATAAACATCCTGTAGACTAGCCCCAGGAGTTGGTCATCTGGCATCAGCAAGAGTTACATAAGAGGCCGTTCGTCCTTTCATTTACTTTCCCACGCTCTCTAGACCGTGCTTTCCCACGCTCTCTGGACCATGCTTTCCCACACTCTCTGGACCGGGCCCTGCCTCTAGGAGTTGTAGCCAAGATCAAAGATCTGGCTAACAAACTTGCAAACCGATGAATGGAAGAAAGGAGCATGATAATGACTAGGTGGTGAGAAGAGCCACAAGAGTACTGGGAAGACAAGGTCAATCTGGTTCCCAAAACCATCCAAGGCTATGAGTGTTGAGATGACAAGCTCAACACATGCGGACATTGATGATGGCCTGCCTAGTTAGATGGGTCCACACATCTACTCTTAGCACGTCGGTGGTCATTATGACTCTCACATGGCCACTGACTCATTACTTATTATATTCAGGTTGTTACACCTATTTACAGTTGGCATAGTTATAGCGCCAGTCGACTAGTGTAGTCGGTTATGCATTGTTTGACTTAGTAGGCCACTTTCCTTTTATGTTGTATCTTATCTATACTTTCTCTACATTGTAAAGTGTATGGAAGAAGAAGAAAAAACCAGCAAGAAAACGTTTTGGCCTCCATCTCTCTTCTTGTCTCTTGAATGAGCTTCTCCTTGTGCATTCTATGTGTGTTCGGCGCAGCATCTTGAGCAACTCCCCCCACCACATGATTCTTGACATGGTATCAGAGCTGCACCACTGAGAGAGGCTGATTTCGAAGGCTAAAGCAAAGGAGAAGAAGCAAGGTTCAAGCAAGCAAGCCACGGGTAAGAAGCTCTCCCATCTGTCCACTCCTTCTCTTGGATAGTGCCTGTGGAGGCACCGGAAGCAGGACAGAGCAAAAATCTCAAATTGCAGTGAGATTTGGTGTGCGCGAAGAGCGCTGTGTATTCTGCAAATAAGCCCTTTAGGGCTTTTTCGGTAGTTATTTTGGGCATTTGAGGCTGTTTCAGGGCTCGTTTTAGAGCCGCAAGGTTGCGGACAGCAGTTTCAGGGTACAATGTGACTTCGACTGTATTGACCGAAAGTGGGTGCGCAGGTTACAGATTTTAGATCTGTAAGTTCAATGGTGTTTATCAGTGAGTAAACACAAGGTTTATCTGCAAATAGGTTGCAGATTACATGTATTGTTGAGCAGATAGTGAAAAAGATTGTCTAGTGTATTGCTGTGCACTACAGGTCGAGGGTTGCAGAAGATTTGCTTGCTGTTGGTATTAATTTTGTGATAACGACAGAGAACAGTGGAAGCCCCATCATTGAGAAGCTCGACAAGAACAAGTACCCTTCATGGAAGTTCCCTGTCACGAACTTCCTTATTGGAAAAGGCCTCTACGAGTTTGTTTCAGGTGAAGAAAAGGAGCCGGAGGTGAGTGATCCTCCAACGGCAGAAGAGACAAAGGCACGGAAGGAATGGAATGCAAAAGACAAGAGGTTCATGTATTGGCTGTCAGCAGTAATTGACAATAATATGCTGGGACATATCAGAAATGCAGAGAATTCATATGCAGTTTGGACCATACTTGAAAGTATGTTTTTTGTAAATACAAAGGCACGAAAGATTCAACTCAAGCAAGAGTTGAATACATTAAAGAAAGGGAAGATGTCTATCAATGAGTATGCACTGAAAGTAAGAAGCATTGCAGATGCATTGGTAGCGATTGATGCAATGCCCGATGATTATGATTTGATGTCGTCTACCTTGGGTGGACTTAACAATGAAAAGGCTTGGAAGTCTTTTGTAACTTCGGTATATGTCAGAAAGCCATTTCCAGATTTCGATGAGTTGGTCTCCCTTATGATCACTGAATAGATCAACATGCAGAGTGAGACATCTGAAAGAAGTGGTGAACAGGTCCAAGCTTTCTACTCTAGTTCACAAAGGGGACGTGGCGGGTTCTCTTCAAGAGGCCGTGGTACCAAAACAGATTGAATCAGCAATTTGGCGATATGCAAGTTTCAGGAGGTTGTGGTAGATTTAGAGGCGGAGGGAGCTTTAGAGGAAGAGGTGGATGGCAAAACAAAGGTTCTAACAACTCTGGTATTGTGTGTCACTATTGTGGGCAAAACAAGTCATATTGCAGCCCAATCTTATGCTAAGAAAGATTATATTCGCAGTGGTAAGTTGCAGCAAGGAAACTATGCATCGTCTTCACGACAGAATGAAGACAAAAATGAACGTTTGTTTGTTATGTAGCATATGCTGAATGTTGTTACAGGAAAGGGAACGCATGAAGATGTTTGATATGTTGATTCAGGTGCATCCAATCATATGACCAGCCATGCAGAATGGTTTGGAGAGATGCAGGATTTGCAAAATGCAGGTTATGTGCAGACGGGTGATGATTCATGCCACCCAATTTCACACATTGGAAAAGTTCCCTTGTCCTTGCATGATGGTAAGACAAAGAGTCTTTCAGATGTAAGACAAAGCCATCTATTACAAAGAACTTGGTGTCAGTCGGTCAAATGGTAGAGCAAGGGTTGCAAGTCAGATTTAATGCAAAGGGCTGCTTTGTAGAAGACTTCAATGACAAGTGCAGGTCGGTAGCAAAGGGAAGTAGAGTTGGGTATATGTTTACTCTGGATGCTGGAATTCCTACTATGAATGCTGCTATGTATGCTAAAGGAAAAGGTGTTGTTGCAGATATTGAAATTTGGCACAAACGCATTGGACATGCAAATGTAAAAAGGCTAAAATTAATGCAGTCCAAAGGGTTGGTTACAGGTTTGCCTACATTTAGAGTTGCAGAATTTCATAAGGTATGCGAAGCATGTCAGTTTGGTAAGCAGGCAAGACAACCCTTTTCACATGACAGAGATGTAAGCAAAAATATCCTTGATGTTGTGCATATAGACATTTGGGGGCCTACAAAAAATGTATCTCTTGGAGGCAATTCATACTTTGTCACATTTATTGATGATTGTTCTAGAAAGCTGTGGGTATATTTTATGAAGGAAAAGAGTGAAGCTTTTGAGCACTTTAGAACTTTCAAGGCTGCAGTTGAAAGAGAAACAAGCTTGAAAGTAAAGTGCTTGAGGTCAGATGGAGGGGGAGAGTACCTCTCAAATGAGTTCAGTGATTTTCTAAGGTCTCATGGGATAAAGAGACAGTTTACATGCAAGTATACCCCACAGCAAAATGGGGTTGCAGAAAGGAAAAATAGGCATATTGCAGAAGTTGCACGCACCTTGATGGTGGCTGAAAAGAATATGCCTAAGCATTTTTTGTTTGAGGCTATTCATACTATTGTTTATATTATGAATAGAACTCCTAGAGCTGCAGTTCATGGTATGACTCTCGAAGAATGTTTTACAGGTAAGAAGCCTGATGTTTCACACTTGAAAGTGTTTGGTTGCATTGCGTATGTTCATGTGGCAAATGAGTTGTGGAAGAAACTGGATCCAAAGGCTGAAAAGTGTGTCTTTATTTGATACTCTTTACAGCAAAAAGGGTATCGATGTTATAACCCTGTCACATGTAAGTTCAGAGTGAGCAGGGATGTCATCTTTGATGAAATGAGAAGTTGGTATGCATCTAGTGGTGATGCATTGGATGATGATGATGATCATGACACTCATGTGTAGGCTGAAAAGCAAGAATCACAGACTCTTAGTGGACCAGAGACATCATCTAGTAGTCCTTGGTCTGGGAGACTAAGGTGTACCTCTACATCTTCGGGTGCATCTAGTAGCACTACAGGTAAAGACAAAGGAAAGAATAAAGTGTTAGAAGGCATTGATGCAGTTCTTGATGGAGATTCCAGTGTCTCAGAGAGCTTGGATGATGAGCTTGGCATTCCTTTAGTGAGGACTCCAGGTGTGCAGAGAGCACACGTTAATGCAAAGACTCCATTGAGTGATCCAGTGACACGCAGATCTAGCAGGGTCAAATAGCCTGTTAAAAGATTTGGTTTTGAAGGTTATGCAGCTCACCATTATGCTTATATGGTGAAACTAGTTGAGGATGTTGAGCCCACATGTTTTGAGGAGGCTGTTGGTCATGCTCATTGGGATGCAGCAATGGATGAGGAGATGGTTGCATTAGAGGCCAATAAGACTTGGGATCTAGTATCATTGCCGAAGGGCAAGAAAGCCATTGGATGTAAATGGGTTTATAAGATTAAGCACAATGCAAATGGTTCTATTAGAAGGTACAAAGCTAGGCTGGTTGCAAAAGGCTATGCCCAGACATATGGCATAGATTATGATGAAACCTTCAGTCCAGTTGCTAGGATGGCAACTGTCAGATGTGTGATTGCTTTGGCAGCAGCCAAAGGTTGGAGGTTGCAGCAAATGGATGTGAAGAATGCCCTCTTGCATGGTGATTTACAAGAAGAAGTGTATATGGATCAGCCAGCAGGAAATGAAGATTTAGAGCTTCCCACGTATGTGTGCAGGTTGAAGAAGGCACTCTATGGGCTCAAGCAAGCACCTAGAGCATGGTCTGACAAGATCAGAGAACACGAAGGCATTGGGTACAGAGAAGCTTCAAAAGTTTCGAAGCTAACTTGGAGTTGCAAAGATGCAGTTGAGCTTGAGGGGGAGTGTTGAGATGACAAGCTCAACACATGCAGACATTGATGATGGACCGCCTGGTTAGATGGGTCCACACATCTACTGTTAGCACGTCGGTGGTCATTATGACTCTCACATGGCCACTGACTCATTACTTATTATATTCAGGTTGTTACACCTATTTACAGCTAGCATAGTTATAGCGCCAGTTGACTAGTGTAGTCGGTTATGCATTGTTTGACTTAGTAGGCCACTTTCCTTTTATGTTGTATCTTATCTATACTTTGTGTACATTGTAAAATGTGTGGAAGAAGAAGAAAAAACCAGCAAGAAAAAGTTTTGGCCTCATCTCTCTTCTTGTCTCTTGAGTGAGCTTCTCCTTGTGCATTCTGTGTGTTCGGCACATCATCTTGAGTAACTCCCCCCATCACACGATTCTTGACAACGAGGCACAACCGAAATGGCGAAGGAGGATTTGGGACACCAATTTTGATGCCTAGACCGCTTTTTGTAATTCACTCCCCGAAGAGCGTAACGATCCCATATACATGCCCTACCCCCGTAGGCATGGAGTGGACTATGATAGAGATTTACATGGGGATTATGACTTCCCGAGAATATATAATGTAAATGCTAGGAGCCCTGAGGAGTGCTTAGTGTTTAGGGTAGAAGATATACTTCCCTCCATAAATCATTTTCTTGTAGACTTTTCTTCCTGCCCCGATCCGGCATTTTTGACCACTTGTAATTACCTCCGACTTATCAAATTCCTGCTATTCCAAAAACCCGCAGCAGAGGAAGCCCATCTCCCCCCACTCTTCTTTGATATTAACTTAAGAATAGATAGTAGAGCCATGACTAGGTTGATGATGCGGGCTGCTCTCCTCCCTGCCTTCTGCCTAGAGCTCCACCACACTCACTGCATCTAGAGTCCTCTCTAGCCCCTCCCCCACTTCACACTTAGGGCACATCAAGGGCAGGACTTTCAGACCTACCACCCTAAGTTTTGCACCACACCTCCAACGATGCACGAATTGGGTCCTCAAGAGTGGGACATTACCAAGGGCTTGCCCAAGGTTAGACCCATTTCCCAGTTCCATAGGCACAAGCACCGTGCACTACATAGTGAGACAGACACACTCCCTAGGAAGTGCACAACTTTTCTTGCAGGTTATATTCGTGTCTCCAGAGCTGGCTGTTTGGCTGAAGAAGATCGTCCACTACATCCTCCAATGGCAATGAATTTTTCCATTAGTCGAACATAACTCCATTCCCACAACTTTGAAGCTTCATCGCAAAGGTCTAAAGGACTCCACACACTTTATGTTGCCAAACATCCATCTCCTGATGGCTGCCATGACTAAACCAGATCAAGTAGAAGAAAACCCCGGATGGATCTTCCATTGGCATAGATCTTGGAACCTCATTGTCCAATGATCCCTGAACAATGCCTCAAGATCTACGGATCGCTTATTGATTCCACATGCCTAAAGACCTTCAACTTAAAACTGAAAACCTTCTACTCAAGGACAAGGATCTCCAACCACAACCACAAGTTTTCAAGGCAAACAGCGGTTGGGGGGTTTTTCCAAAATAAATCCCTCCAATACCATCCTCCTAAGGGATTGCTTATTGCTTCAAGCATTTCAGATACTCAAAGGACAACTGACTACCTAACGGGGCACCACAACAGTGTGAAAGATGCCTAGGATCTTCATGGAGCTTAAAGCATGCCGGAATCTCTCCTGGTTATTGTCATCAAACCCCATCACTTCTCATTCACAAGCATCAGCGTCATCTACTCACCCGGTCCACCTTGCGACAGTATCATCTATCCCACTACCTCCCACCACCATGCCATGGGACTGGCACTTGTCTAGGAGGGGGGTAATGTTTACCGCAACACAGAGGAGTGGGAAATGGAAAAAAAGAAAAGAAGGAAAAGGCGCCTGAACTGGCAACTAAACCCTGGAAAAAATTAAATGCATGGGCACGACCCTCAAGAAGTCTTAGAGTCACCCAAGGAGAGTAAAAGAATGAAAAGCGCACCATTAAGTGTGAAAACACTTCCAAAACCTTGTAAGAGAGCACTAGGCTCACTCTTGTGCAAATTGTATGCATTAGTTGGGGATAGGATAGACTAGAACGGTGGGAAATGAGAAATGGGCCTAGGCTAATAGCTGGCCATGTAAAAAAGGGGCTGGCCATGTAAAAAAGGGGGATGACCGCCCATGAAAAATAGGGCATGTATATAAAGTTGAAAAGTGAATGGGAAGCTCATTCTTGTGTGTGGCCAAAGCTTCTTCCTCTTCTTCTCTTGTTTCTTGCCTTCTTGCTTGTGCTTGAGAGAGGGATTGAGAGAGTGTGAGGGAGTGATTGCGAGAGAGTGAGGGATCTTGGAGAAGAAGCTCTCCATCTTCTCTCTTCATCTTCTCCTCCTCTCTTCTCTTCTCTTGTCTCGCGCGTGGCTATGGAGGATGAAGCTCATGGGAGAGGGATTGAGGTTGCTTGAGCTTGCCTCAAGGATCATGGAGCTACCAGTGTGCAAGAAAGAGGAGGGTACTCGATCGAGCATCAAGGTACGCTCACTACACCCGTAAGGTAGGCATTGTGTGTCGGCTATGTGAGAGGTAGCAATGGCCGCTCAGTTTGAAACACTTGAGCAATAACTGGTCCGTAGGTCTCGCGGTAGAGCTTGAAGCTCCCCTCCACCCAGATTGGACCACTATTTTCCATGTGCATATAGATGCTTCTAAATTTGTTGTGGTGGCAGTGTTGTGCCAACCTCGCAAGCACAACCTAGACTATCTAGTGAGCTTTGCTAGCAAACAACTCACTAAGATGGAAATGAACTACTCGATGACAGAAAGAGAGGGCTTGGTCATGGTGTTTGCTGTAAAGAAGTTCCAACATTATCTATTGGTGGCTACACCCTTTACCTTCTTTGTGGACCATCAAGCCTTGCTATACTTAGTGAATAAACCTTGCCCTACAGGACACATAGCTCGGTGGCTCCTTTTGCTTTTGGAGTTTGACTTCTTGGTGGTTGTACAGAAGGGAAAACAACACTACATGGCTGATCATATGTCATGCATCCCCATAGGAGAAGCTGCTGGAGAAGGCATTACCGATGAATTGCTAGACGCCCACCTCTTTAACCTCTCCAGTGAGAGAGATTTATTCAAGGCCGATCTAACGCCATATTGGGTAGATGACATAGTCCAAGTACTTGAGCACGAGCTGCCTGAACGATTGATAGAGAAGGCAAGGCTAAGGTGACTTATTCTCAAAATTCAACCCTACCAATTGATAGCAGGCTAGCTGTATCGCTTAGGGCAAGATGGATTACTACGTAGATGCGTGTGCGAACATGAGATGCACGACGTGCTCTCAGAAGGCACACAGTGGAATTGTCGATGGACACTTTAGCAGAGACACAATGGCCCGCAGTGACACTGTGTGCTCTTAGAGGCACACAGTGGAATTGCTAGTGGACACTTTAGCAAAGACACTTTAGCAAAGACATGATGGCCCGCAAGGTGTTGCAATCTCAACTATGGTGGCCAACGTTGTTTCGTGATGCCACACAATTTGTTAAGAATTGTGATGAGTGTCAGTGGACGAAGGTCACGATTCACAAGGATCAAATGGAGTTGACCCCAATCATTGCACGACAACCCTTCAAAAAATGGGGAATCAACTTCATAGGACCCATCAACCCCACTCCACAATATTCGCACGCCAAATACATCATTGTGGCTATAAACTACCTAACAAAGTGGGCAGAGGCGAGAGCAACACGAAAGAATGATGCTCGAACGACTGCCAAGTTCTTGTGGGAGCAGGTGATCTCACGATTCAGATGCCCCATCGTACTAGTCAGTGACCAGGAGACACACTTCACCAATGAAGTGATAGCGCATCTTCTATCCACCTTCCTAATTATCCATCAGAAATCCTCTCCATACTACCCTTAAGCAAACGGCCAGGCAGAATCCACAAATAAAATTCTTGTCAACGTCCTAACCAAAGTAGTCTCTACCTCACGTAGCGACTAGGATAACAAGCTGATGGCAACCTTGTGGGCTTACCGCACAGCTTATAAAATGGCTGTCGGACAGACCCCCTTTAGGTTGACCTACGAAACTGAAGCAATTCTCCCCGTAGAATTCTTCATACCTAGCCTGCGAATTGCACTTCAGGAGTGATGGGAAGGAAAGGAGGCATGGAGGCAACGCCTAGTTGAGCTTGAACGCCTCTCAAAGACTCGCCTTCTAGCCACTCATGCACTCATATGTGAGAAGGCACGACGCAAGAGCTATTTTGACGAGCATGTCAAGCAACGTGACTTCGAACAAGGCGACTTAGTGCTCCTATACTCAGTTAAGGGGCATAAGCAAAAAATGAAGTTTAGGGATCTTGGACCTTTCAGAGTTTGTGCGATCAGTCAAACGGGCAACGTCGAGCTCGAGACTCTACGATGAGGGAATAGGCTTCTTCAATGGCAATCGTGTAAAGAAATACTATCCTCCCATGCATCCTTTGCATGAGTTACCAATGTTGGAACTGCTCATCAAGGTACAAGTAGCCGCCATCATTGAAATCAATGATGAGGATGAGGAAACCGTGGAGCTTGCATACCTGCACATCACAGTCACTACTAACCAAACATGCATCTTCAATGCCTTAATTGACGAGGGAGCGGAATTCAATGTATTGACTCACGATCATTGGACCCAACTTGGCAAACCACCACTACAACCCACTAACGCCAAATTAAGCCCCGTATGGGGGTCGCTCATATGCGTCTCGGCAAGTGCAGAGCCGCCATTTCTATCGAGTCTGAGACTGTACCAATGATCTTCTATGTGCTGCCAGATGCCAAGGACGCAGGCACGGAGACACTGCTAGGGCAAACCTTCAAGAAGCAAACTCGTTGCAACATTGATTATGAGTTTCAGTGCATTCATCTCACCATAGGCAACATTCACATTGATACAGCTTTCAGCAAGGGTTACGTGATCTCACCCCAGTTTGCATGGCCACCGATAGAAATATTAGCAGCCAAATCTAAGGAGAAGGGTAGTTCTTGGCCACCACCCACCACCTCTCAAGAACTATGGCTCATGGTAGCAAAATCCAAATCTCAACAACCTAGTTTTCAATGGAGGCCTAAACACCCGCAACCACCGCCTAGGAGTAATCGTACACAACCTCATAAGACCCAAAGCTCTAAACCTAGGACACCAAGGCATGCAGTTACAGAAATTGGCGCATGATCAGGCAAAGGTGGGTCCCTAAAGCCCTCCTGCATGCGCAAGGCTACTATGAGGGAAATGCGTGGATATGGATCCCTAAAGCTCACATGGCTAAGGGCACCACTCATACGCTACCCCCAAGCTTGATCACCCCCATCCCCATAGAACCTCAAAACCATAAACCGCAGTGCTCCCTAGGCCCACATCCATCAAGCTCATGCACACACATGTCCAAGAGAGTCGAACAAGCCTATCGGCCCAAACGACAGACATCGCCACATGAGCCATCATCGGCTAGAGCCCATTCACTACAATGATCCACTCTAAAGGCAGCAGTCCATCAGAAGTAGCTGCTACTTTCCCAGCCCTAAGCCAGGAAGCCCAACCGCAACTTTAAGAACACCTGCAACCACAACTATCCATTATCAAAGGCTCTAGTGCTATCAAACCCCAACCACCAACACGTCTTAAACCCTCCTATGAGTAGAAATCATTCTTGACATTGGCCTCAAATCTAGCCGAAGATACAGGGAATGACGTGGTTGATTGCATTAGACAGCTTGATGCCACCTTTAGAGAGCTAGCTCTGAGCTACGACTGCTTGGACTTAGGCTTGTTGCCGAGCCTTTTGCAACCAAAGTTCACACTATGCCTTGTTCTTGGGAGACGTTTGAACTTGCCTTCACAAAGGCATCATACTCCGCTGCCATATTGCTCAGCAGCGAGATCTCTAAAGAGCAAGCCCTCAAACAACACCTCATCATGTCATATGATCAACAAACCACTTCTACCATCATTGACCAAGATATTGCAGAATTATCCAAACTTGCTAAGACTGAATCCCCATTCTTGAGGCACTGGTACACTCTTAGGTTGCAATGGGAAGTAGAAGGGTGCTAAGTCATGACAAAAATTGAGCAGCGCCGTGCAATCAAAATAGTGGAGTATGACCCCACTTATGTCGCGCCAACCTCGTATAGAGTGTTAACCACTCTTCGCAAACACCCCCTGGAAGAGCACATCAAGGGACACCCTTACCTCGATCACCTACTACTTGTCAAGATTGTGGGAGAGAATGAAGGAGTCTCACTTGTAGCTTTCTTGCTTGCACAATGGGGGAATACACACATAGGTGAAGGCTGAAAACTATTTTCCTCTTCTTAGTTGTGTAAGCCAAAAAGAACTCTAGTACATAGAAATAGAAGAACCCTATATATGAGTCTCAAACCAAACTCAACTAACTAAGGTGGCATACTAACTGAGCCACAAACTAGAGTAGATAAGGATAGCTGTCATCTAGCTATTATTCATGGGCGGTGTACCAACCGCATCTGCAGCTAACAAGTTGGTGACATAAATGCACAACGGTCACCCTGGCATATCACGAGCGGAGCTCGATACCTCAACACTCCCCCTCGAGCTCAATCCCAATTCCTGCACACCAAGCAGGTCTCTGAACTTGCGCATCTTCTTTGCGCCCAATGCCTTCATAAATATGTCAGCTACCTGATCCTCTGTGCTGACATAAACTAGATCAATAAGACCTAGTAAAACCCTCTCCCGCACATAGTGATAATGCACCTCAATGTGCTTTGTTCTAGCATGATAGATTGGGTTATTTGCCAAGTGTATACTACTCATGTTGTCACAATAAATGACAACTAGCCCATTTGTAGGCTGATGCATATCATAAAGTAGCTTATGCAACCAAGCTACCTCACATGCAGCCATTGCTGCACCCATGTACTCAGCCTCTGTGCTCGACAAGGCAATTGTAGGCTGTTTCTTACTACTCCAAGTGACTCCAGCACTCCCAAAAGAGAACACATATTCACCATTGGTAGATCATCTATCAGAAATACTACCAGCCCAATTAGCATCAGTGTATCCATGCAACTGTATCTGAACCCCAGTCTCATAAAATGGTCCATACTGCAATGTGGACTTCACATACCTGAGTATGCATCTAGCCGCATCCAAATGTGTTTTCCTTGGAGCTTGCATAAACTGACTTACCAATCCAACATCATAGCTCAAATCTGGCCTGGTATAGTCATATAAATCAAACTTCCTACTATGCATCTGTACATAGTAGGGTCTTCGAGAAGCTTACCTGCATCTGCACTCAACTTCACATTCTGTTCCAAAGGAACTGAAATAGGCTTATAGCCTATCATCCCATATTAGGACAACATGTCCAATCCATATTGCCTCTGCAAGAGCCATATCCCACTTGGTGATCTAATCACCTCAATGCCCAAGAAATAACGCAGCTCTCCCAAATCCTTCATCTCAAACTTTTGCTTCAATAGCATTTTCACATGAAGGATATCTTCATCACTATCACCTGTGATAATCAAATCATCAACATAAATGACAAGCAGCATAATACCTTTCTCTATTTTTCTCACATAAAGTAAGAAATCTGCCTTGGAAGTCTAAAAGCCAATAGTGACAAGATACTGTCCTATCTTGTCAGACCATGCTCTAGGTGCTTGCTTCAAGCCATACAAGGCTTTCTTCAACCTGCAAACAAACTCAGGATGAACAGCATGCACATAACCTGGTGGTTGCTCCATATAGACCTCTTCTTGCAAATCACCATGCAAGAAGGCATTATTTACATCCATCTGATGTAAAGACCATCCCTTTGATGCAGCCATAGCAATGACTGCTCTTATGGTTGCCATCCTTGCAACTGGACTGAATGTTTCCTCATAATCAATGCCTTATGTTTGTGCATACCCCTTGACTACTAATCTTGCCTTGTATTTATTCACAGAACCATCTGCATTGTGCTTCACCTTATAAACCCACTTACAACCAATTGCATTCTTATCTTTAGGCAAAGGTACCAATTCCCATGTAGCATTTGCTTCCAAGGCATCCATTTCTTCATCCATGGCTTTCTCCCATTTTTCTTTTTCCATGGCTTGCTCAAAAGAAGTGGGTTCTGGTTCCTGTATCACTTTGACCATATAGGCATAGTGAATGGCTGTAAATCCATCATATTTCAGCCTATCCATAGGATACCTAGCTCTAGTAGACCTGCGCAAAGTAGGTTCACTCCCATGTGCTCTCAAAACATCCCCGGTCTTTCTTACTCCAGGTGTAACAATAGAAGGAATACCCAACTCATCATCAATGCTCTGTTCTGAGCCACTGGATTCACCATCCACATAAGAGTGATCTGCATTCATATCAAACATGGGCTGATCTACCTTCTCTTTTCCTTTTTGTGAAACCTGTATACCACTATTTGCATTGTTTTGAGGAGATTCTCCTAATCTCAATCTGCCTATCCATGGCAAAGAATGTGAACCACTGCTAGAGGATACCCCAGATCCACTAATATTTTGTGACTGGTGCTGTGAATTCTGTGCAGCATTACCATTTTGTGCATCTACATCATCAATCACATTTATTGGTTTATACCAGCTACTCATCTCATCAAAAACATCTCTGCTCACTGTAAACTTACGAGTAGAAGGGTTATATCATCTATACCCTTTCTGCTTTGCACAGAGTAACCAATAAAGATGCACTTCTCAGCTTTTGGATCCAACTTGGATCTCAACTCATCTGGCACATGAACATACGCAATGCAACCAAAAATCTTCATATGAGAAATATCTGGTTTCTTGCCAGTATACCTCTCCTCTGGAGTCATCCCATGTATTGCTGCAGTGGGAGTCTTGTTCATTATGTAGACTGTTGTAGCAACTGCTTCAGGCCAGTAAAAATCTGGCAAGTATTTTCGTTGAGCATGGCACGAGATACCTCTCCAATATGCATGTTTTTCCTTTCTGCAATTCCATTTTGTTGTGGGGTATGACTGCATGAATATTGTTGCTTTATGCCATGCTCCTGCAGGAACCTTGCAAACTCATTTGAGAGGTACTCTTCCCCTCCATCTGACCTTAGGCATTTTATTTGCAGCCCTGTTTCTTTTTCAACCATAGCTTTAAGAGTTTTGAAATGCCCAAACACTTCACTTTTCTTTTTCATAAAATACACCCAAACTTTTCTACTATAGTCATTAATAAAAGTGACAAAATAATGACATCCTCCAATAAATGCAGCTTTAGTAGTCCACACATCAGAGTGGATTAATTCCAATGGCTTCTTACTCTCTTGAACATGTCTAGGAAATGGTTTCCTTGCCTGTTTTCCAAATTGACAGGCTTCATATACCTTATGCATTTCTGCAACTTTGAATTTAGGCAATCGTGCAACAATATTTTGGGCCTGTATTGATTTAATTTTTTGTACATTAACATGACCAATGCGTTTATGCCAAATATCAATATCTGCAACTACACCGGTCCCATGTGCAAACATTGCTGCACCCAATTCAAGCATGTCTGCATCCAACGTAAACATTCTGCTCTTCTTCTTTCCTTTTGCTATCAAGCAACCTTTATTTTTCATATCCTCAACAAAGCATCCATGAGGATTAAATCTGACCTGCAAGCCTTGCTCAACCGTTTGACCAACAGAAACCAGGTTCTTGGTGATATTCGGGACATGAAATACATGCGATAGGTATTTCTTTTTCCCATCCTGCATAGTCAAAGGAATTTTTCCAATCTGCACAATAGGATGTGCAATATCATCACCACTCTCCACAAATCCTGGTTTTTCCATTTTCCTTGCATCCTGCATCCATTCTGCATGACCTGTCATGTGGTTTGATGCACCTGAGTCAACATACCACACATCGTTGCTTTCCTCTACACTTGTCACAGAATTGGTCGTGTGCTGCACCATAAACAAATGCTCATTTCTGTCATCACCCTGTCTACTAGAAGATGCATAATTCCCTTGTTGCATATTTCCATTCATGATGTCATACTGCTTTTTATAGCAGTCTTTAGCCATATGACCCATTTTACCACAGTAGTAGCATTCAACATTGTTGTTTGCATTTTGGCGTCTTTGCCATCCACCACGACCTCTTTGGCTCCCCCTGCCTCTAGAGTTACCATGTTCTTCTCCATAGGACTGGTTTTCTTAAGTTTGCTACATATTCTAATTTCTACCACGGCCTCTAGATCGGCCTCCTCTACCTCTGCCTCTACCTCTTCCAGCATTTGAGTAGAATACAACTTCTTTTGAAGTTCCTCCTGAAGAAGATGCACCACCATTTCTCTGCTCCTCAGAAATGAGAAGAGCAATCAACTCCTCAAAATCAGGAAATCTTTCACGGACAGAAATGGATGTTCGGAACTGTGCATAATCCTTTCCTAGACCATTCAAGCTCACAGAAACTAAATCATCATCTTCCACTGGCGACCCAATGGAAGCAAGTGCATCTACAATATTCTTCACCTTCATGTTGTAGTCATTGATGCTCATACTTTCTCTTTGCACATTGTGCAACTCTTGCTTGAGCTGCATTTTCTTGGCTTGTGTATTTGTGCTATACATTTTTGACAAAGTATCCCATGCCTCCTTTGGCGTACTTGCATCCTGAATATGCACAATCATAGAGTCTGAAATACTAATAGACAGCTAGTACATAACTTTTCTAGCTCTCTTATGCCATCCTTTAAATGCCTGCATTTGCAGTTGATTTGGAACATTAGGAAGAACTGGTTCTTCTTCATTTCCTGCAATGAATTCCCAATATCCTTTTCCCATAAGGAAATTCGTCATTCTAAACTTCCATGCTTGGAAGTTATTCTTGTCAAGCTTTTCAGTGACAAATTGTGAAAGAGAATCAGACGCCATTACAGAACGCTGCAAAAAATTCTATCACTGCAAAAAACACAGTTTCAGCCTCACAAGGGCAAATCTGCAAAACTGATGAAAGTGGTATTTGACCACACAGTCACTTTCTAGTGACGATTTTGCATCAACAGGCAACAAGGATGATTCTGTAACTCCCAATGTCTCTGCGCACAGGTATACGATGCAATTTCTACAGTAACTTTTCACTGACCTGTAGAATAGTGGTCTCATAGCAAAAACAGGGCCTTTTCCTGAGTGTGTGCGGAAAACTTCTGCCTCCAAAACAGGCCCCGAAATGGGCTCGAATAAAAAAAACAGGGCAACCGTAGGCTAAAGCCCTCACCCGCAGCATATACTAACCTCTTGCTACACCACGAAGGGCGTCTCACTCTGAGACAATGCACTCTTGCACTTTCCGGATGTGCTACCTGCAGAGACTTGCTCCCAAACTCGAAAAATGAAAGCAACATTAGTCCTCTTACCAAAACACCGCAAACTTGGTTTGCTTTCTTGAGCTCCTTACCACGAACCAGGCTCTGATACCATGTCAAGATTGTGGGAGAGAAGGAAGGAGTCTCACTTGTAGCTTTCTTGCTTGCACAATGGGGGAATACACACACAGGTGCACACTGAAAACAGTTTTTCTCTTCTTAGTTGTGTAAGCCAAAAAGAACTCTAGTACATAGAAATAGAAGAACCCTATATATGGGTCTCAAACCAAACTCAACTAACTAAGGTGT
This sequence comes from Lygodium microphyllum, assembly GCF_053477565.2. Lineage (NCBI taxonomy): Eukaryota > Viridiplantae > Streptophyta > Polypodiopsida > Schizaeales > Lygodiaceae > Lygodium > Lygodium microphyllum. The sequence goes on from NC_141141.1 coordinate 33,250,282, forward strand.
CATACTAACTGAGCCACGAACTAGAGTAGATAAGGATAGCTATCATCTAGCTATTATTCATGGGCGGTGTACCAACTGCATCTGCAGCTAACAAGTCGGTGACATAAATGCACAACGGTCACCGTGGCATATCACGAGTGGAGCTCGATATCTCAACACTACTGACTAAGGAAGAGCTACATATTGCTAGCTGCATCGCCTTCAATGACTTTCTAACAGATGTTCTCACTTACATTACACACGTGGACACTCGACCTTTTGATCTAGACTGCGCAGCTCATTAGAGTACAACCCTGATTTCTACACTTGGTTCCTACGCTAGTAACTCCTAGGCCCATTGCAAAATGCCCTCAACCTCCAAAACCTTCAATCCTAGGAAGGATTCTTCTCGAGCTGGGAGGGGAGGGGAGTGAGGTGAATCAAATTAAAACCAAGGAAAATTAAGCAAAATGCATAAACATGTAAACAATGAGCAAGGTAGGAAAATGGCAAGAGAACTTTGAAATAAAGGGCAAAAAGTTAAAGTCGAAAGGGAAGATTCTACATTGGATGGGATTTTAATACTTTCATTCAATAAACATATAGAGTCTTTCTTTTTAAACTATGAATTTTCTTACGAATTGTTAATGTGGAAGCACTAATGGAAACTTGGGATTATGACATGAACAAAAGATGTCGCAGCAAGACCGCACCCACTATCTTCCATTCACAGAAGAGGAAAGAGCACAATACAGCATCACTCTTGAAAGCCACGCCTACAACCAGCTTAAGTTTTGAACCATTCACAATGTAGAGGGTGTGGTGGTGGCCAAGGAGGATGCGGCCAAGAGAGTCATCGAACAATGCAACTTCACCAAGTACCTTGAAAAATTTATGCAAGAACCTAACCACACAAAGTGTGTGGAGTTTCTCAGGTCTTAGGACCCTGACAATGAGTGTGGCACCGTCACGGTAGGAAGGGGAGAAAACGCCAAACATGTATAGGTTCACTTAACCCCCGCCTTGGTGGAGAAGGCATTGGGACTGGAACCAAAGATAGAGAAGAAGTAGAAGAGGGACGTGTACGCCATACTGAAAATGAAAAAGGAGGATATGCTAACTAACGACGACATCAGCATCCAAGACATCCCTGATGCAGAAGCCAAACTGCAAGCAAACCTAGTACATGCGCTCTTCTCCAGCCAGCACTACAATGTCTTAATGCATCGAATCAGTGTGCCTGTGCTAGAGAACGTAGCGGCTCACACCCTGCATGAAGTCGACTGGAACGGTTATGTGCACAAAACCATCGACCAGGTGGCTAAAGCACTAGCTTTAGGAAGCACACTAGCAAGAGGAGAGTCCCCAACTTCCAAGGGCACGAAAAGAAAGAAGGCCTCGTCCAAGGCCTCATTTATTGCCTATGGAAGCATTTTGATTGCGCTCATCCAGGAGGTAGTGAAAGAGACACAATATGTAGAAGAAGGGGAAAGAGAAACACCTGATAGGTCACCCCCTCACCAGGACCAAGAGAGGTCCAGGGACAGGACCAAGACTGATAAGGAAGGGCAGGAACAAGAAGAACAATCGGGCAAAAAGCATGCCAAGAAACCCAAGAAGAAGACATCACAAAAGAAAAAGAAGCCGGATGAAGGCCGCAAGAAGGAGAAAGAGAAGTTGGAAAAGGAAAAAAGACAATCCCTCAAGGAGGCCGAGGAGAGGGAGAAGAAGAAGAAAGAGAAAGAAGAAAAAACAAAGGAAGAAGTCAATAGGGCTAAAAAGGTGTCAAAACAGGAGGTTGAGAAGAGGAAAAGGGAAGAATAGGAAGAAAAAGAGAAACTGGAGGAAGAGTGTAGGAAAACTGAAGAAGAAAGGCAAAGAAGAGTTGTTGAGGAAGAAGAGGAACTAAGAAGGAAGGAGGAGGAGGACTTGGCCGAAGCTACACAACGGTCCATTGAGCAGTAGTGTAGGGCTGATGATTCGGGAGCCTGGACCCCGCTGAGGGAAGAAGGGCCTAGTTCTAGCACGCAAGTACCAGAAGTCATGCCGCCCGCTGTCTTTGAAGCCAAAGGTAAGGCCCTTCTCCATCCTATCCCCACCCTCATGGTGCCCTCCACCGAACCAACCACCCTCACCCCTAGCATCCCCACCAGCATGGAGGTCTCCAACTTTGTGGCCTACATGCAATATTTTATCAATAAAGAAATGACCTTGGAAAAGAGCACGGATACCACAGCCACGAGGCAAAAGAGACTAGCCGCATATGCTGAGTCGAGACAGGACCAGAAGCGTCCGAGAGTGGAAGCCTCGACCACCCCAACCCACACAACAATGATGCCACCAGCCAGTTATGGCGAGTATGTTGCTGAGTTTCTCTCCCAATTGGAGAGGGCTAAGGAGGAAAAGAGGATGACTGTGGGCTGAGTTGGTGGCAAAAAAGGAGTCAGTAACCGCTTTCCAGCTAAAAAAACCCGCACAATAGCCATGCAAAAATGAAAAATCTTTGACCTCAAGTAGGAATTAAAGGCCAAGGAGGACATGGAAGAAAGCTACAAGCAGTGGCTCAAGGATGAGAATCAAGAACTAGTGTAGATGCAGTGAGAAAATAAGCTCCTCTAGATGCAACATGGGGAATTGGAGGCAAAAACTGCCAACATCGAGCAAATGATAGAGGAATTGAATGCCAAAGAAGAGGAGAGAAAGCAGGAGAGGGAGCAATAGCAAAAGGAGATCAAGTTTATGACTGATCAACTACACTTGGGAAGGAAAGAGCACGAGAACATGAGCAGGAAACTCAAAGCCCAGGAGCAGAAGCTCGTAACCCTGGCACAGAAGTAGGGGGAAAGCATGGAAGAAATGAACAAAAGAGTAGAGGAATGGGTAGCATAGAATAAAAAAAGGATGAAGCACTAGAACGGCGCCTCACTTTGGTGGAGAAAGAAAAAATCCTTGTAGAAAGTAAAGCAGACGCTGCCTAGACAGCCTTCAATGCCTAGCAACATGCCTTCATCAACAGACTACTGGACATGACTTGCCCAGAGGGAAAGGAGTCATTGGAGGTAGTGCAGAAAAAACTGAGCATTGCATGTAGAGCCCTGCACGTGGGGCTATAGATGCCACCCCAACTTGCAGAGGTTAGGCTGAGCCTAGAAGAGCAACGGAAGTACCTACTACTGGCCAGCCTAACCCCCCAGGAATTGGATGCACTGGGCTCTGAAGAAGGAGCACAACTAGAAGACCGGAAGGGGGAGGAGGCTGACCAAGAATTCATTATGGGGAGAATCAGAGAAGAGGTAATCCCACAACCCCCCTCATCGCATGTCCAAGAATAGCAATAGATTGATCCATCCATGGAAAGACAAGCCACACTAAGGGAGAGACGGAGAAAATTAGTTGAAGAAACTAGGAAGCAGCTAAGAGCCAAACCGGTCGTGCAGCCATCTACACCCCTCCCACCATGCCCCGATGACCTCCTTGCTGGATTCCACGCAGAGCTAGTGATTTGGAAATGGCATGAAAAAGAAAAAGACCCATTCACCTTCAGCTTTCTATTTCCTAACAGCTTGCGAAGGGTCCTACCGATCAAGGTGATGGAGGAGGTGATCGCGACTGGCGGCCGACTGGGACAGAAATGGCTAGAAGAAAGGGAGAGGACCCCCACTCTGTGGAGAAGGGAAGAAGCATAGTTTTGGCAAAAAAAGGTGTTCAAAATACCACATACTGTACAGGGCTAAAACTGCCAACCCCTATGGAGGAGGTGAGTGTGCAACATTAGCATACTCGCCTAGATGGCTTTTTGTAACACCTTGCCCTATGAGAGGAACGACCCCACATTCATGGTGTATCCTCATAGGGTAGGTGTGGATTTTGTTGCCACCCTCTATGGACGTCATGATTTCCCCATAATCTACAACTCCAATGCCCCCTCCTTCGAACATGCCCTCCTCTTCAACTCGGGAAGCCTAAATGATTCCATGACGCGTTTTCTCACGAACTTCTCTTCATGCCCCGATCTAGCCTTTATAACTACCTATATTTATCTTAGGTTACTTAAGTTACTACTCAAGCAGGACCCGACCCCATAAGAGTGTGGCTTGCCTCCCCTATTTTTTGACCCTAACGCCATTAACGGCTGTGCCATGGTGTGTTTAATGATGAGAGCTAGCCTTCTCCCCTCCTTTTGCCTAGCTCTCCTAGAGGATATGAATGATAGCTAGTTCACTAGGTGCAACCATCCCTTCCTCTCCACCACCTCCCTCCTTTTTTAGCAAATCCATCTGACCCCCTTCTCCGCCTAAATCAGACAAGGAAGATTAGGTACAAGTTGTCGTTCTACTAGTGTAATACTATTTCAAAAAAATAAAAAATAAAAAACAAAAAACAAAAGAGAAAAATAAAAAAGAAAAAGCATCCAAGGAAGAGCAAGCGGAACATTATGCATGGAATGGACAAAACAACTCACTTACAGAAGCACTTAGCACCACATAAAGCACAATCACTGCACCTAGGGGTCCTCAAGTTAGGCATGCCTAGTGGCTTTGGTTGGTTGGCTCCACTCTTAACCCCCTAGCCCTTTTTGCTCGCCCACTTCATGCTTAGGGCCCATCAAGGGCAAGACATACCTAGGGAGGTAACACTCGCCTATGGTTAGACCTGTCACCCTAAGCTACTTGCACTGCATCTCCCTTTGCACGAATGGGGTCCCCAAGCACGGGATATCACTGAGGCTAGCCTGTGGTTAGACCCAACTCCCCATTCCACCGGCACGATCACAATGCACTACACAATAAGATAGACACCCCCTTAGGTAGAGCAACGCACCCTTTCCTTCCAAGCATCACAAAGGTGACCAACCACTGACTTCGGAGGCCCCCATCAACCACTTGCTATTTGTTTGGCTTCTCCAACAAACCTTATTACCAAGCCTCCATGAGCACTCAAGTTTACACGTGGCCCTTCCCTTACACAACTACTTTGCCAACTGCCTCTTAAACCCCAATAGTCGCCAAGAGTGCCATGGGACTGGCACCCATCTCGAAAGGGGGTAATGTTAACCCCAAGCTAAGAAGGCGAAATAATGCCCAAGCTGAGAAGGCAGAAGAATGAATGAAAAAGTGGAAAGAATATGGACAAGGAGCAAAGACACACAAGCGGCCTCTAAAGCTAAGCCGGGGCCAAAAGCGTAATTTTAAATAAAGGTGACTCAAAAATTCTAAAAACTATTGTAAAAGAGCGCAAGGCTTCCTCCTGTGCCACTTGTAAAAGAATAGATAGGTATAGGATTAGGGCATGAAGCAAGAAGAGAGAATTAGAAAAAGGGACATTGCCACAGTGGCCGGTCATGTAAAAAGGGATAGGCGCCCATGGGGTTTTAGGGTTTGTATATATAAAGTTCAAAAATTGAATGGAAGCTCATTCTTTGGTGTGTGGCTAACAAGAGCTCTTATCTTCTTCTCTTCTTCTCCTCTTCTTGCTTGTGTGAGCTCTTGAGAGAGGGAGTGTGAGAGTGTGAGGGAGTGAGTGTGTGAGAGTGAGGGATCAAGAGGGTGAAGCTCTTCACCATCTCTTCTTCTCTTCTTCTCTTCTCTTCTCTTCTCTTCTCTTCTCTTCTCTTCTCTTCTCTTCTCTTGCATGCACGGCTATGGTGGATGGAGCTTGGAGATGGAGGAGGCTTGAGGATGCTTGAGCTAACATCTAGGATTATGGAGCTACGGGTGTGCGCGAGAGAGAAGGCAACTCATGTCGGCATCAAGGTAAGCTCACTACACTTGTAGGATCAACGGTGCATCAGCTATGTGAGAGGTAGCCATTAGAGCTCGCTTGGAACGCTTGAAACAATAAGCGGTCTGCGGGTCTTGGCAGTTGAGCGAAAGCTCCCACAAAGCCATTACCCACTTGGAATTTGTAGTCCTAAGTTTTGGACTCACAGTGAAAAATCATCTCATTCCAAAAGAATTTCTTTCGTTCCAAATAGAAGCCATTGTCCAATTAGGAGAAGAGCGGATCCATAGCATGTATGTTCTATCTGAGGTCCAAGCCTGACAAAAACACTAAGTAGACTGCCTATCCAAGAAATCCCTATTCCAGAAGGGCCAACTTGTCCTGGTCTTTAAGACTTGGATGGGGGAAACTTCATGACAAGCTTAAATTCTAGTGGAGCAATCCTTTCTAGGTGTTTCATGATTTTGGAACTAATTCATTCTATTTGATAGATTTATAAGGCAAGTTGCTACTAAAGCCTATGAATAGATTTCAACTATGCCACTATCACACTAATTGCCTCTAGTGCCCATTTTTTATCACACTAGATTCACTTGTTTCCACTTTTCCATCAAATTTTAACATTCCATACTCACTGGTCTATATCAAATGGCTCTCAAATCTCCCCATCTATGCTAATGTGGCACTCATTTATGAAACCCACTCATTAACAAATGTGGCCCTTGCATCTCAAAATACCCACCCTCATCATATTTTCTTATGGCCTATTTTGCTAACGTGGTGCACATGCATTGGCCTGGCATATTTTCCCCTTAAACACACCATCAATTAAGAAAGAATCACTTGTTCAATACCCTCATTTTGCACCCAACATTTATGCACATCTCTTCTTCGTCTCTTTTCACCCTCTATGTCTTTTGCACCCTTTTATTCTCTCTGCCATGGTGTCCTTCTAGTTTACCTGAGGATGTTACACCAATCAATCCAATGGTGCTTGTTGATGCTCAAGCATGGCTGGAGTCCTTGCAACTCATCAAACTCACCAACCTCACATGGATCTCTACCCCTATCCATCAAGATGCAGAATCAATCTTAGAGTAGCTAATCATTGCCTCCACTATGTAGATTCATGGCAACACATACAAGCTCTCCATGAAGAGACTTTAGATAATGTGCTACTTGCCCGCCAATGGCAAACAAGACCCACCATCCCTCCCCACTGCCACCATGGAATCCCTCTTTGGTCCCATCACCAATAAGGAGTATATGCTAACAAACCTAATCGATGACCCCAAGAGAAATCTCAACACCCTTAGATTACTGCTCAAGGCCCTCTACCTGTGTAGGTTAGCCTTTAGCATGTCACAAAAGATAGCTGCTCTTTTCTTCTCCCCCTTAATATTCCTATTACTTGGGTGCATGTGCTCTTGGACTACATCACCATGGAGGCCAAACACCTTTCCAACAAGCAATAAACATCAAGGTGATAAATGGCCAATACTTCACCCTACTCTTTACCCCATTTTCCCTTATCGGCCTTGTCCCCCCCACTCTCTTCTAAGGTGGAAAAAGTTTCCCAGTCTCATCATCCGAAGATAGGAGCCATGTAGATCCCACCCCCAACTCCACAAACTACACTAGGGAAAGCTCTCATGTGCTCAAACAAGAGGTGCACCTACTCTACAGAGTAACAAAGACCAAGTCTTCAAAAAGGACAATCCTTGCTATATAGGACTCACCAACATGAGAACTCTACCAGCCCCAATCTCCCAAGAACTATGGAAAATTAGAGTGGAAGTATGAGAGTGTGCACAAGAGGGAAAGAGAGAAATCAAGTACAAGAAGAAGAACTTGCTTAGTAAGTTTTTCAAAGGTACAACTTGTACACTCTCCACTACTATGAGAATGACCTTTAGGCAGTTTATATAGCCTTTTCAGAATTTAGGGTTAGGGTTTTCCCTTGCTCTCCTGTCCTCCAATTCATTTATACCTAGCTACCCTTATCCCCTCCAATGTAAGGAGAGTTCACATGCTTACTTATCAACACCCCCCCCCCTCAATGCTAGGTGGCATTGGATAAGGCATGATAAGATTCCCCCCATTAATCCACAATGAGATGCCTTTATAAATTAGGCTACAAAAGATGGTTATAAGTAGAGAGTTTACAAGACTCAAAAGAGTCGATCATATGTGGATTGGGAGGAAAATTTGGCCTCTGATTCCTTAGGTACTTCTAGAACACCAGAACACTTACTGGTGGTATGCCCACTCTTTTTTCATTTATTGCACTTCATTTTTTCAAGATACTTCTTCCAACAATTACCTACAATATGCGCTTTTTTGTGACAGAAGAAGCACTTTGTAGAAGCTCTATGGGCTCACTTGCTCATGGGAAGTGAATGTTGAAGTGCCTTCGTTATAGTTTCTCGTCTCTTCATCCAGGCATGACTGGATGGTACTTGCCAAAGTTGGGTTTGGGATATTAGTAAGGGTAGTAACAAGGGTTGGAAAGACCTTCTTTACAAACTTTAGAAGAATGGCAATGCACATTCATCATGAATTGGTGCTTGAATGGAGGCCAGTTGTGCCATGAGCCCCTTCATATGTGAAGTCAACTTACTTAGATCTTCTCCTTGTTTATACTCCAAGCTAAAAAACTCAATCTTTAGAAAAATCTTGGAGTTATTCCTTGTAGTGCCATAGAGCCTTTCAAGCTCATCCCACTTCTCCTTTGCAGTGGAGTTGGTTAATATGATGAATAAAGGATTCATCTAGATGAAGCATGATGATGGCCTAATCTCTTTCATTGTCTTCTATATCAAGGGGATTTTACGGGTCAATAACTTTTGTCCCTTTTATGAAGGGCCAGTAGCCCCATTCCATCATTTTATATTCTACCAAGACTTGCTAAGGATGGAAATCTTTTCCATTAAACTTGTGGATTTGAGGCCTTACATCTGCATAGGCCATGGCCATTATAGGAAGGTCTTGCCTATTTCCTTAGGCAATGGAAATGTCTAGTCCTTTGTAGGTAGCCAAGTACAAACCAAATAACATAATTAATAGCCCTACAAATGATAACCAACTTTAAAGCTGTAAGGATGAAAAAGGTTGGAAATCATACATATGTAATAACTCAAGGTAAAATTTTGGTGGTCCTATCCTTTGAACAACCCTTGATTTAAGTTTCACTATTTTCCTAGGTTTCAATGAGGTGAACTTTGACTGGACTTCTACTGGCTCCTCCCCACCTTGTGGTTTAGTGTACAATCATTTGGTTGAGCAAGGTCAATTAACAACTTCAACACTTGGTGAAGAGTCTGAGGAGATTTCAATCACATCAATATTCATTTCAACATAAGGCAGTAGCACTAATGTCACTAAATTCCTTTTAGTGCTTAGAAGCACTCATCTCAAGATTGAGATGTTCAGTTATTTACCTTGTTAAGCTTGGTGAGATACTTGACTCATTACTAGTGTTGAAAGCATGTTATCAATGAACTTATGATGTCCCCCGAGTGTTGGAGCTACTCACAGATCAGGAAAACACTTCAGAGCATATGTTTCAATGATTAGAATCACTGTTAATGATTCTAGATTGAAAAAAAATGGAAAATAGGAAGCTTGAAGCTTCTTGGCTATGGCTACCAAAAACCCACAATTAGGGTTTTGCTTACAACAATCAATAGAGAAGGGATTAGTTCAAACCCTCTTAGAGGGAGATGGCCCACTAGGGGAGCTAACAAAGCCTCATGATAGCTACCAACATTGTGCCTTCTACTGGTCATGATTCAGCTCAAGTCAAGTCATTGTTAGAAGTTGCACTGAATCTTCATCTACTGTAATGCTGCCTCCACGTCGCCTAATCTCCATCTTTGATGTGCCACACTTAATTTCCTTGAGATGGAGAGAAGATCTCTAGAAGAAATCAAGAGATAAAATGCTCTCCTTTTCTCTCCCCAGATCCTCCAATAGAGGTGGGTTAGGCTGGCTATGGTGGAAAGGAAGGTAAATGAGAGGGCAAGAGTTCTTCTTGTGCACTTAGGTGTGTAAAGAGGCTGAGGCAAGCTGAAGGATCAGAGGTGGATCTGATATCATGTGGAAAATTAGAGTGGAAGTATGAGAGTGTGCACAAGAGGGAGAGAGATAGCTCAAGTACAAGAAGAAGATCTTGCTTAGTAAGTTGCTCAAAGGTACAATTGGTACACTCTCCTCTACTGTGAGAGTGACCTTTAGGAAATTTATGTAGCCTCTGGAGAAGTTAGGGTTAGGGTTTCCTCTTTCTCCCCTGTCCTCTAGTTCATTTACACCTAGCTACCCTTATCCCCTCCAGTATAAGGAGAGTTCACATACCTACTTCTCAACGAGAACTCTAGCTCTGCCACCAACATCTTCGCAAAACTTGCTTTCCTCAAATCAAAGGGGCAAAAATTCCCAAGAGAAAAGGAGCTCATTGATGGCATCAAGCCCCTCATTACCACTTATATCTCACTAGAGGACCTCCCCTATAGCCATGCCTCTCCCTACTAACTTTTCCCACTAGCTCACCATCATTCCTCATAAATTTGGCTAGTGGGAGATGGCCCACTAGTCTTTGAACTTCATCATTGTGTTCTTGACCAAGCAACAACATCAACAGTAGGACCTAGCAACATAAGTGAAGCACCTCAAGCATGAAAATACCACCCTCTCCTAGTAACTCTTGCAAAAGGACACTACTCTTTGAGAGCATCACCAAAGGCTAGAGACGTGCCAACACGCATAGCTAGTCTTTGTTGCCAGAAACAACTAGAGTAGGATAATGTCTTCCTTTAGTCCCATGTAGTTGGAGCAATGAATCTAGATGGTGACACCTCACTTGCCTTGGAGATCATTAAGGAAATCCAATGTGACTACAAAGTGCAATGGCTAGAATCATGGAAAAATCTCTACCACAAATAGTAAGCCACCATGCTTAAATCCTGCTCCTAGCTCCCATCTCTGTCTAACAAACTAAATGAGCTAGACTATGAAGTCTAGACTGCTCCCCCTGCTTATCCACCCACTTTAGTCCCTCCATCTCCTCCATCATGGCAAGTCAATAGTACATGCCATCTCTCACTCCCACTTTGTATCAATCTCAGTAGCCAAGTTTAAACTTGTTGCCCTACCTCCTCATACCAAACTTTGCACACTTCAAATCATTTCCAACAGTCCACCTAGCAATCTTGAGGACAATGCCAAGCACACACTACCAACTGGCTGAGGTAAACAAGTCACTTTGGAGGAAACTATTATCACCCTAAGTGAGGAGGACACTTCATCCAACACCTCCACTCTAGACTTCTTTGACTTCTTTGTGTGCGTCAATTCCATCGACACCAAGTGGTAGTTCATGGTGTAACACTGCAAGGCACTAAAGCAATAGCATACATAAGCAGAGGAGTGGATCCAAGTGTTTCAACAGGTAGTGCTAGACCTAAACTGGGATTGAAAGATGGAATCCAACCTCCTCTAGCCCAGTATATTCTAGAAGTGTGAGCTCGAGTGGCCCCAGAGATGAAGGCGGCCAACATGCCTCACCTTGGCTAGGATTCTATACACCACCCTACTCTGAGGTACCATCAAAGTGTCTACCTCTAGCCCAAGGCCAAAGCTTTAGTGAAAGTGATGGTGAGAGAAAGAGAGAGAGATAATGATACAATGAGATGGAGAATGAACAACAAACTTGTATTTCACACTTGCTTACACACTTACATTGGAATATGTGGAGCCCCAAGAGGAACACCAAGGAAAAGGGAATTCTCTTGCAAGAAAATCTATATTGTAACATCAACAAGCTTTTTTATTAGGTTTTATATGATCACAATGAAGAAAAGAACACCAGGCACAACAAATCTTCATGCAGCATCATGTAGATCTCCCACAGATTTGATAGAATCAATCATATTCTTCAATATCTTCACAAAATCCATCAATATAACAAAGAAAGCAAAGGAATACACCATCTTTGAATGGAAATACATCACATAGTATTCATCTTCAATATCTTCATAGTCTTCTCTCTCAATCTCTCACATACAATCACACTATTTTGATAGATTTGGCTATCTCTGACTCTCTCTCTCTCTCTCCATCAATAGTACATCATATCCTCACTACAATCACTCATAATAACCCTCAATAATCCTTCTTAGGTCGTGGATGCACCTCCCAAGAGGTATGTCTGATATGAAGAGGCACCAGAGCCATTACAATGTTTTTTCATAGCTCACCACTGTCACTTCACTCCAGTCTTCACTTCAGTCTTCAGCAGCTACTTCTTTGACTTCTTTTAGCTCTTTTGCACTTGTATTCACCTCTTTCCAAGGCTAGAAAACTTTCCCAAGCTACACTCTCATCCAACAGAACACATACAGAAGCATACAGAAGGTCTACAGAGGCTCATGAGAAGCTCATCAGAGAGTTACAGAAGGTCAACAGAAAGCATCAGAACCACATAACTCATACCAAAACCATTCCAAACCATTAAAAATCACTCAATAATCTTTCAAACAATCTCAAACCCTATCAATCAATACTCCATCCTTCCATACAGAGAGAAAACAGAACAAAACAGAAGCTCAACAGAAGCTATTAGGACCAAATAGAACATCATCAGAACTTTACATCTCTACTAATAAACATCATGAGCTTAATAAAACCATTCCAACCTATCCAAAACACTCTCAAACCACTTCCAAACCAATCAATCATCTCATAAAATCAACCATTCAGCTCTCAAAAACAACAAAAATCAGCCAAAAAATAGGTCATTTCAACACTCAACATATCCCCACACTTAATAAGGAAGGGTCCTCGCGACCCAGGAAAAAGGGAATACAAGTTTATTCAAAAGCTCAACTTTAATCTTCAATAAATCTTCAAAAACAGTCCATCCAACCACGACCCCAACTTATAACCTGTATCTAATATAAAGAATACAACGAAAGGAAAACCCTTTATACATTAACACTTCTTATCAAACTGGAAATCACAACAAACTTATAAAGGATATAAGAGGTTTCTTCTTCTGCTGCATCAGCATCTTCAACTATCCAACCAGCAACACCATCACCGCAATTCTCCAAAATGTAGCTTGCACGAAAGCAAATCGAATAGGCAACCACCACGATCTTATTACATAAATTAACCCACAACACAAACACTACACACAACACAACCATCTGAATGACTCCTCCAAAAATAGAGATTTATTATTAAAAGTCATCCACCATACATTGTAAAGGTATCAATAAAGATGATTCATTTTGAAAGATTGGTGATTTCGAAAACGATCCATGGACAAGGATATATCTACAAATGTCTTGGGAGGATTCTGAAAAAATTGAAGGCATCACATCCTTTCCAACAAGACAAGGTATCTGCTAGGCAAACAGAGGGCATGAAAGTACAAGACATCCTTGCTAGGAATCAATGCTCACATTGACATTCATGCACAACTTTGGAATAGGCTTTGAATCATTATGAGAATGCCTATGCATATATGCCAAGTACCAAGTAAAATGAGAAGTTAAGCACATAGAAGGATCTACAGACTGAGAATACTGCTGAGCAAAATGCAAATAATTTTGATAAGCCTCACTAGCACTTATCCATTCTCCTGGGATCAATGGTCAATTGATTTGAGGTCCAATAACGGAATCATTTGAACTCCAGCCTCTTCTTCGAAGAATCTTCTGATCAAAACCTGGATACCCACTAGCCAACTGAGGAGGATTAGGAATAGAAGTGTTAGGAGACGGAAGAGGGACTAATGAAAGAGGATGAAGCAATGGATAGGAAAAATCATAAAATGAAGAATGGATTAAAGATGGATTGGCTGAAAATTGAGGAGATTCTGTTAAGAAAGGCGTTAAAAGATAAGCAGGAAAAGTTGATACAATGTCAGGGGATGGGGAAGGACAAGGATCAGGAGGTAGAAAAACTCGATCTTCAATAAAAGAACAATGGGTAAAGATAGGAATTTGAGGAGATCCTTGAGGTTGGAAAAGAAGGGGTAAAATGACCTTTGGGTTAGATTGAAAAAGGGAAATATAAGTATCATACCTATGAGCCATTTGTTAATAATGAGTTAAGCATGGTAAGGATGGACCTAAAGTTGATCTACGATGATAGGCTTCAAAGAAAGAAGTATCAAATGGGGGTTGGTTGGAGAGATAGGCTAAAAGATCCACCCTCAGTTGATTAGTGTTCTGGGCATGAATTGAAGCTTTGACCTGTAGGTGATTCAAAATGACAGCATCAACCATAGTGTGCCATGAAAACTCAGGACACTCAGCCACCTTTGAAGAATATCCCTGGAACATCTCATCAATCCTCAACTCCAAATGTCGGACATATAAAGAAGCTTACAATACCACATCTCCGACATACCAAGCCAGATCTTCATCATCTGGAATCAGTAAATCACCCCTCAAATACATATAGGACAGAAGCATCGTATCTGGAGTGACAGAGTCTTCAAAAACCATCCTCACTACTTCTATCAGCAAATCTGATGACCAGGCCCCACTCCATCCATCCTCTAGAATAGGTAAATCCATCGTGGAAAGTTTTATATAGAAGGCCAACTTCTGTTGTTGATAATGGACAAAAAAGGAATGATCGGGTGGAACATATTCTTGATACTGCTCAAAAGAAGACCATAACAAATCCATGCGAGATTGCAATCTTTCCACCTTGGCCTGGAATAAGGGACATAATGTAGCCTATCTTTGAAGAGCTGCCAAGTCTGCACGGGATAAAAGAGAAACTGGTTGCACAGGACTCTGTGTATTAGACCGAGACTGAGCCAACTGATCTTTGAGTTGCTGAATTTGAGCATTGCTCTGGTCTAAACTAGCTGTGGTGGATTTAAACTTCTCTGCTTGGGTAGCTATCACCTCCCCCATCTCTTGACTCTCCTTCTGTAACTTATCCCTCTCCTCTGTTACAACAACCACTTGAGACTTAGCTTCTGCCAACTCAGCTTTCAACTTAGAGATTTCAGCTTTCTGAGTATCCACGAGCTTAGTCTGCTGCTCCATTTGCGTACAAGGTCAAAGAATTTCTCCTGAGCAGAGGCTAACTCAGTATTGGTCTTATTCAATTTCTCCTTAGACTGTTGAACTTCATCATAAAATGAAGAATATAATTGCTGGATACAGGCAATCATCGAAAGTTCAATAGAACTCTGGATATCCTTGCACAGGAACGGAATAGCATCTCCTGTTACCAGGCGGTGAACAGAAGGAATAGTAAGTTCGAGCATCCCATCTCTATGGGCTCTGAAAAGATTTGGCGTCTTAAGGAATGCAGGCAAGCTGCTGCAAGACTGGGCAGGAATTGTCACTGGAACTGGAGGAATAGGCACTGAATCAACCACCCTCTTGAGGCGTTTTCTTTGAATGACAAGGGGAGGAGGAGAATCATCATCCTCAATGATCACATCATCATCTTTATTATGAGGCGGAGGAGGAACTTCTGGAGGATCAACTGGAGGTAAAGGAACTTCCTTTGCAGGGGCAGCATGTAACAATAAGACATAGAGGAAGGACCCAAATGTAACATTAGTCGCATTTCCTCGAGTAGCTCGGATAAAGTGGTGATCCATCTTGGAGAGGAGGTAGGTACTCCAATCAATAGTTATGCCTTTCAAAATCATTTGTGAAGCTGTAAACAACTCCTTGGAAAGATAATGAGATGGGGATTTTGCAGGCATGAACCTGTCTTGAAGGAATTGGCATAGTTGTTTCCATAGGGGATTAGAAATCATGGAGACACCCACTCCTGACGTGGTAATGACCTTCTTCGGATCAAGAACATCTTGAGTCTGCTTCTGCAACAGCTTCAAAATATCTTCATTGGTGAACAATTGTCTGGCAGCAAGGACAGACTCCCCACGATATGGCAGACCAAGAGCCTGGCCTAGACTCTTCGGTGTCAGAAGAACAATAGTGCCACGGACTGGACCAGACCTATTACTGTAAGTGGTTAAAAACTCATCACAAATGGTAGAATCATCTGGAACCAGTGGGAAAGAAAGGCTCACGAACTTAGACAAGCCCGCTTTAGCGACAACGTCCGAATCCAGTAACAAAGAATAATCATGGACAGCCAAAGGAACATACTGGATCGGGGGAGGAGTACGAGAGGGCGCCATTTAGATGGTTACACATACACACCACAAACACAAACAAACAAAGAGAATGCCTGCAAAGCAACAGACAAAAACCAAGGATAAGATATCAACCAAGGTGATAAAATGTGACTCGACCAACTATCCCCAAGCAAACCATAGCCTAGAAAAAATTCGACATGACCTCTACACATATGCGACCGAAAGCTTCATGCTATGCAACATGCAAACACCCAAATTCCTGTATCAGGAAATTTTTTTAAAAAAACTACACACCGTACCCTTAACCGTATCAAAGAAACTGAATCAAAACATAACAACAACCCACACATATCATGACCACAACTTTGATAATCAGGTTTGACCATGGAGACAACTCCGAAGACTTCGCGTACCCATCCCACGAAACGAGTTCATTAAAAAGGGGAAATAAGTGCAGTGAGGGGGGATTAATTTAATGAAGGGTTCATTTTATGAATTATTAAGAAATGGGTAAATTTTTAATTAAGTGATAAACCTTATCAAGAAAACGGCAGTTCCTTCTTAAAATTTTAATTACAAATTATTAGGTTGGAGCGGTGCATTAATCCGAATCCCGGACTTCGATACCCAGACTGGGTCTCTAAATGCAAATTCATTTATTAAAAATTAAGGTGATGTGAAGCTCTTTTTTGCCAATGCGTGCTTTTATGACGGCTAGTTCATTTTAATTAAAAATATTAAAGTGCCTCTTAAGCGCACATAGCACGTGCTAAGTGAACGGCGGGTTGATTTTAATTAGAAAAAAAGGTGTGTATAGCGGGATCGCACGTGCCATGGTGGTGTTTAGGATTCATGTTAAAAATTAAATGTGGATTTTGGGGTAGTGGAAAAAATAAAAAAATATAAAAGAAAAAATACCTGAAAGTGGGTGTATGTGTATACAATGAATGTGCACTTCTCAATCCCAAAATGTAGGTCAGCAATCCAAAAAGAACCAAGGTATCTAGATTTTTCTAGAATTTTCAGCTTGTGTTTTGAATTAAAGAGAATGTTTCATGAATTTAGGTATTTAATGAAGTATTTTTACCATAAAATAATAATGGAATAAAATGACACATCATTTTAAGCTTAGAAAATATTCCAAAAATAAGCAAAAAAGTTGATGGAATTTTCAGGAATTTTTTTGCAATTAAATTGGAAGTTTTACCAATTTTAATGTTTTTTTTCATTTTGTGTGTATTTTTAAAAGAATTTTTAATTTTAAAATATTTCTGTTTTTTTTTTTTTTGAAATTTTCAGTTTAAAAAAATATTGCAATTTATTGCAAAAAGATTGGAAAATTTTCAAGATTTTTTTGTAATTTTTTTTTTAATTTTAAGTATTTTTTAATGATTTTTGTTTAATGTTTCAATGTATTTTTAAGGTTTTCGGGTTTTGGAATTAAAAATCCGGGAATATACCCGGGAATGGACTGTGTGTCAGCTACGTGTGAATAGCCGGCTGCACACCACCGCACGGACCAGCGAACGCACGTCCCCGCGCGTGAAAAGCCGCTAACGGACTCCTGCACTCGAACACGAACAACCACACGTGCACAACCACGCGTTCGTGTGTCAGGGGGCTGAGAATAGGTGCTGCAATTTCAGCGGTTTTCGATTGGTTGCTGCTAGTTTCTGCAGGTGGGCGTTGGGAAGGTCACAACGGGGGGGAACAGGGCGTAAGAGGGTGAGAAGGGGGGCTTAAGAAGGGGTTTCTGCGGGGTGGGAGTGTGTCTCGGGGGGGGGGGGGGGGGGGGGGGGACAGGGGCTTGGAGGGGGGTCGTGAGGAGGGTTGATGGGACTGGGGGGAATGGGGGCTTATGGGGGGGTGGGTGTGGGTTTGGTGTGACTGTGGGGAATGGGGGTTTATGGGGGGGTGGGTGTGGGTTTGGTGTGACTGTGGGCTTGGGTGGGGGTGGTGGGACTGGGGGGAATGGGGGGCTTGGGTGGGGGGATGGGTGTGGGTGGTGGGACTGGGGGGGAATGGGGGGCTTGGAGGGGGGATGGGTGTGGGTGGTGGGAGTGGGGGGAATGGGGGGCTTGGGTGGGGGGATGGGTGTGGGTGGTGGGACTGGGGGGAATGGGGGGCTTGGAGGGGGGTGGGTGTGGGATTGGGGTGCAGGCAGGGCGGACAGCGGCGGGCATCGTGGCGAACAGGGCAGTGGACAAGGGACGCGTGGCGTTAGAGGCGGGGCGGGGCCCAGCGAGGCGGGCAGGGGCGGCAGCGTCCACAGGCGACAGGGCTACACGGCATGGCGGAGCGCAGGGGTGGCACGGCGTCCACGACCAGGGGCGGGGGCAGCTTCTTCAACCAGGGCGGGGAGCAGGCGGTCAAAGAGGAGGGAGGGAGGAGAAGATGAGGAGGAGGGAGAGGGAGGTGGAGATGGAGAGGAGGGAACGCAGGGAGGAGAGAGAGATGGAGGGAGGTGGTTGGGGGGCAAGGGGTCGGGGAGAGAGAAAGGTGGGGGTGGGGGGGATAGGGGAGGGTGCCGGGGGTTGGGGGGGGTGAAAGGGTGCCCGGGGGTGAATGGGTGGGGTGCCCATGGGTGTGGTGGTGCCCATGGGTGTGGGGGTGGGTGAAAGGGTGCCCATGGGTGTGGGGGTGCCCATGGGTATGGGGGTGCCCATGGGAGGGAATGGGTACCTGCCATAAAAGAAAGGCGTGCCCTCGTCCCGCGCGCGTGCGCGGGGCGGGGTAAAAAAATTTGTCGTGACGGGATCGAAATAGCGCCGGGATGTTGGTACGGGGCACGCGGACGCGACCGGGGCGCGTGGAGACACGTGGAAGTGAAAACGGGCGCGCTCATGCGCGGGACGAGTCGTACGAAATACGTAAAAATAAAGAAAAAATAATATCTCCCAATCCAGGCATCAAAACGAAATGTCGTAAAAATAAAAAATTGGGCAGGATGGCAGGGGGAAGACAGGGAAAAAACGCAACGGGAGTTCCGAGGGAAAGACAAGGCGAAACGCAAAAAACGGCCCCGAAAACACAAACAAAAATTAATATCGGAATAACCGTGCATTGGAACGAGGTGCAGGAAGAAGGAAAAATGCACAAAAAGACATGCCCAACAAGCCTATTATGTCAAAACATGGTTCCGACTGAGATAAGACGCATTCACATGGGAAAAACCCAAAAAATAGACTCGAAAATGGAATCGAAAATTAATATTGGACAAACCGCTGGCCGCAATGATATGCAGTAAAAAGAAAAAATGTCCGCATGAAGGGGTGGCATAGGGTTGTCATGTCAAAATGTAGTTCCGGCAGAAGTAGGAGGGGTTCACATGCGAAAAACACCAAAAATACACCCGAAAACACATTTAAAAATTAATAATTAAAAATCCAGAAGTCGAAAGAGGGTGGAGCAAAAAGGAAAAAGGTGGGGAAAGGTGCGGGGGACACGGTTGTCAAATCAAATTGGAATTCCGATGCAAAGAGGACAGGTTCACATGGAAAAATGTCAAAAAGACGCACCAAAAAGGCTCGAAAGACCGCAAAATTTAATATTGGACAAACCGTACATCGGAACGACATGGAGTAAAAAGGAAAAATGGCAGGGATAAAGTGATGGTCAGGACTATAATATCAGATCACGGTTCCGAAGTAAGCAAAGTGCGTTCACATGGAATACCAACTAATGTGCACAAAATGCTGCAAAAATTAATAACTCAAAAACCGTGCACTGGAACAGGGGTGGGTAAAAAGAAAAAATGGTCAATTCAAAGGGATGAATAGGTTTGTAAAGTTAGATTGGAAGTTTGTTGAACGTAGGGGCATGCACATAGCAGGACAACAAAATCAGGGAATGAAGGAAAACTGCAAGGGAACGCCCCCGAGGGTGGGTGAAAAATGAACGGATGGGTGGGAAGGGACCCAAGCAGGGTAAAAGAAAGGCATGGCAGAGAGGCAGTAGCAGGTTGAGGCATATGCATACGGGTATACAATGTAGACGTGTAGGGACGCGTCCCCACACTTAAAACCTTAACGGATAGGGTTAACCGAGCAATAGGGACCTAGGACCACACAACAGACCATCCACTAATGTCCCCACACTTAAAACATGAACGTCATTGAGAAACAGAAGGTGTAGGGTTAGAAAAACTTGGCCCATATTGTAGAGAATCAAGGTTGATTGTCGATGGCACATCCTGTGTTGTTGTCGGCTACAGGAGGTACCAAGGTATCTTCACAGCACATGTCCTTCGTGGGTGAACTCCTTGTGCTTGATGAAGCTGTCATGGTAAACCTTACGTCGAGCTTGCGTGGCTTCCATGCACTGTAGAGCCATCCTGCGAGTTTTATCCAAACATTCCAAGTGCAGGAGACGATGTTGCAATGAATCATCGTTCCCCAAACTCTTTTTGATAGCCACTCGCAAAGAGGGCAATTCTAGTTCAACAAGGAAAATAGCTTCTATACCATACACCAGCTGGAAGGGTGTCTGTCCTGTTGCTACTTTATGGGAGGTTCTGTACGCCCAAAGGGCCTCTGTAAGTCGATCATCCCAATCACGATGATGTGCGGCAATTGTTCTTGTCAGAATCAAGCAGAGGATGCGATTCATGACTTCGACTTGGCCATTGGCTCTAAGGTATTAAGGAGTGGACTTGCGATGGCGGATCTTATACAGCTCTGTCAACTCTTCCATGACTTTATTAATGAAATGGGTGCCTCTGTCACTTACCAGCTCTAGGGGACTACCAAAATAGGTGATGATATTCTCGTACATGAACACGGCCACGTTGTTACCATCATCTTGCTTTAGCGCTTTAGCTTCACACCACTTTGTGACATAATCCGTACATACCAAGATGTATCTGTTCTGCTTCCTTCTCGTGGGAGGATCGATTGGGCCTACGAAGTCGATCCCCCACTTCTCAAATGGCTTCAAAGGAAGGATAGGTTGCAGTGGCATGGCACTGGTATTGGTGGGTTTCCCCATCCTCTGACAAGCATCACATCTTTTACAGTAATCGTAGGCATCCTTATGAATGGTCGGCCACCAGTATCCTGTTAGCAGAGCCTTCCTGGCTGTGGCTTCTCCTACAAAGTGGCCTCCACATGGATCGTCATGGCAAGCCTTCAGAACAATCCCAATCTCATCTCCTGCAACACATCTTTTGAGCACTGCATCTTTGCCTTTCTTGTACAGTGCACCGCCTAACAGGGTGTAGGGGGCTGATTCTAACATAAGCTTCTTCCTGTCCCGACTAGAAATACTAGGAGGGTACTGTTGGGTTGCCAACAGATTGGCAATGTCTGCATACCAGGGGGTTACAATTTTGAACAGGAATAGGGAAGCATCAGGGAGGTCTCGATCATCTAGCTCCTCGTGTGCAATTTGTGGGATACACGACAGATGATCAGCCAGAACATGGGAACGACCAGGTTTGGTAATTACCTCAAAGTTGAACTCCTAAAATAGAAGGAGCCATCTCATCATTCGTCCTTTCACGTCTGCTTTGTTCATTAGGAAGGACAGGGCCTCGTGATCCACATAAAATTTAAAGTGGGTAGATAGGAGGTAATGGCAAAACTTCTCTAGGGCAAACACCATTGCCAAGCACTCTAGCTCTGTCACTGTGTAGTTCCATTCCCTATCAGTGACTTTTCGGCTTGCGTAATAGATGGGTTGATCTAATTTTGAGGGGCGCTTTTGACATAGGATAGCACCTAGCCCTTCAACTGATGCATCAGTGTGTACATGAAACTCCTTCGTCCAATCAGGAGGCTGCAGAATGGGTGCCTCAATCAGACACTGCTTCAGAGTGTTGAAGGCTTTATCACATTCTTCCGTCCAAATAAACTCTGCATCTTTCCTCAGAAGCTTGTGCAAGGAGGTTGCCTTTGTTGAAAAATGAGCTATGAACCTTTTATAGTAACCTACATGGCCTAGGAATCCCCTCAACTGTTTGAGGTTGATGGGTGCTATCAGAGCTGCAATCTTCTCGATCTTTGTAGGGCCTGTTGATATCCCTTGTGCAGAGACAATGTGGCCCAACAGAACTCCAGAAGAGACCCCAAAGATGCATTTGTCAGGGTTGAGGGAAATCCCATATTCCCGACATCGGTCAAAGCATTGTTCCAAATGTCCCCAGTGTTCACGGATCAAACTATAGACACAGAAGTCATCCAAATATACCTCAATAAAGTCGTGTAGATGATTTTGGAATGCGGCCATCATGACTCGTTGGAAAGTAGCAGGGGCATTGCAGAGCCCAAACGGCATCACTCAGTAAGCGTAGGTCCCCCATTCTGTGGTGAAGGTTGTTTTGGACTAGTCTTCTTCTGCTATCTGCCCTTGGTTATATCCTCTGAATCCATCCAGAAGGGAATAAAGCTCATGTCCTGCCACTATGCCCAATAGTTGGTTTGTAAAAGGGATAGGGAAGTGATCCTTCTTGGTCTTGGAATTCAACTTGCGGAAATCCACACATATACGAAGCTTGCCATTCTTCTTGGGTACAACCACGATGGGTGAGACCCATTCACTATTTGCCACTGGATAGATGAACTTGGCTTCCAGAAGCTTCAGCAGCTCTGCTTTCACCAATGTGGAATAATTTGGGTTCATTCGCCTCTGTCGTTGCTGTACTGGCTTAGCATCAGGCTCCAAATCAATATGATGCTGACATATTGTGGGATCAATCCCCTTTAGGTCTTTGTAGGACCACGCAAACACTTCCAAATTCTCTTTCAACAGGTCGTACAAAGTTGACAACTCCTCTTCTGGTAGGCTGCTACCCACCTTCAAATGGCGTTCAATGCCATCTGCATCCACAAAAGTTAACTGCCTTTCAACTTCTACTTCACGGATGAAGGTCCCAAGATTGCTTCTGGATATAGATCCGACTCCTTCAAGGGGGTGGTGTCCTCTTCTGATGTCCCACTAGAACCAACTTCTTCTTTTGGTGGAGACTTAGGTTGCTCCTTGAGATGTTGAAATGGAATTAGAGCCATTTTGGGTTTGGTTTCAAGATTAGTTACCTCTTGGCTTGAAGACTCATCTTCTGATGACGCGTCCAGGAACGTCACATAACAGGGACCCTCTAATGCCTGTTGGAATCGTGAGACTGGTGCTTGTTGGCACGGTGCATCATCATCATCTTTTCTTGCCAAAGGTGGGTGAGGGCGGCATGAGCCACTGCTGAAAGACGGCTTGGTCTTCTTTAACCATTTCTTATAAAGATTTTGCATATGAGAAAATCCATTTACCAGACCAAATGGTACCATCGTCATTCTGTCCCACAGCATGAGCTTGTCTACTTCCGATGCTTCTGGAACTTCTTCTTCATATGTATCCTCTTCAGGTGGGATAGACTCTTCCGTCTTGCTTTCATAACCTTCTTCTTCCATATCATCTCCATCCTCTTCGGTCATCGCTGTCTCTGTCTCTGTCTCTATAGGAGCTTTGTAAGAGAATAACATGTTCTCTGTTTCATCTTCTGCCTCTGTCTCTGGCTCTGCTATGGCCATGTAATAGGGAGAGCAGTACATCCATGCTTCTATCTCACTGTCAAAAGTGATTTCAAAAATCGTTCCTAGTTCAAGCAGGAAGTATTCACCCATTGACAGGGACTTTGCATCTTTTGGGAGTTGGCTTACAGTATCCATTGTTAAGGAACGTGCCACTATTTTCTTGGGAAGGATCTGTTTGACAACATCTTCATCTACTGATGTTCCATCTGTAGCCTCATTAGGGGAGTCAGAAGATAATTCCAAGGAGGTGGATCCATGTCCTTTTTAAGCACCATATAGCTTCAGCACCACTTTGTTGGGTCCTCTACCCAAGGTCAAGGTTCCTTTGAACCAATCCATCCTTGCTCTGGCTTCAAAAAGCCATGGTCTGCCGAGTAACAGGGGGTAGGATGTACCATAAGAGTTTGGATTCACCACCAGATAGGTTAGCCAATAATCTTTTCCAGCCACTGTAGTCTTCACATATGGGAGAATGCCCAAAGGCTTGATTCTACTCTGATCTGCCAGTCTGATGAGCCATTGGGTTGGTTGCACACCTTGTAGGCCTAGACCCTTCATTGTCACATCCGTCATAATGTTCACTGATGAACCACCATCAATCAGTGCATTTGCAATGAAGCATCCTTCTATCCACACACCAGTCTCTAGGGTACCCGGATCTAGGAAGGCATTAGCCACGTCCACTTCTTTTACAGGCTCTAGAGCTTTATTGGACTTTGTTGCTGTTGAGGGAGCAATCCTTAATCCACGTCTTCTTGTCAGTATACCTTTGAACCTTTTTCGGCAAACTGGGAGACAACATCAACAATTGTCAGAATGTGAGGTTTGGTTTAAAGGTATCTAGATCTCTAACTAGATTGTATTCCTTAATATGATCCACTGGCTTCTCTAACCGGTTAGGGAATGGGGCAACACCCATTTTCAATTTCCTTTTTTCTGCCAACAGGGGCATCATGGGTACTTCTTCTGCCACTTGTGGCACTTCCTCCTCTTCTATCTCCTGGACCTCTAGTCTTGTCTCCGAAACTGTCTCTATGACTCTTTGTGGCACTATAGTGCTCTATACGGCACTGTCAGGCTCTGTTCTATTCCGTGATGGCAGCAACTTCCAATTCCACTAAATTGGAGGTAGGCTCTTGGGCCTTGGCCGGACTATTAGTAGCACTGTTTTTTACTGGGAGTGGGCTTGGACAGTCTTTTGCAGTGTGGCCTTCTCCTTTGCATCGACTGCATAAGGGCTTGTAATCCACTGACCTTCTAGGATTTGGACAATTTGGTGAAATGTATCACTTTTCTCCACATTTGTAACACTTCACTTCTGATCTCTGACCACCACACCAAACTGTCTTCCTCTGTAACTTTGGGAGGGAAATCTTCTGGGTCCAAAATTAGGACCAAACTCTCTAGGCTTGGGTCCAATATCCTGCGTTTGGATTCCAGCAAGTTGAATCTTGCGTCTTCTTCCTTCCTTCTCCTATCATGCATCTCCTTCAGAGAGCAAATATCCTCTGTATGGTTCTTCCACAAACAGTAGGAATAGAAAGCTCCAAGGATGGTTGGTTTTCGTGTACATTCATTGGCCAAATGGCCTGCTTGATGACACTTACCACACCAAGTATTTGACCACATCACATCTCTTCCTGCTCCTGCAACGTTGGATATACTGGCGGTATTCACTTTCAGCGTCTGTAGCTGCTCTGTAATCACATCCATCAACTCCTTTTTTATATTTGCAACTGAGTCGGATAAATAATCATTCAAGCTTTCTCCTCCTGAGGCACTGGCAGTAGGGTTTTGAGGAGTCTCTGTAATCACTGCATAAACAAGTTGGGCTGGTGCAGAAGGGTCTCTGTTCTGATTCTGATTCAGAGCTTCTGTTTGAACTGTTGGCTGTTGGCTCTAGTTGGTAGGGTTCCACTGTTGCTTCTGATTTGGCATTGGGGAAATTGGTTGGGACCATTGTTGTTGTGGTTGAACCATCATTTGAGGCATTGATTGTGGCCACTGTGGATTTGGTGCACTATAATGTGATACTAGGGGCATCTGTTGGTAGGGGTAGGGGACTGTCCCTGGGACTGCATTTGGTGAGTACATCATTCGTGGCATCAGAGGAGGTAGGACTCCTCTTCCTAGATTCATCACCAATCTAGCTTCCACTTCATTGTACAGTCTTGCACCTTCAGTTGCAGCTTGCAGTGTGGCTAGTCTTTGTAGCTCCACAAACTTACGGACTTCTAGTTGTAATCCTCTGAGAAACACTCCCTTCTGAATGCCATCATCTAGATTATGGTTAGTCCATCTCTTCAGGATGGATTCCATTCGTGAGACATAAGCTTCTACTCTTTCTCCAGAGGACTGACTTAAATTCATAAATTCCTCTCGCATCCACTCTTCAAAACCTTTGCGCTTGAATTTAGTGAGGAAGGCCAACTTCAGGTCGCGTCCCATGTGCCGAAAGCTCCTGCTGCTTGTCTCTCATACCACTGAAATGCCGCGGCCTTGAAAGTGGCGGGTAATATTGCTAACCAATGCTCAGGGGTTCTGGCATTGTTAGCCACACATGCTACCATAAACTCTGCTACATGAAGATCAGGGTCTTCATTGTACTCTCCCTTAAAAACTGGCAATGGAACTACATTCGCTGGCCTGTCATCAATATTTTCAGGATGGATCTGGCTTGGAAGTGGACCTCCAGCAGGAGGAGGAAGGGCTTGATGTGCCATTGGGACTTCTGTAAAGAGTTCCGCAAGGGCGTCAAAGGCGGCTTCTGCTGCGAGCTCGTTCTCAGCTTTGATTTTTGCTTTCTCTCTTCTCACGTATCTCTGGACTCGTTCTAACACTTGCCTCTTTATTGTGTCATTCATCAAGGGGTTGGATCCACTATGTCGTTAGTGCTCCATAGAGGGATAACAGAAGGCTTCAGTCTCTGGAGGACTCTCTTGCCAACATTTCCTCTACTTCTTCCTTTTCAACGTCTCTAAATTCTGCTTTCATGTCACTGCACAGAGGAAGGTATTCGGTTCTGAAGGTGTCAAAATGCATACGTCTAAGCATTGTGGTGGTGCCATCATCATAGTAATGCCAACTTCTGATGGTTTCAACAATGTATGTTGTAAAGAACACTCTGTCTACCAACTTCCAGTGGGTTGCCAATTGAACAAACAAAAGATTGTCAGTACACCAAGCATCCCATGTATCTTGCTGTTGAGCATCCATGAACAAATTCCAACTCTTTTCCTTCTTATTTTTGTGAACCTCTACAGACCAAGACTCCTGAAGCTTCTTCACAATCTCCCACTTGATGATGTCTAGAAACTTCTCAATGAATGCCAAATCTTCCTTGGATGGTCATTCTCTCTGTTTTTGCTCTTCAGTTTGTTCCCAAACAGTTTGCCACCAAGATGCAAGTTTCTGCTGCTTCAACAGGAATAGGAAACTGTCCACCACATAGAGCATGCATCATGATGGTGATATGTTTCCGCCATTGTGGGATGAACTTCTTGTGGAAAGTGGCTTTTATTATGAGAAATTAGAACTCTTCAGTGGAAGAAGGAACTTTACAAACGTCCATTGAATTCTTCTCTTCTTGGCAATGCCATTTCCTTCATTTTCAGCCTCTTCTAGTACTTGTTGACGACAAGATTCCCCGGCTGCGCACCAAAAACATGGAGCCCCAAGAGGAACACTAAGGAAAAGGGAATTATCTTGCAAGAAAATCTATCTTGTAACATCAACAAGCTTTTTTATTAGGTTTTATATGATCACAATGAAGAAAAGAACACCAGGCACAACAAATCTTCATGCAGCATCATGTAGATCTCCCACGGATTTGATAGAATCAACCATATTCTTCAATATCTTCAAAAAATCCATCAATATAAAAAAGAAAGCAAAGGAATAAACCATCTTTGAATGGAAATACATCACATAGTATTCATCTTCAATATCTTCATAGTCTTCTCTCTCAATCTCTCACATACAATCACACTATTTTGATAGATTTGGCTATCTCTGACTCTCTCTCTCTCTATCCATCAATAGTACATCATATCCTCACTAAAATCACTCATAATAACCCTCAATAATCCTTCTTAGGTCGTGGATTCACCTCCCAAGAGGTATGTCTGATATGAAGACGCACCAGAGCCACTACAGTGTCTTTTCATAGCTCACCACTGTCACTTCACTCCAGTCTTCACTTCAATCTTCAGCAGCTACTTCTTTGACTTCTTTTAGCTCTTTTGCACTTTTATTTACCTATTTCCAAGGCTAGAAAACTTTCCCAAGCTACACTCTCATCCAACAGAACACATACAGAAGCATACAGAAGGTCTACAGAGGCTCATCAGAAACTCATAAGAGAGTTACATAAGGTCAACAGAAAGCATCAGAACCACATAACTCATACCAAAACCATTCCAAACCATCAAAAATCACTCAATAAGCTTTCAAACAATCTCAAACCCTATCAATCAATACTCCATCCTTCCATACAGAGAGAAAATAGAACAAAATAGAAGCTCAACAGAAGCTATCAGGACCAAACAGAACATATCAGAACATCATCAGAACTTCACATCTCTACTAATAAACATCATGAGCTTAATAAAACCATTCCAACCTATCCAAAACACTCTCAAACCACTTCCAAACCAATCAATCGTCTCATAAAATCAACCATTCAGCTCTCAAAAACAACAAAAATCAGCCAAAAAATAGGTCATTTCAACACTCAACAATAGGTGAGAGTACACATATATATACAATGAAGGTGTGGATATGGTAGGTTATATTAGTAAAGTATCATCCACATGTTCGACATCCATATTATCTGGTTCTCCTAAACTAAGGGTTTGTCCTTGGGCTCACCAATTGTATTAGCATCTTGTTCACATTCCTCATTGTCCAAGAGTGGTAGATTGATAGTGGCTAGCATGTGTATCCAATCACACACTTGTCCTCATTAGGGTAGGGGATATACTTTATTAGCAGCCCATAAGATTTTCTAACTTGCGTATCACCCTTCAATAGAGTTGAGATGGTGTTGAGGTCAACTAGCGTAGTCTTTCAGGTGTCCATTTCTACCCTCATTGCTTCCATTCGATTTCCTAAGAAGATCAGATCATTGCCCTAGTCTTCTATGACTCATTCATTCTGCATCCAAGGTCGGACTAGTAGGATATTGTAGTCAACTCCCTTTTCATGATGATGAAGTCTAATGAGAATTGGACTCCTTCGATCTTCAATGGCCATTTTTTTAGCACTCCAAATGGTTTGACATTCATCCCATTGGCAAGTGTGACATTAAACCTAGCATTCTCAATAGGCAGGTCGCCCAAGGCTTGGAGGACCACATGGCTAAGCACACTGAATCATGCTCTTGTGTCTACGATTCATTTTCTTGTTGTGTCAACTAGTGCTAGGACTGGCAAGACATATCTTCTAACATTCTTCCTCCCTTTTCAAAAGAAAATAGGATTTTATTTTGCATTACAAAGACTTTCTGTCAATAATTTGGCTACAAGAGAAGTAAGATTACAATGATGATTATAGCATGAGATATTATCCTTGTTGTTGCAAAAGATATACTTCAATCTTTGCTTGCAATGAGTTAATGGATGTATGTTGATGATGATGATATTTGGGCTTTGGTTGATGGATACCTTGATGAAGAACTAATCACCATAGTTTTCTTCATGATAGACTTGATAAGAGATGGGCTCATCATATAGATAGATGATGTATTTCAATTGGAGCTTGATATTTGTAGAGTGAAATAAATGTGAGAGCATGTTTGTAGATGGAAATATGATCCCAATGTCATTAGATACCATAGTAAGATAGAGCTTGATAAGGTTCTTGTTTTTGGAATGAATAGCTAGTGAATAATGAGGAATTTTAAGCATATTGTCTTTGAGAGGACTCCAAGAGTTGAGGATAACATCTTTTGTAATAGAATACTCTATGTTAATGTGCCCCTTTATCCATATAAAGTAGTTTGTACCAATGTACTCATGCATCTCCTTATACTTTGTCCATTATTTTTCCTTCCTTTTGAAGGCCAAGATAGTTGGCCGATTTGAGAAAGATATAATTTGTAGATGATGATTTGGGTAAGGTATGAGGTAGACCATTTCATGATGATACTGAGAAAAAATTGGAAGGGAAAGTACTTGTGATTGCTGATGAGGTTGTTGCCATGTAACGTAGAATAATGATTGAGATTTGGGTATACAATTAGAGCAAGATGATTGCAAGAGGAAGGCAAGATAGGATAAGATAGAAAGAAATGATGATTTGATAGATTGGGATTGATGGGACATAAATAAATATAGTGTGGATGGAATGTGATGGTAGGATAACATCATGTGTAGGGATTCAAGATTGCACATTGAGAAGTAGTGATATGATAATGAGGAACTCAAGGAGATATGACTTTTATGTGAACTTGGAAACATTGTGAGAAGGTTGAATGTGTATGAGGAATCCAAGAGTGTGTGTAATTGCATTTGGTTAAGAGATTGTGGAACACAATTGAAGTGGAGTGTGTGTGTGACCATTAGAATATGAGGATATTGAGCCCATAGAGAGAGTGTGGCACACAATTGAAGTGGAGTGTGTGTGTGACCATTAGAATACGAGGATATTGAGCCCATAGAGAGAGTGTGAGATAAGGACTAGTATGTGATCTTGAGATTGAAGCAAAGTTTAGATAAAGACTAGATGCTGAGTGACAAATGTAAGGAAATAGGATAGAACATAGAGATGTAAGAGAACCAGAAGCAATGTACTTGATGAGGGAGTGACCTTGAAGGTTGGTAGAAATATCCAATAAGAGTTGATGAGGAATGGTAGGAGTGTCCACGTTGTCAATTGAGAGAGTGAAAAGGTTTGGCCATCTTCTTGCCACTAAAGTACCATCCAAATGTGTTGAAGAATACAATTCAATAGAGAGGCCATAGATAATGCCTTCATGGGCCTCAAGATGTTGGGTATGAAGGGCATCCCCTTCTTCAATTGTTGTTCCAATTGAGGTAGAGTCCTCTATTTTAGGATGTAAGAGGAGAGCTTGACATGGGTGACAAACATTGTAGTATTGAGAGTGACTACAAGAGCTAGAACATGCTAGGATGGATGAGTTAAAAGCATGTGAATACAAAATGGAAGATTCATGATAGAGATGTGGATATGAGGTGCCTTTGTTTGGTAAATGATTGGGGTTGTCCATCAAATAATTTTCTATGTATTCCACTAGTTGACAAGAGCCAGTGAACAATGACTTAATGAGGATACAAGCATGGAACATATGTGTTGCATTATGTGATAGAAATAACTTGTGATGAAGACTTTTGATAAGGAAGAACATTCAAAGTTTAACAAAAGAGGTGAGAATAAACATGTGGCAAGGGCAAGGAACTAGGAAACTATGTGAAGCATATGTGCGTTGGTACAAAGTAATAAGGTAGTCTATATAAGTGAGGATAAGATTAGAGATAAGATTTGTGGATAAGGATCAATAAAAGTGAATAAAAATGGGAGGTAATGTAAAGGCTTGATCTAGATTAGAAATGAATGAAGTACATGTGGCGTGGATAGCTCAATGTCTCAAGGAGAAGAGGGAGAGGTTGATTTGAGAAATGATAGAAAATATGTATGGCTAGGAAAAAGACTCTTCGAGGATAAGCTTGGGTGAGAATTAAATGTATTGTGTATGGAAGATCACTTTAATGGTTAATGGATGGGTGGGCCATAAATGAGGGTGAGAGAGAAGGGGTTTAGACCTTAATATGGCAAAGGAACAAAGGTGTAGGTAGGTGGAGAGAGGAGATAAGATGAGATAAGGATGAAAATAATGATAAAGAGGACAAATATCTCTCTCTCTTAAAGAGAGGTGATAATGAAGAATATAAGAGTAGGTGAAGATGATAAGAATAGGTAAAAAGTATGTTGATAGGATAAGATAAGTTCAAGATAATGAGGATAAGGGTGCATGTGGATAATGTTAGTTTACCTTGGCATGGATTCAAAATCCTACTAATCTTCATACAAAGCATTTGATTTTGATTGCATGTAAGAAATAAATCAAAGGATTAATTGAGTAGACAAAAGTTGGAAGCTACTAAGCTAGGCCCTCAAGAGCTTGTTTCGCTCTAATACCATGTAGTGAAAGTGATGGTGAGAGAAAGAGGGAGAGATAATGAGAAAACGAGATGGAGAATGAACCACACACTTGTATTGCATACTTGATTACACACTTGCATTGGAATAGGTGAGAGTATACATATATATACAATGAAGGTGTGGATATGGTAGGTTCTCTTAGTGAAGTATCATCCACATGTTCTAGATCCATCTTATCTAGTTCTCCTAAATATCTAGATATTGTATTCCTAGATATTCTCTAAGTACGTATTCATATAAGTACATTCTAACATTCTAACATTCCCCCTCTCTAGAAAAGGTTAACAATATCTTCTAACAAGATTTGGACAAGAACTATGCCAAAGCTTGGTGCTCAAACCCCCCAAGCTAGGATTAGGGAGACAGAAATTCTCATCTAGATGACCCACTCTCTCGAAATAGCTCTACATGCACCTCCAACATCATGAAGTTCACTAGCATCACTAGCATCACCCAACTCCAGGCTTGTCCAACTCAATTTGAGGCCCTTTTCCTTAAGTGCTATCATCCGATCCATGTTCTTCTCAATGCCATGTCCCAATATAAACTCAAGCTTGAAGGAGTCTAGGCTTGCCTAATGTGGATCACTTTCAAATGGGACCAACTATAGCCGCAAATCTGGCTCGATGCCATTTACCTAGAGAAGCTTGCAGTTGAGTTCATCTACCATAACATTCTATAACTGCCCCTCTAGACTCACATTGATCTATGGCTATAACACCATCACCTCCAAAACACCCCCTACCACCACTCCACCACCCACCAAGAGGCCCTATACCTCAACATTGGCCCCCACCCAATCCTAACCTACCTCATCCTCTACTACCTCCCCTTTCACCACTAGCCATTCTATCCCCACCTCTACCAACTAGAGTAGTTCCAAGATGTTGACATGACTGATATAGAGGATGACAGCAACAAAAGTGGGTAACTTTGTGGGTCAGAGTCTACCATGTGTGACGATATTAAATGCAACAACAACATTAAACACACTAGCCACCATCGGTGCATTAAGAAGCCGATGGGTGTAGATGCAATAAAGGTGACCTAGCATGGCACATGGGTAGAGAGAATGTTCCATTGCAAGTAGTGGCCTATATAACAAAAGGGAGCATATGGGGAGCAAATCACCATCGTTTCAAGCCTATGCATAGCCATAGGGGTTAAGCAACAAAGGGTCCTCGTGCTTGATGCCATATCCTTCCTAAGTCTTTCTATCAAGTCTTCTTTGATGATTGGCATCCTAGATCCCCTCAGCAGTAGAGCTTCTCTTGTATTGATTCCTAGTCTTTGTGTTTGGGAAATAGTACTACCTTAGCCATTGTATCTTAGAGTCATCTTTTGTTTCCAAAGAACTTGTGTCAAACCATTTTGTCCTTGATTAATGTATTGATTTTGACTTTAGTAATATACATATTGGGTTGAGTTTTGAGTACATTTGTTGCTTGATCTATGTGAGAACTGGATTTTAGGAATTGATTTGGACCCGTTCTTGGATTGCTGGAGCCTGTTTTGGAGCCAAAAAGTGCCGGAGAGGCGTTAAAGATTTTCATGAAAAATCAAACGGTGGCAAATGACTGCATTTTGACATCAGGAATCCAACGCAAGTCTCGATTCATCGATTAGAGGTCATTTGACCCCCCATTTAATCCCTGCAAGGTTTGGCATTATAAAGTAGCTACTAGATTCGAGAGAGCCAGAAAGTGCAAGACGGGGCCCAAGTTTATAGAATTCAATGTCACGAAGGCAATCATCTAGTCCGATTGCAAATCAAAGTCTATTTGCACCCCTAAACTATCCGAAAACCCTTCCGCAGGGCAGTATGAAAGTAATTTTTTGAACTGTACATTTTATAAATGAAATGAAATGAAACTCTAAATGAAAAAAACATGCAAAAACATGTTGAGATGTAGGAAGGGGTGTTTTTTTATTTGCACCTCATTTTTTGGGGATTTTTGTGCCTCTTGGATGCTCAATCATGTAGAGAGAGAGAGAGGGAGATCCCCGATCTATACAGAGAGGGCAAGATTTTGATGGTAACCATGTGTAATATGATGAAGGGAATGAAATTCTAATTTTTAGTCTTTCTCTCTCCTCTCTCTTCATGCTGTGCATTCATATGGATCAAGTCAAGAGAGAAGGGGGTGGGTTGGGATGACGAATTTGGATGAAATGATGATGCTAAAGTGATAATAGACGTAGATCGGGCAAGGTAGTGTGTCAGCGGCAAAGGAGAAGCGTCATCGGCCTCCCGATTTCGAGATACGCACCTCGAAACCCATAGTTCTTATGCATAAGTGATCCTTCTTTTTGTTTTATGAAAAATGGTTGAAGGAAGTGTTTGATAATGATTATTCTTGATTTCCTATGTTTCATTCTCTTTGAAATGTAGAAGAAACCAGAGAATTTAATGATATAATGATTTCTCGCAAAACACGCAAAACACGCAAGTTGTGATTTTTATGAAAATGATGGAAATTGGGAGTTTTGTTGGGTTCTTTGGGGTCATATAAGATGAAAATTGATAGGGAAATAATGTTGAGCATACTTCATCAAGAAAAATCAATAACTTTAAAATATCATACTTTTTTGGCAAATCAATAAGAAAAAATATAGAACATGGGAGAAAAATAGCTTTTTTCGCTCAATAATTAAGAAAAAATATGATTCATGTTTGTGAATGTGAAAGAAGATAGAGCCATGAGAATTAAGCCTTATTTTAGCCTTTTTTTAATGTTATAATGCATTTTTATTGATTTCTACATGAAAAAAGACATAAAAATGAATCCTACACATATGCAACATTGCAAAACCTAAGTGGTTAGGGGGAAGAGGGATTGTAAAAGTGAGAGGTTGCTAGAAATACATCAAATTCTGATTCATTTGGTTTATTCATAGCATATATGCCGATAAAAAATTAAGTTTAAGGAGACTAGTAGCACAAGGAAACTCAGTGCTAGTCTCTAGCAACGCTGCAATAACGCGCAAGCTGAAAATCATTAAAGGATTATTTTGCACACCACGTGGCTGATTTATAATCACAAAATGCCTTCATACAATGGTCATACACTTCTGCATTTTGCATGCCACATGGTATAAATACTGGATGCATAGCATTTGATTGCCTAATAAATGACCAACGTGGAGTATGTAAGGATACCCTTGCTATAGGATAGGTGAGTCATTTCTTAGGGTAAGTTTAGTGAGGAAATATCAACTCCTGAATTGTTCAATATACAAAAGAGTGGAGCTTGTACGTTTGTTCTTTATATTGGAGCATCGCATCAAGGGGCCAATCCTCGAGATGTAGGAGAGCTGCAGTGGGGTCGCGGTGTTTCAGGCGAGAGGTTGCCTCCTATGTATGTGATACATAGTATATTATACCAAGATGTATGGGATCTCCCTCTATAGAGTAAGGAAGGGCAATCATTGGACTACATTCGATTACCAATGCAATATCTCTAGTAGCAATTAGGGTAGTGTACCCTCGGATGATCCTGGACGTAAGGCCATGTGGGGTTGTCTTGTGAGTGTTATAGAGGCTCCGCTAGTGCCTATAGCTAGTGTCAGCCCATTTTAGGTCCCAACAAGTGGTGTGTTTATGGAGAGCTACCTACAAGTGGTAGTTTCTAAATCTTGGTCATATAAGGGACTTGTTAGCCTTATTTTATAATCAAGAGCCACCTTGAAGTGATGGATGTTAAAATTGACCAATTACAATTATGACAATTAGCATGATGACAAATCCAAGGAATCCCCGTAACCCAAAAGATAATTTTTCTATTTTAAATGATTTAGTGAGATTTTAAGTTAGGCATGTGACTGATTACTTTATTCTTTGCCCCGAAAGTGACACCATGCTGGAGTTTGAGTCGGTATGGGGAAATACCCATAGAGTAATTTTGAGTAATAATCCATGGGAGTTAGACAAAACATTAGCAAGCACAAGTGGGGCTAAGAGGGTGCAGTCATCCACTAAGGATGATGACTCTTTAGATGAAAAGTGTAACGTGTCCCCCTATCCATTTATAGGACACGTCTGCCCATCGGGAAGAGAGTCCAGAAAAGTGCCGCCCGGCACTCCCAAGGAATGTCACGGGGGTTTGCGATCTAGGTCTTCCCGACTCTACCATGAAGCGGAAGCATTCCGACCGTTCCCACTTAGGACCGACCTGAAGCAGGGTTTCCCTAATGGTCAAGTTCCTAGGAGGTAACTAGCGTCGCGAGCTCGAGACAAACTACTTTGCACAGAAACGTCAGGGTCGAAGCGGATTTATATTGCACTTGGTTCAAGGAGAATGGGAAATGAGAGGGATGCAAAGCTTGACCTCTCTACCCATAAGGCATAGTCCCATTCCGTTCCCCTAAAACAACATAAATCAGGACTCTAGCACTCTAAATTCTAGGTCATTGATTCCTTCTTGTCAATTCCTTTGAGAAAAGTTCCTGGCCAACCGGGACCACCCTTCTGTAGGACGGACCCATGGTCACATCCACCGCACTTTCCTCAGGTTGCTTTTACCTATCTAATTACCTACCACATTTAGTTTGACAAGCAAAAACAACTTCTTTAATTAACCAATTAATCACTGGTTCCTTCACGTAACTTAGGGATTGACACAAAAAAACAATGTCAAGCAAGTTCATTTTCAACATTTGATCTTTATTTATCATTCTTTGGAATACATCATATAATCCACCCGAAGGCTATTCCAGCAATCCTCAGGGATCACTATTCCAAGTTATGCCCGTTGACTAGTATGCGGGCCTCGAGATCCCATCTCGAGTCACATTGGCCTCTTGTGCAGTATCCGGAGGCAAGGAATTTACGGCCAGAGCCCCCACTGGCACCCAAGCGTCCTCCTGCTCCAAGTAGCACCCACAAAGAGGCCTCTCGCGATGGGTTCGGTCCACGTACCCGGCTCGGCTTGTTGAGATATCGAGCTCCACTTGTGATATGCCAGGGTGACCGTTGTGCATTTATGTCACCGACTTGTTAGTTGCAGATGCGGTTGGTACACCGCCCATGAATAATAGCTAGATGACAGCTATCCTTATCTACTCTAGTTCGTAGCTCAGTTAGTATGCCACCTTAGTTAGTTGAGTTTGTTTTGAGACCCACATATAGGGTTCTTCTATTTCTATGTACTAGAGTTCTTTTTGGCTTACACAACTAAGAAGAGGAAAACTATTTTCAGCCTCCACCTCTGTGTGTATTCCCCCATTGTGCAAGCAAGAAAGCTACAAGTGAGACTCCTTCCTTTTCTCCCACAATCTTGACATGGTATCAGAGCCTTGTTCATGGTAAGGAGCTCAAGAAAGCAAGCCAAGCTTGCCGTGTTCTGGTAAGAGGAGTAGTGTTGCTTTCATTTTCTGTTTTGGGAGCAGATCTCTACAGGTAGCACAGCCGGAAATTGCAAGAGTGCATTGTCTCAGGTTGAGACGCCCTTCGCGGTGAAGCAAGAGGGCACTGTATGCTGCGGGTGAGGGCTTTGGCCCTCGACGACCCTGTTTTTTTGATTTGAGGCCATTTCGGGGCCTGTTTTAGAGGCGAAAGTTTTCTGCACGCACTCAGGAAAAGGCCCAGTTTTATACTGTGTAGCCACTGTTCTACAGGTCGGTGAAAAGTTACTGTAGAAATTGCATCATATGCTTGTGTGCAGAGACATTGGGAGTTACAGAATCATCTTTGGTTCCTGTTTATGCAAAATCGTCACTAGGAAGTGACTGTGTGGTCAAATACCACTTTCGCTAGTTTTGCAGATTTGCCCTTGTGAGGGTGAAGATGTGTTTTTTGCAGTGACAGAATTGTTTGCAGTGTTCTGTAATGGCATCTGATTCTCTTTCACAGATTGTAATTGAAAAGCTTGATAAGAACAACTTCCAAGCATGGAAGTTTAGAATGACAAATTTCCTTATGGGAAAAGGATATTGGAAATTCGTTGCAGGAAATGAAGAAGAACCAGTTCTTCCTGATGTTCCCAATCAATAGCAAATGCATGCATTTAAATCATGGCATGAGAGAGCTAGAAAAGTTATGTACTGGCTGTCTATTAGCATTTCAGACTCTATGATTGTGCATATTCAGGATGCAAGTACGCCAAAGGAGATATGGGATACTCTGTCAAAAATGTATAGCACAAATACTCAAGCCAGGAAAATGCAGCTCAAGTAAGAGTTGCACAATGTGCAAAGAGAAAGTATGAGCATCAATGACTACCACATGAAGGTGAAGAAGATTGCAGATGCACTTGCTTCCATTGGGTCGCCAATGGAAGATGATGATTTAGTTTCTGTGACCTTGAATGATCTAGGAAAGGATTATGCACAGTTCCGAACATCGATTTCCATCCGTGAAAGATTTCCTGATTTTGAGGAGTTGATTGCTCTTCTAATTTGTAAGGAGCAGAGAAATGGTGGTGCATCTTCTTCAGGAGGAACTTCAAAAGAAGCTGTCTTCTACTCAAATGCTGGAAGAGGTAGAGGCAGAGGTAGAGGAGGCCGATTTGGAGACCGTGATAGAAATCAGAATATGCAGAAACTCAAGAAAACCAGTCCTATGGAGGAGGACATGGTAACTCTAGAGGCAGGGGGAGCCAAAGAGGTCGTGGTGGATGGCAAAGAGACCAAAATGCAAATAGCAATGTTGAATACTACTACTGTGGTAAAATGGGTCATATGGCTAAAGACTGCTATAAAAAGCAGAATAAAATCATGAATGGAAAATTGCAACAAGGGAATTATGGATCTTCTACTAGACAGGGTGATGAGAGAAATGAGCATTTGTTTATGGTGCAGCACATGAACAATTCTGTGACAAGTGCAGAAGAAAGCAATGATGTATGGTATGTTGACTCAGGTGCATCAAACCACATGACAGGTCATGCAGAATGGATGGAGGATGCAAGGAAAATGGAAAAACCAGGATTTGTGGAGACTGCTGATGATAGTGCACATCCTATTGTGCAGATTGGAAAAATTTCTTTGTCTATGCAGGATGGGAAAAAGAAATACCTATCCGATGTATTTCATGTCCCCTATATCACCAAGAATCTGGTTTCTATTGGTCAAATGGTTGAGCAAGGCTTGCAGGTCAGATTTAATCCTCATGGATGCTTTGTTGAGGATATGAAAAATAAAGGTCGCTTGATAGCAAAAGGAAAGAAGAAGGACATAATGTTTACATTGGATGCAGACATGTCTGAATTGAGTGTAGCAATGTTTGCACATGGGACCGTGTAGTTGCAGATATTGATATCTGGCATAAATTCATTGGTCATGTTAATGTACAACGACTTAAATCAATGCAGGCCCAAAATATTGTTGCAAGATTGCCAAAATTCAAGGTTGCAGAAATGCATAAGGTATGTGAAGCCTGTCAGTTTGGAAAACATGCAAGGAAACCATTTCCTAGACATGTTCAAGAGAGTAAGAAGCCATTGGAATTAATCCACTCTGATGTGTGGACTACTAAAGCTGCATCTCTTGGAGGCTGTCATTATTTTGTCACTTTTATTGATGACTATAGCAGAAAAGTTTGGGTGTATTTTATGAAAAAGAAAAGTGAAGTTTTTGGGCATTTCAAAACTCTTAAAGCTATGGTTGAAAAAGAAACAGGCCTGCAAATAAAATGCCTATTGTCAGATGGAGGGGGAGAGTACCTCTCAAATGAGTTTGCAAGGTTCCTACAGGAGCATGGCATAAAGCAGCAATATTCATGCAGTCATAACCCACAACAAAATGGAATTGCAGAAAGGAAAAACAGGCATATTGGAGAGGTATCTTGTGCCATGCTCAATGAAAAAGACCTGCCAGATTTTTATTGGGCTGAGGCAGTTGCTACAGCAGTCTACATAATGAACAGGACTCCCACTGCAGCAATACATGGGATGACTCCAGAGGAGAGGTATACTAGTAAGAAACCAGATATTTCTCATTTGAAAATTTTTGGTTGCATTGCCTATGTACATGTGCCAGATGAGTTGAGATCCAAGTTGGATCCAAAAGCTGAGAAGTGCATCTTTATTGGTTACTCTCTGCAGCAAAAAGGATATAGATGCTATAACCCTTCTACTCGTAAGTTTACAGTGAGTAGAGATGTTGCTTTTGATTAGATGAGTAGCTCGTATAAACCAGTAAATGTGATTGATGATGTAGATGCACAAAATGGTAATGCTGCACAAAATTCACAGCAGTAGTCACAAAATATTAGTGGACCTAGAGCGTCCTCTATCAGTGGTTCACATTCTTTGCCATGGATAGGCAGATTGAGATCAGGAGAATCTTCTCAAAGCAATGCAGATAGTGGTATGCAGGTATCACAAAAAGGAAAAGAGAAGGTTGATCAGCCCATGTTTGATGTGAATGTAGGCCACTCTTATGTGGATGGTGAATCCAGTGGCTCAGAACAGAGCATTGATGATGAGTTGGGTATTCCTTCTATTGTTACACCTAGAGTAAGCAAGACCAGGGATGTTTTGAGAGCACCTGGGAGTGAACCTATTTTGCGCAGGTCTACGAGAGCTAGGTATCCTATGGATAGGCTGAAATATAATGGATTTACAGCCATTCACTATGCATATATGGTCAAAGTGATACAGGAACCAGAACCCACTTCTTTTGAGCAAGTCATGGGAAAAGAAAAATGGGAGAAAGCCATGGATGAAGAAATGGATGCCTTGGAAGCAAATGCTACATGGGAATTAGTACCTTTGCCTAAAGGTAAGAATGCAATTGGCTGTAAGTGGGTTTATAAGGTAAAGCACAATGCAGATGGTTTTGTGAACAGATACAAGGCAAGACTAGTAGTCAAGGGGTATGTACAAACATATGGCATTGACTATGAAGAAACATTCAGTCCGGTTGCAAGGATGGCAACCGTAAGAGCAGTCATTGCTATGGCTGCATCAAAGGGATGGTCTTTACATCAGATGGATGTAAAGAATGCCTTCTTGCATGGTGATTTGCAAGAAGAGGTCTATATGGAGCAGCCACCAGGTTATGTGCATGCTATTCACCCTGAGTTTGTTTGCAGGTTGAAGAAAGCCTTGTATGGTTTGAAGCAAGCACCTAGAGCATGGTCTGACAAGATAGGACAGTATCTTGTCACTATTGGCTTTCAGATTTCCAAGGCAGATTTCTCACTTTGTGTGAGAAAAACAGAGAAAGATATTATGCTACTTGTCATTTATGTTGATAATTTGATTATGACAGGTGACAGAGATGAAGATATCCTTCATGTAAAAATGCTATTGAAGCAGAAGTTTGAGATGAAGGATTTGGGAGAGCTGCGTTATTTCTTGGGCATTGAGGTGATTAGATCACCAAGTGGGATACAGCTCTTGTAGAGGCAGTATGGATTGGACATGCTGTCCAAATATGGGATGACAAGCTGTAAGCCTATTTCAGTTCCTTTGGAGCAAAATGTGAAGCTGAGCACAGATGTAGGTGAGCTTTTGGAAGACCCTACTATGTACAGACGCATAGTAGGAAGTTTGATTTATATGACTATTACCAGGACAGATTTGAGCTATGTTGTTGGATTGGTAATTCAGTTTATGCAGGCTCCAAGGAAACCGCATTTGGATGCGGCTAGACGCATACTCAGGTATGTGAAGTCCACATTGCAGTATGGACTATTTTATGAGACTCGGGTTCAGATACAATTGCATGGATACACTGATGCTGATTGGGTTGGTAGCATTTCTGATAGATGATATACCAGTGGATATGTGTTCTCTTTTGGGAGTGCTGCAGTCACTTGGAGCAGCAAGAAACAACCTACAGTTGCCTTATCCAGCACAGAGACTGAGTACAGGGGTGCAACAATGGATGCATGTGAGGTAGCTTGGTTGCATAAGCTACTTTATGATATGCATCAGCCTACGGATGGGCCAGTTGTCATTTATTGTGACAACATGAGTAGTATACACTTGGCAAATAACCCAGTCTATCATGCTAGAACAAAGCACATTGAGGTGCATTATCACTATGTGCGAGAGAGGGTTTTACTAGGTCTTATTGATCTAGTTTATGTCAGCACAGAGGATCAGGTAGCTGTCATATTCACGAAGGCATTGGGCGCAGAGAAGCTGCGCAAGTTCAGAGACCTTCTTGGTGTGCAGGAATTGGGATTGAGCTCGAGGGGGAGTGTTGAGATATCGAGCTCCACTCGTGATATGCCACGGTGACCGTTGTGCATTTATGTCACCGACTTGTCAGTTGTGCAGATGCGGTTGGTACACCGCCCATGAATAATAGCTAGATGAAAAATATCCTTATCTACTCTAGTTCGTGGCTCAATTAGTATGCCACCTTAGTTAGTTGAGTTTGTTTT
This sequence comes from Lygodium microphyllum, assembly GCF_053477565.2. Classification (NCBI taxonomy): domain Eukaryota; kingdom Viridiplantae; phylum Streptophyta; class Polypodiopsida; order Schizaeales; family Lygodiaceae; genus Lygodium; species Lygodium microphyllum. The sequence continues at coordinate 33,292,163 of NC_141141.1, forward strand.
GAGACCCACATATAGGGTTCTTCTATTTCTATGTACTAGAGTTCTTTTTGGCTTACACAACTAAGAAGAGGAAAACTGTTTTCAGCCTCCACCTTTGTGTGTATTCCCCCATTGTGCAAGCAAGAAAGCTACAAGTGAGACTCCTTCCTTCTCTCCCACAATCTTGACACGGCTAATAACCCCCTTGGATAGGGTCAGGCAGACAGTCGAAGGTAATTGATACTGCCTCTCCCTCTAGGCTTTCAACTTAAAGCATTAGTTATTTTTCCGGCATTAGTTCCTTGAGCAAAGAAGTACAAACAGTGCTCCTAAGTGTACAATCACAAGCATTCTAGTGATCGTTTGTACGGCCAACTGCCAAGGTGTGAATCCTTCTCTCCGAATGCATCCAACATTTGATCCGGGATCAATCACAACTTGGAAAGATCCCAAGGGTTTCGTAAGTTGACTTGCTTGTTTACCCTCTTTCATTGGGTTAGGGTTTATACCCTATTGACCCAAATTGTCAATACCTTAGGTTTCCTTATATTAAGGTCAATAAATTCTGGAGAATCGTGTTGTCCTCACTTGATTGGTCAATTGCTTGCTAGGCAATTCATAATTTCCCTAACTTGGCAAATCAGCCCAAGGAAGGGTGATGTAGCAGGATGATTGTTCATCCTCTAGAAAATTAGACTTGTACTTAGAACTCGCCAACTTTGTTCTAAGGAGTGACTATGATATTTTGTATGATATAGATACAAAACCATGCGATGTTGCAGCTTGTTGCACGAGATAGGTGTCAGCACCTAGCTTGTGGGATTATTTCTCCCATCACATGGTATTCATTGGTCAAGAATACCTTTGGTCAAGATGTAGGGTTTGGGAGTCCTCTTGACCCAATCCAACCCCTAACCCTACTAGGCCGATAACGCTTTGGCCTTAGGGTTCCTAAATTCATACAGAAGTCTAGTATTTGGTCGATTGATCCTTAGGGTGAGAACCCTAGATCATTCTTACATGGGCATTTAGATAACCCTAACATTTCGTGAATGTGGGTAGGACCTTTGTGTGAAGGATGCGGGATCTAGAGCATAACAAAGGTGGAAGCTATGGAGGATGGAAGATGAAGATACAACTCATGTTGACATTGACAAAGAAGACAATTGTTACACAACTGAACTAGGTTTCAAGATTGAGACTTGAACTCATAAACACAATCTTGTGTAGGACTGACAATGACACAGACACTTGACAGAAAGAGACAAGTACTATTGCATTATCATCATATGAAAGTGATAGTTAAGTACATCATTATATAGGATTGCTTGGTAGCACACTACATCCACTATGCCTATGGGATCTGTCTCTCTTCCTAGAATGAACTGCATCTTCCTAGCCTAGATGTTCCATACATAGGGTGTGATTGGCAGATTCTCAACATCCCTCCTCAATCACAACCTGAAAGTACAAAGTGTGTAGAGGTTTTAGTGAGAGCAACACCTGCAAAGTGTGGGCATACCACAAACATGGCAAAACACCAGAGATTGTCGCAGAAAAGGCTAAGTGTGGGTACCATAAACATGGTGGACATCTAGACGCTGTAACAGGGGCCTCACAAAGTGTACAGAGGCTGTAGTACAAGGCTACATGAGGAGTTTTTTACAAGCTTATGAAAGGATCATTAAGGTAGGTACAATGCTTTTAAAACAGAAAATGAGAGACAAGGACCGATAGGCCCTTGTGGTCTTTTTCAGCATATGCTTTCTCTTTGTTAGCATGGAAAATCTTCTTGTCTTTCATCTTTGGTTCTTCAGCTTTGAATGATGTGGTCTTTTGGTCTTCATGGCAGATCTTCTTCTTGTCCTTCTTCTCTTCTTCATGGTCTTTTTTGTCTGCTTCTTCTTTGACTTTGCTTGCAGCTTCAATCTTCATGCCCATGTCCCCCTTAAGCAAAGGTATCGTCTTTGAGGCAGTGGAAATGTCTTCAAAATCTTCTGATGGATTCATTGATTGAACTTTGATGTAGACAGCTCCATGTCTTTTTGCAAGTAAGATAGCCAAGTCTTGCATGCAATGTAAATGGGCAATAAGAGTAATGTTACTCTTTATGACAGGTAACCACCCAAGAGACTTCATGCTTGGCATTTCCATGATGGAATCATCTTAAAATCTCTGAAACTTTCCAGCACAGAGTTGAAATCTAATGTGTCAAAAGACACAACCAATGGCAGTGTGAAAACACACTATGTAGTATCAAAAGATACTATGGTTGAACTTGATGATGATTCTTGATGCTTTGATTTTGTTGATGCCTATCTTCTTGAATCTTTTTCTTGCTGGGAACTTGAGTAACATAGTGGATCAGAGTGGCAGAAGCTTGGGTTGAGTGTCAGGAGAGAGAAAATGAAAGAAAAATGAGTTTGGGAGATTCTCGCTATGGTGGAATTAGGGTTTCTGAGACAGGGGCCTAGTTTTTTTTCAGATTGTAGGAGTTGTACTTGATGATTTTCAAAAAATATATATATAGAAAGATAGCTTACTTCATGGGCTATCAAAGCCCCATAGCAATCAATCAGATCGCGGGCAGTACGGCGCATGCAGAGAGCTTGATTAGAAACGGCGCAGATCAGGATAGGAGGCGACAATTTTGGCAATGCCGATGGTAGGGCGCAATAATGTGATCAATTGATGTGACAAGGTGGAGTGCATTCAGTAGGAGAACAATCCCCTAGAAGGAAGCAGGAGCTGAAGTGGCCTGGTTGAGGAGTTATGGAAGCTCCAAGTGAGGTAGGTCCTGTCTGGCTATGGCAGACATAGGGCAGAGATTGAGTATTTTCACAATGCTGAAGCTATGCTTGCCCAAAGTCAGTGATTGATGTGTCAAGCAGAAGCTCTGGAAGCTGGGGAACACTTTTCTAGAAGGAAGCTCCAGGAGGTTTGACCTGTGGAGTGAGATATAAGAGCTTCAAGCTAACAGGGTGATGCTAGCTATGGTTGCCATGGAAGCTCAAGTGAAGGTAGAGTTGAGAGATGAAGTCATGGGCTAGAACTATGGTGACGAGAGTTGAAGAGGAATTGAGAGAGAGCAGAGAAGAGCTAAGCCATGTCAGCTACGCTCTGATACCATGTGAAAGATGTGGGATCTAGAGCATGGCAGAGGCGGAAGCTATGGAGGATGGAAGATGAAGATACTACTCATGTTGACATTGACAAAGAAGACAACTATTACACAAGTGAATTAGGTTTCAAGATTAAGACTTGAACTCATAAACACAATCTTGTGTAGGACTGACAATGACACAGACACTTGATAGAAAGAGACAAATACTATTGCATTATCATCATATGAAAGTGATAGTCAAGTACATCATTATATAGGATTTCTTGGTAGCACACTACATCCACTATGCCTATGGGATCTGTCTCTCTTCCTAGAATGAACTGCATCTTCCTAGCCTAGCTGTTCCATACAAAGGGGCATACATAGGGTGTGATTGGCAGATTCTCAACACTTTGAGATCGGAAATATTAGATCGGCATCCCAAATGCGATACTAGGCATAATTTTAATGTAACTTAACCCTACCTAGTGTCAAGATTGTGGGAGAGAAGGAAGGAGTCTCGCTTGAAGCTTTCTTGCTTGCACAATGGGGGAAGACACACAAGGGTGGAGGCTGAAAACAGTTTTCCTCTTCTTAGTTGTGTAAGCCAAAAAGAACTCTAGTACAAAGAAATAGAAGAACCCTATATATGGGTCTCAAACCAAACTCAACTAACTAAGGTGGCATACTAACTGAGCCACGAACTAAAGTAGATAAAGATAGCTATCATGTAGCTATTATTCATGGGCGGTGTACCAACCGCGTTTGCAACTAACAAGTCACTGACATAAATACACAACGGTCACCCTGGCGTATCACGAGTGGAGCTCGATATCTCAACACTCCCCCTCGAGCTCAATCCCAATTCCTGCACACCAAGCAGGTCTCTGAACTTGCGCAGCTTCTCTGCGCCCAATGCCTTCGTGAATATGTCAGCTACCTGATCCTCTGTGCTGACATAAACTAGATCAATAGGACCTAGTAAAACCCTCTCTCACACATAGTGATAATGCACCTCAATGTGCTTTGTTCTAGCATGATAGACTGGGTTATTTGCCAAGTGTATACTACTCATGTTGTCACAATAAATGACAACTGGCCCATCTGTAGACTGATGCATATCATAAAGTAGCTTATGCAACCAAGCTACCTCACATGCAGCCATTGCTACACCCCTGTACTCAGCCTCTGTGCTCGACAAGGCAATTGTAGGCTGTTTCTTGCTGCTCCAAGTGACTGCAACACTCCCAAAAGAGAACACATATCCACTGGTAGATCGTCTATCAAAAATACTACCAGCCCAATCAGCATCAGTGTATCCATGCAACTGTATCTGAACCCCAGTCTCATAAAATAGTCCATACTGCAATGTGGACTTCACATACCTGAGTATGCATCTAGCCGCATCCAAATGTGGTTTCCTTGGAGCCTGCATAAACTGACTTACCAATCCAATAGCATAGCTCAAATCTGGCCTGGTAATAGTCATATAAATCAAACTTCCTACTATGCGTCTGTACATAGTAGGGTCTTCTAGAAGCTCACCTGCATCTGTGCTCAGCTTCACATTCTGCTCCAAAGAAACTGAAATAGGCTTACAGCCTGTCATCCCATATTTGGACAGCATGTCCAATCCATACTGCCTCTGCAAGAGCTGTATCCCACTTGCTGATCTAATCACCTCAATGCCCAAGAAATAACGCAGCTCTCCCAAATCCTTCATCTCAAACTTCTGCTTCAATAACATTTTACATGAAGGATATCTTCATCACTGTCACCTGTCATAATCAAATCATCAACATAAATGACAAGTAGCATAATACCTTTCTCTGTTTTTCTCTCATAAAGTGACAAATCTGCCTTGGAAATCTGAAAGCCAATAGTGACAAGATACTGTCCTATCTTGTCAAACCATGCTCTAGGTGCTTGCTTCAAGCCATACAAGGCTTTCTTCAACCTGCAAACAAACTCAGGATGAATAGCATGCACATAACCTGGTGGCTGCTCCATATAGACCTCTTCTTGCAAATCACCATGCAAGAATGCATTCTTTACATCCATCTGATGTAAAGACCATCCCTTTGATGCAACCATAGCAATGACTGCTCTTACGGTTGCCATCCTTGCAACTGGACTGAATGTTTCTTCATAGTCAATGCCATATGTTTGTGCATACCCCTTGACTACTAATCTTGCCTTGTATCTATTCACAGAACCATCTGCATTGTGCTTCACCTTATAAACCCACTTACAGCCAATTGCATTCTTACCTTTAGGCAAAGGTACCAATTCCCATGTAGCATTTGCTTCCAAGGCATCCATTTCTTCATCCATGGCTTTCTCCCATTTTTCTTTTCCCATGGCTTCCTCAAAAGAAGTGGGTTCCGGTTCCTGTATCACTTTAACCATATATGCATAGTGAATGGCTGTAAATCCATCATATTTCAGCATATCCACAGGATACCTAGCTCTCGTAGACCTGCGCAAAGTAGGTTCACTCCCAGGTGCTCTCAAAACATCCCTGGTCTTCCTTACTCCAGGTGTAACAATAGAAGGAATACCCAACTCATCATCAATGCTCTGTTCTGAGCCACTGGATTCACCATCCACATAAGAATGACCTGCATTCACATCAAACATGGGTTGATCAACCTTCTCTTTTCCTTTTCATGATACCTGCATACCATTATCTGCATTACTTTGAGAAGATTCTCCTGATCTCAATCTGCCTGTCCATGGTGAAGAATGTGAACCACTGCTAGAGGACGCTCCAGGTCCACTAATATTTTGTGACTGCTGCTGTGAATTCTGTGCAGCATTACCATTTTGTGCATCTACATCATCAATCACATTTACTGGTTTATACCAGCTACTCATCTCATCAAAAACAACATCTCTGCTCATTGTAAACTTACGAGTAGAAGGGTTATAGCATCTATACCCTTTTTGCTGCAGAGAGTAACCAATAAAGATGCACTTCTCAGCTTTTGGATCCAACTTGGATCTCAACTCATCTGGCACATGTACATAGGCAATGCAACCAAAAATTTTCAAATGAGAAATATCTGGTTTCCTACCAGTATACCTCTCCTCTGGAGTCATTCCATGTATTGCTGCAGTGGGAGTCCTGTTCATTATGTAGACTGCTGTAGCAACTGCTTCAGCCCAATAAAAATCTGGCAAGTCTTTTTCATTGAGCATGGCACGAGATACCTCTCCAATATGCCTATTTTTCCTTTCTGCAATTCCATTTTGTTGTGGGGTATGACTACATGAATATTGCTGCTTTATGCCATGCTCCTGTAGGAACCTTGCAAACTCATTTGAGAGGTACTCTCCCCCTCCATCTGACCTTAGGCATTTTATCTGCAGGCCTGTTTCTTTTTCAACCATAGCTTTAAGAGTTTTGAAATGCCCAAAAACTTCACTTTTCTTTTTCATAAAATACACCCAAACTTTTCTGCTATAGTCATCAATAAAAGTGACAAAATAATGACAGCCTCCAAGAGATGCAGCTTTAGTAGTCCACACATAAGAGTGGATTAATTCCAATGGCTTCTCACTCTCTTGAACATGTCTAGGAAATGATTTCCTTGCCTGTTTTCCAAACTGACAGGCTTCACATATCTTATGCATTTCTGCAACCTTGAATTTAGGCAAACCTGCAACAATATTTTGGGCCTGCATTGATTTAAGTCGTTGTACATTAACATGACCAATGCATTTATGCCAGATATCAATATCTGCAACTACACCGGTCCCATGTGCAAACATTGCTGCACTCAATTCAGACATGTCTACATCCAATGTAAACATTCTGCCCTTCTTCTTTCCTTTTTCTATCAAGCGACCTTTATTTTTCATATCCTCAACAAAGCATTCATGAGGATTAAATCTGACCTCCAAGCCCTGCTCAACCATTTGACCAACAGAAACCAGATTCTTGGTGATATTTGGGACATGAAATACATCAGACAGGTATTTCTTTTTCCCATCCTGCATAGACAAAGGAAATTTTCCAATCTGCACAATAGGATGTGCAGTATCATCACCAATCTCCACAAATCCTGGTTTTTCCATTTTCCTTGCATCCTCCATCCATTCTGCATGACCTGTCATATGGTTTGATGCACCTGAGTCAACATACCATACATCGTTGCTTTCTTCTGCACTTGTCACATAATTGTTCATGTGCTGCACCATAAACAGATGCTCATTTCTGTCATCACCCTATCTACTAGAGATGCATAATTTCCTTGTTGCAGTTTTCCATTCATGATGTCATTCTGCTTCTTATAGCAGTCTTTAGCAATATGACCCATTTTACCACAATAGTAGCATTCAACATTACTGTTTGCATTTTGGCCTCTTTGCCATCCACCACGACCTCTTTGGCTCCCCCTACCTCTAGAGTTACCACGTCCTCCTCCATAGGACTGGTTTTCTTGAGTTTGCTGCATATTCTGATTTCTACCACGGCCTCCAAATCGTCCTCCTCTACCTCTGCCTCTACCTCTTCCAGCATTTGAGTAGAAGACAACTTCTTTTGAAGTTCCTCCTGAAGAAGATGCACCACCATTTCTCAGCTCCTCAGAAATTAGAAGAGCAATCAGCTCCTCAAAATCAGAAAATCTTTCATGAACTGAAATGGATGTCCAAAACTATGCATAATCCTTTCCTAGACCATTCAAGGTCACAGAAACTAAATCATCATCTTCCACTGGTGACCCAATGGAAGCAAGTGCATCTGCAATCTTCTTCACCTTCATGTGGTAGTCATTGATGCTCATATTTTCTCTTTGCACATTATGCAACTCTTGCTTGAGCTGCATTTTCCTGGCTTGTGTATTTGTGCTATACATTTTTGACAAAGTATCCCATGCCTCCTTTGGCGTACTTGCATCTTGAATATGCACAATCATAGAGTCTGAAATGCTGATAGACAGCCAGTACATAACTTTCCTGGCTCTCTCATGCCATGCTTTAAATGCCTGCATTTGCTGTTGATTGGGAACAAGGATTTTGCATCAATAGGCAACAAGGATGATTCTATAACTCCCAATGTCTCTGCACACAAGCATACGATGCAATTTCTAGAGCAACTTTTCACCGATCTGTAGAACATTGGTTGCACAGCATAAAACTGGGCCTTTTCCTGAGTGCGTGCAGAAAACTTCCGCCTCCAAAACAGGTCCCAAAATGGCCTCAAATAAAAAAAACAAGGTCGCCAAGGGCTAAAGCCATCTCCCGCAGCATATACTGCCCTCTTGCTTCATCGTGAAGGGCATCTCAACCTGAGACAATGCACTCCTGCACTTTCCGGCTGTGCTACCTGCAGAGATCTGCTCCCAAAACAGAAAATGAAAGCAACACTGCTCCTCTTACCAGAACACCGCGAGCTTGGCTTGCTTTCTTGAGCTCCTTAGGACAAACAAGGCTCTGATACCATGTCAAGATTGTGGGAGAGAAGGAAGGAGTCTTGCTTGAAGCTTTCTTGCTTGCACAATGGGGGAAGACACACAAGGGTGGAGGCTAAAAACAGTTTTCCTCTTCTTAGTTGTGTAAGCCAAAAAGAACTCTAGTACAAAGAAATAGAAGAACCCTATATATGGGTCTCAAATCAAACTCAACTAACTAAGGTGGCATACTAACTGAGCCACGAACTAGAGTAGATAAGGATAGCTATCATGTAGCTATTATTCATGGGCGGTGTACCAACCGCGTCTGCAACTGACAAGTCGGTGACATAAATACACAACGGTCACCCTGGCATATCACAAGTGGAGCTCGATATCTCAACACCTAGCACTTTGAGGTGATCATCATATGCAATCAAATCGTACCTTTATGACTTTCATGTAAGCTACTTAACTATATGCAGATTACTTAGTTGATCCAATCAACCCGTGAGTAAAGATGATCTTCACTTTAAAGATGCAAATGCTTTCTTCCAAATTTGCAAGTACTTTCCCCTAAAAGATGTAAGTAACTGCAAGATAGGTGAGATGCATCATTCCATGCGATTTTGAGACCATAGACCTTTTCATTCTATGCAGCTATAAGATCTACAATGATCTTTCTTTGCCTTGCCCTAAACGGTATTAGTTGACATTCAGAACTACTTCTTGTAAATCCCACATATACGCAACAAATTCAAGGCTTTAGTTTTTTTAATGAAAGTGAATCCTTTTCCAATTTTGAACTTTGATAAAAGAGCTTCTATGCATGGATGCATCATTCTTTTGTGACGAGATGCTAATGAATACATGGTTGATTTAATCCTTCTTCTACCGCTTATCGCAACCTAAATTGTAACTAACATTGCATGCGAATTGCATAATATCAAGATCATAAATCTTTTTTTTTGGGAGATGCACAATTTCGTCTTTTAGCTCATGCATCATACGTTTAAAGTTGCAGTTACTCTTGACCATGGAAGTGCAAGCAATTGCAAATACACGACATGCAACTAACTCGTAGATCGAATGAGTAAATAAATTTCCTAATGCATTTAAACTTCCCTACGAGAATTAAAACATGCTTAATGCCTCTTTTCCATGAGGAAATATTATCGAAACCTGGGCATTAAGATTGGGGGCGTTGTCCACTCGCGTACTCGAGGTGGAAGCTCCCGCATGTGCTCCTCTCGCCTTTTGCTTAGGAGCCATTGGCATACTGGACTCGGACCCCGCGAACTCTCCTTGCCCTTTTTTCCAATTTCCAAAATTGTCTACTAAGCCGAGATTTCTCCCTTGCGCAGAAACTAGCCTTATAAGACACGGTTTTTAAAAACCGGGGAAGGCACGGGTAAACAAGGCTTATGGAAGCCTTAATGGAAGCTTCTAATAGAAGCTTCCAAGCTTTTGAAGTACACGAAATAACGTGGAGGTAGAGAGATGATTGGGAGGAGATGAAGAAGATGCTGATGATGATGTTGATGATGTTGAGGAAGGTGGAGGCGGCAACAACGTGGCGGTGTGATGATGACGGCGGCAAGTTCCATAGGGCAGTGGGCACAGCACAACAACACGATCCGTCCTCCCTCCCCCCTCAAGCTTGGGAGGGGGGTGTTCTTATAGGCATGAAGGTGGGGGGGGTAGCCACATAAGTGGCGGGCAGCATGTTCCCCTCTCCATGCTCCTCCACCACTTAAGCTCCTTCTCATACTCATACTCCCTCTCCCCGCCATGCCGAATGAAGGGGAGGGGAGTTTTAATATATAAAAAATTTCCAAAAATTTATCCATTATCTCTTTTTCCCCCTTGAAGGGGTGTTCCCGCGTGGGCTACGGTTCTTAGCCACGGCTTCCTACACGTGACGCAGGGCTGGTGTTTGATGATGCACGCGGAGGAAGCACTTAGCCCAAGGTTTTTCCGTTGCGGGAGATTAGTTTGCACCACTTTTGCGCGAGATTCAGGATGTTCAACATTTTGTTGCAGAAATATTTTATTCTCTCCCCCTTGGAGGAATCGAGATGTCCTCATCTTGAGAAAACCTGGGGGTATTGTTGGTTGAGATTACTTTCATCCATCCAAGTGACATCCTCTTCGGGGTAATCTTTCCACTGGATGAGGTATTCTCTCAAGGTCCTGGATCTCAAATGCCTCTCCCTAACATCTAAGATCCTATCAGGCCATACCTCAAGGACTCCTTGGCTAGGCATTACAACTTGTTGATCATCAAGCACATGACTAGGGTTAGGCACATACTTTTTCAATAGACTAATATGGAATACATTATGAACTTTTAGGTTTTCAAGGAGTTGTAATCTGTAAGCATTAGGCCCTAGGCACTTGAGAATCTTGTAAGGTCCACAATACCTTGGACTTAGCTTTTTGCATTCACCCAAGGATAGGGAACTCTTCTTTCGACGTGCGCGAATGAAGACCATATCACCTTCAATGAAGGATCTATCTTGATGTTTCAGGCCCACGTAAGCCTTCTGCCTATCCTTGGCAGCTTGGATGTCTTGTCTTATTGATTTGATTTGGTCATCCATGTCTTCCAGCATCTGCTTTGAAGCTTCAATCCTCAAGGTTGGATCCGAAAAGCTTAAAGGAGTGTGACAATTGTGCCCATACAATGCTTGAAAAGGAGTCATCTGAATGCTTTGTTGGTAGGAAGCATTGTAGGCAAACTCAACCAATGGCAAATATTGAATCCACTTTTTGGGTTCGCGACAGCAGTGTGTCCTAGGCATATCCTCAATGACTTGGTTTACTCATTCCGTTTGACCATCGGTTTGGGGATGGTAAGCTGTACTGAAATAGAGTTGAGTCCCAATGGCCTCGAAGATAGCCCTCCAAAAATGTGATGTGAAGAGGGAGTCACGATCACTAATGATTCTTCTGGGTAACCCATGTAGTTTGAATATTTTCTTGATGAATAACCGTGCGATGTCTGAGGCTTTATAGTTTGTCTTAACAGGGATAAGATGAGCAACCTTGGTGAGCATATCAACCACAACCATAATGGAGTTGTATCCTCCCTGAACTTGGGGCAGGCCAACAAAAAAGTCCATACTAATGAATTCCCATTTCATTTGGGGAATGTCAAGTGGTTGCAATTTCCCTTGCATTTTGACATGTTTGGCTTTAATGTGTTGACAAGACGAACATTCCGTGACATATTTGAGAACGTCACCTTTGAGCCTATCCCAAAAATAGCTCTTCCTGACTGCACTAAGGGTCTTCACATAGCCAGGATGTCCTGAGAAAGGGGAGTCATGAGCTTCCCAAAGTATCTTCTACTTGAGTGATTGGCTTTCTGAGATGCATAATCTTGTCCTATAGTAGACAAGTCCACTATTGATAGAGAATTCTTGATACTTTGTTTGTATCTTCAGGGCTTGATTCTTGGTGGGGATCTCCCTTAGCAATTTTTGATAGGTTGGGTCATGGCATGCCTCTTCTCTAGCTAGCTCAAGAATTGGGTTGTTTGGCATGGATACCTTTGTGTCTAGAGATCTTGCTGTTGATGGATCTTGCAAAATTAGAGAACTCAGAAATGCCTTGTGCGACTGAGTGCATCGACAACTACATTCTCCTTTCCAAGCCGGTATTTGATTTCAAAATCATATTCTTCCAACACTTCAATCCATCAACATTGCCTCATATTCAACTCATTCTGGGTAAAAATCCATTTAAGACTCTTGTGGTCATTACTAAGGTAAATTTATTACCTAGCAAGTAGTGTCTCAAAAGTTTGAGAGCATGGATGACAGCCAATAGCTCAAGATTGTGGGTAGCATAATTCCTTTCATGGCTCTTTAGTTTCCTTGAAGAGTATGCTACAAGATGACCTTCTTGCATAAGAACACATCCTAAGGCAAGTGTGCTAGCATCAGTTATCACTTCAAACTTCTTACTAAGATCTGGAAGTTTCAGGATGGGTGTTGATACCATGCTTTGCTTTAGTTTGTCAAAGCTAGATTGTTCAATAGGTGACCATACAATTGATACTTGCTTCCTTAGTAGACCAGTTAGAGGCACTGCAATCAAAGCATAGTTTTTGATAAAGACCCTATACGATCTTGTCAATCCAAGAAAACTATGTATTTCTTTGACAAAAGTTGGTGTTGGCCACTCCAAAACGTCTTAGATCTACTGAAATTCCTTCCGCTAATACAATGAATCCCAGATATTCAATCTGTCGCTTGAAAAATGCACACTTCTTCTTCTTGGCATAAAGCTTGTGTGCCCTCATTGTTTCGAGGACAATGCGAAGCTGGGGTTCATGATCTTTTTCCTGCTTGGATTAGACTAGGGTATTGTCAAAGAAGACGAGTAGGAAGTCATCAAGATAGGGCCTAAAGATATCCTGCATTAACCTGTTGAAGGTAGCAGGTGCATTTGTCAGCTCGAATGACATGACTAGGAATTCAAAGTGTCCATACCTTGTGATGAATGATGTCTTTGGAATATCCTCTTTCTTGATCCTTATCTAATAATATCCAGACCTGAGATCTATCTTAGAGAAGATCTTCACACCTTGAAGACGGTCAAGTAGTTCATCTATTATTGGAATGGGATATTTTTTTAATATGGTCGATTGATTCAGCCCTCTGTAGTCAATGCATAACCAAAGCATTCCATCTTTCTTCTTCTAAAACAGCACTGGAGCTCCCATGGTGAACTGCTAGGATGGATGTAGCCTTGGTCTTGCTTGAGTTGCTCTTTCAGTTTAATTGCTTCCGAGATGGACATTCTATATGGCCTCTTTTCAATTGGTGCAGCTCTTGGTGCCAGCTTGATTTTGTGATCGACTTCCCTTTGAGGAGGAAGTTCTGTTAGCTCTTCAGGAAATACATTTGTGTATTCCTTTTAACCATGAAGGTTCTTCCCTAGATTCGTGATTCTGATCTAGATTATTTAGTTTAATCAAATAGACAGGTAGGCCCTTTCTAACTCCTTTTATTATCCGTGTTGCTTTGGCCAGTTGAATTTTTGGCTTCCCAGCCTCTCCTTGAATTGTGACTAGTTCCCCTTCAGAATTTCGAAAGGAGACTTGGCCCTTTCCACAGTGAATGTGGGCATCATTGGTATTAGCCAATCCATTCCAAGCAAACATTCGTGGACACCTAAGTTCATTACCCTGAATCTGATCGAAGTTGACTTTCCTCCCAGTAGCAATTTCACCTTAGCAGTTTGCCTCGTACAAGAGACCTCACGACCATTTGCTAATTCCACAAGTAAGGTAGGTGCATCTTTTGTGGCTATTCCTAATCTTCTTGCACAGACTGGTGAAATGAAGGAATGTGTACTGCCACAATCAATCAAGGTTTTGAAGCTTTTACCTTGATAATCTAATGGAGTTTGAATCAACGAGAATTGGCGATTTGGGCCTTTCTTGTGAAGAGCGGCATGAACCGTTGCCCTCTCAATGTCAGCTTCCATGGTTGGATCTTCTTCATCACCCAGCTCCTTGTTGGCAACACGGGAGGTTCTCCCTCTGGCCAAGACAGTGGCTCCTTGGCCATAGACGACTCCTTGGGATGGCCCTTGACGTTATCCTCTACTAAGCTAGGGACATTGCCTTTGAAGGGACTAGGTTTGTTGCAATGGAAGCAACAGAGATTGTGGCCATTACCTTGGGTAGGAATGAAATTATTGATAGTGTTGGCGCTAGCTTTCTTTCTTTGTCCCTGATTTTGGCCCTGGGCTCTCTTCGCACCTGAGACCTATACACTCCCTTGTTCTGGTCCCTGTAAGACCAAGTCCTGTTATTTCTTGGCTTAGTCTGCACCTCCTATATTATCGGTGTAGCATGAATGAGCCCGTCTTGAAGGTCTATTGGGCGCATTGATTCTAGGCGGGTGTTTATGGGTGGATTTAACCCAACACAAAACTTTGACACCTATTGTGTCATGTCCATTTGTGGCGTGCACTTTAAAAGAGAGACGAACTTTGAATAATACACATCAAGGGATAGACCAAGCTGCTTCAGTTCATAGAATTCCTTCACCTTCTGTGTGCGATAGGCAGGTGGCACATACCTCCCTCGTACAGCTCTTTTAAGCTTCTCCCAAGTCACTGACCCTTCCAAGATCCCTTGGTCTCTGCACCATTGTTTCCACCAAAGTCTTACTTTGCCAGTAAGCTTCAATTTGGCAAGCATAGCTTGGTTAGAGGGTGCAGTACTTGCTTCTTCAAAATAATCCTCCATGGATTCGATCCAGATCTCGGCATCAGTTTGGACGGTCCTTCCCTTACCATCGAATTCTGGTGGCTTGATTTGTTTGAGAAGAAACTTCTTCTCCTGAATTACGGCTGTACTTAGTGCAGGGGTCGGACTAGGAATCTGCACTTGAGGTTGTGCATGGGCATTAAGATTCTTTACGTTAAAAACTTGCTAAATATTTCTCACATTACATTAATATGCCCAGTTCAGCTTTTAACCAAGTGACCTAATCACTTAACTCTGTTACCAACACTTACAGCCATGATAGACAGTGGTAAAAAGTCTATTTCATTCATATGGGCATAACCCTTTCGAGTACATTTATTTTTGGAAAGGTAGAACAAGTTGATTGGCACATCAATTTGGGGAAAATAAGATTGTGTTACATTCAGTTATGGGAATTGAGTAATAATATGGAGAGGGGTTATAGATTTTTAGGAATCGATAGGTCATAAGAAGCTTAGGGTATCCTTTCCTTTGATACCCATTCTTCTCATAACGTCCCAACACCTTGATTCTGTCTCAGTAGGGATTATTGAAGTCACTTTCTTGTACACATACTTGTTTTGCTTGACCTTTCGACCGCCGACATGTAGGGTTGCGTTTGTGTGAGCCTCGACAAAGATGAATAGCTTCACGATCTTTAAGTCCTCCATCCACTTGATTCTCTTCAAGTTGGTCTGAAGGTACGCAAGTCGGTGGGCAGCTATGTAATAAATTCCTGATTCACCCATCCATCTCTGTTCCACGTACAAGGGTGAAGGATTGTAGATGCGGTCTAGAATATTCATCATGCCTAGCCTTCTTTGATAATCCGAAGCTCGCATTGCAGTCATAAACATAACCTAGAACACCAAGAATCTATTCCATGCTTCGCGACTCTGCAGGCCAGTATTGATAAGTAAGTAAGGAAATGTTCTTAACGGCAACATTGCTTTACTTTCCCTCATTAATTTTTCTTGTAAATATTAGATCCTGTTGGTTCGCTCTAATACCAATTGTAACGTGTCCCCCTGTTTGCTTGTAGGACACGTCTTAGCAGCCCATCGGGAAGAGAGTCCAGAAAGGGCTGTCCAGCACTCCCAAGGAATGTCACGAGGTTTTCGATCTAGGTCTTCTCGAGTCTGCCCCACGAAGCGGAAGCATTCTGGCCATTCCCACTTAGGACCGACCTGAATCAGGGTTTCCCTAATGGTCAAGTTCCTAGGAGGTAACTAGCGTCGAGCCCCAGACAAACTACTTTGCGCAGGGACGTCAGGGTCAAAAGGGATTTACACTACGCTTGGTTCAAGGAGAATGGTAAACAAGAGGGATGTGAAGCTCGACTCTCTGTCCATAAGGCAAAGTCCCATTCCGTTCCCCTAAAATAGCATAAATCGGGACTTTAGCACTCTAGATTCTAGGTCATTGATACCTTGCTGTCAATTCCTTTTAGAAAAGTTTCCGGCCAACCGGGACCACCCTTTCGTAGGACGGACCCAGGGTCACATCCACTGCACTTTTCTCAGGTTTCTTTTAGTTATCTAATTACCTACCACATTTAGTTTGACAAGCAAGAACAACTTCCTTAATTAACCAATTAATCACTGGTTTCTTCACATAACTTAGGCATTGACACAGAAAAACAATGTGAAGCAAGTTCCTTTTCAACATTTGATCTTTATTTATCAGTCTTTGGAATACATCATATAATCCGCCCAAAGGCTATTCCAGCAATCCTTAGGGATCGCTATTCCAAGTTTCGCCCATTGACTAGTATGCGGGCCTTGAGATCCCATCTCGAGTCACGTCGGCCTCTTGTGTAGGATCCGGAGGCAAGGGATTTACAACCAGAGCACCCACTGGCACCCAAGTGTCCTCCTACTCCAAGTAGCACCCATGGAGAGACCTCTCGTGGCAGGTTCGGTCCACGTACCCGGGGCGGCTAACAACCCCCTTGGATAGGGCAAGCAGATAGTCGAAGGTAACTGATATTGCCTCTCCCTCCAGGCTTTCAACCTGAAGCATTAGTTATTTTTCTGGCATTAGTTTCTTGAGCAAAGAAGTACAAATAGTGCTCCTAAGTGTACAATCACGAGCATTCCAATGATCGTTTGTACGGCCAACTGCCAAGGTGTGAATCCTTCTCTCCGAATACATCCAGCATTCGATCCGGGATCAATCGCGACTTGGCAAGATCCCAAGGTTTTCGTAAGCTGAGTTGCTTGTTTACCCTCTTTCCTTGGGTTAGGGTTTATACCGTATTGACACAAATTGTCAATACCTTAGGTTTTCTTATATTAAGGTCAATAAATTCTGGACAACCCTGTTGTCATCACTTGATTGGTGCTCGGCAATTCATAATTTTCCTAACTTGGCAAATCAATCCAAGGAAGGGTGATGTAGCAGGATGACTATTCATCCTCTAGAAAATTAGACTTGTACTTAGAACTCGCCAACTTTGTTCTAAGGAGTGACAATGCTATTTTGTGATATAGACATAAAACCATGCGACGTTGCAACTTGTTGCACAAGATAGGTGTCAGCACCTAACTTGTGGGATTATTTCTCCCATCACATGGTATTCCTTGGTCAAGAATACCTTTGGTCAAGATGTAGGGTTTGGGAGTCCTCTTGACCCAATCCAACCCCTAACCCTACTAGGCTGATAACGCTTTGGCCCTAGGGTTCCTAAATTCATACGAAAGTCTAGTATTTGGTCGAATGATCCTTAGGGTGAGAACCCTAGATCATTCTTGCATGGGCATTTAGATAACCCTAACATTTCGTGAATGTGGGTAGGACCTTTGAGATCGGAAATATTAGATCGGCATCCCAACTGTGATACTAGGCAGAATTTTAACGTAACTTAACCCTATCTAGCACTTTGAGGTGATCGTCATATGCAATCAAATCATACCTTTATGATTTTCATGTAAGCTACTAACTATATGCGGATTACTTAGTTGATCCAACCAACCCGTGAGTGAAGATTATCTTCACTTTAAAGATGCAAATTCTTTCTTCCAAATTTGCAAGTACTTTCCCCTAAAAGATGTAAGTAACTGCAAGATAGGTGAGATGCATCATTCCATGCAATTTCGAGACCATAGACCTTTTCCTTGTATGCAGCTATAAGATCTACAATGATCTGGTATTAGTTGACATTCAGAACTACTTCTTGTAAATCCCATGTATATGCATCAAATTCAAGGCTTTAGTTTTTTTAATGAAAATGCATCCTTTCCCAGTTTCAAACTTTTATAAAAGAGCTTCTATGCATGGATGCATCATTCTTTTGTGACGAGATGCTAATGAATACATGGTTGATTTAATCCTTCTTCTACAGCTTATCGCAACCTAAATTGTAACTAACATTGCATGCAAATTGCATGATATCAAGATCATAAATCTTTTCGTTTGGGAGATGCACAATTTTGTCTTTTAGCTCATGCATCATACGTTTAGAGTTGCAGTTACTCTTGACCATGGAAGTGCAAGCAATTGCAAATACACGACATGCAACTAACTCGTAGATTGAATGAGTAAATAAATTTCCTAATGCATTTAAACTTCCCTACGATAATTAAAACATGCTCAATGCCTCTTTTCCATGCAAAAATATTATCGAAACCTAGGCATTAAGATTCGGGGCGTTGTCCACTCGCGTACTCGGGATGGAAGCTCCTGCGTGTGCTCCTCTCACCTTTTGCTTAGGAGCCATTGGCGTAGTGGACTCAAACTTTGGGAACTCTCCTTGCCCTTTTTTCTAATTTCCAAAACTGCCTACTAGGCCAAGATTTCTCCCCTGTGCAGAAACTAGCCTTACAAGACACATTTTTTAAAAACCGGGGAAGGCACGAGTAAACGAGGCTTATGGAAGCCTTAATGGAAGCTTCTAATAGAAGCTTCCAAGATTCTGAAGTATAGGAAATGACATGGAGGTGGGGAGATGATTGGGAGGAGATGAAGATGATGAAGACGATGCTGATGATGATGTTGATGATGTTGAGGAAAGTGGCGACAACAGCAGCATGGCCGCGCGACGATGACAGCGGCAGCTTCCACAGGGTGGGGGGCACAACATGACAGCACGATCCCTTCTCCCTCCCCCCTCAATCTTGGGAGGGGGTGTTCTTATAGGCATGAAGGTGGGGAGGTAGCCACACAAGTGGCGGGCAGTATGTTCCCCTCCCCATGCTCCTCCACACTCAAGCTCCTCATACTCATACTCCCTCTCCCCGCCATGCAACGGCTGAAGGGGAGGGGAGTTTTAATATTAAAAAATTTGCCAAAAATTTATCCATTATCCCTTTTTCCACCTTGAAGGGGTGTTCCCACATGGGCTACGGTTCTTAGCCATGGCTTCCTATACGCTACGCGGGGCTGGTGTTTGATGATGCACACGGAGGAAGCACTTAGCCCAAGGTTTTTCCGTTGCGGGAGATTACTTTGCACCGCTTTTGCGTGAGATTTAGGATCTTCAATATTTCGTTGCGGAAATATTACAAAATTTTTTTGATAACAATGGTCAATATACACACAATAATACATGATTCTGATTCGAGAATACATCTGATGCTAGTGCCTGACATAGTTGGGTACCGTAGTGCAATTTCTAAAATCCATAAAGCATTGGATGATATCTAGATATGTGGGAAACCCTTGTTAGAGAGGAAGGTTCTATTGGGACCTATCTCCCATTCTAGGGAAATGGTAGCAACTAAGGATATAATTATTAAAACATCATCAGTAGGTGATGGGGTAGACTCCCTATTGCATAACATAGGCCTCCCCAAACCACTTTATGAGTTAGTAGAAAGGGATGGCAAGGATAACATTAACCTTCCTACACCAAAAAGGGTGGAAACGGAAGAGGCGAGATGCCCTAAAAGCTTGGAACTAGGTCATGAAGAACATGAAGATTTTAATGACCTAGTGCTGATCCCAAAGGAGAGGACTAAATGCCCTCCTCCTTATAGGGATCTCCTAATGTTTCATGGGCTGGTAAAAGAGGATCCAATGTTGCACTTAAAAGAATATGGCCTAACATACCTTGCAAGTGGGTTCAATGATATTCATTCGATGCTTGTATTTTCTAGCACCCTAAAGGGATAAGCTAGGAAATGGTATTGGAGCCTCCCAAGAGGGTTGATTAAATCCTTCGATGAGATATGTGATAAATTTTTAGATGAATACGAAAAGAAAGTGCCTATGACCAATGTTTTAGGGCACCTTGTATAGATTAATCAGGAGTCCTACCCTTCTAGTAAAGAATATGCTAGAGCCTTTGATTATATTCTCAAGCTTTGGCCAAGAAGAGCCACTATGTTGCCAGAGGATGTGCTACATGAGCTCTTTATGAGTGGTCTAGTGCTTAATACACAAATTCAAGTGAGGATGTGAGATCCTAAGTCGTTAAGGGAGGATAAGATGCATGCAATAGACTATGAGAAATATATTCAAAGATGTTGGGAAAAATTTTGGAGTTTTTCCCGCTCACTGCAAGTGCATCCTAATATCTAGCCATTTCTACAATGAGATAATTTATTTATTAATATCCATAAAACCTATGTGGGGGATCTTGGTAGCCAAAACCTCCAAGTAAGAAATGGGAATCCTATGAGCAGGGATAGTGTGCCTCTTGGTAAAAAGACTTCAATCCAAGCAAGTCCCACTAGTGCTTGCAACACTTCCATGAGAGGTAGCTGTGGAAGCATTAGTGATAGAACCATTGATCCCACAAGTGTGGATAGCCATGATATGTGTGGTTCTAGTTGTGCTCCTAGTAAGGCTCTTGAAAGACCTTTCCAATTTATGGATGAATCATGCTTTCAAGTAGATGCTATTCCTTTTAGAAAGAGCATGGTTCCTATGAATAATCACTTGCCACAAACTGGACTAAGGCAAGCAAAGACATCTCATATGACAAAGATACACGATGCCAAATGTCCATCTATGTGCTCAATGGAAGTCATAAGGATGTGAGGCCAGCTAGCCATAGCAACATGTCTACATTGAGTCCATTAGACAAATGTGGCAAATTGAGGCACTATAAGAATATAAAAATAACATAAGATGGGTTTGAAGACCCAAAATTTCTATATGTGTGGTTGGTGTGCTAGATGAAAGGCCAAGCATTCCATGTGGTTATGCTTTGATGAATTCCAAGGAGGAGATCATAAATCTATGATTCACCCTATAGGGGGAGTTTTTGAAAAGTCGAGACGAAATAACCAAAGAGATGAGATATATAAGCCCAAGAGGGTCACTCATTCAGCTCATAGAACCCAAGAAGGGATGGGCCTTATTGCTGAGATATCAATAGAAAGGCTTGGGCTAGTGGATCTACAAAAGCTCAAGATCAAGCCTTGACCTACGTGGTATAAGAGATGGGGCTAGCCCTTACATCTCATGACATCTTTGGTTCACCTGGGCTAGCCAATGTATACACCAAGAAGATCATGTATTAGATGGAGCCAAATGAGATATTTTTTAAAGGCCAAGAGGGTTATTTCGGTAATCATAAAGCATTATATCTCTTTGGGCCAAGAGGGCACTTTCATTGGTTTTAGTGTTTGATTACGTGAGGATAAGAGGGCCAGTTTTATTAGGAGTGAACTATGTTATTTCCTTAGGCCAAGAGGGCCATATGTCTATTTGGTGCAGGTACGCTTAATGGGTTTCTATTTTAGTGATTGCATCACACAGGTTAAGAAAGTCATTGGAGGGAGCCTTTGCTGCGGAGGAGCTTCTTGTGGCCATTCCAGGTATTTTCGTCCCCTTTCTGAGTTTGTCCTTTAAGTAGATAATGATATATGTGTATATAGGGGTTAATTCCTTTTTATTTGTTGGGGACTGCCAATCAAGGCATGAAATCCTAGGGTTTGGCTAGGTATATCTAGGGGAGATTTGAGTAGTTTTCTACCTCCTACATTGTTAGGCGATAAAGACCTATGATAGAGGGTAGTCCTTGTGACCATGTCCTTCATGCTTGCTAGGCAACTTTCCTAGGAGTCCTTGCTAGTGTGAGGCAGTTAGAGAAGCATGCCTAACGATAAAGAGAAGAGCAAGTTCTGAATCTTGATAAAGATAAAAATTACAGAGGTGAGTGAAAAGGGGTTCTAACCCCTCAATAAGAAAAGGAAAAGCACAAATAAGAAAGTTGTTGATTATTGCCTTTTGCGAAGGCTTTGTAGGTTTCTGGGGCAAGTTAGAGACTTGGGGTAGATGCCTTGTCTTCCTAGGGGTGGCATCTAGCTGAAAAAATAAGGATAAAAGAAGGTTGGAGCAAAAATAAAAGTGAGCGAAAGATGAAAAGGACAAATGATTAAGTGTCACCTTGCAAGGGCTTGGTAGATTCTTGGATACTGAGACATGACCTGAGGCGGATGCCCTATTTTCCTTGGGTCACTACTCTTAGCTCTCTCTTTTTTATACGCCCAAGTATGGAATAATTAAATCTAAAGAACAATGTGTTAAATAAAAATATTTATTGCTCAAGCTATAGGAGTCCTTGCCTAGGAGGAGCTCCTAGTTGAGTTGTCCTCAATTAGGTAGGTAGCTCAGACCACCACTTAAGATGACCTCTCTGATAGTTCATTTTAGCTTGGTCGTGCAATTGGTGCAGTCCATTATTGACTAGCTTTGAGATTTTTGTCAGATTATATTAGGCCTACTTCTCATGGATTTCATGCCTTGGTTCTGTCAGGGGTAGGGTGAGAGGTGGTATGGGTTTTATTGTGTATCTATTTTGTATAACTGTGATGGTCTTTGTGGTTGTGTTTATGTGCACATTTGTTCGTGGGATTCAACAAGATAAGTTAGCCTATCCCATGGTCACTAATGAGAGCTAGATTTTACGACCTGATTTGGACTTGTTCTTGGAGCGCTAGAGTCCGTTTTGCAGCCGAAAAGTGCCCGAGAGGCATTAAAGAGCCAATTTTCATGAAAAATCAAATGGTGGTGGATGGTTGGAGCTCAAGTTTTCCTAGATGCATTCGACATCGGGAATCCAACATAAGTCTTGATTCGTCGATCGGATGTCGTTTGATCTTCCATTTAATCCTTGCAAGGTTTGGCATTATAAAGCAACTACTAGATCTGAGAACCAAAAAGTGCGCGATGGGGCCCAACTTTATAGATTTTGACATCACGAAGCCAGTTGTCCAATCAGATCGGGAATGGGAGCCCATTTGCACCCCCAAACATGCCGAAAACCCTTTTGCGATAGCGTGAAAGTGATTTTCTTAAGTGGACATTCTATAAATGAAATGAAATGGAACTATAAATGAAGAAAACATGTAAAAAACATGTTGAGATGCAGACATGGGGCCTTTTTTTATTTGCACCCCATTTTTTGTGGGAAAAATTTTGATGGTAACCATGTGTATATGATGAAGGGAATGAGATTCTAATTTTTAGTCTTTCTCTCTCCGCTCTCCTTATGCTGCCCATTCATATGGATCAATTCAAGAGAGAAGGGGGTGGGGGTGTGATGACAAATCTGGATCAAATGATTACATTGAAGTGGTAGAGGAGGTAGATCGGGCAGGAGAGTGTGTTAGTAGCAAAGGAGAAGTGTCAATAGCCTCTTAATTTCGAGATATGCACCTCGAAACCCACAGTTATTATGCGTAAGCGATCCTTCTTTTTGTTTTATGAAAAATGGTTGAAGGAAGTGTTTGATAATGATTGTTCTTGATTTCCTATGTTTCATTCTCTCTAAAATGTAGAAGAAACCAGAAAATTTAATGACATAGTGATTTCCCACAAAACACGCAAAACCCGCAAGTTGCGATTTTTATGAAAATGATGGAAACTGAGAGTTTTGTTGGGTTCTTTGGGGTCATATGAGATGAAAATTGATAGGGAAATAATTTTGAGCATAATTCATTAAAAAAATTGATAAATCTAAAATATCATAATTTTTTGGCAAATAAATAAGGAAAAATAGGTTTTTTTGCTCAATAATTAGGGAAAAACATGGTTTATGTTTGTGAATGTGAAAAAAGATTGAGGCATGAGGATTAAGCCTCGGTTCAACCTTGTTTTTATGTTAGAGTGTGTTTTTATTGCTTTCTACATGGAAAAAGACATAAAAATGAATCCTACACCTATGCAATGTTGCAAAACCTAAACAGTTAGGGGGAAGAGGGATTGTAAAAGTGAGAGGTTGCTAGAAACACATCAAATTCTGATTCATTTGGTTTAAGAATAGCATATAGGCTGATAAAAAATTAAGTTTAAGGAGACTAGTAGCACGAGGAAACTCGATGCTAGTCTCTAGCAACGCCGCAATAATGTGCCAGCTAAAAATCATTAAAGGATTGTTTTGCACACCATGTGGCTAATTTCTAATCATAAAATGCTTTTGCACAATGGTCGTACACTTCTGTATTTTGCATGCACATGGTGTAAAGCTTGGATGCATAGCACTTGATTGCCTAATAAAATGACCAACGTGGAGTGTGTAAGGATACCCTTGTTGTAGGATAGATGAGTGATTCCTTGGGGTAAGTTTAGTGAGGAAATATCAACTCTTGGATCATTCAATATACAAAAGAGTGGAGCTTGTATGTTTTTTCTTTATGTTAGAGTAGCACATCAAGGGGCCAATCCCCGAGATGTAGGAGAGCTGCAGTGGAGCCGAGGTGTTTCAACCGAGAGGTTGCCTCCTATGTATGTGATAAGTGGTATATTATACCAAGATGTATGGGATCTCCCTTTGCAAAGTAAGAAAGGGAAATCATTGGACTTCATTCCATTACAAATGCAATATCTCTAGTAGCGATTAGGGTATTGTACCCTCGGACGTTCCTGGCCGTGAGGCCATGTGAGGTTGTCTTGTGAGGATTATAGAGGCTCCGCTAGTGCCTATAGCTATTTTTGGGTCCATTTTAGGTCCCAACACTATGTGATATGGATACATATCACTTCAGAATGTAGGCAAGAACTATATGTCAAAAGTGATGTCAATGTCTATCTATATCAACTTTGAGTATTCCCATAATCATTTCTATGGTGGCTATGCTTGGATGCCAATTACATTCATATCTAGACATTGTCTATGAAGAAAGGATGCTAGGAAAATGTGACCATATTTTTGTATTTAACAAGTTAAATAAGGATATGAAGATATGGGTACAAGGGCACAGAAAGCAAACACCCATTCCCAAATGGTACAAGGCACCATTGATCACTCTTTGCCCACATCATGGGAAAGGTAGTTCTTTAAAATTATTTTATAATTCATTTAACTACAATGCCTCTTCCCTCAAATGCAATAATGTTTTCATAAATAAGTTACCATGATATGGCTATGCAACCAATTGAACAAAAACAAATGCAATTATCGTATTAATGAAAAGCTCATTAAGACCACTTTGAATTTAGGTCCAAGTGGAGCAAGATGTATTATCATATTAATGAAAAGCTCATTAAGAAAACTTAACATTTTATGAGAGTTATAGACCCAAACCTTGGAAAGAAGTGATACCAATAAGTTGCTACCTCTCAATACTTACCAATCATATGTATTCAAACTGCATTGATCCGAAGTAATAATATTTTTTACCATTGCAAAATGGTCTCATCCTTAGAGCAAAGCTCCAAGACTAGGGGTAATCTAAATGAGGAGAGAGTATACACATTGGCATCCTTAAAGCTGAATGAGTTAGATTGTGTAAGGATATTGAAGGCCATGGAGAGTTCTAATAACAAAATTTGAGCATGATAGGCATACTTGAATGTAGGTTATTCTCTTTGATATATGTTAATGGCATCATAAGCTAGATAGATTATTATTAAAAAACATAACTTTGATTTGAGAAAATGGAAATGCACCTTTTCAAAATTGGATCAAACAAAAGGCCTTCTAGGCGCCATGTTATAGGATGGCGGAAAGAGGCTACTCTCAAGCTGGGAGTACTACTATAACATTTGAGTGGATAATGATTTGTTCTTCTGATACAAGAAAGAGATAAGAAGAAAATATAGAGAATAGATGTTTCGCAACATCTTCCATGGTTTCAAACCAAATGAGGATATAGAGCCTCAAGTGTCATCCAAGGTTGCAACATGGAGGCTTCTTATAGACATATCATATTACCCTTCTTTTATAGTATGATTGTGATGTTGTATTTCCATTTGATTTCATATATGTTTCATGTACGAACAATTGGAGAGGGGAGCTATACAAACTTTTATAAGAGAATGTGAGGATTAGGTAGTAGACTTGGAGGAGAAGACGTGTATGTAATGAGGATTACTAGATTGAGCAGCAATGGGATGATGAGATATACCAGAGTTGCCCTATCTTCCTCAACTACCCAGAAGGTGAGTTTTCCTCCAACCAAAATACTCAAAGAAAAAACAAGTGCAAGAGACACAAGGACCCAAATCCATGGTAAGTAAAGTGACATGCATTCTTTGGAATATATTACACTTTTTTGTCTCCTAGTAAAGAGACTGTGGCCAACCCACACAGGAAAGTGATGCATGTAGTACAATAGTCAAAAAAGGAAAATAGAAGAGCAAGCAAACACCTACTATTGTCCAAGAAAGGCCAAGTGGATATCAGTCCACAAGACAATTAATTTAGCGTCTCCACATCCCACAAGTTTGTTATTTTATAGTACTATATCAAAGATATCGTGTATTCCTATAGTTGAAATATGTTTTTGGAAATGACTCGTAACCAATTATATAGACATGTAATTGGGACCACTATAGAGCATATCACAATCCCATTGATGCAAGAAACAATGCATCCAAGTAATAGATGTATGAAGACAGTTACAAATTGCAAGTTTACCATCTATTATATAGTCATCTAATTGTTCTAAAGGTTTTGTATCATTTCATATTTAGACATGTTTTCAATGGACGATTTGTAATGCAAATCACCACCAAGGAAGTTTGTATCATTGGCATGGATAGAAAAATAGACCAAGTTCATCTCTAGATCTTGCAATGGAGAAGCTTACCTTATATACTGTTATATAGAGAGATGCCCAACAGTGATTAAAAGTGGAGAGGGGAGAGTTGTGGACATGATATCACACTCTATACATATTCTAGAGCACCAAGATGGTAAGGTTGATTGTGTAACAATCTCATGATGTGAAAGCATTTAAACCTTCTTCATCTTTGTAATATCGATAACAATGTTTTGTATTATGCAAAGAGTGAAAGAACTCAAGGATATGAATTTGCAATGATAAGGAAATGGCATGTACACATACAAGTAAAGAAACATGACTCATAAATTTCATGGGTCATGATCAAATGGCATGAAAGCTTTTGAATGTTTTGTATTGTGCAAAGAGTGTAAGAACTCAAGGGTATGTATTTCTAATGACAAGGAAATGACATGTACACATAAAAGTAAAGAAACATGACTCATAAATTTCATGTGTCATGATCAAATGGCATGAAAGCTTTTGAATCTTCTTCCACTATAGGATTTCAATAGCAATGTTTCATCCTATGCAAGGGAGAAAAGAATGTAAGAACATGGACTACCAATGCCAAAGGACATGGTAGCTACATATAAAGGTAAACAAAAGTGATTCTTGGTTTTTATATTCAATGTTATATTTTGTGAAATCTTTTGAGACTTCTCCCCCATTACAATGTCAATAAGAATATTTTGTATTTGTAGGGAAGATCAAGATTATAAACCTACAATGGTAGAGGTGTAAAAATGTTGGATCTAGAGCATGGCTATGGAGGTTGAAAGGGGAAGAGTGAGCTCATGAGGTAATAGACATCAAGGCCAAATGTCACACAAGTGAATTAGGTTCCAAGATGGAAGCTTGGACTCATAGACACAATCTTGTGTGTTGACAATGACACAATCACTTTGCTGGAAGTACAAACGTACTATGACATTGTATTCAAAATGATAGCAAGTACAATGCTTTATAGGAATAGACTAGGCTACACTTTCCACCACTATGCATATGGGATTTTATATCTTGAGCCCACACTACTCCATACAAAGAGGCTAAGGTGGGTGTGATTGCCAATATCTCAACACCCCTCCTCAATCACAACTAGAGAAGTACAATGTGTGTAGATGCTTTAATGAGCAACCATCTAAAAAGTGTGGGCACACCACAACCATGGTAAACACTAGAGACTGTCGAAAAAAAGGCTAAGTGTGGGTACCAAAAACGTGATGAACATCCAGAGGCTATAATAGGGGCCTCACAAAGTGTACAGAGGCTATAGTACAAGGTTACATGAGGAGTTTACAAGCTTATGTCAGAAGCATTATGGCTAGGAAATACAAGGCTAAAAATGTCTATCAAAATAGAAGGACTAATGAAGCTTATCCTTCTCCTGGTGGTCTTCTTCTTCTTCTTTTGCTCCATGGTCGTCTTCTTCTTTAAGAGCAACTAGATAGGCCTTTTGGGACCTCTTCCTAGCACGACAGAATTTATCTGCGTGCCCAAATCCTTTTGCAAAAGTCACATACTAGTTGATCTTTCTTGCCCTTGTATGTGGTAATGAATAATCTAAAACCCAAAATGTGGTTTTTAAGGGTAAAATGATGGTTTTGTCGTTTCGGGTGGATGAAATGTGTTCCTATGGAGGAAAATGAAAAATAAAATTGAATTTTAATAAACCTCACTATTAGCAACATATTTTTCTTTTTGAACATTACTACACATAATATTCTTGAGAGCATGTTTATTTACATGCATCTATGGCTCCCACATCCTCTTGTTGAGATATTGGCAATCACACCCAACTGAGCCTCTTTGTATGGAGTAGTGTGGGCTCAGGATACATAATCCCATATGCACAGTGGTGAAAAGTGCATCCTAGTCTATTCCTATAAAGCGTTGTACTTGCTCTCATTTTGAATACAATGTCATAGTACTTTTATACTTCCAGCAAAGTGTCTGTGTCATTGTCAACATATAAGATTGTGTTTATGAGTCCAAGCTTCCATCTTGAAGCCAAATTCACTTGTGTGACATTTGGTCTTGATCTCTGTTACCTCATAAGCTCACTCTTCCTCTTTCAACCTCCATAGGCATGCTCTGATATTTTTGCATGGTATCGGGCATGGCTCAACTCTAGAAATCACTCCTTCAGCTCCTCTCAACCTTTGGTCAACTCATCTTGACATACACCGTTCATCTTTCACCTCCATCTTCACTCTATCTCTCTTGGCTGCCATAGACAACACCTATCTACCTTTGTTGAAGCAGCCATATCTCTTCAAGATTTCTTCTCAAGAGTTGTTCCTTAGGTCAAGTCGCATCTTTCCAACTCAAAATTTCCTAACATTGTGCAACATAAAGTTTGATATTATTAAAAAACACAGATTTGGTACAAATTTCAATGTTGTAAATTGGACCTATTCTCTCTTCCTACTATGAGTATTATTCCACCAGTTATTATAGGGCATTTGTTGGTCATATAGGTGACTTACTTTAGCTAAAAGGGCTTGAGAAAATTCCACTCCAATAGAGAGATATTAGAAGATTACTTAGACATGGTACTGTAAGAAGCCATAGCCAACTTGTTGCTGTTCAACTGATGGCGCCATCGTCATGCCTCACAATGTCAAGGGCTACAATAGGGATTTTTAATTTTATCATATGGTGATGGGACCTAAAATGGGCTGGCATTGGCTATGGCACTAGCTGTACCTCATGCACACAATAGACAACCCCACCACATGACCTCGCAGGCCAGGAGTGTCTAAGACTCACTCTACACTAGATGCTAATGTCGATGCTGCATTTGTATTAAGTCATAGTCCAATGTTTACCATCCCTTCTCCTCAGAGGGAGACCCCATAACATATAGGCATAGTGCCTTGTAGCACAAACATAGGAAAGCACCTCTCGGCTAATTGCCGTGGCTCCACTGTGACTCTCCTACACCTTGGGGATTGGCCCCAATATGCATCGCTCCAACATAAAGTACACACAATACAAGCTCCACTCTTTCATTTTGAACGCATTCTAAGAGATACCATGTGTCCTTACCAAAAAATTCCCAAAAATGACGATCGACTAGCCTATAGATTAGGTTATCTCACACTCAAGCGTAGGTAATCATAATGGAAAATAGGAGCAATGCATCTAGTTCTTTGTACTCTAATACCATGGTTGATATGCATATGCAAAAGTGGATGATCCTAATGTGCTCAAACATAATTTTCAATAAAAAACGTGTGGTGCACAACCAGGTTTTCCAATGCTCATTTACTAACTCGTTGCGACGATGTAAATATAACATCGAGACAACGCTCATGCTTCTATCCTCTTTATTAAAATACAATGAATCCTATATCATGCTATGCAATAGCAAAATCAGCAATAATCAACACCCAAATCGCATCATTCAAACACCCCACCCCCTACTTTTAGGTAGTGCTTCCATTACATAGATGTAGGGTTCATTTTGTCATTTTTTAATGTACGAAAAGTGATAAATCACAAACTTTGACAAAAAGATAAGACAAACTAAGGCTAAACATCATGCTCCGCCACTATCATACATTCACACACTCATTCTATTTTTTCTTATTTTTATGAAGCATATTTCTATTTTTTCCCTATGTTTTCTTATTTTGCAATAT
This sequence comes from Lygodium microphyllum, assembly GCF_053477565.2. NCBI lineage: Eukaryota > Viridiplantae > Streptophyta > Polypodiopsida > Schizaeales > Lygodiaceae > Lygodium > Lygodium microphyllum. The sequence continues at coordinate 33,322,510 of NC_141141.1, forward strand.
TTATTTGATAATAATCACTATTATTTTCTAATTTTTCTTATACCAATCAAAAGCGAAAAAATGTAGCTCGATTGAAGAAGAAATATGAGGAAAAAAGGCAAAAAGCTCAAGGACAATCTTAAAAATTCAGGGAAAGTGCAAAAGAGGAAATGCACATTTTAAATGCAAACGTGCACCCTGAAATTGTTGTAAGAGAGCACTAGGCTCCCTCCTGTGTAATTTGTAAATGTAGACGGGCATGGGTAAAGGCACAATGTAAATAGGAAAGGAATAGTGAAAGAGGACCTAGGCTAAATGGCCGGTCATGTAAAAAAGGAATGGGCACCTAAGGGGAGCAGGGCATGTATAAAAAGGTAAAAGTGAATGAAGAAGCTCATTCTTGTGTGTGGCCAAAACTAGTTCTTCTCTTCTTGTTCTTATTCTCTCTTACTTGAGCTTGTGCTTGAGAGAGGGAGTGTGAGGGAGTGAGGGAGTGAGGGAGTGAGTGTGTGAGGGTGAGGGACTGTGGTGGAGAAGCTCTCCATCTTCTCCTCTCTTCTTCCTCTCTTCTCTTCTCTTGCATGCGGCAATGAAGCATGGAGCTTGGAGCTTGGAGCATGAGGATCAAGCATATTTGAGCTTGCACCTTGGATCATGGAGCTACTGGAGTGCTTGAGGGAGAAGGCAACTCGATCGAGCATAGAGGTAAGCTTACTACACTCATGGGTGTGGGAGAGTGCATGGCTATGTGAGAAGTAGCGATTGCACTTGGCTTGAAACACTTGAAATAATAAGAGGTTCGTGGATATTGGCAGTTGAGCGAGAGCTCCCACATTTCGGTTCTGTTTTTCTAGGTACAATGGATTTAAGCTTTAAATGCTTGCATGCTTTGAATCGAGCATTTGTAAAAGAAGTTTAATCTAACAATGGAAATGAATAGGAAATAAAAGTATTCTAAGCTACAGATAACAAGAAATATACCAAACTGAGATCCAAGCATGGCCATGCCATGGAACATCTTCTATTACCATAGCACAATGTAGCCATGAGCTGCAAACCAAGTACAATAAGATGAAAGACAAGAATATTTGCAAAATCAGTACCAAATAATGATTCTACATTATCACTTCTTGAATTTTTATACAAAACCCTAAAGCCCTCATCTCTCTTGGCTCAAGTATTTACAAGGTTTATACTTGGAATAGGCTTCACTCTCATGTTGATATTTTTCTTCATTATAAATCATCCCCTCCTAGAGATGTTTTGTCCTCAAAACTTAAGATAATGGGGTAATAGGCAAGTATGTTAATGAAGAAAATCATATCGATGGAGATCCATAAGCATGTGGAAGCACTTTGTGTGAAGAAACATCACAATGGACCTGAAATAGTGAAATAACTTGTTGTCCAAACAGGGCTGCATTAGTAAAATTGCCATAACTTTTGATTAGAGTATCCAAATTCATTGTTTGAGATGTAGAGATGAAGTACACAACTTGAGGCATCATCCATACCATCAAAACCACTTTTTGATGTTATTAAGGAAATTTAATTAATAACACTATTTTAAAACAACAAGTTGTCACTGCACAAACTATCATCATTCATCTTGCAAAAGCTATGGAAAAGCATCCAAATAAGAAGAGGTTTGCCAAGTGGACTCTTCCATAGGTAGCCCCTTCCATTTGATAAAAATTTCAATGAGAGTTCGCTTCCTAAGAACATTTTCATACTTCCCAATAATCTTCTCAGATTCATCGACAACAATCAACTCATCTTCATCAAGTGGTGGAAGCTCTTCAATAACTTGTACATCTTGCCCAATATACTTCTTCAATTGTGATCCACGAAAAACATTATGTATGCGAGTAGTTGAAGGCAATTGGAGATTATATGCAAGCTCTCCAATATTTTTCAACACCAAATATGGGCCATAAAATCTATGAGCCAACTTGTTATTTCCACCTTTAAGGGATGCATAATGAGTCTTGGGCACCTTCAAGAAGACCCAATCTCCAACATCAAACTCCATGTGCCTCTTTCTATCATGAACATAGGACCTCATGAGATCTTGTACCTTTCGTGTGTTTTCTTTACATTTCTTCATAAGCATCTTCATTATTTCTAATTCATCCTTTGCTTGTGGATTCACATCTTCATGAAATATGGCTGAAGAAATTTGAACCTTGTATCCATAGAGTGCTTCAAAAGGATCCATCCCAATGCTCATATGATATGTGTTGCTGTAACAAAATTCAGCAAGGTGTAGCCAATCATCCCAAGATGATTACATGTCATGACAAAAATGTCTTTACGTATATTTCCACCCATCAGTTAACCCTTTTGGTCTGACCATCGATTTGAGGGTGGTAAGTGGTTCTTGGAGAAAGAATAGTACCCATGGAAGTAAACAAACCCTTCCAAAAATTTCCCATGAATTTAGTGTCTCTATCTGACAGGATCCTCAAGGGCATACCATGTAGCTTGAATACTCCTTCCACGAATTGGTAAGCTACTTGCTTTGCTGAAAATTGTGTCTTGGTTGGAATAAAATGGGCTGATTTGGTAAGTTTGTCCACCACAACAAAAATTATATTCCAACTGTGCCTTGTGGTAGGAAGGCATGTAATGAAGTCCATTGAAATGTCGGTCCATTTTCCTTGTAGGATAGGCAAGGGATGAAGGAGACCGACTGGTAATAAAGAATAATCTTTATTTTTTTGACATTCCAAGCAATGAGAGACATACTCCTTCACATCGTGCCATAGGCCTTTCCAATAAAAACTCTTGTGCACTTTGTCAAAAGTCTTGAAGAGACCAAGATGACCATCCAAGGGCAAATAATGCATTTCTTGAAGGACTTTCAGTCTAAAGTTGCTTTGAGGGATCAAGTAGATCTTCGCCTTGTACCATAAAAGTCCATTATGCCATTTGAAGTTTGGATATTCTTCATTTATCCCTAGCTGTTATTTCTCCATTATTGTGGAAACATGCTTCTCCATCATATATTCCTCTTGTATGTCAATTATCCAATCTGTATATATATAGTGGAGACGGTAGATACATTAGATGACCACATCCTAGAGAGCGCGTGTGCCACTACATTGTCTTTTCTAGCCGTGTATACTATCTCAAAATCATATGATTGAAGAATTGCCAACCACCTTCTTTGCTTAGGAGACAAGTTGGACTAAGAGAGGAAGTACTTCAACACCCTATGTTTACTTTTCACTTTAAAGTGACTTCCATAGAGGTAATGATGCCATTTTTTGACTGCATGTAGTGTAGCTAGCATCTCTTGCTCATATACATGCATTTGCCTCTCTTTTTCACTAGCATCTACATAGATCACAAAGACCTTAGAAAAGTTGGGATAAACCAATATAGGTGCTGAAATGAGGAGTTGCTTTAGCTCATTGAAGCTTTTATCGGCTATTTCATCCCAAAAGAAAGCTTTTTTCTTTAACCTATCGGTCAATGGTGTAGCCACATGAGCATAATTCTTGATAAATCTTTGGTAGAAAGAAGACAAACCAAGAAAGCCCCTCAATGAAGTAGTATTTGTTGGAGTAGGCCAATCTTTCACACATTGGACATTTTTTAGGTCAACCTTGATGCCATTTTCTCCAACAATATATCCCAAGCATTCTACTTTTTTGGCCATGAATGTACATTTGGTTGCTTTAGCAAACAACTTGTGACTCCTAAATATGTCAAACACTTCTCTAACATGCTGTAAATGCGCTTCTTTGTTATTGCTATATATCAGTATGTCATCAAAGAACACCAAAACTGTCTTGAACAAAAGTGGCTAAAGTATTTTTTTCATTAAATCTTGGAATGTGGCTGGAGTGTTTGAAAGACCAAAGGGCATAACCATGAAATAATACAATCCCCTCTCAGTCCTAAATGCAGTCTTGAATTCATTCCCCTCTTCATGCCTATTTGGTGGTATCCCGATCGCAAATTGATCTTTGAAAAGACCTTGGCATCCTTCAATTCATCCAAGAGATCATCAATCCTTTTTATTGGATACCTATTTTTGATAAAGGCCTTGTTCAAGTCCCGATAATCTATGCACATGTGGAACGAACCATCCTTCTTCTTGACTAAGAGAACATGAGAAGAAAAGGGAGATTGACTTGGTTGTATAAGACCCATTTCAAGTAGCTTCTTTACTTTGAGCTCAACTTCTTCTCTTTTCACCTTTGAAAGGCGATATGGAGGCTTATCGATAACCTTGGTATTTGGTATTCACGAGAGAGTCATAATATATAGACCAGAGATTGACATCATCGATGAATCCATGAACTGGAATCTAGATCCTATAATCTCTCCTCTAATTTCTCCATGATTCTCTCCACACCACACATGGTACTCTCCTAGATTCTAGCCTACACACACATGGACATACCGCCTTATATCATAGATTAGGTCACTCACACTAGCACACTCTTAAGCACACATCTAGTCCTATGTTCACCGTGTGAACTGATGCTATTCCCCTTTACAAAATTTGGTCCTCTTGAGTTTGATTTACCAACACCCCCTCTCAAACTCAAGATATACAATAGTCTAGACATGACGTGACTTGATCATCCATGACCAACACAGGGACGTAGTTTCTCTGTGGTGTGGAAGGTGTAGGGGACTTGGCTCAAAGATTTATCCATGGCGTACAATGAGTTTACCTTTGGAATAGGTATACAATATCAAGACGAGGTTAATTTGTCGAGGTTACATCTTTATTCAAAATAAATGGTCATCAAATGAAGTTGAAGGAGTTTTAGAGGTCCCCCTTCTTCTTCACTTCCATGCTGAGATTTTGGTGTTCTTCCTCTTGATGCTCTTCGTCTTCTTCTTCATCGTGCTCTTATTTGTCGATGATGCTCATGAGATAGGATTTTTGTGCTTTCTTCCTTGAAAATTAATCCCTCTCTTTGTGGCCTGTCTTGTGGCAAAAACCACAAATGATGGTGTCATTCTACTTGTATTTCCCTTTTCCAGAAAATCCCTTGTGGTAAAGTACTTCCTCTCTTGTAGATGATCTTGTAGCAGTAGGTGGAGTTTCTTTCTTGATTTTATTTTTCTTCTCCTACTCAAGCAAAGAAGCTTCTATTTCCACTAGTCGTGGATCCTGCATATTGGTGAGAGTTGTTACAACATTGTCATATTCAAGATTAGGAAGGGATTTAAGTAATATACCAATTGAGATATCTTCATCAATACGTAAATCAATACCGAAAAGTTGAGCTATGATAATTTTCATGTAATTCAAGTAAGAAGCAAGTGAGGTTTGAGGCTTCAGTTCAAGATGGAAAAACTCAACTAGAAGTCCAAACTTGGAACTCTTTGACTTGGATCCAAAGAGAGTATTCAGAACATCCTAGGTATCCTTGGCATTATTGCATTCATCCACATGATAGATGCAGGTATCATCCAACTCTAGCTTGATTATGGCCTGTGCTTTGTCATTGCAAACTTCCCATGCAGTGGCTTGAGCAGGATCTTGAGGCTTCTTCTCCTTTCCATTTGCAATATTCCATAAACTTTTCTTCGTGAGAGGACCAACCTGATCCTAGTTTGCCATGTATGAAATGAAGTTCTAGATAAGTTGAAGCTTAAGTCATTATCCTTTGAAGGCATCTTGACCCAAAAAAATAAGTGTTTGAAATATATTTTTTTAAAAGAAAAAAACTCAACTAATCTTGGAGAGCATAGGCACCCAAGAACTTGTTCATGATGAAAAGAACTATTCCTCCTTGGGGCAGAAGAAACTACCCTCCCCATACAAATGTATGTTCATTACAATAGTAATTAAATACTTTCCAAATGCAATGATGACCGAAGAGAGGGTCCTCTGCTAAACCACACTAGTAGGGAGTGTGGAGGAAGTCAGCCATCTCCGCAACTCTAACTGTGGTCTTCAAGGGGAAGGATATATCTCGTAGCATCCAAAGGCAAGAGATCTCATTGCTCTCACATCACTAGAAAACATCGGAACTACTATGGTTCCAAAGGGTTTCATCTGTTGAAGCACCTATGGGTTGGGTTACAGGGTAGGATCCCTCATCATTCGGGTTCTGAGCAGCAATCTTTGTGAGCTTCATTGTCATTGCAAGGGAGCAGGGTTACTTGAATATAGAGGAGCCATCTAAGGAGCCTCCATCAATTGGAAGTCTTCTCTTGCTCATAGCGGCAGTATAAGATTATCGGCATCAAGAGGGTTACACTTGTAATCTACAACAGCCTTCTCTCGTGCAGACTCGAAGAAGAGGAGGTGCTCGTCTGCTCATCAATGCCACCCGAGAGAGAGAGAGACACACACACACACACACAGAGAGAGAGAGAGAGAGAGAGAGAGAGAGAGAGAGAGAGAGAGAGAGAGCATAAGCAAGCCCTCCTTGAGCCCACCACCTCCTCACCGTGCCTGACATCCTTACTTTTGGCAAATTTGAGCCATCATTCTCCTCTATCAGAGATGAGTACCTTCTCTTAGTAAACTTGTTGTGTTGGTGGATCACCCCATGGCAGTGAGCTTATGGCTCGTGTGTGCATCCTGAGCGGCACTAGCTACATTGCAACATGGCTTATCAAGATGTTCCTGCAACGAGGCTATCATGTTCGAGCTATTGTTTGTGATTGAAGAAATCTATAGAAAAAAAGCTTTGATACCATATTGAAAAATGTGGCAATAGAAGCAATAAAAGGCACACAATGAATTTATTTATTCATGAGAGAGTCAGAATATATAGGCCAGATATTGACATCATTGATGACTCCATGAATTGGAATCCAGATCCTATAATCTCTCCTCTAATTTCTCCATGATTCTCTCCACACCACACATGGCACTCTCCTAGATTCTAGCCTACACACACATGGGCATACTACCTTATATCATAGATTAGGTCACTCACACTAGCACACTCTTAAGCACACATCTAGTCCTATGTTCATCATGTGAACTAATGCTATCCCCCTTTACATTTAGTCCTCTTGAGTTTGATTTACCAATAGCAAGGACAAGGATCCATATCTTTTGGAGTAGAAGATTGATTTGAAGAGGGCTGATCCTCATCAATCTTTGACAAGAGAAGAGCAAACATACATGCCTTTGCATTGATCTCACTCTTAATCTTCTTGGGAGTGATCACCTCTAGCTTCTTCTTCTCAATCCCTTGAAGAGTAACTTGTTGTTCATGCCATTGAAATTCAATTTGCATCATATTCAAATCCATGGCAAACCTACCAATAATTTTCAGCCAATTGCAACCAAGTGTAGCATCAATGGGGCCCATCTCTAAGGCAATAAGACTCACTGAAGTGGTACAAGATGACAATAAAGTGATGGGAAAATTAGAAAAAATTTGATTACTGCTCTCATAAGCTCCATTTGCCACTTGAATTCTTAGTTATGAAGGCATTTCTTGAGTGTACAACTTCAGCCCATCAAGAATATTAACAAAGCTATGTGTGCTCCCAATTTCGATAAGAATATGAGCAATTCTTCCATTAATGTAGCCTTTAAGGCATAATGTATTGTCCCCTTTGGAACCATTCCATGCATCACGGGAGATAGAACAAAGCTTCAATGAATCCGAATTTGTCCAAGGATCATCCATGTAGTAACCACCCGGGTCAAATGGAAAACCATCCATAGGGTCATAAAATTCTTCATGGCAATCATCATCATGGTCATGTGTCTCCTCAAGATTAGGTAAGCACTCAAGCTAAGATAGATTGCTTTCATTTGCCTCAACATCCAATTTCTCTTCAAAGATCATGCTCACTTTGACATTCTTGGCTTTGCATTTTGTCTTGTGGTTGTGAGACTTCTCTCCCTAAATTTGAAGTGTAGACCTTTTGCATACAAGTCCTTCAGCTTCTCATTAGACACATGATTTCCTTGCACCATAGGAGCTAATTTTTTGCCACCTATTTCAGTCCTCTTTCCATCTGATCTATTTTTAGCATTAAATTTGAAATTACTGCCATGTTTTAATCCATAAACAAAAGGAAATGTCGGAATCTTGTTGTAGGTATTTGTTATTTTTCCTCCTTGTTGAAATTCAGTCTTTGTTTGCCCATAATTTACAGCTGTTCTAGTGGACTGGTTTGGCTAAAAATGTTGCCCTGTTCTTTGTTGAAAACTCTTGTATTTTATACCATACCTTTCAGCCAATTGTATGGCAGCTTATAAAGAGGATGGTTTCATAGCTCCCACTTCCAAAGATAGAGAAGATTCAAGCCCAAATATATACTTATTCAGCTTGGCATTGTCAAATACTCCATCCACATACATGGAGAGGTTTAGGAATTGGTTAGAATAATCTCTAACAAATAGTCCCTTTTGCTCAAGAGCATACCACTTCTTCTCTAACTTCTCTTTTTCAATAGGAGACACGAAAAATTCAATCATTTCCCTCTTTAATGCATCCCATGTCAATAAATCATTACTAATCCTTGACATGTACTGCCACTTAGTGTGTGCATATCCCTCCAAGTATAGGGCTGCAAATTTTACTGTTGGCGTTCTCCGGTCTAGGATACAAAGAGAAATACATCTCAAGCTTGTCAAACCATTCTTCTAATTTAGTAGGGGATGGATTTTCACCCTTGAAATTATAAATGGTTATTTTCTCCTTGTATTCCCACTCATATTGATGAGATTGGCCATTATTGTGTTGTTGTCCCATAAAAGTTTAGACTAAAAGAATTTTGCATTTAAACATCATTAGTGTTAGATTTCATGGAAGCAGGAAGGAGAGCAACACGGAGTGAAGCAACATGCTTACACTCTCTATTGTTCTTCTTATTCATTTAGCGCACACACATAGTGCATATACAACCTAAGGTCATAAAGACCATTCACACTAGAAGTAACACCGACTTATTTAATACACCTAACTGATCTAGCCAGACTTGCTGTGTCTAGCTCATGTCGGTCAACACACAAGTACGAGCTTGATATTCTAACACTCCCCCTCAAGCTCAAGACAGCATATGTACTCCAAGCAGCTGTCTAAAACTATAAAACTTATCTTTACCCAAGGACTTGGTAAAGATATCCGCTACCTGTTCATCAGTCTTCACATGCATAAGATCAACTCGTCCTGCAAGAACCATTTCTCTGATGAAATGGTAGTGTACCTCTATGTGTTTCGTCCTGGCATGATAGACTGGATTCATAGCCAGGAGTACACTACTCAGATTCTCACGTAGCAACTTCACTGGAGCATCTACCTGTATGTCCAAATCAGCCATAAGCTTGAGCAGCCATGAAATCTCGCATGCTGCCAATGCAGCACCCCTGTACTCTGCCTCAGTACTTGACAAAGCAACTGTAGCCTACTTCTTACTACTCCAGCTAATCATGCCGCTACCAAATCCAAATGCATATCCACTCGTAGATCTACGATCATATGAGTAACCTGCCCAATCTGCATCCGTGTATCCAGTCAATATCAAGGGTTTATCTCTGGCATAGAACAACCCATACTCTATAGTAGACTTAACATATCTCATAATGCGTCTAACTGCATCCAAGTGCGGCTTTCTAGGCTTCTGCATAAATTGACTAATGAGCCCTACAACATAGCTCAAGTCAGGCCTAGTGATGGTCAAGTAAATCAAGCTACCAACCATCTGCCTGTACATAGTCACATCCTCTACTTCAGCCCCAGTGTTCATGTCTAGCTTGACATTCTGATCAAGAGGTGTATCCAGCGGTTTGCATTCAGCCATGCCATACTTCTTCAGCATCTCTATGGCATAGTGCTTCTACATCAGCCATAACCCATTGTCAGTTGGAATTACCTCAATGCCTAAGAAATACTTCAGTTCTCCCAGGTCTTTCATGTCAAATTCAGATTTCAGCATCTTCATTGCATGCTGTATGCCCAAGTCATCATCACCAGTGATTATCAAATCATCAACATATATGACCAGCACTACTAAACCACTATTTGTCTTCTTTGTAAATAGGCTATGATCAGCCCTACCAACAGCAAAACCCAATCTCTGCAAGTAACTGATCCTAGCATGCCAAGCTCTCGGAGCCTGTTTCAGCCCGTATAATGCCTTTTTCAACCTACATACATAATGTTGGAAATCAGGGTGCACATACCCTTCCGGCTGAACCATATAGACATCCTCTACTAGGTCACCGTTAAGAAATGCATTCTTAACATCCATCTGCTGCAATTTTCAGCCTTTAGTAGCAGCCAAGGCAATCATAGTGTGTATAGTTGCCATCTTGACAACAGGGCTGAATGTTTCCTCATAATCAAGTCCATACTGTTGGGCATACCCCTTTGCAACCAGCCTGGCTTTGTATCTCTCCACACTACCATCTGACTTGCATTTGATTTTGTAGACCCATTTGCAGCCAATGGTCTTTTTCCCTTCAGGCAGTGGTACTAACTCCCATGTTTTATTTTCAGCCAAGGCATTCATTTCTTCATCCATGGCTACACACCAATTCTCATCTTTCACTGCTTCAGCATATGTACTTGGTTCTTTGACCTCCATCAATTTTTTCATGTACGCATAATGCTTTGCAGAGTAGCCACTATATGTCAACCTGTCAACAGGGTATCTGACCCTCTGTGAGCATCTAAGCTGTGGTGCACTACTCGATTCACCTCTCTCATGAGGCGGAATGTACCTGTTCTGCCTTGTGCCAGGCGTATAGACAGTCGGAATACCAAGCTCACTGTCTAAAGTATCACTAGACTCATACTAAGCTCACTGTCTAAAGTATCACTAGACTCACTGTCTACGAATGCCATTTTCAGCCAAGAAATCATCAAATTCATTTGATACATACTCCCCACCACTATCAGATCTCAAGCAAGAGATGTAGCATTCAAACTCCTTCTCAACCTGTGCTTTAAATTGCTGAAAAATAGCAAAGACCTCATCTTTTGTTTTCAATATGTAAAGACAGGTATATTGACTGTAGTCATCATGAAGGATACATAATTCTAGAACCTCCCATAGATACATTATGAGCTGGCCCCCAAACATCAGAATGCACTAACTGCAATGGACGTGTACTCTGTCGTACATTCCTGATAAATGGCAATCGTGACTGCTTACCAAACTGGCAAGCCTCGCATACATGACCAATATCTGAATATTGGAACTTCGGTAACCCTGTAACCAGTTGTTTCTTTTGCATAATTTGCAGCCTTTGCAAATTTACATGTCCCACTCTCTTGTGCCATATTTCCAAATCCCTAACAGTGCTAGAACCATGAGCAAACATAGCTGAATTCAGCTCTGGAAAAGAAGCATCAAGAGTAAACATTCTGTCGTTCCTGTGACCATGAGCTATCAACTTGCAGCCATTGCCAAACTCTTCAATAAAGCAACCATGCTTATTGAATCTAACCCTGCAAGTTCTGCTCCGTCATCTGACCAACAGACAATAAGTTCTTCGTAATTGAAGGGACATGCAAGACATCATGCAGATTTTTCTTCCTGCCATCATGAACCACCAGAGGCACTTTGCCTTTGTGCTCAATGCTATACTGCATGTCATCACCTGTGCATACATAACCATGCTTTTCAGCCACCATATCCATGAACCAATCACCATGAGGGGTCATGTGATTCGATGCCCCTGAGTCAATGTACCACACTGCATCATCAGATGATTTTTTAGTAGCCTTATCTTTCACATACTACATGGCAAACAGTCTATCACCAGAATCATCTGCCTGACTGGACGTAGCATAATGTCCATGCTGCTTGCCCTTCTGATTTCCTTGCTTCTTCCAACAATCCTTTGCAATATGCCCATATTTTCCACAGTAGTGACAATCCTTATCTTTATTTGGATTGTCTGACTGACGATGCTGCTGCCATGAGCCTCTGCCACGGGAGTTAGATCTCCCCCTGCCTCGAAAGTTTCCACCACCTCTTGCATTTGATGACTGCTGATTGCTATTACTATAGGATGCATTCTCCTGGCCTCCTCTGCCAGATCCATAGCCTCTACCACGGCTACCACGACCACGTTGATTCGAATAAAAAACTACATCCTTATTCTTTGAGCTGGTTGACCCTGTAGCTAGGCCAATCTTCACCTCTTCATGAATCAATAATGCAACCAGCTCATTAAAATCAGGCATCTCAGGCGGCACTGATACTGAAGTGTCAAAAGACTTGTACTCTGGACCCAAGCCATTTAAGGTCACTGCGACCATATCCTCATCTTCTACCTATGAGCCAACAGATGCCAGCTGATCTACTATGGTCTTAACCTCTGTGACATAATCTTGTATGGATCTATTCTTCCTCTCCATGTTATTGAATTTCTGCTTCAGTTGTATCTTCCTTGCACTTGTAGTTGTGCCATAGTATTTGACCAATATATTCCATGCATCTGCTGGGGATTTACAGTTCATGATCTGCATCACCATAGCATCCGAGATACATAATGACAACCAATGTAAAACTCTGCGAGCTCTTTCCGTCCAAGCTCGATGCGCTCGTCTTTGATTAGCTATAGGATTCCTATCTGGAACTTCAGGTTCAGCCTCAACACCTGTCACTAAGTCCCAGTATCCTTTGCCTATCAGAAAGTTCTCCATGCGGAACTTCCATATTGCATAATTGTTGCTATCAAGCTTTTCTCCCACAATCTGGGTTACATTATCAGTTCTATCAGCATTTGCCATGTTGCTGACCTTGCCTGACTACCTGCAAACCAAGATCTTCTTAACAGTTCAACTTCAGCCCGGAACTGTTTATGACAGTTTTTTGCAATTAATTGCAGTAAAAAACCAGGGTATTTTAGCCCACTAACAGTCCAAAACAGCTCACACCAAGTGGCTTAACCTGTGAGTAAAGCAGTCAATGCAAATACTATGTATTCACTTCGGTTTGAACTCCTACAACCTCACTGCCAGGGTACATATATGCAGCCTGAAAACTTTAATTCTGTGAGTGACCAGCAGTGATTTCAAGCCCAAAATTGAGTAGTATACATGGCATACATATCCCAAACCTTCATAGACATCTGCTAGTACATGTAGCAAACCGAGCATAACCAATGGGGCATAAATCAGTGCATAGATAGCAAGTATAAGTATCAAGCCTTCTGCTTACAAATTGCAGTTAGCAACTTCTCAGTAAACCATAGTCAATCTAGCTCCAAAAACAGCCTCAAATCATGTTAGACATTCACTTTGAAGTTTTAGGTTCAATACATGAGCATTCGGGTAACTATAGGCATCCTGTCTTCATGAATTCAATTTACATATTGCATTTATTGCTTGCAACCACTGAGACAATGTCACTGTAGTAATCACCAGCCTTAGACTTCAACTTCCATTATCCCTTGATGCTCAACCCAATCCATAAACCTCCAGCATACATATCCCATGTCATACATATGGTAGATCCCAGCCAAGTGTCAAGTAATGCTTCAGTGAAAGCTAATGCTTGCTGCCCATTGTTTTGAGACAGGTTTCCAGCCTGTTTACACTTCCAAATCTGAGTATTTTCTTCAAGGAACTTCAGCTCAAAGTCTTGAGAACTGATACTTATGTCTTCTAGAATGCTCCTAGGCTCCAGTGAGGTCCATAAAGCATGCCAGAGAGCTTCAAGGCTCTTCCAAAGTATTGCATATGCTGTATATACACTGCATACAGCAATTCAGCCTTCTGTTCTAGGTCTATGTACTCTGATTTTAGCTCATAACAGAGCTCCAACACAAGCAATGACTTCTTGTAACCCTGAACTACCTTCCAATGTCTGCTCACTAGCATTTGATGACCTCTTGTACAGTGCTCATGTCAATTTTGCTTCAGCAGAAGCCATACCTTCAACAGGCGCAAACACGCAAGCTGGGCAGATCTGTGCTACTGCACATCTTGCTCATTACTATGATAATGATGCACTCACTGGTGCTCAATCAGTCCTTGGAAGACTCCTCAGCAAGCCACAACCCTGCTCAAGCAATGAGACTCCAATGCTTCACAGTATATACCTCTATGTGACCATTGATGGAAATGACAGTCAGTCCTCTTCTTTTTCCAGCTCTTCAGTTCACTCTTCAAGTCTTCTTCTTGAGTGCATTCCACCAATGAGCCCATTCATGGCTCTGACACCATGTTAGATTTCATGGAAGCAGGAAGGAGAGCAACACGGAGTGAAGCAACATGCTTACACTCTCTATTGTTCTTCTTATTCATTTAGCACACACACATAGTGCATATACAACCTAAGGTCATAAAGGCCATTCACACTAGAAGTAACACCGACTTATTTAATACACCTAACTGATCTAGCCAGACTAGCTATGTCCAGCTCATGTCGGTCAACACACAAGTACGAGCTTGATATTCTAACAATTACTCCATGTTCCATGACCATATGGTTGTTGTTGTCCATGAATATTTGCAAACCCATTTGGTTGATTAAATTTTCCTTGTGGCAAAAAGAAAGAGTTGCCAACCAACAATATGAGGCTATCCATAGACTTTATGTCCATACATTGGAGAGTGTATATTTTTTGTGGCATTCATTGGTGGTTGTTGTCCACTCATTTGATGACACCAGAACTAATTTGAATGAGGGCCTTGTTTAGAGGGCTGATTATATACATGATTATTGTTAACTTGATGTTGCTGTCCATAAGAATTTGGAGCTGAATTTACATGACCATGTCCATTGCAAGGGTGCTACCCATGAAAATTATTGCCTCCACTTACTTGACCATGATAAGACCTTTGCTCTTCAGCTTTCTCTTCATGTGTAGATTTAGGAATAATAGGTGGATGTCCATAAAAAGACTTGTAAAAAGGATGGCATCCATGTGTGTCATCATCAATCCTTGAGTTAGCATGAGTCTTATCTTCCAAATCATGTCCATGAGGGCTATCCTCTCACTCAAAAGAGCCACCAACTTGTCAATGCCCAAATTCATGTCCTTTATGTCATTGGAGAGTTGTTGAAATGTTAGAATCAGTAGAGACATGAGTAGTGCCAACCCCATTCACTTGATTGTTTACTATAGCATGTGTTGAACTAATCTCTATCTCCTCATTATCATGGTTCTCATGGCAAATAGCCTCTTGTGAAGCTTCATGCTCTCTCTAGCTGATAGTCCCTTAAACCTTCACTGAAGGTGTCCATAATGGGGTCCTTTCTTTTATTTTTAGCCATAGGTGACGTCCTGTCCTGGATGTACAATAGAAGAAAAACTCAAATATCTTGAGCTCTGGTGATCCAAATGACAAACTGTTTGGCCTTGTTTAAAGCTTAGGATGTCCCCTTTCAAATGAGCTATCAAGTATTGAAAATGGTTGAGTACAAAAAAGTGTGTAAGCAATTTATTGTAGCTGTCTGGAATTTCTTACAACCTGTGAATGCTCTATTTTGGTCATTTAATGAATTATTTCATCAATTTCATGCATGTACCAACTATGTAGACCTACAAAGGAACTCCATACAATTGCAAAACCAAGAATGACTTCTGCAAGAACCAAAATGGTTGAATAATCCCATTGTAGACTTCAAGATAGGGATCCAATCAATGAGACCATGTTTGCATACCCTGTCCCAACTCTTTAATGACGACCCAAAGTACGAATGCCCCAAGTAACATACATCTTGCTTAGCATAACTATGTCCCAATTTTTCAATTGCATTGCATTATGTTGTCATACATTTGCCATTACATCATGTAACCAGTGCCAAATACATCATGTTGTAGCCTAAATTCTTGTGCCTTTGAAATGGTACCTGCACCCAAACTTTAAATGTGTGGGATTCAAGACTTGAGGGGTGTGTATATTTCCCTCTCAAGCTGGGTTGTGCTCCCCTTCCGATTCCTCATCTCAGTAGGGGAGGGCCACCTCTATTTTGTCCTACGAACTCACCCAAGATCCACTTTTCCTTATGGGTATTGACATGGAAATTCAATACTAGGCTAAGGAAACAGCATGAAGTGCATGTATTGAAAATAATTTGATTGCCATTTCATGATATGCAAGAACTTGAATGGAATTGGGCTGAAAATGAAATGGGGATAAGTAAGGAATACTTGTAGTAGTGATTCACTGATTTACAATTTTATTTCACTTACAGTTGGGCTAAATTTTAATTCATCGCAATGAAACAAGAGGCAGAATAATTCAATGTCAAGGTTAGGGAAAAATGGAAGAGAATTAGAGGCATTGTGAATTATTATTTCAGTGAATGAAAGTGATCAAGGAGTGATTAATCACTAAGGTATCTCTATGGATTATTCATGAAATCCATTTGAGAAAATGATTGGAATTCTTAATCATTTTAATCCCTCTTCCATTAGTTGGATTAGTTGAGCAATAGGATTCATACGGGAGAGATTAAAGATGATTGAAAGTACCTCTTATGCTTGTATGTGAAGAGTGCGGTTGATGTAGATACCTCTCACAAAGATGACTTGTCTTCAGTTTCAAATGATCCAAGAAAGTCCCAATCTAAGCATGCTTCAAGATAGAATAAGCTCTTAGCTTCATACTATTCTCCTATGAACTCCATTGTTGCTCCAATGCTTCAAAGTATGGTTGATGAAGGTAAAATATTATTCCATTTGATGTAGAGATTGAAGGATGATAATGAATAACTCTAATGTAGATTGTAGACTCCAAAATTTGAGAAGAGAACCAAAGATTTCAGTGACATTGAAGATGCATGCTGTCCAAAACTTCCATAGACCAAACAGTATGCCAAAAAATTCTCAATGTTGCTTCAATGTTGACAATAGATTGAAGCCATGGGTGTAAAAAAGCTCCAAGAGTGATTTGCCACCAAAACCCCCTTCATTTGCTTCAAGAAATTTGAAATTCTTTGATGCTATCCAAAATTTTCATGTTTAGGGTTTCAAGGGAGAGAAGAGTCTAAGAATGGAAGAGATCTTGTCCAAGCTTGAAGAAGACCATTTGCCAATGAGGTTTGAAGCATTAACCATGGATTACTTGAGCTATATAGCTCATTCTTTTCAAAAATAGGTCAGAATATGTGATCAAGTGCAATTCATGTAGTTGCATACTCTGAGATAACAAGGAAAGAAATAGGCTTAATGAGCCAAATCACTACTCTATGGAAAGCTCAAGAGGTAAAGATCAAGGTTATGAATGGCATGATAGAGATCATGGGAAGGAGATTAGATCAGTCTTTGGCCATGGATTCTTGAGGACAGCTTGAAAAGAAAGAGAAGAAACCCATGTTCTTGAAAAGTAACTCAAGTTTAACTGATACTAAGTCATGTAACCCTCATATTGTCCAACTTACCTCAAATTTTGGTTGAAATTTTGGTCACGACCTGCCAAAATAGTGAGAGCCCACCATTATCCACCAGTTCATGCCAAGAACCTCCATCTTAGTCACAGTTTGTGACAGATCTCCATGTCAACCGACCATGGTTTTGGAAGAACTAACTTCTGTGACTAATTTTTTAACTACAGTTTTCACTCCATAGTCACTACAACTAGATCTAATGCATGAAAATGACTTCTGACAAGATCTTAACTAATGCTCTGATACTAATGTAAAAGAAGTCTAATCTAACAATGGAAATGAATAGGAAATCAAAGTATTCTAAACTACACATAATGAGAAATATATCAAACTAAGATCCAAGTATGTCCATGCCATGGAACATCTTCTATTACCATGGCACAATGTAGCCATGAGCTGCAAACCAAGTAAAAGAAGAATTGCAAAATTAGTGATAGTGCCAAACAATGATGCTACATTAGCACTTCTTTCCTTTTTATACTAAAACCCTAAGCCCTCATCTCTCGTGGCTCAAGTATTCATAAGGTTTATACTTGGAATAGGCTTCAACTTTCATGTTGATAATTTTCTTCATTACAACATTGAATTAGAGTTTATCCCAAACTAGTTCTAGATATAGATAGGAAGCAAGGGAGTTGAAGAGGTATTTGATCTCCTTTGCAAGTAAGTTTTTTTGGTTAGGTAAGGAAAAAACAAGGAAATTTGAGAAACACACAGTAGGGTTTCTGTTGTAATAGCAAGCTCAAAACAAGAAAAAAAATAGGGAAAAGAAAGCTTCAAGGTATTAAAACAACAAAGAGAGAGAAGAAGGAGATAAAAGACTAAGCAAATAGACGTTTAAGAGGAAGAGAGGGCAAATGTAACGTGCCGGCCAAGCACGTTTTAGCAGTCCATCAAGAAATGAATCTAAGCATCGCCGCCCGTCACTCCCATGGAATGTTCCAGGGTTTGTCGCCTAGGGTTTCCCAAGTCCGCCTCTCGCAACGGAACACTTGCGGGGATGAACCCACTAGGATTGACCTAAATTTTGGGTTCCTAGTTACCAAGGTCTCTTAACATCTTTCTAGCGTCAGATCCTAGACATCCTACTTTACCTAGAGATACCCAAGGTGAAGCTGATCCATGCCACACTTGGTTCAAACAGAATGGGAAATGAGAGGGATGCACCACACTCAACTTCTCTGCCCATAGGGCATAGTCCCATTTCCGTCCCCTAAAACAACATGAATTGGTTTCTAACCTAATATTACGTAAAAGTCAAACAACTATAGAACTTTGTGAGAAGCCTCCCAGTTCTCTAGGACTACCCTTCCATAGGACGGACCCATTAGGGGTTCTGTCCACCTGCTTCCCTCAATGGGCATTCTTTAATTATTTAATTAGGTCCTATCACATTTATGTGTGACATTTAAAATCAGCTTTCTTAATTAATTCTTTTAGGGAACAGGGTTCATTTGCGTAATTTATGGCACTAACACGAAAATAGTTTAGACAAGTTCCTTGGAAGTAAACTTTATATTATCATCTTAACTGAAATACAAGTCTTGTCCAAAAAGACAAATCCTACAATCCGTGAGGATGGGTCTTATTTCTTCCAAGTTTATGCCCTTGTACTAGTAATAGGGCCTCAAGAATCTATCTGGAGACATGCAGATCTTTTGAGTAGGATCTGGAGGTAGGGACTTTAAGCCAGAGCCCCTCTTGGCATCCAAGCGTCCTCCTACATACAAACTAAACCATGGAGAGACCTCTCATGGCGAGTTCAATCCACATTCCCATCATGGTTATTTGGAACCCCCTTGGCTAGGGTTGGCCGGCTAGCTAGGGGTAGATTTGCGCGCCCTCCATGAATTCAACCTAATTCATTATTCAAATTTCTTTTGTGATCTTGGATCACACATTCTTTTCACAGACATTGAATCTAGTGTGACAAGCACTACAAGAAATTGGGCAATTAGCGATGTCGATTAGCGACGGCGGATATCGGTGTCGCTATTGGCGTCACTATTTGAGTCGCATTTGCGATGCAAATAGCGACGCAAATAGCGACGCCAATAGCGACGCCGCAGGAAACAAAACGCGGTCGAAACCTGAGCGCCGTTTTCATTTCTTTTGCTTCGGCTTTTGAGAGCGAGAGCGAGGGAGAGAGCGAAGGCTTTATGAGAGAATAAGAGGAAGAGACTTGCTGCCGCCGCCGCCACCGTTGTTTGCAAAGGAGAGGAGGAGCCCTCATTGCAAAGAGAAGCCGCCCACGCTCACCATATCTCATTGGTGAGTCTCCCTCTCTCTTTCTTTTGCTTGTTGAAGGTTTAAATCGTTCTCTTTTGCTTGTTTAGGAGAGGAAATGAAAGAGAAGGAGAGGGAGAGGGAGAGAGAGGGAGAGAAAGAGAGGGAGAGGGAGAGGGAGAGAAAGAGAAAGAGAAAGAGAGGGAGAGTGCATTCTCTCTCTCTCTCTCCCTTTTACTTGTTTAATGTTTAAATTACTTTCTTTTTTGCTTGTTTAGGAGAGGAAACGAGAGAGTAAGAGAGAAATAGAGGGAGAGGGAGAGAAAGAGAAAGAGAAAGAGAAATAGAAATAGAAATAGAAATAGAGGGAGAGGGAGAGGGAGGGGGAGGAAATGAGAGGGAGAGAAAGAGAAAGAGAGAGAGAAGGAGGGAGAGTGCATTCTCTCTCTCCCTCTCCCTTTTTCTTGTTTAATGTTTAAATCACTTTATTTTTTGCTTGTTTAGGAGAGGAAATGAGAGAGAAAGAGAGCGAGAAGGAGAGGGAGGGGAAGGAAATGAGAGAGGGATAGAAAGAGAAAGAGAGGGAGAGTGCATTGTATCTCTCCCTCTCCCTTTTGCTTGGAGGATGTTTAAATCACTTTATTTTTCTCTTGTTTAGGAAATGAGAGAAAAAGAGAGATAGAGAGGGAGAGGGAGAGGGAGAAAAAGAGAAAGAGAGGGAGAGGGAGAGGGAGGGGAAGGAAATGAGAGAGGGAGAGAAAGAGAACGAGAGGGAGAGGGAGAGGGTGAGAGAAAGAGAGAAAGAGAGGGAGAGGGAGAGAGAGGGAGAGAGAGGGAGAGAAAGAGAGGGAGAGGGAGGGGAAGGAAATTTAAGATAATAGACTTATTGATAATGGTATGCAATGTGCTTTGCCATGGGCCATGTACATTGGTAACTCTTTAAGATGGCTTAAAAATGGTCAATTCCTTCATGAAGTCCAAGTAGGGGATCTAATTGTGATAAGCATAATTCATTGTTTTTGTATTAACTTTATAGGCATGCCAAATTAGAAATCATGCCAACTAGTCAACGGAAGGACTAAAAGAAAATGATACCTTAGCTAATGGTCATTAAGGTACTTCATCAAAATGAACCCAAAAGTATTGTTATAGAAGAAGAAACCCTTAAATTGAGTATAGGATAATTTCTCTTAGGTCTTATGACTATGAGTAGAATTGATTGAAATAAATTTTATTACTATAGTTAAAAAATTTCATAGATGGCGCGCATTAATTTTAAAATGGATTACTTATGCTCAAAGCCGAGATATAACAAATAATTATCTACCAGGACAAACAAATCCTTGAGCATGATACAAGGCCGAGATATAACATCGGAAAATCTCTCAACTACTATATACAATGCAAGATTTATGGTCAACTTGCAACTTGACGTACATCTCCATAAAGCTATCCATTTAAGCCTCGTTTGCTGTAATGTAGATAAGATGGAAAACGAAGAAGGTCTTATTTTTCAAGACTGTGAGACGTATCTTAATCAGTGTGTCCCATGTCCTTGCTCTCAATCCAAGTTGGCAATTAGATGAAAACGCCGATTGTCTATAGAACACGTACGATGATTTGGCAAGTTTCAATCTGAGATCATTGATCAGGTGATTGCGTATTTTTAGCAAACGGTAATTTGAAGTTAGCATTTTTCATGCATTGTACTCTCAAGCTAATTGAAAACCATACACAATAAGATTGGGTCTTGTTGGCAAATTTTCTATCCAGGGGGGCGATGTCTCGATCCAAGGGGGAGTGCACCCTTTGCGGCCAATTAGAAGAGTTCGTTGATGTGCGATGGATGGATTGCAGGAGCCACTCGACCACTCGCAAGGCCCATCTATACCATCAATGCCAGAAGAGATAGACAACCTTCCCGACCTGCCTACAATCTTGGAGCCTGAGATGGAGGCAATGATCAATGCATTGATTCCCATGGATGTTGAGACATCTGACCTGCTTAGAGAGGAAGCATCCATACCATTATATGATGGGTGTCGAGTATCTTGGTTGAAGACATTGCTTGCACTCTTAAGTGTGCAAGCAAAATACGGTTGGAGCGATACGAGTGTGACTGAGTTATTCACGTACCTTGCACACATACTTCATTGATTTTTTTTTAAAACAGTATTATTGCAAACATTTGTGTTTTTTCAAGGCATTTTATGATTTTTTTCAGGTTATTGAAATATCATACTCGTGATGATGCACGACATGTTTTACGGAAGCTTGGCATGGACTACAATAAGATCCATGCATGTATCAACGACTGCATATTGTTTTGAGATGAATACGAGACTATGGAGACATGTCCAAAGTGTGGTGCTCACAGGTATCGACAGGACTTGCAAGGGCAAACCATCCCTCAAAAAGTTCTCAGACACTTTTCGCTCATCCCCCGCATAAACCACATGTTTCGCACATCTGCCATGGCAAGCTTGACAACGTGGCATGTGTAGAATAGGTCCACGGATGGAGTTCAACAAATATCAGCAGATTCGCGCACATGGAGCCACATTGACTCTATCTTCCCAGGCTTTGCGCGAGAGCCAAGGAATCTTCGGTTTGGTCTCGCCATGGATGGTATGAACTCATTCGGTCTGCGCTCAACTTCTTACAGTGTGTGGTGTTGAGTGTTGAAATGACTTGTTTTTTGGCTAATTTTTGTTGTTTTTGAGAGCTGAATGGTTGATTTTATGAGATGATTGATTGATTAGGAAGTGGATTGAGAGTGTTTTGGATGATATTGATTGTGTTTTGGAAGTTCATGATGTTTGTTGATGGTTCTGTGATGTTCTGATAGGTTCTGAATGGTTCTGTATACCTTCTGTTTTGTTCTGTTTTGGTCTGTTTTGTTCTGATTGTCTTCTGTAAGGAGGGATGAAGTATTGATTGATGAAGAATGAGATATTGTGAAAGTTTATTGAATGGTTTGTGAGAGTTTGGAATGATTTGAGAATGAGTTATGAGGTTTTGATGACCTTTTGTAACCTTCTGTAGGTCTTCTGTAGAGCTTCTGCTTCTGTTCTGTTTCTGTTCTGTTCTGTACTGTAGCTGTTCTGGTACTGTTCTGTAGAATGTTCTGTATGCTTCTGTAAGTGTTCTGTGGAATGTATGTGTGACTTTGGGAAAGTTTTCTAGCCTTGGAAAGAGGTGAATACAAGTGCAAAAGAGCTGAAGGAAGTGGAAGAAGTAGCTGTTGAAGACTCAAGAGAAGACTAGAGTGAAATGACAGTAGTGAGCTATGAAGAGACACTGTAGTGGCTCTGGTGACTCTTCATATCAGACATACCTCTTGGGAGGGGTATCCACGACCTAAGAGTGATGATTGAGAGTAATTTTTGGGAGATTGTAGTGAGGATATGATGTATTATTGATGGAGTGAGAGAGAGAGAGTCAGAGATAGCCAATTCTACTAAAACAGAGTGATTGTATATGAGAGATTGAGAGAGAAGACTATGAAGATATTGAAGATGAATACTATGTGATGTATTTCCACTCAAAGATGGTGTACTTCTTTGCTTTCTTTGTTCTATTGATGGATTTTGTGAAGATGTTGAAGAATATGGTTGATTCTATTAAAAACCGTGGAAGATCTACATGATGCTGCATGAAGATTTGTTGTGCCTGGTGTTCTTTTCTTCATTGGGATCATATGAAACATGATAAACAAGCTTGTTGATGTTACAAGATAGATTTTCTTGCAAGAGAATTCCCTTTTCCTTGGTGTTCCTCTCGGGGCTCCATGTTTTTGGTGCGCAGCCGGGGAAAACTTGCCATCAACAAGCACCAAAAGAGGCTGAAAATGAAGGAATTGGCATTGCCAAGAAGAGAAGAATTCAATGGATGTTTGTAAAATTCCTTCTTCCACTGAAGAGTTGGAATTTCTCATAATCAAAGCCACTTTCCACAAGAAGTTCATCCCACAATGGCGGAAACACATCACCATCATGATGCATGCTCTATGTGGTGGACAGTTTCCTCTTCCTGTTGAAGCAGCAGAAACTTGCATCTTGGTGGCAAACTGTTTGGGAACAAACTGAAGAGCAGAAACAGAGAGAATGAACATCCATGGAAGATTTGGCATTCATTGAGAAGTTTCCAGACAACATCAAGTGGGAGATTGTGAAGAAGCTTCAGGAGTCTTGGTCTGTAGAGGTTCACAAGGACAAGAAGGAAAAGAGTTGGAATTTGTTCGTGGATGCTCAACAGCAAGATACATGGGATGCTTGGTGTACTGATAATCTTCTGTTTGTTCAATTAGCAACCCACTGGAAGTTGGTAGACAGAGTGTTTTTCACAACATACACTATTTAAACCATTAGAAGCTGGCATTACTATAATGATGGCACCACCACAATGCTCAGACGTATGCATTTTGACACCTTCAGAACCGAATACCTTCCTCTGTGTAGTGGCATGAAAGCAGAATTCAGGGACGTTGAGAGGAAAGAAGTAGAAGAAATGTTGGCAAGAGAGTCCTCTAGAGACTGAAGCCTTCTGTTAACCCTCTGTGGAGCACTAACAACATAGTGGAGTCAACCCCCTGATGAATGATGCAATAAAAAGGCAAGCGTTGGAACGAGTCCAGAGGTACGTGAGAAGAGAGAAAGCAAGAATCAGAGCCGAGAGCGAGCTCGCAGCAGAAGCCGCCTTTGATGCCCTTGCGGAACTCTTTACAGAAGTCCCAATGGCACATCAAGCCCTTCCTCCTCCTGCTGGAGGTCCACTTCTAAGCCAGATCCGTCCTGGAAATATTGATGACAGACCAGCGAATGTAGTCCCATTGCCAGTTTTTAAGGGAGAGTACAATGAAGACCCCGATCTTCATGTAGCAGAGTTTATGGTAGCGTGTGTGGCTAACAATGCCAGAACCCCTGAGCATTGGTTAGCAATATTCCCCGGCACTTTCAAGGGCGCGGCATTTCAGTGGTATGAGAGACAAGCAGCAGGAACTTTTGGCACATGGGACGACCTGAAGTTTGCCTTCCTCACTAAATTCAGGCGTGAAGGTTTTGAAGAGCGGATGAGAGAGGAATTTATGAACCTAAGTCAATCCTCTGGAGAAAGAGTAGAAGCCTATGTCTCACGAATGGAATCCATCCTGAAGAGATGGACTAACCATAATCTAGATGATGGCATTCAGAAGGGGGTGTTTCTCAGAGGATTACAACCAGAAGTCCGTAAGTTTGTGGAGCTGCAAAGACCAGCCACACTGCAAGCTGCAACAGAAGGTGCAAGACTGTACGATGAAGTGGAAGCTAGACTAGCAATGAATACAGGAAGAGGAGTCCTACCTCCTTTGATGCCAGGAATGATGTACCCACCTAATGCAGTCCTTGGGACTATTCCCTACCCCTACCAACAGATGCCCTCGGTATCACAGTACAGTGCACCAAATCCACAGTGGCCACAATCCATGCCTCAAATGGTGGTTCAACCTCAACAACAATGGTCCCAACCAATTTCCTCAATGCCAAATCAGCAGCAACAGTGGAACCCTACCAACTGGAGCCAACAGCCAACAGTTCAAACAGGAGCTCTAAATCAGAACCAGAACAGAGACCCCTCTGTACCAGCCCAACCAGTTTATGCAGTGATTACAGAAACTCCTCAAAACTCTCCTGCCAGTACATCAGGAGGAGAAAGCTTGAAGGATTATTTATCTAACTCAATTGCAAACATAAAAAAGGAGTTGATGGATGTGATTACAGAGCAACTACAGACGTTGAAAGTGAATACCGCTAGCATATCCAACGTTGCAGGAGCAGGAAGAGATGTGATGCGGTCAAATACTTGGTGTGGTAAGTGTCATCAAGCAGGCCATTTAGCCACTGAATGTACACGAAAATCAACTATTCCTGGGGCCTTCTGTTCCTACTGTTTGCGAAAGAACCATACAGAGGACATTTGCTCTCTGAAGGAGATGCATGATAGGAGAAGGAAGGAAGAAGACGCAAGATTCAACTTGTTGGAATCCAAAATGACAACACAAGATATTGGACCTAAGCCTAGAGAGTTTGGTCCTAATTTCGGACCCAGAAGATTTCCCTCTCAAAGTTACAGAGGAAGACAGTCTGGCGGTGGTCAGAGATCAAAAGTGGAATGTTACAGATGTGGAGAAAAGGGACACATCTCACCAAATTGTCCAAATCCTCGAAGATTAGTGGATTACAAGCCCTTATGCAGTCGTTGCAAAGGAGAAGGCCACACTACAAAAGACTGTCCAAGCCCAGCCCCAGTGAAAAACAGTGCTACTGATAGTCCGTCTAAGGCCCAAGAGCCTACCTCCAATTTGGTAGAATTGGAAGTTGCTGCCATCACGCGTGCAAAGCAGAAGGAACCACATGTCCAGAAAGAGAATAACCCTCCTGCCAGAATAGTGAAGTTCAATCTTCCACCAGAAGAACAGAACAGAACAGGGCCTAACAGTGCCGTACAGAGCCCTACAGTGCCACAGAGAGTTACAGAGACAGTTACAGAGGCAGGACCAGAGGTCCAGGATACAGAAGAGGAGGAAGTGCCACAAGTGACAGAAGAAGTTCCTGTAATTCCTCTGATGGAAGAAAGAGGGAAAATGAAAATGGGTGTTGCCCCATTCCCTAACCGGTTAGAGAAGCCAGTGGATCCTATTAAGGAATACGATCTGGTTAGAGATATAGATACCTTTAGACCAAACCTCACATTTCGACAATTATTGTTGTTGTCCCCCAGTTGCCGGAAAAGATTCAAAAGTATACTGACAAAAAGACGTGGTTTAAGGATTGCTCCCTCAACAGTGACAAAGTCCAACAAGGCTCCAGAGCCTGTAAAAGAAGTGGATGTGGCTAATGCTTTCCTAGATCCGGGTACTCCAAAGACTGGCGTATGGATAGAAGGCTGCTTCATTGCAAACGCACTGATTGATGGTGGTTCATCAGTAAACATTATGACGGATGCGACAATGAAGGATCTAGGCCTACAAGGTGTGCAACCCACCCAATGGCTCATCAGACTGGCGGATCAGAGTAGAATCAAGCCTTTGGGCATTCTTCCATATGTGAAGACTACAGTGGCTGGAAAAGATTATTGGCTAACCTATTTGGTGGTGAAGCCAAACTCTTATGGTACATCCTATCCTCTGTTACTGGGCAGACCATGGCTTTTTGAAGCCAGAGCAAGGACGGATTGGTTCAAAGGAACCTTGACCTTGGGCAGAGGACCCAACAAAGTGGTGCTGAAACTGTATGGTTCTCAAAAAGGACATGGATCCACCTCCTTGGAATTATCTTCTGACTCCCCTAATGAGGTTGCGGATGGAACATCAGCAGACAAAGATGCTGTCAAACAGATCCTTCCCAAGAAAACAGTGGCACATTCCTTAACAGTGGATACTGTAGGCCAACTTCCAGAAGAGGCAAAGCCATTATCAATGGGTGAATACTTCCTGCCTGAACCAGGAATGACTTCTGAAATCACTTCTGACAGTGAAATAGAAGCATGGATGTACTGCTCTCCCTGTTACATGGCCACAGCAGAGACAGAGGATGGAGAGGAAACAGAGAATCTGTTCTTCTGTTACAGAGCTCCTACAGAGATAGAAGCAGAAACAGAGATAGAAGCAGAAGCAGAGACAGAAGCAGAAGCAGAGACAGAGACAGAAGAGGTTGGATATGAAATGGACGAAGAAGGTTATGAAAGAGAAACAGAAGAGTCTATCCCACCTGAAGAGGATACATTCGAGGAAGAAGTTCCAGAAGCATCAGAAGCAGACGAGCTCATGCTACGGGACAGAATGGCAATGGTACCATTTGGTTTGGTAAATGGATCTTCTCATATCCAAAACCTTTATAAGAAATGGATTAAGACGAGCAAGCCGTCTTTTGAGAGTGGCTCCTGCCGTCCTAACCCATCTTTGCCAAAGAAAGATGATGATGATGCACCGTGCCAACAAGCACCAATCCCACAAACCCAACAAGCATCAGAGGGTCCCTGTTATGTGACGCTCCTGGATGTATCATCAGAAGATGAGTCTTCAAGCCAAGAGGTAATTAATTTTGAAACCAAACCCGAAACGGCGCTTATCCCATTCCAACGTCTTAAGGAGCAACCTAAGTCTCCACCAAAAGAAGAAGTTGGTTCTAGTGGGACATCCGAAGAGGATACCACTCCCTTGAAGGAGTCGGATCTCTACCCAGAAGCACTCCGCGGGACCTTTATCCGTGAAGTGGAAGGTGAAAGGCAGTTAACCTTTGTGGATGCAGAAGGCACTGAACGCCACTTGAAGGTGGGTAGCAGTCTCCCAGAAGAGGAGTTGTCAACTTTGTACAACTTGTTGAAAGAGAATTTGGATGTGTTTGCATGGTCTTACAAAGACCTAAAGGGGATTGATCCCACAATATGTCAACATCATATTGACTTGGAGCCTGATGCCAAGCCAGTACGGCAACGACAGAGGTGAATGAACCCGAATTATTCCACATTGGTGAAAGCGGAGCTGTTGAAGCTTCTGGAAGCTGAGTTTATCTATCCAGTGGCAAATAGTGAATGGGTTTCACCCATCGTGGTTGTACCCAAGAAGAATGGAAAATTGCGAATATGTGTGGATTTCCGAAAGCTTAATTCCAAGACGAAGAAGGATCACTTTCCTATCCCTTTCACAGACCAACTGTTGGACACAGTGGCATGACATGAACTTTATTCTCTTCTAGATGGATTCAGCGGATACAACCAAGTCCAAATCGCAGAAGAAGACCAATCCAAAACGACCTTCACCACAGAATGGGGGACCTATGCTTACCGAGTGATGCCATTTAGGCTCTGCAATGCCCCTGCTACTTTCCAATGAGTCATGATGGCTGCATTTTAGAATCATCTGCATGACTTTATTGAGGTATATTTGGATGACTTTTGTGTCTATAGTTTGATTTGTGAACACTGGGAACATCTGGAACAATGTTTTGACCGATGCCGGGAGTATGGGATTTCCCTCAACCCCGACAAATGCATCTTTGGGGTTTCTTCTGGAGTTCTGTTGGGCCACATTGTCTCTGCACAAGGGATATCAACAGACCCTGCAAAGATTGAAAAGATTGCAGCTCTGACAGCACCTACCAATCCCAAACAGTTGAGGGGATTCCTAGGCCATGTGGGTTACTACAGAAGGTTCATAGCCCATTTTGCGACAAAGGCAACTTCCTTGCACAAGCTCCTGCGGAAAGATGCAGAGTTCACTTGGACAGAAGAATGTGATAAAGCCTTCCACATTCTAAAGCAGTGTCTGATAGAGGCACCCATTCTGCAACCTCCTGATTGGACGAAAGAGTTCCATGTACACACTAATGCATCAATTGAAGGCTTAGGTGCTGTCCTCTGCCAAAAGGGCTCCTCAAAGTTGGATCAACCGATCTATTATGCAAGCCGAAAAGTCACTGATAGGGAACGTAACTATACAGTGACCGAGCTGGAGTGCTTGGCAATGGTGTTTGCCTTGGAAAAGTTTCGCCATTACCTCCTATCCACCCACTTTAAATTTTATGTGGATCATGAGGCCCTGTCCTTCTTGATGAACAAAGCAGATGTGAAAGGACGATTGATGAGATGGCTCCTTTTATTCCAGGAGTTCGACTTTGAGGTGATTACTAAGCCTGGTCGTTCCCATGTTCTGGCTGATCATCTGTCGCGTATCCCACAAACTGCAGATGAGGAACGAGATGATCCAGACCTCCCTGATGCTTCCCTATTCTTGGTAGAAACTGTAACTCCCTGGTATGCAGACATTGCCAATCTGTTGGCAACCCAACAGTACCCTCCTGGTATTTCTAGTCGGGAAAGGAAGAAGCTCATGCTAGAATCAGCCCCCTACACCCTGCTAGGCGGTGCACTGTACAAGAAAGGCAAAGATGAAGTGCTCAGAAGATGTGTTGCAGGAGATGAGATTGGGATTGTTCTGAAGGCTTGCCACGACGAGCCATGTGGGGGTCACTTTGCAGGAGAAGCTACAGCCAGGAAGGCTCTGCTAGCGGGATATTGGTGGCCTACTATCCACAAAGATTCCTATGATTATTGTAAAAGATGTGATGCTTGTCAAAGAATGGGGAAACCCATGAAGACAAGTGCCATGCCATTGCAACCTATCCTTCCGTTGAAGCCGTTTGAGAAGTGGGGCATTGACTTCGTAGGTCCGATCGACCCTCCCACCAGAAGGAAACAGAACCGATACATCCTCGTATGTACGGATTATATCACAAAGTGGTGTGAAGCTAAAGCCCTAAAGCGGGATGATGGTAACAGCGTGGCCCTGTTCATGTACGAGAATATCATCACCCGTTTTGGCAGTCCCTTAGAGCTGGTAAGTGACAGAGGCACTCATTTCCTTAACAAAGTCATGGAAGAGTTGACAGAGTTGTATAAGATCCGCCATCGCAAGTCCACTCCTTATTACCCCAGAGCCAACGGCCAAGTCAAAGTCACCAATCGCATCCTTTGCTCGATTCTGACAAGAACAATTGCCGCACATCGTCGTGATTGGGACGATCGACTTACAGAGGCCCTCTGGGCGTACAGAACCTCCCATAAAGCAGCAACGGGACAGACACCTTTCCAGTTGGTGTATGGAACAGAAGCTGTTTTTCCTGTTGAATTGGAACTACCCTCTTTGAGAGTGGCTATCAAAGAGCGTTTGGGGGATGATGATTCATTGCAACGCCGTCTCCTGCACTTGGAATGTTTGGACGAAATTCGCAGGATGGCTCTACAGTGCATGGAAGCCACGCAAGCTCGACGTAAGGCTTACCATGACAGCTTCATCAAGCACAAAGATTCAAAGAAGGTGATCTGGACCTAGCCTATGATTCACGCTTTGGCAGGTTTCCTGGTAAGCTCCAACAGCGGTGGATGGGCCCCTATAAGGTACTTGCAGTCAACCCTAATGGCTCTGTCCAAGTGCAGACCGTTGATGCCTCTGATGATCCCTTTCTGATCAATGGATATCGCCTGAAGAAGTACTTCCCTCCTTGGGGATCTTGACAATTACGAACACTTGATCCTTTCCCTCATTGGCGCGGCACTGTACTTGTTATGATGCTACTTCTGATAGCCGTTCTTCAGTCAGTCCTGATGAAGTGGACGCAACCCTTTGTCCCCTCAAAACCCCCTTTCAGCCTTGATCTCTTATCCTCTATTTTTCACCAGCGACAGTACAGAGGTTGGTTTTGACACATGGTTTTTCTACCATTCCCTTGCTCAATATTGAAAAAGAGAAAAAAAAAACCTATCGGTCATGGGAGAAAAGGACTAAGGTCCCTGTCATGCCAACCTATTCTTCGAGAAAAGGTGGAAACACCCTCGGGAATAGGGGAAAATAAGAAAAAGAAAAAAAAAAACAAGGAAGAAAAAGAAAAAAAAAACAAACAAACAAACAAACAAATCTGTTATGAGAGAAAAGGAAGCAATTCCCTGTCATAGCAGGCCTCGTTCCAAGAAAAGGTGGTAAACACCCTTGGGCGAGAAGCTGGCTGTGGAAAAGGTGGTAACACCCAGCAGTCCAGAAAGTGGATTCATTAATTGATATTCCTAGGATTCAATTCCGAAGCTGCCTCCCTTGGTACGCTGTGTCCTGGGTCTCTCTGTAAAGTGACTACCTATCCTCTAGCAGACAACATGTTCCTATCCAACACAATGTTCGATTTGATGGCTACCTCCCTGGGTACGCCTCTTCAACAACTGATGACGCGATCTTCATCGACAAACAATCGAGTGATTTGAGCTTTCATCCTAACCGGATGGGGAAGTGAGTATGGTTGCCCTCTGTATCTATCAACAACGAGTGAGACAGAGGGTGGGGCGAGAGACCAGTCTTTTCTCTTCAAATCAAATGCGAGGTGAGACGTGTGAATGAAGTGTTGCACCCACGGGATGGGCCTTTCAATGCACAAAGCACAATTTGTTTCTGTGCACTGCACCATAAGGCTCCCTTGCCTTCCTTCTTGCACCGTATGCCGGCACAGGGCGGGATGCACAGTTGCACCATCAAATGCGCACAAGGCATACAACCTTTGCACAAGCGACTGTGAGGATTACATCAATGGGTTTCAGGAAAAGGCTGCCCTCCTGTATCTATCCACGGAGCGTGAGACAGAGGGTGGGTTGAGTGTGACTGGAGTTTCTTCAATCAATTACCGAGAGGTGAGATTGAGGGACGTTACGACACTTGGAGTCAGGTATGTTCCACTTTCCCTGTGCACCCACGGGATGGGTCTTTACCGTCAACACAAGACACATCACCCTGTTCTGTACACTGCACTATAAGGCTCCCTTGCCTTCCTCCTTGCACTTATGCCAGACGGGTTAGACGCACTACTGCACCATCAACTGTGCACCCTGGCATACTCCTTCTGCACCATTTCCCCCTTGTTGATTCCTCAACCGGGTATGAGATATGGGTTTTAATCATGCTTCCTCGAGTGATATTAGTCATGGGGCGAGTGATTGATCTTTCATTCCAATTGAGTGACTGTGAGTTGAGTGTAGTATCCCTCATCATCATCGACGAATTTCCTGCGATTCCTTCCATCAGCTACCTCCCTGGGTGTTGCTGCGTAGTCCCTGCCATGACGAACGTGTGCCGCGAAGATGCCTTGGTCCCTCCAGCGCCGACAACAACACTGGACGTGCCATCGATACTCAACCTTGATTCTTGACGAAACGGGCCAAGTTTTTCTAACCCTACACTTTGGTTTCTTCGTGCCGATCATGTTTTAAGTGTGGGGACATTAGTGGATGGTCTATGGCGTGGTCCTAGGTCCCTGTTGCTCGGTTAACCCTATTAGTTAAGGTCTTAAGTGTGGGGACGCGTCCCTGCGCGTCTATATTGTCTATCCCTTGCATATGCCTTATCTTGCTCATGCATGAATTCCATGACCTGCTTTTACCCTCCTGGGATCCCTTCCCAACCACCCGGTTATGTTCCACCCACCCTTGGGGCTGTTCCCTTCCAGTTTTTCTTCATTCCCTGATTTTGAGGTTTTTCCATGTGAATGCATCCTACGTTCACCAAAGTCCCAATCCAACCTTATAGCCCTGTTCCTCCCTTTGAATTGACCATTTTTCCTTTTTACCTACCTTTGTTCCGGTGCACGGTTTTTGAGTTATTAATTTTTGAAGCATTTTGCGCAAATTAGCCGGTTTCCCATGTGAATGCGCTTTTCTTGCTTCGGAACCGTGATCTGATGTCATAGCCCTGTCAACCACTTTTCCCCTGACATTTTTCCTTTTTACTCCGAGTCATTTCGATACATGGTTTGTCCGTTATTAATTTTCCGGGTTTTCACGACTTTTTCGTGTGTATTTTTGATATTTTTCCATGTGAACCTGCCTTGTTTGCATCGGAATTCCAATTTGATTTGACAGCCGTGTCCCCTGTGCCTTCCCCCACCTTTTTCCTTTTTCCTCCACCCTTTTTCGACTTCCGAATTTTTACTTATTAAATTTTAAATGACTTTTCGGGAGTATTTTTGGAGTTTTTCATATGTGAACCCCTCCTACTTCCACCAGAACTGCGTTTTAACATGATAACCCTGTGCCACCACTTCCTGCGGACATTTTTCCTTCTTACTGCATGTCCTTCCGATAAACGGTTCGTCCGATATTAATTTCCGATCCCATTTTCGGGTTTGTTTTTTGGGTTTTTCCCATGTGAACGCGTCTTACCTTAGTCAGAATTATTTTTTGACATGATAGGATTGTCGGGCACATCTTTCTGCACAGTTTTCCTTTTTTCCGCACCTCATTCCGATGCACGGATCTATCGATATTAATTTTTAAATTGCGTTTTTGGTTCTTTTTTGTGTTTTTGCACGTGACCGCCCTTTACCCCTCCCAGAACCCCCGTCCCATATTTTCCTTGTTTCCCCCCTATCGTCCTGCCCACTTTTCGTTTTTACGCTATTTCGTTTTGACGTCCGGATTGGGAGTTATTAATTTTTCTTTCTTTTTACGTTTTTCTCGCGCCCGTTTTGCGCGTGAACGCGCCCTTTTTCGATTTTACGAATCTCCACGCGCCTCGGTCGTGTCCGCTAACCCGTACCGTCTTCCTCGTGCCATTTCAATCCCGTCACGGCAAATTTTTTTACCCCGCCCCGCGCACGTGTGCGGGACGGGGGTACGCACCCGTCCCTTACCACCCTTCCCCTTCCTTCGGGCACCCCCCTATCCTCCTGGGATCCCTACCCCACCCATAACCCCACCCTTTCCCCCCACCCCTTCCCCCCATGGCCCCCCATGGGCACCCACCCTTTCCTCCCACCCCTTCCCCCCCCAACTGCCACCCCTTCCCCAACCGCCTTCTCAACCTCTCTCTTTCTCTTTCTCCTTCTGCGTTCTCCCTTCCCCCCGCCATCGCTGCCTACCCCCGTCGCCTCCCCTCCCAGCGACTACCTCCCCCGCGCCTCCCTTCTTCTTCCCCAGCCCCCCCGCAGCTCCTCCTCCCTCGCCTTCCAGCACCCCCCGCGCGCCTCCCTTCTTCCTCGCCTTCCAGCACCCCCCGCCCCCAGCGACTTCCTCCTCCCCCGCCCCCAGCGGCTCCCTCTTCCTCCGCCCCCCCGCAGCTCCGACTCCCTCCTCCTTCCCCGCCCCCAGCGACTTCCTCCTCCCCCGCCCCCAGCGGCTCCCTCTTCCTCCGCCCCCCCGCAGCTCCGACTCCCTCCTCCTTCCCCGCCCCCCAGCGGCTCCCTTTTCCTCCGCCCCCCCGCAGCTCCGACTCCCTCCTCCTTCCCCGCCCCTAGCGACTTCCTCCTCCCCCGCCCCCAGCGGCTCCCTCTTCCTCCGCCCCCCCGCAGCTCCGACTCCCTCCTCCTTCCTCGCCCCCAGCGACTTCCTCCTCCCCCGCCCCCAGCGGCTCCCTTTTCCTCCGCCCCCCCGCAGCTTCGACTCCCTCCTCCTCCCCCGCCCCCAGCGACTCCCTCTTCCACCGCCCCCCCCAACGACTCCCTCCTCCTCCCCCGCCCCCAGCGGCTCCCTTTTCCTCCACCGCCTCCTCCCCCTCTGCCACCTCCTCCCACCCTCTCACCTGCCCCAGGTTAGCAACTAACCTTAGATTAGTTAACACTAACCTAATTGTGATTAATTACTAACCTAGCTTTAGTTAACCTTAACTAACTTAGGTTAAAAACTAACTTAACTAGGGTTAGGTTAAAAACTAACCTCACTAGGGTTAGGTTAACCCTAACCTAACTGTAGTTAGTCAACTAACCTACCTCAGGTTAGTCTTCCCCCCCACTAACTAACCCTAGGTTAGTTAGTCTCACCTAGGTTAGTTAGAACTTACCTAGACTAACTTAAATAACCTAGACTGACCCCAGACTAACCTAATTGACTTAGTCCACCCTAGACTTAGGTAGACTAACCTAATCAACCTTGACTAACCTGACTAGACTTAGGTAGACTAACGTGACTTATCCTACTAACCTGACTTAATTGATTTATGTTTAACTGACTTATTTGATTAATGTGATTTAGGTGACTTAA
The DNA here is from genome assembly GCF_053477565.2 of Lygodium microphyllum. NCBI lineage: Eukaryota > Viridiplantae > Streptophyta > Polypodiopsida > Schizaeales > Lygodiaceae > Lygodium > Lygodium microphyllum. Next base: position 33,357,561 of record NC_141141.1, read on the forward strand.
TTAATCACTACATTAATTTTTCCATAAAAATTTTTCAAAAAAAATTTCTAAAAATTCCTTTTGCCTTTTGTCAATTTTTGGAAATTTGTCTGCTGGAAATTGTCTACCCTATAATTTTTGAAAATTCGACATTTCCTAACTTTACTCCTAAATTGCCCATAAATGTAGAAAATTGATTTAAAAATTGTAAAAAATTCTAAAAAATTCTAAAAACAATTCTCAAAAATTTCCCTCACCTCCCTTCATCATTTTTCCTTTATTCAAATATAAATCATCACAACTAAAAATAAAAAAATAAATAAAAATAACAAACCAACACAAACCAAATCAACACATCTGCTAAGGTGTTGTCATTGTTGTTTCATCAGTGCTCTTTACTTTTCCTTTATTGGAACTCTTCCGTGCGCATTCCTGCATTACATACACACCCCTTCCAGGTATTTATTTTATGTGCTTTATTTATTTTTATTTTCCCTCTTAATCACAAATTAATTGTTAAAATGAACCCTTTAATTCACCCACCGTTTCCACGCGCATTCGCGCTAAATACACATTTTTTTAAATTAAAATAAACCAGCCGTCACATGAGCACGCACTGGCAAAAAAGCGCTCCACATCACCTTAATTTATAATTAATGAATTGCATTTAGAGACCCAGTCGGGAATCGAAGTCCGGGAATCGAATAACTGCACCGCTTCATCTAATAATTGGTAATTTAATTTATAATAAGGAACCGCCGTTTTCTTGCTAAGGTTTATCACCTAATAAAAATTCACCCATTTTTAATAATTGATTAAAATCAACCCTTCATTAAATTAATTCCCCCTCACTGCACTTAATTCCCCTTTTTAATGAAGCGTTTCGTGGGATGGGTTTACGTAGTCATTAGTGTTATTTTCCATGGTCCAGTCTTGGTTCTATCACAGATGTAGTATTGATATGTGTCGGATATGGTATGGTTTTGGTTTCCTGTCTTAGTTACGGTTACGGGTACGGTATGCAGTTTTTTTTCTTTTGTTGCCTGATACGGGGTTCAGGGTGTTTGTCTGATGCATCGCATGAAGCTTTCGGTCGCATTTGTCTCAAGGTCATGTCAAATTTTTTCTAGGATGTGGTTTGCTTGGGGTTAGTCGGTCGTGTCACGTTTGATTGGTAATTCTCTTATCCTTGGTTTTTGTCTGTTGCTTTGCAGGCATTCTCCTTGATTGTATGTGTTTGTGGTGTGTGTGTAACCATCTGAATGGCGCCTTCTCATGCTCCTCCCCCTATCCAGTACGTCCCACTAGTTAGTAGGGATTACTCGTCCCTACTTACTTTTGAGCCCCTCACGAAGGCGGGACTTGCTGCTTTTGTGGCCACTCCTTTTCCATTACTTCCAGAGGATCCGTCCTTATGTGATGAGTTCTTGGCCTCTTACAGCAAGAAGATAGGCGTAGTCCAAGGAATGTCTATGACATTGACGTCTCGAGGCTTAGGGAAGGCTCTGTCTTTACCTTTCAAAGGAGAACCTTTTGTGACCACTCGTCAGCTCTTCTCTAATGAAGAGATTCTCAAGCTGTTGCAGAAGCAGACAAGGGAAGTCCTTGATGTTAAGAAAGTGATAAACTCTTCAGGAGTTTCGTTTTCTATGATTACTGATCCCGTATGGAAGACGATGTGTCAGTTCCTTCAGGACAGGTTCATGCCTGCCAAAACGCCATCCCACTATTTGTCCAAAGAGCTTTTCACAGCTTCCAGGATGGTGCTGAAAGGAGTTGCTATTGATTGGAGCACTTACCTCCTCACTAAAATGGATCAGCATTTTGTTAAAGTCACCAGGGGTAATGTTACCAATGTTACCTACGGATCATATTTGTCTGCCTTCTTGACCTATTCAGGTTTACAGAAGACTGTGCCTCCACCTCCTCCATCAGATCCAGTACCTCCTCCTCCACCTTCAGACGAGTCAGCACCGATTGACATTGAGGATGATGATTCTCCGCCTCCCTTGGTCATACAGCGCAAACGCTTGAAGAGGGTAGCGGATAAAGCCCCTGCTGTACTTCCCTCAGTGCCTATCCCTGCTACTTCTGGCAGTGAACTCCCTGGGTATCTCACTTGCAATAATCTGTTCCGAGCACATCGAGAAGGATCTTTTGAGATCTCAGTTCCCTCCCTGAACAGTCTCGTTTCAGGAGATGCCATTCCTTTCCTCTGCAAGGATATTTAAAGTTCCATTGAGTTGTCAGTGACAGCCTGTGTTCAACAGCTGTACGCATCTTTCTATGAGGAGCTCATGCAGTCCAACGACCAGTTGCATAAGGCAACATCTGAGTTAGCTTCTGCTAAGGATACCCTAGCAGATCTATTTAAGCAAATGGAACAGCAAACCCAACTGGTTGCCATCCAAAGCGATGAGATTTCTTCATTGAAGACCCAATTACTAGAGGCTCAGTCACAGGTTACTAGCCTTTCAGCAGAGAAGGAGAGGATGTCCAGTGAAGCGAAAGAATTCCAAGTTCTTTTAGATGCCAAGTTTTCAACTTTACATATGGCTAATGACACAGTGGCCAACCAAGCCTCCCAAATCCAGCAGTTGCAAGATCAGCTTGCAAAGTCCCGCTCTGTTCCTCCAAGCCCTCCTGTTCCATTGATTCCTTCTCTTTCACAGCAGGACTTGGCTGCCCTACAGAGACAGGCTACTTTGTGCCCTCTATTCCAAGATAAAGTGGAAAGATTGCAGTCCAGAATTGACTTGTTATGGTCTATCTTTGAACAGTTTCAAGAATATGTCCTACCCGACCATTCTTTCTTTGTCCACTACCACTTACAGAAGTTGGTCTTCTACATGAAGCTTTCCACGATGGATTTACCTTTTCCAGAGGATGGCTGGAGTGGGGCTTGGTCTGCTGAGTTGTTGACAGAGGTAGTCATAATGGTTTTTGAAGATTCTGTCATGCCAGACACCATGTTGATGTCATACATGTATCTACGAGGAGATTTGTTAATTCCAGATGAGGTAGATATGGCATGGTATGTGGGGGATGTGGTCTTACAGGCTGTGTTATATGTCAATCATTTGGAGTTGTGCATAGCTGATATGTTTCAAAGTTATTCCTCCAAAGTAGCTGATTGTCAGGATAATTCGTGGCATCCCATGATTGATTCGGTGGTCCTAAATCAAAGACAAAACACTGCTCCTACCTTTGTACAGAGTACTAACCAACTGAGGATGGATCTCTTAACCTATCTTTCCAAACATAATCCATTTGATGCTACCTTCTTTGATGCCTATCATAGACGATCTCTCTTGGGACCTTCTGTTCCTACCCTCCTCTATTACCAACAATTGGCTCACCGCTATGCTATATATTTTTCCCTTTGTCAAACTAATTCCACAATTATTTTACCACTTCTTTTCCAACCTTCAAATTTCCCTCAAATTCCTATTTTCACTTACTGTTAACACCCTTATTGAGGATAGGGTATTTTCCCCTTCTCCACCCTGTCCTTCACCCCTCATTAATGTACCCTCCACATTTCCTATTTATCACTTAACACCGTTCCTTAGTGATTCCTTACAAATTTCTGCCACTCCTTCTTTAACCTTTTCTTCCTTTTATGATTTTTCCTATCCTTCCCTACATCCACTTTCCCTTATTCCATTACCCTCTCCTAACACTTCCATATCTCAACCACCTCAGTTGGTTAGTGACTGTGACGGTTTTGATAATCAGATTTCCAGAAGAAGGGGATGGAGTTCGGATGATTGCCTTACAGGACCGCAGATTAATTGGCCAGTAATTCCAGGAGAATGGACAGCTTCCAGTCAAGCTTATCAAAACTATGTTCATTTTGCCCAACAGTATTCACAGTCTGCAGATCCCTCAGTGAGATTAACTGCTCACTTTGCTTGGTACCTGGCGTATATGCATAGGCACTCTCATACTGATTCAAAGCCTATTCCAAAGTTGTGCATGAATGTCAATGTTAGCATTGATTCCCAACAGCTGGAGATACTGTATTTTCATGCCCTCTGTTTGCCTAGCAGATACCTGGTCCTGTTGGAAAGGATGTGCTGTCTCCAATTTTTCCAAAATCCTCCTAAAAACTTTGTAGATGAATCCTTATCTATGGATCGATTCCGACAACATCAATCTTTTAAGAGGGATCATCTTCATTGATACCTTTCCAATGTATGGTGCAAGATTTTTAATGCCAAACTCTTCTTTTTGAAGAAGTCATTCAGATGGTTGTGTTGTGTATTAGTGTTTGTGTTGTGAGTTCATTTATGTCAAACGAACGTGGTGGTTTCCTATTGGATTTTGTGTACGAGCTATGTTTTGGAGATTTGTGGTGATGGGGTCGTGGATGGAGAATTGAAGCTGATGCAGATGAAGAAGAAGAAAACTCTTATATCCTTTACAAATTTGTGGTGATTTTTAGTTTGATAAGAGGTGTTAATGTGTAAAGAGTTTTCCTTTCTTTGTATTTTTATATCAGAAACAGGTTATAAGTTGGGGTCGTGGTGGATGGATTCTTTTTGAAAAGATATTGAAGATCAAAATTGAGCTTTTTCCTGAACTTGCATTCCCTTTTTCCTGGGTCGCGAGGACGCTTCCTTATTAAGTGTGGGGATATGTTGAGTGTTGAAATGACTTGCTTTTTGGCTAATTTTTGTTGTTTTTGAGAGCTGAATGGTTGATTTTATGAGATGATTGATTGATTAGGAAGTGGATTGAGAGTGTTTTGGATGATATTGATTGTGTTTTGGAAGTTCATGATGTTTGTTGATGGTTCTGTGATGTTCTGATAGGTTCTGAATGGTTCTGTATACCTTCTGTTTTGTTCTGTTTTGGTCTGTTTTGTTCTGATTGTCTTCTGTAAGGAGGGATGAAGTATTGATTGATGAAGAATGAGATATTGTGAAAGTTTATTGAATGGTTTGTGAGAGTTTGGAATGATTTGAGAATGAGTTATGAGGTTTTGATGACCTTTTGTAACCTTCTGTAGGTCTTCTGTAGAGCTTCTGCTTCTGTTCTGTTTCTGTTCTGTTCTGTACTGTAGCTGTTCTGGTACTGTTCTGTAGACTGTTCTGTATGCTTCTGTAAGTGTTCTGTGGAATGTATGTGTGACTTTGGGAAAGTTTTCTAGCCTTGGAAAGAGGTGAATACAAGTGCAAAAGAGCTGAAGGAAGTGGAAGAAGTAGTTGTTGAAGACTCAAGAGAAGACTAGAGTGAAATGACAGTAGTGAGCTATGAAGAGACACTGTAGTGGCTCTGGTGACTCTTCATATCAGACATACCTCTTGGGAGGGGTATCCACGACCTAAGAGTGATGATTGAGAGTAATTTTTGGGAGATTTTAGTGAGGATATGATGTATTATTGATGGAGTGAGAGAGAGAGAGAGTCAGAGATAGCCAATTCTACTAAAACAGAGTGATTGTATATGAGAGATTGAGAGAGAAGACTATGAAGATATTGAAGATGAATACTATGTGATGTATTTCCACTCAAAGATGGTGTACTTCTTTGCTTTCTTTGTTCTATTGATGGATTTTGTGAAGATGTTGAAGAATATGGTTGATTCTATTAAAAACCGTGGGAGATCTACATGATGCTGCATGAAGATTTGTTGTGCCTGGTGTTCTTTTCTTCATTGGGATCATATGAAACATGATAAACAAGCTTGTTGATGTTACAAGATAGATTTTCTTGCAAGAGAATTCCCTTTTCCTTGGTGTTCCTCTCGGGGCTCCATGTGGCCTATAGTGCTTGTCAACTACAACATCCCTCCATGGCTTTTTACAAAGAAAGGACATCTCATCCTTAGCTTGCTCGTCCCGGGCCGCTACAAAGTAAAAAATATGGACGTGTATCTTCGTCCATTAGTTGATGAGCTTAAGATTTTGTGGGAGGAGGGTCTCAACTACTATATACAATGCAAGATTTATGGTCAACTTGCAACTTGACGTACATCTCCATAAAGCTATCCATTTAAGCCTCGTTTGCTGTAATGTAGATAAGATGGAAAACGAAGAAGGTCTTATTTTTCAAGACTGTGAGACGTATCTTAATCAGTGTGTCCCATGTCCTTGCTCTCAATGCAAGTTGGCAATTAGATGAAAATGCCGATTGTCTATAGAACACGTACGATGATTTGGCAAGTTTCAATCTGAGATCATTGATCAGGCGATTGCGTATTTTTAGCAAACGGTAATTTGAAGTTAGCATTTTTCATGCATTGTACTCTCAAGCTAATTGAAAACCATACACAATAAGATTGGGTCTTGTTGGCAAATTTTCTATCCAGGGGGGCGATGTCTCGACCCAAGGGGGAGTGCACCCTTTGCGGCCAATTAGAAGAGTTCGTTGATGTGCGATGGATGGATTGCAGGAGCCACTCGACCACTCGCAAGGCCCATCTATACCATCAATGCCAGAAGAGATAGACAACCTTCCCGACCTGCCTACAATCTTGGAGCCTGAGATGGAGGCAATGATCAATGCATTGATTCCCATGGATGTTGAGACATCTGACCTGCTTAGAGAGGAAGCATCCATACCATTATATGATGGGTGTCGAGTATCTTGGTTGAAGACATTGCTTGCACTCTTAAGTGTGCAAGCAAAATACGGTTGGAGCGATACGAGTGTGACTGAGTTATTCACGTACCTTGCACACATGCTTCATTGATTTTTTTTTTAAACAGTATTATTGCAAACATTTGTGTTTTTTCAAGGCATTTTATGATTTTTTTCAGGTTATTGAAATATCATACTCGTGATGATGCACGACATGTTTTACGGAAGCTTGGCATGGACTACAATAAGATCCATGCATGTATCAACGACTGCATATTGTTTTGAGATGAATACGAGACTATGGAGACATGTCCAAAGTGTGGTGCTCACAGGTATCCACAGGACTTGCAAGGGCAAACCATCCCTCAAAAAGTTCTCAGACACTTTTCGCTCATCCCCCGCATAAACCACATGTTTCGCACATCTGCCATGGCAAGCTTGACAACGTGGCATGTGTAGAATAGGTCCACGGATGGAGTTCAACAAATATCAGCAGATTCGCGCACATGGAGCCACATTGACTCTACCTTCCCAGGCTTTGCGCTAGAGCCAAGGAATCTTCGGTTTGGTCTCGCCATGGATGGTATGAACTCATTCGGTCTGCGCTCAACTTCTTACAGTGTGTGGTGTTGAGTGTTGAAATGACTTGCTTTTTGGCTAATTTTTGTTGTTTTTGAGAGCTGAATGGTTGATTTTATGAGATGATTGATTGATTAGGAAGTGGATTGAGAGTGTTTTGGATGATATTGATTGTGTTTTGGAAGTTCATGATGTTTGTTGATGGTTCTATGATGTTCTGATAGGTTCTGAATGGTTCTGTATACCTTCTGTTTTGTTCTGTTTTGGTCTGTTTTGTTCTGATTGTCTTCTGTAAGGAGGGATGAAGTATTGATTGATGAAGAATGAGATATTGTGAAAGTTTATTGAATGGTTTGTGAGAGTTTGGAATGATTTGAGAATGAGTTATGAGGTTTTGATGACCTTTTGTAACCTTCTGTAGGTCTTCTGTAGAGCTTCTGCTTCTGTTCTGTTTCTGTTCTGTTCTGTACTGTAGCTGTTCTAGTACTGTTCTGTAGACTGTTCTGTATGCTTCTGTAAGTGTTCTGTGGAATGTATGTGTGACTTTGGGAAAGTTTTCTAGCCTTGGAAAGAGGTGAATACAAGTGCAAAAGAGCTGAAGGAAGTGGAAGAAGTAGTTGTTGAAGACTCAAGAGAAGACTAGAGTGAAATGACAGTAGTGAGCTATGAAGAGACACTGTAGTGGCTGTGGTGACTCTTCATATCAGACATACCTCTTGGGAGGGGTATCCACGACCTAAGAGTGATGATTGAGAGTAATTTTTGGGAGATTGTAGTGAGGATATGATGTATTATTGATGGAGTGAGAGAGAGAGAGAGTCAGAGATAGCCAATTCTACTAAAACAGAGTGATTGTATATGAGAGATTGAGAGAGAAGACTATGAAGATATTGAAGATGAATACTATGTGATGTATTTCCACTCAAAGATGGTGTACTTCTTTGCTTTCTTTGTTCTATTGATGGATTTTGTGAAGATGTTGAAGAATATGGTTGATTCTATTAAAAACCGTGGGAGATCTACATGATGCTGCATGAAGATTTGTTGTGCCTGGTGTTCTTTTCTTCATTGGGATCATATGAAACATGATAAACAAGCTTGTTGATGTTACAAGATAGATTTTCTTGCAAGAGAATTCCCTTTTCCTTGGTGTTCCTCTCGGGGCTCCATGTGGCCTATAGTGCTTGTCAACTACAACATCCCTCCATGGCTTTTTACAAAGAAAGGACATCTCATCCTTAGCTTGCTCGTCCCGGGCCGCTACAAAGTAAAAAATATGGACGTGTATCTTCGTCCATTAGTTGATGAGCTTAAGATTTTGTGGGAGGAGGGGGTCACGGTGCAAGATATGAGCAGGCGCGATGGTCGACGGTCAGCCAACATTCGAGCCATTCTCATGTGGACGATGCATGACTTTTCGGGATTGGGAGAGTGCTCAAGTGAGCAGACCTTTGTTCTCGCTGGTAATATCTATATTTTATTTCATTCAATCAAGTATTCACTAGGTCGTGGATTGCCTTGCAGGTCTGGTTACCTCAGGTTATCATGCATGTCCATTGTGTGGGCCATAGTTAGACTCCCGAAGGTCACGAACCATGAAGAAGATGGTATATCAAGGACACGCCGCTTTCTTGCCGGAGGATCATGAACTCAGGGAAGGTTTTCTTGGATGACCTCCAGCACGTATGAGCGTTGTAAGCTGGTACGAGCTGAAAATGGTAAACCCGGAATCACATCCAAATGGAATGCGACGGTTCTCAGTTTTCTACGAGTTGCCATATTGGACCCACTTACAGGTCAACCACTTGTTAGATCCCATGCATATTTTCAAAAATGTGGGAAGCTTGCTATGGGACCACATCACAGGAAAGAGAGACACTATAGGGTCACGAATGGATTTAAAGGAGGTAGGTAAGATGGAGGCGCTTTGGCCGCAGTCGAGTGCTAAAGGGAGAGTGCAGCTTCCTTGCGCTCCCTGGGTTTTGTCTACCAAAGAAGAGCGCATTGTGAAGCAAGTAATCAAGTCTATCCGCACTCCGGCGGGTATGATGCATTCTCTCAGGTCCTCATTTTCTAAAGATGACCAAATGTCTGGGCTAAAATCCCATGATTGGCATAAGATATGTCAGGTTTGTGAACAGAATGGATTTTAATTAGCGTGGACATTTTGAAATTTGAAAAGTAACCATTATTCTTAATGCTTTCTCATTTGTGGCAGTTTGTCCTACCGATCGCGATCGCGAGATGCCTTACTCCAGAAATTCACGAGGCCATTTACAAGTTGTCGACTTTGGTGCAATGGATCTCACAGAAAGAGATTAAGACGTCCTCTATTGAATCCGCAAGGCGGAGAGCAGTTGAGACGGTCTGTCTCTTTGAGAAATACCTACCCACTAGCATGCTCACGATACAAGTTCACCTTCTTGTGCATCTTGTGGACGAAGTGGAGATTGTTGGACCTGTCCATACACGATGGATGTTCTTCCTGGAGCACTTCATGAAAACCCTGAAAGGCTTTGTGTGACAACGAGCTCGTCCAGAAGGTAGCATGGCGGAAGGTTGGTTGGTGTTAGAGGCATTAGTGCATATCTCACAATGGCTACCAACGGTGGAACCAGACAATGAAATGCTATGGACGCTGAAGGACGATGATAGGCTGACTGGAGATGTGGTGGTTGGAAATGGGGTAGAAAAAAGAATGGATGCCTCAATGGAAGAGAAGGTGAATCGCTTTTGTATGTTGCACCATGCCTCCATGGAGACGTGGCTCGCCTAGTACCAGATTGCAAGGCAAGATCGAGAGGAAGCGCGAGCTGAATTCCGACGCAGTATGCATCACCGACCGATTCGATATCCCGAAGGCATGGAGGAGATGCCATGGTTTATGTCAACACGATGGTTGCATGGAGCCTTGACCGCAGCATCCAGCGAAGGGACAGAGGTCTCAATGGAGGAGTGGGAGTTCTCGAGGGGATGTAATCCAAAGGTAATGAGGGGTTTAGAATGTGTCGTATCTAAATTTGCTTGCTACATCTAATTTGAGTGTTTCAATGTGTAGTACAAAATATGTAGTGCAGCGTGGTCGCGCGGACGGCATTTTCGGGTGGAGCGTATTGACAAAATGCGCTCCACAATGGACTGTGGTGTCATGGCAAGGTTTGAGCAAGAGAGCCGACGACGAGCAACGGATCCGAACACGGTTGTGGATGAGATGGAGTATTTTGGGAACTTGCAAAGTATTATTACGGTGGATTACCATAGCTTCTCCATGATACTATTCGATGTGCAGTGGTTCAAAGTAGTACTTGGAGGAGCTGGAGCAACACTTCGATGAGGTCCATCTGGATTTCTCGAAATAGATTCCGAAAAAAAATGGACAGATTTGCGCGACACCTTTGTGTTGCCGGCCCATTGTGAACAGGTGCAAATAGTCATTTGCTTGCTAATTGTAATACGACATGGTTTATGTCACAATGGTTTGAACTCGCTTTGTAAGTGTTTGTGAACAGGTAATCTTTCATCCAAACCCCCGACAACCTCGATGGTGGTATGTTATACCTTCAACTCCTCGAGGTGTGAGAGTATATGATTAAAGTGATGTTCCAGGCATAGATGAAGAAAATATGCAAATAGAGGGGTCGATATTACAAGGGGTGGAGGCCACCGCAAGCTTGGAGCCTGCATCGGCTAACAATGATGGAAATACACAAGTCGTAGAATTTTTTGAGAACGAGGCAGATTCGTTCTTTTGTGGTGATATGTCTATCGACCTTCCAGTGTATGCAAAGTTGTGTCAGGAGATTAACATGGGACCATAGAATACTTCATTCTTGGAGAATTGTATTACTCAATTCGTTGTTTAGATTTTCCATAAAAGTAGACAAGATATGCATTTTAAGAGAGATTTTTCAAAAATGATTTATATTAATGTGCTTTGTATAGTTTAAATTGATTATTCTAACATCATTTTTTATCTGTGCAGGTATCGACATTTTCAGGATGAGTCGAGGGATGAGCGATGAGGAGTTTCAGGACATGATGGCACGCATGTCTCCAGATCAGGTCGTGAGATTCAGAGAGATGGCAGACCAGGAGTTGTCTCGTTCTTCGTCAAGGCGCTCTGCTAGATCAGCTTCAGCGCGATCAGATGCTTCAGCTTCGAGTAGACGATCTCGACGCTCGTGACTTGGACCAGAGGGAGGGACTGCGACTGCAGGAGGATCAGGGGGTGCTCCTGTGGAGACACAGATGTGGTGTCTCCATCTCGTCGTTCAGCTAGAGCTGCATCACCTCCAGGATTTGTCACACCTGTGGGGACGTCCACTCCAGTTACTCCAGCTTTTGTGCAGTAGTCGGCAAATGGCACGCCTTTTGGTGGCACTCCTTTTGGTGGCACCCCCTTTGGTGGCGCCCCTTTGAGTGGCACTCCGGGAGAGGGTACCCCCGTCGGTACATCGGATGTACAGGGGTCTCCTGGATATGCCCAAGAGCGCGAATGGAGATGGGAGAGGGCCCATCTTAGGCAGACTCCTAGGGGTTATGGATACCTAGTGGATAGTAGGTCAGGAGCCATCATCATGAATGATGAGGGGAGGAGGGTGATGGCTCGCATAAGGGAGTTGTGCCAACAAGTTTTTCGGCACAATGTCCTGGATCATTGGAGGAACATACCAGAGGGGAGCAAGGTCTACATAGTAGCATCCTTGCACGAGGAGTTCCCGGTGCCAGCCGCAGTAGATAGATTCTCTAAAACTTGCATGCGTGCATACATGTCACATAGACGATCCGACGCACGCAAGGCAATCAAGAGTGGGGCTCCAAAGCCCGAGTGGTTAGATGCAGATGACTGGCGCCGACTGAAGGAGGAGGCTACAAATTCACCAGGACGTTGGAGTCAACAGCGGGAGGCGGCGAGGGCACGAATCGAGGCCGGATCGGTGCATCATCTTGGGAGTGGCGGCCACAGGACATATTTGGAGGACTTTGTAAGTTTCTCTTTTGTTTTGCTTATTTGTTTTTTTGAGATATTCTTTGTACTAACAATCATGTTTCTAATAGTTGGTATTTTGTTTTCTTTGCAGCACTCCGTTACAAATCGCGATCCGCAAGGCCTTGAGACTCGATATGCAGAGAGGCACGGTCTCAGGGCATTGATCGACCGATTGTATAGACGCAGCGGCCCTGTAAGTCACTCATCTTTCTTGTCTGTAGTTACCATGAGATATTTGAATGCATTATTGTATGGTGGACTGATATGTTGTTTCTTTTTCTGTAGAATCCGTTTGATGCTCCTTTGCAGCGGGACGAGCTTTTGGGGGACGAGGATTTGTAGCTCGCCCTTGAATCCTTAGAGCTCACACACCTTTAGTTTTTAGTCACCTGATCTATGTAGACATTTTCTATGTATTAGTGATATCGTTTCATGATTGTACCAATCGCATTTTATGCGATCATGTATTTATTTCATGTATCAGTTTTATGATTTCAATATACATTCTTTTTGTTTGCAAACGCTTTGTATGCAGTAGTGCAAAAACTATTTTGTATGGCTCTCATACAGCACACAGTGCCAAAAAAAATTTTTCTCTATTACCGTCGCTATTTACATCACAAATTTACTGCTCGCGTCGCTATTGGCGTCGCTATGAGCGTCGTAAATTCTTTGTAACCATCGCTATATGCGTCGCATTTAGCGATGCATATAGCGACGCATATAACGACAATTCTATGGCGTCGTCAATAACGACGCTTTTTGCAACGACGGGGGAAAATTTTGTTGTTTGTATTTTCGTCGCTTTAAACGTCACTATAAGGTCTATATCTTGTAGTGAAGCACAAACAATAATGAAGGCGAGTGCTCGGACATCTACTAAAGTGGAGTTCCCATCTTCAAATGCCTACTACCAATGCCCTTCTTGGGTCTTTCTTGCTTTGGTATCAATTTCCATTATCTTCTGAGAGATAGAGAATACCCTCTTTTCGACATCTCTCCTATGTAATAGGGGTGAGCAATTTTCCTATAGTTTTAGATGACAACTCCCCTAAGTTACTAACCTTTGTTTCTTATCTTAAGATCCCAATCTAGGATTTTAATTGGTCCGTTGGTAACCATTTTTCCATCTTAGAATTTTATCTGGGGTTCTAAGTTTATCCTAGGGTTTCCTTCCCTCAAGAAATTAGGAACTTGTGTTTACTCCTCTTGCAAGTCAAGTGTAAACTAAGTCTATTTACCATTCCAAAATAGTCACAAGCATCGGATGTAACTTGGCAAATAGTCACTCATCTTGTGGATATGACATTTGAGCTTTCTTGAGTTAGCTTCAAGATGTATCATAGTTTGAAAATGATATACCCAAGAATGTTTTGGATCCATCACGATTGGCTATTGGGGTAGGGACCAAAAAAGCATGTTGACTCTAAATAAAAATAAGGATGTAAGGGAAACTTGACCTATTTGCGATTAAATCTTAGCCTCACTCGTCTTATAAGGTTTCATTTACTAGACTAGCCCTTGTAGTTAAGTTTACCACTTCACATGCGCATCTTAAATCTACATTTTTAGATGCATTCCCTATTATGTGGTGCGATTGAGGCTATTCATGATGCCATGCAAATCTAGATGCAAGTCTTTCGCGAGTTGTCAATGCGATGCAAGATCCCCGTTCATAAAAATTCATTCTAGTGCATTTATGCAACTCGTAAGGCATGACCTAATTATTCAAACGCGAGTGTACATGCGTTCATTGTAAATGCGAGTTAATTCACTACAATGGTCTATGGGATGCAATTGACCTATATAGAATATTTATATACCCCGGCAATCTATGATGCATCTACAAAAGTTTGAACCTAATACTTGAGTTAATTTCTGCAATAACTTGTAGATACTTAATCTATTCTCGACAACTCATGGTTATTAAGCCCTATTCAATGATCCTTCAAAATATGCAAGTATCTCTATGCGAGGTATGACTTCTTCCTAATGATGCCCATGCTTAAATATTTGATTTCAATTTCTAAACACAGTAGTAGTACCTAGTTTTGGAGTGTTGAGTTAGCATTCACGCCTGATAACCCGTTTGTCTTGATGGTGACATCTTTGCCCGATTCGCTTTGGGGCCATTTCGTAAATGGAAAGTGACCTTCACTTCTCTCGAAGGACTCTTTGGTGCCGGAGTTCCCTACGCCTTGTCTTAAATTTTGTGATCTCCTTGTCTAGTTAAAGGCAATCAATGGAGTGGTTACACAACTCGTGATGGGGAGAGACGGTACTCGGGCCTTTGCCCAAGAAAGGATTTGTTCTTGAGCCTCCTCTCTCTCTCTCTCTCTCTCTCTCTCTCTCTCTCTCTCTCTCTCTCTCTCTCTCTCTCTCTCTCTATCCTTTATTACTACCTCTCCCTCTCCTTCTCTTCTACTCAAGATGGCAGCAAGGGGGGGAAGAAGAATAACGTGTTGGTGGTAAGGAAGGGGGAGATTCACAAACGAAGAAGGGTAATAGGAAGGGAGAAAAGGAAGGGAAGAATTATCGTCCCTCTTAGGGAGGGGGTTTTTATGAGGGTGAAGTGGTAATACTTGGGAAGGGGGGGGGGGATGCTATGATAGGGGGTCCTTAACTACACAAGACTCCCAGATTTTCCTACTGCCATGCGGCCTATTGAGGGAAAGGAAGGAATATTGGGGGGGTTGGAGATGGCACACGTGTGCCCCTACCCCATCGTAACTGTCATCCTACTATACATTTGTATCTCAACTTCTGTCACATCATCCCCTAGTCCCAGTATTAGTGCCCACTGCAACTCCTCTTTACCTAATAGTAATAGCTTCTCCCCTATCTCGACATGTAGTTTAACTCCCTCTCTCGACGTGTAGTTTAACTCCCTCTCCCTCTACCAACCGACATCGTTGAGGGGTGAGGCATGATTTTAAAAAAAAATGTTTTCATTTATTTATTAGAATTTGGTTAAACGAAGGGGGGGATGTAACGACGACCATGGTATGTAATAGGGGGTTCTTCATAATGGCAATGGCGACAAGATATTACATCCTTCCCCTCTTAAGTAATTGAGATGTCCTCATCTCGAAAGGAATTGGGGGTATTGTCAGTTGAAAGTACTCTCGTCAATCCATGTGGCATCCTCTTCTGGATAGTCCTTCCACTTGATGAGATACTATTTGAGGGTTCTACTCCTCAGTCTTTTTTCCCAAGTATCTAGGATTTTATCTGGCTAGAGCTCAAGGACTCCTTGGATTGGCATTACAACTTGTTCATCATTGAGTATATTGCTAGAATTGGATACATATTTCTTTAGTAGGCTAACATGGAATACATTGTGAACCTTTAGGTTCTCAAGGAGTTGGAGTTTGTAGGCACTGGGTCCTAGGCATTTGAGGATCTTGTAGAGTCCGCAATACCTTGGACTCAGTTTCTTAAATTCTCCCAGTCATAAGGAGCTCTTCTTTGGTTGTACTCGAATAAAAACCATATCCCCTTCTTTGAAGAGTCTCTCTTGTCTATTTAGATCCACATAGACTTTTTGCCTATCCTTGGCGGCTCTAATGTCTTGTCTAATGGCGTTGACCTTCTCATCCATCTCCTCAAGCATTTTCTTGGAAGCTTCTATCCTCAAGGTAGGATCTGAAAATTTCAATGGAGTACGGCAATCATGCCCATACAATGCTTGAAAATATGTCATTTTAATGCTTTGTTGATAGGAAGAATTATAAGCAAACTCTACTAATGTAGATATTGGATCTATTTCCTGGGTTCACAATAGCAATATGCCCTAAGAATGTCTTCAATGACTTGGTTGACTCTCCCTGTTTGGCCATCAGTTTGAGGGTGATAGGCTGTATTGAAACAAAGTTGAGTCCTAATGGCCTCGAATATCCCTTTCTAGAAATGAGATGTGAAGAGGGAATCGTGGTCACTAATGATCCTTCTAGGCAGTCCATGGAGTCTAAATATCTCCTTGATGAGCAATCTGGCAATATCTAAAGCTTTATAGTTTGTCTTGACTAGAATGAGGTGTGCAACCTTAGTGAGCATGTCTACTATAACCATAATTGAATTGTATCCTCCTTGAACTGAATGTAACCTGATAAAAAAGTCCATGATCATAAATTCCCACTTCATTTGGGAAATGTCAAGAGGTTGCAACTTCCCAGGTATCTTCACATGTTCTACCTTAATGTGCTGGCAAGATAAACATTCCATGACATATTTGAGCACATCTCCCTTAAGCCTTTCCGAATGGTAGCTCTTCTTGACCATGTTGAGGGTCTTGACATATCCGAGATGGCCTAAAAAGGGGGAGTCATGTGCTTCCTAGAGTATTCTCTGTTTGAGTTTCTTGCTTGAGGGTATGCACAATCTTGTCCTAAAATAGAAAAGTCCCTCATTGACTAAAATTTATTGATACTTGACCTTCAGTTTAGGGTATTGGTCCTTTTCCAACATTTCTATCATCATCTTCAGATATTCTAGGTCATGGCTACATTCCTCCTTTGCTAATTCAAGGATGGGGTTGCTAGGCATTGACAACATGGTTGCCAGTGATTCTACCACCGAGGGTTCTTGCATAATAAGAGAGTTAAGGAATGCTTTGCGACTTAAGGCATTGGCGACTACATTCTTTTTGCCAGGCCGACACCTAATCTCAAAGTCATATTCTTGCAAAACCTCAATCTAGCAACGTTACATCTTATAGAGGTCAGTCTAGGTGAAGATCCATTTAAGGCTCTTATGGTAATCCAATGGTGTTTGGATCACTGAAAATTGGCGGTTTGTCCCCCTTTCTATGGAGAGTAGCATGAATGGAAGCCCTCTCAATCTCAGTTTCCATAGACGGGTCTTCTTCTTCGTTAATTCCCTTAGTGGAGATATTGGAAGTTTTTGCCCTTATCATTACTACACGACTACGGCCATGGGTAGCTCTAGCTTGGCCTCTGAATTTTCCTTGACGACGCTCACCGCCAAGTTTGGGGCATTCCCTTTTGAAGTGCCCAGGTTAATTACACTGAAAACATTGTAGGCTTTGATCACTTCTTTGAGTGGGGACAAAGTCACTGATTGCATTTGCCCTCGGCTTCTTCCGTTGGCCTTGACTTTGTCCTTGTGTTCTCTTGAATTAAGCTTTCAACATTCCTAGATTATGGTCTTTATGAGACCAAGGTCTATTATTCCTGGGCTTGGGCTGGACCTCTTGGGCAATAGGTCCCACTCTTGTCAATGCATCTTGCAAATCCAAAGGACGCATTGATTCCATCCGAGTGTTCAATGTTGGGTTCATCCCATAACAAAACTTGGAGACTTGTTGGGGAATACCCATTGTCAGGGCGTATTTCAACAAGGAGACAAATCTTGAGTAGTATGCCTCCAGAGACAAGCCTAACTGTTTCAACTTGAAGAACTCATTCATCTTTTGAGTTCTGTATGTAGGTCACCTATATCTTCCCTACACTGCTTCCTTTAGTTTATCCCAAGTGATTGTGCTTTCAATGACTGCTTGGTCTATACACATTGCTTCCACCAAAGGCTAGCTTCACCACTGAGCTTGAGCTTGGCAATCATAGCCTGGTTTACAGGTGTTGTTCCTGCTGCATTGAAGTAATCCTCCATAGATTCAATCCATACTTTAGCATCAGCTTCAATAGAATTCCCTTTTCCGTTTGAGAAGAAACTTCTTCTCTTGTGCCTCTGACCGCTGGGCTTAGTGCGGAAACAAGACTCTTGTTTTGCACTTGGGCTTGTATCTAGTTTTGTATTAAAACCTTCGTGTTAAGATAACATTTACATATCTCTACACATCTTGAATCAATGCACAAATTATTTTTTTCACTAGTGCTGTGCAACAAATAAAATAAACACAAAATTATTATTTATCCATAAAGAAGAATAAGCTTCAAATACAATTATTTGGGAATAGATAGAGATTGGCTAGGATGATTTTCTTTCCAATAGATACATCAACGCCAGGTTAATAATTCCCTATTGGATTGAGCTACCTCAACACAATAGTAGTATGGATTTGGGGAATGGATTCTCAGGAAGCGGTAAGTCATGGAAAGTTTAGGAAATCCCCGTTTTTGATAGCCATGACGTTCGTTTCACCCCATTACTTTAATTCTTTATGCTAGCAAGACTTTGACCACCTCATCATAGATGTAGCGATTTTGTTGACAGATGATTTTTGGTATTGAGAAGTGCTTAAAAATAGCCAAAATTTCTGAATTATAGGGGAAAAATAGACTTTGTCAAAGTCAGCAACTGCAATTAGTACAATTTTAAATGGGAATGCCCAAAAGTGCTTTAAAGACCGGCGGGATGGCGGTTGGTGAATTTTCATAATTCTCTGGCATGTCAAATGAGACTCCAAGAGATGCCTGTCAGTGGGGAACTTTGAGACGGACGCCAAGAATTTTGAGATCGTAGTTTGGACGCCAGACGTGGAAATGGGAGTGCCCGAGAGGCAAAGGCCAAGGTGGCTAAGTGGAAATAGACTTGCGAGGTCCCAAAGGATGTGACCTTTGGGGGCTTCCTTTTGGGTCCCCAACCAAACTTGATTTTTGTTTGGGGGAGGGGGGGGGGGGGTTTCGGCCACTGATCAGGAAGAAGGTGCCATAGAGACCACGCCGATTTTTGTGGGAGAGGGGCTATGGTGGCTACAAACAACCCTCCCAAACTGATCTAATTTATAATCTACATTCTTCCTATGGTTCCTATCACTTGTCTCCGCTCCTCCATTTTGGCTACCCGGTTGCTAAGATACAAAATCAGTCTTTCTCTCTCCTCCCTCTCTCTCCCCTTAAGAGGCAGTTCATACCCATGAAGAAGATTGAAGATCGATTGAGGACCGCTTCTCCGGCATGGTACCATATCACTCCCAGATTGGTGGAGGGTTAGAGTTTGCTGTTCGAAGGTGGGATGAGCCTTGAATGAGGGCTGATTTGCAGTTCCACATCAGATTTTAAAACCCGCAAAGAAGAAAAAAATCAGTAAATTTATTTTACAAAGAAAAATTACTTGTTTTTTACATTTGATTAAGTCAATGTTGTTCTTATGGAGTGAAAAATGATACACATGTTGTTTACTATTTCTCTATGCTTGCATGAAGAAAAAATCAGAAAACATAAAGTCAAAATGCTAGAAATCATTTTTAAAAATCCGTAAAACACGATTTTTATGAGAAAAATGGATTTTTTTTGTGTTTTCAAGTGGGATAAACAAATACACATGGGATAAAATTCTAATAAAATCTGTGTTTCTATTGTTCTAAGAATCAAGAGCCATAGCTCTGAAAATATATCAAAATTTTATTGGAAAAAAAGAGAAAAATCTAGAAAAATGGAAGAAAATGAAAAAAAATATAATAAGTGGTTGTGGATGTATGGTGGGGCAAAGTCATGGGACCTGAAATGGACCGGCACTGGCTATAGCACTAGCCAAACCTCATGCTCACGACACACAAACACCCTTACGGCCTCCCGCACCAGGAGCGTCAATCTAATGCTAAAGGACAAACTGCCCTAAAGCTTAATTCATGCGTTTATAGTTTATAGTCCAACGGTTCCCTTAAGCTCCTCAAAGGGAGAACCCATACACATTGGCAACGCCACGATCACATACATATGGAGGCACTCAGTAAAAACACCACGGCCCCACTGCAGCTCTTCTACATCGCAGGGATTGGCCCCTTTGATGCATTGCTAAACATATAACACAAACGAACACAAACTCCTCTCTTTTATATTTCTCGTATTTTCGGGAGATATACCATGTGTCCTTACTTAACAGTCCCTTAGGAAACTATCCCTCTATCCTACAGCATGGGATAACCTTACACTCTCAATCGGGGGTCAATTTCCTAAGAAAACAATTGCTATGCAATCCATGAGATTTTCCTTTGATATCATGAACCATGCATAGTGCATAATGTGAATGGTTTAGTGCACAAACAAAAGTAAATCAGCATTGTGCATCGTGTGAAACCAATCTTTTCATGATTTCCATGCTAACGTTTATGTAATGAGAACATGCACCGAGCCTTACGCTCATGCTCCCTTTTTCTTTATTTTAAAACCACGTCCTATAGGCATGATGCAACACATAAATCAGATTTTAATTCATATTTTGACGCTCAACCTCCCCTCTCACCCTACCGTTTAATGTTTTGCATTCGTTGATAGGTGAAAGAGTCATTTTATGTGTATTTCTTTATAGAGAAAGCGATAAACACGGACAAAAACATATAAACGAGGGTAAACCGAGACCAACCTCGTGCTTTACCTTCATTATACATTGCACAAACACACATGTAATTTTCTGGAATTTTCCTTTTACCGTTTCCTAATTTTCTCCCATTTAAAACCCATTTTTCACCATTTTTTGGTATTTTTTCTCTATTTTCTTCAATAAAAAATTACTAGAAATTAAGATTGATTGTGGGCTGTGGCCCTTAGGTTTCTTGATAGAAAAATTTCAGGTTTTGTTGATATTATGTCTCATATCTCCCCTTTATTTTGCAAAAAACCCCAATTTTATCCCTTAAACGCATGTTTTACGAGTTTTATACTACTAATTTCAGCCATATCACTTATGATTTTCTAATTTTTAGAGCATATTTTGATCAAACTCATAGAAAACAACATTATGATGCATAATCAGCCCATGGGAACAATATTTCATCAACCAAATAGCATAAAACCTCATTTTTTCTTCATAAAAATTGAATTACCACTTAGGCTTCATGTCTCAGGATCTCGGTTTTGCTACGGGACTACAGGTCAGCCCTCATTCAATGTCCAGCACCTTCAAAATTAGAAATCTTCATGTTTTCATTGATCCGGAAGCAATCCGGTTCCAACCGGATAAGCTTTCCTTCACCATTCTTCATTTTCCTCTTGCACACAAGAACAGCCCCTTAGGGGAGAGAGAGGGAGGAGAGAGAAAGACTAGAATCGGAATTCTTCATTCAGGCCACCATTGGACGAGCGAAGGGCGGCAATAAGATCAGCAGACAGAGAGAAATCAAGGGCCAATGTCAATTGGGTGGGTTGCTTTGAGGCGGGCATCTCCATCCCCATGATTGGAGCGCAAAAATCGGTACAGTTTTCTCACTCCCTCCATGCTTCTCTCTCCATGATTTGCATGCCACATTTCATGTGGCATAAGTTGTCCAATGCCCAAAGGTCACCACCCCACTAGGGCAAAACAAGTCCACCTTTTCAAATCTTGCCCATTTGTTGGCCGTTTCCCCGAGTGCTGTAAATTTTTGGGCGTCTGGCTTGACATCCCGCATTGGCTCGCAACTCCTTACAACCCACATGGCAGTTTGAAAATTTATCAAAAATCAACAAGTGTCGCTCGGGCGCCTTTTAAGAGTCGTATCACACTTGGTGCTTAAAATCGTCCTAGCTAGAGCCACCGCCTTCGATGTTGAATATTTTTCCCCTAAATTTTGAATTTTTGGCAAATTTTAGGCACATCCCGAGCTCAAAACTTCGCTCTCATTGGCAACCACGGGATAGAGTGACTCAACCCGTTGAATCCCACAATAGATCTGCACAAAACAACCAAAGGAAGCATCAAGTTGATACAAAATAGAGACATACCAAAACACAGCACAGTGCTTACCCTACCCCTTGACAAAACCAAGGCATGACATCCATAAGGAGTAGGCCTGGCATAATTTGATAGAAGGTCTGAAGCTAGTCACTAAACCGACTACTCCAACATGGCCAAACTAAAAAGAACTATCAAAGAGATCGCCCTAAGTGGTGGTCTGAACTATCTACCTAACTAAGGACAACACAACCAGGAGCTCCTACTAGGCGAGGACTCCTATAGCCTGATCAAGAAGTATTTTCTTTCAGCATATTTCTTCTTTTAGGGTTTTATTTTCCCCATACTCGGGTATGTAAAAAGGAGGGAGCTGAGCGTAGTGACCCAAGGAGAACAGGGCATCGGCCTTAGGTCCTATCTCGGTACCCAAGAACCTACCAAGCCCTCGCAAGGCGACACTTAATCCTTTTCTGACGCTCACTTTTATTTTCGCTCCAACCTTCCTTACTTTCTTCTTCTCTAGCAAGACGCCACCCCTAGGAAGACAAGGCATTGGCTCTAGGTCTGACTCGTCCCTAGGAACCTACCAGACCCTCGCAAGGCAATGATCAACTACTTATAACTTTTCCTTTCTGTTCTTTTCTATTTTTATAGGGGGTTAGAACCCTTTTTTACACACCTTTGTATATATTTGTTGTCTTTAAGATATTTAGGGTTTATTTTCCCCTAGCATCATTATTTTTCTTCTAGCAGGCTTCTCTAACTGCCTCACAACTAACAAGAAATCCTAGAATGGCTGCCTAGCAGGCTTGCAAAACAGGGTCACTAGGACTCCCTTCTAAAACAGGTCTTTCGATGCCTAGCAATGTCTTTACAGGAGGCAACGACTACTCAGACCTCCCTCAGACATACCCAACCTAAACCTTGGACTTCATGCCTTGGACACCGATCCCCAACAAGAAAAGAAAATCCCCTACAAGTACACAGACACATATAGCATAAAACACGGTACTCATAAAGGAGAAATATCACCTGGATAGGGCCACGAGAAGCTTCCACGCAACAAAGGCTCCTTCCAAGCTCTTCTTCGAACCTATCTAGCACAAGACTAAAACAAGAAACCATTAACCGTACCTACACTAAACAGACAACTGGCCCTCTTGGCCTAATGAAATAAAGCACTTCACTACAAGCCCTCTTGGCCTAATGAAATAAAACATTCAAAACCTCGCAAAACGGGCCCTCTTGGCCTAATGAGATCAAACAGAATAGCACCTACACATCCCTTCCCAAAATAGTACAAATATACAATAATAGGCTCCTTTCCAAGGAGGAAAAACACAGAGCTCGCAGCCCTAAACTAAATGCATAAGGTTATGACCCATCCCTCCTGCATATATAGCAAGAGGCGTACGCATAACATGTTTTCTAATCAACCTATGGGTCCAGGATAATAACAGTAGATTGGTCTCGACTACTCTTTGCATTCACCCATATCAACCATCGTTTGCCATATATAGCATGCTTTGATAACATTCCCCACAAGCAACCGGGTCCTGTTTCATTGTTGATAACAATGTCCAAACTAGGACCACAGTTAAAGAAAATGTCTTCTTCATAAACAAGATTTGCCAGTGAATCCGCAAACTGATTCCAGTAACGTGGAATCAGCTCAAAAGATACTCTCTCAAACTCCTCAAGTAGGGTCATCGCAGTTCGATGATACATACAAAGAATGGGATTCCGCACTGTGTATGTCCCATCTAACTGATTCAGGATCAACTCGGAATCCCCTTTTACTAACAACCAATGAATACCACCTTGTTTGGCAATATGCAGTCCCACAATCAAGGCTTTATACTCCGCCATATTGTTAGTGAATCCTACCCTGAGATAAGCAGCTAACTTCATCGTAACTCTACGTTGGGGATCTCGGATTACTACTCCAACACTCCCTTTTTTATTAGGGCCCCTGGACGCTCCGTCAAAATATAGTGTATACGTCCACAATGGGTTTACACAGCCTGCCATCACAAACTCCTCTATTTGTAATTATGATAATCAAAATTCAACATGTTTAGAGGCTGAACTGGTGGCTCCATCCCACCTTCTTCATTGAACTCAACAGGGATACTTGTCAACAGTCGTAAGCAGTGATGGCAGAAGACTTTGATCTCCCACACAAAGGTTCCGTCTTCTTGCTCAATCACTTTGTATCCTTTGCTCCACCAGATAAGTTTCCCCTGATGGTATCTTTGCTCCAGATATGGGTGCTCCAAATAAGGAATTAACCGACCCATCAACCAACTTTAAGCTCTCGTGCAAGTCTCAAATCATCCCCAACATGGACGTGCAATGCATTTCTCCATATTAACATACTTAGAAATATTAAGGTTTAATATTATTAAGATTAACCTTATTTTTAAACTCTACTCCCTGCAGATCAGCTAATAGAGCCGTAGACCTATTTTTACCTATCCTAACAATCTTGTAGGGCCCATCCCATTTAGGTTCCAGCTTCCCTGGAAATAGCTCCCTATGCGCATCATAATATAGAACTAATTGCCCTTTTTTAAAGGTATACTTCTTCGCTCTAAGGTCATGCAACTGCTTCATCCGACGTTTGGCTACCTCCTGGTGTAATAAGCTCTGTAGTTTCAGCTCATCCAGGTGGGCTATGATCATGAAATGTTCAAAAAAGGGAATCCTCATCTCCCAAAGAGTGATTAATTGCAAACTGTATGGTTGGCAACTAGATTTCAAGGGATAACACACACTCTTCCCTATAAACTAATTTAAATGGAGTATGGTCGGTAGCTCGCTTGAACGTTGTATTGTATGCCCATATTGCCACATACAACTTCCTATCCCAATCTCGTTTCTTCTCAGAGACTATTTTAGACAAGATACCCACAAGCTGCTTATTAGTACTTTCGACTTGCCCATTTTCTTGCAGATTATAGGGGGTCATTTTATTATACTTGATTTCCCAAGCTTCAGTCAAGCTATTGATCACTTTGTTCAAAAAATGGGTTCCACGGTCCAACACTAATTCTTTCGATGGACCGAAACGGCAGATAATTTGCTCTAAAAGGAAACTTGCAGTCTCTTTTGCATTGTCCTGCCTCGTCGCCTGCGCTTCTAACCATTTTGTAAAATAATCAGTTGCTACTATAATGTACCTCTTTTGAGTAGTAGACGACGGGGTGATAGGACCCACAAAGTCAATGCCCCACTTCTCAAATGGAAGGATAGCCATGATAAGCGTAAGTGGGCGTTTTCTATTCTCTCGACTGTCATGTCTTTGACAGGTATCACATCTCTTAACATACTCAAAGGAATCTTAGAAATGGACGGCCACCAATATCCAGCTCTTAACGCTTTTTGCGCCATCAACCATCCAGTGAAGTACCCTCCACATGCAGAGTCATGGCGCTCTTCCAAGATGAAAGGAACCTCGTCATGCATCACACATCGGCGATAGATATCATCAACACCCTACTGATATAGTATTCCTGCGATCAAGGAAAACTTCAAAGCCTGTTGTTTGATTTTCCTCTTTTCAGACTTTGATAGAATATTCTGTAATAGCTGCATACCAAGATGGAATGGAAGCTATATCAATTTTAAACATTTCTTCAATATCACTTCCTTCAGCCAAAGTCTCTTTCGACTCCCCAAAATCCACAAGGCATTCCACAATCCCCTGCAACCTCAGTGGCTTACTCTTAATCTCATAATCGAACTCCTGCAAAGTGATTAACCACTTTGCCAAACGATCAGGCAGCTGTAGCTTGTTCATAAGCAATCTAAGCCCTTCCGCCTTCGTATAGAACACTACCTTCTCATAGAGGATGTAGTGCCTGAATTTCTTAGTCCCAAAGACCATCGCAAGGCACAACTTCTCCATGTAGGTGTAGTTAATCTCTGAAATGCCCAATTTTCGACTAGCAAAAGTTATCGGATAATACCACTTTTCCTCCCAGATTTGGACTAAACAGCAGCTGATACTATGCATGGTGGCTACTAAAAATATGTAAAATACATTGCCTCTTTTAGGTGCTTTTAAAATGGGTGCTTTTACTAGCTCCTATTTCACATCCTCGAAAGCTACCTTACAAGGGTCGCTCCATTCAAATAGACAACTAAAGGATAATAAATTCGTTAATGGCAACGTCCTTTCTGCCAAGGCATTTATTAACCTCCAATAGCACCCTATTGATTTCAGAAAGCTATGTACTTCTTTTGGAGTGCGTGGTGGACTCATAGCGACTATGACCTTGATCCTTTCAGGGTTAGTTGGGATCCCTACTGAACTGACCACATGACCTAGCAATAGCCCATAAGGCACTCCAAAGACACACTTCCGTGGGTTAAGAGCGATACAAAATTATCTGCAGTACTCAAAGCACTTTCTTAAAATAATCAACATCCTTTCCCTTACAAAGGCTGCCCCCAAGTCATCGATAAACACTTTCAACTCATCTGGGGAGATGTCACAAAAGGTCTTGTCTGTTGTTCATTGCCATGATCTAGGTGCATTGCACAAAGCAAAGGCCATCACATGGTACGCAAAAGCACCAAAGACAGCAATAAAAGTTGTTTTCAACTTGTCCTCTTCTACAATTGCCATCTGGTTGTATCCCGCAAAGAAATCCATGAATGAAAATATTTCCCTACCCGCTAATTGATCCAAAATCTGGTCAATAAATGGAAACGGGTAGTAATCCTTAACTGTTTGCTTATTCAGCTCTCTAAAATCCACACATAGTCGGATCTGGTTGTTTTTTTCTTCCTGATGACAACTGGTGAACACCATTCTGTGTGCTCAACAGGGAAGATTAAACCAGCTTTTCTTAACTTTTGTAACTCCTCAAACAGCCCGTCCCTCAATTCAAAAGGCATACACCTTACTTTCTGACGCACAGGACGATTTCCTTCTTTTACAGGAATAGTATGAATAGCTAGGCTGGGAGGAATGCCTCTCAGCTCATCATAACTCGAAGCAAATATATCGCGGAATTCTTGAATCAAGGACACATAGTCCTCCCTTTCTGCTGAACTGAGCATGGAACCTAATTTAATTGGCCGCAAATCATTCGGCGTGCCAAGGTCTAACTCAATCACATCCGCGTCTCTTATCCTATCTTGCGGCTCTATGGGCTCATTTAGAGTTATCTAATAAATATCCTCTGTAGTGGACCCCTCTTTAGATTCGTCTCACTGGATGATGTCTCACTACCAGATGGATCATCTGTTGTCTCTAATTCAGTAGAAGATAAGGGAGCTCTCTCACTTTGAGGAGACTCACGGTAAGCATCGACTATCACTCGATTAGCACCTCTACCTAGGACCACTCGATCGATGGGTATATCGACTTGACAGTCTATTTGTAAGATCCAAGGCCTCCCTAGCAAGACTCGATAGCTAGGACGTCTTGCAAAACTGATCACCCTAAATTCCAAGAAGCATTCTACACTTGCGACTGTAACATGGACCTTAGTAACGCAACCTTCTGGTTGTCTTAGACTATCATCAGCCATTCTAAGAAGGGTGGAGCTATCTTTTTGGATGCCTAGACCCAGCCTCTCCATCAACTCTGAACTCATGATATTAACGGAGGATCGAGTGTCTACAATAGCATGCTCTACTAATATTCTATCCACATAAGCTAGAACCCTAGGACAATTCTTTTCAGCATGATCAAACCAATCTTCCCCTACTCGTGCTATGCCCAAAGGTTCTACAATATACCCGATATGCAGGATCTTCTTGAATTCCTTTCGTACAACCTGGAGATAATTTGATCAACTATAGAAGGTTTACATCTGGTTTGACTTCACAAATAGAACTTGCTAAATCAAAATCATGATAGGTAGCCAAATCTCTCTTTTCTCGCCAAACCATTCTTTCTTTTGGTCTCGGGACCGGCTTTGGTGCTTCTTTTTTAGCCCTTGCCTTCTTTCTTGGCACTTCATCATCCTTCTTAGGATCAACTTTTTTGTCAACCGGCCTTAGAGGTCTACCTTCCATGCTAGGACTCTGGACTTGCGTCCCCTTATCCCCTTGCTTAGGGTTTCCCTCAACCGGTTTTTCCTTATCCTTGTCATCCTCTTTAGCCTTTTGGCCTCTTGTCACGGCTCTTAGGTTAGAGGTTTCAGCGTCATTAATGCGCACAACATTTGCAATATTTGTCTTGGTACATCATTTTGATGCATGTTATTTCCTCGCGCTCTATGATTAATAGGGCATGGCTGCTTACTCCCTTGTTGGAGGGAACTAATCTTACTCCAACAGGTAGCAGCTAAGTGGCCCGACTTCCCACAAATATCACATTTAGTATTTGGACAGTTTTTAGGAAAATGTTGTCCACCACACCA
This sequence comes from Lygodium microphyllum, assembly GCF_053477565.2. Lineage (NCBI taxonomy): Eukaryota > Viridiplantae > Streptophyta > Polypodiopsida > Schizaeales > Lygodiaceae > Lygodium > Lygodium microphyllum. The sequence goes on from NC_141141.1 coordinate 33,385,646, forward strand.
CTTACAGCTGAATCTAGAGGATCCACCCTCTTCAGGGCGTCACTCCCTATCAAATTCTGCTACTTCTTCAAGAAATTGACGTCAACAGCTATTTGCCGATATTGTTCGGAAATCATGTCGGTATAATGCTTCATTATATCCTTAACTTCCCCAAGGACATTAGATGCACTCGACTCATAGCTTTGATTGTCTACCCGTCGTTCCATTGGCCTAACAATCTGGTTTGGCATTGGTTGTTGACTCATAGGAACAATATTAGGGTTCAAAACTTGGCCTCCAACATTTGGTGGAGCCAACTGACTAGCCATAGGCATAGTCACACTGGGAGGAACTGGTAACAAAGGTACATTCTGAACCATGCTTCCTCTCCCATTAGGGTTAGTCATAGGCATCCCTTGACTCCCATTTGTCAATGGTAGATTGCCTCCAGGTACTAAACCCGCATTAACATTTATTCGAGAGGAGTAGGCCGTTTGTAATCGTGCTTCTACTCCCTCTGCCCACGTAATAGCGGTGTCTATATCAGCCAAAGCCACACTGCTCAATTGTACTTGAATATTAAAATCCAATCCTTGCAAGAAGTATTGCAATTGGGCAGCCGAAGGAATAGGAATGTAAGTTTGTAACTTACAAAATATTTCCTTAAGCTTCTTGGCATATGCTTTCACATTCTCATGGGGGTCTTTGCGTGTGACATTCAATACACGCAACCAATATTGGCCACCTCTTTCAAGGGCCTATTCTCCTCGGAAAGCTACATAAAATTGATCAATTGTGGTTATGGTTCTAGACTCTATGTTGTGATATCATACCGTACCCCCTCCTTTTAACGTCATATTAAAGAACATCATGAGATGCCACTCATCTTGGATGCGATAATTGAACATTAATCTTTGGAGTTCACAAATGTGAAATTTTGCATCCTCTTCAGCTAACCCATTGAAAATGGGCAAAGGAACTCCTAAAGCTGGAAAATCTGGTGTCCCTGTCTGCAGGAATTGCAATGGGTTGTGCCATGGTGACAATCGGATTAGCAATGGGAGTTTGAACTGACGGAATCACACCCCCACTTGAAGTGGGTAGACTTGGTGGAAGAGAGAAAGAAATTGCGCTTCCTCCCACACCTAACAGACTATGTGGAGTAGTTGGGTTACTAAGGCCACTACCTCTTATGCGTATTGGGCTACTCCTTTGAGGAGAATAATGACTTACGATCTCTAACCGCCGTCTAGCCCTCTCAGCACGTTCTTCTTTTTGTATTTCGGCTTGACGGTCCTTGTCATAGGACATAAATCAACTTTTTGGTCCCTAGAAACCCTAGATTCGAGAACCACCACTTGTTGGCGGCTCCCAACAGACACACCACTGATGGGACCTGAAATGGGCCGGCACTGGCTATAGCACTAGCCGAACCTCATGCTCACGACACACAAACACCCTCACGGCCTCCCGGACCAGGAGTGTCAATCTAATGCTAAAGGACAAACTGCCCTAAAGCTTAATTCATGCGTTTATAGTTTATAGTCCAACGGTTCCCTTAAGCTCCTCAAAGGGAGAACCCATACACATTGGCAATGCCATGATCACATACATATGGAGGCAACCTCTCGGTAAAAACACCGCGGCCCCACTGCAGCTCTTCTACATCGCAGGGATTGGCCCCTTTGATGCACGGCTAAACATATAACACAAACGAACACAAACTCCTCTCTTTTATATTTCTCGTATTTTTGGGAGATATACCATGTGTCCTTACTTAACAGTCCCTTAGGAAAATAACCCTCTATCCTACAGCATGGGATAACCTTACACTCTCAATCGGGGGTCAATTTCCTAAGAAAACAATTGCTATGCAATCCATGAGATTTTCCTTTGATATCATGAACCATGCATAGTGCATAATGTGAATGGTTTAGTGCACAAACAAAAGAAAATCAGCATTGTGCATCGTGCGAAACCAATCTTTTCATGATATCCATGCTAACGTTTATGTAATGAGAACATGCACCGAGCATTACGCTCATGCTGCCTTTTCCTTTATTTTAAAACCACATCCTATAGGCATGATGCAACACATAAATCAGATTTTAATTCATATTTTGATGCTCAACCTCCCCTCTCACCCTACCGTTTAATGTTTTGCATTCGTTGATAGGTGAAAGAGTCATTTTATGTGTATTTCTTTATAGAGAAAGCGATAAACACGGACGGAAACATATAAACAAGGGTAAACCGAGACCAACCTCATGCTCTACCTTCATTATACATTGCACAAACACACATGTAATTTTTTAGAATTTTCCTTTTACCGTTTCCTAATTTTCTCCCATTTAAAACCCATTTTTCACCATTTTTTGGTATTTTTTCTCTATTTTCTTCAATCAAAAAATTACTAGAAATTAAGATTGATTGTGGGTTGTGGCCCTTAGGTTTCTTGACAGAAAAATTTCAAGTTTTGTTGATATTATGTCTCATATCTCCCCTTTATTTTGTAAAAAATTCCCATTTTACCCCTTAAACGTGTGTTTTATGGGGCTTATACTACTAATTTCAGCCATATCACTTATGATTTTTTGATTTTCAGAGCATATACTGATCAAACTCATAGCAAACAACATTATGATGCATAATCAGCCCATGGGAACAATATTTCATCAACCAAATAGCATAAAAACTCATTTTTTCTTCATAAAAATTGAAATACCGCTTAGGCTTCATGTCTCGGGATTTTGGTTTTGCTACGAGACTGCAGATCAGCCCTCATTCAATGTCCAGCACCTTCAAAATCAGTAATCTTCATGTCTTCACTAATCTGGAAGCAATCCGGTTCCAACCGGACAAGCTTTCCTTCACCATTCTTCATTTTTCTCTTGCACACAAGAACAACCCCTTAGGGGAGAGAGAGGGAGGAGAGAGAAAGACTAGAATTGGAATTCTTCATTCACGCCACCATTGGACGAGCGAAGGGCGGCGATAAGATCAGCAGACAGAGGGAAATCAAGGGCCAATGTCAATTGGGTGGGTTGCTTTGAGGCTGGCATCTCCATCCCCATGATTGGAGCGCAAAAATCGGCGCAGTTTTCTCACTCTCCCTCCATGCTTCTCTCTCCATGATTTGCATGCCACATTTCATGTGGCATAAGTTGTCCAATGCCCAAAGGTCACCACTCCACTTGGCCAAAACAAGTCCACCTTTTCAAATCTTGCCCATTTGTTGGCCATTTCCATGTCTGGGCTTCGATTCGAGTGCTGTAAATTTTCTGGGTGTCCGGCTTGACATCCCGCATTGGCTGGCAACTCCTGACAACCCGCACGGTATTCTAAAAAATTATCAAAAATCAACAAGTGTCGCTCGGGCGCCTTTTAAGAGTCGTATCACACTTGGTGCTTAAAATCGTCCTAGCTGGAGCCGCCGCCTTTGATGTTGAATATTTTTCCCCTAAATTCTGGATTTTTTGGCAAATTTTAGGCACATCCCAAGCTCAAAACTCCGCTCTCACAAAGCATGAGGTTTGGCCTCAATTTTCCTTATCTTTTTGTCACAATGTGTGATTTATTGCTCTTTATATACTAAACCATGACAAAACAACCTCTATACACCTATGCAACGAAGCAAAACTTAAATGGTGAGGGGGAGTAGGACTTCGTACAATACTTTGAGGGTTGAAATAATACAAATTATGATTGGTTTTTTCTATGCATAGCATTTAGGAAATGGCATATTTGGAAATAAGGGATCTAGTAGCACAAGGTTCGCCTTGGAGCTAGATTCTTGCAACGAAGCATATACGTATTAGTTGGAATTCATGAAAAGAATGTTTTCGTACTAGCACATAGACTGATTTGGAAACATAATTGTTTATGCACAATGAGGCATCCACTATTGCATTGATCATATGTGTGGTAACAACTCTTGGAAATGCATAGCAATTGTTTGAATTATAGTTGACCCACGTTGGAGAGGGTGAGATTTCCCTTGCCATAGGTTAGCCATTCATTTTTGGGGGAAAGTATTGGTGAGGAAACATGTATCTCCTGGATCTCGCTGAAAAAAGAGGGGAATCTTGTGCGAATGTGTTTATATGTAGAAGCAGCGCATCGAGGGGCCAATCCCCAAGATGTAGGAGAGCTGCAGAGCAAGGCCACGGCAATCAGTTGATGGGGTGATTCCTATGTTTGTGATATGTGGCACTTATTGCCAATATGTGTGGGATACCCCTTTGAGGGATTTTGGAAAAGGTGCCGTTAGACTCTTATCGAGCTACAAATGCAATATTAGAAGTATCTAGTGTGCATTTAGTTATTAAAGATGCTCTTGGACTGCAAGGCTCTGTGGTGGAGGTATCTGTTGTATGCACAAGGGTCTGACAAGTGCCATAGCCACTGCCAGCCCATTTTTAGTCCCATCAATGGTGTATCTACCGGGAGCCGCCTCAAAGTGGTGGTTTCCAAATCTAGGGTCTTTTGGGACCTACTTGTTAGTTGATGTCCTTTAAAGAGATCTATCAAGCTGAACTCCAAAAACAGGAGAGAGCCGACAGGGCTAGATAGAGGGCCGAAATCAATAGGTGTTATTCTCCTAAAAGGAGTAGTCATGAACCTATTCAAGGGTAGGGTCTTAGTAACCTTAGCCTAAATCAAATTTTATCAGGAGACGGAAGTTCTAGTGCTTCCCCCATCCCAATTAATATGTCCACTTTGAGTGGTGTGAGAGCTTTGCCTGTCCCGATTCCATTAGCAAATCCAATTATTGCCATGGCACAACCTATCGCAATTCCTGCGGGAATGGCAGATTTTCTAGCCTTAGGTTTCCCCCTACCCATTTTTAATGGGTTAGTGGAAGAGGATGGGGAGCTTCATATAAGGGAGTTCCAAAAGCTAATGTTTAACTACCACATCCAAGAGAAGGGCATCTAATGATGTTCTTCAACATGAACCTGAAGGAAAGGGCAGCTATATGGTATCATGGCCTTGAGATCGGAACCATAACCACCGTGGACTTATTTTATGAAGCCTTCCGAAGGGAGTTCGCCCCTGAGAGAGGTGGCCAATATTGGTTGTGCATGTTGAATTTGACATGCCAAGAACCACATGAAGATATACAAGTGTATGCCAAGAAGATCAAATAGGTTTTCTATAAATTTGATGCCTCTATCCCTATCCCACCTACTGCCCAATTGCAATACTTCTTGCATGGTCTTGATTTTAACATCCAGGTGCACCTGAGTAGTGTAACCTTGGCAGATATAAAAATTACCATTAGATGAGTGCAATAAATAGAATCCCGATTGCAGTGGCCTATGCTTCTTGAATCAATCCCAATATGGGCCTAGTGCCGTGAAATAATTCGCAATTGATCAATGGCAGTGGAAGCCAAGGGATAGGGATGGCCCACCCTAATGGGAGAGGGAACGTGGTACCTAATGTGCCTTTATTGCCAGCTCTACCTAGTGTGACTATGCCTATGGCTAGTCATATGCCTCCAAATGTGGGAGGCTAAGCAGCGAACCCTAACATCATTCCTCTGGGTCAGCAACCAATGGAACCAATGCCTAATCAAATTGTGCGGCCAAGGGACCGGCCAAGAGCCAAGGGCCGACGATTAGATGATCAGGGCTATGAGTTGAGTTTGTCAAATGTCCTTAGGAAAGTCAAGTCCATGATGAAGCAGTACATGGATATGATCTCTGAACAATATTAGAAAATAGCCATTGATGTTAATTTCTTAAAGAAACAACAGAATCTCATAGGGAGTTGATGACCCGAAGAGGGTGCACCCTCTAGATTCAGCCGCAAATGGTGTGGTGGGCAACATTATCCACGTAATTGCTCAAATGTCAAGTCCAACATTTGTGGAAAGTCCGGTCATTTAGCAGCTACCTGTTGGAGCAAGATCAGTTCTCTCCAGCAACGTAGTCGGCAACCAAGGCCTGTTAATAATCATGCGCAAGGAAACAATTTTGAACAGGATGATGATGGGCCGAAACAAATACTCCAAAGGGGTAAGGCTACTATCAAAGAACTGCCAGGTAGTAGTGGGGTGAGCCTCATCGAGGCTGTGCAAGTTAATGGCACTGAAGCTTCTAGCCTAAGTGCTGTAACAAGAGACCAAAAACATAGAGAAGGAGACAAAGATAATGTAAAACCTATCGACAAAAACCCTAGGCAGGATGATGAAGGAACACAAGTTCTAAATCCTGACAAGGAAGGGGAACCTCTGAAGCCAGTAGAGAGTAAGGCTGGCGCCAAGAGAGATAAAGAGGTATCGAAAAAGAAGGTGAGAGTTAAAAAAGAGGCAATAAAGCTGGTTCAGCGTCCTAAAGAGCGGATGGTTTGGCACAAGAAGTGAGCTTTAACAAATTATCACGATTTTGATTTAGCTAGCTCCCTTTGTGATGTTAAACCAAATGTGAATCTCTTACAGCTAATCAAGCTGTTGCTAGGAGTATGTAAAGAATTTAAAAATATTTTGCGTATAGGTTATATTGTAGAAACCTTGGGAATAGCATAGGTAGGGGATGACTGGTTTGAACATGTCAAAACTCCCCAAGGGTTGTAGCCTATGTTGATGGGATTCTAATGGATAATGCTATCATCAACACAGGATCCTTGGTTAATATTATGAGTTCTGAATTGATGGAGAGGTTGGGTCTTGCGATTCAAAAAGATGCCTCCACAATCCATAGAATGGCTGACGATAGTCTGAGACAGCCAGAGGGCTGCATTACTAAAGTCCACGTGATAGTTGCAAACATAGAATGCATGTTGGACTTTAGGCCTTGGATTTTGCAAGAAAAATGTCAAGTAGATATACTCGTTGCCAGATTGATATTTGGCATAGGTTCTAGACGTGTGGTAGTCGATGCATATTCTGAATTACCTCAAAGTGAGCGAGCTTCCCTGTCTTCTACCGAGTTAGATACAATGGAAGATGTGTCTACAAGTGAGACGTCATCGAGGACTGACGAATCCAAAGAGGGATCGACCATAGAAGATGTCTATCAAGTAACACTGAATGAGCAATTAGAAGCTCAAGATAGAATAAGGGACACAAATGTTATCGAGCTAGACCTCAGTACGCTAGACGATGAGCGGCCAATAATGCTAGGGTCCATGCTTAGTGTGGAGGAACGGGAGGATTATGTCACTCTGATCCAAGAGTTCTGAGATATTTTTGCTTGGAGTTACGATGAACTTAGGGGCATTCCTCCCAGCCTCACTGTCCATACAATTTTGTTGAAGGAAAGAAGCTGTCCCGTGTGACAGAAAGTCAGGCGTATACTGTTTGAGCTGTGAGATGGACTGTTCGAGGAGTTACAGAAATTACAAAAAGCGGGCTTGATCTTCCCCGTGCAGCACACTAAATGGTGTTCACCAATTGTGATGAGGAAGAAGAAAAATAATTAGATCCGGCTATGTGTGGACTTTTGAGAGTTGAACAAGCAAACAGTTAAGGATTACTACCCATTGCCCTTTATCGACCAGATTCTAGATCAATTGGTGGGTAGGGAGATATATTTCTTCATAGATTGTTTTGTAGGCTATAATGAGATGGAAATCACAAAAGAGGATAAGCTCAAAATGACGTTCATAACTATCTTTGGGACCTTTGCGTATCATGTGATGGCATTTGGTCTATGCAATGCACCTCGTTCTTGGCAACAAACTGCCAATAAGACCTTTGGTGACATTTTCACTGAGGTGCTAAAGGTATTTATTGAAGATTTAGGGGCAACCACTGTGAGACAAAGGTAGTAGATTATTTTACGAATTTTTTTTGAGTGATATAGACAATTTTGCATAGCTCTGAATCCGAGGAAGTGTGTTTTTGGCATACCTTATGGGCTCCTGCTGGGCCATGTAGTTAGCTCGGTAGGGATTGCGATGCATCCTGAAAAGATCAAAGCTATAGTCACCATGAGTCCTCCACGCACCCCCAAAGAAGTCCAAAGCTTTCTGTCATCAGTTGGATATTATCAACAGTTCATAAGCACTTTGGTAGAAAGAACATTGCCATTGACAAATCTGTTATCCTTCAATTTTTTGTTTATGTGGAGTGACCCTTGTAAGGTGGCTTTCGAGGATGTAAAGCAGGAACTCGTAAGAGAACCTGTGCTGAAAGCACTGAAGAGGGGTGGAATTTTTTATATCTTTTCAGAGCTACCATGCATAGCATTAGTTGCTGTTTAGCGTAGATGTGGGAAGAGAAGTGGTATCACTCGATTGCTTTTGCTAGTCAGAAGTTGAGTGTATCCAAAATTAATTATACTTATATGGAAAATTTGTGCCTTGCGATGGTCTTTGTGACTAAAAAGTTTAGGCACTATATTCTTTATGAGAAGGTAGTTTTTTATACGAAGGTGGAAGGGCTTCGATTGTTGTTGAATAAGTTACAGCCGCTTAATTGTTTAGCAAAATGGTTAATCACTTTGCAAGAGTTTGATTACGAGATTAAGAGCAAGCCCCCAAAGCTTCAAGGCATTGTAGAGTGTCTTGTGGATTTTGAAAGGCCAAAAGAGGTCTGGGTCAAAGGGAGTGACATGGAAACATTGTTTAAGATTGATACGGTGTCTATTCCCTCTTGGTATGTTGCTATAACACACTATCTATCTACAAGAGAGATTTGAGCTACTTTATCAAAATCTGAGAAGAGGAAAATTAAGTAGCAGGCATTGAAATTCTTGTTGATCACAATAACACTATATCGGCAAGGTGTTGATGATATCTATCGCCGATGTGTAATGCTTGACGAGGTCCCTTTCATCTTAGAAGAGTGCCATGACTCTGCTTGCGGAGGTCATTTCGCTAGGTGATGAATGAAGCCGTCAGTTCATCATCTCAACTTGTTGAATTTTGACTATCATAATTACGAATAGGGGATTTCTTGATGGCTGGTTGTGTAAACCCATTGTGGATGTACACATTATATTTTGATGGAGCATCCAGGGGCCCTAATAAAAAAGGGAGTGTTGGTGTGGTTATCCGAGATCCCTGATGCAGAGTTACAATGAAATTAGTTATTTATCTCGGGGTAGGATTCACTAACAACATGGTGGAGTATAAAGCCTTGATTATGGGGCTGAATATTGCCAAGAAAGGTGGTATCCAGTGGTTGTTGGTAAAAGGGGATTCCCAGCTGATCTTAAATCAATTCAATGAGACATATACAGTCCGGAATCCTATCCTTTGTATGTATCATTGAACTGCTATAACCCTACTTGATGAACTTGAGAGCGTATATCTTCAGCTGATTCCCCGTTATTGGAATCAGTTTGCAGATTCACTAGCCAATTTTGCTTATGAGGAGGACCTCTTCTTCAACTATGGTCCTAGTCTGGATGTTGTTATTGATAATGAGACAGGACCTGGTCGTTTGTGGGGAATGTTATCATACCACACGTTATATAGCAGGCGATGGTTGATATGGGTAACGTGAAGAGCAGCCGAGACCCATCTACCACTATTATCCTAGACCCATAGATTGGTCAGATGACATATTATGCGTATGCCTCTTGCTGTATATGCAGGAGATATGGGTCGTAACTTGATACATCTAGTTTAGGGCTGAGAGCCCTATTTTCCCCTTGGAATAGAGCGTATTTTTGTATATCTGCCTTCTTCCAAGGAGGGATCTATATGAGCTGGTTTGCATGATTTCTTTAGGCCAAGAGGGCCAGTTGCTTGGAGGTTTTAATGATCGATTTCTTTAGGCCAAGAGGGCCATTGAGTTTTGTAGTTTAATGTTTGATTTCTTTTGGGCCAAGCGGGCCAGTTAGTTTTGTCACATCATGTTTGATTCCTTTAGGCCAAGAGGACCAATTAGGTTGCAGTAAAATGTGCTATTTCTTTAGGCCAAGAGGGCCCTATGTCTGTTTCGTGCACGTACGTTTAATGGTTTGTTGTTTTAGTGATTCCATCATACAGGTTGATGAAGTCACTGGAGGGAGCCTTCACTGCGCAACAGGAGCTTCTTGTGGCCATTCCAGGTGGTTTCATCCCCTTTCCGAGTCTTTGCCCTTAAGTAATTAATGATATATATGCTTGTGAGGGTTACTTTCTTTTGGTTGTTGGGGATCAACGATCTAGACATGAAGTCCCAAGTTTAGGTTATGTATGTCCATGGGAGGTCTAAGTAGTCATTGCCTCCTATAAAGGCATTTTTCAGGTGGTGAAAGACCTTTTTTTTAAGGAGGTTCTAGTGACCCTGTTCTGCTAACCTGCTAGGCGACTATTCTAGGAGTTTCTATTAGTTGTGATGCAATTAGAGAAGCCTACTAAAAACACCTAACACCTGAAAGGGAAAATCCTAAATATTTGAAAGACAATATATGAATATACAGAGGTGTGTAAAAAGGGGTTCTAACCCCTAAAACCATAAAATAGAAAAGAAAGAAAAATCCTTGTGTAATTTTTTATCGCCTTGCGAAGGCTTGGTAGGTTCCTGGGGACGCGTTAGACCCAGGGCCGATGCCTTGTCTTCCTAGGGGTGGTATCTAGCTAGAAAAATAAAAATAACAAAAGGTTGGAGTGAAAATAAAAGTGTTAGAAAAGGATTAAGTGTCTCCTCGCGAGGGTTTGGTAGGTTCTTGGGCACCGAGACAGGACTTGAGGCCGATGCCTTGTTCTCCTTGGGTCAGTATGCTCAGCTCCCTCCTTTTTACACACCCGAGTATGGAAAATAAGAGGCTAAAGCAGCAATGTGCTAAAAGATAATATTTGTTGATCGGGCTATAGGAATCCTCGCCTAGTAGGAGCTCCTAGTTGAGTTGTCCTTAGTTAGGTAGGTAGTTCAGACCACCACTTAGGATGCCCTCTTTGATAGTTCTTTTTAGCTTGGTTGTGTTGGAACAGTTGGTTAGTGACTTGCTTTAGGCTTTCTGTCAAATTATGCTAGGCCTACTCCTCGTGGATTTCATGCCTTGGCTTTGTCAAGGGGTAGGGTGAGAGCTGTGATGTGTTTTGATGCGTATCTCTTTTGTATCATCTTGATGCTCTTTATAATTGTGTATGTGCAGATCTATTCGTGGGATTCAACAGGCTGAGTCGCCCTATCCCGTGGTCACCAATGACAGATGATTTTTTACACTGAGAAGTGCTCAAAATAGCCAAAATTTCCAAATTTGAGGGGCAAAATAGACTTCGTTGAAGGTGGCAGCTGCAATCAGTACGATTTTAAGCGGCAATGCCCAAAAGTCCTTTAAAGACCCACAGGACGGTGGTTGCTGAATTTTAATAAATTTTTGGCATATCAAATGAGACTCCAGTAGATACCTGGAAGTGGGGAACTTCGAGACGGATGCTCAAGAATTTTGAGATCGTAATTTGGATGCCAGACATGGAAATGGGAGTGCCTGAGAGGCAAAGGCCAAAGTGGCCAAGTGGAAATAGACTTGAGAGGTCCCAAAGGATGTTACCTTTGGGGGCTCTGTTTGGGGCCTCCAACCAAACTTGATTTTTGTGGGGGGGGAGGGGGGGCATTGTTTTCGGCCGCTAATCAGGAAGAAGGCGCCATGAAGACCACGCCGATTTTTGTGGGAGAGGGGCTATGGTGGCTGCAAACAACCTCCCCAATTGATCTAATGCATGATATACATTCTTCCTACACTTCCTATCTCTTGTCTCCGCTCCTCCATTGGTTTCCGAGTTGCTAAGATACAAAATCAATCTTTATGTCTCCTCCCTCTCTCTCCCCTTAAGAGGTAGTTCATGCCCATGAAGATTGAAGATCAATTGAGGACCACTTCTTCGGCATGGTCCCAGATCACTCTCGGATTGGTGGAGGGCTAGAGTTTGTTGTTCGGAGGTGGGCTGAGCCTTGAATGAGGGCTGAACTACAGTCCCGCATCAAATTTTAAAACCCGCAAAGAAGGAAAAAATCGGTAATTCTATTTTACAAAGAAAAATTGCTTGTTTTTTACATTTGATTGAGCCAATGTTGTTCTTATGGAGTGAAAAATGATAGACATGTTGTTTACTATTTTTTCTATGCTTGCATGATGAAAAAATCAAAAAATAAAAAGTCAAAATGCTAGAAATCATTTTTATAAACCCGTAAAACACGGTTTTTATGAGAAAAATGGGTTTTTTTTTGTGTTTTCGAGTGGGATAAACCAATATACATGGGATAAAATGCTGATAAAATCTCTATTTTTGTTGTTTTAAGAATCAAGAGCCATAGCTCTAAAAATATATCAAATTTTAATTGGAAAAATAGAGAAAAATGGGAGCAAATAAGAGGAAAAATAGGAATATACCTTTAAAAAATACGAAAAAATATAATAAGTGATTGTGGATGTATGGTGGGACAAAGCATGATGTTTGGACTCATTTTTCCCTATCTTTTTGTCACAGTGTGTGTTTTATTGCTCTTTATATATTAAACCATGACAAAACAACCTCTGTACACCTATGCAACAAAGCAAAACTTAAACGGTGAGGGGGAGTAGGATTTCGTACAACACTTTGAGGGCTGAAATAATACAAAATTTGATTGGTTTTTGCTATGAATAGCATTTCGGAAACGACCTATTTGAAAATAAGGGATCTACTAGCACAAGGTTCGCCTTGGTGCTAGATTCTTGCAATGAAGCATATACGTATTAGTTGGAATTCATGAAAAGAATGTTTTCGTACTAGCACATAGGCTGATTTCGAAACATAACTATTTGTGCACAATGAGACATCCACTATTGCATTGATCATACATGTGGTATCAACTCCTAGAAATGCATAGCAATTGTTTGAATTATAGTTGACCCACGTTTGAGAGGGTGAGATTTGCCTTGTTGTAGGTTAGCCGTTCATTTCTGGGGGAAAGTATTGGTGAGGAAACATGGTATCTCTTGGATTTCACTGAAAAAAGAGGGGAGTCTTGTGCGAATGTGTTTATATGTAAAAGCAGCACATAGGGGCCAACCCTCAAGATGTAGGAGAGATACAACGGGGCCACCGCAATCAGTCGATGAATGATTCCTATGTCTGTGATACGTGGCACTTATTGCCAATATGTGGGGGATACACTTTTGAGGGATTTTGGGGAAGGTGTCGTTGGACTCTTATCCAGCTACAAATGCAATATTAGAAGTATCTAGTGTGCATTTAGTTATTACAGATGCTCATGGCCATAGCTAGTGTTGGCTCATTTTTGGTCCCATCATCTGTTCTCCTTGCCGGCATCCAATGTGTAGGATGGAATTTACACGAGCCTCATGGAAGATCAATAATTTGATCATCTTCAAGTCTTCCAATTATTTTAGCCTCTTCAGGTTGTTTTGAAGATAGGCGAGTTGGTTGGAATCTATATAGCAATATCCCGCGTTCCAAGTCCAATGCCTTTCCACATACAGCGGTGAAGGGTTGTGGAGTCGATGCAAGATCCCCATCATGTCGGATCGTGGGCAATAACATCAAGAGTTCATAGCCATCTTGAACATGATATGAAATACGAGGAACCTACTCCATGCCTCATAAGTCTGGAAGTGGCAACAATTCACAAGTGAGTGAAGAGAAAAAATAATTATTTCCTAGTGAAAACGTCACTTCACTCTCCCCAATTTATTCATATCTAGATTGTTTTATTCATTGGTTTGCTCTGATACCAAATGTAACGTGCCCACCTATCGGCTGTCCAAGCACGTTTTAGCGGTCCATCAAGAAATGAATCTAAACATCACCACCCGGCACTCCCATGGAATGTTTGAGGGTTTGTTGCCTAGGGTTTTACAAGTCCTCCTCGCAACAAAATGTTGGCGGCTGAACTCAGTGGGATCGATATGAAATTGGGGTTCCTAGTTACTGAGGTCTCCTAACAGCATTCTAGCATCGGATCTTGGAAATCCTACTTTAAAAAGAGATACCAAAGCCAAACCAGATCCATTCCATACTTGGTTCAAAGAGAATGGGAAATGAGAGGGATGCACCACACAACCTCTTTGCCAATAGGGCATAGTCCCATTTCGATCCCCTTAAACAGCATGAATCGGGTTCTAACCTAATATTACCTAAAAGTTGAACGACTATAGAACGTTGTGAAAAGCCTCCCAATTCTCTGGGACCACCCTTCCATAGGATAGACCCATTAGGGGTTCCGCCCACCCGCTTCCCTCAATGGGCATTCTTTAGTTATGTAATTAGGTCCTATCACATTTATATGTGAAATTTTAGTATCAACTTCCTTAATTAAGCCTTTTAGGGAACATGGTTCATTCGCGTAACTTATGGCACAGACACAAAAACAGTTCAGACAAGTTCCTTGGAATTAAACCTTATATTATCATCTTAACTGAAATACAAGTCTTGTCCAAAAGGACATATCCCATAATCCGTGAGGATGTGTCTTATTTCTTCCAAGTTTTTGCCCTTGTACTAGTAACAAGGCCTCAAGAATCTATCTCGAGTCACGTAGATCATTTGAGTAGGACCCGAAGGCAGGGAGTTCATAGCCAAAGTCCCCCCTTGACATCTAAGTGTCTGTAACATGCCCGTGTATCGGCTATCCAAGCACGTTTTAGCAGTTCATCAAGAAATGAGTCTAAGCGTTGCTGCTCGGCACTCCCATGGAATGTTTTGGGGTTTGTTGCTTAGGGTTTCCTGAGTCTGCCTCACAACGGAACATTCACTGGCCCGAACCCACTAGGATCGACCTAAATTTTGGGTTTCTAGTTGTCAAGATCTCCTGACAACATTCTAGCATCGGGTTTTGGGCATTCTACTTTACGCAGAGATACCCAATCCGAAGCAGATCCATACTGCACTTGATTCAAATAGAATGGGAAACGAAAGGGATGTGTTGCTCAACTTCTCTGCCCATAGGGCATAATCCCATTCTAGCTCCCTAAAACGGCATGAATCAGGTTCTAACTTAACAAAACCTAAAGTCGAATGGTGATCAATCCATGTGCGAAGCCTCCCAGTTCTTTGGGACCACCCAACCATAGGACGGACCCGTCGGGGATTCCGCCCACCTACTTCCCTTGATAGCTTTAGTTTTCTAATTAGGTTCTGTCACATTTATGTGCAACATTTAAAATCAGCTTCATTAATTAAGCCTTTTAGGAAACATGGTTTGTTCGCGTAACTTATAGCACAAACACAAAAACAAAATAAGCAATCCTTTGACAAACAATTTCCTTAACTTATCTTCAAGTTAATCTTTGTCTCCTGCCCATACAAAAGAATTATATATCCCTTCTGTCCAACAAAAGTACCTGGTCCAAATCACACGGCACCAAAATTTCCATCCTTTATCTAGAATAGGATCTTCCAACGCCTCCAGACATTGGGTTCATGGCAATCTACAACTCCATTTCAGACTCGGCAAGGGGTGTCCAGAGCTCCACTGACCCCAAGCAACCTAGGAGTGAGACACACTTTCCGAAACTGGCCTTTTCACCACTCGACCTTCTGCCCATGAATTGAGCAGTGCCCTCTTGGGGTAATCTATGGTGCGATCTTGGAGATGATCCACCCGTGCAAATATCCTTCCTTAATTAACAAATTAAGAATCAAGCATAATCAAGGCAGTCCTAATATCATCTTCTAGGAAAACATCCCTTTATTCCCATGGCAACTTGTCATTATAGAACCATGCCATGCATTTGCCATCAACACAAGCCTTGGAATATCTATCCAAATCACAATACAACAATCAATTGATTGAAAGAAAAACATTTAGGGTGCTATTCAATCAACCAAAAAAACTAATTGTATTTTTCCCAAACAATACAAGAATAGGCGCGATAATAATCCCATCGCATATTCGCTCTCCCCCTTGGGATCAAAGAGCGATTCTATGCAAAATTTTCTTAATACTTGTATGCACAATTATTAATGTCATTCTTTTTATGATTATGATATTCATAACCCCTAACCGATTTCTCTATCAACGAATAAGCCATACCTAACTAAGTGCAATTAACTTCCCTTGATACATGGATTTTGCAAATTCCATCTTTCAAATATGTGAGAAGTAGCCTATCCCTTCCTATGATCTATTCTTGTCCATCATAGTATGGAGCCTAATGTATCTCATGCAAAACAAGCATTACTTACGACCGGTATCAATTTGAAAATGCATTACTTACGACCGGTATCGCAATTGGATTGACAGTGATGCCTTCGCCCGAAGCTTCGTTGCTAGTTTTAGGATTGCCATCCACACACGTCATTCTTAGCTTGGATGCCATCTTCCACAAGTAGACTCAAGAGATTAAGAAGGCAGAATAGATTTGAGATGGGAGAGCGTAAGAGAAGATGGTTAAGTCCAAGATCGAGATAGAGGGAACTGTGCAGTCTTTTGAGGCAACTCTTCTCTCTCTCTCTCTCTCTCTCTCTCTCTCTCTCTCTCATAATCTCTTGGAGGGGTATCCTTCTCTCTACCTCTCTCTCATAGCGTCTCGGGGTCTCCTTATGCTCCCTTGTGCTTCCCCATGCCTCATATTTATAATGAATTAGAGAGGAGGGGATAAGGCTGAGAACAAGAGTGGAGGGGCTCTTGGAAGACTCAGTGATTTGATGCTTGCAACCTCTCGGGGTAACTCTTCTCTCTCTCTCTCTCTCTCTCTCTCTCTCTCTCTCTCTCTCTCTCTCAAGCTCTCTCTCATGATCTCTCAGAGGGGTATCCTTCTCTCTACCTCTGTCTCAAAGCCTCTTGGGGTTCTCCTTATGCTCCCTTGTGCCTCCCATGCCTCATATTTATAATGAATTAGAGAGGAGGGGATAAGGCTGAGAATAAGAGTGGAGGCACTCTTGGAAGACTCTGTGATCTGATGCTTAGATCATAAATCTAATGGTTGCATTGGCTCCAAAAGGGGAGTAAAACACCAAGACACTTGGTTAGAAAGCTCTTTGTTCACTCCTTCTTTTCTCTGTTCAAAGTAATGTCTACTGCATATAGATTGCGATCGCGGCGCGTGCGATTTCGCCAGTCACTTTTCTTTATTTTTTTCTTTTTATAAAATCTCCAAAACTAAAACATCACTTGTCTTTTCTTTTAAATGACTTTCAGTTCTATCTTTTTAGGATAATATCTAAAATATACTAGTTTTTTTTTGCCCAAAAATCTAATATTTTTGGACCATCCAAACTATACACATTAATACTTGTAATTAATATGGCTCATAATTCTCGTTCATGTTGTAACTTTCATGAAGGGTGGCTACAATCCTTGTCAATCCAAGAAAAATGTCAGATTACGACTCTCAATTTATTTTAAAATATATTTTTAATCAAATAAAAAATATTACTTATTAATGTTAGTTAGTTTTTACCTTAGTTAGTCTTTAGTTAGTAATCTTACTATCGTATTAATTGACTAACTAACTTTCAAACTAACTAACTAACTTTTATTGCGTGGAAATATTATAGTGTCCTTCTACATTCAAACTAGCCCACAGAGAGACCTCTTATGGCGGGTTCGGTCCACGTTCCCATCATGGTTATTTGGAACCCCCTTGGCTAGGGTTGGTGGCCAGTTGGGGGTAGCTTGGCACACCCTCCATGAACTCAACCTGACTCATTATTCAAATTTCTTTTGTGAGCTTGGATCATACATTCTTTTCACAAACATTGAATCTAGTGTCATAAGCACAAACAACAATGAAGGCGAGTGCTCGGAAATTTTCTAAACTGGAGTTCCCATCTTTGAACGCCTAGCGATGCCCTTCTTGGGTCTTTCTTGCCTTGGTGTCAATTTCCATTATCTTCTGAGAGATAGAGAATACCCTCTTTCCGACCTCTCTCTTATGTAATAGGGGTAAGCAATTTTGCTATAGTTTTGGATGACAGCTCCCCTAAGTTACTAACCTTTGGTTCTTATCTTAAGATCTCAATGGTTTAGGATTTTAATTGGTCCGTTGGTAACCATTTTCCCATCTTAGAATTTTATCGGGGTTCTAAGTTTATCCTAGGGTTTCCTTCCCTCAAGATAGCAAGAACTTGTGTTTACTCCTCTTGCAAGTTAAGCATAAACTATGTCTATTTACCATTCTAAAATAGTCACAAGCATCGGATGTAACTTGGCGATAGTCACTCATCTTGTGGGTATGACATTTGAGCTTTCTTAAGTTAGCTTCAAGATGTATCATAGTTTGAAAATGATATACCCAAGAGTGTTTTGGATCCATCACGGTTGGCTATTGGGGTAGGAACCAAAGAGCATGTTGACTCTAAATAAAAATATGGATGTAAGGGTAGCTTGACCTATTTGTGATTAGAGCCCTAGTTGAGTCAAATTAAATCTTAGCCTCACTCGTCATGTAAGGTTTCATTTACTAGACTCGCCCTTGCAATAAACTTTAGCACTTCACATGCGCATCTCAAATCTACCCTTTTAGGTGCATTCCCTATTTTGTGGTGCAATTGAGGCTATTCATGATGCCATGCAAATCTGAATGCAGGTCTCCCCTGAGTTGTCGATGCGATGCGAAATCCCCATTTATAAAAAATCCTTCTAGTGCATTTATGCAACTCATAAGGCGAGACCTAATTATTCAAATGTGAGTGTACATGTGTTCATTGTAAATGCGAGTTAATTCACTACAATGGTCTACGGGATGCAATTCACCTATAGGGAATATTTATATACCCCGGCAATCTATGATGCATTTGCAAAAGTTTGAACCTAATACTTGACTTAATTTCTGCAATAACCCATAGATGATTAATCTATTCTCAACAACTCATGGTTATTAAGCCCTTTTCAACTACCCTTCAAAATATGCAAGTTACTCAATGCAAGGTATGACTTATTCCTAATGATATATTCGATTTTAATTTCTAGACATGGTAGTGGTACCTGGTTTTGGAGTGTCTAGTTAGCATTCATGCATGATAACCCGTTCATGTTGATCGTGGGATCTTTTCCTGATCCTTCTCCCGTAGTCACGGCTTTTCTAGTTACTTGGGAGAGTTTAAGCTTTGGGGCCATTTCAGAACTGGAAAGTGACCTTCACTTCTCTCGAAGGACTCTTTGGTGTCCAAGCTCCCTACACCTTGTCTTGAATTTTGCGATCTCCTTGTCCAGTTAAAGCCAATCAATGGAGTGGTTACGCGACTTGTGATGGGGAGAGACGGTACTTGGTCCTTTGCCCAAGAAAAGATTTGTTCTTGAGCCTCTTTTCTCTCTCTCTCTCTCTCTCTCTCTCTCTTACTATCCTTTACTACCTCTCCCTCTCCTTCTCTTCTACTCAAGATAGCAGCAAGGGTGGGGAAAAAGAGTAACGTGTGGGTGGTAAGGAAGGGGGAGACTCACAAAGGAAGAAGGGTAATAGATAGGGAGAAAAGGAAGGGAAGAATTTGTAATCCCTCTTAGGGAGGGGGTTTTAAGAGGGCGAGGTGGTAATACTTGGGGGGGGGGGGGGGGGGATGCTATGATAGGGGGTCCTTAATTACACAGGACTCCCAAAATTTTTCTGCCATAATGTGGCCTATTGAGGAAAAGGAAGGAATATTGGGGGGGGGGGGATTTGGAGGTGGCACACTTGTGCCCCTCCCCCCATCGTAATCGCCATCCTCCTATACCTCGGTGACTCCACCTCTATCACATCATCCCCCAGTCCCAGTGCCGACGCCCCTGCATCTCCTCTTTATCTAATATTAATAGCTCCTTCCCTGTCGACGTGTAGTTTAACTCCCTCTCCCTCTGCCAAATCGACGGTGCTAGGGAAGGACACGTGATAAAAATAATTTTCACTTTTATTTATTTATTAAGATTTGGTTAAATGAAGGGGGTAAATTTGGCAACGACGATGATATGTAATAGGGGGGTTTTTCATAGCGGTGATGACGACGAGATACATCCTTCCCCCCCTTAAGGAATCCAGATGTCCTCATCTCGAAAGGAATTGGGGGTATTGTCGGTTGATAGTACTCTCGTCAATCCATGTGGCATCCTCTTCTGGATAGTCCTTCCACTTGATGAGATACTCTTTGAGGGTTCTACTCCTCAGACTTTTTTCTCAAGTATCTAGGATTCTATCTAGCCAGAGCTCAAGGACTCCTTGGCTTTACAACTTGTTGATCATTGAGTATATGGCTAGAATTGGATACATATTTCTTTAGTAGGTTAACATGGAATACATTGTGAACCTTTACATTCTCAGGGAGTTGGAGTTTGTAGGCACTGGGTCCTAGGCATTTGAGGATCTTGTAGGGTCCGCAATACCTTGGACTCAGTTTCTTAAATTCTCCCAGTGATAAGGAGCTCTTCTTTGGTCGTACTCGAATAAAAACCATATCCCCTTCTTTGAAGAGCCTCTCTTGAATATTTAAATCCTCATAGGCTTTCTGCCTATCCTTGGCAGCTCTAATGTCTTTTGTTATGGCCTTGACCTACTCATCCATCTCCTTAAGCATTTTCTTGGAATCTTCTACCCTCAAGGTAGGATCTAAAAAGGTCAATGGAGTACGGAAATCATGCCCATACAATGCTTGAAAATGTATCATTTTAATGCTTTGTTGGTAGGAAGCATTATAAGCGAACTCTACCAATGGTAGATATTGGATCCATTTCCTGGGTTTGCAATAGCAATATGCCCTAAGAATGTCTTCAATGACTTGGTTGACTCTCTCCGTTTGGCCAACCGTCAGTTTGAGGGTGATAGGTTGTACTGAAGCAAAGTTGAGTCCCAATGGACTCGAATATCCCTTTCTAGAAATGAGATGTGAAGAGGGAATCATGGTCACTAATGATCCTTCTAGGCAGTCCATGGAGTCTGAATATCTCCTTAATGAGCAATCTGGCAATATCTGAAGCTTTATAGTTTGTCTTGACTAGAATGAGGTGTGCAACCTTAGTGAGCATGTCTACTATAACCATAATTGAATTGTATCCTCCTCGAACTGAATGTAACCCGATAACAAAGTCCATGATCATAAATTCCTACTTCATTTGGGAAATGTCAAGAGGTTGCAACTTCCCAAGCATCTTCACATGTTCTACCTTAATGTGCTGGCAATATAAACATTCCATGACATATTTGAGCACATCTCCCTTAAGCCTTTCCGAATGGTAGCTCTTCTTGACCATGTTGAGGGTCTTGACATATCCGAGATGGCCTAAAAAGGGGGAGTCCTGTGCTTTCCAAAGTATTCTCAGTTTGAGTTTCTTACTTGAGGGTATGCACAATCTTTTCCTAAAATAGAAAATTCCCTCATTGACTGAAATTTATTGATACTTGACCTTAAGTTTAGGGTCTTGGTCCTTTTCCAATGTCTCTTTCATCATCTTTAGATATTCTAGTTCATGGCTAGCTTCCTCCTTTGTTAATTCAAGGATGGGGTTGCTAGGCATTGACACCATGGTTGCCAATGATTCTGCCATCGATGGTTCTTCCATAATAAGAGAGTTGGGGAATGCTTTGCGACTTAAGGCATCGGGGACTACATTCTCTTTGCTAGACCAATACTTGATCTCAAAGTCATATTCTTGTAGAACCTCAATCCAGCGACGTTGCCTCATATTGAGGTCAGTCTGTGATGCTAGGAAACATATTCCACGGTGGATTCCGTGAGGTTTTGCGATCGATTCCGTAAAATTATATTTGTTGTTGGGTCTCTACACAAGGTGGATTCCTTGTACGAAAAGTAGATGGGGACGCTTGTCCTTTTTAGGTGTCTTGTTAATTTAATGTGTAAGTGGGTGATTCCACAAAATACATATTTAAATTAATGGACGTTTATGAGTTTAGAGTGTGCACTCGTAATGAATTAAGGTTAGGATTGAGTTCTAACCAATTTATTTATTTATTAGCTAAAGACTACTAGGTATTCACTTTTATCGATTTAATTTTATTATTTTCTAACAATTGTGAATGCTTCAGTTGATGTGTAGAGCAGGCAGCGGTGGCGTTGGGAAGCACTGGGCGATAGCGTGTATTCAAGTTATTTAGAGAAACTATCATTTTTTATGGGTGCGCATCTTAGGCGTGCCACCAATATTTATTTTGATGTGCTTATTTATTAAAGTGCTTGACATTTATTTATTATTTTGTATGCGTATGGGCATAATATTTAAATATTTGTTATTGGACATTGTATTTGGGCACAACCCAACTCTTGGGATGCCCAATCGCTTTAATTCTTTAGTGGGACAAAAGAAAACACAAAAGCTAAAGCGTGCTAATTGTAAATTGGGCTATTTTTTGAGCTTGGAGATGAATAATATATCAAATACATGCTTTGTGGAGCGCTCACATAAGGCATGGGGGGAAATTATATCCAATTGGTCTTTTGCTTCATGTCCTGCAAGTCTTCTCTCTTGTTTTTTGTGCAAAAGTAAAGTTCTTTTGTTCTTGGGGACCTTTTGGCGCTCACTATGCATGCATACAACATCTGATCTGTGCACCAGTGGTATCAGAGTGAAGCTGAGATCGAGGGCTTCCAATCACTTATCATCTCGCATGAAGGCGAAGCTCTTGGAACGATCAAGCTCTACAGCCAATCTCGTGGCAATCCATCAATACCAGTGTGTTTCTGATAGTGAAGAACCCCCTGCTACACTGCTACTGGATCGTGAAGGATCGGCCTCTATAGGTGGAGGACCACTCAGGAAGCTCCTTTGCAAGTCTTCTTCTTCTCAGAAAGAACATGCAAGAATTTTAACCAAGTTAGAGTTTAAGAAGCTTAACAAAGCTTAGGAGAAGCTTTAGCCCCACAAAATTTGATTATTGGGAGCGACAATATGCACTGAAGGTCGTCGTCATCGCCAAAAAGCTGTCGTCGTCCTGTCACGAATGATTTAGGGAGGTCACAATTTTTTTTTTCATTCTATTGGAGATTAATCTTACTAAAGCTTAAATCTTACTAAGTTACAAAGGTTAAATTCTCAAGATTCAACCCCTCCCATAGTGGTTGTTCGTATATAGTTAATCTTGAATGGGTTTTGACTTCCATCGAAGCCCCTGTTCACACTTGTGGACTGACAGAGTTCAATTCCAGCAAACAGATTGCAGTCTACATGCACGAATATCCTTTTGGAAGACGACTGTGATATCAAATTCAGCATCCGCAAAGAAAAATAACTATAAAAAGCCATTTTTAAAAAAAGAGAAATAATCCTTGTAAACCCGACTTTGAGCTACGCTCATCCCGCTGACAAGATTTGGAGTGTGTGAGGTCTTTTGGAATTTTGTAGGATGTCCGATCAAACCATGGAAGATTTTATGGCTGAAGGTGATCTATCAAAACCAACGATGGAGCAAAAACTGGATTTCATTATGATGCGGCTTCAAGAGGAACGAAGAACACGTCAAACTTTGCAAGCTCAATTGGCCAATCTGCAACGATTTACCACCAATCAAGATGGACCACAATCTAAAAATCTTATACGATGTATGATCGATGCAATACTTGAAGCGCAATCTATTCGGAAAGAAACAAAGATAAGTAAAAGAAATTTTAAATTTCGTACTTTCAATGGGTCACACGATGGAAAGATTGTACTTGCTTTTATTAGTCAATTTTATGATTATTTCCATGAAGAACAATATGTTGAGAAAGACAAAATTAAGTGTGTCACTAATCATAGTGGACAGAGCATTCCATGTTGGACATTGTCCGCAAAAGCATTGATTGTCCTACTACTTGGGAGACTTTCCAAAAGAAAATTTTGCAGAATTTCCTTCCACCCCAATTCCACGAGAAAGCAATCAAACAATGGGATCTTCTGCAACAGAGGGATCGTGAGCCTATTTCACAATATACCTAGCATTTTTGGAATGCTTTATTACAACTTCGAATGCTGATTGAGGCAATCCATAAACGCAAGTTTATGTCTAGCTTACTTGGACATTTTTATGCGGAGGTGAACATGTTCAAGCCAACGACTCTCGAAGATGCAATTTCCTTGGTCCATGACACTAAAGACAAAATTCAAGGATGAGAGAAGCGACCACAACAATTTCAAACTAATGGTAACTTTGGTTCAAAACAATTGAATTCAAATTTTTGAAGATTCAATCAAAACAGTTTCCTTCAAACTTCATTCCGTAAATCTTGGACACGACCCCTTGCTTTACCATCCAAATCCTAAGCCATCTTTCTAGCCAAATCCCAACATTCTTAAACTTCTAGCTATTACCAATAATGTGTCTAAAGCCAAACCTATAGTATGTTACAAATGTCATCAACCTGGACATCTAGCGGCAAATTATCAATCCAAAAATCCAATTGTTCACATCAACTATATGGGAGCAACAGAAGATGAAGAACATGAAGAAATGCCAGATTTCACGAAAGACGATGACGATATAGGTACTACTTCAAATACTTTACCAGGTATGCCAAATTCCCATTCTTTATTAACAATGAAATGTCTTGTGCATGGTAAAGAAAAGATTGTTTTACATGATGATGGGAGCACACACCACTTTATTTCTACAAAATTAGTCAAAAATTGAATTTACATACTGTTTCTACTCATTATCCATCAAGGTTGCATTCTTAGACACTAGATACAATGGAACACAAGAAGTGCATGACTTAGAAATTAAAATTGGTGACTATGTTGAACGAAGAAATTTCTTAGTTATGTCTTTACAATCTAATGACATTATTTTAGAAATGCCTTGGTGTCATCAGTATAATCCCGATATAGATTAT
The DNA here is from genome assembly GCF_053477565.2 of Lygodium microphyllum. Lineage (NCBI taxonomy): Eukaryota > Viridiplantae > Streptophyta > Polypodiopsida > Schizaeales > Lygodiaceae > Lygodium > Lygodium microphyllum. The sequence continues at coordinate 33,410,243 of NC_141141.1, forward strand.
TCCACGCATTCAATGAAGATTCATTCTGATGGAAAACATATTACATTGCATGGTATGTACACTTTCGATAATTTTCCATTGCTTAGTCATACACAAGCTAAACATGCATTAAGAAAAGGTAGCAAATCCTACTTAATATGGATGAATGAAATTGAAGCTAAAGAAAATCGTATGAATTCTAAGCACGCACAATTTCTTTCACAATTTCAAGATTGTTTTGTTGTTGACTTACCACCTCGCTTACCACCTATACGTTCTGAAGATCACAAAATAGACTTAATTCTTGAATCACAACCACCATGTAAAGAACCGTATAGACATAACCAAATTGAACAAAAAGAAATTCAAGCCCAAGTTGAAGAATTGTTAACCCGATGACTCATTAGACCTAGTAGTTCTCCATTTGGTGCACCCGTCCTATTAGTAAAGAAGAAAAAATACCTATAAGATGTGCATTGATTATCGTGTCCTAAATAATATCACTGTTAAGAATAGATATCCGATTCCTAGGGTAGATGATCTTATGGACAAACTACAAGGATCTGCAATATTTACTAAGATAGATCTTAAATCTGGATACCATCAAGTATGACTGGACACATATGATATATTCAAAACTGCATTTAGAACACAATTTGGACACTATGAATTCCTTGTTATGCCTTTTGGTTTAACTAATGCACTAGCCACATTCAGTCGTATGATGAATCACGTATTTTTGAAGCATCAGCATTGTGTCATTGTTTTCTTTGATTACATATTGGTTTTCAGTAAGAATGAGAATGAGCATTATAAACATTTATCTTTGGTTTTCAAATTATTGAAAGAGAATCAATTATATGCTATTCTTGAAAAGAGTGAATTTTTCCAAACACAAATTGAATACCTAGGACATATTATTTCATTTGAAGGTATTAAAGGTGACCCTAAAAATATGGAAGCAATTTTGAATTGACCATACCTAAAAATGTGCACAAATTACGTTCTTTCTTAGGTCTTTCTAGCTTTTACAAAAAATTTGTGAGAAATTTTTCATTACTTGCATTACCTTTGACAAAATTATTAAAGAAAGGCATTGTATATCATTGGTCCAACAATCAACAAAAGTCCTTTGATTTACTGAAACATGCTTTAACTCATGCTCTTGTATTGCAATTACCTTACTTCAATAGACCATTTTTCCTAGTAGTCACTGATGCTACTGGATCTGGAATAGGAGCAGTCCTTGTGCAAGATTCCCATCCCATAGCCTACTCTAGCTGCAAACTTAACCTTCTGAACTTAAGTATTCTACCTATGATAAGGAATTGCTAGCTGTAGTACAAGCTTTATGTCAATGGAAACACTATTTAATGGGATCTAAATTCATGATCAAAACTGACCAACAAAGCATTAAACATCTCCTTAGTCAACCACAAATATCTGACCAACACATTAAATGGGCTGGTTTTATTCAAAGTTTTCATCCACTCATACAATATCAACCAAGTAAAGAGAATGTGGTTATCGATGCTTTAAGTAGAAGACCGACTATTCATAATATCTCTGTGATATATTTTGACTCTCTTCTCCCTATGAAAGATACCTATGACCAAGACCCTAGTTTTCAAGCTGATTGGAATAAATTAGTTGAATTCCCATTGATTTATTGTCTTACGCTGATGGATTTATGTTCTATGAAAAAAGATTATGTGTAACTGTTCCATTTCGATCATTTGTTCTGCATGAAATTCATTGTCCCCCATATCAAGGCCATAGAGGAATTATTTCTACTTTGCATACACTAATTGAAGATTTTTATTGGCCACACATGGAATCTGATGTATCTAACTTTGTATCTGAATGCTTAATTTTCCAAAGAGTTAAACGACACCATGGTAAACAATATGGTTTATTAATGCCTTTACCAATTCCAGAACGACCATGGGAACAAATATCAATGGATTTTATCACTAGTTTGCCTAACACTAAAGCTAATCATGACATAATTTGGACTATTGTCGATAGGTTTAGCAAACAAGCATATTTCATTCCATGCAAGAAAATGTTAACAACATCTCAAGCTACTCAATTGTTCTTGAAAATTATTTTCACTAATCATGGTTTGCCAAAAGTTATTATTTCTAATCGTGATTCTAATTTTTGCAATAATTTTTGGATTAGTTTGTTTGCTAATTTAGGAACAAAGATTGATTTTTCATCTGCATTTCATCCTTAAAAAAATGGGCAAATAGAAGCTACTAATAGTACAATTTTAGATCTTTTGCATGTATACACAATTTCAAAACCACAAACATGGGATACACATTTCCATTTAGTTCAATTTGCATATAGTAACACACCACATATGAGATCAGAGCTTTGAGCTTGGGATGTGCCTAAAATTTTCCAAAAAATCCAGAATTTAGGGGAAAAATATTCAACATCGGAGGCGGCGGCTCTAGCTATGACGATTTTAAGCACCAAGTGAAAGACGACTTTTAAAAGGCGCCCGAGCGACATTTGTGGATTTTTGATAATTTTTTAGACTGCCGTGCAGGTTGTCAGGAGTTTCCAGTCAATGCGGGATGTCAAGCCTAACGCCCATGATTTTTCAGAGCTCGATTTGGATGCCGAACGAAGAAGGAGCCAACAAACGGTCAAGATATGAAGAGGTGGACTAGTTTTTTGCCAAATTGGGTAGTGCCTTTTGGAGTTTGGGGGCCCCAAATTTTATGCAACATCAAAAGATGAAATCGGGGAGAGAGAAGAGGCATAAAATCGTGGAGGAAGGCGCCATCAGGATGCGCCCAATTTTTTCGCTCCATCCATGGAGATGGAGATTCCTGGTTTAAAACAACCCATATTCCAACTGATGTTACCCCCGGTCTTCTCCTTCCTTGCCGGTCTTATTGCTCGTCTTTGCTCGTGAAATGGCTGTGGGAATGAAGAAATGGAAATCTAGTCTTTCTCTCTCCTCCCTCTCTCTCCTTTAAAGGGTTGTTCCTGCGTGCAAGAGAAAATGAAGAATGGTGAAGGAAAGCTTGTTCGGTTGGGACCGGATTGCTTCCACGTCGATGTAGACATGAAGATTGCTGATTGTGAAGATGCTAGACATTGAATGTGGGCTGACCCGCAGTCCCGCACCAAAACCGAGATCCCGAAACATGAAACCTAAGAGGTAATTCAAAATTTTATAAAGAAAAATGAGTTTTTATGCCATTTGATTGATGAAACATTGTTCCCATGGGCTGATTATTCATTATGATATTTTTTTCTATGAGTTTCAACAGTTTATAATCAGAAAATCAGAAAATCATAAGTGATATGGCTGAAATTAATGTTATAAACCCAAGAAACACGCGTTTAAGGGGTAAAAATGAGGTTTTTGCAAAATAAGTGGGAAATATGAGACATAACGCCTACGAAACCTGAAATTTTTCTGTCAATGAACTTAAGGGCCATAGCCCACAATCAATCTTAATTTTTAGTCTTTTTTTTGAAGAAAATGGAGGAAAAATACCCAAAAAATGGTGAAAAATGGGTTTTAAATGGGAGAAAATTAGGAAACGGTAAAAGGAAAATTCCAAAAAATTACATGTGTGTTTGTGTAGCAGCGTATAATGAAGGTAAAGCACGAGGTCGGTTTACCCTCATTTCTATGTTTTCGTTCATGTTTATCGCTTTTTTTGCAAAGAAATACACATAAAACGACCCTTTCACCTATCAACGAATGCAGAACATTAAACGGTAGGGTGAGAGGGGAGGTTAAGCATCAAAATATAAATTAAAATTTGGTTTATGTGTTGCATCATGCCTATAGGACGTTGTTTTAAAATAAAGGGGAAAGGCAGCATGAGTGTAAGGCTCGGTGGCTATTCTCATTACATAAACGCTAGCATGGAAATCATGAAAAGATTGGTTTTGCATGATGCACAATGCTGATTTTCTTCTGTTTGTGCACTGAACTGTTCACATTATGCACTATGCATAGTTCATGGTATCAACGGAAAAGCTCCTGGACTGCATAGCAGTTGTTTTTTAGGAATTTGACCCACCATTGAGAGCGTAAGGTTATCCCTTGCCGTAGGATAGAGGGTCGGTTTCCTAAGGGACTGTTAAGTAAGGACACATGGTATATCTCCTGGATTCGAAGTGAAGAGTGGAGTGTGTTCGTTTGTTTTATATGTTGAGCAGCGCATCAAGGGGCCAATCCCTGTGATGTAGGAGAGCTGCAGTGGGACCGTGGTGTTTCTACCGAGAGGCTTCCTCCATGTATTATCGTGGCATTGCCAATGTGTATGGGTTCTCCCTCTGAGGAGTTTATAGAAAGGGAAACATTGGACTACAAAAATACAAAAAACTATAGACGCATAGATTAGGCTTTAGGGCAGTTTGTCCTTTAGCATTAGATAGACGCTCTTGGTCCGCGAGGCCGTGAGGGTATGTTTGTATGTTATGAGCATGAGGTCCGGCTAGTGCCATAGCCAGTTGCCGGCCCATTTCAGGTCCCATCAACATATAGCTACACAGAAAGCACCATTTGAAATTATTTATGGATATAGATTACCTACACCTGTTACATCATTGTCAAACAAAGTTCAAGCTACTGATGATTTTGCTAACATGCATGCTACTATTTTTTATGAAGTAAAATATATGATTGCGAAAGCCCAGCAATCATACACAAAATAAGCCAACAAGAAAAGAAAAGCTATGAGTTTCAAAGTTGATGATTATGTTTGGTTATGTATTGAAAAGCGAAGATTACAAAGTGTTGACAAACACCCTATTGTAAAGTTAGCCCCTAGATTTTATGGACCTTTCAAGATCATCCACAAAATCAATGACAATGCATTTAAACTAGAATTATCACAACACTTTTCATATTAGTTTATTACGATCTTTTAGAGGCCAATTACCTATACATCCTGTCTATGAAAACCCTGCTAAAAGAAGAAACTAAAATCCTTGAACAACCTGAAACTATTCTAGATACTGACTTTATGACCACTAGAACTGGTCATATATATTCTAGATATTTGGTAAAGTTTAAAAATCATCCTGTTGAAGAGGCCCAATGGATGCACGCTTGAGACCTAAGTGCTTACCCCTCACTGTTGGCTCCACAATGAGCTAATAGAAATTGAGGATAATTGCTATCCCACCCCGGGGGTATGATGCCAGGAGGCATATTCCAGGGTGGATTCTGTGAGGTTTTGCGGTGGATTCCGTAAAATTATATTTGTTGCCGGGGCTCATACACAAGGTGGATTCCTTGTGTGAAAAATCGATGGGGACGCCTATCATTTTCAGGCGTCTTGTTAATTGAATGTGCAAGTGGGTGATTCCATAGCGTCTGATTCTGCAAAAATACATATTTCAATTAATGGACATTTATGAGTTCAGAGTGCGCACTCATAATAAATTAAGGTTAGGATTGAGTTCTAACCAGTTTATTTATTTTATAGCTAAAGACTGCTAGGTATTCACTTTTGTCGGTTTAATTTTATTATTATCTAACAATTATGAATGCTTCAGTTGATGTGTAGAGCAAGCAACGTTGGCGTTGGGAGGCAATGGGCAATAGCGTATATTCAAGTTATTTAGAAGAAATTATCATTTTTGATGGGCGCGTATCTTAGGCGTGGTGTCAATATTCTTTTTGACATGCTTATTTATTGAAGCACTTGACATTTATTTATTATTTTGTATGTGCATGGGTGTATGATTTAAATATTTGTTATTGGACATTGTATTTGGGTATAGCCTGACTCTTTGAAAGGTGAGAAGGATCGAAGCTTGCACTCGAGAGCTATGGTGAGAGAGCAAGAGCAAGAAAGAGAGAGACAAGAAATGGGAACTCCAATAGTCACAATGTGTGATCGAGTCTTCCTTTATTCAAACTATAACTAAAAGAATAAAGAATAAAGTGACGGTGATGCGGGCACCCGCCACCTGCAGTGTGCAATGGCGGTGATTGTCAGTGTAGTAATACACGGGCAGCTAGGTAGAGGCGCCTTTACCCCCACCAACAACCTCCCACTTAAAGGCGAATCTACCCTAGTGAGGAGTGAAAAGAAAAAACAAGAAAGACAGTACAATATGTACACATGTACAACAGGATAAGGAAAGACGTCTTCTCATCCCACCCCCATCAACCTCCTAAGGACGGCAAAGCGCTCTGTGGAGAGGCTTTTCATGAGCAGATCTGCAGGATTTTGGTCAATCGAGATCTTGACAAGATCAACAGACTTGTCCTCAACGACCCCACGTATGAAGTGATACCTCACCTCAATGTGTTTCGTCTTCGCATGGAAGATCAGATTCTTGGCTAAATGAATAGCACTCATAGAATCCAAATGCAGTGTAGGGATAGTATCAATACCAAGGTCAAGAAACCAAACGACCCAACCAAATGACCTCCTTGAAAGCCTCAATGGCTACAACATACTCAGCCTCTGTAGTAGAAAGGGATGTGCATTTCTGCACCCTGGACATCCAAGAAACATCACCTCCAGCATAGGTGAATACATAGCCAAAAGTGGACTTCCTACTATCTGCATGTCCTGCATAATCAGAGTCAGTATACCCCACGACTCTTATATCCTGGCTGCCATAGCATATGCACATATTTGCAGTGCCTTTCAGGTACCTCATGATACCCTTCAGGACATCCCAATGCTTATTGCTAGATGTAGCCATATAGCGTGCCACAACACCAATTGCAAAGGCAATATCTGGATGAGCAGTGATCATGGCATACATAAGACTGCCCACTATGGATGCATAGGGAATCTTGGCCATCTCGGCCCTTTGCTCATCTATCTGCAAACAATCAGCCTGTGATACCTTCACATAAGAAAGCAATGGACAGTCAATAGGCTTTACGTCCTGCATGCGGAAGCGCTCAAGGACTTTATGAATGTACTCCCTCTGTGACAAGTAGAGGCATCCCTGATGCTTGTCGCGTCTAATGCGCATACCAAGTATGTGAGCGGCTTGTCCCAGATCTTTCATCTCAAAACTCTTCTTGAGCTTAGCTTTAAGAGCATCTAGTTCATCATGACCTTTCCCTGCTATATCAGCATATCATCCACATAGAGTACTAAAATCAATAAAGAACCATCACGAGCTTTCTTTGTGTACACCATCACGGGCTTTCTTTGTGGTCATCTTAACCACAGGAGAAAAGACCTCATCAAAGTCTACACCATGCTCCTACTTAAAACCCTTTGCTACCAATCTAGCCTTGTATGCCGGCTTGGGGTATCCAAGGGTACTTTTCAGCTTGTACACCCACTTGCATGGCAAAGCCTTCTTGCCCTCAGGCAAGGAGACTAAATCCCAAGTCTCATTCTTATGCAAGGAGTCTATCTCAAACTGCATAGCTCTCTCCCAAGAGAGACTGTCACCCCTGTGCATAGTCTCATCATAGGTGAAAGGCTCTCGTGCATCTGTAACCAAGACATAATGTATCGAGGGCTGAAATCTATCAGGTGGACGTCTGTCTCTAGTACATCGTCTCACGGCAGGCTCTATTGCCTACCCATCTGCCTATCCGACACCCTGACCATGAGCATCTGCTGTAGCTATAAGCTGTCCAACTGGCTGTGCAGGAGCTCTCAGCTCTTCCTGAAATATGACCCTGCAAATCTCAACAACTCTCTCAGGCTACCGATGCATCTTGTCTTCACGGAAAACTACATCATGACTGCGGATGACTTTCCGCACCTGCGGATGACTTTTCGCGCTTGTGGATCCCAGAGACAATAACGCATCTTGCATGCATCCCCATTGTCAAGATTGTGGGAGAGAAGGAAGGAGTCTCACTTGTAACTTTCTCACTTACACAATGGGGGAATACACACAAAGGTGGAGGCTGAAAACAATTTTCCTCTTCTTAGTTGTGTAAGCCAAAAGAACTCTAGTACAAAGAAATAGAAGGACCCTATATATGGGTCTCAAACCAAACTCAACTAGCTAAGGTGGTATACTAACTGAGCCACGAACTAGAGTAGATAAGGATAGCTGTCATCTAGTTATTATTCATGGGCAGTATACCAACCGCATCTGCAGCTAACAAGTCGGTGACATAAATGCACAACGGTCACATTGGCGTATCACGAGTGGAGCTCGATATCTCAACACTCCCCCTCGAGCTCAATCCCAATTCCTACACACCAAGCAGGTCTCTGAACTTGCGTAGCTTCTCTGTGCCCAATGCCTTCGTGAATATGTCAGCTACCTGATCCTCTGTGCTGACATAAACTAGATCAATAAGACCTAGTAAAACCCTCTCCCGCACATAGTGATAATGCACCTCAATGTCCTTTGTTCTAGCATGATAGACTGGGTTATTTGCCAAGTGTATACTGCTCATCTTGTCACAATAAATGACAACTCGCCCATCTGTAGACTGATGCATATCATAAAGTAGCGTATGCAACCAAGCTACCTCACATGCAGCCATTGCTGCACCCCTATACTCAGCCTCTGTGCTCGACAAGGCAACTGTAGGCTGTTTCTTACTACTCCAAGTGACTGCAACACTCCCAAAAGAGAACACATATCCACTGGTAGATTGTCTATCAGAAATACTACCAGCCCAATCAGCATCAGTGTATCCATGCAACTGTATTTGAACCCCAGTCTCCTAAAATAGTCCATACTGCAATGTGGACTTCACATACCTGAGTATGTGTCTAGCCGCATCCAAATGCGGTTTCCTTGGAGCCTGCATAAACTGACTTACCAATCCAACAGCATAGCTCAAATTTGGCTTGGTAATAGTCATATAAATCAAACTTTCTACTATGCGTTTGTACATAGTAGGGTCTTCGAGAAGCTCACCTACATCTGCGCTCAGCTTCACATTCTACTCTAAAGGAACTGAAATAGGCTTATAGCCTGTCATCCCATATTTGGACAGCATGTTCAATCCATACTGCCTCTGCAAGAGTCGTATCCCACTTGGTGATCTAATCACCTCAATGCCCAAAAAATAACGCAGCTCTCCCAAATCCTTCATCTCAAACTTCTGCTTCAATAGCATTTTCACATGAAGGATATCTTCATCACTATCACTCATCATAATCAAATCATCAACATAAATGACAAGTAGCATAATACATTTCTCTGTTTTTCTCACATAAAGTGAGAAATCTACCTTGGAAATCTGAAAGCTAATAGTGACAAGATACTGTCCTATCTTGTCAGACCACGCTCTAGGTGCTTGCTTCAAGCCATACAAGGCTTTCTTCAACCTGCAAACAAACTCAGGAGGAACAGCATGCACAGAACCTGGTGGCTGCTCCATATAGACCTCTTCTTGCAAATCACCATGCAAGAAGGCATTCTTTACATCCATCTGATGTAAAGACCATCCCTTTGATGTAGCCATAGCAATGACTGCTCTTACGATTGCCATCCTTGCAACGGGACTGAATGTTTTTTCATAATCAATGCCATATGTTTGTGCATATCCCTTGAATACTAATCTTGCCTTGTATCTGTTCACAGAACCATTTGCATTATGCTTCACCTTATAAACCCACTTACAACCAATTGCATTCTTATCTTTAGGCAAAGGTACCAATTCCCATGTAGCATTTTCTTCCAAGGCATCCATTTCTTCATCCATGGCTTTCTCCCATTTTTCTTTTCCCATGGCTTGCTCAAAAGAAGTGGGTTCGGGTTCTTGTATCACTTTGACCATATAGGCATAGTGAATGGCTGTAAATCCATCATATTTCAGCCTATCCATAGGATACCTAGCTCTGGTAGACCTGCGCAAAGTAGGTTCACTCCCAGGTGCTCTCAAAACATCCCTAGTCTTCCTTACTCTAGGTGTAACAATAGAAGGAATACCCAACTCATCATCAATGCTCTGTTCTGAGCCACTGGATTCACCATCCACATAAGAGTGACCTACATTCACATCAAACATGGGCTGATATACCTTCTCTTTTCCTTTTCGTGAAATTTGTATACCACTATCTACATTATTTTGAGGAGATTCTCCTGATCTCAATCTGCCTGTCCATGGCGAAGAATGTGAACCACTGCTAGAGGACACTCCAAGTCCACTAATATTTTGTGACTGCTACTGTGAATTCTGTGCAGCATTATCATTTTGTGCATCTACATCATCAATCACATTTACTAGTTTATACCAGCTACTCATCTCATCAAAAACAACATCTCTACTTACTATAAACTTACGAGTAGAAGGGTTATAGCATCTATACCCTTTCTGCTGCCTGCAGAGAGTAACCAATAAAGATGCACTTCTTAGCTTTTGGATCCAACTTGGATCTCAACTCATTTGGCACATGAACATAGGCAATGCAACAAAAAATTTTCAAATGAGAAATATTTGATTTCCTACCAGTATACCTCTCCTTTGGAGTCATCCCATGTATTGCTGCAGTGGGAGTCCTATTCATTATCTAGACTGTTGTAGCAACTGCTTCAGCCCAGTAAAAATCTGGCAAGTCTTTTTCATTGAGCATGGCATAAGATACCTCTCCAATATGCCTGTTTTTTCTTTCTGCAATTCCATTTTGTTGTGGGGTATGACTGCATGAATATTGCTTCTTTATGCCATGCTCTTGCAGGAACCTTGCAAACTCATTTGAGAGGTACTTGCCCCCTCCATCTGACCTTAGGCATTTTCTTTGCAGGCTTGTTTTTTTTTCAACCATAGCTTTAAGAGTTTTGAAATGCCCAAACACTTCACTTTTCTTTTTCATAAAATACACCCAAATTTTTCTGCTATAGTTATCAATAAAAGTGACAAAATAATGATAGCCTCCAATAGATGCAGCTTTAGTAGTCCACACATTAGAGTGGATTAATTCCAATGGCTTCTTACTCTCTTGAACATGTCTAGAAAATGGTTTCCTTGCCTGTTTTCCAAATTGACAGGCTTCACATACCTTATGCATTTCTGCAACCTTGCATTTAGGCAATCCTGCAACAATATTTTGGGCTTGCATTGATTTAAGTCAATTTACATTAACATGACCAATGTGTTTATGCCAGATATCAATATCTGCAACTACGTCGGTCCCATGTGCAAACATTGCTGCACTCAATTCAGGCATGTCTGCATCCAACATAAACATTCTGCCCTTCTTCTTTCCTTTTGCTATCAAGCGACCATTATTTTTCATATCCTCAACAAAGCATCCATGAGGATTAAATCTAACTTGCAAGCCCTGCTTAACCATTTGACCAACAGAAACCAAGTTCTTGGTGATATTTGGGACATGAAATACATCCGACATGTATTTTTTTTTCCCATCCTACATAGACAAAGAAAATTTTCTAATCTGCACAATAGGATGTGCAGTATCATCACCAGTCTCCACAAATCCTGGTTTTTCCATTTTCCTTGCATCCTGCATCCATTCTATATGACCTGTCGTGTGGTTTGATGCACCTTAGTCAACATACCACACATCGTTGCTTTCTTCTGCACTTGTCACAGAATTGGACATGTGCTACACCATAAACAAATGCTCATTTCTGTCATCACCTTGTCTACTAGTGTCAAGATTGTGGGAGAGCCTCTTCTTAATTGTATAAGCCAAAAGAACTCTCATACAAAGAAATAGAAGAACCCTATATATGGATCTCAAACCAAACTCAACTAACTAAGGTGGCATACTAACTGAGCCACGAACTAGAGTAGATAAGGATAGCTATCATCTAGCTATTATTCATGGGCGGTGTACCAACCACATCTGCAAGTGACACGTCGGTGACATAAATGCACAACGGTCACCCTGGCATATCACGAGTGGAGCTCGATATCTCAACACTCCCCCTCAAGCTCAATCCCAATTCCTGCACACCAAGCAGGTCTCTGAACTTGCGCAGCTTCTCTCTGCCCAATGCCTTCGTGAATATGTCACCTACCTGATCCTCTGTGTTGACATAAACTAGATCAATAAGACCTAGTAAAACCCTCTCTCCCACATAGTGATAATGCACCTCAATGTGCTTTGTTCTAGCATGATGGACTGGGTTATTTGCCAAGTGTATACTACTCATGTTGTCACAATAAATGACAATTGGCCCATCTGTAGCTGATGCATATCATAAAGTAGCTTATGTAACCAAGCTACCTCACATGCAGTCATTGTTGCGCCCCTGTACTCAGCCTTTGTGCTAGATAAGGCAACTGTAGGCTGTTTCTTGCTGCTCCAAGTGATTGCAGCACTCCCAAAGGAGAACACATATTAGCTAGTAGATCGTCTATCAGAAATGCTACTAGCCCAATTAGCATCAGTGTATCCATGCAACTGTATCTGAACCCCAGTCTCATAAAACAGTCCATACTGTAATGTGGACTTCACATACCTGAATGCGGTTTCCTTGGAGCCTGCATAAACTGACTTACCAATCCAACAACATAGCTCAAATTTGGCCTGGTAATAGTCATATAAATCAAGCTTCCTACTATATGTCTGTACATAGTAGGGTCTTCTAGAAGCTCACCTGCATCTGCGCTCAGCTTCACATTCTGCTCCAAAGGAACTGAAATAGGCTTACAGCCTGTCATCCCATATTTGGACAGCATGTCCAATCCATATTACCTCTGCAAGAGCTATATATCCCACTTGGTGATCTAATCACCTCAATGCCCAAGAAATAACGCAGCTCTCCCAAATCCTTCATCTCAAACTTCTGCTTCAATAGCATTTTCACATGAAGGATATCTTCATGACTGTCACCTATCATAATCAAATCATCAACATAAATGACAAGTAGCATAATACCTTTCTCTGTTTTTCTCACATAAAGTGAGAAATCTGCCTTGGAAATCTGAAAGCCAATAGCGAGAAGATACTTTTCTATCTTGTCAGACCATGCTCTAGGTGCTTGCTTCAAGCCATACAAGGCTTTCTTCAACCTGCAAACAAACTCAGGATAAACAGCATGCACATAACCTGGTGGCTACTCCATATATACCTCTTCTTGCAAATCACCATGCAAGAAGGCATTCTTTACATCCATTTGATGTAAAGACCATCCCTTTGATGCAGCCATAGCAATGACTGCTCTTACGGTTGCCATTCTTGCAACTGGACTGAATGTTTCTTCATAGTCAATGCCATATGTTTGTGCATACCCCTTGACTACTAATCTTGCCTTGTATCTGTTCACAGAACCATCTGCATTGTGCTTCACCTTATAAACCCACTTACAGCCAATTGCATTCTTACCTTTAGGCAAAGGTACTAACTCCCATGTAGCATTTGCTTCCAAGGCATCCATTTCTTCATCCATGGCTTTCTTCCATTTTTCTTTTCCCATGGCTTGCTCAAAAGAAGTGGGTTCTAGTGCCTGTATCATTTTGACCATATATGCATAGTGAATGGCTGTAAATCCATCATATTTCAGCATGTCCTCAGGATACTTAGCTCTAGTAGACATGTGCAAAGTAGGTTCACTCCCAGGTGCTCTCAAAACATCCCTGGTCTTCCTTACTCCATGTGTAACAATAGAAGGAATACCCAACTCATCATCAATGCTCTGTTCTGAGCCACTGGATTCACCATCCACATAAGAGTGACCTTCATTCACATCAAACATGGGCTGATCTACCTTCTCTTTTCCTTTTCGTGAAAGCTACATACCACTATTTACGAAGGGCGTCTCAACTTGAGACAATGCACTCTTGCAATTTTCGGCTGTGCTACCTGCAGAGATCTGCTCCCAAAACAGAAAATGAAAGCAACACTGCTTCTCTTACCAGAACATCGCGAGCTTGGCTTGCTTTCTTGAGCTCCTTACCACGAACAAGGCTCTAATACCATGTCAAGATTGTGGGAGAGAAGGAAGGAGTCTCACTTGTAGCTTTCTTGCTTGCACAATGGGGGAATACACACAAAGGTGGAGGCTGAAAACTGTTTTCCTCTTCTTAGTTGTGTAAGCCAAAATAACTCTCATATAAAGAAATAGAAGAACCCTATATATGGGTCTCAAACCAAACTCAACTAACTAAGGTGGCATACTAACTGAGCCACGAACTAGAGTAGATAAGGATAGCTGTCATCTAGCTATTATTCATGGGTGGTGTACCAACCGCATCCGCAACTGACACGTCGGTGACATAAATGCACAACGGTCACCCTGGCATATCACAAGTGGAGCTCCATATCTCAACAACTAGAAGATGCATAATTCCCTTATTGCAATTTTCCATTCATGATGTCATTCTGCTTTTTATAGCAGTCTTTAGCCATATGACCCATTTTACCACAGTAGTAGCTTTAAACATTACTGTTTGCATTTTGGCCTCTTTGCCATCCACCACGACCTCTTTGGCTCCCCTGCCTCTAGAGTTACCACTTCCTCCTCCATAGGACTGGTTTTCTTGAGTTTACTGCATATTCTGATTTCTACCACGGCCTCCAGATCGACCTCCTCTACCTCTGCCTCTACCTCTTCCAGCATTTGAGTAGAAGATAACTTCTTTTGAAGTTCCTCCTCCAGAAGATGCACCACCATTTCTGTGCTCCTTAGAAATTAGAAGAGCAATCAACTCCTCAAAATCAAAAAATCTTTCATGGATGGAAATGGATGTTCGAAACTGTGCATAATCCTTTCCTAGACCATTCAAGGTCAGAGAAACTAAATCATCATCTTCCACTGGTGACCCAATGGAAGCAAGTGCATCTGCAATCTTCTTCACCTTCATGTGGTAGTCATTGATGCTCATACTTTCTCTTTGCACATTCTGCAACTCTTGCTTGAGCTGCATTTTCTTGGCTTGCGTATTTGTGCTATACATTTTTGACAAAGTATCACATGCCTCCTTTGGCGTACTTGCATCTTGAATATGCACAATCATATAGTCTGAAATACTAATAGACAACCAGTACTTAACTTTTCTAGCTCTCTCATGCCATCCTTTAATTGTCTGCATTTGCTGTTGATTGGGAACATCAGGAAGAACTAGTTCTTCTTCATTTCCTGCAACGAATTCCCAATATCCTTTTCCCATAAGGAAATTCGTCATTCTAAACTTCTACGCTTGGAAGTTGTTCTTGTCAAACTTTTCAGTGACAATTTGTGAAAGAGAATTAGATGCCATTACAGAACACTGCAAAAAATTCTGTCACTGCAAAAAAACACAGCTTCAGGCTCACAAGGGCAAATCTGCAAAATTGATGAAAGTGGTATTTGACAACACAGTCACTTCCTAGTGACGATTTTGCATCAACAGGCAACAAGGATGATTCTGTAACTCCCAATATCTCTGTGCACAGGCATATGATGCAATTTCTACAGTAACTTTTCACCGACCTGTAGAACAATGGTCGCACAGCAAAAAACAAGGCCTTTCCCAGAGTGTGTGCGGAAAACTTCCGCCTCCAAAACAGGACCCAAAATGTCCTCGAAAAAAAAAAACAGAGCAACCAAGGGCTAAAGCCCTCTCCCACAGCATATACTGCCGTCTTGCTATACCGCGAAGGGGGTCTCAATCTGAGACAATGCACTCTTGCACTTTCCGATTGTGCTACCTGTGCAGAGACTTGCTCCCAAACTCGAAAAATGAAAGCAACACTGGTCCTCTTACTAGAACACCAAGAACTTGGTTTGCTTTCTTGAGCTTCTTACCACGAACCAGGCTCTGATACCATGTCAAGATTGTCGGAGAGAAGGAAGGAGTCTCACTTGTAGCTTTCTCACTTACACAATGGGGGAATACACACAAAGGTAGATGCTGAAAACAATTTTCCTCTTCTTAGTTGTGTAAGCCAAAAGAACTCTAGTACAGAGAAATAGAAGAACCCTATATATGGATCTCAAACCAAACTCAACTAGCCAAGGTGGCATACTAACTGAGCCATGAACTAGAGTAGATAAGGATAGATGTCATCTAGCTATTATGCATGGGCGACGTACCAACCGCATCTGTAGCTAACAAGTCGGTGACATAAATGCACAACGGTCACCCTGGTGTATCACAAGTGGAGTTTGATATCTCAACACCCATAACCAAGGAAAATGCATTTGACACTCTTAGGATCCATCGTACTTTTCTTGTCCCTGGGCACATGGAAAAATGCCTCACATCCAAAGACATGAAGATGCGTATAAGAGGGAGGTTTTCCAGTCCATACCTCCTTTGCAACCCGAAAATCCAAACCACTAGAAGGTAATCTGTTTATGACATGCACAGCTGTACTAACTGCCTTGGCCCAAAAGCTCTGTGGTATGCCTGCATGGCTAAGCATACTGCGTACATGCTCCTGGATGGTTCTATTCATCCACTCAGCCAAACCATTCTGGGGGGGGGTGTAGGGGACAGTCAACTAACGCTTAATACCCCACTCATCACATAACTTGTCAAAAGCAAATGCGACATACTCACCCCCATTATCTGTCCTTAGGCATTTGAGCCTATACCCAAACTGGCTCTCAACCAATGCAAGCCATCTCTGAAACTCAGCCAAGACATCGGATTTCAGCTTAATGGGATAAGCCGAAACTTTTCGTGAAAAATCATCTATGAATGTAACAAAATACTTTGCACCACCCAAATACTGATAAGGCATGGGCCCATAGACATCCGAATGTACCAATGCCAAGGGCTCACTCATGCATGGACTACCATACTTCTTATGCGTAGACCTAGTCTGCCTATCATAAAGACAATGCTCACATGAATCAAAACATGCATAATCAAGGGGCGGTAAGTACTACAAACTAGAAAGCATTTTCCTTCCCTTCAAAGACATATGGCCCAAAAAAGCATGCCAAAGAGATACATGTGGGATAGAATCCACGGACAAAACATTATCAAGGGAAGAAGCGGATACAATCAAGGGATAGAGGCTACCAACCTTGGCACCTCTCGCAATCACAAGTCTACCACGAGTGATCTTCCATGTAGAGTCTCCAAAAGATACATGATAACCTGCGTCATCAAGCTGTCCAGCTAACATGAGACTGTGTGTCAAAGCAAGTACATGATTTACATCTTGCATAACAAAACTGCTGCTAGAAGGAAAGTGCAGCCTAACACCACCAATGCCCACAATATCAAGAGAGCTATCAGAACCTAAAACATTATGATATGAATGAAACCACTCTCAACAAGGTGTCACATGAAAGAACGCACCTGAGTCCAAGAGCCAACATTGTGTGTACATAGAGTGTATCTCTGTCATCTGCGAATCACTAGAAGAAGCTACAAGGATATAATCATCATCGACATCCTCAAGCTGCATAACATTGATCTCTTCAATTTTAACACTAGACTTTGCAGGTACTATGCTGCGATTAGAAGACTTATCCTGCACTTTGTCTTTCCCCTTATCTTTGCGCCTTTCATTGCACAGTTCATGGCATTGTGGCCTAATATGGCCCTTAGAGCCCCAAGAGGAACACCAAGGAAAAGGGAGTTCTGTTGCAAGAAAATCTATCTTGTAACATCAACAAGCTTGTTTATCATGTTTCATATGATCACAATAAAGAAAAGAACACCAGGCACAACAAATCTTCATGCAGCATCATGTAGATCTCCCACGGATTTTGATAGAATCAACCATATTCTTCAATATCTTCATAAAATCCATCAATAGAACAAAGAAAGCAAAGGAATACACCATCTTTGAATGGAAATACATCACATAGTATTCATCTTCAATATCTTCATAGTCTTCTCTCTCAATCTCTCATATACAATCACTCTGTTTCAGTAGAATTGGCTATCTCTGACTCTCTCTCTCTCTCTCCATCAATAATACATCATACCCTCACTACAATCTCTCAAAAATCACTCTCAATAATCCTTCTTAGGTCGTGGATACCCCTCCCAAGAGGTATGTCTGATATGAAGGGTCACTAGAGCCACTACAGTGTCATTTCGTAGCTCACTACTGTCACTTCACTCTAGTCTTCACTTGAGTCTTCAGCAGCTACTTCTCCCACTTCCTCCAGCTCTTTTGCACTTGTATTCACCTCTTTCTAAGGCTAGAAAAATTTCCCAAGCTACACTCTCATCCATTAGAACACATACAGAAGCATACAGAACAGTCACAGAACAGTACTAGAACAGCTACAGTACAGAACAGAAACAGAAGCTCTACAGAAGACCTACAGAAGGTTACAAAAGATTATCAAAACCTCATAACTCACTCTCAAACCATTCCAAACTCTCAAAAACTATTCAATAAGCTTTCACAAGATCTCAATCTTCATCAATCAATACTCCATCTCTCCTTACAGAAGACAATCAGAACAAAACAGACCAAAACAGAGCAAAACAGAAGGTATACAGAACCAATCAGAACATCACAGAACCACCAACAAACATCATGAACTTCCAAAACACCATCATTATCATCCAAAACACTCTCAAACCACTTCCAAATAAATCAATCATCTCATAAAATCAACCATTCAGCTCTCAAAAACAACAAAAATCAGCCAAAAAACAAGTCATTTCAACACTCAACATATCCCCACACTTAATAAGGAAGCGTCCTCGCGACCCAAGAAAAAGGGAATACAAGTTCAGGGAAAAGCACAACTTTGATCTTCAATATCTTCTAAAAAAGAATCCATCTACCACGACCCCAACTTATAACTTGTTTCTAATATAAAAATACAAAGAAAGGAAAACCCTTTATACATTAACACCTCTTACAAACAAGAAAATCACAACAAATTTGTAAAGGATATAAAAGTTTTCTTCTTCTTCATCTGCATCAACTTCAATTCTGCATCGACCACCCCATCACCACAAATCTCCAAAATGTAGCTCGTACACGAAATCCAATAGGAAACCACCATGTTCGTTTGACATAAATGAACTCACAACACAAACACTAATACACAACACAACCATCTGAATGACTCCTCCAAAAAGAGAGTTTTTCATTAGAAAGCTTCCACCATACATTGGAAAGGTATCAATGAAGATAATCCCTCTTGAAAGATTGATGTTGTCGGAAACGATCCATAGATAAGGATTCATCTACAAAGTTTTTAGGAGGATTTTGAAAAAATTGGAGACAGCACATCCTTTCCAACATGACCAAGTATCTGCTAGGCAAACAGAGGGCATGAAAATACAATATATCCAGCTGCTGGGAATCAATGCTTACATTGACATTCATGCACAACTTTGGAATAGGCTTAGAATCATTATGAGAGTGCCTATGCATATACGCCAGGTACCAAGCAAAGTGAGCAGTTAATCTCACTGAGGGATCTGTAGACTGTGAATACTGCTGGGCAAAATGAACATAGTTCTGATAAGCTTGATTGGAAGCTGTCCATTCTCCTGGAATTACTGGCCAATTGATCTGCGGTCCTGTAAGGCAATCATCCGAACTCCATCCCCTTCTTCTGGAAATCTGATTATCAAACCCGTCACAGTCACTAACCAACTGAGGTGGTTGAGATATAGAAGTGTTAGGAGAGGGTAGTGGAATAAGGAAGAGTGGATGAAGGGAAGGATAGGAAAAATTTGGAGGGAATCACTAAGGAACGGTGTTAACTGATAAATAGGAAATGTGGAGGGTACATTAATGGATGGAGAAGGACAGGGCGGAGAAGGGAAAAATACCCTATCCTCAATAAAGGAACAGTAAGTAAAAATAGGAATTTGAGGGAAAGATGAAGGATGGAAAAGAAGGGGTAAAATAATGGTGGAATTAGATTGACAAAGGGAAATATATATAGCATAGTGGTGAGCCATTTGTTGGTAATAGAGGAGGGTAGGAACAGAAGGTCCCAGAAGAGATCGTCTATGATAGGCATCAAAGAAGGTAGCATCAAATGGATTATGTTTTGAAAGATAGGCTAAGAGATCCATCCTCAGTTGATTAGTACTCTGGGCAGAGGTAGGAGCTGTGTTTTTTCTGTGATTTAGGACCACAGAATCAATCATGGGATGCCATGAATTATCATGACAATCAGCTACTTTGGAGGAATAACTCTGAAACATGTCAGCTATGCGCAACTCCAAATGATTGACATACAAAACAGCTTGTAAGACCACATCCCCCACATACCATGACATATCCACCTCATCTGGAATTAACAAGTCTCCTCGTAGATACATGTACGACATCAACATGGTGTCTGGCGTGACAGAATCCTCAAACACCATTCTGACTACCTCTGTCAATAACTCAGCAGACCAAGCCCCACTCCAGCCATCCTCTGAAAAATGTAAATCCATCGTGGAAAGCTTCATGTAGAAGACCAACTTTTGTAAGTGGTAGTGGACAAAGAAAGAATGGTCTGGTAGAACATAGTCCTGAAACTGCTCAAATGTAGACCATAACAAGTCCATTCTGGACTGCAATCTTTCCACTTTATCTTGCAATAGAGGGCATAAAGTAGCTTGTCTCTGAAGAGCAGCCAAGTCCTGCTGTGAAAGAGAAGGAATCAATGGAACATTAGGGCTTGGAGGAACAGAGTGGAACTTTGCAAGTTGATCTTGCAATTGCTTGATTTGGGAGGCTTGGTTGGCCACTATGTCATTAGCAATATGTAAAGCTGAAAGTTTGTCATCTAAGATAGCTTGGAACTCCTTCGCTTCTCTAGACATCCTCTCCCTCTCTTCTGAAAGGCTAGTAACCTGGGATTGAGCCTCGAGTAACTGGACCTTCAAAGAAGAAATCTCATCGCTTTGGGTGGCAACTAGTTGGGTTTGTTGTTCCATTTGCTTAAATAAATGTGCTAGGGTATCCTTAGCAGAAGATAACTCAGATGTTGCCTTATGCAACTGGTCCTTAGACTGCATGAGCTCTTCATAAAAGGACGCATACAGCTGTTGAACATAGGTTGTCACTGACAACTCAATGGAACTTTGAATATCTTTACAGAGGAAAGGAATTGCATCTCCTGAGACTAGATTGTTCAGGGAGGGAACTAAGATGTCTAATGATCCTTCTCGATGTGCTCTGAACAGGTTAGTACAAGTGAGATACCCAGGGAGTTCACTACTAGAAGTAGCAGGGATGGGTACTGAAGGAAGTACAGAAGGAGCTTTATCCGCTACCCTCTTCAAGTGTTTGCGCTGTATGATCAGGGGAGGCGGAGAATCATCATCCTCTATGTCAATGGGTTCTGACTCATCTGAAGGTGGAGGAGGAGGTAAGGGATTTGATGGAGGAGGTGGAGGCATAGTCTTCTGTAAACCTGAATAGGTCAAGAAGGCAGACAAGTATGATCCATATGTGACATTGGTAACATTACCTCTGGTGACTTTAACGAAATGTTGATCCATTTTAGCGAGGAGGTAAGTGCTCCAATCAATAGCCACTCCTTTTAACACCATCCTGGAAGCTGTAAAAAGCTCTTTGGACAAATACTGGGATGGCGTTTTGGCAGGCATAAACCTGTCCTGAAGAAACTGACAGATCGTCTTCCATACAGGATCAGTGATCATAGAAAAGGAAACTCCTAAAGAGTTTATCACCTTCTTAACATCGAGGATTTCCCTTGTCTGCTTTTGCAACAGCTTTAGAATCTCTTCATTAGAGAAAAGCTGACGAGTGGTCACAAAAGGTTCACCTTTGAAGGGTAGAGACAGAGCCTTCCCTAAGCCTCGAGGTGTCAAAGTCATAGAAATTCCCTGGACTAATCCTGTCTTCTTGCTATAAGAGGCCAGGAACTCATCACATAACGACAGATCTTCTGGAAGCAGTGGAAAAGAAGTAGCCACAAAAGCAGCAAGGCCCGCCTTCGTGAGAGGCTCAAAAGTAAGTAGGGAAGAGTAATCCCTACTAACTAGTGGGACGTACTGGATAGGGAGAGGAGCATGAGAAGGCGCCATTCAGATGGTTACACACACACCACAAACACAGACAATCAAGTTGAATGCCTGCAAAGCAACAGACAAAAAACCAAGGATAAGAGAATAACCAAACAAGAAAACGTGACACAACCAACTAACCCCAAGCAATCCACATCCTAGAAAAAATTCGACATGACCTTGAGACAAATGCGACCGAAAGCTTCATGTGATGCATCAGACAAACATCCAGAACCCCGTAACAGGTAATAAAAGAAAAAAAACTGCATACTGTACCCGTAACCATAACAAAGACAGGAAACCAAAATAAGATCACATCTGACACATATCAATACTACATCGATGATAAACCAAGACGAGACCATGGAAATAACTCCAATGACTGCGCATACCCATCCCACGAAACGGTTCATTAAAAAGGGGAATTAAGTGTAGTGAGGGGGAAATAATTTAATGAAGGGTTGATTTTAATAAATTATTAAGAATGGGTGAATTTTTATTAGGTGATAAACCTTAGCAAGAAAACGGCGGTTCCTTATTATAAATTAAATTACCAATTATTAGGTGAAGCGGTGCATTAATTCGAATCCCGGACTTCAATACCCGACGGGGTCTCTAAATGCAAGTTCATTGATTACAAATTAAGGTGATGTGGAGCGCTTTTTTGCCAGCGCGTGCTCATTGTGACGGCTGGTTCATTTTAATTAAAAATTAAAGTGCCTCTTTAGCGCACGTAGCGCGTGCTAAGTGAACGGCGGGTTTATTTTAATTAAAAAGTATGTGTGTGTTGAGCGCGAATGAGCGTGGAAACGGTGGGTGAATAAAGAGTTCATTTTAACAATTAATTTGTGATTAAGGGGGAAATAAAAATAAATAAAACACATAAAATAAATTCCTGGAAGGGGTGTGTATGTAATGCAGAAATGCGCACGGAAGAGTCTCCCAAAAGAAGTGAATCCAGTAAAGGAAAAGTAAAGACCACTGATGAAACAACAACGACAACACCTTAGTAGATGTGTTGATTTGTTTTGTGTTGGTTTTTTAATATTTGTAATTTGTGATTATTTACGGGTGAATAAATGGAAAATAAGCAAGGGAGGTGAGGGAAATTTTTTAGAATTTTTTAGAATTTTTTACTATTTTTAAAGCAATTTTCTACATTTATTGGCAATGTGGGGGATTAATTAGGAAATATTTAATTTTCAAAAATTTTAGAGTTGGTAATTTCCAGCAGACAAACTCCCAAAAATTGGCAAAAAGCAAAGGGAATTTTTAGAATTTTTTTAGAATTATTTTGATGGAAAAATTAATTTAGAAATTAATTAAATCACATAAATCATGTTAATCAGATAAGTCAATTAGAAGTAAGTCAATTAAGTCTGGTTAGTCTGGGTAAGTCATGTTAGTCACATGAAGTAAAGTCAAGTTAGGTTAGTCAGGTTGGATAAGTCAGATAAGTCCAGTTAGTAGAAACTAACCTAAAGGGAGTTAAGTAACCTAAGGTGGGTTAGGGTTAGGGTTAACTAACTAGGGTTAGTAAACTAACTAGGGTTAGTTGGGTAGGGGGTGGGGTTAGGGTTAGGGTTATGGTTAGTTACAACTAACTAGGGTTAGTTAGTTAGTTGTGAACTGGAGTTAAGTTAGAGGTTAACTAATGTTAAGTTAATTGTGATTAACTAAGGTTAGTGATTAACTAAGCTTAGGTTAGTGATTACCTAAGCTTAGGTTAGTGACTAACCTTAGTGTGGTTAGAGGAGGAGGAGATGGGTAGAGGAGGAGGAGGTGGAGGTAGGTGGAGGTGTAGGAGGAGGAGGGCGTGGAGGGCGGCAAAATGGCCGGCGAGCGGCAGCGTCAACGGCAGTCCTGCGCGGCGGTGACGATCGCGGACAGGAGGCGCCGTCCGACGGGCTGGCGGAGGCGACAGTGGCGCGGGCAGGAGGCGTAGGCGGCACAGGCGGCACGATAGCGGTGCGGCAACGGCTCGACGGCAACGGGGCGCGGCCTCCTACTGCGACGAGGGCGGCGGCCTGCGACGGCTGGTCCTGAGGCGGCAAGGGCAGGGGATGGGGGAGGGAGGGGAAGAGTAGGGAGGAGGAGAAAATGGAGGGG
This sequence comes from Lygodium microphyllum, assembly GCF_053477565.2. Classification (NCBI taxonomy): domain Eukaryota; kingdom Viridiplantae; phylum Streptophyta; class Polypodiopsida; order Schizaeales; family Lygodiaceae; genus Lygodium; species Lygodium microphyllum. The sequence continues at coordinate 33,434,127 of NC_141141.1, forward strand.
AGAAGGAAGCAGCTGGGGGGGAGGAAGAAGGAGAGGGTGGGAGGAGGGAATAGGGAGGAAGAAGGGAAAGAAGAAGGGGAAGGAGGAGGGGAGAGGAAGAATGTAGGAGGAGGAGGGGAGGGAGATGGGGAGGGAGGTGGTTGGGGGTCGGGTGGTTGGGGGGGAAGGGTGGGCAGGGACAAGGGGGGTGGGAAAGGGTGGTGGGCAGGGGCAATGGGCGGGGGAATAGGGGAGGGGGCCCATGGGGGGCCATGGGTTGGGTAGGGGTCAAGAGGGTAGGGGGTGGGCAGGGGTAGGGGAGGGTGGGTAGGGTCAAAAGGGGCGTATCCCCGTCCTGCGCACGTGCGCGGGGCGGGATAAAAAAATTTGCCGTGACGGGATTGAAATGGCACCGAGATGACGGTACGGGTCATGCGAACACGACCGGGGTGCGTGGAAATGCGTAAAATCGAAAAAGGGCGCGTTCACGCGCAAAACGGGCACGCGAATACACGTAAAAATAAAGAAAAATTAATAACTCCCAATCCGTACGTCAAAACGAAATAGCGTAAAAACAAAAAGTGGGCAAGACGGTAGGAGGAAGAGAAGAAAAATATACGACGGAAATTCCGGGAGGGGAAAAGGGCAGTCACGTGCAAAAAACACAAAAAAGAACCAAAAAACGCAATTAAAAATTAATATTGAAAAATCCGTGCATTGGAATGAGGTGCAAAAAAAGGAAAACTGTGCAGAAAGATGTGCACGACAATCCTATCTCATCAAAACATAATTCCGACGGAGATAAGACGCGTTCACATGGAAAAAACCCAAAAAACAAACTCGAAAATGGAATCGAAAATTAATATCGGACAAACCGTGCACCGGAATGACACGCAGTAAGAAGGAAAAATATCCGCAGGAAGGAGTGGCACAGGGTTATCATGTTAAACCGCAGTTCCGGTGGAAACAGGAGGGGTTCACATGCGAAAAACTCCAAAAATACGCCCGAAAACGTAATTAAAAATTAATAATAATAAATCCAAAAGACGAAAGAGGGTGGAGGAAAAAGGAAAAAGGTGGAGGAAGACACAAGGGACACAGCTGTCAGATCAAATTGGAATGTCAATGCAAAGAGGGCAGGTTCACATGGAAAAATGTCAAAAATACGCACGAAAAAGGTGGAAAAAAACCCGGAAAATGAATAATGGACAAACCGTGTATTGGAATGACACGGCGTAAAAAGGAAAAATGTCAAGGAAAAAGTGGTTATCAGGGCTATGACGTCAGAGCATGGTGCCGAAGCCAAAAAAGCGCGTTCACATGGAAAACAGGTGAAATTACGCAAAATGCGTCAAAAATGAATAACTCAAAAACCGTGCACCGGAACAGGGGTAGGTAAAAAGGAAAAATGGTCAGGGAAAAGGGAGGAACAGGGCTATAAGGTTGGATTGGGACTTTGGTGAACGTAGGGTGCAGTCACATAGTGGGACCTCCAGATCAGGGAATGAAGGAAAACTGCAAGGGAACAGCCCCAAGGGTGGGTGGAACATAACCGGGTGGATGGAAAGGGACCCCATGAGGGTAAAAGCAAGGCATGGCATACATGCATGAGCAGGGTAAGGCATATGCAGAGGGATGTGCAATGTAGACACGCAGGGACGCGTCCCCACACTTAAGACCTTAACGGATAGGGTTAACCGAGCAACAGGGACCTAGGACCACGCCACAGACCATCCACTAACGTCCCCACACTTAAAACATGACCGTCACGAAGAAACCAAAGTGTAGGGTTAGAAAAACTTGGCCCGTTTTGTCAAGAATCAAGGTTGAGTGTCGATGGCACGTCCAGTGTGGTTGTCGGCTTCTGGAGGGACCAAGGCCTCTTCTCGGCACATGTTCGTCATGGCAGGGACCACGTAGCAGCACCCAGGGAGGTAGCTGGTTGAAGGAATCGCAGGAAATCCGTCGATGATGAGGGATATTACACTCAACTCACAGTCACGCAAATGAAATGAAAGAACAGTCACTCGCCCCATGACTAATATCACTCGAGGAATAAGGATTGAAACCCATATCTCATACCCGATTTGTCAAGATTGTGGGAGAGAAGGAAGGAGTCTCGCTTGAAGCTTTCTTGCTTGCACAATGGGGGAAGACACACAAGGGTGGAGGCTGAAAACAGTTTTCCTCTTCTTAGTTGTGTAAGCCAAAAAGAACTCTAGTACAAAGAAATAGAAGAACCCTATATATGGGTCTCAAACCAAACTCAACTAACTAAGGTGGCATACTAACTGAGCCACGAACTAGAGTAGATAAGGATAGCTATCATGTAGCTATTATTCATGGGCGGTGTACCAACCGCGTCTGCAACTGACAAGTCGGTGACATAAATATACAACGGTCACCCTGGCGTATCACGAGTGGAGCTCGATATCTCAACACTCCCCCTCGAGCTCAATCCCAATTCCTGCACACCAAGCAGGTCTCTGAACTTGCGCAGCTTCTCTGCGCCCAATGCCTTCGTGAATATGTCAGCTACCTGATCTTCTGTGCTGACATAAACTAGATCAATAAGACCTAGTAAAACCCTCTCTCGCACATAGTGATAATGCACCTCAATGTGCTTTGTTCTAGCATGATAGACTGGGTTATTTGCCAAGTGTATACTAATGTTGTCACAATAAATGACAACTGGCCCATCTGTAGACTGATGCATATCATAAAGTAGCTTATGCAACCAAGCTACCTCACATGCAGCCATTGCTGCACCCCTGTACTCAGCCTCTGTGCTCGACAAGGCAACTGTAGGCTGTTTCTTGCTGCTCCAAGTGACTGCAGCACTCCCAAAAGAGAATACATATCCACTGGTAGATCGTCTATCAGAAATACTACCAGCCCAATCAGCATCAGTGTATCCATGCAACTGTATCTGAACCCCAGTCTCATAAAATAGTCCATACTGCAATGTGGACTTCACATACCTAAGTATGCGTCTAGCCGCATCCAAATGTGGTTTCCTTGGAGCCTGCATAAACTGACTTACCAATCCAACAGCATAGCTCAAATCTGGCCTGGTAATAGTCATATAAATCAAACTTCCTACTATGCGTCTGTACATAGTAGGGTCTTCTAGAAGCTCACCTGCATCTGTGCTCAGCTTCACATTTTGCTCCAAAGGAACTGAAATAGGCTTACAGCCTGTCATCCCATATTTGGACAGCATGTCCAATCCATACTGCCTCTGCAAGAGCTGTATCCCACTTGGTGATCTAATCACCTCAATGCCCAAGAAATAACGCAGCTCTCCCAAATCCTTCATCTCAAACTTCTGCTTCAATAGCATTTTCACATGAAGGATATCTTCATCACTGTCACCTGTCATAATCAAATCATCAACATAAATGACAAGCAGCATAATACCTTTCTCTGTTTTTCTCACATAAAGTGAGAAATCTGCCTTGGAAATCTGAAAGCCAATAGTGACAAGATACTGTCCTATCTTGTCAGACCATGCTCTAGGTGCTTGCTTCAAGCCATACAAGGCTTTCTTCAACCTGCAAACAAACTCAGGATGAACAGCATGCACATAACCTGGTGGCTGCTCCATATAGACCTCTTCTTGCAAATCACCATGCAAGAAGGCATTCTTTACATCCATCTGATGTAAAGACCATCCCTTTGATGCAGCCATAGCAATGACTGCTCTTACGGTTGCCATCCTTGCAACCGGACTGAATGTTTCTTCATAGTCAATGCCATATGTTTGTGCATACCCCTTGACTACTAATCTTGCCTTGTATCTGTTCACAGAACCATCTGCATTGTGCTTCACCTTATAAACCCACTTACAGCCAATTGCATTTTTACCTTTAGGCAAAGGTACCAATTCCCATGTAGCATTTGCTTCCAAGGCATCCATTTCTTCATCCATGGCTTTCTCCCATTTTTCTTTTCCCATGGCTTCCTCAAAAGAAGTGGGTTCTGGTTCCTGTATCACTTTGACCATATATGCATAGTGAATGGCTGTAAATCCATCATATTTCAGCCTATCCACAGGATACCTAGCTCTTGTAGACCTGCGCAAAGTAGGTTCACTCCCAGGTGCTCTCAAAACATCCCTAGTCTTCCTTACTCCAGGTGTAACAATAGAAGGAATACCCAACTCATCATCAATGCTCTGTTCTGAGCCACTGGATTCACCATCCACATAAGAGTGACCTGCATTCACATCAAACATGGGCTGATCAACCTTCTCTTTTCCTTTTCGTGATACCTGCATACCACTATCTGCATTGCTTTGAGAAGATTCTGCTGATCTCAATCTGCCTGTCCATGGCGAAGAATGTGACCCACTGCTAGAGGACGCTCCAGGTCCACTAATATTTTGTGATTGCTGCTGTGAATTCTGTGCAGCATTACCATTTTGTGCATCTACATCATCAATCACATTTACTGGTTTATACCAGCTACTCATCTCATCAAAAACAACATCTCTGCTCACTGTAAACTTATGAGTAGAAGGGTTATAGCATCTATACCCTTTTTGCTGCAGAGAGTAACCAATAAAGATGCACTTCTCAGCTTTTGGATCCAACTTGGATCTCAGCTCATCTGGCACATGTACATAGGCAATGCAACCAAAAATTTTCAAATGAGAAATATTTGGTTTCCTACCAGTATATCTCTCCTCTGGAGTCATTCCATGTATTGCTGCAGTGGGAGTCCTGTTCATTATGTAGACAGCTGTAGCAACTGCTTCAACCCAATAAAAATCTGGTAAGTCTTTTTCATTGAGCATGGCACGAGATACCTCTCCAATATGCCTGTTTTTCCTTTCTGCAATTCCATTTTGTTGTGGGGTATAACTGCATGAATATTGCTGCTTTATGCCATGCTCCTGCAGGAACCTTGCAAACTCATTTGAGAGGTACTCTCCCCCTCCATCTGACCTTAGGCATTTTATCTGCAGGCCTGTTTCTTTTTCAACCATAGCTTTAAGAGTTTTGAAATGCCCAAAAACTTCACTTTTCTTTTTCATAAAATACACCCAAACTTTTCTGCTATAGTCATCAATAAAAGTGACAAAATAATGACAGCCTCCAAGAGATGCAGCTTTAGTAGTCCACACATCAGAGTGGATTAATTCCAATGGCTTCTCACTCTCTTGAACATGTCTAGGAAATGGTTTCCTTGCCTGTTTTCCAAACTGACAGGCTTCACATACCTTATGCATTTCTGCAACCTTGAATTTGGGCAATCCTGCAACAATATTTTGGGCCTGCATTGATTTAAGTCGCTGTACATTAACATGACCAATGCGTTTATGCCAGATATCAATATCTGCAACTACACCGGTCCCATGTGCAAACATTGCTGCACTCAATTCAGACATGTCTGCATCCAACATAAACATTCTGCCCTTCTTCTTTCCTTTTGCTATCAAGCGACCTTTATTTTTCATATCCTCAACAAAGCATCCATGAGGATTAAATCTGACCTGCAAGCCCTGTTCAACCATTTGACCAACAGAAACCAGATTCTTGGTGATATTCGGGACATGAAATACATCGGACAGGTATTTCTTTTTCCCATCCTGCATAGACAAGGGAATTTTTCCAATCTGCACAATAGGATGTGCAGTATCATCACCAGTCTCCACAAATCCTGGTTTTTCCATTTTCCTTGCATCCTCCATCCATTCTGCATGACCTGTCATGTGGTTTGATGCACCTGAGTCAACATACCATACATCATTGCTTTCTTCTGCACTTGTCACAGAATTGTTCATGTGCTGCACCATGAACAAATGCTCATTTCTGTCATCTCCCTGTCTGCTAGAAGATGCATAATTCCCTTGTTGCAGTTTTCCATTCATGATGTCATTCTGCTTTTTATAGCAGTCTTTAGCCATATGACCCATTTTACCACAGTAGTAGCATTCAACATTACTGTTTGCATTTTGACCTCTTTGCCATCCACCACGACCTCTTTGGCTCCCCCTGCCTCTAGAGTTACCACGTCCTCCTCCATAGGACTGGTTTTCTTGAGTTTGCTGCATATTCTGATTTCTACCACGGCCTCCAAATCGGCCTCCTCTACCTCTGCCTCTACCTCTTCCAGCATTTGAGTAGAAGACAGCTTCTTTTGAAGTTCCTCCTGAAGAAGATGCACCACCATTTCTCTGTTCCTCAGAAATTAGAAGAGCAATCAACTCCTCAAAATCAGGAAATCTTTCACGAACTGAAATGGATGTCCGAAACTGTGCATAATCTTTTCCTAGACCATTCAAGGTCACAGAAACTAAATCATCATCTTCCACTGGCGACCCAATGGAAGCAAGTGCATCTGCAATCTTCTTCACCTTCATGTGGTAGTCATTGATGCTCATATTTTCTCTTTGCACATTGTGCAACTCTTGCTTGAGCTGCATTTTCCTGGCTTGCGTATTTGTGCTATACATCTTTGACAGAGTATCCCATGCCTCCTTTGGCGTACTTGCATCCTGAATATGCACAATCATAGAGTCTGAAATGCTGATAGACAGCCAGTACATAACTTTCCTGGCTCTCTCATGCCATGCTTTGAATGCCTGCATTTGCTGTTGATTGGGAACATCAGGAAGAACTGGTTCTTCTTCATTTCCTGCAACAAATTCCCAATATCCTTTTCCCATAAGGAAATTCGTCATTCTAAACTTCCATGCCTGGAAGTTGTTCTTGTCAAGCTTTTCAGTGACAATCTGTGAAAGAGAATCAGACGCCATTACAGAATATTGCAAGAAATTCTGTCACTGCAAAAAACACAGCTTCACCCTCACAAGGGCAAATCTGCAAAACTAGCGAAAGTGGTATTTGACCACACAGTCACTTCCTAGTGACGATTTTGCATAAACAGGAACCAAGGATGATTCTGAAACTCCCAATGTCTCTGCGCACAAGCATACGATGCAATTTCTACAGTAACTTTTCACCGACCTGTAGAACAGTGGTCGCACAGCATAAGACTGAGCCTTTTCTTGAGTGCGTGCAGAAAACTTCCGTCTGCAAAACAGGCCCCGAAATGGCCTCAAATCAAAAAAACAAGGTCGCCGAGGGCTAAAGCCCTCGCCCGCAGCATATAGTGCCCTCTTGCTTCACCGCGAAGGGCGTCTCAACCTGAGACAATGCACTCCTGCAATTTCCGGCTGTGCTACCTGCAGAGATCTGCTCCCAAAACAGGAAATGAAAGCAACACTGCTCCTCTTACCAGACCACCGCGAGCTTGGCTTGCTTTCTTGAGCTCCTTACCACGAACAAGGCTCTGATACCATGTCAAGATTGTGGGAGAGAAGGAAGGAGTCTCGCTTGAAGCTTTCTTGCTTGCACAATGGGGGAAGACACACAAGGGTGGAGGCTGAAAACAGTTTTCCTCTTCTTAGTTGTGTAAGCCAAAAAGAACTCTAGTACAAAGAAATAGAAGAACCCTATATATGGGTCTCAAACCAAACTCAACTAACTAAGGTGGCATACTAACTGAGCCACGAACTAGAGTAGATAAGGATAGCTATCATGTAGCTATTATTCATGGGCGGTGTACCAACCGCGTCTGCAACTGACAAGTCGGTGACATAAATATACAACGGTCACCCTGGCGTATCACGAGTGGAGCTCGATATCTCAACACGATTGAGGAATCAACAAGGGGGAAATGGTGCAGAAAGAGTATGCCAGGGTGCACAGTTGATGGTGCATTAGTGCATCCAACCCGTCTGGCATAAGTGCAAGGAGGAAGGCAAGGGAGCCTTACAGTGCAGTGTACAGAACAGGGTGATGTGTCTTGTGTTGACGGCAAAGACCCATCCCGTGGGTGCATAGGGAAAGTGGAACATACCTGACTCCAAGTGTCGTAACGTCCCTCAATCTCACCTCTCGGTAATTGATTGAAGAAACTCCAGTCACACTCAGTCCACCCTCTGTCTCACTCTTTGTTGATAGATACAAGAGGGCATCCTTTTCCTGAAACCCATTGATGTAATCCTCACAGTCACTTGTGCAAAGGTTGTATGCCTTGTGCGCATTTGATGGTGCAACTGTGCATCCCGCCCTGTGCCGGCATACGGTGCAAGAAGGAAGGCCAGGGAGCCTTATAGTGCAGTGCACAGAAACAATTTGTGCTTTGTGCATTGAGAGGCCCATCTTGTGCGTGCAACACTTCATTCACACTTCTCACCTCTCATTTGATTTGAAGGGAAAAGACTGGTCTCTCGACCCATCCTCTGTCTCACTCTCTGTTGATAGATACAGAGGGCCCATACTCACTTCCCCATCTGGTTAGGATGAAAGCTCACGTCACTTGATTGTTTGTTGATGAAGATTGCGTCATCAGTTGTTGAAGAGGTGTACCCAGGGAGATAGCTATCAAATCGAACGTTTTATTGGACAGGAACATGTCGTCTGCTAGAGGACAGGTAGTCACTTTGCAGAGAGACCCAGGACACAGCGTACCAAGGGAGGCAGCTTCGGAATTGAATCCTGGGAATATCAATTAATGAATCCACTTTCTGGACTGCTGGGTGTTACCACCTTTTCCACAGCCAGCTTCCTGCCCAAGGGTGTTGACCACCTTTTCTTGGAACGAGGCCTACTATGACAGGGAATTGCTTCCTTTTCTCTCATAACAGATTTGTTTTTCTTATTTTTTTTCTTATTATTTTCTTTTAGTTTCCCCTATTCCCGAGGGTGTTTCCACCTTTTCTTGGAAAATAGGTCGGCATGACAGGGACTTAAGTCCTTTTCTCCCATGATCGATATGTTTTGTTTTTTTTTTTCTTCTTCAAATTGAACAAGGGAATGGTAGAAAGACCATTTGTTAGAACCAACCTCTCCACTGTTGCTGGTGGAAAATAGAGGATAAGAGATCAAGGCTGGAAGGGGGGTTTGAGGGGATAGAGGGTTGCGTCCACTTCATCAGGAATGATTGAAGAACGGCTATCAGAAGTAGCATCATAAGAAGTACAGTGCCGCGCCAACGAGGGACAGGATCAAGTGTCCGTAATTGTCAAGATCCCCAAGGAGGGAAGTACTTCTTCAGGCGATATCCATTGATAAAAAAGGGATCATCAGAGGCATCAACGGTCTGCACTTGGACAGAGCCATTAGGGTTGACGGCAAGTACCTTATAGGGGCCCATCCACCGCTGTTGGAGCTTGCCAGGAAACTTGCCAAATCGTGAATCATAGGCTAGGACCAAATCACCTTCTTTGAACTCCTTGTGCTTGATGAAGCTATCATGGTAAGCCTTACGTTGAGCTTGCGTGGCTTCCATGCACTGTAGAGCCATCCTACGAATTTCGTCCAAACATTCCAAGTGCAGGAGACGGCGTTGCAATGAATCATCGTCCCCCAAACGCTCTTTGATAGCCACTCTCAAAGAGGGTAGTTCCAGTTCAACAGGAAAAACAACTTCTGTACCATACACCAACTGGAAGGGTGTCTGTCCTGTTGTTGCTTTATGGGAGGTTCTGTACGCCCAGAGGGCCTCTGTAAGTCGATCGTCCCAATCACGACGATGTGCGGCGATTGTTCTTGTCAGAATCGAGCAGAGGATGCGATTGGTGACTTCAACTTGGCCGTTGGCTCTGGGGTAATAGGGAGTGGACTTGCGATGGCGGATCTTATACAACTCTGTCAACTCTTCCATAACTTTGTTGAGGAAATGAGTGCCTTTGTCACTTACCAGCTCTAAGGGACAGCCAAAACGGGTGATGATATTCTCGTACATGAATAGGGCCATGCTGTTACCATTGTCCCGCTTTAGAGCTTTAGCTTCACACCACTTTGTGACATAATCCGTACATACGAGGGTGTATCGGTTCTATTTCCTTCTAGTGGGAGGATCGATCGGACCTACGAAGTCAATGCCCCACTTCTCAAACGGCTTCAAAGGAAGGATAGGTTGTAGTGGCATGGCACTTGTCTTCGTGGGTTTCCCCATTCTTTGACAAGCATCACATCTTTTACAGTAATCATAGGCATCCTTGTGAATGGTAGGCCATCAATATCCTGCTAGCAGAGCCTTCCTGGCTGTAGCTTCTCCTGCAAAGTGACCTCCACATGGCTCGTCATGGCAAGCCTTCAGAACAATCCCAATTTCTTCTCCTGCAACACATCTTCTGAGCACTTCATCTTTGCCTTTCTTGTACAGTGCACCGCCTAGCAGGGTGTAGGGGGGTGATTCTAGCATAAGCTTCTTCCTTTCCCGACTAGAGATACCAGGAGGGTACTGTTGGGTTGCCAGCAGATTGGCAATGTCTGCATACCAGGGGGTTACAGTTTCTACCAAGAATAGGGAAGCATCAGGGAGGTCTGGATCATCCTGCTCCTCGTCTGCAGTTTGTGGGATACGCGACAGATGATCAGCCAGAACATGGGAACGACCAGGCTTAGTAATCACCTCAAAGTCGAACTCCTGGAATAAAAGGAGCCATCTCATCATTCGTCCTTTCACATCCACTTTGTTCATCAAGAAGGACAAGGCCTCATGATCCACATAAAATTTAAAGTGGGTAGATAGGAGGTAATGGCGAAACTTTTCCAAGGCAAACACCATTGCCAAGCACTCCAGCTCTGTCACTGTATAGTTCCGTTCCCTATCAGTGACTTTTCGACTTGCATAATAGATCGGTTGATCCAACTTCGAGGAGCCCTTTTGGTAGAGGACATAACCTAAACCTTCAATTGATGCATCCGTGTGTCCAATCAGGAGGTTGCAGAATGGGTGCCTCTATTAGACACTGCTTTAGAGTGTGGAAGGCTCTGTCACATTCTTCCGTCCAAGTAAACTCTGCATCTTTCCTCAGAAGCTTGTGCAAGGAAGTAGCCTTTGTCGCAAAATGGGCTATAAACCTTCTGTAGTAACCCACATGGCCTAGGAATCCCCTCAACTGTTTGAGGTTGGTGGGTGCTGTTAGAGCTGCAATCTTTTCGATCTTTGCAGGGTCTGTTGATATCCCTTGTGCAGAGACAATGTGGCCCAACAGAACTCTAGAAGAGACCCCAAAGATGCATTTGTCGGGGTTGAGGGAAATCCCATACTCCCGGCATCGGTCAAAACATTGTTCCAGGTGTTCCCAGTGTTCACGGATCAAACTATAGACACAGAAGTCATCTAAATATACCTCAATAAAGTCGTGCAGATGATTTTGAAATGCGGCCATCATGACTCGCTGGAAAGTAGCAGGGGCATTGCATAGTCCAAATGGCATCACTCGGTAAGCGTAGGTCCCCCATTCTATGGTGAAGGCTGTTTTGGATTGGTCTTCTTCTGCGATTTGGACTTGGTTGTATCCACTGAATCCATCCAGAAGGGAATAAAGTTCATGTCCTGCCACTGTGTCCAACAGTTGGTCTGTGAAAGGGATAGGAAAGTGATCCTTCTTCATCTTGGAATTAAGCCTTCGGAAATCCACACATATTCGCAATTTTTCATTCTTCTTGGGTACAACCACGATGGGTGAAACCCATTCACTATTTGCCACAGAATAGATGAAATCGGCTTCCAGAAGCTTCAGCAGCTCCGCTTTCACCAATGTGGAATAATTCGGATTCATTCGCCTCTGTCGTTGCCGTACTGGCTTGGCATCAGGCTCCAAGTCAATATGATGTTGACATATTGTGGGATCAATCCCCTTTAGGTCTTTGTAAGACCACGCAAATACGTCCAAATTTTCTTTCAACAAGTTGTACAAGGTTGACAACTCCTCTTCTGGGAGACTTCTACCCACCTTCAAGTGGCGTTCAGTGCCTTCTGCATCCACAAAGGTTAACTGCCTTTCACCTTCTACTTCATGGATGAAGGTCCCGCGGACGGCTTCTGGGTACAGATCCGACTCCTTCAAGGGAGTGGTGTCCTCTTCTGATGTCCCACTAGAACCAATTTTTTTTTTTGTGGAGACTTAGGTTGCTCTTTAAGACGTTGGAATGGGATAAGAGCCGTTTCGGGTTTGGTTTCAAGATTAATTACCTCTTGGCTTGAAGACTCATCTTCTGATGACGTATCTAGGAACGTCACATAACAAGGACCCTCTGATTTCTGTTGGGTTTGTGGGACTGGTGCTTGTTGGCACGGTGCATCATCATCATCTTTCTTTGGCAAGGATGGGTTAGGACGGTAGGAGCCACTGCTAAAAGACGGCTTGTTCTCCTTAATCCATTTCTTATAAAGGTTTTGCATATGAGAATATCCATTTACCAAACCAAATGGTACCATCACCATTCTGTCCCATAGCATGAGCTCATCGGCTTCTGATGCTTCTGGAACTTCTTCCTCAAATGTATTCTCTTCAGGTGGGATAGATTCTTCTGGCTCACTTTCATCACCTTCTTCGTCCATATCATATTCATCCTCTTCTGTCTCTGTCTCTGTCTCTGCTTCTGCTTCTGTCTCTGCTTCTGCTTCTGCTTCTGTAGGAGCTCTGTAACAGAAGAACAGATTCTCTGTTTCCTCTCCTGCCTTTGTCTCTGGCTCTGCTATGGCCATGTAACAGGGAGAGCAGTACATCCATGCTTCTATCTCACTGTCAGAAGTGATTTCAGAAGTCATTTCTGGTTCAGGCAGGAAGTATTCACCCATTGATAATGGCTTTGCATCTTTTGGAAGTCGGCTTACAGTATCCACTGTTAAGGAATGTGCCACTGTGTTCTTGGGAAGGATCTGTTTGATAGCATCTTCGTCTACTGATGTTCCATCTGTAGCCTCATTAGGGGAATCAGAAGATAATTCCAAGGAGGTGGATCCATGTCCTTTTTGAGAACCATACAGTTTCAGCACCACTTTGTTGGGTCCTCTACCCAAGGTCAAAGTTCCTTTGAACCAATCCGTCCTTGCTCGGGCTTCAAAAAGCCATGGTCTGCCCAGTAACAGAGGATAGGATGTACCATAAGAGTTTGGCTTCACCACCAGATAGGTTAGCCAATAATCTTTTCCAGCCACTGTAGTCTTCACATATGGGAGAATGCCCAAAGGCTTGATTCTACTCTGATCCGCTAGTCTGATGAGCCATTGGGTGGGTTGCACACCTTGTAGGCCTAAATCCTTCATTGTAATATCCATCATAATGTTTACTGATGAACCACCATCAATCAGTGCATTTGAAATAAAGCAACCTTCTATCCATACACCAGTCTCTGGAGTACCTGGATCTAGGAAAGCATTAGCCACATCCACTTCTTTTACAGGCTCTGAAGCCTTGTTGGACTTTGTTGCTATTGAAGGAGCAATCCTTAAGCCACGTCTTCTTGTCAGTATACTTTTGAACCTTTTCCGGCAACTGGGAGACAACATCAATAATTGTCGGAATGTGAGGTTTGGTCTAAAGGTATCTAGATCTCTAACTAGATCGTATTCCTTAATAGGATCCACTGGCTTCTCTAACCGGTTAGGGAATGGGGCAACACCCATTTTCATTTTCCCTCTTTCTTCCAACAGAGGAATTACAGGAACTTCTTTTGCCACTTGTGGCACTTCCTCCTCTTTTGTATCCTGGACCTCTGGTCCTGTCTCTGTAACTCTCTGTGGCACTGTAGTGCTCTGTACGGCACTGTTAGGCTTTGTTCTATTCTGTTCTTCTGGTGGAAGATTGAACTTCACTGTTCTGGCAGGAGGGTTATTTTCTTTCTGGATAAGTGGTTCCTTCTGCTTTGTACGCGTGATGGCAGCAACTTCCAATTCCACTAAATTGGAGGTAGGCTCTTGGGCCTTGGCCGGACTATCAGTAGCACTATTTTTCACTGGGGCTGGGCTTGGACAGTATTTTGCAGTGTGGCCTTCTCCTTTGCATCGATTGCATAAGGGCTTATAATCCACTAACCTTCGAGGATTTGGACAATTTGGTGAGATGTGTCCCTTTTCTCCGCATCTGTAGCATTCCACTTCTGATCTCTAACCACCGCCAGACTGTCTTCCTCTGTAACTTTAGGAAGAAATCTTCTGGGTCCGAAATTAGGACCAAACTCTCTAGGCTTCGGTCCAATATCTTGTGTTGTCATTTTGGATTCCAGCAAGTTGAATCTTGCATCTTCTTCCTTCCTTCTCCTATCATGCATCTCCTTCAGAGAGCAAATGTCCTCGGTATGGTTCTTCTGCAAACAGTAGGAACAGAAGGCTCCAGGGATGGTTGGTTTTCGTATACATTCAGTGGCTAAATGGCCTGCTTGATGACACTTACCACACCAAGTGTTTGACCGCATCACATCTCTTCTTGCTCCTGCAACGTTGGATATGCTAGCGGTATTCACTTTCAACGTCTGTAGTTGCTCTGTAATCACATCCATCCACTCCTTTTTTATGTTTGCAACTGAGTTGGATAAGTAATCCTTCAAGCTTTCTCCTCCTGTGGCACTGGCAGGAGGGTTTTGAGGAGTCTCTGTAATCACTGCATAAACCGATTGGGCTGGTACAGAGGGATCTCTGTTCTGGTTCTGATTTAGAGCTCCTGTTTGAACTGTTGGCTGTTGGCTCCAGTTGGTAGGGTTCCACTGTTGCTGCTGATTTGTCATTGAGGAAATTGGTTGGGACCATTGTTGTTGTGGGTGAACCACCATTTGAGGCATGGATTGTGGCCACTGTGGATTTTGTGCACTGTACTGTGATACCGGGGACATCTGTTGGTAGGGATAGGGAACAGTCCCTGGAACTGCATTTGGTGGATACATCATTCCTGGCATCAGAGGAGGTAGGACTCCTCTTCCTGTATTCATCACTAATCGAGCTTCCACTTCATCGTACAGTCTTGCACCTTCTGTTGCAGCTTGCAGGGTGGCTGGTCTTTGCAGCTCCACAAACTTACGGACTTCTTGTTGTAATCCTCTGAGAAACACCCCCTTCTGAATGCCATCATCTAGATTATGGTTAGTCCATCTCTTCAGGACGGATTCCATTCGTGAGACATAGGCTTCTACTCTTTCTCCAGAAGACTGACTTAGGTTCATAAATTCCTCTCGCATCCGCTCTTCAAAACCTTCACGCCTGAATTTAGTGAGGAAGGCCAACTTTAGGTCGTCCCATGTGCCAAAAGTTCCTGCTGCTTGTCTCTCATACCACTGAAATGCCGCGCCCTTGAAAGTGGCGGGGAATATTTCTAACCAATGCTCAGGGGTTCTGGCATTGTTAGCCACACATGCTACCATAAACTTTGCTACATGAAGATCAGGGTCTTCATTGTACTCTCCCTTAAAAACTGGCAATGGGACTACATTCGCTGGCCTGTCATCAATATTTCCAGGACGGATCTGGCTTGGAAGTGGACCTCCAGCAGGAGGAGGAAGGGCTTGATGTGCCATTGGGACTTCTGTAAAGAGTTCCGCAAGGGCGTCAAAGGCGGCTTCTGCTGCGAGCTTGCTCTCGGCTCTGATTCTTGCTTTCTCTCTTGTCACGTACCTCTGGACTCGTTCTAACGCTTGCCTTTTTATTGAGTCATTCATCAGGGGTGTGGCTCCACTATGTTGTTAGTGCTCCACAGAGGGTTAACAGAAGGCTTCAGTCTCAGGAGAACTCTCTTGCCAACATTTCTTCTACTTCTTTCCTTTCAACGTCCTTGAATTCTGCTTTCATGCCACTGCACACAGGAAGGTATTCGGTTCGGAAGGTGTCAAAATGCATACGTCTGAGCATTGTGGTGGTGCCATCATCATAGTAATGCCAGCTTCTGATGGTTTCAACAGTGTATGTTGTGAAAAACACTCTGTCTACCAGCTTCCAGTGGGTTGCTAATTGAACAAACAGAAGATTATCAGTACACCAAGCATCCCATGTATCTTGCTGTTGAGCATCCACGAACAAATTCCAACTCTTTTCCTTCTTGTCCCTATGAACCTTTACAGACCAAGACTCCTGAAGCCTCTTCACAATCTCCCACTTGATGTTGTCTGGAAACTTCTCAATCAATGCCAAATCTTCCATGGATGGTCATTCTCTCTGTTTCTACTCTTCAGTTTGTTCCCAAACAGTTTGCCACCAAGATGCAAGTTTCTGCTACTTCAACAGGAAGAGGAAACTGTCCACCACATAAAGCATGCATCATGATGGTGATGTGTTTCTGCCATTGTGGGATGAACTTCTTGTGGAAAGTGGCTTTGATTATGAGAAATTCCAACTCTTCAGTGGAAGAAGGAACTTTACAAACATCCATTGAATTCTTCTCTTCTTGGCAATGCCATTTCCTTCATTTTCAGCCTCTTCTGGTGCTTGATGGCAAGTTTCCCCGGCTGTGCACCAAAAACATGGAGCCCCAAGAGGAACACCAAGGAAAAGGGAGTTCTGTTGCAAGAAAATATATCTTGTAACATCAACAAGCTTGTTTATCATGTTTCATATGATCACAATAAAGAAAAGAACACCAGGCACAACAAATCTTCATGCAGCATCATGTAGATCTCCCACGGATTTTAATAGAATCAACCATATTCTTCAATATCTTCATAAAATCCATCAATAGAACAAAGAAAGCAAAGGAATACACCATCTTTGAATGGAAATACATCACATAGTATTCATCTTCAATATCTTCATAGTCTTCTCTCTCAATCTCTCATATACAATCACTCTGTTTCAGTAGAATTGGCTATCTCTGACTCTCTCTCTCTCTCTCCATCAATAATACATCATACCCTCACTACAATCTCTCAAAAATCACTCTCAATAATCCTTCTTAGGTCGTGGATACCCCTCCCAAGAGGTATGTCTGATATGAAGGGTCACTAGAGCCACTACAGTGTCATTTCGTAGCTCACTACTGTCACTTCACTCTAGTCTTCACTTGAGTCTTCAGCAGCTACTTCTCCCACTTCCTCCAGCTCTTTTGCACTTGTATTCACCTCTTTCTAAGGCTAGAAAAATTTCCCAAGCTACACTCTCATCCATTAGAACACATACAGAAGCATACAGAACAGTCACAGAACAGTACTAGAACAGCTACAGTACAGAACAGAAACAGAAGCTCTACAGAAGACCTACAGAAGGTTACAGAAGATTATCAAAACCTCATAACTCACTCTCAAACCATTCCAAACTCTCAAAAACTATTCAATAAGCTTTCACAAGATCTCAATCTTCATCAATCAATACTCCATCCCTCCTTACAGAAGACAATCAGAACAAAACAGACCAAAATCGAGCAAAACAGAAGGTATACAGAACCAATCAGAACATCACAGAACCACCAACAAACATCATGAACTTCCAAAACACCATCATTATCATCCAAAACACTCTCAAACCACTTCCAAATCAATCAATCATCTCATAAAATCAACCATTCAGCTCTCAAAAACAACAAAAATCAGCCAAAAAACAAGTCATTTCAACACTCAACAGCCCTTTTTCCCACAATGGTGACAAGTAACATCTGCATTTGTGCCATGGGATTTGCTACGTGACTTTGCACGAGACTTGGATCGAGATTTCTGAGAATGTCCACGCCCACTGCCACTGCCATGCTTTCCACATCCATCATTCTTGCCTCTAACTGTCATAGCATGCGACACACGAGAGGCGTCCAAATTCTTACGGTTAGCCTCTTCCTGCATAAGAGCACTCTCAACATCAGATAATTTCAAGGTAGCAATAGGGGCACATAATGCAGTGCGGAATATATCCCATGACTCATTAAGAGTACTAAGCAAGAAAATAGGAGTGACATCCTTTGCAAAAGTGATGTCCTCCGAAGTCAAGTTCTTGAGTATAGACTGGAACTGGCTCAAGTGAGCAGACATGGTCACATTATCCTTCATGCGCAGATCCATAAGCTGCTTCAGCCAATACATCTGACTCGTTAGACTTTTCTTATCATAGAGATTCTTGATTTTATCCCACAACTACCATGCACTCTGTTCTTCCTCAAATACATTGTAATGAACCTATTCTGTGAGAGATAATATAATAGTGGACTTGCATAAATCATCAAGCTAAAGCCATTCCTCATCTAGCATAGTTGCAGGCGGATGCCTGCTCAACCTCAATGGTTTGATCTGCGATTTTTGCACCAACACCTGCCAAATCTGGCTCTTCCAATAAAAGTAATTCATACCATCAAGCTTAGTGATGTTGAAAATAGCATGATCAGCGGATGAACTTGCCATAATGCAGGCTAGAAGACTGTAGACAGTTCAAAATTGTTTCCTGTTTACTACAAAAAATGACCAAAGAATCACCAAAATCGAGATAAAATGGCGAGAAAAGTGTAATCAAAGCTGTTGTCCACCAGGTACTAGTAAAAATGTATCATTTCAGAATATTTTAGCATGAAAAATCCATGTCAGTCTGGAGTTATATGCTTGCTGTAATAAATGACAGTAGGGTACTGTGAGAGGTAATTGCTGACCAAATCACTACACCAAGTCAAGAAATGACAGC
Source organism: Lygodium microphyllum (assembly GCF_053477565.2). Classification (NCBI taxonomy): domain Eukaryota; kingdom Viridiplantae; phylum Streptophyta; class Polypodiopsida; order Schizaeales; family Lygodiaceae; genus Lygodium; species Lygodium microphyllum. The sequence goes on from NC_141141.1 coordinate 33,452,493, forward strand.
CAAGATATGACCAACCATAAACTGGCATAATTTGGCACCAAAAAGTCATCAAGACCCTGAGCAAACACCCAAACATGTCACCAAAGCATCCATCAGTGAGTAAGCATATCCCCTGGACAATAGGACAAAGTATACATAACACTAGAAAGACCTGACACTGGTAGGTGTATGCTCACAAGAGTGCAAAGCCCAAGCTCAGGTCAAAAGCAACTCCAAGATATCAATGCATGAACCATGCAACATTTAAGTATAAGGAATTCCAATATCTCAAGTATCTACAAAATGTTCAAAATAGCATAAACCTCCTACTCAATGTTGGTCAAGCATACAAGATGTTCCCAGTGGCTCAAAAGGCGGATAAAGGAGCTCAATAGCTCAAGCAAACCAAGTCAAAGTACCAAAGACACATAACCAAGACAATGCCTCAATAGCATCCAAGGTCGTAATGGAAAAAGCCAAGTCGTAATAGAAAATTCCAAGTCAATGTCCAACTACTCAAGGGAATACTCAAATGAATGTCAAGACGAGCTCAAACAATTGCCATCCACAGCCAAAACATAAAGCATTCACTAAGACATCATAACCCAACTAGGTAGCCTAGGCATAAACTATGTCATAGATGAAATGCCAGCTGCAAAGAAGTGATAGTCAAACCCAAATCGAGCTCTAATCTCAGCTCAAAAGCATTTCAGAGCATAAACAAGACATGTGGCATAGTCCAAATACATCATGACATCATACAGAGTAGCCGGGAGCACCCCGTGACCAATAGGCATAACCCAACTATAGCATAAATAGCTTCATCCCTGAAGTTTCCAGCATCATATGACCTTTGTAAACTAAGTAAATTAGTGGTCAATCCAAGCTCAAATCCATAGGCAAACCATAGGCATACATTCCCGTATGTATAAGCACCAACTGGGCATAATAATCGAGCATCAAATGCCAAGACTTGTAAGCATAAAATTGAAGTAACAGGTGGCTGCCCTGTTTTGGACAGATTTGGGATTGTTCAAAACAATCAATGGCTGGTCTAAATCAGCTCCAAATGCGTCTCACATAAGAGGCGTAACATCCACAAGTGATCCGATCTCAATAGGCATCAATAGAAGCATCACATAAGCTATAGGCATACAAATACATGTTGTCTCAGATCTAAAATCTGTTGCAAAATATTTTGTCATCATAACTTGGCAAATCCAACAACACCATCTCGTGGGGAGCGTGCCAAAACCCCAACTTAGACTCTTATCTTGCCTGAATCGGGTTCCCAATGCCCGAGATATGACAAAAAGAGTGATTTTTAGGCCAGATTTTGAAACAGTCGCAAAAAAAACGTAAGCTGGTTGGGGGGTCTACTGTCCCATGTGTCAACAATGGGGCCCAAAGGGGGCACAAATGGGAGCCAAAGAAGGCCTACACCAAGCCTCAGCAAGCCTTGATAGGCTAGAAGTAAGATCCAGGTAAAGGAAGCTCCAAGAGGTGTGAGCTATGGCTGCCCACAACTTGTGAAAACCCTATTTACCTAGACCTGTGGACCGAAGTAAAACTCTGAAATAATGAAGCAATACCTCAATGTCAATGCCCTAATGGTGCCTCAATAGGCCGAGAAGAAGCTCGGGAAGCCAGGGAGTGATAAGAGCTCAAGAGAATGAGCTATGGCTGCCAGGAAGGAGACCCAATGCGAGTGGAGAGTCGATGGGAAGCTGAGAATGCCACAAGCCAATCTCAAGAGTCAGAAGCCGTGCTCTGATACCAGTTGAAAGGTGAGAAGGATCGAAGCTTGCAGTTAAGAGCTATGGCGAGAGAGAAAGAGCAAGAAAGAGAGAGACAAGAAATGGGAACTCCAACAATCACAATGTGTGATCGGGCCTTCCTTTATTCAAACTATCACTAAAAGAATAAAGCATAAAGTGATGGTGATGGGCGCCCACCACCTGCAGTGTGCAATGGCGTGACTGTCAGTGTAGTAATGTATGGGCGGCTAGGCGGAGGCGCCTTTATCCCCAACAGTCTTTTTGGGAGCCCAATTGCTTTAATTCTTTAGTAGGACAAAAGCAAACACAAAAGCTAAAGTGTGCTAATTGTAAATTGGGCTATTTAATAACAAGGGGGATACACACCGACTAGGGTTTAGACACCCTGTCACACTGACCAGGGTATTTAAGGTGTAAGAGCCCCAGATTAAGGCAACCAGTTATTATCAAGATCACACTCTTCACCTTCATCTCCAGCTTCCATGGCTTCCTTCTCCTTTTTCTCTCTTTCTCTCTCCTCTTCTAGTCTTCTTCCTTCTTCTTCTTGTTCTCTTTCTCTCTCCTCAGCTTTCCTTCTCTCTCCTCTCGACTTCTTTCATTACAAGTGGTATCAGAGCTTCAGGCTTTGGTCCTTTTTTCTCTTTCCCCTTTCTCTCTTTTCAAATCCCAAAAACCCTAATTACTTAGCTTAAGAGTACATGTATAGCAAGAAGAACTGCAACTACCTTCAACTTTTTTGAGCAAGCAGGAGCTATGGCTAGAGACTCAGACACATCTGGAGGTAAATAGAGTCCCAAGAGTTGGAAGAGGGCAAAACCTTAGTCACTCTTTGCCTCAGCCCTCTTTCTCTTTCTTCTCTTGCAAGCTGCCATGGTTGCCAGCCCAAAGAAACCCCAAAAAATATGACCTGAGGGTGCTCCTCGACATCAACCAGCCCTGTGACTCCTTTCCTAACCCCCCAAGCTTCTGATCAAGTGGTGGATTGGGGGGATTTGCTATCGAGGAGGCTTGCAAGACAGTCCCGTAATTTTGGGCACATTTTTCACTGGTTGTCCTGCCCCTCCCCAAACCTCCTTGCCACTCCTTCTCTTGCAGGTTCAGTTCATGGTATTGATGCACACTTTACTTTGACAGGATCTTCATACTCAGAGCTACCATCACAGTCATCTGGCCCATTTTCAAGATTGTTTTCAAGTTTTCTTAGCTCGCTTCCAGCCAAGTTTGCACTTGCTGTAGAGTTACCCGAAGATCTAAAACTGCTAAAATCTGTTCTCAAGCCACATGTTATCTCAAAGCATGTGTCTGCTCCTGGTATTGTCAGAGTTCATACAGAGCAGTCATCTTCATATTGACCTTGTTCAAGCATGACTGCATCTTAGTTGTTTTCCAAAGCCAAGTCCAAGAAAGTTCTGGAAGAGGAAGAGTTTGATGCTCACTTTGAAATGCCCAAGGGTCCATCTAGCGGTGGTTCTCTGATACTTTCGGGCAAAGATATACTTAAGAGATTGTCTAATATCCAAAGTGGTGGACTCTGGCTTATTATTCACATAGCCACATCTGCTTTGATTTTTGCCTGTCTGTTTCGTGGATTCTGGAGACTGACAAGAAGTGCACGTATCATATTCTAGGCTGATGCCACAAAATTGAAATGCCTATCCTGTGGGGTCTTCACAGAGGAAAACCTTGATTAATTATCACAGGATTGGTGGGTCATATTCTAGGCTGACGTTTATGTAGTTGGAATGCCTATTCTGTGGGTTCCAACTGACAAGCTGATTATCATGTGGAGTACTTATAGGTTTTATGAGCCTCAATGATACACACTTTCTTTATCATCGGCAATGATATGCTGTCTATCTTCAAGTAAAGTATGTTGCTGCAATATTTAGAGGCATTGGAGTTATTTTAGTTAAGAAACATCTCTAAATGTGCCTCATGCTTTGTTTTTGAAGAAACATGTTACATCAAAATATAAAAGGATATGTAAAGCTATTTTTAATTTGAATTGATAAGCAAACTTTGAAGGTTAGGGCTTTCCTTTAAAGACGACGAGTAGCCTGCCATTGGTCCCAAGGGAGGTTTCAAGGATAGGGATAATGAGCATCCTCTTTTTGGGGTGTTTATAGAAAGAAAAACGTTGGACTACAAAAATACAAAAACTATAAATGCATAGATTAGGCTTTAGGGCAGTTTGTCCTTTAGCATTAGATAGACGCTCCTGGTCCGCGAGGCCGTGAGGGTATGTTTGTATGTTATGAGCATGAGGTCTGGCTAGTTCCATAGCCAGTGCTGGCCCATTTCAGATCCCATTAGTGGTGCATCTACCGGGAGTTGCCAATAAGTGGTGGTTTTCGAATCTAGGGTTTCAAGGGACCCTAAATTATCCATAAAATGGGGTTTGTTCAAGGATGGAAAAACTTGGCTTTCCCCATACAAAACTTACTAATGGACTTAGTTAGTTATGTAGAGCATGAGTCCTCTGTAGAAGATAATTTATGTGATGAAAAGAGTAGCCAATTAGTGGTTATTCCATCCTCTAATACGATGGCATGGGCCAAGGTTCACCTTAGTGAGGTCTCTACCCAAGAGAAATCATGTTTAACCATCCATCAACCTAGAGGGACAAGCATGTTGGAAACTATGGTAGTCATGGCATCAGCAGGTCATCATGCTAAGGCCATAATGCCATGGGAAAGTGTTGATATACGATGGAATATGCTTGTGGTTGAAACATTCCGTGTAATGGGCCACCATGATGACATAGTAGGCATCATAAGGATGTTAGAAGACCTAGCTGTCAAGGGAAAACCATTGCTTAAAAGGTAGGGTTCCCAAGTTTTAAGAAGTGGTAATGATAAATCTGCTTTAGATAAGGACCAAAAGATCTTATATAAACCCGTTATGGACTTTCCTTTTGAAGGGAAAGGTATGGAAGATCCTCTAAGAGGGGATGAAAATTACATGTTGAAACTTATAGGACTCCCTAGACCACTCAGTGAGTTAGCAGAAAGGGAGGTCAATGAGAGTATTAACCTCCCTACACCGAAAAGGGTGGGGATGGAAGAGGTTAAAGATCCTAAGAGGTTGGACCCAGATCATGATGAATATGAAGATTTTAATAACCTGGTGTTGATCCCAAAGGGGAGGACTAAATGTCCTCCTCTTTATAGGGATCTCCTAGTGTTTTATGGGTTGCCAAATGAGGATCCGATGATTCATTTAAGAGAATATGACCTAACTTACATTGCAAGTGGATTCGACGATATACATCGGATGCTCGTATTCCCAAGTACCCTAAAGGGAGAGGCAAGGAAACGGTACTGGAGCCTCCCAAGAGGGTCGATCAAATCATTTGAGGAGTCTTGTGATAGATTTCTAGATGAGTATGAAAAGAAGCTCCCTATGATTCACGTCTTAGGGCAGCTTATGCAGTTTAGACGTGAGTCTTATCTTTTTGTTAAAGAGTATGCTAGAGCCTTTGATAATACTCTTAGGCTTTGGCCAAGAAGAGCCAGTGCATTACCAGATGATGTGCTATGTGAGCTCTTTTTGAATGGCTTAGAGATTAATATGCAAATCCAAGTGGGACTGCGGAATCCTAAGTCGTTAAGGGAAGCAAAAATGCATGCCATTGATTATGAGGGTAATATTCAGAGATGTTGGGAAAAATTTTGGAGTTTTCCCCTCTCAGTACAAGTGCATCCTAGCTTCCAACCATTTTTGCAAGAAGATAGTTCACTTGTTCGTACCAAGGCAGCCTATGAGGGGAGCCTTGGTGGCCAAAATCCCAAAGCAGAAAATGGCCATCCTATGAGTAGTAATGACATGCCCCTCAGTGAAAAGGTTCCAAGTCATGTAAGTCCCATTAGGGCTTGCAACACTTCCACAAGAGGTAGTTGTGATGGCAAAATGGATAGAACCAATGGGCCTATGAGTGTTGATAAGCATTCAATGTGTGGTTTTAATTTTGTTGCTAGTAAGGCTCTTGAGAGACCTTTGGTGTCGGAATCATGCTTCCAGGTGGATGTTGTTCCCTTCAATGAAAGCATGGTTCTTATGGAAAAAAATTTGCAGTATGGATATAAACAAGTAAAGACATCTTTTGTAAAGAGGATGCAAAATGCTAAAAGTCCACTTGTGCTTCACAAAGGTCATAAGGATGTGAGGCCATTTGGCCATAGGGATAAGTTTGCATTGAGTTCGTTGGACTAGTGCAGCAAATTGAGGGAATGTAAGGATATTAAGGGAAAGGTGAGATGGGTTTGGAGACCCAAAATCTCCAAAAGTATGGCAGGAGTGTCGGATGCAAGGCCAAGGATCCCACCTGGATATATTTTGTCGAACCCCCAAGAGGATAATACTAGATATACATCTGACGATATACACTACCTTGGGATACACCCATGTGATGTGCCTAGGCTTGAAGCTCTACCTAGTTTGGATCGCAACACTAATTTATGTGAAAACCCAAATAGGGGAGGTTCAAATGAGTACAAAGCTATGGTTCTTTCTCCCAAAGGAGCCACTCAGCTGCTTGAACGACCAGTTCATTCGGATTACAATAAATGTAGGACATGTGAGCCCATTGAGGCTATTCATTCAGCTCATAGTGCCCAAGAAGGGATCGACCTTATTGATGAGTTATTTGTGGAAAGGCTTGGACTTGCAGCTCTACAAAAACCTAAGGTCAAAAAATACAAGATCAAGCTTTTAGTTGACTTGCATGAGTAGCATGGGGCTATTCGACCTATTATATGCTATCCTTGGCACTCTGGGTAGTCTGATAGGGTGTGATGTATATGCCAATGACATCAATATTACATGGACTAAAATGACCTATCTAATTTTAAGCTAGGAAGGCTAGCTGCTTTGGATATTACGTCCAGATTTCGTTAGCCCAAGAGGGCCGATCAGTTTTTTTTTGTAGTGAAATGTTTTATTTCATTAGGCCAAGAGGGCCATTTGTCTATTTAGTACAGTGCGGTTAATAGGTTTTAGTTTTAGTTTTGTGCTAGATAGGTTCGAAGAAGAGCTTGGAAGGAGCCTTTTGTTGCGCGGAAGCTTTTCATGGCCCTATCCAGGTGATATTTCTCCTTTATGAGTATCGTTTTTTAATGCTATATGTGTATGGGTACTTGTGTGGGGGATTTTCTTTTCTTGTTGGGGACCAACGTCCAATGTATGAAGTCCCAGGGTTAGGTTAGGTATGTCTAGGGGGGGTCTGAGTAGTCGTTGCCTCCTATAAAAACATTGCCAGGCATCAAAAGACCTGTTTTAGAAGGTAGTCCTAGTGACCCTATTCTGCTAGCTTGCTAGGTAGCCATTCTAGGAGTTCTTGTTAGTTGTGAGGAAGTTAGAGAAGCCTACCGCAGAATAATGATGATGATAGAGAGAAAAGAAACCCTAAATATCTCAAAAGACAATAAATATATACAAAGGTGTGTAAAAGGGGGTTCTAACCCCCTATCAAAATAGAAAAGAAAAGAAAGAAATTTATAAGCAATTGATCATCGCCTTGTGAAGGCCTGGTAGGTTCCTGGGGACGAGTCAGATCCGGGGCCGATGCCTTGTCTTCCTAGGGGTGGCATCTTGCTGGAAAAGAAGAAAGTATGGAAGGTTGGAGCGAAAATAAAAGTGAGCGTCAGAAAAGGATTAAGTGTCGCCTTGCGAGGGCTTGGTAGGTTCTTGGGTACTGAGACAGGACCTGAGGCCAATGCCCTGTTCTCCTTGGGTCATTACGCTCAGCTCCCTTCTTTTTACATGCCCGAGTATGGAAAAATAAAAACCTAAAAGAAGAAATGTGCTACAACGAAAAAAATTCTTGATCACACTATAGGAGTCCTCGCCTAGTAGGAGCTCTTGGTTGTGTTGTCCTTAGTTAGGTAAGTAGTTTAGACCACCACTTAGGGCAACATCTTTGATAGGTTTTTTCAGTTTGGCCGTGTTGAAGCATTCAGTTAGTGACCAGCTTCGGACCTTCTATCAGATTATACTAGGCCTACTCCTTGTGGATTTCATGCCTTGGTTTTGTCAGGGGGTAGGGTGAGCATTGTGTTGTGTTTTAGTATATATCTATTTTGTATTAGCTTGATGCTTCCTTTGGTTGTTTTGTGCAGATCTGTTGTGGGATTCAACGGGCTGAGTCGCCCTATCCTGTGGTCGCCAATGAGAGCGGAGTCTTGAGCCCGGGATGTGCCTAAAATTTGCCAAAAAATTCGAAATTTAGGGGAAAAATATTCAACATCGAAGGTGGCGGCTCCAGCTAGGACGATTTTTAGCACCAAGTGAAAGACGACTTTTAAAAGGCGCCCAAGCGATACTTGTGGATTTTTGATAAATTTTTAGACTGCCCTGCAGGTTTTCAGGAGTTTCCAGTCAATGTGGGATGTCAAAATGGACACCCAGGAATTTTCAGAGCTCGATTTGGATGCCGGACGAAGGAGGCAACAAACAGTCAAGATATGAAGAGGTGGACTAGTTTTTGGCCAAATTGGGTAGTGCCTTTTGGAGTTTGGGGGCCCCAAATTTTATGCAACATCAAAAGATGAAATTGTGGAGAGAGGAGAGGTATAAAATCGTGGAGAAAGGTGCCATCAGGATGTGCTCGATTTTTTTGCTCCATCCATGGAGATGGAGATTTCTGGTTTAAAACAACCCATCCAACTAATGTTACCCCTGATCTTCTCCTTCCTTGCCGGTCTTATCGCTCGTCTTCACTTGTGAAATGGCTGTGGGAATGAAGAGATGGAAATCTAGTCTTTCTCTCTCCTCCCTCTCTCTTCTTTAAAGGGTTGTTCCTACGTGCAAGAGGAAATGAAGAATGGTGAAGGAAAGCTTGTCCGGTTCGGACTGGATTGCTTCCAGGTTGATGTACACATGAAGATTGCTGATTGTGAAGATGCTAGACATTGAATGTGGGCTGACCCGCAGTCCCGCACCAAAACCAAGATCCCAAAACATGAAACCTAAGAGGTAATTCAAATTTTTATGAAGAAAAATGAGTTTTTATGCCATTTGATTGATGAAACATTGTTCCCATGGGCTGATTATTCATTATGATATTGTTTTCTATGAGTTTCAATAGTTTATAATCAGAAAATAAGAAAATCATAAGTGATATGGCTGAATTTAATGTTATAAACCCAAGAAACACGCGTTTAAGGGGTAAAAATGAGGTTTTTGCAAAATAATTTCTATGTTTTCGTTCATGTTTATCGCTTTCTTTGCAAAGAAATACACATAAAACGACCCTTTCACCTATCAACGAATGCAAAACATTAAACGATAGGGTGAGAGGGGAGGTTGAGCATCAAAATATAAATTAAAATTTGTTTTATGTGTTGCATCATGCCTATAGGACGTTGTTTTAAAATAAAGGGAAAGGCAGCATGAGCGTAAGGCTCGGTGTCTGTTCTCATTACATAAACACTAGCATAGAAATCATGAAAAGATTGGTTTTGCATGATGCACAATGCTGATTTTATTATGTTTGTGCACTAAACCATTCACATTATGCACTATGCATAGTTCATGGTATCAACAGAAAAGCTCCTGGACTGCATAGCAGTTGTTTTTTAGGAATTTGACCCACGATTGAGAGCGTAAGATTATCCCTTGCCGTAGGATAGAGGGTCGGTTTCCTAAGGGATTGTTAAGTGAGGACACATGGTATATCTATTGTATTCGAAGTGAAGAGTGGAGTGTGTTCGTTTGTTTTATATGTTGAGCAGCGCATCAAGGGGCCACTCCCTGCGATGTAGGAGAGCTGCAGTGGGACCACAGTGTTTCTACCGAGAGGTTGCCTCCATGTATTCTCGTGGCATTACCAATGTGTATGGGTTCTCCCTATGAGGAGTTTATAGAAAGGGAAACATTGGACTACAAAAATACAAAAAACTATAAATGCATAGATTAGGCTTTAGGGCAGTTTGTCCTTTAGCATTAGATAGACGCTCCTGGTCCGTGAGGCCGTGAGGGTATATTTGTCTGCTATGAGCATGAGGTCCGACTAGTGCCATAGCCAGTTGCCGGCTGTTGAGATATCGAGCTCCACTCGTGATACGCCAGGGTGACCGTTGTATATTTATGTCACCGACTTGTCAGTTGCAGACGCGGTTGGTACACCGCCCATGAATAATAGCTACATGATAGCTATCCTTATCTACTCTAGTTCGTGGCTCAGTTAGTATGCCACCTTAGTTAGTTGAGTTTGGTTTGAGACCCATATATAGGGTTCTTCTATTTCTTTGTACTAGAGTTCTTTTGGCTTACACAACTAAGAAGAGGAAAAACTGTTTTCAGCCTCCACCCTTGTGTGTCTTCCCCCATTGTGCAAGCAAGAAAGCTTCAAGCGAGACTCCTTCCTTCTCTCCCACAATCTTGACATGGTATCAGAGCCTTGTTCGTGGTAAGGAGCTCAAGAAAGCAAGCCAAGCTCGCGGTGGTCTGGTAAGAGGAGCAGTGTTGCTTTCATTTCCTGTTTTGGGAGCAGATCTCTGCAGGTAGCACAGCCGGAAATTGCAGGAGTGCATTGTCTCAGGTTGAGACGCCCTTCGCGGTGAAGCAAGAGGGCAGTATATACAGCGGGTAAGGGCTTTAGCCCTTGGCGACCTTGTTTTTTTGATTTGAGGCCATTTCGGGGCCTGTTTTGCAGACGGAAGTTTTCTGCACGCACTCAAGAAAAGGCTCAGTTTTATGCTGTGCGACCACTGTTCTACAGGTCGGTGAAAAGTTACTGTAGAAATTGCATCGTATGCTTGTGCGCAGAGACATTGGGAGTTTCAGAATCATCCTTGGTTCCTGTTTATGCAAAATTGTCACTAGGAAGTGACAGTGTGGTCAAATACCACTTTCGCCAGTTTTGCATATTTGCCCTTGTGAGGGTGAAGCTGTGTTTTTTGCAGTGACAGAATTTCTTGCAGTATTCTGTAATGGCGTCTGATTCTCTTTCACAGATTGTCACTGAAAAGCTTGACAAGAACAACTTCCAGGCATGGAAGTTTAGAATGACGAATTTCCTTATGGGAAAAGGATATTGGGAATTTGTTGCAGGAAATGAAGAAGAACCAGTTCTTCCTGATGTTCCCAATCAACAACAAATGCAGGCATTTAAAACATGGCATGAGAGAGCCAGGAAAGTTATGTATTGGCTGTCTATCAGTATTTCAGACTCTATGATTGTGCATATTCAGGATGCAAGTACGCCAAAGGAGGCATGGGATACTTTGTCAAAAATGTATAGCACAAATACGCAAGCCAGGAAAATGCAGCTCAAGCAAGAGTTGCATAATGTGCAAAGAGAAAGTATGAGCATCAACGACTACCACATGAAGGTGAAGAAGATTGCAGATGCACTTGCTTCCATTGGGTCGCCAGTGGAAGATGATGATTTAGTTTCCGTGACCTTGAATGGTCTAGGAAAGGATTATGCACAGTTTTGGACATCCATTTCAGTTCGTGAAAGATTTCCTGATTTTGAGGAGTTGATTGCTCTTCTAATTTCTGAGGAACAGAGAAATGGTGGTGCATCTTCTTCAGGAGGAACTTCAAAAGAAGCTGTCTTCTACTCAAATGCTGGAAGAGGTAGAGGCAGAGGTAGAGGAGGCCGATTTGGAGGCCGTGGCAGAAATCAGAATATGCAGCAAACTCAAGAAAACCAGTCCTATGGAGGAGGACGTGGTAATTCTAGAGGCAGGGGGAGCCAAAGAGGTCGTGGTGGATGGCAAAGAGGCCAAAATGCAAACAGTAATGTTGAATGCTACTACTGTGGTAAAATGGGTCATATGGCTAAAGACTGCTATAAAAAGCAGAATGACATCATGAATGGAAAACTGCAACAAGGGAATTATGCATCTTCTAGTAGACAGGGTGATGACAGAAATGAGCATTTGTTCATGGTGCAGCACATGAACAATTCTATGACAAGTGCAGAAGAAAGCAATGATGTATGGTATGTTGACTCAGGTGCATCAAACCACATGACAGGTCATGCAGAATGGATGGAGGATGCAAGGAAAATGGAAAAACCAGGATTTGTGGAGACTGGTGATGATACTGCACATCCTATTGTGCAGATTGGAAAAATTCCCTTGTCTATGCAGGGTGGGAAAAAGAAATACCTGTCCGATGTATTTCATGTCCCGAATATCACCAAGAATCTGGTTTCAGTTGGTCAAATGGTTGAACAGGGCTTGCAGGTCAGATTTAATCCTCATGGATGCTTTGTTGAGGATATGAAAAATAAAGGTCGCTTGATAGCAAAAGGAAAGAAGAAGGGCAGAATGTTTACATTGGATGCAGACATGTCTGAATTGAGTGCAGCAATGTTTGCACATGGGACCGGTGTAGTTGCAGATATTGATATCTGGCATAAACGCATTGGTCATGTTAATGTACAGCGACTTAAATCAATGCAGGCCCAAAATATTGTTGCAGGTTTGCCCAAATTCAAGGTTGCAGAAATGCATAAGGTATGTGAAGCCTGTCAGTTTGGAAAACATGCAAGGAAACCATTTCCTAGACATGTTCAAGAGAGTGAGAAGCCATTGGAATTAATTCACTCTGATGTGTGGACAACTAAAGCTGCATCTCTTGGAGGCTGTCATTATTTTGTCAGTTTTATTGATGACTATAGCAGAAAAGTTTGGGTGTATTTTATGAAAAAGAAAAGTGAAGTTTTTGGGCATTTCAAAACTCTTAAAGCTATGGTTGAAAAAGAAACAGGCTTGCAGATAAAATGCCTAAGGTCAGATGGAGGGGGAGAGTACCTCTCAAATGAGTTTGCAAAGTTCTTGCAGGAGCATGGCATAAAGCAGCAATATTCATGCAGTTATACCCCACAACAAAATGGAATTGCAAAAAGGAAAAACATGCATATTGGAGAGGTATCTCGTGCCATGCTCAATGAAAAAGACTTGCCAGATTTTTATTGGGCTGAAGCAGTTGCTACAGCAGTCTACATAATGAACAGGACTCCCACTGCAGCAATACATGGAATGACTCCAGAGGAGAGGTATACTGGTAGGAAACCAGATATTTCTCATTTGAAAATTTTTGGTTGCATTGCCTATGTACATGTGCCAGATGAGCTGAGATCCAAGTTGGATCCAAAAGCTGAGAAGTGCATCTTTATTGGTTACTCTCTGCAGCAAAAAGGGTATAGATGCTATAACCCTTCTACTCGTAAGTTTACAATGAGCAGAGATGTTGTTTTTGATGAGATGAGTAGCTGGTATAAACCAGTAAATGTGATTGATGATGAAGATGCACAAAATGGTAATGCTACACAGAATTCACAGCAGCAGTCACAAAATATTAGTGGACCTGGAGCGTCCTCTAGCAGTGGTTCACATTCTTTGCCATGGACAGGCAGATTGAGATCAGGAGAATCTTCTCAAAGCAATGCAGATAGTGGTATGCAGGTATCACGAAAAGGAAAAGAGAAGGTTGATCAGCCCATGTTTGATGTGAATGCAGGTCACTCTTATGTGGATGGTGAATCCAGTGGCTCAGAACAGAGCATTGATGATGAGTTGGGTATTCCTTCTATTGTTACACCTAGAGTAAGGAAGACCATGGATGTTTTGAGAGCACCTGGGAGTGAACCTACTTTGCGCAGGTCTACAAGAGCTAGGTATCCTGTGGATAGGCTGAAATATGATGGATTTACAGCCATTCACTATGCATATATGGTCAAAGTGATACAGGAACCAGAACCCACATCTTCTGAGCAAGCCATGGGAAAAGAAAAATGGGAGAAAGCCATGGATGAAGAAATGGATGCCTTGGAAGCAAATGCTACATGGGAGTTAGTACCTTTGCCTAAAGGTAAGAATGCAATTGGCTGTAAGTGGGTTTATAAGGTGAAGCACAATGCAGATGGTTCTGTGAACAGATACAAGGCAAGATTAGTAGTCAAGGGGTATGCACAAACATATGGCATTGACTATGAAGAAACATTTAGTCCGGTTGCAAGGATGGCAACCGTAAGAGCAGTCATTGCTATGGCTGCATCAAAGGGATGGTCTTTACATCAGATGGATGTAAAGAATGCCTTCTTGCATGGTGATTTGCAAGAAGAGGTCTATATGGAGCAGCCACCAGGTTATGTGCATGCTGTTCATCCTGAGTTTGTTTGCAGGTTGAAGAAAGCCTTGTATGGCTTGAAGCAAGCACCTAGAGCATGGTCTGACAAGATAGGACAGTATCTTGTCACTATTGGCTTTCAGATTTCCAAGGCAGATTTCTCACTTTATGTGAGAAAAACAGAGAAAGGTATTATGCTGCTTGTCATTTATGTTGATGATTTGATTATGACAGGTGACAGTGATGAAGATATCCTTCATGTGAAAATGCTATTGAAGCAGAAGTTTGAGATGAAGGATTTGGGAGAGCTGCGTTATTTCTTGGGCATTGAGGTGATTAGATCACCAAGTGGGATACAGCTCTTGCAGAGGCAGTATGGATTGGACATGCTGTCCAAATATGGGATGACAGGCTGTAAGCCTATTTCAGTTCCTTTGGAGCAAAATGTGAAGCTGAGCACAGATGCAGGTGAGCTTCTAGAAGACCCTACTATGTACAGACGCATAGTAGGAAGTTTGATTTATATGACTATTACCAGGCCAGATTTGAGCTATGCTGTTGGATTGGTAAGTCAGTTTATGCAGGCTCCAAGGAAACCACATTTGGATGCGGCTAGACGCATACTTAGGTATGTGAAGTCCACATTGCAGTATGGACTATTTTATGAGACTGGGGTTCAGATACAGTTGCATGGATACACTGATGCTGATTGGGCTGGTAGTATTTCTGATAGACGATCTACCAGTGGATATGTATTCTCTTTTGGGAGTGCTGCAGTCACTTGGAGCAGCAAGAAACAGCCTACAGTTGCCTTGTCGAGCACAGAGGCTGAGTACAGGGGTGCAGCAATGGCTGCATGTGAGGTAGCTTGGTTGCATAAGCTACTTTATGATATGCATCAGTCTACAGATGGGCCAGTTGTCATTTATTGTGACAACATGAGTAGTATACACTTGGCAAATAACCCAGTCTATCATGCTAGAACAAAGCACATTGAGGTGCATTATCACTATGTGCGAGAGAGGGTTTTACTAGGTCTTATTGATCTAGTTTATGTCAGCATAGAGGATCAAGTAGCTGACATATTCACGAAGGCATTGGGCGCAGAGAAGCTGCGCAAGTTCAGAGACCTGCTTGGTGTGCAGGAATTGGGATTGAGCTCGAGGGGGAGTGTTGAGATATCGAGCTCCACTCGTGATACGCCAGGGTGACCGTTGTATATTTATGTCACCGACTTGTCAGTTGCAGACGCGGTTGGTACACCGCCCATGAATAATAGCTACATGATAGCTATCCTTATCTACTCTAGTTCGTGGCTCAGTTAGTATGCCACCTTAGTTAGTTGAGTTTGGTTTGAGACCCATATATAGGGTTCTTCTATTTCTTTGTACTAGAGTTCTTTTGGCTTACACAACTAAGAAGAGGAAAAACTGTTTTCAGCCTCCACCCTTGTGTGTCTTCCCCCATTGTGCAAGCAAGAAAGCTTCAAGCGAGACTCCTTCCTTCTCTCCCACAATCTTGACACCGGCCCATTTCAGGTCCCATCAACATATAGCTACAAAGAAAGCACCATTTGAAATTATTTATGGATATAGATTACCTATACCTGTTACATAATTGTCAAACAAAGTTCAAGCTACTGATGATATTGCTAACATACATGCTACTATCTTTTATGAAGTAAAATATATGATTGCGAAAGCCCAGCAATCATATACAAAATAAGCCAACAAGAAAAGAAAAGCTATGAGTTTCAAAGTTGATGTTTATGTTTGGTTATGTATTGAAAAGTGAAGATTACAAAGTGTTGACAAACACCCTATTGTAAAGTTAGCCCCTAGATTTTATAGACCTTTCAAGATCATCCACAAAATCAATGACAATGCATTTAAACTAGAATTATCACAACACTGGAAAATCCACAACACTTTTCATATTAGTTTATTACGATCTTTAAGAGGCCAATTACCTATACATCCTGTCTATGAAAACCCTCCTTTGCTAAAAGAAGAAACTAAAATTCTTGAACAACCTGAAACTATTCTAGATACTGACTTTATGACCACTAGAACTGGCCATATATATTCTAGATATTTGGTAAAGTTTAAAAATCATCCTGTTGAAGAGGCCCAATGGATGCACGCTCGAGACCTAAGTGCTTACCCCTCACTGTTGGCTCCACATTGAGCTAATAGCAATTAAGGATAATTGCTATCCCACCCCGGGGGTATGATGCCAGGAGGCATATTCCAAGGTGGATTCCGTGAGGTTTTACGGTGGATTCCGTAAAATTATATTTGTTGCCGGGGCTCATACACAAGGTGGATTCCTTGTGTGAAAAGTCGATGGGGACACCTATCCTTTTCGAGCGTTTTGTTAATTTAATGTGCAATTGAGTTCTAACCAATTTATTTATTTTGTAGCTGAAGACTGCTAGGTATTCACTTTTGTTGGTTTAATTTTATTATTTTCTAACAATTATGAATGCTTTAGTTGATGTGTAGAGCAAGCAACGCTGGCGTTGGGAAGCACTGGGCAATAGCGTATATTCAAGTTATTTAGAAGAAATTATCATTTTTGATGGGCGCGCATCTTAGGCGTGGTGCCAATATTCTTTTTGATAGGCTTATTTATTGAAGCGCTTGACATTTATTTATTATTTTGTATATGCATGGGTGTATGATTTAAATATTTGTTATTGGACATTGTATTTGGGCATAGCTCGACTCTTTGAAAGGTGAGAAGGATCAAAGCTTGCAGTTAAGAGCTATGGCGAGAGAGCAAGAGCAAGAAAGAGAGAGATAAGAAATGGGAACTCCAACAGTCACAATGTGTGACCAAGCCTTCCTTTATTCAAACTATCACTAAAAGAATAAAGAATAAAGTGACGGTGATGCAGGCGCCTGCCACCTGCAGTGTGCAGTGGCGGTGACTGTTAGTGTAGTAATACACGGGTGGCTAGGTGGAGGCGCCTTTACCCCCACCAACAACCTCCCACTTAAAGGTGAATCTACCCTAGTGAGGAGTGAAAAGAAAAAACAAGAAAGACAGTACAATATGTATACATGTACAACAGGATAAGGAAAGACGTCTTCTCATCCCACCCCCATCAACCTCCTGAGGAAGGCAAAGCGCTCTGTGGAGAGGCTTTTCATGAGCAGATCTGCAGGATATTGGTCAATCGAGATCTTGTCAAGATCAACAGACTTGTCCTCAACGACCCCACGTATGAAGTGATACCTCACCTCAATGTGTTTCGTCTTCGCATGGAAGACCGGATTCTTGGCTAAATGAATAGCACTCATAGAATCCAAATGCAGTGTAGGGATAGTATCAATACCAAGGTCAACAAACAAAATGACCCAACCAAATGACCTCCTTGAAAGCCTCAATGGCTACAACATACTCGGCCTCTGTAGTAGAAAGGGCTGTGCATTTCTGCACCTTGGACATCCAAGAAACAGCACCTCCAGCATAGGTGAATACATAGCCATAAGTGGACTTCCTACTATTTGCATGTCCTGCATAATCAGAGTCAGTATACCCCACGACTCTTGTATCCTGGCTACCATAGCATATGCACATATTTGCAGTGCCCTTCAGGTACCTCATGATACCCTTCAGGACATCCCAATGCTTCTTGCCAGGTGTAGCCATATAGCGTGCCACAACACCAACTGCAAAGGCAATATCTGGATGAGTGGCGATCATGGCATACATAAGATTGCCCACTACGGAGGCATAGGGAATCTTGGCCATCTCAGCCCTCTGCTCATCTATCTGCAAACAATCAGCCTGTGATACCTTCACATAAGAAAGCAATGGACAGTCAATAGGCTTTACGTCTTGCATGCGGAAGCGCTCAAGGACTTTATGAATGTACTCCCTCTGTGACAAGTAGAGGCATCCCTGATGCCTCTCGCGTCTAATGTGCATACCAAATATGTGAGCGGCCTGTCCCAGATCTTTCATCTCAAAACTCTTCTTGAGCTTAGGCTTAAGAGCATATAGTTCATCATGACCTTTCCCTGCTATCAGCATATCATCCACATAGAGTACTAAAATCAATAAAGAACCATCACGTGCTTTCTTCTGTAAAGACACGGATCCATAGCACTCCTGTTGTAGCCCTGTGACTGCATAAAGGTATCAAACTTATGATACCACTCCCTAGGTGCATGCTTCAAGCCATAAAGACTTTTCTTCAATTTTCACACTAGGTTCTCCCTGTCACGTTCCGCAAAGCCCTTAGGCTGCTCCATATAAATCTCATCATGCAAGTCCCCATGTAAGAAAGTTGTCTTGACATCCATCTGGCGTAACTCCAAATCAAGCTAAGCAACCAAAGCCAAGACTAAGCACAGGGTGGTCATTTTAACCATAGGAGAAAAGACCTCATCAAAGTCTACACCATGCTCCTACTTAAAACCCTTTGCTACCAATCTAGCCTTGTATGCCGGCTTGGGGTATCCATGGGTACTTTTCAGCTTGTACACCCACTTGCATGGAGAAGCCTTCTTGCCCTCAGGCAAGGAGACTAAATCCCAAGTCTCATTCTTATGCAAGGAGTCTATCTCAAACTGCATAGCTCTCTCCCAGGAGATATTGTCACCCCTGCGCATAGTCTCATCATAGGTAAAAGGCTCTTGTGCATCTGTAACCAAGACATAATGCATCGAGGGCTGAAATATATCAGGTGGACGTCTGTCTCTAGTAGATCATCTCACGGCAGGCTTTGCTGCCTACCCAGCTGCTTATCCAACACCCTGACCATGGGCATCTGATCTAGCTGTAGGCTATCCAACTGGCTGTGCAGGAGCTCTCGGCTCCTCCTGAAATATGACCCTGCAAATCTCAACAACTCTCTCAGGCTACCGATGTATCTTGTCTTCATGGAAAACTACATCATGACTGCGGATGACTTTTCGCGCGTGCGGATGACTTTTCCCACCTGCCGATCCTGGAGACAATAACCCATCTTGCCTGGATCCCCATTGTCAAGATTGTGGGAGAGAAGGAAGGAGTCTCACTTGTAGCGTTCTCACTTACACAATGGGGGAATACACGCAAAGGTGGAGGTTGAAAACAGTTTTCCTCTTCTTAGTTGTATAAGCCAAAAGAACTCTAGTACAAAGAAATAGAAGAACCCTATATATGGGTCTCAAACCAAACTCAACTAACTAAGGTGGCATACTAACTGAGCCACAAACTAGAGTAGATAAGGATAGCTATCATCTAGCTATTATTCATGGGCGGTGTACCAACCACATCTACAAAGCTAACAAGTCGGTGACATAAATGCACAACGGTCACCTTGGCGTATCACGAGTGGAGCTCGATATCTCAACACTCTCCCTCAAGCTTAATCCCAATTCCTGCATACCAAGCAGGTCTCTGAACTTGCATAGCTTCTCTGTGCCCAATGCCTTCGTGAATATGTCAGCTACCTGATCCTTTGTGCTGACATAAACTAGATCAATAAGACCTAGTAAAACCCTCTCCCGCAGGTAGTGATAATGCACTTCAATGTGCTTCGTTCTAGCATGATAGATTGGGTTATTTGACAAGTGTATACTGCTCATGTTTTCACAATAAATGACAACTCGCCCATCTGTAGACTGATTCATATCGTAAAGTAGCTTATGCAACCAAGCTACCTCACATGTAGCCATTGCTGCACCCCTATACTCAGCCTCTGTGCCTCGACAAGGCAACTGTAGGCTGTTTCTTGCTACTCCAAGTGACTGCAACACTCCCAAAAGAGAACACATATCCATTGGTAGACCGTCTATCAGAAATACTACCAGCCCAATCACCATCAGTGTATCCATGCAACTGTATCTAAACCCCAGTCTCATAAAATAGTCCATACTGCAATGTGGACTTCACATACTTGAGTATGCGTCTAGCCGCATCCAAATGTGGTTTCCTTGGAGCCTGCATAAACTGACCCAATCCAACAACATAGCTCAAATCTGGCTTGGTAATAGTCATATAAATCAAACTTCCTACTATGCGTCTGTACATAGTAGGGTCTTCGAGAAGCTCACCTGCATCTGCGCTCAGCTTCACATTTTGCTCTAAAGGAACTGAAATAGGCTTACAACCTGTCATCCCATATTTGGACAGGATGTCCAATCCATACTGCCTCTGCAAGAGCGGTATCCCACTTGGTGATCTAATCACCTCAATGCCCAAAAAATAACACAGCTTTCCCAAATCCTTCATCTCAAACTTCTGCTTCAATAGCATTTTCACATGAAGGATATCTTCATCACTATCACCTGTCATAATTAAATTATCAACATAAATGACAAGTAGCATAATACATTTCTCTGTTTTTCTCACATAAAGTGAGAAATCTACCTTGGAAATCTGAAAGCCAATAGTGACAAGATAATATCCTATCTTGTCAGACCATGCTCTAGGTGCTTGCTTCAAGCCATACAAGGCTTTCTTCAACCTGCAAACAAACTCAGGAGGAATAGCATGCACATAACCTGGTGGCTGCTCCATATAGACCTCTTCTTGCAAATCACCATGCAACAATGCATTCTTTACATCCATCTGATGTAAAGACCATCCCTTTGATGCAACCATAGCAATGACTGCTCTTACGGTTGCCATCCTTGCAACCGGACTGAATATTTTTTCATAATCAATGCCATATGTTTGTGCATACCCCTTGACTACTAATCTTGCCTTGTATCTGTTCACAGAACCATCTTCATTGTGCTTCACCTTATAAACCCACTTACAACCAATTGCATTCTTATCTTTAGGCAAAGATACCAATTCCCATGTAGCATTTGCTTCCAAGGCATCCATTTCTTCATCCATGGCTTTCTCCCATTTTTCTTTTCCCATGGCTTGCTCAAAAGAAGTGGGTTTTGGTTCCTGTATCACTTTGACCATATAGGCATAGTGAATGGCTGTAAATCCGTCATATTTCAGCCTATCCACAGGATACCTAGCTCTGGTAGACGTGCAAAAAGTAGGTTCACTCCCAGGTGCTCTCAAAACATCCCTAGTCTTCCTTACTCTAGGTGTAACAATAGAAGGAATACCCAACTCATCATCAATGCTCTGTTCTGAGCCACTGGATTCACTATCCACATAAGAGTGACCTGCATTCACATCAAACATTGGCTGATCTACCTTCTCTTTTTCTTTTCGTGAAACTTGCATACCACTATCTGCATTATTTTGAGGAGATTCTCCTAATCTCAATCTGCCTGTCCATGGCGAAGAATGTGAACCACTGCTAGAGGACACTCCAGGTCCACTAATATTTTGTGACTGCTATTGTGAATTTTGTGCAACATTACCATTTTGTGCATCTACATCATCAATCACATTTATTGGTTTATACCAACTACTCATCTCATCAAAAACAACATCTCTACTCACTATAAACTTACGAGTAGAAGGGTTATAGCATCTATACCCTTTCTGTTGCCTACAAAGAGTAACCAATAAAGATTCACTTCTCAACTTTTGGATCCAACTTGGATCTCAACTCATTTGTCACATGAACATAGGAAATGCAACCAAAAATTTTCAAATGAGAAATATCTGGTTTCCTACCAGTATACCTCTCCTCTGGAGTCATCCCATGTATTGGTGTAGTGAAAGTCCTGTTCATTATGTAGACTGTTGCAGTAACTGCTTCAGCCCAGTAAAAATCTGGCAAGTTTTTTCCATTGAGCATGGCATAAGATACCTCTCCAATATGCCGGTTTTTCTTTCTGCAATTCCATTTTGTTGTGGGGTATGACTGCATGAATATTGCTGCTTTATGCCATGCTCCTACAGGAACCTTGCAAACTCATTTGAGAGGTACTCTCCTCCTCCATCTGGCCTTAGGCATTTTATTTGCAGGCCTGTTTCTTTTTCAACCATAGCTTTAAGAGTTTTTAAATGCCCAAACACTTCACTTTTCTTTTTCATAAAATACACCCAAACTTTTCTGCTATAGTCATCAATAAAAGTGACAAAATAATGACAGCCTCCAATAGATGCAGCTTTAGTAGTCCACACATCAGAGTGGATTAATTCCAATGGCTTCTTACTCTCTTGAACATGTCTAGGAAATGGTTTCCTTGCTTGTTTTTCAAATTGACAGGCTTCACATACCTTATGCATTTCTGCAACCTTGAATTTAGGCAATCTTGCAACAATATTTTGGGCTTGCATTGATTTAAGTCGATGTACATTAACATGACCAATGCGTTTATGCTAGATATCAATATTTGCAACTACATCGGTCCCATGTGCAAACATTGCTGCACTCAATTCAGGCATGTTTGCATCCAACGTAAACATTCTGCCCTTCTTCTTTCCTTTTGCTATCAAGCGACCATTATTTTTCATATTCTCAACAAAGCATCCATGAGGATTAAATCTAACCTGCAAGCCCTGCTCAACCATTTGACCAACAGAAACCAAGTTCTTGGTGATATTTGGGACATGAAATACATCCGACAGGTATTTATTTTTCCCATCCTGCATAGACAAAGGAATTTTTCTAATCTGCACAATAGGATGTGCAGTATCATCACCAGTTTCCACAAATCCTGGTTTTTCCACTTTCCTTGCATCCTGCATCCATTCTGCATGACCTATCATGTGGTTTGATGCACCTGAGTCAACATACCACACATCGTTGCTTTCTTCTGCACTTGTCACAAAATTGGTCATGTGCTACACCATAAACAAATGCTCATTTCTGTCATCACCTTGTCTACTAGAAGATGCATAATTCCCTTATTGCAATTTTCCATTCATGATGTCATTCTGCTTTTTATAGCAGTCTTTAGCCATATGACCCATTTTACCACAGTAGTAGCTTTAAACATTACTGTTTGCATTTTGGCCTCTTTGCCATCCACCACGACCTCTTTGGCTCCCCCTGCCTCTAGAGTTACCACTTCCTCCTCCATAGGACTGGTTTTCTTGAGTTTGTTGCATATTCTGGTTTCTACCATGGCCTCTAGATCGGCCTCCTCTACCTCTGCCTCTACCTCTTCCAGTATTTGAGTAGAAGATAACTTCTTTTGAAGTTCCTCCTCAAGAAGATAGACCACCATTTCTCTCCTCCTCAGAAATTAGAAGAGCAATCAACTCCTCAAAATCAGAAAATCTTTCACGGATGGAAATGGATGTTCAAAACTGTGCATAATCCTTTCCTAGACCATTCAAGGTCACAAAAACTAAATCATCATCTTCCACTGGCGACCCAATGGAAGCAAGTGCATCTACAATCTTCTTCACCTTCATGTGGTAGTCATTGATGCCCATACTTTCTCTTTGCACATTGTGCAACTCTTGCTTGAGCTGCATTTTCTTGGCTTGCGTATTTGTGCTATACATTTTTGACAAAGTATCCCATGCCTCCTTTGGTGTACTTGCATCCTGAATATGCACAATCATAGAGCCTGAAATACTAATAGACAGCCAGTACATAACTTTTCTAGCTCTCTTATGCCATCCTTTAAATGCCTGCATTTGCTGTTGATTGGGAACATCAGGAAGAACTGGTTCTTCTTCATTTCCTGCAACGAATTCCCAATATCCTTTTCCCATAAGGAAATTTGTCATTCTAAACTTCCATGCTTGGAAGTTGTTCTTGTCAAACTTTTCAGTGACAATTTGTGAAAGAGAATCAGATGCCATTACAGAACATTGCAAAAAATTCTGTCACTGCAAAAAAACACAGCTTCAACCTCACAAGGGCAAATCTGCAAAACTGATGAAAGTGGTATTTGACCACACAATCACTTCCTAGTGACGATTTTGCATCAACAGGCAACAAGGATGATTCTATAACTCCCAATGTCTCTGTGCACAGGCATATGATGCAATTTCTACAGTAACTTTTCACCGACTTGTAGAACAGTGGTCGCACAGCAAAAAAAAGGCCTTTTCCTGAGTGCGTGCGGAAAACTTCCGCCTCCAATACAGGCCCCGAAATGGCCTCGAATAAAAAAAAGAGGGCAACCAAGGGCTAAACCCACCTCCCATAGCATATACTGCCCTCTTGCTACACCGCGAAGGGTGTCTCAATCTGAGACAATGCACTCTTACACTTTCCGATTGTGCTACCTGTGCAGAGACTTGCTCCCAAACTCGAAAAATGAAAGCAACACTAGTCCTCTTACTAGAACACCACAAACTTGGTTTGCTTTCTTAAGCTCCTTACCACGAACTAGGCTCTGATACCATGTCAAGATTGTGGGAGAGAAGGAAGGAGTCTCACTTGTAGCTTTCTCACTTACACAATGGGGGAATACACACAAAGGTAGAGGCTGAAAACAATTTTCCTCTTCTTAGTTGTGTAAGCCAAAAGAACTCTAGTATAGAGAAATAGAAGAACCCTATATATGGGTCTCAAACCAAACTCAACTAGCTAAGGTGGCATACTAACTGAGCCACGAACTAGAGTAGATAAGGATAGCTGTCATCTAGCTATTATTCATGGGCGGTGTACCAACCGCATCTGCAGCTAACAAGTCGGTGACATAAATGCACAATGGTCACCCTGGCATATCACAAGTGGATCTCGATATCTCAACACCCATAACCAAGGAAAATGCATTTGACACTCTTAGGATCCAGCTTACTTTTCTTGTCCCTGGGCACATGGGAAAATGCCTCACTTCTAAAGACATGAAGATGCGTATAAGAGGGAGGTTTTCTAGTCCATACCTCCTTTGCAACCCGAAAATCCAAACCACTAGAAGGTGATCTGTTTATGACATGCACAGCTGTGCTAACTGCCTCAGCCCAAAAGCTCTGTGGTAGGCCTGCATGGCTAAGCATACTACGTACATGCTCCTGGATGGTTCTATTCATCCACTCAGCCAAACCATTCTGGGGGGGGTGTAGGGGACAGTCAACTAAGGCTTAATACCCCTCTCATCACATAACTTGTCAAAAGCACATGTGACATACTCACCCCCATTATCTGTCCTTAGGCATTTGAGCCTATACCCAGACTGGTTCTCAACCAATGCAAGCCATCTCTGAAACTCAGCCAAGACATCGGATTTTAGCTTAATGGGATAAGCCCAAACTTTTTGTGAAAAATACATCTCTGAATGTAACAAAACACTTTGCACCACCCAAATACTGATAAGGCATGGGCCCACAGACATCCGAATGTACCAATGCCAAGGGCTCACTCATATGTGGCCTACCATACTTCTTATGCATAGACCTAGTCTGCCTATCATAAAGACAATGCTCACATGAATCAAAACATGCATAATCAAGGGGCGGTAAGTACTACAAACCAGAAAGCATTTTCGTTCCCTTCAAAGACATATGGCCCAAAAAAGCATGCCAAAGAGATACATGTGGGATAGAATCCACGGACAAAACATGATCAAGGGAAGAAGCAGATACAATCAAGGGATAGAGGCTACCAACCTTGGCACCTCTCGCAATCACAAGTCTACCACGAGTGATCTTCCATGTAGAGTCTCCAAAAGATACATGATAACGTGCGTCATCAAGCTGTCCAGCTAACATGAGACTGTGTGTCAAAGCAAGTACATGATGTACATCTTGCATAACAAAATTGCTGCTAGAAGGAAAGTGTAGCCTAACATCACCAATGCCAACAATATCAAGAGAGCTATTAGAACCTGAAACATTATGATATGAATGAAACCACTCTCAACAAGGTGTCACATGAAAGAACGCACCTGAGTCCAAGAGCCAACATTGTGTGTACATAGAGTGTATCTTTGTCTTCTGCGAAGCACTAGAAGAAGCTGCAAGGATATAATCATCATCGACATCCTCAAGCTACATAACATTGATCTCTTCAATTTTAACACTAGACTTTGCAGGTACTATGCTGCGATCAGAAGACTTATCCTGCACTTTGTCTTTCCCCTTATCTTTGCACCTTTCATTGCACAGTTCATGGCATTGTGACCTAATATGGCCCTTTTTCCCACAATGGTGACAAGTAACATCTGCATTCCTGCCATGGGATTTACTACGTGACTTCCCACGAGACTTAGATCAAGATTTTTGAGAATGTCCACGGCCACTGCCACTGCCATGCTTTCCATATCCATCATTTTTGCCTCTAACTGTCATAGCATGCGACATACGAGAGGCATCCAAATTCTTATGGTTAGCCTCTTCCTATAGAAGAGCACTCTCAACATCAGATAATTTCAAGGTAGCAATAGGGGCACATAATGCAGTGCGGAATACATCCCATGACTTATTAAGAGTACTAAGCAAGAAAATAAGAGTGACATCCTTTGCAAAAGTGATGTCCTCTGAAGTCAAGTTCTTGAGTATAGCATGGAACTAGCTCAAGTGAGCAGACATGGTCACATTCTCCTTCATGCGCAGATCCATAAGCTGCTTTAACCAGTACATCTGACTCGTTGGACTTTTCTTGTCATAGAGATTCTTGATTTTATCCCACAACTGCCATGCACTCTGTTCTTCCTCAAATACATTGTAATGAACTTGTTCTGTGAGAGATAATACAATAGTGGACTTGCATAACTCATCAAACTCAAGCCATTCCTCATCTAGCATAGTTGCAGGCAGATGCCTGCTCAATCTCAATGGTTTGATTTGTGATTTTTGCACCAACACCTGCCAAATTTGGCTCTTCCAATAAGAGTAATTCATACCATCAAGCTTAGTGATGTTGAAAATAGCATGATCGGCGGATGAACTCGCCATAATGTAGGCTGGAAGACTGTAGACAGTTCAAAATTGTTTCCTGTTTACTACAAAAAATGACCAAAGAATCACCAAAATCGAGATAAAATGGTGAGAAAAGTGTAATCAAAGCTACTGTCCACTAAATACTAGTGAAAATGTATCATTTAAGAATATTTTAGCATGAAAAATCCATGTCAGTCTGGAGTTATATGCTTGCTGTAATAAATGACAACAGGGTACTGTGAGAGGTAATTGCTGACCAAATCACTACACCAAGTCAATAAATGACAGGCAAGATATGACCAACCATAAACATGCATAATTTGGCACCAAAAATTCATCAAGACCCTGAGCAAACACCCAAACATGTCACCAAAGCATCTGTCAGTGAGTAAGCATACCCCCTGGACAATAGGACAAAGTATACACAACACTAGCAATACCTGACACTAGTAGGTGTATGCTCACAAGAGTGCAAAGCCCAAGCTCACGTCAAAAGCAACTCCAAGATATCAGTGCATGAACCATGCAGCATTTAAGTGTAAGGAATTCCAACATCTCAAGTATCTACAAAATGTTCAAAATAGCATAAACCTCCTACTCAATGTCGTTCAAGCATACAAGATGCTCCCACTGGCTCAAAAGGTGGATAAAGGAGCTCAATAGCTCAAGCAAACCAAGTCAAAGTACCAAAGACACATAACCAAGACAATGCCTCAATAGCATCCAAGGTCATAATGGAAAAAGCCAAGTCGTAACAGAAAATTCCAAGTCAATGTCCAACTGCTCAAGGGAATACTCAAATGAATGTCAAGACGAGCTCAAACAATTGCCATCCACATCCAAAGCATAAAGCATTTGAAAGGTGAGAAGGATCGAAGCTTGCATGCGAGCTATGGCGGGAGAGCAAGAGCAAGAAAGAGAGAGACAAGAAATGGGAAGTCCAACAGTCATAATGTGTGACCGGGCCTTCCTTTATTTACTAGTCACTAAAATGAATGTAAAGAATAAAGTGACGTGACGGGCGCCCGGCACCTGCAGTGTGCAGTGGCGGGTACTGTTAGTGTAGTAATACACGGGGCCGCATGACGGAGGCGCCTTTACCCCCAACAACCTCCCACTTAAAGGCGAATCTGCCCTAGTGAGAGAGAAAAGAAAAAAAAAGACAATACAAATGTACATAGGTACAAGGGATGAGGAAAGGCAACATCTCATCCAATGCCCATCAATCTCCTGAGGAAGGCAAATCGCTCAGTAGTGAGGCTTTTCGTGAGCAGATTTGCAGGATTCTCGTCAGTGGAGATCTTGACAAGGTCAACAGACTTGTCCTCCACAACACCACGTATGAAGTGATACCTCACCTCAATGTGTTTTGTCTTCGCATGGAAGACCGGATTCTTAGCCAACTGAATGGCACTCATAGAATCCGAATGCAGTGTAGGTATAGCATCAATCCCAAGGTCAGCAACTAGACGACCTAGCCATATGGCCTCCTTGCAAGCCTCAGTGGCTGCAGCATACTCGGCCTCAGTGGTAGACAAAGCCGTACACTTCTGAACCCTAGACATCCAAGAGACAGCCCCTCTAGCATAGGTGAATACATATCCAGAAGTGGACTTCCTACTATCTGCATGTCCTGCATAATCGGAGTCAGTGTACCCCACGACCCCTGTATCTTGGCTGCCATAGCAAATACACATATCTGCTGTGCCTTTCAGGTACCTCATGATACCCTTCACGGCATCCCAATGTCTGCTGCCAGGTGTAGCCATATAGCGTGCCACAACACCAACTGCATGCGCAATATCTGGACAAGTGGCTATCATGGCATACATCAAACTGCCCACGGCTGAAGCATAAGGGATCTTGGCCATCTCGGCCCTCTGCTCATCTGTTTGCGGACAATCAGCTTGTGATACCTTCACATAAGAAGGTAATGGACAGCCAATAGACTTTACGTCCTGCATGCGGAAGTGCTCAAGGACTTTATGAATGTACTCCCCCTGTGAGAGATACAAAAGCCCCTGATGCCTATCGCGCTTAATGCGCATCCCAAGTATATGTGAGGCTTGTCCCAAATCCTTCATCTCAAAGCTCTTCTTCAGCTGAGATTTAAGAGCATCTAGCTCATCATGAGCTTTCCCTGCTATCAGCATATCATCAACATAGAGTACCAAGATAAGCAAACTGCCATCACGGGCTTTCTTCGTGTAAAGACACGGATCCATAGCACTCCTGCTGTAGCCCTGTGACTGCATAAAGGCATCAAACTTATGATACCATTCCCTAGGTGCCTTCTTCAAGCCATACAAGCTCTTCTTCAACTTGCACACTAGGTGCTCCCTGCCAGGTTCTGCAAAGCCCTTAGGCTAATCCATATAGATCTCATCATGCAAGTCCCCATGTAGAAAAGCCGTCTTGACATCCATGTGATATAGATCTAGGTCAAGTTGTGCAACCAAAGCCAAGACTAAGCGCAGGGTGGTCATCTTAACCACAAAAGAGAAGACCTCATCAAAGTCCACACCATGTTCCTGCTTAAAACCCTTTGCTACCAATCTAGCCTTGTATGCCGACTTGGGGTGGCCAGGGGTACTTTTTAGCTTGTACACCCACTTGCATGGCAAAGCCTTCTTGCCCTTAGGCAAGGCAACCAAATCCCAAGTCTCATTCTTATGCAGGGAGTCTATCTCAGACTGCATAGCCCTCTCCCAGGAGTGACTGTCACCCCTGTGCATAGCCTCATCATAAGTGAAAGGCTCTCCTGCATCTATAACCAAAACATAATGCATAGAGGACTGAAATTTGCAGGTGGACGTCTGTCTCTAGCAGACCGTCTCACCGCAGGCTCTGCTGCCTGTCTAACTGCCTGTCCAACACCTTGGCCCTATGGAGGAACTGCTGCAAGTTGTACTACTGGCTGTGCTGGATCTCTAGGCTCCTCTTGAAAGATCACTCTGTGGATCTCAACCACCTTCTCAGGCTGCCTGTGCATCTTGTCTTCATGGAAGATGACATCATGGCTGCGTACTATTTTCCATGCCTGCGGATCCCATAGGCGATAGCCCATCTTTCCTGACTCACCATAGCCAAGGAATATGCATTTAATGCTCTTTGGATCCAATTTACTCCTCTTGTCCTTGGGCACATGGCAGAATGCCTCACATCCAAAGACACGGAGATACGCATAAGAGGGTGGCTTACCAGCCCAAACTTCCTCTGCAACCTGAAATCCAATCCACTGGAAGGCGATCGGTTTATGACATGCACTGCCGTACTAACTGCCTCAGCCCAAAAACTCTGGGGTAGGCCTGCATGGCTAAGCATAGAGCGCACACGCTCCTGAATAGTCCTGTTCATGCACTCAGCCAAACCATTCTGGGGTGGGGTGTAAGGGGCGGTCAACTGACGCTTAATACCCCTGTCATCACAAAACTGCTCAAAAGCATGCGAGACATATTCTCCCCCATTGTCAGTCCTAAGGCATTTTAGCCTATACCCAGTCTGGTTCTCAACAAGAGCAAGCCAACGCTGAAAGACTGCCAAGACATCGAACTTTTGCTTTATGGGATAAGCCCACACTTTCCTAGAAAAATCATCAATGAAGGTAACAAAGTACTTTGCGCCACCCATAGACATGCAAGGCATAGGCCCACAAACATCGGAATGTACCAATGCCAAGGGCTCACTCATGCGTGGCCTACCCGATTTCTTATGCGTAGACCTATTCTGCTTACCATAAAGACAATGATCACATGAGTCAAAACATGCATAATCCAAGGGCGGAAGATACTGCAAACCAAATAACATTTTCATTCCCTTCAAAGACATGTGCCCTAAATGAGCATGCCAAAGTGATACATGTGGGATAGAACCCACTGCCAAAACATGGTCAACTGAGGACCCATATACAACAAGAGGATAGAGGCTGCCAGCCTTGGTGCCTCTAGCAAGCACAAGTCTGCCACGAGTAATCTTCCAGCAGAATCCCCAAAACATACATGAAATTCTACATCATCCAGCTGTCCTGCAGACATAAGACTGCGCATAAGCGCAGGTACATGACGTACATCCCTAAGAAAAAATGAACTGCCAGTGGAAAACTGCAACTGAATATCACCCATGCCCACAATGTCAAGAGACCTGTCGTCTCCAAGTCTGACTGAACCAGATATAGTGCGGTAAGAGTGGAACCACTCACGGTAAGGCGTCACATGGAAGGATGCTCCTGAATCCAATAACCAGCACTGTGAATACATACTAGATGTCTCAATCAAGTGTGAAGCATCAGAAGAACTAGCTGCAAGTATAAACTCATCACCACCATCGGACTCCTCAGTCTGCGTGACATTAATTTCCTCAATCTTGACGCTGGACTTCGCAGGTACTATGCTGCGATCAGAGGACTTCTCCTGCACTTTATCTTTCCCCTTATCCTTGCGCTTCTCATTGCGCAACTCATGACACTGTGGTCTAATATGGCCCTTTTTTCCACAATGATGACAAGTGACATTTGCATTGCGCCCACGCGACTTACTACACGATTTGCCACGAGATTTAGACTGACCCTTCTGTGAGTCACGGCCACGGTTATTACCACGATCATTCCTGTCATTCCTGCCTCTAACTGTCAAAGCATGACTACCACGAGAGGCATCCAAGTTTTTGCGATTCACCTCTTCTTGAAGAAGAGCACTCTTAACATTTGCCAATTTTAGAGTAGCACTAGAGGCACAAAGAGCAGTGCGGAATACATCCCATGACTAATTCAGAGTCCCAAGCAAGAAAAGAGGAGTTACTTCCTCTCCAAAGGTGATATCCTACGAAGTCAGGTTCTTCAGTATAGCATGGAACTGGCTCAAGTGAGCACACATAGTCGCATTATCCTTCATGCGCAGATCCATAAGCTGCTTCAACCAGTACATCTGACTCGCCAAACTTTTCTTATCATAAAGATTCTTGATCTTATTCCATAGATCCCATGCACTATGTGCTTCCTCAAATACATTATAATGTACATGTTCAGTGAGAGACAATATAATCGTGGACTTGCATAGCTCATCAAGTTCAAGCTAGTCGTCATTGTCCATAGTTTCAGGCTGCTCCCCACTCAACCAAAGTGGCTTAATCTGAGATTTCTGCACCAAGACCTGCCAAATTTGACTCTTCCAATAAGAGTAGTTGGTACCATCCAACTTTGTAATGTTAAAGATGGCACTATCATGCGAAGATGACTCCATTATGCAGGCTGGAAATGCCCAAATAGTCCAAAACTGCTTGTTGTTTTACTGCAGAAACTGCCCAAAAATGACCAAAAACGGGGTCCAAAGGGCGAGCAAAGTGTGCCAAAAGTTACTGCCCACTTAGTACTAGGTGCGGTACACCAAATCAGGATATTTCAGCATGAAAAGTACACCTCAATCCACCAATAACTGCTTGTTGTAATAAATTGCAGGTATGTAGTCTAGAGAGCAAACTGTCCCAAAATAGGATCCAATGTCAAGCAAACAATGCTAGGTCCAAAGCCGGCATGAAATGGACATAAGCAAGGCCAATGACAGTGAAAAGAACATGAGCTCAACATTGAAGCATGTCAAAATAGCATCTGCCAGTGAAAGGCACACCCCTAGACACTCTAGGCAAAGTGTTCCTGTAACTGGCAAAACCTGACACAAATAGGTGTCTGCTCAAAGAGAAAGATCCAAATATGAGACTCAGCTCATAAGCATCCTGTGAACCAAGAGTACATCAATGCATATCCATAAACATCGGAGTATGATCCCAAAGTCTCAATGTGTATGTAGCTGCTCAAGACATAAACTGCTCCAAATACATGTAAGTGCTCCAATAGCATGCAACTGTCAAAGGTCAAGCAAGCATGTAAAATGCTCCCACTGGCACAAAAGGCGTACAAAGCGAGCTCAGAAGCTCAAACAACCCAAGAGAAAGCACCAGTGATAAGTGACCCTGTCAATGCATCAAGCGCATCCAAGAGAGCATGACATACATGAAGCACCGGTCATATTAACCATGAAGCAATACATAAGCCTAAATAAGCTCTCAATCAACTCAATGACATCCAAATAGCAACTAAGATCAGTGATCAAGTAAGCCGGGAATGCTCAAATACATCCAAATCCAAGCTCCAAATGTCGGTATGGCATACACAAACCAAATAGCATATGTCACGAACCAAAGCATGTAATGCAAAAGCCTAACTGTCAAGCAGAGACTTGAGGCATAGGCGGTCCACGAGCATGCCAAGTCGGTCCAAATGCCAGTGAAGACGGAGCTAATTCGAAGCTCAAAAGCATCCCATAATCTCATACATATGCTCCAAGTCGTCCCCAAATGTCAGAGACATCATGCCAAAGCTCAAAGCATACATCCGGTATCGGTAGGTAAGTGCCAAAGCATGTAAAGTACCTTCAGCCCACTGTTATTCCAGCATGTATTTACTATTCTAAATAGTAGATTTCAGCCCCGAATTCAAGCCAAAATCATGGTCAAACCAAATGCATACATCCCCAATACATCCGGGTAGAAAGTAGACCGCATACGGGCATCAAATAGCTCCAATGGAATGAGGCATAAGCAACAAATGTCAATGTCAGGGGTGCTGCCCTGATTCCAGCACTATTATGGAGTGAATGACAGTTTCAAAATTGAGAATAATCAGCTCCCAACCTCAATGTCAAGCCAAAGCATCAAAATGACATCCACAAAGGCTCAAATGCCCTCCAAATAGACCAATGATGAGTGCTCCATGAGCAACAAAGCATTCAGCTGTAAAACATGGAGGTTAAAGTCTGAAAATGGGCGCCATATTCAGTGTGTTGAGGCCTAGAGTGCTGCTGCCAATCACGTGGAGTTATGATGGTTGGGGGGCTCAATGATGGCCCAAGGTAGGCACATACCAAGCCATGAAGGCCCAATGCAAAGGGGAGGGAAGATATGAGCTATGGAGCTCAAGAAGAGTGGCTGCCCTTTGTTCCTGCCCTGTTTCAAACTGAGAATACAATCAAAATTCCTACAAATGCTGAAGCAAAACCTCAAGGGCAAGGCCTTGATGAAGCTCAAGAAGGCCGGGATGGAGCTCTCAGGAAGCCGGGGAGAGTCGGGAGCTCGAGAGGTCGGCTATGGCTGCCGAGATGGAGACCCAATGCATGAAGCGAGTCGATGCGAAAGTCGGGAAGCACCGAGTCGAGCTCGAGCAAGAGAATGCCAAGCTCTGATACCAGTTGAAAGGTGAGAAGGATCGAAGCTTGCACGCGAGCTATGGCGGGAGAGCAAGAGCAAGAAAGAGAGAGACAAGAAATGGGAACTCCAATAGTCACGATGTGTGACCAGGCCTTCCTTTATTTACTAGTCACTAAAATGAATGTAAAGAATAAAGTGACGTGACAGGCGCCCGCCACTTGCAGTGTGCAGTGGCGGGTACTGTCAGTGTAGTAATACACGGGGCGGCACGGCGGAGGCGCCTTTACCCCCAACAGCATTCACTAAGACATCATAACCCAGCTTGCTAGTCTAGGCATAAACCATGTCATAGATGAAATGCTAGCTGCAAAGAAGTGATAATCAAACCCAAATCAAGCTCTAATCTCAGCTCAAAAGCATTTTAGAGCATAAACAAGACATGTGGCATAGTCCAAATACATCATGACATCATACCGAGTAGTCGGGAGCACCCCATGACCAATAGGCATAACCCAACTATAGCATAAGTAGCTTCATGTCTGAAGTTTCCAGCATCATATAAACTTTGTAAACTGAGTAAATCAGTGCTCAATCCAAGCTCAAATCCATAAGCAAACCATAGGCATACATTCCCGTATGTATAAGCACCAACTGGGCATAATAATCGAGCATCAAATGCCAAGACCTATAAGCATAAAATTGAAGTAATAGGTGGCTGCCCTGTTTTGGACAGATCTGGGATTGTTCAAAACAATCAATGGATGGGCTAAATCAGCTCCAAATGCATCTCACATAAGAGGCATAACATCCACAAGTGATCCGATATCAATAGACATAAGTAGAAGCATCACATAAGCTATAGGCATACAAATACATGCTGTCTCATATCTGAAATCTATTGCAAAATATTTTGTCATCATAATTTGGCAAATCCAACAACATCATCTCATCTGGAGCATGCCAAAACCCCAACTTAGACTCTTACCTTGCCTGAATCGGGTTTCGAATGCCCAAGATATGACAAAAAGAGTGATTTTTAGGCCAGATTTTGAAACAGTCGCAAAAAAAACGTAAGCTGGTTGGGGGGGTCTACTGTCCCACGTGTCAACAATGGGGCCCAAAGGGGGCACAAATGGGGTCCAAAGAAGGCCTATACCAAGCCTCAGCAAGCCTTGATAGGCTAGAAGCAAGATCCAGGTAAAGGAAGCTCCAAGAGGTGTGAGCTACGGCTGCCCACAACCTGTGAAAACCCTATTTACCTAGACCTGTGGAACGAAGTAAAACTTTGAAATAATGAAGCAATACCTCAATGTCAATGCTGTAATGGTGCCTCAATAGGCCGAGAAGAAGCTCGGGAAGCCAGGGAGTGACAGGAGCTCAAGAGAATGAGCTATGGCCGAGAAGGAGACCCAATGCGAGTGGAGAGTCGATGGGAAGCTGAGAATGGCACAAGCCAAGCTCAAGAGTCAGAAGCCGTGCTCTGATACCAGTTGAAAGGTGAGAAGGATCGAAGCTTGCACTCAAGAGCTATTGCGAGAGAGCTAGAGCAAGAAAAAGAGAGACAAGAAATGGGAACTCTAACAGTCACAATGTGTGACCGGGCTTCCTTTATTCAAACTGTCACTAAAAGAATAAAGAATAAAGTGATGGTGATGGGTGCCCACCACCTGCAGTGTGCAGTGGCGTGACTGTCAGTGTAGTAATATACGGGCGACTAGGTGGAGGCGCCTTTACCTCCAACCCTCTCTTTGGGAGCCCAATCGCTTTAATTCTTTAGTAGGACAAAAGCAAACACAAAAGCTAAAGTGTGCTAATTGTAAATTGGGCTATTTAATAACAAGTGGGATACACACCGACTAGGGTTTAGACACCCCGTCACACTGATCGGGGTATTTAAGGTGTAAGAGCCCCAGATTAAGGCAACCAGTTATTATCAAGATCACACTCTTCACCTTCATCTCCAGCTTCCATGGCTTCCTTCTCCCTTCTCTCCTCTTTTCTCTCTTTCTCTCTCCTCTTCTAGTCTTCTTCCTTCTTCTTCTTGTTCTCTTTCTCTCTCCTCAGCTCTCCTTCTCTCTCCTCTCAACTTCTTTCATTACAAGTGGTATCAGAGCTTCAGGCTTTGTTCCTTTTTCCTCTTTCCCCTTTCTCTCTTTTCAAATCCCAAAAACCCTAGTTACTCAGCTTAAGCAAGCAGGAGCTATGGCTGGAGACTCAGAAAAATCTGGAGGTAAATAGAGTCCTAGGAGTTCTTTCTTCTCTTGCAAGCTGCCATGGTTGCCAGCCCAAAGAAACCCCAAAAAATCTGACGTGAGGGTGCTCCTCGACATCAACCAGCCCTGTGACTCCTTCTCTGACCCCCCAAGCTTCTGATCAAGTGGTGGATTGGGGGGATTTGCTACCCAGGAGGCCTACAGGACAGTCCCGTAATTTTTGGCACATTTTTCATTAGCTGTCTTGCCCCTCCCCAACCCTCCTGCCACTCCTTCTCTTGCTACCCTGCCACTCCAGGGCACTAATTCAGCACATTGGCCTTCCCCCTTTGGCACTTTTTCTCCTGGGAATCAACTCCCATGGTGGATAACAACTAGGACTATTTGAAACAGTTTGGGGCAGCCACATCGATTCTTCTAACTGAAGCTTTCTCTGACCCGGAGAGCTCAACCCCACAACCCCCTCAGCCCGTGAAGGATTTCTCTTGCTCGGATGAAGCCATTGAGCTCAGTATGCATGGGAGCTATGCGGGCATCCATGAAAGCTTCACTTGAAGCTTCCCATTCTTGAATCTCAAGCTCGGGGATAAGCTTGGGAGCCTTCTTCATTAGCAAGAGCACTCAAATGCTGAAGCACTCTTCCACGGATGCTCAACCAGGACTTGATCAATGAAGTAAGCGGCATCATGATGATTCAAGCTTCAACGGTCGTCCCAAGCATTAAAGAGGTATGCCATTCTGATCTTAATCTCTCAATTTAGCCACTTGTTGAGCTTAATCCACTATTGGAGAGATTCAAGATTGCATACAA
This sequence comes from Lygodium microphyllum, assembly GCF_053477565.2. NCBI lineage: Eukaryota > Viridiplantae > Streptophyta > Polypodiopsida > Schizaeales > Lygodiaceae > Lygodium > Lygodium microphyllum. Next base: position 33,489,257 of record NC_141141.1, read on the forward strand.
GCATCATACCTCTTCTTGAATTTCATTGTAATGGCTGACATTAACCCCTACCTTATCTTATGATCTTGGATGAAAAATAGCCATTGTAAACTGGGTAAGTAGTAGCCAGTGAGTCACTGGACTGCCAAGGTAACCCCTACCCCAACCTTCATTATTCCTTGCATCTCATGAAAAGGCCCAATGTCTTCTTTCCAATGCATCTCATGCTGATTGCTAATTAAAAATGTCTGCCATGTATACTCCGACTGAGGAAAAAGGCCGATGCCAGGCGTGGTGGTAAGACAAAAGAGAGGTGACCTTCCCTTACCATTTAAGACCCTGAAGGGGTGAACAACCCGGCTCAAGGGGAACTTTGCCCACCTTCTGGTGATCTGGAGCCCAATACTTGTTTGCAGGTGCAGGTACTTCCATGAGCTCCACTCCCCTGCCCCAATGATCTCTCTTGGACACCCCACAATGCTAATGGCACCCATGTATGTATGGCAATGAATGTACTTATGCATGAGTGGCAGAGTTCATGGGTATACAATGATGCTCGGTATTACGTTCAGTATACTCAGGATGCTATTCATGTGGCAGATCAGGTCCCTTGATCTATGCTCTATCCATGTAAGACATTGGTACTAAGGGACATGCACTGTTTTTTGTCACAGTCCTGTAGGATTGTCACAAAGATCCCATTGTAAAAAATTCTGTCCTAAATCTAGGGGTGAACCCTATATCTTACCTCAAAGAGAGCTTTGTCCCCTACATTTTGAATAAAAAATCTCCCCAATCAGAGCTACGATGTGAAAGTTATGTCCATTTTTGTGCACTAGGGTCACTGTGGACAGCCGCTCTAGGACAGGCACTGTAAACCCCCTACAGAAAATTTTGATCATTTTATGTCATAAAGGTTAATAGCTCATCTCAAAGAGGCTGTCATCCCCTCTGAATTGAGCCCAAAAGCTCATCAATCAGAGGTTTCCTACAAAGAGTTATGCCCCTTTTACTGACAGCAGGTCCTGTGGACTGCACCCAGATGGCTGGCCAGAAAGGCAAAAGTAAGGCCCGAGAGGAACTCCAGAGGGAGATTAGAGACTCCCAAACCTCCATGAATGAGGAACCAAGCTCAACACAAGATTACCATGGTGACGTATAGGAGGAAATGCCTGAAATGGACCTGTATACCCTTCTCAATCACACCCTCTTCCAATATGAGCTCCGGTCATATGGAACACCACAATGATATGGTCACCAACCACCACCAAATGATGCCCAAGTTTGATGAATGATCAAGCACATGCCTATCTCAAACTCAAAGACCCAACAGACCTTAGAAGAGCTCACTGTCCTTGTTGCTCAGTTAGCGACCGCTTCATCCCAAGAGAAGACCAATGACTCTAGACATGAGTCTAGATGCCCTCCACATCAGGAACCGTCGCATGGCCCACTAGATATACTTGGCGCTAAGGGAATTTTCCCTTCTACTGATGAGATCGGGGAACCCTCTCATATGCATTATGAGCCCCTATTGAATTTCCCCATCCACCATGCCGGTAACATTCACTTGAGGCCTTCTCCCACCTTGGGTCGAATTTCAGCCACTCTACCTAGAAGCCCCCATTCACCACATATAAATCAGCCCCATCAAGGACAATATGGTACAAATGGCCAGCCAGCCAATCATGGATAGCATGGCTATAATGGACAACATGGGCTGAATGCACCACAAGGGATGTATGGACAGTAGGGCATGTATGGCCACCACAAGATGCATTGACAGTAAGGATTTCATGGGCAGCATGGCCCCTATGATCTACATGACAAGGTCATCCTAACAAAGTACAATGGGAAATCCCCCTCACCATCTGACCTGAAAGAATGGACGTCCAAGTTGGAGTCCTATTTCAACATCTACCCCTGCACTAATGATCAGAAAATACTTTTTGCTTCTCTCCATTTGGAAGGTTTTGTGCACACTTGTTGGCGCTATATCAATCGAGAGAATCAACAATTCATTGATTGGGAAGATTTCAAAATGCATATGATCCAAGTTTTTGTGTCCCTTGTGGAAAAAGAACGGTTGGCAAGACGATGGTACACTCTTGACCAATGCAACCTCACTGTACGTGACTACACCAATCAATTCATGAACTTGACCATGTATGTGGAAAGTATTAGTGATGATGCTACATTGCACAAGTACATCTATGGGTTGGAACCGAGTCTATTGGCTAATGTCATGGCCCAAAAACCCACTGCACTGTTTGATGCAATCAAACTGGTTGAGAGATATGCAAGAAAGTACCGTAAGAATGAGCATTTTCAGCAAGGTGTTGGACCTCCCCGCATCCCTTTACAATCAGCCCCATATGGAGGTGGTTTTTGAGGCTCTTCTCTACCTAATAATAGCCCCAAAGTACCCACTTACCCCGCCTTCCATGCTAAAAGAAAAATGGGCACTTTTGGGACAACATCGGGCTCTATTGCTGAAAATAGGTATGCTGAAAATAAAGAGTCCACTACATCACCTTCCCATGGATCTAGTAGTCAATAGTTCATCTCCCCAGATGTTGTGAAGGAATGGAAAGAAAAGGGCTTATGCTTTAAATGTGGAGATAATTACATTGCTGATCATGCCTCCAAATGCCCATACAAGATAGCTAAGGTCAAAGTTCATAGCATGTATGTCATGGAAGATTGGCACAATGATGAGGATGACCCGGCCAGACTGAGCCCACGGAGGATGTTAATCATGAGCAGTTCTATGACCTAGAGGATGGGTTTCCCTTTAACCCAGGTGGTGCTCCCTCACAGATACTTGATTTAATATCCCACCCACCTCCCACCTCCCTTTTCTTGATCTCCTTGGATGCTTGGACGGGCTCGCGCAGCCCCAGTACCCTTCGCATTCAAGGAAGTATCAATGGGAAGCATGTTTTTATCCTTGTGGATAGTGGAAGCACTCACAATTTTGTCAATAAATTGACCATTAATCGGTTGAGATGTACCCCTATGGAATTACACCACCCCTTGAAGGTCCAAGTAGAAAATGGAGAAGAAGAAATCAGTACACATGTATGTCCCGCAGTTCCCTTATGCTTGACTGAAAATTATGTGGCACTGGTTGATCTGCTTGCCCTAGATATGGGCCCCATTGATGTTATCTTGGGCTGTGATTGGTTGAAACAATTGGAAAAATTTGCTATGGAATTCTCTTAGCTTTATATGGAGTTTATGATGCATAGACAACCTATCCACCTAGAGGGAGTTTGAGATCATGCTGATTTTCAGCTCATTATAAAAAAGCAACTCAAACGGGAGTTTAAGAAATGCTCACAAATCTTTGTTTTGCAATTAAATAGGGACACTTCTGATCAGCCCTCCACAGTATCACATGAATCTGCCTTGCATGCCTTACTTGAGAAATACAATGACTTATTTCAGATGCCTACATCCCTCCCTCCCAAGAGACAAGTGGACCACCCACTTGACCTAGAGCCCCATTCCAAGCTAGTGAACAAACCCCCCTATAGACTCTCCAAGGGTGAGCGGAAGAGGTTGCAAATAAAATCATTGGAGATGGGTTTCATTGAACTGAGTTCTTCCCCCTATGCATCCCCTATCCTCTTAGTCAAAAAGAAAGATGGCTACTTTCGCATGTGCATTGACTTCAGAGATTTGAGCAAAATTACAGTGAAGAACTGCTACCCCATCCCACGGATTGATGATTTGCTGGATGAGTTAAAAGGGGCATGCTTTTTCACTAAGATTAACTTGCGCTGTGGCTACCATCAGATCCGTATGCAAGCAGAAGATGAGGTCAAAAAGGCCTTCAAGACTGATCATGGACTTTACCATTTTCTTGTGATGCCTTTTGGGTTGACTAATGCCCCTACCACCTTTCAAAGCCTCATGAACAAAATTCTATAGCCCTTTCTGTTCAAGTTCATGCTTGTTTTCTTTGATGATATCCTCATTTACAGCAAGTCATCTATGGAGCACTTGGAGGGTGCTTGACATATTGAGAGAGCATAGACTCTTTGCTAAGGAGAGCAAATGCATATTCATGCAAACATCGATGGAGTACTTGGGACACATTGTGAGAAAAAATGGTATATAGGTTGACTTGAAAAAGGTGCAATGTGTTAAAGATTGGCCCACTCCTTCCAGCACTACTTCCTTGTGTGGCTTCCTTAGTCTCTCTTCATTCTACAGATGCTTCATTAAGCATTATGCCACCATTGCAGCACCTTTGAATGATCTCTTGAAAAAAGAGTCATTCTTTTGGGATACCACTACGGATCATAGCTTCAAACAATTAAAGGACGCACTTACTTCAGCCCCCATCCTTGTTTTCCCTAACTTTTCTAAGCTATTTACCATTCATTGTGATGCCAATGGCGAGGGTATTGGTGCAGTATTGTTGCAAGAGCATGGTGTGATTGCATTTGAGAGCCGCAAGCTTGATGAGAAGGAGATGCAAATGAATGTATACAACCAAGAGATGTTGGCCATCCTCCATGCCATCAAGAAATGGCACCACTATTTGTATGGAAGCCGCTTCCAAGTGAAAAGCGATCACCGAGTCCTCAAATACTTCTTGACTCAATCTACTTTGACTCCTAAGGAAAGGTGATGGGTGGAAACCTTACAGAACTATGACTTTGACATTTCACACACGTGGGGCAAGGATAATATTGTGGCTGATTCTCTCTCTCGAATGTGGGCATGCAAAGTCTTCTCTATCTCAGAATTGCACAGTGATTGGGTTGAAGAGCTCCAAGAGGCTTACTTGTTAGATGATCATTTCAGCCACACATTTCAGAAATTACAGCATGGGTTTATGGCTGAAAACTCCCAATATCAGCTCAAGCAGCATGGCCTTATTTGGTCCCATGGCAAGATTGTCATCCCATACACTTCCCCTTTTTCACGTAGAAGATCATGGAAGAAATGCATTCTTGCCCCACTGCTAGTCACTTGGGTGTTTCCAAAACATATGACAGGATTGCCAAGAGCTTTCATTGGAAAGGCTTATGGAGGGACGTCAAGGACTTTGTGACCAAATGTGTTCCATGCCAACAAAACAAGGATAGTACACTTAGACCCACTGGCCTCTTGTAGCCTCTCCCTATCCCTGAAGGGAAATGGACTCACATCACAATGGACTTTATCATTGGCCTTCTTCTTGACTAAGAAAGGGTGGAACAGTATCTATGTGGTAGTTGATTTCCTCACCAAAGCTGCCCACTTTATCCCCACTAAGGTCCAATATACTACCTCTTAGGTGGCCACTCATTTATGGAAAATGTCTTCAAGTTGCATGGCTTACCACAAGTCATAGTACATGATCGGGATGCAAAGTTTATGAGCAACTTCTGGCAGACAGTTTTCACTTCCATAGGGACCAAGCTTGCTCCATCCACTGTATACCACCCCCAAACTAATGGCCAAACTGAGAGAGTGAACAAATGGCTTGAGACATATTTGAGGCACTTTTTCCATGATGTACATCATAGTTGGGATACGTGGCTTCACTTGGCTGAGTTTGCATATAATAAATCTACACACTCTAGCATTGGAATCTCCCCTTTGGAGGCCTTATATGGGTATAAGGTTCCCCTTCCTACAGTCTTGTTTGCTAATAAGATCAATCCTCAAAGCCAAGCTGAATTGGATCGCATGCAAGCTTTACTTCAGCAATGTAAAATGAATTTTTAAAAGGCCCAAACACACATGAAACTCTATGCTGATGAAAAATGAAGGCATTTGGAATTCCAAGAGGGGGAATTGGTCCTTTTGAAAGTACCTAAGTCCCGCTACTCAACTCTCAAAGAGGGCAACAGTAACAAGCTAGCCCATCACTTCTATGGCCCATAACGAATCCTAAAGAGAGTTGGCGACTTGGCCTACCGAACTCCCCCCTACCACAAAAATCCACAATGTGTTTCATGTCAGTCAGCTGAAACCCCTTGTAGGCCCCTCAGTGGACTATGTGGAAGAACTCCCCCCCATAGATGAAGAGGGCATCACTCAATATGTCCCTGAAGCAATCGTTGGGCAGCGAGATAAGCACTTACGATCCCGATCCATCAAAGAATACCTCATCAAATGGCAAGGCCTACCCTTGGAAGAAGCCTCATGGCACCCAGCAACCATCCTCAATGAATTTCCCTACCTCTGTAAACCCACAAGGGGTGGAAGACTGGTCGGTCATGCCCCAAACTGCCCACTTTTTGCCCGCACTCTGCACATTGTTTTAGAATAGTTTTGTACTTACTAAAATCATATGCATGTGCATTCTACATAGGCTGAAAGTACTCGTCATAAGCTCCGTTTTGACATATGGTACATCCTATTTGGAGTAGCCTATCAAAAGTTATGACCATCTTACTTCAGCAGACTGGGTCCAGACTGCATGCTGTCCCTAGTCTCTCCACACCTAATCTTCATTATCAAAGGGCTCTGAGTAGTACTCTGCAACCCTCCCTTAGCCCACCCATCACTCCCCTCTAATTCTCCTTGTTTTTTAGGGCAAAAACCTTTTGAGTGGGGATGGATTGTACCAATCGGAATACACATCGACTAGGGTTTAGACACCCTATCACACTGATTGGGGTATTTAAGGTGTAAGAGACCTAGATTAGAGCAACCAATTATTATCAAGATCACACTCTTCACCTTCATCTCCAGCTTCCATGACTTCCTTCTCCCTTCTCTCCTCTTTTCTCTCTTTCTCTCTCCTCTTCTAGTCTTCTTCCTTCTTCTTCTTCTTGTCTTTCTCTCTCCTCAGCTCTCCTTCTCTCTCCTCTTAGCTTCTTTCATTACATATTTTTTGATTTTGGAGATGAATAATATATGAAATACATGCTTTGTGGAGCACTCACACAAGGTATGGGGGAAAATCATACCCAATTGGTCTTTTGCTTCATGTCGTGCAAGTCTTCTCTCTTGTTTTTTTGTGCAAAAGTAGAGTTCTTTTGTTCTTGGGGACCTTCTGGCACTCGCTACGCACGCATACATCATCCAATCTATGCACTAGTATGGGTGAATATCCATTTAAGGCTCTTATGGTCTATGACCAAAGAGAACTTGTTACCAAGCAAATAGTGTCGCCGAAGTTTGAGAGCATGAATAACTGCTAGGTAGCATAATTCCTTTCATGGGTTTTTAGCTTCCTCGAAGAATACGCTATAGGATGACCTTCTTGCATTAGTACACAGCCTAGTGCAAGTGAACTAGCATCCGTGACAACTTCAAGTTCCTTGCTGAAGTCAGGGAGCTTTAGAATCGATGATGTCACTAAGGTATGCTTGAGTTGATTAAAACTTGATTGTTCTGTGGGCGTCCACACTATGGCAACCTACTTTTCTCAACAAACTTGTGAGGGGTGCTGTGATTAAGGCATAATCCTTAATGAAGATATTTTACCAACCTGTTAATCCAAGAAAGCTATGCACTTCTTTAACAGTAGTTGGTGGAGGCCACTCTTGGACATCCTTGACCTTTGTAGGATCTACAGAGATTCCTTCATTTGACACAATAAATCCAAGATATTTGATCTGCCTTTTGAGGAAGATGCACTTTTTCTTCTTAGCATAGAGCTTATGAGTTCTCATGGTCTCAAGGACGATGAGAACTTGGGATTCATGATCCTCCTCTTCCTTGGAATAAAGAAGGTATCATCAAAGAAGACAAGCACAAAATCATGGAGGTATGGTCTAAAAATTACATGATTAGCATGTTAAAGGTGGCAGGGGCATTAGTCAATCCAAATGACATTACTATGATTTCAAAATGACCATATCGAGTGTTGAATGCTGTCTTAGGAATATTCTCTTCTTTGACGTGGATCCGGTAGTATCCTGACCTCAAATCAATCTTGGAATATATTTTTTCTCCTTGCAATTGGTCAAGTAACTTGTTATCCTTGGGATATGATATTTATTCTTGATGGTTACTTGGTTCAGGCCTCTATAATCGATGCAAAGGCAAAGTACCATCCTTATTCTTTTGGAGCAAGACTGGAGCTCCCTAAGGAGAACTACTGGGGCGTATGTATCCTTGGTCCAATAGCAGCTTGAGTTGTTCCTTTAACTCAATAGCTTCAGGAATGGACATCTTGTAGGGCCCTTTTGCAACTGGTCCAGCTCCTTGTATTAGCTTAATCTCATGATCCACTTCCCTAGGTAGTGGTACTTTAGTCAAATCTTCTTGGAACACATCCACATACTCTTTTAGCAAGATGGTTCTTCATTGGCGCCCTCTATCTATTCTGGTTTGTTTAGCTTGATCAGGCAGATGGGTAATCATTTCCTTATTCCTTGAAGTATTCGTGTTGCCTTAGCTAGCTGGATCTTTAGTTTACCTACTTCTCCTTGTGTTGTTACTTGCTCACCTCTAGGGTTACGAAAGGAGACTTGTCATTTCCTACCATGAATGTGAGCATCATTGGGAATTAGCCAATCCATCCCGAGTAGGCACTCATGGACTCCTAAACTCATTACCCTAAACTTAATAAATGAGGGCTCATTTTCGAGTAGGAATTTCTCCTTAGCAATTTGTCTACTACAAGTGATTTCTCATCCATTTGCTAGTTCGATAAGCAAAGTGGGTGCAGCTACAGTGGCTATCCCTAACCTTCTCACACAAGCTGGTGAAATGAAAGAATGAGTGCTACCATAGTCAATCAAGGTTTTGAATTTCTTACCTTGGTAATCCAATGGTGTTTGGATCAATGAAAATTGGCTATTTGGCCCCTATGGAGAGCAGCATGAATGGATGCCCTCTTTATCTCAACTTCCATAGATGAGTCTTCTTCTTCGTTGATTCCCTTAGTGGAGATATTGGAAGTTTTTTCCCTTATCATTACTGCACGACTGCAGCTGCAGGTAGCTCTGCCTTTGATTGCATTTGCCCTCAGCTTCTTTCATTGGCCTTGACTCTGTCCTTGTGCCCTCTTGAATTGAGCTTTCAACATTCCTGGATGGTCTTTATGGGACCGAGGTCTATTATTCATGGGCTTGGGCTAGACCTCTTGAGCAATAGGTCCCGCTCTTATCAATGCATCTTGCAAATCCGAAAGACACATTGATTCCAATCGAGTGTTCAAAGGTGGGTTCAGTCCATCCTAGAACTTTGGAGAATACTCATTGTCAGGGCGTATTTCAACAAGGAGACAAATCTCGAGTAGTACACCTCCAAAGACATGCCCAACTATTTCAACTTGAAGAACTCATTCATCTTCTAAGTTCTGTATGCAGGTCGCACGTATCTTTCCTGCACTGCTTTCTTTAGTTTATCCCAAGTTATTCTGCTTTCAATGACTTCTTGGTCTTTACACCATTACTTCCACCAAAGCCTAGCTTCACCAGTAAGCTTGAGCTTGGCCATCATAGCTTGGTTTATAGGTGTTGTTCTTGTGGCACTAAAGTAATCCTCCATAGATTCAATCCATACTTCAGCATCATAGCTTGAGCTTGGCAATGTGCTTGACTCATATCTTGACTCTGGTTCTACGCTTGGGGTTGTATCTACTTTTGCATTAAAACCTTCATGTTAAATAAATAAATAAATATATATATACATACATACATACATACATACATACATACATACATACATACATACATACATACATACATACATACATACATACATACATACATACATACATACATACATACATACATACATACATACATACATACATACATACATACATACATACATACATACATACATACATACATACATACATACATACATACATACATACATACATACATACATATATATATATATATATATATATATATATATATATATATATAACATATTGAATCAATGTGCAAATTATTTTTTTCATTACTACTATGTGACAATTCAAATAAACACAAAATTCTTATTTATCCATAAAGAAGCATAAGCTTCAAATACAATTATTTGAGAACAGATAGAGATTGGCTAGGATGATTTTCTTTCCAATAGATACATCAACTCTAGTCTAATAATTCCCTATTGGATTCAGCTACAGAGATAGAATAGTAGTATGGATTTGGGGAATGGATTCTCAGGAAGTGATAAGTCATGGGAAGTTCAGGAAATCCCCATTTTTGATATCCATGACATTCATTTCACCCCATTACTTTAATTCTGTCTGTTGGCAAGACTTTAAGCACCTCGTCATAGATGTAGCAATTCTATTTTACTTGCCGGCATCCCATGTGTAGGATGGAATTTACATGAGCCTCGTGGAAAATGAATAATTTGATAATCTTTAAGTCTTCCAACCATTTGAGCATCTTCAGGTTGTTTTGAAGATAGGCGAGTTGGTTGGCATCTATATAGCACTATTCCGCGCTCCAAGTCTAATGCCTTTCCACATACAGCGGTGAAGGGTTGAAGAGTTGATGCAGGATCCCCACCATGTTGGATCGTTGGCAATAACATCAAGAGTTCATAGCCATCTTGAACATGATGTGAAATACGAGGAACTTGCTCCATGCCTCGTAAATCTAGAAGCAAAAAAAATCCACAAGTGAATGAAGAGAAAAAATAATTATTTCCTAGTGAAAACATCGCTTCACTCTCCCCTATTTATTCCTATCCAAATTGTTTTATTCATTAGTTTGCTCTGATACCAATTGTAACGTGCCCACCTATCAGCTATCCAAGCATGTTTTAGCAGTCCATCAAGAAACGAATCTAAGCATCACCGCCCGTCACTCCCATGGAATGTTCCAGGGTTTGTCGCCTAGGGTTTCCAGAGTCCGCCTTGCAATAGAACATTTGCGGCCGAACCCACTAGGATCGACTTGAAATTTGGGTTCCTAATTACTAAGGTTTCCTAATAGCATTCTAGCGTCGGATCCTGGACATCCTACTTTACGCAAAGATACCCAAGCGAAAGCAGATCCATGCCACACTTGGTTCAAAGAGAATGGGAAATGAGAGGGATGCACCGCTCAACCTCTCTGCACACAAGGCATAGTCCCATTCCAGTCCTCTAAAACGGCATGAATTGGGTTCTAACATAATATAACCTACAAGTTAAACAACTATAGAACTTTGTGAGAAGCCTCTTAGTTCTCTAGGACCAACCTTCTATAGGACGGACCCATCAGGGGTTCCCCCCACCCGCTTCCCTCAATGGGAATTCTTTAATTATCTAACTAGGTCCTATCACATTTATGTGTGACATTTAAAATTAGCTTCATTAATTAAGCCTTTTAGGGAACAGGGTTCATTCGTGTAACTTATGGCACTGACATGATAATAGTTCAAACAAGTTCCTTAGAAGTAAACTTTATATTATCATCTTAATTGAAATACAAGTCTTGTCCATAAGGACGGATCCCGCAATTCGTGAGGATGTGTCTTATTTCTTCCAAGTTTCTACTCTTGTACTAGCAACAGGGCCTCGAGAATCTATCTTGAGTCACATAGATCATTTGAGTAGGACCTAGAGGCAGGGAGTTTACAACCAGTGCCCCCCCCCCCAACATCCAAGAATCCTCCTACATTCAAAATAACCCACGGAGGAGAGACGTCTCATGGCAGGTTCTACCACTCAAACGAGTTTGAAGAGGGGAAATTATGGCACATCTAGCCCACCCCAAGGTAGGTAGAGCCTAAGCCAAAGCTAGCAGAAACCGTAGGACCTTTAGATTCATAGAACAGCTCATAGAACCAGCAAACTCAAGAATCACAACTTGACAATCTAAGAATAACTACGCTCATGGACCATTAGTCGCTTATAACTTTAGGGACTCGAATTGATTGACCGGATTGCTACTCCTTAGATCACACATCTAGAATGCCATGGAGACCAAAATTGACCATCAAAAGTGGTCATCACCCACATGAAGAAGCTGTACTTAGTAGGAACTTATTGGAAAGAGTGTGATCTGCACTGTATTTCTCCAATCAACTTGCGCACTGCATCAATTGAACATTTCGATGCGCATTAGAAAAACTGAAAGCCTACTTTTGCATAGTGCACTTTGAGGAGCACACTACTAGCATCTAAGTGCCCATAACATTGAAGATTGTTTTAAATAACAAGGAATTCACCTAAGATAATATAAGAAAAAAAAACCACTAGTAGAAGGATACCCCTAGACATCATACAGTGGGCAAGGATCCCCACAATCACTGAGTATTGGGATACTTGAATAGTCGAGCCACTTAGGGAGCAATAGCAACATGCACGATTGGGGTGGAGCTCTACCTGGCATGATTAATCTGATCAACACCCTAGTTTCTCAAGAAACAAATAACATGTTAGGAGCTAGGATTAGCTTGAAAAATGATGAAAGCTTAGCTTGGGAGAATTCCGAGTCAACAAACAGCAAATGATAACCAAGTATGACCTGCAAACTAAAATGAAGCAGCAAAAGTTGGCAAGGAAAGCACTACAAGGCATAGTTGAATACACCAAATGTGGCAAGCTTAAAAGCTAAGGCAAGCCATAGAAATACACTAGGTCCAATGCATCTTAGTGCTTGTCATTCGAATAAGGATAGGACCAAATGTGAAGAGGGAGAGAGCACTAGAGGCTGAGCTTACATCAAGTGAGCTATTCACAAACTAACTCTTAGACAACATAGTTGGATAACAGATCAGAGCAGCCCTAGCAACTTCATTATAGAAGGAAACTAGGAATCACCCCAAATCCTAAGAGCGAGACCAAGATACTTGTGGTTGCTAAGCAACTCGACAAGTATTAGTCAAACAATGACCCATATAGCTTTGTGGAGCAGTTTGAGCAAGTATGCAAGGTAAACGGCCTCAAGGACCTCACTCAACACACACAAGTTTTCCAACTTTGCCTAAGAGATAAGGACGGATGTGGTACACTAGTCTAGACAATGCCAAATGCAATAACTTCAATAACCTCAAGAGTCTTTTCATCAAGAGATTCTCTAAGGTGGGATTTAACAAAACATGGATCTTGGACATGGCTGTAGCTATGGAGGTTGGCATGTAGTAACTAGAACCATGGCAACATAAGCAAATGACACTAACTGTTATTTAGTTGAATTAGGTCGGAAGATAGAATTCTTGGACTCGTAAACACAATCCTAAGTAGGACATGACAGGGACTCACAGTGAAGTACAAAGTACAATAGCATTTTATTGAAAGATGAACCAAGTACATGATTTTATAGCTTTTCAAGCTTCTCCACTCTCCTCACTGTGCTTATGGGACACAAGTCTCCTCATCATGCAACATACATCATTTAACCTATTTTCCAACATGGGATACTCTGACAACCTCATCATTAGGTTGATGAACATCAATCAAAAGGACAAGGAGGATATCAGAGACTAATTCACCCATGTTTAGAGTCTCTTCAAGAGAATCCTAGCTACTGTAGAGTGTGTCAAGAATCGCGTGGTGGGGGGACTTGCTTCAAGATGTTGCACCGATCACACACTGAATGCACAAGGAGAAGCTCACTCAAGAGACAAGAAGAGAGATGGAGGCCAAAACTTTTTCTTGCTGATTTCTTCTTCTTCTTCCACACACTTAATGTACACAAAGTATAGATAAGATACAACATAAAGGAAAGTGGCCAAATAAGTCAAACAATGCATAACCGACTACACTAATCGACTGGCGCTATAACTATACTAGCTGTAGATAGGTATAACAACTTGAATATAATAAGTAATGAGTCAGTGGCCATTTGAGAGTCATAATGACCACCGGCGTGCTAAGTGTAGACATGTGGACCCATCTAACCAGGTGGTCCATCATCAATGTATACATGTATTGAGCTTGTCATCTCAACACTCCCCCTCAAGCTCAACTGCATCTCTGCAACTCCAAGTAAGCTTCGAAACTTTTGAAGCTTCTATGTAGCCAATGCCTTCATGAAGATGTCAGCTATCTGATCATGTGTGCTGACATACACCAAGTCAATCTCACCTGCTAGTATCTTCTCTCTCACAAAGTGGTAGGGTACCTCAATATGTTTTGTCCTAGCATGGAACATAGGGTTCCTAGCCAACTGTATACTGCTCATGTTGTCACAATAAATGACAACTGGACCTTCCACCCACACAACCAAATCAGCCAATAACTTTTGCAGCCATACTACCTCACATGCTGCAACAGCAGCACCTCTATACTCAGTCTCTGTACTCGACCAAAGCAACTGTAGATTGCTTTTTGCTGCTCCAAGCAACTGTTGCACTACCAAGAGAGAACATGTATCTGCTAGTAGATCTTCTATCAGACATACTACCAGCCCAATTTGCATCTATGTATCCAAACACCTGTACATCTGTACCTGCCTCATAGAAAAGTCCATAATGTAATGTGGACTTCACATATCTCAATATGCGTCTGACTGCATCCAAATGTGGCTTTCTAGGTACTTGCATAAACTGACTCACAAGACCAACAACATAGCTCAAGACTGGCCTTGTAATGGTCATGTAGATTAAACTCCCCACTATCCTCCTGAACATAGTAGGGTCTTCTATCTCATCCCCAACATCAGCACTCAACTTTACATTCTGCTCCAATGGGACTGAAAGTGGTTTGCATGTTGTCATACCATACTTGGACAACATATCCAAGCCATACTGTCTTTGGGACAGCCATATACCATCATCACATCTGATTACCTCAATGCCAAGGAAGTATCTTAGCTCACCTAAATCCTTCATCTCAAACTTCTTCTTTAAAGAATCCTTGACTTCAGCAATCCCACTATCACTATCACCTGTAATAATCAAGTCATCCACATAGATGACTATGATGACCAAACCTGCATCTCTCTTTCTCACATAAAGTGAGTGATTAGCATCAGAAACATAAAAGCCAATATTGACAAGATACTCTCTAATCTTGTCAGACCACGCTCTAGGTGCTTGCTTGAGCCCATAGAGCGCCTTCTTCAACCTACACACATACGTGGGATGCTCTAAATCTTCATAACCTGCTAGCTGATATATACACTTCTTCCTACAAATCACCATGTAAGAAGGCATTCTTCACATCCATTTGCTGCAACCTCCAACCTTTGGCTGGTGCCAAAGCAATCACACATCTGACAGTTGCCATCCTAGCAACTGGATTGAAGGTTTCATCATAATCTATGCCATATGTTTGGGCATAGCCTTTTGCAACCAGCCTAGCTTTGTACCTGCTAATAGAACCATCTGCATTGTGCTTAATCTTATAAACTCACTTACATCCAATAGCTTTCTTACCCTTTGGCAATGATACTAGATCCCAAGTCTTATTGGCCTCTAATGCAGCCATCTCCTCATCCATTGCTGCATCCCAATGAGCATGACCAACAGCCTCCTCAAAACATGTGGGCTCAATATCCTCAACTAGTTTCACCATATAAGCATAATGATGAGCTACATAACCTTCAAAACCAAATCTTTTAACAGGGTATCTCACCCTGCTAGACCTGCGTACCACTGGATCACTCAATGGAGTCTTTGCATTAACGCGTGCTCTCTGCACACCTGGAGTTCTCACTGAAGGAATGCCAAGCTCATCATCCAAGCTCTCTGAGCCACTGGAGTCTTCATCAAGAACTGCATCAATGCCTTTTGACACTTTATTCTTTCCTTTGTCTTTACCTGTAGTGCTACTAGATGCACCCAAAGATGTAGAGGTACTCCTTAGTCTCCCAGACCAAGGACTACCAGATGATGTCTTTGGTCCACTAAGAGTTCATGATTCTTGCTTTTCAGTCTGTACATGAGTGTCATGATCATCATCATCATCCAATGCATCACCACTAGATGCATACCAACTGCTCATTTCATCAAAGATGACATCCCTGCTCACTCTGAACTTACATGTGACAGGGTTATAACAGCGATACCCTTTCTGCTCTAAAGAGTATCCAATAAAGACACACTTTTCAGCCTTTGGATCCAGTTTCTTCCGCAACTCATCTGGCACATGAACATATGCAATGCAGCCAAACACTTTCAAGTGTGATACATCAGGATTCTTGCCAGTAAAGCATTCTTCAGGAGTCATACCATAAACTACAGCTGTGGGGGTTCTGTTCATAATATAAACAGCAGTATGAATAGCCTCAGACCAGAAATGCTTAGGCATATTCTTTTCAGCCATCAAGGCATGTGCAACTTCTGCAATATGCCTGTTTTTCCTTTCTGCAACCCCATTTTGTTGAGTATACCTGCATGTGAACTGTCTCTTTATCCCATGAGACCTCAGAAAATCACTAAACTCATTTGAGAGGTACTCTCCCCCTCCATTTGACCTCAAGCTCTTTATTTTCAAGCATATTTCTCTTTCAAGTGTAGCCTTGAAAGTTCTAAAGTGCTCAAACGCTTCACTCTTTTCCTTCATAAAATATACCCACAGCTTTCTAGAACAATCATCAATAAATGTGACAAAGTATGAACTGCCTCCAAGAGATACACTTTGTGTAGGCCCCCAAATGTCTGTATGCACAACATCAAGGATATTTCTGCTTACATCTCTATCATGTGAAAAGGGTTGTCTTGCCTGCTTACCAAACTGACATGCTTCACATACCTTATGAGATTTTGCAACTCTAAATGTAGGCAAACCTGTAATCAACCCTTTGGACTGCATTAATTTCAGCCTTTGTACATTTGCATGTCCAATGCATTTGTGCCAAATTTCAATGTCTGCAACAACACCTTTTCCTTTAGCATACATAGCAGCATTCATAGTAGGAATTCCAGCATCCAGAGTAAATATACGTCCAACTCTACTTCCCTTTGCAACTAACCTGGACTTGTCATTGAAGTCTTCTACAAAGCAACCCTTTGCATTAAATCTGACTTGCAGCCCTTGCTCTACCATCTGACCCACTGACACCAAGTTCTTTGTAATGGATGGCACATGTAATACATCTGAAAGACTCTTTGTCTTACCATCATGCAAGGACAAGGGAACTTTTCCAATGTGTGAAATTGGGTGGCATGAATCATCACCCGTCTGCACATAACCTGCATTTTGCAAATCCTGCATCTCTCCAAACCATTCTACATGGCTGGTCAATGCACCTGAATCAACATACCAAACATTGTCATGCATTCCCTTTCCTATAACAGCATTCAGCATATGCTGCATAACAAACAGAAGTTCATTTTTGTCTTCATTCTGTTGTGAAGATGATGCATAGTTTCCTTGCTGCAACTTACCACTGCGAATATCATCTTTCTTAGCATAACATTGAGCTGCAATATGACCTGTTTTGCCACAGTAATGACACACAATACCAGAGTTGTTAGAACCTCTGTTCTGCCATCCACCTCTTCCTCTAAAGCTCTCCTTGCCTCTAAAGTTACCACGACCGCCTGAAACCTGCATATCACCAAATTGCTGATTCAATCTGTTTTGCTGGTTGTCACTACCACGTCCTATAGCACGGCCTCTTGAAGAGAACGTGCCACGTCCCCTTCCTGAACTGGAGTAGAAAGCTTGGACCTGTTCACCATTTCTTTCAGATGTCTCACTCTGCATGTTGGTCTCTTCACTGATCATAAGGGAGACCAACTCATCGAAATCTGGAAATGGCTTTCTGACATATACGAAAGTTACAAAAGACTTCCAAGCCTTTTCATTGTTAAGTCCACCCAAGGTAGATGACACGAAATCATCATCATCGGGCATTGCATTAATCGCTGCCAAGGCATCTGCAATGCTTCTTACCTTCAGTGCATACTCATTGATAGACATCTTCCCTGTCTTCAATGTATTCAACTCTTGCTTGAGTTTAATCTTTCGTGCCTTTGTATTTACAGAAAACATACTTTCAAGTATGGTCCAAGCTACATATGAATTCTCTGTATTTCTAATATGTCCCAGCATATTATTGTCAATTACTGCAAACAATCAATACATGACCTTTTTATCTTTTGCATTCCATTCTTTCCGTGCCTTTGTCTCTTCTGCAGTTGGAGAAAGTTCATGACACGGAACTTCCATGAAGGGTAGTTGTTCTTGTCAAGCTTCTCAATGATGGCCTTCCACTGTTCTCTGCCATTATCACAAAATTAATACCAACAGCAAGCGAATCTTCTGCAACCTTCGACCTGTAGTGCATAGCAATACACCAGATAGCCTTTTTCACTAACTGCTCAACAATACATGCAATATGTAACCTATTTGCAAATAAACCTTGTGTTTACTCACTAGTAAACACCTTTGAACTTACAGATCTGAAATCTGTAACATGCGCACCCACTTTCGGTCAATACAGTCGAAGTCATAGCGTACCCTGAAACTGCTATCCGCAACCTTGCGGCTCTAAAACGAGCCCTGAAACGGCCTCAGATGCCCAAAATAACTACGGGAAAGCCCTAAAGGGCCTATCTGTAGAATATATAGCACTCTTCGCGCACACCAAATACTGCAATCTGATATTTTTTCTCTGCCCTGCTTCGGGTGCCTCCACAGGCACTATCCAAGAGAAAGAGTGGAAGGATGGGAGAGTTTCTTACCCGTGGCTTGCTTGCTCGAACCTTGCTTCTTCTCCTTTGCTTCAGCCTTCAAAATCAGCCTCTCTCAGTGGTGCGGCTCTGATACCATGTCAAGAATCGCGTGGTGGGGGGACTTGCTTCAAGATGCTGTGTCGATCACACACAGAATGCACAAGGAGAAGCTCACTCAAGAGACAAGAAGAGAGATGGAGGCCAAAACGTTTTCTTGCTGATTTCTTCTTCTTCTTCCACACACTTTACAATGTACACAAAGTATAGATAAGATACAACATAAAGGAAAGTGGCCTACTAAGTCAAACAATGCATAACTGACTACACTAATCGATTGGCGCTATAACTATGCCAGCTGTAGATAGGTGTAAGAACCCGAATATAATAAGTAATGAGTCAATGGCCATGTGAGAGTCATAATGATCACCGACGTGCTAAGTGTAGATGTGTGGACCCATCTAACCAGGCCGTCCATCATCAATGTACACATGTGTTGAGCTTGTCATCTCAATAGAGTGACCTAGTGAACGAGTGGCTCCACTATGTTCATAAGCAAAATCTAAAGTAAATAACTTTACAAGGCCTTGGTGAGCAACTCAACCCTGCAAAGGGACATGCTAGCTAGGGTCTCCAAAGAAGCCATACAAGTGGATGACTTTCTCAAGGAGAGGAGCTCAAGACCCACAAACCAAGACAAAACTACCTCTAGAACGTGAGAAAGAGCTACAACCATTAATGAGAGATCTAGTTGGAGCACCCAAGACAAGGGAAAGAGTGTCCCTAGGAGTTGGTAGATGTGAAGCTAGAGTTGGCTAGGATTCAAGAGATGATGAGAAGGCTTGCATGACTTCACATGCGCAATGCATGCATTAGGGAGAAAACCACCTTCCGGTAGTTGACTATATGGTTCCTAGATCCAAACACTGTGCCAATTGCAATAGGTTTTGGACATGATGCACTACATTACCGACTACCGAGGTGATTACTATACTCACAGCCATACAATCAACCTTACTACCTAGGGAACAGATACCAACCTTTTAGAAGGGGGGACTCCACTATCTCTCCCAATACCCAACAATTCAAAGCCATCTATCCCTAGGATGGACATCAACCCCACAGGGATATTAGACAACCTAGACCCATCATGATCCATCCTCCAAGCAATGCTCTGATACATTATGTGGAGGAGCTGAATGAGGATAAGACATATGTGAACCCTTATATATTGTATGATAAAGATGGTAAATCCATCTTAATGGATTTCAAACCAGTGCTAATGGCATTGGGCAAGGGGAAGAGGTAGAGGACTAGGAGGATAGAACCAGGAACCCATTGCATGCTAGATTTGCGATCATGCAAGACACATCTCATCTTGATGCCCCAAAAGGGAGCAAGCCAATCGAGACAAGGCTAACTTGAGATGACCTAAGTGTGGGATCACACACTTGTATGCTGAGTGCCCTAGATGAAAACCCTTCACTAGTTTGGCTATCATGCCATCCGTACCATTGGGACTGTTTGGAGTTGAAACGCTTGATGGCGAAGCCACACCAATCCCACCGAATGTCATTACCTAAGCATAGGCAAAGAAAGCTAGTAATTTCATTACCCAAATCTAGCAACCTCGATGTAGCTTCAATAGGGAAGAAAAGCCATAGAAGAAGGAAAAACAAGGCTCTGATGAAGATTATGCTTAATGATGGATGGTGCCACCACATTACCAAAGGGGATGCAAGTCATGGATGCAAAAGTAGAGACGTCAGCTCCTAAGACAAAAGAAAATAAAAGTGCTAAGATTGAAGAATATCCCAATCTATGGCACCAATTATAGGTGGTTGATAAGGTCAAGGAGTGGGTGAGAGAAGCCCAAGTGCATCTAAAGGATGCAAAAACCATTATCAAATATGAGATTGATGAGCTCTCTATTATGAGCACACCAATCTTTCCTACTCAATTTAAATCAAGAGATGCATCCGCACCCCACATAGCACCACGTAGAGACAAAGTCTAGATGCCATAAGTAGGCAGACTAGCCAAGATTATTAGCAAAAGAGCATAGAGCCCAAGGAAAAGTAGAAGGTGGGCAACTTGCTCACAACATTGATATTGCCCCCTATGACTCGGCCTTTGGGAGAATTTCTTACGCAGAATCCAAACTTATGGCAAGTGCTAAAGCAATGAGTGGAAAGACCAAATGAGCTTGGAGCAATCAATCTACCCAATGACCATGACACAGCCACACAAATACCTTTCTTAACCCTAGACTTTGTGCCTAAGACCTTACACATGAATTCTTTCTAGGATGGCATGGAAATGCCAGCAATCCTATCTATCATAGCATTAGGGGACACCACATGAAAGGGGAATGTAGTAGACACAGGAGCAGGAATTAGTGTACTTAGCCATGTAGTCCTACAGGCTTAGGGTAACCACCCTGTGGAGAACGCAAGGTTTAACGTCACGATGGCCAATGGAATGAAGGTTAGGCCATTTGGGGTACTAAAAGACTAGCCCCTGAAGATAGTAGGAGTCCAATTCTCAGTGAACTTCATAGCCATGAAGGGAGTGGATTATGATATCTGGATAGGCAACCTTTGATGCAAAATGCATGAATGATACAAGATTGAGGCAATAGTCTCATGTTCTTAGGCAATAGGTTGGAGGTTGTAAGAGTCAAGATGGATACTTGGAAGACCATGTTGGTGGACCTAGATGCCATCTCCACTATCTTGAAAGGAGACTCACAGATTAGAAACTCTTATGGGCCAGTAACGAAGTATATCCCTTTCCTCGGGATGAGCAAGATGTTGAGATATCAAGCTCCACTCGTGATATGCCAGGGTGACCGTTGTGCATTTATGTCACCGACTTGTCAGTTGCAGATGCGGTTGGTACACCACCCATGAATAATAGCTACATGACAGCTATCCTTATCTACTCTAGTTCGTGGCTCAGTTAGTATGCCACCTTAGTTAGTTGAGTTTGGTTTGAGACCCATATATAGGGTTCTTCTATTTCTTTGTAAGAGACTTCTTTTTTGGCTTCCACAACTAAGAAGAGGAAAACTGTGTCAGCCTCCATCTCTATGTGTATTCCCCCATTGTGCAAGCAAGAAAGCTTCAAGTGAGACTCCTTCCTTCTCTCCCACAATCTTGACATGGTATCAGAGCCAGGTTCGTGGTAAGGAGCTCAAGAAATCAAGCCAAGCTCGCGGTGTTCTGGTAAGAGGAGTAGTGTTTCTTTCATTTTCTGTTTTGGAAGCAGATCTCTGTAGGTAGCACAGCCGAAAATTGCAAGAGTGCATGGTCTCAGGTTGAGACACCCTTCGCAGTGAAGCAAGAGGGCAGTATATATTGCGGGCAAGGGCTTTAGCCCCCGAAGACCCTGTTTTTTTTATTTGAGGCCATTTTGGGGCCTGTTTTGGAGGCGGAAGTTTTCTGCACGCACTCAGGAAAATGCCCAGTTTTATGCTGTGCAGCCACTGTTCTATAGGTTGGTGAAAAGTTACTGTAGAAATTGCATCGTATGCTTGTGCGCAGAGACATTGGGAGTTACAGAATCATCCCTGTTGCCTGTTGATGCAAAATTGTCACTAGGAAGTGACTGTGTGATCAAATACCACTTTCGTCAGTTTTGCAGATTTGCCCTTGTGAGGCTGAAGCTGTGCTCTTTGCAGTGACATAATTTTTTGCAGTGTTCTGTAATGGCGTCTGATTCTCTTTCACAGATTGTCACTGAAAAGCTTGACAAGAACAACTTCCAAGCATGGAAGTTTAGAATGACAAATTTCCTTATGGAAAAAGGATATTGGGAATTTGTTGCAGGAAATGAAGAAGAACCAGTTCTTCCTGATGTTCCCAATCAACAGCAAATGCAAGCATTCAAAACATGGCATGAGAGAGCCAAGAAAGTTATGTACTGGCTGTCTATCAGTATTTCAGACTCTATGATTGTGCATATTCAGGATGCAAGTATGCCAAAGGAGGCATGGGATACTTTGTCAAAAATGTATAGCACAAATATGCAAGCCAGGAAAATGCAGCTCAAGCAAGAGTTGCATAATGTGCAAAGAGAAAGTATGAGCATCAATGACTACCACATGAAGGTGAAGAAGATTGCAGATGCACTTGCTTCCATTGGGTCGCCAGTGGAAGATGATGATTTAGTTTCTGTGACCTTGAATGGTCTAGGAAAGGATTATGCACAGTTTCAGACATCCATTTCAGTTCGTGAAAGATTTCCTGATTTTGAGGAGTTGATTTCTCTTCCAATTTCTGAGGAGCAAAGAAATGGTGGTGCATCTTCTTCAGGAGGAACTTCAAAAGAAACTGTCTTCTACTCAAATGCTGGAAGAGGTAGAGGCAGAGGTAGAGGAGGCCGATTTGGAGGCCGTGGTAGAAATCAGAATATGCAGCAAACTCAAGAAAACCAGTCCTATGGAGGAGGACATGGTAACTCTAGAGGCAGGGGGAGCCAAAGAGGTCGTGGTGGATGGCAAAGAGGCCAAAATGCAAACAGTAATGTTGAATGCTACTACTGTGGTAAAATGGGTCATATGGCTAAAGACTGCTATAAAAAGCAGAATAACATCATGAATGGAAAACTGCAACAAGGGAATTATGCATCTTCTAGTAGACAGGGTGATGACATAAATGAGCATTTGTTTATGGTGTAGCACATGAATAATTCTGTGACAAGTGCAGAAGAAAGCAACAATGTATGGTATGTCGACTCAGGTGCATCAAACCACATGACAGGTCATGCAGAATGGATGGAGGATGCAAGGAAAATGGCAAAACCAAGATTTGTGGAGACTGGTGATGATACTGCACATCCTATTATGCAGATTGGAAAAATTCCTTTGTCTATGCAGGATGGGAAAAAGAAATACTTGTCTGATGTATTTCATGTCCCGAATATCACCAAGAATTTGGTTTCTGTTGGTCAAAATGGTTGAGCAGGGCTTGCAGGTCAGATTTAATCCCCATGGATACTTTGTTGAGGATATGAAAAATAAAGGTCGCTTGATAGCAAAAGGAAAGAAGAAGGGAAGAATGTTTACGTTGGATGCAGACATGCCTGAATTAAGTGCAGCAATGTTTGCACATGGGACCGATGTAGTTGTAGATATTGATATCTGGCATAAACACATTGGTCATGTTAATGTACAACGACTTAAATCAATGCAGGCCCAAAATATTGTTGCAGGATTGCCAAAATTCAAGGTTGCAGAAATGCATAAGGTATGTGAAGCCTGTCAGTTTCGAAAACAGGCAAGGAAACCATTTCCTAGACATGTTCAAGAGAGTAAGAAGCCATTGGAATTAATCCACTCTGATGTGTGGACTACTAAAGCTGCATCTCTTGGAGGCTGTCATTATTTTGTCAGTTTTATTGATGACTATAGCAGAAAAGTTTGGGTGTATTTTATGAAAAAGAAAAGTGAAGTTTTTGGGCATTTCAAAACTCTTAAAGCTATGGTTGAAAAAGAAACAGGCCTGCAAATAAAATGCCTAAGGTCAGATGGAGAGGGAGAGTACCTCTCAAATGAGTTTGCAAGGTTCCTACAGGAGCATGGCATAAAGCAGCAATATTCATGCAGTCATACCCCACAACAAAATGGAGTTGCAGAAAAGAAAAACAGGCATATTGGAGAGGTATCTCATGCCATGCTCAATGAAAAAGACCTGCCAGATTTTTATTGGGCTGAAGCAGTTGCTACAGCAGTCTACATAATGAACAGGACTCCCACTGTAGCAATACATGGGATGACTCCAGAGGAGAGGTATACTGGTAGGAAACCAGATATTTCTCATTTGAAAGTTTTTGGCTGCATTGCCTATGTACATGTGCCAGATGAGTTGAGATCCAAGTTGGATCCAAAAGCTGAGAAGTGCATCTTTATTGGTTACTCTCTGCCGCAAAAAGGGTATAGATGCTATAACCCTTCTACTCGTAAGTTTACAGTGAGCAGAGATGGTGTTTTTGATGAGATGAGTAGCTAGTATAAACCAGTAAATGTGATTGATGATGTAGATGCACAAAATGGTAATACTGCACAGAATTCATAACAGCAGTCACAAGATATCAGTGGACCTGGAGCGTCCTCTAGCAGTGGTTCATATTCTTCGCCATGGACAAGCAGATTGAGATCAGGAGAATCTTCTCAAAGCAATGCAGATAGTGGTATGCAGGTATCACGAAAAGGAAAAGAGAAGGTAGATCAGCCCATGTTTGATGTGAATGCATGTCACTCGTATGTGGATGGTGAATCTAGTGGCTCAGAACAGAGCATTGATGATGAGTTGGGTATTCCTTCTATTGTTACACCTCTAGTAAGGAAGACCATGGATGTTTTGAGAGCACCTGAGAGTGAACCTACTTTGCGCAGGTCTACGAGAGCTAGGTATCCTATAGATAGGCTGAAATATGATGGATTTACAGCCATTCACTATGCATATATGGTCAAAGTGATACAGGAACCAGAACCCACTTCTTTTGAGCAAGCCATGGATGAAGAAATGGATGCCTTGGAAGCAAATGCTACATGGGAATTGGTACCTTTGCCTAAAGGTAAGAATGCAATTGGTAGTAAGTGGGTTTATAAGGTGAAGCACAATGCAGATGGTTCTGTGAACAGATACAAGGCAAGATTAGTAGTCAAGGGGTATGCACAAACATATGGCATTGACTATGAAGAAACATTCAGTCCGGTTGCAAAGATGGCAACCGTAAGAGCAGTCATTGCTATGGCTGCATCAAAGGGATGGTCTTTACATCAGATGGATGTAAAGAATGCGTTATTGCATGGTGATTTGCAAGAAGAGGTCTATATGGAGCAGCCACCAGGTTATGTGCATGTTGTTCATCCTGAGTTTGTTTGCAGGTTGAAGAAAGCATTGTATGGCTTAAAGCAAGCACCTAGAGCATGGTCTGACAAGATAGGATAGTATCTTGTCACTATTGGCTTTCAGATTTCCAAGGCAGATTTCTCACTTTATGTGAGAAAAACAGAGAAAGTTATTATGCTGCTTGTCATTTATGTTGATTATTTGATTATCACAGGTGACAGTGATGAAGATATCCTTCATGTGAAAATGCTATTGAAGTAGAAGTTTGAGATGAAGGATTTGGGAGAGTTGCATTATTTCTTGGGCATTGAGGTGATTAGATCACCAAGTGGGATACAGCTCTTGCAGAGGCTGTATGGATTGGATATTCTGTCCAAATATGGGATGATAGGCTGTAAGCCTATTTCAGTTCCTTTGGAGCAGAATGTGAAGCTGAGCACAGATGTAGGTGAGCTTCTGGAAGACCCTACTATGTACAGACGCATAGTAGGAAGTTTGATTTATATGATTATTACCAGGCCAGATTTGAGCTATGCTGTTGGATTGGTAAGTCAGTTTATGTAGGCTCCAAGGAAACCGCATTTGGATGCGGCTAGACGCATACTCAGGTATGTGAAGTCCACATTGCAGTATGGACTGTTTTATGTGACTGGGGTTCAGATACAGTTGCATGGATACACTGATGTTGATTGGGCTGGTAGCATTTCTGATAGACGATCTACCACTGGATATGTGTTCTCTTTTGGGAGTGCTGCAGTCACTTGGAGCAGCAAGAAACAGCCTACAGTTGCCTTGTCGAGCACAGAGGCTGAGTACAGGGGTGCAGCAATGGCTGCATGTGAGTTAGCTTGGTTGCATAAGCTACTTTATGATATGCATCAGCCTACAGATGGGCCAGTTGTCATTTATTGTGACAACATGAGCAGTACACACTTGGCAAATAACCCAGTCTATCATGCTAGAACAAAGCACATTGAGGTGCATTATCACTATGTGCGGGAGAGGGTTTTACTAGGTCTTATTGATCTAGTGTATGTCAGCACAAAGGATCATGTAGCTGACATATTCACGAAGGCATTGGGCGCAGAGAAGCTGCGCAAGTTCAGAGACCTGCTTGGTGTGCAGCAATTGGGATTGAGCTCGAGGGGGAGTGTTGAGATATCGAGCTCCACTCATGATATGCCAGGGTGACCATTGTGCATTTATGTCACCGACTTGTCAGTTGCAGATGCGGTGGGTACACCGCCCATGAATAATAGCTACATGACAGCTATCCTTATCTACTCTAGTTCGTGGCTCAGTTAGTATGCCACTTTAGTTAGTTGAGTTTGGTTTGAGACCCATATATAGGGTTCTTCTATTTCTTTGTAAGAGACTTCTTTTTTGGCTTCCACAACTAAGAAGAGAAAAACTGTTTTCAACCTCCATCTCTGTGTGTATTCCCCCATTGTGCAAGCAAGAAAGCTTCAAGTGAGACTCCTTCCTTCTCTCCCACAATCTTGACACATGATTGGATGCATGTGCTAGCCACCATCAACCTGCCATTCTCTGATGATGAAGAGGAGCATATGTAGGTTTCAAGGAAAACTAGTGAGTTCCATGAAGCCATGATCTCTCAGCTACCAAATGGTAAGACCCCACCCTTAGTACCACTTTGCATTATGACCAAGAGCTCTAGCAAGCAACCAACACTTGTCCCTTTCCACATTCCATCTAACAAACTTGAACTTGAGGGGATCCTTGAATACTTGACAAGAGGATTGGTAGATAATTCAGCCGCCAATCTCAAACCCCTCAAGGATCTCATGGATGAGCCAAAGTGGCAATGGACCAAAGTGCACAACTTGAACTTAATGTATAATTGGGCATTAATCATGAATGAGAAGAGGGTTGAGAATTAAAACCTAGGCGATAATGAGCAGCTAGAAGGTAATGATTCAGATGACGAGCATGAAGACTACTACTCTACAAATGAAGAAAGTAAGGAAGAGGTCGAGACAATAGAGTATGACATGGATGGCCAAGTGATTGAACAAATACAAGTAGACTCCAAGTCACAGAAAGCCAATGTCTTTAGGATTGAGAGATGGGCCTTTAGAATAGAATGTGATCAACAAGCTAGGGTGATAGACTACAAGAAAGTTGGATTACTTCAACCAAGTACCGATGTTAACCCTTAGAGGAACAAGGTGGAAAATCCAAAAAATCTAAAGTAGAAGACAAGGCCAAGGAAAAAGTGAAATGAAAGACAAAGGCACACGAGGAAAAATCTGGAAACACAAGAAGTGTAAAAAGATCCTAGATCAAGGAGAGAGTGCACAAGAAAAAGTGCAAGTCGATACTTTTGTAACATAGCGCAAGGCACACCATAATTTATTTTGTAAAAGAGCATTGGGCTCTCACCCATGCAAATTGTAAATGGTTAGAGGCATGGGTTGAGGCCATGCCAATAGGAAAGAGGAGGAGAAGGGTTGCAGGAATGGGCCAAGCCACCTAGACCAAAAAAGGGATGACTACCCAAAGATATTTAGGGTTTTGTATATAAAGTTGAAAAGTGAATGAGGAGCTCTGACAAATGATTTTTGACATCAAGAAGGGCTTAAAAATAGCCAGAATTTCCAAATTTCAGGGGAAAAATAGACATCATTGAAGGCGGCATCTACAATCAGTATGATTTTAAGCAGCAACGCCCAAAAGTGCTTTAAAGACCCATAGGACAGCGGTTGGTGAATTTTCATAAATTTTTGGCATGTCAGATGAGACTTCTAGAGATGCCCAATAATTTTTGGAGGTCGATTTGGACGTCGGACGAGGGAGATATGCCTGACAGGAGGCCAAGGGCCAAAGTGGCCAAGTGAAAATGGACTTTAGAAAGTCCAAAGGGTGTGCCTTTTGGGGGCTCCCTTTGGGGGCCCCTAGCTTCTTGATTTTCATGGGGGGGGCTGTTTTTTTGGCCACACTAATCAAGAAGGTGCCACCTTCACATTTTTTTTAAAGAAATAGGGGGGCTATCATGGTACAAACATCCCCCCCAACTAATCAGATGCATGATCTACTTTCTTCCTACGCTTTCTATCGCTTGTCTCCGCTCCTCCAATGGCTGCCCAGTTGCTGAGATACAAATTCAGTCTTTCTCTCTCCCCTTATTAAGAGGCAGTTCATGCCCATGAAGAAGATTGAAGATCGATTGAAGAACACTTGTCCGGCATGGTATTGGATCTCGATAGAAGGCTAGAGTTGGCTATTCAGAGGTGGGCTAAGCCTTGAATGAGGGCTGATCTATAGTCTCACATCAAATTTTAAAACTCACAAAGAAGGAAAAAATTGGTAATTCTATTTTACAAAGAAAATTTGCTTGTTTTTTTACATTTGATTAAGCCAATGTTTTTCTTATGGAGTGAAAATTGACAGACATGCTGTTTACTATTTTTTCTATGCTTGCATGATGAAAAAAACAGAAAACATAAAGTTAAAATGCTGGAAATGATTTTTAGAAACCCGTAAAACACGGTTCTTATGAGAAAAATGGATTTTTTTGGCATTTTCGGGTGGGATAAACCAATACACATGGGATAAAATGAAAATAAAATCTATATTTCTATTGTTCTAAGAATCAAGAGCCATATCTCTAAAAATATATCAATTTTTTATTGAAAAAATAGAGAAAAATAGAGAAAAATAGAGAAAAATGAAAAAATAAGAGAAAAAATAGGAATATGCCTTAGAAAAATATGAAAAAATATAATAAGTGGTTGTGGATGTATGGTGGGGCAAAGCATGAGGTTTGGCCTCAATTTTCACTATCTTTTTGTCACAATGTGTGATTTATTGCTCTTTATACACTAAATCATGATAAAATAATCTCTATACACCTATGCAACGAAGCAAAACTTAAACAGTGAGGGGGAGTAGGATTTTGTGCAACACTTTGAGGGCTAAAATAATATAAATTCTAATTGGTTTTTTTTCTATGCATAGAATTTAGGAAACGACCTATTTGGAAATAAGGGATTTAGTAGCACAAGGTTCGTCTTGGTGCTAGATTCTTGCAATGAAGCATATACGTATTAGTTGGAATTCATGGAAAGACTATTTGCGTACTAGCACATAGGTTGATTTCGAAATATAACTGTTTGTGCATAATAAGACATCCACTAATGCATTGTTCATACATGTGGTATCAACTCCTGGAAATGCATAGCAATTGTTTGAATTATAGTTGACCCATGTTTGAGAGGGTGAAATTCCCCTTGCTGTAGGATAGCCATTTGTTTCATGGGAAAAAATATTGGTG
The DNA here is from genome assembly GCF_053477565.2 of Lygodium microphyllum. NCBI lineage: Eukaryota > Viridiplantae > Streptophyta > Polypodiopsida > Schizaeales > Lygodiaceae > Lygodium > Lygodium microphyllum. The sequence goes on from NC_141141.1 coordinate 33,518,864, forward strand.
AGGAAACATGGTATCTCCTGGATCTCGCTGAAAAAAGAGGGGAGTCTTGTGTGAATGTGTTTATATGTAGAAGCAGCGCATCGAGGGGCCAATCCCCAAGATGTAGGAGAGCTGTAGTGGAGCCACGATAATCAGCTGATGGGGTGCCTCTTGTGTCTGTGATACGTGGTACTTATTGCCAATATGTGTGGGATACGCCCTTTGAAGGGTTTTGGGGAAAGTGCCATTGGACTCTTATCCAGCTACAAATGCAATATTAGAGGTATCTAGTGTGCATTTAGTTATTACAGGTGCTCTTGGACCGCGAGACCGTGTGGTGGTGGAGGTGAATGTTATGTGCATGAGGGTCTGGCTAGTGCCATAGCCAGTGCCAGCCCATTTTTGGTCCCATCAATGGTTTATTTGCTGGGAGCCACCTCAAAGTGGTGGTTTCCGAAACTAGGTTCTTTTGGGACCTACTTGTTTGTTGATTTCCTTTGAAGAGATCCATCAAGGCAAACTCCAAAAACAGGAGAGGGCTAGATGGAGGGCCGAAATCAATAGGTGTTATTCTCCTAAAAGGAGTAGTCCTGAACCTATTCAAGGGCAGGGTCTTAATAACCTTAGCCTAAATCAAAGTCCATTAGGAGATGGAAGTTCTAGTGCTTCCCCCCTCCCAATTAATATGTCCACTTTGAGTGGTATGAGAGCTTTTCCTATCCCGATTCCGTTAGCAAATCTAATCATTGCCATGGCGCAACCTATCACAATTCCTGTGGGAATGGTGGATTTGCGAGCCTTAGGTTTTTCCCTACCCATTTTTAATGGGTTAGTGGAAGAGGATGCGGAGCTTCATATAAGGGAGTTCCAAAGTTGATGTTTAACTACCGCATCCAAGAGGAAGGGCATCTAATGACGTTCTTCAACATGACCCTGAAGGAAAGGGTAGCTATATGGTATCACGACCTTGAGGTCCGAACCGTAACCACCGTGGACTTATTTTATGAAGCCTTCCGAAGGGAGTTTTCCCCTGAGAGAGGTGGCCAATATTGGCTGTGCGTGTTGAATTTGACATGCCAAGAACTACATATACGAGCATATGCCAAGAAGATTAAAGAGGTTTTCCATAAATGGGATACCTCTATGCCTATCTGCCAATGTGACACTACTCAGCTGCACTTGGATGTTAAAATCAAGACCATGCAAGAAGTATTGTAACTGGGCAGCAGGTGGGATAGACACTGCCATTAGACGAGCGCAAGAAATAGAATCTCGTCTACAAGCGGCATATGCTTCTTGAATCAATCCCAATATGGGTCTAGCGTCAAGAAATATTTTGCAATTGATCAATGGCAGTGGAAGCCAAGGGATGGGGATGGCCAACCCTAACGGGAGAGGGAACGTGGTGCCAAATGTGCCTTTGTTGCTAGCTCTGCCTAGTGTGACTATGCCTATGGCTAGTCAAATGCCTCCAAATATGGGAGGCCAAGTAGCAAACCCTAACGTCGTTCCTGTGGGTCAGCAACCAATGCAACCAATGCCTAATCAAATTGTGTGGCCAAGGGACCGACAGGGAGATGATCAAGGCTATGAGTTGAGTTCGTCAAATGTCCTTAGCGAAGTCAAGGACATGATGAAGCACTACATGGATATGACCACTGAACAATACCAACAAATAGCCGTTGACATTAATTTCTTAAAGAAACAATAGAATCTGATAGGAAGTCGATGCTCCGAAGAGGGTGCACCCTCTAGATTCAGCTGTAAATTGTGTGGTGGGAAACATTATCCACGTAATTGCCCAAATGTCAAGTGCAACATTTGCGGGAAGTCCGACCATTTAGCAGCCACCTGTTGGAGCAATATCAGTTTCCTCCAACAAGGTAGTCGACAACCAAGGCATGCTAATCATCGTGCACAAGGAAACAATTTTCAGCAGGATGATGGGCCAAAACAAATACTCCAAAGGGGTAAGGCTATTGTCAAAGAATTGCCAGGTGGCAATTGGGTGAGCCTCATCGAGGTTGTGTAGGGTAATGGCACTGAAGCTTCTAGCCTGTGTGCCATAACAAGAGGCAAAAAATGTAGAGAAGGCGACAAAGATAATCTAAAACCTGTCAATGGAAACCCTAGGCAGGATGACAAAGAAACGCAAGTTCTAAATCCTGACAAGGAAGGGGGACCTCTGAAGCTCGTAGAGAGTAAGGCTGACACTAAGAGAGATAAAGAGGTATCAAGAAAGAAGGTGAGAGTTAAAAAAGAGGCAATAAAGTCGGTGCATCATCCTAAAGGGCAGATGGTTTGGTGTGAGAAGTGAGCTTTAGCGAATTATCACGATTTTTATTTAGCTATCTCCCTTTGCGATGTTAAACCAGACGTGAATCTCTTGCAGCTAATCAAGATGTCGCTAGGAGTATGTAAAGAATTTAAAAAGATCTTGCATATGGGTTATATCGTAGAACCCTTGCGAATAGCATGGGTAGGGGATGATTGGTTTGAACATGCTGAAAAGCACTGCCCAACGGTTGCAGCCTATGTTGATGGGATTCTAATGGATAATGCTATCATTGACACAGGATCCTCAATTAATATTATGAGTTTTGAATTGATGGAGAGGTTGGGTCTTGCGATTCAGAAAGATGCCTCCACAATCCTTCGAGTGGCTATTGATAGTTTGAGACAACTGGAGGGCTACATTTCTAAAATCCACGTGACAGTTGCCAACATAGAATGCCTATTGGACTTTAGGGTAATCCGGTTTGCAGGGCATCTGAGTTACCAAGTATTTCTTGGTCAACCTTGGATTTTGCAAGCAGACTGTCAAGTAGATATACCCGCTGGTAGATTGATATTTGGTAAAGGTGCTAGATGTATGGTAATCAATGCATATCTTGAATCACCTCAAAGTGAGTAAGCTCCCATGTCTTCTACAGAGTTAGAGACAATGGAAGATATATCTACAAGTGAGACATCATCGACTGACAAATCCAAAGAGGGATCAACCACAGAAGATGTCTATCAAGTAACGTTGAAAAAGCCATTAGAAGCTCAAGATAGAATAAGGGACGTAGATGTTATCGAGCTAGACCTTGGTATGCCAAACGATGAGTGGCTAATAAAGCTAGGGCCTATGCTTAGTGCGGAGGAATGGGAGGATTATGTCACTCTGATCCAAGAGTTCCGCGATACTTTTGCTTCAAGTTATGATGAACTTAGGGGCATTCCTCGCAGCCTCATTGTCCATACAATTCCATTGAAGGAAAGAGGCCGTCCTGTGCGACAGAAAATTAGGCATATGTCTTTTGAGTTGCGGGATGGGTTGGTGAGGAGTTATAAAAATTACAAAAAGCAGGTTTGATCTTCCCTGTGCAGCAAATTGAATGGCATTCACCAGTTGTGATCAAGAAGAAGAAAAATAATCAAATCTGGTTGTGTGTGGACTTTCAAGAGTTGAACAAGCAAACAATTAAGGATTACTATCCACTGCCTTTTATTGACCAAATTCTAGATCCGTTGGCAGGTAGGGAGATATATTCATTCATGGCCTGTTTTGCAAGCTATAATCAGATGGCAATTGCAGAAGAGAATAAGCTCAAAATGATGTTCATAACAGTCTTCGGGACCTTTATGTATCATGTGATGGCATTTGGTCCATGCAATGTGCTTGGTCCTTGGCAAGAAGCGCTAATAAGACCTCTAGTGCCATTTCCCGTGAGGAACTGAGGGTATTCATTGACAATTTAGGGGCACCACCATGAGAGAGGGGCAATTGATTCTTTTATGAAAATATTTTGAGTGATGCAGACAATTTTGCATAGCTCTCAATCCGAGGAAGTGCGTTTTTGGCATACCCTATGGACTCGTGCTAGGCCATGTAGTTAGCTCGGTAGGGATTGCGACGGATCGTGAAAAGATCAAAGCTATAGTCGCCATGAGTGTGCCACGCACCCCTAAAGAATTCCACAATTTTTTGTCATCGGTTGGATATTATCAACAGTTCATAAACGCTTTGGCAGAAAGAACATTGTCATTGGCAAATCTGTTATCCTTCAATTTTTTGTTTATGTGGAGTGACCCTTGTAAGGTGGCTTTCAAGGATGTAAAGAAGGAACTCACAAGAGCACATGTGCTGAAAGCACCAAAGAGGGGCGAAATTTTTTATATATTTTCAGCATCTACCATGCATAGCATTAGTTGCTGTTTAGCGTAGATGTGGAAAGAGAAGTGGTATCACCTGATTGCTTTTGCCATCGGAAGTTGGGTGTGTCCGAAATTAATTATACTTACATGGAAAAGTTGTGCCTTGCGATGGTATTTGCAACTAAAAAGTTCAGGCACTACATCCTTTATGAGAAGGTTGTCCTTTATACGAAGGCGAAAGGGCTATGATTGCTGATGAATAAGCTACAACTACCCGACCATTTGGCAAAGTGGTTAATCACTTTGCAGGAGTTTGACTATGAGGTTAAGAGCAAGCCACCTAGGTTGCAGGGTATTGTAGAGTGCCTTGTGGACTTTGGGGAGTCAAAGGAAGCTCTGGCTAAAGGTAGTGACTAGGACTCATTATTCAAGATTGACACGGCATCTATTCCCTCTTGGTATGCGGCGATAACACATTATTTGTTGACGGGAGAGATTGGAGCTAGTCTATCAAAGTCAGAAAAGTGAAAGATCAAGTAGCAGGCTTTAAAATTCACAATAATCGCAAGCACGTTGTATTAGCAAGGGGTAGATGATATCTACCGCCGAAGCGTAATGCTTGACGGCATCTTAGAAGAGTGCCATGAATCTGCTTGCAGAGGTCATTTTACTGGGCGACTGACTATGTAAAAAGCCTTGAGGCCGGGATATTGGTGGATGGCCATCTTCTAGGATGCATTCGAGTACATTAAAAGATTCAACATCTGCCAATGACATGATAGCTGAGAGAATAGGAAGTGACCACTCGCTCCTATTATGGCAATCCTTCCATTCGAGAAGTGGGGGATTGACTTTGTGGGCCCTATTACTCTGTCATCCACTACACAGAAAAGATATATTATCGTAGCGACTAAGTGGTTGGAAGCACGTGCAACACAGGAAGACGATGCAAAGGAAACCACCAGTTTCCTATTGGAGCAAATAGTATGTCGATTTGGTCCACCAAAAGAAATAGTATCGGACCAGGGGGGACGCAGTTTTTGAACAAAGTGATAAAAAGCCCAACTGAGGCTTGGCACATCAAGCATAATAAAATAACCCCCTATAATCCACAAGACAATGGGTAGGTCAAGAGTACCAACAAGCTGCTTGTGGGCATTCTATCTAAGGTAGTATTGAAAAAGAAACAAGATTGGGACAAAAAGTTATACGTGGCAATGTGGGCATACAATATGACATTCAAACGAGCTATTGGTCACACCCCATTCAAGTTAGTATATGGGCATTAGGGTAGTAAAAAACAAAGAAAAACAAAGAAAAAAAAGAAAAACAAGCATTGGGATTTCTGCTATCATAATAGGGAAAGAGATTTTGATTTGTTGCCGGTTTGTATTTTGGATTTATTTGCTATTCCAAGTATATACAATCCTTCATTAGGGTATATTCTTACATTCTGAAAGTTTGTGTGAACCCTCATAACCAAAATCATTAGAATTGAGTCAATTTATCCCTGGGAAACTCATCCGCAAGAATCTAACACTATTACTAGGGTTCGACTCCCAGAGTCAAACCACCAAGAATCAAACTATCTAACTCTCTGAGTTGGCTAGTTGGACTAGTCAAACCACAACCTTAATCAGACCAAGACCACCTCAGTTAGACCACCCAGTTGGATCACTCGGACCACCCAGTCGAACCAATTGGCGACAACGGTGGACCAAGACCATCCAACTCCCAAAGTTGGATCGCCTAGAATCGAATTGTTCGACTCCTAGAATCAGACCATATGACCCTGATAATCAGACCTTTGAGAATCTAACAAAAAATAGTCAAAATTAGATAAGTGAATAGAATACAAATTTGATACATCTAACCCCTGAAATTGATCCAAAGAACCGAAAACACATCGTAGACTTATCATTGGGCTGAAATCTAGAGCAAGTAACTCAAAACTTGGAACGATCCTTCAAATTGAGCATGGTATTTAAAGTAACAGCTCTATGGGCCGGGGGGATTGCCCCTCGGACCTCTGCAAGGGGGAATCTTCCCCCTCTGTATCTCCCCCAAGTAGGCTGGAGAGAAAACACTCACCATGATAGGTCCTTCAAATTGGATCCTAGTGTAGTAATGGCTTTGCACAAGCATAGATTCTCACTTGCAAAATAGCAACCAAAAGCCCATACCCGAACAAAGACAACCAGAGACCCTAGAACCTCAATGGGCCAATCTAGCCAACAAGGGAAAAAATGCCACAACACAAAAACATGTATATGTTGCATTCAAACTGCATCTAGTCAAAGCGTAATGCAACAACATCAAGCTACAACTCTAAGGATGACTAGACACATGACAGTCCTACCGATAGATGCACCTTGAATTTCACTGCACAGACAACCCAAGACATTAGTAGAGAATCCACATCTCGTTGTGCAATTGGAGACTCAAAGGCATGTATCAGAAGGCTTGAACTTATAAACCAAGATCCGAAAGATAAAGACATAGTACCGCTTGCTTATCTTAGGGTCAAACTCACCATAAAAAGAGAGCACATTGTCGATGCTCTCATTGATGAAGGAGCAGATTTTAATATCTTGACCTATGAAGCATGAATTCAACTAGGCCAACCAGAGCTCACACCGACTAATGCAACTTTTAGTCCTTACAAGGGACACCCACAAGCACTCATAGGGAAGTACAAAATCCTTGTAACTGTTGAAATGGAAAGACTGCCTATCCTATTCCATGTTTCTCCAAATAGTGCTAATTGTGGAAAGGAAACCCTCCTTAGAAGACCCTTCAAAAGGGCAATGAAGTGTGAGGCTGATTATGTAGCACAGAGGATACACTTGACACTACCAAATGTAAGGATAATCACAACCTTTTGCAAGGGTGACCTCATTAAACCTCGAGGGAAAGACAATGAATATTTTGACATGCCAGGTGAGCCTAGTAAACGAAAGCAAGGACTTATTGAAAGAGTTGATACAAGTGTATGTTGAACAAAGAGAACCACTAAGTGAGGCCTATTGGGGGTAAAGGCACCTCCACCTAGCCGCTCGTGTATTACTACACTTTGCTACACTGACAGTACCTGCCACTACACTGTGCAGGTGGCAAGCACCCATTACGGTCACTTATTCTTTATTCTTTTAGTGAAATTTTGAATAAAGGAATGCCCGGCCACACATTGTGGTTGTTCGAGTTCCCACTTTGAGTTTCACTCTCTCTCTTGCTCTTGATCTCCATCCTCCATAGCTCTCACCGCCAAGCTTCTTCCTCCTAGGTTCCACTTCTCTTTCAACTAGTATCAGAGCAAAGGCATTGGAGCTTGCCTGACATTCTCTTCAACTTAGATTTGAAGAGCTTCAATGCGAGCTTCAATGGCAGCCATGGCACCTTCATTTGGAGGTATGTTTTGATCTCGTGCCTCCTCCCCGAGCTTTCAGACTTCCATTGGCACCTTCTAGAGATGCATCACAGCCCCCTTGACATTTCCAAGTTCTCTAGAGCACTTTTGAAGACCCCCCAGCCCCCAAGAATAGGCAGCACAAAATGCGGCACATTTTTAGGGGGCTGGGCTGATATGTTCCTGACATTTTTTGCTTCTTCCCCTGCTTCATGGCACTCTTGGCAACCTTCCCGATCATTGTTGGACTCCTCGGCATTAGTTCTTGGCTCTCGGTGATCGATTCAAGTGCTTCCCCCTTCAGCCATTGCTATATATGCAGTCCCAAGACTATCAAAACACGACAACACTTGACATTTACAGTTTGATGCTTCTTGGCATTGCCCGTTTGATGCCTATTGATGCTCAGTGATGCTCGGTGATGCTCAGATGTTATGGGATGCTATGTCTATGCTTTGGGTCTAATTTGGAGAAAATTTGGGCATCAATTGAGCTTCATTTAATAGTAAATATTTTGTTTTAATGCAGTGGGCTGAAGCTTATTTACTTGGTGTATGCATTGGTTCTTGGATACGGGGTGTTTACTGGAGATTTGAATGATCATATCGATGTATTTGGAGATTGTCAAATGCTTCTTTTTGGTTCTGGAATGCTTTTGAGCTTGGATTAGGCTCCGACTTGGTCATCCTTCACTGGCATTTGGCTTCAGGTGGCATGATTTGGACCGGTCTATGCCTATTGTCACTGCTTGACATTTAGGCTTCTTGCATATATGCTTTGGTCACATATGGATGCCACTTGGTTTGGTCATGCTTGACAGTTACTTGAAGCTTTGTCTTCAGATGTACTCGAGCACTTTGGACCTACTTGGCATTACATTTGGTTGTTAGTTACATGCTCTTTGAATGCTTTTAGGTTTATGCTTTACGGGTCTGAGATAACTTGGGATTTATGCTCCGGATGTACCCTACTGGGATTTGGCATGTCTGATGCTATGTACTCCATGTATTAGAGCATTGCTTGCTCTATTTGCATCTGACTTTACTTCCAGTGGAAGCTTCTTGGTATATTTGGATGTACACAGAGTCTTACTTGCACTTGAGCTTGAGCTTGTGGGACAGTTACATGCATTTGCTCTCTTGAGAACTTTTTGTCTGCAGTTAGTCTATAGTGGGCTGATTTGATATGCCTATTGGAGCAGGCACCTATCTATGTCACAAGTTTGTCAATTTTGTATGCATATTGGATGGTTATTGATGGGACCTAAAATGGGCCGGCAGTGACTATGGCACTATCCGGACCTCATGCTCATGACAGACAAACACACCCTCACGACCTCGCGGACCAGGAGTGTCTATCTACTGCTAAAGGACAAACTGCCCTAAAGCCTAATTCATGCATTTATAGTTTCATCATTTTGTAGTCCAACGTTTCCCTTTCCATAAGCTCCTTAGAGGGATAACCCATACACATTGGCAATGCCACGATCACACACATGGAGGCAACCTCTCGATAGAAACACCGCAGCCCCACTGCAGCTCTCCTACATCGCAAGGATTAACCCCTTGATGCGCTGCTAAACATATAACACAAATGAACACCAACTCCTCTCTTTATATTTATCGTATTTCCTGGAGATATACCATGTGCCCTTACTTAACAGTCCCTTAGGAAACTGCCCCTCTATCCTACGGCAAGGGATAACCTCACACTCTCAATCGTGGGTCAAATTCGTAAGAAAACAATTGCTATGCAGTCCAGGAGATTTTCTGTTGATACCATGAACTATGCATAGTACATAATGTGAATGGTTTAGTGCACACACAAAAGAAAATCAGCATTGTGTATCGTGCGAAACCAATCTTTTCATGATTTCCATGCTAATGTTTATGTAATGCAAAGAGAAAAGACACCGAGCCTTATGCTCATGCTGTCTTTCCCTTTATTTTAAGACAACATTCTATAGGCATGATGCAACACATAAATCATATTTTAATTCATATTTTGACGCTCAACCTCCCCTCTCACCTTACCGTTTAATGTTTTGCATTGGTTGATAGGTGAAAATGTCATTTTATGTGTATTTCTTTACAAAGAAAGCGATAAATACGGACGAAAACATAGAAATGAGGGTAAACCAAGGCCAACCTCATTCTCTACCTTCATTATACATTGCATAAACACACATGTAATTTTTTGGAATTTTCCTTTTACCGTTTCCTAATTTTCTCCCATTTAAAACCCATTTTTTGGTATTTTTTCTCTATTTTCTTCAATAAAAAATGACTAAAAATTAGGATTGATTGTGGGCTATGGCCCTTAGGTTTCTTGACATCAAAATTTTAGGGTTTTTTAGGTATTGTCTTCTATTTTCCATTTATTTTGCAAAAACCCCCCTTTTTTACCCCTTAAACGCATGTTTTACGGGTTTTATAACATTAATTTCAGCCATATCACTTATGATTTTCCGATTTTTAGATTATAAACTGTTGAAACTCATACAAACCAACATCAAAATGCATAATCAGCCCATGGGAACAATGCTTCATCAATCAAATAGCATAAAAACTCATTTTTTTCTTCATAAAAATTGAATTACCGCTTAGGCTTTGTGTCTCGGGATCTCGATTTTAGTGCGGGACTGCGGGTCAGCCCACATTCAATGTCTAGCATCTTCACAATCAGCAATCTTCATGTCTACATTGATCTAGAAGCAATTTGGTTCCAACCAGACATGCTTTCCTTCACCATTCTTCATTTTCCTCTTGCACACAAGAATAGCCCCTTAGGGGAGAGAGAGGGAGGAGAGAGAAAGACTAGATTTCCATCTCTGCATTCAGGCTACCATTGGACGGGCGAAGACATGCAAAATGATCACCAAGGAAGGAGTAGATCAGCCCCATTGTCAGTTGGGTGGGTTGCATTCAACCCCACATCTCCATCTCCATGGCATCATGGCGCAAAATGCGGCCATTGACAGGTGCCTTCTTTCTCACGATTTTTCATCTCTCTCTCATCCCATGTTTTGATGTTGCATAAAATGCTCCAAGGGCCCCAAAGGTGATGCCCACTTTTGGCCAAAACAAGTCCACCTCTTCATATCTTGCCCAATTTTTGGCCATTTCCCCGTCCGGGCTTCGATTCGAGTGCTGTAAATATCTGGGTGTCCGGCTTGACATCACGCATTGATTGGAAACTCTTGACAACCTCCATGGTAGTCTAAAAAATCATCAAAAATCAACAAGTGTCGCTCGGGTGCCTTTTTAAAGTCGTATTTCACTTGGTGCTTAAAATCGTCCTAGCTGGAGCCGCCGCCTTCGATGTTAAATATTTTTCCCATAAATTCTAGATTTTCTGGCAAATTTTAGGCATATCTTAGGCTCAAAACTCCACTCTCATTTATGCATTGAGCTTCTTGCTCTATTAGTTGTGCTTGTGCTTGATCTCTTCTCTTACCCCCGAGAACCATTACATGCATGACTTCTAGACCTATGAGATGTCTCTTGCCTGACAGGTTATTGGTTTGACAGTTCTTGGTACCTTCTTGCCCCTTGACACTCACTATTGGATGTATCTTCCTACCTGGTAGTTGCAGTGACATATGTATCAGTGATTGCTTCTCTTTGGAAAAGTTTTACATATTGCTGTCATTTATTACAGCAAGCTAAAATATGCATATTTCAAGCAATTCTATGAGGGTAATGCTTATTATTTGATGTTATCTTGGTCATATTTGGTGGACAAGTGCTTCCCTTGGTGATATCCACTCTTTCAGTCAATTTTAGCACTGGTTTTAGTGCATTTTCTGCTAATTACAACAACCTACAATTTGAATTTTTTTCTTTGATTTGGGACACTATGGCTGGTCATCTGAAAGACACAGCTCTCTTTAACATTGCCAAGTTGGATGGTACCAATTATGGGTATTGGAAGTCCCAGATATGGCAGTTTTTTGGCGTAGAAATTGCAGATTAAACCCTTGCATTTCAAGGGTATTAAACCCAAGGATATGGATGATGATGTTTGAATGGAAGTTGATGAGCTATGCAAGTCTACCATTATCTTGTCACTCTCAGAAGAGGTCCATCATAATGTTGTTGAAGATGAAAATCAGAGTGCATGAGATTTATGGGAGAAGATTCAGGAGCTTTATGCGCAGCAGAGTCCTGCATCACAGAGATGTATTGGTTGAAGCAGTTAATGGACATTTGCACGAAGGAGGGGACATCCCTATCATCTCATTTCAATCAGTTTCATGCTATCATGAAGAATTTGTTGTCACAGGGTATTGAGTTCAAAGACAACTTACACCCGTTGTTTCTGCTTGGGACCTTGCCTGAATCATGGGATGTCTTCTGTACTACCATATGCACGAACAAGCTTGATGGGCTGAAAATCAAAGATGTTGAGAGTGCTTTATTGACTCAAGAAATCAACAGGAGAAACAACGATGCTTCCCGCTCTTCACATGCATTGACCGTTAGAAGTGGCAGACATGACATGCATGATAATGATTATAAGGGCAGGGACCCTCAAAAGTCTAGGTCCAAGTCACGTGGTCACAATAAGTCCCGTTGACGGAAGTTTGATCTCACTTGTCATTATTGTGTGAAAGCAGGACATATTAGGCCGCAATAGTGCCATAAGATGAGTGATGATAAATGCAAGGAAAAGGGAAAAGAGAAAGTGCATGAAATGTCTTCTCAGCACAGTATTGTACCTGCAAAGTCCAGTGTGAAGATAGAAGAGGTTAATGTCATACAGGCCACTGATTCAAATGAAGATTACATACTTGCAAATTCTTCATGAGATGCCTTACAGGTTTTTGAGATACATTCTATGTATGTGCAGTGCTAGCTTTTGGATTGGGGTGCGTCATTTCATGTGACACCTTGTAGATATTGGTTTCACACCTATTGTACCATTTGTGGTTCTGTGCATCTTGGTGATGACAGGTCTCTTGACATTATGGGCATTGGAGATGTTAGGCTGTAGTTTTCTTCTGGTAGTTCTTTTGTTTTGCATGATGTACGCCATGTACCTGTGTTGACTCGCAGCCTTATGTCAGCTGGACAGCTTGATGATGTAGGGTATTTTGTGTCTTTTGGAGACTCTGCATGGAAGATTACTCGTGGCAGGCTTGTGCTTGCAAGAGGTGCGAAGTGTGGTAGCCTCTATCCCTTACTTGTATTTGGAGCTACCCTAGATCATGTTTTGTCTGTGGGTTCTATGCCCCATGTATCCCTTTGGCATGTTCGTTTGGGGTATATGTCCCTTAAAGGAATGAAAATGCTCTGTGCTTTAGAGTATCTTCCACCTTTTTACTCTTCGCATTTTGATTCTTGTGATCATTGTTTGTATGGTAGGCAGATTAGAAATACACATAAATAGTCTAGTAAGAAATACATGGGTGAGCCCTTGGCGATTGTGCACTCAGATGTATGTAGACCCATGCTGTGTCAATCACTCAGTGGGGCAAAGTACTTTGTTACTTTCATAGATGATTATTCACGTAAGGTTTGGGCTTATCCCATCAAGAGAAAATCTGATGTCTTAGACACATTTCAGCATTGTCTTGCATTAGTAGAGAACCAGTCTGGGAATAGGTTGAAATGCCTAAGGTCAGATAATGGGGGTGAGTATGTATCACATGCTTTTGAGTAGTTTTGTGATGAGCATGGTATTAAGCGTCAGTTGACCGCCCCTTACACCCCTCCCCAGAATGGTATGGTTGAACACATGAATAGGACCATTCAAGAAAGGGTCAGTAGCATCCTTAGCGAGGCTAGCTTACCACAACACTTTTGGGTTTAGGCAATTGCTATTGCAGTGCATCTCATTAACATGGTAGTGGCATTGAATTTTAGGTTACAGAGGAGGTATGGGCCGGCAAGCCCCCCTCTTATGATCATTTGCGTGTCTTTGGATGTGAGGCATTCTGCCATGTGCCCAAGGACAAATGTAATAAGGTGGATCCTAAAAGTGTCAAATGCATTTTCATTGGCTATGGAGATGTAAGAGCGATAGGTTGTCGTCTATGTGATCCACAAGCGCAGAAAGTGATCCGCAACCATGATTTCATCTTTCATTAGGACAAAATGCATATGCATCCTGAGAAAGTGGTTGAGGTACACAGAGTTATCTTTTAGGAGGAGCCACCTACTCCAGTTCAGCCTACTCCATGGCCACCAAGACAATGTGCAACATCACGTGATGCTCATGGCCTAGATGTTAGACATGTTGATGTTAGATAGGATGTCGGTCAGGCACAGCAGAGCCTGGGTTGAGGCATTCTACTAGAGATAGACGACCTCTTGACCATTTTGCACCCTCTATGGATTATGTACTGGTTATAGATGCAGAGAGCCTCTCACTTATGATGAGGCTATGCATAGGGGTGATTGTCACTCTTGGGAGAGGGCTATGCAGTCTAAGCTTGACTCATTGCATAAGAATTAGACTTGGGATTTGCTAAGGGTTTTAAGCAGGAGCATGGTATTGACTTTGATGAAGTCTTTTCTCCTATGGTCAAGATGACCACCCTATGCTTAGTCTTGGCCTTGGTTGCACAGCTTGACCTGGACTTGTACTAGATGGATGTCAAGACGGCTTTTTTACATGGGGACTTGCATGATGAGATTTACATGGAGCAGCCTAAGGGCTTTGCAGACCCTGGTAAGGAACACCTAGTGTGTAAGCTAAAGAAGAGTATAAATTGCTTGAAGCAGGATCTTAGGAACTACTCTATCTGTCACAAAGAGAGTACATTCATAAAGTCCTTGAGCGCTTATGTATGTACGATGTTAAGCCTATTGGCCGTCCATTACCTTCTCATGTGAAGGTTTCACAAGCCGATTGTCCGCAAATAGATGAGCAAAGGACCGAGATGGCCAAGATTCTCTATGCATCAGTCGTGGAAAATCTTATGTTTGCCATGAAATCCACCCGTCCAGATATTGCTTTTGCAGTTAGGGTTGTGGCACATTATATAGCTACACCTGGCAAGAAACATTGGGATATCGTGAAGGGTATCATGAGGTACCTGAACGACACAATAGATATGTGCCTTTGCTATGGCAACTAGGATACAAGAGTTGTGGGGTACACTAACTTTGATTATGCAGGACATGCAGATAGTAGGAAGTCCACTTCTAGCTATGTATTCACTTAAGCTAGAGGGGCTATCTCCTAGATATCCAAGGCACAGAAGTGTACGGCCCTTTCTACTACAAAGGCCAAGTATATTACAGCCATAGAGGCTTGCAAGGAGGCTATCTAGTTAGGTCGTTTGATTGCAGACCTTGGTATTACAGATGATATGCCTACACTGCATTCGGATTCTATGAGTGCCATTCAGTTGATCGAGAATCCGGTCTTCCATGCGAAGATGAAACATATTGAGGTGAGGTTTCATTCATTTGCAAGGTCGTTGAGGACAGGTCTGTTGACCTTGTCAAGATTTTGACTAAGTATAATCCTGCAAACTTGCTCACGAAGAGCCTCACTACATAGCGCTTTACTTTCCTTAGGAGATTGATGGATGTTGGATGAGATGATGTCTTTTTCCTCATCATGTTGTATATGTGTACATGTTATACTATATTTTCTTTTTCTCTCTCGCTAGGGCAGATTCGCCTTTAAGTGGGAGGTTGTTGGGGGTAAAGGTGCCTCCGCCTAGCTACCCATGTATTATTACACTCTACTACACTGATAGTAACCGCCATTGCACACTATAGGTGGAGGGTGCTCATCATAGTCACTTATTATTTATTCTTTTAGTGAGAGTTTGAATAAAGGAATGCCCAACCACACATTGTGGTTGTTGGAGTTCCCACTTTGAGTTTCACTCTCTCTCTCTCTCTCTTACTCTTACTCTCCATCCGCCATAGCTCTCACCACCAAGCTTCTTCCTCCTGGGTTTCGCTTCCCTTTCAAGGCCATGCTTGAAACAAGAAGGTCAGGAGACAATGCTAAGGATAGGATTTGTACTTACAAATATTGTAGAAGACCATAAAAGAAGCCTAAGCCTTATAGACGAAATTGAGTTGCCAACCATACGGTTTGCAATTAACCACTCTTTGGGAGATGAGGATTCACTCTTTGAACGTTTCATGACCATAGCCCACCTAGATGAGCTGAAATTGCAGAGCTTATTACACGAGGAGGTAGCTAAACGTCGGATGAAGCAGTTACATGACCTTAAAGCAAAGAAGTATACCTTTAAAAAAGGGCAATTAGTTCTGTACTACAATGCGCGTAGGGAGCTGATTCGAGGGAAGCTGGAACCTAGATGGGATGGCCCCTACAAGATTGTCGGGATAGGAAAAAATAGGTCTACAGCTCTACTAGCTGAGCAGAGGGAGTAGAATTTAAAAATAAGGTTAATCTTAATAAGATTAAACCTTATTATTTCTAAGTATGCTAATACAGAAAAATGCATTGCAGGTCCATGCTGGGGCTATTTGAGACCTACAAAAGAGCTTAAAGCTAGTTGATGGGGCAGTTAATTCCTTATTTGGAGCACCCATATCTAGAGCAGAGATACCATCAAGGGAAACTCATCTGGTGGAGCAAAGGATACAAAGTGATTTAGCAAGAAGATGGACCTTTGTGTGGGAGATCAAAGTCTTTTGCCATCACTACTTACGGATGTTGACAAGTATCCCTGTTGAGTTTAATGAAGAAGGTGGGATGGAGCCGTCAATTCACCCTCTGAACATGTTAAATTTGGACTATCATAATTACGAATAGAGGAGTTCGTGGTGGCAGGCTATGTAAACCCATTGTGGACGTACACATTATATTTTGACGGAGCATCCAGGGGCCCTAATAAAAAAGGGAGTGTTGGAGTAGTAATCCGAGATCCCCGATGTAGAGTTACGATGAAGTTTTGGAGTAGGATTCACTAACAACATGGCGGAGTATAAAGCCTTGATTATGGGACTGCATATTGCCAAGCAAGGTGGTATTTGGCATTTATTAGTAAAAGGGGATTCCCAATTGATCCTGAATTAGCTAGATGGGACATACACAGTGCAGAATCCCATCCTTTGTATGTATCATCGAACTGCGATGACCCTACTTGAGGAGTTTGATAGAGTGTCTCTTCAGCTGATTCCACGTTACTGAAATTAGTTTGAGGATTCACTGGCAAATCTTGCTTATGAAGAAGACCTTTTCTTCAACTATGGTCCTAGTTTGGATATTGCTATCAATAATGAGATAGGACTCGGTTGCTTGTGGGGAATGTTATGAGAGCATGCAATATATGGTAGGCAATGGTTGATATGGGTGATGCAAAGAGTAGCCGAGATCCATCTACCATTGTTATCCTGGACCCATAGGCTGATTAGACAAAATGTTATGCATAGGCCTCTTGCTATATATGCAGGAGGGATGGATCATAATCTTATGCATTTAGTTTAGGGCTGTGAGCCCTATTTTTCCTCCTTATAAAGGAGCATATTATTGTATATCTGTACCATTTCGGGGAGGAATGCGTAGGTGCTATATTGTTTTATTTCATTAGGCCAAGAGGATCGATCAGTTTTTGTAGTGAAGTGCTTTATTTCATTAGGCCAAGAGGGCCAGTCATCTGTTTAGTACGGGTGTGGTTAATGGTTTTTGTTTTAGTCCTATGTTCGATAGGTTCAAAGAAGAGCTTGGAAGGAGCCTATGTCACGTGGAAGCTTCTTGTGGCCATATCGAGGTGATATCTCTCCTTTACGAGTACCGTGTTTTTATGCTATATGTGTCTGTGTACTTGTAGGGGATTTTATTTTCTTGATTGGGGACCGGAGTCCAAGGCATGAAGTCACAAGTTTAGGTTAGATATGTCTGAGGGAGGACTGAGTATTTGTTGCCTCTTGTAAAGACATTGCTAGGCATCGAAATACCTGCTTTAGAAGGTAGTTCTAGTGACCTGTTCTACTAGCCTGCTAGGCAGCCGTTCTAGGAGTTCTTGCTTAGTTGTGAGGCAGCTAGAGAAGCCTGTCGGAGGAAAAAAATGATAATGATAGAGAGAAAAAAAAACTTGAATATCTCAAAGAAAATAAATATATACAAAGATGTGTAAAAAGGGGTTCTAACCCCTATAAAAATAGAAAAGGAAAGAAAGGAAAATTTATAAGCAGTTGATCATTGCCTTGCAAAGGCTTGGTAGGTTCCTAGGGACAAGTTAGACCTGGGGCCAATGCCTTGTCTTCCTAGGGGTGGCATCTCGTTGGGAAAGAAGAAAGTAAGGAAGGTTGGAGCGAAAATAAAAGTGAGCGTCAGAAAAGGATTAAGTGTTGCCTTGCGATGGCTTGGTAGGTTCTTGGGTACCAAGACTGGACCTGAGGCCGATGCCCTGTTCTCCTTGGGTCACTACGCTCAGCTCCCTCCTTTTTACATGCTCGAGTATGGAAACATAAATACCTAAAAGAAGAAATGTGCTAAAAGGAAATACTTCTTCATCAGGCTATAGGAGTCCTCACCTAGTAGGAGCTCCTGGTTGTGTTGTCCTTAGTTAGGTAGGAAGTTCAGACCACTACTTAGGGCGATCTCTTTGATAGTTCTTTTTAGTTTGGCCATGTTGGAGCAGTCGGTTAGTGACTAGCTTTGGACCTTCTATCAGATTATGCTAGGCCTACTCCTTGTGGATTTTATGCCTTGGTTTTGTCAGGGGGTAGGGTGAGCATTGTGATGTGTTTTAATATGTATCTATTTTGTATCAGCTTGATGCTTCCTTTGGTTGTTTTGTGCAAATCTGTTGTGGGATTTGATGGGCTGAGTCACCTATCCTGTGGTTACCAATGAGAGTGGAGTTTTGAGCCCAGGATGTGCCTAAATTTTTCCCAAAAAACCAGAATTTAGGGGAAAAATATTTAACATCGAAGGCAGCGGCTACAGCTAAGACAATTTTAAGCACCAAGTGAAAGATGGCTTTTAAAAGGCGCCTGAGCAACACTTGTGGATTTTTGATAATTTTTCCGACTGCCGTATGGTTTGAGGGAGCTGCTAGTCAGTGCGGGATGATGAGACGGACGCGCAAGATTTTTCAAAGGCTAAAACGGAGCCCGGATGCGGAAGAGGCCAAAAATTGGCCAAGATTTGAAAAGGTGGACATTGAGAGGGCCAAAGGGGGGTTTCCCTTTGGGACTTTAACCCCCCTCTAATTTTTTGATGAAATGGCGTGAAGGAGATGGCGGCAGCTTGTTGAGAATGGCGTCGAAAAATGCGCTATCCCCCCCTCCCCCCAAATCATGCATGGAGGTTGAAAGCAACCCATGTAATAGACATTGGGCATCAACTTCTCCCTCTTGGCTGACTCTATCACCGGTCTTCACGCGAGATATGACTGTCTAGATGAAGAGATCAAAATCTAGTATTTCTCTCTCCTCCCTCTCTCTCTTCCCTATGGGTTGTTCATGTGCACCATCTTGAAGTAGGAACCGGGAGGGAGAATGGAGAAAATGGTGATGGAGATTGATGGAGATGCTGAAGATTGAGGTGCAGCATTGGATTGAAAGCAATGGAGGCTCCATTTTTTGGTCATGCAGTCATTCAAGGAGTCTTCGGTTACATGAAAACATAGTATGACCATTTTTATGAAGAAAATGAAGGATTTTTGATAGTTTATGATGATAATTATGTTCTTATTGGATGAAAATTTGTTTATGTGCTAGTTGCATCATGAGTAATTGTTGTTTATCAAAAAAAATTGATTTTGCAATGATTTACATGCTCTATTGAATTCCCGTAAACCCGAAATGCGGTTTTTAAGTGGTAAAATGGTAGTTTTTCCGTTTCGGGTGGGTAAAAGGTGTTTCCATGGAGGGAATATGGAAGATAAATTGAAAGTTAGTATGTTGAAATGATTGGAACCAGAAAAATCAGAAAATAGCATATTTTATTGCTAAATAAATCAAGAAAAGGAAAAAAATAATGGAAAAAAATAGAAATACGGCGTACAAAAATAAGAAAAAATATAATGATGGTTTGTGGATGTGTGATAGTGGCAAATCATGAGTTTTAGCTTCAGTTTGCCCTTTCTCCTTGTCAAAATTTGTGATTTATTGATTTTTATACATCAAAACATGACAAAATGAACCTCTACACCTATGCAACGAAAGCAATACCTAAACGTAGGGGGTTGGGATGTTTGAATGGTACGATTTGCATGATGATTATTGCTGATTTTCTGATTCATATCATGACATAGAGTTCGTGATATTTTAATTAAGAGGATAGTAGCACGAGTGTGGTCTCTCGGTGCTATCCTTACATCGCCACAACGGGTTAGTAAATGCATTGGAAAGCCTGGTTGTGCACCACATGTTTCTGATCCTCACAACCTAGCGAGGTTGTTTAGCAAGCCACAGATATGTCCCATAAGAACACACCCAAAAAAGAGAATGTTGAGGACATCAACGGTTGACCTAGTTCAGGGTCCTAATTCTTTAAAGGATACACCTCAATCACCCAAGAAAAAGAGGAGAGAACAATGAAAACAACAATAGCTGCAAATGGTTGTAGATGCCTGGAAGATTGAGACCAAGAATGTTGAGGAGTTGAGGAATAAAGCATCAAGCCCACCCACCAACGAACCCATTATAATCTCTCCTAATAGTGGTAAAACCTCATACACATCCGTGTGTTTTGATAAGTCAAAGAAACCGTTACCATCAACGGTTGCTTGCAACACTTAATCCACTAACAATAGAACTTGCATTGGCCAATCAAGAGTGGATACAACGCTATCACAATAGGTTGGCAAAACTATACCAGTCACATTCAAGGAGAACCATGAGACAATAGCAGCAAACCTTCAAGATAAACATGAAGACCTTGAGGATATAAGCAATTCTAGCATTGATAAATCTTGCTCATCTAGGACCAAGCCCCCAGCTATACTAAAGCCTAGGTAAACTCCTAGAACCTTTCATGAGATAGCAATTGAACAAGCCCTCATCGAACATAGAAGTGTCACAGAGTGCTTGACCGAGTTGGAGGCTAAACTCAAATTATTTGCACATGCCTATATCCTTGTGGACATGGGCACATTCCCTAGGGAGCAACTTGAGGAATATTTGACATATTTGCTACCTCGGAGGGACTTGACCATTAAGGAAACCTTGATTCAGGTCAATCCTAAGTGGGAACGATTGGAATGCTCCACTTCATGGCAGACTCGAAAAGACCTAGATCGCAAACCTCGTGACATTTCATGGGAGTGTCGGGCAGTGCTTTTTGGACTTTCTTTCTAATGGGCTGCTAAAATGTGTCCTACAAGTGGATAGGTGGACATGTTACAGTTGGTATCAGAGCAAACCAACAGATCTAATATTTTCAAGGAAACTTAATGAGGAGAAGTAGAGCAAATGTTGCTGTTAAGAACATCTCCTTACTTACTTATCGATGCTGTCTTGCAGAGTCGCGAAGCATGGAACAAATTCTTGGTGTTCCAGGTTATGTTTATGATTGCGATGCGTACTTCGAATTATCAACGGAGACTCAATATGATGAATATCCTAGACCGCTTCTAAAATCCTTCACCCCTATACGTGGAACGGAGATGGACGGGTGATTCAAGAATTTATTACATAGCTGCCCACCAACTTGCGTACCTTCGGACCAACATGAAGAGAATCAAGTGGATGGAGGACTTAAAGATCGTGAAGTTGTTCATCTTTGTCGAGGCTCACGCAAACGCAACCCTCCATGTCGGCGGTCAAAAGATCAAGCAGAACACGTATGTGTACAAGGAAGTGACTCAAATAATCCCTGTAAATAGAATCAAGGTGTTGGGACGTTATGAGAAGAACGGGTATCAAAGGAAAGGATATCCTAATCTTCCTATGACCTATCGATTCCTGAAAATCCATGACCCCAATCCATACTATTACTCAGTTCTTGTAGCTGAATGTAACACAATCTTATTCTCCCCAAATTAATTTATCAGCTTATTCCATCTTCCCAAAAATAATTGTACTCGAAAGGGCTATGCCCATATGAATGAAATAGACTTTTTTATCAATGACTGTCTTGGCTATAAGTGTTGGTACGGAGTTAAGTGATAAAGTCACTTGGCTAAAAGCTAAACTGGGTATGTAATGTGATGTGAGAATCGTTTAGCAAGTTTTTAACGTAAAGGATCTTATTGCCCAGGCACAACCTCAAGTGCAAATTCCTAGTCCAACCCCTACACGAAGTATAGCTGTACTCCAAAAGAAGAGGTTCCTTCTCAAGCAGATCAAACCACCTAAATTTGATGGCAAGGGAAGGACCGTCCAAACTGATGCCGAGATTTGGATCGAATCCATGGAGGATTACTTTGAAGCAGCAGGTACTACACCTACCAATCAAGCAATGCTCGCCAAGCTAAAGCTTACCGGCGAAGCAAGACTTTGGTGGAAGCAATGGTGCAGAGACCAAGGGATCTCGGAAGGGACAATTACTTGGGAGAAGCTTAAAAGAGTAGTGTGAGGGAGATACCTACCACTTGCCTACCGCACATAGAAGATGAACGAGTCCTATGAACTGAAGTAGCTTGGTCTATCCCTTGATGCATACTATTCAAAGTTCATCTCTCTTTTGAAGTACGTGCCACAAATGGATATGGCATAATAGGTGTCAAAGTTTTGTGCCAAATTAAATTCACCTATAAACACCCGCCTGGAATCAATGCATCCAACAGATCTATAGGATGCGCTCATTCGAGGTGCACCCATAATACAGGAGGTGCACACCAGGCCAAGAAATAACAAGACTTGGTCTTACAAGTATCAAAACAAAGGAGTGTATAGGTCTCAAGCTAAGAGAGCATAGGGTGAAATTCAGGCACAAAGGAAGAAAGCTAGGACCAACACTGTAAATAATTTTGTTCCTACCCAAGGTAATGGCCGCAACCTCCATTGCTTCCATTGCAACGAGCCTGACCACTTTAGAAGGCAATGTCCCAAGCTTAACAAAGGACAACATCAAGGGCCATCCCAAGGTGCCGCCCATGGACAAGGAGCCACTGTCATGGCAAGAGGGAGAACCTCCAATGTTGCCAACAAGGAGCTGTGTGATGAAGAAGACCCATCCATGGAAGCAAACATTGAGAGGGCAATGATCCATGCCGCTCTTCACAAGATTAAAACTCCATCGGATTATCAAGGTAAAAGCTTTAAAACCTTGATTGATTGTGGCAGTACACATTCCTTCATTTCACCAGTCTATGCAAGGAGATTAGGAATAGCCACAAAAGATGTACCTACCTTACTTGTGGAATTAGCAAATGGTCGTGAGGTCACTTGTACTAGGCAAATTGCTAAGGTGAAATTCCTACTGGGTGGAAAGTCGACTTTGGTCAGATTCAGGGTTATGAACCTTGCTCGAAATGGATTGGCTAAAACCTAATGATGCCCACATACATTGTGGAAAGGGCCAAGTCTCCTTTCAAAATTCTGAAGGGGAATCGGTCACAACTCAAGGAGAGGCTGGTATACCAAAAATTCAACTAGCTAAAGCATCTCGGATAATAAAAGGAGTTAGAAAGGGGCTACATGTCTATTTGATTAAGCTTAATAAGCTAGATCAGAATCAGAAGTCTAGGGAAGAACCTTCATGGCTAAAGGACTGCGTAGACGTATTTCCTGAAGAGTTGACAGAGCTTCCTTCTCAAAGGGAAGTTGATCACGAAATCAAGCTAGTGCCAGGAGCTGCACCAATCCCAAAGAGGCCATATAGGATGTCAATCTCGGAAGCGATTGAGCTGAAGGAGTAACTCAAGCAACTGTTAGAACAAGGCTACATCCATCCTAGCAGTTTGCCATGGGGAGCTCCAGTGATGTTCCAGAAGAAGAAAGATGGAACGCTTGGGTTATGCATCAACTACAGAGGGTTGAATCAATCAACCATTAAGAACAAATATTCCATTCCAAGAATAGATGAACTTCTTGACCGTCTTCAAGATACAAAGATCTTCTCTAAGATTGATCTCAGGTCTGGTTATTATCAGATAAGGATCAAGGAAGAAGATATCTCGAAGACGGCATTCAGCACAAGGTATGGACACTTTGAGTTCCTGATCATGTCATTCGGGCTGACAAATGCTCATGCTACCTTCAACAAGCTAATGCAAGATATCTTTAGGCCCTATCTTGACGACTTTGTACTCATCTTCTTTGATGATACCCTAGTCTAATCCAAGCAGGAAGAAGATCATGAACCCCAGCTTCTCATTGTCCTTGAAACAATGAGGGCACACAAACTTTATGCCAAGAAGAAGTGTGCATTTTTCAAGCGACTGATTGAATATCTGGGATTCATCATATCAGCGGAAGGAATTTCAATAGATCCAGAGATGTTCTGGAGTGGCCAACACTAACAACTGTCAAAGAAATACGTAGTTTTCTTGGATTGACAGGATGGTACAGGGTCTTTATAAAAAACTATGCTTTAATTGCAGCGCCTGTGACTGATCTACTGAAGAAGCAAGTATCAATTGTATGGTCACTTGCTGAATAGTCCAGCTTTGATAAACTAAAGCAAAGCTTGGTATCAGCACCTATCCTAAAACTTCCAGATCTTAGTAAGGAGTTTGAAGTGATAATTGATGCTAGCACACTTGCCTTAGGATATGTGCTTATGCAAGAAGGTCATCCTGTAGCATACTCTTCAAGGAAACTGAAGAGCCATGAAAGGAACTATGCTACCCACGATCTGGAGCTGTTAGCTGTCATCCATGCTCTCAAGATTTGGAGATACTACTTGCTACAAGTTCACCTTAATGACGGACCACAAGAGTATTAGGTGAATTTTTACCCAGAATGAGCTCAATATGAGGCAAGGTCGATGGATTGAAGTGCTGGAGGAATATAATTTTGAAATCAAATACCACCTGGAAAGGAGAATGTAGTTGCTGATGCACTCAGTCGCAAGGCATTTTTGAATTCTCTGATTTTGCAAGATCCATCAACGGCCAAATCTCTAGCCACAAAGGTATCCATGCCAAACAACCCAATTCTTGAGCTAGCTAGAGAAGAGGCATGCCATGATCCAACCTATCATAAATTGCTAAGGGAGGTTCCTATCAAGGATCAAGACCCGAAGCTACAAACAAAGTATCTGGAATTCTCTATCAATAGTGGACTTGTCTACTATAGAACGAGATTATGTATATCGGCAAGTCAATCACTCAAGCAGAAGATACTTTGGGAAGCCCATGACTCCCCTTTTTCAGGACATCGTGGCTATGCCAAGACCCTCAATGCGGTTAGAAAGAGCTATTATTGGGAAATGCTTAAAGGTGACGTTCTCAAATATGTCACAAAATGTTTGTCTTGTCAACGCATCAAGGCCGAACATGTCAAAATGCCAAGAAAATTGCAACCACTTGACATTCCCCAAATGAAATGGGAATTCATTAGCATGGACTTTGTTGTTGGCCTACCCCAAGTTCAGGGAGGATACAACTCCATTATGGTCGTGGTGGATATGCTCACCAAGGTTGCACATCTTATTCCTGTCAATAAAAACTATAAAGCCTCAGACATTGCAAGGTTATTCATCAAAGAGATATTCAAACTACATGGGTTACCCAGAAGAATCATTAGTGATTATGACTCTCTCTTCACATCACACTTTTGGAGGGCTATCTTCGAGGCCATTGGGACTCAACTCTGTTTCAGTACAACTTACCATCCCCAAACCGATGGTCAAACGGAGTGAGTCAACCAAGTTATTAAGGATATGCTAAGGGCACACTGCTGCCGCGAACCCAAAGAGTGGATTCAATATTTGAGTTTACCTACAATGCTTTCTACCAACAAAGCATTCAGATGACCCATTTTCAAGCATTGTATGGACATGACTATCGTAGTCCTTTAAACTTTTCGGATCCAACCTTGAGGGTTGAAGCTTCAAAGCAGATGCTGAAGACATGGACAACCAAATCAAGTCAATAAGACAGGACATCCAAGCCACCAAGGACAGACAGAAGGCTTATGTGGATTTGAAACATCAAGACAGATCCTTCATCGAAGGTGACATGGTCTTCATTCGCGTACGTCCAAAGAAGAGTTCCCTGTCCTTGGATGAATGCAAAAAGCTAAGTCCAAGGTATTGTGGACCCTACAAGATCCTCAAGTGCCTAGGGCCTAATGATTATAGATTACAACTCCCCGAAAACCTAAAAATTCATAATGTATTCCATATCAGTCTATTGAAAAAGTATGTGCCTAACCCCAGTCACATGCTTGATGATCAACAAGTTGTAATGCCTAGCCTGTCAAGATTGTGGAAGAGAAGGAAGGAGTCTCGCTTGAAGCTTTGTTGCTTGCACAATGGGGGAAGACACACAAGGGTGGAGGCTGAAAACAGTTTTCCTCTTCTTAGTTGTGTAAGCCAAAAGAACTCTAATACAAAGAAATAGAAGAACCCTGTATATGGGTCTCAAACCAAACTCAACTAACTAAGGTGGCATACTAACTGAGCCACGAACTAGAGTAGATAAGGATAGCTATCATGTAGCTATTATTCATGGGCGGTGTACCAACCGCGTCTGCAACTGACACGTCGGTGACATAAATACACAACGGTCACCCTGGCGTATCACGAGTGGAGCTCGATATCTCAACACTCCCCCTCGAGCTCAATCCCAATTCCTGCACACCAAGCAGGTCTCTGAACTTGCGCAGCTTCTCTGCGCCCAATGCCTTCGTGAATATGTCAGCTACCTGATCCTCTGTGCTGACATAAACTAGATCAATAAGATTTAGTAAAACCCTCTCTTGCACATAGTGATAATGCACCTCAATGTGCTTTGTTCTAGCATGATAGACTGGGTTATTTGCCAAGTGTATACTGCTCATGTTGTCACAATAAATGACAACTGGCCCATCTGTAGACTGATGCATATCATAAAGTAGCTTATGCAACCAAGCTACCTCACATGCAGCCATTGCTGCACCCCTGTACTCAGCCTCTGTGCTCGATAAGGCAACTGTAGGCTGTTTCTTGCTGCTCCAAGTGACTGCAGCACTCCCAAAAGAGAACACATATCCACTGGTAGATCGTCTATCAGAAATACTACCAGCCCAATGAGCATCAGTGTATCCATGCAACTGTATCTGAACCCCAGTCTCATAAAATAGTCCATATTGCAATGTGGACTTCACATACCTGAGTATGCGTCTAGCCGCATCCAAATGTGGTTTCCTTGGAGCCTGCATAAACTGACTTACCAATCCAACAACATAGCTCAAATCTGGCCTGGTAATAGTCATATAAATCAAACTTCCTTCTATGCGTCTGTACATAGTAGGGTCTTCTAGAAGCTCACCTGCATCTGTGCTCAGCTTCACATTCTGCTCCAAAGGAACTGAAATAGGCTTACAGCCTGTCATCCCATATTTGGACAGCATGTCCAATCCATATTGCCTCTGCAAGAGCTGTATCCCACTTGGTGATCTAATCACCTCAATGCCCAAGAAATAACGCAGCTCTCCCAAATCCTTCATCTCAAACTTCTGCTTCAATAGCATTTTCACATGAAGGATATCTTCATCACTGTCACCTGTCATAATCAAATCATCAACATAAATGACAAGTAGCATAATACCTTTCTCTATTTTTCTCACATAAAGTGAGAAATCTGCCTTGGAAATCTAAAAGCCAATAGTAACAAGATACTGTCCTATCTTGTCAGACCATGCTCTAGGTGCTTGCTTCAAGCCATACAAGGCTTTCTTCAACCTGCAAACAAACTCAGGATGAACAGCATGCACATAACCTGGTGGCTGCTCCATATAGACCTCTTCTTGCAAATCACCATGCAAGAAGGCATTCTTTACATCCATCTGATGTAAAGACCATCCCTTTGATGCAGCCATAGCAATGACTGCTCTTACAGTTGCCATCCTTGCAACTGGACTGAATGTTTCTTCATAGTCAATGCCATATGTTTGTGCATACCCCTTGACTACTAATCTTGCCTTGTATCTGTTCACAGAACCATCTGCATTGTGCTTCACCTTATAAACCCACTTACAGCCAATTGCATTTTTACCTTTAGGCAAAGGTACCAATTCCCATGTAGTATTTGCTTCCAAGGCATCCATTTCTTCATCCATGGCTTTCTCCCATTTTTCTTTTCCCATGGCTTGCTCAAAAGAAGTGGGTTCTGGTTCCTGTATCACTTTGACCATATATGCATAGTGAATGGCTGTAAATCCATCATATTTCAGCCTATCCACAGGATACCTAACTCTGGTAGACCTGCGCAAAGTGGGTTCACTCCCAGGTGCTCTCAAAACATCCCTGGTCTTCCTTACTCCAGGTGTAACAATAGAAGGAATACCCAACTCATCATCAATGCTCTGTTCTGAGCCACTGGATTCACCATCCACATAAGAGTGACCTGCATTCACATCAACCATGGGCTGATCAACCTTCTCTTTTCCTTTTCGTGATACCTGCATACCACTATCTGCATTGCTTTGAGAAGATTCTCCTGATCTCAATCTGCCTGTCCATGGCGAAGAATGTGAACCACTGCTAGAGGACGCTCCAGGTCCACTAATATTTTGTGACTGCTGCTGTGAATTCTGTGCAGCATTACCATTTTGTGCATCTACATCATCAATCACATTTACTGGTTTATACCAGCTACTCATCTCATCAAAAACAACATCTCTGCTCACTGTAAACTTACGAGTAGAAGGGTTATAGCATCTATATCCTTTTTGCTGCAGAGAGTAACCAATAAAGATGCACTTTTCAGCTTTTGGATCCAACTTGGATCTCAACTCATCTGGCACATGTACATAGGCAATGCAACCAAAAATTTTCAAATGAGAAATATCTGGTTTCCTACCAATATACCTCTCCTCTAGAGTCATTCCATGTATTGCTGCAGTGGGAGTCTTGTTCATTATGTAGACTGCTGTAGCAACTGCTTTAGCCCAATAAAAATCTGGCAAGTCTTTTTCATTGAGCATGGCACGAGTTACCTCTCCAATATGCCTGTTTTTCCTTTCTGCAATTCCATTTTGTTGTGGGGTATAACTGCATGAATATTGCTGCTTTATGCCATGCTCCTGCAAGAACTTTGCAAACTCATTTGAGAGGTACTCTCCCCCTCCATCTGACCTTAGGCATTTTATTTGCAGACCTGTTTCTTTTTCAGCCATAGCTTTAAGGGTTTTGAAATGCCCAAAAACTTCACTTTTCTTTTTCATAAAATACACCCAAACTTTTCTGCTATAGTCATCAATAAAAGTGACAAAATAATGATAGCCTCCAAGAGATGCAGCTTTAGTAGTCCACACATCAGAGTGGATTAATTCCAATGGCTTCTCACTCTCTTGAACATGTCTAGGAAATGGTTTCCTTGCCTGTTTTCCAAACTGACAGGCTTCACATACCTTATGCATTTCTGCAACCTTGAATTTTGGCAATCCTGCAACAATATTTTGGGCCTGCATTGATTTAAGTCGCTGTACATTAACATGACCAATGCGTTTATGCCAGATATCAATATCTGCAACTACACTGGTCCCATGTGCAAACATTGCTGCACTCAATTCAGACATGTCTGCATCCAATGTAAACATTCTGCCCTTCTTCTTTCCTTTTGCTATCAAGCGACCTTTATTTTTCATATCCTCAACAAAGCATCCATGAGGATTAAATCTGACCTGCAAGCCCTGCTCAACCATTTGACCAACAGAAACCAGATTCTTGGTGATATTCGGGACATGAAATACATCAGACAGGTATTTCTTTTTCCCATCCTGCATAGACAAGGGAATTTTTCCAATCTGCACAATAGGATGTGCAGTATCATCACCAGTCTCCACAAATCCTGGTTTTTCCATTTTTCTTGCATCCTCCATCCATTCTGCATGACCTGTCATGTGGTTTGATGCACCTGAGTCAACATACCATACATCATTGCTTTCTT
Source organism: Lygodium microphyllum (assembly GCF_053477565.2). Taxonomy (NCBI): domain Eukaryota; kingdom Viridiplantae; phylum Streptophyta; class Polypodiopsida; order Schizaeales; family Lygodiaceae; genus Lygodium; species Lygodium microphyllum. Next base: position 33,548,320 of record NC_141141.1, read on the forward strand.
CTGCACTTGTCACAGAATTGTTCATGTGCTGCACCATGAACAAATGCTCATTTCTGTCATCACCCTGTCTGCTAGAAGATGCATAATTCCCTTGTTGCAGTTTTCCATTCATGATGTCATTCTGCTTTTAATAGCAGTCTTTAGCCATATGACCCATTTTACCACAGTAGTAGCATTCAACATTACTGTTTGCATTTTGACCTCTTTGCCATCCACCACGACCTCTTTGGCTCCCCCTGCCTCTAGAGTTACCACGTCCTCCTCCATAGGACTGGTTTTCTTGAGTTTGTTGCATATTCTGATTTCTACCATGGCCTCCAAATCGGCCTCCTCTACCTCTGCCTCTACCTCTTCCAGCATTTGAGTAGAAGACAGCTTCTTTTGAAGTTCCTCTTGAAGAAGATGCACCACCATTTCTCTGTTCCTCAGAAATTAGAAGAGCAATCAACTCCTCAAAATCAGGAAATCTTTCACGAACTGAAATGGATGTCCGAAACTGTGCATAATCCTTTCCTAGACCATTCAAGGTCACGGAAACTAAATCATCATCTTCCACTGGCGACCCAATGGAAGCAAGTGCATCTGCAATCTTCTTCACCTTCATATGGTAGTCGTTGATGCTCATACTTTCTCTTTGCACATTATGCAACTCTTGCTTGAGCTGGATTTTCCTGGCTTGCGTATTTGTGCTGTACATTTTTGACAAAGTATCCCATGCCTCCTTTGGCGTACTTGCATCCTGAATATGCACAATCATAGAGTCTGAAATACTGATAGACAGCCAATACATAACTTTCCTGGCTCTCTCATGCCATGTTTTGAATGCCTGCATTTGCTGTTGATTGGGAACATCAGGAAGAACTGGTTCTTCTTCATTTCCTGCAACAAATTCCCAATATCCTTTTCCCATAAGAAAATTCGTCATTCTAAACTTCCATGCTTGGAAGTTGTTCTTGTCAAGCTTTTCAGTGACAATCTGTGAAAGAGAATCAGATGCCATTACAGAACACTGCAAAATTTTTTTGTCACTGCAAAAACTCAGCTTCACCCTCACAAGGGCAAATCTGCAAAACTGGCGAAAGTGGTATTTGACCATACAATCACTTCCTAGCGACGATTTTGCATAAACAGGAACCAAGGATGATTCTGAAACTCCCAATGTCTCTGCGCACAAGCATACGATGCAATTTCTACAGTAACTTTTCACCGACCTGTAGAACAGTGGCTAAACAGCATAAAACTGAGCCTTTTTCTGAGTGCGTGCAGAAAACTTCCGCCTCCAAAACAGGCCCCGAAATGGCCTCAAATCAAAAAAACAGGGTCGCCAGGAGCTAAAGCTCTTTCCCGCAGCATATACTGCCCTCTTGCTTCACCGCGAAGGGCGTCTCAACCTGAGACAATGCACTCCTGCACTTTCCGGTTGTGCTACCTGCAGAGATCTGCTCCCAAAACAGAAAATGAAAGCAACACTGCTCCTCTTACCAGAACACCGCGAGCTTGGCTTGCTTTCTTGAGCTCCTTACCACGAACAAGGCTCTGATACCATGTCAAGATTGTGGGAGAGAAGGAAGGAGTCTCGCTTGAAGCTTTCTTGCTTGCACAATGGGGGAAGACACACAAGGGTGGAGGCTGAAAACAGTTTTCCTCTTCTTAGTTGTGTAAGCCAAAAGAACTCTAATACAAAGAAATAGAAGAACCCTGTATATGGGTCTCAAACCAAACTCAACTAACTAAGGTGGCATACTAACTGAGCCACGAACTAGAGCAGATAAGGATAGCTATCATGTAGCTATTATTCATGGGCGGTGTACCAACCGCGTCTGCAACTGACACGTCGGTGACATAAATACACAACGGTCACCCTGGCGTATCACGAGTGGAGCTCGATATCTCAACATAGCCAAGGAGTCCTTGAGCTACGGCCTGACAGGATCTTAGATGTTAGGGAGAGGCATTTGAGATCCAGAACCTTGAGAGAATACCTCCTCCAGTGGAAAGAATACCTCGAAGAGAATGCCACTTGGATGGATGAAAGCACTCTCAACCAACAATACCCCTAGATCTTCTCGAGATGAGGATATCTCAATTCCTCTAAGGGGGAGAGAATGTAATATTTCTGCACGAAATATTAAATGACCCTAGACCCCACATAGCAGGCACAAAAAGTGGTTTAAAGTAATCTCTCGCATTGATAAATATTTGTGGCTAAGTGTTTACCCCACGCACGTTAATAAACTCCAGCCCGCGTTGTGCATAAGCGGCCGAGGCCCAAAACCCGTAGCCCGCACAGGAACACCTCTTCAAGGGGAAAAAAGGGGATAATGGTTAAAATTGTGGCAAACTTTTTTATTATAAACCCCTCCCCCTCAGCTGATGCATGGCGAGGGAGAGGGAGTGTGAGAGGAGTGGGTGTGGTGTTGGAAGAGCATGGGGGGAGGAGGCATGCAAGTAAGCCACATGTGTGGCTATCCCCCCCCTTAAAGGTGTATAAGAACCCCCCTTAAGCTTGAAGGGAAGAGAGAAGAGGGAGCTGTTGTGCTGCCCTGTGGATCACGTTGTTGCCATGTCATGCTGCCACACCATTGGTCTGCCTTGCCTCCACCTGCCATCATCATCATCATCATCATCATCATTACCACCATCAACACCATCCTCATCATCGTCGTCGTTTTCGTCATCCTCATCTTCTTCTCTCTCCACATCATCTCTGTGCCCAGGCTTGGAAGCTTCTTTGGAAGCTTCTATTAAAGATTCCCATAGCCCCTATTCACCCACGCCTTTCGGGTTTTCTTAAAACCACATTCTGTAAGGGCCATGTCCTATGCGGAGGAGAAGATCTCGGTCAGAGAGGATTCGTAACGCGTAAGAGACCCAAGAGGAATTTGCTAAACCGAGATTTAATGGCTCCTAAGCAAAAGATGCGAGGCGCACACACGGGAGCTTCCACCCTGAGCACATGTGTGGACGACACCCCGAACCTCAATGCCCAGGTTCTTTAAAATTAATTTGGAATGAAAGGATGCATTAGGCATGTTTAATTTCCGTAGGGAAGTTATAAATACATTTATTCATTTATTTTACAAAGTTAGTGCATGTCGAATATTTGAAATTGCTCGCACTCCCGTGGACAAGGGTAGTTGCAATCTTCTTGAACGTATAATGCATAATTTAGAAGATGATATCATGCTAAGAAGGATAGAACTTATGTCGCATGATGCACTTATGAAGTAAATTCATGGTCGTGGTTCATATAGAGGATAATCTTAGATGTTCATTGAATGATGTCCAAATCGTCGCAATGCATGGAAAGGAATTATGAACTTGCAAATTGTATGCGAGGATGGTTACATTTTAGGTCAGTTAAGTGCTAAAAGACGGGTTAAATCATTAATGGTCTCATGGCATTCGCTCATACGTGGAGTTCTTTTATCGAAGTTTGTATTTAGGAAAGGATGCATTTTCATATTAAAGCTTGAATTCAATGCATGACACGAAGGGTTTATAAGCATAGTTCTTGATGTAAATCAACGTAGGGTTTATACAAGTTAACTTTGAATTGTCAATCATTATAGTTTAGGCAAGAAAAAGTATCGAACATTGTAGATCTTATAGCTGCATAGAAGGAAAAAGTCTATGAATCGCATATTTGCATGGAATGTTATATCTTCCAATTATTTACTTCTTTTAGAAAAAGTATTTGCACCTCTAAGGAAAGATCACCTCTTGTCACAAGGAAATTAGATCAATTAGGTAAATTGCTTGTAATGGTGTAACTCAAATGATGATCACCTCAATGTGCTAGGTAGAGCTAAGCCGTGATAAAATTCTGCCTAGTATCGCACTCGAGAAACTGACTTAATATTTCCGACCTCAAAGATCCTACCCACATTCACGGAATGTTAGGGTTAGTTAAATGCCCATGCAAGAACGATCTAGGGTTCTTACCCTAAGGATCAATTGACCAAATACTAGACTTTCACATGAATTTAGGAACCCTAGGGCCAAAGCGTTGTCAGGCCTAGTAGGGTTAAGGTTGGGTTGGGCCAAGAGGACTCCCAAACCCTATATCTTGACCAAAGGTATTCTTGATCAAGGAATACCGTGTGATGGGAGAAGCAATCCCATAAGTTAGGTGTGACACTTATCACGTGCAACAAGTTGCAACGTCGCATGATTTTGTGGCTAAATCACAAAATAGATTTGCCACTCCTTAGAACAAGGTTGGCGAGTTCTAAGAGGATGAGTAGTCATCCTGCTACATCACCCTTCTTTGAGGCTAATTTGCCAAGTTAGGGTAATTATGAATTGCCTAGCAAGCAATTGACCAATCAAGTTAGGGCGATGAGGTTTCCCATGATTTATTGTCTTTAATTCAAGGAAACGTAAGGTGGAAACATTTTGGGTTACTGGGTATAAACCCTAACCCAAGGATAAAAGGGTAAACAAGCAACTTAGCTTACGAAACCCTTGGGATCTTGCCAAGTCGCAATTGATCTCGAATAGAATGCTAGATGCATTCAGAGAAAAGAATTCACACCTTAGCAGTTGGCCGTACAAACAACCATTGGAATGCTTGTGTTTGTACACTTAGGAGCACTGTTTGTACTTCTTTGCTCAAGAAACTAATGCTGGAAAATAACTAATGCTTCAGGTTGAAAGCCTGGAGGGAGAGGCAGCATCAGTTACCCCCGACTATCTGCCTAACCATATCCAAGGGGGTTAATAGCCGCGTCGGGTACATGGACCGAACCCACCACGAGCGGTCTCTCCGTGGGTGCTACTTGGAGCGGGAGAAATCTTGGTGTCAAGGGGGCTCTAGTTGTAAATCTCTTGCCTCTGGACCATGCACAGAGGCCAATGTGACTCGGGATTGGATCTCGAGGCCCGCATACTAGTCTACGTGCGAAAACTTGGAATAGCGATCCCTGAGGATTGCTGGAATTGCCTTCGGGCGGATTATGGAATTGCCTTTGGTCGAATTATGGAATAGCCTTCGGGATGGATTATATGATGTATTCCAAAGACTAATAAATAAGATCAATTGTTGAAAAAGGAACTTGCTTTACATTGTTTTTCTATGTCAGTGTTTAAGTTATGTGAAGGAACCAGTGATTAATTGGCTATTTAAGGAAGTTGTTTTTTCTTGTCAAAATAAATGTGGTAGGTAATTAGACAACTAAAGCAACCCGAGGAAAGTGCGGTGGATGTGGCCATGGATCCATCCTACGGAAGGGTGGTCCCAGTTGACCGGGAACTTTTCTCAACGGAATTGACAGCAAGGTAACAGTGACCTAGAATCTAGGAAGCTAGAGTCTCGATTTATGTTGTTTTAGGGGAACGGAATGGGACTATGCCTTATGGGCAGAGAGGTCGAGCTTCGCATCCCTCTCGTTTCCCATTATCCTTGAACCAAGTGTAGTATAAATCAGCTTCGACCCTGACGCTTCTGCGTAAAGTAGTTTGTCTAGGCTCGACGCTAGTTACCTCGAGGGACTTGACCATTAGGGAAACCCTGATTCAGGTCGATCCTAAGTGGGAACGGTCACAATGCTTCCGCTTTGTGGCAGACTCGAGAAGACCTAGATTGCAAACCCTGTGACATTCCGTGGGAGTGCCGGATGGCACTTTTTGGACTCTTTTTCCAATGGGCTACTAAAACGTGTCCTACAAGTGGACAGGTGGACACGTTACACAATTGAACCATCTCCTTGCACGTCCAAATCACCTAATAACTTTTGTAGTCATACCACCTTACGTGTTGCCATAGCAACACCTCTATACTCAGCCTCTGTACTCGATAAAGCAACTATAGGTTTCTTTTTGCTGCTCCATGTAACTGCTGCACTACCAAGGGAAAACATGAATCAACTTGTAGATCTTCTATCTGACATGCTACTAGCCCAATCTGCATTTGTGTATCCAAAGACCTATACGTCCTTACCTGTCTCATAAAAAAGTCCATAATGTAAAGTGAACTTCACATACCTCAATATATGTCTAACTACATCCAAATGAGGCTTTCTAGGCATTTGCATAAACTGACTAACTAGGCCAACATCATAGCTCAAGTCTGGCCTTGTGATAGTCATGCAAATCAAAATCCCTACTATCCTCCTAAACATAGTAGGGTCTTCTATCTCATCCCCAACGTTAGTACTCAACTTCACATTTTGCTCCAATGGTACTGAAAGAGACTTACATGCTGTCATACCATACTTGGATAACATATCCAAGCCATACTGCCTTTGGGATAGCCATATACCATCATCACATCTGATCACCTCAATATCAAGAAAGTATCCCAGCTCACCCAAATCTTTCATCTCAAACTTCTTCTTCAGGAAGTCCTTAACTTCAGCAATCCCATTGTCACTGTCACCTGCAATAATCAAGTCATCCACACAGATGACTATGATGACTAAACCTACATCTCCCTTTCTCACATAAAGTGAGTGATCAATGTCAAAAATGCAAAATCTAATATTGATAATATACTCACCAATCTTGTTAGACCATGCTCTAGGTGCTTGCTTCAGGCCATAGAGCGCATTCTTTAACCTGCATATATATGTGGGATGCTCTAAATCCTCATAACTTGCTGGCTACTCCATATACACTTCTTCTTGCAATTCACCATGCAAGAAGGCATTCTTAACATCCATTTACTGCAAACTCCAACCTTTGGCTGCTGCCAAGGCAATCACACACCTAACAGTTGCCATCCTAGCAACTGGATTGAATGTCTCTTCATAATCTATGCCATATGTTTGGGCATAGCCTTTTGCAACCAGCCTAGCCTTATACTTGCTAACTAAACCATTTGCATTATGCTTGACTTTGTAAACCCACTTACAACCAATAACTTTCTTACCCTTAGGTAAGGGTACCAAATCCTAAGTCTTATTGGCTTCTAATGCAACCATCTCCTCATCCATTGCTGCATCCCAATGAGCATGAACAATTGCATCCTCAAATCAAGTGGGCTCAACATCCTCAACTAGTTTCACCATATAAGTATAATGGTGAGTTGCATAACCTTCAAAACCAAATATTTTAACAGGGTATCTGACCCTGCTAGATTTGTGTACCATCGGATCACTCAATGGAGCCTTTACATTACTATAAGCTCTCTGTACACCTGGTGTCCTGACTGAAGGAATACCAAGCTCATCATCCAAACTCTCTGAACCACTTGAATCTCCATCAAATCCCAAATGACTGGTAGATACATCATTACCATCCAATACTTTCTTCTTTCCTTTGTCCTTCCCTGCAACACTTATAGATCCACCTGAAGATGTGGGGGTACTCCTTAGTCTTGCAGACCAAGGGCTCACTGTAGGTATAGTACCAGATGATGTTTATGGTCCACTAAGACTCCGTGATTCTTGTTTTTCTTTTTTCACATAATTGTCATGATCATTATCATCATCTAATACATCACTAGCAGGTACATACTAGCTGCCCATCTCATCGAAGATAGCATCCCTGCTCACTTTGAACTCACATGTGATAGGTTTATAATATCGATACACTTTCTGCTCTAAAGAGTACCCAATAAAAATACATTTTTTAGCCTTTGGATCAAGCTTCTTCCGTAGCTCATGTGGCATAGGAAGATATGCAACACATCCAAATACCTTCAAGTGCGATACATCAGGATTCTTGCCAGTAAAGCACTCTTCAAGAGTCATCCCATGAACTGCAACTGTGGGAGTTTTGTTCATAATGTAGACAACAGTATGGACAGCCTCAGACCAAAAATGTTTGAACATATTCTTTTCAACCATTAATGCCCGTGCGACTTCTACAATATGCCTATTTTTTCTTTCTGCAACCCCATTTTGCTATGGGTATGCCTGCAAAGTAAATTGCCTATTTATCACATGAGTCCTCAAGAAGCCAGTAAACTTATTAGAGAGGTACTCTCCCCCTCCATCTGATTTCAAGCACTTCACTTTTAAGCCTGTTTCTGTTTCAACTGTTGCCTTAAAAGATTTGAAGTGCTCAAACACATCACTCTTTTCCTTCATGAACTATACCCATAACTTCCTTGAACAATCATCAATAAATGTGACAAAGCATTTGTTGCTACCAAGAGATACATTCTGTGTAGGCCCCCAAACATCTATATGCATTACATCAAGTATTTTTCTACTCACTTCTCTGTCGAAGGGTTGTCTTGCCTGCTTACCAAACTGGTATGCTTCACAGACTTTATGCAATTCTGCAACTCTAAAAGAAGGCAACCTTGTAACCAATCCTCTAAACTACATTAATTTCAGCCTTTGCACATTTGTATGTCCAATATTTTTATGCCATATTTCAATATCTATAACTACTTCTTTTCCTTTAGCATACATAGCAGCATCCCTTGCAAGAATTCCATCATCTAAAGTGAACATTCGGCCAACTCTACTTCCTTTTGTGACCAACCTACACTTATTATTAAAGTCTTCTACAAAACAACCTTTTACATTGAATTGGACCTACAACCCCTACTCTACCATTTGGCCAACAAACACTAGATTCTTTGTAATTGATGGCACATGTAATACATTTGTCAGACTCTTTATCTAGCCATCATACAAGGACAAGGGTACCTTTCCAATGTGTGAAATTGGGTGGCATGAATCATCACCCGTCTACACATAACCTGGATTTTGTAAGTCATGCATCTCTCCAAACCATTCGACATGAGTGGTCATATGATTAGATGCACCTGAATTGACATACCATACATCATCATGTGTCCCTTTTCCACTGCATTCATCATATGTTGCATAGCAAACAAACACTTATTTTTGTCTTCATTCTGATGCATTATTTCCTTGCTGCAATTTATCACTACAAACATCATCCTTCTTTGCATAGCAATGGGCTGCAATATGGCTTATTTTACCACAATAATGGCAAACAATAGTAGAATTTCAAGAACCTTGATTTTGCCATCCACCTCTTCCTCTAGAGCTTCCCCTACCTCTAAAGTTTCATCGGCCTCCTGAAACTTGCATTTCACCAAATTGTCGATTGAACCTGTTTTGCTGGTTATCGCCATCACATCCCATACCACGGCCTCTCGAAGAGGATCTACCACGTCCCCTTCCTAAACTTGAGTAAAATGCTTGAACCTATTCACTATTTTTTTTAGATGAGTCACCCTGCATATTGATCTCTTCTATAATCATGAGAGAGATCAACTCATTAAAATCTAGAAATGGCTTCCGTACATATACTGAAGTAACAAATGATTCCCATGCCTTCTCATTATTAAGGCCACTCAAAGTGGATGAAACCAAATCATCATCATCAGGCATTGCATCAATCGCTCCTAAAGCATCTGCAATGCTCCTCACCTTCAACACATACTCATTGACATACATTTTCCCTTTCTTCAAAGCATTCAACTCTTGCTTGAGTTGAATCTTTCATTCCTTTGTATTTACTGAAAACATGTTCTCAAAAATTATCCAAGCTGCATGTGAAGTTTCTACATTCCTGATATGTCCCAACATCGTATTATCAATCACTACAGATAACCAATACATCACCTTTTTGTCTTTCACATTCCATTCTTTCCATGTTTTTAATTCATCTGCAGTCGGCGGAGGTATACCCAGCTATGGCTCCTTTTTTTCACTTGAAACAAACTCATAAAGGCCCTTTCCAATGAGGAAGTTTGTCACACGAAACTTCCATGAAGGGTAGTTTTTCTTATTGAGCTTCTCAACAATGGGATTTCCACTGTTCTTTGCCATTATCACAAACAAAGATACAACACAGCAAGCTAGTCTTTTGCAATCTTTCACAACACGTGCACATCACTGTACCAAGCAACATTTTTCATTGATTGCTCAATATTACATGTAATCTGCAACCTGTTTACAGATAAACCTTATGTTTGCTTCCTGCAGACACCTCAAAAATTACAAATTCGCAATCTGTAACCTGTGACCCACTTTTGGTCAATACAGCTGAAATCATAGTGTATCCTGAAACTACTATCTACAACCTTGCGGCTCTAAAATAGGGCCTGAAACTGCCTCAGACGCCCAAAATAACTATGGAAAAGCCTTAAAGGGCTTATCTGCAAAATATACAGTGATCTGCTTGCACACCAAATCTCGCAGCAATCAGAGTTCTTGCTCGACCTTGCTTCCGGTGCCTCCACATGCACTATCCAAGAGAGAGAGTGTGGAAGAATGGGAGAGCTTCTTACCCATTCAAACAATGCATAACCAACTACACTAATCGATTGGCATTATATCTTTGCTAGCTGTAGGTAGGTGTAACAAACTAAATATAATAAGTGATAAGTCAGTGGCCATGTGAGTGTCATAATGACCACCAATGTGCTAAGTATAGATGTGCAGACTCATCTAGCTAGGCGGTCCATCATCAATGTCCGCATGTGTTGAGCTTGCCATCTCAACACAAGATGCACAAGACTGGCCATCCCTGACAACAGTTAAGGAAGTGTGAAGCTTTCTAGGGCTAATAGGTTGGCATAGAGTCTTCATTAAATACTATGCCTCAAATCGCCACACTTCTCACCAATCTTCTCAAAAAGCAAGTCTCTATTACATGGATGTATGGTGAACAATCTAGCTTTGAGAAGCTTAAGCAAAGTTTAGTTAACTATCCCTATCCTAAGACTATCCGACCTTAGAAAATAATTCAGTCATAATTGACACAAGCTCTCTTGATTTGGGTTGTGTGTGCTTATGCAAGAAGGGCATCCAATAGCCTATGCTTCAATAAAATTAAAGATCCATGAAAGAAACTGTGCCACACATGATCTAGAATTACTTACTATAATTCATGCCTTTACACTATGGAGACATTACCTGCTTGGTAATAGGTTTTCTCTAGTCACTGATCATAAGAGCCTAAATTGGATTTTTACTCAACCAGATCTCAATATGAGACAACATCAATGGATTAAGATCTTGCAAGAATTCGACTTTGGAATCAAGTATAGACCAGACAACAAGGAGAATGTGATTGTAGATGCCCTAAGCCGTAAATAATTCCTTAATGCTCTAATCCTACAAGAACCCTCTAGGGCTAAAACTCTTGCCACAATGATTTCAATGCCCAGTAACCGTCTCATAGAAATGGCTAGAGAAGAGGTAGCGAATGATCCAAGCTATCAGAACTATTAAGAAAAATGTTTGTCTCAAGGATTCAAATCCAAAACTCAAGACTAACTATCAAATTTTTTCCATAAACGAGGAGCTTGCCTATTACATGACAAAATTATGTATTCCTGCAAGTCAGAAACTCAAAAGGAAAATACTTTGGGAAGCTCATGATTCCCTATTTTTGAGTCATCCTAATTATGCTAAGACTCTTAATACAGTTAGAAGAAGCTTCTACTGGGAAAGACTCAAGGGTGATGTACCAAAGTATATCATTGAATGCCTAAACTGTCAATAAATTAAGGTTGAGCATGTCAAGTTGCTAGGAAAGCTCCAGCCACTTGACATCCCTCAAATGAAATGGGAGTATATTAGCATGGACTTCATAGTTGGATTACCCCCAATACAAGGAGGATATAGCTCCATAATGGTAGTCATTGATATGCTAACAAAAGTTACACACCTTATTCCTATAAGAACCAATTACACGGCTTTTGATATCACCACGCTTTTCATGAAGGAAAAATTTTGGTTACATGGATTACCCCAAAGAATCATTAGCGACCGCAATTCTCTCTTCACCTCAAACTTTTGGAAGAGTTTGTTCGAAGCTCTATGAACTTAGCTCTGCTTCAGCACTGCTTACCATCCCCAAACTAATGGTCAAACATAATGGGTCAACCAATTTATCGAGGATAAATTGAGGGCTTATTGTAATTGGGAACCCAAATGGTGGATGCAATACCTACCCTTAGTTGAATTTTCCTACAATGCATCATATCATCAAAGTATTCAGATGACTCCTTTTCAAGCATATATGGGCAAGATTGTCTTACACCATTAATTTTTTCTGATCCTACCCTATGGGTAGAAGCATCTAGGCAAATGCTAGAAGAAATGGATCAGTAGTGAAAGCTATAAGGCAAGATATTCAAGACGCCAAGGAACGACAAAAGGCATATGCAAATCAACAGAGGCAAGAACACATCTTCAAAGAAGGAGACATGGTTTTCTTGTTAAAATGTACGATCTAGAGTATGGTAGGAGCTATGAAGGTTGGAAGATGAAAACTAAATTCATGTTGACATGGACAATGAGTAGACAAATGTTACACAAGTGAATTAGGTTCCAAGATGGAAGCTTGGACTCATAAAGACAATCTTGTGTATTGAACTAACAATGATACTAACTAAAAGAGGAAAGCATCATGATATTGCATTCATCAATATGAAAGTGATAGTCAAGTACAATGCTTTATAGAAGTTGGGTTGTTCCACTCTCCTCACTGTGCATATGTTATTCAGGACATCTCTTCTTGGAGCATACATCATTTGTCATTTCTCAACATTTCTTACAAGTTTTTCCAAAGAAAAGGTCCTTATCTTTGGGGGAATGCAAGAAGCTAAGTCCTAAGTATTGTGGGCCATATAAGGTGCTAAAGTGTCTAAGACCAAATGCCTACAAGATGCAACTCCCTAATAACTTGAAAGTACATAATGTATTTCATGTCAGTCTATTGAAAGCATATATCCCTAACCTAGACCATGTACTTAACGATGAACAAATTGTAATGCCAAGTTAGGGAGTCCTCGAACTTCAACTAGAAAAGATACTTGACATGTAGGAGAAGACTCTAAGAAGCAAAACCCTTAGAGATTATATTGGAAAGACTACCTTGGAGAGGATGCCACTTGGATTGACCATGAATCACTATGTAACCAATATCCCTAGTTTCATTTGAAATGAGGACATCTTGATTCCTCTAAGGGGGAGAGGATGTGATATCGTGACTGATTTAAAATCTTCCCGACTTCTCGCATAATGGACTTAAGGAACTCTAAAATCATTAAATAGAGAAGATCTCGAGCAAAAAGACTTGAGGATAGTAACCTAACATTTTCCCATATTGACATGGACTGTAGCCACCTCTCACAGAAGTTACTGTGTGAACAAGAGTTATGAGACATATTAGTCATTAGTGTTAGTGTCTATAATATGGATGGTCCAAAAATACTAGATTTTTGGACAAAACTAGCATATTTTTGATATTTTGGATATTATTTATTGTAAATATCCTAAAAAGCTATGGAAACTTCTAGAATAGGGTATCATGCAAAAAAGCAAGTGGCCTTTTCAACTAGTTTTGGATATTTCATACAAAAAGCAAGTGGCCTCTAGTGTTTACCATGTTTGTGCTATGCCCACACTTTGCAGGTGGTTGTTCACTAAAGCCTCTACACACTTTGTACTTCTTCGGTTGTGATTGAGGAGGGGTGTTGAGATATTGGCAATCACACCTAGCTTAGCCTCTTTGTATGGAGCAGTGTGGGCTCAGGATGCAGAATCCCATATGCAGAGTGGTGGAAAGTGCAGCCTAGTCTATTCCTATAAAGCATTTGCTCTCTTTTTGAAGAAATGTCATAGTACTTTTTAACTTCTAGCAAAGTGTTTGTGTCATTTTAAACACACAAGATTGTGTTTATGAGTCCAAGTCTCAATCTTGAAACCTAATTCACTTGTGTGATAGTCAGTCTGAATGTCTATGTTCTTATGAGCTTACTCTTCCTCTTTCAACCTCCATAGTCATGCTCTAGATTTGACTTTTTACCAAGGATGAGGGGTTTAGGGCATTAAGTGCATCCTTGCTAGGATTTATTATGTCATGAGCCAATCGTAGAAGTTTGGGTTATACTCCAAGTGGGCATGACAGTCCATGTCATGAGATCAAATGTCTATGTGTGTAATGTAGGTCACGACATCTGTGGAGGAAGTCACTGAAGTTCAACTTGCTAGCAATATGGAATTTTTTCTTAGTTAGGATTTGATCAAGATAGGGGTGGGCCATGAGGCAATCCTCTAGCAGCCGATTGCAACCAATGGCCAATACTATAAATGAGGTAGGAGCCACATAGGTTGGATCATACTTAGAGGTTTTAACTACCCATCTTTGGTCAGGATTTTGGTAGCCCTCTTGTTCCCATTGAAGACGAACAACGTACCATTTACACATAAAAGAAGAGTCAAAGTCGAATAGCTTTTTTGGCTCTTCAAGCTCCTAGCTTGTTATAGAGACTTGCTTGTGCTATAGGATGTGATCAACCGTTGTTTGTAAGTTTTCTCTCGAGATATTTTTTTGGCGATCAATTCCTCAACTACCATGGGAATCTTGATAAATAGTAATTCGGATTCTTCCTAGGTGCATGGAAAGGAGCATACATCTGCTGCTACTAATGGCTCATTTAGGAGCCTCGAGTCTAGCCATTCATAGCTCCTAGCTAGCATGGTAAAGGTGGCATCCAATCATCCAATGCAGGTGATAAGTCATCCTCAATTCATAGCTAGGTCCAAGGCCAATGTAAGGATAGATCGATGCTCGTAGGAGGGTTTGAGGCTTGTGGGAGGTTTGGGCTAGATACTTTAGGAATGGATGCCAACTTTGTGGACTAGTCATTGGAGTATTTAGTAGCCAATTGTGTGAGGGTTTGGTCTTGGGGCTTAGGTGACACGCTACTTTCCGCTTGTGGAGTTGTTGGGAGACTAGGAGTGTGAGGTTGAGTTGGTGTAGGGGCAATTGTTTGCAATTTTGGTTGCCGATAGACTCATTGGGTCCCTATGGGTTTGAGGCTTTTTGAATCAAGTGGTTTCTTAATTGTCACTGGCTTACCATTTTGTGGATACATCTAGAGGGCTTGGATGGAGGGACATGCATGCCGCTCGTAGTCTTGGGCAACCAAATCCAATTGTTGCCTTTGTAGTAGCCTTGAGCATGCAATAGGTTTTTGGACACCCATCATTGCTTGACTATTCATCTACTTCTGTAGTGCTAGATTTGTCTCTTAAGCCTAGGACATGAGGTTCTATGGGTATGGGTGTGTTTGATTTGACTGGTAGAGGGTTGTGGTTGTCGTTTGGGCACCAATTTGAGTTGTTGCATAAGGGTCTTGGGTGTGGCTCCTTTGGGTTGCGGCCAATTCATTTTGGCAAGGTGGGATAAGTCATGACCCCCTCCTTAGACCTTGCACTTGGTTCCCCTATCGGTGTGGCACTACAGGCTATGATGGAGCTACGTTGCCCTTGCTAAAACCCATCACTATATTTGAACATTATCGATAGCGAGGTGAATGCACTACGAGTCATGGTTAACATTTCAGTGTGCTTGTTTTTTGAATGCTCGTCTGAGTAGCAATTTCTTACCGATGGCCTTGGTGTTAGGCATCACATAGAAGATCATAAGTAGGCTTTCATTCTTAATAAAGACCGCTATTTTGCATTTTCCTAGCATTAGTGGGTATAGGACTATGCCCCAAATGGGTTTAGCATTAGTGGGTATAGTACTATGCCCCAAATGGGTTTAGCATTAGTAAGCTATAGTTTGGGGGTTGAACAATGAGGATCCAATGATCCTGTGTAAGAATATTAAAGTTAGCTCCCTCCTCAATGAGTGTATCAAAGGCATGTTTCTTTTGGGTTGCTATTGATATGCACAGGTAGATAGGTTCTATTGCTTCCTCATCCTCATTCTCTATCTTGGTGATGGTGGCCACTCTTATGTTCACAAGGGGTTCTAACATTGGAGGCTCGTGCAGTGGATGTGTTGGAGGGTAGTACTTTTTAAGGTGACTGCCATTGAAGAAGCCTACACCCACTCCCTCTAGGGTCTCGAGCTCTATATTACTATTTTGACTAATGTTGTGGACCTTGAAAGGCCCCGACCCTCTAAAGTTCATTTTCTACTTATGACCCTTTAGAGAGTATAGTAGTACTAGGTCGCCTTGTTCAAAGTCATGTTGTTTGACATGTTTGTTAAACTAGCTCTTGCGTATCCTTTTCACAGATTAGCATATGGATAGCTAAGAGTCAAATCTGAGAAAGGCATTCTAGCTCTACCAGGTGTTTTGTCCATGCCTCCTTTCCATCCCCTCTCTTACATTGCCACTCTCAAGCTTGGAATGAAAAACTCCATCGGTAGGATCACTTCAGTCCCATAGGTAAGCTTGAATGGTGTTTTCCCTACGGCCATCATGTAGGCTATTTTGTAGTCCCATAGCATTGCAATGAGTTTATTGTCCTAGTTGTTGCATGAGGTTGAAACTACCTTAAAGTATATTCACTAGGATATTATTTGTGGATTCCACCTAACCATTATCTTGAGGGTAGTATATGGATGATTTTCTATGTGTAGTGAGAGCTCACACTAAATTGCCAAGACCCACGAACTGCTTATTTCTTCAAGAATTTCAAGTGAGAAAAAGTGGCTATCTCTCACTTAGTTGATGGAGCTTTGATCCTACGGGGGTGCATTGAGCTTACCTTGATGCCCAAACAAGTAGCCTCCTCCCTCAAGCAACCCAGTAGCTCCACAATTTGAGATGCAAGTGTAAGCAACCTCAAGCCTCCACCTTCAAGCTCCATCCTCCATAGCTGCGCACGAGACAAGAGAAGAGAAGAGAAGAGAAGAAGAGAGGAGATGATAGAGAGCTTCTTCTCCTTGATCCCTCACCCTCGCACCGTCACATACTCACTTCCTCACACTCTCAGACACTCTCTCACAAGCACACTCAAGCAAGAAAGAAGGAGAGAAGAAGAAGATATCACTTTTTCCATACACAAAAGAATGAGCCTTTCATTTACTTTTTGAGTTTATATATAGAACCCTAAATCCCTTGGACATCCATCCCCTTTTTTACATGACTAGGAAACTTTTCAAGGTCCTCTTTCTCTATTCCCTTCTAGTTGCCTTATCCCTTAACCTATGTCTGTTTAGACTTTACAACTTGTATAGGAGGGAGCCTAGTGCTCTTATAAAATGAATTACATTGCACCCCACACTTTCCTTACGAGAGCCTTTGGAAGTCCTCCCTCATCCTTGAGAGAGCATCCTTCATCCTTGAGAGGATCTCCCTCATCCTTGAGAGGGTCTTGCTGGAATATTTGGTGCTCTCCTTTATCCTTGTGAGCACCTTGCTAGAATCTTTGGTGCTTTCCTTCATCCTTGAGAGCACCTTGTAAGAATATTCAGTGATCTCCCGTGTTTTTTTAAAAGCTTTCCTTCTCCTCCACCTTTCCTGCTTAGAAAGAATGAGCTTCTTGATTCACTTTTTGACTTGGGCTTCCTCAGTCTTTCTCTACTTCCTTTTGGCTGTGTGATCCTTGTCCGTGACTTGTCTTGTAACATTGTAACATTACCTCATCCTAGATGAGTGCTAGTCCCATGGTACGTGTAGGTTTAAATTGTGGGAGATTGATAGAAGATCATGTGCATCGATGATGATGGGGCCTCTGAAGTCAGTGGCTTGCATTGTGTGGAGTTACCTGTAAAGAAAAGAAGGCACACTGCTTGGGGGTGTCTCTATCTGACCATGTAGTGCCTTGTGCTCATATGAGTGGAACTAGAAGTTGGGTGACCTTAGGAAAGCCTGGGTGTTGTTGCATACTTGAGAACCCAATTTGTGCATAAGGGTGATGCGGTAAATGCGGCTTAGGGTGATAGGTCTGAGGGGGACCCCCTAGGTATGTCCTGCCCTTGATGTGCCCTAAGCATAATGTGGAGAATTAAAATGGGCTAGGGGGTTAGGGATGGAGCTGACCGACCAAAGCCGCCAGACATTTCTAACTTGAGAACCCCCTAGGTGTAGTGATTGTGACCTACGTGCAGTGCATTTTCCTTGTGAATTTCTTCTTGGGATCTCTTTTTTTTTTTTTGCCTTGCAAAGAGGATGGTAAGGAGGCCATGTGCATCATTGACCTAGCTATTTCACATATATCTTTGCCGGGGTTGAGGTAAGAAAAAGAGTGGCGAGAGGTGGCATTCTTGCAAAGTAGGGTCTTGTCTTAAAGAACCTTCTAGTAAGGAGCCACATCTTGTTGCCCCCTTTCAAAACTTGGCCCTGTGTCTTTAGTCAACTTTTTCCTCTCTTCTTCCATGTGCTCTGCTTCTTTGGGCCCTGCAGTTTGATGCAGCTTGTGTCTTAGAACCCTATGAGTGATCTCCATCTTTCTCCTCAATGACTCAATGACCTCCTTTTCCTTAGATTTCCTTCTGCAAGGGTTAGCTAGCATGCTAAGTCTCTCACCCTTTCTTCACTCATGTCCATCCATTCATCTACTTTTTTCTTCATTTCTTCTAGGCTTTTGTGTTCTTGTAGGCTAATGCCCTTAGCCTTCTCTCATGTTCCTTGATTTCTCTTTCCAAGCATTGTTGCTCTTCAAGCTTTAAGGCCATCCCGTTTTCTAGATCTTCTATGGGCTTTTGGTGCCATCGGCTTCTCTCTTCTTCTGTTTACTACTACCTGCTATGTAGCAATTTGTATCTTTTCATTTTCCTTTTTCAGGTCTTTATACAACACTACCAACTCATCATAATGGCATTGTAGGCTCATGAGGCTTTGTGTTTATGCCACAAGCTTTTCTTGCCACCTCTCTTCTTCTCCTCCCTTGGCCTCAAGCTTCTCCTTTAGATCCTTAATCTCTCTTTGATACATGGCCACTTGTTTCTAATTGAGAGGCTACCATCATCTCCCTTTCAGCCTCGATCTCAGCGTCTGTTTTCTTATCTTCTTTCACCCGTTCTAGTTATGATAGGAGTTTCTGCACATAGTCATCATAGTTTGTAGACAACAGTAATCTAGTGGGGCCAGTGGTTGTAGATGCCTCTATCCAGATCTACCTATCTTTTTGCTCCTATCATGGGGGTTCCTCCACTTGCTCCTTGAGTTGTCTCTTTATTGACAAAAAACTACACCTAGGCCACAAGGTTGTTGACATCCACCGTGGTGGAAGAGCCTTGGGTGGGTGGAGTGACTGGGGTGGTAGGCACTAGGACGGGTGGGATGGGGTTGATTAGACTCTTGAACTTGCCCTTGGCTACTAGGGGTGGCAATTTTTTGGGATTTGGGAGTTGGTGCTTGGGCCTTTGCATCTGGGTGGACTCATAGCATCCAGCTCTTATTCCCTTGAAGGTTGCTCCAATGAGAGGTGGATGACGAGGGCTATGTTTTCTTCTTCCTTTCTCCTTAACTTAGCCTCTTGCTCTGCTTTCCTCCTCCTTTCCTCTTGAACCTTCTTGGATTCCTCTTTTATTATTTTCATCTCCTCCTTCTCTCTTCTTTTTCTTCTTTGTTTGGCACTTTTGGACTCCCTTTGGGCTTTTTTCAGCTCTGCTTTTTCTTTCTTCTTGCTCTCTTCTTCGGCCTTCTTCTATGGAGCCTTTTTCTTTGATTTATTGGCCCCTCCTCGACTAGATTTTTCTTGCTGCTCTCCTTCTTCCTCACTCACCATCCTTTCATTATGGACTGCTCCTGTTCTTGGTGTGGAGGGGACCTGTTTGGCATCTCACTGACTTCCTTGCCTTCTTGCGCCTCCCCTAAGGCCTATCTAATAATGGCCATCAAGACCTCTCCGAAGCCAATGGTAGAGGCTTTTGATGATGACGACTTTGTAGCTTTAGAGGCCAAGGATTCTCCCCTCGTGGGTCTTCCTCTATGTAGCATTTCCCCCCACCCCCCCGGTGTGCCCCGTGCCTCCCCCCATAGAAACTCCCCCCTTTTTAATTTTTTCCCTCTCCCTTCCCCCCCAATAGTACATCAGGGAGAGAGAGAGAGGGAGTGAAGTGGGGAAAGGGGGGCATACAGCCCAAGTGGCGGCGGCGGACAGCTATACCCCTCTTTATAAAGACCACCCCTCCTCCTCGTCAGACACAGGTCCCCCCCGTTTGCTGTAGGCACCACCCCCCTGCTCGTTATCCTCTCCAGTGCCCCCCCAGCATCCACAAGCCCCCCCCCCCTTCAGCGATAGACGATGGCCCCCTGTGATCGTTGTTAAGAAGGAGTGGAAGAGAGAAGAGAAGAGGGAGAGAAGAGAGGAGAAGGAGAAGAAGGAAGAGGAAAAGAAGAGAAGGAGGGAGGGAGAGAAGAAGAAGAAGAAGAAGAAGAAGAGGTAGAAGAAAGTGAGAGAGAAGAGAAGGAGGAAGAGAGAGAAGAAGAAGAAGAAGAAGAAGAAGAAGAAGAGGTAGGAGAAAGTGAGAGAGAAGAGGAGGAGGAGGGATAGAGAGAAGAATAAGAAGAAGAAGAAGAGGTAGGAGAAAGTGAGAGAGAAGAGGAGGGAGAGAGAGAAGAAAAAGAAGAAGAAGAAGAGGTAGGAGAAAGTGAGAGAGAAGAGGAGGAGGAGGGATAGAGAGAAGAAGAAGAAGAAGAAGAAGAAGAGGTAGGAGAAAGTGAGAGAGAAGAAGAGAAGAAGAAGAGGAAGAAGGAGAAGAAGAGGGAGAGAGAAAGAGGAGAAGAAGAAGAAGAGGTAGAAGGAGGAGAGGCAGAGAAGAGAAGGAGAAGAAGAAGAGGAGGAGAAGGAGAATAAGGAAGAGGGAGAGAGAGGAGAAGAAGAAGAGGAAGGGAGAAGAAGAAGAGTAAGGGAGAAAAAGAAGAGAGAGAAGAGGGAGAGAGAAGGAGGAGAAGAAGGAAAGAAGGAGGAGAAGAGGGAAAGAAGAAGAGAAGGAGAGAGAGTGGGAAGGAGAATAAGAAGAAGAGGTAGAAGGAGGAGAGGGAGAGAAGAAGAGAAGGAGAAGAAGGAAGAGGGAGAGAGAGGAGAAGAAGAAGAGGAAGGGAGAAGAAGAAGAGTAAGGGGGAAAAAGAAGAGAGAGAGAAGTGGGAGAGAGAAGGAGGAGAAGAAGAGAAGGAGGAGAAGAGGGAAGGAAGAAGAGAAGAAAAAAGAGAAGAGAGGAAGGGAAGGAGAAGAGGGAAGCGAGAGAAGGGAGAAGAAGAAGAAGAAGAAGAGGAAGGAGAAAGAAAAAGAAGGAGAAGTGAAGAGGAAGAAGAGAGAGAGAGAGAGAGAAGGAGGAAGACAGGGGAAGAGAGTTGGAGAGTGAAGATGGTTCGAGGAGCCACACTCAAGCCACCCCCTCATCGGCAAAGGATCCCTGGGCCGCAGCCTTTCCCTCCCGAATCGGTCACCTTGAAGGCCGCTAAGGCCAGGACTATCCAGACCCCGAGTAGAAATGACTCCCAAGAAGAAAATCGCGGGAAGCATAGATGCCAAAGCTACCATTGGTACCGGTAATGTGGGAGAGGCGAGCAGAGCGACCAAAGCAATAAACACCCCTACAAACACGAATCAAACTCATGTTCTTTAAGCATTATAGTTAATTTATTTCTCGTGAAAGAAATGAAGGGGGTTAGCTACGTGCATGGAACATGGACGGGTCTTAGAGGCGCTAGGTTGCATGCGCGAAATGATAGAGTATGGAGTTCACATAAGTTTATATGCATGAAATGATAGCTTTTACACACATAAAATGATAAGGTTTTTGCATTATTTTAGATAAAATAATAGCTTTTAAACCAGTTCGGTGCATGAATAGTCATTTAGAATTCATGCTTCGCGATCATGACAAAAAGAAACACATGAAATAATAGTTCCCGATGGATAGAAGCCTAGACCTATGAGATCCGGTGCATTAGGAATAAGAATAATTGCATGCGAATTGTTTTTTCGATCATGCTGTGGACTATCACAAATGGATATGCTCCTAGCTTAATTGAAGCTCTTGACTTAACCCTAAATGGATTGTTGACCCAAGTTATGCTTGATTGTTTGAAAAGGTTGTAAATCCCTTGAGCATGTGTTTTTCCAAGTTAAATTCTGATTGTGCATGCAATGGGATTGTGACACCTTGAAGCAAGAGGTTGTGCATTCAACTATTTGTTAATGTGGTTTTGGATGTTAACCCAAGTGGGGTGTGTTTGATGATTGCATGGCCAGGTCTGAGATGACTGATTGCCATGGAAGCAAAAGGGATGTTTTCCCCAGTGATTGTTTTTAAGCTGGGTGCTTCAGCTGTGGTTGATTTCCTAAAGGGATAATTAAGGAAGGATGGCGCTAGCTACCCCCCGCGAACCACCAAACCCTAACCAAGGGGGTTATGAATCCACGCCGGGAATGTGGACCGAACCCACCACGAGAGGTCTCTCCGTGGAAAGTACTTAGCATAGGAGGACGCTTTGGGTGCCAGTGGTGGGGACTCTGGCCATAAATCCCAATGCCTCTGGGCCCTACAAAAGTGTTCTACGTGACTCGAGATGGGATCTCGAGGCCTTGATACTAGTTACAAGGCGGAATCTTGGGAGGATAAACCTTCGGGTTTTGTTGCCGGGAGATGGAAGGATTTTTCTGCAAAGGTAGAATGGAACACTTAATTCTCCTGTATGAGTGGGAGACAAACATTAATCTGAAGATAAGTTAAGGAAGTGTTTGATCTTGTTTCATCTTGCTTCTGTGTCAGTGCCCTAAATTACGTAAAGCAACATGTGATTAACGGGTTAATTAAGGAAGCTACTTTTATGTGTTAACGTAATGTGGTAGGTAATTAGATAACTAAAATAACCCCCGAGGGAAGTGTGGTGGATGTGACCAATGGGTCTATACTATAGAAGGGTGGTCTCAGTTAGCCGAGAGCTTTCCTCAAAGGAAATGTTAGGAAAAAGTCTCTATGACCTTAGACAATGTTGGCTAGGAACCCAAACTTTAGGTCGATCCTAGTGGGAATGGCCGGATAAGTTCCATTGCGGGGTAGACTCAAGGGACCCTAGGTTGCAAAACCTGTGAAATTCTATGGGAGTGCCGCGTGGTGTCTTCTAGATATATCTCTTGATGGACTACTAGGACGTGTCCCGCGATTTGAGAAGCGGGCACGTTACAGTTGGTATCAGAGCAAAAACTTCTTAATGATACATGGTTGATTAATGTTTGGTTCATACACATATCCTAAATAGAGATAACCTAAGTGGTATGGCTTGATTGTCAGGCACCTTCTGCACCCACGAATTCTGACATGCAAGAGAAGAAGTTCCTTCTCAAGCAAATTAAGCCACCCAAGTTTGATGGCAAGGGAAGGACTGTTCAAGTTGACGTTGAGATCTGGATTGAGTCCATGGAGGACTATTTTGAGGTAGTAGGAACTACACCTACTAACCAAGCCATGCTCGCCAAACTTAAGCTTACAGGCGAAGCAAGACTTTGGTGGAAACAGTGGTGCAGAGACCAAGTGATCTCGAAGGGGACAGTCACTTGGGATAAGCTTAAGGAAGTTGTGCGAGGGAGGTATCTACCACTTGCCTACCACACACAAAATATGAATGAATTTTATGACTTGAAGTAGGTAGGATTATCCCTTGAAGCATATTATTCAAAGTTATTTTCACTCCTAAAGTATGCACCCCCAATGGATATGACACAATAGGTGTCAAAGTTCTATGATGGGTTGAATCCACCCATAAACACTCGATTGGAATCAATGCACCCAATGGACTTGCAAGACGCATTATTCCAAGAGAATCCAATTGTCCAAGAACTTAAATGAGGCAACTATGATGAAGATGACTCACAGAATCAAGACAAGAGGTGCCACAAGTATGGAGAGATAGGACACATCCATAAGAGATGCCCCAACCGCCGATGTTTCCACTGCAATGATCTAGGATACATCCAAACATATTGTCCTAAGTTGGACCCTGAGAATCATGAACGTGCGGTCAAATGAAGACGTCTAAACTCCACTTTTGGCTTATATTATGAACCACATGATGATGAAGGCTTGGAGCTTATTGTAACCTTTGAGGATGACTAGATATCCTAGGAAGATCCTCTTGAGGTAGTAAGTCTTGTACTTGGAATAAATCCTATTAGACCCTATGAGTTGTGACAAGTTGTTATTTTAAGTTAATAATTTGAGTAATCAAAGTCGCACAATGGAAGCGTGATGGGCCTTAACCCACAGGCTCTAAGGCCGAGTAGTGCTTGTCTCCCCCAGGTTTCTCTAAGGGGGAGAGTATGTAACATCCCCCCGCCCCCCCCCCCCCCCCCCCGGTGTGCCCCATTCCTCCCCCCCATAGAAACTCCCCCCTTTTTATTTTTTTCCCTCTCCCTTCCCCCCCCCCCCCCCGACAGTACGTCAGGGAGAGAGAGAGAGGGAGCGAAGTGGGGAAAGGGGGGCATGCAGCCCAGGTGTCGAGGACAGCTGTGCCCCCCTTTATAAAGACCACCCCTCCTCCTCGTTAGACACAGGTCCCCCCCGTTTATGTTAGAATATCAAGCTCATATTATTCTCCTGTTAGTATGTATGAGTCTTAGACCTAGTGTGAATGGTCCTACAAACCTTAGTACTATTGTATACACTTATTCTATATGTGTGGTTATGAGATAATGAATGGAAGAAGAAGAGAGCATGCTTGCTCTTCACTCTGTCTCTTCCTCTCTCTCAATCTCAACATGGTATCAGAGCCATGCTAGGCGGGCTCTCTAGAGCAAGAGGAATTCAAGAAGACTTGCAGGAGTTGAAGACAAAGACCAAACAGGCTCCCATTGTTTCTCCAAGGTATGCATTTGTTCATGTGAGGTTCTATGCTTCATGGCAGTGGTGAAGACTTGTCTAGGACACTTTGGGAGCATCATTGAGCACATTTGAGTTATTGAAAATCATTATTACCTTCACCATGTGCTACTGGAAGAGCCTGACAGGCTGCGTGAACTACGCCTGTTTGCAGGCTGAATGCATTTGCTGTACTCCATGCTAATACTTGGTCATACACACTGATCTATGGCTTATAAACAAGCCTTGGCAAGGTTGTTAAAGACTTGTGGCATGCTAATGCTTGACTGGGAATGAGATATGAGGTGTGAGAGTTGATTGCAGATATGAAATCTATCCCAAACTACTGTAGACAGAGAGTATTCAGCAGGTACATGACTTTGGAAAGAGCCTTGAGCTCATAGAGATGCCCAAAAAGGGTATACTGAAGTACATACATGCTAATGCAGACATATGTCTTGGATGTTTTGCCTATAACGTGAAGATTACTAATCAAGTATATTTAGATCTGAAGCATTTACTTGGTTGGAAAACTATCATGAATCTATAGACAGCAAGCATTGGTTACACTTGAAGCATTACATGACATTGCTTGGTTCATGTCAAATGTATGACTTGGGATATGTCTACTGAATGTCTGGAGGACTAAGACAAGCATTAAATATTATTGAAAACTAAAGTCTAGATTCAGAAATTAATGCAATTACATTGTCTTGGCTGGATACAAACTGTAAATGCAATCTATGACTTGGATTTGTAAAGACAGGATATCTATGGTTACCTGAATGCTCATGTATTGAACCTAACACTTCAAAGTGAATGTATGACATGATTTGAGGCTATTTTGGAGCTAGATAGACAAGGTTTTATTGAGCATTTTCTGACTCAGTTTTGGCTTTGAATAAGCCGCTGGTCACACTGAGAGTTTACAGTTTTCAGATTGCATGTATGAACCCTGGTAGTAAGGCTGCATGTTACAGACTTGAAGCAACTACATAGCATATGTATTGATAAATGTATCTACGAGTGGGACCACATGTTTGTGGATGTTTTTGAGCAGAAAAAGGGCTGAAATACCCTGGTTTTGACAATAAATTTGTTGCATAAAACTTTCAAAAACAGTCAAGAATTGCAATGAGTCAAGGATACTTGTTGGCTTGCAGGTAGTCAGATAGAGCATACGACATGGCTAATGCAGAGAGGACTGACAACATAACCCAGATAGTGGGAGAAAAGCTTGACAGTAACAATTATGCCATATGGAAGTTTCGCATGGAGAACTTCTTAATAGGGAAAGGCTATTGGGAGTTGGTGACTGGAGCGGAAGCTGAACCTGAGCTCCCAGATCGACCTACGGCCGATCAGAGATGATTACACCGAGCTTGGATAGAAAGATTGCATAGAGGCTTGCACTGGCTCTCTTTATGTATCTCAGATGCCATGGTAATGCAGATAATGAACTACAGCTCTCCTAAGAATACATGGGACATTTTGGTCAAGTATTATGGCACAACTACAAGTGCCAGGAAGATACAGTTGAAGCAAAAGTTCAACAACATGGAGAGGAAGAGCAGATCTATACAGAATTATGTCACGGAGGTTAAGACCATTGCAGACCAGTTGGCATCTATTGGTTCACAGGTTGAAGATGAAGACATGTTTGCTATGACTTTGAATGTTTTTTGGGGCTTGAGTATGTAGTTTTCTATTCCAATCAACGTGGCCACGAAAACCATGGTAAAGGCTATGGATCTGGCAGAGGAGGCCAGCAAAATGCATCCTATGGCAATAACAACCAGCAAGTATCGAATGCAATAGGTGGTGGAAACTTTAGAGGTAGGGGGAGATCTAGCCTTAGAGGAGGTAGAGGCTCCTGGCAATAGCAGCATTCATCTGACAATTCGAATAAGGATAAGGATTTTCATTACTGCGGAAAGTATGGGCATATTGCCAAGGGCTACTGGAAGAAGCATGGAAATCAGAAAGGCAAACAACATGGACATTTTGCTACATCTACTCAGGCAAATAATACTTCAGGAGATAGATTGTTTGCCATGTAGTATGTAAAAGAAAGAGTTGCTCAAAAATGCACTGATGATGCAATTTGGTACATTGATTTAGGGGCACCAAACCACATGACTCCTCACGGTGATTGATTCACTGATATGGTGGCTGAAATTTCAAGAATCGTGTGGTGGGGGGACTTGCTCAAGATGTTGCACCAAACACACACAGAATGCACAAGGAGAAGCTCACTCAAGAGACAAGAAGAGAGATGGAGGCCAAAACGTTTTCTTGCTGGTTTTTTTTTCTTCTTCCACACACTTTACAATGTACACAAAGTATAGATAAGATACAACATAAAGGAAAGTGGCCTACTAAGTCAAACAATGCATAACCGACTACACTAGACGATTAGCGCTATAACTATGCCAATTGTAAATAGGTGTAACAACCTGAATATAATAAGTAATGATTCATTGGGGCCATGTGAGAGTCATAATGACCATCAACATGCTAAGTGTAGACATGTGGACCCATCTAACTAGGCGGTCCATCATTAATGTCTACATGTGTTGAGCTTGTCATCTCAACACTCCCCCTCAAGCTCAACTACATCTCTGCAACTCCAAGTAAGCTTTGACACTTTTTAAGCTTCTCTATACCCAATGCCTTCGTATGTTAGCTATCTGATCTTGTGTGCTAACATACACCAAGTCAATCTCACTTGCTAGTATCTTCTCTCTCACATAGTGGTAGTGTACCTCAATATGTTTTGTCCTGGCATGGAATACAGGGTTCTGAGCCAACTATATACTGCTCATGTTGTCACAATAAATGACAATTGGACCTTCCACCTGCAATCTAAATCAGCCAATAACTTTTGTAGCCATACTACCTCACGTGTTGCAATAGCAGCACCTCTATACTCAGCCTCTATACTCGATAAAGCAACTGTACATTGCTTTTTGCTGCTCCAAGCAACTGCTGCACTACCAAGAGAGAATATGTATCCACTGGTAGATCTTCTATCAGACATACTACTAGCCCAATATGCATTTGTGTATCCAAACACCTGTACATCTGTACCTGCCTCATGGAAAAGTCCATAATGTAATGTGGACTTATCTCAATATGCATCTGATTGTATCCAAATGTGGCTTTCTAGGTACTTGCATAAACTGACTCACAAGACCAACAACGTAGCTCAAGTCTGGCCTTATGATGGTCATGTAGATCAAACTCCCCACTATCCTCATGAACATAGTAGGTTTTTCTATCTCATCCCCAACATCAGCACTCAACTTTACATTCTGCTCCAACGAGACTGAAAGTGGTTTGCATGCTGTCATACCATACTTGGACAACATATCCAAGCCATATTGTCTTTGGGACAGCCATATACCATCATCACATCTGATCATCTCAATGCCAAGAAAGTACCTTAGCTCACCTAAATCCTTCATCTCAAACTTCTTCTTCAAAAAGTCCTTGACTTCAGGAATCCCACTATCACTATCACCTCTAATAATCAAGTCATCCACATAGATGACTATGATGACCATGTTCTAGGTGCTTGCTTGAGCCCATAGAGTGCCTTCTTCAACCTGCACACATACGTGGGATGCTCTAAATCTTCAAAACCTGATGGCTGATCCATATACACTTCTTCCTACAAATCACCATGAAAGGAGGCATTCTTCACATCCATTTGCTGTAACCTCCAACTGCCAAAGCAATCACACATCTAACAGTTGCCATCCTAGCAACTGGACTGAAGGTTTCATCATAATCTATGCCATATGTCTGGGCATAGCCTTTTGCAACCAGCCTAGCTTTGTACCTACTAATAGAACCATCTTTATTGTGCTTAATCTTATAAACCCACTTACGTCCAATAGCTTTCTTGCCCTTTGGCAATGACATTAGATCCCAAGTCTTATTGGCCTCTAATGCATCCATCTCCTCATCTTTTGCTACATCCCAATGAGGATGACCAACAACATCCTCAAAACAAGTGGGCTCAACATCCTCAACTAGTTTCACCATATAGGCATAATGGTGAGCTGCATAACCTTCAATACCCAAATCTTTTAACAAGGTATCTGACCCTGCTAGATCTACGTACTACCGGATCACTCAATGGAGCCTTTACATTACTATGAGCTCTCTGTACACCTGGTGTCCTAATAGAAGGAATGCCAAGCTCATCATCCAAGCTCTCTGAGCCACTGGAGTCTCCATCAAGATCTATATCAATGCCATCTGACACTTTATTCTTTCCTTTGTCTTTACCTGTAGTGCTACTAGATGCACCTGAAGATGTAGAGCTACTCCTCAGTCTCCTAGACCAAGGACTACCAAATGATGTCTCTGGTCTACAATTGCTCCACTTTGCGCAAACACAACTGGGCCAAGCAGGCTCATACCATACTTGGTTCAAAGAGAATGGGAAATGAGAGGGATGCATCGCTCGATCTCTCTGTCCGTAGGGCATAGTCCCATTTCGGTCCCCTAAAATGGTTTGAATCAGGGTTCTAACCAACATTGTCTAAGGTCATCGTTCAACTTTTCCTAATATTTAACATTTCCTTTGAGGAAAGCTCTCGGCTAACCGAGACCACTCTGCCGTAGGATAGACCCGACGGTCACATCCACCACGCTTTCCTCGGGGGTTGTTCTAGTTATCTAATTACCTACCACATTATGTTTGACACATAAAAGCAGCTTCCTTAATTAACCCATTAATCACAAGTTCCTTTATGTAATTTAGGGCACAGACACGAAGACAAGATAAAACAAGATCAAACACTTCCTTAACTTATCTTCAGATTAATGTTTGTCTCCTGCCCATATAGGAGAATTAAGTGTCCCTTTCTGCCTCCATAGAAAAATCCTTCTATCTCCTGGAAATAAAAACTTGAAGGTTTATCCTACCAAGTTTCTACCTCGTAACTAGTATCAAGGCCTCGAGATCCTATCTTGAGTCACATAGAACACTTGTGTACGGTCTGGAGGCATTAGGATTTATGGCCAAAGCCCCCCTGGCACCCAAGCGCCCTCCTACGCCAAGTAATTTCCACGGAGAGATCTCTCGTGGCGATGTAATATTCCCGTGCTCCCCATAGGAACTCCCCCCTTTAGATTTTTTTTTTGAAATTTTTTTTACTCTCTCCCTACCGTGTGCATGGCAGGGAGAGAGAGAGTGAGTGAGTGAGTGGTGAGAGAAGGGGGTGATGGGACCTAAAACGGGCCGGCACTGGCTCATGCACTAGCTGGACCTCTATCATGCGCTCAACAACCCCACGGCCTCGAGGCCAGGAGCGTGGATGACACATACATCATCTTCCTAAACATATTGCGTTTGTATCACGTCTCATAGTCCAACTCTAACCCAATCAACACTCCTCAGAGGGAGTCCCAACACATTGCCAAATAGCACGAAGTACGAACATAGGAGGTCCTCCAACGGCTGACTGCCGCTACCTCACTGCGACTCTCCTACACCTTGGGGATTGGCCCCTCGATGCGTCGCTAAACATATATAACACAATATCGCACATATTTTCACTCAAGGTACCAATTGATCGTATCCAGGAATGTACCATTTTCCTCACTTTCTTTTCCCTTAGACCCAACGCCTAACCTACAGCTTGGAACAACCTTACTCACTCAACGTGGTCATATTCCTCTAGAAAGCAATTGCCATGCATCCAGGAGGTATTGTCTAATACCCTTTAAATTTCTTTATGATTTATGCAAATTGTGAATGCCCATGTGCTCAAACAAAGAAAAATCAGCATGGTGCACATGTGGAAAATATTTCTTTCAATGATTTCGACTATCACTCGTATGTGGCGTTGCATGAACCTAGCATCGAGAAACCCTCGTGCTACTAGATTCTTAATTTTTAATTATCGACCAACCTAAATGGTATGCATAACAACCAGCAAGCTTTTCATCATTTCATTCAGCATTTAAACATCTTTTATACACTCTACCCCCTCACCCGTTTAGGTTGTGCATTATTGATCGGTTTAGGGTTCATTTCCATATTTTTATTGTACGAAAAGTAATAAAAACTCACTAAAACATAAAGGTAGGGCTGAACTAAGGCTAAATCTCATACTTCAGACCCCCCATACATATATAAACATGATTCTGATTTTTCCTTAATTTTCGGCACTCAAAATCTATTTTTTTCCTTTTTTTCCCCATTTTTTCTATATTTTTTGCAATATTAAATAACTAAAAATAAAAAATGAGTTGTGGGCTATGGCCCTTAGGTTCATTTGCAGCAAAAATACAAATTTAGTTGGTGTGTCTTATTATATTTTCCATTTATATATCGAAAACACCCAATTTCCCCATATTTCGCGTGTTTTACGAGTTTTACACCATTAATTTCAGTCAACACACAGCACTCATGGTTTTCTGATTTTCTAAGCATAAACTGATCAAACTCATAGCAAGCAACATCATAATGCATAATCATCCCATGGGAACAAATATTCATGAAGCAAATTGCATAAAACATCAATTCCCTTTGTAAAAAATAAAATTACCGTTCTTTGCAGGTTGCGGGTTTTTATTTGCCATGTCTCAGGATTGATTTCCAATAGCCATTAATGTCCATGACAGTCTAGAATCAGCAATCTACCCTCCTCTTGCATCACGGAGCAATCCCATCTCGGTTGGACCGATCCTTCTTCTTCCCACATGAATCTGCCTCTAGAGGAGAGAGAGGGAGGAGAGAGAAAGATTGATTTTTGTTCTCTTCATTCATGCCACCATTGGACAGGCGAAGACAGGCGATAAGATCGGCCAAGAGAGGGAAGATCAGCCCCATGATCAATTGTATGGGTTGCTTTCAGCCTGCATACTCAATCTCCATCATGAGAGGGCGCAAAAAACAGTCGCCATGTTGCTCCACGTTTTTTCTTCATCCCTCATTCTCTCTCCACGTTTTTTCATGCTTCTTGATCAAAAATTTGAAGGGGGGGTTAAAATATCCCAAAGGGCACCCCTTTTGGTCTTCTCCAATGTCCACCCTTTCATATATTGACCATTTGTTGGCCATTTCCCCGTCCGGTGTCCAAATCGAGTGCTATAAATTTTTACGCATCCAGCTTGACATCTCACATTGGCTAGCAACTCTTGACAACCTACACGGTAGTCTGAAAAATTATCACAAATCAACAAGTGTCACTCGGGCACCTTTAAAGCACTTGACGCTTAAAATCATCCCAGCTGGAGCCGCCGCCTTCGACGTTGAATATTTTTTCCTTGATATTCGTAATTTTTAGCTATTTTTAAGCACTTCCCGGCATCAAAACTCCGCTCTCAGGGGGGCAAGCAGCCCCCAGATGGAGGGCATCGTCTCTCCCCCCCATACCACCTCCTCTATAAAGCCCCCCGTGGGGGCTCGAGAGAGAAGCTTCCGCCCTCTCCGCCTAGGCACAAGCGCCCCCCCTCCAACTCGATAGTAGGTCCTTCTCCCCCCCCTCGTGCTTCCATCAGGACTCCCCAGGTGCACAGTGATAGCAACACCCCCTGGGCTCCTTCTGGAGAACGAACACAGCGGCCCCCTCCATCAACGCTAGGCCGCAACCCCTCCTCCCTGGCCTGCGTCATCACAATTTCCCCGCTGTCATCCTCAATAGGCACGCTTCCCCCTTGGCCATGGTCAGAGAAACCCCCTTCCCCCCCGGTTGCTTAACGATAAGAGAGAGAGAGAGAGAGAGAGAGAGAGAGAGAGAGAGAGAGAGAGAGAGAGAGAGAGAGAGAGAGAGAGAGAGAGAGAGAGAGAGAGAGAGAGAAGGAGAAGAAAAAGAAAAGAATAAGAAGAAGAGGGAGAAGAAGAGGAAGAGGGAGAGAGAGGAAGAAGGAGAAGAAGAGGGAGAGAGAGGAAAAGAAGAAGAAGAAGAAGAAGAAGAAGAAGAAGAGGGAGAGAGAGGAGAAGGAGAAGAAGAGGGAGAGAGAGGAGAAGAAGAAGCAGAAGAAGAAGAAGAAGAAGAGGGAGAGAGAGAGAAGGAGAAGAAGAGGGAGAAGAAGAGGAAGAGGGAGAGAGAGGAAGAAGGAGAAGAAGAGGGAGAGAGAGGAGAAGAAGAAGAAGGAGAAGAAGAGGGAGAGAGAGAAGAAGGAGAAGGAGAAGAGGGAGAAAGAGGAGAGGAAGAGGAAGAGAGAAGAGAAGAAGAAGAAGAAGAAGAAGAAGAGGAAGGGAGAGAAAGCAGGAGAAGAAGAGAAGAAGAGAGAGAGAAAAGAAGAAGAAGAAGAAGAAGAAGAAGAGGAAGGGAGAGAAAGAAGGAGAAGAAGAAGAGGGAGAAGAGGGAGAAGAAGAAGGAGAAGAAGAGGGAGAGAGAAGAGAAGAAGAAGAAGAAGAGGAAGGGAGAGAAAGAAGGAGAAGAAGAGAAGGAGGAGAAGAAGAAGAGGGAGAGGGAGAGAGAGGAGAAGAAGAAGAAGGAGAAGAGGGAGAGAGACAAGGAAAGGAAGAGGAAGAGAGAAGAGAAGAAGAAGACGAAGAAGAAGAGAAAGGGAGAGAAAGAAGGAAAACAAATTGGGGAGAGGGTGAAAGAAGAAGAAAAGTTATGCATGTTGAAGTCACATTGTTGGCCTTAGATTCCTTGTGAACCCACGTACCACTTCCTTCTGCCAGGGCAAGAGCGGTCGATTTACCTCAAGGGTTGCAAGATCAAGAATGCACAAGGATGGCACCCAAGAGACGCGTTACAAGGAGCACAAGTGCTAAAGTTGCAAATGGTGCTAGGAACATATTCAATGCAAGCGGAGACATGAATACCACCAACCCTCCAGCAACTATAGCTCATATCTAGGTTGTACCAAGATTTAGATTCTTCTCACGCATCTTGAATTCTTAAATAGAGGTAGGATTGCATGTATTTGCCATTAAAGGGCTTGGGATGGGTTGATCTTCTACCCTAAATAGGTAGCCATAATTAATAAGGGTCAAGGTGAAATCACTTGGATCATTTAAAGGATCTAGAAGGAATTTGTTAAATCGACCTTATGAAGCCCTAACCCAAGGGGGAGAGCAAACTTTAGGGTAGTTGATTTATGCTAAGCATGTTGCTTGGAACTGTTGAAATGGTTTTAATGAAGGTTGATCTTGTTAAAGATGGATTGTTGACCCAAGTTATGCTTGGTTGTTTGAAAAGGGTATCTCCAAGTGAATTTGGACTGGTTGTGTTAATAAGAGGAGAGAATCTTACTAAGGATAAGTGGATCATAAGCAAGGTGATTGTATGATGTGGTTTTGGATGCTAATCCAAGTTGTTTGTGATTGATGATTGCAGGGCCGGGTCTGAGATGGCTGATTGCCATGGAAACAAAAGGGATGTTTTCCCTAGTAAATGTTATTAACATGGTTGCTTCAATTGTGGTTGATTTCCTAAAGGGATAATTAAGAAAGGATGGCGCTAGCTACCCCCCATGAACTGCCAAACCCTAACCAAGGGGGTTATGAATCCGTGCCGGGAATGTGGACCGAACCCGCCGCGAGAGGTCTCTCCGTGGAAATTACTTGGCCTAGGAGGACACTTGCCAATGGGGGCTTTGGCCGTAAATCCCAATGCCTTCTGACCCTACACAAGTGTTCTACGTGACTTGAGATGGGATCTTGAGGCCTTGATACTAGTTACAAGGCAGAATCCTTATAGGATAAACCTTCGGGTTTTATTGTTGGGAGACGGAAGTATTTTTCTACGGAGGCAGAAAGGAACACTTAATTTTCCTGTATGGGCGGGAGACAAACATTAATCTGAAGATAAGTTAAGGAAGTGTTTGATCTTGTTATCTTGTCTTCGAGTCTGTGCCCTAAATTATGTAAAAAAAACCTGTGATTAATGGGTTAATTAAGGAAGTTGCTTTTATGTGTCAAACATAATGTGGTAGGTAATTAGATAACTAAAACAACCCTGAAGGGAAGCATGATGGATGTGACCATCGGGTCCATCCTACAGCAGGGTGGTCTCGGTTAGCCGAGAGCTTTCCTCAAAGGAAATGTTAAATATTAGGAAAAGTTGAACGATGACCTTAGAAAATATTGATTAGAACCCTGATTCATACTGTTTTAGGGGACCGGAATGGGAATATGCCCTACGGACAGAGAGGTCGAGCGATGCATCCCTCTCGTTTCCCATTCTCTTTGAACCAAGTGCGGTATGAGCTTGCTTGGCCTAGTTGTGTCTGTGCAAAGTGGAGAAATTGTAGACCAACGCTAGAAGGCTGTTAGGAAGACCCGATTACAAGGAACCCGGACTTTAGGTCAATCCTAGTGGGAACGGCCGGATAAGTTCTGTTGTGGGGCAGACTCGAGAGACCCTAGTTGGCAAACCCCGTGTCATTCCTTGGGAGTGTCGAGCGGCGTCTTCTAGATATATCTCTCGATGGACTACTAAGACGTGTCCCGCAATTTGAGGAGTGGGCATGTTATAGTTGGTATCAAAGCAAAACTTCTTAAGCTAAGGGGTGTGCTACATTATCAGAGTTGCGCAGTGAAAGAGTGATGGGTCCTAACCCACAAGTTTTAGAACCCTTTGATAACTTGAACCCTAAGAGCATTCGAGATGACGACATCTCAATTCCTCTAAGGGGGAGAGGATGTAATATCCCTGTGCTCCCCATAGGAACTCCCCCCACTTTAGATTTTTTAAATTTTTTGGAATTTTTTTTTACTCTCCCCCTGCCGTGTGCATGGCGAGGGGAGTGAGAGAGAGAGTGAGTGGTGAGAGAAGGGGGGGCATGCAGCCCCCTAGATGGAGGGCGTCGTCTCTCCCCCCAAAACCACCTCCTCTATAAAGCCCCCCATGCGGGCTCGGGAGAAGCTTCCCCCCTCTACCTAGGCATAGGCGCCCCTCTCCAGCTCGACAGCAAGTCCTTCTCCCCCCTCTCATTCTTTCGTTAGGACCCTCGGGCTGCGCGGCGGTAGCAGCACCCCCTGGGCTCCATCTGGAGAATAGACACAGCAGCCCCCTCCATCAACGCCAAGCCGCAACCCCTCCTCCCTAGCCTACGTTGTCACGATTTCCTCCTTGTCATCCTCAATAGGCACGTTTCCCCCCTCGCCGTGGTCAGAGAAACCCCCCCCTGTGTGCTCAGCAATAAGAGGAAGAAGGAGGGAGAGAGGGAAGGAGAGGAAGAGGAGAGAGAGAGAGAAAAAGAGAAGGAGAGGGAGAGAAAGAAGGAGAAGAAGGAGAGAAAAAGAATAAGAAGAGGGAGAAGAAGAGGAAGAGGGAGAGAGAGCAAGAAGAAGAAGAAGAAGAAGAAGAAGAAGAAGAAGAAGAAGAAGAAGAAGAGGGAGAGAGAGGAGGAGGAGAAGAAGGAGAATCAGAGGGAGAAGAAGCAGAAGAAGCAGAAGAAGAAGAAGAAGAGGGAGAAAGAGAAGTAGAAGAAGAGGGTGAAGAAGAGGAAGAGGGAGAGAGAGGAAGAAGGAGAAGAAGAGGGTGAGAGAGGAGAAGAAGAAGAAGGAGAAGAAGAGGGAGAGAGAGAAGAAGAAGGAGAAGAAGAGGGAGAGAGAGGAGAAGAAGAAGCATGAGAAGAGGGAGAGAGAGAAGGAGAGGAAGAGGAAGAGAGAAGAAGAAGAAGAAGAAGAAGAAGAAGAAGAAGAAGAAGAAGAAGAAGAAGAAGAAGAAGAAGAGGAGGAGGAAGGGAGAGAAAGAAGGAGAAGAAGGAGAAGAAGAAGAAGGAGAAGAAGAGGGAGAGAGAGGAGAAGAAGAAGAAGGAGAAGAAGAGGAAGGGAGAGAAAGAAGGAGAAGAAGAAGAAGGAGAAGAGGGAGAAGAAGAAGGAGAAGAAGAGGGAGAGAAAGGAGAAGAAGAAGAAGAAGAGGAAGGGAGAGAAAGAAGAAGAAGAAGAAAGAAAGAAAGAAAGAAAGTTATATTAACATCTTCTAAAGACCAAAACTGGCCTATGAGACAAACTGTGATACAACTGATGAGGTCGAGCTTGTTGAGATATCGAGCTCCACTCGTGATACGCCAGGGTGACCGTTGTATATTTATGTCACCGACTTGTCAGTTGCAGACGCGGTTGGTACACCGCCCATGAATAATAGCTACATGATAGCTATCCTTATCTACTCTAGTTCGTGGCTCAGTTAGTATGCCACCTTAGTTAGTTGAGTTTGGTTTGAGACCCATATATAGGGTTCTTCTATTTCTTTGTACTTGAGTTCTTTTGGCTTACACAACTAAGAAGAGGAAAACTGTTTTCAGCCTCCACCCTTGTGTGTCTTCCCCCATTGTGCAAGCAAGAAAGCTTCAAGCGAGACTCCTTCCTTCTCTCCCACAATCTTGACATGGTATCAGAGCCTTGTTCATGGTAAGGAGCTCAAGAAAGCAAGCCAAGCTCGCGGTGGTCTGGTAAGAGGAGCAGTGTTGCTTTCATTTCCTGTTTTGGGAGCAGATCTCTGCAGGTAGCACAGCCGGAAATTGCAGGAGTGCATTGTCTCAGGTTGAGACGCCCTTCGCGGTGAAGCAAGAGGGCAGTATATGCTGCAGGGAGGGCTTTAGCCCTGGGCGACCTTGTTTTTTTGATTTGAGGCCATTTCGGGGCCTGTTTTGCAGACGGAAGTTTTCTGCACGCACTCAAGAAAAGGCTCAGTTTTATGCTGTGCGACCACTGTTCTACAGGTCGGTGAAAAGTTACTGTAGAAATTGCATCGTATGCTTGTGCGCGGAGACTTTGGGAGTTTCAGAATCATCCTTGGTTCCTGTTTATGCAAAATCGTCACTAGGAAGTGACTGTGTGGTCAAATACCACTTTCGCCAGTTTTGCAGATTTGCCCTTGTGAGGGTGAAGCTGTGTTTTTTGCAGTGACAGAATTTCTTGCAGTATTCTGTAATGGCGTCTGATTCTCTTTCACAGATTGTCACTGAAAAGCTTGACAAGAACAACTTCCAGGCATGGAAGTTTAGAATGACGAATTTCCTTATGGGAAAAGGATATTGGGAATTTGTTGCAGGAAATGAAGAAGAACCAGTTCTTCCTGATGTTCCCAATCAACAACAAATGCAGGCATTTAAAACATGGCATGAGAGAGCCAGGAAAG
Source organism: Lygodium microphyllum (assembly GCF_053477565.2). Classification (NCBI taxonomy): domain Eukaryota; kingdom Viridiplantae; phylum Streptophyta; class Polypodiopsida; order Schizaeales; family Lygodiaceae; genus Lygodium; species Lygodium microphyllum. The sequence goes on from NC_141141.1 coordinate 33,585,882, forward strand.
TTATGTATTGGCTGTCTATCAGTATTTCAGACTCTATGATTGTGCATATTCAGGATGCAAGTACGCCAAAGGAGGCATGGGATACTTTGTCAAAAATGTATAGCACAAATACGCAAGCCAGGAAAATGCAGCTCAAGCAAGAGTTGCATAATGTGCAAAGAGAAAGTATGAGCATCAACGACTACCACATGAAGGTGAAGAAGATTGCAGATGCACTTGCTTCCATTGGGTCGCCAGTGGAAGATGATGATTTAGTTTCCGTAACCTTGAATGGTCTAGGAAAGGATTATGCACAGTTTCGGACATCCATTTCAGTTCGTGAAAGATTTCCTGATTTTGAGGAGTTGATTGCTCTTCTAATTTCTGAGGAACAGAGAAATGGTGGTGCATCTTCTTCAGGAGGAACTTCAAAAGAAGCTGTCTTCTACTCAAATGCTGGAAGAGGTAGAGGCAGAGGTAGAGGAGGCCGATTTGGAGGCCGTGGCAGAAATCAGAATATGCAGCAAACTCAAGAAAACCAGTCCTATGGAGGAGGACGTGGTAACTCTAGAGGCAGGGGGAGCCAAAGAGGTCGTGGTGGATGGCAAAGAGGCCAAAATGCAAACAGTAATGTTGAATGCTACTACTGTGGTAAAATGGGTCATATGGCTAAAGACTGCTATAAAAAGCAGAATGACATCATGAATGGAAAACTGCAACAAGGGAATTATGCATCTTCTAGTAGACAGGGTGATGACAGAAATGAGCATTTGTTCATGGTGCAGCATATGAACAATTCTATGACAAGTGCAGAAGAAAGCAATGATGTATGGTATGTTGACTCAGGTGCATCAAACCACATGACAGGTCATGCAGAATGGATGGAGGATGCAAGGAAAATGGAAAAACCAGGATTTGTGGAGACTGGTGATGATACTGCACATCCTATTGTGCAGATTGGAAAAATTCCCTTGTCTATGCAGGGTGGGAAAAAGAAATACCTGTCCGATGTATTTCATGTCCCGAATATCACCAAGAATCTGGTTTCAGTTGGTCAAATGGTTGAACAGGGCTTGCAGGTCAGATTTAATCCTCATGGATGCTTTGTTGAGGATATGAAAAATAAAGGTCGCTTGATAGCAAAAGGAAAGAAGAAGGGCAGAATGTTTACATTGGATGCAGACATGTCTGAATTGAGTGCAGCAATGTTTGCACATGGGACCGGTGTAGTTGCAGATATTGATATCTGGCATAAACGCATTGGTCATGTTAATGTACAGCGACTTAAATCAATGCACGCCCAAAATATTGTTGCAGGATTGCCCAAATTCAAGGTTGCAGAAATGCATAAGGTATGTGAAGCCTGTCAGTTTGGAAAACAGGCAAGGAAACCATTTCCTAGACATGTTCAAGAGAGTGAGAAGCCATTGGAATTAATTCACTCTGATGTGTGGACAACTAAAGCTGCATCTCTTGGAGGCTGTCATTATTTTGTCAGTTTTATTGATGACTACAGCAGAAAAGTTTGGGTGTATTTTATGAAAAAGAAAAGTGAAGTTTTTGGGCATTTCAAAACTCTTAAAGCTATGGTTGAAAAAGAAACAGGCTTGCAGATAAAATGCCTAAGGTCAGATGGAGGGGGAGAGTACCTCTCAAATGAGTTTGCAAAGTTCTTGCAGGAGCATGGCATAAAGCAGCAATATTCATGCAGTTATACCCCACAACAAAATGGAATTGCAGAAAGGAAAAACAGGCATATTGGAGAGGTATCTCGTGCCATGCTCAATGAAAAAGACTTGCCAGATTTTTATTGGGCTGAAGCAGTTGCTACAGCAGTCTACATAATGAACAGGACTCCCACTGCAGCAATACATGGAATGACTCCAGAGGAGAGGTATACTGGTAGGAAACCAGATATTTCTCATTTGAAAATTTTTTGTTGCATTGCCTATGTACATGTGCCAGATGAGCTGAGATCCAAGTTGGATCCAAAAGCTGAGAAGTGCATCTTTATTGGTTACTCTCTGCAGCAAAAAGGGTATAGATGCTATAACCCTTCTACTCGTAAGTTTACAGTGAGCAGAGATGTTGTTTTTGATGAGATGAGTAGCTGGTATAAACCAGTAAATGTGATTGATGATGAAGATGCACAAAATGGTAATGCTACACAGAATTCACAGCAGCAGTCACAAAATATTAGTGGACCTGGAGCGTCCTCTAGCAGTGGTTCACATTCTTCGCCATGGACAGGCAGATTGAGATCAGGAGAATCTTCTCAAAGCAATGCAGATAGTGGTATGCAGGTATCATGAAAAGGAAAAGAGAAGGTTGATCAGCCCATGTTTGATGTGAATGCAGGTCACTCTTATGTGGATGGTGAATCCAGTGGCTCAGAACAGAGCATTGATGATGAGTTGGGTATTCCTTCTATTGTTACACCTGGAGTAAGGAAGACCAGGGATGTTTTGAGAGCACCTGGGAGTGAACCTACTTTGCGCAGGTCTACAAGAGCTAGGTATCCTGTGGATAGGCTGAAATATGATGGATTTACAGCCATTCACTATGCATATATGGTCAAAGTGATACAGGAACCAGAACCCACATCTTTTGAGCAAGCCATGGGAAAAGAAAAATGGGAGAAAGCCATGGATGAAGAAATGGATGCCTTGGAAGCAAATGCTACATGGGAGTTAGTACCTTTGCCTAAAGGTAAGAATGCAATTGGCTGTAAGTGGGTTTATAAGGTGAAGCACAATGCTGATGGTTCTGTGGACAAATACAAGGCAAGATTAGTAGTCAAGGGGTATGCACAAACATATGGCATTGACTATGAAGAAACATTTAGTCCGGTTGCAAGGATGGCAACCGTAAGAGCAGTCATTGCTATGGCTGCATCAAAGGGATGGTCTCTACATCAGATGGATGTAAAGAATGCCTTCTTGCATGGTGATTTGCAAGAAGAGGTCTATATGGAGCAGCCACCAGGTTATGTGCATGCTGTTCATCCTGAGTTTGTTTGCAGGTTGAAGAAAGCCTTGTATGGCTTGAAGCAAGCACCTAGAGCATGGTCTGACAAGATAGGACAGTATCTTGTCACTATTGGCTTTCAGATTTCCAAGGCAGATTTCTCACTTTATGTGAGAAAAACAGAGAAAGGTATTATGCTGCTTGTCATTTATGTTGATGATTTGATTATGACAGGTGACAGTGATGAAGATATCCTTCATGTGAAAATGCTATTGAAGCAGAAGTTTGAGATGAAGGATTTGGGAGAGCTGCGTTATTTCTTGGGCATTGAGGTGATTAGATCACCAAGTGGGATACAGCTCTTGCAGAGGCAGTATGGATTGGACATGCTGTCCAAATATGGGATGACAGGCTGTAAGCCTATTTCAGTTCCTTTGGAGCAAAATGTGAAGCTGAGCACAGATGCAGGTGAGCTTCTAGAAGACCCTACTATGTATAGACGCATAGTAGGAAGTTTGATTTATATGACTATTACCATGCCAGATTTGAGCTATGCTGTTGGATTGGTAAGTCAGTTTATGCAGGCTCCAAGGAAACCACATTTGGATGCGGCTAGACGCGTACTTAGGTATGTGAAGTCCACATTGCAGTATGGACTATTTTATGAGACTGGGGTTCAGATACAGTTGCATGGATACACTGATGCTGATTGGGCTGGTAGTATTTCTGATAGACGATCTACCAGTGGATATGTATTCTCTTTTGGGAGTGCTGCAGTCACTTGGAGCAGCAAGAAACAGCCTACAGTTGCCTTGTCGAGCACAGAGGCTGAGTACAGGGGTGCAGCAATGGCTGCATGTGAGGTAGCTTGGTTGCATAAGCTACTTTATGATATGCATCAGTCTACAGATGGGCCAGTTGTCATTTATTGTGACAACATGAGTAGTATACACTTGGCAAATAACCCAGTCTATCATGCTAGAACAAAGCACATTGAGGTGTATTATCACTATGTGTGAGAGAGGGTTTTACTAGGTCTTATTGATCTAGTTTATGTCAGCACAGAGGATCAGGTAGCTGACATATTCACGAAGGCATTGGGCGCAGAGAAGCTGCGCAAGTTCAGAGACCTGCTTGGTGTGCAGGAATTGGGATTGAGCTCGAGGGGGAGTGTTGAGATATCGAGCTCCACTCGTGATACGCCAGGGTGACCGTTGTATATTTATGTCACCGACTTGTCAGTTGCAGACGCGGTTGGTACACCGCCCATGAATAATAGCTACATGATAGCTATCCTTATCTACTCTAGTTCATGGCTCAGTTAGTATGCCACCTTAGTTAGTTGAGTTTGGTTTGAGACCCATATATAGGGTTCTTCTATTTCTTTGTACTTGAGTTCTTTTGGCTTACACAACTAAGAAGAGGAAAACTATTTTCAGCCTCCACCCTTGTGTGTCTTCCCCCATTGTGCAAGCAAGAAAGCTTCAAGCGAGACTCCTTCCTTCTCTCCCACAATCTTGACAGAGCTATCCAAAATAAAAGTGCTGAATGAAAAGCTAAAAACTGGAAACTGAAAATACGATGCTGTGAGTGTGATAAGTGTCGTATATGTGTATGTGCGTATGTAGCTCTGGTACTCTAGATAATGGCTACAAAAGGGGAACAAATGTCGGCTGTGATAGGGGAACAACTGTCGGCTGTGATAAAATGGTGCGATGTGTATATGTAACAGATGCAGGGAGATATACTATCCTGGGATGTAGTAGCAGTCGTCGAAGTCGCTAATAGCAGGTGATCCCTCCTGGATGCAGGATGTGGTACATCGGCGGTGGAGAAAGAGCAAACTGGAGATCTGAGATCCAATGTGTCGAGTGTCGTTGGATCTCAGTCTGCTGTCGATGTAGATCAAGAATCCTCTGGATCTCCTGTCGGTGTGGCTGTGGGGTTCGAAACCCCCGGATCCTCGTGTGGCGTCGAGTACGCTGGTCCTCAACCTACTATAGTGTGAGCCCGGAGGTCTGGCTGGAGGCTGGTATAGTAGCTCTCACTCTGTCTATCTGAAAGAACTGTGTAATACTCGTCTGGTTGGGCCCCTCTCTGACTGGGACCCGCTGTGTGCTCTGCTCTCTGATGTGCCATGCCTCTCCTAGAAAATGGCCAAATGATCTCTGATCCATATCAGTCATACATCCCTGAAGTGAGCTACTCAATGTGTATCTAGATCTCAACTCTGAGTATGTCGGGCATCTGAGAACAAAATGCTCCTCACTCTCCACCTCTGATCTGCAAAGGGGGCATATCCTCTCCTCCCGTGGGATGCCACTGGCTCTGCCACTCTCAATCATAAGCTGATGTGATGATACCCTGAGCTGTCCAATAAGAACTCTCAATCGATGTGACATATAGATCTGCATATATCTCGGAATCTCTATGAATCCCTGCTCTGATATGCTCAAGAACTGTGTATAATAATGTGCCATCTTTGATGGCAGTGGGGCTGTGCAGGGCTGACCCATGTCCTCTGTATATAAATATGCCATATCTCTTGTCTGATGACTCTGTTCCTCTCAGAGAGAGAGAGGGTGTAAGTGGGAGCCTGAGTATCATATAGAAGAGGTGGGAGTCTATCAATGTCCAGCCCATGTTTGTCAAACCAAGCTCTAGTCTGTGCATACCATGATGTGGTATCCCCTGCTCGAGCCATCTCCTGAGATGCCATATATGCTCTATATGAAATGCGATCTCTGTCCATATCTTGAAACCTGTGTAGGAAGCAAATTGTCTGAAATAATGCCTCGACTAGCATGGGCGGTGTGGCAAGCTCTGCTCGCACAATGTCATGTGGGACTGAGGCCTTGCTGCGAATCAATCTAGATATCATGATCACTTGAGGTCTCTCCATCAATGTCCATACATAATTGGCAAGGCCTGGCCCCCATATAGCTGCTCCATACATCAGTGCTGGAGTGACTAGAGTATCAAAGAGCCACCCCTTGGTGCGGGGCTCCTGGAAATGTGCCTGATAACACTGTCGCTCCATAAGAGCCAATGCTGAGTATCCTCTAGTGAGGCGGTCATGAGCTGCCTGTGTCATCGAGAAAGTCCCTGAAGCTGCTGTAAAGGTGACTCCCAAATATACATATGATCCAGTGACCTCAATACTCCCTCCTGCTACCATGAAAATACTCTGTCTGCGTATCTGAGTTGATGTATGGAATATAAGAACCTTGGTTTTACCAAGGTTCACTGTCATGCCTCTCTGTATGCAAAAATCATCCAATGCTAATAAATGCTGCTATAATCCCTGAGCTGAGTCTGAGACCAACACAATGTCATCTGCATATAGTAAGATATGAACTGTGGCTCCACTGAGATCTATACCTCCACCGGCTCGCTGTTGAATAAACTCTGCTATCTCATCAATGTATAGCCCAAATAGAGTCGGTGAGAGTGGGCATCCTTGTTTCACACCAATGGTGCTCACAAGGGGATCTGATATACCTCTCGGACATCTGACTCTGCCAGTAACCCGCTCATATAGTGCATAAATACCCCGCATCATGTCATCATATACCCCCAGATCAAGTAGTCGTCTGAAAAGCCTCTCTCTCGGAACCATGTCAAAGGCTTTGCGAAAATCCACAAAGCAACAGTACAATCTATGTTTCTTCACTCGTGTCTGGTCGATCAGACAACGGAGAGTGAAGATGTGGTCTATGGTAGAAAATGCCTGCCGTCTGAACCCTGCCTGTCCGGGTGTGCGCATGCACTCTCTCTCTGCTAGCGTGCTAAGCTCCTCCTCCATCACCGTGCCATAAAGTTTGGACAAAACTGGCCCAATCATGATGGTCCTATATGTGTTAGGATCCATAGGATCCCCTGACCTGTGGATAGGTACAATGGTGTGCTCTGTCCACGAGTTAGGGAACCCCTCCGACAATGCACGGTTGAAGAGGTGAGCAATGAGTGGAGCCAATGTGTCTCTGCCATATATAATATGCTCTGCCTGAAGATCAAACTGGTCTAGAGCGCAGCCATATTGTAACCGTGAGATAGCATGTTTCACCATACTAGTGGTGAAAAAGGATGAAATACCCGGTCTCGGTGTACATGGTGTGGGTATCATCGGCTGTGCGGGTACATGATATAAACTCTGTGCATATCCATGCCATACTGCAAGGTCATGTATCAGTGTGGGTGAGCGTGGTTCTCTGATCTGCCTCCATGCCTCTGCACAATCTCTGCTCATAAGAAGGTGGTATATATCCCAATATCTCTCCTCCTCCCATTCCCGCTTTTTACGGCGGGTCAAGTGGTGCATACATCTCTACGCCTGTCTGTGTGTGATCTCTCCTCTGGCCTCCAAATCGCGTAGCTGTCGACGTAGATCTCTGCACTCATCATCATACCACCTATTCTGTGGCATGGTACCGGTCCGAGGGGGTGCGTGTATGTGTGATGTGGAAAACTGAGTGTAGCAGAATCATGCAGAATGCGTGTGATATCAGTGGTCATTGTATCAAGGGGTGCGTATGGATCAAGTGACGTGATGTGCTCCTCCAAATGCTGTGAGTAAATATGTGAGAGCTTATGAGTGAAGTGTATGGTAGTATGCATGTGGGGTATGATATCTGCAGGTGGTGATGGTAATGAGGTGAGGAGTGAGAAACTGAGAAAGGTGTGATCGGCACCAAGTGGAAGTCTCCCAAGGCCGAAGGACTCGATAGTATGCATCCTATCGATCAGTCCGAGCAGATAATCTACAGTACTCTCGCCCCCCCCATATGGGAAGCATGTAAGACCTCCTGAATATGGCCATCGTGCCATCCCGTTATAAATAACGAGATGATGTCTACTACCAAGCTCAAGTAAATGCCCTCCATACCCTGTGGCGTCTGGCCCAGTATCTGCTGACTCCCTACTGATCCCCAACTCCTCAGGGTCTAATGCTCTCATGATCTCTGGCTGCTCCATATCAAAACTCTCACACTGTCGGCTCTGTGTGCACCCATTGAAGTCCCCCATAAGGAAGACCTCACCCAAACTAGAATACAGAGTAATGTCCTTTGAGAGCTGTGAATAAGGGGAGGGGGAATCTCTAGCCTGAATATCACCTTGCGTAGTAGCATACCTGGACCCTCGTGGTGAAAAGTAGCATACTGCCATATAGATCCATCTCTCATTTGATATCTGCACTCTGATCCATATGTAACTAGCCTCCTCATCTCGTCTCACTAACTGGATATGTCTCTGTATCCCCTGATGGAATAGAACTGCCACCCCTCCTGAGCCCCTAGATGTGCTCTGCCTAGTAGTAGCCCAGTATGCAGATACCCACTCAATCCTGTAATGCGTGGAAGCCCTCTCTCTGGGCTCTCATGTGTCTCTGTGAGGCATATAACATCATGGTCGGGTAAAATCTCCTCAAGTCTGTCCGGTCGTGACCATAGGGAGCCGTTGCAGTTCCAAACTGCCACACGTATCGGGGTTTTCTGTACAGTCCTCTGCCCTGTCTCATAGGCCGCGCCCCCCTATTTGGTGGAGAAGAAGGAGAAGAAGAAGAGAAGGAGGAGAAGAAGAAGAGGAAGAGGGAGAGAGAGGAGAAGAAGAAGAAGGAGAAGAGGGAGAGAGAGAAGGAGAGGAAGAGGAAGAGAGAAGAGAAGAAGAAGAAGAAGAAGAAGAAGAAGAAGAAGAGGAAGGGAGAGAAAGAAGGAAAACAAATTGTGGAGAGGGTGAAAGAAGAAGAAAAGTTATGCATGTTGAAGTCACATTGTTGGCCTTAGATTCCTTATGAACCCGTGTACCACTTCCTTCTGCCAGGGTCGATTTACCTCAAGGGTTGCAAGACCAAGAATGCACAAGGATGGCACCCAAGAGACGAGTTACAAGGAGTGTTGAGATGACAAGCTCAACACATGGGGACATTGATGATGGACCGCCTGGTTAGATGGGTCCACACATCTACACTTAGCACGTCGGTGGTCATTATGACTCTCACATGGCCATTGACTCATTACTTATTATATTCAAGTTGTTACACCTATTTACAGCTTGCATAGTTATAGCGCCAGCCAACTAGTGTAGTCGATTATGCATTGTTTGACTTAGTAGGCCACTTTCCTTTATGTTGTATCTTATCTATACTTTGTGTACATTGTAAAGAGTGTGGAAAATGAAGAAGAAACCAGCAAGAAAACGTTTTGGCCTCTATCTCTCTTCTTGTCTATTAAGTGAGCTTCTCCTTGTGCATTCTGTGTGTGTTCGGTGCAACATCTTGAGCAAGTCCCCCCACCACGCGATTCTTGACATGGTATCAGAGCCGCGCCACTGAGAGAGGCTAATTTTGAAGGCTGAAGTGAAGGAGAAGAAGCAAGGTTCAAGCAAGCAAGCCACGGGTAAGAAGCTCTCCCCTCCTTCCACTTTTTCTCTTGGATAGTGCTTGAGGCCATTTCAGGCCCCGTTTTAGAGCCGCAAGGTTGCGGACAATAGTTTCAGGGTACACTGTGATTTCGGCTATTTTGACCGAAATTGGGTGCGCAGGTTACAGATTGCAAATCTATAATTCTTGAGGTGTTTGCAGGAAGCAAACATAAGGTTTATATGCAAACAGGTTGCAGATTGCATGTATTGTTGAGCAGACAGTGAAAAAAGGCTGTTTGATGTATTGCTATGTACTACAGGTCAAGGGTTGCAAAAGATTTGCTTGATGTTTGGTATTATTTTTGTGATAATGGCAGAGAATAGTGGAAGCCCCATCATTAAAAAGCTCGACAAGAACAACTACCCTTCATGGAAGTTTCATGTCACGAACTTCCTTATTAGAAAAGGCCTCTACGAGTTTGTTTTAGGTGAAGAAAAGGAGCCGGAGGTGAGTGATCCTCCAACTACAAAAGAGACAAAGGCACGAAAGGAATGGAATGCAAAAAACAAGAAGTTCATGTATTAGCTGTCTGCAGTAATTGTCAATAATATGCTGGGACATATTAGAAATGCAGAGAATTCATATGCAGCTTGGACCATACTTGAAGTTTTCCATAAATACAAAGGCACGAAAGATTCAACTCAAGCAAGAGTTGAATACATTGAAGAAAGGGAATATGTCTATTAAAGAGTATGCACTGAAGGTAAGGAGCATTACAGATGCATTGGCAACGATTGATGCAATGCTCGATGATGATGATTTAGTGTCGTCTACCTTGGGAGGACTTAACAATGAAAAGGCTTGGAAGTCTTTTGTAACTTCAGTATATGTTAGAAAGCTATTTCCAGATTTCGATGAGTTGGTCTCCCTTATGATCACTGAAAAGATCAACATGCAGAGTGAGACATCTGAAAGAAGTGTTGAACAGGTCCAAGCTTTCTACTCTAGTTTAGGAAGGGGACGTGGCAGGTTCTCTTCAAGAGGCCGTGGTACAGGACGTGGTAGTGACAACCAGCAAAATAGATTGAATCATCAATTTGGTGATATGTTGGTTTCAGGAGGTCGTGGCAACTTTAGAGACAAGGGGAGCTTTAGAGGAAGAGGTGAATGGCAAAACAGAGGTCCTAACAACTCTGGTATTGTGTGTCACTACTGTGGCAAAACATGTCATATTGCAGCCCAATGTTATGCTAAGAAATATGATATTTGCAATGGTAAGTTGTAGTAAGGAAACTATGCATCGTCTTCACAATAGAATGAAGAAAAAAATGAATGTCTCTTTGTTATGCAGCATATGCTGAATGCTGTTACAGGAAAGGGAACACATGATGATGTTTGGTATATTGATTCAGGTGCATCCAATCATATGACCAGCCATGCAGAATGGCTCGGAGAGATGGAGGATTTGCAAAATGCAGGTTATGTGCAGACGGGTGATGATTCATGCCACCCAATTTCACACATTGGAAAAGTTTCCTTGTCCTTTGATGATGGTAAGACAAAGAGTCTTTCATGTGTATTACATGTGTCATCTATTACAAAGAACTTGGTGTCAGTTGGTCAAATGGTAGAGCAAGGGCTACAAGTCAGATTTAATGCAAAGGGCTGCTTTGTAGAAGACTTCAATGACAAGTACAGGTTGGTAGCAAAGGGAAGTAGAGTTGGATGTATGTTTACTCTTGATGCTGGAATTCCTACTATGAATGTTGCTATGTATGCTAAAGGAAAAGGTGTTATTGCAGGTATTGAAATTTGGCACAAACGCATTGGACATGCAAATGTACAAAGGCTGAAATTAATGCAGTCCAAAGGGTTGGTTACAGGTTTGCCTACATTTAGAGTTGCAGAATTTCATAAGGTATGCGAAGCATGTCAGTTTGGTAAGCAGGCAAGACAACCCTTTGGGGGCCTACACAAAATGTATCTCTTGGAGGCAGTTCATACTTTGTCACATTCATTGATGATTGTTCTAGAAAGCTATGGGTATATTTTATGAAGGAAAAGAGTGAAGCATTTAAGCACTTTAGAACTTTCAAGGCTGCAATTGAAAGAGAAACAGGCTTGAAAGTAAAGTTCTTGAGGTCAGATGGAGGGGGAGAGTACCTCTCGAATGAGTTCAAGGATTTTCTGAGGTCTCATGGGATAAAGAGACAGTTCACATGCAGATATACCCCAACAAAATGGGATTACAGAAAGGAAAACAGGCATATTGCAGAAGTTGCACGCGCCTTGATGGCTGAAAAGAATATGCCTAAGCATTTTTGGTCTGAGGCTGTTCATACTGCTGTTTATATTATGAATAGAACTCCCACAGCTACAATTCATGGGATGACTCCTGAAGAATGCTTTACTGGCAAGAAGCCTGATGTATCGCACTTGAAGGTATTTGGCTGTGTTGCATACATTCATGTGCTAGATGAGCTAAGGAAGAAGCTTGATCCAAAGGAAAAAAAATGTGTTTTTATTGGATACTCTTTAGAGCAAAAAGGGTATCGCTGCTATAACCCTGTCACATGTAAGTTCAGAGTGAGCAGGGATGTCATGTTTGATGAAATGAGCAGTTGGTATGCATCTAGTGGTGATGCATTGGATGACGATGATGCTCATGACACTCATGTGCAGGTGAAAAAGCAAGAATCATGGACTCTTAGTGGACTAGAGACATCATCTGGTGGTCCTTGGTCTCGAAGACTAAGGAGTACCTTTATATCTTCAAAATATCTTAACGAGCACTATGACAAACTCCTATATGAATGCATGCAACTCATATTTGACGAGGAAGCCAATGAACTACGCTTAACTGTGACATTCAATAAGTGCTTTGCCAACCAAGTCTCTTAGAGATAGAGCAACTAAAGTGACAATCAGAGGATCAAAGTCAATTTGAAAAACAATGGTTTCAAAACCGCGCTACAACGGCCGAGCTTGGAGCCTAAATTATGACACTCTCAAAGGAGCAACTGGCCGAATGGCAAACTCAAAGAGACTTGATCTATGTGGTATCAACTTCCTTTTGAGTATTGACTACCATTTGGGGTATGGACTTAGTTGGAACTAGCCAAGAGAACTCTCTAATTGGAAAACTTTTCACTGAGAAGGAGTTGCATGTTGCCAGTAAACTTAGACAAGGCACCATGCTACTCAATGTTGCAAAATATCTGTTGTTACTAAGTAGGCTGCCACAATTACTAGATATATATGCCCCGCTCAAATACAATCATGAGTTCTACAAGTGGTTTTTATCCTCATAAAGTAACATGGATTCATACATGTGTATATAAATAAACTTGTAGATATGCGGTCCATCATCAATGACCGCACGTGTTGAGCTTACCATCTCAACACTCCCCCTCAAGCTCAATATTAGCCAATCCATTTCGAGTAAACATTCGTGGACACCTAGGCTCATTACCCTGAATCTTATAGAAGTTGGCTTTCCACCTAGTAGGAATTTCACCTTAGTAATTTGCCTAGTACAAGTGACCTCACGACCATTTGCTAATTCCACAAGTAAAGTAGGTGCATCTATTGTGGCTATCCCTAATCTTTTTGCATAGATTGGTGAAATGAAGGAATGTGTACTGCCACAGTCAATCAAGGTTTTGAAGCTTTTACCTTGATATTCTGATGGAGTTTGAATCACCAAGAATTAGCGATTTGGACCCTTCTTGTGAAGAGTGGCGTGAACTGTTGCCCTCTCAATGTTAGCATCCATGGATGGATCTTCTTCATTGTCTAGCTCCTTGTTAGAAACACTGGAGGTTCTCCCTCTGGCCATAACGGTGGTTCCTTGGCCATGAGCAGCTCTATTTTGACCTTGGAATTGCCCATGGCAATGCCCTCTGCCAAGCTTGGGACACTCCCTCTTGAAGTTTCCAAGCTCGTTGCAATGAAAGCAAAGTGGGTTGCGATCATTACTTTGTGTTGGAACAAAGTTGTTGACAGCATTGGCCCTAGCTTTCTTTCTTTGGCCGTGATTCTGACCCTACACTCTCTTAGTCTGAGCCATAGACATACCCTTATTCTGATCTTTGTAAGGCCAAATCTTGTTGTACCTAGGTTTGGTCTGCACCTCCTATATTATTGGAGCAGCTCGAATGAGTGCGTGTTATAGGTCTGTTGGGCGCATTGATTCCAATCAAGTGTTTATGGGTGGATTCAACCCAACACAAAATTTTGACACCTGTTGTGTCATATCCATAGGGGGTGCATACTTTAGGGCGAGCATGGCTTGGTTAGCAGGTGTAGTTCCTGCTACCTCAAAATAGTCCTCCATGGACTCAATCTAATTCTCAGTGTCGACTTGAACAGTCCTTCCCTTGCCATCAAACTCGGGTGGCTTAATTTGTTTGAGAAGGAATTTCTTCTCTTGAGCCACAGCTGGACTTCGTGCAGGAGTCAGATTGGGAACTTGCGCTTGGGGTTGCATATGAACATAAGATTCTTTACGTTAACATCTTATCATACGTTCTTATATTACCTTAATATGACTAGCACAGCTTTTTAGCTAGGTGATTTAATCACTTAACACCTTAGCTAACATTTACGATCAAGATAGACAATTGTAAAAAGTCTTATTTATTCATGAAGGCATATCCCTTTGAGTACATTTATTTTGGATAAGTAGGACAGGCTGATTGATACATTAATTTGGGAAAAATAGAATTGTGTTACAATCAGCTACAAGGATGGAATAATAATATGGAGTGGGATCATGGATTTTTAGGAAACTTTAAGTCATAGGAAGCTTTGGGTATCCCTTTCTTTGATACATGTTCTTCTCATAGTGCCCTAACACTTTGATTCTGTCAGCAGAGATTACCCGGGTCACTTCTTCATAGACATACTTATTCTTCTTGACTTACCGACCGCTAACATGCTCCATGCTTCGTGACCTGGAACACCAAGAACATGAACTGGAACACCAAGAACTTGCTCCATGCTTCGTGACTCTGCAACCCAGCATCCATAAGTGAGTAAATAAATGTTTTCAATAGAAAACACTGCTCTATTCTACTCAGCTTCCCCTGTTTATCCCTTTATTTCCTTTATTTTCCTCCATTAAGTTCCCTTGTAATATTTAGATCTCGTTGACTTGCTTTGATACCAAATGTAACGTGTTCGCTCGTCCACCTGTGGGACACATCTTAGCAGCCCATTGAGAAGAGAGTCTAGAAAGCACCACCTGGCACTCGCAAGGAATGTCATAGGGTTTGCAATCTAGGTCTTCCCGAGTCTGCCCCAAGCAGAAGTATCCGGTCGTTTCCACTTAGGATTGACTTGAAGTCAGGGTTTCTTTCCTATCAGCAAAGTCTCTAGGAAGTAGCTAGCGTCGAGCTCTAGATGACCCACTTTGAGTAGGAACAACAGAGTCGAAGCGGATTTATGCTGCACTTGGTTCATAGAGAGTGGGAAATGAGAGGGATGCAAAGCTCCACCTCTCTGCCCATAAGGCATAGTCCCATTACTCTCCCCTAAAACAGCATAAATTGGGGTTCTAACTCTACTGACTCTAGGGTCTTCACAGTATCATTTTCACATCTTTTGAGAAAAGTTTCCAGCTAACTGGGATCACCCTTCCGTAGGTCGGACCCAAATCACGTCCACCGCACTTTCCTTGGTTTGCTTAGTTATATAATTACCTACCACATTATGTTTGACATGCAAAAGCAGCTTCCTTAATTAATCAATTTAAACACAAGTTCCTTTACATAACTTAGGCACTGACACAAAAACAATGTCAAGCAAGTTCCTTTTTCAAATATTTTATCTTTATTTATCATAGTCCTAGAATACATCAAGTATCATGCCCGAAGGCTATCCCAGCAAATCAACAGGATTGCTGCTCCAAGTTCCGCCTGTAGACTAGTACACGGGCCTCGAGATCCGATCTCGAGTCACGTTGGCTTCTTGTGTGGGATCCGAAGGCAAGGAATTTACAGCTAGAGCCTCCCCTGGCACCCAAGCGTCCTCTCGCTCCAAGTAGTACCCACGGAGAGACCTCTCGCAGCAGGTTCGGTCCATATTCTCGGCGTGGCTAACAACCCCCTTGAATAGGGCCAGGTAGGTAGTCAGAGGTAACGAAACCTGCCTCTCCCTCC
This sequence comes from Lygodium microphyllum, assembly GCF_053477565.2. NCBI lineage: Eukaryota > Viridiplantae > Streptophyta > Polypodiopsida > Schizaeales > Lygodiaceae > Lygodium > Lygodium microphyllum. Next base: position 33,601,350 of record NC_141141.1, read on the forward strand.
AGGATTTTAGCCTAAGCATTAAGTGTTTTGCCTTGAATAAGTTCCTTGAGCAAAGAAGTTCAAACAGTGTACCTAAGAGTACAATCACGATCATTACAGTGGTCATTCGTACGAACAACTGCTAAGGTGTGATTCCTTCTTCCTGAATGCTCCCAGCATTTGATTCTGGATCGTTTACAACTTGGCAAGATTCCAAGGGCTTGGCAAGCTAGGTTGCTTGTTTCCACTTTTCTTTGGGTCAGGGTTTGTACCCTACCGACCCTAATTATCATTCCTTAGGTATCCTTGTAAAATAGATCATGGACACCCCGATGTCCTTGGTTGGTCAACTTACTGGTTATCCCCTAGATCCCTCAGAGTACATATGTACCTTTATCTTTGATCTTAATTGATCAAGAGTGTCTATCCCCTTGACCATGGTTGGTCAAGATGGTTCTGTTTAGAACAGTTCCTCCTCCATCTTAAGTATAATCTTCTTAAGCCCTCTTTTATAATATGCACATGCACTTAAGCTTTTACCTATCCCTCTTGAAGTCACCAAGGACTTTGACATGGGTCCCATGGATCTCAATCCCATTTGGTAAATTACAAACAACGTTGAATTTTCCCAACGACTTTAATGCATGCAACGTAATGCCATGCCTTCATTTCAATGCTTACAATTTTGATATAATCCATGCATTATTTTATGCCACACATGCGAAGGTACTTTCTATGCATGCAATCTTAACATTATTCTCTAGGTAATTATTTACACGATCTGTAACCTTCTTGAGTGATCTAACTTTATGTGATCATTCTATGAGTCTAGCTCCACTTTAATCTTTTCTGTAGATTATTACATGTACCTTAGAATCCTTCTTGCAATATGGAGATGCACTGTTTCTTTCAATGTCCTCTCAAATGCATCTTAAGCAAGAACTTGTGCAAGGGACAATGCACTTAATGCAAGAATTCATGCAAGATGTTTTTGGTAATTTATAGTGCAATTATCTAATCAATTTCACCTATTATGATGTCATCTTACAATGGACGTTATCTTGTTTGTTACATATATCACAACTGAGTTCATACCTAGGAAATTATCAAACACACAATTAATGTGATGCATGTGACTATGATTTTCACCATGATAATTATAACCTATGTTTTAATAATAGAACAACCTGGGTTTGGAGTGATGTCTTGATTCCAGTGGTATTGATGCATGATGAACCGTTCGCGGTTGCGGTGCTATCTTGATTCGAGCCACCATCCACACTTGTAGTTTCCGGACATCCTTGTGGAACTACGCTTCGGGGCCATACTCAAAGGCGCCTGTAGGAGAGATAGAATTCTCGCACTCTCCTATGCAAGATTCTCACTGCCTCTCCTTGAGTGGAGAGAAGATAATGAAGGAGATTGAGATGAAAAGCTCAACACATGTAGACATTAATGATGGACCGCCTGGTTAGATGGATCCACATGTCTACACTTAGCACATCGGTGGTCATTATGACTCTCACATGGCCACTGACTCATTACTTATTATATTCAGGTTGTTACACCTATTTACAGTTGGCATAGTTATAGCGCCAAGTCAACTAGTGCAGTCGGTTATGCATTGTTTGACTTAGTAGGCCACTTTCTTTATGTTGTATCTTATCTATACTTTGTGTACATTGTAAAGTGTGTGGAAGAAGAAGAAAAAACCAGCAAGAAAACGTTTTGGCCTCCATCTCTCTTCTTGTCTCTTGAGTGAGATTCTCCTTATGCATTCTGTGTGTGTTTGGTGCCGCAACTCAAGCAAGTCCCCCCACCACACAATTCTTGACATGGTATTAGATCTGCACCACTGAGAGAGGCTGATTTTGAAGGCTGAAGTAAAGGAGAAGAAGTAATGTTCGAGCAAGCAAGCCACGGGTAAGAAGCTCTCCCATCCTTCCACTCTCTCTCTTGGATAGTGCCTATGGAGGCACCGGAAGCAAGGTCGAGCAAAAATCTCAGATTGTTGTGAGATTTGGTGTGCAAGCAGATCACTGTATATTCTACAAATAAGCCCTTTAGGGCTTGCCCGCAGATATTTTGGGCATTTGAGGCCGTTTCAGGCCCCGTTTTAGAGCTGCAAGGTTGCGAACAACAGTTTCAAGGTACACTTTGATTTCGGCTGTATTGACTGAAAGTGGGTACACAGGTTACAGATTGCGAATTTGTAATTTTTGAGGTGTTTGCAAGAAGCAAACAAAAGGTTTATCTGTAAACAAGTTGCAGATTATGTGTACTATTGAGCAATCAGTGAAAAAAATTGCTTGGTGTATTATTGTGCACATGTTATGGAAGATTGCAGAAGACTAGCTTGCTGTGTTATATCCTTGTTTGTGATAATGGCAGAGAACAATGGAAATCCCATTATTGAGAAGCTTGACTAGAATAACTACCCTTCATGGAAGTTCCGTGTGACAAACTTTCTCATTGGAAAGGGCCTTTATGAGTTTGTCTCAGGTGAAGAAAAGGACCCAGAAGTTGAGTTAAAAGCATGGAAAGAGTGGAATGCAAAAGACAAAAAGGTGATGTACTGGCTATCTGTAGTAATTGATAATACTATGATGGGACATATCAGGAATGCAGAAACTTCACATGCAGCTTGGACAATTTTTGAGAGCATGTTTTCAGTAAATACAAAGGCACGAAAGATTCAACTCAAGCAAGAGTTGAATGCCTTAAAGAAAGGGAAAATGTCTGCCAATGAGTATGTGTTGAAGGTGAGGAGCATTGCAGATGCTTTAGCAGCGATTGATGCAATGCCGGATGATGATGATTTGGTTTCATCCACTCTGAGTGGCCTTAACAATGAGAAGGCATCGAAAAGGGAGATGTAGGTTTGGTCATCATAGTCATCTATGTAGATGACTTGATTATTACAGGTGATGGTAATAGTGGGATTGCTAAAGTCAAGGACTTTTTGAAGAAGAAGTTTGAGATGAAGGATCTAGGTGAGCTAAGATACTTCCTTGGCATTGAGGTGATCAGATGTGATGATGGTATATGGCTATCCCAAAGACAATATGGCTTGGATATGTTGTCCAAGTATGGTATGATAGCATGCAAACCACTTTCAGTTCCATTGGAGCAAAATGTAAAGTTGAGTGCTGATGTTGGGGATGAGATAGAAGACCCTACTATGTTCAGGAGGATAGTAGGGAGTTTGATCTACATGACCATTACAAGGCCAGACTTGAGCTACGCTGTTAGTCTTGTGACTCAGTTTATGCAAGTACCTAAAAAGCCACATTTGGATGCAGTCAGACGCATATTGAGATATATGAAGTCCACATTACATTATGGATTTTTCTATGAGGCAGGTACAGTTGTACATGTGTTTGGATACATAGATGCAGTTTGGGCTGGTAGTATGTCTGATAGAAGATCTACCAGCGGATACATGTTCTATCTTGGTATTGCAGTAGTTACTTGGAGCAGCAAAAAGCAATCTATAACTGCTTTGTCGAGTATAGAGGCTGATTATAGAGGTGCTGATGTTGCAGCATGTGAGGTAGTATGGCTACAAAAGTTATTGGCTAATTTAGATGTGCAGGTGGAAGGTCCAGTTGTCATTTATTGTGACAACATGAGCAATATACAATTGGCTAGGAACCCTGTGTTCCATGCCAGGACAAAACATATTGAGGTACACTACCACTTTGTGAGAGAGAAGGTACTAGCAAGTGAGATTGACTTGGTGTATGTCAGCACACAGGATTAGATAGATAACATCTTCACGAAGGCATTGCATACAGAGAATTTCGAAAGTTTCGAAGCTTACTTGGAGTTACACAGATGCAATTGAGCTTGAGGGGGAGTGTTGAGATGACAAGCTCAACACATGTAGAAATTAATGATGGACCGCCTCGTTAGATGGGTCCATACGTCTACACTTAGCACATCAGTGGTCATTATGACTCTCACATGGCCACTGACTCATTACTTATTATATTCAGGTTGTTACACCTATTTACAGCTGGCATAGTTATAGCACCAGTCAACTAGTGTAGTTGGTTATGCATTGTTTGACTTAGTAGGCCACTTTCCTTTATGTTGTATCTTATCTATACTTTGTGTACATTGTAAAGTGTGTGGAAGAAGAAGAAAAAACCAATAAGAAAACGTTTTGGCCTCCATCTCTCTTCTTGTTTCTTGAATGAGCTTCTCCTTGTACATTCTGTGTGTGTTTCGCGCCGCAACTCAAGCAAGTGGATGAACTTTTTTGAAAAAATCAAAATTAAAGAAAAAGGTGGATGAACTTTTTTGAATTTTTAAATATTATTTTTATTTTTATCTATTTTTTATAAATTTTGATGAATTTTTAATGGATTTTAAATGAATTTTGAAGTATTTGAATTTTTTGCAATTTATTTGTGGAATTTTAGCTTTGAAAAATAACTCGAAAAGTGTCTATTTGGTCAAATGATTTTTTGGCTATTTTTTTGAAAATTTTTATAAACTTTTGGGAATTTTATTTTTTTAAATTTTTATGTGTTTTTAAGGGTGTTTTACTGTTTTTAAATGAAAAATGGGATACTCGACTCCATGTCAATAGTAGCTTGTGCTCGAACGGGCACACACGCACCACCGCATAGACAAGTCCAAACGCACGTCCTCGTGTAGGAACAATCGCGAATATGAACAGGAATCCACGAACGCCAAAACCGCGCATGCCAACACGAGATGGGCTCCCACGCAACGCCATGCAAACACATGCACACGCAAACAAGGGGGGAAGGAGGAGAGTTGGGGGGGGTGGGTTAATAGAGTGAAGGGGGGTAAGGGTAGTGGGGGGTGGGGGGTTAAGGTTAAGTGGGGGAAATTATTGGGTTTAGTGGGGTTTAGGTTAGGTGAAGGGGTGGGGGGCTAGAGTACATGGGGTGGGGGTTAGGTTAGTGGTGTCGAGGGTTAGGGACTAGTTAGGTTAGGGGATTAGGTTAGTTGGATGGAGGGGGGGAGGGGGAATGGGCAGCGAACGGGACGGGGGATGGGTAGTGGGTAGGGTATGGGGTAAGGGCGGGTTTGTAGGTCGCGGCACCAGGAGGCGGCGACGGCGGCAACCACGGAAAGGCGGTGGCCAGCGATGAGGAGGTGGGGGGGTGGCGACAAGAGGAGATAGGGAGAAGACGAAGGAGAAGGAGGGGGGAGGGAGGAGTAGATGGCGATGGAGGCGGGAAGAGAGAAAGAGAGGGAGAGAGAGAGAAGCAATGAAGGAGAGAGAAAGGGGAGAAGGGGAGGGAAAGGAAAACCATTGGGTGGGGGGGTGGAAATGGGGAGTGTGAAAAAAAATAAATAAATAAAAATGAAGATAAATAATTGAGAAGAAGAAGAAGAATAATAATAATAATAAAGGAAACACAAGGAAACCCCCCTCATCCCGTGCAGAAGCGCGGGGCGAAGTAAAAAAAATTTGTAGTGGCAGGACCAAACAGGGGTTGGGACGGCAATGGGGGGAGTTGTGGATGCCACCGCGATGGCGCAAGGCGTGGAAAAGTAAAAACATGCGCGTTCACGCCCGAAGCAAGGCGCGCGGGGACACCACAAAACAAAGAAAAAGGAATAACATGCAAATCGTGAATCGGAACAAAATTACAAAAAAAGGAAAAATGTGTCAGGCAACAAGGGGAAGATGAAGGAAAAGTGCAACAGGATGTCCAAGGTGAAATGAGGGCGTTCACATGGAAAAAAGATGAAAAATGAGCCCAAAAATGCATACGAAAATTAATATCGAAAAATCCATGAGCCAAAACGAAGTGAGAGAAGAAGGAAAAATGTGCAGAAGAATGTGCCCAATAATCGTATCACATTAGAACATAGTGGCAAGCAAGATAGGCCACGTGCACATAGAAAAAACCCAAAAATCGTACGTGAAAATGGATTCAAAAATTAATATAAAAAGATTCACACACTAGAACGAAGGACAATAAAAAGGAAAACTAGCCAGACAAGAGTTTTTCACATGATTGTCACGTTGGAATGTGTTTCTGGGGGGGTTAGGGGGTGTGCACATGAAAAAAATAAGAAAATGGAGTTTAAAAACACCAATAAAAATCAATAACAAAAAATCCAGAGGGCGAAACAGGGCGGAGGAAAAATGAGAATTATACAAGAAGGGTAGTCGGACAAGGTTATCTAGTCAAAATTGAATTTTGAGCAGATAGGGAAGGTTCACATGGAAGAAGAGCGAAAATACGCACGAAAAAGACACGAAAACCTGCAAAAATGAATAAGACAAACCGGGCATCGAAATGATAGGGCATAAAAAGGAAAAATTTCATGTGGTAGGTGGAGAATAGTAGTCTCACATCAGATCAGCATTCCGAAACAATAAAGGAGCGTTCACATGGAAAAATATCCAATTGATGGGAATTTAGTCAAAAATTAATAACGTCCAATGCGTTAGATGAAACAAGAGACTATAAAAAGGAAAAAGAGATAGTTTAAAGGGATAAACATGACTATAAGGTTGAATTGGGGTTATGGTGAACGTAGCGGTCGATCACACGGAAAACGACCAAAACACCGTTTAAAAAGAAATAACCATGCAAATGGCCTCTCGTAAAAGGTAGACGAGGGCCGGTGGGTGGGCAAGGGACCCATGAAGGTAAAGGGAAGATAGAGGATAGACACAGATTTCGTGAATCACAAATGCAAGATGTATGTTTGGCAGCGCGTAGGGACGCATCCCCACACTTAAAACCTTACTGGGTAGGGTTAAAGGACGCCGCATGAACACGAGACTTGTCACCCGATTGTCTTTTAAGGGCCCCACACTTAAAACATTTACTGTCACGTACAAACAGAAGGTGTAGGGTTAGAAAAACTTGGCCCGTTTTACCGAGAGTTGCAGGTGACGGTTGATGTCGCATCATGTGCCACAATCGGTTGCAAGAGGTACCCAGATGTCTTCATAGCATACATCCAGTGCGGCAAGGACCACCCAACAGCACCGAGGGACGTAGCTTTGCTAATAAAAGCATTGGAAATCCGATGATGAAGAAGAAGGTTGCACTCAGTTCACAATCACTCAAATGGAAAGGGAGGAACAGTCGCTTGCGCCCCATAACTTACATCACTCAAGGTAATATTTATGGATACCCAGATCTCACACCTGGTTTAGGAATCGACAAGGAGGATGGTGCAGAGGGAGTATGCCAAGGTGCACAATTGATGGTGCATTAGTGCGTCCAACCCTGTCTGGCATAGGTGTAAGCAGGAAGGCCAGGGAGCCTTGTTATGCAGTGTACAAAAGATGATGATGTGTCCTATGAGGATGGCAAAGACCCATCTCATCGGTGCATAGGGAAACGAGAACATATCTGACTCCAATTGTCATAACATCCCTCAATCCTCACCTCTCAATGATTGTTTTGATGACACACCGGTCATGCTCAGCCCCCCTTTGACTCACTCTATGTTGATATATGTAGGAGGGAAACATGTTCCTAAAACTCATTGATGTTAGCCTCACAGTCACTTGTGCAGATTTTTTGTATACTTTGTGTGCATTTGATGGTGCAATTGTGCATCCCGCCCTGTACCGACATACGGTGCAAGAAGGAAGGCCATGGAGCCTTATAGTGCAATGCACATGAACAGATCGTCCATTGTGTATTGAAAAGCCCAACCTGTGCTTGCAACACTCCATTCCACAATTGTACCTCTCATTTGAATTGAAGGGAAAGGACTGGTCACTCACCCCACCCTCTGTCTCATGCTCACTGATAGATACAGAGGGCAGATCATATTCACATCCCCATCCGGTTAGGAGAAAAGCTCGCATCACTCAAGGGGTTTTCGGGTGTTGAAGATGAGGCATACCCAGGGAGGCAGCCAACATGTCTGGTACTTCGATTGAGTTGTATGAAAGATTGTCTTTTAAAGAGGATCAGACGTACTGATGAAGTTGCAAGGACAGCGCACCAAGGGAGGTGGCTTAAAATTGTATCTGAAGAAGTTCTACTGGTGAGTCAGCTATCCTGAACCGTGGGGTTTTACCACCTTTTCCACAGCCAACTTTCCATCCAAGGGTGTTTACCACCTTTTCTTGGAACGAGGCCTGCTATGACAAGGAATTGCTTCCTTTTCTCCCATAGTAGTTTGTTTTTTTTTTTGGTTTTTTTTTCTTTCCTACTCCTGAGGGTGTTTCCACCTTTTCTCAATGAATAGGTCGGCATGATAGGGACCTAAGTCCTTTTCTCCCATGACTAAGATATCTTTATTTTTCTTCTATTTTTTTTCCTTTAATAAAGAGAATGGTAGAAATACCATGTGTCAGGACCATCCACATCACCACACTGGTGGATCAGATGAGAAGAGAACAGAGCAAGGTTGGGAGGTGGCTAGGAGGGGCTAGTAGAATGAGACCACCTCATGAGGAAGATTATAAGGGTTATCAGAAGCATGAAGAGAAGGATAGTGCAACGCCCAAAAGGGAAAGGGTGGGTCGACTGTGATTGTCAAGATCCCCAAGGAGGGAAGTACTTGTTTAGACGATAGCCATTGATAAGAAAGGGATCTTCAGAAGCGTTGACGACTTGCACTTGGTCAGAACCATTAGGATTGACAATAAGTACCTTATAGGGACCCATCTAGCATTGTTGAAGCTTGCCAAAAAACTTGCCAAATCGAGAATCATAAACCAAGACAAGGTCACCTTCTTTGAACTCCTTGTGCTTGATGAAGCTATCATGACAGGCCTTGTGTTGCGCTTGAGTTGTTTCCATGCACTATAGGGCCATCCACCAAATCTCATCCAAACATTCCAAATGCAGCAGGTGTTGCTAAAGAGACTCATCATCTCTGAGGTGCTCTTTGATTGCCACTCACAAAGAGGGCAACTCCAGCTCAAAAGGGAAGACGGCTTCTATGCCATACACCAACTGGAAAGGAGTTTGTCCTGTAACTTATAAGAAGTTGTGTATACCTAAAGGGTCTCTGTAAGTCAATCATCCCAATCATGGTGATGTGCAGCAATCGTCCTTGTCAGATCGAGCAGAGGATGTGATTGGTGACTTCAACTTGGCCGTTGGCTCTGGGGTAATAGGGATGGACTTGCGATGGCGGATCTTATAGAGGTCTGTCAATTCTTCCATGATTTTGTTAAGGAAATTAGTATCTCTGTCACTTACCAGCTTGAGGGGATTGCCAAAATGGGTGATGATGTTTTCATACATGAACATGACTATGCTATTACCAGTGTCCCACTTCAAAGCTTTAGCTTCACACCACTTGATGACATAATCCATGCATAATCCGTACATACAAGGATGTATATGTTCTGCTTCCATCTCATGGGCGGATGAATGGAACCCATGAAATCAATCCTCCACTTCTCGAGCGGCTTTAGGGAAAGAATAGGCTGCATTGGCATGGCAATGATCTTGGTGGGTTTTCCCATTCGTTGACAGGCATCACATCTCTTACAGTAGTTATAGGCATCCTTGTGGAGGGCTGGCCACCAGTATCCTGCAAGCAGAGCCTTTCTGGCTGTCACTTTTCTTGCAAAGTGTCCTCCACATGGCTCATCATGATAAGCCTTAAGAACAATCCCGATCTCATCTCCTAGAACACATATTTGCAACACTTCATCTTTGCCCTTCTTGTACAATGCACCACCTAGCAAGGTGTAGGGGGCTGATTCCAATAGAAGCTTCTTCCTCTCTCTGCTAGAGAGGCCAGGGAGATACTGTTGAGTTGCCAAGAGATTGGCAATGTCTACATACTAGAGAGTTACAGTCTCAACCAAAAATAAGGAAGCGTCAAGGAGGTCCAAATCATCCTATTCCTCTTCTGTAGTTTGAGCGATCCATGACAGATGATCGGCTAGGAGATCTGCTTTGTTCATCAAGAAGGACAAGGCTTCATGGTCCACGTAGAATTTGAAATGCATCAACAATAGATAGTGTCAAAACTTCTCCAATGCAAACGCCATTGCTAAGTACTCAATCTTTGTCACTGTATAGTTTCGACTGTTCTCTGTCAGTTACTTTTCAACTTGCATAATAGATTGGTTGATCTAATTTAGAGGGGCCCTTTTGGCATAATGCTACACCTAGGTCTTCAACTAATGCATTAGTGTGAACATGGAACTCCTTTGTCCAATCAGGAGGCTATAGGATGGGTGCTTTGATGAGGTAATTTTTTAGGGTATTAAAATCTTCTTCACAGTCATCACTCCAAAGAAAATCCGCATCTTTCCTTAGGAGCTTGTGCAAAGGGGCTGCCTTGGTTGCAAAATGTGCAATGAATCTTCTATAGTAGCCCACATGGCCAAGAAATCCTCTCAATCGCTTGAGGTTTGTTGGTGCTATCATTGTTGCAATCTTCTCAATCTTTGCTAGGTCTATTGGGATCCCTTGTGCAGAGACAATATGGGCTAGAAGAACTCTTGATGAGACGCCAAAGATACATTTGTCAAGGTTGAGAGAAATCCCATACTCTCGGCATCTGTCAAAACAATGTTCTAGGTGTCCCCGATGCTCATGGATTAGGCTATCGAAACAGAAGTTATCAAGGTACACCTCAATGACATCATGCAGATGGTTTTGGAAGGTAGCCATCATTACTCGTTGGAAGGTAGTAGGATCATTATAGAGCCCAAACGGCATCACTCTATAAGCATAGGTTCCCCATTCTATTGTGAAGGTTATTTTGGATTGGTCCTCTTCTGCAATTTGGACTTGGTTGTATTTACTGAATCCATCCAAGAGGGAATAGAGCTCATGGCCTGCCACTGTGTCCAATAGTTGGTCTATGAAAGGGATAGGAAAATGATTCTTCTTCATCTTGGAGTACAGCTTTCAAAAGTCCACACATATTTGAAGTTTCCTGTTCTTCTTGGATATGACCACAATGGGCAAAACCCATTCACTATTATCCATGGGATCAATAAACTCTGCTTCAAGGAGCTTCAATAATTCAACTTCACCAGGGCAGAATTATTGGGATTCATATGCCTTTGTCTTTGCCTCATAGATTTGGTATCACGCTCTAGATCAATGTGGTGTTGGCATACTGTGCGATCAATCCCCTTTAGATCTTTATACGACCAAGCAAACACATCTAAGTTATCCTTTAACAGGTTTCGCAGGACCACTAGTTCTTCTTTTAGAAGATTTAAACCCACTTTTAGGTGATGTTCAGTATCATGAGCCTCTAGGAACATCAATTTACTTTCACCTTCCACTTCGTGGATAAAAATCCCATGTATTGCTTCTGGATAGAGGTCTGACTTCTTCAAGGGAGTAGTGTCATCATCTAATGTTCCACTAGAACTAGTATCCTCCTTCTGAATAAATGAATCGTTTGTCTGTTGGGATTGCTGGAAGGGTACCAAAGCTTTGTTTGTTTCTGTGTGAGTGGTTATTTCTTCTAGACTTAGGGATTCATCTTCAGAGAATGTGTCCAGGAATGTCACATAGCACAGACCTTCTATAAGCCATGGCTTTGATGGCTCTGGCTTCTATTGACAAGGGGCATCATCATCATCTTTTCTCCAGAATGAATGGTTAGGGCGATAGGAGCCACTGGTGAACTTTATTTTTATACCTTTGATCCATTGCTTATGCAGATTCTGCATGCTTTGTGATCCATTGGTCAACCCAAATGGAACAATGGCCATTCCATCCAACACCCCGAGATCCTCGACCTCTGAGGTCTCTGTAGGGACATTAACAAGATTGTCCGCTATTAGAGGAACTTCTTCATCTACACTTTCATAACCTGCTTATTTTTCTTCCTTATCATTTTCATCCTCTTCCTCTAGAGGCTCTGTCATAGTTTCTGTAGAGGCTCTGTAGGAGAAGAACATGTCCTCCATCTTTGTGTCTATTTCTGCTTCTACATCTATCTTTGGCTCTGTCTCTACTTTTGTCTCTGCTTCTAACTCGGTCTCTAACTCTATGACTACCATGTAATAGGGAGAACAATACATCCAAGCTTCTATTTTGCTATCAGAGATGATTTCAGAAGTCAATTCGGGTTTAGGCAAGAGGTATTCTCCCATGGAGAAAGACTTGGCTTCCTTCAATAATTGACTTACAGTGCCCACTGTTAGGGACTGTGCCTCTGTTTTCTTGGGAAATATCTATTTGAGACCCTCTTTGTCTCCTGATGTACCATCTATTACTTCATTGGAGGAGTCTATTATGACTTTGATGGATGTAGATCCATTGCCTTTTTGCGATCCATACAACTTCAACACCGTTTTATTAGGTCTTTTGCCTAGGGTCAGGGTTCCTTTGAACCAAAAGCCAAGGTCTTCCCAACAATAGAGGGTATAAGGTCCTGCAGGAAGTTGGTTTGACCACCAAATATGTCAGCCAATAGTCTCTTCCTACAAGGGTTGTTTTTACGTATGGGAGGATGCCCAACGATTTGATTTTGCTTTGGTCTGCCAATCTGATAAGCCACTAGGTAGGTTGAATTCCTTGCAAACCCAGACCTTCATTGTGACATCCATAATTATGTTTACTAATGAGCCCACATCAATCAATGCATTTGAAATAAAGCATCCTTCTATCCATACACTAATCTCTGGGGTTCTAGGATCTAGGAAGGTATTGGCCACATCTACTTCCTTCACGGGTTCTGAGGCTTTGTCGGACTTTGTTGTGTTCGAGGTGTGAAAACCACCCAAAAGTTGTGTGTGATTTGATACTTTGTACATACTTAGTTGTTGTGTTTACATTTATTTTCTGCGTATGAGTATAGTGAGGAGGAGTTGGAGGCATAGTGGTGAGCATGATGAGATGCATTCAGCCTATGTTGAGCAAGGTCAAGTGGAAAGCAGTCTATCGTGCTACAAACAAATGCAAGAAGAAGGTTGTATTCCTTGCAAGGCAATATTTGTCATTAGCCTTCAGGCATGCATAGTAGTAATAGAGAAGATGACATTACTAGAAATTGGACAAGCAAAGGTGACACAAATGCATTGAAGGGTGTGTTGGATGATGGGGCTTCACCAAATGTAGCTGATTATGATAACAGAACTGCATTACATCTTGCCGCTAATGAGGGACATTTCTCAATAGTGGAGTTGCTACTTCAGTATAATGCTCTTGTCAATCATGTTGACCGTTGGAACAGAACTATGCACGGAAGTATGGATTTACTGAAATTTGTGAAATACTTGAAGCACATGGTGCAAAAGAGGAGGTACCTTCTCCAGGCATTGGTTCAAATCATGATACGCTTATCTCAAAGAAGGGTGAGGATAAGCCAAATTCAAAGCAAACAAATGTGTGTCCTGACTATACTTTTAATCTGCTATATTGTGCGAGCAAAGGTGATGTATATGGAATTGCTAAAGTGCTAAGATAGGGAGCTTCCCCAAATGCCATGGATTATGACTAGCGGACTGCTCTACATCTTGCTGTCAGTGAAGGGCATATTAAGGTGGTTGAAGTTTTACTGAGTTATAAGGCATCCGTCAATCCAACAGACCGTTGGGGTAGAACAAGTGTTATGCAAAATGGCTGATGCAACACTTCAACTTATAGATCACACATATCGGCTTCTTTATTTTGCGAGCATTACGGTATGCACGGGGAGTTGAAAATGTGGAGGCCGCTTTTCTGCATGTGGTATGCTATGTAAAGGAAGAGTGGCTAAAAAAAAGGGCTGCTTTTCCTCCGAATTCTGCGACTGGGACCATGGGTGATTTTCTGGTCTGGGAGGGACCAGCTCTGCATTCAGAGTGATAGAGGCAGAAGGAACTAAAGAGGAAGGGGATTCTCTGGGTTCCTCTCTCTGTGATTCCTTTTGGGACTGTTGGACACAACGATGATCGAAGCGAGAAGTGGAGGCTATTGTGACAGAGAAGATCATTATGCTCGTAGAAGGCAGAAGGAAGGAAAACATCGACAAACATGCTGAAGGAGTCGATGGGAGGGGGGAAGAATCGATCCTGTGGAAAACGGAGAATGGACCTGCAGCAGTTGTGGTAACAAATTGCAACCTTTGAAGCAATCAGAGTAGACGAAGGGAACTCGTATCATCAGTATTCACCTTACCCTCAGGATCAGGGAACACGGCCTCCATATCCTCATAATTTTGATCAATCTTATTTTTTCTCAGCCAACACCTTCAGCACCCCCCAACCGTGCCCTTATCTGCAACACCTCAGCCAAGTTTACCACAGTCTAATCTTTCAAGCCCATCGAGTCCTTCTCTTGACAGTGTACGCCTAATGGCCCTTCTGACTACACACTCTTCGGTTGCTGTTGCCCCTGCTGTACCTTCGGCCCCTCCAGTAAGCCTCGCTCCAACATCTAGTTCTGGGAGACTCAATACCAATAAGCTTCCAAGGGCCGTCACCTTAGGGGTGAGCATGTGGTGTATGATATAGACATCCGATTACCAGGGGAGGAGCAACCCCAGTTGGAGATCTCTCCTATCACAATGTATAGTTCAGATGCTGCATTGGTTGTGGAAGGCAAATAGCTGTGAAAAAAAGCTATATATGTTATGGACTATCCCCAACTGTCACATACGGATACTACACATAAACACAGATTTGTGAAATTTGCTCCGAGGCCATTCACAGAGGGTGACAGACATGTCATTTTTCGCTAAGGATGTGTGTTTGCTGATGATGGCAAAGGATCAAACAGAGACCCTGGTGTACAAAATTCAGGCTGTGCAGAATTCAAAATATGAGCTTTCAAATGTTTATTAGGCAGAGAAAGACGGGCTTTCCGGAATCCATTGAGCTCTTCTTTGTAAACTTCTCCATCGACTAAAGATCAATGACCCAATGCCTATTTGGATTGATGTTGAATTATGAACCATGAATCTTTTGTAAAATTCTGGAGCTACTTGTAAACATATAGAAAACTTGATGACAGTTTGATTACAGAAGTGGAATGCTATCCTATCTGAATAGGAATGCTATTTCTCTCTAAAATATCAAGAGTCCAGTCTTCTGCATACAAATTATCTTGGTGCTTCTTATACAGTACCAACCAGCGGATTTCTTTTTGAAATAGCAAGAAGGGACGTGAAGAACTTCAGTTTTTGAGCAGCCAATTTATAAATCAAAATTGTTTCCTTTATGAAGCTGAAGCTGTTGAAATTGAATAGGGTTGTAAATGTCACGCTTGATTAATCTTTTATCTTGAAATTTATCAAGGACTTCTGAAGTTGCGACATTGCTTTCGAAACCCTTCGACATCTTTGGTGAACCCGACGTGAAAGCATCGCAGAAATTTTAGGATGGGAGATACTTCAGCCTCTATTTCAGCCTCTTCTACAATTCCTGCTGCGTCTACTTCAGCTCCATCAATGACTGCTGCGTCAAGTACTTCAACAGAGGATCTAAAGCAGATTTTGTAGAATATGTCCATGTATATGCAGCTCCAAAATCAACAGACACAATTGTATATGCAGCAGCAACAACAATTACATCAACAACAATTGTCTCAGCAAAGGCAACTCTATTCGGAGCAGGAGAATGCAAACAGTGCGACTAAGGCTATTGAAGCAGTTGAGAATGAGAAGAAGCTATTTGACGGCCATAATGTTTCAGCATATTTGAAGACATATGAGATCAAGATGGGGTTTTTTGGAGTTCCAGCTGGACTTATGAGTAAGTACTTCCTTCGTCTTGTCACACCCGCTTTGAGGGCAAAAGTGACTAATCTTTTTATTCAAAATACACATTGGCAAGATTTTAAGAAGGCCTTGAAAGAAGAATATTTCCTTGAATACTTTGGTATGGCTACTCGGCGGTCATTCCGAGAGTGGGTTTACATGCCAAACAAAGGTCTAGCTGCTTCACAGTTGATTCGAGAATTTGAAGAGAGGTATAGTCAGCTTGATGCCATTGAACAAAGAGCATTGGATGTTGATAAAGTTGAGCTTTTCTTGCAAGCTACAGATCCTGCTCTTCAAGAAGAATTGGGTGAGCTTCTTGAGGATCGCACGAAGCCTATGGGTCTTAAAACAGATTGGCAGGATGCTCAGGATGCAGTCTCAACTTTGACCAAGAGGAGGATATGGAAGACTCGCCTACAGAATGGTTCTATGACACCTACACCATCATCAGCTCCTATGCCTGCTTCTATCCCTGTTATTTCTTCTCCTCCTTAGCCAGTTTATTGGCCTATGCTAGTGCTTACTGTTTCCACTCCTATTCCTCCTGTTCCACAACCGATGCCTGTACCTTCTGCTCCAAAACCATCCACTCCGTCAGTGCCTACCTCTCTTGATGACATAATCAAAGGCATAACAGATTTGACACTCGAGTCAGTCAAAGCAGAGTTGGTGGGAAAGTTGAAAGAGCAGTTTGCTTCGACTGCGCCTACTACTTCTTCTAGTGCTCCTACTGCACCTAGAAGTGCTCCTACTGCACCTAAGAGAGATCGGAGATGTATTTGGTGCGATAGTACGGACCATCAGCATTGCAGGGATTGTGAATCTTTTCAGGATGCAAGGAGGAAGAATTTGGTATATTGGGGGCAAGATGGTAAGATTTGGTTGACTGAGACAGGAGCTCCACTTGCTACCAACTTTGGTAAAGGTGGAATGAAGAAGTTAGTGGATGATATGGCGGCGCGTACTTCTTATGTGACAGCTAGAGGTGATGCTTCTGCATATGGAGTCCAGATTGAGAAGGGATCAGAGACTCAGTCAGCACTATGGACTTATGCTATGGAGACTGCAAACAAAGGAAAAATTCAGCAAACTGTTTTGACTAGTGCAGGCTCTAGCATCAGATCAGAGACAGGTTAGGACTCGCCTGTTGATAGGTACTCTATTTATGCTTATTTGGCTAAGTCTTAGGGTGCAGATGTACTTGTTGAGGAGAAGCGTAAGAGGGATGAAGAAAATCCAAGTGCAACTAAGAAGACTAGAGGGGGTGAGTTTGTTACTCCACCTACTGCAGGACCGTCTTCAAGACCAGGGCCAGATCGACATATGGAAGACGCTCAAAAGAGAGAAAAGAGGCAAGAGCCTAGAGAGAGAAAGCAGCCAGGGTTTAGATTGATGTCCGATATTGAGACATCTATGGACATGAAGAAAATCTTTAATGACAAGATACTTGGCAGTGAGGTGACTTTCACTATTTTTGAGGTTTTGGGCATCTCAAAAAGAGAATTTCAGGATCAGTTTCAGGAGGTCTTGAAGAGGAAAAGACATGCATTGTCTACCACTTATACACATGGAGTTTTGATTGGGGGAGTTGGATGAGGATGAGGATGAGGTTATGGTTGAGAATGCTTCTGTTTTTCCGCAGGTAGAGAAGAGGGTTCAGCCTATGCATTATGTTGAAATTGATGAGCCTGTCTTGATACCGCAAAGTCACTTTTTGCTGAGCCATTGGGCTAGGGCAACTACAGAGACGATGGTAAAGATTGGAGAGAAATAGGCGCCTTATGTTGCATTGGTGGATCATGGTTCAGAGATTAATCTCATAGTTCGTGGAGTTTATGAGAGTAACAGATGGCCTATGGATGTAGAGCATGGGTGGCGTATGAGAGCCGCCAATAACACTGCAGGTGATCTGTATGCTGCCTGTCCTAGTGTCAGGGTTTCTATTGGTGATGTAGAGGAGGATTTTCATTTCTTTGTGCAGGATTCATGCTCTTATCCTATAATTCTTGGACAATCATTCATCACAGAGATGCACATGGAAACAAAGGTCATGGATGATGGATCTGCTTATGCACGGATTCGCAGTAAAGATGGCATGAGAGCAGTTCAATTTATGACTGTATGTGTGAACCATGTTAGAAACAAGGATACTCTCAGAGATGCACCTTTGCCCACTGTGAGGGATTCGGGTTTTCATTAGGTACCGCAGTTTCGCGAGACGACGGTGGTACAAAGCAGAGGAGATTGGAGTTCTCGCCTCCTGGCAGCGGTGTTTTCTCCTCCAGTTTTGTTGGGATTTCAACAAACAGTTCGATGAGCTATCAGAAGACTTCTAGGTTGCCTAGAGCTGCCAGGCAGTATATATGCAGGAAGGAGAAAATTTTGAAAAATGCAGGAATTTTGGAGGATGATGAGCACATAGATGGGATGTATGATAGTGTGATTTGTGCAGATACGATGGAAGAGATGAAAGATATGCTGAAAACTGATATGCAGAGTTGTCACAGTAATGTATTAGTGCAGTCCCTGGACATGTTTCATGAAATTGTAGATTTTGTGTCACAGATTGAGTCAGAGGCTGAGGTAACTCAAAAAAGAGTATTGAGTGCTGAAGAAATTCAGCAAACAGAGTTTCCAGCTGGTTATGATCAGCTTTCAGAGACACAGAGGGCTGAAAACTTTTAGCCAACAGAGTTTACTGCTGAAATATTTCAGCATCTAGAGTTTAGGGCTGTTTCTATGCAGTCCATAGAGCAGAGGGCTGAGGATATTCAGCCATTGGAGTGCAGAATTGCTAATTTACAACAAGATTTGAGTAATGCAGAGGATCATAATGAAGCCAGGGTTGACAGAAAATACAAGATTGTTGATAATAAGGTGGATGCTATAGGCAAGATTATAGAGAATTGTTCTACCACTTCAGAGATACAAAGATTCATTGGAGCTTGTGTGTTTTACATGATTTGGATACCCCATTTTTCACACATAGCAGATTGTTTATATGAGCTGTTTCGAAAGGGGCAGAAATTATTTTGGGATGAGAGCCACACTAGAGCCATGCGGAAAATGAGGAAGTTATTGCAGATTTTTTGGAAGATGGTGAAAAGATGGTTTGGGTTGTATATAGTCAGACATGTTTTTGATAATGCAACATATGAGCTGACAGAATTGGATGGGACAATGCTTAGAGTGCCTATTGCAGGAAAAAGAATCAAGATTTTCAAGAAAAGAGATGATGAGGATTATGCATTGGAAGAATTTGAAAGAGAAGAGCAACGAGAAGAAGCTCCAATAGAAGAGACAGATGATATGACGGATAATCTTGTTGATATACCGGAAATGCATAATGAAGAGATTGATCTGTTTGTGGATCTTGATGATAATGATCATGGGTAGTTGGCCCATCCGGAGGATGCGTAGGATTAGAGGGGTGGATGTCGTATTGCTGCGCATTCGAGGTGTGAAAACCACCCAAAAGTTGTGTGTGTGATTTGATACTTTGTACATACTTAGTTGTTGTGTTTACATTTATTTTCTATGTATGAGTATAGTGAGGAGGAGTTGGAGGCATAGTGGTGAGCATGATGAGATACATTCAGCCTATGTTGAGCAAGGTCAAGTGGAAAGTAGTTTATCGTGCTACAAAAAAATGCAAGAAGAAGATTGTATTCCTTGCAAGGCAATATTTGTCATTAGCCTTCAGGCATGCATAGTAGTAATAGAGAAGATGACATTACTAGAAATTGGACAAGCGAAGGTGACACAAATGCATTGAAGGGTGTGTTGGATGATGGGGCTTCACCAAATGTAGCTGATTATGATAACAGAACTGCATTACATCTTGTCGCTAATGAGGGACATTGCTCAATAGTGGAGTTGCTACTTCAGTATAATGCTCTTGTCAATCCTGTTGACCGTTGGAACAGAACTATGCACAGAAGTATGGATTTACTGAAATTTGTGAAATACTTGAAGCACATGGTGCAAAAGAGGAGGTACCTTCTCCAGGCATTGGTTCAAAGCATGATACACTTATCTCAAAGAAGGGTGAGGATAAGCCAGTTTCAAAGCAAATGAATGTGTGTCCTGACTATACTTTTAATCTGCTATATTGTGCGAGCAAAGGTGATGTATATGGAATTGCTAAAGTGCTAAGACAGGGAGCTTCCCCAAATGCCATGGATTATGACTAGCGGACTGCTCTACATCTTGCTGCCAGTGAAGGGCATATTAAGGTGGTTGAAGTTTTACTGAGTTATAAGGCATCCATCAATCCAACAGACCGTTGGGGTAGAACAAGTGTTATGCAAAATGGCTGATGCAACACTTCAACTTATAGATCACACATATCGGCTTCTTTATTTTGCGAGCATTACGATATGCACGGGGAGTTGAAAAGGTGGAGGCCGCTTTTGTACGTGTGGTATGCTATGAAAAGGAAGAGTGGCTAAAAAAAAGGGCTACTTTTCCTCGGAATTCTGGGACTGGGACCATGGGTGATTTTCTGGTCTGGGAGGGACCAGCTCTGCATTCAGAGTGATAGAGGCGGAAGGAACTAAAGAGGAAGGGGATTCTCTGGGTTCCTCTCTCTGTGATTCCTTTTGGGACTGTTGGACACAACGATGATCGAAGCGAGAAGTGGAGGCTATTGTGACAGAGAAGATCATTATGCTCGTAGAAGGCAGAAGGAAGGAAAACATCGACAAACATGCTGAAGGAGTCGATGGGAGGGGGGAAGAATCGATCCTGTGGAAAACGGAGAATGGACCTGCAGCAGCTGTGGTAACAAATTGCAACCTTTGAAGCAATCAGAGTAGACGAAGGGAACTCGTATCATCAGTATTCACCTTACCCTCAGGATCAAGTAACACGGCCTCCATATCCTCATAATTTTGATAAGTCTAATTTTTTCTCAACCAACACCTTCAGCACCCCCCAACTGTGCCCTTATCTACAATACCTCAGCCAAGTTTACCACAGTCTAATCTTTCAAGCCCATCGAGTCCTTCTCTTGACAGTGCACGCCTAATGGCCCTTCTGACTACACACTCTTCGGTTGTTGTTGCCCCTGCTGTACCTTTGGCCCCTCCAGTAAGCCTTGCTCCAACATCTGGTTCTGGGAGACTCAATACCAATAAGCTTCCAGGGGCTGTCACCTTAGGGGCGAGCATGTGGTGTATGATATAGACATCCGATTACCAGGGGAGGAGCAACCCCACTTGGAGATCTCTCCCATCACAATGTACAGTTCAGATCCTGCATTGGTTGTGGGAAGGCAAATAGCTGTGAATAAAAGCTATATATGTTATGGACTACACCCAACACATAAACACAGCTTTGCAAAATTTGCTCCGAGGCCATTCACAGAGGGTGATAGACATGTCATTTTTCGCTGAGGATGTGCGTTTGCTAATGATGACAAAGGATCAAACAGAGACCCTGGTGTACAGAATTCAGGCTGTGCAGAATTCAAAATATGAGCTTTCAAATGTTTATTAGGCAGAGAAAGACGGGCTTTCAGGAATCCATTGAGCTCTTCTTTGTAAACTTCTCCATCGACTAAAGATCAATGACCCAATGCCTATTTGGATTGATGCTAAATTATGAACCATGAATCTTTTGTAACATTTTGGAGCTACTTGTAAACATATAGAAAACTTGATGACAGTTTGATTACAGAACTGGAATGCTATCCTATCTGAATAGGAATGCTATTTCTCTCTAAAATATCAAGAGTCCAGTCTTCTGCATACAAATTATCTTGGTGCTTCTTATACAGTACCAACCAGCGGATTTCTTTTTGAAATAGCAAGAAGGGACGTAAAGAACTTCAGTTTTTGAGCAGCCAATTTATAAATCAAAATTGTTTCCTTTATGAAGCTGAAGCTGTTGAAATTGAATAGGGTTGTAAATGTCACGCTTGATTAATCTTTTATCCTGAAATTTATCAAGGACTTCTGAAGTTGCGACATTGCTTTCGAAACCCTTCGACAGCATCTTCTTGTCAAGATGCTTTTGAATCTTTTTTGGCAATTGGGAGACAGCATCAGCAAATGTCAGAATGTTAGGTTTGGTTTAAAGGTGTCTAGGTCTTTGACCAGATCATACTCTTTGATAGGATCCATAGGCTTTTCCAATCGACTGGGAAATGGAGCCACTCCCACCTTTATCTTCCCTTTTTCTTCTAGGAGTGGCAACATATGTACTTCTTTTTCATGAGGAGGTACTTCCACATCCTCTATTTCCTGGACCTCTGTTCCTGTCTCTGCAACTGTCTCTGTAGCTCTCTGTGGCTTTGTAGTGCTATGTACTTCCTTATTCTGGATTACATTATTTTGTTTTTCCTGAGGGAGGTTGAACTTCACAGTCTTGGCAGAAGGAACGTTCTCTTTTGGAACTACGAGTTCTCCTTTCTTTGCTTACATTATTGCATACACTTCCAATTCCACCAAATTGGAAGCAGGTCCTTGGGTCTTCTGTTGGGTATCAGAAGTAGATTTCACAGGAGCTAGACTTGGGCAATCTTTTGCAGTGTGGCCTTCTCCTTTGCATCGACTACATAAGGGCTTGTAATCCATAGTTCTTCTAGGGTTTGGACAATTTGGTGAGATATGACCCTTTTCTCCACATCTATAACATTCCACCTTTGATCTCTGACCACTATCAGACTGTTGTCCTTTGTAACTTTGAGAGGGAAACCACTTTGGACTGAAATTAGGACCAAACTCCCTAGGCTTTGGTCCAATGTCCTGTGTTGTCATTTTGAATTCCAACAAGTTGAATCTGGCATTTTCATCTTTCTTTCTTCGTTCGTGCATCTCTTTCAGAGAGCAAATATCCTCTATATGGTTCTTCCTCAAATAGTATGAACAGAAGGCTCTAGGAATGGTTGGTTTTCGGGTACATTCAGTGGCTAAATGTCCCGCTTGATGGCACTTTCCGCACCATGTATTAGAATGCATCACATCTCTCCCACCTCCCGTAGGAGTGGATATATTAGCGGTATTCACCTTCAGTGTCTGTAGCTACTCTGTAATCACATCCATAAGCTCTTACTTGATATTAGCCACTAAATTGGATAGATAGTCATTCATATTTTCACCTCCTGGAGTACTTGTTGTAGGGTTTTGGGAAGCTTCTGTTATTACTGCATACATTGGTTGGTTCTAGGAGGTCCTCTGTTCTGATTCTGATTCAGAGCTCCTGTTGAGACTTGGGGTTGTTGATTCCACTTGGTAGGGTTCCATTGTTGTTGATTTGCCATTGGAGGAACTATTTGAGACCACTGTTGTTGTGGTTGAACCATCATTTGAGGCATTGTTTTCTGTGGCCATTGTGGTTTAGGTGCATTGTACTGTGGCACTGTTTGCATTTGGGGGTAGGGGTAGGGAACTCTCCCTGGAATTGCATTTGATGGGTATACCATTCTTGGCATGGGAGGAGGTAAGACTCCACTTCTTAGAGTCATTGACAGTCTTGCTTCAACTTCATCATACAGTCTTGCACCTTCCACTGCAGCTTGTAGATTGATTGGTCTTCTCAATTCCACGAACTTGCAAACTTTTGGTTGTAGGCCTCTAAGGAATACTCCTTTCTGAATGCCTTCATCCAAATGATGATTGGTCCATCTCTTCAAGATGGATTCCATTCGTGAGACATAATCTTCCACTCTTTCTCCAGAGGACTGACTTAGGTTCATGAACTCCTCTGACATATGCTCTTCAAAACCTTCATGCCTGAATTTAGTGAGGAAGGCCAAAAGTTCTTACTGCTCGTCTCTCATACCATTGAAACGCCTCGGCCTTGAAAGTGGCGGGGAAAATTGCTAACCAATGCTCGAGGGTTTTAGCATTGTTAGCCACACACGCTACCATAAACTTTGCTATATGAAGATCAGGGTCTTCATTGTACCCTCACTTAAAAATTGGCAATGGGACTACATTTGCTGGCCTGTCATCAATATTTCCAGGATGAATTTGACTAGGAAGGGGACCTTGAGTTGCCATGGGGATGAGAGCAGAATTTTGATACCGAGAAATGCTTAAAAATAGCTAAAAATTACGAATATCAAGGGAAAAATATTCAACGTCCAAGGCGGCGGCTCGATCTAGAACGATTTTAAGTGTCAAAGTGCTTTAAAGGCACCCGAGCGACACTTGTTGATTTTTCATAATTTTTCAAACTGTTGTGCAGGTTGTCAAGAGTTACCGGCCAATGCGGGATGCCGAGCTGGATGCCTAGGATTTTTCAGAGCTCCATTCGGAGTCCGGACGGGGAAATGGCCAAGAAACCGGGCAAGATACGAAAAGGTGGACATTAGAGTTTGGCCAAAGGAGTGGTGACCTTTGGGGGCTAGGGGGCATTTTATGCCAATTTTTTGAGTTAGCAATAGAGAAGGAAGAAAAAAAACGCCATCAAGAGGCGCCGAAATTTGCGCCATGTTGATGGAGAGGGAAGATGCAGGCTGTAAACAACCTACCCAAGTGATCATTGCCCTTGCTTCCCCTCTGCCTGCTGGTCATATCGCCCTGCTTCGCTCCTCCAATGGTGGTCTCTATGAAGATCTCTGATTTCAGTCTTTCTCTCTCCTCCCTCTCTCTCTTCTAAGGGCAGATTCATGTGGTGAAGAAGAAGAAGAAGAATGGATGACGGATGCTTGTCCGATGAAGACCGGATTGCTCCGTGGTTCAAGAGGAATGAAGATTGCTGATTGTGGACTGTCATGAGCATTGATGGCTGCTAGAAATCAGTCCCGAGACATGGCAAATAAAAACCCGCAACCCGCAAAGAACGGTAATTTCATTTTTACAAAGGAAATTGATGTTTTATGCAATTTGCTTCATGAATATTTGTTCCCGTGGGATGATTATGCATTATGTTGTTGTTTGGTATGATTTTGATCAGTTTATGCTCAAAAAATAAAAAAATTATAAGTGTTATGACTGAAATTAATGGTGTAAAA
Organism: Lygodium microphyllum; assembly: GCF_053477565.2. Lineage (NCBI taxonomy): Eukaryota > Viridiplantae > Streptophyta > Polypodiopsida > Schizaeales > Lygodiaceae > Lygodium > Lygodium microphyllum. The sequence goes on from NC_141141.1 coordinate 33,625,930, forward strand.
CCCGTAAAATACGCGAAATAGGGGAAAATTGGGTGTTTTTGATATATAAATGGAAAATATAATAAGACACACCAACTAAATTTGTGTTTTTGCTGCAAATGAACTAAGGGCCACAACCCATAACCTGTTTTGAGTCTTCGGTAATTAAAAATGCAAAAAAAAGAAAAAAATACAAGAAAATTAGGGAAAATGAGTAAAAATAAGGGAAAAATAGGTTTTGAGTGTGCGAAAAATACAAAAAAATAATATTCATGTTTGTGTATGTATGGGGGGTCTGAAGTATGAGGTTTGGCCTTAGTTCAGCCCTACCTTTATGTTTTAGTGAGTTTTTATGGCTTTTCATACAACAAAAAACATGGAAAATATTACCCTAAACCTATGCACCGTGCACAATCTAAACGACGAGGGGGTAGAGAGAATGAGAGTGGTGTTTAAGTGCTGAGAGAAAGAAAAGGCTGATTGTTTTCATCTATGCATATCATATAGATCGGTTGTTAATTTCAAATAAGGATCTAGTAGCACGAGGTCTCCTCAGTGCTAGGTTCGTGCAACGTAGCAATTACACGTCAGAGAGATTCATTGAAAGAATGCTTTTGCACTAAGCACAATGCTTATTTTTCTTTGTTTGAGCACATGGACATTCACAAGTTGCATGAAGCATAAAATGATAAAAGGTATTAGACAATACCTCCTGGATGCATAACATCTGTATTCTCTAGATCGTGACCAACGTTGAGTGAAGTAAGGTTGTCCCAAGCTATAGGCTAGGCATTGGGTCTAAGGGAAAAGTAAAGTGAGGTATGGTATATCTTGGAACGAAATAATTGGTACCTTGAGAGAACTATGTGCGAAGTGTTATATATGTTTAGTGACGCATCGAGGGGCCAATCCCCAAGATGTAGGAGAGTCGTAGTGAGGTAGCGGCAGTCAGCCGTGGGAGGACCTCCTATGTTTGTACTTCATGCTATTTGGCAATGTGCTGGGACTCCCTCTGAGGAGTGTTAATTGGGTTAGAGTTGGACTATGAGACGTGATACAAATGCAAGATGATTAGGAAGGCAATGTATGATGTATGTGTCATCAACGCTCCTAGCCGAGGCCGTGGGGTTGTTGAGCGCATGATAGAGGTCCGGCTAGTGCATGAGCCAGTGCCGGCCCGTTTTAGGTCCCATCAGGGGACTTCTGTCAAGAGTGCTTTTAGGGCATCAAAGGAGGCTTCTATTGCAAGCTTGTTCTTGGCATTAATTTTCGCCTTCTCTCTTCTCACGTACCTTTGGACTCATTCTAGTGCTTGCCTCTTGATTGCGTCATTCATCAGGGGGTTGGCTCCACAACGAGTTGGTCTATACTCAACAGAATAGAATTAGAGGGTGCTTTAGTCTTTGGAGGACTCTCTGGCTAACATCTCTTCTACTTCCTTCTTCTCTATGTCTCTGAATTCAGCTTTCATGCCACTACAAAGGGGGAGATATTCCGTTCTAAAGGTATCAAAACTCATTCTTTTGAGGATCGTTGTTGTGCCATCATCATAATAATGCCAACTTCTGATGGTTTCAACAGTGTATATCGTGAAAAATACTCTATCCACCAACTTCCAGTGGGTTGCCAGTTGGACACAAACAGAAGATTGTCAGTGCACCAGGCATCCCACGTGTCGTGCTATTGAGCATCCACGAACAAATTCCAAATCTTTTCTTTCTTGTTGTTGTGAACCTCCATAGACCACGACTCTTGAAGCTTCTTCACAATTTCCCACTTGATGATGTCTCAAAACTTCTCAATGAATGCCAAATCTTCCATGGATGGTCATTCTCTCTATTTTTACTCTTCAATTTGTTCCCAAACAATTTGCCACCAAGATGCATCTGTTGCTTCAACAGGAAGAGGAAATAGTTCACCACATAAAGTTTGCATCATGATGGTAATATGTTTCTGCCATTGTGAAATGAAATTCTTGTGGAAGGTGGCTTTGGAAATAAGAATCTCCAACTCTTCAATGGAAGAAGGAGCTTTGCAAGCATCCATTGAATTCTTCTCTTCTTAGCAATGCCATTTCCATCATTTTCAGGCTCTTCTGATGCTTGTTGATGGCAAGCTTCCCCAACTGTGCACCAAAAACATGGAGCCCCAAGAGAGACACCAAGGAAAACGGGTTTCTACTGCCAGAAAATCTATCTTGTGACATCAACAAGCTTTTGTTTCATTCTTTTGAGAACCACAACAAGGAAAATAAAAAATCTTCATGCAACATCATAGTAGATATCTCCCACGGATTTGATAGAATCAACCATAATCTTCAACATCTTTATAGAATCCATTAAAAGTACAAGAAACACAAAAAAATAAACCTTTTTGAATGGAAATAATCACATAATATTCATCTTCATTGTCTTCATAGTTCTCTCTCTCAATCTCTCATAGAAGGATACATTGTTTTGATAGAATTGGCTATCTCTGACTCTCTCTTTCTCTCTCTATTAATAGTACATCATCTCCTCACTAAAATACTCAATAATCACTCTCCATAATCATTCTTAGGTCGTGGATGCACCTCCCAAAAGGCATGGGAGGTATGAAATGGCATCAGAGCCACTACAGTGTCTCTTCATAGCTCACTACTGCCACTTCACTTCAATCTTCACTTCAGTCTTCAACAGCTACTTCATCCATTTGTTTTAGCTCTTTTGAACTTAGATCCATCCTTTCCAAAATTTAGAAAACCTTCCCAAAGTCACACATACATTCCATAGAACACTTACAGAAGATCTACATAACAGAACAGAACAGAAACATAGCAGGAACAGAGGCTCTATAGAGGGTTAACAGAAAATATCAGAACCTCATAAGTCATACTAAAACCATTCCAAACTATAAAAAACTATTCAATAAGCTTTCAAAAGATCTAAACCTTCATCAATCATCAATCCATGCTTCATACAGAAGAAAATCAGAACAAAACAGAAGCTAAACAGAAGGTATTAGAACCAACCAGAACCTCAATAGAACCTATCAGAACATCACAAAGCCTCATATTTTTACTAAGAATCATCATGATCTTCCAAAACATAATCAATATCATCAAAAAAACTTTCAAAAACTTTCAAAAAAACCAAACGTAACTCAAAATCCATCAAAGATCAACCATTGAGGCCTCAAAAACAACAAAAATCAACCAAAAAATCTAGTCATTTTAGCATTCAACAGTGGTTATTAGTGTGTTTATCAACCCAAAGGGCATGAATATGTAGGTGAATATGCCCCATTCAGTAGCAAAAGCAGTCTTGTGTCTATCATCTAGATGTACTCACACTTGGTTGTATCGGGAGAAGCTGTCCAAGAAACTGTAGGCCTCTTTACTAGCCACCCTCTCAAGCATATGCTTAGTGTATGGCAGTGGATAATTGTCTCTCTTTATGGTAGTATTGACTTTCTTGTAGTTGATACACACTCTGATTTTTCCATTCTTCTTCATCACAATCACTATGGGTGACATCCAGTCCATGTGCTTAATCTCATAAATGAATATTGCTCTTAGTAGCTTATCAATTTCCTACTCGACAACCTAATCGTGTTTGGGTTTCATTGGATACTACTTGATTGGCATTGCATTGGATATCATTGGGATGTTATGACTCACTACACTCGAATCTACCCCTCTTAGATCATTGAGGAACCATGCAAAAATGTCTATGTATCCTCGCAAGAGAGCAACAAGAGTTGCTTCCTCTTCTACAGTCAAGTCATCGACTATAAAAACAGGTTAGGATGTCTCCCCTTCCTCAGCTAGGCTGACCTCCTTAACTTTGGCAGGTCCTTTTATAGGTTTGCTCACTTGCCCTTGTCTCTTGGCCCCTAGCAAGATCATTACCCTCTTGCTCTTCTTAAATATCGTGAAGCATTTCAGCAAGTCTTGTGGCTTCCTCAGCTCCTCAGCTTGTGGATCCCTAGGCTATTTCCTCTTTTCCTCCTTCAACCTTTGGTGCCTCAGGTGAACTGGTAGGTCCCCTTTGGTATCCTTGGTCTTAGGTGATCAGGGTATCTCAGGGTCACTGTCTGAGCTTACCTCTGACTCAGAGTCAAACTCTCAGTCTCGCTAGAAGAGGAAGTCTCTTCGAGGGGTCCTAGATCAGATGGTGATTCCGTTTTGAGTATTGGTGTGGAACCCACTCATTCGTAATCAATAGCTTCTATTTGCCCCAACTAGGTGTGGTCGCAACCCATTTGCGTGACTCTTTTCGCAATTGTGAAGAGACTCTTTTTCTGTGGTTTCGAGTTTGCCCGTATTTCTCATGCCCCTCCATGTCATACTCTATTGTGTCGATCTTTTCTCTACTCTCATCATTGGAGGAACAACAGTCTTCGTACTCATCGTTATACTCGTCCTCATTTGACTGTTGTCACTTCCCACATGTGGTTCCATATCGTCGGTGGTCAAGGCCCAATTGTACATCCAATTTTAAGTCATGCACCTTGGTCCATTTCCACTTGGGTTCATCCAATAGATCCTTGAGAGGTTTAAGATTTGTGGTTGGGTTGCCAGCTAAATTGTCTGTTGTTAGTCTAAGATCTCATGTAGGTCTCATTTGTTATTGGGGATGTGAAACGTGACAAAGGAAGGTTGCCCATGCAATCTCCTAACCATCATACAGATTGGCATTGGGGGCGTGTCTTTTGGCTTAATGACTGCCTTAGTAGATTGCTTCAATTCCTTGTTGTTTGAGAATGATAGATCAATTGTGGCTAACACATGCATCCAGTCTCACTCAACCTCTAGGCAAGGGATATACTTAGTCAATGGCCCGTAATATTTCCTAACCTGAGTGTTGCCCTTGAGCATAGTTGAGATGGTGTTAAGGTCGACTGGTGTAGTCTTCCAAGTATCCATACCTACTCTTACCCCTTTCTTTCAATTTCCTAGGAAGATTAGACCATTACCTTAGTCTTCTATGACTCATGTGTTGCACATCCAGGGTCAACCTAACAGGATACCATAGTCCACTCCTTTCATGACTATAAAGTCCATAGAGAACCGAACTATTGTGATCTTCAATGGCCAATTTCTCAACACTCTAGATGGCCTCACTTTTGTTCATTGGCCAGTGTGATATTGAAATTAGCATCCTCGACATGTGGGTTACCCTAAGCTTGAAGTAATGCATGGCTAAGTACATTGACACCTGCCCCCATGTCCACAATCCCTTTCCTCCTGGTGCCACCTAGAGCTAGGACTGGTAAGATTGTGTGCATTTTGGTGCCTTCCTAGAAAGCATTAATATGCAATGATTTGGGCTCCAAGTGCAGTGTCAGGCTTAGTATTTACGTTACTGCATCATGGTCTTGCAAGTCAATGATAGCTCGCTCCCCCGATCCTTCCATCCACTACTTTAGCTCCTACCATAGTGTCGGCTACTACCTAAGCAGGTCTCCTAAGCTTAGGGTTATAGGGATGGTTACCAACATTGTGAGAAGACTACTCATTGCTTTCTTGTTCCCTAATTCTATGCTTCTCGACTCATAGTCTTGATTGGTTTGCTGGCCCGTGACATCCAAGATCTATCTAGGTAGACACAATTTGAGGTGCAGATATGCCTCTCGGTCATGTGGGAGAGATTAGTGTGCTCACGCTACTAGAGAGATCATCGATCTCATCATCCAAGATGGGCTCAATATCCTTTAGGTTTTCCTTGGCTTCTCTTATCCACTACTTGACCTTTTCTATGACTTCCAGTTGGAGTACTCCCCTACCTTAGCACTCCCTTTTTCAGCCATCTTTGGGGATGTTTTGGCCTCAACGTTTGTAACTTTCTTTGCCTTTCCTCTCCTCTTTCTTTGCCTATGACTTTTCTTTCTAATTGAGGTTGCATCTAGGTTTCTAGGCCCTGGTAATGATATGTCAACCTGCCTCGTCTATGCATGGGACATGGCATGCAATGGGATGGGTGTGGCCTCCTCGTTGCATGTCTCGATGATGTTGAACAGCTCGAGTGGAACTGATGGGACAATTGTCAAACTAGAGGATGGATTCAGCCTAGGGAAATCGACAAAGAGGTGAGTATTTCCATACTCAACAGATTTGAGGTCAACCTTCTCTCGATTTGCTTGCTCCCTCTTAGGGCAGCACGAAGAGATGTGTCCTGGGTGACCACAAGCCCAACAAGAAATTGGTTCTTGGGCCTGCCCTCTTAAGCCTCTACCTCTCCTCCTCCCCAATTCCATCACCAGAGTTGGACAATAGCCCAAGAATACTGGATTATCCTCTTTGTCGTATGAGATGTAAGGGTTCACATAGGACTCCTCATTGTTAGGCTCCTCCACATGGTGGATCAGAGCATCACTCGGTGGACGGGTTATGTAGGGTCCAAGTGGCCTAGGTATGCCTATGGGATTGATCTCTATCCTACCAATGGCTAGTGTTAACCCCAACACGAAGAAAGCAAAAGGAAGTGGAAAAGATGCAGGGCAAAGGCGAAAAAAAGGTAGCCCGACTGAAGAAAGAAAAGGAGAAAAGGCCAAAAGCGCAAGGGCAACCTTAAAAGTCCAAGGCAAAGGCAAAAGGGGAAAGGCGCATTTTAAAATAAAAAGGCGCACCCTGAAATCTTGTAAAAGAGAGTGGGGCTCTCACCCGTGCAATTTGTAAATGTAGACAGGCGGTGGACAAGAAGTTAGGAAGATAGAAGGACAATGGGAAAAAGGGCCTACTAGGCTATTGCCGGCCATGTAAAAAAGGGGATGACCGCCCAAAAGGGATTTAGGGTTTTGTATATAAAGTTGAAAAGTGAATGAGAAGCTCATTCTTGTGTGTGGCCAAAAGTAGCTCTCCTCTTCTTCTTCTTCTTCTTGTTCTTGCTTGCTTGAGCTTGGGCTTGAGAGAGGAAGTGTAAGAGTGTGAGGGAGTGAGTGTGTGAGGGTGAGGGAGCGAGGAGGAGAAGCTCTCCATCTTCTCCTCTCTTCTTCTCTTCTCTTCTCTTCTCTTGTCTTGCTCGAGGACATGGAGCTTAGAGTGCGGAGCTTGAGGATGGAGCTTGCTTGAAGCTTGCACTTGGATCGTGGAGCTACTGGATTGTGCGGGAGAGGAGGTAACTCGAACGGCATCAAGGTAATCTCACTACACCCATAGATATGGATGGCGTGTCGGCTATGTGAGAGGTAGCCATTAGTGCTCGGCTTGGAAAGCTTGAATCAATAAGCGGTCCATGGGTCTTGGCGGTTGAGCAAAAGCTCCCACATTTTGGTTCCATTGCTGGGACCAACGGATTCAAGCCTTGAGCACTTGCGCGCTTCGAATCGAGCATTGGAGTAGGGTTTTCCCCGAACCGGTGCTTGAGGTAGATAGATAGGAAGTGAGGGGGTTGAAGAGGATATTCGATCTCCTTGGCAAGTAGGTTTTTTACTTTCTTGAGATTTATGTTGTGGAATGGAGTAGTGTAGGTATTTAGTTTGTGATTTGGATGCATTTAGGATAGGAAAAAACAAAGAAAAAAACAAGCAAACAGTAGGGTTCTCTGTTGTTGTATAACAGGTCAAAACAGGGGACCAAATTCAAGTTCTGGGTGAGACAGGGACAGGGAACTAGCTGTAAGGTTCTGCAGTGCTGCGAAAGGACCTTAAGAGGCCTTGGAGGCCAGGACAAACCTCAGTTCCTTGGGTTGCCTTGTGAGAGAGAGAGAGAGAGAGAGAACTTCTGGTTCACAGGACAAGGGAGCGCTACCCCAATCTCTAGGTGCCGGCGATTCGTGCTGCTCCAGGTGAGTGTGGTGCTTTCCAACAAGTGCTCTAGTCAGATCTAGGAAGTCCATGGTGATTGTGTGCATCAAACAGTAAGGAGGGGTCAAACGCGCGGGAATCGCGCCCGTCCACCGACGCAGTCGCACCAACTCGCAGTGGTCCGATTCCCAGAATCAGACCACTCGAGTTCTGGAGTCGGACTGTCTGATTTTCAGAATCGGACCGTCCGACTGGGACTAGTCCGGTCCGACTCCCAGAATTGGACTAGCTCGATCGGACGTGCCACATGGCACTCCGCCCACTCGGACCAACCTGTCCGATTTTGAGAATCGGACGCTCGGACCAACCTGTCCGACTCGGACACTCGGACACTCGGACCAATCCACAATCAGACCACCCAGAATCGGACCACCCTATTCAATCCAATTTCCAGAATCGAACCACTTTGAAAATCGGACCACTTTTTGATCCGACTCCTAAAATCAGACGTGACCAAAATCGGACCACTGGTCCAATCGGACCCACCCAAAATCGGACATCCGATTCTGATAATCGGACTCCTGAAAATCAGACATCTGAGAATCGGACAAAAAACTGTCAAAATTAGACACATGTCTAGAACACAAATTCTGATACATATAAACCCTGAGATTGACCCCTAAGGCTACGTAGAGCTAAAGGCACATCATAGATCCATAACCGAGCTAAAATTTAGAGCAGTAGTTCAAAATTTGGCTATAAACGGTCCTCCAAATTGCATATGGCATCTACCGTAACGGCCCTTTGGGCCGAGGGGGACTGCCCCCCCGGACACCCGCAGAGGGGACTCTGCCCCCTCCGCACCTCCCCCGAGTAGGTTGGAGAGAAAATGCGTGCCGTGACAGGTCCTCCAAATTGGGCCCTAGTGTAGTAATGGCTCTACACGAGCATGGATTCTCACTTGCAAAAGAGCAACCAAAAGCCCATACCCGGACAGATAGAAAAAGAGACCCTAGAACCTCAATGGGCCAATCTAGCCATCCAAGGCAAAAAGGCCACACCACAAGAACACATGTACATTGTGTTCAAACTGTGTCTAGTCAGAGAAAAATGCAACTTCAGCAAGCTACAAATGCGAAGATGACTAGACATGACACTCTTGGCGAGAGATGTACCTTGAATAGCACTGCACTGACGATCCAAGTCAGCAGTGGAGAATCCACATCTGGTCGTGCAGTCGAGAACTCAAGGGCATCTATCAGAAGGCTTAAATTTACAAGCCAGGACGCGGAAGATGAAGACATAGTACCACCTGCTTATCTTAGGGTCAAACTCACCACGAAAAGAGGGCATACTATCGATGCTCTGATTGATGGAGCAGATTTTAATATCTTGACCTATGAATCATGGACCCTACTAGGCCAACCAGAGCTCACACCGACTAGTGCAACTCTCAGCCCTTATGGGGGACACCCACAAGCACTCATAGGGAAGTGCAAAATCCTTGCGACAATTGAAATGGAAAGCGTGCCTATCCTATTTCATGTTCCTCCAAAAAGTGCTAGCTGCAAGAAAGAAACCCTCCTAGGAAGACCCTTCAAAAGGGCGACCAAATGTGAGGCTGACTATGTAGCACAGAGGATACACCTGACACTACCGGGTGTGAGGATAGTCACCACCTTTAGCAAGGGTGATGTCGTTGAACCTCAAGGGAAAGGCAAGGAAGGTGATGACATAATAGTCAAGCCTCAAACGAGGGCAAGGACTTGTTGGAAGAGTTGATACAAGCACGGGTCGAACAACAAGAACCAGTGAGTGAGGCCATGCCGGAAACAAGAAGGTCAAGAGACAAGGCCAAGGATAGGCTTTGGACTTACAAATATCATAGAAGACCCCAAAAGAAGCCCACGCCTTATGGACGAAGGCATCGATGGAGAGTCAGCACAATGCCGCGATGGATATCCAAAGCGTTGCTACGTGCTCAAGGATACTACGTAGATAACCAATGGATTTGGGTACCAAAATCCCCTGCTAAACCGCCTCCATCAGCTGAAGGGCAGAGTGCCTCAAAAGCATGGCACAGGAGGAAATCTAAGAGAAACTCTAGGTCTCAAGGCAAGAAACCAGACATGACTGTTCAAAGGAAAGAGCCCCAGCCTAGCATGCTAAATAGACATATGTCATACGTAGCCATTGAGCAAGCACAAAAATCATTAGCGCCCAAGGAGCCTTTGATTCCCCAAGGGGAGAACAAGCATCATAGGCACAACATTGCTCAAGGCAAGGCTGATCGCTCAATAAAGAAAATGGCACAATCATCTAGTAACCTCGAGCAGATCATTCAGCGAGTGCCAAGTCCACCTAAGAGTCCTAGATCTCCTACGCCCTCTTCTCCCAAACAGACACAGGAAGCACCATAGCAGTTGTCAAGGGCGACTACTCAATCCAATCTCTACCTTCATCTAAGCTTCCAACCGTCAAAGAGGTGGGACATGATGCCATCTGTACCTCTCGACACAAGGATATGCCTGAGCCACCTAATGCGACTAGATCAGCTCATGTTCGATCTACATAAATGAGTGCTCAAAGGCCAATGAAAGACACAGCCACTTCTGATCGCCCTAGGGACTTGACACCGCAATCCACCAAGGGTAGCCAGCCCACTGAACTAGTTGCTACTACTTCCAATCAGGGATCACAGCAGTCACAGCCCTTGGACGTGACAATGCCCCTTGTGGAACGTGTCCTTAGTAGTTTACCTATGGAGGAGGTGTTGCAACCAAATCCCTCAACAACTCCAGCACTTTCAAAGTGCCTAAAGCCTAGGACAGAGGAGTCGAACACAAGCGGGTTGGTTGAAAAGCTAGACTCTCCGAAAAGAGCGACAGTTGTGCCCTCACAGCCAGGCAAGGCTATTCAGCAAACCACGACTATGTCCCATAAGGACACACTAGAGAAGGGAAATGCTAAGGCCCGACCAAGCACATCAACGGTCAATATAGTCCAGGGTCCTGAGTCATTGAGAGAGGCACCTTCATTGACCAAGAAAAAGAGGAGAAAGCAGAGAAAACAGCAACAGTTGCAGGTGGTTGTGGACCCAAAGAACATTGAGATGAAGGGCGTTGGAGAGCTGATGAATAAAGCATCGAGTCCATCCACCAATGAACCCGCTGATGCCTCTCCTAATAGTTGTGAAACCTCAGACACATCTGTGTGCTCTGACAAACCAAAGCAACAGTTGCCATCAACAGTTGCTTGCAACACTCTATCCACTGACTAGAACTCACATTGATCAATCAAGAGTAGATACAACGCTGTCACAACAGGGTGACAAATCTATACCAGTCACATCCGAGAAGAACCATGACGAAATAACAGCAAAACCTCAGAAGAAACGTGAGAATCCCAAGAGCATAAGAAAACCTAGCGTTGACCAATCTTGCTCATCTAGGCCTGAGCCCCCAGCCATGCTAAAGCCTAAGGGAACTCTTAGAACTTTGCATGAGATAGCAATCGAGCAAGCCCTCGTTGAACATAGAAGTGTTGCAGAATGCTTAACTGAGTTGGAGGCTAAGCTCAAAGTGGTCGCACATGTCTACGTACTTGCGGACATGGGCACGATCCCCAAGGAGCAGCTTGGAGATTACTTGACCTTTCCTCTATCATGGGAAGAACAAGAACATCTTAACAGGCACTACGACAGGCTCCTGCATGAACATATGCGACTCATTCCTGACGAGGAGGCTGACGAACTGCGCTTCCGTCACATTCAATGAAGTGCCTCTCGTAGACATAGAGCTACTAAAGCGATTGTCAGCAGGCCAGAGTCAATTTGAGCAACGTTGGTGCGAAAGCCGTGTTGTAATGGCCGAACTAGGGACTCAGATCATGACGGTCTCAGAAGAGCGATTGGCCAAATGGCGGTCTCAAAGAGACCCAACCTATGTGGCACCAACTTCTCTTCGAGTGCTCATTGACATTCGGGGTACGGGCTTAGTTGGGACTAGGCTACAGGGCCCTTTGATTGATTAGGTTCTCACTAAGGAGGAGTTACATATTGCCAGTAGACTCGGTCAAGGTTCCATGCTACTCGACATGGCAAAGTATCTATCAATATTAAGTCAGCTGCCATGAATACTAGATGCATGTGCCACGCTCGGGTACAACCCCGAGTTCTACACTTCGTTCTTATCCTCGTGAAGTGACATGGATTCATGAATATGTATATAAATAAACAATGATTCTTGTGTCACCTTGTATAAACAATATCAACACACGCAAGCAATGATAGTCAAGCGCAGGCAGAAGAGTTGGGTCTGACAGGCTAAGCTCCTCAAGTCCTCTTCTCATCACACATTTAAAAGCTGTGTGACCATTCCCACCCCCAAGTGAAGGGCATGCAACCCACATTACCGCCATAGGAAGCCTTGACCAACAACAGTGATGTTGTAGACAGGGTGCAGTCCCTTTCTATACACCTTCTTCCCGTTTTGGTCTACCCTTCCGAGGATGTGCCCTATGCCACTCCATGACAACCAGTCCACGCGACTTAGCATAAACTAATATCCGCTAATGACTGGAGGCCACACGAACATCAGAATGGGGGCCGTTCTGACTAAAATCCCTTCCGTGCAAACAATTGTATCCTGTACCAAGGCCTAAACCCTTGGATTGCGTCTTGCAGGTTTCCTTTTGCAGCGGAACGCATGGAGAATCATGGGGATCTAGAATGCAAAGACGCTCTTTGCAGAAGGCGGGAGCACGTGGCACACGCCCCTCCATCGGAGCGCTATGTGCCCACCATCAAGCGGTATGCCAAGAAGCGAGGCCCTAAGCGACATTGCCCAGGGCGAAGGCCGAAGAATCCTCGAGTCAAGAAAGTCAAGACTCGAAACACACAACAGGTGGCAGCACTAGTGGTACACACTCCCAGTTTCCGCTCGGCCCCTGACGCTCAAAGGCAGAAAGGGCAGCTTGGGAAAGAGAAAAATTTAATGAATTATTTAAAGATATTCTGGAGATGGTAGTGGGCCGGGATTACACCATTCATGTCCCGGTCGACATGCTCCCTACTCACCCCCACGGGAGCCCCACACCAACAGAGCCCCAATCACCCGGCCACCCAGACTTGCCCCGCCTCATACAAATCGAGTAGCCCATGATGCATAAAGGGCTTATCAAATGATAACTGGCCATAACTTTTTGTTTTTAAATGGTTAAGTGTTCCCGACTTGTTAAGTGTTGACATGTTCTCGAATTGTACGAACTTTTCATATCTGCATTTAATATATTTCACGTCTTTAGCAAAAGAAAAAGCTAATCAAGCGCAGGTGATAAATATCTAAGTCAACACCATTGAATTCCGATAAGTGATGTCTCCTTGCATTGCACTGGTTTATTATAGTTGTGGCATACACAATGCATGTACTCTCATGAGGCGACAAGTGGATGTAGGATAATACAGGTCCTTGTGCGAAAATGTTCAATGCCCAATCACTGCAACACCAACAACCCCACAACGAACCGCGGCAAAGCCACGCTGCCGAAAGCACCCTTGCCAACCGCCCACATTGCATGGCCCAAAACACATTCCTGGGCCACGCCCCCTTTCTGGGTCAAGCTCTATAGTTGGCTCACGGCAGTCGTTACCTCAATTGTACCCACATTGCATGTGCCGCAAGGAGAGTTGCAATATCTCAAGTGTATCTCCCCCTTTCGCCAACTGCTTCTCTAACAACGAGGCTAGGGCACAATCATCATTGTACTATCCATTTTCTGAGCCTTCGAAGCTTGACATTTTCCAACCCATTGAAAGGCTGATAGCCTCAACATATTGTAATGGTTGTACTCAGGAAAATTTAAAAAAAACAAAAAAAGAGAAAAGAAAAGAAAAGAAAAGAAAAAGAAATGAATGGAAAGATAAGAAGCACCCACGACCACAGCACAGCACCTAGGGGTCCTCAAATTAGGTACGTCTGGTGACCTTGGTCGACTGGCTTCGTCCCTAGTCCCCTAGCTCCTTACAATCACCCACAATTGTTCAGGGCACATCAAGGGCAGGACATACCTAGGGAGCTTGTCTCGCCTAGTGTTAGACCTGTCACCCTGACCCACTTGCACAATTTTCTTTTGCACTCTGCCTTAGTACCATTGCAATCAATGGTGATAAGCATCGCACGATTGGCCATGAAAAGTACACTGTACTCATCAAGCAAGTCCAATAGTTTCCAACTACTGAAAGTGCGGTGCCCTTATATTTAATTATGCTACATCGTGTAGTCACAATGCAAAGGATGTCTCATATACCTTCACGTGTACTCCTTCTCCGCATGGACAACTTTGCTTCACCCACGCATTGTTATAAGAAACTAGCCCATAGTCTTCTAACTATGTAATATCTAAGTATGCACGAGCACTCACATAAAATCTGCACCGAAGTATATCCACAGTTTGGGTCCTCAAGTGCAGGACAATACTCTAGGCTTGCTTAGAGTTTGACCTGTCTCCCAAACTAATCAAAATATGTATTGTGCACGATGAGAAGCCTAGCACTACCCCTTAAGGAGAGACCACATGTGAGGTTTTCCAATTGCAGGTATAAGGTGTTGTTCGCTCTTCATCAACACGCAACTTTGAAGGCCTGTCCCTTACCATCCGACAAGCCCGCAAAGAATCGTTATGTGCAGAATCCTCGACAAACCAACACTTGTGCTGGCCATCAATGCAATCCCCAACACAGCATAGCCCTACCACCAACTCCAACAACCTTCCACCAGCCACCTTGGCCACCAACAAGCCCTAGGACCCTCTGCCACACCACCACCAACACTCCTCCATGGAAACCATAGGCGTCCTTGTCACCCACGTCTTCGGTGCATGCTACAGCCTGCTACCTACGATGGTGAGTGCCATGGGACTGGCACTCGTCTAGGAGGGGGGTAATGTTAACCCCAACATGAAGAAAGCAAAAGGAAGTGGAAAAGATGCAGGGAAAAGGTGGAAAAAAGGTAGCCCGACTGAAGAAAGAAAAGGAGAAAAGGCCAAAAGCTCAAGGGAAACCTTAAAAGTCCAAGGCAAAGGCAAAAGGGGAAAGGCGCATTTTAAAATAAAAAGGCGCACCCTGAAATCTTGTAAAAGAGCGCTGGGCTCTCACCCGTGCAATTTGTAAATGTAGACGGGCGGCAGGAAGCTAGGAAGATAGAAGGACAATGGAAAAAAGGGCCTAGGCTATGGCTGGCCATGTAAAAAAGGGGAAAAGGGGATGACCACCCAAAAGGGATTTAGGGTTTTGTATATAAATTTGAAAAGTGAATGAGAAGCTCATTCTTGTGTGTGGCCAAAAGTAGCTCTCCTCTTCTTCTTCTTCTTCTTCTTCTTCTAGCTTGCTTGAGCTTGGGCTTGAGAGAGGGAGTGTGAGGGAGTGAGTGTGTGACGGTGAGGGACCGAGGAGGAGAAGCTCTCCATCTTCTCCTCTCTTCTTCTCTTCTCTTCTCTTCTCTTGTGTTGCTCGACGACATGGAGCTTGGAGTGTGGAGCTTGCTTGAAGCTTGCACTTGGATCGTGGAGCTACCGGAGTGTGCGGGAGAGGAGGTAACTCGAATGGCATCAAGGTAAGCTCACTACACCCATAGATATGTATGGTGCGTCGGCTATGTGAGAGGTAGCCATTAGTGCTCGGCTTGGAATGCTTGAATCAATAAGCGGTCCATGGGTCTTGGCGGTTGAGCAAAAGCTCCCACAGATGGCTTTGTATCGTTAGGTCTAGGAGGGCCAATGGGGCTCCCCTTCCGAAGAAATTTGGAGGTCTATTCCTTAGGTAAGGCTAGCTGTAAGGCTACAAATATGGAAGTCTCCACCTAACAGTCTTCTGCAGTGCATGGCATTGTGGTGGAACCCACTACAATTGGTGCAAGGTCGTGACCTAGGGTCTTGACACTCAGCTGGAAGGTGGCTTCCACCACAATACACAGATTGGACATGCAACTATGTAGACCTTCTCATCATTTCCTGTAGCTTGGCCAACTCTAGCTTCATGTCTGCCAACTCTTGGCTCTGATTGACATTCTTTCCCTTGTCTTGGGTGCCTTGGATAGATTTAGTCTCACTAGCGATCAAGGTTCTTCCTAAGGTTCAAGGAGCAATTATGTCTCGAGTTGTGGGTCTTGAGCTCCTCTCTTTGAAGCAAGTCATTCACTCATATGGCTTCTTCAAAGACCCTAGCTAATACGTCCCTTTTGCAAGGTTGAGTTGCTCACCAAGGACTCGTAAAGCTCTTCACTACGGATTCCACTTATGAATATAGTGGAGACTATTCATTCACTAGGTCTCTCTATGGTTGGGATTCTCTTGGAAAGACTCCATACATGGGTGACGTAGTCTTGGATATCCTCCTTGTCCTTCTGCTTGATATTCATCAATCTAACTATGGATATCCTGCCTCAGAGAACCTCTTGATGAAGAGACTCTTGAGGGTGTTGAAGTCATTACACAGCATTGTCCAAACTAGTGTACCACATCTGTCCTTTATCGCCCAAGCATAGGCCAAAAGCTTGTGAGTGCTGGGCAAGATTTCTGAGGCCATTAGCCTCACAGACTTGCTCGAACTACTCTAGAAAACTATATAGGTCATTGCTTGGCTGGTACTTGTCTAGTAATTTTACAACTATAGGGATTCTTGATTGGCTCTTGGAGCCTTAGTTAACTCTAATCCTGCAAGCAATGATGTTGCTAATGCTGCAGTGCTTTGCTCTGCCAATGTGTTGTCTATAAGTCGCTTCATGAGAAGCTCACTCAGAGTTAAGTCTACCTCTAGTGCTCTTTCCCTTTCTGCATTTGGTCTTGTTCAGTTTCAATTTGCTAGGGCTAGCATGCGCTGGACTTCTCACATTTCTATTTCTTGCCATAATCACCTAGCTTGTTGTTGCTAGTTTTATGCTACTATGCCTTGCAAGATTTTCTATGCTAGTTTTCATTCTTCTTCAAGATCCACTGTGATGTTTTCTGATGGCCTGCCATGGTGGTCTACCTTGTTCTACGTGTCATATTTGTTCACCATTTTGACTGGGAAATCTCCCAGGTTGAGCTCCTCGTTTTTGCGGTTTACACCTGGTTTTGCCATGTCTATGGTTTCCAACTCCACTTAGTTGTCGATGAGGTTGATCAGGTCATCAGGAAGTGTTACGCTCCCAACTGTGTTGCTCATTTGAAGCGTCTGGCCTTCCATGTTGTGTTTGTCACTTGGCTCTACCAATTGGGGTTGCTTGATCCCCTGTCTAGGTTTATGTGTCACCTCCTATTGGCGGGTTCATTCTATTTATTAAGTTTGAGCATGTTCCTTTTTATTGACATTCAATCCTCAGTTTACGTTTGCTTAGTGTGTGCATAGTGCTCTTTTTTGTGCACTGTGCTTAATTAGGCTTTCAATTTTTCCAAGTGCACTTCAAGTGTCGAAAACAATGTGGGTGCAAACATAAGATGATACAATTACAGCTTCCGTACTTTAGTCTAAGTTCTCAACTGAATAGGCCTTTACACTCATTAGTCATCACTGGCTACTTTCTCTGGTCTCTAGGGTCTGTGCTATGTTGTTCACCTTAATGAAGGTCAAATGGGGGTCTAGGGTCCTATCTCATAGCCCTAATAGGGATTGAAAGCTGACGTGACTATTAGTGGTTGTGTCTAGTCGTCGGCCTGCGATTTTTAGGATCAATATTGTCTATAAGGATTTTGGAGCCTTCCCTGGTTGCAAGAGGTATTGTAATTTGCTCGGGATATGCTAGATTTGTTAGTTTCTCTTGTCAAAATTCTGGTCCAATTTGATAGTGTCTAATTTTGCAGCATTCAAATCTAAGAATTGGACGTCCAATTGTCAATTGTCCAATCTCACAATATCTGAATGCGAAGTGTTCTATTTTGACAAGGTCTGATTCTAGTGAGTTCAATTATCCTAATCAGACGGGGTGAATGCCCAATATCCAACATATGATAGATAATCTGATTTTCAAGACCGGATGGATAACATTTGATTGGATAAGTCAAGCTAGTTAGAATCTTGGAATTCCAAGAATGGGATGCCCGAGTGTCCGACTTTGGGAATTGGACCCCTGTCAAGTTAGTTTGAATCTCCTAATTCCAAGAATGGGATGTTCGAGTGTCCGACTCTGGGAATTAGACCCCTGTCAATGGAGTGCAAGCCCGTTTTTTCCTTGATTTTGCCCTATTTTGTCCAATTTTATAACAAAAACCCTGAGGCTTTTTCCTTCGATTTCTTGCTCCTATCCTACTCTAAATGCAACAAGAATCAAAACACAAATACTGAAATCAATCCTCCTACTTGTCTACTTATCAAAAACTCAAAATACTTAACTTTTTTTGAAGATTAAAAGCCCAAATATCCTACATATCTCAAGCACCGATTTGGGGATGCAACCCTACTTTGACGCTCGATTTGAGATATGCAAGTGCTCAACCTTGAATCCATTGGTCCCAGCAATGGGACCAAAATGTAGTGAGAGCTCATACTCAATTGCCAAGACCCATGGACCTCTTATTGTTTCAAGCGTTTCAAGTGAGCACAAGTGGCTATCTCTCACCACCTAGAGGATGCACCTTCGATCCTACGAGGGTGTAGTGAGCTTACCTTGATGCCTAAATGAGTAGCATCTTCCCTCAAGCAACTCGGTAGCTCCACAATTTGAGATGCAAGTGCAAGCAACCTCCAGCCTCCACCTTCAAGCTCCATAGCCACATGCGAGACAAGAGAAGAGAAGAGGAGAGGAGATTATGGAGAGATTCTTCTCCTTGATCCCTTACCCTCACACACTCACTTGCTCACACTCTCACACTCCCTCTCTCAAGCACACACAAGCAAGCAAGAAGGAGAGAAGAAGGAAGAAGAAGAGATCACTTTTGCCACATACCAAAGAATGAGCCTTTCATTCACTTTTTGAGTTTATATACAAAACCCTAAATCCCTTGGGCACCGATCCCCTTTTTTACATGATCGCGCATCTTGCCAAGGTCCTCTTTCTCTATTCCCTTCTAGTTGCCTTATCCCTTCACCTATGTCCGTCTAGACTTTACAACTTGCATAGGTGCTCTTATAAAATGCATTACATTGCACCCCGCACCTTCCTTTGTGAGAGCCCTCGGAGGTTCTCCCTCATCCTTGAGAGAGCATCCTTCATCTTTGAGAGGGTCTCCCTCATCTTTGAGAGGGCCTTGCTAGAATATTTGATGCTCTCCTTCATCCTTGGGAGCACCTTGCTAGAATTTTTGGTGCTTTCCTTCATCCTTGAGAGCTCCCACTACAACAGAAATGAGGCATAGACGTGCATGTTAGACGCGCAAAGTTGGGCGCGTCTATCACAGCATCTATAAGCGCGTGTAAACGTGCGTGTAAATAGAAGCGCACTTTGCGTCTATATATCCGCGCAAATAGACACGCTTATACACGCAAAAATAGACGCATATGTCAAAATTCAAATGATACTTAAATCATTTCTTTTCAAACTACGCCTTTCCTTTCCTACATTTTTTGCGGTTCTGAAGCTTGAGTTTAGCCGACATATAGTCTCTTCATGCCTCACCTAGTCTCTTCATGCCTCACCTCCTCATGACTCACCTCTTCTTTCATTTCCAACACATAAGAAGGAAAAAAGGAAAGCCAAGGAGAGGAAGAAAGAGAGAACAAGAGAGAGGAGAACAAGAAGAAGCAGCAAGCAAGTAAGCAAGCATCAAGGGAGGGTAACTTACCAAGTAGAGGAAGAAGGAGAAGGAAGAAGCGCCACCACCCGCCACACCAAACACCCAAGGTGAGTCTCTCTCTCTCTCTCTCTCTCTCTCTCTCTCTCTCTCTCTCTCTCTCTCTCTGTGTGTGTGTTTCTTTCTATCTTCCTCTCTCTACTCTGTCTGTGTATTTAGGATTTGTGATTCCATTATGTATTGCATTTTGTAAATCAATAATGGCGGTCATCCGCTAAAATCAGCCAACCGAGCACGTCTGATAGCGCATCTACATTTCAGTGTAGACGCAGATATAGACGCAAAAAATGTTTCTCTAGGGGCGCGTCTTTGAGCGCGTGTGAGGGCGCGTATGCTCTGCAGTGTACACGTGAGGATACACGCGCTGACAGACGCCTGCAGAGACGCATGTATAGACGCGCACAAAGACGCATGTATAGATGCTGTATGTAATATGTTTTATCTACACAGGATAATATGATTTTTCTTGTGTAGATGTGGAAACTTGGATCCTCCAGCACCCCATTCAACAAGGAGCAATTCATGGGGGAGATGACCAATTATCTTGGTTGCTCTTCTACTGCAGATGAGGTTTTCAGTGTGATGTCTGAGACACCTATCACATCTTTGCTTACACAGGGATCAGTTGAGGCACATGGATCGGCCGAAGCACGTACATCTGCAGAGGCACATGTATCGAGTGAGGTAGAGGGTAGTGCACATCGAGGGAGGAGGGAGAGTGGTGCAAGAGGACGAGGAGGTCAAGGGCTTTGTGGGGGTTGCCTAGATGGTGGCTCTCGATCACCCTCACCGAAAAATGAGAGAGGTGAACCTCCACAAATGTACTACTCTATCACTGATGTTGGTGGTATCTTGCATGACTTTGAGGGGAGGGAAGTGATAGCCTACTTGAGGAGTGTCGTGCATGCCACATATAAAGATTGCATGATTCCCTTCAAGCACCAAAAAAATGGTTTGTGGCAAGAGGTGCTGCGGGCAGTACATAAAATGTACCCTAATCCCAAGAATTCACGATTCTCAGATGATTGGGGACGGTCAAAGGTGAGAGACGTGCTTCATAACAAGAGGTCTCACCTTATGACGTGTGCCAAGGAGTCATTGCAGAGACAAGAGCAGGGGCACCCTGGATATGGCCAACCACCCAATTGCCACCGCAAGGAGTGGAAAGAGGCCAAGAAGAGAGCAACGGAGAAAATGACAAGTCACCAGTATGCAGAGGCGCGACGTATCCAGATGGCAACCATGGGATCGTCGCATTATGGATCGGGTGGCAGGGAGTCATGGGAGGCTGAGTTTGTAAGTATTATTTGATTTCTTTTTTAAATTAAAATTTGTAATTTGTTTCACTTCATGATGTAGTGTGTTTTAATACGTTGTATGCTCAAATTGTTTTGTAGTTCCATATTGTTGGTAGGATGCCTACTCCTAGAGAGGTAGGCTGCCATCGAGGTCATAACCGGGCGTCCACTTGGCAGCATTTCTACGAGGAGGGACTCATCACGAAGGAGCAATATAATCACGCCATGAGGATTCCACCACCAGAAGATGTATGTTTTATTTTTTACATGAAAAGTATAGATAACTCTAATTTATTGTTTGTAATGGTGTTTATATACCTTAATCCTTTGTGTAGGCGAACCCTGATGCAATTGAGGATAGCAAAGGGGGGACTAGCAGTAGCGGTGGCGGCAACGGCAGCGGCACAGGCAGCGGTGGTGGTAGCGATGATTATGCCTCTTCTGAGGAGATATAGAGGAGCCCCATGCATGCATGCCTCCCCTTGGCTTGTAATTTTCATTTTTGATATGTATTACTTTTAGCTAGTGCTTGTGACCATGATGTCACAAGCACTAGAACTCATAATGTAAAAACGTTTCATCTATATATATGAAATTTTGTGTGCTACATACATTGTTTTGTTTTCAGTATCCAATCTTCGAAATAATCTTTCTCTATTTTCCCTAAGCATACAATTTGATGTTGATGGGGGAAAAAAACCAGAGAGCATGTGGCTTGCTCTCTGGTTTTTTTTTTCATACCTCTGTTTTGCGCGTCTATCAGCGCGTCTAAATTGCAGGATAAATGCTGAAGGATGGATTTTAGGCCCCGGAACGTGCCTAAAAATAGCAAAAAAATGTGAAAATGCAGGGAAAAATACCAGATCGCGAAGGCGGCAGCTCGACCGAGGACGATTTTAAGCATTAAGTACTTGACGTGCGCCCGTGCCACACTCCGTGAATTTTCATAATTTTTCCATGCACCCGTGCCAGTCAGTGAAGCTGCAGGCCTGTCCGGGATGTTGAGACGAGCTCACAGGAATTTTCAGATTGAAGTTCGGAGTCCGGATGTGGAAGATGGCCCGAAACTGGCCAGGGTGCCCAAGAGGGGGCCCAAAAAGGAAATCCCAAAAGGTGTAAGAGAGGGGGGGTGACCTTTGGCACCCCCCCCCCCCTAAAAAAATCGTGGATATGGGGGGGGGGGGGGGGCGGCGGCTGAAAACAGCCGCCGAAAAAATCGCGCTCCCCCCCCCCATAATCGATTCCTGGCTTACATACAAGCCATAGCTACGAGCACTCAGGCCTGATCAAGACATTGTGCCGATCAAATCGCCGGTCTCCGCTCCCGCAATGGTGGACTGGTTGGAGAGAGAGAAAATCAGTCTTTCTCTCTCCTCCCTCTCTCTCCTCTTAGCCCCCGTTCGTGCTTGAAGGAATAGGATGGAGATGGACAGCCGGATGGATGCCGATTCTTGACGGGATGAAAGAGTAATGCAAAACCATTGTAGATTGCTGATTCCAAGTAGAATTCATGGCTGGAAATCAATCGTGGGACGTGCCAAATTTAATGAAAAACCCGCAAGACACGGTAATAATTGTTTTTACAAAGAAAATGGTCTTTTGATGCAAATTTGGTTGATAAAAATGTGTTCATATGGATTGAGTATTGAGTATGTCGTACTTTGAGTTGTTTTCTAGCTGTTCATCATTTAAAAATCAGAAAAACATGTGTGGGATAGCATAAAATAGAAAACCGAGACACGAAAAACCATAAAAATGAAGGAAAATAGGGTTTTGGGCTGAAAATGATGCAATAAATTAATCCAGACCTACTAAAATTTCTGTTTCTGCTGAAATGAACTAAGGGCCACAGCCCATAAACTGAAATTAATTTTTAGCAATTAAAAAAATGGGAGAAAATGGGGAAATTTGCAAGAAAATGATGGAAAAACCCTAAAGAATAGGGAAAAATTATATTTTGGGCTTCGGAAAATTGGGAAAATTATGAGTAATATCCGTGAATGTATAGTAGGGCTGAGGCATGAGGATTTGCTTCAGATCAGCCTTGTTTTTGTGTTTTAGTTCGGTTTTGTCCGCTTTTGATATGAAAAATAAGGTAAAAAGCCGTAAAATACCATGCAACGAAGCACAATCGTGAGAAAGGAATCATGAAAAGGATGTTTTGCACTTGTGCACGACACTGTTTTACTAAATGCTTGAGCACTAGGCATCCACCAAATGCATGGAGCATGAAAAAGAATTTAAAAGTATCAGTGATCAGCTCCTGGACATGCATTGCAATTGGTTTATGAGGATATGACCTACGTTGAGAGGCAGTGAGATACCCATGCTGTAGGCTAGTCGTGGGGTCCTAAAGGGGAAAATAAGTGAGGACAATGGTACATTCCTGGACACGCTTATTTGGTACCTTGAGCGACGTTTGTGCGAAATGTCTATATGTGGAGCGACGCATTGAGGGGCCAATCCCCAAGGTGTAGGAGAGTCGCAGAGGGTTGACGGCATTCAGCCGTAGGAGGAACCCCATGTGTATGTGATTTGAGCCTTTTTCGCTATGTGAAAGGGACTCCCTCTGAGGAGTAATATTGGGTTAGGATCAGTTGGACTACAACATATTACAAACGCAATGTTTAGGAAGGTGGAGATTTTGATAGACGCTCCTGGCCGCGAGGCCGAGGGGTTGTCTTGTGCGCAGTGACGAGGTCCGGCTAGTGCATGAGCCAGTACCGGCCCGTTTTTAGGTCCATCAGTGGTGCTTCTGCGGGGAGCCGCTTAAAAGTGGCGATTCTCGAATCCTGGTTGTTTAGGGACCAACTAGCAGTTTATGCCAAAGGATACTAAGATTGATCCGTTATGTATCGATAAGCATCGTCTAGCAGAAATCCAAAAGCAAGAAAGGGACGAAAGAGCTAGGCGACGTGCTGAAATTTTTAGGAGATATTCCCCTAAGCGTAGCGGTGCTGAACCCTTACGAGGGAGTAGATCTAGTGGTCTTAGTACCACGAGCAGTAAGTTAGGAGAAGGTGGAAGCTCTAGTGCTCCCCTTCCTTCTATAAGCCAGTCCACGTCAAGTACAGGAGGTGTAACTCCACCGTCCCCTATTCCTAGTGCAAATCCAATCCTCGTCATGGCGCAGCCTATTGCAATTCCAGCAGGAACAACGGATTTGCCGGCCCTAGGTTACCCGCTACCCATTTTTAATGGGTTAGTTGAGGAAGATGCGGAACTCCACATTAGGGAGTTTCAAAAGCTGATGTTTAATTGTCGCATCCAAGAAGAAGGACATTTAATGATGTTCTTCAACATGACTCTCAAAGGAAGAGCCGCTATATGGTATCATGGTTTAGAAGCCGGAACCATATTGAACATTGATGCATTTTATGGAGCTTTTCGAAGGGAGTGTGCCCCTGAAAGGGGTGGGCAATATTGGTTGCGTGTACTCAACATGACCCGCCAAGAACCCCACGAAGATATTCGTGCTTATGCGAAGAAGATAAAAGAGGTTTTCCGTAAGTTGGATACCTCTATTCCCATCCCCGCAGCTGCCCAATTGCAGTATTTCCTACATGGTTTGGACTTTAACATTCAATTGCAGTTGAGTAGTGTCCCCTTGGGGGATATAGACACTGCCATTACACAAGCACAAGAGGTGGAATCTCGACTACAAGCAGCCTATGCTTCTCGAGGCAATTCGAACATGGGTTTAGTATTGGGAAATAATGTGGCAATGGTCAATGGCAGTAGTGGTCAAGGGATAGCGATGGCTAACCCTAATGGGAGAGGAAACATGATGCAGAATGTCCCTTTATTACAAGCTCCCCCTAGCACGTCGATGCCTACGGGTAGTCAAATGATTCCAAACGGTGGAAGCCAGGCAGTTAATTCTAACACCATGCCTGTGGTTCAACAACCAGTGCCTAATCGAATTGTTAGACCGATGGAACGACATGGTAATGACTAAGGCTATGAGTCCAGTTCTTCCAATGTTCTTGGTGAGGTTAAGGACATGATGAAGCATTATACCGACATGATTACGGAGCAGTATCGACAAATAGCCGTGGATGTCAACTTCCTTAAAAAACAACAAAATTTGATAGGAAGAAGATACCCAGAGGAGGGTGCACCGTCGAGGTTTAGTTGCAAATGGTGTGGTGGGCAGCACTATCCAAGGAATTGCCCAAATGTTAAGTGCGACATTTGTGGAAAATCCGACCATTTAGCAGCTACTTACTAGAGTAAGATCAGTTCTCTCCAGCGTGGTAGTCGGCAACCAGGGCTTGTTAATCATCGTGCCCAAGGAAATGATTCCCAGCGAGAGGATGGGCCTAAACAAATACTTCAACGACCAAAGACTACAGTGGAGGAGCTACCAAGTGGTAGTGGGGTTAGTTTGATTGAGGCTGTACGCGTTAACGATGCTGAAACCTCTAATTTGCGAGCTGTCCTTACAAGAGGTCAAAAGGGCAGAGGAGCCGACAAGGATAAGCCTGTCGACGGAAACCCTAAACAAGGTGACAAAGGAACGCAAGTTTTGGATCCTGCCCTGGAAGGGGGACTTTTGAAGCCCGTAGAAAGTAAAGCCGATAAGGAAGCACCAAAGAAGAAGGTGAAAGTTAAGAAAGAGGCAATAAAGCCAGTTCAGCGACCTAAAGAGCGGATGGTTTGGCGTGAGAAGTGAGCTCTATCAAACTATCATGAATTCGATTTGGCGGGCTCTCTTTGCGAAGTCAAGCCGGATGTGAACCTTTTACAGCTTATTAAGCTTTCCCCAGGAGTACGTAAGGAATTTAGAAAGATCTTACGTACCGGTTATATCGTAGAACCTTTGGGAATTGCACGAGTTGGTGATGACTAGTTTGAGCATGCTGAGAAGCATTGCCCAAGGGTTGCAGCCTATGTCGATGGGATATTAGTAGATTATGCCATTGTTGACACTGGATCATCTGTTAACATTATGAGTTCTGAACTGATGGAAAGGTTGGGTCTTGCGATTCAGAAAGATACTTCCACAATTCTCAGAATGGCAGATGATAGTTTGAGACAGCCAGAAGGCTGCATTACTAAGGTCCATGTCACTGTTGCAAATGTAGAATGCCTATTGGACTTTAGGGTGATTCGTTTTGCAGGGCGTCCAAGTTACCAAGTATTCCTCGGACGACCTTGGATCTTGCAAGCGGACTGCCAAGTAGATATACCCCCCGGTCGGCTGATATTCGGTAGAGGTGCCCAGCGTGTGGTAGTTGATGCTTATCCTGAGTCCCCGCAGAGTGAGAGAGCTCCTCTATCTTCTACAGAATTGGAGACATTAGAAGATTTATCTGGTAATGAGACATCATCAAGTGATGAGTCCAAAGAGGGATCCACCATGGAGGACATATATCTGATCACTTTGAACGAGCCGATAGAGGGCCAAGATCGTATAAGAGATGCAGATGTTATCGAGCTAAACCTTGGTACGCTTGATGATTCGCGGCCAATCAAATTAGGGTCTATGCTCAGTACAACAGAAAGGGAGGACTATGTGGCCTTGATCCAGGAATTCCGTGATATCTTTGCCTGGAGTTATGATGAGTTGACAGGCATTCCTCCTAGTCTTGCTGTTCATACAATTCCGTTGAAAGAGGGCAGTCGTCCTGTACGGCAGAAAGTAAGGCGTATGCCTTTCGAATTGAGGAACGGCCTATTTGAAGAGTTACAGAAGCTTCGAGAAGCGGGTTTGATTTTTCCTGTGCAACACACGGAATGGTGTTCGCCAGTTGTGATTAGAAAAAAGAAGAATAATCAAATCCGTTTATGTGTAGACTTTAGAGAGCTGAATAAGCAGACAGTTAAGGACTACTACCCGTTGCCATTTATTGACCAGATTTTGGATCAATTAGCGGGTAGGGAGATATATTCGTTTATGGATTGCTTTGCAGGATACAACCAGATGGCAATTGCAGAAGAGGACAAGTTGAAAACAACTTTTATTACTGTATTCGGTACTTTTGCGTACCATGTGATGGCCTTTGGTTTATGCAATGCACCGGGTTCATGGCAACGAACAGCAGATAAGACATTCGGTGACATATCCCCCGAAGAGTTAAAGGTGTTTATTGATGACTTAGGGGCCGCCACCGTGAGAGGAAGGCAGTTGCTCATTTTAAGAAAATGCTTTGAGCGCTGTAGACAATTTTGCATCGCCCTAAACCCACGGAAGTGTGTTTTTGGAGTACCCTATGGGCTGTTGCTGGGTCATGTGGTCAGTTCGGTAGGAATTGCGACAGACCCTGAGAAGGTTAAAGTTATAGTTGCCATGGGTCCACCACGCACTCCAAAAGAGGTTCATAGCTTTCTGTCTTCGGTTGGTTACTATCGTAGATTCATCAATGCCTTAGCAGAAAGAACGTTGCCGCTTACAAATTTGTTGTCCTTTAGCTGTTCGTTTGTATGGGGTGACCCTTGTAAGGTAGCATTCGAGGATGTGAAACAAGAGCTAGCAAGAGCGCCCGTCTTAAAAGCACCTAAAAGAGGTGAGGTGTTCTATATATTCTCAGCAGCCACCATGTATAGTATCAGCTGCTGTTTAGCCCAAATTTGGGAAGAGAAGTGGTACCACCCGATTGCTTTTGCTAGTCGGATGCTGGGGGTATCTGAAATCAACTATACTTACATGGAGAAATTGTGTCTAGCGATGGTCTTTGGGACCAAGAAATTCAGGCATTACATTCTCTATGAGAAAGTCGTGCTTTATACGAAGGTGGAGGGACTTCGATTATTGATGAATAAGTTACAGCCGCCTGATCGTCAAGCAAAGTGGTTAATCACTTTGCAGGAATTTGATTATGAAATCAAGAGTAAGCCACCAAGGTTGCAAGGCATCGTGGAATGTCTTGTGGACTTTGGGGAGCCGAAAGAATCAGTGGCTGAAGGTAGTGATATGGAGTGGTTATTTAAAATAGATACGGCATCTATTCCCTCCTGGTATGCTGCAATAACACATTATTTATCAACAGGAGAGGCGGGATCTGAATTATCTAAAGCTGAGAGAAGGAAAATTAAGCAGCAAGCGTTAAAGTTTGCCTTGATCGCAGGTACATTATATCGGCAAGGGGTTGATGACATCTATCGCCGGTGTGTGATGCCTGACGAGGTGCCATTCATTTTGGAAGAGTGCCATGATTCTGCTTGCGGTGGCCATTTTGTTGGACGGTTTACAGCACAAAAGGCTTTAAGAGCAGGTTATTGGTGGCCTGCCATCTTCCAGGATGCGTTTGCGTATGTTAAGCGATGCGATATTTGCCAACGGCATGATAGTCGAGAGAATAGGAAACAACCACTCACCCCTATTATGGCGATACTTCCATTTGAGAAGTGGGGAATAGACTTTGTGGGTCCTATTACTCCGTCGTCGCCTACACAAAAGAGGTACATCATTGTTGCAACTGACTACTTCACAAAGTGGTCAGAAGCACGGGCAACAAGGAAAGATGATGCTAAAGAAACTGCTAGTTTCCTTTTAGAGCAGATAATATGCCGGTTTGGTCCGCCGAAAGAATTAGTGTCGGACCGCGCAACCCATTTCTTGAATAAGGTGATCAAAGGTTTGACAGAGATGTGGCAAATCAAGCATAAAAAGACAACCCCATATAATCCGCAAGCCAATGGTCAGGTTGAAAGTACCAACAAGTAGTTTGTGGGCATCCTGTCCAAAATCGTGTCGGAAAAGAAACGAGATTGGGATAAAAAGTTATACATGGCAGTGTGGGCTTATAATACGACCTTCAAACGAGCCACTGGCCATACCCCGTTCAAGTTAGTATATGGGGAGGAGTGTGTTTTGCCTTTAGAGATTGAGCTGCCAACTATTCGGTTTGCCATCAATCATTCTTTGAGCGATAAAGATGCACTTTTTGAGCGCTTGATGACACTGGCACATTTAGATGAGCTTAAGTTGCAGAGCTTATTGCACCAAGAAGTGGCGAAGCGCCGAATGAAGCAGCTACACGACCTCAAAGCCAAGAAATACACCTTAAAGAAAGGACAGCTTGTTCTGTATTATGACGCATGACGAGAATTATTTCCAGGCAAGCTAGAACCCAAATGGGATGGGCCCTATAGGATCGTTAGAATAGGAAAGAATAAATCTACAGTGTTGTTAGCTGACCTTGAGGGGATAGAATTTAAAAATAAGGTTAATCTTAATAAGATTAAACCTTATTACTTCTGATTGCACTAATGCTATGACTGCCTTGCAGGTCTAGGCAAGATCGATCAAATATCTGCAAGGAAATCGTGATAGAGGTTGATGGGTCGTCTGATCCCTTATTAAGAACACCCATATTTGGAACAGAGGTATCATCAGGGAAAGCTCATTTGGTGGAGCAAAGGATACAAGGTGATTGAGCAAGAAGGTGGGACATTTAGTTGGGAGATCAAGGTCTTCTACCATCACTGCCTACAAATATTGACGAGTATCCCTGTTGAATTCAATGACGATGGAGGGATGGAACCGACAGTCCACCCATTGAATATGCTGAATTTTGATTACCATAATTACGAGTAGAGTTCAAGATGGCAGGATATGTAAACCCTTTATGGACGTACACTTTGTACTTTGATGGGGCGTCCAGGGGTCCATGCAAAAAAGGAAGTGTAGGAGTTGTCATCCGAGACCCCCGACGACGCATTGTCATGAAGTTAGCTGCTTATCTCGGGGTGAATTTTACCAATAATATGGCAGAATACAAAGCCCTAATAATGGGTTTGAATATTGCAAAGAAGGGTGGTATCCGCCAGTTATTGGTGAAAGGGGACTCTCAGTTGGTTTTAAATCAACTCAATGGGACATACATGGTACGGAATCCCATCCTTTGTATGTACCATCATACTGCCGTAGCCCTGCTAGACGAATTTGATATAGTGTCTTTTCAGCTGATTCCACGGAATTGGAATCACTTTGCCGATTCTTTGGCTAATTTTGCGTATGAAGAAGACCTCTTCTTTAATTGTGGCCCTTGTCCCGATATATCTATTGATGGTGAGACAGGACCCGGTCGTTTGTGGGGTATGCTTTCTGAACATGCCCTTTTTGGCAGACGATGGTTGCTTTGGGTGATGCAAAGGGTAAGCGAGACTCATCTGCCTTTATTATCTCAGACCCACAGACTGATTCGACGACATGTGATGCGAACACCTCTTGCGATATACGCAGGAGGGATAGGTCATAATCTAATGCACCTAGTTTAGGGCTACAAGCCCTGTTCCCCTGGGAATGGTATGCTTTGATGTCTATCATGGTTGTTTCCAGGTGGATGTTATGCGTAGTCAGTGTCTGATTTCATTAGGCCAAGAGGGCCGATGCAGTTTTGTAGTGAAGTGTTTGATGTCATTAGGCCAAGAGGGCCATTTCCCTGTCTAGTGCGGGTGCGTTTAATCGGGTTTTTGTTTTAAGTGTTGTGCTGGACAGATTTTGTGGTTCGTAGACTTTGGTGAAGCTTGGAGGGAGCCTTTGTCGCGGCATCGATGAAAACTTCTTGTGGCCAATCCAGGTGATACCTCTCCTTTAAGAGTATTTTTTTCCTATTATATTTGTATTTGTACTTGTCAAGGGGGTACATTTTGTTGGGGACCGGCAACCAAGGCATGAAGTCCCAGGTTTAGGCTAAGTATGTTTGAGGGAGGTTGGAGTAGTCATTGCCTCTTGTAAAGACATTGTCAGGTATCGAAAGACCTGTTTTAGAAGGAAGCCCTAATGGCTTTGTTCTGCTAGCCTGCTAGGCAGCCGTTCTAGGAGTTCTTGTTAGTAGTGAGGCAGTTAGAGAAGCCTGCCAGAGGATAATCATAATGATGCCAAGAAATCCTGAATATCCTAAAAGATGACTATAAATACGAAGGTGTGTAAAAAGGGGTTCTAACCCCTATCAAAGAAAAGAACAAGAATTAAAATATATAAGCAGTTGCTCATTGCCTTGCGAGGGCCTGGTAGGTTCCTGGGGACGAGTCAGACCCGGGGCCGATACCTTGTCTTCCTAGGGGTGGCTTCATGCTGGAAAAATAATACTAAAACAAGGAAGGTTGGAGCGAAAACAAAAGTGAGCATCAGAAAAGGATTACGTGTCGCCTCGCGAGGGCTTGGTAGGTCCTTGGGTACCGAGACAGGACCCGAGGCCGATGCCCTGTCCTCCTTGGGTCACTACGCTCAGCTCCCTCCTTTTTACACGCCCGAGTATGGAAATAAAAACCTAAAAGCTGAATTGTGCTAAAAAATTTATATATATATCTTTTGATCCGGCTATAGGAGTCCTCGCCTAGGAGGAACTCCTGGTTCTGTTGTCCTTCGTTAGGTAGGCAGTTCAGACCACCACTTTGGGCAACCTCTATGATAGTTCTTTTAGTCTGGCCGTGTTGCAACAGTCGGTTAGTGACTGGCTTCAGGCTTTTTGGCAGATTATGCTGGGCCTACTCCTCGTGGATTTCATGCCTTGGTTTTGTCAGGGGTAGGGTGAGCATTGTGCTGTGTTTTATTGCATTTTTGTTTTGTAGCAGTTTGATGCTCCTTCGGTTGTTTATGTGCAGATATGTTCGTAGGTTCAACGGCCTGAGTCGTCCTATCCCGTGGTCGCCAATGAAGGATGGATTTTAGGCCCCAGAACGTGCCTAAAAATAGCAGAAAAATGTGAAAATGCGGGGAAAAATACCAGATCGCGAAGGCGGCGGCTCGACCAAGGACGATTTTAAGCATTAAGTACTTGACGTGCGCCCGTGCCACACTCCGTGAATTTTCATAATTTTTCCGTGTGCCCGTGCCAGTCAGTGAAGTTGCAGGCCTGTCCGGGATGTTGAGACGAGCTCACAGGAATTTTCAGATCGAAGTTCGGAGTCCGGATGTGGAAGATGGCCCGAAACTGGCCAGGGTGCCCAAGAGGGGGCCCAAAAAGGAAATCCCAAAAGGTGTAAGAGAGGGGGGGTGACCTTTGGCACCCCCCCCCCCCCCCCTCCAAAAAAATCGTGGATATGGGGGGGGCGGCGGCTGAAAACAGTCGCCAAAAAAATCGCGCCCCCCCCTCCCCCCCCCCCCCCCCAATAATCGATTCCTGGCTTACATACAAGCCATAGCTACGAGCACTCAGGCCTGATCAAGACATTGTGCCGATCCAATCGCCGGTCTCCACTCCCGCAATGGTGGACTGGTTGGAGAGAGAGAAAATCAGTCTTTCTCTCTCCTCCCTCTCTCTCCTCTTAGCCCCCGTTCGTACTTGAAGGAATAGGATGGAGATGGACGGCCGGATGGATGCCGATTCTTGACGGGATGAAAGAGTAATGCAAAACCATTGTAGATTGCTGATTCCAAGCAGAATTCATGGCTGGAAATCAATCGTGGGACGTGCCAAATTTAATGAAAAACCTGCAAGACACGGTAATAATTGTTTTTACAAAGAAAATGGTCTTTTGATGCAAATTTGGTTGATAAAAATGTGTTCATATGGATTAAGTTTTGAGTATGTCATGCTTTGAGTTGTTTTCTAGCTGTTCATCATTTAAAAATCAGAAAAACATGTGTGGGATAGCATAAAATAGAAAACCGAGACACGAAAAACCATAAAAATGAAGGAAAATAGGGTTTTGGGCTAAAAATGATGCAATAAATTAATCCACACCTACTAAAATTTCTGTTTCTGCTGAAATGAACTAAGGGCCACAGCCCATAAACTGAACTTAATTTTTAGCAATTAAAAAAAAGGGAGAAAATGGGAAAATTTGAAAGAAAATGATGGAAAAACCCTAAAGAATAGGGAAAAATTATATTTTGGGCTTCGAAAAATTGGGAAAATTATGAGTAATATCTGTGAATGTATAGTAGGGCTGAGGCATGAGGATTTGCTTCAGATCAGCCTTGTTTTTGTGTTTTAGTTCGGTTTTGTCCGCTTTTGATATGAAAAATAAGGTAAAAAGCCGTAAAATACCATGCAACGAAGCACAATCGTGAGAAAGGAATCATGAAAAGGATGTTTTGCACTTGTGTACGACACTGTTTTACTATATGCTTGAGCACTAGGCATCCACCAAATGCATGGAGCATGAAAAAGAATTTAAAAGTATCAGTGATCAGCTCCTGGACATGCATTGCAATTGGTTTATGAGGATATGACCTATGTTGAGAGGCAATGAGATACTCATGCTGTAGGCTAGTCGTGGGGTCCTAAAGGGGAAAATAAGTGAGGACAATGGTACATTCTTGGACACGCTTATTTGGTACCTTGAGCGACGTTTGTGCGAAATGTCTATATGTGGAGCGACGCACTGAGGGGCCAATCCCCAAGGTGTAGGAGAGTCGCAGTGGGTTGACGGCATTCAGCCGTAGGAGGAACCCCATGTGTATGTGATTCGAGCCTTTTTGGCTATGTGAAAGGGACTCCCTCTGAGGAGTAATATTGGGTTAGGATCAGTTGGACTACAACGTATTACAAATGCAATGTTTAGGAAGGCGGAGATTTTGATAGACGCTCCTGGCCGCGAGGCCAAGGGGTTGTCTTGTGCACAGTGACGAGGTCCGGCTAGTGCATGAGCCAGTGCCGGCCCGTTTTTAGGTCCATCAAATGCGCTTCTATTCTCGTAAAAAACTTTCAGAGTAAACGCGGTTTTAGACGCGTAGATACACACGTGTATAGACACACAATATGAATATGTCCACTTTTTTATGTGATCCTTGTTCGTGACCTATTTTGTAACACTATAACACTATGGATGATCGATATTTTGGATAGTAAATGGGCAATCATTTCTATAATGAAGTGCATGCCTTGATCACTAACTAGCTGCATTTCAAGATCAGCTATTCCCAAAGAAACTTAGCCATGGTCCTAACATCATTCTTTCTGGTGGCGTGAGCTTTGGCCTATTTTGTGAGATAATTCATCGCTACAATGATGTACTTTGCTCGTGAATACTACATTGCAAGGTTGATTGGCCCAATAAATTCCATCCCCTACTTTCAAAGGGCTGTCGTGCTATTATTGGGGTCAACTCTATCTTGTCCCCTTATAGATGGGCACTTTGGTCATTTGACTTTCATCACAATGCTTCACAAATTTAGTAGCATTGTAGAATAGGGAGGGCCACCATAGTTGAGATTGTAGCACCTTGCATGCTGTAGTGTTTCCATTGAAGTCTCTTATAACAATTCCATAATGTGCTCCAATAAGCATAGCATGCATTTCACATTCACACATGAGAGCGGAGTTTTGATGCTGAGAAGTACTTAAAAATAGCTAAAAATTACGAATATCAAGGAAAAAATATTCAACGTCGAAGGCGGCGGCTCCAGCTAGGAGGATTTTAAGCGTCAAAGTGCTTTAAAGGCGCCCGAGCAACACTTGTTGATTTTTGATAATTTTTCAGACTACCGCGCGGGTTGTCAAGAGTTGCCGACCAATGGGGGATGTCAAGCCGGATGCGTAGAAATTTACAGCACTTGATTTGGACACCGGACGAGGAGATGACCAAGGAAACAGTCAGGCCAAATGGGCAAGTGACCTTTGGGAGCCCAAAACTTAATGTAGCATGAAACTTTTCATGCACAAGAGAGATGCAAGCGTGGAGAGAGAGGGCACCAAGAATGCGCCGATTTTTGCACTCAATCCTTGATGATGCATTCTCCAGCCTGCAAACAACCCCCCCAATGATCATGGGCCTTGATTCCCCCCTGGATGCTGACTCTATCGCCGCCTCTCGCCCGTCAAATGGTGGCCTGGATGGAGATCTCTGATTTCAGTCTTTCTCTCTCCTCCCTCTCTCTCCCTTAAGGGGTTGTTCTTGTGTGGAAGAAGACAATGAAGAATGATGGAGGAAAGCTTGTTTGGATGAGACCGGATTGCTTCCGGATGAATGAAGACATGAAGAGTGCTATTCTTGAATATGCTGAGCATTAAATACATGCTGGAAATCAATCCCGTAATCAAGACCAAGAAACCGAGACCTGAAAATAAGCGGTAATGCTATTTTTATGAAGAAAAATGATCTTTTAAAGTTATTTGCTTTATGAAATCTTGTTCATATGGGATGAAAGTTCTTTATGACATTGTTTGCCATGAGTTTGATTAGTTTATGCTCTGAAAATTAGAAAATATAAGGCTACATGGTCGGAATTAGTGTTAAAATGCATGAAAAACACGCGTTTTAAGGGTAAAATTGGGTTTTTTCTATATAAATGAGAAATATAATATGTCACACCAACTAAATCTGAGTTTTTTCTGTCAATGAACCTAAGGGCCACATCCCACACTCAATTTTCATTTTCAGTCATTATTTATTAAAGAAAAATAGAGAAAAATACCTAAAAATGGATTTAAAATTAGGAAAAAATGGAAAATGGGCTGAGAAAAATTAGGGAAAATTATATCTATGTTTGTGCAATGTATAACGATGGCAAAGCACAAGGTTGGCCTCAGTTTGTCCCCGTTTCTATGTTTTGTGCATATTTATTGTTCTTTTAAAAGGGAGAAATGCATAGAAACCCTATCTAATCGATCAATGATGCAAAATGCTAAGAGTTGGATGAAAAGGGGCTGAAACACTGAAAGATAAAGAAATATTTGATTTATGCATTGCACTTGACATATAGGAAACAATTTAAATAAAGAGGATGGTAGCATGAGTATATGGCTCGGTGCCTCCTTTAAATGCAGCACGCGTTAGTGAAATTCATGGAAAGAATGCTTTATGCACCATGCACGATGATGATTTTTCTTTTGTCTGGGCACATAGCCATACACGATTTGCATTAAGCATAATAATTAAAAGGTATCAGAAAAACCTCCTAGATGCATGGCACCTATCTTGCTTAGGTTGTGACCAACGATGAGCGTGAGAGGACATCCCAAGCTGTAGGTTAGTCGTTGGGTCCTAAGGGGAAATTGTAGTGAGAAATGGTACATCCTGGAACGTAAAATATTGGTACCTTGAGAGGAGTTTGTGCTTCAATGTGTTATATGTTTAGCAATGCATCAAAGGGCCAATCCCTGAGATGTAGGAGAGCTGTAGTGGGGCTCCGACTATTAGTCGGTGGAGTGCCTCCTATATGTGTGTGACGAGGCGTTATGCCTATGTACTTTGGGATCTCCCTCTAAGGAGTTTAATGGAATCGTTGGACTATAAACTATAAACGCATGAATTAAGCTTTAGGGCGGTTTGTCCTTTAGCATTAGATTGACACTCCTGGTCCGCGAAGCCATGAGGGTGTTTGTGTGTCATGAGCATGAGGTCCAGCTAGTGCCATAGCCAGTGCTGGCCCATTTTGGGTCCCGTGGTGCATCTGCCGAGAGCCACTTATAAGTGGTGGTTTTCGGATCTAGGGTTTCTAGGGACCAAAAGGAAGTTGGTTTATGTCCTCTGACAAGGACCGTCAAGCCGAAATCCAAAAAGCAGAACGTGCTGAGAGGGCTAGACGACGGTTAGAGATCGTAAGCCATTATTCGCCGCAAAGGAGTAGTCCAGTACGTATACGAAGCAGTGGTCTTAGTCACTTAATTGCTCCACCTATTCCATTAGGTGCAGGAGGAAGTGTAAGATCTTCCTCTCCTCCACCAAGTCTACCCACTTCAAGTGGGGGTGTGAATCTGTCACTTCAAGCTCCTATTGCTAATCCGATTGTCACCATGGCACAACCTATTGCGATTCCTGCAGGAACACCAGATTTACTAGCCTTAGGAGTTCCCTTACCCATTTTTAATGGGTTAGCAGAAGAGGATGCATAATTTTACATTTGTGAATTTCAAAGATTGATGTTCAATTATCGTATCCAAGACGAGGGACATCTCATGATGTTCTTCAATATGACGTTAAAAGGAAGGGCTGCGATATGGTATCACAGTATAGAGTCTGGAACCATAACCACCATTGATCAATTCTATGTAGCTTTCTGAGCGGAATATGCCCCGGAAAGAGGTGGCCAATATTGGTTGCGGGTCTTGAATGTAACGCGCCAAGATCCTCACGAGAATGTGAAAGCATATGCCAAGAAGTTGAAGGAAGTGTTTCGTAAGTTGCAGACTTACATTCCCATTCCGTCGGCTACCCAATTGCAATACTTTTTGCATGGGTTGGATTTTAATACCCAAGTACAATTGAGCAGTGTGGCCTTGGCAGATATAGACACCGCTATTACGTGGGCAGAGGGAGTAGAAGCACGATTACAAATGGCCTATTCTTCTCGAAACACCATATTGGGCAATATGGGAATTTTCCATAAGCTTGGGGCACATGGTCAAATCTTTTGATTTGTCATAACTTGAACACTATAACTTCAAATCAAGTGCTCTATAGCTCAATAGATTCAATTTTTCAAGCGATTTCAAATGATAGGTCACATCATATGGTTTTGAGAAACTTATGGGCATGTTATCTAGGTGCCACCTTTTTAGTATTCAAAAAATGGGAATTGGGAGATTCCCAAACTCACTAATATTGTGTTTCGAATGAATGTTAATGGGGGTTTAGTACCTAGCGGCAATCCATCATTGACGAATGGAAGTCAAGATATAGTTGCAAGATAGTACCACTTTTCCCTCACTATGCCTATGGGATACAAGGCAGCTCTTCTAGACTATTGCATGTTCCTTGCCTTACTACTCCATACAAAGAGGCTATCTGATGCCAGGAGGCATATTCCACGGTGGATTCCGTGAGGTTTTACGGTGGATTCCGTAAACTTAGATGACCGGGGCTCATACGCAAAGAGGATTCTTTGTGCGAGAAGTTGATGGGGACGCCTGTCCTTTTCGGGCGTTTCATTAATTTAGTGTGTACATGGGTGATTCCATAGCGGGTGATTCCGCAAAATGCATATTAAATTAATAAACGTTTATGAGTTTAGAGTGCGCACTCGTAATAAATTAAGGTTAGGATTTATTTCTAACCAGCTGATTTATTTATGTAGCTGAAGACTGCTAGGTATTCACTTTTGTCGGTTTAATTGTGTTATTTTACTAACGATTGTGAATGCTTCAGTTGATGTGTAGAGATAGCAGGAGTGGCGGAGGAAAGCATTGGAGTCTAGCGGGTTTCCGACCTTTTGATATATTTTGATAGGCGCCACGCCTATATTTTGATTATGTCTATAGAGACATCGACTATTTATTATTATTTTGTATGCGCTTATGCGCCTGGATATGTTATTTTTATTTGGACATTGAGATTGGGCGTGCCAGACTCTTTGGGCACCGACCATTAGCTTTATTTTCCTATTTTTGGTAGAAAGCAAACTCAAAAGCTAAAAGCTTGTATATTTTTGTAATTGGGCTATTTTTGAGCAAAAAGATTGGAAATATATATTAAATACATGCTTTGTGAAGCGCTCACACAAGGCATGGGGGAGATTCAACCCAATTTGTCTCTTGTCTCATGTCGTGCTTGCTTTCACATTGATTTTTGTGCTAAAAAGTAGAGTGCTTTGTTCTTGGGGACCTTTGGGAATTTGCTACGTGAGCTACCGGCGTCCGATCTGCGCACCAGTGGTATCAGAGCGGAGCAGAGATCAAGGGCTTCCAATCGCTACCAATCTCGGGCGAAGGCGGAGCTCCAGGAACAAACGACCTCTACAGTCAATCTCGTCGCGAACCGTCGATACAGGCAGACTTCTGGCGATCAAGAACCCCTGTTTCTACTGTCAGATCGCGAAGGACCGATCTCAGCAGGCGGAGGACCACTCCTTCATCTCCATGAACAAATCGTGGATAATACAGTAAGAAGCCATATCTTTTGCTTCAAAAAGCTTAGTATTGAAGTGTAAAGGCTTAAGAAATTGGAGAAGACCCACGAAATTTGTCAACGAGTTATCTGAATATGTCCGAAAATTCCGCGACGGCATGAAATCTATATTGAAGTCCTCCACAAATTGCGCCGTTTTCTGACGGCACTTCATCTCCCCAAAGCTTAAGTTATTAAGCTTATTAAACTTAAGCTTAATTCCTTAAGCTAAGTCACACAATCCTCTGCAAGTCACACTGGGCAGACAAGTTCAGTAACTCCGGGTCACGCACTCCAGAAGACAAGTTTCGCAAGTCGACACTAATCAAGTACTGCAAGTCCTGCAAGTCAGCTAAGTTCAGCAAGTTCACAACCCTGCAAGTCTGTTAAGTCTGCAACTCTACAAGTCAGACTAAATCAGAACTGACTAACGCTCGAAACTCCTAGAAGACTTGTTCGTTTGCAAAAACTCAGAACTGGAAAGTTGTTCGCAGCAAGCTGTTTTACCTATCTACAAGTTTGTTGAAGTACTTTCAGCAAACGGAGACAAAAATATTTCAGAATTTCTGAAAATTGAAGAAGAAAATACCCAAAAATACATAGCCTTGTAACCCCAAATTTGAGCTACGCTCATCCCGCTAACTGATTTTGAGTGAGAAAGGTTTGTTGAGTTTTACAGGATGACTACCCCACATATGGATGATCCTATGGCTGAAGACGACCTACCTGAGCCTACCATGGAACAAAAGCTGGATCTTATCATGTTGCAATTAGACGAAGAGCGAAGAGCTAGGCAAGCCTTGCAAGCGCAATTGACAAAGCTACAAGGAGCGTCCACTGACAAAGAAGAACCTCAAGCTGAAGATCTGATTCGCCGTACCATCGACGCCACTCTTGAAGCACAAACCATTCGCAAGGAATCCAAGATAAGTAAACGAAGTTTCAAGTTTCGCACTTTCAATGGCATAAGAGAAGGAAAGACTGTTTTATCATTCATTAGCCAGTTTGATGACTATTTCCATGAGGAAACTTATCCTGAGAAAGATAAAATCAAGTGTGTTACTAATCATCTGATAGATAGAGCATCACTTTGGTGGACTGTCGTCCGCAAGAGCATAGAATGTCCTGCTACATGGGAAGATTTCAAGAAGAAGTTCATGCAAAATTTTCTACCACCGCAATTTCATGAGAAGGCTATCAAGCAATGGGATTTACTCCAACAACGCGACCGTGAGCCTATTCCACAGTATACAGAGCGTTTTTGGAATGCACTTTTACAGCTACGCATGCTTGAAGACGTACCAGAGACGACCCATAAGTGGAAGTACATGTCTGGACTTCTTGGACATTACTACGCTGAGGTGAACATGTTCAAGCCTGCTACCCTTGAAGACGCTATCTCCTTAGCTCACGACACTGAAGATAAGTTACGTGGAAGAGATCGACGACCACAGCCATTCCAAGCAAATGGTAATTATGGATCTAAACAATTCAATTCAAATTTCAGAAGGTTTAATCCAGGTCGTTTTTCATCACCATCTTTCCGCAAGAATTGGCCTAAACCACCCGCATTACCATCCACTGTCAATCCAAATCCTAAGCCTATCCAACAAGCAAATCCAAATATACCCAGACTCCCAGCCATTGCAAATAATGTGACCAAAGCCAAGCCCATTGTATGCTACAAGTGTCACCAGCCAGGCCATCTCGCAGCAAATTGTCATTCAAAGAAGCCATCAGCACATATCAACTACCTTGGAGCTATGGACGAGGACGAGCATCAGGATATGCCGGACTTCACTGAAGAAGAAGATGATCCTACTACTACTTCCGACACTTTACCAGGTATGCCTACTTTACATTCATTGTTGACTATGAAATGTATGGTGCATGGAAAAGAAAGAACTTTATTACATGATGACGGTAGTACGCATGATTTTATTTCAGCAAAATTGGTAAAGGAATTGAAATTGCATACAGTACCTACGCACTATCGCATAAAAGCTGCATTTTTAGGTACTAGGTACAATGGCACACAAGAAGTTCAAAATTTAGAAATTCAAATTGGTCCATATATTGAAAGAAGAAATTTCTTAGTTGTCCCATTACAGTCTAGCGACATTATTCTAGGAATGCCATGGAGACACCAACATAATCCCAATATAGATTATTCCACACACACAATGAATCTTAATTTTCAAGGAAAATCTATTACATTATTTGGTATGCATGCATCTCATATGTTTCCACTGCTTTCGCATACTCAAGCAAAACGTGCACTACGCAAGAATACTAAATCATATCTCATTTGGGTGAATGAATTGCACGCAAAAGAAACTCATATGCACCCTAGGCATAAGGAATTTCTAGCATATTTTAAGGATTGTTTCGCAGAAGACCTACCTGTAAAATATTACACGGCGCAGCGAACAGAATCTGAGAAAGAGATAGAGAGTACACAACAGATAAGAGGAGAATCAGTAAAATTCTTTAACTCCAAACAACTGATACAAAGATGGCTCTGTCCACCCGTGCGCTTCCACTGTGTGAAGCTTAGATGGCGATCTAGACAGAAGATAGGTGAAGAGCTTAAGGCTAGCTGGAACAACAACTCTGACTGGGTGAAAGATGAGTGTGAGATGGCTGCGAAGGGGTTTAGCTTTTATAGCCCGCGAAGGTCGTTAGGTCGGCCTGCTGACCGACCTACCATATGAGCCTCCACTAGTCGGCCAGGGAATATTCCAGGGAATATTCCCTTTACCATCGGGCCGGGGGCGCTGCCCCCGGACCCCCGCCAGGGGGGCCGCTGGCCCCCCTGGGACCCCCCAGCCAGGGGCCGCTTCCGCGGCCCCCGGACCCCACAATAGGGGCCCCTTTTAACTCCCTTACCACGCAACTCAATGCAATGTGCCTCGAGTTGCTACCAGCTTAACCACTCCGTCTAACCCAAAGATTAGACCCACAACAGTCACCTTTTTGCCATCCGGTCACATAGACCTCATCTGATATACAAGTCAGGACTCAACCAATGTCCGGGCTCACATTTGGCTTCTCCTCATAATGGGGGCCTTACAACTTTGAGCACCATGGATCATTGGTAGCACCTAATGAGGGTGGGGCATTGATCATATCTAACACCCCCCCTCAATGTCCACCCATAGGTGAACTATCTCCTCGGCCCAATGCCGAGTCTCTGAAGATGAACTTGAAGCAGATCCTTCGTAAGTGCTTTGGTGAAGATATCTGCTCCATTCTCCTCTGTTGGACAGTAGACCAATTCCACTATCCCATCCTCCATCAAATCACGCACATAGTGATACTGGATCTCTATATGTTTGGTGCGTGCATGAAACACTGGATTTTTGGCAATGGCGATGCAACTCTGATTGTCACATCTCAGCACAGTTGGTTCTTCATCCTGCACTCCCA
Source organism: Lygodium microphyllum (assembly GCF_053477565.2). Lineage (NCBI taxonomy): Eukaryota > Viridiplantae > Streptophyta > Polypodiopsida > Schizaeales > Lygodiaceae > Lygodium > Lygodium microphyllum. The sequence goes on from NC_141141.1 coordinate 33,667,845, forward strand.
TATGCCATAGAATCCTTCTCAACCATACGGCCTCACATGCAGCAAAACAAGCTGCCTTGTACTCTGCTTCGGTAGAAGACAATGCCACTGTTGGTTGCTTCTTACTAATCCAAGAGAAAATTCCTGAACCCAAAGAGAAACAATAACCAGAAACTGACTTCCTGGAATCAATGTCTCCTGCCCAATCTGAGTCACAGTTCCCCACAAGAGAAGTTCCGAAACTGTATGTGATACCATAGTCAAGAGTTTTCTTCAAGTATCTGAGCACCCGCATCCCAGCCTTCCAATGACTCTCATGAGGTTTGTTTGAGAACCTGCTCAAAACACCAACAGCAAAACTGATATCTGGTCTAGTGTTACACAAGTAGATTAGACTGCCGACCAACCTCCTATACCTCCCAATGTCTGCTAGTGCTGATGTATCCTCAACGGATAACTTTACATTCACCTCCATAGGTGTAGCTATCTCCTTGCACTCGGTCATGCCAAATGCCTTCAAGATCTCCCATGCATACTTCTTCTGAGAGATGAAGATCTTTCCTGGCTCTTGCCAGACTTCAATCCCCAAACAATAGTGCAGCAAGCCCAAGTCTGTCATTTCAAACTCAAAACTCAAAGCCTTTTGAGTTTGGTTGATCATATCTTCATAGTCACCTGTAATAAGAAGGTCGTCCACATATAGGACAATCACTACAGACTTTTTACCATCCCTGTAAACATACAAGTTAGCATCTGAGGCACATCTTTTGAAGTTTAGGTTTAAAAAGAACCTATCTATCCGCTGGTACCATGCTCTGGGGGCTTGTTTCAGCCCATACAATGCCTTCTTCAGTTTACACACTTTATTCTCAGAATGGGGGGCCTCAAACCCTGGTGGCTGAGCCACGTACACCTCCTCCTTGAGGTCACCATTTAAGAACGCTGACTTAACATCCATTTGGTACACTGGCCACTTCTTGTGGGCAGCCACTGCAAGTACCGTGCGAATAGTGGTCATTCTGGCAGTTGGGGCAAATGACTCTTGAAAATCAAACCCTTCAACTTGTGAAAATCCTTGGGCAACCAGTCTAGCTTTGTACTTTTCTAAGGTACCATCAGCCTTGTACTTTACCTTCCAGATCCACTTGGTGCCAATAATCTTCCGCTTTGCTGGCCGATCCACTAGCTCCCAAGTGTCATTCTTCATTATGCTGTCATACTCTGCCTGCATAGCAGCCTTCCATGATGGATCTGCAAGTGCTTCTTCTAAGTCAGTTGGCTCCTTTACTTCTCTCATAATCTCAACCATCAAGGCCATGTTGACTATGTGAGCAGAAGCCCTCCTTTGCTCCTCTATTCTCTGAGACCTCCTTGGTCCGTCTGCCTTCTCCTCAACAGATGCAGGCCTAGGATTATTGTGGTCATAGAGCTGCTTCACCCAGCGCGGCAATGGCTTTTCCGGTGGGGTGATGTCAGGTTGGTGAACTTTTTCCTCATCATCTGAAGATGATGCTTCCTCCTCCTTAAGGATAGGGATAGCTCTCGGGACAGGTTCATAGTGGACTACTTCTTCGCTTGATGATAAAGTGGAAGACCTTGCCTTCTCCTCCTCCACTGTATGCGGCTCCTCCTTGAACACCACATCACGGCTCGCGATGATCTTCTTTGCCTCTTGGTCATATAACTTGTAAGCCTTCTGCTCATCACTATAACCCAAGAAGATACATTTTCTGCTTTTTGGTTGTAACTTTTTTCTCTTCTCATCTGGAACATGTGCATAACATTCACATCCAAAAATTCTGAAATGTGAAACAGATGGTTTCTTACCAGTGTAAGCCTCATGAGGTGTTTTTCCCTTGAGAGCCTTTGTGTAGCTCCGATTTAGAATGTAGACTGCAGTATTAACAGCTTCAGCCCAAAAATGGTTAGGCAATCCCTTGCCCTTTAGCATGCATCTTGCCATCTCCACAATGGTACGATTCCTGCGTTCCACAACACCATTCTGCTGAGGTGTGTGAGGCGTCGTCAATTGACGCTTGATCCCTTTGCTCTTGCAAAAGCCTTCAAACTCCTTTGAGTTGAACTCACCACCACCATCTGTTCTAAATTTCTTCACACTTTTCCCTGTTTCATTCTCAACAAGTATTAGCCATTCTTTAAACTTACCAAAAGCTTGAGCCTTATCACGAAGGAAGTACACCCACATCTTCCTACTGTAGTCATCGACAATCAACATAAAATAAGAAGATCCCCCCAAGGCCTGTGTAGGCATCTTACCACACAAGTCAGCATGCACCAACTCTAGAGGAGCATGTGCTCTATTCTTGCTTTCTTGTGGAAATGCCTTTCTCTGTTGCTTGCCCATCATACAAGCTTCACATGGTTCCTTCAATTCAGTTATTGTAGGTAGGTGAGCAACCATACCTTGCTTTTGCATCTCCTTCAATACTGCAAATCCGATGTGTCCAAACCTTTCATGCCAAATGCCTTCAAGATCTCCCATGCATACTTCTTCTGAGAGATGAAGATCTTTCCTGGCTCTTGCCAGACTTCAATCCCCAAACAATAGTGCAGCAAGCCCAAGTCTGTCATTTCAAACTCAAAACTCAAAGCCTTTTGAGTTTGGTTGATCATATCTTCATAGTCACCTGTAATAAGAAGGTCGTCCACATATAGGACAATCACTACAGACTTTTTACCATCCCTGTAAACATACAAGTTAGCATCTGAGGCACATCTTTTGAAGTTTAGGTTTAAAAAGAACCTATCTATCCGCTGGTACCATGCTCTGGGGGCTTGTTTCAGCCCATACAATGCCTTCTTCAGTTTACACACTTTATTCTCAGAATGGGGGGCCTCAAACCCTGGTGGCTGAGCCACGTACACCTCCTCCTTGAGGTCACCATTTAAGAACGCTGACTTAACATCCATTTGGTACACTGGCCACTTCTTGTGGGCAGCCACTGCAAGTACCGTGCGAATAGTGGTCATTCTGGCAGTTGGGGCAAATGACTCTTGAAAATCAAACCCTTCAACTTGTGAAAATCCTTGGGCAACCAGTCTAGCTTTGTACTTTTCTAAGGTACCATCAGCCTTGTACTTTACCTTCCAGATCCACTTGGTGCCAATAATCTTCCGCTTTGCTGGCCGATCCACTAGCTCCCAAGTGTCATTCTTCATTATGCTGTCATACTCTGCCTGCATAGCAGCCTTCCATGATGGATCTGCAAGTGCTTCTTCTAAGTCAGTTGGCTCCTTTACTTCTCTCATAATCTCAACCATCAAGGCCATGTTGACTATGTGAGCAGAAGCCCTCCTTTGCTAGTTGATTCTCCAAGTTTTGAATCCTTGTTTGGTTTCGTGTTTCATACTGACTCCTTAGTACATTCCAAGCCTTTGACGCTTTGGTTGTATGCTGAATCAGAGTCAAAACACTGTCAGAACAGCTTGTAACTAAGGCACACAATGCATCTGCATTCCTTCGTTTCCAAGCTCGTAGAAGATCTGCATTCGGAGGAATCATCACACTAGGATTTGATGGGTCGGGGGTAGGCTGTGGTTCTGCGTCAGTCCCCAGCACAGTCTCCAGAAGCTCATAAGAATCAAGGATAGTTGTAATTTTGAACTTCCACAAGGTGTAGTTTGTACCATCTAACTTGCCTTCGCTAAAGGTTGGTGGACGAATCCTCAGTGTTTGAATAGCCGGTACAGCAGCACCACCTCCTGCACCGCTTCCTGATGCGCCAGAACTGCTTCCCGGAGTCGACATCGTTTCTCTTTGCTGTTGAAGCCTTTGCCTCTTGCACGCTCTCCGATCTCTAGAGCCCCCTGGGCTCTGATACCATGTAAAATATTACACGGCGCAACGAACAGAATCTGAGAAAGAGATAGAGAGTACACAACAGATAAGAGGAGAATCAGTAAAATTCTTTAACTCCAAACAACTGATACAAAGATGGCTCTGTCCACCCGTGCGCTTCCACTGTGTGAAGCTTAGATGGCGATCTAGACAGAAGATAGGTGAAGAGCTTAAGGCTAGCTGGAACAACAACTCTGACTGGGTGAAAGATGAGTGTGAGATGGCTGCGAAGGGGTTTAGCTTTTATAGCCCGCGAAGGTCGTTAGGTCGGCCTGCTGACCGACCTACCATATGAGCCTCCACTAGTCGGCCAGGGAATATTCCAGGGAATATTCCCTTTACCATCGGGCTGGGGGCGCTGCCCCCAGACCCCCGCCAGGGGGGCCGCTGGCCCCCCTGGGACCCCCCAGCCAGGGGCCGCTTCCGCGGCCCCCGGACCCCACAATAGGGGCCCCTTTTAACTCCCTTACCACGCAACTCAATGCAATGTGCCTCGAGTTGCTACCAGCTTAACCACTCCGTCTAACCCAAAGATTAGACCCACAACAGTCACCTTTTTGCCATCCGGTCACATAGACCTCATCTGATATACAAGTCAGGACTCAACCAATGTCCGGGCTCACATTTGGCTTCTCCTCATAATGGGGGCCTTACAACTTTGAGCACCATGGATCATTGGTAGCACCTAATGAGGGTGGGGCATTGATCATATCTAACACTACCACCAGGTTTACCTCCATCACGTCCAGAAGACCATAAAATTGACCTAATACCTGGCACACAACCACCTTGCAAAGCCCCATATAGGCACAATCAAATAGAGCAAAAAGAAATCCAGAGTCAAGTAGAAGAATTACTAAATAGAGGCTTAATTCGACCTAGCAGTTCTCCATTCGGTGCACCTGTGCTCTTAGTCAAGAAAAAGAATAATACTTATCGGATGTGTATTGACTACCGAGCATTAAATAAGATCACTGTAAAGAATAGGTATCCTATACCTAGAGTTGACGACCTTATGGACAAACTGCAAGGATCTTCTATATTTAGTAAAATTGACCTTAAATCTGGATATCATCAGGTGAGGTTAGATAGATCCGACATATTTAAGACTGCATTCAGGACACAGTTTGGCCATTACGAATTCTTAGTTATGCCATTCGGATTAACTAATGCACCTGCTACTTTCAGTAGAATGATGAATCGTATTTTTCTAAAATATCAGTATTGTGTGATTGTTTTCTTTGATGATATTTTAGTATTCAGTCAAAGTGAAAAAGAGCATTATGAGCATTTATCATTAGTTTTTCAATTACTGAAAGAAAATCAATTGTTTGCAAATCCTGACAAGAGTGAATTCTTTAAGACAGAAATAGAATATCTAGGTCATATTGTATCAGAAGAAGGAATAAAAGTTGATCCTAAGAAAATTGACGCAATATTGCATTGGCCTATTCCTAAAAATGTACATGAATTACGCTCATTCCTTGGTCTTGCTAGTTTCTATAGGAAGTTTGTACGTAATTTCTCATTACTTGCTTTACCACTGACCAAACTTCTTAAGAAAGGCATTGTTTATCAATGGACTGAAAACCAGCAGAAATCCTTTGATTTACTTAAACGTGCATCGACCAATGCCCCTGTCCTACAATTGCCTGACTTTAATAGACCATTCTTTTTAGTCGTGACTGATGCTAGCGGATCAGGAATAGGAGCCGTGTTAATGCAAGATAACCATCCAATAGCATATTCTAGTTCTAAGCTGAAACCCTCTGAGCTCAAATATTCCACTTATGACAAGGAACTCTTAGCAGTTGTACAAGCATTGAAACAATGGAAGCATTATTTAATGGGTTCAGAATTCATGATAAAGACCGACCAGCAAAGCATTAGACATCTACTTAGCCAACCCCAAATTTCTGACCGCCATATCAAATGGGCTTTATTCATTCAAAGTTTCCATCCTATCATTCAATACCAACCTGGAAAAGAAAATGTAGTTGCCGATGCATTAAGTAGAAGACCTGCAATTCATAACATTTCTATCATATCTTTTGATTCTTTAATTGCTATGAAAGACACATATCACCAGGATATTACTTTTCATTCTGATTGGCAAAAATTACTTCAAAATAATTTCATTCCTGTTGATTCATTGTCATATAATGATGGATTCATGTTCTTTGAAAAGAGACTGTGTATTACTATTCCATTCCGATCTTTTGTTTTAACTGAAATTCATTGTCCCCCATATCAAGGTCATAGAGGTATCATTTCTACATTACGCATGTTAACTGAAGATTTTTATTGGCCGCATATGGATGCAGATGTATCTAATTTTGTATCTGAATGTCTGATTTGTCAAAGAATAAAGAGACATCATGGTAAACAATATGGGTTATTAATGCCTTTATCTATTCCATCTAAACCTTGGGAACATATATCTATGGATTTCATTACTGGCTTACCAAATACTAAATCTAATCATGACATGATTTGGACAATTGTAGATAGATTTAGTAAGCAAGCATATTTCATTGCATGTAAGAAAACTTTAACAGCATCACAAGCAGCACAATTATTTTTGAAAACTGTTTTTACTAACCATGGATTGCCGAAAGTGATTATTTCAGATAGAGATTCTAGATTTTGTAATAATTTCTGGATTACACTGTTTGCAAATCTAGGCACCAAGATTGATTTCTCATCTGCATTTCATCCAGAAACAAATGGACAAACAGAAGCCACAAATAGCACTATTTTAGATCTTTTACGTGCATATACTATCTCTAAACCTCAAACATGGGATACTCATTTGCATTTATTACAGTTTGCTTACAATAATACACCGCACACATCTACAAAGAAAGCACCTTTTGAAGTTATTTATGGATATAGATTATCTACACCTGTTGCATCTTTGTCTAATAGAATACAAAGTGCCGATGATATTGCTGTTATGCATAACACTATTTTTGATGAGGTCAAGGAAATGATTGCTAAAGCCCAACAATCATATACCAAACAAGCCAACAAGAAAAGACAAGCCATGAATTTCAAAGTTGATGATTATGTTTGGCTTAGAATAGAAAAGCGTAGACTGCAAAGTGTAGATAGACATCCAGTTGTCAAATTAGCCCCTAGATTCTACGGACCATTTAGAATCATTCATAAGATTAATGACAATGCATTCAAGTTAGAACTGCCATTTCATTGGAAAATTCATAATACCTTTCATATTAGTTTATTGAGACCCTTTAGAGGACAATTACCTATCCACCCTGTCTATGAAAACCCACCTTTACTAGAAGAAGAGACTGAAATACTTGAACCAGAAGCCATTATAGACACTGACTACATGACCACTAGAACTGGCCGAAGGTATTCTAGATATCTAGTAAAATTTAAGAACCATCCTGTAGAAGAAGCACAATGGATGCACGCTAGAGACCTAAATGCTTTCCCCACTCTGTTAGCTCCACATTGAGCTAATAGCAATTGAGGTCAATTGCTATCCCACCCCGGGGGTATGATGCCAGGAGGCATATTCCACGGTGGATTCCGTGAGGTTTTACGGTGGATTCCGTAAACTTAGATGACCGGGGCTCATACGCAAAGAGGATTCTTTGTGCGAGAAGTTGATGGGGACGCCTGTCCTTTTCGGGCGTTTCATTAATTTAGTGTGTACATGGGTGATTCCATAGCGGGTGATTCCGCAAAATGCATATTAAATTAATAAACGTTTATGAGTTTAGAGTGCGCACTCGTAATAAATTAAGGTTAGGATTTATTTCTAACCAGCTGATTTATTTATGTAGCTGAAGACTGCTAGGTATTCACTTTTGTCGGTTTAATTGTGTTATTTTACTAACGATTGTGAATGCTTCAGTTGATGTGTAGAGATAGCAGGAGTGGCGGAGGAAAGCATTGGAGTCTAGCGGGTTTCCGACCTTTTGATATATTTTGATAGGCGCCACGCCTATATTTTGATTATGTCTATAGAGACATCGACTATTTATTATTATTTTGTATGCGCTTATGCGCCTGGATATGTTATTTTTATTTGGACATTGAGATTGGGCGTGCCAGACTCTTTGGGCACCGACCATTAGCTTTATTTTCCTATTTTTGGTAGAAAGCAAACTCAAAAGCTAAAAGCTTGTATATTTTTGTAATTGGGCTATTTTTGAGCAAAAAGATTGGAAATATATATTAAATACATGCTTTGTGAAGCGCTCACACAAGGCATGGGGGAGATTCAACCCAATTTGTCTCTTGTCTCATGTCGTGCTTGCTTTCACATTGATTTTTGTGCTAAAAAGTAGAGTGCTTTGTTCTTGGGGACCTTTGGGAATTTGCTACGTGAGCTACCGGCGTCCGATCTGCGCACCACTATCATAGGAGTGTGATTCCATATTTCTCAATACCCCTCTTCAATCACAACCATGAAAGAATTAATGAGTATACAAAGGCTATCATGAGTAGAACCTTGCTAAGTGTAGACATGGAAAAACCAACCATATAAAGCTATAGGCTATCACAAGGCCTCACTAAGTGTGTAAAGGTTGTAGCGCAAAAGGTTATATGAGGAGTACAAGGGTTATGATTGGAGCATTAATGCAAGTACATACAAGGTTTTAAAAAGTTGGTCTGAATAGTGGGAAAAGAAAGACTGATGAGGCTTGCCCTTTTGCTCTTGAGTTTCTTTTTCTTTTGCAGAGGGGAAAAACAGCTATAGAAGAGTTGCCACAAGGCAACGGAGTCAACCTTATCGAGGTTGTACGAGTCAATGATGCTGAAACCTCTAACTTAAGAGCCGTGACAAGAGGCCAAAAGGCTAAAGAGGTTGACAAAGATAATACAAAACCGGTCGAGGTAAACCCTAAACAAGGGGATAAGGGGACGCAAGTCCAGAATCCTAGCATAGAAGGGAGACCGCTAAGGCCGGTTGACAGAAAAGGCGACCCTAAGAAGGATGAGGAAGTGCTAAGGAAGAAGGCAAGAGCTAAGAAAGAAGCAGCCAAACCGGTCCAAAGACCAAAAGAGAGGATGGTTTGGCAAGAAAAGAGAGCTTTGGCTACTTATCATGATTTTGATTTAGCAAGTTCTCTTTGTGAAGTCAAACTAGATGTGAACCTCTTGCAATTGATCAAAGTATCTCCAGGAGTACGCAAGGAATTCAAGAAGATCCTATGTATTTGGTATATTGTAGAACCCTTGGACATAGCACGAGTAGGGGAAGATTGGTTTGACCATGCTGAAAAGAACTGCCCTAGGGTTCAGCGTATGTGGATGGAATATTAGTGGAACATGCCATTGTAGACACGGGATCCTCTGTCAATATCACGAGTTCGGCATTGATGGAGAGGTTGGGTCTAGGCATCCAGAAAGACAGCTCCACCCTTCTGAGAATGGCTGATGATAGTCTAAGACAACCAGAAGGTTGTGTTACTAAGGTCCATGTTACAATTGCAAGTGTAGAATGCTTCTTGGACTTTAGGGTGATAAGATTTACAGGACGTCCTAGCTATCGGGTTTTGCTAGGTAGGCCTTGGATCTTACGAACAGACTGTCAAGTCGATATACCCGCCCGTCTAGTGGTTCTAGGTCAAGGTGCTAATCGAGTAATAGTCGATGCTTATCCTGAGTCCCCTCAAAGTGAGAGAGCTCCTTTATCTTCTATTGAATTAGAGATAGTAGATGATCCATCTGGTAGTGAGACATCATCCAGCGATGAATCTAAATAGGGGTCCACTATAGAGGATATCTATCAGATAACTCTAAATGAGCCGATAGAGCCGCAAGATAGAATAAGAGATGCGGATGTGATTGAGTTGGACCTTGGCACGCCGAATGATTCGCGGCCAATTAAATTAGTTTTCATGCTCAGTTCAGCAGAGAGGGAGGACTATGTGTCCTTGATTCAAGAATTTCGAGATACCTTTGCTTGGAGTTATGATGAGCTGAGAGGTATTCCTCCCAGCCTAGTTGTTCATACTGTTCCTGTAAAAGAAGGCAGTTATCCTGTGCGTCAGAAAGTAAGGCGTATGCCTTTTGAATTGAGGGAGGGCCTGTTTGAAGAGTTACAGAAGTTACGGAAAGCTGGTTTAATCTTCCCTGTACAACACACTGAATGGTGTTCACCATTTGTTATCAAGAAGAAGAAAAACAACCAGATCCGATTATGTGTGGATTTTAGAGAGCTGAATAAGTAGACAGATAAGGATTACTACCCGTTGCCATTTATTGACTAGATTTTGGATTAATTAGCGGGTAGGGAAATATATTCATTCATGGATTGCTTTGCGGGTTACAACCAGATGGCAATTGTAGAAGAAGACAAGTTGAAAACAACTTTTATTACGGTCTTTGGTACTTTTGCGTACCATGTGATAGCCTTTGGTTTATGCAATGCACCTGGATCGTGACAACGAACATCAGACAAGACCTTTGGTGACATCTCCCCAGATGAGTTGAAAGTATTTATTGATGACCTGGGGACAGCCACTGTAAGGGAAAGGATGTTGGTTATTTTAAGAAAGTGCTTTGAGCATTGCAGACAATTTTGTATCGCGCTTAACCCACGGAAGTGTGTCTTTGGAGTACCTTATGGGCTATTGGTAGGCCATGTGTTCAGTTCAGTAGGAATAGCAATTGACCCTGAAAAGATCAAGGTTATAGTTGCTATGAGTCCACCACGCACTTCGAAAGAGGTTCATAGTTTTCTGTCGTCGATAGGGTACTATCGGAGGTTTATAAATGCCTTGGCAGAAAGAATGTTGCCATTAATGAATTTATTATCCTTTAGCTATTCATTTGAATGGAGCGACCCTTGTAAGGTAGCTTTTGAGGATGTGAAACAGGAGCTAGTAAAAGCACCCATTTTAAAAGCACCTGAAAGGGGTGAGGTGTTCTATATATTTTTAAGAGCCACCATGCATAGTATCAGCTGCTGTTTAGCCCAAATTTGGGAGGAAAAGTGGTATCATCCGATAGCTTTTGCTAGTCGAAAATTGGGTATTTTAGAGATCAATTATACCTACATGGAGAAGTTGTGTCTTGCAATGGTCTTTGGGACTAAGAAATTTAGGCACTACATCCTCTATAAAAAGGTAGTATTCTATACGAAGGCGGAAGGACTTAGATTGCTTATGAACAAGCTACAGCCACCTGATCATTTGGCAAAGTGGTTAATCACTTTGCAGGAGTTCGATTATGAGATTAAGAGTAAGCCACTGAGGTTGCAGGGTATTGTGGAATGTCTTGTGGATTTCGGGGAGCCAAAAGAGACTTTGGCTGAAGGAAGCGACATTGAGGAAATGTTTAAAATTGATATAGCTTCTATCCCATCTTGGTATGTTGCTATTACGCATTATCTATCAACAGGAGAGACGTGAGCTGGTTTATCAAAGTTTGAAAAGAGGAAAATCAAACAACAAGCTTTGAAGTTTTCCTTGATTGCAAGGACACTATATCGGCAGGGTGTTGATGATATCTACCGCCGATGTGTGATGCTTGATGAGGTTCCTTTTATCTTAGAAGAGTGCCATGACTCTGCATGTGGAGGGCACTTCGCGGGATGGTTGAGGGTGCAAAAAGCTTTACGAGCTGGATATTGGTGGCCATCCATCTTCCAAGATTCTTTTGAGTATGTTAAGAGGTGTGATACTTGTCAGAGACATGACAGTCGAGAGAATAGGAACACCTATCATGGCTATCATTCCATTTGAGGAGTGAGGCATTGATTTTGTGGGTCTTATTACCCCGTCGTCTACTACCTAGAAGAGGTACATTATAGTAGCCACTGATTATTTCACAAAATGGTCAGAAGCGCAGGCGACGAGGAAGGACAATGCAAAAGAGACTACAAGTTTTCTTTTAGAGCAGATTATCTATCGTTTCGGTCCACCAAAAGAATAAGTGTCGGACCGTGGAACCCATTTTCTGAATAAGGTGGATCAAAAGCTGGACTGAAGCTTGGCAAATCAAGCACAATAAAACAACTCCCTATAATCCACAAGCAAATGGGCAGGTTGAAAGTACTAATAAGCAGCTTGTGGGGATCTTGTCTAAAATAGTCTCTGAGAAGAAACAAGACTAGGATAGGAAGCTGTATGTGGCAGTATGGGTGTATAATACCACGTTCAAGCGAGCTACCGGCCATACTCCATTTAAATTAGTTTATGGGGAAGAGTGTGTGTTACCCCTTGAAATCGAGTTGCCAACCATACAGTTTGCAATTAACCATTCTTTGGGAGATAAGGATTCCATTTTTGAACGTTTCACGACCATAGCCCACCTAGATGAGCTGAAGTTGCAGAGCTCATTACACCAGGAGGTAGCTAAACGTCGGATGAAGCAGTTGCATGACCTTAGGGTGAAGAAATATACATTTAAAAAAGGGCAATTAGTCCTCTACTATGATGCCCGTAGGGAGCTGTTTCCAGGGAAGCTGGAACCTAAATGGGATGGGCCCTACAAGATTGTTAGGTTGGGGAAAAATAGGTCTATGACTCTATTAGCTGATTTACAGGGAGTCGAGTTTAAAAATAAGGTTAATCTTAATAATATTAAACCTTATTATTTCGAAGTATGCTAATATAGAGAAATGCATTGCAGGTCCGTGCTGGGGATGATTTGAGACCTGCAAAAGAGCTTAAAGCCGGGGTTGATGGGGCGGTTAATTCCTTATTTGGAGCACCCATATCTGGAACAGAAATACCATCAGAGGAAACTTATCTGGTGGAGCAAAGGATACAAAGTGATTGAGCAAGAAGATGGAACCTTTGTGTGGGAGATCAAAGTCTTCTGCCATCACTGCTTACGACTGTTGACAAGTATCCTTGTTGAGTTCAATGAAGAAGGTGGGATGGAGCCGTCAGTTCATCCTCTCAACATGCTAAACTTTGATTACCATAATTACGAATAGAGGAGTTTGCAATGGTAGGCTGTGTAAACCCATTGTGGACGTATACATTATATTTTGACGAAGTATCCTGGGGCCCTAATAAAAAAGGGAGTGTTGGAGTAGTAATCTGAGATCCCTGACGTAGAGTGACGATGAAGTTAGCTGCTTATCTCGGGGTAGGATTCACTAACAATATGGCGGAGTATAAAGCCTTGATTATGGGACTGCATATTGCCAAACAAGGTGGTATTCGTCGGTTGTTAGTAAAAGGGGATTCCCAGTTGATCCTGAATCAACTAGATGGGACATACACAGTGCGGAATCCCATTCTCTGTATGTATCATCGAACTGCGATGACCCTACTTGAAGAGTTTGAGAGAGTGTCTTTTCAGCTGATTCCACGTTACTAGAACCAGTTTGCGGATTCACTAGAAAATCTTGCTTATGAGGAAGACCTCTTCTTTAATTGTGGTCCTAGTTTGGATATTGTGATCAATGATGGAACAGGACCCGGTCACTTGTGGGGAATGTTATCAGAGCATGCAATATATGGCAGACGATGGTTGATATGGGTGATGCAAAGAATAGCCGAGACCAATCTACCGTTATTATTCTGGACCCATAGGTTGATTAGACAACTTGTTAGGCGTATGCCTCTTGCTATATATGCAGGAGGGATGGGTCATAACCTTATGCATTTAGTTTAGGGCTGTGAGCCTGTTTTTCTTCCTTGGAAAGGAGCTTATTATTCTATGTCTGTGTATATTCGGGGAGGGATGTGTAGGTGCTATTTTGTTTTATTTCATTAGGCCAAGAGGGCCTGTTTTGTGAGGTTTTGAATATTGAATTTCATTAGGCCAAGAGGGCCAATCAAGTTTTGTAGTGAAGTGCTTTATTTCATTAGGCCAAGAGGGCCAGTTGTTTGTTTAGTGCAGGTGCGGTTAATGGTTTCTTGTTTTAGTTTTGTGCTGAAGTGGTTCAAAGAAGAGCTTGGAAGGAGCCTTTTTTTGCGAGGAAGCTTCTCGTGGCCCTATCTAGGTGATATTTCTCATTTTCAAGTACCATTTTTTAATGCTATATGTGTTTGTGTGCTTGTGGGGGGTTTTCTTTTCTTGTTGGGGACCGGCGTCCAAGGCATGAAGTCCCGAGTTTAGATTAGTCATGTCTAAGGGAGGGCTGAGTAGTTGTTGCCTCCTGTAAAGACATTGTCAGGCATCAAAAGACCTATTTTAGAAGGCTGTTTTGCTAGCTTGCTAGGCAGTCATTCTAGGAGTTCTTGTTAGTTGTGAGATAGTTAGAGAAGCCTGCCGACAAAAAATGATGATGATGATAGAGAGGAGAAACCCTGAATATCTCAAAACACAATAGATATATGCAAAGGTGTGTAAAAAGGGGTTGTAACCCCTATAAAAATAGATAAGGAAAGAAAGGAAAATGTATAAGCAGTTGCTCATCGCCTTGCGAAGGCCTGGTAGGTTCCTGGGGATGAGTCAGAACCGGGGCCGATGCCTTGTCTTCCTAGGGATAGCGCCTTGCTGGAAAAGAAGAAATTAAGAAAGGTTGGAGCGAAAATAAAAGTGAGCATCAGAAAAGGATTAAGTGTCGCCTCGCGAGGGCTTGGTAGGTTCTTGGGTACCGAGACAGGACCTGAGGCCGATGCCCTATTCTCCTTGGGTCACTACGCTCAGCTCCCTCCTTTTTACATGCCCTAGTATAGAAAAATAAAAACCTAAAAGAAGAAATGTGCTAAAAGAAAATACTTCTTGATCAGGCTATAGGGGTCCTCGCCTAGTAGGAGTTCCTGGTTGTGTTGTCCTTAGTTAGGTAGGTAGTTCAGACCACCACTTAGGGAAACCTCTTTGATAGTTCTTTTTAGTTTGGCTATGTTGGAGCAGTCGGTTAGTGACTAGCTTTGGACCTTCTATCAGATTATGCTAGGCCTACTCCTTGTGGATTTCATGCCTTGGTTTTGTCATGGGGTAGGGTGAGCATTGTGATGTGTTTAGTATGTATCTATTTTGTATCAGCTTGATGCTTCCTTTGGTTGTTTTGTGCAGATCTGTTGTGGGATTCGACGGGCTGAGTCGCCCTATCATGTGATTTCCAATGAGAGTGGAGTTTTGATGCTGAGAAGTGCTTAAAAATAGCTAAAAATTATGAATATCAAGGGAAAAATATTCAACATCGAAGGGGGAAGCTCCAGCTAAGACAATTTTAAGCGTCAAAGTGCTTTAAAGGTGCCCGAGCGACACTTGTTGATTTTTGATAATTTTTCAGACTATCGTGCGGATTGTCAAGAGTTGTGGGCCAATGTGGGATATCAAGCCGGACATGTAGAAATTTACAACACTCGATTTGGACACCAGACGAGGAAATGGCCAAGGAAACAGTCAAGATGCGAAGGGGGTGGCCAAATGGGCAAGTGACCTTTGGGAGCCTAAAACTTAATGTAGCATGAAACTTTTCATGCACAAGAGAGATGCAACCATGGAGAGAGAGGGCGCCAAGAATGCGCCGATTTTTGCGCTTAATCCTTGATGATGCATTCTCCAGCCTGCAAACAACCTCCCCCAATGATCATGGGCCTTGATTCCCCCTTGGATGCTGACTCTCGCCACTTCTCGCCCGTCAAATGGTGGCCTGGATGGAGATCTCTGATTTCAGTCTTTCTCTCTCCTCCCTCTCTCTCCCTTAAGGGGTTGTTCTTGTGTGGAAGAAGACAATGAAGAATGATGGAGGAAAGCTTGTTTGGATGAGACCGGATTGCTTCCGGATGAATGAAGACATGAAGAGTGATGTTCTTGAAGATGCTGAGCATTAAATGCATGCTGGAAATCAGTCCCGTAATCAAGACCAAGAAACTGAGACTTGAAAATAAGCAGTAATGCTATTTTTATGAAGAAAAATGATATTTTTATGCTATTTGCTTTATGAAATCTTGTTCATATGGGATGAAAGTTCTTTATGACATTGTTTGCCATGAGTTTGATTAGTTTATGCTCTGAAAATCAGAAAATATATGGCTACATGGCCGGAATTAGTGTTAAAATGCATGAAAAACACGTGTTTTAAGGGTAAATTTGGGTTTTTTCTATATAAATGAGAAATATGATATGTCACACCAACTAAATCTGAGTTTTTTCTGTCAATGAACCTAAGGGCCACAGCCCACAATCAATTTTCATTTTCATTAATTATTTATTAAAGAAAAATAGAGGAAAATGCCTAAAAATGAAAAAAATGGGTTTAAAATGAGAAAAAAATGGAAAATGGGCTGAGAAAAATTAGGGAAAATTATATCTATGTTTGTGCACTGTATAACGATGGTAAAGCACGAGGTTGGCCTCGATTTGTCCCCATTTCTATGTTTTGTGAGTATTTATTATTCTTTTAAAAGGGAGAAATGCATAGAAACCCTATCTAACCGATGAACGATGCAAAATGCTAAGAGTTGGATGAAAAGGAGCTGAAACACTAAAAGATAAAGAAAGATTTGATTTATGCATTGCACTTGGCATATAGGAAACGGTTTAAATAAAGAGGATGGTAACATGAGTATATGGCTCGGTGCCTCCTTTAAACGTAGCACTCGTTAGTGAAATTCATGGAAAGAATGCTTTATGCACCATGCACGATGCTGATTTTTCTTTTGTTTGGGCACATAGCCATACACAATTTGCATTAATCATAATAATTAAAAGGTATCAGAAAAACCTCCTGGATGCATGGCACTTGTCTTCCTTAGGTTATGACCAACGATGAGCGTGAGAGGACATCCCAAGCTGTAGGTTAGTCGTTGGGTCCTAAGGGAAAATTATAGTGATAAATGGTACATCCTGGAACGTAAAATATTGGTACCTTGAGAGGAGTTTGTGCTTGTATGTGTTATATGTTTAGCAGCGCATCAAAGGGCCAATCCCTGAGATGTAGGAGAGCTGTAGTGGGGCTCCGACTATTAGTCGGTGGAGTGCCTCCTATATGTGTGTGACGAGGTGTTATGACTATGTACTTTGGGATCTTCCTCTTAGGAGTTTAATGGAATCGTTGGACTATAAACTATAAACGTAGGAATTAAGCTTTAGGATAGTTTGTCCTTTAGCATTAGATTGACGCTCCTGGTCCGCGAGGCCATGAGGGTGTTTGTGTGTCATGAGCATGAGGTCCAGCTAGTGCCATAGCCAGTGCCGGCCCATTTTGGGTCCCATCAACACACAGATCTTCACAATAACCCATCTTGTCCTAGTCTATAGAGTTGGTCGGGAATTAATTGATAGGGTTGAATCTAAAGGATAAGGTGCTTTAGCCTAGCCTTCTCTATAGGTCTCTTAGGCAATCCATGCTCTAGGACTTGGACTATGTCATATGCCCAATACGACATTAGATCGGCCGCCTTGAAAAGGCCTCTCTCACTGGTCATGCTAAATATATGCATATCAGGCAAGTCATTTTCTTGTGGGTATACGAGACATGTGGTTTGCCATATGTAATGTTGCTTACCCTTGCATACAACCAGAGAGAAGTTGAATTTTAGAAGTAGAAGTAACCACCTAGCTACATGTCTTGTAGCACAAGGTTTGTTTACTAGATAAAGCAAGGCTTGATGGTCAACGAAGAAGACAAAGGGTGTAGCCAAAAGGTAATGAAAAAACTTCTTTACAGTGAATACCATGGCTAGGCCTTCGTATCTGTGAGTTTTCTACTAGCAAAGCTCACATGATAATCAAGACTATGTTCACCAGCTTGGCACAAAACATCTCCCATGGCAAACTTTGAAGCATCAATGTACACATGGAATGTTATGTTCCAATTGTGGAGTAATTTGTCTCCATATCTGTGAGTTTTTTGCTAGAAAATCTCACATGATAATCAAAACTATGTTCACCAAGTTGGCACAAAACATGTCCCATGGCAAACTTTGAAGCATCAATGTGCACATGGAATGTTATGTTCCAATTTGGTACTTGTAGAATTGGTGCAGTTGTGAGAGCCGTTTTTGTTCCTCCTAAGAGGGTTGGCATTCCTTAGTTCACTTGAATACGATAAGGAATTTGTAAAGGGGCCTAGCAATCAATGCATAGTTCAAAACAAATTGCCAATATTACCCTATGTGTCCCAAGAAGCATTGAACTCCCTTGTAGTTCATGGGTGGTGGTACATGGACAATGACTCCAACTTTGGAGAAGTTGGTGGCAATGCCATTCTTAGACACCATGTGCCCTAGAATACATCCATGTTTCACCAAGAAGATTTGGCACTTCAAGGGGTTCAAGGAGATATTATACAGCCTACACTACTCAAAGACTACATTAAGTTTATCTAGCTGTTCCCTCCAATTGGAGTGAACACATAGATAATCAAAACCCACCTCCAATTGTTGCCTAAGCATGTCTTTGAAGATGGTACACACAGGTACTAAAATGTAGTTGGTGCATTCATCAAACCAAATGGTATGACTATGTAGACAAACACATCTCATTTCATTTTCAAATGATATTTTATGCCTATCATCAGGGTGCACCTGCACCTGGTTATAACTTGAGAAGCTGTCCAAGAAACTGTATGTTGAGATGGCAAGCTCAACAAGTGTGGACATTGATGATGGACCACCTAGCTAGATGAGTCCCCACGTCTACACTTAGCACGTTGGTGGTCATTATGATACTCACATGGCCACTGACTTATCACTTATTATATTTAGTTTGTTACACCTACCTACAACTGGCAAATATATAACACCAGTCAATTAGTGTAGTTGGTTATGCACTATTTGACTTAGAAGGCTACTTTCCTTTATGTTGTATCTTATCTATACTTTGTATACATTGTATTGTGTGTGGAAGAAGAAGAAAAAATCAGCAAAAAAACGTTTTGTCCTCCATCTCTCTTCTTGTGTTCTTGAGTGAGCTTTCTCTTGTGTATACAGTGTGTGTTTTGGCACAACACCTTAATAAGCAAGTCCCCCCACCACCCAATTCTTGACATGGTATCAAAGCCATACCACTGAGAGAGGCTAATTTTGAAGGTTGAAGTCAAGGAAAAGAAGCAAGGTTCGAGCAAACAAGCAACAGGTAAGAAGCTCTCCCATTCTTCCACTCTCTCTCTCTTGGATAGTGCCTGTGGAGGCACCAAAAGCAGGGTCAAGCAAAAATCTCAAATTGTTGTGAGATTTGGTGTGTGAGCAGATCATTGTGTATTCTATAGATAAGCCTTTAGGGCTTGCCCATAGTTATTTTGGGCGTCTGAGGCCGTTTGAGGCCCCGTTTTAGAGCCACTAGGTTGCGGATAGCAGTTTCAGGGTACACTTTGATTTCGACTGTATTGACTGAAAGTGGGTGTGCATGTTACAGATTGTGAATCTGTAATTTTTGAGGTGTTTGCAAGAAGCAAACATAAGGTTTATCTGCAAACAAGTTGCAGATTACATGTACTATTGAGCAATCAGTGAAAAAGGTTGCTTTGTGTATTGCTATGCACGTGTTGTGAAAAATTGCAGAAGACTAGCTTGCTGTGTTGTATCCTTGTTTGTGATAATGTCAGAGAAAAATGGAACTCCCATTATTGAGAAGCTCGACAAGAATAACTACCCTTCATGGAAGTTTCGTGTGACAAACTTCCTCATTGGAAAGGGCCTTTATGAGTTTGTTTCAAGTGAAGAAAAGGAGCTAGAGCTGGGTATCCCTCCGACTTTAGATGAGTTAAAAGCATGGAAAGAGTGGAATGCGAAAGACAAAAAGGTGATGTACTAGCTATCTACAGTCATTGATAATACTATGCTGGGACATATCAGGAATGCAGAAACTTTACATGCAGCTTGGACAATTTTTGAGAGCATGTTTTTAGTAAATACAAAGGCACAAAAGATTCAACTCAAGCAAGAGTTCAATGCCTTGAAGGAAGGGAAAATGTCTGTCAATGAGTATGTATTGAAGGTGAGGAGTATTGCAGATGCTTTAGCAATGATTGATGCAATGCCGGATGATGATAATTTGGTTTCATCCACTCTGAGTGGCCTTAACAATGAGAAGGCATGGAAATCATTTGTTACTTCAGTATATGTACGAAAGCCATTTCCAAATTTTGATGAGCTGATCTCTCTCATGATTACTGAAGAGATCAATATGCAGGGTGATTCATCTGAAAGAAATGGTGAACATGTCCAAGCATTTTACTCAAGTTTAGGAAGGGGATGTGGTAGATCCTCTTCAAGAGGCCGTGGTATGGGACGTGCTGGTGATAACTAGCAAAAAGGTTCAATCAACAGTTTGGTGAAATGCAGGTTTCTGGAGGCAGAGGAAACTTTAGAGGCAAGGGGAGGTCTAGAGGAAGAGGTGGATGGCAAAACAGAGGCTCTAGAAATTTTGCTATTGTTTTCCATTATTGTGTCAAAATAGGACATATTGCAATCCATTGTTATGCTAAGAAGGATGATATTCACAGTGGTAAATTTCAGCAAGTAAACTATGCATCGTCTTCACAACAGGATGAAGACAAAAATGAGCATCTATTTGTGATACAACATATGATCAATGTAGTTACATGAAAGGGGACACATGATGATGTATGGTATGTCAATTTAGGTGCATCTAATCATATGATGAGTCATGTTGAATGGTTTGGAGAGATGCAGGATTTACAAAACCCAGGTTATGTGCAGATGAGTGATGATTCATACCACCCAATTTCACACATTGGAAAGTTTCCCTTGTCCTTGTATGATGGAGAGATAAAGATTCTGACAGATGTATTACATGTGCCATCAAATACAAAGAATCTAGTGTCTATTGGCCAAATGGTAGAGTAGGGGTTGCAAGTTCGATTCAATGCAAAGGGTTATTTTATAGAATACTTCAATGATAAGTGTAGGTTGGTCGCAAAAGGAAGTAGAGTTGACCGAATGTTCACTTTAGATGTTGGAATCCCTGCAATGGATGATGCTATGTATGCTAAAGGAAAAGAAGTAGTTGCAGATATTGAAATATGGCATAAACGTATTGGACATGCAAATGTGCAAAGGTTGAAATTAATGCATGCAATCTAGAGGATTGGTTACAGGGTTGCTTTCTTTTAGAGTTGTAGAATTGCATAAAGTCTGTGAAGCATGTCAGTTTGGTAAGCATGCAAGACAACCCTTCTCGCATGATAGAGAAGTGAGAAGAAATATACTTGATGTAGTACATACAGATGTTTGGGGGCCTACACAGAATGTATCTCTTGGTGGCAGCAAATACTTTGTCACATTTATTGATGATTGTTCAAGGAAGCTATGGGTATACTTCATGAAGGAAAAGAGTGATATGGTTTATACACTTCAAATCTTTTAAGGCAACTGTTGAAATAGAAACAAACTTAAAAGTGAAGTGCTTGAAATCGGATGGAGGGGGAGAGTACCTCTCTAATGAGTTCAGTGGCTTCTTGAGGACTCATGGGATAAAGTGAAGTGCTTGAAATCAGATGGAGGGGGAGAGTACCTCTCTAATGAGTTCAGTGGCTTCTTGAGGACTCATGGGATAAAGATGCAATTTACTTGCAGGTATACCCCACAACAAAATGGTGTTGCAGAAAGGAAAAACAAGAATATTGTAGAAGTTGCACGGGCATTAATGGCTGAAAATAATATGCCCAAACATTTTTGGTTTGAGGCTTTCCATACTGCTGTATACATTATGAATAGAACTTCCACAGTTGCAGTTCATGGGATGACTCCTGAAGAATTCTTTACTGGCAAGAAGTCTGATGTATCTCACTTGGAGGTATTTGGCTATGTTGCATACATTCATGTGCTAGATGAGCTACGGAAGAAGCTTGATCCAAAGGCAAAAAAATGCGTTTTTATTAGATACACTTTAGAGCAGAAAGGGTATTGCTATTATAACCCTATCACAGGTGAGTTCAGAGTGAGCAGGGATGTTATCTTTGATGAGATGGAAAGCTCGTATACACCTGCTAGTGACGTTTTGATGATGATAATGATCAGGATAGCTATGTGTAGAAAGATAAACAAGAATCATGAAGTCTTACTAGACCAAAAACATCATCTGATACTACACTTACAGTGAGCCCTTGGTCTAGGAGACTAAGGAGTAGCCCCACATCTTCAGGTGGATCTATAAGTGTTGCATGGAAGGACAAAGAAAATAAGAAAGTGATGGATGGTAGTGATGCATCTACCAATCATTTGGGATTTGATGGAGATTCTAGTGGTTCGGAGAGTTTGGATGATGAGCTTGGTATTCCTTCAGTCAGGACACCAGGTGTACAGAGAGCTCATAGTAATGTAAAGGCTCCATTGAGTGATCCGGTGGTACGTAGATCTAGCAAGGTCAGATACCCTATTAAAAGATTTGGTTTTGAAAGTTTTGCAGCTCATCATTATGCTTATATGGTGAAACTAGTTGAGGATGTTGAGCCCACTTGTTTTGAGGATGCAGTTGGTTATGCTCATTGGGATGTAGCAATGGATGAGGAGATGGCTACATTAGAATCCAATAAGACTTGGGATTTGGTACCCTTACCTAAGGGTAAGAAAGCTATTGGTTGTAAGTGGGTTTACAAAGTCAAGCATATTGTAGATGGTTCAGTTAACAAGTATAAGGCTAGGCTGGTTGCAAAAGGCTATGCTCAAACATATGGCATAGATTATGAAGAGACATTCAGTCCAGTTGCTAGGATGGAAACTATTAGGTGTGTGATTGCATTGGCAGTAGCCAAAGGTTGGAGTTTGCAGTAAATGGATGTTAAGAATGCCTTCTTGCATAGTGAATTGCAAGAAGAAGTGTATATGGAGCAGCCAGCAGGTTATGAGGATTTAGAGCATCCCACATATGTGTGCAAGTTAAAGAAGGCGCTCTATGGGCTAAAGCAAGCACCTAGAGCATGGTCTTACAAGATTGGAGAGTATCTTGTCAATATTGGATTTTTTATTTTTGACACTGATCACTCACTTTATGTGAGAAAGGGAGATGCAGGTTTGGCCATCATAGTCATCTATGTGGATGACTTGATTATTACAGGTGACAACGACAATGGGATTTTGAGATGAAAGATTTGGGTGAGTTGAGATACTTTATTGGTATTGAGGTGATCAGATGTGATGATGGTATATGGCTATCCCAAAGGCAGTATGGCTTGGATATGTTATCCAAGTATGGTATGACAGCATGTAAGCCTCTTTCAGTACCATTGGAGCAAAATGTGAAGTTGAGTGCTGGCGTTGGGGATGATATAGAAGACTCTACTATGTTCAGGAGGATAGTGGGGAGTTTGATTTACATGACTATCACAAGGCCAGACTTGAGCTATGTTGTTGGCCTTGTCACTCAATTTATGCAGATGCCTAGAAAGCCTCATTTGGATGTAGCTAGACGTATATTGAGGTATGTGAAGTCCACTTTACATTATGGAAATTTTTATGAGGCAGGTAAGGATGTACAGGTGTTTGGATACACAAATGTAGATTGGGCTAGTAGCACGTCATATAAAAGATCTACGAGTAGATTCATGTTTTCCCTTGGTAGTGCAGTAGTTACATGGAGCAGCAAAAAGCAACCTATAGTTGCTTTATCGAGTACAAAGGCTGAGTATAGAGATGCTGCTATGGCAGCATGTGAGGTGGTATGGCTACAAAAGTTATTAGGTGATTTGGACGTGCAGGGAGATGGTCCAATTGTCATTCGTTGTGACAACATGAGTAGCATATAGCTAGCTAGGAATCCAATGCTCCATGCTAGGACAAAACACATTGAGGTGCACTACCACTTTGTGAGAGAGAAGGTACTTGCAAGAGATATTGAATTGATATATGTCAGCACACAGGATCAGATAGCTGACATTTTCACAAAGGCATTGATGCAGCGAAGTTTCGAAAGTTTAGAAGCTTACTTAGAGTTGTAGAGATAGAATTGAGCTTGAGGGAAAGTGTTAAGATGGCAAGCTCAACACGTGCGGACATTGATGATGGATCACCTGGCTAGATGAGTGTGCACGTCTACACTTAGCACGTTGGTGATCATTATGATACTCACATGGCCACTGACTTATCACTTATTATATTTAGTTTGTTACACCTACCTACAACTGGCAAATATATAACGCTAGTTGATTAGTGTAGTTGGTTATGCACTCTTTGACTTAGAAGGCCACTTTCCTTTATGTTGTATCTTATCTATACTTTGTGTACATTGTATTGTGTGTGGAAGAAGAAGAAAAAATTGTCAAGATTGTGGGAGAGAAGGAAAGAGTCTCACTTGTTGATTTCTTGCTTGCACAATGGGGGAATACACACAAGGGTGGAGGCTGAAAACAGTTTTCCTCTTTTTAGTTGTATAAGCCAAAAGAACTCAAATACAAAGAAATATAAGAACCCTATATATGGGTCTCAAACTAAACTCAACTAACTACGGTGGCATACTAACTGAGCCACGAACTAGAGTAGATAAGGATAGCTGTCATGTAGCTATTATTCATGGGCGGTGTACCGACCGCATCTACAATTGACAAGTCGGTGACATAAATGCACAACGGTCACCCTGGCATATCACGAGTTGAGATCGATATCTCAACACTCCCCCTTGAGCTCAATCCCAATTCCTGCACACCAAGCAGGTCTCTGAACTTGCGCAGCTTCTTTGCGCCCAATGCCTTCATGAATATGTCAGCTACCTGATCCTCTGTGCTGACATAAACTAGATCAATAAGACCTAGTAAAACCCTCTCCCGCACATAGTGATAACGCACCTCAATGTGCTTTGTTCTAGCATGATAGACTGGGTTATTTTCCAAGTGTATACTACTCATGTTTTCACAATAAATAACAACTGGCCCATCTGTAGGCTGATGCATATCATAAAGTAGCTTATGCAACCAAGCTACCTCACATGCAGCCATTGCTGCACCCCTGTACTTAGCCTCTGTGCTGGACAAGGCAACTGTAGTCTGTTTCTTGCTGCTCCAAGTGACTGCAGCACTCCCAAAAGAGAACACATATCCACTCGTAGATCGTCTATCAGAAATGCTACCAGCCTAATCAGCATCAGTGTATCCATGCAGCTGTATCTGAACCCCAGTCTCATAAAATAGTCCATACTGTAATGTGGACTTCACATACCTGAGTATGCGTCTAGCCGCATCCAAATGTGGTTTCCTTGGAGCCTGCATAAACTGACTTACCAATCTAACAGCATAGCTCAAATTTGGCCTGGTAATAGTCATATAAATCAAGCTTCCTACTATGCGTCTGTACATAGTAGGGTCTTCCAGAAGCTCACCTCCATCTGCGCTCAGCTTCACATTCTGCTCCAAAGGAACTGAAATAGGCTTAAGTCTGTCATCCCATATTTGGACAGCATGTCCAATCCATACTGCCTTTGCAAGAGCTATATCCCACTTGGTGATCTAATCACCTCAATGCCCAAGAAATAACGCAGCTCTCCCAAATCCTTCATCTCAAACTTCTGCTTCAATAGCATTTTCACACGAAAGATATCTTCATCACTGTCACCTGTCATAATCAAATCATCAACATAAATGAGAAGTAGCATAATACCTTTCTCTGTTTTTCTCACATAAAGTGAGAAATCTGCCTTGGAAATCTGAAAGCCAATAGTGACAAGATACTGTCCTATCTTGTCAGACCATGCTCTAGGTGCTTGCTTCAAGCCATACAAGGCTTTCTTCAACCTGCAAATAAACTTAGGATGAACAACATGCACATAACCTGGTGGCTGCTCCATATAGACCTCTTCTTGCAAATCACCATGCAAGAAGGCATTCTTTACATCCATCTGATGTAAAGACCATCCCTTTGATGCAGCCATACCAATGACTGCTCTTACGGTTGCCATCCTTGCAACCGGACTGAACGTTTCTTCATAGTCAATGCCATATGTTTGTGCATACCCCTTGACTACTAATCTTGCCTTGTATCTGTTCACAGAACCATCTGCATTGTGCTTCACCTTATAAACCCACTTACAGCCAATTGCATTCTTACCTTTAGGCAAAGGTACCAATTCCCATGTAGCATTTGCTTCCAAGGCATCCATTTCTTCATCCATGGCTTTCTCCCATTTTTCTTTTCCTATGGCTTGCTCAAAAGAAGTGGGTTCTGGTTCCTGTATCACTTTGACCATATATGCATAGTGAATGGCTGTAAATCCATCATATTTCAGCCTATCCACAGGATACCTAGCTCTCGTAGACTTGCACAAAATAGGTTCACTCCTAGGTGCTCTCAAAACATCCATGGTCTTCCTTACTCCAGGTGTAACAATAGAAGGAATACCCAACTCATCATCAATGCTCTGTTCTGAGCCACTGGATTCACCATCCACATAAGAGTGACCTGCATTCACATCAAACATGGGCTGATCAACCTTCTCTTTTCCTTTTTGTGATACCTGCATACCACTATCTGCATTGCTTTGAGAAGATTCTCCTGATCTCAATCTGCTTGTCCATGGCGAAGAATGTGAACCACTGCTAGACGACGCTCCAGGTCCACTAATATTTTGTGACTACTGCTGTGAATTCTGTGCAACATTACCATTTTGTGCATCTACATCATCAATCACATTTACTGGTTTATACCAGCTACTCATCCCATAAAAAACAACATCTCTGCTCACTGTAAACTTACGAGTAGAAGGGTTATAGCATCTATACCCTTTTTGCTGCAGAGAGTAACCAATAAAGATGCACTTCTCAGCTTTTGGATCCAACTTGGATCTCAACTCATCTGGCACATGTACATAGGAAATGCAACCAAAATTTTTCAAATGAGAAATATTTGGTTTCCTACTAGTATACCTCTCCTCTGGAGTCATCCCATGTATTGATGCAGTGGGAGTCATATTCATTATGTAGACTGCTGTAGCAACTGCCTTAGCCCAATAAAAATCTGGTAGGTCTTTTTCATTGAGCATGGCACGAGACACCTCTCCAATATGCCTGTTTTTCCTTTCTGCAATTCCATTTTGTTGTGGGGTATGACTGCATGAATATTACTGCTTTATGCCATGCTCCTGCAGGAACCTTGCAAACTCATTTGAGAGGTACTCTCCCCCTCCATCTGACCTTGGGAATTTTATTTGCAGACCTGTTTCTTTTTCAACCATAGCTTTAAGAGTTTTAAAATGCCCAAAAACTTCACTTTTCTTTTTCATAAAATACACCCAAACTTTTCTGCTATAGTCATCAATAAAAGTGACAAAATAATGATAGCCTCCAAGAGATGCAGCTTTAGTAGTCCACACATCAGAGTGGATTAATTCCAATGGCTTCTCACTCTCTTGAAAATGTCTAGGAAATGGTTTCCTTGCCTGTTTTCCAAATTGACAGGCTTCACATACCTTATGCATTTCTACAACCTTGAATTTAGGCAATCCTGTAACAATATTTTGGGCCTGCATTGATTTAAGTCATTGTACATTAACATGACCAATGCGTTTATGCCAGATATCAATATCTGCAACTACACCGATCCCATGTGCAAACATTGCTGCACTCAATTCAGGCATGTCTGCATCCAACGTAAACATTCTACCCTTCTTCTTTCCTTTTGCTATCAAGCGACCTTTATTTTTCATATCCTCAACAAAGCATCCATGAGGATTAAATCTGACCTGCAAGCCCTGCTCAACCATTTGACCAACAGAAACCAGATTCTTGGTGATATTCGGGACATGAAATACATCGGACAGGTATTTCTTTTTCCCATCCTGCATAGACAAAGGAAATTTTCCAATTTGCACAATAGGATGTGCAGTATCATCACCAGTCTCCACAAATCCTAGTTTTTCCATTTTCCTTGCATCCTCCATCCATTCTGCATGACTTGTCATGTGGTTTGATGCACCTCAGTCAACATACCATACATCGTTGCTTTCTTCTGCACTTGTCACAGAATTGTTCATGTGCTGCACCATAAACAAATGCTCATTTCTGTCATCACCGTGTCTACTAGAAGATGCATAATTCCCTTGTTGCAATTTCCCATTCATGATATCATTCTGCTTTTTATAGCAGTCTTTAGCCATATGACCCATTTTACCACAGTAGTAGCATTCAACATTGCAGTTTGCATTTTGGCCTCTTTGCCATCCACCACGACCTCTTTGGCTCCCCGTGCCTCTAGAGTTACCACGTCCTCCTCCATAGGACTGGTTTTCTTGAGTTTGCTGCGTATTCTGATTTCTACCATGGCCTCCAAATCGGCCTCCTCTACCTCTGCCTCTACCTCTTCCAGCATTTGAGTAGAAGACAGCTTCTTTTGAAGTTCCTCCTGAAGAAGATGCACCACCATTTCTCTGCTCCTCAGAAATTAGAAGAGCAATCAACTCCTCAAAATCAGGAAATCTTTCACGAACTGAAATGGATGTCCGAAACTGTGCATAATCCTTTCCTAGACCGTTCAAGGTCACAGAAACTAAATCATCATCTTCCACTGGCGACCCAATGGAAGCAAGTGCATCTGCAATCTTCTTCACCTTCATGTGGTAGTCATTGATGCTCATACTTTCTCTTTGCACATTATGCAACTCTTGCTTGAGCTGCATTTTCCTAGCTTGCATATTTGTGCTATACATTTTTGACAAAGTATCCCATGCCTCCTTTGGCGTACTTGCATCCTGAATATGCACAATCATAGAGTCTGAAATACTGATAGACAGCCAGTACATAACTTTCCTGGCTCTCTCATGCCATGCTTTGAATGCTTGCATTTGCTGTTGATTGGGAACATCAGGAAGAACTGGTTCTTCTTCATTTCCTGCAACAATTTCCCAATATCCTTTTCCCATAAGGAAATTCGTCATTCTAAACTTCCATGCTTGGAAGTTGTTCTTGTCAAGCTTTTCAGTTACAATCTGTGAAAGAGAATCATACGCCATTATAGAATACTGCAAAAAAATTATGTCACTGCAGAGAACACAACTTCAGCCTCACAAGGGCAAATCTGCAAAACTGACGAAAGTGGTATTTAACCACACAGTCACTTCCTAGTGACGATTTTGCATCAACAGGCAACAAGGATGATTCTGTAACTCCCAATGTCTCTGCACACAGGCATACGATACAATTTCTACAGTAACTTTTCACCGACTTGTAGAACAATGGCTGCACAGCATAAAACTGGGCCTTTTCCTGAGTGCATGTAGAAAACTTCCGCCTCCAAAACAGGCCCCGAAATGGCCTCAAATAAAAAAAACAGGTTCGCCATGGGCTAAAGCCCTCTCCCGCAGCATATACTGCCCTCTTGCTTCACCGTGAAGGGCGTCTCAACCTGAGACAATGCACTCTTGCAATTTCCGGCTGTGCAAGAAAACTTTTTGGCCTCCATCTCTCTTCTTGTGTTCTTGAGTGAGCTTCCTCTTGTGTATATAGTGTGTGTTTTGGCGCAGCACCTCAAGCAAGTCTCCCCACCAGAGGATTCTTGACACTGTAGGCCTCTCTTTTCCCTACTCTTTTGAGCATGTGTTCAGGACAGGATAGTGGATAGTTATCTCTTTTTTACAGCATTGACTTTTTTATAGTTTACACACACTCAAATTTTTTCGTTCTTCTTCTCAAGACAATCACTATGGGTGATACCTAGTCCATGTGCTCGATTTCATAGATGAATCTGGCCTTCAACAGCTTATCCATCTCCTCTTTGATGGCATGTGTATGCTTTGGATTCATTGGGTATGGTCGTTGTTTAATGGATGTTTCATCAGGAGTCATTGGGATGTTATGGTTCATGACCCTCGGATCGACTCCTTTGAGTTCATCTAAGGACCAAGAAAATGCATCTATGTACTTTCATAGGAGAGTGATGAGATCAGCCTCCTCTTGCTCAATAAGGTTGTCATCTATGAACATGGGTCAAGGATTTTTTCCTCCCCTTTCCAAGTTGGCTTCCTTAACCTTATCAGGCCCTTCTATTGGTTCACTTGCTTGTCCTTTCCTCTTCGCTCCTAATAAGATCACTATCTTGTCACCCTTTTTGAACTTCGTGAAGCACTTAGGTAGGTCTTGGGGCTTTCGTTGTTCTTCAGCTTCTAATCCCTTTGACTACTTCCTCTTGTCATTCTTCAACCATTGGCACCTTGCCTTAGGTGGATTGGCAAGTCCCCTTTGGTGCATTTGGCCTTAGGTGGTCAACAAGGCATTTTTGAGTCACTTTTAAAGCCCACTTCTGACTCAGAGTTCAACTCACAACCTTTGTTGGAAGGATTTTTCCCTGGTGGTTGTAGCTCTAGGTCGATTTTGTTCAAAGGATTGGTGCGATTGTAGAGGCGAGCAACCGCCAAGACCCACATATCACTTATTGTTCAAGCCTTTCAAGCCGAGCACTAATGGCTACCTCTCACATAGCCGATGCACTATCTCTCTCTATGAGTGTAGTGAGCTTACCTCCATGCCTGATCGAGTTGCCTCCTCTCTCGAGCACTCCAATAGCTCCATGATCCAAGTGCAAGCTTCAAGCGAGCTTGATCCTCAAGCTCCATGCTCCAAGATCCATTGCCACCGCGAGCAAGACAAGAGAGCAGAAGAGAAGAGAAGAAGAGAGGAGAAGATGGAGAGCTTCTCCACCATGGCCCCTCACCCTCACACACTCACTCACTCACACTCTCACACTCCCTCTCTCAAGCACAAGCTCAAGAAAGCAAGAAGTAGAAGAAGAAGAAGAAGAAGAAGAAGAAGAGGAGGAGGAGAGCTACTCATTCACTTTTCACCTTTATATACAAAACCCTAAATCCCTTTCGGGTGGTCATCCCCTTTTTGGTCCGGGTGGCTTGGCTCATTCCTCCAACCCTTCTCCTCCTCTTCCCTATTGTCATGGCCTCAACTTGTGCCTGTAATCATTTAGAATTTGCATGGGTGAGAGCTTGATACTTTTTAAAAAATAAATTATGGTGCGTCTTGCGCTCTTTTACAAAAGTATCGACTTGAACTTTTTCTTGTGTGCCTCTCTCCTTGATCTAAGATCTTTTTGAACTTCTTGTGTTTTTAGATTTTTCTTACTACGTGTTCGTCTTTTGTTTCACTTTTTCCTTGGCCTTGTCTTCTAATTTAGATTTTTTGGATTATCCACCTTGTTCCTCTGAGGGTTAACATTACCCCCCTCCTAGACGAGAGTGCCACTCCCATGGAACTCTCTATCAGGAGGTAGGAGGCTTTGGCATGCACTGAAGATGTGAGTGGAAGGGACTGCTATGGTTTGCACTAGAGGAGTTTTGGTGGTGGTGCGGATGAAGGTGGTTGGTGGCACTTTGTTGGCTTGCTTGGCTAGTGATAGGATTGTTGTAGTTGGTGATGGGGCTGTTCTTTGTTTGGGAGTTGCACTCCTACTGGGACAGGTGTTGGTGTTCTAGAGATTCTATGCATGACGATTCTTTGGTGGGCTTGCATGATGATAAAGAACAAGAGTTCAAAGTTGAGTGTTGATGAAGAGCTGACAGTACTTTCGTTGGAGTCTTCAATACTTGAAATTGAAAACCTCTCATATGGTCTCTCCCTAGGGGTTAGTGCTAGTCTTCTTATCGTGCACAAGATGTAGTTTGATTAGTTTGGGAGATAGGTCGAACTCTAAGCTAGCCGAGAGTATTGTCATGTACTTGAGGACCTAATTGTGGATAGATTATGGTGCAGATATTATGTGAGTGCACATGCATACTTAGATATTACGTAGTTAGAAGGCTGTTAGTCTGGTTCTTCGTAGCAATGTGGATGAAGTGAGGGTTCAATGGGGTGGAAAAAATTGTGGATGTTGAGGAGAAGTACACTTGAAGGCTTCTTGAGACATCATTTATGATTTTGACAATACAATGTAGCATAATTGAGATCATTGACACCTTAGATTTTGGTAGCTAGTGGCTACTTGTAGTGTTTGAAGAATATGATGTACTTTCCATGGTCTTTCATACCTTACTCACCACTATTGATTGCGATGGTACTGAGATAGAGTGCAAAAAAGAATCATGCAAATGGTTCAAGGTGACAGATTTCCTAGGTATATCCTACCCTTGATGTGCCTTGAACAATTGTGGGGGATGTATAAAGGGCTAAGGGATTAGGGATGATGGAGCCAGCTGACCAAGGTCACTGGACATACCTAATTTGAGGACCCCTAGGTGTTGTGCTGTGATTGTATGTGTTTTTTTTCTTTTGTTTTTCTTTTCTCTTTTTTTTCTTTTTTTTGGATAAAAGTAATACAATCAATGTAATACATTGAGGCTATCAACCTTTCATTTGGATTGACAAATGTTGAGATCCAAAGGCTATGAAAAATGGATATTACAAAGATGATGGTGTTACTAGTCTTGATGCTAGAGGAATAGTTGTTGAGATAAAGAGATACACTTGAGATTTTGCAAACCTCTTTATAACATGTGAGACATTGGAACAATTGAGGTAGCAGCTGCAGTGAGCTGTGCATGGACAAGGGATAGAGTATCTGGAAAATTGGATCTTGGTTGATGAAGAAATGTTTGTCATTGTTGAGAGCATGGCTCCTACTTAGATGTAGAGTTTGGCCAAGAAAGAGAGAGCATACAATGACTATAATTTGGGCCCTACTTCAAATGCAATGTGTACTTTCTATAGGAGTGATTTTCTCTTCCAGCGGGGCTTCTATCATGGCTCTTTATTTCTTGGTATTTATGTTGCTTTCTCCATAATGGTTCTTTGTGGGGTTGGTGGTCTTGTGGTGACTTGGACATTGAACACTTTTGCACAGAGACCTGTGTCATCCTGCATTCACTTGGCAAATCATGAGAGTATATGCAAGTCATATGCTTCAACCATAATGAATAGGTGCAGCTCAAAAGACATCACTTATTTGAATCCCATAGTGTTAACTTTGATGCATATCATGTTATTGACTATTGGGATAATGTTATTAAAGAGATTGAGAATCCTGTTAGTGAAGCAAAGAGCATCAGCCATGGGCAGTCTTATGTATGCCATGATAGCCACCCGTCCAGATATAGCTTTTGCCGTTGGGGTTGTGGCACGTTATATGGCTACACTTGGCAAGAAACATTGGGTTGTTGTGAAGGGTATCATGAGGTACCTAAAGGGTACAGCAGATATGTGCCTTTCCTATGGCTGCCAGGATACAGGATTCGTGGGGTATACTGACTTTGATTATGTAGAACATGCAGATAGTAGGAAGTCCACTTCTGGCTATGTGTTCACTTATGCTAGAGGGGCTATCCCTTAGATGTCTAGGGCACAGAAGTGTATGGCTCTTTCTACTACAGAGATTGAGTATATTGCAACCATAGAGGCTTGCAAGGAGGCTATCTGATTAGGCAATTTGATTGCAGACCTTGGTATGACAAATGCTATGCCTACACTGCATTAGGATTCTATGAGTGCCATTCAATTGGCCAAGAATCTAGACTTTCATGTGAAGACAAACATATTGAGGTGAGGTATCACTTCATTCGTGAGGTCGTTGAGGATAGGTCTGTTGACCTTGTCAAGATTCCAATTGGGAAAAATCTTGCAGACTGGCTCACGAAGAGCCTCACTATCAAGTGCATTGCCTTCCTCAGGAGATTGATGGGCATTGGATGAGATGACATCTTTTTTCTTATCCTATTTTACATGTGTACATGTTGTACTGCCTTTTCTTTTTTCTCTCTCACTAGGGTAGATTTTCCTTCAAGTGGGAGGTTGTTGGGGGTAAAGGCACCTCTGCCTAGCCGCCCGTGTATTACTACACTGACAATACCCGCCACTGCACATTGTAGGTGGTGGGTGCCTATCACAGTCACTTATTCTTTATTATTTTAGTGATAGTTTGAATAAAGGAAGGCATGGCCACACATTGTGGTTGTTGGAGTTCCCTCTTTGAGTTTCACTCTCTCTCTTGCTCTTGCTCTCCATCCACCATAGCTCTCACCGCCAAGCTTCTTCCTCCTGGGTTCCACTTCCCTTTCATTATCCATCTCATGAAACTCCTCATGTACCTCATGAACCACTTCCTACACTACATCAACGCCATCTGTTGCCCGAAAATCCTTCTATTGTAATAGTGGCAATGTAATCTTCACAAGCTCTCTCGGCTTCCAAAGCCTCCTACAATTTTAGTTCCAAGTCATGACACCTCTCTTCCAACATAGATACTCTCATGCAATGCTTTTTTCTCATGATAGCCAGCTTGCTTACTACTTGATAACAAAAACATCTTTAAACATAGCATAGGGTCTAGAAACCAAAACATCCAAGTTATGAGCAACCTTTTGCCATGCTTGTTCACCTCTAAAATCATGTTGGAGGTAAAGGCACCTTTGTCTAGCCGCTTGTGTATTACTACACTGACAGTACCCGCCACTACACACTGCAGGTGGCGGGCACCCATCACCATCACTTTATTCTTTATTCTTTTAGTGACAATTTGAATAAAGGAAGGCCCAATTACACATTGTGAGTGTTGGAGTTCCCATTTTTGTCTCTCTCTCTTCTTTCTCTTGCTCTCTGCCATAGCTCACTTCCAAGAAAGCTTCAATCCTTTTCACCTTTCAACTGGTATCATAGCAAGGCCTCCTGACTTCCCGAGCTTGGTTCATGGCATTCTTAGCTTCCATTCAAATACCTACAACATTGGGTCTCCTTCCTGGCAGCCATAGCCAACCTTCTCGAGCTCCCATCACGCCCTAGTTTCCCAAGCACCTTCCCGGCCTATTGAGGCACCCTTAGGGCATTGCTACAAAGGTATTGAAGTGTTCTTTTGGTGTTTTTATTCAGCTCTTAGGTTGCAGTCAATCAAGGTAGCCATAGCTCAAACCCTTGGAGCTTGGATCTTGCTCCCTCTTGCATTTGGGCACTTGAGGGTTGTTGTGGGCCTCCCTGGGCACCCCCTAGAGCCTCTAACCACTACCATTGAAGCCATGTGGATGCACAGGATCAAAAGAAGAGATCATCAAATTTGCACCATTTTCTGGTTGATCTAGATATCACACTACATCAACTCACCTACTCCTCATTGATGGCTATGTCATGCTTCTTCAGGCTTGGCAATGCACTTGGCAAAGATCTCTAGCATGTATTGAAGCCTCCTTGAGCATTGGCATTAGATTTGGGTCTAATCTGTACATTCCCAATACTATTTATAGCAGTCCCATAGTCATGTTATCCAAAAGTAACATTGTTATCTAATGTTATGCTTGTTTGGGCACTTCTACTTAATCAGTTTGGTACCTATTGATGCCCGATTGTTTGGGGATGCAAGGCACATGTTATGCCATCATTTTGGACTGATTTTCTTGCCAAAAATACTCAGTTTTGAATAGTAAATCACTGTTGTACCACAGTGGACTGAAGCCTAATATCTCATGTTTGGTTATGCCTATTGGTTTTGGGCTATGTCTTTGGGATATGTAATGAAGTATTGACCTTCGGGGTATGACATCGAGCTTGTCTTTGGTTTCAGATCTTTATTTGCGCTTGAGATGAGCTTTGGAATGCATTTGATGCTCCATCTTTGATGTGCATATGGCATGTATATTACCTATGTCTCTGACCGGTCTTGACACGCTTGGCCTATGCTACTACTACATGCTAGTTACATTGTTTGGAGCCGATTGCTACTAGTGCCTTGTCTTGGCTTGCATCTGGCTTCCTGGAACTTACTTGGGATATTTCTTGGCTTGCCATAGTTATATTTGGGATACAGTTGATGTCTATGGATGCTCTATTTGGAGGCTACAGAGCCTATATGCTCATGATGTCTTACTGATGTCAGGTCTTGGATCTTTCATCACTGGTGCTCTCATATACCTTTCTTGAGCTTCTTGGCTTGATTCATACGGCTTTTGTGCCAACGGGAGCATCGTTGGATGTTTGACAGACATTGAGCAAGTGGTTTATGCTATTGAGCTTTGCCTCTTCTGAGACTGGGATCTTCTTCACTTGGATGTTGCATGGTTGATATGTTGTGGTCCATATACATGTACTTGAGCTGATTTGGGCTTTGCACTCCCTGAGCATACACCTCTTTGCATCAGGTCTTGCCAGTGTTGTATACATTTTTCCCTATTACACAAGGGGTGTGCCGGCTTACTGACAGATTTGTTTGACATACTTGGGTGTTTGCTCAATGTCCGTATGATTTTCATATGCTAATTTATGCCCGCTTGATGCTGGTTATGCTTTGACAGTCCGTGGTTGACTTGGTGCATTGGTTTTGCCTACAATTCGCTCTCATTGTACCTGGCTATAATTTATTATAGCAAGCAGTTATGTATGGAGTGATGTGGAATTTTCATGCTGAATCATCCTGATTTTATTTATTTTTTATGGTATTTGGTGGGCAGCATCATTAGCTATCAGTTTCGTGGTCATTTTTCCTTGGTTTTGGTGGTATTTTGGTGTAGCATAAAACGGCAAGAAGTTTTGAACTGTCTGCACTATTTTGGACTGCATTATGGGTTCTTCTTCCACTGACGTTGCTATCTTCAACATCACAAAGCTTGATGGTATGAATTATGCCTATTGGAAGAGCCAAGTTTGGCAGGAATTGGTGCAAAAAGTGCAGATAAAGCCACTAAGGATGCATGGCAAGCAGCCTGAAACTATGACTGACGACGAATGGGATGAGCTTGATGATTTATGCAAGTCCACCCTCATCTTGTCTCTCACTGAACATGTGCATTACAATGTGGTTGAGGAAGCACAGAGTGCTTGGCAGCTTTGGGATAAAACTAAGAACCTCTATGACAAGAAAAGTCCAGCAAGTCAGATGTATTGGCTGAAGCAGCTTATGGACCTGTGCATGAAGGAGAATATGACAATGTCTGCTCATTTGAGCCAGTTCCATGCTATTCTCCAGAACTTGACTTCGCAGGGTATTACCTTTAATGATGAGGTTACTCCATTGTTTTTGATTGGGACTCTAAGTGATTCATGTGATGTCTTCCGCACTGCCTTATGTGCTCCTGCTACTATTTTGAACTTGTCTGATGTAGAGAGTGCTCTTTTGCAAGAAGAGATCAATCGTAAGAACTTGGATGCCTCTCATGTGTTGAATGCTTTGATTGTTAGAGGCAGAGATGGTAATGGCAAGAATGACCATGGGAATGGCCATGGCAAAGACTTGCTAAAGTCTAGGTCTAAGTCGTGTAATAAGTCACGCAGCAAGTCTCATGGGAGAAATGCTAATGTGGCATGTCATCATTGCGGCAAGAAGGGTCATATACACCCACAGTGTCATGAGTTGCACAATGAGAAGCGTGAAAGAGAAAGTACATGAAAATTTCTCTAATTGCGACATTATGCCTGCAAAATCCAGTGTGAAAATCGAGGAGATAAATGTCATGCAGACTGATGACTCCGATGGGGAGTACATACTTGCGGCTAGTTCTTGTGATGCTACATTGTTGACATATGTTTACTCTATGTATGCGTAGTGCTGGCTTTTGGATTCTCGTGCTTCCTTTCATATTACACCATGACGTGAGTGGTTCCACTCCTATTGTACTATCTCTGGTTCAGTTCACTTGGGTAATGATAGGTCACTTGCTATTGTTGGCATTGGGGATGTAGGGCTGCAGTTCTCTAGTGGCAATACTTTTCTGTTACAGGATGTACGTCATGTACCTACGCTTACATAGAGTCTTATGTTTGCAGGGCAGCTTGATGATGCTGGGTTTGATGTTTCTTTTGGGGATTCTGCCTAGAAGATCACCCATGGCAAACTTGTGCTTGCTAGAGGTGCCAAAGCTGGCAGCCTCTATCCTCTTGTAGTTGATGGGTCCTCTGTTGACCATGTTTTTTCAATGGGTTTCATCCCACATGTATCTCTTTGGCATGCCTATTTGGGCCATATGTCCTTGAAGGGAATGAAAATGCTTTCTGGTTTGCAGTACTTACCACCCCTTGACTATGTATGTTTTGATTCATGTGAGCATTATCTTTCTGGCAGACAGTAAACTAGGAATACGCATAAGAAGTCTGGTAGGACATGCATGAGTGAGCCCCTAGCGTTGGTACGTTTGGATGTCTGTGGGCCCATGCCCTATCAGTCTATGGGTGGTGCAAAGTATTTTGCGATGTTCATTGATAATTTTTTGCATAAAGTCTGGGCTTACCCCATTAAGCTTAGGTACGAAGTCTTGGTTGTGTTTCAGAGATGGTTTGCATTGGTTGAGAACTTGACTAGGCATAGGCTGAAATGCCCTAGGACTGACAATGGGGGAGAATATGTGTCACATGCTTTTGAGCAACTATGTGACAATAGGGGTATTAAGCGTCAGTTGACTGCCCCCTATACACCACCCTAGAATGGTTTGGCGTGGCTGAGTGGATGAATAGAACCATCCAAGAGCATGTATTCAGTATGCTTAGCCATGCAAGCTTACCACAGAGCTTTTGGGTCGAGGCAATCAATATAGCTGTGCATGTCATAAATAGATTACCTTCTATTGGTTTGGATTTCCAGGTTACAGAGGAGGTATGGATTGGGAAACCTCCGTCTTATGCACATCTACGTGCCTTTGGATGTGAGGCATTATGCCATGTACCCAAGGACAAGCATACTAAGATGGATCCTAAGAGTGTCAAATGCACTTTCCTTGGATATGGAGATGCAGGAAAGATGGGTTATCACCTCTGGGATCCGTAGGTACGAAAAGTCATCCACAGCCATGATGTAATCTTCCATGAAGATAAGATGCATCGACAGCCTGAGAAGGTGGTAGAGATACGCATGGTTATATTCCACGAGGAGCCACGAGCTCTTGCATAGTCATTTGGACAGCTTGTAGCAACAGTTGGTACACATGGCGAGAGTGCTACACAGGTAGCAGAGCCTGCCATGAGACGGTCTACTAGAGATAGACATCCACCTGATAGATTTGAGTCCTTGACGCATTATGTCTTGGTTACAAATGCAAGAGAGCCTCTCACTTATGATGAGGCTATGCATAGGGGTGACAGTCACTCCTAGGAGTGGGCTATGTAGTCTAAGATAGACTCTTTACACAAGAATATGACTTGGGATTTGGTTGCATTGTCTTAGGGCAAGAAGGCTTTGCCATGCAAATGGGTGTACAAGCTGAAAAGTACCCTTGGAAACCCCAAGCCGGCTTATAAGGCAAGACTTGTTGCTAAGGGTTTTAAACAGGTGCATGGAGTCGACTTTGATGAAGTTTTTTCTCTTGTGGTCAAGATGACCACCCTACGCTTTGTTTTGGCCTTAGTCGTGTAGCTTGACTGGGACATGTATCAGATGGATGTCAAGACTGCAT
The DNA here is from genome assembly GCF_053477565.2 of Lygodium microphyllum. Taxonomy (NCBI): domain Eukaryota; kingdom Viridiplantae; phylum Streptophyta; class Polypodiopsida; order Schizaeales; family Lygodiaceae; genus Lygodium; species Lygodium microphyllum. Next base: position 33,706,819 of record NC_141141.1, read on the forward strand.
TCTTGCATGGGGATTTGCATGATGAGATATACATGGAGCAGCCTAAGGGCTTTCCAGAAACTAGCAAGGAGCACATGGTGTGCAAGTTGAAGCAAGCACCTAGGGAGTGGTATCATAATTTTGATACCTTTATGTAGTCACAGGGCTATAGCATGACTGCTATGGATTCGTGTCTTTATGCAAAGACAGCCCGTGATGTCTCCTTGCTTATTTTGGCACTTTATGTGGATGATATGCTGATAGCAGGGAAAGCTCATGATGAGCTGGATGCTCTAAAATCTCAGTTGAAGAAGAGCTTTGAGATGAAGGATTTGGGACAGGCCTCTCACATTCTTGGTATGCGAATTAAGCGTGACAGGCATGAGGGGCTACTCTATCTCTCACGGTGGGAGTACATTCATAAAGTCCTTGAGCGTTTCTACATGCAGGACATAAATCCTATTGGCTGTCCATTACCTTCTTATGTGAAGGTTTCACAGGTCGATTTCCTCCGCAGACAAATGAGCAGAGGGCCAAGATGGCCAAGTTCCCTTATGCATCAACCGTGGGCAATTTGGTGTATGCCATGATAGCCACTCATCCAGATATTGCCTTTCTAGTTGGTGTTGTGGCACGTTATATGGCTACACCTAGAAAAAATCATTGGGATGCCTAAAGGGTATCATGAGATACTTGAAGGGCATAGCCAATATGTGTATTTGCTATGGCAGCCAGGATACAAGAGTTGTAGGCTACACAGACTCCGATTATGCAGGACATGCAGATAGAAGGAAGTCCACTTCCGGGTATGTCTTTACTTATGCTAGAGGTGTTGTTTCTTGGATATCTAGGGTTTAGAAATGAATGGCTCTCTCTACCACTGAGGCCAAGTATGTTGCAGCCACCACTGAGGCTTGCAAGGAGGCCATATGGTTGGGCCATTCGGTTCATGACCTTGGGATTGATACTATCCCTACGTTGCATTCGAATTCTATGAATGCTATTCTGCTAGCCAAGAATCCGGTCTTCCATGTGAAGATGAAACACATTGAGGTGAGGTATCACTTCATATGTGGGGTTGTGGAGGACAATCAAGTCTATTGACCTTGTCAAGATCTCCATCACTGACAAAAATCCTACAGATCTACTCACAAAAAGCCGCACTACTAAGCGCTTTTCCTTCCTCAAGAGATTGATGGGCGTTGGATGAGATGACATTTTTCCTCATCCTGTTGTACATGTGTACATTGTACTGTCTTTTCTTTTTTTCTTTTCCCTCCTCACTAGGGCAGATTCTCCTTTAAGTGGGAGGTTGTTGGGGGTAAAGACGCCTCTGCCTAGCTACGCGTGTATTACTACACTGACAATACCTGCCACTACACAGTGCAGGTGGAAAGCACCTGTCACCATCACTTTATTATTTATTCTTTTAGTGACAATTTGAATAAAGGAAGGCCCAATCACACATTGTGACTCTTGGAGTTCCCATTTGTGTCTCTCTCTCTTCTTGCTCTTACTCTCCGCCATACCTCACTTCCAAGCAAGCTTCAATCCTTCTCACCTTTCAAATCAAAGCATTATGAATCTCCACATATTCTGATTTAAGTACCATTGATCCATCAACATCCAGATTTTGAAGTATCTGCTATTCAACCATTTTCAAGGGGCAAATGTATCCAAGCAATAATTTATGATCAACCTGCAGCTACCCATACATGTCCATAAACTACTGCATCCCATAGACTTAAGCTTCTCGGTCCATTTTTCAAACACATGCATTGAAATGTTATTATGCTCAATCACCTACTGAGACAAAACATCAATCTTCATCTTCTCGACTGTGTCAACATTTGATCCTGCAGTCTTTGAGCCTTTGCTACAATCTCGAAATTTGTCTGTTCATACTACTTCAAATACAGCATAACCCTTTGCATCAAATCCGTAGCATCTATCATGCTGCTAACCATGCAAACGCCAACCCCAAATTGACCTGAAGTAGATGGAATGTCAGATATCATTCGAATGTCTTCTTAATTTTGACAGGATTATCATTCGAAACATCCGATGGCTTCTCATCAAACTGAGGCTTACCCTTAAGCCAAATCTTTCCAAATTTTTTCTTCTTTTTCATCGTATGGATATTATCCAAAGTCTTCAAGACATCTAATTTAATTGCTCATCCTCATGCATTACATGATCAACATCCATATGCTTTCCATGGTCTTTCACAAAATCCAAGGCAACCTGCTTTGCATAAGATTCCAAATACATTGCTTGAAGCAAATCTTTATAGAGTGCATATCTATCCCTCATTACCCCCAAAAAGAGTATTAGTATCGTCACTATCTTTACCATGACTATGATCTTCCATCATTGTATCCTCATCACATATATCCATAGAGATAGAATCAGGGGTCCATTTCAATAAAGCATCCATAATCAAGTCGGGAAATTGCATCTAAGCATATTCATATAAAGTAGCCAAAAAATAGCCCATGCATGATTTATGGAACATCTTCTTTGTCTTTAGCACCTTAATTTCTATCATAAGCTAATCACACATAACCCCTACCTAACTAGGTTCATCAACATTTTCAGCATAATAGATGAACCCATAGGTCTCACGAGCAATAGAATCAGTTTTGATGTACATCATAAACCTCTCCATGAACCATCATAATTGCATCTATTAGGCTGCATTGATGCGCTTCAAGACATAGACATTGCGCGGACTTGTAGCATCCCCAAATGTTGCATTCATTTGCTCATCCAAGCACCACCACAAAGTGGGATTGACATTCATAGGCAATGGAAATACTCAACTCACCACAGCCATAATGAGATCAATACAATCAGCAATCTTTCCTTGAGATTGCCTCATAATGTCAAGTTGGGAATTGAAGCATGTACATTTGATGCCCATGTTGCCCAAGGTAAACATGCAAACACATACAATCCAATCTTCTCCAACCACAATTTGGTGGGAGCAAGATCCACATCCAAGGACAATGTAGAGACTACAAATGCTGTGTGAGCAACACTAGGGCTAGCTACTTGAGATGAAGCTTTTGGTGTTGCCTTTGTGCCATACTGCTGCTTTGACCGCTCCTCCTCCACCAAGTCAAAGTATGCATCATCATCATCCAAGGCCAATGTAGAGACTACAAATGCTATGTGAGCAACACTAGGGCTAGCTACTTGAGATGAAGCTTTTGGTGCTACCTTTGTGTCATAATGCTGCTTTGACCACTCCTCCTCCACCAAGTCAAAGTATGCATCATCATCATCATCCACACGAGCACGCTCCTTCACAAATAGTTGTTTGGCTTAGCTGCACTGACGAGTATGGGTTATGGCACAGAGGTTGATTCACCGACGACGATGGTGGGAAGGAGGAAGAAACAAATGAAGGGGTCTTCTCCTCCATTCAACTCAAGAAGTCGAAGTTGTCTAAGTGTTGAGAACCTTTTGTGCCATTTGTCCCATCAAAATGACACAGAGAAGACCACTCTTTGTCATCAACTACTTGTCACTATTAACTTTGTATAACACAGTAAAACTAAATTAATCTTTGGATAATAAGGTTGAACCAATCTTTTCAGCCTAAACCCATTTAGTGCAAGCTTCAATACATTTCCCTGCAAATCCTTTAATAAAAATGTGCATTGACCAATGTCCTTGAAGATCACAAATACCAAAGCTTTAATTTGTTGTAAAATTTTCCAAGTTGGGAGTTATAAACAACAACCCAATCTCCTTCCTCAAAATTTTTCTAACATGTCTATTTACCCAAGCATGTCTCTGTTGCTATGTAACTCCTAAAATGTAGGTAGCTAATACCCTATCCTCCTCTAGCTTCAGGAGTTGTGCCAATCTATGCTAAACTAACTTCTCAGGAACCAACTTATGTGTAACTACACTTCTCAAGCTTGGTACCACAAATTCCATTGGCATTACAACCTCTAATCCATACACAAGTCTGAAGGGTGTAATCCCTATTGTAACCTTATATGATATCCTAAAAGCCCACAATGCTAAATCGAGCTTAGCATCCCAAATTTTTTGTTATCCTCAACAATTTTCTTCAAGATACTGAATAAAATATTGTTGGAACTTTCAACTTGACCATTAGTGTGAGGATGATAGGGGGTAGACTTCTTATGTAAAATCATATGCTTGACAGTCAGTTCTTCCTAGATAACCTGATTTAAGAAATGCTTACCCCTATCACACTGACCAACTCAATATGACATCCAAACTTGGTCATAATATTAGAATACAGAAATCTAGACACACTAGATGCTTTATTGTCCTTCAGGGCTTAAGCTTCTACCCATTTGATACTATAATCCATACAAACCAAAATATATCTGCTACATGTCCTTTTGGCTACTGGTTCAATTGACCTAACAAAATCAATCCCCCACTTCTGAAATGGATCGAGTAGCAATACAAAATGATCTTGCATCATGTCCCTGTCAAGAGGTTGACCCTCCTTCAAGTATTGCAAATGCTCTTTAGCATACTAATGAGCATCTTTCAACACAATAGGCCACCATAGACATGCGTGTAGTATTTTCTTACCTGTAATCTCCCCTGAAAAATGACCACCTAACAGTTTGGAATGACCTTCATGTAGAACTACTGGTTGCTTGAATTCAGGAACACACCTTCTCAAGTCATTATTTACTCCCCTTCTATATACATGGTGTTGATAATAACCTGAAATGCTCTACTCTTTAGTGCCAATATTCTTCTTTGATCTACTATAAGGTGTGTTGGCATAATCCCTTCCTTTAGGAAATGCAACAACTAATCATAATATGAATCAGGATCTATTACCTAAACCTCAAAGAGTTTAGCATCAAGAAGCTAATCAAGAACACCTACTTCAGCCTCATCATTTTCCAATCTACTTAAATAATCAACCATAGCATGTTTTTTCCTTGGGACATGGATAACCTTGAAGTCAAACTCATGTAATAGCAACATCCATCTTACCAATCTACCTATCAATTGAGGTTTATTTATTAGGAATAAGAGTGCATAATTATCCACATGAAAGATTACTTAATTTCCCAACAAATAATGCCAAATTTTTTGCACAAATAAAACCATGCCAAGTGCTTCTCTTTTTGTAACTGAATAATTATTTTCAATAGTACTCAATATTCTGCTTGCATAATAGATTGGTCTGTACCAGTCGAGTACTTTATCCTACATAAGTACAACTCCCATAGCTAGGCCAGAAGCATCAACAAAGGCATGGAAAGGTAAATCCCATGTTGGAGGTTGCAATATTGGGGCTACAACTAACATCTTCTTGAGAATATTAAAGGCTTTCTTTTGATCTTCCCTCCAAACAAATTGGACCCCTTTCTTAGTTAAAGTTATAAGAGGAGAACAAATATGTAATAGGTACCTTAAATACCTACTATGCCACTTCACTTGCCCGACAAACCTCATAACTTCTTGCATAGTAATTGGAGCCTTGACTTTCTAAACAGCTACAATCTTTCTTGGATCTATGCTCATACCTTCCTCAAACAAGATGTGGCCTAAAAGCACACCCCTCTTCTGCAAACACTAACTTGAAGGGGTTCAATGACATGCCAAATCTTCTACATCTCTCAAAACATAGACTGAGGTGTTTTAAATGTTCTCTCGTGCTACCAAAAACACAAAAAACCATCAATAAATACCCTTGTAAAAGTTGTTAAATATGGCTCAAATGTCTTATGAGTAGCTCCCTGAAACTCAGGAGGTCCATTCTTCAATCCAAAGTTCATGATTGTGCTAACATATGCTTCCCACTCAGTGATAAAGGTTGTCTTATCCATATCTTCCGAATGCATCCTAATTTGATTATGTCGTGAAAACCCATCCAAAAAACTATACATTTCATGACATGCCACATCATCAAGGAGAGAGTCCATAAAAGGAATCGAGAAGGGATCTGTAATGGTAGCTATATTTAATTTCTTGTAATCCACATAGACTCTAATCTTCCCATTCTTCTTGGGCACCACAACAATAGGAGATAACCAAGTAACCTCATTAACCAGTTTGATGAACCCAACTCTCAAAACCTTTTCAATTTCTTCCTTGACTTGTTTAGCATAGTTAGGGTTTATTCTATACCTCTTCTGAATAATTGACTTAGCATCTTTCTTTAAATTTATCCTGTGTTGACATGTAGCTAGATCAAATCCTTTCATGTTCGTATAATCCCAAGCAAAAATTTCCTAAAACTCTTTACACAACTTAATAAGATCCTGCTTGAAGTTTTCTTCCACAGAAATACTGACCTTGATAGGTTTGGCCTCCCCTTCAAGATTCAAATTAACTTCCTAAAACTCATCCTCACCTACCCTTGTAGATCTTGTCGTTATATGCTCATATGTTAGTTCAACCTAAATAATGGCTTTCTGTCCTTTTGCATCTAATACATCAAGACTGTCCATAGAACTATCCACTCCAATTTGTTGCTTTTTAGGTACTTCTTTGCTGCAAAACTTTAGGATGACTAATTCCTTGGTCTTGAATTATTTTATACTACTCATTCCCTGACCTATCATGATTCATCTATCCTGAACTTCAAGTTGCTCCTTGTCAAGATTGTGGGAGACAAGGAAGGAGTCTCACTTGTAGCTTTCTTGCTTCCACAATGAGGGAATACACACAAAGGTGGAGGCTGAAAACAGTTTTCCTCTTCTTAGTTGTGTAAGCCAAAAAGAACTCTCATACAAAGAAATAGAAGAACCCTATATATGGGTCTCAAACCAAACTCAACTAACTAAGGTGGCATACTAACTGAGCCACGAACTAGAGTAGATAAGGATAGCTGTCATCTAGCTATTATTCATGGGCGGTGTACCAACCGCATCTACAATTGACAAGTCGGTGACATAAATGCACAACAGTCACCCTGGCATATCACGAGTGGAGCTCAATATCTCAACACTCCCCCTTGAGCTCAATCCCAATTCCTGCACACCAAGCAGGTCTTTGAACTTGCGCAGCTTCTCTGCGCCCAATGCCTTCGTGAATATGTCAGCTACCTGATCCTCTGTGCTGACATAAACTAGATCAAGAAGACCTAGTAAAACTCTCTCTTGCACATAGTGATAATGCACCTCAATGTGCTTTGTTCTAGCATGATAGACTGGGTTATTTGCCAAGTGTATACTACTCATGTTGTCACAATAAATAACAACTGGCCCATTTGTAGGCTGATGCATATCATAAAGTAGCTTATGCAACCAAGCTACCTCACATGCAGCCATTGCTGCACCCCTGTACTCAGCCTCTGTGCTCGACAAGGCAATTGTAGGCTATTTCTTGCTGCTCCAAGTGACTGCAGCACTCCCAAAAGAGAACACATATCAACTAGTAGATCATCTATCAGAAATACTACCAGCCCAATTAGCATCAGTGTATCCATGCAACTGTATCTGAACCTCAGTCTCATAAAGTAGTCCATACTGTAATGTGGACTTCACATATCTGAGTATACATCTAGCCGCATCCAAATGTGGTTTCCTTGGAGCCTGCATAAACTGACTTACCAATCTAACAGCATAGCTCAAATCTGGCCTGGTAATAGTCATATAAATCAAACTTCCTACTATGCGTCTGTACATAGTAGGGTCTTCGAGAAGCTCACCTGCATCTGTGCTCAACTTCACATTCTGCTCCAAAGGAACTGAAATAGGCTTACAGCTTGTCATCCCATATTTGGACAGCATGTCCAATCCATATTGCCTCTGCAAGGGCCATATCCCACTTGGTGATCTAATCACTTCAATGCCCAAGAAATAATGCAGCTCTCCCAAATCCTTCATCTCAAACTTTTGCTTCAATAGCATTTTCACATGAAGGATATCTTCATCACTGTCACCTGTCATAATCAAATCATCAACATAAATGAAAAGTAGCATAATACCTTTCTCTATTTTTCTCACATAAAGTGAAAAATCTGCCTTGGAGATCTGAAAGCCAATAGTAACAAGATACTGTCTTATCTTGTCAAACCATGCTCTAGGTGCCTGCTTCAAGCCATACAAGGCTTTCTTCAACCTGCAAATAAACTCAGGATGAACAGCATGCACATAACCTGGTGGCTGCTCCATATAGACCTCTTCTTGCAAATCACCATGCAAGAAGGCATTCTTTACATCCATCTGATGTAAAGACCATTCCTTTGATGCAGGCATAGCAATGACTGCTCTTACGGTTGCCATCCTTGCAACCAGACTGAATGTTTCTTCATAATCAATGCCATATGTTTGTGCATACCCCTTGAGTACTAATCTTGCCTTGTATCTGTTCACAGAACCATCTGCATTATGCTTCACCTTATAAACCCACTTACAGCCAATTGCATTCTTACCTTTAGGCAAAGGTACCAACTCCCATGTAGCATTTGCTTCCAAGGCATCCATTTCTTCATCCATGGCTTTCTCCCATTTTTCTTTTCCCATGGCTTGCTCAAAAGAAGTGGGTTCTGGTTCTTGTATCACTTTGACCATATAGGCATAGTGAATGGCTGTAAATCCATCATATTTCAGCCTATCCATAGGATACCTAGCTCTGGTAGACCTGCGCAAAGTAGGTTCACTCGCAGGTGCTCTCAAAACATCCCTGGTCTTCCTTACTCCATGTCTAACAATAGAAGGAATACCCAACTCATCATCAATGCTCTGTTTTGAGCCACTGGATTCACCATCCATATAAGAGTGACTTGTATTCACATCAAACATGGGCTGATCTACCTTCTCTTTTCCTTTTCATGATACCTGAATACCACTATCTGCATTGCTTTGAGAAGATTCTCATGATCTCAATCTGCCTGTCCATGGCAAAGAATGTGAACCACTGCTAGAGGACGCTCCAGGTCCACTAATATTTTGTGACTGCTGCTGTGAATTCTGTGCAACATTACCATTTTGTGCATCTACATCATCAATCACATTTACTGGTTTATACCAACTACTCATCTCATAAAAAACAACATCTCTGCTCACTATAAACTTACGAGTAGAAGGGTTATAGCATCTATACCCTTTCTGCTGTAGAGAGTAACCAATAAAGGTGCACTTCTCAGCTTTTGGATCCAACTTGGATCTCAACTCATCTAGCACATGAACATAGGCAATGAAACCAAAAATTTTCAAATGAGAAATATCTGATTTCGTACCAGTATACCTCTCCTCTGGAGTCATCCCATGTATTGCTGCAGTGGGAGTCCTCTTCATTATGTAGACTGCTGTAGCAACTGCCTCAGCCCAATAAAAATCTGGCAGGTCTTTTTCATTGATATGGCACGAGATACCTCTCCAATATGCCTGTTTTTCCTTTCTGCAATTCCATTTTGTTGTGGGGTATGACTGCATGAATATTATTGCTTTATACCATGCTCCTGCAGGAACCTTGCAAACTCATTTGAGAGGTACTCTCCCCCTCCATCTGACCTTAGGCATTTTATTTGCAGGCCTGTTTCTTTTTCAATCATAGCTTTAAGTGTTTTAAAATGCCCAAAAACTTCACTTTTCTTTTTCATAAAATACACCCAAACTTTTCTGCTATAGTCATCAATAAAAGTAACAAAATAATGACAGCCTCCAAGAGATGTAGCTTTAGTAGTCCACACATCAAAGTGGATTAATTCCAATGGCTTCTTACTCTCTTGAACATGTCTAGGAAATGGTTTCCTTGCCTGTTTTCCAAACTGACAGGCTTCACATACCTTATGCATTTCTGCAACCTTGAATTTAGGCAATCTTGCAATAATATTTTGGGCCTACATTGATTTAAGTTGCTGTACATTAACATGACCAATGCGTTTATGCCAGATATCAATATCTACAACTACACTGGTCCCATGTGCAAAAATTGATGCACTCAATTCAGGCATGTCTGCATCCAATGTAAAAATTCTTCCCTTCTTCTTTTCTTTTGCTATCAAGTGACCTTTATTTTTCATATCCTCAACAAAGCATCCATGAGGATTAAATCAGACCTGCAAGCCCTGCTCAACCATTTGACCAACAGAAACCAGATTCTTGGTGATATTCAGGACATGAAAATCTTCCACTGGCGACCCAATGGAAGCAAGTGCAGCTAAAATCTTCTTCACCTTCATGTGGTAGTCATTGATGCTCATACTTTCTCTTTGCACATTATGCAACTCTTCCTTGAGCCGCATTTTCCTAGCTTGCATATTTGTGCTATACATTTTTGACAAAGTATCCCATGCCTCCTTTGGTGTACTTGCATCCTGAATATGCACAATCATAAAGTCTGAAATATTGATAGACTACTCAGTACATAACTTTCCTGGCTCTCTCATGCCATGCTTTAAATGTGTGCATTTGCTGTTGATTGGGAACATCATGAAGAACTGGTTCTTCTTCATTTCCTGCAACAAATTCCCAATATCCTTTTCCCATAAGGAAATTCGTCATTCTAAACTTCCATGCTTGGAAGTTGTTCTTGTCAAGCTTTTCAGTTACAATCTGTGAAAGAGAATCAGACGCCATTACAGAACACTGCAAAAAATTCTGTCACTGCAAAAAACATAGCTTCACCCTCACAAGGGAAAATCTGCAAAACTGGTGAAAGTGGTATTTGACCACACAGTCGCTTCCTAGTGACGATTTTGCATAAACAGGAACCAAGGATGATTTTGTAACTCCCAATGTCTCTGCACACAAGCATACGATGCAATTTCTGTGGTAACTTTTCACCAACCTGTAGAACAGTGGTCGCATAGCATAAAACAGGGCCTTTTCCTGAGTGCATGCAGAAAACTTCCGCCTCCAAAACAGGCCCCGAAATGGCCTCAAATAAAAAAAACAGAGCAACCAATGGCTATAGCCCTCTCCCGCAGCATATACTGCCCTCTTGCTACACCACGAAGGGCGTCTCAATCTGAGACAATACACTCTTGCACTTTCTGGCTATGCTACCTGCAGAGACTTGCTCCCAAAATAGAAAAATGGAAGCAACACTTATCCTCTTACCAGAATTCCGTGAACTTGGCTTGCTTTCTTGAGCTCCTTACCACGAACAAGGCTATGATACCATGTCAATATTGTGAGAGAGAAGGAAGGAGTCTCACTTGTAGCTTTCTTACTTGCACAATGAGGGAATACACACAAAGGTTGAGGCTGAAAACAATTTTCCTCTTCTTAGTTGTGTAAGCCAAAAAGAACTCTCATACAAAGAAATAGAAGAACCCTATATATGGGTCTCAAACCAAACTCAACTAGCTAAGGTGGCATACTAACTGAGCCACGAACTAGAGTAGATAAGGATAGTTGTCATCTAGCTATTATTCATGGGCGGTGTACCAACCGCATCTGCAAACAACTGACAAGTTGGTGACATAAATGCACAATAGTCACCCTGGCATATCATGAGTGGAGCTCGATATCTCAACACTCCTGACCTTCAAGAAAGCCTTTAGAATTCTGTCATGTTTGGTCTTGAACTACATTTTGAATTGCTTAGTGTTCTAGATCTTCATTTCCTGCACTTATAGGAGAACCTTGATACTCCTGAATAATACTATCCACATCTATTTCAAAGACTGGAACCACAAAAGGATTTTCCTGAAGTAATAATTCCTCTTCATCATCTTCCACTTCATCTACAAGGTTAAAAGTCTCAGCTACTACCGGGCTAGAGGGACTCTTTAAGATAACCTTATTAACTATTGACAATGTGATTTCATTGAGTCCTTTGGGGATACATACATAATCATTCCCCCAATCTTGCTTTGGGGATACATATATAATCATTCCCCCAGTTATGCTTTAGTTCAGCCAATTAAAATCATTCCCCCAATCCTTCTTTGGGGATACATACATAATCATTCTCCCAGTCCTGCTTTAGTTAGCCAATTAAAATCGTGGTCTACCCAAAAGCATTGTATAAGAATCCCTAATTTTTGACATTCTTAACACAACAAAGCTCGCTCTAAATTTCAGGCCAGCCATGCAAATTTGTTGATTCCTAAGAATACCCAAAGGTTGTAACCTCCTCTGATTTGCCATCCTAACCTAAAATGGGAATGGCAGTAGCTCGCGTCTTGCTTATTTGCCAAATATGTATGTTCAAGAATATATTAACTCTTGAACCCCCATCCAATAGGACATCATCATGCTTTCTTCTTCCATAATCAACTTGAATGGTATGCACTTGGTAATCCACAACTTCTTGTTGGGTTGATATAACTGCCTAACAGTCAGGAACTGCTTGATCTTGAATTGCTCTACTTTCAAGAAATTCCTGTTGCTTTTTCCTGATCTTCTGGAGTAACTTTTCCTTAAATCCTGGTATTAAATCCAAGATCTGCTCCAGGGTTAATGGAGCCCCAAGAGAGACACCAAGGAAAATGAGTTTCTACTACAAGAAAATCTATATTGTATCATCAAAAAGCTTTTGTTTCATTCTTTAGAGAACCACAACAAGGAAAAGAACAAATCTTCATGCAACATTATAGTAGATATCTCCCACGGATTTAATAGAATCAACCATAATCTTCAACATTTTCACAGAATCCATCAATAGAACACAGAATACAAAAGAATACACCATTTTTTAATGGAAATAATCACATAGTATTCATTTTCATTGTCTTCATACTTCTCACTCTATCTCTCATAGTAGATACATTGTTTTTAGGCATAGAACTGAGTTTCTCTCACTTCTCTCTCTCACATACTCTTTCTCTCTCAATAATACATCATAGCCTCATTATAATTCCCAATAATGGCACTCAATTCTTTGCTCTTGGTTGTAGATACACCTCCCAAAAGGTATGTCAGATGAGAAGAGGCACCAGAGACATCATAGTGTCCCGTGAGATTTGGCTTTTGTCACTGTTCTTCTATGAATCTTCATCAGCTACTTCTTCACTTCAATTAGCTTGAATAGAGCTTCCATTCATCCTTTCCTAAAACAAAAACACTTCCCAAAATATCCATATATCCAACATAAAACTCAACAGAAACAAAGAGAAGAAAATGAGACCTTACAGAACCAAACATAAAAAATTACAAAACCCTACAGAACAACATATCCTCATCCAAAACCATCATAAACCCTTCAAACATACTCAAACCATTCCAAACACTTCGAAACATCTTAAAATTCAAACAATACATCACTAAAAACAACCATTCATCAACAAAAAACAACAAAAAATTACCCCAAAAAACATATCATTTCAGCACTCAATAGTTAAGTGCAGAGAGCACTTTGCTAGGGCTTGAAATAGCTCTTCTGAACCTCCTTGCTGTAACTTTCCACCAATGATACTATCAAGAGATTGTTCTTGTTGATCAGGAAACTGATCTTGCTATTCAGGAAAATACTCTTATTATTTAGGAAGATGCTCCTGCAGTTCAGGCTTCTGAATACCTAAATACCCTACATCATCAAATTGATCAAATTTTGATTTTTTAAGCAAGTTTTTGCAACTTTCTAACTTTCTTTGTTGCCTTTTTCTTTGCCTTCTCTTATTTTTGCTAATCAAGCTTCAAAAAACCAGTTTGGTTTCTTGTAACCGCTAAGACCATTTCTTCCTCTTGACCATCCTCTACTTCAATAAAATTAGAACAATCACAATGAACATGCATATTTCCAACATGAATGTTACTTGACACCTCCTTTGCCCTTTCTTGAAACTTCTCTTGCTGAATTTTCCTACAACAATAGTAGTACATGTGCCTTTAGGAAATTGCATTTTCTCATCTTGATCAGGTAACTCTATGAGGACTATTGCAAAAATTGAGGCAGGTGGATGCTATGGATGAGATGTTCCTCTAGGTCTTCCGTCATTGTGGGACCTTGCTACTGGCATTCCTCTCTCACTCTTATGCCTTGCCCAAAGTTCATAGTTTGGTCCAACAAAGTGTCCTTGATCTCCATAATAATGGCATGCTCCCATTTGAGTGGTTTGCTATTGTGCCTCAAAATTTCCCCAAGGTTGTCTTGCCTACATTATTCTAGGTCCCCTGAAGGGCCTCTGAGGTATTATGTCAGTAATAACCTAATTGACTACAGCTGTAGCTAGCTGAATAGGTCTTGGCCTAGGGTGCATCACTAGCATCTGCTCTGCCATCCTAACATTAAGATTGTACCAACAAGTCCTAGTCTCATGGCCATTCCTCTAAGATATCTCATAGTGCTTTTCTTTCTTATTGGTATTAGAAAGACCCAAATCCTTCAGCTTTTGTTTAATCTTCTTATCCAACTTGTTGTCTTTTGCCTTTTTCTTATCTTTATCCTTTTCTTTTCTCTTTTTAGTCTTGGTTTATCCTGATTTCTTCTTTTTCTTCCTATGCTTCTTCTTGCTAGACTCATCATCATCAGAGTCACTGAAATCATCATCTGATTCTAAACTATATTCATTGTCCTCATCATCACTATATCTATGTTTGAATCTGAATCTGAATTTGCATGGGAATTTGAATCCAAAGAATCCTCATCCTTACGAGTCTTTGATCGAGAGGTACCAAGTCTCCTATCCACTCTCGTAGTAGCCCTAATCAGTGTGTCCAATGTATCATTTTGACCCATCTCCACATTGGCAATGGGGTTCCTAATTTTTCCCCTTAAGCCCTTCATAAAATAAGTGATCTGTATTTCAACTGAAGGTGCATCATTAGCATCTAATCTCTTCTTAAACTTCTGGGCATAGTCCTCCACCAACATATTCTTATGTTTGATCTTCCTTAAAATATCTCCCAAAGTTTTGTCCTTACAAAACCTACCTAAGAATGTTGTTTTTAAGGCATTATATGTATTGAAAGCTGCCATACCATAACTGGCAAACCAATCCATGACCTTTCCCTATAAGGCAGTAGCAAATTGTTGCTTCTTGACTTGATTCCCATACATCTGGCTAAATCCACTAAGTGTCCACCTTGTCTCGAATTATGCCACATGGCAATGAGGGTCTTCCTTCTTTTTGCCTAAAAATTTAGATGCTTGAACCTTTGGATTAATAAGCTAATTTAGGTTCATTATAATTTGATTCTTGGGCTTTCTTTGAGGTGATAAAGGATTAAATTCTAGAGATCTCTGAGATGGGATTCTGGCACTCCGCTAAAGAGATGTCCTCCTTAGTACTATATAATGTACACTCTCGAGCGCCTGTTAAGAGGAGGAGTATCCTAATGTTCAAGTGGTAGTATTACTCCCTTATCATCTGACAAATTTGGAGATTCTGTTGAGATAGCATGGGAATGAAATGCTATCGAGGTACCTACAGAGGTACCCCCTCCAAAGAATGCTTCTCTACATCAATAAACCACTCTTCATCTAGCACGACTAGGCCTTCTGCTTTGCTCCTATCATTCATCCCGGCAACTTGATGTTGTTGTATTGCTAAGGCTTCCCTAAATTCTTGAGATCTGCTCTTGATAAGGATAGGATTGGACAAATAAGGGTAATTGTCTAACAAAAATGTTGCCCATAGAAGGCACATGATAGGCCCTCAATGCCATCAGCATTCCTGCCACTTGATTTTACAAAAATTGGTTCCATGCATGCGCCTAAATCATGAAAATTATTTCCATAAAACTGGTAAGGATCACCAAACTGTTATGGCTTCTCAAGGCTACAACAAAAATACAAGAGCATACCAATTCGCTTACACACACATATTCATTATAGTCATAACTTCTACACAATTTTCAATAGTCATAACCGAAAACATTCATAGACACATAATTCATGACTTAGAAAATCATAGAAACGAGACATAGTAATAGAGATCAACCATCAGCATGACAACCAACCAAGCATAGCAATTTCATTCTTCATTTTTAGTTTCATTCATCTGATCTCAAAAGATACAATGATCTGAATATCAGGAAAGGAACCCACATTTTAGGTAAAGGTATCACATGACATATAAAGTTAGTTTCACATAGGATGATCTCTCATAACACATGCACAAAAAGACTGAGGTATGAAATAGCATTAAATATATGGTGGCATTCAAGTCCTAACATCATGCTAGAGACAAGGGCCGAAGCAATGAAGGTAGGGCTAGAAGTCCAGCAACACACCTTGCTAAACATAGTACTTAAGTAACTCAGGTCGGGTGACTCCATGGAAGGGCTAAAAAGGAAATTGGAGGTCCAAGGAGAGTCATAAATTATGGGCTCCAAGAGCACACCCCAAGAACCAGGACTAGCCCAAGCCTGACGCAACAGAGGCAACTTTTGATGCAAGTCGGGCTCTCAACATAAGAGTTAGAGCAACTTTGAATTGGAGAGCAAGAGCATCGAGAGCAGCCAACAATAGCATCCCAAGCAGAACCATCAAGGGATGAAGGGCTTGATTTTGAGCAACTTGAAGATAACGAGGCACAACGAGGTGAACAAAGCCCTCTGGAGGGGAGCTTCAAGCTCTACCCCGAGACCTACGGACCACTTATTGCTCAAGTGTTTCAAACCGAGTGGCCATGGCTACCTCTCACATAGCCGACGCGCAATCCCTACCTTACGGGTGTAGTGAGCTTACATTGTTGCTTGATCGGGTACCCTCCTCTTTCTTGCACACCGGTAGCTCCACGATCCTTGAGGCAAGCTAAGAAATCTCAATCCCTCTCCCATGAGCTTCATCCTCCATAGCCACATGCAAGATAAGAGAAGAGAACAGAGGAGGGGAAGATGAAGAGAGGAGATGGAGAGCTTCTTCTCCAAGATCCCTCACTACCACACAATCACTCCCTCACACTCTCTCAATACCTCTCTCAAGCATAAGCAAGAAGGCAAGAAACAAGAGAAGAAGAAGAAGAAACTTTGGCCATACACAAGAATAAGCTTCCCATTCACTTTTCAACTTTATATACATGCCCTACTTTTCATGGGCGGTCATCCCCCTTTTTTACATGGCCGGCCATTAGCCTAGGCCCATTTCTCATTTCCCACCATTCTAGTCTATCGTATCCCCAACTAATGCATACAATTTGCACAGGAGTGAGCCTGGCGCTCTCTTATAAGGTTTTGGAAGTGTTTTTGCACTTAATGGTGCGCTTTTTATTCTTTTACTCTCCTTGGGCGACTCTAAGACTTCTTGAGGATCGTGCCCGTGCGTTTAATTTTTTACAGGGTCTAGTTGCCAGTTAAGGCGCCTTTTTCTTCTTTTCTTTTTTCCATTTCCCGCTCTTCTGTGCTGCGGTAAACATTACCCCCCTCCTAGCTAAGTGCCAATCCCATGGCACGGTGGTGGGAGGTAGTGGGATAGATGATGCTGTCGCGAGGTGGAACTAATGAGTAGATGACGCTGATGCTTGTGAATGAGAAGTGATGGGGTTTGATGACAATGACCAGGAGAGATTCCGGCGTGCTTTAGGCTCCATGAAGATCCTAGACATCTTTCACATTGTTGTGGCACCCCTTTAGGTATTCGGTTGTCCTTTGAGTATCTGAAACACTTGAAGCAATAAGCAATCCCTTAGGAGGATGGTATTGGAAGGATTTATTCTGGAAAAACCCCCCAAACGTTGTTTGCCTTGAAAATCCATGGCTGTGGGTTGAAGATCCTTGTCTTTGAGTAGAAGGTCTTTAGTTTTGAGTTGAAGGTCTTCAGGCTTGTGGAATCAATAAGTGATCCGTAGATCTTGAGGCGTTGGGCAGGGATCGTTGGACGATGAGGTTCCAAGATCTATGCCAATGGCAGATCCATCACTAGGGTTTTCTTGTGCTTGATTTGGTTCAGTCATGGCAGCCATCAGTAGATGGATGTTTGGCAACATAAAGCGTGTGGAGCCCTTTAGACCTTTGCAGTGAAGCTTCAAAGTTGTGGGAATGGAGTCATGTCCGACTGATGGAAAAATTCCTTGTCATTGGAGGATGTAGTGGACGATCTTCTTCAGCCAAGCAGCCAGTTCTAGAAACATGAACATAACCTGCAAGAAAAGTTTTGCACTTCCTAGGGGGTGTGTCTGTCTCACTGTGTAGTGCGTGGTGCCCTTGCTAGAGGAACTAGGAAATGAGTCTAACCTTGGGCAAGTCCTTGGTAATGTCCCACTCTTGAGGACCCAATTCATGCGTCCTTAGAGGTGTGGTGCAAAACTTAGTGTGACACGTCTGAAAGTCCTGCCCTTGATGTGCCCTAAGTGTGAAGTGGGGGAGGGGCTAGAGAGAACCCTAGATGCAGTGAGTGTGGTGCACAATAATAGTGAAGGAAGACTGCATGTACATGTGAAGTGTCCTCCTTGTCAACCTGTTTAGTAGTAAATTCATCTTTCAGCTTTGCTATTTTTACTCTTGTCTGGCTCTTTTTTTTAAAAAAAATTAAATAAGAATGAGAGAGAGAGTACATTTGGCACGGTATATGACACCTATTTAGTCACGGGGCGGTCGCAGGCATTGTGATAAGAATGCGTGACTTTGTAGGTATCCTTTAATATTGGCTTTAGCTCTCAGTGGAGTGGTGGACAAGAAGGGGTGATTACACCTTGCAAAGCGGGTGTCACTCATATTTTCTAAGAGCTCTAGACAGAAGGAAGGGAGGAGAGTAGCCCGCATCATCAACCTAGTCATAGCTCTACTATCTATTCCTAGGTTAATATCAAAGAAGAGTGGGGGGAGATGGGCTTCCTCCACTGCAGGTTTCTGGAGTAGCAGGAATTTGATAAGTCGGAGGTAATTACAAGTGGTCAAAAATGCGGGATCAGGGCTACAAGAAAATAGTTTATAGAGGGAAGTATATCTTCTACCCTAAACACTAAGCACTCCTCAGGGCTCCTAGCATTTACATTATATATTTTCGGGAAGTCATAATCCCCATGTAAATCTCTATCATAGTCCACTCCATGCCTATGGGGGTAAGGCATGTATATGGGATCGTTGCGCTCTTCGGGGAGTGAACTACAAAATGCGGTCCATGCATCAAAATTGGTGTCCCAAATCCTCCTTCGCCATTTTGGCTGTGCCTCGTAGCCTTGGATGGTTTTGGGAACCAAATTGACCTTATCTTCCCAGTACTCCTGTGGCTCTTGTCGCCACCTGGTCATTATCATGCTCCTTTCTTCTATCCATCTATTTGCAGGTTCGTTAGCCAGATCTTTGATCTTGGTTATGACTCCTAGAGGCAGGGCCCGGTCCAGAGAGTGTGGGAAAGCAAATGAAAGCTCGAACGGCCTCTTATGTAACTCTAGCTGACGCCAGATGACCAACTACTGGGGCTAGTCTACAGGATGTGTATCATTCCTCAGTGGCATGGGCTCCTCATGGAGTTATCGGGGAAGTGTGCGTGCTCGGTGTTGGGCCTCCTCAGCTAACTCTTATCTCCTTCTCCTTGCTGCAACTATGTGCTCAGGTAGATGGGCATCTGCAGGTTCCTTCTGTGGGATATCGGATTGAGGCGGACTCAGCATTCTTTGTGGCTCTTCGTCATCATCTTGCTCGAAATCCGGACCCTCTTTGACATTCCGCTCAACCACAGGTGGAATGACTGGTGGTGGTGGTGATGGCTGCTCCTGCTCCTGAAAACCTAACTCCTTGAGCTCAGCAGTGGAAAGGCCCATACATCATAGGTAGTAGAATTGCTGCTCTTTAGTGATTCCTGTACTCGTTGGAAGCTCCTGCTCTTGAAGATTGTATCTTAGAGCTCAGGTGGTTAGCTTGAACTTTCTTTTCACCTTTTCCACTGGATCATCGCCCTCAGCTTGCGTAATGTGGAGCACCGTGTTGAGGAAGGCCTGCCGCGCCGCTGGGTTTTAGTGGTTATTTCTACACCCTCAACCCTAGCTTCTGCAAGCATTCTTTCGCATTCTGCCACCGCCAGGCGCTCGGTTAAGTCCCTCACCCTATCAAAATTTTTCCTTTCCCATTCCATGGCTCTCTCCTCCATCCTTTTCCTTTCTTCCTCCAGTTGGCTTGCTAGGGTGGTTACTGCCTATTGCTGCTCATTTGCTAAAAACCATAACTGGTTTCTTTCTCTTAATTTCTGAGCCAACTACCTTCAGCAATCCCTTTGGCTTGATCGACAATGCTGAGCCTTTGGTGCACCTCGACCAGAATTTCTGATTTTTCCTGCACCAGCTGATCTTGGCTTTGGATTTCAGCGAGGAGTAGCCTTTTTTTATTGAAAGCCATGGCCATGAGGGCTTCTACATCTTCCTGGGAGGTCTCCAGCGCATCTTGTAATCTTTGCACTTCATCCTATAGATGTTTTGCTTCAGCTGCTGAGACTCGTGGCCCTTCACTCTTCAGGAACTCGATTTCGCTTATTAACCTGTTCTGTTCTTCTAGCTCCTACCACGATTGGGGCTCCGTGGCATGTTCTTGTGGAACAGTGGCTTCGCCTTCCTGAACCCCCTGGTAGAGCATTTCCACTTGAGCGACCCTTTGTTGTAGATCATTGTATTGCTGCATTAGTAGCTTTAGGCTCCTTTGTTCTGCCACCAGGCCCTGCTCCTCATCTTCCAGCCTTTGTCTAAGGCGGCTTTCATTGTCTTGGGCTTCCTTCGTTTTTTCTGCTAGTTGGTCCTGCAGGGCCTTTATTTCTCTCCGTCTGTCGGCTTCCTGCCTTGAGACTTCTAGCCTAAGGCCCGCTGACGTTTCTTTTTCTTTCTCTAGCTCCAGCAAGGCCACTTTCTTCTCTTCTTTTGCCTTGTCCAATTGTGTCAATAGCTTGGCCACATATGCGTCATAGTCAGTGTCGGTAGGCATGGGAGTATGGGGCGTGGTGGTCGATGCCTCTAGCCTTTGTCGTTTAGGGTCTTGCCATGACTCTGCATCTGTGGTAGTGGGCCTTTTCAATCTAGTTTCTGGCACGATTTCGACCACTTTGCTCACTAGCATCTCCACCATGTTCATGAGCTGTCCCGTGTCGAGGGGAGGTGTGGGTTGTGCGGTGGTTGCAGTCATGGTTTCAGGGATTGTCGGCACAAAGGAGGAAGGAAGTGGATGTAGTAGGGACTTGCCTGTTGAGATGACAAGCTCAACACATGTGGACATGGATGATGGACCGCCTGGTTAGATGGGTCCACACGTCTACACTTAGCACGTTGGTGGTCATTATGACTCTCACATGGCCACTGACTCATTACTTATTATATTCAAGTTGTTACACCTATTTACAGCTGGCATAGTTATAGCGCCAGTCGACTAGTGTAGTCGGTTATGCATTGTTTGACTTAGTAGGCCACTTTCCTTTTATGTTGTATCTTATCTATACTTTGTGTACATTGTAAAGTGTGTGAAGAAGAAGAAGAAATCAGCAAGAAAACGTTTTGGCCTCCATCTCTCTTCTTGTCTCTTGAGTGAGCTTCTCCTTGTGCATTCTGTGTGTGTTCGGCGCAGCATCTTGAGCAACCCCCTCCACCACACGATTCTTGACATGGTATCAGAGCCGCGCCATTGAGAGAGGTTGATTTCGAAGGTTGAAGCAAAGGAGAAGAAGCAAGGTTCGAGCAAGCAAGCCACGGGTAAGAAGCTCTCCCATCCTTCAACTCTTTCTCTTGGATAGTGCCTGTGGAGGCACCGGAAGCAGGGCAGAGCAAAAATCTCAGATTGCAGTGAGATTTGGTGTGTGCAAAGAGCGCTGTGTATTCTACAGCTAGGCCCTTTAGGGCTTTCCCGCAGTTATTTTGGGCATCTGAGGCCGTTTCGGGGCCCGTTTTAGAGCTGCAAGGTTGCGGACAGCAGTTTCAAGGTACGCTGTGACTTGGACTGTATTGACCGAAAGTGAGTGCGCAGGTTACAGATTTCAGATCTGTAAGTTCAAAGGTGTTTACTAGTGAGTAAACACAAGGTTGATCTGCAAACAGGTTGCAGATTGCATGTATTGTTGAGCAGACAGTGAAAAAGGCTGTCTAGTGTATTGTTGTGCACTACAGGTCCAGGGTAGCAGAAGATTTGTTTGCTGTTGGTATTAATTTTGTGATAATGGCAGAGAACAGTGGAAGCCCCATCATTGAGAAGCTCGATAAGAACAACTACCCTTCATGGAAGTTCCGTGTCACGAACTTCCTTATTGGAAAAGGCCTACTTACGAGTTCGTTTCAGGTGAAGAAAAGGAGCCGGAGATGAGTGATCCTCCAACTGCAGAAGAGACAAAGGCACGAAAAGAATGGAATGCAAAGGATAAAAAGGTCATGTATTGGTTGTCTGCAGTAATTGACAATAATATGCTGGGACACATTAGAAATGCAGAGAATTCATATGCAGCTTGGACCATACTTGAAAGTATGTTTTCTGTAAATACAAAGGCACGAAAGATTCAACTCAAGCAAGAGTTGAATACATTAAAGAAAGGGAAGATGTCTATCAATGAGTATGCACTGAAGGTAAGAAGCATTGCAGATGCATTGACAGCGATTGATGCAATGCCCGATGATGATGATTTGGTGTCGTCTACCTTGGGTGGACTTAACAATGAAAAGGCTTGGAAGTCTTTTGTAACTTCCGTATATGTTAGAAAGCCATTTCCAGATTTCGATGAGTTGGTCTCTCTAATGATCACTGAAGAAATCAACATGCAGAGTGAGACATCTGAAAGAAGTGGTGAACAGGTCCCGGCTTTCTACTCCAGTTCAGGAAGGGGACGTGGCAGGTTCTCTTCAAGAGGCCGTGGTATAGGACGTGGTAGTGACAACCAGCAAAACAAATTGAATCAGCAATTTGGCGATATGCAGGTTTCAGGAGGTCGTGGTAACTTTAGAGGCAGGGGGAGCTTTAGAGGAAGAGGTGGATGGCAGAACAGAGGTTCTAACAACTCTGGTATTGTGTGCCACTACTGTGGCAAAACAGGTCATATTGCAGCCCAATCTTATGCTAAGAGAGATGATATCCGCAGTGGTAAGTTGCAGCAAGGAAACTATGCATCGTCTTCACGATAGAATGAAGACAAAAATGAACGTTTGTTCGTTATGTAGCATATGCTGAATGCTGTTACAGGAAAGGGAACACATGAAGATGTTTGGTATGTTGATTCAGGTGCATCCAATCATATGACCAGCCATGCAGAATGGTTTGGAGAGATGCAGGATTTGCAGAATGCAGGTTATGTGCAGACGGGTGATGACTCATGCCACCCAATTTCACACATTGGAAAAGTTCCCTTGTCCTTGCATGATGGTAAGACAAAGAGTCTTTCAGATGTATTACATGTGCCATCTATTACAAAGAATTTGGTGTCAGTCGGTCAAATGGTAGAGCAAGGGCTGCAAGTCAGATTTAATGCAAAGGGCTGCTTTGTAGAAGACTTCAATGACAAGTGCAGGTTGGTAGCAAAGGGAAGTAGAGTTGGACGTATGTTCACTCTAGATGCTGGAATTCCTACTATGAATGCTGCTATGTATGCCAAAGGAAAAGGTGTTGTTGCAGACATTGAAATTTGGCACAAACGCATTGGACATGCAAATGTACAAAGGCTGAAATTAATGCAGTCCAAAGGGTTGGTTACAGGTTTGCTTACATTTAAAGTTGCAGAATTTCAGAAGGTATGTGAAGCATGTCAGTTTGGTAAGCAGGCAAGACACCCTTTTCACATGACAGAGATGTAAGCAAAAATATCCTTGATGTTGTTCATACAGACATTTGGGGGCCTACACAAAATGTATCTCTTGGAGGTAGTTCATACTTCGTCACATTCATTGATGATTGTTCTAGAAAGCTGTGGGTATATTTTATGAAGGAAAAGAGTGAAGCTTTTGAGCACTTTAGAACTTTCAAGGCTGCAGTTGAAAGAGAAACAGGCTTGAAAATAAAGTGCTTGAGGTCAGATGGAGGGGGAGAGTACCTCTCCAATGAGTTCAGTGATTTTCTGAGGTATCATGGGATAAAGAGACAGTTCACATGCAGGTATACCCCACAGCAAAATGGGGTTGCAGAAAGGAAAAACAGGCATATTGCAGAAGTTGCACGCGCCTTGATGGTTGAAAAGAATATGCCTAAGCATTTTTTGTCTGAGGCTGTTCATACTGCTGTTTATATTATGAACAGAACTCCCACAGCTGCAGTTCATGGTATGACCCCCGAAGAATGTTTTACAGGTAAGAAGCCTGATGTTTCACACTTGAAAGTATTTGGCTGCATTGCGTATGTTCATGTGCCAGATGAGTTGCGGAAGAAACTGGATCCAAAGGCTGAAAAGTGTGTCTTTATTGGATACTCTTTAGAGCAGAAAGGGTATCGCTGTTACAACCCTGTCACATGTAAGTTCAGAGTGAGCAAGGATGTCATCTTTGATGAAATGAGCAGTTGGTATGCATCTAGTGGTGATGCATTGGATGTTGATGATGATCATGACACTCATGTGCAGGCTGAAAGGCAAGAATCACGGACTCTTAGTGGACCAGATACATCATCTGGTAGTCCTTGGTCTGGGAGACTAAGGAGTACCTCTACATCTTCAGGTGCATCTAGTAGCACTACAGGTAAAGACAAAGGAAAGAATAAAGTGTCAGAAGGCATTGATGCAGTTCTTGATGGAGACTCCAGTGGCTCAGAGAGCTTAGATGATGAGCTTGGCATTCCTTCAGTGAGGACTCCAGGTGTGCAGAGAGCACGTGCTGATGCAAAGACTCCATTGAGTGATCCAGTGGTACGCAGGTCTAGCAGGGTGAGATACCCTGTTAAAAGATTTGGTTTTGAAGGTTATGCAGCTCACCATTATGCTTATATGGTGAAACTAGTTGAGGATGTTGAGCCTACATGTTTTGAGGAGGCTGTTGGTCATGCTCATTGGGATGCAGCAATGGATGAGGAGATGGCTGCATTAGAGGCCAATAAGACTTGGGATATAGTATCATTGCCAAAGGGAAAGAAAGCTATTGGATGTAAATGGGTTTATAAGATTAAGCACAACGCAGATTGTTCTATTAGCAGGTACAAAGCTAGGCTGGTTGCAAAAGGCTATGCTCAAACATATGGCATAGATTATGATGAAACCTTTAGTCCAGTTGCTAGGATGGCAAGTGTCAGATGTGTGATTGCTTTGGCAGTAGCCAAAGGTTGGAGGTTGCAGCAAATGGATGTAAAGAATGCCTTCTTGCATGGTGATTTGCAGGAAGAAGTGTATATGGATCAGCCAGCAGGTTATGAAGATTTAGAGCATCCCACGTATGTGTGCAGGTTGAAGAAGGCACTCTATGGGCTCAAGCAAGCACCTAGAGCATGGTCTGACAAGATTAGAGAGTATCTTGTCAATATTGGCTTTTATGTTTCTGATGCTGATCACTCACTTTATGTGAGAAAGGGAGATGCAGGTTTGGTCATCATAGTCATCTATGTGGATGACTTGAGTATTACAGGTGATAGTGATACTGGGATTGCTGAAGTTAAGGGCTGGTTGAAGATGAAGTTTGAGATGAAGGATCTAGGTGAGCTAAGGTACTTCCTTGGCATTGAGGTGGTCAGATGTGATGATGGTATATGGCTATCCCAAAGACAGTATGGCTTGGATATGTTGTCCAAGTATGGTATGACTGCATGCAAACCACTTTCAGTCCCGTTGGAGCAGAATGTAAAGCTGAGTGCTGATGTTGGGGATGAGATAGAAGACCCTACTATGTTCAGGAGGATAGTGGGGAGTTTAATTTACATGACTATTACAAGGCCAGACTGTTGACATATCGAGCTCCACTCGTGATACGCCAGGGTGACCGTTGTGCATTTATGTCACCGACGTGTTAGTTGCAGACGCGGTTGGTACACCGCCCATGAATAATAGCTACATGATAGCTATCCTTATCTACTCTAGTTCGTGGCTCAGTTAGTATGCCACCTTAGTTAGTTGAGTTTGGTTTTGAGACCCATATATAGGGTTCTTCTATTTCCTTGTACTTGAGTTCTTTTGGCTTACACAACTAAGAAGAGGAAAACTGTTTTTCAGCCTCCACCCTTGTGTGTCTTCCCCCATTGTGCAAGCAAGAAAGCTTCAAGCGAGACTCCTTCCTTCTCTCCCACAATCTTGACATGGTATCAGAGCCTTGTTCGTGGTAAGGAGCTCAAGAAAGCAAGCCAAGCTCGCGGTGGTCTGGTAAGAGGAGCAGTGTTGCTTTCATTTCCTGTTTTGGGAGCAGATCTCTGCAGGTAGTACAGCCGGAAATTGCAGGAGTGCATTGTCTCAGGTTGAGACGCCCTTCGCGGTGAAGCAAGAGGGCAGTATATGCTGCGGGATGGGGCTTTAGCCCTCGGCGACCTTGTTTTTTTGATTTGAGGCCATTTCGGGGCCTGTTTTGCAGACGGAAGTTTTCTGCACGCACTCAAGAAAAGGCTCAGTTTTATGCTGTGCGACCACTGTTCTACAGGTCGGTGAAAAGTTACTGTAGAAATTGCATCGTATGCTTGTGCGCAGAGACATTGGGAGTTTCAGAATCATCCTTGGTTCCTATTTATGCAAAATCGTCACTAGGAAGTGACTGTGTGGTCAAATACCACTTTCGCCAGTTTTGCAGATTTGCCCTTGTGAGGGTGAAGCTGTGTTTTTTGCAGTGACAGAATTTCTTGCAGTATTCTGTAATGGCGTCTGATTCTCTTTCACAGATTGTCACTGAAAAGCTTGACAAGAACAACTTCCAGGCATGGAAGTTTAGAATGACGAATTTCCTTATGGGAAAAGGATATTGGGAATTTGTTGCAGGAAATGAAGAAGAACCAGTTCTTTCTGATGTTCCCAATCAACAACAAATGCAGGCATTTAAAACATGGCATGAGAGAGCCAGGAAAGTTATGTATTGGCTGTCTATCAGTATTTCAGACTCTATGATTGTGCATATTCAGGATGCAAGTACGCCAAAGGAGGCATGGGATACTCTGTCAAAGATGTATAGCACAAATACGCAAGCCAGGAAAATGCAGCTCAAGCAAGAGTTGCATAATGTGCAAAGAGAAAGTATGAGCATCAACGACTACCACATGAAGGTGAAGAAGATTGCAGATGCACTTGCTTCCATTGGGTCGCCAGTGGAAGATGATGATTTAGTTTCCGTGACCTTGAATGGTCTAGGAAAGGATTATGCACAGTTTCGGACATCCATTTCAGTTCGTGAAAGATTTCCTGATTTTGAGGAGTTGATTGCTCTTCTAATTTCTGAGGAACAGAGAAATGGTGGTGCATCTTCTTCAGGAGGAACTTCAAAAGAAGCTGTCTTCTACTCAAATGCTGGAAGAGGTAGAGGCAGAGGTAGAGGAGGCCGATTTGGAGGCCGTGGCAGAAATCAGAATATGCAGCAAACTCAAGAAAACCAGTCCTATGGAGGAGGACGTGGTAACTCTAGAGGCAAGGGGAGCCAAAGAGGTCGTGGTGGATGGCAAAGAGGCCAAAATGCAAACAGTAATGTTGAATGCTACTATTGTGGTAAAATGGGTCATATGGCTAAAGACTGCTATAAAAAGCAGAATGACATCATGAATGGAAAACTGCAACAAGGGAATTATGCATCTTCTAGTAGACAGGGTGATGACAGAAATGAGCATTTGTTCATGGTGCAGCACATGAACAATTCTATGACAAGTGCAGAAGAAAGCAATGATGTATGGTATGTTGACTCAGGTGCATCAAACCACATGACAGGTCATGCAGAATGGATGGAGGATGCAAAGAAAATGGAAAAACCAGGATTTGTGGAGACTGGTGATGATACTGCACATCCTATTGTGCAGATTGGAAAAATTCCCTTGTCTATGCAGGGTGGGAAAAAGAAATACCTGTCCGATGTATTTCATGTCCCGAATATCACCAAGAATCTGGTTTCAGTCGGTCAAATGGTTGAACAGGGCTTGCAGGTCAGATTTAATCCTCATGGATGCTTTGTTGAAGATATGAAAAATAAAGGTCGCTTGATAGCAAAAGGAAAGAAGAAGGGCAGAATGTTTACATTGGATGCAGACATGTCTGAATTGAGTGCAGCAATGTTTGCACATGGGACCGGTGTAGTTGCAGATATTGATATCTGGCATAAACGCATTGGTCATGTTAATGTACAGCGACTTAAATCAATGCAGGCCCAAAATATTGTTGCAGGATTGCCCAAATTCAAGGTTGCAGAAATGCATAAGGTATGTGAAGCCTGTCAGTTTGGAAAACAGGCAAGGAAACCATTTCCTAGACATGTTCAAGAGAGTGAGAAGCCATTGGAATTAATTCACTCTGATGTGTGGACAACTAAAGCTGCATCTCTTGGAGGCTGTCATTATTTTGTCAGTTTTATTGATGACTATAGCAGAAAAGTTTGGGTGTATTTTATGAAAAAGAAAAGTGAAGTTTTTGGGCATTTCAAAACTCTTAAAGCTATGGTTGAAAAAGAAACAGGCTTGCAGATAAAATGCCTAAGGTCAGATGGAGGGGGAGAGTACCTCTCAAATGAGTTTGCAAAGTTCTTGCAGGAGCATGGCATAAAGCAACAATATTCATGCAGTTATACCCCACAACAAAATGGAATTGCAGAAAGGAAAAACAGGCATATTGGAGAGGTATCTCGTGCCATGCTCAATGAAAAAGACTTGCCAGATTTTTATTGGGCTGAAGCAGTTGCTACAGTAGTCTACATAATGAACAGGACTCCCACTGCAGCAATACATGGAATGACTCCAGAGGAGAGGTATACTGGTAGGAAACCAGATATTTGAAAATTTTTGGTTGCATTGCCTATGTACATGTGCCAGATGAGCTGAGATCCAAGTTGGATCCAAAAGCTGAGAAGTGCATCTTTATTGGTTACTCTCTGCAGCAAAAAGGGTATAGATGCTATAACCCTTCTACTCGTAAGTTTACAGTGAGCAGAGATGTTGTTTTTGATGAGATGAGTAGCTGGTATAAGCCAGTAAATGTGATTGATGATGAAGATGCACAAAATGGTAATGCTACACAGAATTCACAGCAGCAGTCACAAAATATTAGTGGACCTGGAGCGTCCTCTAGCAGTGGTTCACATTCTTCGCCATGGACAGGCAGATTGAGATCAGGAGAATCTTCTCAAAGCAATGCAGATAGTGGTATGCAGGTATCACGAAAAGGAAAAGAGAAGGTTGATCAGCCCATGTTTGATGTGAATGCAGGTCACTCTTATGTGGATGGTGAATCCAGTGGCTCAGAACAGAGCATTGATGATGAGTTGGGTATTCCTTCTATTGTTACACCTGGAGTAAGGAAGACCAGGGATGTTTTGAGAGCACCTGGGAGTGAACCTACTTTGCGCAGGTCTACGAGAGCTAGGTATCCTGTGGATAGGCTGAAATATGATGGATTTACAGCCATTCACTATGCATATATGGTCAAGGTGATACAGGAACCAGAACCCACTTCTTTTGAGCAAGCCATGGGAAAAGAAAAATGGGAGAAAGCCATGGATGAAGAAATGGATGCCTTGGAAGCAAATACTACATGGGAATTGGTACCTTTGCCTAAAGGTAAGAATGCAATTGGCTGTAAGTGGGTTTATAAGGTGAAGCACAATGCTGATGGTTCTGTGAACAGATACAAGGCAAGATTTGTAGTCAAGGGGTATGCACAAACATATGGCATTGACTATGAAGAAACATTTAGTCCGGTTGCAAGGATGGCAACCGTAAGAGCAGTCATTGCTATGGCTGCATCAAAGGGATGGTCTTTACATCAGATGGATGTAAAGAATGCCTTCTTGCATGGTGATTTGCAAGAAGAGGTCTATATGGAGCAGCCACCAGGTTATGTGCATGCTGTTCATCCTGAGTTTGTTTGCAGGTTGAAGAAAGCCTTGTATGGCTTGAAGCAAGCACCTAGAGCATGGTCTGACAAGATAGGACAGTATCTTGTCACTATTGGCTTTCAGATTTCCAAGGCAGATTTCTCACTTTATGTGAGAAAAACAGAGAAAGGTATTATGCTGCTTGTCATTTATGTTGATGATTTGATTATGACAGGTGACAGTGATGAAGATATCCTTCATGTGAAAATGCTATTGAAGCAGAAGTTTGAGATGAAGGATTTGGGAGAGCTGCGTTATTTCTTGGGCATTGAGGTGATTAGATCACCAAGTGGGATACAGCTCTTGCAGAGGCAGTATGGATTGGACATGCTGTCCAAATATGGGATGACAGGCTGTAAGCCTATTTCAGTTCCTTTGGAGCAGAATGTGAAGCTGAGCACAGATGCAGGTGAGCTTCTAGAAGACCCTACTATGTACAGACGCATAGTAGGAAGCTTGATTTATATGACTATTACCAGGCCAGATTTGAGCTATGCTGTTGGATTGGTAAGTCAGTTTATGCAGGCTCCAAGGAAACCGCATTTGGATGCGGCTAGACGCATACTTAGGTATGTGAAGTCCACATTGCAGTATGGACTATTTTATGAGACTGGGGTTCAGATACAGTTGCATGGATACACTGATGCTGATTGGGCTGGTAGTATTTCTGATAGACGATCTACCAGTGGATATGTATTCTCTTTTGGGAGTGCTGCAGTCACTTGGAGCAGCAAGAAACAGCCTACAGTTGCCTTGTCGAGCACAGAGGCTGAGTACAGGGGTGCAGCAATGGCTGCATGTGAGGTAGCTTGGTTGCATAAGCTACTTTATGATATGCATCAGTCTACAGATGGGCCAGTTGTCATTTATTGTGACAACATGAGTAGTATACACTTGGCAAATAACCCAGTCTATCATGCTAGAACAAAGCACATTGAGGTGCATTATCACTATGTGCGAGAGAGGGTTTTACTAGGTCTTATTGATCTAGTTTATGTCAGCACAGAGGATCAGGTAGCTGATATATTCACGAAGGCATTGGGCGCAGAGAAGCTGCGCAAGTTCAGAGACCTGCTTGGTGTGCAGGAATTGGGATTGAGCTCGAGGGGGAGTGTTGACATATCGAGCTCCACTCGTGATACGCCAGGGTGACCGTTGTGCATTTATGTCACCGACGTGTTAGTTGCAGACGCGGTTGGTACACCGCCCATGAATAATAGCTACATGATAGCTATCCTTATCTACTCTAGTTCGTGGCTCAGTTAGTATGCCACCTTAGTTAGTTGAGTTTGGTTTTGAGACCCATATATAGGGTTCTTCTATTTCCTTGTACTTGAGTTCTTTTGGCTTACACAACTAAGAAGAGGAAAACTGTTTTTCAGCCTCCACCCTTGTGTGTCTTCCCCCATTGTGCAAGCAAGAAAGCTTCAAGCGAGACTCCTTCCTTCTCTCCCACAATCTTGACACAGACTTGAGCTACGCTGTTGGTCTTGTGAGTCAATTTATGCAAGTACCTAGAAAACCACACTTGGATGCAGTGAGACGTATATTGAGATATGTCAAGTCCACATTACATTATGGACTTTTCTATGAGGCAGGTACAGACGTACATGTGTTTGGATACACAGATGCAGATTGGGTTGGTAGTATGTCGGATAGAAGATCTACCAGCGGATACATGTTCTCTCTTGGTAGTGCAGCAGTTGCTTGGAGCAGCAAAAAGCAATCTACAGTTGCTTTGTCAAGTACAGAGGCTGAGTATAGAGGTGCTGTTGTTGCAGCATGTGAGGTAGTATGGCTGCAAAAGTTATTGGCTGATTTGGATGTGCAGGTGGAAGGTCTAGTTGTCATTTATTGTGACAACATGAGCAGTATACAGTTGGCTAGGAACCGTGTGTTCCATGCTAGGACAAAACATATTGAGGTACACTACCACTTTGTGAGAGAGCAGGTACTAGCAGGTGAGATTGACTTGGTGTATGTCAGCACATAGGATCAGATAGCTGACATCTTCACGAAGGCATTGGGTACAGAGAAGCTTCAAAAGTTTCAAAGCTTACTTGGAGTTGCAGAGATGCAGTTGAGCTTGAGGGGGAGTGTTGAGATGACAAGCTCAACACATGTGGACATGGATGATGGACTGCCTGGTTAGATGGGTCCACACGTCTACACTTAGTATGTCGGTGGTCATTATGACTCTCACATGGCCACTAACTCATTACTTATTATATTCTGGTTGTTACACCTATTTACAGCTGGCATAGTTATAGCGCCAGTCGACTAGTGTAGTCGGTTATGCATTGTTTGACTTAGTAGGCCACTTTCCTTTTATGTTGTATCTTATCTATACTTTGTGTACATTGTAAAGTGTGTGAAGAAGAAGAAGAAATCAGCAAGAAAACGTTTTGGCCTCCATCTCTCTTCTTGTCTCTTGAGTGAGCTTCTCCTTGTGCATTCTGTGTGTGTTCGGCGCAGCATCTTGAGCAACCCCCTCCACCATGTGATTCTTGACATTGCCCTTGCCTACGACCACTAGAGCTGCTTTCACACTTGCACTGGATTCGGCTTTATGGTGGGGGCTTATGGGTTCGAGTTCTCCGCTCCCATGGGTCTCTTCCACAAATCTTCATGTAGCTTCTGCTCTTCGGCTTCTTCTCCTACCCTTCTTTTCCTGTCCTCTTCTGCCTTCTTTGACTCCTCTCTTATCCTTGCAAGCTCCTCCTCCTCTTTCCTCCTCCTTTCTTCCTCAACCCTCCTAGACTCTCTTTGAGCCCTCTTGATGTCAGCCCATTCCTCTTTACTTAATTTCTCTTTCTTCTCCTTCTGTCTCCTGTCACTTTTGTTTTGTTCTTCGGGTTTGCTCGCTCGTATAGGTGGCATCTCCTATTCTCCCTTGTCACTTATTGTTCTTTCGCTTGATTCCCCTCCTTCATGGTGAGATGGCTCCTCCATGACACCCGCATCCTTTATTGCTTCATCTATGATGGCTGTCAGAATACCACCGTATCTGATTGTAACTGCCTTTGACGCGGGTTTCTTCCTTGTGGAATGCGCAGTTGAGGCAGGGGATTCTCCTCCTGCTGGTGCCTCCGCTGGAGTGAGGAGAGCAGCTGAACTTTGAATGGTTTTTTTCATGAACCCATTCCAGTCTACCTCTTCAGGGACTCCTACTGCGATGCTTTCCAACAGCGGGACCCCGATCCTGTTCATCAATGCATTGTACCGTTGGCCCAAGAAGAGGGTATGGATCATCTTCGCTTGTAATTTCACTGCTGGGTCCGGGATGTCAACCAAGCTAATTCTATCCACGGTGTGCACCTCTTCTTTCTTTACCCCCAGCATGGTGTAAACATCCCATCTCAACTGTCTCTCTTTCTTTGGTACGAGCCCCAGGGCCTTTTCTATGATCGTTGCATTGAGAGACACTTCGATTCTTCTTTCCTGCTCCCATGTCCTTACTGTGACAGTGTCATAGTTCCTGCCCTTGTCGAAGTTCCTTAGGAAATCTGCACACATGCCGTAATCCACGGCCTGCCCCACCTTTTCCACATACTTGTGGAGGTGGCATCGGTCCACCAAGTCTTTGATTGCAAGTTCCTCCAGGATGGCCTCATCCAGATTCAGTGTGTGCTTGAAGGTGAATTGACTGAATCCTCGTGTCTCAATGCTGATGCCGAATTTGGTCATCTCTTCTTCAGAGAATGGGAGTTTGCCTCCTTTATCTTGTCCTACCATGGTGGTGACCTGTCAACACACCATGCCAACATTAATGCCTAATAATTGGCTTATTTCTAATCAAAACTCAGTTTGAGAGAAAAATGTATGTGCCCAAAATTGGTATACTTGCTTAGAGGCTTGAATTTTAGAAATCGGCCCACAGCAGCAATTGCTATTGTTTTCCCTTGCAGTATTCTTCCATAGAAACTTAATTAATTATAATAATCTGCTATCTAGATAGCATAACTCTCATTTTTTCTCTGCTCTTGCTCACATTGCTTCCCCCCTTCGTCGTGGATCTTTCAAGGAATCCTTCCTAGGATTAGCATAGGAAGGACAACGTAAACGTTGTTTCGCATGGGTTGACTTACCTGGCCAATAACCAATCATAGAAGCTTGGATTGTATTCGAGTTGGGCATGATAATCAAGAGCAGATGGTTGGATGGAGACTTGGGAAATGTAGGTCATGACATCGTGAAAGAGATCTCTAGTATTGAGGCGACTGGCAACATGTAATTCCTCTTCGGTGAGGAATTGGTCAATGTAGGGGTGAGCGAGTGCCTGATCGTCTAAATGCTGGTTACGTCCAATGGCCAAAACCCTAAACGATATAGGTGCCACATAAGTAGGGTCATATTCGAGGGTTTTAATGGCCCTACATTGCTCAGCATTGGTCATTATCTGGCAACCTTTTGTCTCCCATTGGATCCTTAGAGTAAACCACTACTGCAAGAATGTGGAAGGCGAGCTTGCCATCTTTGTGAGCTCTTGCAACTCCTGTTCAGGAGCAGAATGAGGAGGCTTACGATACAAAGTGATGAGTCCTCTGAGGGCAGCTCATTCCTTTGAGATTTCGTCGTTTGCTATCAGTTCGGCAGCAATTTTGGGGAATTTAGTGGTCATAAGTTCGTATTCTTCCCAAGTGCATGGTAATGCACGAACATCCGAAGCAAGCGTTTTGTCAAGAAGACCTAGGTCTAGCCTCTCATAACTTCTAGATGTAGTGAAAGTTTCGTCCAACATCTTGATGCAGGTTATTAAGTCATCCCTAGAAGTCGCGGCAAGCTCCTTAGCCAAGGAGAGGAAAGGTCA
The DNA here is from genome assembly GCF_053477565.2 of Lygodium microphyllum. Lineage (NCBI taxonomy): Eukaryota > Viridiplantae > Streptophyta > Polypodiopsida > Schizaeales > Lygodiaceae > Lygodium > Lygodium microphyllum. Next base: position 33,741,312 of record NC_141141.1, read on the forward strand.
TATCGCGTATGAAGGTTTAAGACCCACTGGTGGGGGTGGTACAACTGGACTGGATAGTGGTGACTCCCTCATCGGTGTCACAGGTTGGGCTTTGCACTCTGAAGCACTTTGAGGTGCTATAGGGAGCTCTGGGGGCATGGGGGTTGTGATGGGTTCTGAGTGAGCAGTCATAGGGGTTTTTAAGTTCTCCGGATTAGGTAGGTTTAAGGCTTGTGGCATGTACTTTGGTCGATAGATGAGTTGAGACTTACTAGCCACAATTGGCAGTGGCCTGCTGACTATGTCCTGGGCACCACTTGTGCAAGCCTCCCTCACTAGGGTGAGATTTCATGTAGATGAGCTTTTTAGCTGGCCCTTTTTAGGCACCCAAATCCAGGGATTTCCCTCGTAGTATCCTTGTGCTCGCAAAAGATCTTTGGGGATCCAATGCGGCGTGATTGTGTGTCTACGTTGATATCATTTAGACTGCCTCTTAGGCCGTGACGGTTGATGATTTTGTCGTTTAGGATCACACTTGGGTGGTCTACCTAGATGTGGTTTTTGCCGTTTTGGCACACTTGGGTGGTCTACCTAGATGTGGTTTTTGCCGTTTTGGCACCCATAGAAACTTGGAATCCTTGGCCTTGTGAGCACTCTTGGTGGATTTGGACCTGGGGTTGAGAGCCTAGCACGAGGTCGTAGTTTTCTTCTGTTCAGACTCGGGCTGAAGCGTGGTCGTAGGGGTTTCTACCGGTGGCTTCGTAATGGTGGAGGAATCAAGACAGCCCTTGCTGAATGTCGTCATTATACGCACATTGCCGATAGCAAGATGTATGCGGTTTAGGTTGTAATCCACATTACAGTTTGTTTGCTTCTTGAAAGTGCGACCCAATAGTGACAGATTACCGGCTCCTTTAGTGTCAGGCAACACATGGAAGAAGGCTGGCAAACTTTCAGACTCGATGGAAACAACCACCTTGCACTTCCCTAGGAGTGAATAAGCAGTACCCCCAAACGGGGTGAGTTTGGCATTAGTGGGATGTAGTTTCGATTGACCAATGCATGTCCAATGGTCATGTGTCAGGATGTTCTAGTCGGCACCTTCATCAATCAAGGCATCGAAAGAATACATCACTCCTGCTGTGACTATGATTCGCAGGTACACCGGTTCCACTGCTTCTTCGTCCTAATCTGTAAGGTCGATTATAGTAGCCATACAAACGTTCATTGGGGGTTCTAGCATGGGTGGCTCATGTAATGGATGGGAAGGAGGATAGTACTTCTTCATGCGGCTGCCATTAAAAAATCCTATTCCTTTGCCTTCAAGTGTCCCCAACTCAACATTCCCCGTCCTACCAATCATGCATACCCTAAAAGGCCCTAGCCCCTGAAACTTCATCTTCAGTTAATGTCCTTTTTGTCATGTAGGAAATTTTGCCCTCCTATTTTGCCTTTGTAAATACCTTTATGAATTAGGGCATACATGTGTAAAGAAACCTTAATTAGGGTTAGTTAGGGGTTAGTTAGGGTTTACATATAAAATGGCAGCCAGCCAAATGTAGCATTATCTCTTGATCATTTTGAAGACATCTTGTTTTAGGTAACTTTCTTTCTTGTATTCCATTTTTAGCTATGGCAGCTTGCCATGTTAATGAAGGTTAGTCTCTTTCCATTTTCAGTTTATCTTGTTGATTTCCTGTTTCTTTATCCATGATTGGACATGGAGCTAGGCTAGTTTAGGCTAGTTAGATTAGTTTTATTACATTGGTATCAGAGCCTTGCTTTGATCCAAGGCAGGCTTTAATTCCATCATTTTCATGATTATGATCTGGCTGGGGAGGTCATTTTCATGGAAGATCTAGTTACAGGCATCATTTCTATGTAACTGGAGTTGAAGGCATAGTTCCTGGACTTGGTTTCTTCTTGACAGCGACTAGTCAGACTTTACTACTTCAAACTGTGGTTATTTTAGAGCTTTTTGACAGAGACATGGTGGCAAGATGGAGATTCATGGCGACTTAGACAGGTCATCATCAAATTTTACTACATTTTGAAGACATATGGACCAAAGAAGGACCAAACATGGCTTGAGGACATTTTAACCTTGGTTACTATTGAGAGGGAAGGGTTTCTTTTGGGACTGGGTCTTTCTCTCTCCTGCGTCAAGCTTTCTTGAAACTTCCATAGCTTTACCTTCAAGAAATCTTCTTCCATCTCATCTCCATGGCTCCAATGGATACTAAGGCATTTAGTACTCGACTCCTTGGTCTATTAGCTCTCTATAGAGCACCCATTTGGCATAGTGCAAACTCATGAACAATAGGAGTATTCTAGGCTGAATCTACGCAGATTGCGAGACTGAAGAAGGAAAAGTATCCACTATCATTGCTTCTGTTGCCCGAATCCAAGCTCGTGTTGCTTGTTTGAACATCTGAAGACCTAGAAGACACCTGGACCAGAGAATTTCGAGAAGTGCAAGCAAGAAAATGAAGAAGTCTCAAAACTTGGAGGTGAGAAGCATCGTCAAGTTGCCAGTCGCTGCGTTGAGGGATGGATGTTGCCACCATTGATTATTGCGCCGAATGGATCTCATGCTTGCAAGAGAGGTCGCTGTATCCATGGCTTCGATGAATCCACTGCCACAATCAGGACAGATCAAATCTCTGTCTACTCCCGTGCTAACCTCAAGCTTGATTACAAGGGCATTTATATCCTTCAATCTTTAACCATTGATTATTGCGTCGAATGGATCTCCACATGCTTGCAAGAGCGGTCGCTGTATCCATGGCTTCGATGAATTCCCCCTGCCTCTTCTTTATGCTGACCACGGGCCTTAATCTTCCAATGTATTTCCCCTTTGTGCTACTTCTCGTACCGTTGCATCATTTGGAAGGCATGTTCCATCTAGCTGCTCAGCCTGGATTCGTCTGACAGCACGTTCTGTAGCAGCAACACGAGGATCTGTAGTAGTATAGGGCTCACTCCCAAAGACATCCAATATTTCTTCTACTCCGTCATCATCATCTTCTTCCATCCAGCTTTGCGGATCTCACCAGAATGCTTCTGGCCTTCTGCTCTTTTCCATTTCCCTTCTCCTCCTCATGAGCTCTTGCACTATAGGTGAAGGCCTCGTACAGGCTGTCTGAGGAGCTGAAGAAGACGGTGATCAAGTAGCCATGAACCCGATCAACACCTTCGGGGCTTTAGGCTTCCTGGCGGGTTTCAGCTGAAGTTGCTTGCCTGCAAAGATAAGCCTCTGCTGGTCGGGAGAGATGCCTTGTTCCTTATCCTGGATCTTGGCCTTAACGTTGTCAATGGTGTCGGAGCTCTCCACTTCCAAGGTAATGGTCTTGTCCCTGAGGGTTTTGACAAAGATCTGCATACTCTCCACGAAGTTTCAGGACGAGATGGAGCATGCTCTCTTTCTGGATATTGTAGTCGGCTAGCGTGCGTGCTGCCAGAATTGAGAATTGAACAGTCAATTGGCTAATTTTGCTTGGCAAGTTGCCACAGTCACAGCAGTTTCTGTAAAGCTTTAGTTAGTAAGTTCCTAGATTTCATATTGGCAGCAAGAAGTGAATCCCTTTGTTGAAACAAAGACGTGGATTACCATCTCGGTCAAAATGGACATGGTATGCATTCAAGTCATGATATAGAGGACGGTTATTGTTACTGCAATATTTCAGTGCTTGAGCAATATAAAAGGGCAAACTGCAGTTCTAGAAACTGTCTTTTCAGTGTCACTGGAAGGTCCTGCTACAGTCTTTAGAGCAGCACTGGCAGGAAGGGGAGTCCAAGGGTGTTGACTCTGGAACATAGCTTTTAGTGCTATGATTTGCACTAGCAAAAGCACTAGTTTCATCTCCGCATCATCATCAACAAGAAGGCATTTTTGGTATCAGCAAGCTTTCTATCTGCAATAGCCATGGCAAGTGATCCAGAGTAGAATGATCCACATCGTCATCAACAAGAGTACGAACATAGCAAAGGCCAACAAAGTCGTGAGGAAGAGGCGGGCTGATATTCTCAGATTTCCTCATCTTGATAATGGGGCTTTTGGCCTTTGATGCTTCCTAAAGGTTCCTCATATATATAACCAGCAACAGTAGTGTGATTTATGCAGCAGATTTCATGGACAAATGTATTTTGCTTTGGTTTACTGCTTGAGAATATGGCATGCATGCTAGTCAACTTCATATCAGGGAAAAGCCTTGCATTCAAAAGGAGTTTGTAATTCACTGCTGCCCACATCAAAATATCCATGACCATTTCTTGAAGGTTGAAGAACTTGAACAGCATAGACCGATGGAGCATTCTCAAGGGTAAGATGCTCAAGTATTTGGTTGTTTGATCAATGGAAATTGATCAATGAACATCTATGGACAAATGGTTCAATGTTATGGATGCAACATGGTAATGAAGAATGGCAGCAAGATGTATTCTCTCTTGGACAAATGGAATGCAAGGATGAGTATGCAATGAATGTACAATACAATCTACTTCAGCCCTACACTTTGGAAGAGTTAGTACTTTGATGTATGTAGGGGTATGAATAAGGCATACATGTTCATTGGCTTTCCTATGGGCAAAAGAGAGTCTCTTTCAGTGAATCTTGACTTGGATTCATATTGACCATTTCTTGGGTATTCTTAAGCAAGATTCGCTTCAGTTTTGGAATTGCAGAGGTTATTTTCATCTATTTCAATACCCTACAGCTCTTCCCTACTCCTTTGAGTGTTTTGGTGTTGGATATTTGCTCAAATTTTGATGAGAAGTACAAAAGACACTTGAAACAAGGCATTCACTCTTTATAGAGTGTGTCTGGCTGACAACAAAAAGCATTTCCAGAATTGTCTATACTTATCCATTTGCAGAGCTTGATAACTCATTTGAAAGAGTATTGTATAAGCTTCAAACAAAGCCATAAAGCACTCAATTTGGACAATTGGAGCTCAAGTTATTGAGGATTTTCCACTGCTGTATACTCAGACTGCATGTATAAAATGGGAGACAGACATGGATATTTTGATGGAAGGGTGGATAATCATGCATATAATGATCCATATGAGTAGTATGAAGCTTGTGCATTATGCATGAATGGTGGGCAGCATCAATCTTATGCATATGAGCATGATATGGGTGCAAATAATGCCTATGGCACACACTATGCAGGGTACCAAGGACAACCAGCTTATGTCATGGATTATCATGAGGAAGAAGAAGTACTAACCCGTCCTTTCTCCTTCAACAATGTTCATGGTACCTACTTTTCAAGCCGAATGTTGGATGATCTCATTTCTAGAGGTCTATGCTACAAATGTGGAGAGAAGAATGTTATTGGTCATCCAAATGTATGCAGGGCACAGCATGTTAGAATTTCAGTTATCTTAGAATGGCCTACTCCTTTTGGCACCCGAAGAAAGCTTATACCTCATCAAGAGCTGATGGAAATGAAAAGACAACTCATATGCTATAAATGTGAGGGTCAATGGTCTCCTATTCATGAGAGTTACTGCAGGAATAGTCACTTTGCTACAGCCCTTGTATTGGAGGATTCTAATGTAAATATATCTCAAGTGGAAGTGCAAGTTTGTCATGGACAGCAAGAAGAGGATAAAGATGTTGATAATAAAGTTGAAAATGTAGTGGGAAAGCTTAGGGAAATGTCTCTTAATGCAATGCATGCAGAAATTTGTAAAGAGCAAGCATACTTGGAAGATCAAGAAGAAGAAGATGATTCAAATGACCAAGTTGAAGAGCAAGATGATGCAGTTGAAGATGAAGAGCAAGAGTATGCAGATTCAAATGAAGATAGTGCACAAGAAGAGTTTGTTGCAAATATGAACGACAATGTATATGTGCATGATGATGAGTTATCATGGGGTAATGATGAAGACATGTATCAGCCTATCCTTGATCATGATCAGCCCATAGATGATCATGGACTGCGACTACCTTATGATGGCATTTCGACTGAGTATGATTTTGGTTATGGGGCTGATATGACATATGACTTTGATGTTTCATTTCCTTATGATCTAGGGATTTATCTTGATGCTTATGAAATTTTGGATGGATTTCCATATGACCCGAGAGGTTGTGACCATTATTTTGGAGGATTTCCATATGATCCCGGAGGTTATTATGGATGATTGGATGATGATTTGACATCCCTTGACATGCAAATTTGATTGACAGCTTGTCTTCATTGATTTTTACATGGTTTATAAAAAAAAAACAGTTGAAGAAGCATGAGCTCATTGTTTAATACAGCTTGCTGTATTAAATTACTGTCATGAAAATAAATGGTCTGACATCATCAAAGTCATCATTTGATGATTGGATATGATGCTTCTAGGTGTATTCTTCAAAATGACACCTCATTTGTTGGATTTGGAGCTATATTTAAGAAGTTATGACTCTTTTACTATCACTGCCCTTCTATGGACAGCATGAGCAACATGCAGGCAGTCATCAACTTCTTGAACCATGGAATCTTCTTCAAATTGTGCTTTCGGACATTCGTGACAGTTTTAGCAATGCATTTCAGCCTATATCTCATAAGGATTTTACTGATCTTGATTTTGATAGTATTTCAGTGGACATAGATCATGCTTACTTGGATGATATTATGCAAAATGAGGATATCTATGCTCATGATGATGATCTTTATTTTCCCTATGATCTGAGAGCCTATGAGGATGCTTATGTGGATCATGGGCAGGATTGGTCATACCCATTTAACCCAGGCCTGTTCACTATTTCATGGTAGTTTCTTCTACAAGTTGAAGACTATCCTTTGAAGATCTTTTCTTGGAGTTACATTTGGGTTTCAGCTGCTACCATCCTTGTAATCATTGTACTTCAAGCTTTGAGGACAAAGCTTCTTCAGGAGGGGATGTTTTGTCATGTAGGAAATTTTGCCCTCCTATTTTGCCTTTGTAAATACCTTTATGAATTAGGGCATACATGTGTAAAGAAACCTTAATTAGGGTTAGTTAGGGGTGAGTTAGGGTTTACATATAAAATGGCAGCCAGCCAAATGTAGCATTATCTCTTGATCATTTTGAAGTCATCTTGTTTTAGGTAACTTTCTTTCTTGTATTCCATTTTTAGCTATGGCAGCTTGCCATGTTAATGAAGGTTAGTCTCTTTCCATTTTCAGTTTATCTTGTTGATTTCCTGTTTCTTTATCCATGATTGGACATGGAGCTAGGCTAGTTTAGGCTAGTTAGATTAGTTTTATTACACTTTTACAGAGTACAGTAGAACAAGGTCCCCTTGTTCAAAGTCTCGCTGTTTCACATGCTTATCAAACTACATCTTTCATCGAGCCTCTCACAAATCAGAGAGTGAGTGGCTAGGAGTCGGGTCTCCGTTAGGTGTTCTAGCTCCACTAAGCGCGTGGTCCAAGCCTCTCTTCCCTCCCAATGCTTCTGGACTACTAGTCTTAAGCTAGGGATGAAAATTTCTAAGGGCAGAATGGCTTTAGTTCCATACATCAGCCTAAAAGGAGTTTGTCCTATCACCGTTTTATAAGCTATGTGATAGGCCCACAAGGCCGCCATTAGCTTGTTGTCCCAATCACTTCTTGAAGTGGACACAACCTTTGTAAGCACGTTGACTAGGATTTTATTTGTGGATTCGGCTTGGCCATTAGCTTGAGGGTAATAGGGAGAGGACTTCCGATGCATTATTAGGAAGGTAGAGAGTAGGTGGGCAATCACATCATTAATGAAGTGTGTGCCTTGGTCGCTTACGAGTTCGATTGGACAGCCAAACCATGAAATGACCTACTCCCACAAGAACTTTGCAGTGGTCCTAGCATCATTCTTCCTCGTGGCTCGTGCCTCTACCCACTTTGTTAGATAGTCGGTTGCCACTATGATGTAGCGAGCTTGGGAATATTGTGCCGCATGACTGATCGATTCAATAAAATCGATGCCCCATTTTTCAAAGGGTTGTTGGTCTATGATAGGGGTCAACTCCATCTTGTCTTTCCTCACAAGCACTTTGGTCCATTGGCACTCATCGCAGTGCTTTACAAATTTAGCTGCATCGGGAAGAGGGTGGGCCACCATAGCTGGGATTGTAGCACCTTTCGGGCTGTCGTGTCCCCGCTAAAGTGTCCTCTAGCAATTTCGCCATGTGCTTCATTCAATGCATCGTGCATCTCGTGCTCACACACGCACCTGCGCAATAAACCGTCTTATCCCAACCTATAGAGTTGGCCGGATATCAGTTGGTATGGCTGAATTTTCAAGATAAGTCTTTTCAGCCTAGCCTTCTCAATGGGTCACTCAGGTAGTCTATTTTCTAGCACTTGCACTATGTCATTGGCCCAATACGGCGTCAGATCAGCTTTAAATAATTCTCCCTCACTAGAAGGCTAAAGAGATGGGCATCCGGCAAATCATCAGGCACACCTTGTCCAGTGGCTTCTCCTGTGGGTATGCGGGACATGTGGTCAGCCATGTAATGCTGCTTTTCTTTGCGTACAACCACAGAGAAGTCAAACTCCAATAAGAGGAGTAACCATCTAGCTATGCACCCCGTAGCGCAAGGCTTGTTCACAAGATACAACAAGGATTGATGGTCAACAAAGAAGACAAAGGGAGTGGCCAATAGGTAATGCCTAAATTTCTTTACCACAAATACCATGGCCAACCCCTCCCTTTCTGTCGTGGAATAGTTCATCTCGATCTCTGTGAGCTGCCTGTTGGCAAAACCCACCGGGAAATCCAAGTTATGTTCACCAGGCTAGCATAGCACGGCTCCAATAGCAAACTTAGAGGTGTCTATGTGTACATGAAACGTTATGTTCCATTCTGGGGCTCGTAAGATTGGTGCAGTCGTAAGAGCCTTCTTCAACTCCTCATATGTGCGTTGGCATTCCTCCGTCCACTCAAACACTATCAATAGCTTGTACAATGGTCTAGCTATCAGTGCCTAATTTAGTACAAAGTGTCGATAATATCAGTGTGTCCCAAGAAGCACTGAACTCCCTTGTAGTTATCGAGTGGCGGTAAGTCAACAATGACTCTGACTTTGGAAAAGTTAGTAGCAATGTCGTTCCTTGACACTACGTGCCCTAAGATGCATCCATGTTTTACCCAGAACTGGCACTTTAAGGGGTTCAACGAGAGGTGGTACAGCCTACACCTTTCAAAGACAGCTCTCAATTTCTCCAAGTGTTCGGCCCAACTAGAGTGTAAACATAAGTTGTCTACGAACACTTCCAGTTCGCGCCTAAGCATGTCCTTAAAGATAGTGCACATTAGCATTGGAAAGTTGCAGGTGCGTTCATTAGTCCAAAAGGCATGACAATGTAGGCGAACACGCCCCATTCCGTGGCAAAGGTAGTCTTGTGCCTGTTGTTGGGGTGCACTTGCACTTGATTGTAGCCCGAGAAACCATCAAGAAAACTGTAGGCTTCCTTTCCTGCTACCCTCTCAAGCATGTGCTCGGTGTAAGGTAAAGGATAGTTATCCCTCTTCGTAGCGGCATTCATTTTTTGTAGTTCACGCACACTCGTATTTTTCCATTTTTTTTCATGACAATCATGATAGGTGATACCCAGTCCGTGTGCTTGATCTCATATATGAGTTCTGCCCTCATGAGTTTATCAATCTCCTCTTTTACTGCATGGGCGTGCTTGGGATTCATGGGGTAAGGTCATTGTTTCATTGGCACTGCATCTGGGACCATTGGGATATTATGAGTCACGACCCTAGGGTCGACTCCCTTAAGTTCGCATCCATTGTCCAAGCAAATACGTCAATGTACTCTTGCAGGAGTGCAACGAGTTTGGTCTCTTCATCCTTCTCCAAGTCATTTGCAACGAACACCGGTCTTGGTTTTTCACCCTCCCCAGCCAAGTTAACCTCTTTGACTTTGGCGGGTCCCTCGATCGGTTCACTAGTCTGACCTTGTCTTTTTGCACCTAACAGAATCACCACTCTATCACCCTTTTTAAATTTTGTAAACCATTTGTGTAGATCCTGTGGTTTCTTTTGCCTTTCTTTTTCTGAGTCCCTTGCTTTCTTTCTGGCCTCCTCTTTTAGCCTCCTAAACCTCAGGTGGACTGGCAAGTCTCCCTTGGTGCGTTTGACCTTAGAGGGTTGCGGTATCTCGAGATCACTCTCAGTGCTAACTTCCGACTCTGAGTTAAACTTGCATCCCTCACTTGAGGAAGGTGTTTCCCTAGGGGGTCATAGTTTCGTAGGTGCATTTTTCTTGAGCACTGGGATTACCCATGGTTGTGCTACTCTGGCTTGCTTGTAATCCATGGCTCCCATGCGTTCTAGCCAAGATCTGTCACACTCCATTCGCATGACTCCTTTTTTGTTCCGACTGATTCCTTCTTTCCTAGGCCTCGAGCCTGCCTTGATTTGTTCTATTGCTTTTCCCTCCGTGTCGTACTCTATTGTGTCTATCTCTTCTTCACTCTCTTCTCCCGTAGAGTGACAGTCCTCATACTCCTCATCATCTAGGTCCTATCCTTCTGATTGCTCATCATCCCCTAAGCTTCCCTCTTCAATCTCCTTGTCATCAGTAACTAAAGCCCAGTTATATAACAAGTTCAGGTCGTAGACCTTGGTCCATTTCCATTCTGGTTTAGCTAAAAGGTCACATAGAGGTTTTAAGTTAGCAGCCAAATTGCCATCTATTTATTGGTCACATACTCTACGATTTCCTGAAGCTCTAATTTGTTGTTGGGGATGTGGGGCGAGGCCGGTTTGCCCGGGTTGAGTGAGCTTCCTGCCATCATGCAAAGTGGTACAACTGGCTCCTTAGTTGGCATGGTTACGGCTTTAGCAGCCTGCTGATGTGGTTCTTCCTCATTTGAGGATGGTAGGTCAATGGTTGCCAAAACATGCATCCAATCCCTCTCATCCTCAGGGCAAGGATATATCTAGCGAGTGATCCATAGGGTTTGGTCGTTTGAGTATCGCCTTTTAGCATAGCCGAGATGGCAGCTAGGTCAACAGGTGTCATCGTCCAAGTGTCCATCTCTACCCTCATTGCACTAGTTCTATTCCCTAGGAAAATCAACCCATTGCCCCAGTCCTCTATGACACGTGCATTCCTCATCCAAGGTCGGCCTAATAGTATGTCGTAATCCACTCCCTTCATGACAATGAAGTTTACCAAAAACTGCACACCGGAAATCTTTACCAGCCAATTCTTTAAGACCCCAAATGGTCTTACCCTCATTCCGTTTGCTAGTGTGACATTAAATCTAGCAGTCTCTACAGGAGGGTTTTCCCATGCCTCTAGGACTACATGGTTTAGCACACTAACACTGGCGTCTGTGTCTACAATTCCTTTTAGAGTCATGTCTCCTAAGGCTAGGACGGGCAAAACTGTGTGCATTTCAGTGCCTTCCCAAAAAGCATTGATGTGCAAAGACTTAGGGTTTGAGTGTAGAGTTAGACTTGGGATCCATGTAACTGCATCATGATCTTGCGGATCAGCACCCGCAAGTCCTGTGTGTCCCTCGATCAAGTCTTTTAACTCCTGCCACAAGGAATGATTTTGCCTAAGCAGATCCTCCAAGCTTAGAGTTACTGGAGTGGACAACAAGATTGTGAGGAGGTTACTGGACCCTTGTCTTCCTCTGAGGCTAGCAGTTCTAGGCCATGCGTACTGTCTTCCCTGGTAAGTTTCCCCCCGGCCTTGCTGCTGAGTCGCTCCCAGTGGTACAAGTATGCTCCCAGCCTATGGTTTTGAGGGTGAGACTAGTGTGCTCACACTGGAGAAGTCGTCCATAGGATCTTCCAATATGGGTTCAGCATCCTCGAGGTGCTTTTGGGCGTCCTTGACCCACTCATTGACCTTGTATATAGCCTCGAGTTGCCGTTTGGGGTGGGGATATTCCCCTACCTTAGCACTCCCTAGCTCAGCTCTCTTAGGAGCCGAGGTCTCTACCTCTGCATCTGTGACCTTCTTTCCTATTACTAGCGTAGTCGTTTCCTTGGTTTTAAGGGTTATCTTTGCATTGGTTCTCTTTTTCTGTCTCCTCCGGCTTTTCTTCCCCATTGAGGTTGCATCAAGGTTACTTGTCCCTAGCAAGGAGATGCCTGCTTGTTTCGTTTGAGCTCGTGTCATAGCATGTAGTGGGATGGGCGTATCCTCACTACCAAAAGTTTCCACTCCAAAGAGCCCCAAAGGCACTGATGGCATGTTGGCAGAGATGGTTGATGGCTTTCGCCTAGGATAGTCAGGAAACAGATGTGTGATTCCACACTCTGTGCATCAGAGATCCGCTTTGTCCTTGTTAGCTTGTTCTCAGTCTCGGCAGTGTGATGAAATCTGTCTTGGGTGGCCGCAAGTCCAGCATGTGACTGGATCCTGGCTGGGTCCTCCAAAGCCTCTGCCTCTTCCCCTTCCTAAAGCCATCACCGGCACTGGCCGATAGTCCATTAGGACTGGGTTGCCCTCCTCGTCATAGGATATGTACGGATTGACATATGTCTTTTCCTCATTAGGCTCCTCCACAAAGTGAACAAGAGCATTGCTAGATGGGTGAGTCACAAACGGCCCTGTGGCCTGGGTATACCAGTTGGGTTCATCTCCAACCTAGGTACGGCAGGTCTTGAGTCAATCGGTGCTGGAAGAGCTAACTGGGTTCCCCTGCCAAAGAAATTAGGTGGCCTATTACCTAAGTATGGAGAGTTGTACTGCTGCGTGTATGGGAATCTCCTCGGCATTCTGCAATACACTGCATCATGCCCGAATCTACCGCAATTTGAGCACGGTCGAGATCTAGGATCTTGGCACTCAACTAGGAGGTGATTTCCTCCGCAGTACACACATTGTACATGCGATCTCACAGGCTTCCTCACGAGCTCTTGCAACTGTGCAATCTCCATTCTCATCTCTGCCATCCCTTGGTCGTGGTCTACACTCTTTCCCTTATCCTGCACGCTAGTAGTTGCTTTTTCCCCCAAAGTGGTTGATCTCTCATGGTCCCTCTGGCTTGCACTATCTCGGTTGGTAGTCCTCATGCTATGTTCCCTGAGTTGATCATCTACGCATATTGCCTCCTCGAAGACTCAAGCTAGCACATCTCTTTGTAAGGTGGAGTTACTAGCCAAATCCTTGTAGAGCTCCTCACTCCGAATCCCGTTCATGAACACTGTAGACACTGCCCTCTTGGTAGGTCGCTCATTGGCAGGGATTCTCTTATAGAGGCTGCTCACATGAGTGATGTAATCCCTAACGTCGTCCTTCTCCCTTTGACTGATATTCATCAACCTAACAATGAGGTTATCTGAATACCCTGCCTTTGAAAACCTCTTGATGAAGAGGCCCTTAAGGCGAGCAAAGTTTGTACATTCTACATCATCCAGACTAGAATACCAGGTCCTCCCCTTGTCGCCTAAGCACAGGCCGAAGGCTTGAGCTCGTTGGGCAGGGTCAGTAAGACCGTTCACCTCACATACTTGCTCGAACTGCTCCATGAAGCTGTATGGGTCACTGCTAGGTTCATATCAAGCTAGTTGTTTTGCTACTATGGGGATTCTAGCCTGCCCTTTATCCCCTTGTGTGACTCCCAATCCTGACAGTAGTGCGGTGGCTAGGGCAGCAGCACTCTGTTCCACGGATGTATTGTCCATGAGTCGCTTTGCCACCAGTTCACTCAATGTCATGCCAACCTCTGCTGCTTGTTCCCTCTCTACATTCGGTCTGGACTTGCCTGCCCCAGCTAGGTCTAATACTCGTACACTCATCTAGCCTCGTACATATCCACATCTTGCTGCAGCCTTCTAGCCCTTTGCTCATGGTTGTAGGCAATTATGCCTTCCAGCACTCTCTTGATAGCTCTTCTCTCTTCTTCTAGGTTAGCTACCACTTCCTCTATAGGTCTGCCTTGGATCATGGTCCTGGTGAGTAGACTGTAGTCGTGGACCAGTTCCTGGACCGAGGTTGGAAATTCTCCTAAGTCTAATTGGTCTTCCCCTTGTTCACCTCTTGATCCCGACATTGTGTCTGCTTCCAGCTCCACGAGGTTGTCAATGAATCCAATCAGCTCTGACAGCTTCCACTCCTCTATCCTGTTGCTTCCCGTGTCTTCGTGTCTTCTCCAGGTACTGCTAGTAGGGCACTCAGGCACCCGTCTAAGTCTTGGGGTCTTCTCCTACTAGTGGGTTCCTTAATGTTATTAGATATCCTGGTGTGTTCCTTGTCATTCGAAAGAAGCTGTGATCCTTATTTATACATTGTGCTTAGTGCTTTCGTGGTGCTTGGTGCAAAAACAGGCTTTTCTCTTTTCTTGCTGTGTAGACTTAGTGGGACACAAGAGTGAAGTGCCAATGCAGAAAGCGTTTAATGCAAACTCCAACTTGTTTCCAACCACATTCCCAGCCTAATTTGAGTTCTCAACTCGGTTCCTGACTATTCTACGGTCTTTCTGCAGGTCTGTGCTACGTTTTCTGTTCTGTCCTAAATTCGATTGGTCTCTGAGGTTCTAATGGTCAAACTGGGTCTTGGGGGTGTTCGGGGTTGCGTCCTGGGGTCAGGTTTGTGGAAAGGCCATCAAAAGATCCTTATCATTCCTTCTGGTAGGATTGTCCGATTTTGGGAATCGGACAGTGCTAGTCTGACTCTAGGAATCGGACGGTCCGATTCTTGCAATCGGACAGGTCTGGTCCAACTCTAATAGTCGGACGGGGTTGGTCCGATTCTGGGACTCGTTCAACCCTAGTGGTCCGATTCTAGGAATCGGACCAGGAGGGTGGTCCTATTTTAAAAGTGGTGAACTAGTCCGAGTCTGGCTATGATGGTCCGACTATAATGGTCCACTCTAATGGGCAATTTGAGTGCCATGTGGCACGTCCGATCGGGGTGTCCGATTCTGGGAATCGGACAGGGATGGTCCGACTCCATCAGTTGGATAGTCCGATTCTGGGAATCCGATCCCAAGACTCGGGTGGTCCGATTCTGGGAATCGGATCAGTGCGAGTTGGTCCGACTGCGTCAGCGGTCTCAAGATTGTGGGAGAGAAGGAAGGAGTCTCGCTTGAAGCTTTCTTGCTTGCACAATGAGGGAAGACACACAAGGGTGGAGGCTGAAAACAGTTTTCCTCTTCTTAGTTGTGTAAGCCAAAAGAACTCAAGTACTAAGAAATAGAAGAACCCTAGATATGGGTCTCAAACCAAACTCAACTAACTAAGGTGGCATACTAACTGAGCCACGAACTAGAGTAGATAAGGATAGCTATCATGTAGCTATTATTCAGGGGCGGTGTACCAACCGCATCTGCAACTGACAAGTCGGTGACATAAATACACAACGGTCACCCTGGCGTATCACGAGTGGAGCTCGATATCTCAACACTCCCCCTCGAGCTCAATCCCAATTCCTACACACCAAGCAGGTCTCTGAACTTGTGCAGCTTCTCTGCGCCCAATGCCTTCGTGAATATGTCAGCTACCTGATCCTCTGTGCTTACATAAACTAGATCAATAAGACCTAATAAAACCCTCTCTCGCACATAGTGATAATGCACCTCAATGTGCTTTGTTCTAGCATGATAGACTGGGTTATTTGCCAAGTGTATACTACTCATGTTGTCACAATAAATGACAACTGGTCCATCTGTAGACTGATGCATATCATAAAGTAGCTTATGCAACCAAGCTACCTCACATGCAGCCATTGCTGCACCCCTGTACTCAGCCTCTGTGCTCGACAAGGCAACTGTAGGCTGTTTCTTGCTGCTCCAAGTGACTGCAGCACTCCCAAAAGAGAACACATATCCACTGGTAGATCGTTTATCAGAAATACTACCAGCCCAATCAGCATCAGTGTATCCATGCAACTGTATCTGAACCCCAGTCTCATAAAATAGTCCATACTGCAATGTGGACTTCACATACCTGAGTATGCGTCTAGCCGCATCCAAATGTGGTTTCCTTGGAGCCTGCATAAACTGACTTACCAATCCAACAGCATAGCTCAAATCTGGCCTGGTAATAGTCATATAAATCAAACTTTCTACTATGCGTCTATACATAGTAGGGTCTTCTAGAAGCTCACCTGCATCTGTGCTCAACTTCACATTCTGCTCCAAAGGAACTGAAATAGGCTTACAGCCTGTCATCCCATATTTGGACAGCATGTCCAATCCATACTGCCTCTGCAAGAGATGTATCCCACTTGGTGATCTAATCACCTCAATGCCCAAGAAATAACGCAGCTCTCCCAAATCCTTCATCTCAAACTTCTGCTTCAATAGCATTTTCACATAAAGGATATCTTCATCACTGTCACCTGTCATAATCAAATCATCAACATAAATGACAAGTAGCATAATACCTTTCTCTGTTTTTCTCACATAAAGTGAGAAATCTGCCTTGGAAATCTAAAAGCCAATAGTGACAAGATACTGCCCTATCTTGTCAGACCATGCTCTAGGTGCTTGCTTCAAGCCATACAAGGCTTTCTTCAACCTGCAAACAAACTCAGGATGAACAGCATGCACATAACCTGGTGGCTGCTCCATATAGACCTCTTCTTGCAAATCACCATGCAAGAAGGCATTCTTGACATCCATCTGATGTAAAGACCATCCCTTTGATGCAGGCATAGCAATGACTGCTCTTACGGTTGCCATCCTTGCAACCAGACTGAATGTTTCTTCATAGTCAATGCCATATGTTTGTGCATACCCCTTGACTACTAATCTTGCCTTGTATCTATTCACAGAACCATCTGCATTGTGCTTCACCTTATAAACCCACTTACAGCCAATTGCATTTTTACCTTTAGGCAAAGGTACCAATTCCCATGTAGCATTTGCTTCCAAGGCATCCATTTCTTCATCCATGGCTTTCTCCCATTTTTCTTTTCCCATGGCTTGCTCAAAAGAAGTGGGTTTTGGTTCCTGTATCACTTTAACCATATATGCATAGTGAATGGCTATAAATCCATCATATTTCAGCCTATCCACAGGATACCTAGCTCTCGTGGACCTGCACAAAGTAGGTTCACTCCCAGGTGCTCTCAAAACATCCCTGGTCTTCCTTACTCTAGGTGTAACAATAGAAGGAATACCCAACTCATCATCAATGCTCTGTTCTGAGCCACTGGATTCACCATCCACATAAGAGTGACCTGCATTCACATCAAACATGGGCTGATCAACCTTCTCTTTTCCTTTTCGTGATACCTGCATACCACTATCTGCATTACTTTGAGAAGATTCTCCTGATCTCAATCTGCCTGTCCATGGCGAAGAATGTGAACCACTACTAGAGGACGCTCCAGGTCCACTAATATTTTGTGACTGCTGCTATGAATTTTGTGCAGCATTACCATTTTGTGCATCTACATCATCAATCACATTTACTGGTTTATACCAGCTACTCATCTCATCAAAAACAACATCTCTGCTCACTATAAACTTACGAGTAGAAGGGTTATAGCATCTATACCCTTTTTGCTGCAGAGAGTAACCAATAAAGATGCACTTCTCAGCTTTTGGATCTAACTTGGATCTCAACTCATCTGGCACATGTACATAGGCAATGCAACCAAAAATTTTCAAATGAGAAATATCTGGTTTCCTACCAGTATACCTCTCCTCTGGAGTCATTCCATGTATTGCTGTAGTGGGAGTCATGTTCATTATGTAGACTGCTGTAGCAACTGCTTCAGCCCAATAAAAATCTGGCAAGTCTTTTTCATTGAGCATGGCACGAGATACCTCTCCAATATGCCTGTTTTTCCTTTCTGCAATTCCATTTTGTTGTGGGGTATGACTGCATGAATATTGCTGCTTTATGCCATGCTCCTGCAGGAACCTTGCAAACTCATTTGAGAGGTACTCTCCCCCTCCATCTGACCTTAGGCATTTTATCTGCAGGCCTGTTTCTTTTCAACCATCGCTTTAAGAGTTTTGAAATGCCCAAAAACTTCACTTTTCTTTTTCATAAAATACACCCAAACTTTTCTGCTCTAGTCATCAATAAAACTAACAAAATAATGACAGCCTCCAAGAGATGCAGCTTTAGTTGTCCACACATCAGAGTGGATTAATTCCAATGGCTTCTTACTCTCTTGAACATGTCTAGGAAATGGTTTCCTTGCCTGTTTTCCAAATTGACAGGCTTCACATACCTTATGCATTTCTGCAACCTTGAATTTCGGCAAACGTGCAACAATATTTTGGGCCTGCATTGATTTAAGTCGCTGTACATTAACATGACCAATGCGTTTATGCCAGATATCAATATCTGCAACTACACCGGTCCCATGTGCAAACATTGCTGCACTCAATTCAGACATGTCTGCATCCAGTGTAAACATTCTGCCCTTCTTCTTTCCTTTTGCTATCAAGTGACCTTTATTTTTCATATCCTCAACAAAGCATCCATGAGGATTAAATCTGACCTGCAAGCCCTGTTCAACCATTTGACCAACAGAAACCAGATTCTTGGTGATATTCGGGACATGAAATATATCGGACAGGTATTTTTTTTCCCATCCTGCATAGACAAGGGAATTTTTCCAATCTGCACAATAGGATGTGCAGTATCATCACCAGTCTCCACAAATCCTGGTTTTTTCGTTTTCCTTGCATCCTCCATCCATTCTGCATGACCTGTCATGTGGTTTGATGCACCTGAGTCAACATACCATACATCGTTGCTTTCTTCTGCACTTGTCACAGAATTGTTCATGTGTTGCACCATAAACAGATGCTCATTTCTGTCATCACCCTGTCTACTAGAGGATGCATAATTTCCTTGTTGCAGTTTTCCATTCATGATGTCATTCTGCTTTTTATAGCAGTCTTTAGCCATATGACCCATTTTACCACAATAGTAGCATTCAACATTACTGTTTGCATTTTGGCCTCTTTGACATCCACCACGACCTCTTTGGCTCCCCCTGCCTCTAGAGTTACCACGTCCTCCTCCATAGGACTGGTTTTCTTGAGTTTGCTGCATATTCTGATTTCTGCCACGGCCTGCAAATCGGCCTCCTCTACGTCTGCCTCTACCTCTTCCAGCATTTGAGTAGAAGACAGCTTCTTTTGAAGTTCCTCCTGAAGAAGATGCACCGCCATTTCTCTGTTCCTCAGAAATTAGAAGAGCAATCAACTCCTCAAAATCAGGAAATCTTTCACGGACTGAAATGGATGTTCGAAACTGTGCATAATCCTTTCCTAGACCATTCAAGGTCACAGAAACTAAATCATCATCTTCCACTGGTGACCCAATGGAAGCAAGTGCATCTGCAATCTTCTTCACCTTCATGTGGTAGTCGTTGATGCTCATATTTTCCCTTTGCACATTGTGCAACTCTTGCTTGAGCTGCATTTTCCTGGCTTGCGTATTTGTGCTATACATTTTTGACAAAGTATCCCATGCCTCCTTTGGCATACTTGCATCCTGAATATGCACAATCATAGAGTCTGAAATGCTGATAGACAGCCAACACATAACTTTCCTGGCTCTCTCATACCATGCTTTAAATGCCTGCATTTGCTGTTGATTGGGAACATCAGGAAGAACTGGTTCTTCTTCATCTCCTGCAACAAATTCCCAATATCCTTTTCCCATAAGGAAATTCGTCATTCTAAACTTCCATGCTTGGAAGTTGTTCTTGTCAAGCTTTTTAGTGACAATCTGTGAAAGAGAATCAGATGCCATTACAGAAGACTACAAAAAATTCTGTCACTGCAAAAACCACAGCTTCACCCTCACAAGGGAAAATCTGCAAAACTGGCGAAAGTGGTATTTGACCACATAGTCACTTCCTAGTGACGATTTTGCATCAACAAGCAACAGGGATGATTCTGTAACTCCCAATGTCTCTGCGCACAAGCATACAATGCAATTTTTACAGTAACTATTCACCGACCTGTAGAACAGTGGCTGCACAGCATAAAACTGGGCCTTTTCTTGAGTGCGTGCAGAAAACTTCCGCCTCCAAAACAGGCCCCGAAATGGCCTCAAATCAAAAAAACAAGGTCGCCCAGGGCTAAAGCCCTGTCCCGCAGCATATACTGCTCTTTTGCTTCACCACGAAGGGCGTCTCAACCTGAGACAATGCACTCCTGCACTTTCCGGCTGTGCTACCTGCAAAGATCTTCTCCCGAAACAGAAAATGAAAGCAACACTGCTCCTCTTACCAGAACACCGCGAGCTCGGCTTGCTTTCTTGAGCTCCTTACCACGAACAAGGCTCTGATACCATGTCAAGATTGTGGGAGAGAAGGAAGGAGTCTCGCTTGAAGCTTTCTTGCTTGCACAATGAGGGAAGACACACAAGGGTGGAGGCTGAAAACAGTTTTCCTCTTCTTAGTTGTGTAAGCCAAAAGAACTCAAGTACTAAGAAATAGAAGAACCCTAGATATGGGTCTCAAACCAAACTCAACTAACTAAGGTGGCATACTAACTGAGCCACGAACTAGAGTAGATAAGGATAGCTATCATGTAGCTATTATTCAGGGGCGGTGTACCAACCGCATCTGCAACTGACAAGTCGGTGACATAAATACACAACGGTCACCCTGGTGTATCACGAGTGGAGCTCGATATCTCAACAAGCGGCGGGCACGATTCCGATGTGTTTGGATCCCTCTTAATGTCTACTACACACAATCACTACAGACTTCCCATATCTGATTAGAGCACTATTGAAAAACACCCGACTCACCTGGAGCAGCATGAATCGCTCGCACCTAGAATTGTGGTAGCGTTTCCTCTTCCTGTGAACCAGAAACTCTCTCTCTCTCTCTCTCTCTCAAGGCTAACCAAATAAATGAGGTTTATCCTGGCCTCCCAAGCCTCTTAAGGTCCTTTCCCAATACTGCAAAACCTTACAGCTCGTTCCCTTTCCCTGTTTCACCCAGAAACTTGAATCTGGTCCCCTGTTTCCCTGTTTCGAGCAGCGGCCAGAACCTCTGTTTTCTCTTTTCTTACCCTAATCTAACCTTAATCTAGTGCAGCCAACGAAAAACAGAAATGCAGAATGGTAGTCCTAATCTAATGCTTCCAACAAACCCAAATACTTACTTGTTTCACGGATTAAACCCTCCTAAATCTCCTAGTTATCTCGAGCACCGGTTCAGGCTGCAAACCCTACTTCTATGCTCGATTTGATGCGCACGGCGCTCAAGGCTCAATTCCGTTGGTCCTGGCAATGGAACCAAAATGGAGGGGAGCTTCAAGCTCTACCCCGAGACCTACGGACCACTTATTGCTAAAGTGTTTCAAACCGAGCGGCCATGGCTACCTCTCACATAGCCGACATGCAATGCCTATCTTACAGGTGTAGTGAGCTTACCTTGTTGCTCAATTGGGTACCCTCCTCTTTCTTGCACACCAGTAGCTCCATGATCCTTGAGGCAAGCTCAAGCAACCTCAATCCCTCTCCCATGAGCTTCATCCTCCATAGCCACATGCAAGACAAGAGAAGAGAAGAGAGGAGGGGAAGATGAAGAGAGGAGATGGAGAGCTTCTTCTCCAAGATCCCTCACTACCACACAATCACTCCCTCACTCCCTCACACTCTCTCAATCCCTCTCTCAAGCATAAGAAAGAAGGCAAGAAACAAGAGAAGAAGAAGAAGAAGCTCTGTCCACACACAAGAATAAGCTTCCCATTCTTTTTTCAACTTTATATACATGCCCTACTTTTCATGGGCGGTCATCCCCCTTTTTTACATGGCCGGCCATTAGCCTAGGCCCATTTCTCATTTCCCACCGTTCTAGTCTATCCTATCCCCAACTAATACGTACAATTTGCACAGGAGTGAGCTTGGCGCTCTCTTACAAGGTTTTGGAAGCGTTTTCGCACTTAATGGTGCGCTTTTTATTCTTTTACTCTCCTTGGGCAACTCTAAGACTTCTTGAGGATCGTGCCCGTGTGTTTAATTTTTTCCAGGGTTTAGTTGCCAGTTAAAGCACATTTTTCTTCTTTTCTTTTTTCCATTTCCCGCTCTTCTGTGCTGTGGTAAACACCCTCTCCCACATCCATCAACAAAAGAAAAAGGCCAAGAAGAAGAAGATCATGCCACCCCACAAAGAGTCATTGAGGCCAAAAGGAAATTCAAGGAGTTGGCTAAACACACAAGGAGAAAGTTTAACGCCAGACCATAGGAAATGCCCAATTTCTAGATGCTACAAATTTAGGAACAAGTGCCTATCAATTGGGCACTGGAATTTAACCATTGGGAGGTGTGGGAGAATAGGTGTAGCCGATTTGAATTTGAATTTTTCTACCCTTCTACCATTGAATCGAGGAGTGCTACCCCCTCAAGTGTTTGAAGGAGCCATGAGATCGCGAAGAGGCTAGGGAAGTGGTGGCTAGACAAGAGTGTTAGAAATCCCACATTATGGAGAAGAGAGCCTGCAAATTACTAGGAGGATAAGGTTATGGAAGAGACAAGAAAGGTCAAAGGCCATGAAGCCCAATTTGAATAGTGTCGAAAGGTATGGGACACCAATTTTGAGGCATGGATGGATTTTTGCAACACGCTACCATATGAAAGGGATGATCCCACCTACATAGCTTACCTGAGGCACCATTGTGTGGATTTTGACCAAGGAAAGCATGGCAAGTTGAAGCGGAGCTACGGAGCTCTAGCCCAAGACCTACGGACCGCTTATTGATCAAGCATTTCAAGCCGAGCGACCATGGCTACCTCTCACATAGCCGATGCACAATGCCTACCTTATGGGTGTAGTGAGCTTACCT
Source organism: Lygodium microphyllum (assembly GCF_053477565.2). NCBI lineage: Eukaryota > Viridiplantae > Streptophyta > Polypodiopsida > Schizaeales > Lygodiaceae > Lygodium > Lygodium microphyllum. Next base: position 33,764,005 of record NC_141141.1, read on the forward strand.
TAATGCTCGATTGAGTTCCCTCCTCTCTCTCTTGCACTCTAGTAGCTCCACGATCCTTGTGGCAAGCTCAAGCAACCTCAAGCCCTCTCCGCTCCATCCTCCATAGCCGTACAAGAAAAAAGAAGAAAAGATGAAGAGAGGAGATGGGGAGCTTCTTCTCCACGATCCCTCACTCTCACACACTCACTCCCTCACTCCCTCACACTCCCTCAATCCCTCACTCAAGCACAAGCAAGAAGGCAAGAAACAAGAGAAGAAGAAGAAGAAGAAGCTTTGGCCACACACAAGAATGAGCTTCTCATTCACTTTTGAACTTTATATACAGGCCCTACTTTTTTGGGCGGTCATCCCCACTTTTTACATGGCCGGTCATTAGCCTAGGCCCTTTTTTCCTATTTCCCACCATTCTAACTTATCCCATTCCCATCTAATGCATACAATTTGCACAGGAGTGAGTCTGGCATTCTTTTACAAGGATTCGGGAGCGCCTTCACATTTAATGGCATGCTTTTACTCTCTTTTTTCTCGAGGTGACATTGAGGCCTTTTGGAGAGGTTGTCATTCAAAATTTTCAGGGTTTGACCTCCATCTAGGGCACCTTTTCCTTCCTTTGTCCTGTGCCCTTTCGGTTATCTCCTTCTTCCATTTGTCAGCTCCTCTGCTCCAGTTTCCACTCCTCTATGCTACGGTAAACATAACCCTCTCCTAGCTGAGTGCCAGTCCCATGGCACTGGGGTGGTGAGTAGTGGGGTAGGTGGGGTTGTTGCTAAATGGAACTGGTGGGTAGATGACCACAATCAAAAGGTGCAGTTGTGAATGAGAGGTGATGGAGTTTGATTAATGATGATCGGGAGATATTCTAGCATGCTTTGATCTTCATGAAGATGCTCAGTATTTGTCACATAGTTGTAGCTCTCCTTATGCAACAGCTGTCAAACCCGAGGATCTGTAAACATTTGGAGAATATGAGGTTCCAAGATATATGCCAATGGTGGGTCCATCACTGATTTTTCCTTCTAGTTGATTTGGTTTATTCATGGTAGCCATCAGTAGGCAGATGGTCGGCCACATCAAGCATGTTGGTCCATTTAACCGTCGGAGTATGCAAAAGCTCCTCAAGCTGCTATAGTGGTGTCCTATCCAACTTATGAAAAAATTCTTAGTCATTAGCAAATGTCGTGGATGGTCTTCCTTAGCTTGGTCGCCAGTCACTGAGTCATGATCATAGCCTGCAAGAGAAAGTTGTGCATTCCCTAAGGGGTGTGCCTGTCTCACAGTGTGGTGTAAGTGCATGTGCAGTGGAACTGGGAGATGGGTCTAACCTTGGGTAGGCCCTTAGTAATGTCCCACACTTAAGGACCCCGTTCATGTGTTGTTGGAGATGCAGTGCAGAACTTAGGGTGACAGGTCTGAAAGTCCTGCCCTTGATGTGCCCTAAGCGTGAAGTGGGGGGAGGGGCTAGGGTTGAACCCTAGCTGTAGTGAGCAAAGTGAGCCCTCATGATTTTTTCTTCTTCTTTTCTTTTTCTTTTTCTTTTTTCTCTTTTTTTTTGAGAATTGCATACAAGGAAGGCGTTCTAGCTAATGCCTATCACCTTCAGCCAGATTGCGGGGTGGTCACAAGCATTGGGATAGGAATGCACGAGTTTGTAGATATTCTTTAATAGCGGCCCGAGCCTTCAAAGGTGTGGATGACAAGAAAGGATGATTGCACCTCGTGAAGTGGGTATCATTCGTATCTTCTAAGATTTCTAGACAAAAGGAGGGAAGCAGGGTTTCCCTCATCATTAATCTAGTCATGGCCCTACTATCTATCCCTAGGTTGATGTCACAAAAGAGTGGAGGGAGGTGGGCTTCCTCGGCTGTAGGTCTCTGCATTAATAGGAATTTGATAAGCCTAAGATAATTACAGGTGGTTAAGAAAGCTAGATTCAAGCAAGAAGAAAAATCCGCGAGGAAGCGGTTGATAGATGGGAGGAGATCCTCTATTCTAAAAACTAGGCATTCCTCAAGACTCCGGGCATTTATGTTATATATTCTAGGAAAGTCAAAATCCCCATGAATGTTTCGGTCGTAGTCAATTCCATGCCTATGGGGGTAGGGCATGTAGATGGGGTTGTTACGTTCTTCAAAAAGTGAGCTGCAAAAGGTGGTCCAAGCGTCAAAATGGGCGTCCCAAATCCTCCTCCGCCACTTCGGCTGTGCCTCACAGCCTTGGACGGTTTTGGGAACCCTATTTACCTTGTCCTGCCAGTAATCTGTAGGCTCTTGCCTCCACCTGGTTATCACGAGGATCCTTCCCTCTATCCACCTATTTGCAAGATCATTGGCCAGGTCCTTGATCTTGGCTAGAATGCTGAGAGGCAACACACGGTCCAAAGAGCATGGATAAGCAAATGAAAGCTCAAATGGTCTCGTCCGAAACTCCTCGTCACCCCATATGACCAACTCCTGAGGCCAATCGATAGGGTTGGGATCCCCTCGTAGTGGCACTGGCTCTTTAGGGAATAGTCTAGGAAGTGGCCATGCTCTGGGTTGGGCTTCCTCTGCCAGTTCCTTCCTTCTTCTTTTGGCTGCCACAATGTGCTCGGGCATGTGGGCATCTTTGGGCTCGTCAAGCGGGAGGTCTGGTAGAGGTGGACTGGGCATTCTTTGTTGTTCGTCTTCAGCATCTGGCTCCAAGTCCGGACCCTCTTCGACATTCTACTCGGCCATTGCTGGGACCGCTTGTACTAGTGGTGTTGGTTGTGCATGTTCTTCGAACCCAAGTTCCTTAAGCTCAATAGTGGAGAGGCCGGCACGGTGTAGGTAGTGAAATTGCTACTCTTTCGTGATTCTTATGCCTGTTGGAAGCTCTCGGTCTTGAAGGCCTTACCTTAGTGCTCGGGTAGTCAATTCTAGCTTTCTTCTTACCTTCTCCACTGAATCATTGCCCTCTGCTTGGGTGACATGTAGTATTGTGCTAAGAAAGGCTTGCCTTTGTGCATTGGTGCATACATCGGCTGCTTCTGCCCTGGTTTCGACAAGCACTCTCTCGCACTCAGCCACCGCCAAGCATTTCGTTAATTGCCTAACCCTTTCAAAATTTTTCTTTTCCCACTCACTGGCTCTCTCGTCCATCTTCTTTCTTCCCTCTTCTAGCTCACTTGCCAAGGTGGTTACCATCTACTACTGTTCATTTGTTAAGACCCAGAGTTGGTTCCACCCCCTGGATTTCCAAGCCAGGCCTCAGCAATTAGTTCTGACTTTTCTTGCGCTAGCTATTCATGGCTTTGGATTTCTACAAGGTGCAGTCTTCTTTGTGTGAAGGCCATGGCCATGAGGGCCTCAGTGTCTCCCTTGGTAATCTCCAATGCACCTTGCAGTTGTTGTGCCTCCTGTTGCAGCCTTTGTGCTTCTCTTGCGGGGATTGCCGGCCTTTCCTATGCTAGGAACTCTATCTCTCTCTCTAATCTGTCTTGTTCCTCAAGTCCATACCATAGCTAAAAATCTATGGTATCCTCTTGCCACTCGCTTGGCTCACCTTCTGGAGCTGCTATCTGCCCGTACCTTTCTAGTTCGGCGGTTCTCTGTTCCAAGTCAGCATACTGCTGCACTAGCAACTTTAAGCTCCGCTACTCTACCACCAGGTTTTGCTCTTCGTCTTCCAGCCTTTGTCTTAGGTGGCTTTCATTGTCCTGGGCCTCCTTCATTTTTGCTTCCAGTTGCTCTTGTAGTACTTTCACCTCCCCTTTTCGGTTGGCTTCTTGCTTTGAAACTTCCAACCTCAAGGCTGCCAAAGTTTCCTTTTCCTTCTCTAGCTCCACTAGGGCCACCTTCTTTTCTTCTTTTGCCTTATTCTACTATGCCAGGAGCTCAACCACATAAGCATCATAGTCTGCACCAGGTGGCATGGGAATAGGAGCTGTGGTGGTTGACGCCTCTAGCTTTTGCTATTTTGGATCTTTCCTGGACTCAGCATCTGCAGTAGTGGGTCTTTTCGCTCTAGTTTTTTATACAATCTTAGCCACTTTACTGACAAGCATCTACATCATGCTCATTAGTTGGGCCATGTCCAGAGAGGTGTGGGTTGCGGGGCGGTTGTGGTGTCAGTTGGCATCAGCACGAAGGAGGAAGGTAGGGGATGCAGCAGGGACTTGCCCTTGCCTACAACCACTGGGGCCACTTCCACACTGCCACTTGCTTCAGCCTCATGGTGGGGACTCAAAGGGTCAATCTCTCCTCCCCCATGGGTTTCTTCAATAGATCTGCAAGTGGCCTCTGCTAACTCAGTCAGTTCTTTCATCCTTAGCTTGTCGGCTTCCTCCTCTGCCCTTCTTTGCCTCTCTTCTTCTGCTCTTTTTGACTCTTCTCTAACTCTTTCGAGTTCTTCCTCTTCGTTCTTCCTCCACCCTCCTTGACTCTCTTTGAGCTCTCTTCACCTTGGCTTGCTTCTTTGCTCAGTCTTTCCTCCTTCTTCTTCTCGCTCTTGTCAGTCTTCATTTGCTTCTGTGGTTTGGCCGTTTGAGTGGGTGGTATTTTTGACTCTCCTTTTTCTCTTACTGTCTTTTCACTCGAGCCTTCTTCCTCGCGGTGAGGTGAGCTTTGGTGCATAGCTTGCTCTTCATCTACATCGGTATCCTTGATAGCCTTTTTTATGATTGCCATTAGGACACCTCTGTATTTGATTATAGAGGCTTTTATGGCAAGCCTTTTTCTTGTGGATCATGCGGTAGAGCCCGGAGATTCCCCACCAACTGGTGTTGCGACTGGCACCAGGAGTGTGGTTGAACTCCTAATAGTTTTCTGGACAAAGCCATTCCAATCCACCTCCTCTGGAACTCCTATCATGATGCTTTCCAGCAATGGCACCCCGATTCTGTTCATTAGTGCGTTGTATCTGTGGCCCAATAAAAGGGCGTGGACCATTTTAGCTTGCATCCTTATCACAGGGTCTGGAATGTCAACCAAAGTGATTCCATCCACCGTATGCATGTCCTCTTTTTTGACTCCCATCATGGCATACACATCTCTTTTTGGGCGCCTCTCCTTCTTGCACACAAGCCCCAGGGCTTTCTCGACAATATCTGCATTAAGGGGCACTTGCACCCTTCTTTCTTGGTCACCAGTCCTTACTATGATGCCACACCTCCTCCCTTCATCAAAGCTCCGTAAGAAGTTAGTGCACATGCTGTAGTCCACAGCCTGTCCGACCTTATCCACATACTTTTGGAGGTTGCATTTGTCCACCAACTCCCTCACGGCCGGCTCTTCCAGGATGGCTTCATTTAAATTCATGGTATGCTTGAATGTGAACTGGCTAAATCCACGCATCTCGACGTTGATTCCATACTTCATCAGCTCCGCTTCAGTGAATGGGAGTTTACTTTGTCCTGCCATGGTAGGTGCCTGTCATTGTACCAAGCCAACATTAGCATTATAAATTGACTCATCACTAACAAAAACCCCAGAAAGAATGCATGTGACAATTTTCCATGCTGATTCATAGGCGTGAAACTTGGAAATAATTCACAAGCAACATCTAATTTCTCTTGCATTCTTTCCTATTTGAATTCGGTTTATCATTTTCATCCATTACACATTTTGCTACATCCCTTGGCTCTCACTTTGCTCCCCCCATTTTCCTTAAGGTAATCCTTCCTAGGATTAGCAAGGGGAGAAAGAGGGTTCGCATGGATTTTTTGGGGCGAGTTACTTGGCCAACAGCCAAGTATAAAGGTGAGGATCATATTTAAGCTAGGCGTGACAATCAAGTTCACATGGTCATATGGAAGCTTGGGTGATATAGGTCAAGAGATCATGAAAGATGTCCTTGGAGTTGAGGTGTCTAGCAATGTGCAACTCCTCTTCCATGAGGAATTGGTCAATGTAAGGGTGGGACAACACCTGGCCATCTAAGTGTATGTTGCGCGTAATGGCCAAAACCCTAAATGAAAGAGGTGCCACATAAGTAGGGTCATGTTTAATTGTTTTGATTGCCATCCTTTGCTCAGCATTGGTCATGATACGGTAACCTTTTTTCTCCCATTAGAGTCGTAAGGCATACCACAGTTGAAAGAATGAAGAAGCGAAGCTGGCAAGCTGTGTGAGCTCCTCCAGTTCGTTCAGGTGTGGAGTGAGCAAGCTTTTGGTAAGAGGTGATTAGTCTTCTGAGAACAGCTTGCTCCTTTGAGATCTCTCCATTAGCAATTAATTTGGTAGTAATTTTGGAAAATTTGATGATCATAAACTCATAGTCTTCCCAAGTGCATGGCAACGCACGAACATCGGAAGCAAGGGGTTCGTCAAGAAGTCCTAGGTCTCCTAGCGAATGTGGTAAAGGTGTCATCCAACTCCTTGATACATGTCACTACGTCATCTCTCGAGGTCTCAGCGAGATCCTTGGCCACTGAAAGGAAAGATCGTCTTTCGTACGAAGGCCTAAGACCTGTTGGTGGTGATGGTGCAATTGGACTGGATAGTAGTTACTCCATTGCTGGTGTCACAGATGGGACTTTGCACTCTGGAGCACTTTGAGATGCTATAGTGGGCTTCATTGGGCTTCAGTGGCATAGGAGGTGTGTTGCATTCTATTTGAGCCAGCATGGTGATGTGCAACTCCTCTGACTTGGATAATGCTGGGGCATCCAGCTTGGGACGATAAATGCGTTGGGATTCATTAATCACAACCGGTGCTGGTTCAACTTTCTTTGCAGTTTGTGCTTTGTATGTGCCAGCCTGTCTAGCTGGAGTGGGGTTGCTCACAATTGAGTCTCTTGAATGTCCACTCTTAGGCATCCATATCCAGGGGTTGCCCTCATGGTATCCTTGTGCTCGCAAGAGATCCTTGGGGATCCATCGTGGCGTGGTAGTGCGCCTATGTCAATAGCATCTGAGCTGTCTCTTAGGCTGCGACTGATAGTTTTTGAGTCTAGAAGCACATTTTTGCAGTTTACAAGGAGGTGGCCCTTGTCATTTTGGCACCCATATGAGCGTGGACTCTTTGACCTTGTGAATGGCCTGGGTGGGCTTGGTTCTAGCAGTTTGAGCATGGGGTGAGATATCACTGCCCTTCTCCTTAAGCTTGGTCATCGGCGTGGCCGTAGGGGTCTCTATCGGTGGCTCTGCAATTGTAGGAGGCGCAAGATAACCCTTGCTAAAAGTAGTCACTATGCGCACATTGCCTACAGCAAGATGTATGTGATCTAGGTTATAGTCCACATTGCAATTCGTCTGCTTTTTAAAAGTGCGACCTAGTAGTGACTTATTACCGGCCCCTTTAGTGTTTGGTAACACATAAAAGAGGACTAGGATGCTTTCAGGCTCGATGGAGACAGCCACTTTGCATTTTCCTAAGAGTGAGTAAGTGTTGCTCCCAAATGGGCTAAGTTTAGCATTTGTGGGCTGTAATTTAGGTTGACCAATGCATGTCCAATGGTCATGCGTCAAGATATTACAGTTGACACCTTTGTCGATCAAGGCATCAAAAGAATACATACATTCTGCAGTGACCGTGATTCGTAGGTAGGCAGGTGCTACTGCATCTTCATCTTGATCTATCAGTTCGGTAATTGTGGCCATGTAGACGTTGACAGGGGCTTCAAGCATAGGTGGCTCATGCAAAAAATTAGAAGGAGGATAGTACTTTTTCATGTGACTGCCATTGAAGAAGCCTATTCCTTCACCTTCGAGCATCTCCAACTCAACATTGCCCGTCCTACTAATTGCACGTACCCGGAAAGGTCCCAGTCCTCAAAATTTCTTTTTTTTTTTGTGACCTTTCACAGAGTATAGTAGAACGAGGTCCCCCTGATCAAAGTTGCACTGTTTGACATGCTTGTCAAACCACATGTTTTGTCATGCCTTCTCGCAAATCAAAGCATGGGTGGCTAAGAGTCAAGTCTCCGTGAGATGCTCTAACTCCACTAAGCGGTTGGTCCAAGCTTCTCTTCCCTCCCAACGCTCCTGAGATGTTATCCTTAAGCTAGGGACAAAGAACTCTAAGGGTAGAATGGCCTCCCTTCCGTGAGTCATCCTAAATGGTGTCTGTCCTACAACTGTCTTATAAGTTGTATGATAGGCCCACAAGGCCGACATCAATTTATTATCCCAGTCTCTACATGATGTGGATACTATTTTAGTAAGCACGTTGACTAGGATTTCATTCGTGGACTCTACTTGGCCATTTGCTTGAGGGTAGTAGGGCGAGGACCTTCTATGAATGATTAGGAAGGTTGAGAGCAGGTGGGATATCACTTCATTAATGAAGAGTGTACCCTGATCACTCACTAGTTCGATTGGACAACCAAACCGTGAAAAGACTTGCTCCCACAGGAACTTCGCAGTGGTTCTAGCATCGTTCTTTCTAGTAGCTTTTGCCTCCGCCCACTTCGTCACTTAATCAGTTTTCCACAATGATGTAGCATGCTTGGGAGCACTGTGTCGTAGGAATAATAGGTCCAATGAAGTCAATGCCCCATTTTTTGAAGGGCTGTCGAGCTATTACGGGGGTCAACTCCATCTTATCCTTGTGCATGGGCACCATAGTCCTCTGGCACTCATCAAAGTGTTTGACAAACTTAGCAGCATCACGAAATTGTTAGAATATCAAGCTCATTTATGTGTGTTGACCGTGGACACAGCTAGTCTAGCCATAGTAGTTAGGTACATTAAATAAGTCGGTGCCACTACTGGTGTGAATGGTCTTATGACCTTAGGTTGTACTTTCACTATAGAGTGTGGAATGAATAATGAAGTGTGAGAGAGGAAGCATGCTGCTTCACTCTGTCTGACATCTATCTGCCTCTTTGAATTTTAACATGGTATCAGAGCCATGAATCGGCAAAGACTGTCGACAAAGACTGGGTGCCTAGGAGTATGGTATTGGACTTGCAGAGCTGAAGTCAGAGGAAAGGTCGTTCTTCTTCAAACAGGCTAAAGCCATTGAACAATGGAAGGTATGCAGTGTATGGTTGTATGCTCAATGATCAAAGGCATTGTCAAAGGCTTGTTTGTAGCCTTGAGAGGGATGTGTTGAGCACCTTGGAGTGCTTCATTGCCATGGCTAACAAAATCGTGAGCTGTGCTGCCCCTCCTACCAGTCTGCGCTGTTGCGCTAGGTTCATATTCATGTCCTCCAGCTTCAAAATGAGGCATTAAGCATCTTGTACATGCTCTATGAAGTGTATGCTAACCCTGGGGTGTGACCTTGAAGGTCTGACATGTCAATGGAAGCTTGGGTGATGAGGTATAGACTGCTATGCAGGTATACAGGTCTGAAACTGAATGTACAATGCTGAATACAGTGATTTACATCACTATTTTGATCTTGAAGAGCACTTGAAGCTCCCTAATATGCTGGGAAGATTGCATTGCAGACAACACAAGTCAAGAAGTCATATGTACTTGATGTGAAGTACTTAAGCTGAATTTTCTCAGTAAAACATTCAGATCTGAGAACTATTTCACTGCTGAAAATGTTATATCCTGTCAGTGACAAGCATTGGATACTACTGATGCAATATAGGTCGGTTTTAGAGCTCTATCACCTATGAGAGCTATCATATACATGCTGGATGTATGGAGGCTTGAAACATGCAATGAGCATCATTGAAAACTGAAGTCTGGAGCTGAAGTAAATGCAGACATATTGTCTTAGTCAAGTATAAATGGTTCATGAGGTTTTATGCTTTGGTCAATGAAAACAAGTTGCCCATGTATACCCAGATGCTCATGTATTGACCTTGTCATTACGATGTATGACATGATTGGAAGACAATTTGGGGCTGATTGGAACTTGATATGCTGAACTTTGGTTGATTGCAACCTGCAACTAAATTTGCTGACACTTGTATGTGCTCGTTATGCACTGTTCTGTGACTCTATGCTCATGTCATGACTGCCAAGTGTACTAGCAGCTATCTGGGAGTTTTGGGACATGTGTGTGTTGAGATGACAAGCTCAACACATGTGGACATTGATGATGGACCGCCTGGTTAGATGGGTCCACACGTCTACACTTAGCACGTCGGTGGTCATTATGACTCTCACATGGCCACTGACTCACTACTTATTATATTCAGGTTGTTACACCTATTTACAGCTGGCATAGTTATAGCGCCAGTTGACTAGTGTAGTCGGTTATGATTGTTTGACTTAGTAGGCCACTTTCCTTTTATCTTGTATCTTATCTATACTTTGTGTACATTGTGAAGTGTGTGGAAGAAGAAGAAGAAATCAGCAAGAAAACGTTTTGGCCTCCATCTCTCTTCTTGTCTCTTGAGTGAGCTTCTCCTTGTGCATTCTGTGTGTGTTCGGCGCAGCATCTTGAGCAACCCCCTCCACCACGCGATTCTTGACATGGTATCAGAGCCGCACCACTGAGAGAGGCTGATTTCGAAGGTTGAAGCAAAGAGGAAGAAGCAAGGTTCGAGCAAGCAAGCCACGGGTAAGAAGCTCTCCCATCCTTCCACTCTTTCTCTTGGATAGTGCCTGTGGAGGCACCGGAAGCAGGGCAGAGCAAAAATCTCAGATTGCAGTGAGATTTGGTGTGCGCGAAGAGCACTGTATATTCTGCAGATAGACCCTTTAGGGCTTTCCCGCAGTTATTTTGGGCATTTGAGGCCGTTTCAGGGCCCGTTTTAGAGCCGCAAGTTGCGGACAGCAGTTTTAGGGTACACTATGACTTCAGCTGTATCGACCTGACAGTGAGTGCGCAGGTTACAAATTTCAGATCTGCAAGATTAAAGGTGTTTACCAGTGAGTAAATACGAGGTTTATCTGCAAACAGGTTGCAGATTGCATGTATTGTTGAGCAGACAGTGAAAAAGGTTGTCTAGTGTATTGCTGCGCACTACAGGTCGAGGATTGCAGAAGATTTGCTTGATGTTTGGTATTATTCTTGTGATAATGGCAGAGAACAGTGGAAGCCCCATCATTGAGAAGCTTGACAAGAACAACTACCCTTCATGGAAGTTCCGTGTCATGAACTTTCTTATTGGAAAAGGCCTCTACGAGTTCGTTTCAAGTGAAGAAAAGGAGCCGGAGGTGAGTGATCCTCCAACTGCAGAAGAGATAAAGGCACGAAAGGAATGGAATGCAAAAGACAAGAAGGTCATGTATTGGTTGTCTGCAGTAATTGACAATAATATGTTGGGACACATTAGAAATGCAGAGAATGCATATGCAGCTTGGACCATACTTGAAAGTATGTTTTCTGTAAATACAAAGGCACGAAAGATTCAACTCAAGCAAGAGTTGAATACATTGAAGAAAGGGAAGATGTCTATCAATGAGTATGCATTGAAGGTAAGGAGCATTGCAGATGCATTGGCAGCGATTGATGCAATGCCCGATGATGATGATTTGGTGTCGTCTACCTTGGGTGGACTTAACAATGAAAAGGCTTGGAAGTCTTTTGTAACTTCCGTATATGTCAGAAAGCCATTTCCAGATTTTGATGAGTTGGTCTCTCTAATGATCACTGAAGAAATCAACATGCAGAGTGAGACATCTGAAAGAAGTGGTGAATAGGTCCAGGATTTCTACTCCAGTTCAGGAAGGGGACGTGGTAGGTTCTCTTCAAGAGGCCGTGGTACAGGACGTGGTAGTGATAACTAGCAAAATAGATTGAATCAACAATTTGGCGATATGCAGGTTTCAGGAGGTCGTGGTAACTTTAGAGGCAGGGGGAGCTTTAGAGGAAGAGGTGGATGGCAGAACAGAGGTTCTAACAACTCTGGTATTGTGTGCCACTATTGTGGCAAAACAGGTCATATTGCAGCCCAATGTTATGCCAAGAAAGATGATATTCGGAGTGGTAAGTTGCAGCAAGGAAAAAACTATGCATCGTCTTCACGACAGAATGAAGACAAAAATGAACGTTTGTTTGTTATGCAGCATATGTTGAATGCTGTTACAGGAAAGGGAACACATGAAGATGTTTGGTATGTCGATTCAGGTGCATCCAATCATATGATCAGCCATGCAGAATGGTTTGGAGAGATGCAGGATTTGCAGAATGCAGGTTATGTGCAGACGGGTGATGACTCATGCCACCCAATTTCACATATTGGAAAAGTTCCCTTGTCCTTGCATGATGGTAAGACAAAGAGTCTTTCAGATGTATTACATGTGCCATCTATTACAAAGAATTTGGTGTCAGTCGGTCAAATAGTAGAGCAAGGGCTACAAGTCAGATTTAATGCAAAGGGCTGCTTTGTAGAAGACTTCAATGACAAGTGCAGGTTGGTAGCAAAGGGAAGTAGAGTTGGACGTATGTTCACTCTAGATGCCGGAATTCCTACTATGAATGCTGCTATGTATGCCAAAGGAAAAGGTGTTGTTGCAGACATTGAAATTTGGCACAAACGCATTGGACATGCAAATGTACAAAGGCTGAAACTAATACAGTCCAAAGGGTTGGTTACAGGTTTGCCTACATTTAGAGTTGCAGAATTTCAGAAGGTATGTGAAGCATGTCAGTTTGGTAAGCAGGCAAGGCAACCTTTTTCACATGATAGAGATGTAAGCAGAAATATTCTTGATGTTGTACATACAGACATTTGGGGGCCTACACAAAATGTATCTCTTGGAGGCAGTTCATACTTTGTCACATTCATTGATGATTGTTCTAGAAAGCTGTGGGTATATTTTATGAAGGAAAAGAGTGAAGCGGTTGAGCACTTTAGAACTTTCAAGGCTGCAGTTGAAAGAGAAACAGGGTTGAAAGTAAAGTGCCTGAGGTCAGATGGAGGGGGAGAGTACCTGCAAAGCATTATGGGTACATGACAAAAGTGATGGAGATCAAAGAACCAAGTACATATGCTGAAGCAATGAAAGATGAGAATTGGTGTGTAGCCATGGATGAAGAAATGAATGCCTTGGCTGAAAATAAAACATGGGATTTAGTACCTCTGCCTGAAGGAAAAAAGACCATTGGCTGCAAATGGGTCTACAAAATCAAATGCAAGTCAGATGGCAGTGTGGAGAGATACAAAGCTAGGCTGGTTGCAAAGGGGTATGCCCAACAGTATGGACTTGATTATGAGGAAACATTCAGCCCTGTTGCCAAGATGGCAACTATACGCACTGTGATTACCTCGGCTGCTGCTAAAGGCTGGAAATTACAGCAGATGGATGTTAAGAATGCATTTCTTAACGGTGACCTAGCAGAGGATGTCTATATGGTTCAGCCGGAAGGGTATGTGCACCCTGATTTTCAGCATTATGTATGCAGGCTGAAAAAGGCATTGTACGGGCTGAAACAGGCTCCGAGAGCTTGGCATGCTAGGATCAGTAACTACTTGCAGAGATTGGGTTTTGCTGTTGGTAGGGCTGATCATAGCCTATTTACAAAGAAGACGGACAGTGGTTTAGTAGTGCTGGTCTTATATGTTTATGATTTGATAATCACTGGTGATGATGACTTGGGCATACAGCATGCAATGAAGATGCTGAAATCTGAATTTGACATGAAAGACCTGGGAGAACTGAAGTATTTATTAGGCATTGAGGTAATTCCAGCTGACAATGGGTTATAGCGATGCAGAAGCAGTATGCCATAGAGATGCTGAAGAAGTATGGCATGGTTGAATGCAAACCGTTGGATACACCTCTTGATCAGAATGTCAAGCTAGACATGAACACTGGGGCTGAAGTAGAGGATGTGACTATGTACAGGCAGATGGTTGGCAGCTTGATTTACTTGACCATCACTAGGCCTGACTTGAGCTATGCTGTAGGGCTCATAAGCCAGTTTATGCAGAAGCCTAGAAAGCCGCACTTGGATGCAGTTAGATGCATTATGAGATATGTTAAGGCCACTGTAGAGTATGGGCTGTTCTATGTCAGAGATAAGCCCTTGATATTGACTGGATGCACGGATGCAGATTGGGCAGATTACTCATATGATCGTAGATCTACGAGTGGATATGCATTTGGATTTGGTAGCGGCATGATTAGCTGGAGCAGCAAGAAGCAACCTATGGTTGCTTTATCGAGTACTGAGGCAGAGTACAGGGGTGCTGCATTGGCAGCATGCGAGATTTCATGGCTGCTCAAGCTTATGGCTGATTTGGACATACAGGTAGATGCTCCAGTGAAGCTACTATGTGATAATCTGAGTAGTGTACACCTGGCTATGAATCCAGTTTATCATGCCAGGACGAAACACATAGAGGTACACTACCATTTCATCAGAGAGATGGTTCTCGCAGGACGCGTTGATCTTATACATGTAAAGACAGATGAACAGGTGGCGGATATCTTTACCAAGTCCTTGGGTAAAGATAAGTTCTGTGGTTTTAGACAGCTGCTTCGAGTTCAGATGCTGTCTTGAGCTTGAGGGGGAGTGTTAGAATATCAAGCTCATTTATGTGTGTTGACCTGAGCTGGACACAGCTAGTCTAGCCATAGTAGTTAGGTACATTAAATAAGTCGGTGCCACTACTGGTGTGAATGGTCTTATGACCTTAGGTTGTACTTTCACTATAGAGTGTGGAACGAATAATGAAGTGTGAGAGAGGAAGCATGCTGCTTCACTCTATCTGACATCTATCTGTCTCTTTGAATTTTAACAGAAATAGGGTGGGCCACCATAGTTGGGATTGTAGCACCTTACAGGCGATCATATCCGGGCGATCATATCCCCACTAAAGTGTCCTCCAGCTATCCCGCCATGCTCTTCTCTCAATACATCGTGCATCTCATGCTCACACATACATCTATGCGACAAACTATCTTGTCCTAACCTATAGAGTTGGCCCACGATCAGTTGGTATGGCTGGATTTTTAAGATAAGTCTCCTTAGCCTGGCTTTCTCAATAGGTCTCTCAGGCATACCATTCTCTAGCACTTGAACTACATCATCGGCCCAATATGGCATCAAATCAGCCCTAAACAAGTCTCCTTTGCTAGACAGGCCAAAGAGATGAGCATCCAGTAGGTCGTCAGGTATTCCTTGTCTAGCAGCTTCTCCTGTGGGTATGCGGGACATGTGATCAGCCATGTAGTGTTGTTTTCCCTTGCATACAACCATAGAAAAGTCAAATTCCAACAAGAGAAGTAACCATCTCGCTATGCGACCTATAGCGCATGGCTTGTTCACAAGATAAAACGAAGGGTGTGGCCAACAGATAATGCCTAAATTTCTTTACAACAAACACCATGGCTAACCCTTCCCTTTCTGTAGTGGAATAGTTCATCTCCATTTTGGTGAGCTTCCTGCTGGAAAAACTCACGGGGTAATCTAGGTTGTGTTCACCAGGGAACAACTCCAATAGCAAACTTAGAGGCATCTATGTGTACATGGAATGTTATGCTCTAGTCTGGGGATTGTAAGATTGGTGCAGTGGTGAGAGCCTTCTTCAACTATTCATATGCATGCTAGTATTCCTTAGTCCACTCAAATACAATCAGGAGCTTGTACAATGGTCTAGTAATCAGCATGCAATTCAGTACAAAGTGTCGGTAGTATCCCGTATGGCCTAAGAAACACTGAAAGCCCCTGTAGTTAATGGGTGGTGGTAGGTTGACAATGATCCTAAATTTTGAGAAGTCGGTGGCAATGCCATTCCTTGACACTACATGCCCTAGGATACATCTGTGCTTCACCCAGAACTGGAACTTTAAGGGGTTCAACGAGAGGTTGTATAACTGACACCTTTCAAAGACAACTCTCAACTTTTCTAAGTGTTTGGCCCAACTAGAGTGTATGCATAAGTCATCCATGAACACCTCTAACTCATGCCTAAGCATATCTTTGAAGATGGTGCACATTAATTGTTGGAAGGTTGCAGGTGCATTCATTCGCCCAAAGGGCATAACGATGTAGGCGAATACACCCCACTTCGTGGCAAAGGCAGTCTTATGCCTGTCATCAGGGTGCACTTGCACTTGATTAAAGCCAGAGAAGCCATCCAGGAAGCTATAAGCTTCTTTGCCTGCCACCCTCTCTATCATGTGCTCGGTATACGGTAAGGGGTAGTTATACCTCTTCATAGCGGCATTAACTTTCTTGTAATTCACGCACACTTGAATTTTACCATTCTTTTTCATAACAATCACTATGGGCGATACCCAATCCATGTGCTCAATCTCATATATAAATCCCGCCTCCATGAGCTCATCGATTTCTTCCTTCACTGCATGGGCATGCTTGGGATTCATAGGGTAAGGTCACTGCTTTGTTGGCACTGCATCTGGAACCATTGGGATATTATGGGTCACAACCCTAGGATCAACTCCTTTAAGCTCCTCCAAGGATCAGGCAAACACATCGACATACTCTCGTAGGAGAGCAACAAGTTTAGCCTCCTCATCCTTGGTCAAGTCGTCAGCAATAAACACAGGTCGAGGCTTCTCGCCTTCCCCTGCCAAGTTGACTTCCTTGACTTTGGTGGGTCCCTCAATTGGCTCAGTGGTTTGCCCTTGTCTCTTTGCTCCTAGCAGAATCACCACTCTGTCACCCTTCTTAAACTTTGTGAAACGTTTGGGGAGATCCTGCGGCTTCTTTTGCCTCTATAATTCTGAGTCCTTAGTTTGCTTCCTGGCCTCCTCCTTTAGCCATTTGTGCCTTAGGTGGACTGGCAAGTCCCCTATGGTGCGTCTGACCTTAGAGGGTTGGGGTATTTCAGGATCACTCTCCGTACTGACTTCAGACTCCGAGTTAAACTCATATCCCTCGCTTGAGGAAGGAGTTTTGCCAGGGGGTTGTAATTTAGTGGGTGTACCCATCTTCAATACTTGAACTACCAATGGCTACGCCACCCCTGCCTGTTAGTAATCAATGGCTCCCATGTGCTCCAACCAGGATCTATCACACTCCATCCGCATGACTCCTCTTTCATTCCATCCTGCCCTTTCCCTTCTAGGCCTAGAGTCTGCCTTGATCTGTTCGATTGCTCTCCCTTCAGTGTCATATTCAATCGTGTCTAACTCTTCTTCACTCTCGTCCCCAATAGAGTGGCAGTCCTCGTACTCCTCATCATCAAAATCTTGCCCCTCTGACTGCTCGTCATCCCCCAGGTTTTTCTCTCCAATCACCTCTTCATCAATGACTAAAGCCCAATTGTATTACAGGTTAAGATCATAAATTGTGGTCCATTTCTACTCAGGCCTAGCCAAGAGATCACTTAGGGGTTTTAGATTAGCAGCCATATTGCCCTTCAGTTTATCGGTCAGGCACTCTATGATTTCCTAAAAATCGAGCTTGTTGGTGGGGACATGGAACGAGACTGTTTTCCTTGGTTTACGTGTGCTTCCTGCCATCATGCAGAGTGGCACGATGGGCTCCCTTGTTGGCATGCTTGATGATTTAGAAGCTTGCCTATATAGCTCCTCCTCATCTGAGAATGGTAGGTCAACCGTTGCCAAGACGTGCATCCAATCCTGCTCGTTCTCAGGGCAAGGGATGTACTTGGTCAATGACCCATAGGGTTTGCTTGCCTATGCGTCACCTTTTAGCATGGTGAGGTTAGCTGGGGTATTCTTCCAGGTATCCATCTCAACCTTTACCGCTTCTATTCTATTATCCAAGAAGATGATATTGTTACCCCAATCTTCAATAACACATGCATCCCTCATCTAGGGTCGGCCTAGCAGTACATCATAGTCCACTCCCTTCATGACAATGAAGTTCACAGAAAACTGCACCCCTGCGACCTTCACAGGCCAGTTCTTTAGGATCCCTTCATTCAGTTGGCCAATATGACATTGAACCTAACCGTTTCCACAGGTGGGTTTCCCCAGGCCTGTAGAACTGTGTGGCTAAAGATACTGACATTGGTACCTATATCTATGATTCCTTTCTGTGTTACATCCCCCAAGGCTAAGATAGGTAAGATTGCGTGCATCTCTGTGCCTTCCTAGAAAGCATTGACATGTAGTGACCTTGGAACTGAGTGTAGCATTAGGCTTGGAATCTGTGTGACTGCCTTCTACTCTTGCAAGTCAGTAGTAGTATGCTCCCCTCTTCCCTCCACCCAGTGCTTTAATTATTGCCATAAGGGAGGGTGTTGCTTGTTAGATATGATCAATGCCCCACCCTCATTAGGTGCTACCAATGATCCATGGTGCTCAAAGTTGTAAGGCCCCCATTATGAGGGGAAGCCAAGTGTGAGCCCGGACATTGGTGGAGTCCTGACTTGTATATCAGATGAGGTCTATGTGACCGGATGGCAAAAAGGTGACCATTGTGGGTCTAATCTTTGGGTTAGACGGAGTGGTTAAGCTGGTAGCAACTCGAGGCGCATTGCATCGAGTTGCGGTGTAAGGGAGTTAAAAGGGGCCCCTATTGTGGGGTCCGGGGGCCGCAGAAGCGGCCCCCGGCTGGGGGGGTCCCAAGGGGCAAGCGGCCCCCCTGGCGGGGGTCCGGGGGCAGCGCCCCCCGCCCGATGGTAAAGGGAATATTCCCTGGAATATTCACTGGCCGACTAGTGGAGGCTCATATGGTAGGTCGGGTCAGCAGGCCGACCTAACGACCTTCGCGGGCTATAAAAGCTAAACCCCTTCGCAGCCATCACTCACTCATCTTTCACCTAGTCAGAGTTGTTGTTCCAGCTAGCCTTAAGCTCTTCACCTATCTTCTGTCTAGATCGCCATCTAAGCTTCACACAGTGGAAGCGCATGGGTGGACAGAGCCATCTTTGTATCAGTTGTTTGGAGTTAAAGAATTTATTGATTCTCCTCTTATCTGTTGTGTACTCTCTATCTCTTTCTCAGATTCTGTTCGCTGCACTGTGTAATATTTTACATTGCCGAAGCAGACCTCCTAGGCTCACGATTACTAGGGTGGTTACTAAAGTGGTAAGGAGCTTGCTGGGTGGTTGCCTTCCTCCTTGGTCAGCATTCTTTGGCC
Organism: Lygodium microphyllum; assembly: GCF_053477565.2. Lineage (NCBI taxonomy): Eukaryota > Viridiplantae > Streptophyta > Polypodiopsida > Schizaeales > Lygodiaceae > Lygodium > Lygodium microphyllum. The sequence goes on from NC_141141.1 coordinate 33,782,839, forward strand.
ATATGTCTTGGTTAGCTTGCTGACAAGCTTCTTCTTGGTCTTGCCTCTGTGGCATCTCATGTGGTGTGGATGCATTCCCCGATTGAGGTCGCGATGGTGAAACGGGTGTACTCACACTAGAGAGGTCTTCCATTCGGTCTTCCAGTATGGGTTCTACATCTTTAAGGTGTTCCTGGGTGTCCTTGACTCACTCCTTGACTTTGTCTATAGCCTCGAGTTGCCGTCTGGGGTGGGGGTATTCCCCTACCTTGGCAGTCCCTAGTTATGTTGTCTTAGGGGTTAAGGTCTCTGCCTCTGCATCAGTGACCCTCTTTCCTGTCACTAGAGTTGTAGCTTCCTCAGTCTTAAGGGTAATCTTTGCGACTATTCTCTTTCTCCTTCTCCTACGTCTTTTCTTTCCCAATGAGGTTGTATCGAGGTTACTTGGCCCACAAAATGAGATGCCTATTTTTTTTGTCTGTGCTCGCATCATGACATGCAGTAGGATGGGCATATCTCACTGCCAAAGGTCTCCACACCGAACAACCCCAAGGGTACTCAAGGCATGTTGGAAGAACTAGTTGGTGGCTTCCATCTAGGGCAGTCAGGAAATAAGTGTGTGATTTCACATTCGGTGCATCAAAGGTCAGCTTTGTCCTTGTTTGCATGTTCCCTTTCCAGGCAACGTGATGAAATATGGCCTGGATGACCGCAAGTCCAGTATGAAATTGGATCTTGTCTTGGTCCTCCAAAGCCTCTGCCTCTTCCTCTACCTAGCGCCATTACCGGTACTGGTCGGTAGTCCATCAGGACTGGATTTCCTTCCTTGTCATAGGATATGTATGGGTTCACATAGGTCTCCTCTTCACTAGGTTCTTCCACATAGTGAACAGGAGCATCACTCGGTGGATGGGTTACATAGGGCCCTGGTGGTCTGGGTATGCCTGTTGGGTTTATCTCTAGCCTAGGAATGCCGCAGTCTTGCATCATTTGGTACTGTAAGCATCAACTGGGCTCCCCTTCCAAAGAGGTAAGGTGGCATGTTGCCTAAGTATGGAGGGTTATATTGCTGTGCATATGGGAATCTCCTTGGCAGTCTGAAATGCTATGCGTCATGACCAAACCTACCGCAGTTCAAGCATGGCCTAGATCTAGGATCTTGGCACTCGGCTGGGAGGTGGTTTCCACCACAATGTATACACTACACATGCAACCGCACATGCTTCCTCATTTGTTCTTGCAATCGTGCAAGCTCCATTCTTACCTCAGCCAGCTCCTAGCCTTGGTCAACACCCTTTCCCTTATCCCCTATGCTAGATTTCTCTCTCTCTCCTGAAGCTCTTGTCCGCTCTGGAGCTCTCTGGCTTGTACTGTCCCGGCTAGTGTTCCTCATGCTTTGCTCCCTAAGCTGATCGTCCACCCTTATTGCATCTTCAAAAACTCTAGCTAACATGTCTCTGTGTAGAGTGCAGCTACTAGCCAAAGCCTTGTAGAGTTCCTCACTTTGAATTCCATTTATAAACATGGTAGACACCGCCTTCTCGTTGGGTCACTCATTGGCAGGGATCCTCTTGAATAGGCTATGCACATGAGTGACATAGTCTCTTACATCTTCCTTTTCCCTCTGAGACAGACATTCATCAACCGGACGATGAGATTGTCCAAGTACCCTACCTCAGAGAATCTTTTGATAAAGAGGTCCTTAAGATGGGCAAAGTTCGTGCGCTCAGCTGCATCTAGACTAGTGTACCAAATCCTCCCCTTATCACCTAAACACAGCCCGAAAGCTTGAGAGCGTTGTGCAAGGCCCGTGAGACCGTTCGCTTTGCAAACTTGTTCAAATTGCTCCATAAGGCTATATGGGTCATTACTAGGTCCATACTTGTCTAGCTACTTTGCTATGATAGGGATCCTAGATTGCCCCTTTGCCCCTTGCATGACCCCTAATCCTGAGAGTAATGCTGTGGCTACGGCTGTTGCACTCTGCTCAACGGATGTATTGTCCATGAGTCGCTTGGCTACAAGTTCACTCAATGTCAAGTCGGCCTCTACTGCTCGCTCTCTCTCTGCATTTGGTCCTGCTTTAGCTGTACCAACCAAGGCTAGCACGCACTGAGCCTCGTACATGTCTACATCTTGTTGGAGTTTTCTAGCCTTTTGCTCGTGCTTATAGGCAATTATGCTCTCCAGTGCCTTTCTAATCGCCTTTCTTTCCTCTTCTAGGTTTTCTACCACTTCCTCTATTGGTTTGCCCTGAACTACCGTCCTAGTCAACAAGTCGTACTCATTGACTAACTCCTGCAGTAAAACTAGGAATTCTCCCAAGTCCAGTAGGTCCTCTCGTCCGCCTTGTGATCCTAACATTGCTCCCACTTCCAGCTTCACAAGGTCGTCGATCAACTTGAGTAGCTCTGGTCTCGTCTGATCCTCTATGTTGTCACCTTCTGGATCATCGTGTCCTATTAGGGTCCTACTGATGGGGCTCTCAAGTAGCCAACTATGTTTTGGGATCTTCTCTTAGTAGTGGGTTCCTTGATGTTATTATGTCTCCTGATGAGTTCCTTGTTATTGGAAGCAGTTGTCAATCTTATTCACAAGTTGTGCTTCATCCTTTCTAGTGCTCAGTGCGAAAACGGGCTTCTCCTTTTCTTGTAGTGCACCTTTGGTGATGATATCAGAAAGTGAGGTGAGGATGCAAGAAATGCTCAATGTAAACTATACTCTTCCCCTCATGTTCATAGCCTGATATGGCTCTAAGCGTAGGTTTTGGCTAATCTAAGGTTTTACTGAAAGTCCTTGCTGCGTTCTCTATGCTGCTTCAGGGTTGGTTGGTTGGTTGGTCACCGAAAGTCAAGTCAAATTCTAAATTTGGTATGCTCAATGTCTAGCTGTTTGGGGTGAATCCTCGGTTATCTTGTCTAGCCTCTGGCTTCTAAGGGCTAAAGTGGGTTTCCTGGGGGATTAGAGATGTGAACAAGGTGGCCAAGACTGTAGGGCAGGTTTGAAAACCCTCTATTTAAAGTTCTAATGAAGTGGTCCGATCCTGGGAGTCAGACGACAGGCTAGTCCGATGTTGGGAGTCGGATGAGCTGGTTCAATCCTGGGAATTGGACAACAAGCTGGTCCGAGTTTCACACTAGAAAGAGTGGTCAAATTCTACTTTGGTCCGATTTTCCTAGTCGAACAGGGGAGGTCTGACTACTGAGATGGGTCAAGTGGTCCAAATCCGGGACTAGGACACGTGGTCCGATTTTGACACTGGGTCCGATTATAGCAATCAGATGGGGGTGGTTCAATTTTCGAAGTGGGCCGATTTTCAGAGTGATCTGATTCTGGGAGTTGGATTCAAAAAGTGTTCTAATTTTCGGAGTCAAACGGTTTGACTCCTGAAATCGGGTGGTCCTATTCTGGGAGTCCAATAGACTGGTCCGACGGCGCAGACGACGGTCCGCGGGTTACGCACGATGCTTCAAGGTCATCGCCTACTCCCTGGAATCATCCCGTGCTTTCCACATAGGTGCAAAACAATGTAAGGAACTGCCATGCACACCTGGAATCGATGTGGTGCTCGAATCGATCAGCACTTCAACAGTCTCCTTGTAGCTCTCTCTCTCTCGCTCTCCCCTGGCTCTCAAGCTCACTCTCTTCTTAGAAGGCAGAATGCCAAATGTGGTGTTTAGTGGTTCCCTAAGCCTCTTATTGCCCCATCGAGCCTGCTATAACCTCAAAAATTAATCCCCCACACTCTTCCAGCCAGAAATCTGAATCTGTGCCCCTATTTCCCTATTTCCAACAGCAGTAGAACCCTTTCTGTTTTCCTTCTTTTTCCTATCCTAATCTTAACCTAATGCAACAAAAATCAAAACGAGAGATGGAGATGGATGGTCCTACTCTAATATTCAACAACAAATCAAAATACTTACTTGCTCCAAGGATTAAAACTTCCTAAATCTCCTAACTATCTCAAGCACCAGTTCAGGCTGCAAACCCTACTTCTATGCTCGATTCGATGCATGCGGCGCTCACGGCTCGATTCCGTCGGTCCCAGCAATGGAACCAAAATGAAGGGGAGCTACAGAGCTCTACCCCAAGACCTACGAACTGCTTATTGATCAAGCATTTCAAGCCAAGCGGCCATGGCTACCTCTCACATAGCCGACGCACAATGCCTACCTTACAAGTATAGTGAGCTTACCTTGATGCTCGATCGAGTTCCCTCCTCTCTCTTGCACTCCGGTAGCTCCACGATCCTTGTGGCAAGCTCAAGCAACCTCAAGCCCTCTCTGTTAAGCTCCATCCTCCATAGCCGCACGAGAAAAAAGAAGAGAAGAGAAGAAGAAAAGATGAAGAGAGAAGATGGGGAGCTTCTTCTCCATGATCCCTCACTGTCACACTCACTCCCTCACACTCCCTCAATCCCTCACTCAAGCACAAGCAAGAAGGCAAGAAACAAGAGAAGAAGAAGAAGAAGCTTTGGCCACACACAAGAATGAGCTTCTCATTCACTTTTGAACTATATATACATGCCCTACTTTTTGGGCGGTCATCCCCACTTTTTACATGGCCAGCCATTAGCCTAGGCCCTCTTTTCCTATTTTTGACCGTTCTAACTTATCCTATTCCCATCTAATGCATACAATTTTCACAGGAGTGAGCCCAGAACTCTTTTACAATGATTCGGGAGCACCTTCACATTTAATGGCATGCTTTTACTCTTTTCTTTTCTCGAGGCGACACTGAAGCCTTCTAGAGAGGTCGTCATTCAAATTTTTCAGGGTCTGACCTCCATCTAGGGTGCCTTTTCCTTCCTTTGTCCTATGCCCTTTCGGCTATCTCCTTCTTCTATTTTTCCACTCCTTTGCTCCATTTTCCACTCCTCTGTGCTGTGATAAACACAAGTATAATTTCCCTTTGATCTAGAATGTTAATATTGCCACTTCTGAAGAATGCTTGACATTTGGGGCATAAGACCTCCAACCCTCCATTACTCACTTTTTGAACGAGTTCACAACATGCCCCGACCCTGCTTTCCTTACCACTTGCAACTATCTCCGCCTCTTGCTACTTCTGCTAAAACAAAAACTAGTACCCCAAGAAGAGAGCATGCCACCCCTCTATTTGGATATCAACGTAGAGATATAGAACTATGTAATGATATGTCTGATGTTAAGGGTCGCTCTCTTGCCAGCTTTTGCATGAGCCTTTTGGAAGATATGAGTGATAGCAAGTTCTCAAAATGTAATCATCATTTCCTCTCTACTACCCCTCTAAATGTAAGAATTAACCAAAAGGGCTACATGTAAAGCCATGCATTCCTTAGCAAATCTCTTAGACCCCCTCGAAATATAACTATTAAAGAGCATCAGGATGAGGTCTAGTGTACTCCCTCCCACGATATCTCAAAAAAAAAAGAGAACAAAGAAAAGACCCACAGGAAGTAAAAGAAAAGGAACAAAGAGCTTTCTCATGCAACATTAGAGTGCCACAAATACTGGACCTAGGGGTTCTCAAGTTAGATACATCCAATGCCCACATGGCAACCAATCACCCACTCGAGCCCTCATCAACCAGTGCTAGTAAGTGCCATGGGACCAGCACTCGGCTAGGAGGGGGTAATGCTAACCCCAATGCAAAGAAAGCAAAAGGAAATTTAAAAAGACACCAGGCAAAGTGGAAAAGGCGATCGAACTAAAGAAATAAGAGGAAAAAAGGCCAAAAGTACAAGGACAACCTTAAAAGTTTAGGGCAAGTGCAAAAGAGCAAAGATGCATTTTAAATGCAAAGACGCACACTGAAATTTTGTAAGCGTGCTTCAAGCTCCCTCTTGTGCAATTTGTAAATGTAGACGGGCATGATGAAGGCACAATGTAAATAGGAAGGGAATAGGAAAAGAGTACCTAGGCTAAAATGGCCAGTCATATAAAAAAGTGATGGGCGTCCAAGGGGAATAGGATGTATAAAAAGGCAAAAGTGAATGAAGAAGCTCATTCTTGTGTGTGGCCAAAACTAGCTCTTCTCTTCTTCTCTTCTTCTTCATATTCATGCTTGCTTGAGCTTATACTTGAGAGAGGGACTGTGAGGAAGTGAGGGAGTGAGTGTGTGAGGGTGATGTTGAGATATCGAGCTCCACTTATGATATGCCAAGGTGACCGTTGTGCATTTATGTCACCGACTTGTTAGCTGCAGATGCAGTTGGTACACCGCCCATGAATAATAGCTAGATGACAGCTATCCTTATCTACTCTAGTTTGTGGCTCAATTAGTATGCCACCTTAGTTAGTTGAGTTTGGTTTGAGACCCATATATAGGGTTCTTCTATTTCTTTGTACTAGAGTTCTTTTGGCTTACACAACTAAGAAGAGGAAAATTGTTTTCAGCCTCCACCTTTGTGTGTATTCCCCCATTGTGTAAGTGAGAAAGCTACAAGTGAGACTCCTTCCTTCTCTCCCACAATCTTGACATGGTATCAGAGCCTGGTTTGTGGTAAGAAGCTCAAGAAAGCAAACCAAGTTCACAGTGTTCTAGTAAGAGGACTAGTGTTGCTTTCATTTTTCGAGTTTGGGAGCAAGTCTCTACAGGTAGCACTGCCGGAAAGTGCAAGAGTGCATTGTCTCAGATTGAGACACCCTTCGCGGTGTAGGAAGAGAGCAGTATAGGCTGTGGGATAGGGCTTTAGCCCTTGGTTGCCCTATTTTTTTGATTCGAGGCCATTTCAAGGCATGTTTTGGAGGCAGAAGTTTTCTGCATGCACTCAGGAAAAGGCCTTGTTTTTTGCTGTGTGACCACTGTTCTACAGGTCGGTGAAAAGTTACCATAGAAATTGCATCATATGACTGTGCGCAGAGACATTGGGAGTTACAGAATCATCCTTGTTGCCTGTTGATGCAAAATCGTCACTAGGAAGTGACTGTATGGTCAAATACCACTTTCGTTAGTTTTGCAAATTTGTCCTTGTGAGGCTAAAGCTGTGTTTTTTGCAGTGACAGGATTCTTTGCAGTGTTCTCTAATGGCGTCTGATTCTCTTTCACAGATTGTCACTGAAAAGCTTGACAAGAACAACTTCCAAGCATGAAAGTTTAGAATGACGAATTTCCTTATGGAAAAAGGATATTGGGAATTTGTTGTAGGAAATGAAGAAGAACCAGTTCTTCCTGATGTTCCCAATCAATAGCAAATGCAGGCATTTAAATGATGGCATGAGAGAGCCAGAAAAGTTATGTACTGGCTGTCTATCAGTATTTCAGACTCTATGATTGTGCATATTCAAGATGCAAGTACACCAAAGGAGGCATGGGATACTTTGTCAAAAATGTATAGCACAAATACGCAAGCTAGGAAAATGCAGCTCAAGCAAGAGTTTCACAATGTGCAAAGAGAAAGTATACGCATCAATGACTACCACATGAAGGTGAAGAAGATTGCAGATGCACTTGCTTCCATTGAGTCGCCAGTGGAAGATGATGATTTAGTTTTTGTGACCTTGAATGGTCTAGGAAAGGATTATGCACAGTTCCGAACATCCATTTCTGTCCGTGAAAGATTTCCTGATTTTGAGGAGTTGATTGCTCTTCTAATTTCTGAGGAGCAGAGAAATGGTGGTGCATCTTCTTCAGGAGGAACTTCAAAAGAACCTGTCTTCTACTCAAATATTGGAAGAGGTAGAGGCAGAGGTTGAGGAGGCCAATCTGGAGGCCATGGTAGAAATTAGAATATGCAGCAAACTCAAGAAAACCAGTCCTATGGAGGAGGACGTGGTAACTCTAGAGGCAGGGGGAGCCAAAGAGGTCATGGTGGATGGCAAAGAGGCCAAAATGCAAACAACAATATTGAATGCTACTACTATGGTAAAATGGGTCATATGGCTAAAGACAGCTATAAAAATAAGAATGACATCATGAATGGAAAATTGCAACAAGGAAATTATGCATCTTCTAGTAGACAGGGTGATGACAGAAATGAGCATTTGTTTATGGTGCAGCACACGAACAATTCTGTGACAAGTGCAGAAGAAAGCAACAAAGTGTGGTATGTTGACTTAGGTGCATCAAATTGTTGAGATATCGAGCTCCACTCGTGATATGCCAGGGTGATCGTTGTGCATTTATGTCACCGACTTGTCAGTTGTGCAGATGCGGTTGGTACACCACTCATGAATAATAGCTAGATGGCAGCTATCCTTATCTACTCTAGTTCGTGGCTCAATTAGTATGCCACCTTAGTTAGTTGAGTTTGGTTTGAAACCCATATATAGGGTTCTTCTATTCCTTTTGTACTTGAGTTCTTTTTTGCTTACACAACTAAGAAGAGGAAAATTGTTTTCAGCCTCCACCTCTGTGTGTATTCCCCCATTGTGCAAGCAAGAAAGTTACAAGTGAGACTCCTTCCTTCTCTCCCACAATCTTGACATGGTATCAGAGCCTTGTTCATGGTAAGGAGCTCAAGAAAGCAAGCCAAGCTAGCGGTGTTCTGGTAAGAGGAGCAGTGTTGCTTTCATTTTCTGTTTTGGGAGGAGATCTCTACAGGTAGCACAGCCGGAAATTGCAAGAGTGCATTGTCTTAAGTTGAGACGCCCTTCGCGGTGAAGCAAGAGACCATGTTTTTTTTATTTGAGGCCATTTCGGGGCCTGTTTTGGAGGCGGAAGTTTTCTGCACGCACTCAGGAAAAGGCCCAGTTTTATGCTGTGCGGCCACTGTTCTACAGGTCAGAGAAAAGTTACTGTAGAAATCGCATCGTATGCCTATGCGCAGAGACATTGGGAGTTACAAAATCATCCTTGTTGCCTGTTGATGCAAAATCGTCACTAGGAAGTGACTGTGTGGTCAAATACCACTTTCCAGTTTTGCAGATCTGCCCTTCTGAGGCTAAAGCTGTGTTCTTTGCAGTGACAGAATTTTTTGCAGTGTTCTGTAATGGCGTCTGATTCTCTTTTACAGATTGTCACTGAAAAGCTTGACAAGAACAACTTCCAAGCATGGAAGTTTAGAATGACGAATTTCCTTATGGGAAAAGGATATTGGAAATTTGTTGCAGGAAATGAAGAAGAACCAGTTCTTCCTGATGTTCCCAATCAACAGCAAATGCAGGCATTTAAAGCATGGCATGAGAGAGCCAGAAAAGTTATGTACTGGCTGTCTATCAGTATTTCAGACTCTATGATTTGCATATTCAAGATGCAAGTACGCCAAAGGAGGCATGGGATACTTTGTCAAAAATGTATAGCACAAATACGCAAGCTAGGAAAATGCAGCTCAAGCAAGAGTTGCATAATGTGCAAAGAGAAAATATGAGCATCAATGACTACCACATGAAGGTGAAGAAGATTGCAGATGCACTTGCTTCCATTGGGTCGCCAGTGGAAGATGATGATTTAGTTTCTGTGACCTTGAATGGTCTAGGAAAGGATTATGCACAGTTTCGAACATCCATTTCCGTCCGTGAAAGATTTTTAGCACACCCTCCACCTGTCCTGACTTATTTCCACATCCCAATTGCGATGGCCCCAAAGCACCACACAAGAGGAGCACGCGTGGGAGCAAGAGGAGCACGTGCAGGAGTCCCCACCCAAAGTGCAAGAATCAATAATACCCCTCCTGCCAAATGTTCAGGTTGTTGCATTTTTTTATATATGGTTCATGTGTTAAAAGATGCGCTTATGCAATAATGTCCTAGTTGCATCTCGCATATAGGCTAAATATAAAGTACGATGTTCTTGTGCATTGGAAGGTTTGCATTGGGTAATTTATGTTGGAAATAATGAATTATGTTGTATACAATGCATTTGTGCAATAAAAATCCCTTGTGATGACCGTAAATAGGTTAATTCATAGAAGGATGTTTAATTAAAGAATAGATGATTGCTATGGAGAGGAATAAAAGAGTTATATTTTATTTAGAATTTGCATAAGCAACTGCATTCTTATTTGCGTGACTTGCATGGGAAAAGAAAAGATTATGTTTTTATAGCATTGTAAATTTACATAGCATAACTTGCATGCATATGTAAATGTATGAAAAGAAAAAGGGTTATATTTTATTTGATGAAAAGCATATAGGATGCAATACGCATGAAATGATAGTTACATTCAATATGAAAAGATATGTTAAGTTAAAATGTTGCTTAGTATTACGCTTGTAGAGTTAATCCAGCGTTCTCGTACTTAGATCTTTCTATGTTGCGAGTAAGAGAGGGTACTAGGCCTTAGGACACGAATACTAGTAATATCGACAAACAGAGGATGTTAAGCGACCAAGCGAGTTGCTTACAAACTGTCGTTACGACCTTAGACTACGGAACAAGAACGTTTCCCTAGTCCAAGATAAACTGATAGTTTAAACTCTAGGTTGGATTATCGATCAAGGCCTACGCCTTGGATTGATTTGGCTAAGAAGCAAATTGACCAACCAAGGACGACGGGGTTGTCCAAGATCTATTTGACTATAGTACAAGGAGACCTAAGGTAATGATAATTGGGGTCGGTAGAGTATAAACCCTAACCCAAAGAAAAAGGGTAAACAAGCAACCTAGCTTGCCAAGCCCTTGGAATCTCGCCAAGTCACGAACTATCCAGGATCGAATGCTGGGAGTATTCAGGAAGAAGGAATCACACCTTAGCAGTTGGTTGTACGAACGACTACAGAAATGATCATGATTGTACACTTAGGTGCATTGTTTGAACCTCTTTGCTCAAGGAACTAATTCAAGGCCAAACACTTAATGCTTTAGGTTAATATCCTGGAGGGAGAGGCAGGTTCAGTTACTTCCGACTGCTTGCCTGGCCCTATCCAAGGGGGTTGTTAGCCGCACCGGGTACATGGACCGAACCCATCTATAGAGGTCTCTCCGTGGGTGCTGCTTGGAGTAGGAGGACGCTTGGGTACCAAGGGAGGCTCTGGCTGTAAATTCCTTACCTCCGGATCCCACACAAGAGGCTGCCGTGACTTGAGATGGGATCTCCAGGCCCGTGTACTAGTCTATGGGCACAACTTGGAGCAGCAATCGTGATGATTGCTGGGATAACCTTTGGGCAAGATACTTGATGTATTCCAAGACTATGATAAATAAAGATCAAATATTTGAAAAAGAAACTTGCTTAACATTGTTTTTTTAATGTCAGTGCCTAAGTTACGTGAAGGAACCTGTGTTTAAATTGGTTAATTAAGGAAACTGCCTTTGCATGTCAAACATAAGGTGGTAGGTAATTAGATAACTAAGTAACCCGAGGAAAGTGTGGTGAACGTGACTTGGGTCCTCCTATGGAAGGGTGGTCCCGGTTAGCAAGGAACTTCTCTCAAAGACGTGATAACGAAACTGTGTAGACCTAGAGTCAGTGGAGTTAGAATCCCAATTTATGTTGTTTTAGGGAAGCTTAATGGGACTATGCCTTATGGGCAGAAAGGTTGAGCTTCACATCCCTTTGGTTTCCCATTCTCCATTAACCAAGTGCAGCATAAATCCACTTCGACTCTGTTTTTCCTATGCAAAGTCGTTCATCTGGAGCTCGACGCTAGCTACTTCCTAGAGACTTGGCTGATAGGAAAAAAACCCTGACTTCAGGTGGGGGTCCTAAGTGGGAATGGTCGGATACTTTCACTTCAGGGGACAGACTCGGGAAGACCTAGATCGCAAACCCTGTGACATTCCTTGCGAGTGCCAAGTGGTGCTTTCTAGACTCTCTTCCCAATGGGCTGCTAAGACATGTCCCAGAAGTGGACAAGTGGACACGTTACAAAAATTTAAAAAACTTTCCCAAAGTCACACAGACATTCCATAGAACACTTATAGAAGATCTACATAACAGAACAGAACAGAAAAATAGCAGGAACAGAGGCTCTACAGAGGGTTAACAGAAAACATCAGAACCTCATAACTCATACTAAAACCATTCCAAACTATCAAAAACTATTCAATGAGCTTTCAAAAGACCTAAGCCTTCATCAATCATCAATCCATGCTTCATACAGAAGAAAATCAAAACAAAACAGAAGCTAAATAGAAGGTATCAAAACCTCAATAGAACCTATCAAAATATCACAAAGCCTCATATTTTTACTAAGAATCATCATGAGCTTCCAAAACATAATCAATATCATCCAAAACACTTTCAAAACAACCAAACGTAACTCAAAATCCATCAAAGATCAACCATTGAGGCCTCAAAAACAACAAAAATCACCCAAAAAATCTAGTCATTTCATCATTCAACATATCCCCACACTTAGAAAGGAAGCATCCTCGTGACCTAAGGAAAATAAGAATAGAAGGTTAATAAAGAGCTCAATTCAATCTTCTTTAGTATCTTCAATAATCACCCAACCACGAACCCAATAAGTAACCTATATATTTGATAATACTACAACGAAAGGAAACCACCCTTTTGGATATTATCTCCATTTTTAAAAAAATTTGATAGCAACACAAACTCATAAAGGATATAAGAGTTTGCCTGAAATTAGCATCATATTCTGCTAACTTTTAATCCAATATCATCTTCATCAATCGAGCTTCAACTTCAGCTCCATTCAACAAAGATAAACAAGATACATATACCACAACTCACACCACTTACACATACAATATCTGAATGACACCTCTTTAGAAGGAAAAAGGTAGATAGATGTATTTTCATCAAGCATCAAAGTTACAAAGGATAACGGATCAATGAAGATGATCCCTTTTAAAGGATTGATGATTTTAAAACCTTTCTAGGTATAAAGATTCATCCACAAAGTTTTTTGGAGGATTTTTCAAGAATTGTAAACCACACATTCTCTCCAGTAGGATAAAAAATTTGCTTGGCAAGCACAAAGCATGAAAATAAAGCACATCTAGCTGATGGGTATCCACATCTACATTGACATCCAAACATAACTTTGGCACTTGCTTTTGATCACCATGAGAGTGACAGTGCATAAAGGCTAGATACCAGGAAAAATGAGTAGTCAGTCTCACTGATGGATCCAAAGATTGAGAATGAAGCTGAGCAAAATGTAAATAGTTGTGGAAGGCTTGATTTGTAGTTTTCCATTCTCCTAGAATCACAGGCCAGTTAATTTGGGGTCCCGTCAAAGAATCTCCAGCACTCCAGCTTCTTCTTCTTAGGATTGTTTGATCAAAACATTTATATTTTGTAACCAACTGAGGGGGATTCTGAATAAAAGATGAAGGAGATGGGAATGGAATAAGGGATAAAGGATGAAGAGAGCGATAAGCAAAATCATAAAAATAAGAATAAGATAAGGTAGGAGAATCCAACAACTTAGTAGTATTAGAAAGGAAGGGAGTAAGGAAATGTGGTGGGAACGTGGACAAGAAATGAAAAAATGGGGGAGGACAAGGAAGTAGGGGAGAAAATACCCGATCGATGATAAAAGGACATTGCGTAAAAATAGGAATATGGGGTGCATCTTTAGGTTGAAATAGAAGGGGTAAAATGACATGTGGGGTATTCTAGAAAAGAGACAAATAAGTTTCATACCTATGAGTCATTTGTTGATAGTAGGTCAAGGATGGAACTAATGGTCCTAAGGCAGCACGTCTAGCATAGGCCTCAAAAAATAAAGGATCAAAAGGAGGTTTCTTGGAAAGATAGGATAACAGATTCACCCTCAATTGGTTAACATTTTGGACATGAGACAAAGCCTTTAATTGTCTTTGATTTAAAATCACAAAATCCAGCATAGGATGCCAAGAATCCTCTAGATAGTTAGCTCTTCTAGAAGAATACTTTTAAAACATTTCATCAATCTGAAACTCAAACTGGTGTACATAGAGTACTACTTGTAAGACTACATCTTCAACATACCAAGAGAGGTCTTCATCATCTGGAATTAACAAGTCACCTCTAAGGTACAATAGGACATCAACACTAAATCTGGGACTATTGAATCCTCAAACACCATCCTAACCACTTCAGACAACAAATCCGCAGACCAGGTTCCACTCCAGCCATCCTCTCTAGAGGAGATAAATCCATGGTTTAAAGTCTAACATAAAAGGCCAACTTCTATTGTTGATAATGAACAAAGAAAGAGTGGGCGGGAGGAACAAACTTCATAAACTGCTCAAAAGTAGTCCATAAGATATCTATTCTAGACTACAATCTCTCAACCTTGGCCTGAAATAAAGGACATAAAGTGGCATTCCATTGAAGAACAGCCAAGTCCTGATGAGACATAGAAGGAATCATGGGGACACTAGGACTTGGAGGAATGGATCGTGACTACACTAGTTGGTCCTTCAAGTGTTTAATCTGGGAGGCTTGGGATTCCACTATATTGTGAGTAGTCTCTGCAAGTCTGACAAATTTTTCTCCAGAAGAGTTTTGAACTCTTGAGCTTCTTTGGACATTTTTTCTTTTCACCTCAAAAAAACCGTGCTGAGCTTTGACTGAGCTTCTACTAAAACTGATTTTTCAAAGAAGATATTTCTTCTCTCTGGGTCTCAACCATTTTTGTTTGCTTCTCCATCTTCTTAAACAGATAAGAAAGAGTGTCTTTAGCAGATGCTAGCTCTGTGGTTGCCTTATTCATCTGGTCTTTGGATTGCATCAATTCTTCATAGAAAGAAGAATATAACTATTGAGCACAAGCTGTCCACTAAGAGCTCAATAGAACTCTGGATGTCTTTGCAAGGAAAAGGAATGGCATCCCCTGTCACTAAACGGTTCAGCGAAGGAACTGATATATCCAAAGAACCCTCTCAATGTGCCCTTGCATGTGAGGTAGGCAGGGAGTTCACTTCCAGAGGTAGTAAGAACTGACACTGAAGGAATGACTGGTAGAATTGTCTTTGCTACATGCTTCAAGCGCTTCCACTGAATGACTAGTGGAGAAGGGGAGTCAGTATCCTCTATGTCAATGGGTTTTGAATCTTCAAAAGGTGGAGGGGGAGGGACTGGATTAGATGGAGGAGGAGGTAAAACACCCTTCTTAAGGCCTGAATATGTTAGAAAAGCGTATAAATATGAACCAAATGTTACATTGGTAACATTCCCTCTAATCACCTTGACAAAATGTTGGTCCATCTTCGTAAGAATGTAAGTGCTCTAGTCAATGGAAACCCCTCTTAAAACCATCATGGAAGCTGTGAAGAGCTCCTTGGACAAGTAGTGAGATGGTGTCTTGGCACACGCATGAACCTATCCCGAAGGAATTGGCAAACTAGCTTCCAGAGAGGATCAGTGATCATTGAGAAAGACACTCATGAAGTGTTAATCACCTTCTTGACATCAAGGACCTCTTTAGTCTGCTTCTCTAAAAGCTTGAGGATGTCTTTATTTGCAAATAACTGACTGGCTATGACAAAGGGTTCCCTTTTACAGGGAAGGGACAAAGCCTTCCCTAACCGTCTAGGTGTCACGACCATGGAAGTACCACGAACCAAGCCCAATTTCTTAGTGTATGACTCGAGAAACTCATCACAAAGGGCTAGATCATCTGGAATCAGAGGGAAAGGAGCAGCCACAAAAGATGCAAGGCCAACTTTTGCAATAGGCTCAAAATTTAGTAGGGAAGAATAATCCCTACTGATCAATGGGACGTACTGAACAAGAGGAGGTGTACGAGGTGCCATTCAGATAGTAAATACACAACACAACTCACAAACAAAAGAGATCCCTGCAAAACCAACAGAAAAGATCAAAGATAAGATATCAATCAAGGGTTTGAACGAGACTCAACCAACTATCCCCAAGCAAGGCACATCCTAGAAAAAATTCGACATGACCTCTAGACAAATGAGATCGAAAGCTTCATGCTATGCAACAGACAGGCACCCGAGACCCCGTATCAGGCAGATAAAATGAAAAATAAATTCAGACCATACCCTTAACCGTATAAATCAACCAAAGTAAGAATTACACACATCATAACCAGAACGCCATTAACCATCAGTGACAAGAAAGACCATTCTAAAGACTACACTTGCCCATCCCGCGAAGCGTGTTTATTGAAAAGGGAAAAAAGAAAGTGCACTAAGGGGAATGGTTTTAGGGAAGGATTAGTTTTAATAAATTATTGAAAATGGGTGGAATTTTATTAGGTTATAAACCTTAATAAGAAAATGGCGGTTCAGTTTTAAGTTGTTAGTTATAATTTATTAAGGTGGAATGGTGCTTTTAACGAATCCTAGACTTCGATACTTAGACTAGGTCTCTAAATGCAAATTCATTAATTAAAAATTTAATGTGTTGTCTGAAGCACTTTTCTTTTTTAGTACGTGTATTTTTGTGACGGTTGGTTCATTTCATTGAAAATTAAGGTGCCTCTGAAACATACGTAGCATGTGCAAAGTGAACGGCTGGTTGAGTTTTATTTAATTCAAAAGAAGGTGTGTTTAGTGCGGATGTACGTGCCATGGTAGTGATTAAGGTTCATTTTAGAAATTAATATGTGAATTTTGGGATAGCAAAAAAAATAAACAAGAAGGGAAAAAAGAATTACCTCTGTGTGTGTGTGTGTGTGTGTGTGTGTGTGTGTGTGTGTGTGTGTGTGTGTGTGTGTGTATGTGTGAGAGAGGATACTGAATGCGCACATATCAGTCCCACAATGCAAATGAATCTCAAAATAGAAAAGCCAACAATTGAAAAAGATTTGAACATTGTAAGCTCTTTTTTTTTAAAAACACCTCATTTTTTTAAAAAAAATCATGTGGTGTTTGGTTAGATTTTTGGTAAGACAGTATTAGATTTTTCCAGTATTTTTCCTTTTATGTTTGGCATTTTACATGTTTTTTTCAAGAATTTGCCCAACAATAAAAATTTGACCCTTGTGTAAAGCATGTTCAACTTTGAAAAAAAAATCAAAATTAAAGAAAAAGGTGGATGTTTTTTTTTTGACCTTTTTTAATATTTTTTTATTTTTATCTATTTTTAACAAATTTTGACCAATTTTAAATGAATTTTAAAGTGTTTAAATTTTTTTTCAATTTATTTGTGGAATTTTAGCTTTGAAAAATGACTCAAAAGTGTCTATTTGGTCAAATGAATTTTTGGCTATTTTTTGGAAATTTTTATAAATTTTTAGGAATTTTATTATTTTTTAAAAAATTTATGTGCTTTTAAGGGTGTTTTATTGTTTTTAAATGAAAAATGGGATACTTGACTCCATGTGAATAGTAGCTTGTGCTCGAACGGGCACACACGCACCACCGCACTGACAAGTCCAGACGCACGTCCTCATGCAGGAACAATCGCGAATATGAACAGGCACCCATGAACGCCAAAACCGTGCATGCGACCACGAGATGGGCTCCCACGCGACGCCATGCAAACACATGCACACGCAAACAGGGGGGAATGAGGAGAGTTGGGGGGGTGGGTTAATAGAGTGAAGGGGGGTAAGGGTAGTGGGGGGTGGGGGGTTAAGGCTAAGTGGGGGAAATTAGTGGGTTTAGTGGGGTTTAGGCTAGGTGAAGGGGTGGGGGGCTAGATTAAATGGGGTGGGGGTTAGGTTAGTGGGGTGGGGGGTTAGGGACTAGTTAGGTTACGGGATTAGGTTAGTTGGATGGAGGGGGGGAGGGGGAATGGGCAACGAACAGGACGGGGGATGGGTAGTGGGTAGGGTATGGGGTAAGGGCGGGTTTGTAGGTAGCGGCGCAAGGAGGCGGCAACGGTGACAACCACGGCGAGGCGGTGGTCAGCGATGAGGAGGTGGGGGGGTGGCGACTAGGGTGTCAGCGGCGAGGAGGAGGAGGGAGGTCGTGTGGAGGAGGAGGAGAGAAGGAGGCGGAGGAAGAGGAGATAGGGAGAAGATGAAGGAGAAGGAGGGGGGAGGGAGGAGCAGATGGCGATGGAGGCGGGAAGAGAGAAAGAGAGGGAGAGAGAGAGAAGGAAAGAAGGAGAGAGAAAGGGGAGAAGGGGAGGAAAAGGAAAACCATTGGGTGGGGGGTGGAAATCGGGAGTGTGAAAAAAAATAAAAAAAATAAAGAAATAAAAATGAAGATAAATAATTGAGAAGAAGAAGAATAATAATAATAATAATAATAAAGGAAACACAAGGAAACCCCCCTCATCCCGTGCAGAAGCGCGGGGCGAAGTAAAAAAAATTTGCAGTGGTAGGAGCAAACACGGGTTGGGATGGTGATGGGGGAGTCGTGGATGCCACAGCGATGGCGCAAGGCATTGAAAAGTAAAAACATGCGCGTTCACGCCCGTGGCAAGGCGCGCGGGGACACCACAAAACAAAGAAAAATGAAAAACACGCAAACCGTAAATCGAAACGAAACTCCAAAAAAAGGAAAAATGTGTCAGGCAACAAGGGAAAGATGAAGGAAAAGTAGAATAGGATGTCCAAGGTGAAATGAGGGCATTCACATGGAAAAAATATGAAAAATGAGCCCAAAAATGCATACGAAAATTAATATAAAAAAATCCATGAGCCAGAACGAAGTGAGGGAAGAAGGAAAATGTGCAAAAGAATGTGCCCAATAATTGTATCACATTAGAACACAGTGGCAAGCAAGATAGGCCATGTGCACATAGAAAAAACCCAAAAATCGTACGTGAAAAGGGATTCAAAAATTAATATAAAAAGATTCACGCACCGAAACGAAGGACAATAAAAAGAAAAACTAGCCAAACAAGAGTTTTTCATAGGATTGTCACGTTGGAATGTGTTTCTGGGGGGGTTAGGGGGCGTGCACATGAAAAAAATAAAAAAATGGAGTTTAGAAACACCAATAAAAATTAATAACAAAAAATCCAGAGGGCAAAACAGGGCGGAGGAAAAATGAGAATTATGCAAGAAGGGTAGTCGAACAAGGCTATCTAGTCAAAATTGAATTTCGAGGAGATAGGGAAGGTTCACATGGAAGAAGAGTGAAAATATGCATGAAAAAGACACGAAAACCCTCAAAAATGAATAAGACAAACCAAGCATCGAAATGATAGCGCATAAAAAGGAAAAATTTCATGTGGTAGGTGGAGAACAGTACTGTCACATCATATCAGCATTTCGAAACAATAAAGGAGCGTTCACATGGAAAAACATCCAATTGATAGGAATTTAGTCAAAATTTAATAACGTCCAATCCGTTACATGAAACAAGAGACTATAAAAAGGAAAAAGAGATATTTTAAAGGGATAAACATGACTATAAGGTTTAATTGGGGTTATGGTGAATGTGGCGGTCGGCGGTCACACAACAAAAGACCAAAACACTGTTTAAAAAGAAATAACCATGCAAATGGCCTCTCGGAAAGGTAGATGAGGGTGGGTGGGTGGGCAAGGGACCCATGGAGATAAAAGGAAGATAGAGGATAGACATAGATTTCGTGAATCACAAATGCAAGATGTATGCTCGGCAGACACGTAGGGACGC
This sequence comes from Lygodium microphyllum, assembly GCF_053477565.2. Taxonomy (NCBI): domain Eukaryota; kingdom Viridiplantae; phylum Streptophyta; class Polypodiopsida; order Schizaeales; family Lygodiaceae; genus Lygodium; species Lygodium microphyllum. The sequence continues at coordinate 33,802,138 of NC_141141.1, forward strand.
GTCCCCACACTTAAAACCTTACTAGGTAGGGGTAAAGGACACCGCATGAACACAAGACTTGTCACCCGATTGTCTTTTAAGGGCCCCACACTTAAAACATTTACTGTCACGTACAAATAGAAGGTGTAGGGTTAGAAAAACTTGGCCCGTTTTACCGAGAGTTGCGGGTGACGGTTGATGTCGCATCATGTGCCGCAATCGGTTGCAAGAGGTACCCAGATGTCTTCATAGCATACATTCAGTGCGGCAAGGACCACCCAACAGCACCAAGGGAGGTAGCTTTGCTGATAAAGGCACTGGAAATTCGATGATGATGATGAAGGTTGCACTCAGTTCACAATCACTCAAATGGAAAGGGAGGAACAGTTGCTTGCCCCCCATAACTTACATCACTCAAGGTAATATTTATGGAAACCCAGATCTCACACCCGGTTTAGGAATTGACAAGGAGAATGGTGCAGAGGGAGTATGCCAAGGTGCACAATCGATGGTGCATTAGTGCGTCCAACCGTGTCTGGCATAGGTGCAAGCAGGAAGGCCAGGGAGCCTTGTTATGCAATGTACAAATCTGACTCTAATTGTCGTAACATCCCTCAATCCTCACCTCTCAATGATTGTCTTGACGACACACCAGTCACGCTCAGGCCCCCTTTGACTCACTCTATGTTGATGGATGTAGGAGGGAAACATGTTCCTAAAACTCATTGATGTTAGCCTCACAGTCACTTGTGCAGATTTTTTGTATACTTTGTGTGCATTTGATGGTGCAACTGTGCATCCCGCCCTGTACCGACATACGGTGCAAGAAGGAAGGCCATGGAGCCTTATAGTGCAATGCACATGAACAAATCGTGCGTTATGTATTGAAAAGCCCAACCTGTGCGTGCAACACTCCATTCCACATTGTACCTCTCATTTGAATTGAAGGGAAAGGATTGGTCACTCACCCCATCCTCTGTCTCATGCTCATTGATAGATACAGAGGACAAACCATACTCACATCCCCATCCAGTTAGGAGAAAAGCTCGCATCACTCAAGGGGTTTTCAGGTGTTGAAGATGAGGCATACCCAGGGAGGCAGCCAACATGTCTGGTACTTCGATTGGGTTGTATGAAAGATTGTCTATTAAATAGGATCAGACGTACTGATGAAGTTGCAGGGACAACACACCAAGGGAGGTGGCTTAAAATTGTATCTAAAGAAGTTCTACTGGTGAGTCAGCTATCCTGAACTGTGGGGTTTTACCACCTTTTCCACAGCCAGCTTCCCATCCAAGGGCGTTTACCACCTTTTCTTAGAACGAGGCATGCTATGACAAGGAATTGCTTCCTTTTCTCCCATAGTAGTTTGTTTTTTTTTCTTTTTTTTTTCTTTCCTACTCCCGAGGGTGTTTCCATTTTTTCTTAAGGAATAGGTCGGCATGACAGGGACCTAAGTCCTTTTCTCCCATGACTAAGATATCTTTTTTTCTTCTATTTTTTTTCCTTTAATAAAGAGAATGGTAGAAATACCATGTGTCAGGACCATCCACATCACCACACTGCTGGATCAGATGAGAAGAGAACAGAGCAAGGATGGGAGGTGGCTAGGAGGGGCTAGTAGAATGAGACCACCTCATGAGGAAGATTATAAGGGTTGTCAGAAGCATGAAGAGAAGGACAGTGCAACGCCCAAAAGGGAAAGGGTGGGTCAACTATGATTGTCAAGATCCCCAAGGAGGGAAGTACTTATTTAGACGATAGCCATTGATAAGAAAGGGATCCTCAGAAGCGTCGATGACTTGCACTTGGACAGAACCATTAGGATTGACAGTAAGTACCTTATAGGGACCCATCTAGTGTTGTTGAAGCTTGCCACAAAACTTGCCAAATCGAGAATCATAAACAAAGACAAGGTCACCTTCTTTGAACTCCTTGTGCTTGATGAAGCTGTCATGACAGGCCTTGTGTTGCGCTTGAGTTGTTTCCATGCACTGTAGGGCCATCCACCAAATCTCATCCAAACATTCCAAATGTAGCAGGTGTTGCTGGAGAGACTCATCATCTCCGAGGTGTTCTTTGATTGCCACTCGCAAAGAGGGCAACTCCACCTCAACAAGGAAGACGGCTTCTATGCCAGACACCAACTGGAAAGGAGTTTGTCCTGTAACTGCCTTATAAGAAGTTGTGTATACCTAAAGGGTCTCTGTAAGTCGATCATCCCAATCATGGTGATGTGCAGCAATCGTCCTTGTCAGATTGAGCAGAGGATGCAATTGGTGACTTCAACTTGGCCGTTGGCTCTGGGATAATAGGGATGGACTTGCGATGGTGGATCTTATATAGGTTTGTCAATTCTTCCATGATTTTGTTAAGGAAATGAGTACCTCTGTCACTTACTAGCTCGAGGGGATTGCCAAAATGGGTGATGATGCTTTCATACATGAACATGACTATGCTGTTACCAGCGTCCCACTTCAAAGCTTTAGCTTCACACCACTTGATGGCATAATCCATACATAATCCGTACATACCAGGATGTATATGTTTTTCTTCCATCTCATGGGCGGATGAATGGAACCCATGAAATCAATGTGAGAAATGCGGGATCTAGAGCATGGCAAAGACGGAAGCTATGGAGGATGGAAGGAAAAGTGTGGACTCATAATGGAAAAGACACTGTTTGTTACACAAGTGAATTAGGTTCCAAGATTGAGACTTGGACTCATAAACACAATCTTGTGTATGTGGACAATGACAGTGACACTTCACTGAAAAGAAAAGAGTACTATCATTGCATTAAGAAAACGAAGCAAGTACAATGCTTTATAGGAAAGTAGGAAACTGAAATAGGCACCATTGTGCATATGGGATAGGTTAGCCTGCATATCCTTGACCCTGAAACTCCATACAAAGAGGCTGTTTAGTGAGTATGATTGCTGAATCTCAACACCCCTCCTCAATCACAACTAGAAAGGCACAAAGTGTGTAGAGGCTGTAATGAGAACCACCTGCAAAGTGTGGGCACACCACAAACATGGTAGACACCAGAGGCTGTCGCAGAAAAGGCTAAGTGTGGGCACCAAAACATGATGGACATCCAGAGGCTATAATAGGGGCCTCACAAAGTGTACAGGGACTGTAATGCCAAGTTACATAAGGAGTTTTACAAAGCTTATGGTAGGAAGCATTAGGGCAAGGAAGTACAAGGCTTTTAAAACAGTCTATCAGAGTTATGAGAGTAGAAGGACTGATGAGTCTTGTCCTTCCGATCCTGGTGGTCTTCATCTTCATCTTTTGGTCCATGGTCTTCTTCTTGTTTTAGAGCTACAAGATAGGCCTTTTGGGACCTCTTCCTAGCATGACAAAACTTTTCAGTATGTCCGGTCCTTTTGCAGAAGTCACAGAAGAGAGGTTCCTTTTTACCTTTGTATCTGTTGTTTACATATAACATTTGTTCATCCTTTAAAGTGCTGGGTTCTTCTTTGCTTTTGAGTTTCTTTTCTTCTTCTAACAGAGATTCTTGGATATCAACAAGTTCAGGATTTGGCATGTTGATTAAAGTTGTTGATACATTATTATATTCAGGAGGCAAACTCTTAAGTAGAACACCGATGCAAACATCTTCATCCATTTTAATGTTGATTCCTGCAAGTTGGGTTAGGAGTCCTTCCATGTAATTGAGATGTGTGGCAAGTGATGTGCTGAACTTCATTTCGAGCCTGAAGAACTCAATCAGGAGACCATACTTTGATGATTTAGATTGTGCACCGAACAGGGTATCAAGTCTTTTCCATGTATCCTGTGAGGTCTTACAGTTATCCACATGGTGGATATAACTGTCGTCTAGCTCCAGTTTGATAATGGCCTGGGCTCTGTCATCATTCTTTTGCCAAGTAGTTGCAAGGTCCGCGTCTCGAGGTTTCTTCTCTTTGCCATTTGTGATGGCCCAGAGACCCTTTTTCATCAAGATGAGCTTGATGCGGGTTTGCCAGGTGTGAAACCCAACTCCTTTGAATCGAGCATTTGGAGAGTCTTTTCCCATGTTGAGGTTGCAAGATCAGTAGCAAATCAACACCAGAATTCTGAGATTTTATCAGTAGAAGAGCAGAATGCAGTGTGTCAAGAGACACAGTTAGTGATAGTGTGAAAACACACTATGTCAGTGTTGATGTTGAGCTTGATTCTTCTTGTTCGGGATCGTTCGGTCATTCTTCAATCTTCTCGGGTCCTTCCCCTTCTTGATTTGATGCTGGATCAATGGATTAGAGTGACAAAGACTTGGGTTAAGTGTCAGGAGAAAGAAAAACTGAGGAAAAAAAGCTTGAGAAATTTTGGCTATGGTGGAATTAGGGTTTCTGAGACAGGGGCCTGGTTTTTTCAACATTGCAGGAGCTATACTTGATCATTTTCAAAATTTGTTACATGCCTAGGAAGCTGACTTCATGGGCTATCAAAGCCCCATGATAATCATCAAGATCGCTAGCTGTATGAAGCACGCAGAGGGCGCGAACAGATTCAGCGCAGTTTAGGACAGGTTTCCACGATTTCTGTAATGCCAGGGTCAGGGCGCAGCAATGTCGTTGATTTACATGCCAGCATGAAGCGCCTTGAGTAGAGAAACAACTTCCTAGAAGAAATCAAGAGTTGAAATGTCCTGATTGAGAAGTTATTGAAGCTCCAAGTGAGGTAGGTCCTGTCTGGCTATGGCAGACATAGAGCAGAGATTGAGAATTTTCACAGTGCTGAGCTCCAGATGGTCAAATATCCTAGATTGATGTGATACAGGGAAGCTTTATGAGTTGGGGAATACTTTTCCAGAAGGAAGCTCCAAGAGATTTGACCTGTGGAGTGAGATATAAGCAGCTCAATCTGACAGGGTGCTGCTGGCTATGGCTGCCATGGAAGCTTCAGTGAGAGTAGAGTTGGGAGATGAAGTCATGAGCTGACATTGAGCTAGATTGAGGTTGAGAGGAATCAAGAGAGGCTGGAGAAGCAATGTCATGCCCAGCTGGGCTCTGATACCATGTGAGAAATGCGGGATCTAGAGCATGGCAAAGACGGAAGCTATGGAGGATGGAAGGAGAAGTGTGGACTCATAATGGAAAAGACACTGTTTGTTACACAAGTGAATTAGGTTCCAAGATTGAGACTTGGACTCATAAACGCAATCTTGTGTATGTGGACAATGACACTGACACTTCACTGAAAAGAAAAGAGTACTATCATTGCATTAAGAAAAGGAAGCAAGTACAATGCTTTATAGGAAAGTAGGAAACTGCAGTAGGCACCATTGTGCATATGGGATAGGTTAGCCTGCATATCCTTGACCCTGAAACTCCATACAAAGAGGCTGTGTAGTGAGTGTGATTGTTGAATCTCAACAATCAATCCCCCACTTCTCAAACAGCTTTAGGGGAAGAATAGGCTACATTGGCATGGCAATGGTCTTGGTGGGTTTTCCCATTCGTTGACAGGCATCACATCTCTTACAGTAGTTATAGGTATCCTTATGGAGGGTCGACCACCAGTATCCTGTGACGAGCAGAGCCTTTTTGGCTGTCACTTTTCCTGCAAACTGTCCTCCACATGGCTCATCATGATAAGCCTTGAGAAGAATCCCGATCTCATCTCCTACAACACATCTTTGCAACACTTCATCCTTGCCCTTCTTGTACAGTGCACCACCTAGCAAGGTGAAGGGGGCTGATCCCAATAGAAGCTTCTTCCTCTCTCTGCTAGAGAGGCCAGGGGGATACTATTGAGTTGCCAGGAGATTGGCAATGTTTGCATACCAGAGAGTTACAGTCTCAACCAAAAATAAGAAAGAGTCAAGGAGGTCCAAATCATGCTATTCCTCTTCTGTAGTTTGAGCGATCCATGACGGATAATCGGCCAGGAGATCTACTTTTTTCATCAAGAAGGACAAGGCTTCATGGTCCACGTAGAATTTGAAATGCATCAACAATAGATAGTGTCAAAACTTCTCCAATGCAAACACCATTGCTAAGTACTCTATCTTTGTCACTGTATAGTTTCAACCGTTCTCTTTCAGTTACTTTTCAACTTGCATAATAGATTGGTTGATCTGATTTAGAGGGGCCCTTTTGGCATAATGCTGCACCTAGGCCTTCAACTAATGCATCAGTGTGAACATGGAACTCCTTTGTCCAATCAGGAGGCTGTAGGATGGGTTCTCTGATGAGGTAATGTTTTAGGGTATTAAAAGCTTCTTCACAGTCATCAGTCCAAAGAAAATCCACATCTTTCCTTAGGAGCTTGTGCAAAGGGGCTGCCTTGGTTGCAAAATGTGCAATGAATCTTCTGTAGTAGCCCACAGAAATCCTCTCAATCGCTTGAGGTTTGTTGGTGCTATCATTGCTGCAATCTTCTCAATCTTTGCCAGGTCTGTTGTGATCCCTTGTGCAGAGACAATATGGGCTAGAAGAACTCTTGATGAGACGCCAAAGATACATTTGTCGAGGTTGAGAGAAATCCCATACTCTCGGCATCTGTCAAAACATTGTTCTAGGTGTCCCCGATGCTCATGGATTAGGCTATCAAAACAGAAGTCATCAAGGTACACCTCAATGAAATCATGCAGATGGTTTTGGAAGGCAGCCATCATTACTCGTTGGAAGGTAGTAGGATCATTATAGAGCCCAAACGGCATCACTCTATAAGCATAGGTTCCCCATTCTATTGTGAAGGTTATTTTGGATTGGTCCCCTTCTGCAATTTGGACTTGGTTGTATCTGCTAAATCCATCCAAGAGGGAATAGAGCCCATGGCCTGCCACTGTGTCCAATAGTTGGTCTATGAAAGGGATAGGAAAATGATTCTTCTTCATCTTGGAGTACAGCTTTCAAAAGTCCACACATATTTGAAGTTTCTTGTTCTTCTTGGATATGACCACAATGGGCAAAACCCATTCACTATTAGCTATGGGATAAATAAACTCTGCTTCAAGGAGCTTCAATAATTCAACTTCACCAGAGCAGAATAATTGGGATTCATATGCCTTTGTCTTTGCCTCACAGATTTGGTATCATGCTCTAGATCAATGTGGTGCTGGCATACTGTGGGATCAGTCCCCTTTAGATCTTTATATGACCAAGCAAACACATCTAAGTTATCCTTTAGCAGGTTTTGTAGGACCACTAGTTCTTCTTCTAGAAGATTTAAACCCACTTTTAGGTGATGTTCAGTATCATGAGCCTCTAGGAACATCAATTTCCTTTCACCTTCCACTTCGCGGATAAAAGTCCAATGGATTGCTTCTAGATAGAGGTCTGACTTCTTCAAGGGAGTAGTGTCATCATCTAATGTTCCACTAGAACCAGTATCCTCCTTCTAAATAAATGAATTATTTGCCTATTGGGATTGCTGGAAGGGTACCAGAGCTTTGTTTGTTTCTGTGTGAGTGGTGATTTCTTTTGGACTTAGGGATTCATCTTCAGAGAATGTGTCCAAGAATGTCACATAGCACGGACCTTCTATAAGCAATGGCTTTGATGGCTCTGGCTTTTGTTGACAAGGGGCATCATCATCATCTTTTCTCCAGAATGAATGGTCAGGGCGATAGGAGCCACTGGTGAACTTAACTTTTATACCTTTGATCCATTGCTTGTGCAGATTTTGCATGCTTTGTGATCCATTGGTCAACCCAAATGGAACAATGGCCATTCCATCTAACACCCTGAGATCTTCGACCTCTGATGTCTCTGTAGGGACATTAACAAGATTGTCCGCTATTAGAGGAACTTCTTCATCTGCACTTTCATAACCTGCTTCTTTTTCTTCCTTATCATTTTCATCCTCTTCCTCTAGAGGCTCTGTCACTGTTTCTGTAGAGGCTCTATAGGAGAAGAACATGTCCTCCATCTCTGTGTTTGTTTCTACTTTTGCATCTGTCTTTGGCTCTGTCTCTACTTTTGTCTCTGCTTCTAACTCGGTCTCTAACTCTATGACTACCATGTAATAGGGAGAACAATACATCCATGCTTCTATTTTGCTATCAGAGGTGATTTGAGAAGTTAATTCGGGTTGAGGCAAGAGGTATTCTCCCATGGAGAAAGACTTGGCTTCCTTCAATAATTGACTTACAGTGCCCACTGTTAGGGACTGTGCCTCTGTTTTCTTGGGAAAGATCTGTTTGAAACCCTCTTTGTCTCCTGATGTACCATCTATTACTTCATTGGAGAAGTCTGTTATGACTTTGATGGATGTAGATACATTTCCCTTTTGCGATCTATACAACTTCAACACCATTTTATTGGGTCCTTTGCCTAGGGTCAGGGTTCCTTTGAACCAAAAGCCAAGGTCTTTCCAACAATAGAGGATATAAGGTCATGTAGGAATTTGGTTTGACCACCAAATATGTCAGCCAATAGTCTCTTCCTACAAGGGTTGTTTTTACGTATGGGAGGATGCCTAACAATTTGATTTTTCTTTGGTCTGCCAATCTGATAAGCCACTAGGTAGGTTGAATTCCTTGCAAACCTAGACCTTCATTGTCACATCCATCATTATGTTTACTAATGAGCCTACATCAATCAATGCATTTGAAATAAAGCATCCTTCTATCCATACACTAATCTCTGGGGTTCCAAGATCTAGGAAGGTATTGGCCACATCTACTTCCTTCATGGGTTGACTTTGTTGTTGTTGGGGGAGCAATCCTTAGGCCGCGTCTTCTTGTCAAGATGCTTTTGAATCTTTTTTGGCAATTGGGAGACAGCATCAGCAAATGTCAGAATGTTAGGTTTGGTTTAAAGGTGTCTAGGTCTTTGACCAGATCGTACTCTTTGATAGGATCCATAGGCTTTTCCAATCAACTGGGAAATGGAGCCACTCCCACCTTTATCTTCCCTTTTTCTTCTAGGAGTGGCAACATATGCACTTCTTTTTCATGAGGAGGTACTTCCACATCCTCTATTTCCTAGACCTCTGGTCCTGTCTCTGCAACTATCTCTGTAGCTCTCTGTGGCTTTGTAGTGCTATGTACTTCCTTATTTTGGATTGCATTGTTTTGTTTTTCCCGAGGGAGGTTGAACTTCATAGTCTTGGCAGAAGGAACTTTCTCTTTTGGAACTACGGGTTCTCCTTTCTTTGCTCGCATTATTGCATACACTTCCAATTCCGCCAAATTGGAAGCAGGTCCTTGGGTCTTCTATTGGATATCAAAAGTAGATTTAACAGGGGCTAGACTTGGACAATCTTTTGCAGTGTGGTCTTCTCCTTCGCATCAACTACATAAGGGCTTGTAATCCATAGTTTTTCTAGGGTTTGGACAATTCAGTGAGATATGACCCTTTTCTCCACATCTATAACATTCCACCTTTGATCTCTAACCACTGTCGTCCTCTGTAACTTTGAGAGGGAAACCACCTTGGACCGAAATTAGGACCAAACTCCCTAGGCTTTGGTCCAATGTCCTGTGTTGTCATTTTGAATTCCAACAAGTTGAATCTTGCATTTTCATCTTTCTTTCTTCGTTCATGCATCTCTTTCAGAGAGCAGATATCCTCTATATGGTTATTCCTCAAATAGTATGAACAGAAGGCTCCAAGAATGGTTGGTTTTCGGGTACATTCAGTGGCTAAATGTCCCACTTGATGGCACTTTTTGCACCATGTATTAGAATGCATCACATCTCTCCCATCTCCCGCAGGAGTGGATATATTAGCAGTATTCACCTTCAGTGTCTGTAGCTACTCTGTAATCACATCCATAAGCTCTTACTTGATATTAGCCACTAAATTGGATAGATAGTCATTCATATTTTCACCTCCTAGAGTACTTGTTGTAGGGTTTTGGGAAACTTCTGTTATTACTGCATACATTGGTTGGGTCCAGGAGGTCCTCTGTTCTGATTCTGATTCAGAGCTTCTATTGAGACTTGGGGTTGTTGATTCCACTTGGTAGGGTTCCATTGTTTTTGAGTTGCCATTGGAGGAACTATTTGAGACCACTATTGTTGTGGTTGAACCATCATTTGAGGCATTGTTTTCTATGGCCATTGTGGATTAGGTGCATTGTACTGTGGCACTGTTTGCATTTGGGGGTAGGGGTAGGGAACTCTCTCTGGAATTGCATTTGATGGGTATATCATTATTGGCATGGGAGAAGGTAAGACTCCACTTCTTAGAGTCATTGACAGCCTTGCTTCAACTTCATCATATAGTCTTGCACCTTCCACTGCAGCTTGTAGATTGATTGGTCTTCTTAATTCTATGAACTTGCAAACTTCTGGTTGTAGGCCTCTAAGGAATACTCCTTTCTAGATGCCTTCATCCAAATGATGATTGGTCCATCTCTTCAAGATGGATTCCATTCGTGAGACATAATCTTCTACTCTTTCTCCAGACGACTGACTTAGGTTCATGAACTCCTCTCACATCTTCTCTTCAAAATCTTCAAGCCTGAATTTAGTGAGGAAGGCCAAAAGTTCCTACTACTTGTCTCTCATACCATTGAAACGCCTCGGCCTTGAAAGTGGCGGGGAATATCGCTAACCAATGCTCGAGGGTTTTAGCATTGTTAGCTACACATGCTACCATAAACTTTGCTATATGAAGATCAGGGTCTTCATTGTACCCTCCCTTAAAAATTGGCAATGGGACTACATTTGATGGCCTGTCATCAATATTTCTAGGATGAATTTGACTAGGAAGGGGACCTTAAGTTGCCATGGGGACTTCTGTCAAGAGTGCTTTTATGGCGTCAAAGGAGGCTTCTACTCCAAGCTTGTTCTTGGCATTGATTTTTGCCTTCTCTCTTCTCACGTACCTTTGGACTCGTTCTAGTGCTTGCCTCTTGATTGCGTCATTCATCAGGGGGTTGGCTCCACAACCAGTTGGTCTATACTCAACAGAATAGAATTAGAGGGTGCTTTAGTCTTTGGAGGACTCTTTGGCCAACATCTCTTCTACTTCCTTCTTCTCTATGTCTCTGAATTCAACTTTCATGCCACTACAAAGGGGGAGATATTCTGTTCTGAAGGTATCAAAACTCATTCTTCTGAGGATCGTTGTTGTGCCATCATCATAATAATGCTAGCTTCTGATGGTTTCAACAGTGTATATCGTGAAAAATAATCTATCCACCAACTTCCAGTGGGTTGCCAGTTGGACACAAACAGAAGATTGTCAGTGCACCAGGCATCTCACGTGTCCTGCTATTGAGCATCCACGAACAAATTCCAAATCTTTTCTTTCTTGTTGTTTTGAACCTCCACAGACCACGACTCCTGAAGCTTCTTCACAATCTCCCACTTGATGATGTCTCAAAACTTCTCAATGAATGCCAAATCTTCCATGGATGGTCATTCTCTCTATTTCTACTCTTCAATTTGTTCCCAAACAATTTGCCACCAAGATGCATCTATTGCTTCAACAGGAAGAGGAAATAGTTCACCACATAAAGCTTGCATCATGATGGTAATATGTTTCTGCCATTGTGGAATGAACTTCTTGTAGAAAGTGGCTTTGGAAATAAGAATCTCCAACTCTTCAATGGAAGAAGGAGCTTTGCAAGCATCCATTGAATTCTTCTCTTCTTAGCAATGCCATTTCCTTCATTTTCAGGCCCTTCTAATGCTTGTTGATGGCAAGCTTCCCCGGCTGTGCACCAAAAACATGGAGCCCCAAGAGAGACACCAAGGAAAACGGGTTTCTACTACAAGAAAATCTATCTTGTGACATCAACAAGCTTTTGTTTCATTCTTTTGAGAACCACAACAAGGAAAATAAAAAATCTTCATGCAACATCATAGTAGATATCTCCCACGGATTTGATAGAATCAACCATAATCTTCAACATCTTTATAGAATCCATTAATAGGACAAGAAACACAAAAAAAAAACCATTTTTGAATGGAAATAATCACATAATATTCATCTTCATTGTCTTCATAGTTCTCTCTCTCAATTTCTCATAGAAGGATACATTGTTTTGATAGAATTGGCTATCTCTGACTCTCTCTTTCTCTCTCTATCAATAGTACATCATCTCCCCACTAAAATACTCAATAATCACTCTCCATAATCCTTCTTAAGTCGTGGATGCACCTCCCAAAAGGCATGGGAGGTATGAAAGGGCACCAGAGCCACTACAGTGTCTCTTCATAGCTCACTACTGTCACTTCACTTCAATCTTCAGCAGCTACTTCTTCCATTTGTTTTAGCTCTTTTGAACTTAGATCCATCCTTTCCAAAATTTAGAAAACTTTCCCAAAGTCACACATACACTCCATAGAACACTTACAGAAGATCTACAGAACAGAACAAAACAGAAACATAGCAGGAACAGAGGCTCTACAGAGGGTTAACAAAAAATATCAGAACCTCATAACTCATACTAAAACCATTCAAAACTATAAAAAACTATTCAATAAGCTTTCAAAAGATCTAAACCTTCATCAATCATCAATCCATGCTTCATACAGAAGAAAATCAGAACAAAACAGAAGCTAAACAGAAGGTATTAGAACCAATCAGAACCTCAATAGAACCTATCAGAACATCACAAAACCTCATATTTTTACTAAGAATCATCATGATCTTCCAAAACATAATCAATATCATCAAAAAAACTTTCAAAACTTTCAAAAAAACCAAACGTAACTCAAAATCCATCAAAGATCAACCATTGAGGCCTCAAAAACAACAAAAATCAACCAAAAAATCTAGTCATTTTAGCATTCAATAGTGGTTATTAATGTGTTTGTCAACCCAAAGGGCATGAATATGTAGGTGAAGATGCCCCATTCAAAAGTAGTCATGTCTATCATCTAGATGTACTTGCACTTGGTTGTATCAGGAGAAGCTGTCCAAGAAACTGTAGGCCTCTTTACTAGCCACCCTCTCAAGCATATGCTCAGTATATGGCAGTGGATAATTGTCTCTCTTTATGGCAGCATTGAATTTCTTGTAGTTGATACACACTCTGATTTTTCCATTCTTCTTCATCACAATCACTATGGGCGACATCCAGTCCATGTGCTCAATCTCATAAATGAATATTGCTCTTAGTAGCTTATCAATTTCCTCCTTGACAATCTAATCGTGTTTGGGTTTCATTGGATACTACTTGATTGGCATTGCATTGGATATCATTGGGATGTTATGAGTCACTACACTTGGATCTACCCCTCTTAGATCGTTGAGAAACCAGGAAAAAATTGTCTATGTATCCTCGCAAGAGAGCAACAAGAGTTGCCTCCTCTTCTACAGTCAAGTCATCAACTATAAAAGCAGGTTAGGATGTCTCCCCTTCCTCAACTAGGCTGACCTCCTTGACTTTGGCGGGTCCTTTTATAGGCTTGATCACTTGCCCTTGTCTCTTGGCCCCTAGCAAGATCACTACCCTCTCACTCTTCTTAAATATCATGAATCATTTCAGCAGGTCTTGTGGCTTCCTCAGCTCCTCAGCTTGTGGATCCCTAGGCTATTTCCTCTTTTCCTCCTTCAACCTTTGGTGCCTCAAGTGAATTGGTAGGTCCCCTTTGGTACGCTTTGTCTTAGGTGATCGGGGTATCTCACGGTCACTATCTGAGCTTACCTCTGACTCAGAGTCAAACTCTCTGTCTCGCTAGAAGAGGAAGTCTCTTCGAGGGGTCCTAGCTCAGATGGTGATTCCGTTTTGAGTATTGGTGTGGCACTTGGTCGGACGAGACCCGCTCATTCATAATCAATAGCTTCTATTTGCCCCAACTAGGTGTGGTCACAACCCATTTGCGTGACTCCTTTTGCGATTGTGAAGAGACTCTTTTTCTGTGGTTTGGAGTTTGCCCATATTTGTTCAATCTCATGCCCCTCCATGTCATACTCTATTGTGTCGATCTCTTCTCTACTCTCATCATTGGAGGAACAACAATATTCGCACTCATCGTCAGACTCGTCCTCATTTGACTGTTGTCACTTCCCACATGTGGTTCCTTATCGTCGGTGGTCAAGGCCCAATTGTACATCCAGTTTTAAGTCATGCACCTTGGTCCATTTCCACTTGGGTTCATCCAAGAGATCCTTGAGAGGTTTAAGATTTGCGGCTGGGTTGCCAACTAATTTGTCTGTTGTTAGTCTAAGATCTCATGTAGGTCTCATTTGTTATTGGGGATGTGAAACGTGACAGAGGCAGGTTGCCCATGCAATCTCCTAACCATCATACAGATTGGCATTGGGGGTGTGTCTTTTGGCTTAATGACTACCTTAGTAGATTGCTTCAATTCCTCGTTGTTTGAGAATGATAGATCAATTGTGGCTAACACATGCATCCAGTCTCACTCAACCTCTAGGCAAGGGATATACTTAGTCAATGGCCCGTAATATTTCCTAACCTGAGTGTTGCCCTTGAGCATAGTTGAGATGGTGCCAAGGTTGACTAGGGTAGTCTTCCAAGTATCCATATCTACTCTTACCCCTTTCTTTCAATTTCCTAGGAAGATTAGACCATTACCCCAATCTTCTATGACTCGTGTGTTACACATCTCTGGTCAACCTAACAAGATACCATAGTCCACTCCTTTCATGACTATAAAGTCCATGGAGAACCGAACTATTGTGATCTTCAATGGCCAATTTCTCAACACTCTAGATGGCCTGACTTTTTTTCATTGGCCAGTGTGATATTGAAATTAGCATCCTCGACATGTGGGTTGCCCTAAGCTTGAAGTAATGCATGGCTAAGTACATTGACACCTGCCCCCATGTCCACAATCCCTTTCCTCCTAGTGTCACCTAGAGCTAGGACTGGTAAGATTGTGTGCATTTTGGTGCTTTCCTAAAAAGCATTAATATGCAATGATTTGGGCTCCAAGTGCAGTGTCAGGCTTAGTATTTACATTACTGCATTATGGTCTTGCAATTCAATGATAGCTCACTCCCCCGATCCTTCCATCCACTACTTTAGCTCCTTCTATAGTGTCAGCTACTACCTAAGCATGTCTCCTAAGCTTAGGGTTATAAGGATGGTTACCAACATTGTGAGAAGACTACTCACCGCTTTCTTGTTCCCTAATTCTATGCTTCTTGGCTCATAGTCTTGATTGGTTTGCTAGCCCGTGGCATCCAAGATCTGTCTAGGCAGCACAATTTGAGGTGCAGATACGCCTCTTGGTCATGTGGGAGAGATTGGTGTGCTCATGCTACTAGAGAGATCATCGATCTCATCATCCAAGATGGGCTCAGTATCCTTTAGGTGTTCCTTGGCTTCTCTTATCCAATCCTTGACCTTTTCTATGACTTCCAGTTGGGGTACTCCCCTACCTTAGCACTCCCTTTTTCAGCCATCTTTGGGGCAGATGTTTTGGCCTCAACGTTTGTGACTTTCTTTGCCTTTCTTCTCCTCTTTCTTTGCCTATGACTTTTCTTTCTAATTGAGGTTGTATCTAGGTTGCTAGGCCCTGGCAATGATATGTCAACCTGCCTCGTCTATGCATGGGACATGGCATGCAATGGGATGGGTGTGGCCTCCTCGTTGTGTGTCTCGATGATGTTGAATAGCTTGAGTGGAACTGATGGGACAAGTGTCAAACTAGAGGATGGATTCAACCTAGGGAAATGGACAAAGAGGTGAGTATTTCCATACTCAACAGATTTGAGATCAACCTTCTCTCGATTTGCTTGCTCCCTCTTGGGGTAGCGCAAAGAGATGTGTCCTGGGTGACTACAAGCCCAACAAGAAATTGGTTCTTGGGTCTGCCCTCTTAAGCCTCTACCTCTCCCCCTCCCCAATTCCATCACCAGAGTTGGTCAATAGCCCAAGAATACTGGATTATCCTCTTTGTCGTATGAGATGTAAGGGTTCACATAGGACTCCTCATCGTTAGGCTCCTCCACATGGCGGATCAGAGCGCCACTCGGTGGATGGGTTATGTAGGGTCCAGGCGGCCTAGGTATGCCTATGGGATTGATCTCTAACCTACCGATGGCTGGCTTTGTATCGTTAGGTCTAGGAGGGCCAATGGGGCTCCTCTTCCAAAGAAATTCGGAGGTCTATTCCTTAGGTAAGGCTAGTTGTAAGACTACAAATATGGAAGTCTCCACCCAGCAGTCTGCAGTGAAATGGCATCGTGGTCGAACCCACTACAATTGGTGCAAGGTCGTGAACTAGGGTCTTGACACTCAGCTGGAAGGTGGCTTCCACCACAATACACACATTGGACATGCAACTACATAGGCCTTCTCATCATCTCCTATAGCTTGGCCAACTCTAGCTTCATGTCTACCAACTCTTGCCTCCGATCGACATTCTTTCCCTTGTCTTAGGTGCCTTGGATAGATTCGGTCTTACTAGCGATCAGGGTTCTTCTTGAGGTTCAAGGAGCAGTTATGTCTTGAGTTGTGGGTCTTGAGCTCCTCTCTTTGAAGCAAGTCATTCACTCATATGGCTTCTTCAAAGACCCTAGCTAATACGTCCCTTTTGCAGGATTGAGTTGCTCACCAAGGACTCGTAAAGCTCTTCACTACGGATTCCACTTATGAATATAGTGGAGACTGTTCATTCACTAGGTCTCTCTATGGTTGGGATTCTCTTGAAAAGACTCCGCAAATGGGTGACGTAGTCTTGGATATCCTCCTTGTCCTTCTGCTTGATATTCATCAATCTAACTATGAGGTTGTCAGAGTATCCCACCTCAGAGAACCTCTTGATGAAGAGACTCTTGAGGGTGTTGAAGTCATTACACAGCATTGTCCAAACTAGTGTACCACATCTATCCTTTATTGCCTAAGCATAGGCCAAAAGCTTGTGAGTCCTGGGCAAGATCCGTGAGGCCATTAGCCTCGCAGACTTGCTCGAACTACTCTAGAAAACTATACGGGTCATTGCTTGGCTGGTACTTGTCTAGTAATTTTGCAACTATAGGGTTTCTTGATTGGCTCTTGGAGCCTTAGTTAACTCCTAATCCTGCAAGCAATCATGTTGCTAATGCTGCAGTGCTTTGCTCTGCCAACGTGTTGTCTATCAGTCACTTCATGAGAAGCTCACTCAAAGTTAAGTCTACCTCTAGTGCTCTCTCCCTTTCTACATTTGGTCTTGTTCAGTTTCAATTTGCTAGGGCTAGCATGCGCTGGGACTTCTCGCATTTCTATTTCTTGCCATAATCTCCTAGCTTGTTTTTGCTAGTTGTATGCTACTATGCCTTGCAAGATTTTCTATGCTAGTTTTTGTTCCTCTTCAAGATCCACTATGATGTCTTCTGATGGCCTGCCATGGTGGTCTACCTTGTTCTATGTGTCATATTTGTTCACCATTTTGACTAGGAAATCTCCTAGGTTGAGCTCCTCATTTTTGCGGTTTACACTTGGTTTTTCCATGTCTATGGTTTCTAGCTCCACTTAGTTGTCGATGAGGTTGATCAGGTCATCGAGCAGTGTTACGCTACCAACGGTGTTGCTCATTTGAAGCGTCTGGCTTCCATGTTGTGTTTGTCACTTGGCTCTACCAATTGGGGTTGCTTGATCCCCTGTCTAGGTTTATGTGTCACCTCCTATTGGCGGGTTCATTCTATTTATTAAGTCTGAGCATGTTCCTTTTTATTGACAAGTCAATCCTCAGTTTACGTTTGCTCAGTGTGTGCGTAGTGCTCTTTTTTATGCACTGTGCTTAATTAGGCTTTCAATTTTTCCAAGTGTACTTCAAGTATAAAAAACAATGTGGGTGCAAACATAAGATGATACAATTACAGCTTCCATACTCTAGTCTAAGTTCTCGGCTGAATAGGCCTTTACACTCATTAGTCATCACTGGCTGCTTTCTCTGGTCTCTAGGGTCTGTGCTACGTTGTTCACCTTGATGAAGGTCAAATGGGGGTCTAGGGTCTTATCTCATAGCCCTAATAGGGATTGAAAGTTGACGTGACTATTAGCAGTTGTGTCTAGTCTCGGCCTGCGATTTTTAGGATCAATATTATCTATAAGGATTTTGGAGCCTTCCCTGGTTGCAAGAGGTATTCTAATTTGCTCGGGATACGCTAGATTTGTTAGTTTCTCCTGTCAAAATTCTGGTCTGATTTGATAGTGTCTGATTTTGCAGCATCCAAATCTAAGAATTGGACGTCCAATTGTCAACTGTCCAATCTCACAGTCTCTGAGTGCGAAGTGTTCGATTTTGACAAGGTCCGATTCTAGTGAGTTCATTCATCCTAATCAGATGGGGTGAATGTCCAATATCTGACATGCGATAGATAATCCGATTTTCAAGACCGGATGGATAACGTTTGAGTGGACAAGTCAAGTTAGTTAGAATCTCCGAATTCCAAGAATGGGATGCCCGAGTGTCCGACTTTGGGAATTGGACCCCTGTCAAGTTAGTTTGAATCTCCAAATTCCAAGAATGGGATGCCCAAGTGTCCGACTCTGGGAATTGGACCCCTATCAATGGAGTGCAAGCCCATTTTTTCCTTGATTTTGCCCTGTTTTGTCCAATTTTATAACAAAAACCCTGAGGCTTTTTCCTTCGATTTCTTGCTCCTATCCTACTCTAAATGCAACAAGAATCAAAACACAAATACTGAAATCAATCCTCCTACTTGTCTACTTATCAAAAACCCAAAATACTTACTTTTTTTGAATATTAAAAGCCCAAATATCCTACATATCTCAAGCACCAATTCGGGGATGCAACCCTACTTCGACGCTCGATTTGAGACGTGCAAGTGCTCAAGCTTGAATCCATTGGTCCCAGCAATGGAACCAAAATGTAGTGAGAGCTCACACTCAATTGCCAAGACCCATGGACCTCTTATTGTTTCAAGCGTTTCAAGTGAGCACAAGCGGCTATCTCTCACCACCTAGATGACGCACCTTCAATCCTACGAGGGTGTAGTGAGCTTACCTTGATGCCTAAATGAGTAGCATCCTCCCTCAAGCAACTCGGTAGCTCCACAATTCGAGATGCAAGTGCAAGCAACCTCGAGCCTCCACCTTCAAGCTCCATCCTCCATAGCCACATGCGAGACAAGAGAAGAGAAGAAGAGAGGAGATGATGGAGAGATTCTTCTCCTTGATCCCTTACCCTCACACACTCACTCACTCACACTCTCACACACTCTCTCTCAAGCACACACAAGCAAGCAAGAAGGAGAGAAGAAGGAAAAAGAAGAGATCACTTTTGCCACATACCAAAGAATGAGCCTTTCATTCACTTTTTGAGTTTATATACAAAACCCTAAATCCCTTGGGCACCGATCCCCTTTTTTACATGATCAGGCATCTTGCCAAGGTCCTCTTTCTCTATTCCCTTCTAGTTGCCTTATCCCTTCACCTATGTCAATTTAGACTTTACAACTTGCATAGGTGCTCTTATAAAATGAATTACATTGCACCCCGCACCTTCCTTTGTGAGAGCCCTCGGAGGTTCTCCCTCATCCTTGAGAGAGCATCCTTCATCCTTGAGAGGGTCTCCCTCATCTTTGAGAGAACCTTGCTAGAATATTTGATGCTCTCCTTCATCCTTGGGATTACCTTGCTAGAATCTTTGGTGCTTTCCTTCATCCTTGAGAGCTCCTTGCAAGAATATTCAATGGTCTCCCATGTTTTTTTAAACTTGCCTTCTTCTCTACTTTTCTTGCCTAGGCAAAATGAGATTCTTCATTCACTTTTTGACTTGGGCTTCCTCGGTCTTTCTATGCTTCCTTTTGGTTGCGTGATCCTTGTTCACGACCTATTTTGTAACACTATAACACTATGGATGATCGATATTGTGGATAGTAAATGGGCAATCATTTCTATAATGAAGTGCATGCCTTGATCACTAACTAGCTGCATTTCAAGATCAGCTACTCCCAAAGAAACTTAGCCATGGTCCTAACATCATTCTTTCTGGTGGCGTGAGCTTTGGCCCATTTTGTGAGATTATTCATCGCTACAATGATGTACTTTGCTCGTGAATACTACATTGCAAGGTTGATTGGCCCAATAAAGTCCATCCCCTACTTTCAAAGGGTTGTTGTGCTATTATTGGGGTCAACTCTATCTTGTCCCCTTATACATGGGCACTTTGGCCCTTTGACTTTCATCACAATGCTTCACAAATTTAGTAGCATCGCAGAATAGGGAGAGCCACCATAGTTGAGATTGTAGCACCTTGCATGCTATAGTGTTTCCATTGAAGTCTCCTATAACAATTCCACAATGTGCTCCAATAAGCATAGCATGCATTTCACATTCACACACAGATCTTCACAATAACCCATCTTGTCCTAGTCTATAGAGTTGGTCGGGAATTAATTGATAGGGTTGAATCTAAAGGATAAGGTGCTTTAGCCTAGCCTTCTCTATAGGTCTCTTAGGCAATCCATGCTCTAGGACTTGGACTATGTCATATGCCCAATACGACATTAGATCGGCCGCCCTGAAAAGGCCTCTCTCACTAGTCATGCTAAATATGTGCATATCAGGCAAGTCATCTACAATTCCCTGTCCAACAGCTTCTCTTGTGGGTATACGAGACATGTGGTTTTCCATATGTAATGTTTCTTACCCTTGCATACAACCAGAGAGAAGTTGAATTTTAGAAGTAGAAGTAACCACCTAGCTACATGTCTTGTAGCACAAGGTTTGTTTAATAGATAAACCAAGGCTTGATGGTCAACGAAGAAGACAAAGGGTGTAGCCAAAAGGTAATGACAAAACTTCTTTAGAGCGAATACCATGGCTAGGCCTTCGTATCTGTGAGTTTTCTACTAGCAAAGCTTACATGATAATCAAGATATGTTTACTAGGTTGACACAAAACATCTCCCATGGCAAACTTTGAAGCATCAATGTGCACATGGAATGTTATGTTCTAATTGTGGAGTAATTTGTCTCCGTATCTGTGAGTTTTTTGCTAGCAAATCTCACATGATAATCAAGACTATGTTCACCAAGGTGGCACAAAACATGTCCCATGGCAAACTTTGAAGCATCAATGTGCACATGGAATGTTATGTTCCAATTTGGGACTTGTAGAATTGGTACAATTGTGAGAGCCTTTTTTGTTCCTCCTAAGAGGGTTGGCATTCCTCAATTCACTTGAATACGATAAGGAATTTGTAAAGGGGCCTAGCAATCAATGCATAGTTCAAAACAAATTGCCAATAGTACCCTATGTGTCCCAAGAAGCATTAAACTCCCTTATAGTTCATGGGTGGTGGTACATTGACAATGACTCCAACTTTGGAGAAGTTGGTGGCAATGACGCTCTTAGACACCATGTGCCCTAGAATACATCCATGTTTCACCAAGAAGAATTGGCACTT
Source organism: Lygodium microphyllum (assembly GCF_053477565.2). Classification (NCBI taxonomy): domain Eukaryota; kingdom Viridiplantae; phylum Streptophyta; class Polypodiopsida; order Schizaeales; family Lygodiaceae; genus Lygodium; species Lygodium microphyllum. Next base: position 33,823,360 of record NC_141141.1, read on the forward strand.
CAAGGGGTTCAAGGAGATATTATACAGCCTACACTACTCAAAGACTACATGAAGTTTATCTAGGTGTTCCCTCCAATTGGAGTGAACACATAGATAATCAAAAAACACCTCCAATTGTTGCCTAAGCATGTCTTTGAAGATGGTACACATAGGTACTAAAATGTAGTTGGTGCATTCATCAAACCAAATGGCATGACTATGTAGATAAACACATCCCATTTCATTTGCAAATGCTATTTTATGCCTATTATCAGGGTGCACCTGCACCTGGTTATAACTTGAGAAGCTGTCCAAGAAACCGTATGTTAAGATGGCAATCTCAACAAGTGCGGACATTGATGCTGGACCGCCTAGCTAGATGAGTCCGCACTTCTACACTTAGCATGTTGGTGGTCATTATGATACTCACATGGCCACTGACTTATCACTTATTATATTTAGTTTGTTACACCTACCTACAGCTGGCAAATATATAAAGCCAGTCAATTAGTGTAGTCGGTTATGCACTATTCGACTTAGAAGGCCACTTTCCTTTATGTTGTATCTTATTTATACTTTGTGTACATTGTATTGTGTGTGGAAGAAGAAGAAAAAATCAGCAAGAAAATGTTTTGTTCTCCATCTCTCTTCTTGTGTTTTTGAGTCAGCTTCCTCTTGTGTATACAATGTGTGTTTTGGCGCAACACCTTAATAAGCAAGTCCCCCCACCACCCGGTTCTTGACATGGTATCAAAGCCGCACCACTAAGAAAGGCTGATTTTGAAGGTTGAAGTGAAGGAAAAGAAGCAAGGTTTGAGCAAGCAAGCAACAGGTAAGAAGCTCTCCCATTCTTCCACTCTCTCTCTCTTGGATAGTGCCTGTGGAGGCACGAAAGCAGGGTTGAGGAAAAATCTCTGATTGTTGTGAGATTTGGTGTGTGAGCAGATCATTGTGTATTCTATAGATAAGCCTTTAGGGATTGCTCGTAGTTATTTTGGGCATCTGAGGCCGTTTGAGGCCCTGTTTTAGAGCCACAAGGTTGCAGATAGTAGTTTCAAGGTACACTTTGATTTCGGCTGTATTGACTGAAAGTGGGTGCACAGGTTACAGATTGCGAATCTATAATTTTTGAGATGTTTGCAAGAAGCAAAAATAAGGTTTATCTGCAAACAAGTTACAGATTACATGTACTATTGAGCAATTAGTGAAAAAGGTTGCTTTGTGTATTGCTATGTACGTGTTGTGAAAGATTGCAGAAGACTAGCTTCTGTGTTGTATCCTTGTTTGTGATAATGGTAGAGAAAAATGAAACTCCCATTATTGAGAAGCTCAACAAGAACAACTACCCTTCATGGAAGTTTCGTGTGACAAACTTCCTCATTGGAAAGGGCCTTTATGAGTTTGTTTCAAGTGAAGAAAAGGAGCCAGAGTTGGGTATCCCTCCGACTATAGATGAGTTAAAAGCATGGAAAGAGTGGAATGCGAAAACTTTACATGCAGCTTGGACAATTTTTGAGAGCATGTTTTCAGTAAATACAAAGGCACAAAAGATTCAACTCAAGCAAGAGTTCAATGCCTTGAAGAAAGGAAAAATGGATGTCAATGAGTATGTGTTGAAGATGAGGAGTATTGCAGATGCTTTAGCAACGATTGATGCAATGCCGGATGATGATGATTTGGTTTCATCCACTCTTAGTGGCCTTAACAATGAAAAGGCATGGAAATCATTTGTTACTTCAGTATATGTATGAAAGCCATTTCCAAATTTTGATGAGCTGATCTCTCTCATGATTTACTGAAGAGATCAATATGCAGGGTGATTCATCTAAAATAAATGGTGAACATGTCCAAGCATTTTACTCGAGTTTAGGAAGGGGATGTGGTAAATCCTCTTCAAGAGGCTATGGTACGGGATGTGCTCGTGATAACCAGCAAAATAGGTTCAATCAACAGTTTGGTGAAATCTAGGTTTCTGGAGGCAGAGGAAACTTTAGAGGCAGGGGGAGCTCTAGAGGAAGAGGTGGATGGCAGAACAGAGGCTCTAGTAATTTTGCTATTTTTTGCCATTATTGTAGTAAAATAGGACATATTGCAACCCATTGTTATGCTAAGAATGATGATATTCATAGTTGTAAATTGCAGCAAGTAAACTATGCATCGTCTTCACAACAAGATGAAGACAAAAATGAGCGTCTGTTTGTTATGCAACATATGATCAATGAAGTTATAGGAAAGGGGACACATGATGATGTATGGTATGTCAATTTAGGTGCATCTAATCATATGATGAGTCATGTTGAATGGTTTGGAGAGATGCAGGACTTACAAAACCCAGGTTATGTGCAGACGGGTGATGATTCATACCACCCAAATTCACACATTGGAAAGGTTCCCTTGTCCTTGTATGATGGCGAGACAAAGAGTCTGACAGATGTATTACATGTGCCATCAATTACAAAGAATCTAGTGTCTATTGGCCAAATGGTAGAGCACGGGTTGCAAGTTTGATTCAATGCAAAAGGTTGTTTTGTAGAATACTTCAATGATAAGTGCAGGTTGGTCGCAAAAGGAAGTAGAGTTGACCGAATATTCACTTTAGATGTTGGAATTCCTGCAATGGATGTTGCTATGTATGCTAAAGGAAAAGGAGTAGTTGCAGATATTGAAATATGGCATAAACGTATTGGACATGCAAATGTGCAAAGGTTGAAATTAATGCAATCTAGAGGATTGGTTAGAGGGTTGCCTTCTTTTAGAGTTGCAGAATTGCATAAAGTCTATGAAGAATGTCAGTTTGGTAAGCAGGCAAGACAACCCTTCTCGCATGATAGAGAAGTGAGAAGAAATATACTTGATGTAGTACATACAGATGTTTGGGGGCCTACACAGAATGTATCTCTTGGTGGCAGCAAATACTTTGTTACATTTATTGATGATTGTTCAAGGAAGCTATGGGTGTACTTCATGAAGGAAAAGAGTGATATGTTTATGCACTTCAAATCTTTTAAGGCAGTTGTTGAAACAGAAACAGGCTTAAAAGTAAAGTTCTTGAGATCAGATGGAGGGGGAGAGTACCTCTCTAATGAGTTCAGTGGCTTCTTGAGGACTCATGGGATAAAGAGGCAATTTACTTGCAGGTATACCCCACAACAAAATGGTGTTGCAGAAAGGAAAAACAGGCAAAGGTTAAAAAATGTGTTTTAATTGGATACACTTTAGAGCAGAAAGGGTATCGCTATTATAACCCTGTCACAGGTGAGTTCAGAGTGAGCAAGGATGTTATCTTTGATGATATGGGAAGTTGGTATACACCTGTTGGTGACATTTTGAATGATGATAATGATCAGGATAGCTATGTGTAGAAAGATAAACAAGAATCATGGAGTCTTACTCGACCAAAAACATCATCTGATACTACACTTACAGTGAGCCCTTGGTCTAGGAGACTAAGGAGTAGCCCCACAGGGAAGGACAAAGAAAAGAAGAAAGTGCTGGATGGTAGTGATGCATCTACCAATCATTTGGGATTTGATGGAGATTCTAGTGGTTTGGAGAGTTTGGATGATAAGCTTGGTATTTCTTCAGTCAGGACACCAGGTGTACAGAGAGCTCATAGCAATGTAAAGGCTCCATTGAGTGATCCGGTGGTACGTAGATCTAGCAAGGTCAGATACCCTGTTAAAAGATTTGGTTTTGAAGGTTATGCAGCTCACCATTATGCTTATATGGTGAAACTAGTTGAGGATGTTGAGCCCACTTGTTTTGAGGATGTAGTTGGTTATGCTCATTGGGATGTAGTAATGGATGAGGAGATGGCTCCATTAAAAGCCAATAAGACTTGGGATTTGGTACCCTTACCTAAGGGTAAGAAAGCTATTGGCTGTAAGTGGGTTTACAAAGTCAAGCATATTGTAGATGGTTTAGTTAGCAAGTATAAGGCTAGGCTGGTTGCAAAAGGCTATGCTCAAACATATGGCATAGATTATGAAGAGACATTCAGTCCAGTTGCTAGGATGGAAACTATTAGGTGTGTGATTTCCTTGGCAGTAGCCAAAGGTTGGAGTTTGCAGTAAATGGATGTTCAGAATGCCTTCTTGCATGGTGAATTGCAAGAAGAAGTGTATATGGAGCAACCAACAGGTTATGAGTATTTAGAGCATCCCACATATGTGTGCAGGTTAAAGAATGCGCTCTATGGGCTAAAGCAAGCATCTAGAGCATGGTCTAACAAGATTGGAGAGTATCTTGTCAATATTGGATTTTTTATTTCTGACACACTGATCACTCACTTTATGTGAGAAAGGGAGATGCAGGTTTGGTCATCATAGTCATCTATGTGGATGACTTGATTATTACAGGTAACAGCGACAATGGGATTTTGAGATGAAAGATTTGGGTGAGTTGAGATACTTTCTTGGTATTGAGGTGATCAGATGTGATGATGGTATATGGCTGTCCCAAAGGCAGATATGTTATCTAAGTATGGTATGACAGCATGTAAGCCTCTTTCAGTACCATTGGAGCAAAATGTGAAGTTGAGTGCTGACGTTGGGGATGAGATAGAAGACCCTACTATGTTCAGGAGGATAGTGGGGAGTTTGATTTACATGACTATCACAATGCTAGACTTGAGCTATGATGTTGGCCTTGTCAATCAATTTATGTAGATGCCTAGAAAGCCTCATTTGGATATAGCTAGATTTATACTGAGGTATGTGAAGTCCACTTTACATTATGGACTTTTTTATGAGGCAGGTAAGGATGTACAGGTCTTTGGATACACAAATGTAGATTGGGCTGGTAGCATGTCAAACAAAAGATCTACGAGTAGATTCATGTTTTCCCTTGGCAGTGCAGTAGTTACATGGAGCAGCAAAAAGCAACCTACAGTTGCTTTATCGAGTACAAAGGCTGAGTATAGAGATGCTGCTATAGCAGCATGTGAGGTGGTATGGCTACAAAAGTTATTAGGTGATTTGGATGTGCAGGGAGATGGTCCAATTGTCATTCATTGTGACAACATGAGTAGCATATAGCTAGCTAGGAATCCAGTGTTCCATTCTAAGACAAAACACATTGAGGTGCACTACCACTTTGTGAGAGAGAAGGTACTTGTAAGAGATATTGACTTGGTATATGTCAGCACACAGGATCAGACAGCTGACATTTTCACAAAGGCATTGGATGTAGAGAAGCTTCGAAAGTTCTGAAACTTACTTAGAGTTGTAGAGATAGAATTGAGCTTGAGGGGGAGTGTTGAGATGGCAAGCTCAACACGTGCGGACATTGATGATGGATCACCTGGCTAGATGAGTGTACACGTCTACACTTAGCACGTAGGTGGTCATTATGATACTCACATGGCCACTGACTTATCACTTATTATATTTAGTTTGTTACACCTACCTACAACTTGCAAATATATAATGCTAGTTGATTAGTGTAGTTGGTTATGCACTGTTTGACTTAGAAGGCCACTTTCCTTTATGTTGTATCTTATCTATACTTTGTGTACATTGTATTGTGTGTGGAAGAAGAAAAAAAAATCAGCAAGAAAACGTTTTGGCCTCCATCTCTCTTCTTGTGTTCTTGAGTGAGCTTCCTCTTGTGTATACAGTGTGTGTTTTGGCGCAGCACCTCAAGCAAGTCCCCCCACCAGACAATTCTTGGCACTGTATGCCTCTCTTTTCCCTACTCTCTCGAGCATGTGTTCAGTACAGGATAGTGGATAGTTTTTTTTCTTTGTTGTAGCATTGACTTTTTTATAGTTTACACACACTCAAATTTTTCCATTCTTCTTCTCAAGACAATCACTATGGGTGATACCTAGTCCATGTGCTCGATTTCATAGATGAATCTGGCCTTCAACAGCTTATCTATCTCCTCCTTGATGCCATGTGTATGCTTTGGATTCATCGGGTATGGTCATTGTTTAATGGATGTTTCATCAAGAGTCATTGGGATGTTATGGTTCATGATCCTCGGATTGACTCCTTTGAGTTCATCTAAGGACCAAGAAAATGCATCTATGTACTTTCACAGGAGAGCGATGAGATCAGCCTCCTCTTGCTCAATAAGGTCGTCACCTATGAACATGGGTCAAGGATTTTTTCCTCCCCTTTCCAGGTTGGCTTCCTTAACCTTATCAGGCCCTTCTATTGGTTCACTTGCTTGTCCTTGCCTCTTCGCTCCTAATAAGATCACTATCTTGTCACCCTTTTTGAACTTCGTGAAGCACTTGGTAGGTCTTGGGGCTTTCGTTGTTCTTCAGCTTTTAATCCCCTTGACTACTTCCTCTTGTCCTTCTTCAACCATTGGCACCTTGCCTTAGGTGGATTGGCAAGTCCCCTTTGGTGCATTTGGCCTTAGGTGGTCAGCAAAGCATTTTTGAGTCACTTTTAAAGCCCACTTCTGACTCAGAGTTCAACTCACAACCTTTGTTGGAAGGTTTTTTCCCTGGTGGTTGTAGCTCTAGGTTGATTTTGTTCGAAGGATTGGTGCGATTGTAGAGGCGAGCAACCGCCAAGACCCACAGATCTCTTATTGTTCAAGCCTTTCAAGCCGAGCACTAATGGCTACCTCTCACATAGCCAATGCACTATCTCTCTCTACGAGTGTAGTGAGCTTACCTCCATGCCTGATCGAGTTGCCTCCTCTCTCGAGCACTCTAATAGCTCCACAATCCAAGTGCAAGCTTTAAGCAAGCTTGATCCTCAAGCTCCATGCTCCAAGATCCATTGCCACTGCGAGCAAGACGAGAGCAGAAGAGAAGAGAAGAAGAGAGGAGAAGATGGAGAGCTTCTCCACCATGGCCCCTCACCCTCACACACTCACTCACTCACACTCTCACACTCCTTCTCTCAAGCACAAGCTCAAGAAAGCAAGAAGCAAAAGAAGAAGAAGAAGAAGAAGAAGAGGAGAGCTACTCATTCACTTTTCAACTTTATATACAAAACCCTAAATCCCTTTTGGGTGGTCATCCCCTTTTTGGTCCGGGTGGCTTGGCTCATTCCTCCAACCCTTCTCCTCCTCTTCCCTATTGGCATGGCCTCAACTTGTGCCTGTAACCATTTACAATTTGCATGGGTGAGAGCTTCATGCTTTTTAAAAAATAAATTATGGTGTGTCTTGCACTCTTTTACAAAAGTATCGACTTGAACTTTTTCTTGTGTGCCTCTCTCCTTGATCTAAGATCTTTTTGAACTTCTTGTGTTTTTAGATTTTTCTTACCACACATTCGTCTTTTGTTTCACTTTTTCCTTGGCCTTGTCTTCTACTTTAGATTTTTTAGATTATCCACCTTGTTCCTCTGAGGGTTAACATTACCCCCCTCCTAGACGAGAGTGCCACTCCCATGGAACTCTCTATCAGGAGGTAGGAGGCTTTGGCATGCACTGAAGATGTGAGTGGAAGGAACTGCTATGGTTTGCGCTAGAGGAGTTTTGGTGGTGGTGCAGATGAAGGTGGTTGATGGCACTTTGTTGGCTTGATTGGCTGGTGATAGGGTTGTTGTAGTTGGTGATAGGGTTGTTCTTTGTTTGGGAGTTGCACTCCTACTGAGACAGGTGTTGGTGTTCTGGAGATTCTGTGCATGACGATTCATTGGTGGGTTTGCATGATGATAAAGAACAAGAGTTCAGAGTTGAGTGTTGATGAAGAGCTGACAGTACTTTCGTTGGAGTCTTCAATACTTGCAATTGAAAACCTCTCATATGGTCTCTCCCTAGGGGTTAGTGCTAGTCTTCTTATTGTGCACAAGACATAGTTTGATTAGTTTGGGAGATAGGTCGAACTCTAAGCTAGCCGAGATTATTGTCATGTACTTGAGGACCTAAATTGTGGAAAGATTGTGGTGCAGACATTATGTGAGTGCACATGCATACTTAGATATTACGTAGTTAGAAGGCTGTGAGTCTGGTTCCTCGTAGCAATGTGGATGAAGCGAGGGTTCAACAGGGTGGAAAAAATTGTGGATGTTGAGGAGAAGTACACTTGAAGGCTTCTTGAGACATCATTTATGATTTTGAAAATACGATGTAGCATAATTGAGATCATTGACACCTTAGATTTTGGTAGCTAGTGGCTACTTGTAGTGTTTGAAGAATATGATGTACTTTCCATGGTCTTTCATACCTTGCTCACCACTATTGATTGCGATGGTATTGAGATAGAGTGCAAAAAAGAATCATGCAAATGGTTCAAGGTGACAGGTTTCCTAGGTATATCCTACCCTTAATGTGCCTTGAACAATTGTGGGGGATGTATAAAGGGCTAGGGGGTTAGGGATGACGGAGCCAGCTGACCAAGGTCACTGGACATACCTAATTTGAGGACCCCTAGGTGATGTGTTGTGATTGTATGTGTTTTTTTTTTCTTTTGTTTTTTTTTTTCTCTTTTTTTCCTTTTTTTTGGGATAAAAGTAATACAATCAATGTAATACATTGAGGCTATCAACCTTTCATTTGGATTGACAAATGTTGAGATCCAAAGGCTATGAAAAATGGATATTACAAAGATGATTGTGTTATTAGTCTTGATGCTAGAGGAATAGTTGTTGAGATGAAGAGATACACTTGAGATTTTGCAAACCTCTTTGTAACATGTGAGACATCGGAACAATTGAGGTAACAGCTGTAGTGAGCTGTGCATGGACAAGGGATAGAGCATCTGGCAAATTGGATCTTGGTTGATGAAGAAATGTTTATCATTGTTGAGAGTGTGGCTCCTACTCAGATGTAGAGTTTGGCCAAGAAAGAGAGAGCATACAATGACTATGATTTGGGCCCTACTTCAAATGCAATGTGTACTTTCTATAGGAGTGATTTTCTCTTCCGGCGGAGCTTCAATCATGGCTCTTTCTTTCTTGGTATTTATGTTGCTTTCTCCATAATGGTTCTTTGTGGGGTTGGTGGTCTTGTGGTGACTTGGACATTGAACACTTTTGCACAGAGACCTGTGTCGTCCTGCATTCACTTGGCAAATCATGAGAGTATATGCAAGTCATATGCTTCAACCATAATGAATAGGTGCAGCTCAAAAGACATCACTTATTTGAATCCTATAGTGTTAGCTTTGATGCATATCACGTTATTGACTATTAGGATAATGTTATTAAAGAGATTGAGAGTCCTATTAGTGAAGCAAAGAAAAATTTTGCATCTCTATGTGGATGACATGCTTTTAGCAGGGATAGCTCATGAGGAGCTAGATGCTCTTAAGGCTCAGCTCAAGAAGAGATTTGATATGAAAGATTTGGGATAGGCCTCTCATATACTTGGTATGTGCATTACACGCGTGATAGATCTCAAGGACTCCTCTATATGTCACAGAGGAAGTACATTCATAAAGTCCTTGAGTGCTTCTGCATGCACGATGTCAAGACTATTGGTTGTCCATTACCTTCTCATGTGAAGGTTTCACAAGCCGATTATCTGCAGATTGATGATCAAAGGGTTGAGATGGCCAAGATTCCCTATGCATCAGCCGTGGGCAGTCTTATGTATGCCATGATATCCACCCGTCCAGATATAGCTTTTGCCGTTGGGGTTGTGGCACGTTATATGGCTACACTTGGCAAGAAACATTGGGTTGCTGTGAAGGGTATCATGAGGTACTTGAAGGGCACAATAGATATGTGCCTTTCCTATGGCAGCCAGGATACAGGATTCGTGGGGTATACTGACTCTGATTATGTAGAACATGCAGATAGTAGGAAGTCCACTTCTAGCTATGTGTTCACTTATGCTAGAGGGGCTATCCCTTAGATGTCTAGGGTACAGAAGTGTATGGCTCTTTCTACTACAGAGATTGAGTATATTGCAGCCATAGAGGCTTGCAAGGAGGCTATCTGATTAGGCCATTTGATTGCCGACCTTGGTATGACAGATGCTATGCCTACACTGCATTAGGATTCTATAAGTGCCATTCAATTGGCCAAGAATCTAGACTTTCATGTGAAGACAAAACATATTGAGGTGAGGTATCATTTCATTCGTGAGGTCGTTGAGGACAGGTCTGTTGACCTTGTCAAGATTCCAATTGAGCAAAATCCTGCAGACTTTCTCACGAAGAGCCTCACTATCAAGCGCTTTGCCTTCCTCAGGAGATTGATGGGCATTGGATGAGATGACATCTTTTTTTTCATCCTATTTTACATGTGTACATGTTGTACTTCCTTTTCTTTTTTCTCTCTCACTAGGGCAGATTCGCCTTTAAGTGGGAGGTTGTTGGGGGTAAAGGCACCTCTGCCTAGCCGCCCGTGTATTACTACATTGACAGTACCTGCCACTGCACACTGCAGGTGGGGGTGCCTATCACGTCACTTATTCTTTATTCTTTTGGTGATAGTTTGAATAAAGGAAGGCCTAGCCACACATTGTCGTTGTTGGAGTTCCCTCTTTGAGTTTCACTCTCTCTCTTGCTCTTGCTCTCCATCCACCATATCTCTCACCGCCAAGCTTCTTCCTCCTGGGTTCCACTTCCCTTTCATTATCCATCTCATGAAACTCCTCATGTACCTCATGAACCACTTCCTACACTACATCAATGCCATCTCTTGCCCGAAAATTCTTCTATTGTAAGAGTGGCAATGTAATCTTCACAAGCTCTCTCGGCTTCCAAAGCCTCATACAATTTTAGTTCCAAGTCATGACACCTCTCTTCTGATGGGACCTGAAATGGGCTGGCACTAGCTATAGCATTAGCCGGACCTCATGCTCATGACACACAAACACCCTCACGGCCTTGCGGACCAGGAGCGTCAATCTAATGCTAAAGGACAAACCGCCCTAAAGCTTATAGTCCAACATTTCCCTTAAACTCCTCAGAGGGAGATCCCAAAGTACTTAGGCATAACGCCTCGTCACACACATATAGGAGGCACTCCACCGACTAATAGTCAAAGCCCCACTGCAGCTCTCCTACATCTCAGGGATTGGCCCTTTGATGCGCTGCTAGACATATAACACATACGAGCACCAACTCCTCTCAAGGTACCAATATTTTACGTTCCAGGATGTACCATTCCTCACAACAATTTTCCTTTTAGGACCCAACGACTAACCTACAGCTTGGGACGTCCTCTCACACTCGTCGTTGGTCACAACCTAAGGAAGACAGATGCCATACATCCAGGAGGTTTTTCTGATACCTTTTAATTATTATGCTTAATGCAAATCGTGTATGGCTATGTGCTCAGACAAAAGAAAAATCAGTATCGTACTGGTGCATAAAGCATTCTTTCCATGAATTTCACTAATGCGTGCTGCGTTAAAAGGAGGCACCGAGCCATGTGCTCATGCTACCATCCTCTTTATTTAAAATGTTTCCTATTTGCTAAGTGTAATGCATAAATCAAAACTTTTCTTATCTTTCAATGTTTCAGCCCCTTTTCATCCAACTCTTAGCATTTTGCATCATTGATCGGTTAAATAGGGTTTCTATGCATTTTTCCCTTTTAAAAGAACGATAAATATGCACAAAACATAGAAACGGACAAACCAAGGCCAACCTCATGCTTTGCCATTGTTATACATTGCACAAACATAGATATAATTTTTCCTAATTTTCCTCAGCCCATTTTCCATTTTTCCCTAATTTTAAACCCATTTTTCCCATTTTTGGAAATTTTTCTCTATTTTTCTTTAATAAATAATGATTTAAAATGAAATTTGATTGTGATCTGTGGCCCTTAGGTTCATTGATAGCAAAAACTCAGATTTAGTTGGTGTGACATATCATATTTCTCATTTATATAGCAAAAAGCCCAATTTTACCCTTAAAACGCGTGTTTTCATGTATTTTAACACTAATTCCGGCCATGTAGCCTTATATTTTCTGATTTTCAGGTTGTAAACAGTTGAAACTCATGGCAAGCAATATCATAATGAACTTGCATCCCATATGAACAAGGTTTCATAAAGCAAATAGCATAAAAAGATCATTTTTCTTTATAAAAATAGCATTACCGCTTATTTTCAGGTCTCGATTTCTTGGTCTTAATTACGGGACTGATTTCCAGCATGCATTTAATGCTCAGCATCTTCAAGAATAGCACTCTTCATGTCTTCATCCATCTGGAAGCAATCCGGTCTCATCCGGACAAGCTTTCCTCCACCATTCTTCATTGTCTTCTTCCACACAAGAATAGCCCCTTAAGGGAGAGAGAGGGAGGAGAGAGAAAGACTAAAATCAGGGATCTCCATCCAAGCCACCATTTGACAAGTGAGAGGCGGCGATAGAGTTAGCATCCAGGAGGGAATCAAGCCCCATAGTCATTTGGGGGGGTTGCTCACAACAAGGAGATTGATCTCCATCAACATATGGCGCATTTTTTGGCCCTTCCATGGCGCCCTCTCCTCCACATTTTTTTCATTCTCTTCATGCCCACGATTCATGCTACATTAAAATGCTACATCCTTCCCCCCCCCCAAGGGTCATGACCATTTGGCCAAACTTTGGTCCCTCTTCAAATCTTGCCCATTTGTTGGCCATTTCCCCGTCCGGTGTCCAAATCAAATGCTGTAAATTTCTTTGCTTCCCGGCTTGACATCCTGCATTGGCCGGAAACTCCCAACAACCCGCACGGCAGTCTAAAAAATCATCAAAAATCAACAAGTGTCGCTCAGGCGCCTTTAAAGCACTTGAAGCTTAAAATCATCCTAGCTGGGGCCGCCGCCTTCAACGTTGAATATTTTTCCCTTGATATTTGTCATTTTTAGCTATTTTTAAGCACTTCTCGGCATCAAAAATCCTCTCTCATTGGCGACCATGGGATAGGGTGACTTAGCCCATCGAATCCCACAATAGATGTGCACAAAACAACCAAAGGAAGCATCAAGCTAATACAAAAGAAATACATACTAAACACAACACAATGCTCACCCTACCCCCTGACAAAACCAAGGCATGACATCCACAAGGAGTAGGCCTAGCATAATCTGATAAAAGGTCGGAAGCTAGTCACTAACCAACTACTCCAACATGGCCAAACTAAAAAGAACTATCAAAGAGGTCGCCCTAAGTGGTGGTTTGAACTACCTACCTAACTAAGAACAACAGAACCAGGAACTCCTACTAGGCAAGGACTCCTATACCCTGATCAAGAAGTATTTTCTTATAGCATATTTCTTCTTTTAGGGTCTTATTTTCCATACTTGGGCATGTAAAAAGGAGGGAGCTGAGCGTAGTGACCCAAGGAGAATAGGGCATCGGCCTCAGGTCCTGTCTCGGTACCCAAGAACCTACCAAGCCCTCGCAAGGCAACACTTAATCCTCTTTTGACGCTCACTTTTATTTTCACTCCAACCTTCCTTAATTTCTTCTTTTCTAGCAAGACTCCACCCCCTAGGAAGACAAGGCATCAGCCCCGGGTCTTGACTCATCCCCAGGAACCTACCAGGCCTTCGCAAGGCAATGATCAACTACGTAAAATGTTTCCTTTCTTTTCTTTTCTATTTTTATAAGGTTAGAACCCCTTTTTACACACCTCTGTATATATTTAGTTCTTCAGGATAGTTCAGGGTTTTTCTTCCTCTTATATCAGCATTATTTTCCTTTTGGCAGGCTTCTCTAACTGCCTCACAACTAACAAGAACTCCTAGAACGGTTGCCTAGTAGGCTAGCAGAACAGGGTCACCAGGACTTCCTTCTGAAACAGGTCTTTCAATGCCTGGCAATGTCTTTACAGGAGGCAACGACTACTCAGGCCTCCCTCAAACATCTTGAACCTAAACCTGGGACTTCAAGCCTTGGACTCCAGTCCCCAACAAGAAAAGAAAAATCCCCCAACAAGTACACAAACACATATAACACAAAACACAGTACTCATAAAGGATAGATATCACCTAGATATGGCCACGAGAAGCTTCCACACAACAAAAGGCTCCTTCCAAGCTCTTCTTCGAACCTGTCTAGCACAAAACTAAAACAAGAAACCATTAACTGTACTTGCACTAAACAGAAAATGGGCCCTCTTGGCCTAATGAAATAAAACATTCAAAACCTCACAAAACGGGCCCTCTTGGCCTAATGAGATCAAACAAAAGAACACCTACACATCCCTCCCTGAAAGAGCATAGATATACAATAATAAGCTCCTTTCCAAGGAGGAAAACCCAAGGCTCGTAGCCCTAAACTAAATGCATAAGGTTATGACCCATCCCTCCTGCATATATAGCAAGAGGCGTACGCATAATATGTTGTCTAATCAACCTATGGATCCATGATAATAACGGTAGATTGGTCTCAGCTACTCTTTGCATCACCCATATCAACCATCGTCTGCCATATATTGCATGCTCTAATAACATTCCCCACAAGCGACCGGGTCATGTTTCATCATTGATCACAATATCCAAACTAGGACCACAATTGAAGAAGAGGTCTTCTTCATAAGCAAGATTTGCCAGTGAATCCACAAACTGATTCCAATAACGTGGAATCAGCTGAAAAGACACTCTCTCAAACTTCTCAAATAGGGTCATAGCAGCTCGATGATATATACAAAGAATGGGATTCCGTACTGTGTATGTCTCATCTAGCTGATTCAGGATCAACTGGAATCCCCTTTTACTAACAACCGACGAATACCACCTTGCTTGGCAATATGCAGTCCCATAATCAAGTCTTTATACTCCGCCATATTGTTAGTGAATCCTATCCCGAGATAAGCAGCTAACTTCTTCGTAACTCTTCGTCGGGGATCTCGAATTACTACTCCAACACTCCCTTTTTATTAGGGCCCCTGGACGCTCCGTCAAAATATAATGTGTACGTCCACAATGGGTTTACACAGCCGGCCATCGTGAACTCCTCTACTCGTAATTATGGTAATCAAAATTCAACATGTTTAGAGGGTGAACTGATGGCTCCATCCCACCTTCTTCATTGAACTCAACAGGGATACTTGTCAACAGTCGTAAGCAGTGATGGCAAAAGACTTTGATCTCCCACACAAAGGTTCCATCTTCTTGCTCAATCACTTTGTATCCTTTGCTCCACCAGATAAGTTTTCCCTGATGGTATCTCTGCTCTAGATATGGGTGCTCCAAATAAGGAATTAACCGCCCCATCCACCAACTTGTAAGCTCTTTTGTAGGTCTCAAATCATCCCCAGCATGGACCTGCAATGCATTTCTCTATATTAGCATACTTAGAAATAATAAGGTTTAATCTTATTAAGATTAACCTTATTTTTAAACTCCACTCCCTGTAGATCAGCTAATAGGGCCGTAGACCTATTTTTTCCTAACCTAACAATCTTGTAGGGGCCATCCCATTTAGGTTCCAGCTTTCCTGGAAACAACTCCCTACGCGCATCATAATAGAGGACTAATTGCCCTTTTTTAAAGGTATATTTCTTCGCTTTAAGTTCATGCAACTGCTTCATCCGACGTTTAGCTACCTCCTAGTGTAATAAGCTCTACAACTTCAGCTCATACAAGTGGGCTATGGTCGTGAAACGTTCAAAAAGGGAATCCTCATCTCCCAAGGAGTGATTATTTGCGAATCGTATGGTTGGCAATTCGATTTCAAGGGGTAACACACACTCTTCCCCATAAACCAATTTAAATGGAGTATGGTCGGTAGCTCACTTGAACGTTGTATTGTACGCCCATACTGCCACATACAACTTCCTGTCCCAATCTCGTTTCTTCTCAGAGACTATCTTAGACAAGATACCCACAAGCTGCTTATTAGTACTTTCGACTTGTCCGTTTGCTTGCAAATTATAAGGAGTCGTTTTATTATGCTTGATTTGCCAAGCTTCTGTCAGGCTTTTGATCACTTTGTTCAAAAAATGGGTTCCACGGTTCGACACTAATTCTTTTGGTGGACCGAAACGGCAGATAATCTGCTCTAAAAGGAAACTTGCAGTCTCTTTTGCATTGTCCTGCCTCGTCGCCTGCGCTTCTAACCATTTTGTAAAATAATCAATGGCTACTATAATGTACCTCTTCTAAGTAGTAGACGACGGGGTAATAGGACCCACAAAATCAATGCTCCACTTCTCAAATGGAAGGATAGCCATGATAGGCGTAAGTGGATGTTTCCTATTCTCTCGACTATCGTGTCTTTGACAGGTATCACATTTCTTTACATACTCAAAGGAATCTTGAAAGATGGACGGCCACCAATATCCAGCTCTTAAAGCTTTCTGCGCCGTCAACCATCCCGCAAAGTGCCCTCCACATGCAGAGTCATGGCACTCTTCCAAGATGAAAGGAACCTTGTGAGGCATCACACATCGGCAATAGATATCATCAACACCTTGTCGATATAGTATCCCTGCGATCAAGGAAAACTTCAAATCCTGTTGTTTGATTTTCCTCTTTTCAGACTTTGACAAACCAACTCCCATCTCTCCTGTTGATAGATAATGCATAACAGCAGCATACCAAGATGGGATAGAAGATGTATCAATTTTAAACATTTCTTCAATATCACTTCCTTCAGCCAAAATCTCTTTCGCCTCCCCGAAATCCACAAGGCATTCCACAATACCCTGCAACCTCGGTGGCTTACTCTTAATCTCATAATCAAACTCCTGCAAAGTGATTAACCACTTTGCCAACCGATTAGGTGGCTGCAGCTTGTTCATAAGCAATCTAAGCCCCTCCGCCTTTGTATAGAACACTACCTTTTCATAGAGGATGTAGTGCCTGAATTTCTTAGTCCCAAAGACCATCACAAGACACAACTTCTCCATGTAGGTATAGTTAATCTCTGAAATGCCCAATTTCCGACTAGCAAAAGCTATCGGATGGTACCACTTTTTCTCCCAGATTTGGGCTAAACAGCAGCTGATACTATGCATGGTGGCTGCTAAAAATATGTAGAACACCTCACCTCTTTTAGGTGCTTTTAAAATGGGTGCTTTTACTAGCTCCTACTTCGCATCCTCGAAATCTACCTTACAAGGGTCGCTCCATTCAAATAGACAATTAAAGGATAATAAGTTCGTTAATGGCAGCATTCTTTTTGCCAAGGCATTTATAAACCTCCGATAGTACCCTATCGACAACAGAAAGCTATGCACCTCTTTTGGAGTACATGGTGGACTCATAGCGACTATAGCCTTGATCTTTTCAGGGTCAGTTGCTATCCCTACTAAACTGACCACATGGCCCAGCAATAGCCCATAAGGTACTCCAAAGACACACTTCCGTGGGTTAAGAGCAATACAAAATTGTCTGCAGTGCTCAAAGCACTTTCTCAAAATAATCAACATCCTTTCCCTTATAGTGGCTGCCCCTAGGTCATCAATAAATACTTTCAACTCATCTAGGGAGATGTCACCAAAGGTCATGTCTGCTGTTCGAGACCATGATCCAGGTGCATTGCACAAACCAAAGGCCATCACATGGTATGCAAAAGTACCAAAGACAATAATAAAAGGCAATCCATGAATGAATATATCCCGCAAAGCAATCCATGAATGAATATATTTCCCTACCCGCTAATTGATTCAAAATCTGGTCAATAAATGGCAACGGGTAGTAATCCTTAATTGTCTGCTTATTCAGGTCTCTAAAATCCACACATAATCGGATCTGGTTATTTTTCTTCTTCCTGATAACAACTGGTGAACACCATTCTGTGTGCTGAATAGGGAAGATCAAACCAGCTTTCCTTAGCTTCTGTAACTCCTCAAACAGCCCGTCCCTCAGTTCGAAAGGCATACGAATTACCTTCTGACGCACAGGATGACTGTCATCTTTTACAAGAATAGTATGAACAGCTAGGCTGGGAGGAATGCCTCTCAGCTTATCATAACTCCAAGCAAAGATATCGCGGAATTCTTGGATCAAGGACATATAGTCCTCCCTTTCTGCTAAACTGAGCATGGAACCTAATTTAATTGGCCACGAATCATTCGGCGTGCCAAGGTCTAACTCAATCACATCTTCATCTCTTATCCTATCTTGCGGTTCTATTGGCTCATTTAGAGTTATCTAATAAATATCCTTTGTAGTGGACCCCTCTTTAGATTAATCGCTGGATGATGTCTCACTACCAGATGGATCGTCTGATGTCTCTAATTCAGTAGAAGATAAAGGAGCTCTCTCACTTTGAGGAGACTCAAGGTAAGCATCGACTATTACTCGATTAGCACCTCTACCTAGAACCACACGACCAGTAGGTATATCGACTTGACAGTCTGTTCGTAAGATCCAAGGCCTACCTAGCAAAACTCGATAGCTAGGACGTCCTTGATCACCCTAAAGTCCAAAAAACATTCTACACTCGCAACTGTAACATGGACCTTAGTAACGCAACCTTCTAGTTGTCTTAGACTAATCATCAGCCATTCTCAGAAGGGTGGAGCTATCTTTGTGGATGCCTAGACCCAACCTCTCCATCAACTCTAAACTCATGATATTGACAGAGGATCTAGTGTCTACAATGGCATATTCCACTAATATCCCATCCACATAAGCTGGAACCCTAGGGCAGTTCTTTTCAGCATGGTCAAACTAATCTTCCCCTACTTGTGCCTGTTGAGATATCAAGCTCCACTCGTGATACGCCAGGGTGACCGTTGTATATTTATGTCACCGACTTGTCAGTTGCAGACGCAGTTGGTACACCGCCCATGAATAATAGCTACATGATAGCTATCCTTATCTACTCTAGTTCGTGGCTCAGTTAGTATGCCACCTTAGTTAGTTGAGTTTGGTTTGAGACCCATATATAGGGTTCTTCTATTTCTTTGTAATAGAGTTCTTTTGGCTTCCACAACTAAGAAGAGGAAAACTGTTTTCAGCCTCCATCTTTGTGTGTATTCCCGCATTGTGCAAGCAAGAAAGCTTCAATTAAGACTCCTTCCTTTTCTCCCACAATCTTGACAATGCCATGCCCAGAGGTTCCACAATATACCCAATACGCAGGATCTTCTTAAATTCCTTGCGTACTCCTGGAGATAATTTAATCAATTGCAAGAGGTTCACATCTGGTTTAACTTCGCAAAGAGAACTTGCTAAATCAAAATCATGATAAGTAGCCAAAGCTCTCTTTTCTCGCTAAACCATCCTCTCTTTTGATCTTGGGACCGGTTTTGGTGCTTCTTTCTTAGCTCTTGCCTTCTTTCTTAGCACTTCCTCATCCTTCTTAGGGTCAACTTTCTTATCAACCGGCCTTAGCAGTCCTCCTTCCATGCTAGGACTCTGGACTTGCGTCCCCTTATCCCCTTGTTTAGGGTTTGCCTCAACCGTTTCTTCCTTAGCTTTGTCAACCTCTTTAGCCTTTTGGCCTCTTATCACAGCTCTTAAGTTAGAGGTTTCAGCATTATTGACTCGTACAGCCTCAATAAGGCTGACTCCGTTGCCTTGTGGCAACTCTTCTATAGTTGTTTTTCCCCTCTGTAATATTTGTCTTGGTGCATCATTCTGCTGCAAGTTATTTCCTTGTGCTCTATGATTCACTGGGCCTGGCTGTTTACTCCCTTGTTGGAGGGAACTAATCTTACTCCAACAAGTAGCAGCTAAATGGCCCGACTTCCCACAAATGTCACATTTCACATTTGGACAGTTTCTGGGGAAGTGATGTCCACCACACCATTTACAACTGAATCTAGAGGGTCCACCCTCTTCAGGGCGTCAACTCCCTATCAAATTTTGTTGCTTCTTCAAGAAATTAACATCGACGTCTATTTGTCAATATTGTTCGGAAATCATGTCAGTATAATGCTTCATCATATCCTTAGCACTCAAATCATAGCCTCGATCGTGAGCCTGTCATTCCATTGGCCTAACAATATGATTTGGCATTGGCTGTTGACCCACAGAAACAACATTAGAATTTGAAACTTGGCCTCCAACATTTGGTGGAGCCAACTGACTTGCCATAGGCATAGTCACACTGGGAGGAGCTGGCAGTAAAGGTACATTCTTAACCACACTCCCTCTCCCATTAGGGTTAGTCATAGGTATCCCTGTCAAGATTGTGGGAGAGAAGGAAGGAGTCTCACTTGAAGCTTTCTTGCTTGCACAATGGGGGAATACACACAAGGGTGGAGGCTGAAAACAGTTTTCCTCTTCTTAGTTGTGTAAGCCAAAAAGAACTCAAGTACAAAGAAATAGAAGAACCCTATATATGGGTCTCAAACCAAACTCAACTAACTAAGGTGGCATACTAACTGAGCCACGAACTAGAGTAGATAAGGATAGCTTTCATGTAGCTATTATTCATGGGCGGTGTACCAACCGCGTCTGCAACTGACAAGTCAGTGACATAAATACACAACGATCACCCTGGCGTATCACCAGTGGAGCTCGATATCTCAACACTCCCCCTCGAGCTCAATCCCAATTCCTGCACACCAAGCAGGTCTCTGAACTTGCGCAGCTTCTCTGCGCCCAATGCCTTCGTGAATATGTCAGCTACCTGATCCTCTGTGCTGACATAAACTAGATCAATAAGACCTAGTAAAACCCTCTCTCGCACATAGTGATAATGCACCTCAATGTGCTTTGTTCTAGTATGATAGACTGGGTTATTTGCCAAGTGTATACTACTCATGTTGTCACAATAAATGACAACTGGCCCATCTGTAGACTGATGCATATCATAAAGTAGCTTATGCAACCAAGCTACCTCACATGCAGCCATTGCTGCACCCCTGTACTCAGCCTCTGTGCTCGACAAGGCAACTGTAGGTTGTTTCTTGCTACTCCAAGTGACTGCAGCACTCCCAAAAGAGAACACATATCCACTAGTAGATCGTCTATCAGAAATACTACCAGCCCAATCAGCATCAGTGTATCCATGCAACTGTATCTGAACCCCAGTCTCATAAAATAGTCCATACTGCAATGTGGACTTCACATACCTGAGTATGCGTCTAGCCGCATCCAAATGTGGTTTCCTTGGAGCCTGCATAAACTGACTTACCAATCCAACAGCATAGCTCAAATCTGGCCTGGTAATAGTCATATAAATCAAACTTCCTACTATGCGTCTGTACATAGTAGGGTCTTCTAGAAGCTCACATGCATCTGCACTCAGCTTCACATTCTGCTCCAAAGGAACTGAAATAGGCTTACAGCCTGTCATCCCATATTTGGACAGCATGTCCAATCCATACTGTCTCTGCAAGAGCTGTATCCCACTTGGTGATCTAATCACCTCAATGCCCAAGAAATAACGCAGCTCTCCCAAATCCTTCATCTCAAACTTCTGCTTCAATAGCATTTTCACATGAAGGATGTCTTCATCACTGTCACCTGTCACAATCAAATCATCAACATAAATGACAAGTAGCATAATACCTTTCTCTTTTTTTCTCACATAAAGTGAGAAATCTACCTTGGAAATCTGAAAGCCAATAGTGACAAGATACTGTCCTATCTTGTCAGACCATGCTCTAGGTACTTGCTTCAAGCCATACAAGGCTTTCTTCAACCTACAAACAAACTCAGGATGAACAGCATGCACATAACCTAGTGGCTGCTCCATATAGACCCCTTTTTGCAAATCACCATACAAGAAGGCATTCTTTACATCCATCTAATGTAAAGACCATCCCTTTGATGCAGCCATAGCAACGACTGCTCTTACGGTTGCCATCCTTGCAACCGGACTGAATGTTTCTTCATAGTCAATGCCATATGTTTGTGCATACCCCTTGACTACTAATCTTGCCTTGTATCTATTCACATAACCATCTGCATTGTGCTTCACCTTATAAACCCACTTACAACCAATTGCATTTTTACCTTTAGGCAAAGGTACCAATTCCCATGTAGCATTTGCTTCCAAGGCATCCATTTCTTCATCCATGGCTTTCTCCCATTTTTCTTTTCCCATGGCTTGCTCAAAAGAACTGTGTTTTGGTTCCTGTATCACTTTGACCATATATGCATAGTGAATGGTTGTAAATCCATCATATTTCAGCCTATCCACAGGATACCTAGCTCTCGTAGACCTGCGCAAAGTAGGTTCACTCCCAGGTGCTCTCAAAACATCCCTGGTCTTCCTTACTCCAGGTGTAACAATAGAAGGAATACCCAACTCATCATCAATGCTCTGTTCTGAGCCACTGGATTCACCATCCACATAAGAGTGACCTGCATTCACATCAAACATGGGCTGATCAACCTTCTCTTTTCCTTTTCGTGATACCTGCATACCACTATCTGCATTGCTTTGAGAAGATTCTCCTAATCTCAATCTGCCTGTCCATGGCGAAGAATGTGAACCACTGCTAGAGGACGCTCCAGGTCCACTAATATTTTGTGACTGCTGCTGTGAATTCTGTGCAGCATTACCATTTTGTGCATCTACATCATCAATCACATTTACGGGTTTATACCAGCTACTCATCTCATCAAAAATAACATCTCTACTCACTGTAAACTTACGAGTAGAAGGGTTATAGCATCTATACCCTTTTTGCTGCAGAGAGTAACCAATAAAGATGCACTTCTCAGCTTTTGGATCCAACTTGGATCTCAACTCATCTGGCACATGTACATAGGCAATGCAACCAAAAATTTTCAAATGAGAAATATCTGGTTTCCTACTAGTATACCTCTCCTCTGGAGTCATTCCATGTATTGCTGCAATGGGAGTCATGTTCATTATGTAGACTACTATAGCAACTGCTTCAGCCCAATAAAAATCTAGCAAGTCTTTTTCATTGAGCATGGCACGAGATACCTCTCCAATATGCCTGTTTTTTCTTTCTACAATTCCATTTTGTTGTGGGGTATGATTGCATGAATATTGCTGCTTTATGCCATGCTCCTGCAGGAACCTTGCAAACTCATTTGAGAGGTACTCTCCCCCTCCATCTGACCTTAGGCATTTTATTTGCAGGCTTGTTTCTTTTTCAACCATAGCTTTAAGGGTTTTGAAATGCCCAAACACTTCTCTTTTCTTTTTCATAAAATACACCCAAACTTTTCTGCTATAGTCATCAATAAAACTGACAAAATAATGACAGCCTCCAAGAGATGCAGCTTTAGTAGTCCACACATCAGAGTGGATTAATTCCAATGGCTTCTTACTCTCTTGAACATGTCTAGGAAATGGTTTCCTTGCCTGTTTTCCAAACTGACAGGCTTCACATACCTTATGCATTTCTGCAACCTTGAATTTGGGCAATCCTACAACAATATTTTGGGCCTGCATTGATTTAAGTCGCTGTACATTAACATGACTAATGTGTTTATGCCAAATATCAATATCTGCAACTACACCAGTCCCATGTGCAAACATTGCTGCACTCAATTCAGGCATGTCTGCATCCAATGTAAACATTCTGCCCTTCTTCTTTCCTTTTGCTATCAAGCGACCTTTATTTTTCATATCCTCAACAAAGCATCCATGAGGATTAAATCTGACCTGCAAGCCCTGCTCAACCATTTGATCAACAGAAACCAGATTCTTGGTGATATTGGAAACATGAAATACATCGAACAAGTAT
This sequence comes from Lygodium microphyllum, assembly GCF_053477565.2. Classification (NCBI taxonomy): domain Eukaryota; kingdom Viridiplantae; phylum Streptophyta; class Polypodiopsida; order Schizaeales; family Lygodiaceae; genus Lygodium; species Lygodium microphyllum. The sequence goes on from NC_141141.1 coordinate 33,846,767, forward strand.
TTCTTTTTCCCATCCTGCATAGACAAAGGAATTTTTCCAATCTGCACAATAGGATATGCAGTATCATCACCAGTCTCCACAAATCCTGGTTTTTCCATTTTCCTTGCATCCTCCATCCGTTCTGCATGACCTGTCATGTGGTTTGATGCACCTAAGTCAACATACCATACATCGTTGCTTTCTTCTGCACTTGTCACAAAATTGTTCATGTGCTGCACCATAAACAAATGCTCATTTCTGTCATCACCGTGTCTACTAGAAGATGCATAATTCCCTTGTTGCAATTTCCCATTCATGATATCATTATGCTTTTTATAGCAGTCTTTAGCCATATGACCCATTTTACCACAGTAGTAGCATTCAACATTGCTGTTTGCATTTTGGCCTCTTTGCCATCCACCACGACCTCTTTGGCTCCCCCTGCCTCTAGAGTTACCACGTTCTCCTCCATAGGACTGGTTTTCTTGAGTTTGCTGCATATTCTGATTTCTACCACGGCCTCCAAATCGGCCTCCTCTACCTCTGCCTCTACCTCTTCCAGCATTTGAGTAGAAGACAGCTTCTTTTGAAGTTCCTCCTGAAGAAGATGCACCACCATTTCTTTGCTCCTCAGAAATTAGAAGAGCAATCAACTCCTCAAAATCAGGAAATCTTTCATGGACAGAAATAGATGTTCGAAACTATGCATAATCCTTTCCTAGACCATTCAAGGTCACAGAAATTAAGTCATCATCTTCCACTGGCGATCCAATGGAAGGAAGTGCATCTGCAATCTTCTTCACCTTCATGTGGTAGTCATTGATGCTCATATTTTCTCTTTGCACATTATGCAACTCTTGCTTGAGCTGCATTTTCCTGGCTTGCGTATTTGTGCTATACATTTTTGACAAAGTATCCCATGCCTCCTTTGGCGTACTTGCATCTTGAATATGCACAATCATAGAGTCTGAAATGCTGATAGATAGCCAGTACATAACTTTCCTGGCTCTCTCATGCCATGCTTTAAATGCCTGCATTTGCTGTTGATTGGGAACATCAAGAAGAACTGGTTCTTCTTCATTTCCTGCAACAAATTCCCAATATCCTTTTCCCATGAGGAAGTTCGTCATTCTAAACTTCCATGCTTGGAAGTTGTTCTTGTCAAGCTTTTCAGTGACAATCTGTGAAAGATAATCAGACGCCATTACAGAACACTGCAAAAAATTCTGTCACTGCAAAAAACACAGCTTCACCCTCACAAGGGCAAATCTGCAAAACTGGTGAAAGTGGTATTTGACCACACAGTCACTTCCTAGTAACGATTTTGCATCAACAGGCAACAGGGATGATTCTGTAACTCCCAATGTCTCTACCACAAGCATACGATGCAATTTCTATAGTAACTTTTCACCGACCTGTAGAACAGTGGTCGCACAGCATAAAACTGGGCCTTTTCCTGTGTGTGCAAAAAACTTCCGCCTCCAAAATAGGCCCCGAAATGGCCTCAAATCAAAAAAACAAGGTCGCCAAGGGCTAAAGGCCTTTTCCCGCAGCATATACTGCCCTCTTGCTTCACCGTGAAGGGCGTCTCAACCTGAGACAATGCACTCTTGCAATTTCCGGCTGTGCTACCTGCAGAGATCTGCTCCCAAAACAGAAAATCAAAGCAACACTGCTCCTCTTACCAGAACACCACGAGCTTGGCTTGCTTTCTTGAGCTCCTTACCACGAACAAGGCTCTGATACCATGTCAAGATTGTGGGAGAGAAGGAAGGAGTCTCACTTGAAGCTTTCTTGCTTGCACAATGGGGGAATACACACAAGGGTGGAGGCTGCAAACAGTTTTCCTCTTCTTAGTTGTGTAAGCCAAAAAGAACTCAAGTACAAAGAAATAGAAGAACCCTATATATGGGTCTCAAACCAAACTCAACTAACTAAGGTGGCATACTAACTGAGCCACGAACTAGAGTAGATAAGGATAGCTGTCATGTAGCTATTATTCATGGGCGGTGTACCAACCGCATCTGCAACTGACAAGTCGGTGACATAAATACACAACAGTCACCCTGGCGTATCACGAGTGGAGCTCGATATCTCAACAATCCCTTGACTTCCATTCGTCAATGATGGATTGCCTCCAGGCACTAAACCCCCATTAAAATTCATTCGAAAAGAGTAGGCCATTTGTAATCGTGCTTCTACTCCCTCTGCCTGCGTAATAGCCGTGTCTATATCTGCCAAGGCCACACTGCTCAATTGTACTTGGATTATTAAAATCCAGCCCATGCAAAAAGTATTGCAATCAGGCAGCCGGCGGAATGGGAATGTAAGTTTGTAACTTACGGAATACTTCCTTCAGCTTCTTGGCATATGCTTTCACATTCTCATGAGGGTCTTCGTGTGTTACATTCAAGACCCACAACCAATATTGGCCACCTCTTTCAGGGGCATATTCCGCTCGGAAAGCTGCATAGAATTGATCAATGGTGGTTATGGTTCCAGACTCTATGCTGTGATACCATACCGCAGCCCCTTCTCTTAAGGTCATATTGAAGAATATAATGAGATGTCCCTCGTCTTGGATGTGATAATTGAACATCAATCTTTGAAATTCACAAATGTGAAATTCTTCATCCTCTTCCGCTAACCCATTGAAAATGGGCAAGGGAACTCCTAGAGTTGGTAAATTTGGCGTACCTGCAGGAATTGCAATAGGTTGTGCCATAGTGACAGTCGGATTAGCAATAGGAGCTTGAACTCACAGATTCACACCCCCACTTGAAGTGGGTAGACTTGGTGGAGGAGAGGAAGAACTTATGCTTCCTCCTGCACCTAACAGAATATGTGGAGCAGTTGGGTGACTAAGACCACTGCTTCGTATATGTACTGGGCTACTCCTTTGAGGAGAATAACAGCTTACAATCTCTAACCGCCGTCTAGCCCTCTCATCACGTTCTGTTTTCTGGATTTCGGCTTGACGGTCCTTGTCAGAGGACATAAACCAACTTCCTTTTGGTCCCTAGAAACCCTAGATCCGCAAACCACCACTTATAGGTGGCTCCCGACAGACGCACCACTAATGGGGCCGGACCTCATGCTCATGACACACAAACACCCTCACGGCCTCGTAGACCAGGAGCGTCAATCTAATGCTAAAGGACAAACCGCCCTAAAGCTTAATTCATGCGTTTATAGTTTATAGTCCAACATTTCCCTTACACTCCTCAGAGGGAGATCCCAAAGTACTTAGGCATAATGCCTCTTCACACACACATATAGGAGGCACTCCATCCATTAATAGTCGGAGCCCCACTACAGCTCTCCTACATCTCAGGGATTGGCCCTTTGATGCATTGCTAGACATATAACACATACGAGCACCAACTCCTCTCAAGTTACCAATATTTTACATTCCAAGATGTACCATTCCCAACAATTTTCCTTTTAGGACCCAACGACTAACCTATAGCTTGGGACGTCCTCTCACGCTCATCGTTGGTCACAACCTAAGGAAGACATATGCCATGCATCCAGGAGGTTTTTCTGATACCTTTTAATTATTATGCTTAATGAAAATCGTGTATGGCTATGTGCTCAGACAAAAGAAAAATCAGCATCGTGCATGGTGCATAAAGCATTCTTTCCATGAATTTCACTAACGCATGCTATGTTGAAAGGAGGCACCAAGCCATATGCTCATGCTACCATCCTCTTTATTTAAACCGTTTCCTATTTGCCAAGTGTAATGCATAAATCAAATCGTATCTTATCTTTCAATGTTTCAGCCCCTTTTCATCCAACTCTTAGCATTTTGCATCATTGATCGGTTAAATAGGGTTTCTATGCATTTTTCCCTTTTAAAAGAACGATAAATACGCACAAAACATAGAAAGGGGGACAAACCGAGGCCAACTTCATACTTTGCCATCGTTATACATTGCACAAACATAGATATAATTTTCCTCAGCCCATTTTCTATTTTTTCCTAACTTTAAATCTATTTTCTCCATTTTTGGATATTTTCTCTATTTTTCTTTAATAAATAATGATTTAAAATGAAATTTGATTGTGGGCTATGGCCCTTAGGTTCATTGACAGCAAAAAATCAGATTTAGTTGGTGTGACATATCATATTTCTCATTTATGTAGCAAAAAGCCCAATTTTACCCTTAAAACGCGTGTTTTCATGTATTTTAACACTAATTCCGGCCATGTAGCCTTATATTTTCTGATTTTCAGGTTGCAAACAGTTGAAACTCATGGCAAACAATATCATAATGAACTTTCATCCCATATGAACAAGGTTTCATAAAGCAAATAGCATAAAAAGATCATTTTTCTTTATAAAAATAGCATTACCGCTTATTTTCAGGTCTCGGTTTCTTGGTCTTAATTACGGGACTGATTTCCAGCATGCATTTAATGCTCAGCATCTTCAAGAATAGCCCTCTTCATGTCTTCATCCATCCGGAAGCAATCCGGTCTCATCCAGACAAGCTTTCCTCCACCATTCTTCATTGTCTTCTTCCACACAAGAACAGCACCTTAAGGGAGAGAGAGGGAGGAGAGAGAAAGACTAAAATCAGAGATCTCCATCCAGGCCACCATTTGATGGGCGAGAGGCGGTGATAGAGTCAGCATCCAGGAGGGAATCAAGCCCCATAGTCATTTGGGGGGGTTGCTCACAACAAGGAGATTGATCTCCATCAACATATGGCACATTTTTCGAGCGTTCCATGGCGCCCTCTCCTCCACGTTTTTTTCATCCTCTTCATGCCCATGATTCATGCTACATTAAAATGCTACATCCCCCGCCAAGGGTCATGACCATTTGGCCAAAAACTTTGGTCCACCTCTTCAATTTTTTCCCATTTCTTGGCCATTTCCCCGTACGGTGTCCAAATCGAGTGCTGTAAATTTTTGCGCGTCTGGCTTGACATCCCGCATTGGTCGGCAACTCCTAACAACCCACACGGCAATCTAAAAAATTATCAAAAATCAACAAGTGTCACTCGGGCGCCTTTAAAGCACTTGACGCTTAAAATCGTCCTAGCTGGAGCCGCCGCCTTCGACGTTGAATATTTTTCCCTTGATATTCGTAATTTTTAGCTATTTTTAAGCACTTCTCGGCATCAAAACTCTGCTCTCATCTTCCAACCTAGTATCCCTGCGATCAAGGAAAACTTCAAAGCCTGTTGTTTGATTTTCCTCTTTTCAGACTTTGACAAACCATCTCCCGTCTCTCCTGTTGATAGATAATGCATAACAGCAGCATACCAAGATACGATAGAAGCTGTATCAATTTTAAACATTTATTCAATATCACTTCCTTCAGCCAAAATCTCTTTCGGCTCCCCAAAATCCACAAGGCATTCCACAATACCCTACAACCTCGGTGGCTTACTCTTAATCTCATAATCAAACTCCTGCAAAGTGATTAACCACTTTGCCAACCGATCAGGCGGCTGCAGCTTGTTCATAAGCAATCTAAGCCCCTTCGCCTTTGTATAGAACACTACCTTTTCATAAAGGATGTAGTGCCTGAATTTCTTAGTCCCAAAGACCATCGCAAGACACAACTTCTCCATGTAGGTATAGTTAATCTCTGAAATGCCCAATTTTCGACTAGCAAAAGCTATCGGATGATACCACTTTTTCTCCTAGATTTGGGCTAAACAGCAGCTAATACTATGCATGGTGGCTGTAAAAATATGTAGAACACCTCGCCTCTTTTAGGTGCTTTTAAAACGGGTGCTTTTACTAGCTCCTGTTTCGCATCCTCAAAAGCTACCTTACAAGGGTTGCTCCATTGAAATAGACAATTAAAGGATAATAAGTTCGTTAATGGCAGCGTTCTTTCTGCCAAGGCATTTATAAACCTCCCATAGTACCCTATCGATGACAGAAAGCTATGCACCTCTCTTGGAGTGCATGGTGGACTCATAGCGACTATAGCGTTGATCTTTTCAGGGTCAGTTGCTATCCCTACTGAATTGACCACATGGCCCAGCAATAGCCCATAAGGTACTCCAAAGATACACTTCCGTGGGTTAAGAGCGATACAAAATTGTTTACAGTGCTCAAAGCACTTTCTCAAAATAATCAACATCCTTTCCCTTATAGTGGCTGCCCCCAGGTCATCAATAAATACTTTCAACTCATCTGGGGAGATGTCATCAAAGGTCCTGTCTGCTGTTCGTTGCCATGATCCAGGTGCTTTGCACAAACCAAAGGCCATCACATGGTATGCAAAAGTACCAAAGACAGTAATAAAAGGTGTTTTCAACTTGTCATGTTCTGCAATTGCCATGTGATTATATCCCGCAAAGCAATCCATGAATGAATATATTTCCCTACCCGCTAATTGATCCAAAATCTGGTCAATAAACAGCAACGGGTAGTAATCCTTAACTGTCTGCTTATTCAGCTCTCTAAAATCCACACATAATCGGATTTGGTTATTTTTCTTCTTCCTGATAACAACTAGTGAACACCATTCTGTGTGCTGAACAGGGAAGATCAAACCAGCTTTCCTTAGCTTCTATAACTCCTCAAACAGCCCGTCCCTCAGTTTGAAAGGCATACGCCTTAGCTTCTGACGCACACGATGACTGTCATCTTTTACAGGAATAGTATTAACAGCTAGGTTGGGAGGAATGCCTCTCAGCTTATCATAACTCCAAGCAAAGATATCGCGGAATTCTCGGATCAAGGACACATAGTCCTCCCTTTCTGCTGAACTGAGCATGGAACCTAACTTAATTGGCCGCGAATCATTCGGCGTGCCAAGGTCTAACTCAATCACATCTGCATCTCTTATCCTATCTTGCGGTTCTATCGGCTTATTTAGAGTTATCTGATAAATATCCTCTGTAGTGGACCCCTCTTTAGATTCATCGCTAGATGATGTCTCACTACCAGATGGATCGTCTGATGTCTCTAATTCAGTAGAAGATAAAGGAGCTCTCTCACTTTGAGGATACTCAAGGTAAGCATCGACTATTACTCGATTAGCACCTCTACCTAGAACCACACGACCAGCAGGTATATCGACTTGATAGTCTGTTTGTAAGATCCAAGGTCTACCTAGCAAAACTCGATAGCTAGGACGTCCTTGATCACCCTAAAGCCCAAAAAACATTCTACTTTCGCAACTATAACATGGACCTTAGTAACGCAACCTTCTAGTTGTCTTAGACTATCATCAGCCATTCTCAGAAGGGTGGAGGTGTCTTTCTGGATGCCTAGACCCAACCTCTCCATCAACTCTGAACTCATGATTTTTACAGAGGATCTAGTGTCTACAATGGCATATTCCACTAATATCCCATCCACAAAAGCTGGAACCCTAGGGCAGTTCTTTTCAGCATGGTCAAACCAATCTTCCCCTACTTGTGCCATGCCCAGAGGTTCCACAATATACCCGATATGTAGGATCTTCTTAAATTCCTTGCATACTCCTAGAGATAATTTAATCAATTGCAAGAGGTTTACATATGGTTTAACTTCGCAAAGAGAACTTGCTAAATCAAAATCATGATAAGTAGCCAAAGCTCTCTTTTCTCACCAAAACATCCTCTCTTTTGATCTTGGGACCGATTTTGGTGCTTCTTTCTTAGCTCTTGCCTTGTTTCTTAGCACTTCCTCATCCTTCTTAGGGTCAACTTTCTTGTCAACCGGCCTTAGCGGTCCTCCTTCCATGCTAGGACTCTGGACTTGCGTCCCCTAATCCCCTTGTTTAGGGTTTGCTTCAACCATTTTTCCTTAGCTTTGTCAACCTCTTTAGCCTTTTGGCCTCTTATCACGGCTCTTAAGTTAGAGGTTTTAGCATTATTGACTCGTACAGCCTCAATAAGGCTGACTCCGTTGCCTTGTGGCAACTCTTCTATAGTTGTTTTTCCCCTCTGTAATATTTGTCTTGGTGCATCATTTTGCTATACTGCAAGTTATTTCCTTGTGCTCTATGATTCACTGGGCCCAGCTGTTTACTCCCTTGTTGGAGGGAACTAATCTTACACCAATAAGTAGCAGCTAAATGGCCCGACTTCCCACAAATGTCACATTTCACATTTGGACAGTTTCTAGGGAAGTGATGTCCACCACACCACTTACAACTGCATCTAGAGGGTCCACCCTGTTCAGGGCGTCAACTCCCTATCAAATTTTGTTGCTTCTTCAAGAAATTAACATCGACGGCTATTTGTCGATATTGTTCGAAAATCATGTCGGTATAATGCTTTATAATGTCCTTAACTTCGCCAAGGACATTAGATGCACTCGACTCATAGCCTCGATCATCAACCTGCCATTCCATTGGCCTAACAATCTGATTTGGCATTGGCTGTTGACCCACAGGAACAACATTAGAATTTGAAACTTGGCCTCCAACATTTGATGGAGCCAACTGACTTGCCATAGGCATAGTCACACTGGGAGGAGCTGGCAGTAAAGGTACATTCTGAACCACACTCCCTCTCCCATTAGGGTCAATCATAGGTATCCCTTGACTTCCATTCGTCAATGATGGATTGCCTCCAGGCACTAAACCCCCATTAACATTCATTCGAGAGGAGTAGGCCGTTTGTAATCGTGCTTCTACTCCCTCTGCCTGCGTAATAGCAGTGTCTATATCTGCCAAGGCCACACTGCTCAATTGTACTTGGATATTAAAATCCAACCCATGCAAAAAGTATTGCAATTGGGCGGGCGGCGGAATGGGAATGTAAGTTTGTAACTTACGGAATACTTCCTTCACCTTCTTGGCATATGCTTTCACATTCTCATGAGGGTCTTGGCGTGTTACATTCAAGACCCGCAACCAATATTGGCCACCTCTTTCAAGGGCATATTCCGCTCGGAAAGCTGCATAGAATTGATCAATGGTGGTTATGGTTCCAAACTCTATGCTGTGATACCATACCGCAGCCCTTTCTTTTAAGGTCATATTGAAGAATATCATGAGATGTCCCTCGTCTTGGATGTGATAATTGAACATCAATCTTTGAAATTCACAAATGTGAAATTCTGCATCCTCTTCCGCTAACCCATTGAAAATGGGCAAGGGAACTCCTAGAGCTGGTAAATTCGGCGTCCCTGCAGGAATTGCAATAGGCTATGCCATAGTGACAGTCGGATTAGCAATAGGAGCTTGAACTGACAGATTTACACCCCCACTTGAAGTGGGTAGACTTGGTGGAGGAGAGGAAGAACTTATGCTTCCTCCTGCACCTAACAGAATCTGTGGAGCAGTTGGGTGACTAAGACCATTGCTTCGTAAACGTACTGGGCTACTCCTTTGAGGAGAATAACGGCTTACGATCTCTAACCGCCATCTAGCCCTCTCAGCACGTTTTGCTTTCTGGATTTCGGCTTGACGGTCCTTGTCAGAGGACATAAACCAACTTCCTTTTGGTCCCTAGAAACCCTAGATCCGCAAACCACCACTTATAGGCGGCTCCCGGTAGACGCACCACTGATGGGGTCGGACCTCATGCTCATGACACACAAACACCCTCACAGCCTCGCAGACCAGGAGCGTCAATCTAATGCTAAAGGACAAACCGCCCTAAAGCTTAATTCATGTGTTTATAGTTTATAGTCCAACATTTCCCTTAGACTCCTCAGAGGGAGATCCCAAAGTACTTAGGCATAATGCCTTGTCACACACATATAGGAGGCACTCCATCGACTAATAGTCGGAGCCCCACTACAGCTCTCCTACATCTCAGGGATTGGCCCTTTGATGCGCTGCTAGACATATAACACATACGAGCACCAACTCCTCTCAAGTTACCAATATTTTACATTCCAAGATGTATCATTCCCAACAATTTTCCTTTTAGGACCCAACGACTAACCTACAGCTTGGGACGTCCTCTCACGCTCATCGTTGGTCACAACCTAAGGAAGACAGATGCCATGCATCCAGGAGGTTTTTTTGATACCTTTTAATTATTATGCTTAATGCAAATCGTGTATGGATATGTGCTCAGACAAAAGAAAAATCAGCATCGTGCATGGTGCATAAAGCATTCTTTCCATGAATTTCACTAAGGCCTACTACGTTTAAAGGAGGCACCGAGCCATCTGCTCATGCTACCATCCTCTTTATTTAAACCGTTTCCTATTTGCCAAGTGTAATGCATAAATCAAATCTTTTCTTATCTTTCAATGTTTCAGCCCCTTTTCATTCAACTCTTAGCATTTTGCATCATTGATCGGTTAAATAGGATTTCTATGCATTTTTCCCTTTTAAAAGAACGATAAATACGCACAAAACATAGAAAGGGGGACAAACCGAGGCCAACCTCATGCTTTGCCATCCTTATATATTGCACAAACATAGATACAATTTTCCCTAATTTTCCTCAGCCCATTTTCTATTTTTCTCCTAATTTTAAATCCATTTTCTCTTTTTTTTTGTATATTTTCTCTATTTTCTTTAATAAATAATGATTTAAAATGAAATTTGATTTTGGGCTGTGGCCCTTAGGTTCATTGACAGCAAAAACTCATATTTAGTTGGTGTGACATATCATATTTCTCATTTATGTAGCAAAAAGCCCAATTTTACCCTTAAAACGCGTGTTTTCATGTATTTTAACACTAATTCCGGCCATGTAGCCTTATATTTTCTGATTTTCAAGTTGCAAACAGTTGAAACTCATGGCAAACAATATCATAATGAACTTTCATCCCATATGAACAAGGTTTCATAAAGCAAATAGCATAAAAAGATCATTTTTCTTTATAAAAATAGCATTACCGCTTATTTTCAGGTCTCGGTTTCTTGGTCTTGATCACGGGACTGATTTCTAGCATGCATTTAATGCTCAACATCTTCAAGAACAGCACTCTTCATGTCTTCATCCATCCGGAAGCAATCCGGTCTCATCCGGACAAGCGTTCCTCCACCATTCTTCATTGTCTTCTTCCACACAAGAACAACGCCTTAAGGGAGAGAGAGGGAGGAGAGAGAAAGAATAAAATCAGAGATCTCCATCCAGGCCACCATTTGATGGGCGAGAGGCAGTGATAGAGTCAGCATCCAGGAGGGAATCAAGCCCCATAGTCATTTGGGGGGGTTGCTCACAGCCAGGAGATTGATCTCCATCAACATATGGTGCATTTTTCGAGCGTTCCATGGTGCCCTCTCCTCCACGTTTTTTTCATCCTCTTCATGCCCATGATTCATGCTACATTAAAACGCTACATCCCCCCCAAGGGTCATGACCATTTGGCCAAAAACTTTGGTTCACCTCTTCAATTTTTGCCCATTTCTTGGCCATTTCCCCGCCGTCCGGTGTCCAAATCGAGTGCTGTAAATTTTTGCGCGTCTGGCTTGACATCCCGCATTGGTCGGCAACTCCTAACAACCCACACGGAAGTCTGAAAAATTATCAAAAATCAACAAGTGTCACTCGGGCGCCTTTAAAGCACTTGACGCTTAAAATCGTCCTAGCTGGAGCCGCCGCCTTCGACGTTGAATATTTTTCCCTTAATATTCGTAATTTCTAGCTATTTTTAAGCACTTCTCGGCATCAAAACTCTGCTCTCATCTTCCAACCTAGTATCCTTGCGATCAAGGAAAACTTCAAAGCCTGTTGTTTGATTTTCCTCTTTTCAGACTTTGACAAACCATCTCCCGTCTCTCCTGTTGATAGATAATGCATAACAGTAGCATACCAAGATGCGATAGAAGCTGTATCAATTTTAAACATTTATTCAATATCACTTCCTTCAGCCAAAATCTCTTTCGGCTCCCCAAAATCCACAAGGCATTCCACAATACCCTACAACCTCGGTGGCTTACTCTTAATCTCATAATCAAACTCCTACAAAGTGATTAACCACTTTGCCAACCGATCAGGCGGCTGCAGCTTGTTCATAAGCAATCTAAGCCCCTCCGCCTTTGTATAGAACACTACATTTTCATAAAGGATGTAGTGCCTGAATTTCTTAGTCCCAAAGACCATTGCAAGACACAACTTCTCCATGTAGGTATAGTTAATCTCTGAAATGAGCAATTTTCGACTAGCAAAAGCTATCGGATGATACCACTTTTTCTCCCAGATTTGGGCTAAACAGCAGCTGATACTATGCATGGTGGCTGTAAAAATATGTAGAACACCTCGCCTCTTTTAGGTGCTTTTAAAACGGGTGCTTTTACTAGCTCCTGTTTCGCATCCTCAAAAGCTACCTTACAAGGGTTGCTCCATTGAAATAGACAATTAAAGGATAATAAGTTCGTTAATGGCAGCGTTCTTTCTGCCAAGGCATTTATAAACCTCCCATAGTACCCTATCGATGACAGAAAGCTATGCACCTCTCTTGGAGTGCATGGTGGACTCATAGCGACTATAGCGTTGATCTTTTCAGGGTCAGTTGCTATCCCTACTGAATTGACCACATGGCCCAGCAATAGCCCATAAGGTACTCCAAAGATACACTTCCGTGGGTTAAGAGCGATACAAAATTATTTACAGTGCTCAAAGCACTTTCTCAAAATAATCAACATCCTTTCCCTTATAGTGGCTGCCCCCAGGTCATCAATAAATACTTTCAACTCATCTGGGGAGATGTCATCAAAGGTCCTGTCTGCTGTTCGTTGCCATGATCCAGGTGCTTTGCACAAACCAAAGGCCATCACATGGTATGCAAAAGTACCAAAGATAGTAATAAAAGGTGTTTTCAACTTGTCATGTTCTGCAATTGCCATGTGATTATATCCCGCAAAGCAATCCATGAATGAATATATTTCCCTACCCGCTAATTGATCCAAAATCTGGTCAATAAACAGCAACGGGTAGTAATCCTTAACTGTCTGCTTATTCAGCTCTCTAAAATCCACACATAATCGGATCTGGTTATTTTTCTTCTTCCTGATAACAACTAGTGAACACCATTCTGTGTGCTAAACAGGGAAGATCAAACCAGCTTTCCTTAGCTTCTGTAACTCCTCAAACAGCCCGTCCCTCAGTTTGAAAGGCATACGCCTTAGCTTCTGACGCACACGATGACTGTCATCTTTTACAGGAATAGTATGAACAGCTAGGCTGGGAGGAATGCCTCTCAGCTTATCATAACTCCAAGCAAAGATATCGCGGAATTCTCGGATCAAGGACACATAGTCCTCCCTTTCTGCTGAACTGAGCATGGAACCTAACTTAATTGGCCGCGAATCATTCGGCGTGCCAAGGTCTAACTCAATCACATCTGCATCTCTTATCCTATCTTGCGGTTCTATCGGCTTATTTAGAGTTATCTGATAAATATCCTCTGTAGTGGACCCCTCTTTAGATTCATCGCTAGATGATGTCTCACTACCAGATGGATCGTCTGATGTCTCTAATTCAGTAGAAGATAAAGGAGCTCTCTCACTTTGAGGATACTCAAGGTAAGCATCGACTATTACTCGATTAGCACCTCTACCTAGAACCACACGACCAGCAGGTATATCGACTTGATAGTCTGTTTGTAAGATCCAAGGTCTACCTAGCAAAACTCGATAGCTAGGACGTCCTTGATCACCCTAAAGCCCAAAAAACATTCTACTTTCGCAACTATAACATGGACCTTAGTAACGCAACCTTCTAGTTGTCTTAGACTATCATCAGCCATTCTCAGAAGGGTGGAGGTGTCTTTCTGGATGCCTAGACCCAACCTCTCCATCAACTCTGAACTCATGATTTTTACAGAGGATCTAGTGTCTACAATGGCATATTCCACTAATATCCCATCCACATAAGCTGGAACCCTAGGGCAGTTCTTTTCAGCATGGTCAAACCAATCTTCCCCTACTTGTGCCATGCCCAGAGGTTCCACAATATACCCGATACGCAGGATCTTCTTAAATTCCTTGCGTATTCCTAGAGATAATTTAATCAATTGCAAGAGGTTCATATCTGGTTTAACTTCGCAAAGAGGACTTGCTAAATCAAAATCATGATAAGTAGCCAAAGCTCTCTTTTCTTGCCTAACCATCCTCTCTTTTGATCTTGGGACCGGTTTTGGTGCTTCTTTCTTAGCTCTTGCCTTGTTTCTTAGCACTTCCTCATCCTTCTTAGGGTCAACTTTCTTGTCAACCGGCCTTAGCGGTCCTCCTTCCATGCTAGGACTCTGGACTTGCGTCCCCTTATCCCCTTGTTTAGGGTTTGCCTCAACCTTTTTTTCCTTAGCTTTGTCAACCTCTTTAGCCTTTTGGCCTCTTATCACGGCTCTTAAGTTAGAGGTTTCAGCATTATTGACTCGTACAGCCTCAATAAGGCTGACTCCGTTGCCTTGTGGCAACTCTTCTATAGTTGTTTTTCCCCTCTGTAATATTTGTCTTAGTGCATCATTCTGCTGCTGCAAGTTATTTCCTTGTGCTCTATGATTCACTAGGCCTGGCTGTTTACTCCCTTGTTGGAGGGAACTAATCTTACTCCAACAAGTAGCAGCTAAATGGCCCGACTTCCCACAAATGTCACATTTCACATTTGGACAGTTTCTAGGGAAGTGATGTCCACCACACCACTTACAACTGAATCTAGAGGGTCCACCCTCTTCAGGGCGTCAACTCCGTATCAAATTTTGTTGCTTCTTCAAGAAATTAACGTCGACGGCTATTTGTCGATATTGTTCGGAAATCATGTCGGTATAATGCTTTATAATGTCCTTAACTTCGCCAAGGACATTAGATGCACTCGACTCATAGCCTCGATCATCAACCTGCCATTCCATTGGCCTAACAATCTGATTTGGCATTGGCTGTTGACCCACAGGAACAACATTAGAATTTGAAACTTGGCCTCCAACATTTGGTGGAGCCAACTGACTTGCCATAGGCATAGTCACACTGGGAGGAGCTGGTAGTAAAGGTACATTCTGAACCACACTCCCTCTCCCATTAGGGTTAGTCATAGGTATCCCTTGACTTCCATTCGTCAATGATGGATTGCCTCCAGGCACTAAACCCCCATTAACATTCATTCGAGAGGAGTAGGCCATTTGTAATCGTGCTTCTACTCCCTCTGCCTACGTAATAGCGGTGTCTATATCTGCCAAGGCCACACTGCTCAATTGTACTTGGATATTAAAATCCAACCCATGCAAAAAGTATTGCAATTGGGCAGCCGGCGGAATGGGAATGTAAGTTTGTAACTTACGGAATACTTCCTTCACCTTCTTGGCATATGCTTTCACATTCTCATGAGGGTCTTGGCGTGTTACATTCAAGACCCGCAACCAATATTGGCCACCTCTTTCAAGGGCATATTCCACTCGAAAAGTTGCATAGAATTAATCAATGGTGGTTATGGTTCCAGACTCTATGCTGTGATACCATACCGCAACCCTTTCTTTTAAGGTCATATTGAAGAATATCATGAGATGTCCCTCGTCTTGGATGTGATAATTGAACATCAATCTTTGAAATTCACAAATGTGAAATTATGCATCCTCTTCCACTAACCCATTGAAAATGGGCAAGGGAATCTCCTAGAGCTGGTAAATTCAGCGTCCCTGCAGGAATTGCAATAGGCTGTGCCATAGTGACAGTTGGATTAGCAATAGGAGCTTGAACTGACAGATTCACACCCCCACTTGAAGTGGGTAGACTTGGTGGAGGAGAGGAAGAACTTACGCTTCCTCCTACACCTAACAGAATATGTGGAGCAGTTGGGTGACTAAGACCACTGCTTCGTATACGTACTGGGCTACTCCTTTGAGGAGAATAACGGCTTACGATCTCTAACCGCCGTCTAGCCCTCTCGGCACGTTCTGCTTTCTGGATTTCGGCTTGACGGTCCTTGTCAGAGGACATAAACCAACTTCCTTTTGGTCCCTAGAAACCCTAGATCCGCAAACCACCACTTATAGGCTACTCCTGGCAGACGCACCACTGATGGGGCTGGACCTCATGCTCACGACACACAAACACCCTCACGGCCTCGCAGAACCAGGAGCATCAATCTAATGCTAAAGGACAAACCGCCCTAAAGCTTAATTCATGCGCTTATAGTTTATCGTCCAACATTTCCCTTACACTCCTCAGAGGGAGATCCCAAAGCACTTAGGCATAATGCCTCGTCACACACATATAGGAGGCACTCCATCGACTAATAGTCGGAGCCCCACTACAGCTCTCCTACATCTTAGGGATTGGCCCTTTGATGCGCTGCTAAACATATAACACATACGAGCACCAACTCCTCTCAAGTTACCAATATTTTACGTTCCAAGATGTACCATTCCCAACAATTTTCCTTTTAGGACCCAACCACTAACCTACAGCTTGGGACGTCCTCTCACGCTCATCGTTGGTCACAACCTAAGGAAGACATATGCCATGCATCCAGGAGGTTTTTTTTATACCTTTTAATTATTATGCTTAATGCAAATCGTGTATGGATATGTGCTCAGAGAAAATAAAAATCAGCATCGTGCATGGTGCATATAGCATTCTTTCCATGAATTTCACTAACGCGTGCTATGTTAAAAGGAGGCACCAAGCCATCTGCTCATGCTACCATCCTCTTTATTTAAACCGTTTCCTATTTGCCAAGTGTAATGCATAAATCAAATCTTTTCTTATCTTTCAATGTTTCAGCCCCTTTTCATCCAACTCTTAGCATTTTGCATCATTGATCGGTTAAATAGGGTTTCTATGCATTTTTCCCTTTTAAAAGAATGATAAATACGCACAAAACATAGAAAGGGGGACAAACCGAGGCCAACCTCATGCTTTGCCATCCTTATATATTGCACAAACATAGATACAATTTTCCCTAATTTTCCTCAGCCCATTTTCTATTTTTTTCCTAATTTTAAATCCATTTTCTCTTTTTTTTTGTATATTTTCTCTATTTTCTTTAATAAATAATGATTTAAAATGAAATTTTATTTTGGGCTGTGGCCCTTAGGTTCATTGATAGCAAAAACTCATATTTAGTTGGTGTGACATATCATATTTCTCATTTATGTAGCAAAAAGCCCAATTTTACCCTTAAAACGCGTGTTTTCATGTATTTTAACACTAATTCCGGCCATGTAGCCTTATATTTTCTGATTTTCAAGTTGCAAACAGTTGAAACTCATGGCAAAAAATATCATAATGAACTTTCATCCCATATGAACAAGGTTTCATAAAGCAAATAGCATAAAAAGATCATTTTTCTTTATAAAAATAGCATTACCGCTTATTTTCAGGTCTCGGTTTCTTGGTCTTGATCACGGGACTGATTTCTAGCATGCATTTAATGCTCAACATCTTCAAGAACAGCACTCTTCATGTCTTCATCCATCCGGAAGCAATCCGGTCTCATCCGGACAAGCGTTCCTCCACCATTCTTCATTGTCTTCTTCCACACAAGAACAACGCCTTAAGGGAGAGAGAGGGAGGAGAGAGAAAGAATAAAATCAGAGATCTCCATCCAGGCCACCATTTGATGGGCGAGAGGCAGTGATAGAGTCAGCATCCAGGAGGGAATCAAGCCCCATAGTCATTTGGGGGGGTTGCTCACAGCCAGGAGATTGATCTCCATCAACATATGGTGCATTTTTCGAGCGTTCCATGGTGCCCTCTCCTCCACGTTTTTTTCATCCTCTTCATGCCCATGATTCATGCTACATTAAAACGCTACATCCCCCCCAAGGGTCATGACCATTTGGCCAAAAACTTTGGTTCACCTCTTCAATTTTTGCCCATTTCTTGGCCATTTCCCCGCCGTCCGGTGTCCAAATCGAGTGCTGTAAATTTTTGCGCGTCTGGCTTGACATCCCGCATTGGTCGGCAACTCCTAACAACCCACACGGAAGTCTGAAAAATTATCAAAAATCAACAAGTGTCACTCGGGCGCCTTTAAAGCACTTGACGCTTAAAATCGTCCTAGCTGGAGCCGCCGCCTTCGACGTTGAATATTTTTCCCTTGATATTCGTAATTTCTAGCTATTTTTAAGCACTTCTCGGCATCAAAACTCTGCTGTCATCTTCCAACATAGATACTCTCTCATGCAATGTTTTTTTCTCATAATAGTCAACTTGCCACTACTTGATAACAAAAACATCTTTAAACATAGCATAGGGTCTAGAAACCAAAACATCCAAGTTATGAGCAACCTTTTGCCATGCTTGCTTCACCTCTAAAATCATGCTGGAGGTAAAGGCACCTGTGCCTAGCTGCCTATGTATTACTACACTGACAGTACCTGCCACTACACACTGCAGGTGGTGGGCACCCATCACCATCACTTTATTCTTTATTCTTTTAGTGATAGTTTGAATAAAGGAAGGCCCGATTACACATTGTGACTGTTAGAGTTCCCATTTGTGTCTCTCTCTCTTCTTGCTCTTGCTCTCTGCCATAGCTCACTTCCAAGCAAGCTTCGATCCTTCTCACCTTTCAACTGGTATCATAGCAAGGCTTTCCAACTTCCTGAGCTTGGTTCGTGGCATTCTTAGCTTCCATTCAAATACCTACAGCATTGGGTCTCCTTCCTGGCAGCCATAGCCAACCTTCCCGAGCTCCCATCACGCCCTAGTTTCCCAAGCACCTTCCCGGCCTATTGAGGCACCCTCAGGGCATTGCTACAAAGGTATTGAAGTGTTCTTTTGGTGTTTTTATTCAGCTCTTAGGTTGCAGTCAATCAAGGTAGCCATAGCTCAAACCCTTGGAGCTTGGATCTTGCTCCCTCTTGCATTTGGGCACTTGAGGGTTGTTGTGGGCCTCCCTGGGCACCCCCTGGAGCCTCTAACCACTACCATTGAGGCCATGTAGATGCACATGATCAGAAGAAGAGATCAAAAAATTTGCACCATTTTCTAGCTGATCTAGACATCACACTACAGCAACTCACCTACTCCTCATTGATGGCTATGTCATGCTTCTTCAGGCTTGGCAATGCACTTGGCAATGATCTCTAACATGTATTGAAGCCTCCTTGAGCATTGGCATCAGATTTGGGTCTAATCTGTACATTCCCAAGATTGTTTATAGCAGTCCCACAGTCATGTTATCCAGAAGTAACATTGTTATCTAATGTTATGCTTGTTTAGGCACTTCTACTTAATCGGTTTGGTACCTATGGATGCCCGATTGTTTGGGGGATGCAAGGCACATGTTATGCCATCATTTTGGACTGATTTTCTTGCTAAAAATACTTATTTTTGAACAATAAATCACTGCTATACCATAGTGGGCTGAAGCCTAATATCTCATGTTTGGTTATGCCTATTGGTTTTGGGCTATGTCTTTGGGATATGCAATGAAGTATTGACCTTCGGGGTATGACATCGAGCTTGTCTTTGGTTTCAAATCTTTATTTGCGCTTGAGCTCAGCTTTGGAATGCATTTGATGCTCTGTCTTTGATGTACATATGGCATGTATATTACCTATGTCTAACCGGTCTTGACACGCTTGGCCTATGCTACTACTACATGCTAGTTACATTGTTTGGAGCCAATTGCTACTAGTGCCTTGTCTTGGCTTGCATCTGGCTTCCTGGAACTTACTTGGGATATTTCTTGGCTTGCCATAGTTGTATTTGGGATACAGTTGATGTCTATGGATGCTCTATTTAGAGGCTACAGAGCCTACATGCTCATGATGTCTTACTGATGTCTGGTCTTGGATCTTTCGTCACTAGTGCTCTCATATGCCTTTCTTGAGCTTCCTGGCTTGATTCATGTGGCTTTTGTGCCAATGGGAGCATCGTTGGATGTCTGACAGACATTGAGCAAGTGGTTTATGCTATTGAGCTTTGCCTTTTCTGAGACTGGGATCTTCTTCACTTGGATGTTGCATGGTTGATATGTCGTGGTCCGTATACATGTACTTGAGCTGATTTGGGCTTTGCACTCCCTGAGCATACATCTCTTTGCATTAGGTCTTGCCAGTGTTGTGTACATTTTTCCCTATTACACAAGGGGTGTGCCGGCTTACTGACGGATTCGTTTGACATGCTTGGGTGTTTGCTCAATGTTCGTATGATTGTCATATGCTAATTTATGCCCGCTTAATGCTGGTTATGCTTTGACAATCCGTGGTTGACTTGGTGCATTGGTTTTGCCTACAATTCACTCTCATTGTACCTGGCTATAATTTATTATAGCAAGCAATTATGTATGGATTGATGTGGAATTTTCATGCTGAATCATCCTGATTTTATGTACTTTTGATGGTACTTGGTGGGCAGCATCATTAGCTATCAGTTTCGTGGTCATTTTGCCTTGGTTTTGGTGGTATTTTGGTGTAGCAGAAAACGACAAGAAGTTTTGAATTGTCTGCACTATTTTGGACTGCATTATGGGTTCTTCTTCCACTGGCATTGCTATCTTCAACATCAGAAGCTTGATGGTATGAATTATGCCTATTGGAAGAGCCAAGTTTGGCAGGAATTGGTGCAAAAATCGCAGATAAAGCCACTAAGGATGCATGGCAAGCAGCCTGAAACTATGACTGATGACAAATGGGATGAGCTTGATGATTTATGCAAGTCCACCCTCATCTTGTCTCTCACTGAACATGTGCATTACAATGTGGTTGAGGAAGCACAGAGTGCTTGGCAGCTTTGGGATAAAACTAAGAACCTCTATGACAAGAAAAGTCCAGCAAGTCAGATGTATTGGCTGAAGCAGCTTATGGACCTATGCATGAAGGAGAATATGACAATGTCTGCTCATTTGAGCCAGTTCCATGCTATTCTCCAGAACTTGACTTCGTAGGGTATTACCTTTAATGATGAGGTTACTCCATTATTTTTACTTGGGACTCTAAGTGATTCATGGGATGTCTTCCGTGCTGCCTTATGTGCTCCTGCTACTATTTTGAACTTGCCTGATGTAGAGAGTGCTCTTTTGCAAGAAGAGATCAATCGTAAGAACTTGGATGCCTCTCGTGTGTTGAATGCTTTGATTGTTAGAGGCAGAGATGGTAATGGCAAGAATGACCATGGGAATGGCCATGGCAAAGACTCACTAAAGTCTAGGTCTAAGTCGCATAATAAGTCACACAGCAAGTCTCATGGGAGAAATGCTAATGTGACATGTCATCATTGCGGCAAGAAGGGTCATATATGCCCACAATATCATGAGTTGCACAATGAGAAGCGTAAAGAGAAGGGGAAAGACAAAGTACATGAAAAGTCCTCTAATTGCAGCATTATGCCTGCAAAATCCAGTGTGAAAATCAAGGAGATAAATGTCATGCAGATTGATGACTCCGATGGGGAGTACGTACTTGCAGCTAGTTCTTGTGATGCTACATTGTTCACATATGTTTACTCTATGTATGCGCAGTGCTGGCTTTTGGATTCTGGTGCTTCCTTTCATATTACACCATGACGTGAGTGGTTCCACTCCTACTGTACTATCTCTAGTTCAGTTCGCTTGGGTAATGATAGGTCACTTGCTATTGTTGGCATTGGGGATGTAGGGCTACAGTTCTCTACTGGCAATACTTTTCTGTTACAGGATGTACGTCATGTACCTGCGCTTACACACAGTCTTATGTTTGCAGGGCAGCTTGATGATGCTGGGTTTGATGTTTCTTTTGGGGATTCTGCCTAGAAGATCACCCATGGCAGACGTGCTTGCTAGAGGTGCCAAAGCTGGCAGCCTCTATCCTCTTGTAGTTGATGGGTCCTCTGTTGACCATGTTTTGTCAATGGGTTTCATCCCACATGTATCTCTTTGGCATGCCTGTTTGGGCCATATGTCCTTGAAGGGAATGAAAATGCTTTCTGGTTTGCAGTACTTACCGCTCCTTGACTACGCATGTTTTGATTCATGTGAGCATTGTCTTTCTGGCAGACAGCAAACTAGGAATACGCATAAGAAGTCTGGTAGGACATGCATGAATGAGCCCCTAGCATTGGTACATTCGGATGTCTGTGGGCCCATGCCTATCAGTCTATGGGTGGTGCAAAGTATTTTGTGACGTTTATTGACAATTTTTTGCATAAATTCTGGGCTTACCGCATTAAGCTTAAGTACAAAGTCTTGGCTGTGTTTCAGAGATGGTTTGCATTGGTTGAGAACTAGACTAGGCATAGGCTGAAATGCCTTAGGACTGACAATGGGGGAGAATATGTGTCACGTGCTTTTGAGCAACTATGTGACAAGAGGGATATTAAGTGTCAGTTGACTGCCCCCTATACACCACCCCAGAATGGTTTGGCAGCTGAGCGGATGAATAGAACCATCCAAGAGCATGTATGCAGTATGCTTAGCCATGCAGGCTTACCATAGAGCTTTTGGGTTGAGGCAATCAGTATAGCTGTGCATGTCATAAATAGATCACCTTCTACTGGTTTGGATTTCTAGGTTACAGAGGAGGTATGGACTGGGAAACTCCATCTTATGCACATCTACGTGCCTTTGGATGTGAGGCATATTTCTGCCATGTGCCCAAGGACAAGCATATTAAGCTGGATCCTAAGAGTATCAAATGCATTTTCCTTGGATATGGAGATGCAGGCAAGATGGGTTATCACCTCTGGGTTCCGTAGGTGCGAAAAGTCATCCACAGCCATGATGTAATCTTCCATGAAGATAAGATGCATCGACAGCCTGAGAAGGTGGTAGAGATACGCATGGTTATATTCCACGAGGAGCCACGAGCTCCTGCATAGTCATTTGGACACCTTGTAGCAGCAATTGGTACACATGGCCAGAGTGCTACACATGTAGAGATAGACGTCCGCCTGATAGATTTGAGCCCTTGATGCATTATGTCTTGGTTACAAATGCAAGAGAGCCTCTCACTTATGATGTGGCTATGCACAGGGGTGATAGTCACTCCTGGGAGTGGGCTACATAGTCTAAGATAGACTCTTTGCATAAGAATATGACTTGGGATTTGGTTGCATTGCCTCAGGGCAAGAAGGCTTTGCCATGCAAATGGGTGTACAAGCTGAAAAGTACCCTTGGAAACCCCAAGCCGGCTTATAAGGCAAGACTTGTTACTAAGGGTTTTAAACAGGAGCATGGAGTCGACTTTGATGAAGTCTTTTCTATTGTGGTCAAGATGACCACCCTACGCTTGGTTTTGGCCTTAGTCATGCAGTGTGACTAGGACATGTATCAGATGGATGTCAAGACTGCATTCTTGCATGGGGATTTGCATGACGAGATATACATGGAGCAACCTAAGGGCTTTGCAAAACCTAGCAAGGAGCACGTGGTGTGCAAGCCTTGAGCCGGATTGCCGGGTGGTCGCAAGCATTGGGATAGGAATGCACGACTTTGTAGATATTCTTTAATAGCGGCCTGAGCCTTCAAAGGTGTGGATGACAAGAAAGGATGATTGCACCTCGTGAAGTGGGTATCATTCATATCTTCTAAGATTTCTAGGCAAAAGGAGGGAAGCAGGGTTTCCCTCATCATTAATCTAGTCATGGCCCTACTATATATCCCTAGCTTGATGTTAAAAAAGAGTGGAGGGAGGTGGGCTTCCTTGGCTGTAGGTCTTTGCATTAATAGGAATTTGATAAGCCTAAGATAATTATAGGTGGTTAAGAAAGTTGGATCTAGACAAGAAGAAAAATCCGTGAGGAAGCGGTTGATAGATGGGAGGAGATCCTCTATTCTAAAAACTAGGCATTTCTCGGGACTCCAGGCATTTACATTATATATTCTAGGAAAGTCAAAATCCCCATGAATGTTTCGGTTATAGTCAACTCCATGCCTATGGGGGTAGGGCATGTAGATGGGGTCGTTACGTTCTTCAGAAAGTGAGCTGTAGAAGGTGGTCCAAGCGTCAAAATTGGCGTCCCAAATCCTCCTCTGCCACTTTGGCTGTGCCTCTAGTCTTGGATGGTTTTGGGAACCCTATTTACCTTGTCCTGCCAGTAATCTGCAGGCTCTTGCCTCCACCTAGTTATCACGAGGCTCCTTTCCTCTATCTACCTGTTTGCAAGATCATTGGCCAAGTCCTTGATCTTGGCTAGAATGCTGAGAGGCAATACACGGTCCAGAGAGCGTGGATAAGCAAATGAAAGCTCAAATGGTCTTGTCCGGAACTCCTGGTCACCCCATATGACCAACTCCTGATGCCAATTGATAGGGTTGGGATCCCCTCGTAGTAGCACCAGCTCTTCAGGGAATAGTGTAGGAAGTGACCGTGCTCTGCGTTGGGCTTCCTCTGCCAATTCCTTCCTTCTTTTTTTGGCTGCCACAATGTGCTCGGGCATGTGGGCATCTTTGGGCTCATCAGGCAAGAGGTCTGGTAGAGGTGGACTGGGCATTCTTTCTTGTTCGTCTTCAGCATCTTACTCCAAGTCTGGATCCTCTTCAACATTCTTCTCGGCCACTGCTGGGGCCGCTTGTGGTGGTGGTGGTGGTGTTGGTTGTGCCTGTTCTTCAAACCCAAGTTCCTTAAGCTCAACAGTGGAGAGGCCAGCACGGCGCAGGTAGTGAAATTGCTGCTCTTTCGTGATTCCTATGCCTGTTGGAAGCTCCCGGTCTTGAAGGCCATACCTTAGCACTCGAGTAGTCAGTTCTAGCTTCCTTCTTACCTTCTCCACTAAATCATTGCCCTCCGCTTGGGTGACATGTAGTACTGTGCTGAGAAAGGCTTGCCTTTGTGCATTGGCACATACATCGGCTACTTCTGCCCTGGATTCGACAAGCACTCTCTCACACTCAACCACCGCCAAGCATTTCATGAATTGCCTAACCCTTTCAAAATTGTTCTTTTCCCACTCATTGGCTCTCTCATCCATCTTCTTTCTCCCCTCTTCTAGCTCACTTGCCAAGGTGGTTACCACCTGTTGCTGTTCATTTGTTAAGACCCAGAGTTGGTTCCACTCCCTGGATTTCTGAGCCAACTGTTCTTCAGTAATTTTTCTTGCTTGATTTGTAATGCTGAATCCCTGTTCTACCTCAGCAATTAGTTCTGACTTTTCTTGCGCTAGCTATTCATGGCTTTGGATTTCTGCAAGATGCAGTCTTCTTTGTGTGAAGGCCATGGCCATGAGGGCCTCAGTGTCTCCCTTGGCAATCTCCAATGCACCTTGCAGTTGTTGTGCCTCCTGTTGCAGCCTTTGTGCTTCTCCTGCAGGGATTTCCGGCCTTTCCTATGCTAGGAACTCTATCTCTCTCTCCAATCTGTCTTGTTCCTCAAGTCCATACCATAGCTGAAAAGCTATGTATCCTCTTGCCACTCGCTTGGCTCGCCTTCTAGAGCTACTATTTGTCTGTACCTTTCTAGTTTGGCGGTTCTCTATTCCAGGTCAGCATACTGTTGCACTAGCAACTTTAAGCTCTGCTGCTTTGCCACCAGGTTTTGCTCTTTGTCTTCCAGCCTTTGTCTTAGGCAGCTTTCATTGTCCTGGGCTTCCTTCATTTTTACTTCCAATTGCTCTTGTGGTACTTTCACCTCCCTTTTTCGGTTTGCTTCTTGCTTTGAAACTTCCAGTCTCAAGGCTGTCGAAGTTTCCTTTTCCTTCTCTAGCTCCACCAGGGCCACCTTCTTTTCTTCTTTTGCCTTATTCTATTGTGCCAAGAGCTCAGCCACATAAGCGTCGTAGTCCACACCACGTGGCATGGGAATAGGAGCTGTGGTGGTGGTTGATGCCTCTAGCTTTTGCTGTTTTGGATCTTTCCTGGACTCAGCATCTATAGTAGTGGGTCTTTTCGCTCCGGTTTTTGGTACAATCTTAGCCACTTTACTGACAAGCATCTGCATCATGCTCATCAGTTGGGCCGTGTCCAGAGAGGGCATGGGTTGCGGGGCGGTTGTGGTGTCAATTGGCATCGACACGAAGGAGGAAGGTAGGGGGTGCAACAGGGATTTTCCCTTGCCTACAACCACTAGGGCCACTTCCACATTGCCACTTGCTTCAGCCTCATGGTGGGGACTCAAAGGGTCAATCTCTCCTCCCCCATGGGTTTCTTCAACAGATCTGCGAGTGGCCTCTGCCAACTCAATCAGTTCTTTCATCCTTAGCTCGTCGGCTTCCTCCTCCACCCTTCTTTGCCTCTCTTCTTCTGCTCTTTTTGACTCTTCTCTAACTCTTTCGAGTTCTTCCTCTTCATTCTTTCTTCGTTCTTCCTCCACCCTCCTTGACTCTCTTTGAGCCCTCTTCACCTTGGCTCTCTTCTTTGCTCAGTCTTTCCTCCTTCTTCTTCTGGCTCTTGTTAGTCTTCATTTGCTTCTATGGTTTGGCCGTTTGAGTGGGTGGTATGTCCAGCTCTCCTTTGTCGTTTATTGTCTTTTCACTCGATCCTTCTTTCTCACGGTGAGGTGAGCTTTGGTGCATAGCTTGCTCTTCACCTATGTCGATATCCTTGATAGCCTTGTTGATGATTGCCATTATGCCACCTCCGTATTTGATTGTAGAGGCTTTTATGGTAGACCTTTTTCTTGTGGATCGTGCGGTAGAGACCGGAGATTCCCCACCAACTGATGTTGCGGCTGGTGCCAGGAGCGTGGCTGAACTCCTGATAGTTTTCTAGAAAAATCCATTCCAATCCACCTCCTGTGGAACTCCTGTCATGATGCTTTCCAGCAATGGCATCCCGATTCTGTTCATTAGTGCGTTGTATCTGTGGCCCGATAAAAGGGCGTGGACCATTTTAGCTTGTATCCTTATCGTAGGGTCTGGAATGTCAGCCAAACTAATTCCATCCACCGTGTGCACGCCCTCTTTTTTGACTCCCATCATGGCATACACATCTCTTTTTGGGTGCCTCTCCTTCTTGGACACAAGCCCCGGGGCTTTCTCAACAATATCTACTTTAAGGGCACTTGCACCCTTCTTTCTTGGTCACCAGTCCTTACTGTGACTGTGCCACACCTCCTCCCTTCATCAAAGCTCCATAAGAAGTCAATGCACATGTTGTAGTCCATAGCCTGTCCTACCTTTTCCACGTACTTTTGGAGGTTGCATTTGTCTACCAACTCCCTCACGGCCGGGTCTTCTAGGATGGCTTCATTTAAATTCATGGTATGCTTGAATGTGAACTGGCTAAATCCACGCGTCTCGACGCTAATTCCATACTTCATCAGCTCTGCTTCAGTGAATGGGAGTTTACTTTGTCCTGCCATGGTAGGTGCCTGTCATCATACCAAGCCAACATCAGCGTTATAAATTGACTCATCACTAACAAAAACCCTAGAAAGAATGCGTGTGACAATTCGCCGTGCTGATTCATAGGCATGAAACTTGGAAATAATTCACAAGCAACATCTAATTTCTCTTGCATTCTTTCCTATTTGAATTCGGTTGATCATTTTCATCCATTACACATTTTGCTACATCCCTTGGCTCTCACTTTGCTCCCCCCATTTTCCTTAAGGGAATCCTTCCTAGGATTAGCAAGGGGAGAAACAGGGTTCCCATGGATTGTTTGGGGCGAGTTACTTGGCCAACAGCCAAGTATAAAGGTGAGGATTATATTCAAGCTGGGCATGACTATCAAGTTCACATGGTCATATGGAAGCTTGGGTGATATAGGTCAAGACATCATGAAAGATGTCCCCGGAGTTGAGGCGACTAGCAATGTGCAACTCCTCTTCCATGAGGAATTGGTCAATGTAAGGGTGGGACAACACCTGGCCATCTAAGTGTATGTTGCGTGTAATGGCCAAAACCCTAAATGAAAGAGGTGCCACATAAGTAGGGTCATGTTCAATTGTTTTGATTGCCCCCCTTTGCTCAGCATTGGTCATGATACGGTAACCTTTTTTCTTCCATTAGAGTCGTAAGGCATACCAGAGTTGAAAGAATGAAGAAGCAAAGCTAACAAGCTATGTGAGCTCCTCCAGTTCTTGTTCAGGTGTAGAGTGAGCAAGCTTTCGGTAAGAGGTGATTAGTCTTCTAAGAACAGCTTGCTCCTTTGAGATCTCTCCATTAGCAATTAATTTGGTGGCAATTTTGGAAAATTTGATGGTCATAAACTTGTAGTCTTCCCAAGTGCATGGCAACGCATGAACATCGGAAGCAAGGGGTGTCAAGATTGTGGGAGAGAAGGAAGGAGTCTCACTTGTAGCTTTCTCACTTACACAATGGGGAAATACACACAAAGGTGGAGGCTGAAAACAGTTTTCCTCTTCTTAGTTGTGTAAGCCAAAAAAAACTCTCTTACAAAGAAATAGAAGAACCCTATATATGGGTCTCAAACCAAACTCAACTAACTAAGGTGGCATACTAACTGAGCCACAAACTAGAGTAGATAAGGATAGCTGTCAGCTAGCTATTATTCATGAGCGGTGTACCAACCACATCTGCAACTAACAATTCGGTGACATAAATGCACAACGGTCACCCTGGCATATCACGAGTGGAGCTCGATATCTCAACACTCCCCCTCAAGCTCAATCCCAATTCCTGCACACCAAGTAGGTCTCTGAACTTGTGCAGCTTCTCTACGTCCAATGCTTTCATAAATATGTTAGCTACCTGATCGTCTATGCTGACAAAAACTAGATCAATAAGACCTAGTAAAACCCTCTCCTGCACATAGTGATAATGCACCTCAATGTGCTTTGTTCTAGCATGACAGACTGGGTTATTTGCCAAGTATATACTACTCATGTTATCACAATAAATGACAACTGGCCCATCTGTAGGCTGATGCATATCATAAAGTAGCTTATGCAACCAAGCTACCTCACATGCAGCCATTGTTGTACCCCTATACTCAGCCTCTGTGCTCGACAAGGCAACTATAGGCTATTTCTTGCTGCTCCAAGTGACTGCAGCACTCCCAAAAGAGAACACATATCCATTGGTAGATCGTCTATCAGAAATACTACTAGCCCAATCACCATCAGTGTATCCATGCAACTGTATCTGAACCCCAGTCTCATAAAATAGTCCATACTACAATGTGGACTTCACATACCTGAGTATGCGTCTAGCCGCATCCAAATGCGGTTTTGTTAGAGCTTGCATAAATTGACTTACCAATCCAATAGCATAGCTCAAATCTGGCCTGGTAATAGTCATATAAATCAAACTTCCTACTATGTGTCTGTACATAGTAGGGTCTTCGAGAAGCTCACCTGCATCTGCGCTCAACTTCACATTTTGCTCCAAAGGAACTAAAATAGGCTTATAGCTTGTCATCCCATATTTGGACAGTATGTCCAATCCATACTGCCTCTGCAAGAGACATATCCCACTTGGTGATCTAATCACCTCAATGCCCAAGAAATAACACAGCTCTCCCAAATCGTTCATCTCAAACTTCTGCTTCAATAGCATTTTTACATGAAGGATATCTTCATCACTATCACCTATGATAATCAAATCATCAACATAAATGACAAGCAGCATAATACCTTTCTCTGCTTTTCTCACATGAAGTGAGAAATCTGCCTTGGAAATCTGAAATCCAATAGGGACAAGATACTGTCCTATCTTGTTAGACCATGCTCTAGGTGCTTGCTTCAAGCCATACAAGGCTTTCTTCAACCTGCAAACAAACTCACGATGAACATGCACATAACCTGGTGGCTACTCCATATAGACCTCTTCTTGCAAATCACCATGCAAGAAGGCATTCTTTATATCCATCTGATGTAAAAACCATCCCTTTGATGCAGCCATAGCAATGACTGCTCTTGCGGTTGCCATCCTTGCAACCGGATTGAATGTTTCTTCATAATCAATGCCATATGTTTGTGCATACCCCTTGACTACTAATCTTGCCTTGTATCTGTTCACAGAACCATCTGCATTGTGCTTCACCTTATAAACCCACTTACAACCAATTGCATTCTTATCTTTAGGCAAAGGTACCAATTCTCATGTAGCATTTGCTTCCAAAACATCCATTTCTTCATCCATGGCTTTCTCCCATTTTTCTTTTCCCATGGCTTGCTCAAAAGAAGTGGGTTCTGGTTCTTGTATCACTTTGACTATATAGGCATAGTGAATGGCTGTAAATCTATCATATTTCAGCCTATCCACAGGATACCTAGCTCTGGTAGACCTACGCAAAGTAGCCTCACTTCTAGGTGCTCTCAAAACATCCCTGGTCTTCCTTACTCCAGGTGTAACAACAGAAGGAATACCCAACTCATCATCAATGCTCTGTTTTGAGCCACTGGATTCACCATCCACATAAGAGTGATCTGCATTCACATCAAACATGGGCTGATCTACCTTCTCTTTTCCTTTTCGTGATACCTGCATACCACTATCTGCATTGCTTTGAAAAGATTATCCTGATCTCAATCTGCCTGTCCATGGCGAAGAATGTGAACCACTCCTAGAGGACACTCCATGTCCACTAATATCTTGTGACTGCTGTTGTGCATTCTGTGCAGCATTACCATTTTGTGCATCTACATTATCAATCACATTTACCGGTTTATACCAGCTACTCATCTCATCAAAAACAACATCTCTGCTCACTGTAAACTTATGAGTAGAAGGGTTATAGCATCTATACCCTTTCTACCTGCAAAGAGTAACCAATAAAGATGCACTTCTCAGCTTTTGGATCCAACTTGGATCTCAACTCATCTGGCACACATGAACATAGGCAATGCAACCAAAAATTTTCAAATGAGAAATATATGGTTTCCTACCAGTATACCGCTCCTCTGGAGTCATGCCATGTATTGCTGCAGTCGGAGTCCTGTTCATTATGTAGACTGTTGTAGCAACTGCCTTAGCCCTAAAAATCTGGCATGTCTTTTTCATTGAGCATGGCACAAGATACCTCTCCAATATGCCTGTTTTTCCTTTCTGCAATTCCATTTTGTTGTGGGGTATGACTGCATGAATATTGCTGCTTTATGCTATGCTCCTACAGGAACCTTGCAAACTCATTTGAGAGGTACTCTCCCCCTCCATCTGTCCTTAGGCATTTTATTTGCAGGCCTATTTCTTTTTCAACCATAGCTTTAAGAGTTTTGAAATGCCCAAACACTTCACTTTTCTTTTTCATAAAATACACCCAAACTTTTCTGCTATAGTCATCAATAAAAGTGACAAAACAATGACAGTCTCCAATAGATGTAGCTTTAGTAGTCCACACATCAGAGTGGATTAATTCCAATGGCTTCTTACTCTTTTGAACATGTCTAGGAAATGGTTTCCTTGCCTGTTTTCCAAATTGACAGGCTTCACATACATTATGCATTTCTGCAACCTTGAATTTAGGCAATCCTGCAACAATATTTTGGGCCTGCATTGATTTAAGTAGCTGCTCATTAACATGACCAATGCATTTATGCCAGATATCAATATCTGCAACTACACCGGTCCCATGTGTAAACATTGTTGCACTCAATTTAGGCATGTCTGCATCCAACGTAAACATTCTGTCCTTCTTCTTTCCTTTTGCTATCAAGCGACCTTTATTTCTCATATCCTCAACAAAGCATCCATGAGGATTAAATCTGACCTGCAAGCCCTGCTCAACCATTTGACCAATAGAAACCAGGTTCTTGGTGATATTCAAGACATGAAATACATCCGATAGGTATTTCTTTTTCCCATCCTGCATAGACAAAGGAATTTTTCCCATCTGCACAATAGGATGTGCAGTATCATCACCAGTCTCCACAATACCTGGTTTTTCCATTTTCCTTGCATCCTGCATCCATTCTGCATGACTTGTCATGTGGTTTGATGCACCTGAGTCAACATACCACACATCGTTGCTTTCTTCTGCACTTGTCATAGAATTGGTCATGTGCTGCACCATAAACAAATGCTCATTTCTGTCATCACCCTATCTACTAGAAGATGCATAATTCCCTTGTTGCAATTTTCCATTCATGATATCATTCTGCTTTTTATAGCAGTCTTTTGCCATATGATCCATTTTACCACAGTAGTAGCATTCAACATTGCTGTTTGCATTTTGCCCTCTTTGCTATCCACCACGACTTCTTTGGCTCCCCCTACCTCTAGAGTTACCATGTCCTCCTCCATAGAACTGGTTTTCTTGAGTTTGCTGCATATTTTGATTTCTACCATGGCCTCCAGATCGGCCTCCTCTACCTCTGCCTCTACCTCTTCCAGAATTTGAGTAGAAGACAGCTTCTTTTGAAGTTCGTCCTGAAGAAGATGCACCACCATTTCTCTGTTCCTCAGAAATTAGAAGGGCAATCAACTCCTCAAAATTAGGAAATCTTTCACGGACGGAAATGGATGTTCGGAACTCTGCATAATCCTTTCCTACACCATTCAAGGTCACAGAAACTAAATCATCATCTTCCACTGGCGACCCAATGGAAGCAAGTGCATCTGCAATCTTCTTCACCTTCATGTCGTAGTCATTGATGCTCATACTTTCTCTTTGCACATTGTGCAACTCTTGCTTGAGCTACATTTTCCTGGCTTGCGTATTTGTGCTATACATTTTTGACAAAGTATCCCATGCCTCCTTTGGCGTACTTGCATCCTGAATATGCACAATCATAGAGTCTGAAATACTGATAGACAACCAGTACATAACTTTTCTGGCTCTCTCATGCCATCCTTTAAATGCCTACATTTGCTGTTAATTGGGAACATCAGGAAGAACTAGTTCTTCTTCATTTCCTGCACAAATTCCCAATATCCTTTTCCCATAAGGAAATTTGTCATTCTAAACTTCCATGCTTGGAAGTTGTTCTTGTCAAGCTTTACAGTGACGATTTGTGAAAGAGAATCAAACGCCATTACAGAACACTACAAAAAATTCTATCATTACAAAAAACATAGCTTCAGCCTCACAAGGGCAAATCTACAAAATTGATGAAAGTGGTATTTGACCACACAGTCACTTCCTAGTGACGATTTTGCATCAATAGGCAACAAGAATGATTCCGTAACTCCCAATGTCTCTGTGCACAGGCATACGATGCAATTTCTATAGTAACTTTTCACCGAACTGTAGAACAGTGGTCGCACAGCAAAAATAGGGCCTTTTCCTAAGTGCGTACAGAAAACTTTCGCCTCCAAAACAGGCCCCGAAATGGCCTGAAATCAAAAAAATAGGGCAACCTAGGGCTAAAGCCCTGTCCCGCAGCATATACTGCCCTCTTGCTACACCGCGAAGGGCGTCTCAATCTGAGACAATGCACTCTTGCACCTTTCGGATGTGCTACCTGTGCAGAGACTTGCTTCCAAAACAGAAAAATGAAAGCAACACTGGTCCTCTTACCAAAACACAGTGAACTTGGTTTGCTTTCTTGAGCTTCTTACCATGAACAAGGCTTTGATACCATGTCAAGATTGTGGGAGAGAAGGAAGGAGTCTCACTTATAGCTTTCTCACTTACACAATGGAGAAATACACACAAAGGTGGAGGCTGAAAACAATTTTCCTCTTCTTAGTTGTGTAAGCCAAAAAGAACTCTCTTACAAAGAAATAGAAGAACCCTATATATGGGTCTCAAACCAAACTCAACTAACTAAGGTGGCATACTAACTGAACCACGAACTAGAGTAGATAAGGATAGTTGTCATCTAGCTATTATTCATGAGCGGTGTACCAACCGCATCTGCAACTAACAAGTTGTTAAGTGTGTCCTGCAGCACAAAGGAGTGAAAAATGGAAAAAAATGGAAATAGCAAAAAAGGCACAGGATAAAAGCAGAAAAAGGCGCCTTGACCAGTAACCAGTCCCTGAAAAATTTAAATGTTCGAACACGACCCTCAGAAAGCCTTGGTGTCGGCCTCAGACAACAAAAGAGAAAAAGGGCGCACCATTAAAATGTGGGAGCGCCCCCGGATCTTTGTAAAAGAGTGCAAGGCTCGCTCCTGTGCAAAGTGTACGCATTGGTTGGGAGTAGGATAGATTAGAATGGTGGGAAATGCCAAAAAGGGCCTGGGCTACAGCCGGCCATGTAAAAGAGGGAGAAGGAGATGACTGCCCAAAAAGGATTTAGGGCTTTGTATATAAAGTTGAAAAGTGAATGAGAAGCTCATTCTTTGGTGTGTGGCAAAAAGAGTCTTCTTCTTCCTCTCTTCTTCTCTCCTTCTTGCTTGTGTGCACTCTTGAGAGAGGGAGTGTGAAAGTGTGAGGGAGTGAGTGTGTGTGAGAGTGAGGGATCAAGAGGGTGAGCAGCATCAAGGTAAGCTCACTATACTCATAGAATCGACACCTCGTCGGCTAGGTGAGAGATAGCCATTAGAGCTCACTTGGAACACTTGAAACAATAAGCGGTCCGTGGGTCTTGGCGGTCGAGCGAAAGCTCCCACATTTTGGTTCCGTTTTCGGGACAAACGGATTCAAGCTTGAGCACTTGCGCACCTCATATCGAGCATTGAAGTAGGGTATTCGTCCCCGAAACGGAGCTTAAGATAGGTAGGAAGTTGGGTGTTTTTGATCTTCAAAACATGTAAGTATTTTGGGATATTCTGGTTGTTTGATGATTGGAAAACAGGGAGAAATTAGTTCGGTTTCTTGCTTTCAATTTATGTTGCGTTTAGAGTAGGTTAACAGTAGGAAATCGCACTCGAGAGGCATAGGATTGCTGTTGTGAAACAGGGAGAAAATCGAGGAAAACATGGGAAAAATGGAGGAAATGTGCATTTGAATATGTAGGACTCGCAAGGAGAGTGATCGGTAACATCCAGGGAATGTCGAGCAGGGTTATAAGTTCTTGAAGGGCCATGGAGTCCTCATTTGCAACCAGCTGAGAGTGAGAGAGTGAGAGAGAGTGAGAGGGCTTGGGCACCCGTTCGATCGATCAGGGCATGGAGTGATGTTGCTATCCGCGATCCCAGGTATATAGATCTCCTTCCCATCACTTCAACATCACTTCTGGTGAATTTGGTAGTCTATAATCATCGATATCTTGAGATTTTGGACGAATTTGTGCTCGAAAGTGCGTCGAGCCGATGGAATCGAACACCCGATTCAGTGTCTGATTTTCAGAATTGGACGCTCGATCGGACCAACCTCGTCTGATCTGACCAACCCGTCCGACTCGACACTCGAACGCTCAGACTTGGACGCTCGGACTACCGTCCGATCGGACCAACCCGTCTGACTCGGACACTCGGACACTCGGACACTTGGACACTCGGATCAACCTCATCCGATCGGACAAATTAGGACACGTCAACAATCGAACCACAAGCCTAGTCCGATCGGACCACTTGTCCGATTTTTGAAAATTGGACACCTAACCCCCGTCCGATTCTGAGACTTGGACTGCTCAAACTCAGACCCACCTGGTCCGATTCCTAGAATCGGACCACTAGTAAATCGGACCACTACGAAGGTCGGACCACCCTCCTGATCTGATTCCTAGAATCGAACCAGCCTAGAATCGGGCGTCCGATTCCTAGAGTCGGACAAACCAAAAAAAAAGGGGGGGAGAAAACATCAAAATTTGATCCCCACGAGCGACTGGAAGCGCAACCCGCTCCAGGGCAACATGGTGAACACCTTGTAGGCAGTCCCTGACATAGGAGTCAAGACCAAGGGATAGGGGGACAGTGCTAGAGCACTCCCCAGTGACCTAACTCGTTGAGAACAGAAATCCAATCGGAGGACCTGTGATCAACCCCCCTAGTGAATGGTAAGAAGCAGCGCAGACCCTAGAACCTACTAAAACTGCCAGGACTTGAGCAACAAATCCTATCAGGCCCGAAACGAGCGAGAGTGAGTAAGATGCCGGGGAATTGCTTGCAGCACTCACATTGAATTTCCGCACTTGAAGTACATTTAAGAAAGCTGAGAGCCTGATTGGGCACAAGTGCACGAGAAACGACACCCTCACCGAGTGACCATAAATTGAGGTTTGTATTCAATAATCAAAGGAACTCACTCAGATAAATCACTCAAGGAACCCACCAATAGGAGAGGACCCAAGACATAGACAAACAATTGAAGCACAGAGTAGGACCAAGCAAGGAGCGCCAACGACGAGGATCTGTCAAGACTATTCAACCTGATCGACAGTGCAGCGGGGCACAAGAATCAACCATGACGGAAGAAAGCTCAGACCATCGGTCTAATGAGGAGCTCGATTTGAGTGTATTCCCAAATGCTATACAGCAGATAGTGAGCAGTTACGACACGCACGCCCGGTACGAGCACCGCGACAGGACAGCAAACGCAATCATTGTAGACCTAGAGGAGGAGAGAAGGTTAGCCCACAAGGCATTGTAGGGCATAGCTGATTATAATAGGGATCAACAGGCTAGGAGCTAAAGGCAAAGCATGGAGTTGCATGAGGTGCAGCGAGTGTTGAACTTGGCTGGCCGAAACCGAATAGACCATGAGAGAGCACTACCTCATGAAACGACTGCTCGATAACACTGCAGTAGAGTAGAGTGCCACCGCACTAGCGACGTCTCTGCTTGCAAGATTAGGGGCAAACCAGGGCTCAAAGAGCCAGGCCAAAATACCAATTGTTGCCAAGCAACTCGATAAGTACCAACCTCATGACGATCTATACAGCTTTGTTGAGCAGTTTGAGCAAGTCTGCGAAGCCAACGGCCTCAACGACCAGACTCAACGTTCGCAAGCATTCAGGCTTTTTCTTAGGCGACAAGGGTAGGACGTGGTATACAAGTCTGGATGCCGTGGAATGAGCCAACTTCAATAATCTCAAGGATCTCTTCGTCAAGAGGTTTGCCGAGCCCGGATACTCTGATAACCTAGTAGTATGCTTGATGAATGTCAAGCAGAAAGAGAAGGAGAACATCCGTGACTACGTAACCCATGTGAGAAGTCTCTTTAAGAGAATCCCTCTAGGCGAGCGATCGACTAACAAAGCAATTTCAACTGTATTCATCAGTGGAATTTGAGACGAGGAGTTATATAAGGCATTGGCAGGCAACTCAAGCTTGCAGCGGGACATGGTGGCTAGAGTTTTTGAGGAAGCCATCAGAGTCGATGACCAACTGAAAGAGCGGAGATCTAGGAGCTCAAATCTAGAAGAGACCAACCCGCGAAGCTCAGAGTGAACGTCAGCCTCTAGTGAATGGTCAATCCCATCATCCCAAGATAAGGAGAAGGCCATCGAGACGGACCAAGGCAGACTAAGGCTTGGCTGAGGTCAAGATGGAATTAGCCAAGATACAAGACATGTTGAGATGACCAACGCGCCCGCACATCCAATGCGTGTACTGTGGTGAAAACCACTTGCTGGCCGAGTGTCAAGACCCTAGGTCAAGACCTTGCGCTAACTGCGATAGGTTCGGTCATGTTATCGCACATTGCAGACTACCAAGAAGACTTCCATACTCGCAACCCTACGGCCAGCCTTATCTAGCTAACAGGCTACAGGCATTCTTTGGAAGGGGAGCGCCATTGGCTCTACCCATGCTTAACTATATGAAACCAGCCACCCCTAGAATGGACATAAATCCTACAGGCATTCCTAGACCGCCTAGTCCTTATGTGACCCACCCACTGAGCGATGCTCCAGTACACTACGTGGAGGAGCCGAATGATGAAGAGACCTACATATACCCTTACATCTCGCATGACGACGAGGGCAACGCGGTCCTCATGGATTATCCGTGCGTGCCGGTGATGGCGTTAGGATGAGGATGGGGTAGAGGCCTAGGAGGGCAGCCACAGGATTGAGATACTTGTTGGACTTGCAGACACCTTGGTCATGTCTCATCACGCTGCCCTGAAAGAGAGCAGCAAAACAGGGACAAGGCTAACCAAAGGTGAGCAGAGTGCGGAATCACCCATCTTTTCATAGACTGCCCAAAGCGGAAGCCATCCTCTAGCTCAGCCAATTTGCCATCCATCCCATTGGGGCTGTTTGGTGTCGAAAACCCTGATGGGGAGGCCACACCTATTCCCTTGCGAGTTATGACCCGAGCCCAAATGAAGCAGGCCGGCATCTCTTTGCTAAGACCTAGCAATCTTGATGCAACTCGATAGGAAAGAAAAGTCGCATGGGGAAAAAGAAGAGATCGGAAGCTAAGGTTGCACTAAAGACTGAGAGTGCTACGACTCTACCCACGGGGAAGAAAGTCTCAGACGCGGAGGCAAAGACTTCAGCCCCTAAGACAGCCGAAAAGGGAAGCGCTAAGGTAGGGGAATAACCGCATCCGAAGCGACAATTAGAGGCCATAGAAAAGGTGAAGGAATGGGTGAGGGAGGCTCAACAGCATCTCAAAGTCGCTGAACCCATCATAGAGGACGAGATCGATGATCTCTCCAGCATAAGCACGCCAATATCACCGCCTCAACCTAAGTCAACCGAAGCAACTATGTCACAAGCAGTGCCGCTGAGACCAAGCCTAGACGCAACAAAGCCGCAGATCAGCCGTGGCCATTGGCCCGGACAGTCTAGGCTAAAGGAAGGACGAGTACCTAACGATCTTCTGACCACGCTACTGACCACCCCGGTAACACTTAGCCTGGGAGATCTGCTTAAGCAACACCCTGCCCTATGGCAAGACCTTAAGCAGTGGGTTGAGGGATCACAAGAGCAAGTCACGGCAGACCCTCGAGACTAGGATGCAGAAACACAATTGCCAAGTTTGACGCTACACTTCGTGCCTAAATCTTTGCACATCAACATCTTTTGGGAAGGCTCTGAGATGCACGTGGTCGTGCCGGTCCTAGCCCTAGGTGACACAACAAGGAAGGGAATCGTAGACACAGGAGCCGGGGCTAGTGTGCTTAGCCACGCAATGCTGCAGACTTGGGGAAACCCACCTGTCGAAGCTGCTAGGTTTAACGTCATGCTAGCAAACGGTATGAGAGTGAAGCCATTCGGGGTACTGAAGAACTGGCCAATGAAGATCGCAGGTGTCCAGTTCTCTGTCGACTTTATAGTCATGAAGGGAGTGGACTACGATGTCCTATTAGGCCGACCCTGGATGCGCAATGCTAGGGTCATCAAAGATTGGGGTAACGGCTTGATCTTCCTTGGCAATAAAACGAACGCCATAAGAATAGAGATGGACACCTAGAAGACCTCACCAATCGACCTAGACGCCATCTCTACTATGCTCAAGGGGAACACTCAGGTTAAGAAGACCTATGGGTCCTTGATCAAGTATATCCCGTGCCCAGAGGATGAGCGGGATTGGATGCATGTCCTCGTTGCAATTGACCTACCATTCTCAGACCATGAGGCGTATGAGCAGGCCATCAAAATGATCGGCAAGACCAACGAAGCACTCTCTACACCAGTCTACATGATGGCAGCAAGCCTCCATGGAAAGCCTAAGCCTGTCACCTTCCAAGTGCCATCCAAAAAAAGGGAACTCCAAGGGGTACTGGAATACCTAACGGACCAGCTAGCTAGCAACCCAGCTGCCAACTTCAAACCACTCCAGGATCTCTTGGAGGATTCCAAGTGGCAATGGACCAGGGTGCACGAGTTGAACCTCATGTATAACTGGGCCCTGGTTCCTGACCAACGACACGAGGCATACCAAGCCCTAGGAGACGACGAGTAGTCGAATGACAAGGATTCTTGCGATGAATACGAAGACTGCCAATCCTTCAGTGATGAGAGCGAGGGTGAAGTGGATACCATAGAATACAACACTGAAGGACGAGAAATTGAGCAGATATGAGCAGACGCCAAGCCGCAGAAAAGGCAGGCCCTTAGACTGGAGCAAGGAGTCATGCGCATGAAATGTGATCGTGCGTGGTTGGAATGCATAGGAGCCATAGACCTTGAGCAAGCAGGCCTAGCCCAATCAGGAACGACATCAACACTTAGAACCGAATCGCCATCCGAACTGCGGCCACTAGGGGAGACCACCTCTTCTAGCGAAGATGGAGGGTTTGACTCTGAATCGGAAGTTACTTCGGATAGCGACCCAGAGATCCCTAGGCCACCCATGACCAAACGCACCAAGGGGGACTTACCCGTCCACCTGAGGCGCAGACGGTTAAGGTAGGATAAGGCAAAGCACCCCAGGGATACATGATCAGAAGAACAGCGAAAGCCGCAGGACCTCTCTAAACGCTTCACTAAATTCAAAAAAGGGGATAGGGTAGTGGTTCTGTTAGGTGCCAAGTGTCAAGGGCAGACGAGCAAACCAATCGTAGCCAAGGTCAAGGAGGTAGACCTAGCCCTGGAAGGGGAGACACCCCGACCAGTGTTCATTGCCGATGACTTGACTGGTAAAGAAGAGTTGAGTCTTGTTGCTCTCTTGCGGGAGTACATAGATGTATTTGCCTGGTCCTTAGAAGAGCTACAAGGGGTAGATCCGAGTGTTGTGACTCACAACATACCCATGACGTCGGATGCAATGCCGGTCAAGTAGCGACCGTACCCCATGAATCCAAAACACGCTCATGTTGTCAAAGAGGAAATTGACAAGCTGATGAGAGCTGGATTCATTTACAAAATTGAGCACACATACTAGGTATCACCCATAGTTATTGTGATGAAGAAGAATGGCAAAATTCGAGTGTGTGTCAATTGCAAGAAGGTGAGCGCTGCTACGAGGAGAGATAACTATCCCTTGCCCTACATCGAGCACATGCTTGAGAGGGTGGTGGGCAGGGAAGCCTACAGTTTTCTGGATGGCTTCTCAGGGTACAACCAGGTGCAACTGCATCCTGTAGACAGGCATAAGACCGCCTTTGCCACGGAGTGGGGCGTCTTTGCATACATAGTCATGCCCTTCGGGTTGACCAATGCCCCCGCCACCTTTCAACGTCTCATGTGCACCATATTTAAGGACATACTTCCCAAGGAGTTAGAGGTCTTTGTCGATGATCTGTATGTCCATTCGACTTGGATCGAACACTTAGACAAACTCTGTGCAATCTTTGAACGGTGCCGCTTATATCGTCTCTCCTTGAACCCCTTGAAGTGTCAGTTTTGGGTGAAGCACGGATGCATCTTAGGACACGTGGTGTCGAAGAACGGCATTGCCCTGGCAACAGGAGGAAGAGCCGTTGGAGGGGAGTCCCCGTCGTCCTGATCAACCCGCAAGGCATCATCCTCCAAAGCCGCAACCATAGGGTTTGGAGGTGTCCTTACAGCCATCATCCAAGAAGCACTAGGGCAAGGACGAGAAGGAGGAGACAAGAAGAGAGAAGACAAAGGAAGTGACGAATCACTGTCACAATCCCCGTCTCACATAGAAGAGCAGCAAAGGTCATCAGATGAAACGGAGATAGATGCAGACGAAGAGGGAGAATCCCAGAGCACCCCACAGAGGCACGCAGAACAACGAACCAAGGCCCTGCATGGAAAAAGGGAAGAGGAGCGAAAGAAGAAAGAAAATGAAGATCTGGAGAGGGCTCGAAGGGAGTCAGTCAAGGATGAGGAGGCGAGAAAAAAGAAGATCGAAGAGGAGCTGAGAAGGAAGGAAGAGGAAGAAATAGAGCTGGCCACCCGTCGCTCTATCGAGGAGCAGCACAAAAGAGATGAGGAAGGCGCAGAGAGCCCATGCCAAACGGAGACACCTGGTTCCAGTACCAGTGTGCCTAAAATCGCACCCCTAACCCCAGTAGAAGGAAAAGGAAAAGATCCGATGATGCCAACTCTCCCCCTCTTCATACCTTGGTGGAACCCAAAAGTTGACGAAAGCAACGTGGTCACTTGCCTACAATTCTTGGTGGAACGGGAGCTGGCAAGAGAAGTGGCCGTGGCCACCCCAACATCAGGAGCCAAAAGGGCAGCCACGGCTGAACTGGAGCCAAGGCCGGAGCCAAAAAGGCAGAAATTAGAAGATGTTGTCACCACCACCACCATGCCCCACCCCCCACCTCCAGCAGGCCAATATGACGAATATGTTAAGGAGCTGCTCTCGCAGTTAGAAAGGGCCAGGGAAGAAAGGAGGATAACCGTGGAGGAGCTGGCAGTAGAACAAGAATCATAAGCCGCTCTCCAACTGGAGAGAATAAAGCAGATAACTGAATACCAAAGGGAGATCGTTGCGCTCAGGGAGGAATCCAGCACTAAGGAGACAGAGGAATTAAAGGCCCTGAAGGAACATGATGCTGCTTGGGAAGAATGGAGAAAAATCTTGATGGAGCATCTCAACGGGGAGAGGGAAACCAATGCTCACCTTTGGCGCAAGAATGATCAGCTATCTGCAGTCAACCTTGAAGCACAAAGCCAGCTTGACAAGATCAGACAGGAGGCTCCAGAGCTAGACCAGTTAAGGGAAAAGCAAGTGCGAAGGATGCAGGTGAAGCTGGACCAGCTCAATGCATAGATCGCCGATGAACGCTAGGAGCAGTCCCGCCTGCACCGTGAGCTTGAGGCCCAGCAGCAACAACTCATGGCTATGACCCTCCATCAGGGGGAGAGCCTAGAAGATATGGAAAAAAGAGCAAAAGAATGGGCTGATCACAATGAGGGGAGAATACGGGACTTGGCACACCGGCTAGCCAAAGCCGAAGGAGATAGGGTGCTGGATGAGAATCAGGCAGAGGCGGCCCAACTCTCCATGATAGCCCAGCAGCACACCTTCCTCAATACACTGCTTCATTCCACCAGACCGGAAGGAAACGAAGCCAATGATCAGCTGCTAACCATTGCACGTAGAGCTGTAATAGCAGGCCTGCATGTGCCACTATAGCTGGGAGGCCCGCCGCAAAGCCTAGAGGAGCAAAGAAGATATCTTGCACAGGTAGGCCTGACGGCGTGGGAAATAGATGAACTCAGTTTCACAGAGGCAAAGGCACAAGAAGACGTGCAAACAGAAGGGGGTGAACCGAAGTTTGATCTGGGACCTCAGGAGGAGGAATACGTCCCACCACCCCCTCAACCACAACAAGCGGAAGTGCATCCCCCTGATACGTCTGCTAAGAGAAGAGTATCCCAGGTCAACCGTAGGAAAGAGATGGTAGAGAAGGCAAGGAAAAAGCTGAATGTTAGACCTATTCCAAGACAGCCTACCCCTCTCCTACCACGCCCTCAAGATCCCCCTGTTGAATTCCATGCCGAATTGATTATCTGGGAATAGCAGGAATATAACCACGACCCCTTTGAGCTTTGAGTTTCCCGCTGCCTTGAACAGAGTACTGCCCATTCAACTTGTAAATGACGTCATCGCTATGGATGCAAGACTCAAGGCCAAGTGGATAGCGGAGCGCAAGGCCCACCCAACTGCTTGGGGAGCCGAGGACCGCGAATTTTAGCAGGATAAAGTCCTCCAGGTGCCTAGATCGGTGGAATGCTATAATTGCCAACCCACCTAGAGAAGACACATTTTTTACGTCAACGTTGATGCGTGGATGGCATTTTGCAACACCCTCCCTTCTGAGAGAAACGACCCTACTTTCATGCCGTATCCTCGAAGGGTAGGGGTCGACTTTAATCCATCCATCCATGGCAGGTTCGACTTTCCCATTATCTATAACACCAATAGCACCTCCCATAGGGACACCCTTCTCTTCACCCTCCCCGATTTGTACAGCTCTATAGATAGATTTCTTAGCGAGTTCACCTCCTGTCGTGACCCCGCCTTCATAACCACTTGTAATTATCTTAGACTAATTAGGATCCTAGTTCGCCAAGAACCCGCACCTCAAGAACGCCACCTCCCTCTCCTCTATTTTGACCCCAATGCCATAGATAGTAGCACCATGACTCGCCTCATGATGCGCGCTTCTCTTTTGCCATCTTTCTGTGTTGCACTGCTCGAAGATATGAGCGATAGCAAATTCACCCAGTGCAACCACCCCTTCCTTTCTACCACCACTCTCAAAACCTGCCTCAACCTCAAGGGCTACTTGTTGAGTCAAAGATTCCTTAACAAGGCCCCCCGCCCTCTGCCATCCCCTACCCGCCATTCA
The DNA here is from genome assembly GCF_053477565.2 of Lygodium microphyllum. Lineage (NCBI taxonomy): Eukaryota > Viridiplantae > Streptophyta > Polypodiopsida > Schizaeales > Lygodiaceae > Lygodium > Lygodium microphyllum. Next base: position 33,890,373 of record NC_141141.1, read on the forward strand.
GATGACGAGGAGTGAACTCCTGTCATGCCCTTGTATCGCTTGTCTCCATGTATATGTCTCTTTATGTTTTTTTGTTTTTTTTTTTTAAGAGAAGAAGAAGAAGAAGAAGAAGAAAGAAGCACCACAATCACTGCACCTAGGGTTCTCCCTAGCCCCCTCCCCACTTCACACTTAGGGCACATCAAGGGCAGGACTTTCAGACCTATCACCCTAAGACTTGCACTGCATTTTTTCCTCCAACGAAGCACGAACTGGGTCCTCAAGTGTGGGACATTACCAAGGGCTTGCCCAAGGTTAGACCCATCTCCCAGTTCCACTGCCACGGGCACCACACACTACACGGTGAGACAAACACACCCCTTAGGGAGTGCACAACTTTTCTTGCAGGTTATGTTCGAGTTTCAAGAAATGGCTACCTACGGAAGAGGATCGCCCACGGCATCCTTTAATGATCAAAACTCCTTTTCATGTGTTGGCATCCAGCCATCTGCCTGGCTACCATGATTGAACCAAGTCAAGGTAGAACTGCCATTGGCATAGATCTTGGAGCCTCATCATCCAATGATCCATGCCCAACACCTCAAGATCTACAAATCGCTTATTGATTCCACAAGCCTGAAGACCTTCAACTCAAAACTGAAGACCTTCAACTCAAAGACAAGGATCTTCAATCAAAGCCACGGATTTTCAAGGCAAATACCATTCAAGGGGTTTCTCCAGAATAAATCCCTCCAATACCATCCTCCTAAGGGATTGCTTATTGCTTCAAGCATTTCAGATACTCAAAGACGACCGGCTACATAAGGGGCGCCACAACAGTGTGAAAGATGCCGAGTATCTTCATGGAGCCTAAAGCACGCCGGAATCTTTCTTGGTCATCGTCCTTAAACTCCATCACCTATCATTCACCCAACCACCTTGGAAGCAGTGTCACCCACTTCCCTATTCCGCCTAGCAGCCGACCTAACTAGCCACTACGTCCCACCACAGTGCCATGGGACTGGCACTTGGCTAGGAGGGGGTGATGTTAAGTGTGTCCCACAGCACAGAGGAGCGGAAAATGGAAAAAAAGGGAAATAGCAAAAAAAGGCACATGATAAAAGCAGAAAAAGGCCCCTTGACTAGTAACCAGTCTCTGAAAAATTTAAATGTTCGGGCACGACCCTCAGAAAGCCTTAGTGTCGGCCTCATACAACAAAAGAGAAAAAGGGCGCACCATTAAAATGTGGGAGCGCCCCCCGGATCTTTATAAAAGAGTGACAGGCTCGCTCATGTGCAAAGTGTATGCATTGGTTGAGAATAGGATAGATTAGAATGGTGGGAAATGGGAAAAAGGGCCTAGGCTACGACCGTCGGCCATGTAAAAGAGGGAAAAGGGGATAACCGCCCAAAAAGGATTTAGGGATTTGTATATAAAGTTGAAAAGTGAATGAGAAGCTCATTCTTTGGTGTGTGGCAAAAAGAGTCTTCTTCTTCCTCTCTTCTTCTCTCCTTCTTGCTTGTGTGCGCTCTTGAGAGAGGGAGTTTGAGAGTGTGAGGGAGTGAGTGTGTGTGAGAGTGAGGGATCAAGAGGGTGAAGCTCTTCACCATATCCTCTTCTCTTCTTCTCTTCTCTTCTCTTCTCTTCTCTTGCGCGCGCGGCTATGGAGGATAGAGCTTGGAGATGGAGGAGGCTTGAGGAGGCTTTTTGAGCTAGCATCAAGAATCGTGGAGCTACCGAAGTGCAAGAGAGAGGAGGGTACTCGATCAAGCATCAAGGTAAGCTTACTACACTCGTAGGATTGATGCGCATCGACTAGGTGAGAGATAGCCATTAGAGCTTGCTTGGAACGCTTGAAACAATAAGCGGTCCGTGGGTCTTGGCAGTCGAGCGAAAGCTCCCACACAAGTCGGTGACATAAATGCACAACGGTCACCCTGGCATATCATGAGTGGAGCTCGATATCTCAACAAGGGGTTCGTCAAGAAGTCCTAGGTCAAGCCTCTCATAGCTCCTAGCGAATGTGGTGAAGGTGCCATCCAACTCCTTGATACATGTCAGTACGTCATCTCTCGAGGTCTCAGCGAGATCCTTGGCCACTGAAAGGAAAGATCGTCTTTCGTACGAAGGCCTAATACCTATTGGTGGTGATGGTGCAATTGGACTAGACAGTGGTGACTCCATTCCTGGCATCACAAATGGGACTTTGCACTTTGGAGCACTTTGAGATGCTACAGTGGGCTTCAGTGGCATAGGAGGTGTATTGCATTCTATTTGAGCCGGCATGGTGGTGCATAACTCCTCTGACTTGGATGATGCTGGGGCATCTAGCTTGGGACGATAAATCTGTTGGGATTCATTAATCACAACCAGTGCTAGTTCAGCTTTCTTTGCAGTTTGTGCTTTGTATGTGCCAGCCTGTCTAGCTGGAGTGGGGTTGTTCAGAATTGAGTCTCTTGAATGTCCACTCTTAGGCATCCATATCTAGGGGTTGCCCTCATAGTATCCTTGTGCTCGCAAGAGATCCTTGGGGATCCATCGTGGCATGGTAGTGCACCTATGTCAATAGCATCTGAGCTATCTCTTAGGCTGCGACTGATAGTTTTTGCATCTAGAAGCACATTTTTGCGGTTTACAAGGAGGTGGCCCTTGTCTTTTTGGCACCCATATGAGCATGGACTCTTTGGCCTTGTGAATGGCCTGGGTGGGCTTGGTTCTAGCAGTTTGTGTGTGGGGTGAGATATCACTGCCATTCTCCTTAAACTTGGTCATCGGCGTGGCTGTAGGGGTCTCTATCAGTGGCTCTGCAATTGTAGGAGGCGTAAGATAACCCTTGCTGAAAGTAGTCACTATGCGCACATTGCCTACAACAAGATGGATGCGATCTAGGTTATAGTCCACATTGCAATTCGTCTGCTTTTTAAAAGTGCGACCTAGTAGTGACTTATTACCGGACCCTTTAGTGTTTGGTAACACATAAAAGAGGACTGGGATGCTTTCAGACTCAATGGAGACAGCTACTGATGGACCTAAAAATGGGCCGGCACTGGCTCATGCACTAGCCGGGCCTCGTCACTACGCACAAGACAAACCCTCGGCCTCGCGGCCAGGAGCGTCTATCAAAATCTTTGCCTCCCTAAACATTGCGTTTGTAATACGTTGTAGTCCAACTGATCCTAACCCAATATTATTCCTCAGAGGGAGTCCCTTTCACATAGCCAAAAGGCTCGAATCACATACACATGGGGTTCCTCCTACGACTGAATGCTGTCAACCCTCTGCGACTCTCCTACACCTTGGGGATTGGCCCCTCGATGCGTCGCTCAATATTTAGACATTTCGCACAAAAGTTGCTCAAGGTACCAAATAACCATGTCCAGGAATGTACCATTGTCCTCACTTGATTTCCCCTTTAGGATCCCCGTCTACCTACCGCATGGGTACCTCACCGCCTCTCAACGTAGGTCATGTCATAATAAACCAATTGCAATGCATGTCCAGGAGCTGATCACTGATACTTTTAAATTCTTTTCATGCTCTATGCATTTGGTGGATGCCTAGTGCTCAAACATTTAACAAAACAACATTGTGCACAAGTGCAAAAAACATTCTTTTAATGGTTTCCAACTACCGTTCGTGCTTCGTTGCATGGGCCTAGCACCGAGGTGATCCTCGTGCTACTAAGCTCTTAATTTTAATTATCATCCGTCCTAAATGCTATGCATAGAAATCAGCAACTTTCCCATCATCTCACACGGCATTTAGACATATTTCAACTCCTCTACCCTTCCCCGTTTAAATATTGCATCGTTGCATAGGTTTATAGGGTATTGTACTATCATTTTATGTATAAAAAGCGGAAAAACACACACTAGAACAAGAAAGTGGGGTTGAACTGAGGCAAATCCTCATGCTTCAGTCCCCACAAACATCCACAAACATTGCTCTTATTTATCCTTATTTTTCGGAACCCAAAATGTATTTTTCCCCTATTTTTTAGGATTTTTTCCACCATTTTCTTGCAATTTTTCCCATTTTCTCCCATTTTTCAATTGCTGAAAATTAAGTTCAGTTTATGGGCTGTGGCCCTTAGTTCATTTCAGCAGAAAAAGAATTTTAGTAGGTGTGGATTAATTTATTGCATCATTTTTTGCCCAAAAAACCCTATTTTCCTTCATTTTTATGGTTTTTCGTGTCTCGGTTTTCTATTTTCTGCTATCCCACACATGTTTTTCTGATTTTTAAATGATGAACAGCCAGAAAACAACTCAAAGCACGACATACTCAAAACTCAATCCATATGAACACATTTTTATCAACCAAATTTGCATCAAAAGTCCATTTTCTTTGTAAAAACAATTATTACCGTGTCTTGCGGGTTTTTCCATTAAATTTGGCACGTCCCACGACTGATTTCCAGCTATGAATTCTACTTGGAATCAGCAATCTACAATGGTTTGGCATTGCCCTTCAATCTCGTCAAGAATCGGCATCGATCCGGCCATCCATTTCCATTCTACTCTTCCACGCACGAACGGGTGTTAAGAGGAGAGAGAAAGACTGATTTTCTCTCTCTCTCTACAGTCCACCATTGCGGGAGCGGAGACCGGCGATATGGAGCGTAGGATAGATGTAGAAGCCTGGCATGCTGCACTCCATAGCTTGTGTATCAAGCGTGATCATGATTGGGGGGGGGGGGGGGGGGGGGGGGGGGGGGGGGGGGGCGCGCGTTTTTTTCGCCCCGTTGCCTGCACAGCACTTCCTTCCCCCCCACGAAAAAAATAGAGGGGTGGAGGGGCCAAAGGGCACCTCCCCACTAATCACACCCCTTCATATTTCAATTTTGGCCCCCTTTGTGGGCACCCCGGTCAGTTTCCGTCCAGTTTCCGCATACGGACTCCGATCGTCAATCTGAAAATTTCTATGAGCTCGTCTCGACATCCCGCACTGACTGGCAGCTCCATTGATTGGCATATGCGCACGGAAAAATTATGAAAATTCTCGGAGTGTCGTACGGGCGCTCGTCAAGCACTTGACGCTTAAAATCGTCCTAGGTCGAGCCGCCGCCTTCGTGGTTGAGCATTTTTCCCCGCATTTCCACATTTTTCTCCTATTTTTAGGCATGTTCCGGGGTCTAAAATCCATCCTTCATTGGCGACCATGGGATAGGACGACTCAGTCCGTCGAATCCACGAACATATCTGCACATAAACAACCAAAGAAGCATTAAACTGATACAAAACAATTATATACTAAAACTCAGCACAATGCTTCCCCTACCCCTGGACAGAACCAAGGCATGACATCCACAAGGAGTAGGCCCAGCATCATCTAATAGAAGATCCGAAGTGAGTCACTAACCAGCTGCTCTAACACAACCAAACTAAAAAACCTATCAAAGAGGTTGCCCTAAGTGGTATTCTGTACTACTTACCAACTAAAGACAACACAACTAGGAGCTCCGACAAGGCGAGGACTCCTATAGCCTGAGCAAGGAATATTTTCGTTTAGTACATGTCTTCTTTTAGGGTTTTTATTGGATGAACAGACTTGGGCATGTAAAAAGGAGGGAGCTGAGCGTAGTGACCCAAGGAGAACAGGGCATAGGCCTCAGGACCTGTCTCGGCACCCAAGAACCTACCAAGCCCTCGCAAGGCGACACTTAATCCTTTTCGAACGCTCACTTTTATTTTCGCTCCAACCGTCCTTGTTTTGGTATTAGATTTGGTAAGAAGCCACCCCTAGGAAGACAAGGTATCGGCCCCGGGTCTGATTCGTCCCCAAGAACCTACCAGGCCTTCGCAAGGCAATGATCAACTGCTTACACATTTTCATTTCTTTTCTTTTCTTTACTTTGAGAGGGGTTAGAACCCCTTTTTACACACCTTCGTATTTATATTCATCTTTTAGGATGTACAGAGTTTCTGGCATCATCATTGTTATCTTCTATCAGGCTTCCCTAACTGCCTCACTACTAACAAGAACTCCTAGAATGGCTGCCTAGCAGGCTTAGCAGAACAGGGCCACTAAGACTTCCTTCTAAAACAAGTCTTTCGATGTCGGACAATGTCTTTGCAGGAGGCAAGGACTGCTCCGACCTCCCTCAAACATACTCAACCTAAACCTGGGACTTCATGCCTTGGTTGTCGGTCCCCAACAAAAATGTATCCCCTCGACAAGTACAAATACACATATAACAGGAAAGAAAGGTACTCGTAAAGGAGAAATATCGCCTGGATTGGCCACAAGAAGCTTCCATCACAGCAAAGGCTCCTCCAGGCTCCACAAAATTCCACGAACCACAAAATCTGTCCAGCACAACACTTAAACAAAACCCAATTAAACGCACCCACACTAGACAGGGAAATGGCCCTCTTGGCCTAATGAAATGAAACACTACTATACAGAACATCCACCTGGAAACAACCATGATAGACATCAAAGCATACTATTCCCAGGGGAACAAAGGCGCGTAGCCCTAAACTAGGTGCATTAAATTATGACCTATCCCTCCTGCGTATATCGCAAGAGGTGTTCGCATCACGTGTCGTCTAATCAGTCTATGTGTCCCAGATAATAAAGGCAGATGAGTCTCGCTTACCCTCTGCATCACCCAAATCAACTATCGTCTGCCAAAGAGGGCATGTTCAGAAAGCATACCCCACAAACGACCAGGTCCTGTCTCATCATCAATAGATATATCGGGACAAGGCCCACAATTAAAGAAGAGGTCCTCTTCATACGCAAGATTAGCCAATGAATCGGCAAACTGATTCCAATTCCGTGGAATCAGCTGAAAAGACACTCTATCGAATTCGTCTAGCAGGGCTATGGCAGTATGATGGTACATACAAAGGATGGGGTTTCGCACCATGTACGTTCCATTGAGTTGATTTAAAACCAACTGAGAGTCCCCTTTCACCAATAACTGACGGATATTACCCTTCTTTGCAATATTCAAACCCATAATCAGGGCTTTGTATTCTGCCATATTATTGGTAAAATTCTCCCCGAGATAAGCAGCTAACTTCATGACAATGCGTCGACGGGGGTCTCGGATGACAACTCCTACACTTCCTTTTTTGCATGGACCCCTGGACGCCCCATCAAAGTACAAGGTATACGTCCATAAAGGGTTTACATATCCCGCCATCCGGAACTCTACTCGTAATTATGGTGATCGAAATTCAGCATATTCAACGGGTGGACTGTAGACTCCATCCCTCCATCGTCATTGAATTCAACAGGGATGCTCATCAAAATTTGTAGGCAGTGATGGCAGAAGACCTTGATCTCCCAAATAAATGTCCCACCTTCTTGCTCAATCACCTTGTATCCTTTGCTCCACCAAATGAGCTTTCCCTGATGATACCTCTGTTCCAAATATGGGTGTTCTAAATAAGGGATCAGGCGACCCATCAACCTCTATCACGATTTCCTTGCAGATGTTTGATCGATCTCGCCTAGACCTGCAAGGCAGTCATAGCATTAGTGCAATCAAAAGTAATAAGGTTTAATCTTATTAAGATTAACCTTATTTTTAAATTCTATCCCCTCAAGGTCAGCTAACAAAACTGTGGATTTATTATTTCCTATTCTAATGATCCTATAGGGCCCATCCCATTTGGGCTCTAGCTTGCCTGGAAATAATTCACGTCGTGCGTCATAATACAGAACAAGCTGTCCTTTCTTGAAGGTGTATTTCTTGGCTTTTGAGGTCGTGTAGCTGCTTCATTCGGCGCTTCGCCACTTCTTGGTGCAATAAGCTCTGCAGCTTAAGCTCATCTAAATGTGCCAGTGTCGTCAAACGCTCAAAAAGTGCATCTTCATCGCTCAAAGAATGATTGATGGCAAACCGAATAGTCGGCAGCTCAATCTCTAAAGGCAAGACACACTCCTCCCCATATACTAGCTTGAACGGGGTATGGCCAGTGGCTCGTTTGAAGGTCGTATTATAAGCCCACACTGCCACGTATAACTTTTTATCCCAATCCCGTTTCTTTTTCGACACAATTTTGAACAGGATGCCCACAAGCTGCTTGTTGGTGCTTTCAACTTGCCCATTAGCTTGCGGATTATAGGGGGTTGTCTTGTTATGCTTGATTTGCCACATCTCTGTCAAACCTTTGATCACCTTATTCAGGAAATGGGTTCCGCGGTCCGACACTAATTCTTTCGGCGGACCAAACCGGCATATTATCTGCTCTAAAAGGAAACTAGCAATTTCTTTAGCATCATCTTTCCTTGTTGCACGTGCTTCTGACCACTTTGTGAAGTAGTCAGTTGCGACAATGATGTACCTCTTTTGCGTAGTCGACGATGGAGTAATAGGACCCACAAAGTCTATTCCCCACTTCTCAAATGGAAGTATCGCCATAATAGGGGTGAGTGGTCGTTTCCTATTCTCTCGACTATCATGTCGTTGGCAAATATCGCATCTCTTAACATACGCAAACGCATCCTGGAAGATGGCAGGCCACCAATAACCTGCTCTTAAAGCCTTTTGTGCTGTAAGCCGTCCAGCAAAATGGCCACCGCAAGCAGAATCATGGCACTCTTCCAAAATGAATGGCACCTCGTCAGGCATCACACACCGGCGATAGATGTCATCAACCCCTTGCCGATATAATGTACCTGCGATCAAGGCAAACTTTAACGCTTGCTGCTTAATTTTCCTTTTCTCAGCCGTAGATAATTCGGATCCCGCCTCTCCCGTCGATAAATAATGTGTTATTGCAGCATACTAGGAGGAAATAGATGCCGTATCTATTTTAAATAACAACTCCATGTCACTACCTTCAGCCACAGATTCTTTCGGCTCCCCAAAGTCCACTAGACATTCCACGATGCCTTGCAACCTTGGTGGCTTACTCTTGATTTCATAATCAAATTCCTGCAAAGTGATTAACCACTTTGCTAGACAATCAGGCGGCTGTAGCTTATTCATCAATAATCGAAGCCCCTCCGCCTTCGTATAAAGCACGACTTTCTCATAGAGAATGTAATGCCTGAACTTCTTGGTCCCAAAGACCATCGCTAGACACAGCTTCTCCATGTAGGTATAATTAATTTTGGATACCCCTAGCTTCCGACTAGCAAAAGCAATCGGGTGGTACCACTTCTCTTCCCAAATTTGGGCTAAACAGCAGCTGATACTATACATCGTGGCTGCTGAAAATATATAAAACACCTCACCTCTTTTAGGTGCTTTTAAAACGGGCGCTCTTGCTAACTCTTGCTTCACATCCTCGAATGCCACCTTACAAGGGTCACCCCATACAAACGAACAGCTAAAGGACAATAAATTTGTAAGCGACAACGTTCTTTCTGCCAAGGCATTTATGAATCTACGATAGTAACCAACCGAAGACAGAAAGCTATGAACCTCCTTCGGAGTGCGTGGTGGACCCATGGCAACTATAGCTTTGACCTTCTCAGGGTCTGTCGCAACTCCTACCGAACTGACCACATGACCCAGCAATAGCCCATAAGGTACTCCAAAAACACACTTCCGTGGGTTTAGGGCGATGTAGAATTGTCTACAGCGCTCGAAGCATTTTCTTAAAATGATCAACTGCCTCACTCTCACGGTGGCGGCCCCTAAGTCATCAATAAACACCTTCAACTCTTCAGGGGATGTGTCACCGAATGTCTTATCTGCTGTTCGTTGCCACAAACCAGGCGCATTGCATAAACCAAAGGCCATCACATGGTACGCAAAGTACCAAATACAATGATAAAGGTTGTTTTCAACTTATCCTCTTCTGCAATTGCCATTTGGTTGTATCCTGCAAAGCAATCCATAAACGAATATATCTCCCTACCCGCCAATTGATCCAAAATCCGGTCAATAAATGGCAACGGGTAGTAGTCCTTAACTGTCTGCTTATTCAGCTCCCTAAAGTCTACACACAAACGGATTTGATTATTCTTCTTCTTTCTAATCACAACTGGCGAACACCATTCCGTGTGTTGCACAGGAAAAATCAAACCCGCTTTTCGAAGCTTCTGTAACTCTTCAAACAAGCCGTCCCTCAATTCGAAAGGCATACGCCTTACTTTCTGTCGTACAGGACGACTGCCCTCTTTCAACGGAATTGTATGAACAGCAAGACTAGGAGGGATGCCTCTCAACTCATCATAACTCCAGGCAAAGATATCACGGAATTCCTGGATCAAGGCCACATAGTCCTCCCTTTCTGCTAAACTGAGCATAGAACCTAATTTGATTGGCTGCGAATCATTAGGCGTACCAAGGTCTAGCTCGATAACATCTGCATCTCTTATACGATCTTGGCCCTCTATCGGCTCGTTCAAAGTGATTTGATAAATGTCTTCCGTGGTGGATCCCTCTTTGGACTCATCACTCGATGATGTCTCACTGGCAGATAAATCTTCTAATGTCTCCAATTCTGTAGAAGATAGAGGAGCTCTCTCACTCTGCGCGGGCTCAGGATAAGCATCAACTACCACACGCTGGGCACCTCTACCAAATATCAGTCGACCGGTGGGTACATGTACTTGGTAGTTCGCTTGCAAGATCCAAGGTCATCCGAGTAATACTTGGTAACTTGGCCGCCCTGCAAAACGAATCACCCTAAAGTCCAACATGCATTCTACATTTGCAACAGTAACATGGACCTTAGTAATGCAGCCTTCTGGCTGTCTCAAACTATCATCTGCCATTCTAAGAATTGTGGAGGTATCTTTCTGGATCGCGAGACCCAACCTTTCCATCAGTTCAGAACTCATAATGTTAACAGATGATCCCGTGTCGACAATGGCATAATCTACTAATATCCCATCGACATAGGCTGCAACCCTTGGGCAATGCTTCTCAGCATGCTCAAACCAGTCATCACCAACTCGCGCAATACCCAAAGGTTCTACGATATACCCGGTACGTAGAATCTTTCTAAATTCCTTACGTACCCCTGGGGAAAGCTTAATAAGTTGTAAAAGATTCACATCCGGCTTGACTTCGCAAAGAGAGCTCACCAAATCGAATTCATGATAGTTCGATAGAGCTCGCTTTTCATGCCAAACCATCCGCTCTTTAGGTCGTTGAACCGGCTTTATTGCCTCTTTCTTAACTTTCACCTTCTTCTTTGGTGGTTCCTTATTAGCTTTACTCTCTACGGGCTTCAAAGGTCCCCCTTCCATGGAAGGGTCCAAAACTTGCGTTCCTTTGTCGCCTTGTTTAGGGTTTCCATCGACAGGCTTATCCTTGTCGGCCTCTCTACCTTTTTGACCTCTTGTAAGGACAGCTCGCAAATTAGAGGTTTCAGCATCGTTAACGTGTACAGCCTCAATCAAACTGACCCCACTACCACTTGGTAGCTCCTCCACTGTAGTCTTTGGTCGTTGAAGTATTTGTTTAGGCCCGTCCTCTCTCTGGGAATCATTTCCTTGGGCACGATGATTAACAGGCCCTGGTTGTCGACTTCCTCGCTGGAGTGAACTGATCTTACTCCAGCAAGTGGCTACTAAATGGCCGGATTTTCCACAGATGTTGCACTTAACATTCGGGCAATTCCTTGGATAGTGCTGCCCGAATGTTAAGTGCGCCCGAATGTTGTTTTTTAAGGAAGTTGACATCAACGGCTATTTGTCGATACTGCTCTGTAATCATGTCGGTATAATGCTTCATCATGTCCTTAACCTCGCCAAGAACATTGGAAGAACTCGACTCATAGCCTTGGTCATTACCATGTCGTTCAATCGGCCTAACAATTCGATTAGGCACAGGTTGTTGAGCCACAGGCATGGTATTAGAATTAACCGCCTGGCCTCCACCATTTGGAGCCATTTGACTGCCTGTAGGCATCGACATGCTAGGGGGAGCTGGTAATAAAGGGACATTCTGCATCATGTTCCCTCTCCCATTAGGGTTAGCCATTGCTATCCCTTGGCCACTACTGCCATTGGCCATTGCCAGATTATTTCCCAATACTAAACCCATGTTCGAATTGCCTCGAGAAGCATAGGCTGCTTGTAGTCGGGATTCCACCTCTTGTGCTCGTGTAATGGCAGTATCTATATCCCCCAAGGGGACACTACTCAACTGCAATTGGATATTAAAGTCCAAACCGTGAAGGAAATATTGCAATTGGGCAGCTACGGGGATAGGAATAGAGGTGTCCAACTTACGAAAAACCTCTTTTATCTTCTTCGCATAAGCATGAATATCCTCGTGTGGATCTTGGTGGGTCACGTTGAGTACACGCAACCAATATTGCCCACCCCTTTCAGGGGCAAACTCCCTTCGAAAAGCTCCATAAAATGCATCAATGTTCAATATGGTTCCGGCTTCTAAACCATGATACCATATAGCGGCTCTTCCTTTGAGAGTCATGTTCAAGAACATCATTAAATGTCCTTCTTCTTGGATGCGACAGTTAAACATCAGCTTTTGAAACTCCCTAATGTGGAGTTCCGCATCTTCCTCAACTAGCCCATTAAAAATGGGTAGCGGGTAACCTAGAGCCGGCAAATCCGTCGTTCCTGCTGGAATTGCAATAGGCTGCGCCATGACGCAGATTGGATTTGTACTAAGAATAGGGGACGGTGGGGTTACACCTCCCGCAATTGATGTGGACTGGCTTATGGCAGGAAGGGGAGCACTAGAGCTTCCACCTTCTCCTAACTTGTTGCTTATGGTCCTAAGACCACTAGATCCACTCCCTCGTAAGGGTTCAGCACCGCTACGCTTAGGGGAATATCTCCTAAAAATTTCAGCACGTTGCCTAGCTCTTTCGTCTCTTTCTTGCTTTTGGATTTCTGCTAGACGATGCTTATCAATAAATAACGGATCAATCTCAGTATCCTTTGGCATAAACTGCCAGTTGGTCCCTAAACAACCAGGATTCGAGAACCGCCACTTTTAAGCGGCTCCCGGCAGACGCACCACTGATGGACCTAAAAACGGGCCGGCACTGGCTCATGCACTAGCCGGGCCTCGTCACTACGCACAAGACAACCCCTCGGCCTCGCGGCCAGGAGCGTCTATCAAAATCTCTACCTCCCTAAACATTGCGTTTGTAATACGTTGTAGTCCAACTGATCCTAACCCAATATTATTCCTCAGAGGGAGTCCCTTTCACATAGCCAAAAGGCTCGAATCACATACACATGGGGTTCCTCCTACGGCTGAATGCCGTCAACCCTCTGCGACTCTCCTACACCTTGGGGATTGGCCCCTCGATGCGTCGCTCAACATTTAGACATTTCGCACAAAAGTCGCTCAAGGTACCAAATAACCGTGTCCAGGAATATACCATTGTCCTCACTTGATTTCCCCTTTAGGATCCCCGTCTACCTACCGCATGGGTACCTCACCGCCTCTCAACGTAGGTCATGTCATAATAAACCAATTGCAATGCATGTCCAGGAGCTGATCACTGATACTTTTAAATTCTTTTCATGCTCTATGCATTTGGTGGATGCCTAGTGCTCAAACATTTAACAAAATAGCATTGTGCACAAGTGCAAAAAACATTCTTTTAATGGTTTCCAACTACCGTTCGTGCTTCGTTGCATGGGCCTAGCACCAAGGTGATCCTCGTGCTACTAAGCTCTTAATTTTAATTATCATCCGTCCTAAATGCTATGCATTGAAATCAGCAACTTTCCCATCATCTCACACGGCATTTAGACATATTTCAACTCCTCTACCCTTCCCCGTTTAAATATTGCATCGTTGCATAGGTTTATAGGGTATTGTACCATCATTTTATGTATAAAAAGCGGAAAAACACACACTAGAACAAGAAAGTAGGGTTGAACTGAGGCAAATCCTCATGCTTCAGTCCCCACAAACATCCACAAACATTGCTCTTATTTATCCTTATTTTTTGGAACCCAAAATGTATTTTTTCCCTATTTTCTAGGATTTTTTCCACCATTTTCTTGCAATTTTTCCCATTTTCTCCCATTTTTCAATTGCTGAAAATTAAGTTCAGTTTATGGGCTGTGGCCCTTAGTTCATTTCAGCAGAAAAAGAATTTTAGTAGGTGTGGATTAATTTATTGCATCATTTTTAGCCCAAAAAACCCTATTTTCCTTCATTTTTATGGTTTTTCGTGTCTCGATTTTCTATTTTTTGCTATCCCACACATGTTTTTCTGATTTTTAAATGATGAACAGCCAGAAAACAACTCAAAGCACAACATACTCAAAACTCAATCCATATGAACACATTTTTATCAACCAAATTTGCATCAAAAGTCCATTTTCTTTGTAAAAACAATTATTACCGTGTCTTGCGGGTTTTTCCATTAAATTTGGCACGTTCCACGACTGATTTCCAGCTATGAATTCTGCTTGGAATCAGCAATCTACAATGGTTTGGCATTGCCCTTCAATCTCGTCAAGAATCGGCATCCATCCGGCCATCCATTTCCATTCTACTCTTCCACGCACGAACGGGTGTTAAGAGGAGAGAGAGGGAGGAGAGAGAAAGACTGATTTTCTCTCTCTCTCTCTACAGTCCACCATTGCGGGAGCGGAGACCGGCGATACGGAGCGTAGGATAGATATAGAAGCCTGGCATGCTGCACTCCATAGCTTGTGTATCAAGCGTGATCATGATTGGGGGGGGGGAGGGGCGCGTTTTTTTCGCGCCGTTGCCTGCATAGCACTTCCTTCCCCCCCACGAAAAAAATAGAGGGGTGCAGGGTCCAAAGGGCACCCCCCACTAATCACACCCCTTCATATTTCAATTTTGGCCCCCTTTGTGGGCACCCCGGCCGGTTTCCGTCCAGTTTCCGCATACGGACTCCGATCGTCACTCTGAAAATTTCTATGAGCTCGTCTCGACATCCCGCACTAACTGGCAGCTCCACTGACTGGCACATGCGCATGGAAAAATTATGAAAATTCTCGGAGTGTCGTACGGGCGCCCGTCAAGCACTTGACGCTTAAAATCGTCCTAGGTCAAGCCGTCGCCTTCGTGGTTGAGCATTTTTCCCCGCATTTCCACATTTTTCTCCTATTTTTAGGCACGTTCCAGGGTCTAAAATCCATCCTTCAGCTACTTTGCATTTTCCTAAGAGTGAGTAAGTGTTACCCCCAAATGGGCTAAGTTTAGCATTTGTGGGCTGTAATTTAGGTTGACCAATGTGTGTCCAATGGTCATGCGTCAAGATATTATAGTCGACACCTTCGTCGATCAAGGCATCAAAAGAATACATACGTTCTACAGTGATCATGATTCATAGGTAGGCGAGTGCCACTGCATCTTCATCTTGATCTATCAGTTCAGTAATTGTGGCCATGTAGACGTTGACAAGGGCTTCAAGCATAGGTGGCTCATGCAACGGATTGGAAGGAGGATAGTACTTTTTCATGCGACTGCCATTTAAGAAGCCTATTCCTTCACCTTCGAGCGTCTCCAACTCAACATTGCCCGTCCTACTAATTGCACATACCCGGAAAGGTCCCAATCCTCGAAATTTCATTTTTTGTTTGTGACCTTTCACAAAGTATAGTAGAACGAGGTCCCCCTGATCAAAGTTGCGTTGTTTGACATGCTTGTCAAACCACATCTTTCATCATGCCCTCTTGTAAATCAGAGCATGGGTGGCTAAGAGTCGAGTCTCCGTGAGATGCTCTAACTCCACTAAGCGGTTGGGTCCAAGCTTCTCTTCCCTCCCAACGGTCCTGAGCTGCTATCCTTAAGCTAGGGACAAAGAACTCTAAGGGTAGAATGGCCTCCGTTCCATAAGTCATCCTAAAGAGTGTCTATCCTACAACCGTCTTATAAGTTGTACGATAGGCCCACAAGGCCGCCATCAATTTATTATCCCAGTCTCTTCGTGATGTGGATACTATTTTAGTAAGCACGTTGACTAGGATTTTATTCATGGACTCTGCTTGGCCATTTACTTGAGGGTAGTAGGGCGAGGACCTTCTATGAATGATTAGGAAGGTTGAGAGTAGGTGGGATATCACTTCATTAATGAAGTGCGTGCCCTGATCACTCACTAGTTCGATTGGACAACTAAACCGTGAAAAGACTTGCTCCCACAAGAACTTCGCAGTGGTTCTAGCATCGTTCTTAGTAGTAGCTCTTGCCTCCACCCACTTCATCAGGTAATCAGTTGCCACAATGATGTAACGTGCCTGGGAGTACTATGCCACAAGACTGATAGGTCCAATGAAGTCAATGCCCCATTTTTCGAAGGGCTGTCGAGCTATTACAGGGGTCAACTCCATCTTATCCTTGCACATGGGCACCATAGTCCTCTAGCACTCATCGCAGTGTTTGACAAACTTAGCAGCATCACGGAATAGGGTGGGCCACCATAGTTGGGATTATAGCACCTTACGGGCGATCATATCCCCACTAAAGTGTCCTCCAACTATCCCGCCATGCGCTTCTCTCAATACATCCTGCATCTCGTGCTCACACACACATCTATGCAACAAACTATCTTGTCCTAACCTATAGAGTTGGCCTGCGATCAGTTGGTATGGCTGGATTTTTAGGATAAGTCTCCTTAGCCTGGCTTTCTCAATAGGTCTCTCAGGCATACCGTTCTCTAGCACTTGAACTACATCATCGGCCCAATATGGCATCAAATCAGCCCTAAACAAGTCTCCTTTGCTAGACAGGCCAAAGAGATGAGCGTCCAGTAGGTCGTCAGGTATGCCTTGTCTAGCAACTTCTTCTGTGGGTATGCAGGACATGTGATCAGCCATGTAGTGTTATTTTCCCTTGCATACAACCATAGAAAAATCAAATTCCAACAAGAGAAGTAACCATCTCGCTATGTGACTTGTAGCGCATGGCTTGTTCACAAGATAAAGCAAGGCTTGATGGTCAACGAAAAAGACGAAGGGTGTGGCCAACAGATAATGCCTAAATTTCTTTACAACAAACATCATGGCTAACCCTTCCCTTTCTATAGTGGAATAGTTCATCTCCGTTTTGGTGAGCTGCTTGCTAGCAAAACTCACGGGGTAATCTAGGTTATGTTCACCAAGGAACAGCTCCAATAGCAAACTTAGAGGCATCTATGTGTACATGGAATATTATGCTCCAGTCTGGGGATCGTAAGATTGGTGCAGTGGTGAGATCCTTCTTCAACTGTTCATATGCACGCTGGCATTCCTTAGTCCACTCAAATACGATCAATAGCTTGTACAATGGTCTAGTAATCAGTGCACAATTCAGTACAAAGCGTCGGTAGTATCCCGTATGGCCTAAGAAACACTGAATGCCCCTGTAGTTAATGGGTGGTGGTAGGTTGACAATGACCCTGACTTTTGAGAAGTCGGTGGCAATGCCATTCCTTGACATTACGTGCCCTAGGATACATCTGTGCTTCACCCAGAACTGGCACTTTAGGGGGTTCAACGAGAGGTTGTATAACCGACACCTTTCAAAGACACCTCTCAACTTTTCTAAGTGTTTGGCCCAACTAGAGTGTATGCATAAGTCGTCCACGGACACCTCTAACTCACGCCTAAGCATATCTTTGAAGATGGTGCACATTAATTGTTGGAAGGTTGCAGGCACATTCATTCGCCCAAAGGGCGTAACGATGTAGGTGAATACAACCCACTCCGTGACGAAGGCAGTCTGTCGTTAGGGTGCACTTGCACTTGATTATAGCTAGAGAAGCCATCCAGGAAGCTGTAGGCTTCTTTGCCTGCTAGCCTCTCAAGTATGTGCTCGGTATACGGTAAGGGGTAGTTATCCCTCTTCATAGCGGCATTAACTTTCTTGTAATTCATGCACACTTGAATTTTACCATTCTTTTTCATAACGATCACTATGGGCGATACCCAGTCCGTGTGCTCAATCTCATATATAAATCCCGCCTCCATGAGCTTATCAATTTCTTCCTTCACTGCATGGGCATGCTTGGGATTCATAGGGTAAGGTCACTGCTTTGTTGGCATTGCATCTGGAACCATTGGGATATTATGGGTCACAACCCTAGGATCGACTCCCTTAAGTTCCTCCAAGGATCAGGCAAACACGTCGACATACTCTCGTAGGAGAGCAACAAGTTTAGCCTCCTCATCCTTGGTCAAGTCATCAACAATAAACACATGTCGAGGCTTCTCGCCTTCCCCTACCAAGTTGACTTCCTTGACTTTGGCGGGTCCCTCAATTGGCTCACTGGTTTGCCCTTGTCTCTTTGCTCCTACCAAAATCACCACTCTATCACCCTTCTTAAACTTTGTGAAACGTTTGGAGAGATCCTATGGCTTCTTCTGCCTCTCTAATTCTGAGTCCTTAGTTCGCTTCCTGGCCTCCTCCTTTAGCCATCTGCGCCTTAGGTGGACTGGCAAGTCCCGTATGGTGCGTCTCACCTTAGAGGGTTGGGGTATTTCGAGATCACTCTCCGTACTGACTTCAGACTTTGAGTTAAACTCACATCCCTCGCTTGAGGAAGGAGTTTTGCCAGGGGATTGTAATTCAGTAGGTGTACCCATCTTCAGTAGTGGAACTACCAATGGCTATGCCACCCCTGCATGTTAGTAATCCATGGCTCCCATGTGCTCTAACCAAGATCTATCACACTCCATCCTCATGACTCCTCTTTCATTCCATCCTGCCCTTTCCCTTCTAGGCCTAGAGTCTACCTTGATCTATTCGATTGCTCTCCCTTCAGTGTCATATTCTATCATGTCTAACTCTTCTTCACTCTCGTCCCCAATAGAACGGCAATCCTCATACTCCTCATCATCAGAATCTTGCCCCTCTGACTGCTCATCATCCCCCAAGTTTTCCTCTCCAATCACCTCTTCATCAATGACTAAAGCCCAATTGTATTACAGGTTAAGATCGTGACTTGTGGTCCATTTCTACTCAGGCCTAGCCAAGAGAACACTTAGGGGTTTTAGATTAGCAACTATGTTGCCCTTCAGTTTATCAATCAAGCACTCTATGATTTCCTGAAGCTCGAGCTTGTTGGTGGGGACATGGAACGAGACTATTTTCCCTGGTTTATGTGTGCTTCCTGCCATCATGCAGAGTGGCACGATGGGCTCCCTTGCTGGCCTGCTTGGTGATTTAGCAGCTTGCCTATATAGCTCCTCCTCATCTGAGAATGGTAGGTCAACCATTGCCAAGACATGCATCCAATCCCGCTCGTTCTCAGGGCAAGGGATGTACTTGGTCAATGACCCATAGGGTTTGCTTGCCTGTGCGTTACCTTTTAGCATGGTGAGATCGGCTGGGGTAGTCTTCCAGGTATCCATCTCAACCTTTACCGCTTCTATTCTATTACCCAAGAATATGAGATTATTACCCCAATCTTCAATAACTCGTGCATCCCTCATCCAGGGTCGGCCTAGCAGTACATCATAGTCCACTGCCTTCATGACAATGAAGTTCACAGAAAACTGCACCCCTGCAACCTTCACAGGCCAATTCTTTAAGACCCTAAATGGTATGACCTTCATTCAGTTGGCCAATGTGACATTGAACCTAGCCGTTTCCACAGGTGGGTTTCCCCAGGCTTGTAGAACTGTGTGGCTAAAGACACTAACACTGGCACCTATATCTATGATTCCTTTCCGTGTTACATCCCCCAAGGCTAAGATAGGTAAGACTGCGTGCATCTATGTGCCTTCCTAGAAAGCATTGACGTGTAGTGACCTTGGAACTGAGTGTAGCATTAGGCTTGGAATCTGTGTGACTGTGTCCTGCTCTTGCAAGTCAACAGTAGTATGCTCCCCTCTTCCCTCCACCCAGTGCTTTAATTCTTGCCATAAGGGAGGGTGTTACCGAAGCAGACCTCCTAGGCTCACGGTTACTAGGGTGGTTACTAAAGTGGTAAGGAGGTTGCTGGGTGGTTGCCTTCCTCCTTGGTCAGCATTCTTTGGCCATATGTCTTGGTTAGCTTGCTGACAAGCTTCTTCTTGGTCTTGCCTCTGTGGCATCTCACGTGGTGTGGGTGCATTCCCCAATTGAGGTCGCGATGGTGAAATAGGTGTAGTCACACTAGAGAGGTCTTCCATTCGGTCTTCCAGTATGGGTTCTACATCTTTAAGGTGTTCCTAGGCGTCCTTGACTCACTCCTTGACTTTGGCTATAGCCTCGAGTTGCCGTCTGGGGTGGGGGTATTCCCCTACCTTGGCACTCCCTAGTTCTGTTGTCTTAGGGGCTGAGGTCTCTGCCTCTGCATCAGTGACCCTCTTTCCTGTCACTAGAGTTGTAGCTTCCTCAGTCTTAAGGGTAATCTTTGCGCATGTTCTCTTTCTCCTTCTCCTCCGTCTTTTCTTTCCCAACGAGGCTGTATCGAGGTTACTTGGCCCAAGAAATGAGATGCCTGTTTGTTTTGTATGTGCTCGTGTCATGACATGCAGTGGGATGGGCGTATCCTCACTGCCAAAGGTCTCCACACCGAACAGCCCCAAGGATACTCAAGGCATGTTGGAAGAACTAGTTGGTGGCTTCCGTCTAGGGTAGTCAGGAAATAAGTGTGTGATTCCACATTCGGTGCATCGAAGGTCAGCTTTGTCCTTGTTTGCATGTTCCCTTTCCGAGCAACGTGATGAAATATGGCTTGGATGACCGCAAGTCCAGCATGAAATTGGATCTTGGCTTGGTCCTCCAAAGCCTTTGCCTCTTCCTCTACCTAGCACCATTACCGGTATTGGTCGATGGTCCATCAGGATTAGATTGCCTTCCTCGTCATAGGATATGTATGGGTTCACATAGGTCTCCTCTTCACTAGGTTCTTCCACATAGTGAACAGGAGCATCACTCGGTGGATGGGTTACATAGGTCCCTGGTGGTATGGGTATGCCTGTTGGGTTCATCTCTAGCTTAGGAATGGCCGGTCTTGCATCATTTGGTGCTAGAAGCGTCAACTGGGCTCCCCTGCCAAAGAGGTAAGGTGGCATGTTGCCTAAGTATGGAGGGTTGTATTGCTGCACATATGGGAATCTCCTTGGCAATCTGAAATGCTATGCGTCATGACCGAACCTATCGTAGTTCAAGCATGGCCTAGATCTAGGATCTTGGCACTCGGCTGGGAGGTGGTTTCCACCACAGTGTATGTACTACATATGCAACCGCACAGGCTTCCTCATTTGTTCTTGCAATCGTGCAAGCTCCATTCTTACCTCAGCCAGCTCCTAGCCTTGGTCAACACCCTTTCCCTTATCCTGTATGCTAGAGTTCTCTCTCTCTCCTGAAGCTGTTGTCCGCTCTGGAGCTCTCTGACTTGTACTGTCCCGACTAGTGTTCCTCATGCTTTGCTCCCTAAGCTGATCGTCCACCCTTATTGCCTCTTCAAAAACTCTAGCTAACACATCTCTGTGTAGAGTGCAGCTACTAGCCAAAGCCTTGTAGAGCTCCTTGCTTCGAATTCCATTTATAAACATGGTAGACACCGCCTTCTCATTAGGTCACTCATTGGCAGGGATCCTCTTGAATAGGCTACGCACATGAGTGGCATAGTCTCTTACGTCTTCCTTTTCCCTCTGACTGAAATTCATCAACCGGACGATGAGATTGTCCAAGTAACCTACCTTAGAGAATTTTTTGATAAAGAGGTCCTTAAGACGACCAAAGTTCGTGCGCTCAGCTGCATCTAGACTAGTGTACCAAATCCTCCCCTTATCACCTAAACACAGCCCGAAACCTTGAGAGCGTTGTGCAAGGCCCGTGAGAACATTTGCTTTGCAAACTTGTTCAAATAGCTCCATAAAGCTATATGGGTCATTGCTAGGTTCATACTTGTCTAGCTGCTTTGCTACGATAGGGATCCTAGATTGCCCCTTTGCCCCTTGCGTGACCCCTAATCCTGAGAGTAATGATGTGGCTACGGCTGTTGCGCTCTGCTCAACGGACATATTTTCCATGAGCCACTTGGCTACAAGTTCACTCAATGTCAAGTCAACCTCTACTGCTCGCTCTCTCTCTGCATTTGGTCCTGCTTTGGCTGTACCAGCTAAGCCTAGCACGCACCGGGCCTCGTACATGTCTACATCTTGTTGGAGTTTTCTAGCCTTTTGCTCATGGTTATAGGCAATTATGCTCTCCAATGCCTTTCTAATTGCCTTTCTTTCCTCTTCTAGATTTGCTACCACTTCCTCTACTGGTTTGCCCTAAACTACCGTCCTAGTCAACAAGTCGTACTCATTGACTAACTCCTGCACTAAGACTGGGAATTCTCCCAAGTCCAGTCGATCCTCTCGTCTGCCTCGTGATCCTGACATTGCTCCCACTTCCAGCTTCACAAGGTTGTCGATCAACTTGAGTACCTCTGGCAGCGCGTCCGATCCTCTATGTTGTCGCCTTCTGGATCATCGTGTCCTCTTAGGGTCCTACTGATGGGGCTCTCAGGTAGCCAACTATGTTTTGGGATCTTCTCCTAGTAGTGGGTTCCTTGATGTTATTATGTCTCCTGATGAGTTCCTTGTTATTGGAAGCAGTTGTCAATCTTATTCACAAGTTGTGCTTCGTCCTTTCTAGTGCTCAGTGCGAAAACAGGCTTCTCCTTTTCTTGTAGTTCACCTTTGGTGATGAAATCAGAAAGTGAGGTGCGAATGCAAGAAATGCTCAATGTAAACTCTACTCTTCCCCTCATGTTCATAGCCTTATATGGCTCTAAGCATAGGTTCTGGCTAATCCAAGGTTTTACTGAAAGTCCTTGCTGCATTCTCTATGCTGCTTCAGGGTTGGCTGGTTGGTTGGTCACCGAAAGTCAAGTCAAATTCTAAATTTGGTATGCTCAGTGTCTAGCTGTTTGGGGTGAATCCTCGGTTATCCTGTCTAGCTTCTGGCTTCTAAGGGCTAAACTCGGTTTCCTGAGGGATTAGAGATGTGAACAAGGTGGCCAGGATTGTAGGGCAGGTTTGAAAACTCTCTATTTAAAGTTCTGGTAAAGTGGTCTGATCCTAGGAGTCGAACGGGCTAGTCCGATCTTGGGAGTCGGAGAGGCTGGTTCAATCCTGGGAATCGGACAGGCTAGTCCGAGTTTCACACTAGGAAGAGTGGTCAAATTCTACTTTGGTCCGATTTTCCTAGTCGGACAGGGGAGGTCTGACTACTGCGATGGGTCGAGTGGTCCAAATCCGGGACTAGGACACATGGTCCGATTTTGACACTGGATCCGATTATAGCAGTCAAACGAGGGTGGTCCAATTTTTGAAGTGGTCCGATTTTCAGAGTGATTTGATTTTGGGAGTCGGATCAAAAAAGTGGTCTAATTTTTGGAGTCGAACGGTCCGACTCCAGAAATCGGGTGGTCCTATTCTGGGGGTTGGACGAACTGGTCCGACAGCACAGACGACGGTCCGCGGGTTGCACACAATGCTTCAAGATCATCGCCTACTCCCTGGAATCATCCCGTGCTTTCCACATAGGTGCAAAACAATGTAAGGAATTACTAGGCACACCTGGAAACGATGTGGTGCTTGAATCGATCGGCACTTCAACAGTCTCCCCGTAGCTCTTTCTCTCTCTCACTCTCCCCCTAGCTCTCAAGCTCACTTTCTTCTCAGAAGGCAGAATGTCAAATGTGGTGTTTCGTGGTTCCCTAGGCCTCTTATTGCCCCATCCAGCCTGCTGTAACCTCAAAAATTAATCCCCCACACTCTTCCAGCCAGAAATCTGAATCTGTGCCCCTATTTCCCTATTTCCAGCAACAGTAAAACCCTTTCTGTTTTCCTTATTTTTCCTATTCTAATCTTAACCTAATGCAACAAAAATCAAAACCAGAGATGGAGATGGATGGTCCTACTCTAATATTCAACAACAAATCAAAATACTTACTTGCTCCAGGGATTAAAACCTCCTAAATCTCCTAACTATCTCGAGCACCGATTCAAGCTGCAAACCCTACTTCTATGCTCGATTCGATGCATGCAGCGCTCAAGGATCGATTTCGTCGATCCCAGCAATGGAACCAAAATGAAGCGGAGCTACGGAGCTCTACCCCGAGACCTATGGACCGCTTATTGATCAAGCGTTTCAAGCCAAGCGGCCATGGCTACATCTCACATAGCCGACACGCAATGCCTACCTTATAATTGTAGTGAGCTTACCTTGATGCTCGATCGAGTTCCCTCCTCTCTCTTACACTCCGGTAGCTCCACGATCCTTGTGGCAAGCTCAAGCAACCTCAAGCCCTCTCCATTAAGCTCCATCCTCCATAGCCGCACGAGAAAAAAGAAGAGAAGAGAAGAAGAGAAGATGAAGAGAGAAGATGGGGAGCTTCTTCTCCACGATCCCTCACTCTCACACACTCATTCCCTCACACTCCCTCAATCCCTCACTCAAGCACAAGCAAGAAGGCAAGAAACAAGAGAAGAAGAAGAAGAAGCTTTGGCCACACACAAGAATGAGCTTCTCATTCACTTTTGAACTTTATATAGATGCCCTACTTTTTGGGCGGTCATCCCCACTTTTTACATGGCCAGCCATTAGCCTAGGCCCTCTTTTCCTATTTTCCACCGTTCTAACTTATCCTATTCCCATCTAATGCATACAATTTGCACAGGAGTGAGCCCGGCACTCTTTTACAAGGATTCAGGAGCACCTTC
Source organism: Lygodium microphyllum (assembly GCF_053477565.2). Taxonomy (NCBI): domain Eukaryota; kingdom Viridiplantae; phylum Streptophyta; class Polypodiopsida; order Schizaeales; family Lygodiaceae; genus Lygodium; species Lygodium microphyllum. Next base: position 33,914,866 of record NC_141141.1, read on the forward strand.
ACATTTAATGGTGTGCTTTTACTCTTTTCTTTTCTCGAGGCGACACTGAAGCCTTCTGGAGAGGTCGTCATTCAAATTTTTCAGGGTCTGACCTCCATCTGGGGTGCCTTTTCCTTCCTTTGTCTTGTGCCCTTTCGGTTATCTCCTTCTTCTATTTTTCCGCTCCTCTGCTCCATTTTCCGCTCCTTTGTGCTGCGGTAAATACAAGTATAATTTCCCTTTTATCTAGAATGTTAATGTTGCCACTTCTGAAGAATGCTTGACATTTGGGGCACACGACCTCCAACCCTCCATTACTCACTTTTTGGATGAGTTCACAACATGCCCCGACCCTGCTTTCCTTACCACTTGCAACTATCTCTGCCTCTTGCTACTTCTGCTAAAACAAAAACTAGTACCCCAAGAAGAGAGCCTGCCACCCCTCTATTTGGATATCAACGTAGAGATATAGAACTATGTAATGACATGTCTGATGTTAAGGGTCGCTCTCTTGCCAGCTTTTGCATGAGCCTTTTGGAAGATATGAGTGATAGCAAGTTCTCAAAATGTAATCATCATTTCCTCTCTACTACCCCTCTAAATGTAAGGATTAACCAAAAGAGCTACATGCAAAGCCATGCATTCCTTAGTAAATCTCTTAGGCCCCCTCGAAATATAACTATTCAAGAACATCAGGATGAGGTCTAGTGTACTCCCTCCCACGATATTGCAAAAAAAAAAGAGAAAACAAAGAAAAGACCCACAAGAAGTAAAAGAAAAGGAACAAAGAGCTTTCTCATGCAACATCAGAGTGCCACAAATACTGGACCTAGGGGTTCTCAAGTTAGATCCGTCCAATGCCCACATGGCAACCAATCACCCACTCGAGCCCTCATCAACCAGTGCTAGTGAGTGCCATGGGACTAGAACTCGGCTAGGAGGGGTAATGTTAACCCCAATGCAAAGAAAGCAAAAGGAAATTTAAAAAGACGCAAGGCAAAGTGGAAAAAGGCGATCGAACTAAAGAAATAAGAGGAAAAAAGGCCAAAAGTACAAGGACAACCTTAAAAGTTTAGGGCAAGTGCAAAAGAGCAAAGACCCATTTTAAATGCAAAGGCACACACTGAAATTTTGTAAGAGTGCTTCAAGCTCCCTCTTGTGCAATTTGTAAATGTAGATGGGCATGGTGAAGGCACAATGTAAATAGGAAGGGAATAGGAAAAGAGTACCTAGGCTAAAATGGCCAGTCATATAAAAAAGTGATGGGCGTCCAAGGGGAATAGGATGTATAAAAAGGCAAAAGTGAATGAAGAAGCTCATTCTTGTGTGTGGCCAAAACTAGCTCTTCTCTTCTTCTTCATATTCATGCTTGCTTGAGCTTATGCTTGAGAGAGGGACTGTGAGGAAGTGAGGGAGTGGTGTGTGAGGGTGATGTTGAGATATCGAGCTCCACTCGTGATATGCCAGGGTGACCGTTGTACATTTATGTCACCGACTTGTTAGCTGCAGATGCGGTTGGTACACTGCCCATGAATAATAGCTAGATGACAGCTATCTTTATCTACTCTAGTTCATGGCTCAGTTAGTATGCCACCTTAGTTAGTTGAGTTTGGTTTGAGACCCATATATAGGGTTCTTCTATTTCTTTGTACTAGAGTTCTTTTGGCTTACACAACTAAGAAGAGGAAAATTGTTTTTAGCCTCCATCTTTGTGTGTATTCCCCCATTGTGTAAGTGAGAAAGCTACAAGTGAGACTCCTTCCTTCTCTCCCACAATCTTGACATGGTATCAGAGCCTAGTTCGTTGTAAAGAGCTCAAGAAAGTAAACCAAGTTTGCGGTGTTCTAGTAAGAGGACCAGTGTTGCTTTCATTTTCAAGTTTGGGAGCAAGTCTCTGCAGGTAGCACAGCCGGAAAGTGCAAGAGTGCATTGTCTCAGATTGAGACACCCTTCGCTGTGTAACAAGAGGGCAATATATGCTGCGGGAATGGGCTTTAGCCCTTGGTTGCCCTGTTTTTTTTATTCGAGGCCATTTCGGGGCCTGTTTTGGAGGCAGAAGTTTTCTGCACGCACTCAAGAAAAGGCCTTGTTTTTTGTTGTGCGACCACTGTTCTACAGGTCGGTGAAAAGTTATCGTAGAAATTGCATCGTATGCCTGTGCGCAGAGACATTGGGAGTTATAGAATCATCCTTGTTGCATGTTGATGAAAAACAAAATCGTCACTAGGAAAGGATGGAATAACCATTAAATGGTTACTTTCCACATCACATAAATTATTCATCGTAGAGAATTCATGTTCTACATTATTAACTAGATCCACCAATAGGTTTTGTATAGGGCAAGCCAAGTGTTTTAATCCCTGGACAAACCCCATTTTGTGAATATTTTAGCACACCCCTAATGGTCAAGGTTATAAATTTTTAGATCTCTTTTCAGCTAAGGTTCAGAAACCGCTACTTATAAGTTGCTCTGCAGACAAATGAACCAACCAAAAACATGCGACACTAGCTCTAAGACTCTAGCCGGGCTCCTACACACACCAAACAACCCCCACCGCCTCACAGCTATGAGTGTTTGGATACTATGAAATGATTTATCTAACTAATATGCTTGTAGACATAATTTTCAAACTATAGTTCAACGTACCAACCATCTTGACTCCAAGAAAAGGGAGTATCCCATACATATAGGTGACTACTTCACCTCGATACACACAAATAGAGCACCCCAGCTAATTGATGTGACTCCTATAGCTCTCCTACACCCCAAGGAGGATTGGCCCCAAGATACAATGTCTTAATACATAAAACAATGAAACATACTCTGCTCTTTCCTTGCTAATATGCCTTATGACTCGCGTATCTCAACAACTTGGATGTATCTTGTACACTTGGTCAATAGAATACAATTGTAGTGCGACAATAGAAGCAAGATTATGCTTAAATGCAAAATTGAACGAATGTGCATAAACATATTTAATGAGACAACCAAAGTGTGAATGTGCAACAATCATTCCTTTATATATTTCCATGAAATTTCTACTCGTTGTGGCATTGCTAAACACATCCCAAAGGCACTGCCTGACTAATGCTATCTTTGGGAACATAAATAATATACGACCATTGTACTCATGAAATGTAGCAAAAAATCATTCTTTTCATCAATTGTTTTTTTATTTTTTACACGTGGATTCCTTACCACACTGCAAATGGCACTAGGATCACTCTTGTGCTACCAAAATGCCTTATTTAGACATAAAAATGTGTATTTTTATGATTTTTAAATTCATATATATAATATAATTATGTTTATAATTTTAGGATTCATTTTGAGTATTTTATTATTTATTGTTTTTTTTCTTTCTTGTGATTTTTCTTAAATTCTATCTATTTATTTAATAGAAATTTCACAAATAGCAAACAACAAATATGAAGTACTGAAAATTAAGTATTCACATCTTTTTTCCATCTTCAAAAATAAATTTTCAATCCCATTTCATTTACTATGAAAATTAATAAACTTGCTCAAAAACCACTTACATGTCATGACACAAATGAGATGCCATCTAGATAAGGCGGTCGATAGATAAGGCAGTCGATGCTTGAGATAGCCTCTAACATACTTGGTGGCACTCCAAAATGCTCCAATAAAATGCCATAAATTGTATCTTTCACATAACTTTCACCTCTCCCTCTCTTTCACCCATCACCTTTCTCTCATAAGAATAGTCATTATGCAAGAGGAAAGAAATGAGGGCGAAAGATTGTTTTGAGAGAGAAGAGAAAGACTAAAAAACTAGCATTCTTTACTCTTCATATCAAGCCACAAAATTTATATCATCACTCTCATCTCTCCCTCTCATTCACCCATCCCCTTCTCTCATAAGAATAGCCATTATACAAGAGGAAAGAAAGGAGCAAGAAAGATTATTTTGAGAGAGGAGAGAGAAAGACTAAACAACTAGCATTCTTTATTCTTCATATATCAAGCCACAAAAGTTACATCATCGTGTAGAGGATAGCGAGGGGGCTTTGTTTCATCCATCACATGTGAGAAATGATGAGGATCTCATGCAGAACAATTATCAAATGCCCAATATGATGGCGTTTTTCATTTTATGCCCACTTTTCCCCCCTCTTTATCTCTTCCAAATGACAATACACACCAAGAAAAAGTACCCCTTTAAGGGCTACCATAAATGCCCCTTCAAATTGGGTATGCCCATATGATTTTGAAGTCTTTTTTGGCCTCCTTGGTTGCCCACTCCGCATTCCCACATAAATTAAGATCTAGCAATCTTAAATTTTGTGCATATCTAAGTGTTGCTTCTTCATTATTTGTAGACTCAACTTGGTGCTTCAAAATGCTTTGTCTCTTGTGCCTTGATTGTTTTGCACCATGAATCACTTTGGAGCCTAAAATCTTCATTTTTTCCCACAAACACCTTGTGGATCCATTTAAAATTGTCCAAAATCATGAAAAGTGTGTTTTAAAATATGCCTCTCAAGTTTCCACATATTCTCTCTCTCTCTCTCTCTCTCTCTCTCTCTCTCTCTCTCTCTCTCTCTCTCTCTCTCTCTCTCTCTCTCTCTCTCTCTCTCTCTCTCTCTCTCTCTCTCTCTCTCTCTCTCTCTCTCTCTCTCTCTCTATTGCTCCTTCCACCATAGCTCTTACATCCGCTCACATGCTTCCACTCCAAGCTCACTCCCTTCACTAAAGCACATCCCTAGTCTCTATCAGTTACTTGGTGCGAACACTCCATATTGATTGGATACCCATATAATCTATTATCAATATATTTTATCAATGGCATAGATTAATTTTTAATATTTAGCTATAGGCACATCAAATGTATTATGGATATTCAAATATTAAATATCAAAATTACACAATATAGTAAGTATGATTGATTTGTTTTAACTAGCAAACAAAACATGGGACCACAAAACCTATTATCAACACATTTTATTGAAGGCATGGTTTGATTTTCAAAATCTAGGCATATGCACATTAAATGTATTGTAAGTATTCAAATATCGAATACTAAGTATAAATATTAATATTAATATTAAACCATATATCAAGTATCATTGGATTATCAGAACTGCTCCATATAAACCTCAAGAAAGAGACATCACATTGTACACATTCAATACATTTTACTCAATCTAGCTTTGTTACATGAAAAGCATTGCACATCTTAGCACATTCAATGTAGGCTTCATAAAAAAGAAGCATATATTATCACAAAAAGCACTAGCCCAAACACTTTGAAATACATGAGACAATAGGAGCTTATAAGTTTCATCCTATGCAAGTCTTCCTCTTGAGCCATTTCATTCCAAAAATAGCAATACATGGCCAAGCACTTGTGAACCATTCAACAAGGATGTAGTGTCACAAAACAACCCAAATCCGTGAACCCATACTTAAACCAATGCCTCGGTATCTTATTAGTGTGAAAGAGTTGAAACTTCTTCTTGTAGTCAACCTCATAAATATGCACCCGAAAACAATGGGTGTATCCACAATGCACAACTTCAATAAAAACTAGGACCTTACTGTCTATATTGACATCAGTATGCAAATGCTCAACAACTCTCGTAAGCGTCCTTCTTAAGATATCATCGCTCATTATTGCACACGCAAGGTGCACTACTGTAGCTCCTTTTGATAGTCAAAAGCTAGGTAATAGCCCCATTCAGGGGTAGGCTTTCATTTTTTGTCTTATAGGACTACATTAAAATACATTATCCAATCATTTTTGTGTCTCAATACCTTTAAGCTTCAACCATTGGGCAACCATTCTATGTATCTAACGTAAGATACAAAAGTACTTTAGTCTAACATTTTATGATTCTTGCAAAAGAAATGTGCATGAGTGACACAACAATACATTATTTAGGAACGTAATGGTAGAGTTTTAAAATATGACCTTTCAACAACAAATTCAACTGTAGTGCTATTGTGTAGGTTCCTTAGCTAAAAGGAACAATGAAGTATTTAATGTGCTAGTTTTCAATGCGAAAAATGTTCTAAAATTCAACATTAATACATGAAAGTACTTCAAGGTCAAGTCATAATAATAGCAATCAAGAGAGTGAGAGATATAAGGAAAAAGAGACTAGTAAAATACTTTAAAAATGGTTTTATAACTTACAAGAGATAGAAAATGTATTTCAAAATGAAGATTTTCATCAAATATTTAAGAAATCTTGTAGAGATTACATATATCAACCAAACTATGGATTCAAGGATGAGCTTACACAGCAATTCACCTAGGTTAACATTGCAAAAAATCTATTATGATAAACTTTAAAAGAAGCAAGTTGCACTTTAAGGGAAATGTTCTCCGGTGCAAGAGGATGAGCCTACATGGTGATTCATCTGGGTTAACATTGACAGAAACCTATTAATATAAACTTTCAAAGAAGTAAGTTGCACATCAAGAGCAATGTTCTCCGATGCAACTAAGCTCTCATTCTTGTAAGCAATTAACTCAGATACTCCATCCTCTATACAACCTGCGCTGTTAATAAGGTCTTTCAACTTCTATTCTTGATTATTAATAGATCTAGCATGTGGCCACCAATATTTCTATATGTGTTCATATATGCCCCCTATATAACCCTTGATTTCTTCTAGCTCGCCTTGTATCATTACTCCATCAGTAAGGTTCCCTTCATATTTCTCTTTCAATATTCTCTTGATCCTCTACAGATGGTCATCACCAATGTTCTCATTAAGAGAAATCAAAGTGCCTTTTTGACACTGAAATAGTGTCTTCACTTGCTTTTCAATCCTCAAGAAACTAACATAACTATCATACCCTCCAATATGCTTGAGCATATGACAAATTGCCTTCTTCCTTGTGACCCCTTTTATTTTATATATATTTATTTGCACACTAGGAGAGCACTACACAACATTTGCTATGGGCAAATTCTTGTTTATCGTAGAAGCCTCCATACTTCACAAAATGCATGCATTAACCTTGAGGGTATATAAACTATGCACAAAATTTGTAAATAGTAAAAACTCCTAGACGACATTAGATTAGCATTTTAATGCATTAAATCTAATTTTGGCAAAGTTCAAAAGTCTAAAGGGCCTAGATTTTGAAGTGATTTTCTAAGCAAATCTCCAAAGTATCTTACTTAGCTTATACAATGAAATTTTTTCACATTAACATTGAATGATATGTTTTTTTATCACTCAAAACATTGTGAATATTTGATATTGATTGAATTTCCACCAATTTGGCTCGAAGGTGAAGGAGTTCTAGCATAACCATCTATACCTATTAAGCTAAAAGAAGGCTATCAAGCACTTAACAAAAGGTCATTTTGGAGAGAGAGAGAGAGAGAGAGAGAGAGAGAGAGAGAGAGAGAGAGAGAGAGAGAGAGAGAGAGAGAGAGAGAGAGAGAGAGAGAGAGAGAGAGAGAGAGAGAGAGAGAGAGAGAGAGAGAGAGAGAGAGAGAGAGAGAGAGAAAGAGAGAGAGAGAGAGAGCTATTTTTCTTATTCAAACATGTTGCAATCCCTAATCTATGCGGAATGTATAATAGGATTGTTGTGCCTCATACGAAAAATACATCTCACTGCTATAAGCAGTGCGAAGAACACACAATCCTATATCAGGAAATTCATAAGAGACCCAAATATAATGACATAGGAACCTAAGAGTACATACTACAACACTAATACTCATAGAATTTGAGACATAAATCAGAAAGTATATGTTGAAAATGGATAGAAACACTGAAAGAGAATGGCACCAACTGTCAGATCTCTTATATCATCATGGAAATCCATCATACAACATGTCATGAACATTAGGAATGATCCAAAAAATGGGAATGACACCCTATTTGCCTCTTCAGGCCACATTGAAAACTATCTACATAACTATAACTTCATGAGGCATCTAAGGATTGCCCCACACATAGAACTACTATGACCAAGGTACTAACCATGCCAAGGGCAAACATAATGCATACTCTATCAAGGGCCTCCTCTATCTCTAATGAAGCCTTTTCCTAATCTTTAAAAGCCTGCTTAATAGTTCCCTTTCTCCCCTTAGGGCTATCATTGATTTTTGCATCCAACTTAACATCCTACTATATCATGTCATTATTTTCCTACATTAAGTCTCTTTTTGCTTGCAACAGTAACCCTATTGCCTACAGCAATAAAGTCTCTTTTTGCAATGGTATTGTTATAACTGCATTATATTTAGACAAAAAAAATTCAATATCCACCTCAAAAATTGGTACAATGGTAGGATTAGCATGTAAAAAGAGTTCTTCTTCATCATCTTCAATCTCGAGTGCAACATTTACTGTCTGAGCAACTAATGGATGGTTCTTTGGTTTCAATACTATTTAACTAAATGTAGATAACTTTAATTCCTTGCCACCATGGGGAATAATTATCGTGTTAGCACCTCCATCTTGCTTCAACTTGGATAATCTAAACCAAGGCCTTTCCAACAATGTATGATATGAATCTCCTAGACTTTCCATGTGGAGAACAATAAAGCTTACCTTAAACTTCAGCCTTGCAACTTGAATGAGTTGATTCTTCAAGATCCCTAAAGGCTAAAGCCTCTGTTGGTCAACCATCTTAACTTAAAACAATGCAAATACGAGTCCTTGTAGTTTATGTGCTAAATATAGCTCTTCAAATATAATATTTACTCGCGAGCCTCCATCTAATAATACACCATCCAATTTACTACCCAAGTATTCCATTTGAATGGCTGGCACTTTGTAGTCCACCACTTCTTCTGATTGTGTGGGGATAATAATTTAACATTTTGAAATCCACGTGCTATTGATCACATAGTGTTTTAGCATTTTTCTTGAATCGCCATTATCTTTGCTAAAAGCATTTCCTTAAATCCTGGGATCAAATCAAGAATATGTTCCAAAGTTAAATGTATTGATGATTTAGCTAATGCAGCAAATAACTCATGAGAACCTTGAGATTGCTCATATAGATTCATGCTTTGTTGGTGGCCACTAAAGTCTAATCCTCTAGGTGGCAATTCCTGCTAATTTGCTGCATATTGCAATTGACTTTCTTGCACTTCATATTGCAAACCTACAAAATTGAATTGTTTTGACTCCTCATGCAACTTCCGAATTTCCTAAGAGGCTACTTCCCAAGCATGATCCTAAGCATCCCAAATTATCTTCTTTTTGGCTTTAGCCCTAGTTATGCCTAAAACTGCTATCTCTTCTAGACAATTTTTCACAATTATACAGTTTGAACAATCACAACCTACCTACATCTCTAACTCATGTTGGCTTACATTTAAAGCACCCTTACTTGGCACCTCTTTCTGGAAAACTTCGTTAACTTTTTTCTCCAGCTAATGGCCTACTGCTTTGCCCTTCGTGACTTCTATATGTATCTCAACTAGGACCACTACTTCGGGTGCTGGTGGTTGCTATCCATGGGGTAGTCCTACCCATTGTATTTCTTGCTACTCTCCGATCTACATTCCCCTTTCAACCCTATGTCATCCCCAAAGCTCGCACAGTTGAGTCCTAATATATGTCCATGTCTACTACAATAGTAGCACGGCCCTCGCTACCTCTGTGCTAGTGGGCATTATTCCACTACATTGGCTAGTCATTGCTCCATTGCTTAGGTGGCTGACCCTTCCTTCCAAAACTTTTAAATCCACACTGTTATACCATCTCATATGCAATTCAATTTACTAGTGCCATTGGTGGTATTGATTGCAGCCTTGAATTCTACACCATTGGATTGTACTAGCACTCCTTAGCTGCATGGCCTACCTTCTGACATATGCTCCATGACTTCACATTTCTAGGAGCATTAATAACTTCCATGTCTCCAGCAATTGTTTCTTAATTTTCTTTTCTAATCATTTTTCTAATGCTATATTTTCTTTTGTTTCCTTCCCATTCTTCTTATCCTTAGAAGCTCCTTTGCTCTTTTTAGACTTTGTCTTTTGGCATCTTTGCCACCTCTTTTTTCTCTCATCCTCTGAGCCACTTGATTTTGTATTTGAATCTAAACCTAATGAGATGTCCCCATCACTACTACTATCTTCAAAATCTAAATCTTTCGAATCCGAATCAAATGTATCCTTAGTTTCCTTCTTCTTAGACTTGCTTTTGCCAAGTCTCCTCTCAACTCTTTGAGCAACTTCTGCCAACACATCACTTGTAGCATTTGCTTGCAATTCCACATTGGCTATTGCACTCGCAACAAATTTGACCAATCCTTTTACAAAGTATGAACTTTGCAAATCCAAACATGGCTTGTCAGTAGCATCCAATATGATTAACATATTTTTAACTTTTGTGCATAATCCTACACAAGCATTGATCTCTGCTTTATCTATTTCAACCTCTTCAAGACATCCATAGCAGTTTTATGCTTCCTGAATTTGCAAAGAAAACCATATTTAAGGGCATTATATGTAGTAAAATGAGAAGCATCGTATGTACTATACCAATCCATGGCCTTTCCTTTAAAAGTTGCTACAAATTCATGCCTCTTAACTTGATTCCCATATATGGTATTAAAGCCGCTCGCAATCCACCATGTCTCAAATTGAGCCACATGATAATCTGGGTCTTCTCCCTTCCTACCAAAAATTTTTAAAGCTCTTACCTTGGGATTAACTCGTTGATTAGGATTCATTGTGTACTGCTGCTTAGGCTTCTTAAGCAAGGGTAAAGGGTTGAACTTCAAAGTCTTCTAGGATGGAAGTTTTGTATTCGCAATAAGATTATTCTACCTAGTACTACGTACTGCAATCTTTCAATTGCGTGCTTACGAGGAGTATCTTGATTTCTTGGTGACAATATTGTCTCCCCATCATCTAACACACTTGGTATACTTGCAGGAGTCAAAGGAGTTGTAGGAGATACCATGGATATTGCAGGAGATTGGTGTACTATTGCAATACCAGAGGTACTCTCATCTCCATAAGTATCAATATAGTTCGAAGATTGTTCTTTATCCAGTGTATTGAGTCCTCCTACTGCTCCACTGTCATTATTCACTTCCCCTTGTTGTTGTTGCTTTGCCCAAACTTCTCTCAGTTCCCTAGATTTTCTCATGGTTACAATGATATTTGACTAATATTGGTACTTTTCTAACATATAACCCAACCAACAAAATTAATACCTTAGATGGCATTATGCTGCTTCAAGTAATCGATTTTTACTGCATCATGTCTTTGCAAAATTCTAGGCTTTTAGCAACAAACAGAGTCGTTTTTTATCAATCTTTAAGACCAATGATACAAAACAACAAAAGTAGAATTGTATCATCTTGTTTTTTTGTAATGAAGGGAACCTAAGAAGACCTAAGAGGGAGAAGAAAGAGTGTAGAAGAGAGAGAAAGAGAGTGATGAGGAGAGAGAAATACTAGAAGAAGAGAGGGAAAGATTGAAACAGAGAGAACAAAAGAAAGAAGAGGAAGGAAGCCATGGAAGTTATGAAGGTAAAGAGAGAGTTTCTTGATTTTTGCATGATAACTATCCTAACCCTCTTACACCTTAAATACCATCAAGGTGACTGGTATTTTTTTCCTTATTTTCCTGTATATCCCACTTGTTACAATACATCACCGCTTAGAGAGTTTTTGTCCCCAAAAACAAAAGAAGAATGGGAGGGGGGGGGGGGGGGGGTAGTAGAGTACTACTATGTGCAGTAATACAAGAGAAAAAGGGGGGGTGGGCTGAGTACCATCTGGAATGGAGCACATAGAGGCATAGGTAATATGGACATCATAAGGGGAAACCCACACAAGAGATTGACCACCATTTCATGAAAATCAAGGTCCTGGATGAAGTGGACATCATGTTGTCCAGAAAAAGATTGCTGTAGAAAAATGGTCATAACTTTGGATGGGGAGCTGCAAATAAGATGGTTGAGGTGTCAACACAGAGCTTGTGAAGTGTACTTTTAGCCCATGTAGGTGGGGTTGAGTTGAACATTTTTTAGAGTCAAAACCGATGCCAAAAAAAATGCATTGTCTAGAAGCAGTCCATAGTCCCAAACATGGCCAACAATGGTTAAGTTTCAACCAAAACAACATCTGTGAGGTGGGAAGATTCCTCCAAAATAGGTGTTGGTCTCCAAGAGGCTTCCTCTAAAAGTAGGCCTTGCCATTTGATCAAATACTCTCTAATCAATTGGCTGCAAAGTTGTTTCTCTCACTGCCCAACAACTACTTTAAGAATGTATTTAATAAGACCCTCTTCATTCATGGGGGCAACTCTCCACATAGTCTTTTGGGATTGCTGTAGGTGGGTGAAAGAAGTCCTTATATTCATCCAAAAGATCTCTCAAGGCTACATCATTGGTCAATTTAGTGGACTAATCTGAAAGATCCCTATTTAAATGCAAGACAAAGATTTGTGAGCATCTAATATACTCCCATTTTAGTTGCTTTGCTATAATCAGTTGAAAATCTGCATTATCCTTGATTCCCTCTAAGTGCACAAGTTGTTCATTGAGATGGCAAGCTCAACACATGCGGGCATTGATGATGGACAACCTAGCCAGATGGGTTGGCACGTCTACACTTAGTATGTCGATGATCATCATGATCTTCACATGGCCACTAACTTATCACTTATTATATTTAGTTTGTTACACCTACCTACAGCTCTAGCATAATTATAGCACCAGTCTCTATACTTTGTGTACATTGCATTGTGTGTGGAAGAAAAATAAGAAACTAGCAAGAAAATGTTTTGGCCTCCATCTCTCTTCTTGTGTCATTGAGTGTGCTTCCTCTTATGTGTATAGTGTGTGTTTGATGTAGTAGCTCAAGCAAGTCCCCCCACCATACGATTCTTGACATGGTATTAGAGGAGGGCCACTAAGAGAGGCTAGTTTTGAAGGTTGAAGTGAAGGAGAGGAAGCAAGGATTCGAGCAAGCAAGCAACCGGTAAGAAGCTCTTGCATTCTCCTACTCTTTCTCTTGAATAGTGCATGTGGAGACATCGAAAACACAATAGAGTGAAAATCTTAGATTGCAAACATCAGTTTCAAGGTAGAATGTGATTTCGGCCATATATCGACCAAAAGTGGGTACATAGGTTGCAAATTTTGAATCTGTAATTTTTTAGGAGTTTACGAGGAAGTAAACCTAAGTTTTATTTGCAAATAGGTTGCAAATTACATGTATTGTTGAGCAACTAGTGAAAAAGGTTACTTGTTGTATTGTTGTGCACCTATTGTCAAAGGTTACAGAAGACTTGCTTGCTATTCTATATCATTTTTTTGATAATGGCAAAGAACGATGAAAATCCTATCATTGAGAAGCTAGACAAGAACAACTTTTCTTCATAGAAGTTCCGTGTGATGAACTTCCTCATTGGAAAAGGCCTTCATGAGTTCGTTTCAAGTGAATAAAATGAGCTAGAGCTGAGTATCTCTGCGAAGACTATAGATAAATTGAAGGTGTGGAAAGAATGAAATGCAAAAGACAAAAAGGTGATGTACTAGCTATTTATAGTTATTGATAATACTATGATGGGACATATAAAAAATGTAAAAACTTCACATGCAACTTGGACAATTTTTGAGAATATGTTTTCAGTAAATACAAAGGCAGAAAAGATTCAACTCAAACAAGATTTGAATACCTTAAAGAAAAAAAAAAGTGTGTTAATGAGTATGTTTTGAAGGTGAGAAGCATTGCAAATGCTTTAGCAGTGATTGATGCAATGCATGATGATGATAATTTGGTTTCATCTATTTTGGGTGGCCTTAACAATGAGAAGGGTTGGAAATCATTTGTCACTTTTGTATATGTAGAGAAGCCATTTCTAGGCTTTGATAAGTTGGTCTCTCTCATGATTATCGAAGAAATCAATATGTAGGGTAACTCATCTGAAAGAAATGGTAAATAGGTCTAAGCATTCTACTCAAGTTCAAGAAGGGGACATGGCATATCCTCTCCGAGAGACCATGGTGGGTATGGGATGTGCTGGTAATAACCAACAAAATAGGTTAAATTAGAATTTAGTGAAATGCAGGTTTCAGGAGGCTGTGGAAACTTTAGAGGTAGGGGGAGCTTTAGAGGAAGAGGTGGATGGAAAAACAAAGGTTCTAGAAGTTCTGCTACTAATTGGAGCCCATTGTTATACTAAGAAGGATGATATTTGCAGTGGTAAATTACATCAAGGAAACTATGCATCGTCTTCACGATAAAATGAAAACAAAAATGAGTGTATGTTTGTTATGCAACATATGATGAATGATGTTATAAGAAAGGAGACACATGATTATGTATATGTCGATTCATGTGCATCTAATCATATGACCAGTCATATTGAATGGTTTGGAGAGATGTAGGACTTACAAAATATAGGTCATGTGCAGACACGCGATGATTCATGCTACTCAATTTCACACATTAGAAAGGTTCCCTTGTCCTTGCATGATGGCCAGGCAAAGAGCATGATAGATGTATTACATGTCCCATCAATCACAAAGAATTTAGTGTTTGTTTGCCAAATTGTAGAGCAAGGGTTGCAGGTTCGATTTAATGCAAAAAGTTATTTTGTGAAAGACTTTAATGATAAGTGTAGGTTGGTCGCAAAAGGAAGTAGAGTTGGTCGTATGTTCGTTTTAGATGCTGAAATCCTTGTAATGAATGATGCTATGTATACTAAAGGAAAATGAGTGGTTGCAAACATTGAAATATGACATAAATGTATTGGACATGCAAATGTGTAAACATTGAAATTAATGTAATCCAAAGGATTGGTTACAAGGTTGCTTGCTTTTAGAGTTGTAGAATTTCATAAAGTGTGTAAAGCATGCTAGTTTGATAAGTAGACAAGACAATCCTTTTCGCATGACAGAGATGTGAGTATAAATATACTTGACTTTATGTATACATATTTTTGGGGGGCTACACAAAATGTATCTCTTGGTAGTAGTAAATACTTTGTCATGTTTATTGATGATTGTTCAAGGAAGCTATGGATATACTTTATGAAGGAAAAGAGTGATATATTTGAGTACTTCAAATCTTTCAAGGCAGCTATTGAAATAGAAACATGCTTGAAAGTTAAGTGCTTGAGATCAAATGGAGGGGAAGAGTATCTCTCTAATGAGTTTAGTGGCTTCTTGAGATCTCATCGGATAAAGAAACAATTTACTTGCAGGTATACCCCACAACAAAATGGGGTTACGGAAAGAAAAATGTATTTTTGTTGGATAATCTTTAGAGAAAAAAGGGTATCGTTATTATAACCTTGTCACAGGTGAGTT
This sequence comes from Lygodium microphyllum, assembly GCF_053477565.2. Classification (NCBI taxonomy): domain Eukaryota; kingdom Viridiplantae; phylum Streptophyta; class Polypodiopsida; order Schizaeales; family Lygodiaceae; genus Lygodium; species Lygodium microphyllum. The sequence goes on from NC_141141.1 coordinate 33,930,125, forward strand.
CAAAGTGAGTAGGAACGTTATTTTTTATGACATAAATGAGCAATTGGTATGTATTCTACTAGTGATGTATTAGATGATGATAATGGTCATGATAACTATGTGTAGAAAGAAAAGCAAGAATCATGAAGCCTTAGTGGACCAAAAACATCATCTTGTACTACACCTATAGTTAGCCCTTGGTCTCTGAGCAACTAAGAAATAGCCCCACATCTTCAAGTGGATCTATAAGTATTGCAGGTAAAGACAAAGCGAAGAAGAAAGTGTTGGATGGTAATGATGCATCTACTAGTCATTTGGGATTTGATGGAGATTCTACTGGTTCAGAGAGTTTGGATTATGAGCTTGGTATTCCTTTAGTTAGGACATTAGGTGTACTAGCACATAGTAATGTAAAGGCTTCACTAAGTGATCCAATGGTATGCAAGTCTAGTAGGGTCAAATACACTGTTAAAAGATTTGCTTTTGAAGGTTATGTAGTTCACCATTATGCTTATATGGTGAAGGTAGTCAAGGATATTGAGCCCACTTGTTTTGAGGATGCTATTAGTCATGCTCATTGGGATGTAGCAATGGATGAGGAGATGGACGCATTAGAAGCCAATAAGACTTGGGATTTGGCACCCTTGCCTAAGGGCAAGAAAGCTATTGGATGTAAGTGGATTTACAAAATCAAGCATAATGCAAATGGTTTAATTAACATGTATAAGGCTAGGTTGGTTGCAAAAGGCTATGCTCAAACATACGGCATAAATTATAAAGAAATATTTAGTCTAGTTGCTAGGATGGCAACTATTAGATGTGTGATTACTTTGGCATCATCCAAAGATTGGAGTTTGCAACAAATGGATGTTAAGAATGCCTTCATGCATGGTGAATTGCAAGAAGAGGTGTATATGGAGTAGCTAGTAGGTTATGAGAATTTAGAGCATCCCATATATGTATACAAGTTAAAGAAAGCACTCTATGGGTTGAAGCAAGCACCTAGAACATGGTCTACAAGATTTGAGAGTATCTTGTCAATATTGGCTTTTATATTTTTAATGTTAATCACTCACTTTATTTGAGAAAGGGAGATATGGGTTTGCTCACTATAGTCATCTATGTGGATGACTTGATTATTACAAGTGACAGTGACAATGGGATTGCTAAAGTTAAGGACTTTTTGAAGAAAAGGTTTGAGATGAAGAATTTGGGTGAGCTGAGATACTTTGTTGGTATTGAGGTGATCATATGTGATGATGGTATATGGCTATCCTAAAGGTAATATAGCTTGGAAATGTTATCCAAGTATGGTATGACAACATGTAAGCCACTTTCAGTACCATTGGAGCAAAAAGTGAAGTTGAGTGTTAACATTGGGAATGAGAAAGAAGACCCTACTATGTTCAGGAGGATAGTAAGAATTCTGATTTATATGACTATCATGAGGCCAAACTTGAGCGGGACTTGAGCTATGCTATTGGCCTTGTTAGTCAATCTATGCAAATGTCTAGAAAGCCTCATTTGGTTACAATTAGATGCATATTGAGGTATGTGAAGTCCACTTTACATTATGAAATTTTTTATGAGGCAAGTAAGGATATATAGGTGTTTGGATATATAGATCCACATTGGGCTAGTAGCATGTCTGACAGAAGATCTATGAGTAGATTCATGTTTTCCCTTGGTAGTGTAGGAGTTACATGGAGTAGTAAAAAGAAACCTACACTTGCTTTATTGAGTATAAAGGTGCTACTATAGCAGCATGTGAGGTGGAATGGCTGTAAAAGTTATTGGGTGACTTGGATGTGCAAGGAGATGGTCAAGTTGTCATTCATTGTGACAATATGAGTAGCATACAGCTAGCTAGGAATCCAGTGTTGCATGCTAGGCAAAACAAATTTTCACAAAGGCCTTGGGTGCAGAGAAGCTTTGAAAGTTTCAAAGCTTAGTTGGAGTTGCACAGATAGAGTTGAGCTGAGGGGGAGTGTTGAGATGGCAAGCTCAACACATACAGACATTGATGATGGACCACCTGGCTAGATGGGTCTACACATTTACACTTAGTACATCGGTGGTTATTATGATCCTCACATGGCCCACGGACTTATCACTTATTATATTTAGTTTGTTGTACATATCTACAACTGGCATAGTTATAGTGTCTGTCGATTAGTATAGTCAATTATACACTATTTGACTTAGTAAGCCACTTTCCTTTATGTTATATCTTATCTATACTTTGTGTACATTGTATTGTGTGTGGAAGAAGAAGAAGAAGAAACCAGCAAGAAAACATTTTGGCCTCCATCTCTTTTCTTGTGTCATTGAGTGAGCTTCCTTTTATGTGTATGGTGTGTGTTTGGTACAGTAGCTCAAGCAAGTCCCCCACCATGTGATTCTTGATATCCATGCATCACAATTTCCTTGTACAACTGAGGGAAATCCATGGCAATTTTGCCCAACTGTTTTAGCCAGTCGTAGCCCAAAGACATCAATGGGTTCCATATCAAGTGTAATCAAGTCCACAATTGCCTTGTAATTTGCAGCCGAGCTGAGTGGTACCTTAGAGCATATGTAAGTGCAAATTTCCTCATTGCCATTAGCCACTTGCACCTTAAGGGACTGCTATAATTTTGTGAAAAAGCATCTCAAACAGTCAAGGGATGATTTGTTTACAAAGCTATGTATGTTGCCATTATCAACAAGAGCAAACACATACTTCCCATTTATGTTTCCTTGTATGCGTAGTGTACTTGGGGTTCTAGAGCCCATCCATGCATCCATAGATATGGAGCAATTAGAAGTAGTGGCATCTGGGGGTGTCATATGATCAGTCCCATCCATCTCATGAGGAGGACAACCATCGAGGTCAAAGGGAAAGCCGTTCGCAAGGTCAAAGAACTACTCATGGTCAAGGTTCTCCTCATGATCAATATTTTTAGCATGGGACATAGGAGACATAGTATTCGGGTCCTCATCCTAATGTTCATCACCTTCCAAGACATACATGCTGTGAAGCTTGATAATGGCTATCCTATAAGGGCATTGAGAAGCATGATTGGCTGTGTATTTGTCTCCGCATCTAAAACATAAACCCTTAGCTTTTATTTCCTTAACTACTTCTGATGGGATAAATTTCTGTGATGACCACTTGGGACTGATGCATTGCGTGATCTATTTTCAACATACTCAGTATCTCCCTTTGGGGTGGTTGCTATCTCAAATCTGTCCTATTTTCTATCAATATTAAAAGTGGGAAAAGCGGGTATTTTGGGGCTGCCACTAGGCGTGTTTATGCTATGATAAATCCCACCATATTGTCCTTGACTTATGGGGATTCTTTGCTATCCAAAACTAGGTTGTAAGGCTTAGTTTTAGTCCATCAATATTTTTATGCAACTTGACATCATCACTAGCAGCCTCTACATACATTGCTAAGTTCATGAACTGATTGAGATACTCTCTCACGGTGAGATTACGCTTATCAAGTTGGTACCATCTTCTTGGCAACCGTTCCTTTTCTATCGAGGACACAAATACTTGCACCCATATGCATCTTAAAGTCCTTCCAATCACGGAATTGCTAATTTTCCCTTTGTATGTAACACCACCATGTATAGGCAAAGCCCTCTAAATGAAGAGAGGCAAAAAGGATATTTGTCTCATCGGTGCGTGGTTAGATGTGAAAAATAAGCATCTAGCTTAAAGGTCCACTCTTCCAACCACCAAGGATGGAGATTGTCCATTAAACTTGGTAAAAACGATATTGTCACGCAGCTCATTAGTGCCTTGTTGCCCATACATTCCATGTGGTCCACGCTGCCTAGGCATATGCTGTCCATAAGAGCCATGCTGACCAAATTGTCCATAAGGGCCTTGCTGCCCATGAAGTGCATGCGATTAGGGGCTTGCTAGCTAGTTTGATTCTAAGCTTCCTCTATTCAAAAGCTTTAGTATCTAGAACAAATGTGTCATTCCTCTAACGACGGCTAAAATTTTGCTATTGAACACTCTTGTGGTCTAAAACGCCACTAATGAGGTGCATAAATAACTAATTATAGTCATCATCAATTATAAATTAAACATAATGGTTGGCTTTATTTACAATTTACAAAGTTTAAATTAGCGAACGACATTATTTATAATGATTCGACATTCTACAAACTTTCAAAAAGTAGACTTTATCATAATGATTATGAATTGAATCATAATGCCTAGGCTTTATTACAAATTGTACCGTGGATGGGATAGATGCTAACAACGAAGTGGGTGGAGTCATGCAGCTTAAACCCTAGCCTTAAAACACCTAAAAGGAAAAGCACCGAAACAGCCTACAGGTCAAGCTTTTGGGCTTCACACCCCTCATAAACGCCCTCTTTTTCTCTCTCACTCACATACTCTCTCTCTCTCTCTCTCTCTCTATTTCTGTGTTTCTGTTTGTGTCTGTCCGTCTGTGCATGCCCGGGATGAAGCCCGTGCCCCTGTTCCAGACCTCCAATGGCGACGAGGACAGTGATAGCGACAGCGACAGCGGAAGTAGCGGATTTGATTCCGAGGACGACCGCGTCAATCAGATCCCCGGCAGCAGCAAGACCGCCCCTTCCACTGCCCAAGTAAGCTCTGTCGAAGCTTCATCATCATCGTCTGAATCTGGTTCTGAGTCTGAGTACGAGTCTGCGTCCGAATCCGAAGAGAAGCCTGCGCAGCCTAACAGACAATCTGGCGCCAAGCGTGATACCCCTGCTTCTGCCAAGAGCTCCCCTGCTTCGGCGAGCAAGCCAGTGGCTGGTCCAAACTCGCGTTTGGACGCCGGCCGTGATTCAGGATCCGAAAGCCAAGCCATCTCTGAGTCGGACGAAGAGCCTGTGGTGAAGAAGAGCACGCCTGCGCCTGGACTTAAGCATACCACTACCAATGGCAGAGTTGTGGCACCAGCCAAAAAGGTCCCTACTGGCACGCCTTCAGACCACAAGGCTGCAAAGCCAAAACTGCAGAAGGTGGAGGTAGCAGCCCCCAAAGTGGAGGCTGCTCCAAAGAAAGGCAAGGTTGAAACTTCCAAGCGTGAGCGAGATGATGAAGTAGATGTAAGAGCCTCTGTGAAGAAGAGGAAGAAAGATGCTGCAGAAAATGCAAACAAGAGCATTGCACAGCCCTTAACAAGTCCAAGGGGTAGGGAAAAGCCATCGCTGGCTGAAAGTGGTAAGAAGAAGGGAGACACGGAGAAAGTTGCCCCATTTTCTGATCATGATCGTCACAAAGAGATTGCCAGGAAGTCTTTAATGGATAATCAGGCTCAAAGTGCAGGAAAAAATGGCAAAGGATCTAATAAGCCAGATAAAGCCACCAAGCATGTGGAATCAGATACTGCAGCCTCACCACAGAAAGCTAAAAAACCTACACATATGTGGACACCAGCTGAGGAAATCATGCTGTCGAATGAAGTCTTGAACCACGTAAGATCTGGTGGGGACATTCCTAACAAAAAGAGTGATGAGTTTTGGGACAAGCTCTGTAATCGACCCAATGGAAAATTGGAAGTTTCCTACAGCAAGGACCAATTGTTTGAAAAGATAAGAAGAATGAGAACAAGGTACAATACCATGGCAGAAAGGGCAAAGGACATACAAAAACCTTTCAAACACAGGAATGATAATGATCAGATGCTTTTCAACATATGGAGTCAGATATGGGGCAAGGCAGAAGTGGTTAGCATGGATGAGGAAAAAGTGGAGGATGGTAAGGAATCTCCTAAACAGATTACTGCGACAACTCCAGTCAAAGAAGCCAAATTGGCATCAAACAAGAAGGATTCAGATGCAGGGAAAGCCAAGCAGTCGAGGAAGGGAACGACTGAGCCTGAAGCTTCATCAAGTGAAGAGGAAAGTGATGACAAGGGAGTTTTGGTAGGTAATGAAACAACAGTTATGCCCACAGAAGTGGAAAAGAAAGATGCTCCCAAAGCTTTAGCCGAAGGTAATGAAAATGGCAGCAAAGTGCTATCAACAGATTTACTGAAGATTGATGTTACTAATGGTAAAGAAGATGGTAAAGTCTCTCATGTCTACAGTGACATGCAGAGAGCTTTACAGGATGTACTTCAGCCTTCAGTGTCCCAGTTGCAGCAAAAGGTGGAAGATCTGACCAAGGTTGTGGCTGTCCTTGACAATTCTGTGAAGACTATGGGTCATTTAAAGAGAATGAGTGTGGGAGCAGTGCATTCTCCACATTTCAAAACAGGGGATTTGTTTGATTATGAATTTGCCCACGAGGATCAGGGAATCCAGCAGCAATGGTATGAACTGCAGTTGCAGGAGATTGATGTGTACTCACAAAAACTCCAACTTTTACAGCGTGAGTGTGAATTGAAGCGACAACGAGTCAAATTGCAAGCTGAGAGGGGTCACTGATAGAGCAAACGATAGTCTCCATTTGCAATCAGAGGTGGAAGTAACCCCTATGGGACCCTTTGATAAGCAGTGGTTTCTTGTGTCAGGTGCCAAGTCTGGACAGCAGAAAGATGACAATGAATAGGAGTTTTGCAGATGTAAATTTCCAATTCAGCATATAACACGACAAAGAATTGGAGTTTTGCAGATGTGAATTTCAAATTCAGCATATAACATGCTGAAACTCTATTCAAGCCTTTTAATATCTAGGGCATCTGGTTCATGTTAAAATGTTTACTATGTTTCCCAGTTGATCCATATATACAAAAAATTTCCTTTGTGAACTCTTCTATATGTCTTACAATGAAAGTGCATGGGATTGATTTAGCTGGCAGAATTGTCTTCCACTGCCAACTATGTAGGTTGTATGCTAGACTAATCCACTTGTTTATGTGTCCTATGCAGTGATGCATTTCTGTTTTTCTTTTTCTATTGAGAATCTTATGGATTCAACTTTAGCATTGAATTATGCTCCCAGATTACTTCGAGCAAACAGCATTATCCTATGATAGGAGTTGTTGAATGTGTGCTGGGTAATATCCTTTGATTGATTGAATGGTGCTTATTTGAAGTTAAATGTGCTGGGTAATGCCCTTTGATTGATTGAATGGTGCTTATTTGAAGTTAAATGTGTGCTGGGTAATGCCCTTTGATTGATTGAATGGTGCTTATTTGAAGTTAAATGTGACTAATTAGGGGCATGTAAATCTTCATATCCAATGAACTGAGGAACCACTTTAGAATGGGACCACTTTAGAATGGGGCATGTAAATCTTCATATCCAATGAACTGAGGAACCACTTTAGAATGGGAGCAAATATCGCTTGAAATATACCATTCCTAGAGCATTGCAAGTGGGGGTTCTGCTCACTGAGACAATTGGTGGGACGACACAATTAGTGCACCTCATTGAGCACTAGAACGAAAATGAGGCCATGTGGTTATAAGTTGTTGCATGTGCACCATTATTGAGCACTACACTTGCATTGGTGGGGTACTTTTGCCACTCAACCAAGAATTGTGGGTTGAGAATGCGGGAATAGATTTGAAGGGCTATAAAGGACTATGATTATTGCAAGATAAGAGCTCTTGATTGAATAAATTATCAAATCCATTGAGAACTAGTGAGTGCAGGGTAGAGCAGTTTCTCTTTATTTTGATAAGAGGTGAGATGAGCATTAAGGATTAATGTCAAGCAAGGAACTCTTGTGTTTTACAATTCATATGGAGCACCTGCACTTGCAGTCTAGCAAGCCTCAAGTCCAATGCATCAATGTCTTTTTGTGTAAAGTATAGAGTGATTGGTTTACTCATTCTCTTCCTATTTACACTTTGTTTAAATATCGTGTTTGAGCAAAAAGTACATGCTTTTGATCTTTCATAGGATTCAAATGCAGAGTCACTCCAAGCAAAATTATAGGCTGTTAAAGACTCCAAGGGGCCCTAAGATGTGCTTATGCCCCTTTTGGAGGAATTTATAGAATACAATGTAGGGTACCTACTTTGGCTTGTGAAAGAATGGATTTGTGTCATATTAACTTGTCGGTATATGGTGTATCCTTGAATTTTCATTGAATGGTGATTGTAGCATTGTGCAACTTTGATTTGTTTACTCACTCACTACTTTTCGCTACATGCCTAGGTTGTGCAACATGCTACATCATGAAAAGGGAGTGCACTTTGTTAGCTATGCTTCACATGGCAAGTGTTGTTGCCTATTAAAATTGTACACATAGGCATCATGTGATTAGTGACAACATGGCTTAAGATTGTTGTTCATACTATATTTATAGTATCAATTTTTTTCATATATAACTTATATTACATTTTTAATATCATGTATCATTACTAATATTAATATCTTAGACTAATATTAGTTAAGTAGGCCCAAAATGATTTCAAAATTATCCATAGATACATTGATCTTAATACTATAATATAAAGTTATAATATTTATTATAACTAATAATAATAATAGCAATAATAATACTATATTAATATTAAGTATATTTTATGATTATATGCAACTAATATTACTTATATGATCAATATGCACATGCAAGAATATTATTCAAATTCATATATTAGTATATCAATAACACTAATTATGTCATATTAACGATCAATGTTTTTGATAATTAACCTTGTGAATATTAAACATAATAGACAAGTGTATCAAAAGGGGAGTGAGTTCCATAGTTGTCCATCTAGTATTTGGAACATTGACGTATGCATGTAAATGCATTATATGATGCAAAATAAAATATTTGGAAATAATCATACCAAGATTGCAAAAGGACATATCAAGACTATTGGGGGCTCGCAAATATGAAATTCTTCCACTCTAAACAAAATTTTCATTTGAATATAATAGGTTCAAATGGGGATTGTACATTATTTTAGGAAAAGTGGAGGGTTTCGAGCTACAAGCAAGCATGAAAGGAGGATATGGCTTGACAAACCTTGATCTCTCCAAGGATAGCATGCAATGATGACTTGAAATGTACTTTTTCACCAACATGAATCTAGTTAGATCAAAGAATCTCTTGGCCTTACATTGTATGGAGTTGATCCACTTGACGAGGCATGTTCACCCTTTACCTTAAGGTTGCTAATACTTACTTCCTTGTCCAACCCTTCCTTGCCTCAATAAATGCAAACCAAGGTGATCTTGCATATGGGTGTTGAATCTAGCTCGTCTCCAAGACACTTGCAAGGTCACAATTGTAAAGAGAGAGAGAGAGAGAGAGAGAGAGAGAGAGAGAGAGATTTAGCGATCTCCAATGGTTGGAAATGAGAAAAGGCCTATCTTCAAGACAATGTTGGAAACATAGCTCTTGATCTCCAAAAACATAAGATCATATGGATCAAATAGACATACCTATAAGGAGGTCCTATTATTGTTTCCTCTTGACGTGATGATAGAAGGGATAGGCAAACCCAAGATGGTTAGGGTCTTGCATCCCCTGTAGTAACATTACAAAGAGGACATAGGAGGGCTCAAAGGCCTATCATGGTTATGTTCACATCCTCCCTCAACTTGATAGGAAAGTTGAGGAGAATTGTGCGGGTGTGTATTGTCATTCAAGTTGCATTGGGGCTCACTAACGGATGTGCCCATGACCGAAGAGGGGTTGGAGGAGCTTCTATAGATAGGTGATATCTCCTTCTTGGGAAAAGTGAGCAAGCATGGTGAACAATATAGTACAAGTAGTGAGCGGCGACAAAGTATGAATATGAGTTGAAGCACTAGGTAGGAAGGAGAGTCAAAGTGGTGGAATGATAGTGCCATGGGAGTCTGATATTGATGTAGACTCTCACTGGTTTACAAACTAGGGTGCTGGACATTTGCGCTAAGCTAAGATTTTTATGCCTCCATAAAATTTAAAATGTCAACAATTTTCACGTGTTCAGATGGTGTAATGGTAACATTGTGTAAGCCTACTAGAGATGATAAAATACAAGGTGCAATATCCTCCATCACATTTTAATGAAGAAGCTTGCGATTTTGTCTATAGAGCTTGGCAAACATTTCAATGTGTACCTCACCTTTCCCCACCCTTGACTACTTAAGTTCAAGAGGCCACCTTTGGGAGTTCTTCAACATCTTCGACACTCGATATACCTTCTTCAACATGACTAGCAACACTTCCTTTATCATCAAATGATCCGAGGTTCATGATCCATGAGTTTTTCTCTCTCATAGAGGGGGATTTAGAGGGGGATGTACACTCTTTGCCCTCAGAGGGGACTCCTACTTCATCTTTAGCTTCAGAGGGGAGTGCTCCCTCCCCGCCCTCAAAGGGGGCACCTACTCATCATGAAGTTCTTTACCCACCATTTACTCTTTGGGGATGATTGTCTTCAAGCATTCATTTCTTTTATTGATACCTAGGATCTTCAAGTCCCACTTAGATCGGGGCTTTGGAGGCATGCCACTGAATTTTTGAATCCCTTGTTTTTCCCATGTACAGTTCAATGCTCCAATTTGGAGGGTATCCTTGTTATTTTGTAAGGTAATTTTTTATACCATCATTCTAAGAGGAAGAGGAAGGGCCACAACTATTGCATCATTTTTGAAAGCCTCCCATCTCCATGTCCTTCCTAGCAAGAAGGATAAAATGATAACTTTTAACTTTAACCTTAAATTGAAGGGTCAAATTTAACATATCTTTTTCTTAGATGTTATTGTTCAAAAGCAAGAACACAAAGATTACCAAGTTACAAGACATGAATCATGATGATTGGGCAAAAATATTATATTAATAATCTAGGTACAAAGCATGTGATTATTGAGGTTGTCTATCTTTCATGTGCTTCCATACATTAAAATCCCATTCAAGTTTACATCATTCAAGTTATTAGGTGTTGGAAAGGAAACAAATATGAGCATGTCAAGTGTAAATAGGTTCAAACTACTTCTTCCAATGCTTTTGATCTGATTTTACTTTAACAAGACTCTTTTGCATTTAGATGAGCTAGCTGCTAATGTGAAAACAATTTGCCACAATTTGAATAACTCGTGGTATATTTGCTTCTATTCTATCTCCTCGCCACATTGATTCCAAGCATCAATAAGCCCTACAAATGGATACAAAGAACGCAATGTTGTAACAAGTCTAAACAATTGTAGCTCGCATTGCTTTTGGTCAATAACAAGCATTGGTCCTCCACCAAATTTAGTTGTCAATCAATCTAAAAACTCTTTTTCTTATTGATGACGAATCTCATCATCCCTATGATAATTTTTGGGAGAGAGAAGTTTGGCAGTATTGAAAAAGGAGAAATCACTGAATTGTGATTCCAAGTTGGAAATAAGTCTCCACCACAAATCTTCCTAGAATGACTAATTCATCTAGGCCTCCACCAATATCATTTGTGATGAGAAGAGATGTGTATGACAAGATGTGATATCATTGCCTTCCTTCTTTGTTCATATGCACCATAGCTCATTGTTTGATGCAAAGGAGCCATGATGAAAGAAATGTTGAGCCAGTACTAAAATTTTCTCTCTCATTATAATATCTATCTTTCAATAAGGATATCAAGACATACACGTGGTATCTCACCACTTAAATTTTTTTTGTAGTACTTTTGTGTAGTGCCCACTTTCAAGGGGTAGCATTCAAGTTGCAAGTCGTAGAGACAACTTACAAGTGGTAATGCACCACATATAAGTGGTGACTATCACTTTCACATTGTTGTACAATCTTTCCATTGGAAGGCACATATCTTGTAAGTGGTAGTGCACTATGGCAAAGCGCTTGTAAGTAATTATGAGTTAAGCACAAAACCCATGATTGGTAGCCTAGCACTTGTAAGTAGTAGAGCATGGCTTGTAATTGGTCAAGCATATCTTAGTAGTGGTATTGCATTAGTCTTAGTGTTAGCAACTAAGGGAGAGAATGAGCATGTGTGGCCTCTACACAAATGGGATCAGTCTCTGCACATTAAAGAATGCAAAAGGGGCACCACCTAGCCAAATTGGAAGTGGACCAAGGCACTTTTATACACATGAGTAGAGAGATAATGATATAAAAGAGAAAGAGAGGAGAAGACCTGGTACAATATGAAGTAAATGATTAAAAATGTTAATATTTAGGGTTATAACTAATACATCCCAACCCAAAAGGGGGGGGGACAATCACACATAAGTAGAGGGATAATGGTGGTAACGATATAGGAAGAGAAAGAGGAAGGGGTGGAGAGGATGATGGTGCAGAGGGGTTTCTGGTAGAATAATGGGGAGGAAGGGGATAATGGAGAGATGGAGAATTAGGGAGGATGAGGGCAAGAGTAGGAAAGGGTGAGGATATGATGAAGTGGAGGGGAAGGATGGTGAAGAAATTGAAAGATGGATGGGGGGTGAGGGAGAGGGAGATGGTGTGTGTGATGAAGTGGACAAGAAGGGTGGTGGAGTGGAGAGGGATGGGGGAGTGATAAAGGATTGGAAGAGAATAGAGATAGTGAGAATGGTGGTAGAGTGGAGTATGTGTGTCTCCCCTTCGAATACTCAAAAGGATCTCCTTTTATAAGCACTTGGCTAGATTATATTATCTACTAACCCTAATTAAACTTGATTGATTAAAGCCCCAAATTGGACAATGCACTAGGTGATGTAAGGTAGTGTATAATACATTTTGTTGTTTGTGTGCATGAGTCTTCATAGTCAAGCTTCCCAAAATAATAAGAAAATTAAAGGTAAAGTACAAAGGTTGGAAAATGTGAGGGAGAGTTGTGCATGTGCATTACTAATATAATGTGATGCTTTATAATATGGGATGGATAGTTTTACAAGGTTTTGAGTAGAAAGAATGTGAAAAGATATATACACTTCTTACTATATGTTCCATCCTCCAAAAGGAGATGAAGCTTGCTTTGAAGAGAGATTCATGGAGAAAAAAGGCTCTCAATAATAATTGAGAAGAGTCTCAAATCTCCACCATTATAGATGTGTCCTTTGTTACAAATCCTTTCGTGCACCAATATATTATTGAAAGGTGAGAAGGATCGAGCAAGAGAGCACGGAGGTAAGAGCTATGGCGGATGGAGCAAGAGCAAGAAAGAGAGAGGCTCCAAATGTGGGAACTCCAACATTCACAATGTGTAACTGGACTTCCCTCTATTCAATGAAAGAATAAAAAATGAAGCGACAGTGATGGGCGCATGTCGTCTGCAGTATGTAGATGCGGGTACTGCCATCAGTGTAGTAATACACAAGTGGCTAGGCGGAGGTACCTTTACCCCCAAAAACCTCCCACTTAAAGGCGAATCTACCTCAGTGAGGGGTGAGAAGGGGGGGGGGAAAAAGACAGTACAACAGGTACATAGATACAAGAGGATGAGGAAAGGCATCATCTCATCCAACACCCATCAACTTCCTAAGGAAGGCAAAGTGCTCTATAGAGAGGCTTTTTGTGAGCAAGTCTACAAGTTTCTAACTCAAAATGTGAGTAGTCAAAAGGTGAAAGATACTGCAAAGTAGTAAGCATTTTCATTCCCTTAACTGACATATGCTTGAGACGAGCATGCCAAAGAGATACATGTGGGATAGAACCCACTTACAAAACATGGTCAATAGTACCAAATACAACCAAGGGGTAGAGGCTACTAGACTTGGCACCTCTTGTAAGAACAAGCCTGCCACAAGTTATCTTCCATATAGAATCACCAAAGCATATATGATAACCTACATCATCAAGCTGCCCCATCAGACATAAGGCTTTTAGTCAATGCAGGTACATGACGTACATTATGCAGAATAAAGGTGCTACTAGAGGAAAATTGTAGAGTGACATCACCAATGCCAACAATAGCAAGAGATTGATCATCATCTAAGCACATAGTACTGCAATAGATATGAAACCACTCACGGTAGGGGGTCACATGAAAAGACACACCCAAATCCAAGAGCCAACATTGTGCATGAATAAACTGAGCCTCAGTTAGCTAAGAGGCGTCACATGAAGAGCTTGCTAAGATGTAGTCACCATTGGACTCCTCAGGCTACATGACATTTATCTCCTCAATCTTTACGCTGAACTTTGCAGGTATAATGTTGAGATCATTGGATTTCTCCTGCACTTTTTCTTTCCCCTTTTCTTTGTGCTTGTCATCGCGCATCTTATGGCACTGCAACATATGTGTCCTGCTTTCCCACAATAATGGCATCTAAGATCAGACTTACGTCCATGGGACTTGCTGCATCCATGTGACTTAGACCGGGACTTTTGAGAGTCCTTCCTCATGACGATCATTATCTTTCTTACCACTTTTGCCACCTCTAGCGGATAAAGCATGATCATTATCTTTCTTGCCACTTTTTCCACCTCTAACAGATAAAGCATGTGAACCGAGGGAAGCATCATTGTTTTTCTTGTTAATTTCTTTAGTCAAAAGAGCACTCTCTACATCTTGCAATTTCAGTCCATAAAGTTTGTTGGTACAGATCGCAGTGCAAAATACATACCAAGACTTAACTAAAGTGCCAATCAGAAACAAAGGATGCAGATTATCCTAAAACTCAATACCATGTTGGAGCAGATTCTTCATGATAGAATGAAACTGGCCAAAGTGAGCAGACAATGGGGTCCCCTCCTTCATGTGGAGATCCATCAATTATTTATGCCAATACATTTGTAAAGCAGGGCTCTGCTTTGCATAAAGTTCCTGAATCTTTTCCCATAGATTCCATGCACTATGATCTTCATCTTCAACAACATTATTATGGACCTCTTCAAAGAGTGATAAAATGATAGTGGACTTGCATAGTGCATCTAAATCAGCTCAGTCATCATCATCCATATTCTCGAGTTTAATACCTTTGTTTTTTAGTGGCTTAATCTGCAATTTATATACCAAAACCTACCATATTTGAGATTTTTTGTAGCCATGGTTGGTGCCATCCAAGTTGGCAATGTTAAACAAAGTTGTATCTTTGAGATGACCAACCATAATGAGTCAAACAGAGGTAGACTACGCATAAAAAATAGCATGTTGTAATTAGTAGTAGACATGCCAAAACCATTGCCAAAACAAGCTGAAAGTAAGAGAAAATAGTAGAATGATCAGCTATCCACCAAATAGTACCAAAAGTACATCAAAAGGACATGATTAAGCTCAGTAAATATATCACAATCCGCATAAAACAGCTCGCTATAATAAATGACAACAGTGAGTAAATGAGAGCAAATAGTGAGCTAATAGAGATCCAATGACAACAGTGACTGCCAAGTCCAATCCTGCATCAAGTGGGCATAACAAAGGCACTATGATAGCCAATGAACATGAGCCAAATACCCAAATGTGTCAAGAGAGTCTGTCAGTACAACCGATACATCCCCTGAGCAAAGGTTGGTGTATGCTCAAGGAAGACAGATCAAATCAGCTCATAAGCATCCAAGAGCAAACATGGAAGTATCTACCAAGCAAATAGCATAGTCAAGGACGTGTAAGAGATCCCAGTCTCAAATCTCAAGTACTAACTCAAATGCATAACCTGCTAGCTCTAGGTAAATCCAAGACCATAAGCATAAAGCTCCCACTAGCACAAAAGTTAATGGCAAATGAGCAAGCAAGCTCAGAGATAGCATGTAAATGCATAAGACATCTCATAGCCACCAAGACCGTACATCATGAGAGCACCAAGAGCATGTAAGTAGTCAAGCATTTGATAGCATCCAAGTACACCATGTATGAACCCAAGTCAATCTTTGACAAGCTAAGAAACATCCCAAAGAGGTTCCAAAGTATCCAAGTACAAGCCCAACTAAAGCTCCAAGTGGCAAATAAGCTCAAACAATGTAGGTAGCATGTATCACTGACATATGCTTCAAAGCATGTACCAACGGGGGGTGGGTCATGCATAGACCATAGGTATAACCTCTGTCATGAAGCATGCTAGTGTAGACCAATGTCAAGTAAGCGTTGAGAGTGGAGTTTTGAGCCCGGAATGTGCCTAAAATTTGCCAAAAAATCTGGAATTTAGGGGAAAAATTTTCAACATCGAAGGCAGCGGCTGCAGCTAGGACGATTTTAAGCGTCAAGTGAAGGACGGCTTTCAAAAGGTGCCCGAGCGACACTTGTGGATTTTTGATAATTTTTTCGACTATCATGCGGGATGCCAGGAGCTGCCAGTCAGTGCGGGACCTCAAGACGGCGGACGCGTAGAATTTTTCAGAGGTCAAATCGGAGCCCGGACGCGAAAGATGCTAAAAACTGGCCAAGAATGAAGAGGTGGACAAAAATTAAGGCAAAGGGGGCGCCCTTTGGGAGGGGGCACCCCCCCCCCCCCCCCCCCCCCCCCCCCCTCTCCCCCAAAAAATCAAGCATGGAGCATCCAAATAACACATACAACAGATCATAGTCGGCAAATCCTCCTTCTTTCCTGATCCTATCGCCGCCCTTCGCGCGAGATATGGCTGACCAAATGGAGAGATCAGAATCTAGTCTTTCTCTCTCCTCCCTCTCTCTCCTCTCTATGGACTGTTCATGCACACTATCGTGAAGGAGGAATCGGGAAGGAGATTAAAGAAAACGATGATGGAGATTGATGGAGATGCTGAAGATTGATATGCAGCATTGGATTGAGAGCAATGGAGGCTCCGTCCGCTGGTCACGTAGTCATTTAATGCATCTCAGGTTTCGTAAGAACACGGTATGACTATTTTTATGAAGGAAATGATGGTTTTTTGGCATTTTATGATGGTAATGATGTTTTTATTTGATGAAAATTTGTTTGAGTGCTGGTTGCACCATGTTTAATTGCTGTATATGGAAAAATTTCGATTTCATAATGATTTACATACGCTATTTAATTCCTGCAAAACCCGAAATGCGATTTTTAAGCGGTAAAATGATAGTTTTGTCGTTTTGGGTGGGTGAAATGTGTTCCTATGGGGAAAAAATGGAAAATAAATTGAATGTTAGTACGCTAAAGTGATTGGAATAAGAAAAATTGGAAAATAGCATATTTTATTGATGAATAAATCAAGAAAATAAAAAAAAGGGAAAAATAGAAATACGCCTCACAAAAATAAGGAAAAATATAATGAGTGTTTGTGGATGTATGGTAGTGGCAAAGCATGAGGTTTAGCCCCCAGTTTGCCCTATCTCTTTGTCAAAGTTTGTGATTTACCACTTTTCATACATCAAAACATGACAAAATGAACCTCTACATCTATGCAACGAAAGCAATACCTAAACGTTAGGGGGGTGGGATGTTTGAATTGTACGATTTGCGTGCTGATTGTTGCTGATTTTCTGATGCATATCATGACACAAAGTTTGTTGTATTTTAATTAAGAGGATAGTAGCACGAGTGTTGTCTCAGTGCTATCCTTACATCGCCGCAACGAGTTAGTGAATGAGCATTGGAAAGCTTGGTTGTGCACAACACGTTTCTGATTGAAAATTATGTATGAGCACTTTAGGATCATCCACTTTTTCATGTGCATGTCAACCATGGTATTAGAATACAAAGGACTGGATGCATAGCACCTGTTTTCGATGACGATGACCCACGCTTGAGTGTGGAAAGGCAACCTAAGCCGTAGGATAGATGTTCGTTTCTTGGAGAATTATTTGGAAAGGACACATGGTATCTCCTGGAATACTTTTTAAAATGAAAGAGTGGAGTTTGTTCTTTTATTCTATATGTTGAGCAGCGCATCAAGGGGCCAATCCCTGCGATGTAGGAGAGTTGTAGTGGGGCCGCAGTGATTCCACTGAGAGGTTGCCTCCCATGTATGGGATTATCGTGGCATTTATTGCCAATGTGTATGGGTTCTCCCTCTATGGAGTTTATAGAAAGGGAAACATTGGACTACAAAACTATAAAGGCACAGATTAGGCTTTGGGACAGTTCGTCCTTTAGCAGCAGATAGACGCTCCTAGCCCGCGAGGCCGTGTGGGTGTGTTTGTTTGTTATGAGCATGAGGTCCGGCTAGTACCATAGCCAGTCCCGGCCCATTTGAGGTCCCTTCAAGTTCCAACCAATATGGAGCTCAAACGAGGCTCAAAATACATTCCGGAACCATCCAATATATAGCCAACCTCCATTTGCATCCAAATAGTCATAATAAGCATCCGGAAAGCACCCGAGACCAATAGGCATAACATAACCTGAGTTAAATAGCTTCATCCCTGCTCTATTACAGCAATAAATTCACTATCAAAATGAGCATAAAAAGGGCCAAAATTAGCACCAGATCAATGGCATATCATATACATAGCTTCCCATAACATCCGAGCATGATTCAGGTACCAAATGGCATCAATAGCTAGTACCAAGCAAGCATAAACATCAAATGCTAATGTAGCACGGTTTGGGGCTGCCTGTGGACTGTTATGACAATCCTGGACTGAAGTATATCAGACCCAAATGTCAATGTCAAGCTTAAGTCTTCAATGCCATGGTTGAAGGATGCTCCTATGCCTCAAATGAGACCTTTGCATAGTGCCAATGGCCTAAAGAGGTGTTGGAGATGAAGGCCATGTTTTTGACAGGCTGAGAAAATGGTGCAACCTACTGAAGTCATGTTTTTGATGTTGCTGAGGGAGCTGGGCACTACTTGATGGTTAGGGAGCTTCTATGGCTCCCAAAGAATCTTCCCAAGAGGGCTCAATAGGTATAGAAGAGAGAGAGCTCAGTTCCAAACCTTCATGGGATGAGCCATGGTTGCCCTATTCTTCAAACCCTGTGGACTAAAATAAAGAGTGGAATGAGAGCTCCAATACCTATAGATGAATGCCTTGAGGTTACCCAAGGAAACCCAATGCTTGCCCAAGAAGGGTGAGACCGATCGGAAGCTCAAAAGGTGTGGCTATGGCTGCCAAGAGTGAAGACAAGAGTGTAGGTATTCAAATGAATGCTGAAGGAGTGCCCGATCATGTTCAAGACCTCAAAGAGTCAAGCTCTAATACCAGTTGAAAGGTGAGAAGAATCGAACAAGAGAGCACGGAGGTGAGAGGTATGGCGGATGGAGAAACAGTAAGAAATAGAGAGACTCCAAATGTGGGAACTTCAACAATCACAATGTGTGATCAGCCTTCCCTTTATTCAAATGTCACTAAAAGAATAAATAATGAAGTGACAATGATGGGCACCTATCGCTCTCTGCAGTGTGCAGGTGCGGGTACTATTAGTGTAGTAATACACGGGCGGCTAGGCAAAGGCGCTTTTACCCCTAACAATTATTACATTTTCCTTGTTTAGTGACCAAATCTTTTTCCATGCATGCATCATTTATGAAGCTCCAAATATTAAAAGAGAAAATATCATAACTAATAAGCTAGGGAAGGTGAGATGCATGAGATGAAAAAAATATAAGAGAGAAGAAAACATGCATCGGATGTATGCACTCCATAGGAGAGTTATTGGAGTATTTTTTAAAATACTCAAAGACATGTGTGTCCAAGATTTGTCCCACCTTCTCCTTTTATTTTCAAAGATTATCACTCCAAGTAACTAAGAACTTTGAATTTTTATAGAATGTATTTTCATATCCCCTTGTCCTCATGTTGACTTTCTTATATTCTTAGCACAATTTTCTTAAATGTGAGGAGACTCTTATGCACCACTCTAAGGTTTTTTAAATATCATGTGGCTCACCTTCGAATCTATCTAAGTCCAATGCTAGAATTATTGTAGATAAATATTCCCAAAGAGGATTACTTCTACAAAGAAATTTCTTAAGGAAAAAGTAGATCACTCTTATTTGGTAGAAATGTGTAAGTTTTTATAAACATTGGTTCCTATATAAGGCTTAAACTACACATCCAAAAGCTATACATACTTTGCATGATTCTAAGAGGAGGTTCATATGAAAAAATAAAAGGTTGTGAAATGCACCTATGTAGCCCTCCCCTCAAGCTAGAGGCATTCTTATTAAATGATGTGGATCTAGGACATGACACAAGCTATGGTGGATCAAAGATGTAAACCAAGTTCATAATGACATGGACAAGTAGAGCCAAACTATTGCATAGTGAATTAGGTTCCAAGATAGATTAGCTTGGACTCATAAACACAATCTTGTGTAGAATTGACAATGACAGACACTTAACTGAAAGTACAAAGCATCATGATATTGTATTCATTTCATAGTCAAGTACAATACTTTATAGACTTTGAGTTGTTCCACTCTCCTCACTGTGCATATGGGATTCATGACAGCTCCTTTTGGACCATACATCATTTGTCTATTTCTCAACACCCCCCCTCAAATGATGAGTGCCTACACTTGCTGGCTTTTGCCCCCCCTACATGATAACATGGCCCGGAAGACTAGCTCATAGGCAGCCTAGTCAAGTTAAAGCTTGAGACTTTACATCTTGGCAAGGGTTTTACAAATCAAATCCACTAAGGGAAACATATTCCTTAAAATAGTTTGTCATAGTTGTTGATGGTAGCAAAAGTATATTTTTCTTCTTCTTCATTCATGAATTGATTTTGGTGGTGGTTATTCTGCATCTGCTGTGCTCTTTTCTTGTGGAAGCATTCACTGGCAATATGGCTAGTTTTACCACAATAATGACATGTCATCCGATTCCTGTTGTCGGTGTTGAATCCTCGACCTCTTCCTTTGGGTCCAGTAGCTCCTCTAGTGTATAAGAGGTTTTCCCTTGGGCTAGTTTCTTTTACATCTTTGCTTTTAAATTTGCTTTCTTCATCAAGCAGTGAGTGCTCAATATCTTTGAGTGAGAGACTCGGAACATTACTTAGAGTGGACACAAGGTTCTCATATGTATCCTTGTTTACACTTGCAAGCAGTACGGCTATTGCTTCATCTTCATCAATATTCTTTTTAAGAGATGCAAGCTGAGTTTTTAAACTCTTAAACTTATTAATGTGTATGGTCATAGAAGCACTATCTTTGATATCCAGTTTATAAAACTGCATGAGAAGTTTTACCTTTGAATTCTTTGCTTGAGTACCAAACATTCTATCAAGTTCCTCCTAGGCGGTTCTAGCATTTCTAATGCCAAATATATGATGTAACACATCATCACTTAATCCCCAGGCAATGATGCCTAGTGCCTTATTATTCATCTTCCTCCATTCTTTGGATTTGAACTGGTCTTCTTCAACAAACCCATCTTCATCATCTTCCTTCTTGTTATCTGCATCATCTTCAAACAGGTCCTATAAGTCCTTTCGCATCAGGTGATACATGGTCTTTTCCTTCTAGGCATGAAATCCTTCACCGTTGAATTTAGCTATTTGCTCAATCTCTGCCATGTTGCTAAACTTCAGTTAACCAGCAAAAGATTGTATTTTAACGTGTCAAGAGACACAAGAGAATCAGTGTCAAATTGACACTAGTTGAGTGTTAATGGATACTAGTCAGTACTTGATCTGCTTTCTCTCATGAACTTCATGGATGGCTTCTGAGCTTCCTTGGACACTTCCAGACTAGTAATGAACTTCAAAGAGTATTCCTCAGTGATTAAAATCACTGTTGATGATGGTAATGAGAAAAGGAACAAGGTTGCCAAGCTTTCAAAATTTCTGGATATGGCTTCCTCTAGGGTTTCAGACAGCCGACTGTTCTTTCAGTTCGTGCAGCTCAACGAGTTGACCATTGCCCAAGATATTGCATGGGGAGTAGGGCTTGCATAGTGAGCTTCAAAAGCCCTATGCTCACAGGGTGGATTGCAAACCATTAAAAAATGGTGTATTCTTTTGTATTCTGTGTTCTATTGATGGATTCTGTGAAAATGTTGAAGATTATGGTTGATTCTATTAAATCCGTGGGAGATATCTACTATAATGTTGCATGAAGATTTGTTCTTTTCCTTGTTGTGGTTCTCTAAAGAATGAAACAAAAGCTTTTTGATGATACAATATAGATTTTCTTGTAGTAGAAACTCCTTTTCCTTGGTGTCTCTCTTGGGGCTCCATTAACCCTGGAGCAGATCTTGGATTTAATACCAGGATTTAAGGAAAAGTTACTCCAGAAGATTAGGCAAAAGCAACAGGAAGTTCTTGAAAGTAGAGCAATTCAAGATCAAGCAGTTCCTGACTGTTAGGCAGTTATATCAACCCAACAAGAAGTTGTGGATTACCAAGTGCCTACCATTCAAGTTGAGTATGGAAGAAGAAAGCATGATGATGTCCTATTGGATGGGGGTTCAAGAGTTAATATATTCTTGAACATACATATTTGGCAAATAAGCAAGGCGAGCTACTACCAGTCCCATTTTAGGTTAGGATGGCAAACCAGAGGAGGTTACAACCTTTGGGTATTCTTAGGAATCAACAAATTTGCATGGCTGGCCTGAAATTTAGGGCAAGCTTTGTTGTGTTAAGAATGTCAAAAATTGGGGATTCTTATACAATGCTTTTGGGTAGACCGTGATTTTAATTGGTTGAACTAAAGCAGGACTGGGAGAATGATTATGTATGTATCCCCAAAGAAGGATTGGGGGAATGATTTTAATTGGCTGAACTAAAGAAGAACTAGGGGAATGATTATATATGTATCCCCAAAGCAGGATTGGGGGAATGATTATGTATGTATCCCCAAAGGACTCAAGGAAATCACATTGTCAATAGTTAATAAGGTTATCTTAAAGAGTCCCTCTAGCCCGGCTTTTAACCTTGCAGATGAAGTGGAAGATGATGAAGAGGAATTATTACTTCAGGAAAATCCTTTTGTGGTTCCAGTCTTTGAAATACATGTGGATAGTATTATTCAGGAGTATCAAGGTTCTCCTATAAGTGCAGGAAATGAAGATCTAGAACACCAAGCAATTCAAAATGTAGTTTAAGACCAGACACGACAGAATTCTAAAGGCTTTCTTGAAGGTCAGGAGCAACTTGAAGTTCAGGATAGGTCAATCATGATCGGTCAGGGAATGAGTAGTATAAAACAATTCAAGATCAAGGAATTAGTCATCCTAAAGTTTTGCAGCAAAGAAGTACCTAAAAAGCAACCAATTGGTGTGGATAGTTCTATGGACAGTCTTGATGTATTAGATGCAAAAGGACAAAAAGCCATTATTTAGGTTGAACTAACATATGAGCATATAATGACAAGATCTACAAGGGTAGGTGATGATGAGGTTTAGGAAGTTAATTTGAATCTTGAAGGGGAGGCCAAACCTATCAAGGTCAGTATTTTTGTGGAAGAAAACTTCAAGCAGGATCTTATTAAGTTGTGTAAAGAGTTTTAGGAAATTTTTGCCTGGGATTATATGAACATGAAAGGATTTGATCTAGCTGCATGTCAGCACAGGATAAATTTAAAGAAAGATGCTAAGTCAATTATTCAGAAGAGGTATAGAATAAACCCTAACTATGCTAAACAAGTCAAGGAAGAAATTGAAAAGCTTTTGAGAGTTGGGTTCATCAAACCGGTTAATGAGGTCACTTGGTTATCTCCTATTGTGGTTGTGCCCAAGAAGAATGGGAAGATTAGAGTCTATGTGGATTACAAGAAATTAAATGTAGCTACCATTACAGATCCCTTCTCGATTCCTTTTATCGACTCTCTCCTTGATGATGTGGCATGTCATGAAATGTATAGTTTTCTGGATGGGTTTTCACGACATAATCAAATTAGGATGCATCCGGAAGATATGGATATGACAACTTTTATCACTGAGTGGGAAGCATATGTTAGCACAATCATGAACTTTGGATTAAAGAATGGACCTCCTGAGTTTCAGGGAGCTACTCATAAGACATTTGAGTCATATTTAACAACTTTTACAAGGGTATTTATTGATGGTTTTTGTGTTTTTGGTATCACGAGAGAACATTTAAAACACCTCGGGCTATGTTTTGAGAGATGTAGAAGATTTGGCATGTCATTGAACCCCTTCAAGTTAGTGTTTGCAGCAGAGGGGTGTGCTTTTAGGCCACATCTTGTTTGAGGAAGGTATGAGCATAGATCCAAGAAAGATTGTAGCTGTTCAGAAAGTCAAGGCTCCAATAACTATGCAAGAAGTTATGAGGTTTGTTGGGCAAGTGAAGTGGCATAATAGGCTATTGTGTTGAAAGATGCTCATCAGTATGCTAAAGAGTGTTTGCAATACTTGAAGGAGGGTCAACCTCTTGACAGAGACATGATGCAAGATCATTTTGTATTGCTACTCGATCCATTTCAGAAGTGGGGGATTGATTTTGTTGGGTCAATTAAACCAATAGCCAAAAGAACAGGTAGCAGATATATTTTGGTTTGTATGGATTATAGTATCAAATGGGTAGAAGCTTAAGCCTTGAAGGACAATAAAGCATCTAGTGTGGCTAGATTTCTGTATTCTAATATTATGACCAAGTTTGGATGTCATATTGAGTTGGTCAGTGTGATAGGGGTAAGCATTTCTTAAATCAGGTTATCTAAGAAGAACTGACTGTCAGGCATATGATTTTACATAAGAAGTCTACCCCCTATCATCCTCAGGCTAATGGTCAAGTTGAAAGTTCCAACAATATTTTATTCTGTACCTTGAAGGAAATTGTTGAGGATAACAAAAAAATCGGGATGTTAAGCTTGATTTAGCATTGTGGGCTTTTAAGATATCATATAAGGTTACAATAGGGATTACACCCTTCAGACTTGTGTATGAATTAGAGGTTGTAGTGCCAATGGAATTTGTGGTACCAAGCTTGAGAAGTGTAGTTACACATAAGTTGGTTCATGAGAAGTCAGTTTAGCATAGATTGTCACAACTCCTGAAGCTAGAGGAGGATAGGGTATTAGCTACCTACATTTCAGGAGTTACATAGCAACAGAGACATGCTTGGGTAAATAGACATGTTAGAAAAATTTTGAGGAAGGAGATTGGGTTGTTGTTTATAACTCCCAACTTGGAAATTTTTCCAACAAATTAAAGCTCTGCTATTTGTGATCTTCAAGGACATTGGTCAATGCACATTTTAATTAAAGGATTTGTAGGGAAATGTATTGAAGCTTGCAATAAATGGGTTTAGGCTGAAAAGATTGGTTCAACCTTATTATCCAAAGATTAATTTAGTTTTACTATGTTATACAAAGTTAATAGTGACAAGTAGTTGATGACAAAGAGTGGTCTTCTCTGTGTCATTTTGATGGGACAAATGGCACAAAAGGTTCTCAACACTTAGACAACTTCGACTTCTTGAGTTGAATGGAGGAGAAGACCCCTTCATTTGTTTCTTCCTCCTTCCCACCATCGTCGTCAGTGAATCAACCTCTGTGCCATAACCCATACTCGTCGGTGCAGCTAAGCCAAACAACTATTTGTGAAGGAGCGTGCTCGTGTGGATGATGATGATGATGCATACTTTGACTTGGTGGAGGAGGAGCGGTCAAAGCAACAGTATGACACAAAGGTAGCACCAAAAGCTTCATCTCAAGTAGCTAGCCCTAGTGTTGCTCACACAGCATATGTAGTCTCTACATTGGCCTTGGATGATGATGATGCATACTTTGACTTGGTGGAGGAGGATTAGTCAAAGCAGCAGTATGACACAAAGGCAACAACAAAAGCTTCATCTCAAGTAGCTAGCCCTAGTATTGCTCACACAGCATTTGTAGTCTCTACATTGGCCTTGGATGTGGATCTTGCTCCCACCAAATTGTGGTTGGAGAAGATTGGATTGTATGCGTTTGCATGTTTACCTTGGGCAACATGGGCATCAAATGTACATGCTTCAGTTCCCAACTTGACATTATGAGGCAATCTCAAGGAAAGATTGTTGATTGTATTGATCTCATTATGGCTGTGGTGAGTCGAGTATTTCCATTGCCTATGAATGTCAATCCCACTTTGTGGTGGTGCTTGGATGAGCAAATGAATGCAACATTTGGGGATGCTACAAGTCTGCGCAATGTCTATGTCTTGAAGCGCATCAATGCAGCCTGATACATGCAATTATGATGGTTCATGGAGAGGTTTATGATGTACATCAAAACTGATTCTATTGCTCGTGAGACCTATGGGTTCATCTATTATGCTGAAAATGTTGATGAACCTAGTTAGGTAGGGGTTATGCGTGATTAGCTTATGATAGAAATTAAGGTGCTCAAGACAAAGAAGATGTTCCATAAATCATGCGTGGGCTGTTTTTTGGCTACTTTGTATGAATATGCTTAGATGCAATTTCCCGACTTGATTATGGATGCTTTATTGAAATGGACCCCTGATTCTATCTCTGTGGATACATGTGATGAGGATACTATGATGGAATATCATAGTCATGGTAAAGATAGTGACGATACTAATACTCTTTTTGGGGGTAATGAGGGATAGATATGCAATCTATAAAGATTTGCTTCAAGCAAGGTATTTGGAATCTTATGTAACGCAGGTTGCCTTGGATTTTGTGAAAGACCATGGAAAGCATATGGATGTTGATCATGTAATGCATGAGGATGAGCAATTAAATTGGATGTCTTGAAGACTTTGGATAATATACATACAGTGAAAAAGAAGAAAAAAATTGGAAAGATTTGACTTAAGGGTAAGCCTCAGTTTGATGAGAAGCCATCGGATGTTTCGAATGATAATCATGTCACAATTAAGAAGACATTGGATAAAGATTTTGAATCTACTAATATATCTGACATTCCATCTACTTCGGGTCAATTTGGGGTTGGCGTTTGCATGGTTAGCAGCATGATAGTGTCAAGATTGTGGGAGAGAAGGAAGGAGTCTCGCTTGAAGCTTTCTTGCTTGCACAATGGGGGAAGACACACACGGGTGGAGGCTGAAAACAGTTTTCCTCTTCTTAGTTGTGTAAGCCAAAAGAACTCAAGTACAAAGAAATAGAAGAACCCTCTATATGGGTCTCAAAACCAAACTCAACTAACTAACGTGGCATACTAACTGAGCCACGAACTAGAGTAGATAAGGATAGCTATCATGTAGCTATTATTCAGGGGCGGTGTACCAACCGCATCTGCAACTGACAAGTCGATGACATAAATACACAACGGTCACCCTGGCGTATCACGAGTGGAGCTCGATATCTCAACACTCCCCCTCGAGCTCAATCCCAATTCCTGCACACCGAGCAGGTCTCTGAACTTGCGCAGCTTCTCTGCGCCCAATGCCTTCGTAAATATGTCAGCTACCTGATCCTCTGTGCTGACATAAACTAGATCAATAAGACCTAGTAAAACCCTCTCCCGCACATAGTGATAATGCACCTCAATGTGCTTTGTTCTAGCATGATAGACTGGGTTATTTGCCAAGTGTATACTACTCATGTTGTCACAATAAATGACAACTGGCCCATCTGTAGACTGATGCATATCATAAAGTAGCTTATGCAACCAAGCTACCTCACATGCAGCCATTGCTGCACCCCTGTACTCAGCCTCTGTGCTCGACAAGGCAACTGTAGGCTGTTTCTTGCTGCTCCAAGTGACTGCAGCACTCCCAAAAGAGAACACATATCCACTGGTAGATCGTCTATCAGAAATACTACCAGCCCAATCAGCATCAGTGTATCCATGCAACTGTATCTGAACCCCAGTCTCATAAAATAGTCCATACTGCAATGTGGACTTCACATACTTGAGTATGCGTCTAGCCGCATCCAAATGTGGTTTCCTTGGAGCCTGCATAAACTGACTTACCAATCCAATAGCATAGCTCAAATCTGGCCTGGTAATAGTCATATAAATCAAACTTCCTACTATGCGTCTGTACATAGTAGGGTCTTCTAGAAGCTCACCTGCATCTGTGCTTAGCTTCACATTCTGCTCCAAAGGAACTGAAATAGGCTTACATCCTGTCATCCCATATTTGGACAGCATGTCCAATCCATACTGCCTCTGCAAGAGCTGTATCCCACTTGGTGATCTAATCACCTCAATGCCCAAGAAATAACGCAGCTCTCCCAAATCCTTCATCTCAAACTTTTGCTTCAATAGCATTTTCACATGAAGGATATCTTCATCACTATCACCTGTCATAATCAAATCATCAACATAAATGACAAGTAGCATAATACATTTCTCTGTTTTTCTCACATAAAGTGAGAAGTCTGCCTTGGAAATCTGAAAGCCAATAGTGACAAGATACTGTCCTATCTTGTCAGACCATGCTCTAGGTGCTTGCTTCAAGCCATACAAGGCTTTCTTCAACCTGCAAACAAACTCAGGATGAACAGCATGCACATAACCTGGTGGCTGCTCCATATAGACCTCTTCTTGCAAATCACCATGCAAGAAGGCATTCTTTACATCCATCTGATGTAAAGACCATCCCTTTGATGCAGCCATAGCAATGACTGCTCTTACGGTTGCCATCCTTGCAACCGGACTGAATGTTTCTTCATAGTCAATGCCATATGTTTGTGCATACCCCTTGACTACTAATCTTGCCTTGTATCTGTTCACAGAACCATCTGCATTGTGCTTCACCTTATAAACCCACTTACAGCCAATTGCATTTTTACCTTTAGGCAAAGGTACCAATTCCCATGTAGCATTTGCTTCCAAGGCATCCATTTCTTCATCCATGGCTTTCTCCCATTTTTCTTTTCCCATGGCTTGCTCAAAAGAAGTGGGTTCTGGTTCCTGTATCACTTTGACCATATATGCATAGTGAATGGCTGTAAATCCATCATATTTCAGCCTATCCACAGGATACCTAGCTCTCGTAGACCTGCGCAAAGTAGGTTCACTCCTAGGTGCTCTCAAAACATCCCTGGTCTTCCTTACTCCAGGTGTAACAATAGAAGGAATACCCAACTCATCATCAATGCTCTGTTCTGAGCCACTGGATTCACCATCCACATAAGAGTGACCTGCATTCACATCAAACATGGGCTGATCAACCTTCTCTTTTCCTTTTCGTGATACCTGCATACCACTATCTGCATTGCTTTGAGAAGATTCTCCTGATCTCAATCTGCCTGTCCATGGCGAAGAATGTGAACCACTACTAGAGGACGCTCCAGGTCCACTAATATTTTGTGACAGCTGCTGTGAATTCTGTGCAGCATTACCATTTTGTGCATCTACATCATCAATCACATTTACTGGTTTATACCAGCTACTCATCTCATCAAAAACAACATCTCTGCTCACTGTAAACTTACGAGTAGAAGGGTTATAGCATCTATACCCTTTTTGCTGCAGAGAGTAACCAATAAAGATGCACTTCTCAGCTTTTGGATCCAACTTGGATCTCAGCTCATCTGGCACATGTACATAGGCAATGCAACCAAAAATTTTCAAATGAGAAATATCTGGTTTCCTACCAGTATACCTCTCCTCTGGAGTCATTCCATGTATTGCTGCAGTGGGAGTCCTGTTCATTATGTAGATTGCTGTAGCAACTGCTTCAGCCCAATAAAAATCTGGCAAGTCTTTTTCATTGAGCATGGCACGAGATACCTCTCCAATATGTCTGTTTTTTCTTTCTGCAATTCCATTTTGCTGTGGGGTATGACTGCATGAATATTGCTGCTTTATGCCATGCTCCTGCAGGAACCTTACAAACTCATTTGAGAAGTACTCTCCCCCTCCATCTGACCTTAGGCATTTTATTTCCAGGCCTGTTTCTTTTTCAACCATAGCTTTAAGAGTTTTGAAATGCCCAAAAACTTCACTTTTCTTTTTCATAAAATACACCCAAACTTTTCTGCTATAGTCATCAATAAAACTGACAAAATAATGACAGCCTCCAAGAGATGCAGCTTTAGTAGTCCACACATCAGAGTGGATTAATTCCAATGGCTTCTTACTCTCTTGAACATGTCTAGGAAATGGTTTCCTTGCCTGTTTTCCAAACTGACAGGCTTCACATACCTTATGCATTTCTGCAACCTTGAATTTAGGCAATCCTGCAACAATATTTTGGGCCTGCATTGATTTAAGTCGTTGTACATTAACATGACCAATGCGTTTATGCCAGATATCAATATCTGCAACTACACCGGTCCCATGTGCAAACATTGCTGCACTCAATTCAGGCATGTCTGCATCCAACGTAAACATTCTGCCCTTCTTCTTTCCTTTTGCTATCAAGCGACCTTTATTTTTCATATCCTCAACAAAGCATCCATGAGGATTAAATCTGACCTGCAAGCCCTGTTCAACCATTTGACCAACAGAAACCAGATTCTTGGTGATATTTGGGACATGAAATACATCGGACAGGTATTTCTTTTTCCCATCCTGCATAGACAAGGGAATTTTTCCAATCTGCACAATAGGATGTGCAGTATCATCACCAGTCTCCACAAATCCTGGTTTTTCCATTTTCCTTGCATCCTCCATCCATTCTGCATAACCTATCATGTGGTTTGATGCACCTGAGTCAACATACCATACATCATTGCTTTCTTCTGCACTTGTCACAGAATTGTTCATGTGCTGCACCATGAACAAGTGCTCATTTCTGTCATCACCCTGTCTACTAGAAGATGCATAATTCCCTTGTTGCAATTTTTCATTCATGATGTCATTCTGCTTTTTATAGCAGTCTTTAGCCATATGACCCATTTTACCACAGTAGTAGCATTCAACATTACTGTTTGCATTTTGACCTCTTTGCCATCCTCCACGACCTCTTTGGCGCCCCCTGCCTCTAGAGTTACCACGTCCTCCTCCATAGGACTGGTTTTCTTGAGTTTGCTGCATATTCTGATTTCTACCACGGCCTCCAAATCGGCCTCCTCTACCTCTGCCTCTACCTCTTCCAGCATTTGAGTAGAAGACAGCTTCTTTTGAAGTTCCTCCTGAAGAAGATGCACCACCATTTCTCTGTTCCTCAGAAATTAGAAGAGCAATCAACTCCTCAAAATTAGGAAATCTTTCACGAACTGAAATGGATGTCCGAAACTGTGCATAATCCTTTCCTAGACCATTCAAGGTCACAGAAACTAAATCATCATCTTCCACTGGTGACCCAATGGAAGCAAGTGCATCTGCAATCTTCTTCACCTTCATGTGGTAGTCGTTGATGCTCATATTTTCTCTTTGCACATTGTGCAACTCTTGCTTGAGCTGCATTTTCCTGGCTTGCGTATTTGTGCTATACATTTTTGACAAAGTATCCCATGCCTCCTTTGGCGTACTTGCATCCTGAATATGCACAATCATAGAGTCTGAAATGCTGATAGACAGCCAATACATAACTTTCCTGGCTCTCTCATGCCATGCTTTAAATGCCTGCATTTGCTGTTGATTGGGAACATCAGGAAGAACTGGTTCTTCTTCATTTCCTGCAACAAACTCCCAATATCCTTTTTCCATAAGGAAATTCGTCATTCTAAACTTCCATGCTTGGAAGTTGTTCTTGTCAAGTTTTTCAGTGACAATCTGTGAAAGAGAATCAGATGCCATTACAGAAGACTGCAAAAAATTCTGTCACTGCAAAAACCACAGCTTCACCCTCACAAGGGAAAATCTGCAAAACTGGCGAAAGTGGTATTTGACCACACAGTCACTTCCTAGTGACGATTTTGCATCAACAGGCAACAGGGATGATTCTGTAACTCCCAATGTCTCTGCGCACAAGCATACAATGCAATTTTTACAGTAACTATTCACCGACCTGTAGAACAGTGGCTGCACAGCATAAAACTGGGCCTTTTCCTGAGTGCGTACAGAAAACTTTCGCCTCCAAAACAGGCCCCGAAATGGCCTCGAATCAAAAAACAAGGTCGCTGAGGGCTAAAGGCCTCTCCCGCAACATATACTGCCCTCTTGCTTCACCGCGAAGGGCGTCTCAACCTGAGACAATGCACTCCTGCACTTTCCGGCTGTGCTACCTGCAGAGATCTGCTCCCAAAACAGAAGATGAAAGCAACACTGCTCCTCTTACCAGAACACAGCGAGCTTGGCTTGCTTTCTTGAGCTCCTTACCACGAACAAGGCTCTGATACCATGTCAAGATTGTGGGAGAGAAGGAAGGAGTCTCGCTTGAAGCTTTCTTGCTTGCACAATGGGGGAAGACACACACGGGTGGAGGCTGAAAACAATTTTCCTCTTCTTAGTTGTGTAAGCCAAAAGAACTCAAGTACAAAGAAATAGAAGAACCCTCTATATGGGTCTCAAAACCAAACTCAACTAACTAAGGTGGCATACTAACTAAGCCACGAACTAGAGTAGATAAGGATAGCTATCATGTAGCTATTATTCAGGGGCGATGTACCAACCGCATCTGCAACTGACAAGTCGATGACATAAATACACAACGGTCACCCTGGCGTATCACGAGTGGAGCTCGATATCTCAACAGATAGATGCTATGGATTTGATGCAAAGGGTTATGCTGTATTTAAAGTAGTATGAACAGGCAAATTCCGGGATTGTAGCAAAGGCTCAAAGACTGCAAGATCAAATGTTGACACAGCCGAGAAGATGAAGATTGATGTTTTGTCTTAGTAGATGCAGACAACAAAAAACATATGAGCATGATGCCTTGCTATCTCAACATAAGGCTCAGATTATAGAATTGCAGCAGGTGATTGAGAATAATAACATTTCAATGCATGTGTTTGAAAAATGGACCGAGGAGCTTAAGTCTATGGGATGCAGTAGTTTATGGACATGTATGGGTAGATGCAGGTTGATAATAAATTATTGCTTGGATACATTTGACCCCTTGAAAATGATTGAATAGCAGATACTTCAGAATCTGGATGTTGATGGATCAGTGGTACTTAAATCAAAATATGTGGAGATTCATAATGCTTTGATTTGAAAGGTGAGAAGGATTGAAGCTTGCTTGGAAGTGAGGTATGGCGGAAAGGAAGAGCAAGAAGAGAGAGAGACACAAATGGGAACTCCAAGAGTCATAATGTGTGATTGGCCTTCCTTTATTCAAATTGTCATTAAAAGAATAAAGAATAAAGTGATGGTGACGGGTGCTCGCCACAACCTGCACTGTGCAGTGGCAGGTATTGTCAGTGTAGTAATACATGGGCAGCTAGGCAGAGGCGCCTTTTCCCCCAACAACCTCCCACTTAAAGGAGAATCTGCCCTAGTGAGGAGGGAAAGAAAAAAAGAAAAGACAGTACAATGTACACATGTACAACAGGATGAGGAAAAATGTCATCTCATCCAACGCCCATCAATCTCTTGAGGAAGGCAAAGCGCTTAGTAGTGAGGCTTTTTGTGAGTAGATCTGTAGGATTTTTGTCAGTGGTGGAGATCTTGACAAGGTCAATAGACTTGTTTGTCCTCCACGACCCCACGTATGAAGTGATACCTCACCTCAATGTGTTTCATCTTCACATGGAAGACCGGATTCTTGGCTAGCTGAATAGCATTCATAGAATTCGAATGCAACATAGGGATAGTATCAATCCCAAGGTCATGAACCGAACGGCCCAACCATATGGCCTCCTTGCAAGCCTCAGTGGCTGCAACATACTTGGCATCAGTGGTAGAGAGAGCCATTCATTTCTGAACCCTAGACATCCAAGAAACAACACCTCCAGCATAAGTAAAGACATACCCGGAAGTGGACTTCCTTCTATCTGCATGTCCTGCATAATCGGAGTCTGTGTAGCCTACAACTCCTGTATCCTGGCTGCCATAGCAAATACACATATCGGCTATGCCCTTCAAGTATCTCATGATACCCTTTAGGGCATCCCAATGATTTTTTCTAGGTGTAGCCATATAGCGTGCCACAACACCAACTAGAAAGGAAATATCTGGATGAGTGGCTATCATGGCATAGATCAAATTGCCCACGATTGATGCATAAGGGAACTTGGCCATCTTGGCCCTCTGCTCATCTGTCTGCGGACAATTGACCTGTGAAACCTTCACATAAGAAGGTAATGGACAGCCAATAGGATTTATGTCCTGCATGCAGAAACGCTCAAGGACTTTATGAATGTACTCCCACCGTGAGAGATAGAGTAGTCCCTGATGCCTGTCACGCTTAATTCGCATACCAAGAATGTGAGAGGCCTGTCCCAAATCCTTCATCTCAAAGCTCTTCTTCAGTTGAGATTTTAGAGCATCCAGCTCATCATGAGCTTTCCCTGCTATCAGCATATCATCCACATAAAGTGCCAAAATAAGCAAGGAGACATCACGAGCTATCTTCGCATAAAGACACGAATCCATAGCACTCATGCTATAGCCCTGTGACTGCATAAAGGTATCAAACTTATGATACCACTCCCTAGGTGCCTGCTTCAACTTGCACACCACGTGCTCCTTGCTAGGTTTTGCAAAGCCCTTAGGCTGCTCCATGTATATCTCATCATGCAAATCCCCATGCAAGAATGCAGTCTTGACATCCATCTGATACATGTCCTAGTCACGCTGCACGACTAAGGCCAAAACCAATCGTAGGGTGGTCATCTTGACCACAAGAGAAAAGACTTCATCAAAGTTGACTCCATGCTCCTATTTAAAACCCTTAGCAACAAGTCTTACCTTATAAGCCGGCTTCGGGTTTCCAAGGGTACTTTTCAGCTTGTACACCCATTTGCATGGCAAAGCCTTCTTGCCCTGAGGCAATGCAACCAAATCCCAAGTCATATTCTTGTGCAAAGAGTCTATCTTAGACTACGTAGCCCACTCCCAGGAGTGACTGTCACCCCTGTGCATAGCCTCATCATAAGTGAGAGGCTCTCTTGCATTTGTAACCAAGACATAATGCATCAAGGGCTCAAATCTATCAAGTGGACGTCTATCTCTAGTAGACCGTCTCATGGCACGCTCTACTACCTGTGTAGCACTCTGGCCATGTGTACCAACTACTGCTACAAGCTGTCCAAATGACTATGCAGGAGCTCGTGGCTCCTCGTGGAATATAACCATGTGTATCTCTACCACCTTCTCAGGCTATCGATGCATCTTATCTTCATGGAAGATTACATCATGGCTGTGGATGACTTTTCACACCTACAAATCTCAGAGGTGATAACCCATCTTGCCTGCATCTCCATATCCAAGGAAAATGTATTTGACACTCTTAGGATCCAGCTTAATATGCTTGTCCTTGGGCACATGGCAGAATGCCTCACATCCAAAGGCACGTAGATGTGCATAAGATGGAGTTTCCCAGTCCATACCTCCTCTGTAACCTAGAAATCCAAACCAGTAGAAGGTGATCTATTTATGACATGCACAGCTGTACTGATTGCCTCAACCCAAAAGCTCTATGGTAAGCCTGCATGGCTAAGCATACTGCATACATGCTCTTGGATGGTTCTATTCATCCGCTCAGCTGCCAAACCATTCTGGGGTGGTGTATAGGGGGCAGTCAACTGACACTTAATACCCCTCTTGTCACATAGTTGCTCAAAAGCACGTGACACATATTCTCCCCCATTGTCAATCCTAAGGCATTTCAGCCTATGCCTAGTCTAGTTCTCAACCAATGCAAACCATCTCTGAAACACAGCCAAGACTTCGTACTTAAGCTTAATGGGGTAAGCCCAGAATTTATGCAAAAAATCATCAATAAACATCACAAAATACTTTCACCACCCATAGACTGATAGGGCATGGGCCCACAGACATCCGAATATACCAATGCTAGGGGCTCACTCATGCATGTCCTACCAGACTTCTTATGCGTATTCCTAGTTTGTTGTCTGCCAGAAAGACAATGCTCACATGAATCAAAACATGCGTAGTCAAGGGGCGGTAAGTACTGCAAACCAGAAAGCATTTTCATTCCCTTCAAGGACATATGGCCCAAACAGGCATGCCAAAGAGATACATGTGGGATGAAACCCATTGACAAAACATGGTCAACAGAGGACCCATCAACTACAAGAGGATAGAGGCTGCCAGCTTTGGCACCTCTAGCAAGCACGTCTGCCATGGGTGATCTTCTAGGCAGAATCCCCAAAAGAAACATCAAATCCAGCATCATTAAGCTACCCTAGAAACATAAGACTGTGTGTAAGCGCAGGTACATGACGTACATCCTGTAACAGAAAAGTATTGCCAGTAGAGAACTGCAGCCCTACATCCCCAATGCCAACAATAGCAAGTGACCTATCATTACCCAAGCGAACTGAACCAGAGATAGTACAGTAGGAGTGGAACCACTCACGTCATGGTGTAATATGAAAGGAAGTACCAGAATCCAAAAGCCAGCACTGCGCATACATAGAGTAGACATATGTGAACAATGTAGCATCACAAGAACTAGCTGCAAGTATGTACTCCCCATCGGAGTCATCAATCTGCATGACATTTATCTCCTCGATTTTCACACTGGATTTTGCAGGCATAATGCTGCAATTAGAGGACTTTTCATGTACTTTGTCTTTCCCCTTCTCTTTACGCTTCTCATTGTGCAACTCATGATATTGTGGGCGTATATGACCCTTCTTGCCGCAATGATGACATGTCACATTAGCATTTCTCCCATGAGACTTGCTGCGTGACTTATTACGCGACTTAGACCTAGACTTTAGCGAGTCTTTGCCATGGCCATTCCCATGGTCATTCTTGCCATTACCATCTCTGCCTCTAACAATCAAAGCATTCAACACACGAGAGGCATCCAAGTTCTTACGATTGATCTCTTCTTGCAAAAGAGCACTCTCTACATCAAGCAAGTTCAAAATAGTAGCAGGAGCACATAAGGCAGCGCGGAAGACATCCCATGAATCACTTAGAGTCCCAAGGAAAAATAATGGAGTAACCTCATCATTAAAGGTAATACCCTGCGAAGTCAAGTTCTGGAGAATAGTATGGAACTGGCTCAAATGAGCAGACATTGTCATATTCTCCTTCATGCACAGGTCCATAAGCTGCTTCAGCCAATACATCTCACTTGCTGGACTTTTCTTGTCATAGAGGTTCTTAGTTTTATCCCAAAGCTGCCAAGCACTCTGTGCTTCCTCAACCACATTGTAATGCACATGTTCAGTGAGAGACAAGATGAGGGTGGACTTGCATAAATCATCAAGCTCATCCCATTCGTCATCAGTCATAGTTTCAGGTTGCTTGCCATGCATCCTTAGTGGCTTTATCTGCGATTTTTGCACCAATTCCTGCCAAACTTGGCTCTTCCAATAGGCATAATTCATACCATCAAGCTTCGTGATGTTGAAGATAGCAATGCCAGTGGAAGAAGAACCCATAATGCAGTCCAAAATAGTGCAGACAGTTCAAAACTTCTTGCCGTTTTTTGCTACACCAAAATACCACCAAAACCAAGGCAAAATGACCACGAAACTGATAGCTAATGATGCTGCCCACCAAGTACCATCAAAAGTACATAAAATCAGGATGATTCAGCATGAAAATTCCACATCAATCCATACATAATTGCTTGCTATAATAAATTATAGCCAGGTACAATGAGAGTGAATTGTAGGCAAAACCAATGCACCAAGTCAACCACGGACTGTCAAAGCATAACCAACATCAAAAGCGGGCATAAATTAGCATATGACAATCATACGAACATTGAGCAAACACCCAAGCATGTCAAACGAATCCGTCAGTAAGCCGGCACACCCCTTGTGTAATAGGGAAAAATGTACACAACACTGGCAAGACCTAATGCAAAGAGATGTATGCTCAGGGAGTGCAAAGCCCAAATTAGCTCAAGTACATGTATACGGACCACGACATATCAACCATGCAACATCCAAGTGAAGAAGATCCCAGTCTCAGAAAAGGCAAAGCTCAATAGCATAAACCACTTGCTCAATGTCTGTCAAACATCCAACGATGCTCCCATTGGCACAAAAGCCGTATGAATCAAGCCAGGAAGCTCAAGAAAGGCATATGAGAGCACTAGTGAGACGAAAGATCCAAGATCAGACATCAGTAAGACATCATGAGCATATAGGCTCTGTAGCCTCCAAATAGAGCATCCATAGACATCAACTGTATCCCAAATACAACTATGGAAAGCCAAGAAATATCCCAAGTAAGTTCCAGGAAGCCAGATGCAAGCCAAGACAAGGCACTAATAGCAATCGGCTCCAAACAATGTAACTAGCATGTAGTAGTAGCATAGGCCAAGCGTGTCAAGACCGGTCAGACATAGGTAATATACATGCCATATGTACATCAAAGACAGAGCATCAAATGCTTCCAAAGCTGAGCTCAAGCGCAAATAAAGATTTGAAACCAAAGACAAGCTCGATGTCATACCTCGAAGGTCAATACTTCATTGCATATCCCAAAGACATAGCCCAAAACCAATAGGCATAACCAAACATGAGATATTAGGCTTCAGCCCACTGTGGTACAGCAGTGATTTACTGTTCAAAACTGAGTATTTTCAGCAAGAAAATCAGTCCAAAATGATGGCATAACATGTGCCTTGCATCCCCCAAACAATCGGGCATCAATAGGTACCAAACCGATTAAGTAGAAGTGCCCAAACAAGCATAACATTAGATAACAATGTTACTTCTGGATAACATGACTGTGGGACTGCTATAAATAGTCTTGGGAATGTACAGATTAGACCCAAATCTGATGCCAATGCTCAAGGAGGCTTCAATACATGTTAGAGATCATTGCCAAGTGCATTGCCAAGCCTAAAGAAGCATGACATAGCCATCAATGAGGAGTAGGTGAGTTGCTGTAGTGTGATGTCTAGATCAGCTAGAAAATGGTGCAAATTTGATGATCTCTTATTCTGATCATGTGCATCTACATGGCCTCAATGGTAGTGGTTAGAGGCTCCAGGGGGTGCCCAGGGAGGCCCACAACAACCCTCAAGTGCCCAAATGCAAGAGGGAGCAAGATCCAACCTCCAAGGGTTTGAGCTATGGCTACCTTGATTGACTGCAACCTAAGAGCTGAATAAAAACACCAAAAGAACACTTCAATACCTTTGTAGCAATGCCCTGAGGGTGCCTCAATAGGCCGGGAAGGTGCTTGGGAAACTAGGGCGTGATGGGAGCTCGAGAAGGTTGGCTATGGCTGCCAGGAAGGAGACCCAATGCTGTAGGTATTTGAATGGAAGCTAAGAATGCCACGATCCAAGCTCAGGATGTTGGGAAGCCTTGCTATGATACCAGTTGAAAGGTGAGAAGGATCGAAGCTTGCTTGGAAGTGAGCTATGGCAGAGAGCAAGAGCAAGAAGAGAGAGAGACACAGATGGGAACTCCAACAGTCACAATGTGTAATCGGGCCTTCCTTTATTCAAACTGTCACTAAAAGAATAAAGAATAAAGTGATGGTGATGGGTGCCCACCACCTGCAGTGTGTAGTGGCGGGTACTGTTAGTGTAGTAATACATAGGCGGCTAGGCACAGGTGCCTTTACCTCCAGCATGATTTTAGAGGTGAAGCAAGCATGGCAAAAGGTTGCTCATAACTTGGATGTTTTGGTTTCTAGACCCTATGCTATGTTTAAAGATATTTTTGTTATCAAGTAGTAGCAAGTTGACTATCATGAGAAAAAAGCATTGCATGAGAGAGTATCTATGTTGGAAGATGAGAGCAGAGTTTTGATGCCGAGAAGTGCTTAAAAATAGCTAAAAATTACGAATATCAAGGGAAAAATATTCAACGTCGAAGGCGGCGGCTCCAGCTAGGACGATTTTAAGCGTCAAGTGCTTTAAAGGCGCCCGAGTGACACTTGTTGATTTTTGATAATTTTTCAGACTGCCCTGTGGGTTGTTAGGAGTTGCCGACCAATGCGGGATGTCAAGCCGGACGCGCAAAAATTTACAGCACTCGATTTGGACACCGGAGGGGGAAATGGCCAACAAATGGGCAAAATTTGAAGAGGTGGACCAAAGTTTGGCCAAATGGTCATGACCCTTGGGAGGGGACGTAGCATTTTAATGTAGCATGAATCATGGGCATGAAGAGGATGAAAAAAATGTGGAGGAGAGGGCGCCATGGAACGGCCGAAAAATGCGCCATATGTTGATGGAGATCAATCTCCTGGCTGTGAGCAACCCCCCAAATGACTATGGGGCTTGATTCCCTCCTGGATGCTAACTCTATCACCGCCTCTCGCCCATCAAATGGTGGCCTGGATGGAGATCTCTGATTTTAGTCTTTCTCTCTCCTCCCTCTCTCTCCCTTAAGGGGCTGTTCTTGTGTGGAAGAAGACAATGAAGAATGGTGTCAAGGTTATCGAAAACAATAAGATCTACAACTTTCGTGTTGGATGTTTTTTCATCTGAGCAACACATAGAGAGATATCTCAAAATTGGTGCTGTAGAGTAGGTCTTAGAACAGCTACATCTTGCATGAAGATCAACTCAAGTCTCTCTCCAAGAAGAGAAGCTCTTGAGAGCCTATAAAAGAGGAGGCTCTCCTTGGGTGTGGGAGAGGTGAAGGAA
Organism: Lygodium microphyllum; assembly: GCF_053477565.2. Taxonomy (NCBI): domain Eukaryota; kingdom Viridiplantae; phylum Streptophyta; class Polypodiopsida; order Schizaeales; family Lygodiaceae; genus Lygodium; species Lygodium microphyllum. The sequence continues at coordinate 33,970,252 of NC_141141.1, forward strand.
CTATCACTTTGTATGCATCCAAGAGAAGAAGAGAAGGTGCAAGTGCTATGGAAGCCCTACTGAAATCAAGTGTTGCAGAAGCTTTGCTGAAATCAAGTTCCAAGAGGAGAAGAAGGTGCAAGCCCTAAGAGGAGAAGAGAAGGTGCAAGTGCTACGGAAGCTCTGCTGAAATCAAGCGCCAAGAGGAGAGCCCTACACATCTTGTGTAGGAGTAAGAGGAGACTCAAGAAGGATCAAAAAGTGCCAACTTCCAAGTTCGCAAGTGTTAGCCAATTGTATACCATGCAAGGAACCATGATCTTGTTTCCAAGATCTACAAGTAAGAACTGATTTATGTGTAACAGAGGAGCTTGTTCCTTGTCAATAATATAACTCCACAAGCAGGGGGATTGGCCCATCTTCCAGTCCCTAGTGTGTTGTCAATTTCTCTATCTCTCTCGGCAATCTACAACTCCATCTGGAGCTCCATTGACCCCAAGTGACCTAGAACTGAGATACAATTTCTATGGTTGGCCTTTTCACCATTCGACCTTCAGTTAGTGAATTGAGCAGTGCCCTCTCGGGTTGAAACGTGGTGTGACCTTGGAGATGATCCACCCATGCAAAATATCCTTCCTTAATTAATCCAATTAAGAATCAAGCACAATCAAGACAATCAACCTAATATCATCTTCGAGGAGAACATTCCTTTATTTCCCCATGGCAACTTGTCATCACTGATCCCTGCCAAACATTTACCATCAGACACAAGCACTTGGAATAATCATCCAAATCACATCCCAACAATCAATTTAATGCAAAAGCATTTAGGATGTTATTTGATCAATCGCAGGAATAGTCGTGATAACCTTTCCATCGCGTATTTGCTCTCCCCCTTGGAATCAGGAGCGGTTCTATGTAAAATTTACTTAACACACCCATCTTTTGGCTAAGGCATATGTTAGGGGTTTTAACAATGTATGCAACGTAAGTTTTATAGGTCACTTACATTGTTCGATAACCCAGCCTTCTTCTCAACAAATACAAAAGTATCAGCCTTCTCTTTGACCTAGGGTTTCCTAATCCCTAGAGCTCTCCACTTGCCTAGGAAGCTTGGAATTGTAGTTTGTACCTAGCCCAATCCCCGAGTCGGGTTGATGAAGGTAGTAGTTGCCAAAGGGACCCCAACGCATCTTAGTTTTAGCCCTTATGATTGTTATTTGTGCTAACTAAGCATAACATTAAGATTCCCAATCTATCAAATATGAGCTATTAACTATTGAAAAAAAATTTCGGGTTACCTATTAAAATGAACTCATGTGCATGCCAAGGCAACATAACCTGTGTCTCAATAAATAGCGGAGATGGCAATTAGTGCCTAGATATTCGGATATGAATTATCCATACTTGACATTGTATTTATATTCACAGAAATGCCCTAGCTGGTGGCTCCATTGTTGGGATGCGGGATTACCATTGATGCATGTCTCCCTCCATTTTGGGGCCATGCTTTCAGCTTATGAATCTATCTCTCTTTCTCTCGTCAGAGAAATGGTGTGCCAGGGTGACTCCTTTCGATTGCGATGGGGTTAAACTGGCGGGGAGATGGGGGTTAAACTCGTGGGAAGATGGGGAGAAAAGCAACTCATATGGTCACCCTCTAAGTAGGGGAAGAGGAAGGAGAACCCTCAGAGACTCTCTCTCTCTCTCTCTCTCTCTCTCTCTCTCTCTCTCTCTCTCTCTCTCTCTCTCTCTCTCTCTCTCTCTCTCTCTCCTCTTCTTCTTCTTCTCTCTCTCTCCCTCTTCTTCTTCTCCTCTCTCTCTTCCTTACTCTTCTTCTTCTTCTTCTTCTTCATCTTCTTCTTCTTCTTCTTCTTCTTCTTCTTCTTCTTCTTCTTCTTCTTCTCTCTCTCTCTCTCTCTCTCTCTCTCTCTCTCTCTCTCTCTCTCTCTCTCTCTCTCTCTCTCTCTCTCTCTCTCTCTCTCTCTCTCTCTCTCTCTCTCTCTCTCTCTCTCTCTCGATCTACATCGACAAGCAGACTGAGATCCGATGACACTCGACACATTGGATCTCAGATCTCCAGTTTGCTCTTTCTCCACCGTCGATGTACCACATCTTGCATCCAGGAGGGATCACCTGCTATTAGTGACTTCGACGACTGCTACTACATCCCAGGATAGTATATCTCCCTGCATCTGTTACATATACACATCGCACCACTTTATCACAGCAGACAGTTGTTCCCCTATCACAGCCGACATTTGTTCCCCTTTTGTAGCCATTATCTGGGGTACCAGAGTTACATACGCACATACACATACACGACACTTATCACACTCACAGCACCGTATTTTCAGTTTCCAGTTTTTAGCTTTTCATTTAGCACTTTTATTTTGGATAGCTGGACCTCATCAGTTGTATCACAATTTGTCTCATAGGCCAGTTTTGGTCTTTAGAAGACGTTAATATAACTTTCTTTCTCTCTCTCTCTCTCTCTCTCTCTCTCTCTCTCTCTCTCTCTCTCTCTCTCTCTCTCTCTCTCTCTCTCTCTCTCTCTCTCTCTCTCTCTCTCTCTCTCTCTCTCTCTCTCTCTCTCTCTCTCTCTCTCTCTCTCTCTCAGTAGCCAAGGGGAAAAGAGGTGGTAAAGCCTTCATTTGCTCGAGGGGGGGGGGGGGGGGGGTGCCCTCCCCCCCATCCGTTTCATTACCACCTTGTGGTAATCATCATCTCTCCGCTCAGTGTCTTCGTCTGCAGCCTCTGCCGTCATCATCGATGGCTTCCTCCCTCTTGATGTCCATGTCATCTCCCTCTTCTCCACGTTGACTGCAGTTGCCCCTCCCTCATCATCATCAAGCTAACGCCCCTCCTTCCTCTACCATGTTGACTTCCTCTTTCCCTTCTCTCCCCCCTCTCCACCTTATCGGCAATGATAGGGGGGAGTTTTTTTTTTGTTTGGAATTTATCATATTAATAAAGGGGGAGGAGGGGGTCTATGGCCTGTGACAAAATGTTACGGTGGAATGTTACATCCTCTCCCCCTTAGAGAACTCAAGATGTCCTCATCTCGGGAGAACTCGGGAAGACAAGCGTAATGGGGCTTAGGGCATGTGGGTTAAGACCCACCATGCGTCCATTGCACTACTCTAATCACTCATAAACATGCGGCCTTTTGAAATAGCAACTTATTGTATTAGATCTATCCGAGTCTAGATTACAAGGGAAGAGTTTATTATAGCTACATATCATGGATATCTTCTAGGTTTTTCCTAAGTATCTGGTATATTCTAGATTACTAGAACTTGTACAATTTCATTCCCTGTAAGTTCAAGTTCTCTTTGAGTCGTGTTGGGACAATTTGCGTGGTTATGTCCAATGTTATGGCTCTTGGATTATTGGTGGTTAGGGTGTTTTGGATATTCCCTTCTGAAATGACCCAACTCCCTGCAATAAAAACAATGTGGAGCTTTATCACATGTGATCACAAGGTTCCCGGTCGTCCTTGGCAGGATTTTCTTCATTAGACCAAATTGCCTTAGGATCCTTTTAGCAGATCGAAGTGGTCCTTTATCTCGAAAACTCTGTTCCCAAATTGTCCTTTCCTTAGTTCACGCTTAGCTCCATGGACAATCGGCTTTGCTTGTAATATTAAAGAATACTCCCAAGCTTTGACATTCTGGTAAGACCCAATCTATATTAGTTGAGAAGAAACGACTAAAGAGAAATTCATTGCAAATTATGGATGTCATTCCTTACCAGAGTATATCTAATCATTTGCAAGTTCTAGACTCAAAATAGATGCAACTCATATTACTTAGGTTAACTGTAGTTACAAAAGTAAAGTTTATTCCAACATAAGTTATATTTCATGTCGACAAAATTTCCACGATTTCTAATCATCTTGAAGAGGTCTAGTGTGTTCTAGGTCTTCGTCCTCATTTGATTCCTCTATACATCCATAGACTACACTTGTGTAGCTTCATTTCCTTGGGGGTTCAATGTCTTCTGGACTTAAGTTAGGACTTAAGTCAGGACAATCAACTCGGATGTGTCCTAGCTCATTGCAGTGCAAGCATTGATAGTAGGGACACCTCCTACGGATGTGCCGTATTTCTTTACACGTATGGCATCTCTTGTCCCGATCTCAGGAATCATCTTTGTCACAATTGTCCAAATTAAGTTCTTGGATGATTGGGTTTGCTTGAAGTAACACATCTTGCAAGTCTGTTGGACTCATTGCTTCCAGATGGTGGTTCCGAGGAGTGTTCAGGCCATGGCAAAACTTGGATACTTGCTGCGCAATATCCATAGGTGGCGCATATTTTAGTAGGATTACAAACTTTGAGTAGTAGGCTTCCAAGGTTAATTCCAGCTGCTTGAGCTTGAAGAATTCATTCATCCTCAAAGTCTGGTAGGTTGGCAGAAGGTATCGTCCGCGTACAGCATCTTTCAATTGAGCCCAAGTAACATTGGCTCCACAAACACCTTGGTCTTTGCACCATTGCTTCCACCATATCCGAGCCTGGCCAACTAACTTAAGTTTAACTAACTTAAGTTTTTTGGCTATCATTGCTTGATTGGAGAAGGCGGTTTCTGAAGCAGAGAAATAATCATCCATCGACTCAATCCATATCTCCGCCTTTCCTGCGACGTCTATCCCTTTAATTTGCTTGAGAATGAATTTCTTCTCTTGCATGTCAGCATTCGTGGGTGCAGAAGGTGTCTGACAATCAAGCCATAACATTTAGGTTATTTTGTTTAGGATATGCCTATGAACCATACATAAATCTATCACATATCATTATGAAGTTTCACTCTGATACCAACTGTAATGTGCCTACCTATCGATTGTCCAAGCATGTTTTAGCAGTCCATCGAGAAACGAATCTAAGCATTGCCGTTCGACACTCCCATGGAATGTTCCGGGGTTTGTCACCTATGGTTTCCCGAGTTTTCCTTCCAACGGAACGTTTGCACTGAACCCACTAGGATCAACTTGAAATCTGGGCTCCTAGGGGTCAAGATCTCCTAACAACATTCTTAGCATCGGGTTTTGGACATCCTACTTTATGTAGAGATACCCAATCCAAAGCAAATCCATACCGCACTTGGTTCAAAGAGAATGGGAAACGAGAGGGATGCGCTGCTCAACCTCTCTATACGTAGGTCATAGTCCCATTTCGGTCCCCTAAAACGGCATGAATTGGGTTCTAACCTAACAATACTTAAAGGTCGTATGACTATAGAACCTTGTGAAAAGCCTCCCTATTCTCTAGGACCACCCTACCGTAGGATGGACCCGCCGTCAGGGTTCCACCCATACGCTTCCCTCAATGGGCGTTGTTTAGTTATCTAATTAGGTCCTACCACATTTATGTGCGACATTTAAAATCAACTTCATTAACTAAGCCTTTTAGGGAACAGGGTTCGTTTGCATAATTTATGGCATAGACACGAATACAAAGCAAGCAGTCCTTTGACAAACAAGTTCAACCAAAATCCTCAACTTGTCTTCACGTTAATCTTTGTCTCCTACCCATATAGGAGAAATTATGTATTCTCTTCTGTCCAACAGAAGTACCCGACCCAAATCACATGGCACCATAATTTCCATCCATTATCTAGAATAGGATCTTCCAATGCCCTAGACGTTGGGCTCACGGCAGTCTACAACTCCATTTCGAACTCAGCAAGGGGTGTCCAAAGCTCCACTGACCCCAAGCGACCTAGGAGTGAGACACAATTTTCATGGTTGACCTTTTCACCACTCGACCTTTGGCCCGTAAATCGAGCAGTGCCCTCTCGAGTTGAAACGTGGCATGACCTTGGAGATTGTCCACCCGCGCAAAATATCCTTCCTTAATTAATCCAATTAAGAATCAAGTACAATCAAGGCAATCAACCTAATATCATCTTCGAGGAAAACATTCCTTTATTTTCCCATGGCAACTTGTCATCATTGACCCCTGCCATGCATTTACCATCAGACATAGGCACTTGGAATAATCATCCAAATCACATCCTAACAATCAGTTTAATGCAAAAGCATTTAGGACGTTATTTGATCAATCAACCAAACAACGGTATCCTTTTCCAAACATTGCATGAATAGTCGCGATAACCTTTCCATCATGTATTTGCTCTCCCCCTTGGGATCATAAGCGGTTCTATGTAAAATTTACTTAACACACCCATCTTTTGACTAAGGCATATGTTAGGGGTTTTAACATTGTACATGACATAAGTTCTATAGGTCACTTACATTGTTCAATAACCCAGCCTTCTTCTCAACAAATACAAAAGCATCAGTCTTCCCTTTGACCTAGGGCTTCCTAATCCCTAGAGCTCTCCACTTGCCTATGAAGCTTGGAATTGTAGTTTGTACCTAGCCCAATCCCCGAGTTGGGTTGATGAAGGTAGTAGCTGCCAGATGCGGACCCCAAGACATCTTATTTTTAGCCCTTATGATTGTTATTTGTGCTAACTAAGCATAACATCTTGCAGAGGGTCAGATATCCTGTTGACAGGTTGATGTACAGTGGCTACTCTGCAAAGCACTATGCTTACATGACAAAAGTGATGGAGATCAAAGAACCAGGTACATATGCTGACGCAGTAAAAGATGAGAATTGGTGTGCAGCTATGGATTAAGAAATGAATGCCTTGGCTAAAAATAAAACATGGGATCTTGTGCCACTGCCTGAAGGGAAAAAGACCATTGATTGCAAATGGGTCTACAAAATCAAATGCAAGTCGGATGGCAGTGTGGAAAGGTTCATTTAGCAATGGACAGCTAAATTGATATTTAATGTTTACCATAAATATATTCATTTTCTTTGTGCATAGTAGTTCATTAACTTGCAAATGCATTTGTGGATTTTGTATATTTTTTTGTAGTTTTTGTAGTAAGTTCATGCAATACAATGTGAAATATATCAATATACTAAAATATTTTATTGTTGAAGTTTAGAGTTTAAAATGAATAATTTTTTAAAGGAATATTAACAACTACAAGTAATAAAGCAATATGGAGCTATATTTTATGAAGATTGTGAAGCAATTGCTTGCAAGGGTTTATTGTAAAGGAATGCATAACTTCAATCCATATGTAAGCCTAATCAAATGAGGAAGAGAGAAAGCAATGTGCAAGTATAAGTCGATGTGTCTGTAGTTTGCTCATGTGTGCATAATCAAGTGAGGAAGAGAGAAAGCAATGTGCAAGTATAAGTTGATGTGTCTGTAGTTTGCTCATATGTGCATAATTAAAGTGCTAATACATCAAGATGTAATTATAAAATACGTGCAAAGAAGGAAGACAATGGAGATGTGAATGTATATGTAGTGTGATATCTCATATGTATGCATAATTGAACCATTAACATTTATCAAAGATAAGCACATAAGCTTAATCTAGTGATATAAATAAGTTGAGAGACAACTATTAATACATTGTTAGAGAGACAGAGAGACAGATAGAGAGAGATGATAAATGACAAAGTTGAAGGTAAGAGAGAGAGAGAGAGAGAGAGAGAGAGAGAGAAAGGTCGTTATTCAGAAGGAGGAGAGGGAGATGCACGTCGTGAATCCTGAACTTATGAGAGAGAGAGAGAGAGAGAGAGAGAGAGAGAGAGAGAGAGAGAGAGAGAGAGAGAGAGAGATGGGGAGGAATGTGTAAGTGTAAGTATATCTGGTTTTGGTTATGTGTGCACAATTGAAGTACTAATACATCATAATGTAATTATAATATATATACAAATAATTGAGGGAGGGGGGATGTGAATGTATACGGAGTGTGATATCGCTTGTATATGTGTAATTCAACTACTAATATTGTGATAATATTATAAAAAATAATCACATAAGCTTAATGTAGTAATGTAGAGGAATTAAGAATAGAGAACTACTCATGTGTTTTGTATGTGTGTGTGTGTGTGTGTGTGTGTGAGGAAAAGGAGGAGAGGTATATGTATATTTTGGGTCTCCAAGATATGTGAGAGAGAAAGAGAGAGATGTTATTGGGGAGAGTGAGATATCGGTGGTTGGTCTCCAACATATGAGGAGAGAGAGAGAGAGAGGGGAATCAGTTCTGGTTCTGACGAGGAGGAGGAGAGTAAGATGCGGTGGTGTAGTGGTAGTACTAGTGGTGGTAATGTTGTTGAGAGGAGTGATATATCGGTGGTTGGTACCCAACATATGAGGAGAGAGAGAGAGAGAGAGAGATAGGAGAATCGGTTGTGGTTTTAATGAGGGAGAGAGTAAGATATCATGGTGGTGGTGGTGGTGGTGGTGGCAATGGAGGAGCACGATTGGTGCTTGATATATGCCCAGAAGAAAAAGAGTACCAAGTGGACTATGTGAAATAAAACTCGAGGTTGCCAAAAAAAGCTCGCTCAAGAGCTCGATCCAAATGCTCGCTTCATGCATGCACTCTAGTTTTTTGTGAGATGAGAATATCTTGATTTCTTTAAGGGGGACAAAATATAATTTATCCACATTTTATGCAATAAAATACTCCTTAATTTTTTCAGTAATTCTAACCATATCTCAATAATAAGGATAAAAATCACTATTGATGAGGTGTTATATGCCAATTTCTAAAGTGAGAGGTACTTGACCCAAATCAAGTTTATAAAAACTACATTTGTAGTATAGAAAGATAACAATGAGTAGCTTGATGGATAGGCACTTGGTAGTTAAGCTTGGGTGAGAATACTACGAGGATGGGTGACCTCTTAAGAAGTTTTTTCTACAAGTAAACTATTGCTCCTTGTGCATAATAATTGTAGGTTGTCATGTAATTCTACAAGCTATAATTTTGTAATATACTTAGATTATTTAGGTTGTCATAACATTTGAATATTTAAATATAATTAGATACATAGTAGAAGCATAGTGGGTCCTAACCCAAAGGTCTTAGAACTCAAAACCAATTTTTCATGAGATGAGGACATCTTGATTTCTTTAAGGGAGACAGAATATGGCAATTTAAATATGCAAAAATAGTTCTTTCTGAGAGGTTAGAAGTTATAGCACTCACACATGCATACACACATGTACTCTCTTTCTCTCTCTCATTAGTATTTTTTAATCTCTCTTATTCTTTGTTCATTCCTTTCTTTTTTTTCTCTCTATCTCTGTGCTCATAGGCTCCAAAGTTAAAGTACTCTCATTCTCTCTCTGAGCTTTATCTCTAAAAGCATTCTATCTAAGATGCCTATTAGCTCTCTCTCTCTCTCTCTCTCTCTCTCTCTCTCTCTCTCTCTCTCTCTCTCTCTCTCTCTCTCTCTCTCTCTCTCTCTCTCTCTCTCTCTCTCTCAAACCTGACATGTGAGAAGCATGTGGGAGCACCATCAGCAACGTGCACTCATGCTCTAATGTAGTTTTGTGATGCACTCTCTTAGCTCATCCATCTTCTACGTCCTCCTTGGGATACAACTGTCTCCTATACGTATAGCTAGTATTGTTGCAAATCAGTACAATATATTTTCATATTTCTATGAAAAGTGACCATTTACTAATGAACTATTTTGTTGATCTTGTAGGCAAATCCCTTGCAATAATAGAATCCTTTACAAGCTCTCCACTAACAAAGAGGTTGAATTGAATTCAGTATAGAAAACCAAAGATAGAATATTGGGCTTCTCAAAAGTAGAAGAAATGAGATGCACTAGTCAACTCTAGGATGGAATGCAATAATGGGGTGCTTAATGAATTAAAAAAACATACAATATGTCAATCCATGGTAAAACACTATAAGGAATTAACCATTGGAATGTATGTATGTGCTAGAAAGGAAATATTTGATATTTTTTAACATCCTTGCTTCCATACTATGTGGAGTAAGTCAACAAAGTTAATAGTAATTATGTTGTGAGACATTTGCAACACTTGAATCATATGAAGATCCCAAGATCTTCACATGAGTTTTTTGTGAAGAAAGCACTAATGTTAATGTTAATGAATGGAGAAAGTAGAGGGCAAAGAACTAACATTAGCATATCTCAAGCTTCCAATCTTATGCAAATCCATTAAAGGAACCTATATACATCCAAACATTACTTGGCGCAATGGTAAGTGAAGTTGATGGTTTGTTCCCTGTATTTGTGTATCATAAAAAAGATGGATGGACAACTTGCATCTCTCAAACTATCAAAGACTTAGTCTTTCATTTTTGGATGGATGAGACGAGGGTATCCCCCCAACAAAAATGATATTTTTAGTAAAGGACTCGCTAGATATTCATATGTAAAACATCTAATCCACCTTTGGAAGGAGCCTCAAGTAGTGATTTGTTTTGTACATACTACTATTTATTAGTATTACAACATGGTTTGGGTATTTTGAACCACTTGCTAGTTGAAAGAAACTTATATACAACCAAATATCACTCAGTAGGTAAGTACAATTGATGGTTTATTACTTATATTCAACAATTTAGTATACTAGTTTATTATTATTTATAATATTATTTAGTATTTCTAAAGCACTCTATTCGTGTGCTTATATGTCCCTTCTATCTTTGAATCATTTTTTCATTTTATTGGAGCTAGTTACAAGTGGTGCACTACAACTCTTTTCTATCTTTGAACTAATGTTTTATTTTATACACAACTTTTTTGCTCTTTTTTGTCTCTGAACTAGATTTTTGTTTTATTGGAGCTAGGTACAAGTGGCATACTACAACTCTCAGGTGATTGTGATGGGTGCATTTCACAACTTTTTATTTTTCCATGTGAACCTCCTCTTAGAATCACTCAAGGTGTACATAGCTTTTTGGTGCATGGTTTAAGCCTTATATAGGAACCAATGTTTATAAAGCTTGTATATTTCTACCAAATAAGAGTGATCTTTAGGAATATTTATCTACAATAATTCTAGCATTAGACAACTTAGATAGATTCAAAGGTGAGCAACATGACATTAAAAAAACCTTGAAGTGGTACATAAGAGTCTCCTCACATTTAAGGAAATGATGCTAAGCATCTAAGAAAGTCAACATGAAAACAAGATCAACATGAAAACAAGAGGATATGAAAATACATTCTATAAAAATTCAAATTTATCAGCTACTTGAGCGAGAATCTTTGAAAATAAAAGGAGAAGGTGGGACTAAGCTTGGACGACACACATGTCTTTGAGTATTTTAAGAAATACTCCAATAACTCTTCTATGTAGTGCATACATCCAATGCCCTTTTTTCTTCTCTCTTATATTTTTCTCATTTTACGTATCTCACCTTCCCTAGCTTATTAACTATGATATTCTTTCTTTTAATATTTGTAGCTTCATAAATTGTGAATGCATGGAAAAAGCGTTAGTGACCAAACAAAAAAAAGGTAATAATATATTGGTGCATGAAAGGATTCGTAATAAAGGATACATCTACAATGGTGGAGATTTGAGACTCTTCTCAATTATTATTTAGAGTCTTTTTTCTCCATGAATCTCTCTTCAAAGCAAGCTTCATTTTCTTTTGGAGGATGGAACATATAGTAAGAAGTGTATATATCTTTTCACATTCTCTCTACTCAAAACCTTGTAAAACTATCCATCCCATATTATAAAGCATCACATTATATTAGTAATGCACATGCATAACTCTCCCTCATATTTTTCTACCTTTGTACTTTACCTTCCATTTTTTATTACTTTAGGAACCTTGACTATGAAGACTCATGCACATAAAATTAAAAAATGTATTATGCAATGTCTAACATCACCTAGTGCATCATCCAATTTGGAGCTCTAATCAATCAAGCTAGGGTTAATAGATAATATAGTCTACCCAAGTGCTTATAAAAGGAGACCCCTTTGAGCTTTTTAAGGGGAGACATATATACTCCACTCTACCAACATTCTCACTATCTCTATTCTCTTCCAATCCTTCATCACTACCCCATCTCTCTCTACTCCACTACCCTCTTTCAATTCCTTCACCCTTCTTGCCCTCCACTTCATCATACCCTCACCTTTTCCTACTCTTTCCCTCATACTCACTCATTCTCCATCTCTCCATTATCCCCTTCCTCTCGATTCTACTATCCCAAACCTCTCTACATCGTCACCCTCTCCACCCCTTCTTCCTCTTTCTCTTCGTACATCGTTACCATCATTATCCCTCCTTTTGGATTGGGATGCATTAGTTGTAACCCTAAATATTAGCATTATTAATCATTTACTTCATATTGTACCAAGTCTTCTCCTCTCTTTCTCTTTTATATCATCATCTCTCTACTCATATGTATAAAAGTGTCCTAGTCCACTTCTAATTTAACTAGGTGGTGCCCCTTTCACATCTCTTAATGTGCGGAGACTCATCCCATTTGTCTGTAGAGGCCAAAAGTACTCATTTTCTCCCTCATTAATTGGTGCACCCACTGATGACATTCTACAAAAAACTAGTTTCTCTTTAAGAGGTGAAAGTTTATATTTGATTTCTAAGTTTTTTATCAAAAATAGTAAATGGTCGTACAAGGAATCAGTCATTTAAAGAGAATATACTATTTGTGAATTTTCATTTTCAATCAGTTCACACTATCTTTAGTCGAAAAATTCATTTTCAACAACAAATAGCTATCATGTTCCAACCACAAAAACTAAGTGAGATTAATGCTTCGGTGGAGCCATTCATCATTTCCATCATCAACTATCAAAATTCATTTGATATCATAATCTTCATCTTGAAATAAACCACTTTTTGAGAATATAATATTTATTTAACATCTTTATCCTTTTCTACTTTGAACAGCAATCATCTTGTAATCATGTCATTTTCAAGTTTCTTTGGTCTCCCAATGGAGAGTGCTACTAATTTCATGGATAGCCTGAAAATGGATTTCCTTGTCTTAGGAAAGGGATGATGAGGCTACAAAGCTTTGTAGCCTACCATTGCTTCTTAAAGAAGAAGCAAGGGCTCGATATGTCATGGCCTAGGTGATGAAACTAAAGCCACATAGGAAGCCCTCAAGAATGCATTTTTTTTCTCCAATATGGTGAAGGTGATGCTCTTGAAGATTTGCGGAGATAGCTCTCAGAACTATGCCAACGTTCTCTCAAAAATCATGCTAATTATGAATCTAAGTTTATGAGCATCTAGGCAAGAAAAAAAGGTTTGTGATATGTCCTTTTTCTCTTCTCTAAGAGAAGATCAAAAGCAAAATCGAGATTCCAAGCTTAAGTGTCAAAGGTGGAGTTCTTCACAACCCATACCTTCCCAACCCTTGGTTGTTCAACCACCACAACCACCTACTATTTCCACGAATTCTCACATGGGAATCATAATCAAAAACTACTAGAAAGGATAACTAGTCATCTAGATAATATTTCAATCAATTTGGTATAGGGTGTTAGGATTCCATAACAACAGCCTCTGACAATAAAGCTGGTGGTGGAAAAGGCTGAGCTCCAAGAAGACCAACAAGGGAAAATTTTTGCTACAAGTATAGTGAAGAGGGGCATGGTATGTATTTTTACAACCACAAATTATAAGACCTCTAGCAACACCCCAACCATCAGCTATAATTCTCCCCTTGACAGAAGATTGTACTATGAACATGATTGGTTTAAAGAAAACAAAGCAAGGGAGAGGGAAAATGGTAGAGGTAGATACCATGCCAATCAAGAACGCTAGGGTTGATGAATCTCAGAATCTGCATCATGGAAAGATCGGGACTAGAGATGGGGAAGAGACTTTAAAATATAACAAGAAGAGGAAGAAAATATCAGATCACCCCTCAGCACAAGATAGGGATTAAAGATTACTGATTAGGAGAGAAAGTTTAGCCCTATAGTCTAATCAAGGATGTGAGGTCACAAGGACCAAGACTCACATGGCCACAACTATTGCATCTATCACCACAAGTGCGATGACAATGGGCATGTATGGTGAGTAGAAGAAGATAGTGAACAAGATAGGCTTAATTAAAGCCCAAGGCATTGAGGATGTGCTACTGATAGTAGAGGCTTATATTAAAGAACAAAGAGTATCCAAGGTATATGTTGATGGGGATGCACAAATGTGTGTAATGAGTGATAAGCTAATGCATCATTTAGGTATAGAGGTAAGTGGACCCTCTGCTTTTAAAGAAATAATAATAAATAATATTTCAATTAATTATGTTGGTGTTATAAAATATATGAAGATTATAGTATGTGGTATTCAAGTGGAAGTAGATATGTATGTGTTGCCATCCAAAGGGGAGAGCTATCCAATTATACTAAAAAGACATTGGCTCATTGCTATGAAAGCAAGACAAGATTGGGAGTCTGGTACACTTGTGTTTCACCCACAAGGAAGGGCTAGAAGAGAAGGACGAGCCATTGTGTACAATCTTAGGAAAGGGAGACAAGAGAGTGTAGAGTTGGAGACTTCAAAAGAGTGGAGCTCAGAGGAATGCTCCTCATCCAATGAAGAGACATCTGAAGAAGAAGATAGTAGTTCATTAGAAGTTATGGAGTTGTCCTAAAGGAACTAGCTGATGGAGGTGAGTCAAGCACTTAGGTGGGACCAAGTGAAGAGGAGTTAGAAAAGATGTTGGCCAAGGATCTTAGTACAAAGGGGAAGGAGGATTACATAGTAATGTTGAGAAAACATGCCACTTTGTTAATCTCTAATTATGATCACATTACAGGAGTGACCATTGTGAAGCACCACATCAACTTGAAGCCAAATAGTAGACCAATAATATAAAAGTTGCATTGTTTAGGGGTCATACAACAAAATGCTCTCCTAATGAAAGTAAAAAGGCTATTAAAGATAGGTTTTACCTATCCTATGGAGGATTCTGAATGGGTTTCACTAGTTGTGATAACACCTAAGAAAAATGAAAAATTGAGGGTTTGTGTGGATTACAAACCACTTAATGCAACAACAAAGAGGAATCACTTTTCTCTTCCATTTCAAGATGGCATTCTCAACGAGATAGCTAGTCATGAAAGATACACCATTTGCGATGGATATTCAAGCTATTTTCAAATTTGAATTGCGAAAGAAGATCAAAGAAAGACAACATTTATTACTCCTTAGGGATGTTTTGCATATAGCATCATGCCCTTTGGTCTAACTGATACCTCTGCTACCGTACAACGTTTCGTGAACTTTGTCTTCCAGCCTTTCTTTAGTGACCTAATTAGGGTGTTTATTGATGACTTTTGTATCTACAATTCTCATTATCTCCACTTGACTAGATTGGATGAAGTGCTAAGTAGACTAGCACAAATAGGTGGACAATTGAACATAAATAAATGTCGCATAGGGAAAAGAAATGTGGTCTTTCTAGGCCATGTGGTATTAGAAAATGGAATTGAACCTGACCCAAAGAAGGTTCATGTTATCTTGACACTACACGCTCCTACCTTGAGCGCCTTGAATCGTGGAGAACTATAAGAGGACTACAACGATTGGATTCAAAGCTCCATCTCCAAGCTTCAAGCTCCAACCTCCATAGTCATGCATGCAAGAAAAGAGGAGGAGAAGAAGAGCTTCTCCATGGTCCCTCACTCTTACACACTTGCACTCTTGCTTTCTCACATTCCCTCTCATGCACAAGAAGAAAGCAAGAACAAGAACAAGAACAAGAAGAGAGCTAGTTTACACAAACACCAAGAATGAGCTTATACATTCACTTTTTGAGTTTTATATATGCCATTTTCTCCTTGGGCATCCAACTCTTTTCCATGACTAGTCATCCGGCCTTGGCCATCTTTTTCGCTTTCTTTCCTATTCTCATGGCTCTTTTACATGTGCATTTTCATTTAAAACTTACACAAGAGAGAGCATGGTGCTCTTTTATAAGGGACTAAAATGTGATTTATTTCTTGCATGTCATGTTTCTTATTTTAACATTTTTTCCACAGTTCTTGGTCTTCTTTTTCCAACGAGTTGTCTTTTCATGCTCCTTTATAAGTCTCTTTGCACCTTGTGTGTTCCAAGGGTTAACAAGCAATCTAAAAAGATAGTTGAAGTATACATGGTAATATATTGGGAGGAGCCTCCTATTACTATATAACTAGCTAGACAACCTGCAATAGCTAATGCTCCAATGGCCCATGACCATGATGTTAGATAGGATGTATAAGTCCCATAGTCTCTTTTGTGATAATCTACTAGAGATAGACATTAACCTAATCTATTTGTGCCCTCCATGGATTATGTTATGGTAGCAAATGCTAG
Source organism: Lygodium microphyllum (assembly GCF_053477565.2). NCBI lineage: Eukaryota > Viridiplantae > Streptophyta > Polypodiopsida > Schizaeales > Lygodiaceae > Lygodium > Lygodium microphyllum. The sequence continues at coordinate 33,986,399 of NC_141141.1, forward strand.
TGATCTTCTTACTTATGATGAGGCCATGTGAAAAGGTGATAATCACTCTTGGGAGAGGACCATGTAGTCAAAATATGACTCATTGCAAAAAAATCATACATGTGATTTGGTTTCTTTGCCTAATGGAAAGCGTGCTTTGTTATGCAAGTAGCTGTACAAGTTAAAGAGTACCTCTGGATCCCCCAAGCTAGCGTATAAGGCCAAATTGGTTACTAAAGGTTTTAAGCAAGAGCATGGTGTTGACTTCAATGATATCCTCTCTCTTATAGTCAAGATGGCTACCCTACACTTGGCTTTGGTACTGGTTGTGCAGGTAGATCTAGATCTTTATCAGATGGATATAAAGACGGCTTTCTTATATGGAGACTTGCATGATGAGATTTATATGCAACAGCCTAAGGGCTTTAAGAAAAAAGATAGGAAATACCTAATGTGTAAGTTGAAATAGTGTTTATGGTCTTAAGCAGGCACCTAGGGAATGGTACCACAAGTTTGATGTTTTTATACATTCACAAAGATATACCTGTAGTGATATAGATCCATATTTATACCTGAAAAAGACCCATGATAGCAACCTTATAATGTTGTACTCTATATAGATAATATTTTGATTTCTAAGAGGGCTCATAATGAGTTGAATGCCTTGTAAAGTTAACTCAAGAAGATCTTTGAGATGAAAGACATGGGATAAGTCTCACACATTCTTGGGATATACATCACGTGTGAAAAGTGTCAAGGATCGAAGCTTGCTTGGAAGTGAGCTATACTGGAGACCAAGAGCAAGAAGAGAGAGACACACACAAATGGGAACTCCAATAGTCACAATGTGCGACCGGGCCTTTCTTTATTCAAATTGTCACTAAAAGAATAAAGAATAAAGTGACGGTGAGACGGGCACTCGCCACCTGCAGTGTGTAGTGGCGGGTACTGTCAGTGTAGTAATACATGGGCGGCTAGGCAGAGGCGCCTTTACCCCCAACAACCTCCCACTTAAAGGTGAATCTACCCTAGTGAGGAGGGAAAAGAAAAAGAAAAGACAGTACAATGTACACATGTACAACAGGATGAGGAAAAATGTCATCTCATCCAATGCCCATCAATCTCCTGAGGAAGGCAAAGCACTCAGTAGTGAGGCTTTTCGTGAGCAGATCTGCAGGATTTTCATCAGTGGAGATCTTGACAAGGTCAAAAGACTTGTTCTCCACGACCCTACGTACGTAGTGATACCTCACCTCAATGTGTTTCGTCTTTGCATGGAAGACCGGATTCTTGGCTAGTTGAATAGCACTCATAGAATTCGAATGCAGTGTAGGTACAGTATTAATCCCAAGGTCATGAACCAAACGGCCCAACCATATGGCCTCCTTGCAAGCCTTAGTGGCCACAACATACTCAGCCTCAATGGTAGAGAGATTCATACACTTCTGAACCCTGGACATCCAAGAAACAGCACCTCCAACATATGTAAAGACATACCCGGAAGTGGACTTCCTACTACTTGCATGTCCTGCATAATCAGAGTCTATGTAGCCCACAACTCCTATATCCTGGCTGCCATAGAAAATACACATATCTGATGTGCCCTTCAGGTATCTCATGATACCCTTTATGGCATCCCAATGCTTTTTGCCAGGTGTAGCCATATAGTGTACCACAACACCAACTGCAAAGGCAATATCTAGACAAGTAGCTATAATGGCATACATCAAACTGCCCATGGCTAATGCATAAGGGATCTTGACCACCTCGTCCCTCTACTCATCCATCTGCGGAAAATCGGCCTGTGAAACCTTCACATAAGAAGGTAATGGACAGCCAATAGGCTTTATGTCCTGCATGCGAAAACGCTCAAGGACTTTATGAATGTACTCCCTCTGTGAGAGGTAGAGTAGTCCGTGATGCATGTCGTGCTTAATGCGCATACCAAGAATGTGAGAGTCCTGTCCCAAATCCTTCATCTCAAAGCTCTTATTTAGCTGAGATTTAAGAGCATCTAGCTCATCATGAGATTTTCCTGCTATCAACATATTATCCACATAAAGTACCAAAATAAGCAATGAGATATCACGGGCTTTCTTTTGTAATGACATGGATCCATAGCACTTTTGATATAGCCATGTGACTACATAAAGGCATCAAACTTATGATACCACTTCCTAGGTGCCTGCTTCAATCCATAAAGACTTTTCTTCAACTTGCACACTAGGTGCTCCCTGCCAGGTTCTGCAAAGCCCTTAGGCTGCTCCATGTATATCTCATTATGCAAATCTCCATGCAAGAATGCAGTCTTGACATCCATCTGGTACAAGTCTAAGTCAAGCTGCGTGACTAAGGCCAAAACCAAGCATAGGGTTGTCTTCTTGACCACAGGAGCAAAGACTTCATCAAAGTCAACTCCATGCTCCTGTTTAAAACCCTTAGCGACAAGTCTTGCCTTATAAGCCAGCTTGGGATTTCCAGGGGTACTTTTCAGCTTGTACACCCATTTGCATAGCAAAGCCTTCTTGCCCTGAGGCAGTGCAACCAAATCCCAAGTCATATTCTTGTGCAGGGAGTCTATCTCATACTGCATAGCCCTCTCCTAGGAGTGACTATCACCCCTGCACATAGCCTCATCATAAGTGAGAGGCTCTCCTGCATCTATAACCAATACATAATGTATCGAGGGCTCAAATCTATCAGGTGGACGTCTATCTCTAGTAGACCGTCTCATGGCAGGCTCTCAGGCTGGTCCAACACCCTGGCCATGTGTACCAACTACTGCTGCAAGCTATCCAACTGGTTGTGCAGGAGCACGTAGCTCCTCCTGGAATATAACCCTACATATCTCTACTACCTTCTCAAGTTGCCTATGCATCTTGTCTTCATGGAAGACTACATCATGGCTACAAATGACTTTTCGTGCTTGCGGATCCCAGAGGCGGTAACCCATCTCGCCTACATCCCCATAGCCAAGGAAAATGCATTTGACACTCTTAGGATCCAACTTAGTACGCTTGTCTTTGGGCACATGGCAGAATGCCTCACATCCAAAGACACGTAGATGTGCATAAGATGGAGGTTTCCCAGTCCATACCTCCTTTCTAACAACCTGGAAATCCAAACCACTAGAAGGTGATCTATTTCTGACATGCACAGCTGTACTAACTGCCTCAGCCCAAAAGCTCTGTGGTAAGCCTACATGGCTAAGCATTTTGCGTACACGCTCTTGGATGGTTCTATTCATCCGCTCAGCCAAACCATTCTAGGGTGGGGTATAGGGGGCGGTCAATTGATGCTTAATACCCCTCTCGTCACATAGTTGCTCAAAAGGACGTGACACATATTCTCTCCCATTGTCAGTCCTAAGGCATTTCAGTCTATGCCCAGTCTGGTTTTCAACAAATACAAGCCATCTCTGAAATACAGCCAAGACATCGAACTTAAGCTTAATGGGGTAAGCCCAGACTTTACGCGAAAAATCGTCAATGAATGTCACAAAATACTTTGCACCACCCATAGACTGACAAGGCATAGGTCCACAAACATCTGAATGTACCAATGCCAAGGACTTACTCATGCATGTCCTATCAGACTTCTTATGTATATTCCTAGTATGTATGCCATAAAGACAATGCTCACATGAATCAAAATATGTGTAGTCAAGGGGTGATAAGTACTGCAAACCAGAAAGCATTTTCATTTCCTTCAAGGACATATGGCCCAAACGAGCATGCCAAAGAGATACATGTGGGATGGAACCCACTGACAAAACATGGTCAACAGAGGATCCATCTACTACAAGAGGATAGAGACCGCCAGCTTTGGCACCTCTAGCAAGCACAAGTCTGCCATGGGTGATCTTCCAGGCAGAATCCCCAAAAGAAACTTCAAACCCAGCATCATCAAGCTACCCTACAAACATAAGACTGTGTGTAAGCGTAGATACATGACGTACATCATGTAACAGAAAAGTACTGCTAGTAGAGAACTGCAGCCGTACATCCCCAACGCTAACTATAGCAAGTGACTTGTCATCACCCAAGCGAACTGAACTAGAGACAGTGCGGTAGGAGTGGAACCACTCACGAGATGGTGTAACATGAAATGAAGCACCAAAATCCAAAAGCCATCACTGTGCATGCATAGAGTGAACATTGGTCAACAACGTAGCATCACAAGAACTAGCTACAATTATGTACTCCTCATCGAAGTCATCAATCTGCACGACATTTATCTCCTCGATTTTCACACTAGATTTTGCAGGCATAATGCTGCGATCAGAGGACATTTTCTGTACTTTGTCTTTCCCCTTCTCTTTGCACTTCTCATTGCGCAACTCTTGATACTGTGGTCGTATATGACCCCTTTTGCTGCAATGATAACATGTCACATTAGCATTTCTCCCAAAAGACTTGCTACGCGACTTACCACGCGACTTAGACCTAGACTTCTACAAGTCTCTACCACGGCCATTCCCACGGCCATTCTTGCCATTACCATCTCTGCCTCTAACAGTCAAAGCATGCAAAACACAAGAGGCATCCAAGTTCTTAGAGTTGATCTCTTCCTGCAGAAGAGCACTCTCTACATTAGGCAAGTTCAAAATAGTAGCAAGAGCACATAAGGCAGTGCGGAATACATCCCATGACTCACTTAGAGTCCCAAGCAAAAACAATGGAGTAACCTCATCATCAAAGGTAATACCCTGCGAAGTCAAGTTCTCGAGAATAGCATGGAACTAGCTCAAATGACCAAACATTGTCATATTCTCCTTCATGCGCAGGTCCATAAGCTGCTTCAGCCAATACATCTGACTTGCTAGACTTTTCTTATCATAGAGGTTCTTAATTTTATCCCAAAGCTATCAAGCACTCTGTGCTTCCTCAACCACAGTGTAATGCACATGTTCAGTGAGAGACAAGATGAGGGTTGACTTGCATAACTCATCAAGCTCATCCCATTCGTCATTAGTCATAATTTCAGGCTGCTTGCCATGCATCCTTAGTGGCTTTATCTGCGATTTCTACACTAATACCTGCCAAACTTGGCTCTTTCAATAGGCATAATTCGTACCGTCAAGCTTAATGATGTTGAAGATAGCACTATCAGTGGAAGAAGAACCCATAATGCAGTCCAAAACAGTGCAGACAGTTCAAAACTGCTTGCTATTTTTTGTTGTAAACAGCCAAAAATACCACCAAAACCAAGGCAAAATGGCCACGAATTAATAGCTAATGATGCTTTCCACCAAGTACCATCAAAAGTACATAAAATCATGATGATTCAGCATGAAAATTTCACATCAGTCCATACATAACTGCTTGTTGTAATAAATTACAGCCAGGTACAATGAGAGCAAACTGTAGGCAAAATCAATGCACCAAGTCAACCACATCAAGCAGGCATAAATCAGCATATGACAATCATGCGGACATCGAGAAAACACCCAAGCATGTCAAACGAATCCGTCAGTAAGCCTGCACACCCCCTGTGTAATAAGGCAAAGTGTATACAACACTGGCAAGACCTGACACAAAGAGATGTATGCTTAGGGGCTGCAAAGCCCAAATCATCCCAAGTACATGTATGCGGACCACAGCATATTAACCATGCAACATCCAAGTGAAGAAGATCCCAGTCTCAGAAGACTCAAAGCTCAATAGCATAAACCACATGCTCAATGTCTGTCAAACATCTAACGATGCTCCTGCCAGCACAAAAGCCGTATGGATCAAGCCAAGAAGCTCAAGAAGGGCATATGAGAGCACCATTGATGAAAAATCCAAGACCAGACATCAATAAGACATCATGAGTATATAGGCTTTGTAGCCTCCAATTAGAGCATCCATAGACATCAACTGTATCCCAAATACAACTTTGGCAAGCCAAGAAATATCCCAAGTAAGTTTCGAAAGCCAGATGCAAGCCAAGACAAGTCACTAGGAGCAATCGGCTCCAAACAATATAAGTAGCATATAGTAGTGGCATAGGTCAAACATGTCAAGACCGGTTAGACATAGGTAACATATATGCCATATATACATTCAAGACGGAGCATCAAATGCATTTCAAAGCCGATCTCAAGCTCAAATGAAGATCCAGAACCAAAGACAAGCTCGATGTCATACCCCGAAGGTCAATACTTCATTGCATATCCCAAAGACATAGCCCGACATCAATAGGCATAACCAATGTTGGGGGTAAAGGCGCCTCCGCCGTGCCGCCCCGTGTATTACTACACTGACAGTACCCGCCACTGCACACTGCAGGTGGCGGGCGCCCGTCACGTCACTTTATTCTTTATTCTTTTAGTGACAGTTTGAATAAAGGAAGGCCCGGTCACACATTGTGACTGTTGGAGTTCCCATTTCTTGTCTCTCTCTTTCTTGCTCTTGCTCTCCCACCATAGCTCGCGTGCAAGCTTCGATCCTTCTCACCTTTCAACTGGTATCAGAGCTTGGCATTCTCTTGCTCGAGCTCGACTCGGTGCTTCCCGACCTTCGCATCGACTCGCTTCACGCGTTGGAGTTCCCATTTCTTGTCTCTCTCTTTCTTGCTCTTGCTCTCCCGCCATAGCTCGCGTGCAAGCTTCGATCCTTCTCACCTTTCAACTGGTATCAGAACCTTCAGCCCACTGTTATTCCAGCATGTATTTACTGTTCTAAACAGTAGATTTCAGCCCCAAATTCAAGCCAAAATCATGGTCAAACCAAATGCATACATCCCCAATACATCCGGGTAGGAAGTAGACCGCATACGGGCATCAAACAAGGTAACCGGAGTAGAGTATAAGCATTAAATGCCAATGCCAAGTGTGGCTGCCCTGTTTCCAGCACTGTATAACAGTAAATAACAGTCCCAAATCAGCCAATATTTCAAGCCAAAATCATGGCATAATCATGTGCATATATTCCCAAGGCACTAGGCATCATGTAGACCATGTTTTGGCAGTGGGCTCTATCCCACATGTATCACTTTGGCATGCCCGTTTGGGGCATATGTCTTTGAAAGGAATGAAAATGTTATCTGGTTTGCAGTATCTTCCGCCTTTGGATTATGCATGTTTTGACTCATGTGATCATTGTCTTTATGGTAAGCAAAATAGGTCTACGCATAAGAAATCGGGTAGGCCACGCATGAGTGAGCCCTTGGCATTGGTGCATTCCGATGTTTGTGGGCCTATGCCTTGCATGTCTATGGGTGGCGCGAAGTACTTCGTTACCTTCATTGATGATTTTTCTAGGAAAGTGTGGGCTTATCCCATAAAGCAGAAGTCCGATGTCTTGGCAGTTTTTCAGAGATGGCTTGCTCTTGTTGAGAACCAGACTGGGTATAGGCTGAAATGCCTTAGGACAGATAATGGGGGAGAATATGTCTCGCATGCTTTTGAGCAGTTTTGTGATGACAGGGGTATTAAGCGTCAGTTGACCGCCCCTTACACCCCACCCCAGAATGGTTTGGCTGAGCGCATGAACAGGACTATTCAGGAGCGTGTGCACTCTATGCTTAGCCATGCAGGCCTACCCCCGAGTTTTTGGGCTGAGGCAGTTAGTACGTCAGTGCATGTCATAAACCGATCGCCTTCCAGTGGATTGGATTCCCAGGTTGCAGAGGAAGTTTGGGCTGGTAAGCCACCCTCTTATGCGCATCTCCGTGTCTTTGGATGTGAGGCATTCTGCCATGTGCCCAAGGACAAGAGGAGTAAATTGGATCCAAAGAGCATTAAATGCATATTCCTTGGCTATGGTGAGTCAGGAGAGATGGGCTATCGCCTATGGGATCCGCAGGCGCGGAAAATAGTACGCAGTCATGATGTCGTCTTCCATGAAGACAAGATGCACAGGCAGCCTGAGAAGGTGGTTGAGATCCGCAGAGTGATCTTTCAGGAGGAGCCTAAAGCTCCATCACAGCCAGTAGTACAGCCTGCAGCAGTTCCTCCACAGGGCCAGGATGTTGGACAGGTAGTTAGACAGGCAGCAGAGCCTGCGGTGAGACGGTCTGCTAGAGATAGACGTCCACCTGACAGATTTCAGCCCTCTATGCATTATGTTTTGGTTACAGATGCAGGAGAGCCTTTCACTTATGATGAGGCTATGCGCAGGGGTGACAGTCACTCCTGGGAGAGGGCTATGCAGTCTGAGATAGACTCCCTGCATAAGAATGAGACTTGGGATTTGGTTGCCTTGCCTAAGGGCAAGAAGGCTTTGCCATGCAAGTGGGTGTACAAGCTGAAAAGTACCCCTGGACACCCCAAGCCGGCATACAAGGCTAGATTGGTAGCAAAGGGTTTTAAGCAGGAACATGGTGTGGACTTTGATGAGGTCTTCTCTCCTGTGGTTAAGATGACCACCCTGCGCTTAGTCTTGGCTTTGGTTGCACAGCTTGACTTAGATCTATATCAGATGGATGTCAAGACGGCTTTTCTACATGGGGACTTGCATGATGAGATCTATATGGATCAGCCTAAGGGCTTTGCAGAACCTGGCAGGGAGCACCTAGTGTGCAAGTTGAAGAAGAGCTTGTATGGCTTGAAGCAGGCACCTAGGGAATGGTATCATAAGTTTGATGCCTTTATGCAGTCACAGGGCTACAGCAGGAGTGCTATGGATCCATGTCTTTACACGAAGAAAGCCCGTGATGGCAGTTTGCTTATCTTGGTACTCTATGTTGATGATATGCCGATAGTAGGGAAAGCTCATGATGAGCTAGATGCTCTTAAATCTCAGCTAAAGAAGAGCTTTGAGATGAAGGATTTGGGACAGGCCTCACATATACTTGGGATGCGCATTAAGCGCGATAGGCATCAGGGACTTTTGTATCTCTCACAGCGGGAGTACATTCATAAAGTCCTTGAGCGCTTCCGCATGCAGGACGTAAAGCCTATTGGCTGTCCATTACCTTCTTATGTGAAGGTATCACAGGCCGATTGTCCGCAGACAGATGAGCAGAGGGCCGAGATGGCCAAGATCCGTTATGCATCAGCCGTGGGCAGTTTGATGTATGCCATGATAGCCACTCGTCCAGATATTGCACATGCAGTTGGTGTTGTGGCACGCTATATGGCTACACCTGGCAGCAGACATTGGGATGCCGTGAAGGGTATCATGAGGTACCTGAAGGGCACAGCAGATATGTGTATTTGCTATGGCAGCTAGGATACAGGGGTCGTGGGGTACACTGACTCCGATTATGTAGGACATGCAGATAGTAGGAAGTCCACTTCTGGCTATGTATTCACCTATGCTGGAGGGGCTATCTCTTGGATGTCCAGGGTTCAGAAGTGTACGGCTTTGTCTACCACTGAGGCCGAGTATGTTGCAGCCACTGAGGCTTGCAAGGAGGCCATATGGTTAGGCCGTCTAGTTGCTGACCTTGGGATTGATGCTACACCTACACTGCATTCGGATTCTATGAGTGCCATTCAGTTGGCTAAGAATCCGGTCTTCCATGCGAAGACGAAACACATTGAGGTGAGGTATCACTTCATACGTGGTGTCGTGGAGGACAGGTCTGTTGACCTTGTCAAGATCTCCACTGACGAGAATCCTGCAGATTTGCTCACGAAGAGCCTCACTACTGAGCGCTTTGCCTTCCTCAGGAGGTTGATGGGCGTTGGATGAGATGTCACCTTTCCTCACCTATGTACATTTGTACTGTCTTTTCTTTTTCTTTTCTCTCTCACTAGGGCAGATTCGCCTTTAAGTGGGAGGTTGTTGGGGGTAAAGGCGCCTCCGCCGTGCCGCCCCGTGTATTACTACACTGACAGTACCCGCCACTGCACACTGCAGGTGGCGGGCGCCCGTCACGTCACTTTATTCTTTATTCTTTTAGTGACAGTTTGAATAAAGGAAGGCCCGGTCACACATTGTGACTGTTGGAGTTCCCATTTCTTGTCTCTCTCTTTCTTGCTCTTGCTCTCCCGCCATAGCTCGCGTGCAAGCTTCGATCCTTCTCACCTTTCAACCAAACTAGAGGTAAAATAACCTGTCAACCAAGGTAGCATAAATCCCAACCAACAACGAAGTTTTCGCATCCAAATCAAGGCTCAATAGCTCTCAAATAGCATATTCGGGCATAAACCATGATGATCAAGCATCAATACATCCAACAGGACACCCGAATGTCAACAAAGAACATTATGCATAACCCGTTCCTAATAAAACATTGCTGCCCAAACAATGTACAGCAATAAATCCCTACCTAAATCAAGCTATGGAATCTCAAACCAAGTCCCAAAGCATCTCAAAACATTGGCCAAACATCCCCAAAGTATATGGGCATCAAATACCAAGCCTTGGGAGCATCACATAAGCTAAGAACATGACATTTTCTTGTTGTAAATCAACTCAGATCTGTTATAGAACATGTTATGATCAGAATTTGGTGGATTTTACATCGTCATCATGTCCAAAGCGTGCCAAAATCCCAAGTTAGACTCTTATCTTGCCTAAATCGGGTTCCGAATACTCGAGATATGATAAAAAATGGGATTTTTGAGCCTGATTTTGAAATATGCGGAAAAAAAAAAACATGAGCTGACTATGGGGCCTGCTGGTGATGCTGAGGATAAGGGGGAAAATGGGGGCATGCAAGGTGCCCAATGAAGTCAATGAACACCTGCAAATAGCCTATGAGGGCCGGGGAGAGACGGGAGATGAAATCTTACCTTGGGGGGGAAGAAGCCATGGCTGACATTGAAGCTCCAAGCTCTAGGTCTTCAATCCGAGCTGAAGTAATGGGCCAAGCTCCGTGATCAAGCTCTAATTCAAAGCTCTGATACTAGTTGAAAGGTAAGAAGGATCTAAGCTTGCTTAGAAGTGAGCTTTGGCGGAGAGCAAGAGCAAGAAGAGAGAGAGAGACAAATGGGAACTCCAACAGTCACAATGTGTGACCGAGCCTTCCTTTATTCAAAGTGTCACTAAAAGAATAAAGAATAAAGTGACGGTGATGGGCGCCCGCCACCTGCAGTGTGCAGTGGTGGGTAATGCCAGTGTAGCGATACACGGGCGGCTAGGCAGAGGCGCCTTTACCCCCAACAACGCGTAATCACTCTAAGGGGCTTCTTTCATTATCACAAAAGACGTACATCTAGAAGGTCCTTAAGTAGTTTTATGTGCAAGGCATTAAGCCTATTGATTGTCATTTACCTTCTCATGTGAAGATTAGTCAAGCTGATTATCCATAGTGGGTAGTTTGATGTATGCCAGGATAGCCACTCGTCCTAACATAGCATTTACAGTAGTGGGAGTTATAGCACACTATATGGCTACACATGGTAGGCAGCATTAGGATGTCGTGAAGGGTATCATGAGGTACCTTAAATGCACTATACATATGTGCATATGTTATGGTGGCCAAGATACAAGAGTCGTGGGGTAGACTAACTTTGATTATATAGGACATGCAAACAGTAGGAAGTCAGCCTCTGACTATGTAAGGTGTTCGTTCTTGGATGACCAGGGTGCAAAAATGCATGGCCCTATCTACTACAGAGGCGAAGTATGTTACAATCACTAAGGCTTGTAAGGAGGCTCTCTAGTTAAGACGTCTAGTAACAGACCTTGGTATTACTAATGCGGTCCCTACACTGCATTTAAATTCTATGAGTGCCATTCAATTGGCCAAGAATCTAGTCTTCCATGTGAAGATAAAGCACATTGAGATGCATTACCACTTTATCAAATAGGTCATTGAGGACAAATCCATTGATCTTGTCAAGATCTCAACTAACAAAATCTTGCAAAACTACTCGGTAAAAGTCTCTCAATTGAATGTTTTTCCTTCCTTAGGAAGATGATGGGCATAGAATGAGATGACCTCTTTTATCATCGTATTATACTCTATGGACATTTGTACTTTGTCACTTTTTTCTTATTCTCGCCTCACTAGAGTCACATTCACCTTTAAGTGAGAGGTTGTTGGGGATAAATGTGCCTACCGAGCCCATGTATTAACTACACTAACAATATCCACATGCATTTATGCTACAAGTAGCGGGTGCCTATCACTGTGACTTCATTCTTTATTCTTTCAATGACTAATGAATAAAGGAAGTCCAAGTCACATATTGTGATTGTTGGAGTTCCCATATCTTGAGAGTCTCTCTCTTGCTCTCTTGTTCCATCCACCACAGCTCACACCTCCCTTGCTTCCACTCTCTCATGCTCCCTTTCGAGCTTCTCTCTTTATATGCATCTTGTCAATGATCATCATCAACTCATCCCCCTAATCAAAGCCCACGGTGGAAAGCAAAACTAATGCATACATACATTGAAACTCTAGGAATAGGGAACCATGGATCATCTCATCAAGCTTCTTCATTACAAAAGAAGGTAAATTAGTCTTGGTCTCTAGAAATTGATAACATTTCGGGAGATCATAATACTTTAGAAAGCTGGTAGTTCTTAGACTTCACTCACTCAATAAGCGCAATTCTATCGAGTGGAATAACCTTTGTATATTGGTCATATACCCATTTCTCTTCATTACAAACTTCCCATCTATAAACTTCACTTTGTTTTTTCTTTAGTATCATATTTGTAAAGCCCAATTAGCTTGAGGTCCCTTTAGAGTAGGTATTAGGTTTCTTTAGACCTTATGCATGACTCAAGTGATACTTTTTTGCTTTGAAAACCAATGAGACTTGAACTCCCTTTAGGGTAGGTATTTGAGCCATCCTTTGTTATTTTAATTTTCTAATGCATATAATTTTTGTATATTGAACTCGAGTACTTGTACAAAAGAAAAGAAAGAGATGGACGCAAAAAAACCGAGCGACAAAGAGAAGAGGTAAGGTTTACTGATACCTTAACTTATGCACATCACAATGAGAAGAGGATCAGGAGCACCATGTTGCACAATGCTTTTGGATACTACATCGGGGCTTCTCACAGCCCAACTCATCAACTATTTCCATGCCATTGGGATAATACACTAAATTGCACATTTTTCATGCACTAGGCGCATGAGCCCACTAAGGCTATAAGCAATTATCCTAGATGCATGTGGAAATGAGGGTATACCATCATTGAGCACTCCGTTCCGGAACTTTGCGAGCACTTAGGAATTATGGATTGAGAGAGAAAGGGGTTAGGTGAGATGCGGGCCATTAAAGGCTACTACAATTGAGAGAAGGGTTTTAACTTTTAAGTCATTTTATACATCATCGAGAGAAGAGAGTTTGCGCAAAAGCAGGAGATTGGAGTGATGTGGCTCATCGTGCAAGTGGTGAGCAGGACGACTGGAAGGGCATTTCTTACCATGAGCTCAGGGAATAGAGAGGGATTGTGGAGAAGCATCTGAGTTGCAGAGAGAAATGAAGGCTGAAGAGCATAACAGGGCACGGCACTGTGGAAGATAGACCCAGCAACCGCATGTCGATGCAAAGATGGCATCCAACCAAGTCCATATGCCAATTGTGTAATTCCACTTCAGAGCAGATGGTTTGCCAATCGTGTAATAGAGCAGTTCGAAAAGGATTTATCCAACCGTGCTTCTTCTCTTATCTAGGGTAAAGGGGCCAATAAAGTAGCGCCCTCCAAAACGAAAACACACCACCCCACCCCACCCAACTCGGTGACCATTTTACAAGAAACATGTGGCTTTTTTAGTCACTTAATAATATAATATGAGTTTTTTAAATTTACAGATGAGTTTAACTATTGAGTCATGCAAAATTTTTTATATTTTAGATTTTGCAAAACCCTAAAGCAATACACCCTTGAGTGTCACTCAATTGGCCCCTCATTGCCCCTCTTTTATGAACCTTTCATTTGTAACTAAGGCTACTTGATAAAAATATCAAAATATCTCAATATTTTTTCTTTGAGCTCTATATAATATGAATAGTTTAACTATTTAAAAAAATTTATGCAACTCACTTGGAAATTATAATGAAGGATTGTTAGATGACAATCTATTGGCCCCTTTACCCTAAGTATGGTAGGCTCAATTGCTTCGCAGAAAAGAAGAAGGGTCACGATGGAGATATACGAACTTCATTCTCTAGTTCAAGGCATTATTAGGACCATATGGAGAATGGAGTTCATCCAGATGGCCTACAAGGCTCCATTTTTTATCTCTTTTATATTAGTTACTCCAATCAAAATGTAAGCCAGAACTTTGTATAAAGTAGCATCAAATTCTCTTGCCATTAGTAGGCTGCCTTGTAGAAAATTAAATGCTAGGCTTTCATAATTAAAGCATTCACTTAAACACCAATCAAATCACCCTTTGCAAAGTGTTTTAAAGTCTTCAAGTTTCAATAAGTTGAAATCTATAGGAAACACAAGGTATGCATCTTTCTTGACATAGAGATTAAAGATTGTATGTCTTCATGTGAAAGAAGTCTTAGTAGACTCGTTACACTCTTCCCCAAACACAAGTGTGTTACTAGAAGCTCACTATTTTGCGAACTTATTGTCTACATGTGAGGATTTACTTTTGAGGAGTAAGAATTTGAGTTTGCAACCTTGTGCTTTCACTCGATGCATGTATGGCATGGAAATACTCGTGGCCTCAATGAGTAAATTACTTTGGTAAAAAGAGGAGCATGGAGTCTACAAGAGAGCCTTGGTACAATGTACTTTGTTTTGCATGGCTAGGATAAACCCCTTAGTTTTCTTTGTTTGTTGAATCAATAAACTTTTTTAAAACCCATAGAGAGAGAGTGAGTGAGTGAGTGAGTGAGAGAGAGAGAGGTGAAGACAATGTGATTGAAGGTGAGTTTGATAGATAGTGTTTGTAGCTTGAGGTTGCATGATTAAGAATACATAGTGGCATTTGCCAAGAAAGAGATAGAGAATCCCCTTGAATTGAGAGATTGAGAACATATTTTGTTTGAGCTAGAAAGTCCATGCTAGTGACCTTGTTTGGTTATGTCAACAAAACTTTTATTAAGACAAGATGAAGCTTGAAAAGCAAAAGAGTACTATTGGAAACCTAACACTAAGAGAAGGACTAGATGCAAAGAGGAAATTAACAAAAGATCTTAGGGTCAAGCATTGAGTCAACATTTTCCTTTGGGGATTTCAAGTTTATTTGTGTGTGCAATTGCAATCTACTATGGAGTAGATCTAGGTGGAAAGCCTTGGGCCTTGTTACAACGCTCTTTGTCTATATGACTAGATTGCTGGTAGTGATTGCAAAACCTACTCTTTGTCTATATGACTAGATTGCTAGTAGTGAGTGCAAAACCTACTCTTTTTAAGGAGTTGTTGCCTAATAGTTCTAGATTCTTTGTTTCTATATGAAGAAGGGATGTCGCTTTTGCTAGGACTTGCCTCCCCTTCATGAAAATTATTGCCACCTCTGTATTTCACCTTTGAAGAGGAGGTTACTAGATCCTCTCTTTTTGTGGACTTCATCATGCAACTTTGCATAACATAAGAATTAATACTTTAACACATAAAAGGTAGATAGGTGGATAAAGAGATAACTTACATAAAGTATAAGTATTTTAAAAGTAGCTTGATTAAGGATAATGTGACCCAAGTGCAATAGTGGTGGTGACCTTAACAAGTAATTTTGACTTTAAGATCAATGTGATGGGAAACTCTTATAGGCTAATGATCGAAATTGATGTGTTAATTTCAATCTTTAGCCACATAGCAATCAACGAGTCATCAACAATCAAACGCTAGGAGAAAGTGTTGAAGTTGGAGTGAAACTTTGGTGTAATCCATGCATCAATTCAACAGGCATTCTAGCAATGGAAAGCTTCCATTGATGAATATGATCAAGGTGCACTAAGTCAAGGGTCCAACACAACATCTAAACCATTGACGAATATGATAAAGGTGTGCTAAGTCAAGGGTCCAGCACAACATCTAGACCATTATATCCCAAAGATACTGACTCCAAAAATTATCATATAAAATTCGACCCATGAGTCCTTTTGCTAAAAGCATTCTTAGCCATAGCAATTGAAGTGTTCATGTATCTCACACAAACTAAGTATTCATGGTAACTGCAAGATACTCTTCAATACAACATTGGAATTTGGCTCTGACACCATATGAAGATACATTGTTTGCACTAAGGAAAACACAAAATGTATGAACACCACTAAAATACAATAACTTAAACAAAAATACAAAACACAACAGTGAGGAATGAAGATGAAATTGAACAAATAAAGCATGCACACAATGCTCAAAGGCAAAGACATCCAACTGCTTATGACTCTCATGGGAGTCAACTAAGGGAGATCTCAAAGCGTATCATCCACCAAAGATGAATTAAAAGTGCAATAACCACCAATTGTGAGAATATGATGATGTAGAAAGTGTTGAAAACTCAAAAATGCCCTGCTTAGATGCAAACACAAAACCAAATTGATGTGGAAAAGTGTTGAAAAACTCAAAGTGCAACAATTGACTATATGGATGATGATGTGATAGTCAAGGCGACCTGATCAGTAATCAGCAAGTATAGGCCAACAACTAGGCAATGATGAGGAAGTGATCTAAATAGTGAAATGCAATCATATAAGGTGATATCAATAGTGTGGATAACCTCCAAGTGCAAAATAGCACAAGAAGGTGACCTATTATGGTGTAACACAATAACCCACCAAGTTGTGTGATGAGCACGACGATGGTTGTAAGCTCTCTAACAAGGGTTGAAGCAATTGTAAAGGGGGCTATCATGAGCAAACTAGCAACTAGGCAAATAGTGAAATGTAGCTATAGAAGGTAACATCGACAATACAAATGACCTCTAGGCAACAAACAATAATAGGATGGCATGTTCATGTCAATGTATGGTCGACCAAGTCATGATGAGCAAGGCAACACCAAGAAACTCTCTACTAGGGGCTACAATGGTTAGTCACAAAGTGCACTAGAGGGATTCTAACAAGAACTACAATCAAGTGAACATGTGGGCAACCTTTAGATTGTCACAATAGCAATTGTTGTTGATAATGGGTAGTTTGAGGACATTTGGGGGACGAAAGAATACATGTGACCTAGCACCCTATTTAAACCAACCAAAGCTCAGGGTTTGATTATGAGACACTAAAGCACACATGCATTTGTAGCTTTGGTATTATTTAATTAGCTTAATGAAGGTTTGATGTTAATGCATTTTTGCTAGCTCAACATGAGGCTCCTCACATACAATACTCATTGTTCACATTCAACATAAATATTGAGCAAATTGGTATCATAGTTTGATTAGAGAATGTATGGGACTCCACACATACAACACTTTTGATCACATTAGACATAAATATTGACCAAATTGATATCATTGTATGACTAGGGGATATAAGGGCTCACAAGGTGAACATTTGGAGTTTGCATCACAATAAAAAATGGAGCAAGAATGAAGGCTAATAATGGTTGGATTAACACAATAAAGTTGTCCACCACGATCAGAATTGATCACTCGCATGGTATGGGTAACACGATTGAAGATGAGCGAGGGCATGGAATGATCTAATGTCTTCCCTGGACTTGATCAATGTTGATGCTCTGGTCAATGGTAGGGGAGATAAATTGGTCGCCCGACATAATAAGCATATGAATGGTATCTAGAGGGGCCCAATTGGACAGCTTTTCTCTCTCTCATGATGGTGTTTGGATCGCACCTAATCTTAGCTACAAAATTTTGGCCAAGTATTTGGATTTGGATCATACTCCTATTATTTTGATTTTCAAGATGATTTGTGTGGGAAGCCTTAATAAAGGCCCTCGTTCTAATTCGACCTCAACTTCCTCTCTCGCAAACATTTTGTGCACAAGAACAAAGAAAAATGGCAAGTCTACCACTTGCAAGTATGCTCACCCACTAATAATTGGGATTGTTGCATGTCAAAGATCACACATTATTGTAAGAAGTTTGGTAGGCAGCAAGCAAAGTGGAGGAGGAGGCGCGTCGCTACTATAGAAGAATTCAAGAATGCATTGCTATAGATGCTAGTTGCTACCCCTCATCTTGCTCTGCCTTCTCCAAGAGATTCAAAGCTTCATCAAGGACCTTGAAATTTGCAAAACGGAATTGCCTTATGTTGCATCACAAGGAGAATGCACTTGTTGTAGAGAAGATCCCTACTACAACCTATTTGGGCACTTTAAGGCACAAGCAAAAGGAAACTATTACCTCCATCAAGGATGCCAAAGGCAATTGACACTCTGATTAAGTTGCGATATCAAAGGCCTTCAAGAAGCATCTATCTACTATAGTTGGTGTTCTCTTTCAACCTCCACAAAACTAGGAAAGTAGGATGCATGAATTTTTGCAATACATGGATCGCCAAAGTGCTTGCACTAAGAACTAGGCATGTCCCAAGCAAGTATGTGCATTGCAAGCTATACGATTTCATCCATGGCAAACATATTCATGATGTAATCCTAAATGCCATACTAGGTATTGATCATGCCTTGACTTCCAAGAATGACTATATATTTCTCAATATGAATTTTGAGAAGGCTTTCAATAGAGTTTGTTGGGAGTTTGTTCTTGCTAGGACTAGATTTGGCAAGCAATTCTACCTTATGACATGTGCCCTATTCACCAATACTTTTGCAAAAATTCCCATCAATGGATACAAGTAATGTAGTTTTTGCTTTGCATCGCATCAACAAGCAATGATACCCTACTATCCCCTTGCTATATACATGCTACCCACCCACTCTTTTATTGCATCGACCATGCTATATACATGCACAAACAATAACCCCTCTCTAGCTTTATTTGATGGCTATTATCTATGCTCACAAATTTTCGTTGATAACAATAATAACATTGTTTGTGCTAACCCCCCATTTGCTGGCACCCTGCTCAACATTTATGATGAATTCTCCTCTTTGTAAGGTTCCAAGATAAGCGTCCAAAAGTCGAAGCTATCATTCCTCTTGGGAAGACTCACCTCCCTAGATTAAGCAATTTGGATTCCAAGAAATTCCGAAGGGTCACGTGACAAGGGCTAGACTCACAAGGAGATTGGTAGTTCTCAAGAATGTTCTCCCCAATTATGGTTTTAGTTGTATCAATCCTCCCTACACTATAGCTTGGATTAGATTGAAGGGATGTTTAAGAACATGTTATGGTCTTTAGGGAGTTGAAAAACTAAGCTACCATTCCATGGCAACAAGTCATTCCTAACAAAGGCAAAGAGGATGCATCTCTAGCTCTAAACATTTAGATGTCAACAATAAGCTTTGATGATGGGTTTATCCCAACAAGAGAGAATGCCAATTAGTGCTACAAAATACAATGTAAGAGGCTTGGCTATTGGTATGGTATCTAGGACCTAAGCCCAAGTTATTGTCTCTCTACGAACAAGTAACAACTGAATTTTACCTCAACAAAAGAAAGCAACCTAGCTGCAAGGGGTGCTATTCAAAAAGAAACAAGGATGGCCCACCTCTCCCAACATCACTTGACAATCTTTTCTTGAGTATTTGAGTAATGCACATGGCAAACCACTAAGCATAGCAAAAGGTAGGGTGAATTTAGGAAGCCCAATGAAATTGGCCACTTAGGACCATGGAGTCGAAGCCTTACGATGACACTAGAAGGGGATTCAAGGAAGAAGCACCTTAAGAAGGCATGGAAGGCTATCCCATCCCAAAGAGTCAACATATTTCTATGGAGAGTCGTAACTAACTAGATGGCAACTAAGTATTGACTATGCAAGCTTAATCCCACCTCCCCAATGTGTTTTTTGCAAAAGGAGAGGAAACAATCAAGCACATGTTCTAGGGCTACCAAGAGAACCAAGATTTGTGGAAGAAGATTGAGAAGAGGATGGAAGAGCTGAAGCTCCATGACGAGGGCAAATGTAAATATCTTACTGAAATCAATATAACTTTGGAATTATAAAAAAACACAACAAAGTTGGTATTATTTATAAGAGACTAGAAATAAAGTAGACCAAAAATTTGTTAATAATGGGCTTATTGCTTAATTTGTAGTAGAACATTTATACAAGTCTACTTGTGTCTATACATGTAAATGAGTCTATATGTAGATGTGTGAACTTGAGTTTTTGCTTACATAATATAGGTTTAGGGTAAAGGGGCCAAACAAATTTAAATGCATCCCCTTTAATTTAAAGAACACCAACACCAGTTAAGAGGCAATAATTCAAATTTTTTGAAGAGGAATCAGTATTCAACTCCCCCTACTGCATGTCTATCACTCTTCTCTCGGCCTTTTTCACTCCATTAAAACAGCCTTAAGGACTTGGATGAGGTATGGTTAGAAACATAGGATTCTTGATGTGAGCGTGATATTTGTCACAAGTCTCTCTCATATATCCAAAGCCTTGACACATACTGAATCCTGTTCCAAGAATTTAAAGAATTTAACATTTAGGTAGGAAATGTTACGTGGAACCAGTCATTGCCTTCAAAGACTCAATTCAATGGAGTTCTATGCAAAAGGTTCCAACGAAGTCCATGTTCCCAAATTGTATCATGAACAACGCCAATTCCTCCACTCTTAGGAGAAGATTCCAACGAGATACACATAGCAACAGAACTATCAATACAATACCTACTAAATTAGTTAAAAAGAATAGCTCCACATCCATCACCGAGATGGCTACCTGGAAATAAAAGGGACATGGTTAGGAGACATGTATCCCTGCATTATTATATGTGCAAAATACAGGAATAAGACTTCCAGAAATTGGGAATTGGCTTCGAAAGTTAAGTGAAATATATGTTTAGAATGCACATGATGGCTCGGACTTCTAAAAAACACGCTGTTTTCATAAGCTCCCATCATTCATATGCAGTATTCCTTGTGACTAACATAATTGATGACCATGACCGTCACATAAACTACTGCTGCACAATTGTTACTCGCGTAATTGTTACCTGATAATGTCTGACGAAATCAGATGAAATATGTAATAATTCAACTTGAATGATCTCTCTGTCTGGATAGCCTCAAATCTCTTCGTGGCTTCTTCACTCTCTTGCAAACCCATCATTTGAAAACAATGTTGCCACCAAAGCCTACTGCGAGGTTTCTGCTTGCACACAAATCAGGCAAAAAGGTCACTATGTATAAACTCCAGCATAGCATGAAACTGTTGTCAGCATATGGCATAACTTGCTTACTGTCTTCAACGGCTTAGAACCCTCCCCAGCATTTGACAGTTTCCTATTTGTCTTACTGTCTGCTCAAAAGGCCACATATAAGTCAAAATTATTCAAATGAAAGCATGTCTCATTAAGCATATTCCTAAAATCAGTCAGGAAATGATAGAAGCTCAAGCATACAAAGGTTAAAACAGAAACACAGTGAAGGCCAAGCACAAAATCCTATAAACGAAAAGATATGTTACACATATACTAAATGCAGTGTCCCTGATCAGTTTACATAAGCCGAGAATGATACTAGAGTTGAACTTTTACTTCATTAGGCTCATTCTCAACCTCTTGCATTCTGGATAGAAGAAAGATATAATAAAAGCTGACTGCGCACCAGCCTTGGGCATGTTAAAATGAATTGCATTAGAGAACATTTGCTGACTCATGATATGAACCTTTGATAGATACTGTAGGCTCATACTGATTCCTCCAAGCTTCCATGGAACACTGTTACTCGTGCACACTTCTTTAAGACTACATAATCCATATGTAGCCACATCTTTTGTTCTACAGAATAACATATCGAGTGGGAAAAGTGCTCATAAGTAGGCATCTCAAGTGGAAAGTAAGGTTCATCCTTGACTTAAGAATATAAAGTGATGATGTTTGGAAAACCTCCAGACCTTTAGACCAGTGCTAAATGACATGAGAAAGGATCTGATAAGCAGAAGATCATTATCTAGTTTAATCACTGCGATTGAAAACAAGAAATGGAAGGCAAACATCCAAAATCAAAACTGAAACATTCACTTACTTATAAACAGCACAACACTATCTGAAGAAACGCGTGCCAGCTCTCTCAAAGTCACATTCAAGTGCTTTGTTGTCATGGTATCTACCACATCATTAGCCAACACAATTGAAAAAGACCGCGACCGATAATGCAGTGGTTGTGTAACATCAGCCACCCGTATGAGACCCTTGCTAATGAGGTTCTCACATACACTGTGGATTGGAGGACTTGGGTCAAAAGGCAATATACCCCATGCCTCCAGTTTTTCTTCCTTCAAAAGCTTCAGCACAACACTGCAGGCAGATGGCCCAATGTGCAGAATGCGATTCATCGACTCTCCATATACTTCTTGTAGAAGCGGCAGTGCCTGGCAGACTGCAGTTCTGCATTCTGGTCGAGCGACTGTGATGCAATTGACAATTGGTTACATTATCATTGAACAAGCTTGACAAATGCACCTGATGCAATCCCACAAAAGAAAAAACTAAACAGAAAACAGCATCGCATTTCCTTCATCATGTCGTAGAAGCTTTTATCCAACCTTGGTCTTCTTCCATGGCCTCAATAAAAGTATCTTCTGTTTTTCCATTATTCTGCCCATCCCTTACAAATCTTCCTGTGTCCTTTGTAGGCGAATGGTAAAAACCTTCAAGCAGAGAAAACAAATTTGATCACTATCTTACAGAAATTAAACCTCCGTAGAACAACAAGTTCTCCAACTAACTGCACTTACTTGAGTTGGAAAAAGAGTAGACTAGTAGTATTACAACCCCCTATCAAGAAACGCGGAGAAAGTTAACATGGTTCCTCTCCAAAATTGACAGAGAAAATGAATTATCATTTTTGGTGAATGTATGTCATGTAGAGAATAAAAGCAGAAAGACACTGTTATCACAACTGTGAATAATGTTTTGTCCTTGGCTATTTTGCTCACAATTTTACTAAAAACATTCAAACTATTAGCAGCAAAATAAGCACTTGTAACACTGATATGAACCACACAAGCCATTTCTTGTGAGAGCTTCCACATTCCACATTTAATGCAGCGTGTCATTTAGAAAGCCTGCTTATGCACAACCAACTTAAGCAGGCATTCAGCCCCTATGAAGAGTCACAGTGAAATAAGTGAGGTTCAGTCAGGTCAGCCAGGGCACCTCTAGCAGTTGATGCCTCAAAGAGTCAGGCTAAGACAAAACCCAACCTAGAGGCCATGTAAACAGAGGTAGGAAAACAGATCTTCATGAAGGTAGCCTAAGCACAAATCCTCACAATGATCAAGCTACAATATAATCCTGCAGACATCATCCGTCTGTCCCTGCACATCTAATAGATGAATATATTCTTTTAAGTCTTACACTCATCAATGCACAAATAACTGCACACAATTACATAGTCTAACAAAACAAGTTTGTAAGCCCTGAGCCCCTTTGAGGTAGAGAAGCACAGACATCAGATAATGACCCGAACTCTACCTCATTACCCCACAGATATTCCAAAGTAACTATTAACTCTTTAAAAATGCTGAAGCTGAAAATCAGGTCGGCCTGATGGAGTCAACAGACAGGGAAGAAAAATGACTTCAAGCCGTGTAGCAACTATACATACAATATTGGTGAAGGTGCCACTTGAAAATTAATGACTGCTTACCAGCAACACAAGGCACACAGAAAGAAGAGGTGATCTGCGAGACCTCAAAGGAGCTGCTGCTGAACTAAATGAGTCAACTACTCCTGACTCAGCCAACCTCCTTGGAGTAAGAGTTGCTGGTCTTCGCGGCATCCTGGTAGACTGCAAGATAAAATCAGATACTCGTCAACGAGCAGAAATAATTCCACTCTTCGTATGAACGTTCAAATAAATGGAGTAAAGAAAATCGAGACTGCAAAGTTGAGACAGTCAGTTTACGAAAACCTTTAAGCACTGAAAAGATCAGAGACAAAGTTTGTCTCTCATCGTCAGCGTCACAGTGATGGCCATCCAATGTGGCATCGCACAGGTACAGCATGCACCTCCCCAAACGTGATTGCATTAGGACTTGTCCGAGAATACAGAGAGGGAAAAAGGTAAAGCTCAACCAGCAAGCCTCAAACGACTTCAACGCATCTTAAGCTCCAGAACATCTGAAAGCTTGACAGCGGGCAGTACAAGCACCTCATCCATTCCAATTTAGGGATGGTTAGCTAAATCGGTTACCTGACGTGAAAGCTAAAGGCTATATTAGGCATCGGCTCAGAGGCCTAAGGCAGTGCACATTGTCTGCACCACAAAGTCACACAGGAATGCCGTTGCTTGTCTGGTTCGGGTTGCTAGGGTAACACAGTAAACTATATCTACAAATATGGCATAGACCATATTTGAGCCAAAAAGAGGAATGCCAGGTCCTGCAGGTCGAGTCCCCCGCAATGAGGATCACATGCCATTGCAATGTAGGCAGTCGCAGGGAGCCCTTGAGAACGCAGATCGAGTGAAATAGGGAACGGATCTGGTGCGTAAGGCAGGAACAAAAAGGGTATAGGAAGAAACAAACCTGGAGGTGAACACGCTATTTGATAGGATGGGGCAGTAGTGGTAGTGAGGAATCACATGGAGGGAGCCGGAGATCGAGACGCCATGGGAGCCCCGATATGCGAGCGAGGAACACTGCGCTCAAGAAACGAGAAACGAGAACGAGAGAGAGAGAGAGTTGGAAATGGAGTCTCTAGAGTCTACTCCATGAAAGTTTTAATAAATTTTTCGTTAATTGTGACGATACTTCCTCTAATAATCAAAGTTGACTGATGACTGATAATCAGATGTCTTACAATTCAGTGTCCAAGGTACATCTATTACTTCTACATCTATATATATCTACAGTATCTCTTATTTTCCTATCTCCCAAACCTATCACCAAAAGTGACAAAATCTTACCTCCTCTCTCTCTCTCTCTCTCTCTCTCTCTCTCTCTCTCAGATCTTACAAGGTGCAAGGGTGTGCTCCTCTTCTTATCTCTTTCGCCAATCAATTCTCCCTTCTTTCCTCATCCGCATAAAATCATCCTACTATGTTCCGATTGCTTTTTTCGAGTGTGGAAGGGTGTAAATCAACAGAGAAATTGAATTGTTCACTTATGTTTTGATGATTTCCATGGCCCATACATTTATTGATCTAGGTCCCCCATGCTTGATCAATTAGTAAGAAGGTGCATGTGTGTTTTTTGTGAGTGTGAAGGTGAAGCACGTTTGGCCTTTCGTGTTGTTGAGGCTAGAAGTTATACTATTGATGTTGTCACCTATTGGACCAATTTTTAAGTAACGAGGTTGATGAGATCAACACATTTCAAGTGGCTTTCTTGCCCTTCTAAAAGGCATATTCATTGTGCAGTTAAAGGGATGTGGCAAGGTGTTGAAGGCCTATGAAATGAAGCTAACGGATGAAGTAGCTAGGGTCCTTTGATTTTGATGGATAACATATTCATTCATTGTGCATACATTTTCATGTTTTTGTGAAATGCACCCATGGTACTAATCGTAACCTACATGGTGAGCACAGTAGCAATCTATTCAATTATCCAAAGAAGGCAAAGATCAATCCAAAGGAAAAGCACATCTCCTTTCATTTATGAAGAAGATGACAATGTATACAGTAGGAGTAAAGCAAGTCAATTGTAAGGAATAATGGATGATGATCCTAGTGATGATGAAGCCAATGATATAATGGATGGGGTGTGTGTGTGTGTGTGTGTGTTTTGCACAAGTCCAATGCTTTTTATATTTCTAGTTCATAGATTAATAGTAATCAAGTGTTTAACATGTAGCAAAAGAACTATTATTGCATTAAAGAAGCTTTAAACCCAACTTTGTTGGCATTGTTGATGCAAGTGTGAATAGGTATGTAATTGGCCAATGCTTGCAATCAAATAGTGTATGAATATAGGTATATCTTTTTATCCTTATATACCTTTGTTGTATATTCACCTCTTCAACTAGCCAACTAGCCTTATGGCATTTTGCTTTGTTAGAGTGGGTGGGGGGTTTCCCTAGTGGGCATACTACTTTGGGTATGCTTGGGGTTCAATTCCCCTTAAGCCCAATGTGCACATTTCATAAGGGATAAGTATGCATTACATGAAGAGATTAGACCTTTATATGCAAACATCCTCGCATTAACATTGTTTATAAAAATGTTCTTGAAATGTTACTATAATGGAGTTGCTTTGAAGCATTAGGAATGCAAGCAGACAACAACTTATGTAAGTAATAAAAAAGTTGGATGTCTTATAATCACTTTGAAGGAATGTAAGTAAGTAATTCAATGTTTTTCAATATCAATGGTGTAATATTGTTTATATTAAGTGTATGTATAGATGACGTATTTTATGTGTGCACACCATATTCTATGGTCTAGGAGTTGAGTATGTTGCATATTTTATGTGGGAGTTGAAAAGAATATTTGAGCTCACTGCTTAGTTTTGGCATTCAACCATCATTATGGAGGTTGCATGTAGGTTAGAAAATGTCAATGTGAGGCTAATAAGCCTATATAGAAAGAGGGATACATGAATTTAGGAAGGTGTGGTAACGTATGATTAATATATAACCTTGTGCTCTACTATCACATACATAAATTGATGTGATACTCCATATGTTTTGTAAGCTTGCCTATGACATAGGGTGACAATGAGAGAAGTCTTGACTGCATGGAAGATGTTGAATGGGAAAAAAAACATGCTAGGAATTAATTTTATGAGATATATTTATGAGCCTTTTATGTATCAATTTTGCTAGAGCCACACTAAGCTTGGGATGGGATTTACTTACCAAAGAATTTTGCATCTAGCAGCAATCGGCTAGCATAACTTCTTCAATGAGTGTGCTTAGGAATTTTTAAGTAAATTGTTGTGATCAATATTGTTTCTATCTTTAGTAAACTTGCACTAGCATTCGCGCGCATGGAACGCTAGACCGCTTCGAAGCGGCAAGCGAAGCAACAATCCATTTCTCATCTTTCTCTCTCCTATTTTTCCTCTCTCTCTCTCTCTCTCCCCCCCCCCAAAATTCCCTATGTCTAATTCTCTCTCTCTTTCTCTCTCTCTTTCTCTCTCTCTCTCTCTCTCTCTCTCTCTCTCTCTCTCTTTGTTTTCTATTTTAGTTTTTTTTTCTCTCTTGGTTTTCTCTCTCTCCTTTTATTCTCCCCCCCTCTCATCTCTTTTCCTTCTCTCTCCCTCTCCTCTTTTTTCATTTTTTTTCTTCTTCTCTCTCTCTCTCTTCATTCTCTTTTTAATTTTTTTTCTTTTCTCTCTCTCTCTCCTTTTCTTCTCTTTGCACTTTTCTTCTCTCTCTCTCTCTTCTATTTTTTATTCTCTCTCTCTTTTTAAATTTTATATTTTCTCTCTCTATAATTCTCTTTACATGTTCTCTCTCTCTTCTCCTTCTTCTTTCACTTTCTCCCCCCCTCAGTCTCTCTTAAATTATGTAAATTTTATCTTTTCCTTATATATAACTCTCTCTTTATGTTTATATTCTCTCTCTTCTCCTCTCTCTCTCTCTCCATCTCCTTTTCTTCTTCTCCCCTTTCTCCTAATTTTCCTTTTTTTCTTCTCTTCCTCTCTCTTTTAAATTTTATCTTTTTCTTCTCTCATTCTCTCTTTTAAATTTTATACTCTCTCTCTCTCTCTTCCCCCCTCTCTCCTTCTCTCTCCCTTCCTCTCTCTCTCAAAAACTATTTAAAATTTAAAAAGACTTTTCTCTTTTCTCTTTTTCCTCATCTCTCTTCCTTTTTTCTTCTCTCTTCTTCTTATTCTTTTTCTCTCTCCCTCTCCTCTCCTTTCCTTCTCTCTTCTTTTTTTCTTTTTTTTCTCTTTAAATTTTTTTATTTTCTCTTTCTTTTAAATTTTATATTTTCTCTCTCTATAATTCTCTTTGTGTCCAAATTCTCTCTCTTCTTCTTCTTATTTTCTCTCTCTCATTTTCTTCTCTCTGTCTCTGTCCCCCTCTCTCCTCTCTTTTCCTCTCTCTCTTAAATTTTATATTTCCTCTCTACAATTCTCTTTCTCTCTGTTCCCTTCCTTTCCTCTTCTTTCCTTTTTGCTCTTTGTTTATCTCTCTCTCTCTCTCTCTCTCTCTCTCTCTCTCTCTCTCTCCTTATTTTAATTTTAAAAAAATATTCTTTTTCTTTTAAATTTTATCTTTCCTTTCTCTATAATTCTCTCTCTATGTTCAAATTATTTATCTTCTTCTTCTTATTTTCTTCTCTCTGTCTCTCTCCCCCCTCTCCCCCCCCCCCTCTCTCTCTCTCTCTCTCTCTCTCTCTCTCTCTTAAATTTCATATTTCCTCTCTCTATAATTCTCTATCTTTCTTTTAAATGTTATCTTTTATCTCTCTATAATTATCTCATTGTGTTCAAATTCTTTCTGTCTCTCATTTTCTTCTATGTGTCTCTCTCTCCTCTCTTTTCCTTTTTTCTTTTCCTCTCTCTCTCTCTCTTAAATTTTATATTTTCTCTCTATAATTCTCTCTCTTTGTTCCCCCCCTCTCTCTCTCCCTCCCTCTCCTCTTCTTTCTTTTTTGCTTTGTATTTCTCTCTCTCTCTTTCTCTCTCTCTCTCTCTCTCTCTAGAGAGAGAGAGAGAGAGAAAACCTAGGCCCTACGCATGAGAGAGAGGGAGGGAGGGGGAGAAGAAAAATGTTTAATTAAAAAAAGACTATTCTCTTTTCTCTTTCTCCCCCTTCTCTCTCCATCTTCTTCTTTTTATCTTTCTTTTTCTTCTTTTATCTCTCTCTCTCTTTTATTCTATCTTCTTCTCAAAGTGTGTAAAAAACTATGTTCAAAAAATTTTAAATTAAAAAAAGCTTTTAAAATGTTTAATTAAAAGGTTTAAATTAAAAAGTTTAATCTAATTGTATGTGTGTGTGTGTGTGAGAAAGAGAGAAAAAACCTAGGCCCTACATATGAGAGAGAGGGGGGAGGGGGGAGGAATTTAATTAAAAAGGGAAGGGGGTTTTAATTTTAAAAAGGGAGGTGAGGAGGGGAGGCTTTAATGAAAAAAGGGAAGGGGATGAGAAAATGAGATATTACACTTGAGAAAAAGAGGAGGGGAGGGGGTTTTGATTAAAAAAAGGATGTTTAATTTTAATCTAATTGTATGTGTGTGTGTGTGTGTGTGTGTGTGTGAAAACCTAGGCCCTACATATGAGAGAGAGGGGGGGAGGGGGGAGGAATTTAATTAAAAAGGAAAGGGGTTTTAATTTTAAAAAGGGAGGTGAGGAGGGGAGGCTTTAATGAAAAAAGGGAAGGGGATGAGAAAATGAGATATTACACTTGAGAAAAAGAGGAGGGGATGGGGTTTTGATTAAAGAAAGGAGGTTTGAAAAAGGGGGTAGGTTCGAGAAGCCCTCTGGAGGTTCGGGGTTTTCCAAACCTATAGCTAAAATAAGCTTTTAAAATGTTTAATTAAAAAGTTTAATCTAATTGAGAGAGAGAGAGAGAGAGAGAGAGAGAGAGAGAGAGAGAGAAAGAAAGAAAGTTATATTAACGTCTTCTAAAGACCAAAACTGGCCTATGAGACAAACTGTGATACAACTGATGAGGTCCAGCTAGAGAGAGAAAACCTAGGCTCTACTTATGAGAGAGAGAGAGGGGGGAGGAGGGAGGAATTTAATTAAAAAAGAAAGGGGGTTTTAATTTTAAAAAGGGAGGTGAGGAGGGGAGGCTTTAATGAAAAAAGGGAAGGGGATGAAAAAATGAGATATTACACTTGAGAAAAAGAGAAGGGGAGGGGGTTTTGATTAAAGAAATGAAGTTTGAAAAAGGGGGTAAGTTCTAGAAGCCCTCTGAAGGTTCGGTTCGGTTCGAGGTTTTCCAAACCTATAGCTAAAATAATATAGTTGTAAGATGTACCATGGGAGAGAGAAGCAAAGAGGAAGTCTCTATTACCTTAAAGATCTTGAATGGAAGGAAAGCATGCTAGGGACAATTTTTATAAGCTATACTCATGAGCCTTTTTTGTTCAAGGTATATTAGTTTTAGGTAATGTAATTATTAGCTTACAAAGCACAAACACTATAACATGTCATTAAGTGTGTATTCCACTCTTGCTTAGGTGTCAGCAATTGCATTTCCCAAGTGTGGGGGAGAATTCTCTCCACATCTAGAATGAAGTAATTCTAGGTAACACAAATAGAGTGTTGAAAAATATATTATGAAGGAGCTACAAACTCCAAAAGATAAATAAAATGTTGCATTGTTTTACAATATAAACAATCATATATTGTAGTTATACACTCATGAAATTTCATAAGAATATAGACTCTAGAGTAGTAGTATTATTGCAATCATAGGAGCCAATGAGCTTGAGAAGGAGTGGTATGTATTTTTTCTTCTTCTTCTTTTTTGGAGGTGAGCATCTTGCAATGCGTGTTGTTGTGCAAGATCAATCCAAAACCACTTTCAATAGGTAGTAGGCCCATGGAGAGCTTGAAGAGCACCATGGCCATGAGGGTGGTCTTGTTTCCCACACATCATAGATCTTGAATCCCACATTGATGCTCCTAAATGATGTAATATATGCACTAGATATAATTTAGTGCTAATAGTGACAATTCTATGATGAGGGTTTTTGTACTAAAAGTACTTTGTGGGTCCTCCTTTTAGGTATATATATATATATATATTTGCCTTCGTGTTATTCCGTGCAAATACACACCACATTATCTTATAATTGGTTTTTGTGTTTTATTGTTGTGATATGTGATAGGAATGATAATGTCCAATAAAGCTTCATCTTGCACTGCACAAGTTCAACAATGGGACATTGGACACCCTCTTATTTGTTCAAGAGGTTTAACCACCATGAAACATGATAGCTATCTCTCACTTAGCCTCTTACACGTGTCACACAAATACCAAGATTCACTTGTAGTGGGTTTTGTGGCCTTCTTCAAGCATAAATGATGCTCTTGTGAAGCTTCACAATCCAAGAATGTGCTCCTTTTGTTCCCAACTCTCTACAACCTTAGTATGCAAGGAAGAAGCATGAGTGCAAAGATGAGAGAGTGCTCAAAGAGAAAAAGAAGAAAACTTCACCCACATGGTCTCTCACTCTCTCCCTCTCTCACAAATGAAAAGCAAGAAGCCAAGTACACAAAAATCGCACACATATATGAATAGCCTACTCTATTATTTCTCATCCTTTAAATACATGAAACTAAGGGTTAGAGTTTCCCTACCTCCCTTGGGCATCCTGCCCCTTTTGTGATCCTTCCAACTAGTCATGGCTCTTTTTATGTGCAATTGAACCTAAGTGTTGTTGAAAAACTAAACCCAATATGAGTTGTGATCAAGATACTAGTTGTTATTAATGATTTGTGTGGGAGGGAGCCTAGCTCTTATTAAAATAATGACCTAACAGTGTTATAAATTTTCTATTTGACCAAAAATTTACAATATTTCTTTCTTTACCTTCTTCTTGCAATTGACATTTATCCCCTCGCCAAGATGAATGCCAGTTCCATGGCACAATTGCCAAATGTATGGGGTTGCTAGTGGTGAAAGGCTTTTTGATGTCTAATGAGGGAATTGGTAGGGGCGGATGGTCTATGTGGTAGAAGAGGTGGATGACAAGGTAGAGGGACTAAGAGACTCAAAGTGTACTAGGTTAGCTTGAAGAGGGAGGAAGAGGTAATAGCTGATGTTGAAGGGATCATGATGGGCATGGGCCACTGATGTTGATGGGTCTTATAGAACTCCATTGTACCCATTATGTCACTTATGCTCTTCCTAAGGGGTGTGTCTACCTTGCTTGTGCAATGGTTATGTGCTTGTGCATGTGCAATTGGGAGTTGGATCGAATTCCAAGTAATCTTGGAATGTTGTCCCACACTTGAGGATCCAATCAATGAAAGAATGTGGTGTGGTGCTATACTCAAGGTGCTAGATCGTTTGAGCAAGCATGGGATCTCCTTCCCCTTGATGTGCCCTAAGGTTATGATGGAAGGGAAGGGCTAGGGTGTTGCCCTAGGTGAAGTGAATGTGCATGTGCTTTTCTATTTTTTCTTTTACTTATAAATATACAATATATAATAAGGTACAAGAGAGGAGACAAATCACTCAGGAAGTGGCATGAGCATGCATTGAAGACAACCTTTATTGAGAAGATAATCCTTGGTACGCTCCCACAACTATAGTGATGCCTATGGGTAAAAAGGATGTATACACATAAAGAACCTATTGTCCACCATGTTCTCTAGTAACTTAACTAGGTGCAAAAGGTCAACAACAGTAGGGTACAAAGGTAAAGGTGAACCATCACCACTCAATCAGTTCTAGTTTTTTACATTAAAAAATAATGGAGGCAACCCATCTTCATAAGGCGTTACTAGTTATTGGAGGAGCTTGATGAGAAGTCAAAAATAGTTGCAAATGGTGATGAAGGAAGAATCTAGGAAATTAGCAAAATCTCTTGCAAAATGAGCAAAGGAAGGTACCATGTTAATAAGCTAGAACATGTAGGCTTTGTTGACATGGATCACTCTCATGTTAGGAATCTTGGGAAAGTTGTACCTACCATGCTCTTTTTTCTAATACTATTCACCATACCCTACCATCCCATAAAAGAGAGGATCTGCCCACTCTTCCTTCTAGGAGTAGATGAAGGCTTCCTAGGCCATCTTGTTGCATCCTAAAAGGGGTAACACCATTCTAGTAGTACTTGTCACACTTCCCTAGGCTTTAGTTTCAAGTATCTCCCCCTGCTTCCTTGGATTCTGCATGACTTTTGATAAGCTTCGACATCTAAAGGGTCTAGTCAATTCATAGCAATGTTCTTGGTTATTCTATGAGTAGCCGTATAGTATATAGTGGAAGTGACTTTCTAAACCTAGCCTCCTCATTAACTTTGAAATCAAACTTCACATAACGGCTAGTCTCTTACTTCTCCTAGTATTTTTGCAATGTTTCCTCTAGATTCTCTTCTTTTTCATGTGGTGGATGCTCTACTAATCTATGTGGCTAAGCTTATAAAGTCTAGATCATGGCTGAATAGAACTCTTTTTGCTCTGGGTCTTCCTCTTCATCCACAGTTGGGTGTTGTTTAGACTCTCGTGTGAAAAACCCTTTAGGTTTGGCATACCCATAGGGGGTGTCTTGGATCTAACATGAAGGGAGAGGTTGGTTGGGGTGTTTTGGATTGTAATAGATGTGCTGATTTAAGTGCATCATCATCATAACCTTTTTGCCTCAATTATCAAATTAGATCCTCCTTGATTGGCCCTTATGTCTCATCAAATTGATCCTTGAATGTTTTTCATACTCTACAAGGTATTAATTAGTAATCCTAGTTGAGCTTTATGTTCTTCTAGAGCTTTAGATTGAGGCATGCGAACTGACATTGTAGCTTTCTTGAATAGATCTAGCTACTTTATCATGACCAATTTGTAGGCCTCTCCAACTAGACTATGCGCTAACTTTCACTATACAAAGCCGCTCCTAGGTCATTGGAGAGCTTCAATAGGGTGGTCTTGTAAAGCCTATGTGTATCATTTTCGACCATACTTACAGCCTTGACAAGCTGGTAAAAATGGTCTCTTACAAACTTGCATATGAGGCACTTCATTGGCCATGTATTAGCTAGTGCTCTAGATTCTATCTTTTGTGTAGATGGGTTTAGGTAGAGAAAACTAGTTTATCCTCATTTAGTGGGTCTTTGATAGATATGGGCTACACTGTGGTTGAGAGGAATGGTGCTTGTGTAGTTTCCATTTTGCAAGAAAAAAGGATTTTGGTGAGCCTTTTTTATAGAAAATTTGATTATAGACCTTTTACTTTTCTTCTAGGATTGAAAAAATAAAACTACACAGCCTGGAATACCAGGCTTTATCCACCTTTTTACCTTCACATCACAAAGAATGGTTAGTTGTTTGTGGGCTAGTTCTCGGTTGCTCTTGGATTTCTAAAGGGCTTTGAAGGCCTAACTTTTTGATCTTTGGAGTCGATGTCTTAGTCTTTAAGGCCTTGATTTGGTCTAGTCTTGGTAGCCATGTCTTCCTTCCTTCCCCTTCAAAATTGAATCAAGCTTCCTAGCTTGAGAGAGTAGGTCATATAGTGTGTGGGTAATTTTATGTTTTGGTAGTTTAATTATTATTTATAGAGGAGATTGGATTTTGTAATGTACAACAAAAGAGGGTTCATGAGTCCATCAATCATAGAATTCAAGGTAAATCAACGACTCACAAAGATAAGACACGATGTCATTCAAGATTGAGGGGCCATTAAACCGACTTGTGATAGGGAACTCTTCTTCAGTTAGCCGTTTATCAATAAGTGAGTGATAAAGTATTTGTTTGGGGGGTGTTAGCATGCAAGCCTCAACGATGGCATGTAAAGATCCGGTCTAATAATACATGGGATCATATTTGAGAAGGTTCACAAACTTATGTTGTTCGGCCATGGTGACAGCCTTGTTTCTTACAGTGATGGCTTCAAAGCAATGGGTATACCATCTTTTGAGAAAGAGAGTGTTGTGTTACAAAGATAGTGTAGCCTATCAATGGAAAAAATGTATTTCAAGAGTGTTGCCTCCATAAATGAGGGGAGTATTTGGTAAACTTATAACTGCTGCTTTGGGATCTTGTGAGCCAGCTGGTCTTACAAGGGGATACTTTGTGAAATAGATGTGGCTTTTTTGCTTGAATGGATAAGTCTTCAACCATTTTGTAGATCAAACTACATTGACATGATTTCTTTAGCACAATTGGCAAAGAGGGTTGATATTCACATATTCAATATGGGGGAACTTGGTATAGGTAAAAAATGATATCCTCTTATGGGGGTAAGTTGAGCTTGTGCCACAATGACAGTTGTGGCCATTTTAGATGATTAAGATGTTGAGCTAATTGGGGAATCTAAGGGTGGAGAGAAGGTGGTAAGTGGAGTAGAAGGTGTAAATGAGCCTTTTTTTAAAGGAGTTCTACATGAAGGCTATGTGTGAGCTTGACTACTAAACACAATGCGAGTGGCTGGTTTGGTCAGCATGTTATTAGATTTGTTGCTATGGTTGGTGTACAAGCAGTGATCATTCATGCAGCCATATACAATTTTAGCATCAAGAATCTACGGTAGCCTTCAAAGGTTTATGCTAAAATATTAGGACAACATTATTCCACTTGCATACTCTATCTTTCCCTATTCCAAAAAATTCATGGAAGCCACAAAAGCACTCCTTTGTTGGCCCAATCAATCCTTTGGACGATCAAAGAGTGTTCAATCCCCCCTTGATGGACTTTGCATGAGATATGTCTTCCTCTCCACCACATTTACTTCAGCCCATTCCTAGATAGTTTGCACCATTTTTTGCTTCCATTCTTATTGCCCTTATCTTATACCCTTTCCTCTATTTTCCCTTGTCCAGTAAGTCTGATAAGTTTTCCAATTATTCCTCTTACAAAGTCACATGCTTGTTAACTCTTGGAAGCTCACTTATTTGACTTCCCCTTCTTCTCTTGAGTTTAACTTTACTCCTTGTAAATAATTTACTAAAGTAAGACTCTATAATGTCTTTAGATCTCATCTAACCTATCTTGTCATGTCCTATGTGCAGACTCTTGAATGCATGAAGTTAATATGGGCATAAAATCATATGACATCCACTCAGTCTATGTGACTAGATGGCAAAAAGCTAACCTTTGTGGATCTAGCCTTTGGGTTGGATAGATTAGTTATGTTGGTAGCAACTCGAGGCACAATGCATGGAGTTATAGGGTGTGGGAGTTATTAGGGACCCCTTCCATGGCTCTTGTGGCTAGGGGGTCTTAGGGGGACTCAGCAGCCCCTGTGACGAGGGTCCGGGGGCATTGCTCCCAACCCAATGGTAAAGGAAATATTCCTTGGAATATTCCTTGGTCGACTAGGGAAGGTTCATAATATGGTTGGACAAGCCAACTAGACTACCTTTCGAAGTTATAAAAAGAAGATCCCTCCAAAGCCATTGTCAATCTATCTTTCACCCAATTAGAGTTCTTAAGCTACCCTTAAGGTCTTCACCTATCATCTATATGAATCACCATCTAAGCTTCACATTGGAATTGCATGGGTGTATAGAGCCATCTTTATATTAGTTCATTTGAAATTAAAGGAGTTTTTGTTCTTCTCATATTTGATGTGTGTTCTCTACTCCTTGCTCAGCTTTTGTCTATTGCACTATGTAATTTCTACACTTGCCAGAAATGGATGCAGTAATGGAAGCATATACGCATGTTGAAGTAAACTACTAAACACAAGACATGGAAAAAACTTATAACACTACAAAAGAAGAAAACTCAGAACAATGCTCGGTAAATGGAATCCATACACCAAGACATGAGACAGTCATGTACAACAGTGAGTCACTTGTTACATGGGCATCAACACTAGCTCCTCTCTCCAATTAGGACCTCCATGTGATGAATATACAGACTGAGGAGGAAGAGCACATAATAAACAGACAATAAATATGCCATGAATAGTAGCTAGTTGGTCAATATTAAATGATGGCCAACTAGCATAAAATGCCCTAAAATGCCACAAATAATACACAATAAAATGCCTAAAATAGTAGTCATGTACCTGACCCAATCTGGCATGCACAAACTCACACATGAGTTGGCATATCTACTAACAGTCATGTGGTTGATAAATTTGGAGAAGCATTTGTCGGTAGAGTAATCTATTCCTTAGGGGACTTGTATTCAAGTTATGATCAATTTCAGTGTTAGAGAGCAAGGACATTACCACTGTGAATACATCCTTGGATTTAGTGTGTATGTATACTCTTCCTCAAGGAGCAACAAATTTAGTGGCACATATGATAAATGCTATGAACAAGGTGTTGAGCGATTATATTCCCCATTTGACAATGTCATTCTTAGATGATGTACATATTAAAGGGTGTGCGGAGAAAGAGTAAAATAAAGATCTAAATGATCAAGCCTACAAAAAAATTGTTGCTAGTCATATTGCTGACTATGAGAAAATTTTGGCTGGACTAGAAGAGGTTCATCTCACTCTTTTTGGTCTTTGGAGTAGATGAAGTGTTGATTGTTGGTCATATGTAAGGGCCATATGGCAGAAGGCCATCTCTAGTAAAGGTTGATGTGATTGACAAGATGTAGGAAACTTA
The DNA here is from genome assembly GCF_053477565.2 of Lygodium microphyllum. Taxonomy (NCBI): domain Eukaryota; kingdom Viridiplantae; phylum Streptophyta; class Polypodiopsida; order Schizaeales; family Lygodiaceae; genus Lygodium; species Lygodium microphyllum. The sequence continues at coordinate 34,023,351 of NC_141141.1, forward strand.
TTGCTCCATTTTAGAGGTAAGGAGATTTTTAGGGGTATGTGTATTCTATCTCATTTGGATAAGGCATTATGTGCATGTTGCTGATGACCTTTATCAATTATTGCATAAGGGGCAAAAATTTCAGTGGGGAAGAAAACACAAAAGGCCATGAGAAATTTGAAGAAATTGCTAAAATTTGCACCTACATTAAGAAAGATTGACTACTCAAATGGGAGACCCATTGTCATTATAGTAGATACCAGCCCTACCAACATAGGTTGGGTAAATGGTCAAGATGATGATGAGGAAAATAGGTTTGCAGCCACATTCAAAGCAAAGGTTTTAAATGAGATATAGAGGAGATATCTACATGTTAAGAGAGAAATATGGGGTATTGTTACAATCCTTAAATGTGATGAGTATTTTGTTGGTGGACCTATGATAGTAGAGATAGATTATTTATCTTTGCTTGGAACTATTGCAATTCGTGTAAGGTTAGGGTTTATCAACACAAGCACACTCACACATACTCAAAGTGAACAAGTGAACATCAAGAGAGAAGAGAGTGCTAGAAGGTAACATCCACTATGTGAGAATACTAAATAGTACACCAATTGATGGGTCTTCACACGGGGAAAGAACCCTTCTCTAGTTAGAAGTTAAGAGTGCTTATGGAACAAGGGAGCATTCACACTACAACTTAGGAGAAACATGACAAGTGTGCCCCTCGACTGGATGATGTGAACGTATACAGGGAATAGGCAGATAAATCCCCAAATGGTATCAAGCCTAGAGCCTTGTGAAAGGCTTCAAACTTATCTCTAGAGAGAGCTTTTATAAACACATTTGCCAAGTTGTCTTGTGTGGGGGACATGGACTAACTCAAACTCCTCTATATGGAGTCTCTCTCTAACATAATGATAGTGCACCTCAATGTGCTTTATGCGAGAATGAAAAACAGGATTCCTTGCAATTGCCATGGCACTCTAGGTGTCAATATAGATAAGAGTGGTTGACTGCTATCCCACACTAAGATCGACCAAAAGGAATTTGAGCCATATACATTCCAATGTAGTTGTAAATGCTAGCCTATATTTAGCTTCACAACTAGATGTGGCCAAGGTAGACTACTTCTTGCTCAGCCAAGAAATGCATGAGTCACTAAGCATGAAACAATTACCACTAGTGGAGACTTTCGTGTCAAAACAACCAAGATAGTTTGTGAATGCATGTAAGCAAAGAGTAGTTTCTTTAGGATTAAAAATGCCCAATGTTTGAGTACCTCTGAGATAATGAAAGACACATTTAACTACTTGCCAAGTGTAGTACTAGGGCTATGCATACAATGTGCCAACTAAACGCCCCCAAATTGAATATCTGGCTATGTATTACACAAATACAATAAATAGCCAATAGCCTATTGATAAAGAGAAGCATCAAATGGTTGTCTTACATCCTGAAGGATGCATGTCTCAATGGGAGTAGAGATAGGCTTGCAATCTTGCATCTAAAAATGCTCAAGGAGCCACCAATGTACTTAGGCTATTGTAAAATAATGCCCCCCTCAACTATAGTAAACTATATGCCAAGATAGTAGTGCAAGTGGCCAAGATCTATCACATTAAACATATGTTGCAATTAAACTTTAAGGCTAAAATATGTGTTTCATGAGGTCTAGTCAATAGCATGTCATCGACATAAAGAATGAGAATCAAGAGGCTATCCCTATCTTTATGGACATAAAGTGTGCTTTTTGTGTGTGAATTACTGAAGCGAAGAGTAATTAAGTATGCATGTATATTTTCATACCATGCACTAGGTGCCTACTTTAAACCATAGAGGGCCTTATGCAAATGACACACTTTGATTTTAGATCCTTTTCAAACAAAGTCAGGAGGTTGAGTGACATAAACCTCCTGATGAAGGTCACCATTCAAAATCCCTATATTTACTTCACACACTGTGACCACATACATACACATTGCAAGTAGCACACGTCTATCACTCTCACTTTATTCTTTATTCTTTCAGTGACAATTGAATAAGAGAAGGCTAATCACACATTGTGATTGTTGGAGTTTCCTCTCTCTTGCACTCTTGCTTCATCTTCCATAGCTCTTGCTTTGCTCATTGAAGTGGGAGCTCATGCTCATCCGCCAAGACCCATGGACCGCTTATTGCTTCAAGTGTTTCAAGAGAGCAAAAATGGCTATCTCTCACCTAGCTGATGTGCTTTCGATCCCACAAGGGTATAGTGAGCTTACCTTGATGCCCGAATGAGTGGCCTCCTCTCTCAAGCAAGCTAGTAGCTCCACGATTTGAGATGCAAGCTCAAGCAACCTCAAGCCCCATCCTTTGAGCTCCATCCTCCATAGCCGTGCATGAGACAAGAGAATAGAAGAGGAAGAGAGGAGATGATGGAGAGCTTACCTTGATGCCCGAATGAGTGGCCTCCTCCCTCAAGCAAGCTAGTAGCTCCACAATTTGAGATGCAAGCTCATGCAACCTCAAGTCCCATCCTTTGAGCTCCATCCTCCATAGCCGTGCATGAGACAAGAGAATAGAAGAGGAAGAGAGGAGATGATGGAGAGGTTTTCCACCGCGGTACCTCACAATCACACACTCACTCCCTCACACTCTCACACTCCCTCTCTCAACAAGCACACACAAGCAAGCAAGAAGGAGAGAATAAGAGAAGAAGAAGAAGACCACTTTAGCCACACACCAAAGAATGAGCTTCTCATTCACTTTTTGAGTTTATATACAAGCCCTCAATCCCTCAAGTGCCCATCCCCTACCTTGTCCCTTCACCTATGCCTATCTATGTTTTACAATTCACATAGAAGAGAGCTTGGCGCTCTTTTACAAATTTTTAGTGGTGCCTTTGCATTATAAAATGTGCCTTTGCCTTTGACTTGACCTTTGCAGTCGCCCTTGCGCTTTTGGCATTTTCTCTTTTATTCCTTGCTTACTACCTTTTTTTGCATTATTCAATATTTTTGAATTTTCTTTTTCTCATCTTGCATTGGGGTTAGCATTACCCCCTCCTAGATGAGTGTGAGTCCCATGGCACTTGTTGCAAGTCTAGGTTGATGAGGGTTTGATTATCTGAAGGGTGGTCATGTGAGTCGATGATGATGGGACCTCGTGGGGATTGGTCCTAGGGAGAGGCTGATCAAATGATTGAGGTGGTGGAGGCTGAGAGAAAATTGAGTGGACATCAAAGTCTCGGAAGTTGGTGGTTTGCACCATTGGTATTTACTTGAAAAGAAAAGAAGGTGCACTACCTGGGGGGTGTGTCTACCTTATCGTGTGGTGCATTGTGCTCGTGCTAGTGGGACTGGGAGTTGGGTCAACCACAGGAAAACGCATGCAATCTTGGGTGTTGTCCCACACTTAAGCACCCAGTTCGTGTATAAGGGAGGTGTAGTGGGTATAGCTTAGGGTGATAGGTCTAACCATAGGTGAGGGTGACCTCTGTGTGTGTGTGTGTGTGTGTGTGTGTGTGTGTGCGTTTGGTCCTGTTTGATTCTTATTTGTTAGGGCTATGGACTTTCCGCATCTCTATTTCCTGGCACAATTCCTAACTTGTTGCTCCTGGTTGTATACCGCTATGCTTTGCAAGGCTTTCTACGCTAGTTTCCTCTTCTCTTCAATGTCCTCTGATTGCCTATTGTGGTGGTCCACCTTGGTGTATGCATTGTATTTATTCACTATCTACTGGATTTTGACTAGAACTCGTTTCTGCGGTTCGAACTCATTTCTGCCATATCTGTGCTCTCTTGCTCCACCAAGTTGTCAATGAGGTTGATTAAGCTGAGTAGTGTTGTGCCTCCAATGGTGTCGATCCTTCTATCCATATGGCTTTCCATGTCGGGTCTCTCTCCTAGTCACCTACAGATTGAAGTTCTCGATCACCCATCTAGGTTTGAGGGTTGTCTTCTATTGATGGGTTTGTTCTGCTTGTTAAGTCTGAGTGGGCTCCTTCTAATTTACAGACAGCCCTCAATTTACGTTCACTTAGTGTGTATGTGGTGCTCTTTCCATACACAGTGTGAAATCAGGCTTTCAGTTTTTTAAGTGCACTTCAAGTGTGAAACAATGTGGGGTGCAATGCAAAATGGTAAATGCAGCTTTTGCATTCCTGTTTATGTTCTCGACCGAATATAGCTTTAGGCTCAATTGCTAGCTGCTTTCACAAGTCTCTAGGATATGTGCTGTATCTTTCAGATTATTCAAAGTCTAATTGGGGTCTACATGTCAGTTTGTGGCTCCAAGAGGGGCTAAAAGCTGACATGATTGTTAGTGGCCATTTTTAGCTAACCAGTTGAGATTTCTAAGGTCAAATGTGCCTGTAAGGCTTTTGGAGGATTTCCCTGTTGCGGGAGATGTTTTGCTTCACCCGAGATGCACTAAATTTGTAAATCTTTTGCTATCAAATTTTTGGTCCGATTCTGCAATGTCTGATTTTGTAGCGTTCGATCCTCTGGATGGGACGGTTCGATTTTCACATCCGATTGTAGGTGATCCGAGTGACTGATGGCCAATCGTCTGAATTCAATTTTGTTTGTCTATTTTTTGCATCCGATCAAAGTGGTCCAATTGTAGGTTGTCTGATTTTTAGAATCGGATGGGTCGAGCGTCCAATCCGACAGGCAAGATGTGTTCAAGTGTCTTGGTTTGATTTTCCAAATTGGACGGTAGTGTCTGGATCAGACGAGCTAGATAGGTCCAAGTGTCTAATTACCCAAAAATCAGACTCTATTGCTTGCATCCAATTCTAATGGTGCAAAGGCAGTGATTTTAGTAAATTGATTCTACGCAACAATTTACGAAATACAAGCCCACAAGGACCTCCAAAATGCAAGTATGGACCAAGAACAAGATTTATATACACTTAGTATGCGCAAAAAATGCATGTGGAAGATGATTGATCCATCGAGAGCTCTAGATCTCTCTCTCTCTCTCTCTCTCTCTCTCTCTCTCTCTCTCTCTCTCTCTCTCTCTCTCTCTCTCTCTCAAGCTCTCTCTCTCTCACTGTTGTAGGTGAAAATGAGCTTTACTCTTTCTCTCTAGGGCTCAGCCTTGACCTCTCTAACCTCTCCCCTTGTGACATTAACACATTCAAGCACTCTTTTTTTCCCATTTTTTCCTTGTTTGTGCCGTGTTTAGGCTTGTTTTACAGCAGTAGCCCTAAAGCGATTCGCTTCAATTTCTTGATCATATCCTACTCCAAATGCAATAAAAATCAAAGCCCAAATACTGTATAGATTTATCCTACATGTCTACTCATTAAAAACCCAAAATACTTACTTATTTTGAAGATTAAAACCCAAAATCTCCTACCTATATCAAGTATTGGTTTGGGCCCTACTTCAATGCTCGATTTGAAGTGCGCAAGTGCTCAAGCTTGAATCCATTTGTCCTGATAGTAGCGGAACCAAAATGAAGTAGAAGCTCACGCTTATCCACCAAGACCCACGGACCGCTTATTGCTTCAAGCATTTGAAGCAAGCACAAAATGGCTATCTCTCACCTAGTTGATGCGCTTTCAATCTCATGGGGATGTAGTGAGCTTACCTTGATGCCCGAATGAGTCGCCTCCTCCCTCAAGCAAGATGATAGCTCCACAATTTGAGATGCAAGCTCAAGCAACCTCAAGCCCCCTCCTTTGAACTCCATCCTCCATAGCCGCGTGTGAGACAAGAGAAGAGAAGAGAAGAGAAGAGAAGAGAAGAGAAGAGAAGAGAAGAGAAGAGGAAGAGGAAGAGGAAGAGGAAGAGAGGAGATGATGGAGAGCTTTTCCAGCGTGGTCCCTCGCCCTCACACACTCACTCGCTTATACTCTCACACTCCCTCTTTCAAGCACACACAAGCAAGTAAGAAGGAGAGAATAAGAGAAGAAGAAGAAGACCATTTTAGCCATACACCAAAGAATGAGCTTCTCATTCACTTTGTGAGTTTATATAAAAGCCCTCAATCCCTTGGGCGCCTATCCCCTTTTTACATGACCAGGCATCTTGTCAAGGTCCTCTTTGCCTATTCCCTTCTAGTTACCTTATCCCTTCACCTATGCCTATCTATGTTTTACAATTCGCATAGGAGGGAACCTGGCGCTCTTTTACAAAATTTTAGTGGCGCCTTTGCCTTTGACTTGACATTTGCGTCGCCCTTGCACTTTTGACATTTCCTCTTTTATTCATTGCCTAGCTGCCTTTTTTCACATTATTCCATATTTTTGAATTTTCTTTTTTCCATCTTGCCTTGGGGTTAACACTCCTGTCTGCTTATGTGCTTCCACTCAAACTCTACAAAGTGATCATTCAAGGAGCTTCGTCGTCTTTTGCTTTAGTCCAGATTCAAAGCATCTCCTCAAGGTTTCAAAAGTAGCCATTATTTCTTCCTCTCGAGGTATGCATTAAGTCTTGACCTTAGTTGAGAATATTAGATAGAGGCATCTAGTGGATAGATTGACATATAATGGCTTCATGAAGATGCATTATGCATACATGGTATCGTGTGTTCAGGATGTTGAGCCTATTTGTCTTGAAGAGAAAGTTCAAAGCAAAGATTGGAAGAATGCTACGGATGAAGACATGGATGGGTTGACAAAGAATAAGACATGGAATTTAGTTGAGTTACCTTATGTGGCAAGAAGGAAATTAGCTACAATTGGGTATATAAAGTCAAGTGCAAATCAGATGGCTCATTAAAGAGATACAAGGCAATGTTTATTGAAAAAGGTTATGCTCAAACATATAGTTTGGATTATGAAGAGACCTATAGTCCAATGGCTAAGATGACTCCAGTGAGATCAACCATTGCATTAACTTCTATCTATGCTAGAAATTGTACCAAATATATGTAAAGAATGAGTTTTTAAATGGTACTTTGGAAGAAAAGGTATACATGGATGCCAAAAGGATATGTACATCCAAAATTTCCTAATTATGTGTGTAAGTTGAGGAAGACATTACATGGATTGAAGCAAGAACCAAGAGCTTGGTGTGAGAGGATCAACAAGTTCTTATGTAGCATGGGATTTCAATAAAGCATGGCTAATTTTTCACTTCATATCAAACATACATAATGGTTGTTGTGGTCATCTATGTTGATGATCCCATGGTTATAGGTACTCTTAAAAGAGAGATTACTGATGTAAAGCATCGGCTACATAGGGAGTTTGACATCAAGGACCTTGGTTTATTGAGGTATTTTCTTGGCATTGAGGTGATGGACACTCCACATGGAGTTTGGTTAGTGCAGAGGCAATACTCATTGTTGGAGATGCTAGAGAAGTATAGAATGATAGCATGTAAGCTAGTGGATACACCATTAGATCAAAAAATTAAGATGGTGGATGATAGAGAGTATGTGGAGGATGTTACTATGTTCAAAAAAATGGTTGGAAGCCTAGTGTGCCTAACCCTAACAAAGCTTGACTTACATTACTTTGTGGAAGTCATTAGCCAGTTCATGGCAAAAACCATGCAAGTCACATTTGGATGTAATGAGGAGAGCCTTGAGATATGTAAAAAAAGATAGTGAGTTTTGGCTCGTTCTATGAGAAAGGAATCAAGCCTATATTATTTGGCTACACATATATAGATTAGGCAGGAAGTATCATGGATAGGAGATCCATTAGTAGCTATGCATTCTCATTTGGTTTAGCCATGGTGAGTTGGAGTAGCAAGAAGCAATCCACAGTTGCTTTATCTAGTATAGAACCTAAGTACAGAGGTATTGTATTGGTAGCATGTAAGTAGATATGTAAGTAGACATGGCTAAGATTACTATTATGTGATATGGGGATAGCGATAGATGGTGGAGTTATCATGTATTGTGATAACATCAGTAGCATTATGTTGGCAAAGAACCTAGTCTACCATGCAAGGGAAAAACCATATTAGAGTGCACTACCACTTTATTAGAGAGAAGGTTATGGATGGAAAGATAGACTTGGTACATGTCAAAACCAATGATCAAGTCGCGGATATCTTTACCAAAGCATTAGGTAAGTATAAGTTTTACTTCAGAAGTGCACTTGGGATATTATATTTGCAAGCTCATTATGAGCTCGAGGGAAAATGTTGAGAAATAATACATAGGCTAAGCCATATACTATGTATGCATAAATAAAGAAGAGATTGTGTGTGAAGTGACTTGAAGGTCAAAATGTATTTATCACTTTAGAGGATACTTTGTGGTGTATTTGTTGAGACAATGAGAGAAGGAAAATAATGAACATGATGAAGAAGAAGAACACTTGAGCCTCCATATCTTGTGCCATTTCTCCTTTTGTTGCGCATCATATTCTATTCTTTTTAATATACAATACTGAGCTTCTTGCTTTGAATGCCTATTTTGCCTACATGGTATTTCGGGTGTACTACATCTCTACGGTGTAATCTAGCATTGATGCATGAGCCTGGATATGGTTATGACACACTTTGGTACTTGGATTTTAGCTTTATTCAATGTACTTGGGCTTTGGTCGGCTTTGGTCAAGTGCTTTGAGCTTCTATGCATTCACTTATAGGTATTGAAGCTTCATTGGACAATTATGCTCTCGGATGTATTTATGATGCATTTGGGCTTTGTAGATACTTTGATGTATATGTTTTGAGCTTTGCTTATTCACTTTGCATTTCAAAATTTCTTTCAATGGGAGATGCATATACTTACTTTTGGCAGAGCTTAGTTCTTTGAGACAATGGGACTCTTGGTTCATATATATGCTCTCTTATATGCTATTGGATGTAATTACTTCCATTTGTGTGATGATTTGATTTCCTATGCTTTAGACACCGCTTACATCTATCAATGATAGTTTGTGGTTGATGTATATGCTTATGGGATGTATGGTTTATTGAAATTTTGAGTTCATGAGACAATCTTTGATACCAGTGGTCTATACTTAGTTGCTGCTAGTTGCATTCCTCGTATCCCATTAGACACTACTTGAATATCCCTTAGTAGTGGAAGCTTTCTTTCTTGACTATTTTACCACATTTGGATTGACATATATTGCTATCTCTATTTCAGCATTGTTTTAATTATAGTTTTTAGCATTAGCTTAGAGAGCAGACATTGTACTTTCATAATGTATTACTTGCAGTTGGTAGATAACTTATACTTTAATATTCAACCTACCTCCCCTTATTCTTACTTGTGACACTTTGTGAGTCATGGGATACTTTCCATATTTCCATGTGTGCTAATAGGCCTAAGAATGGCTAGAAACTCCAAGATGTTGAGGGTTCTTTACTCACAGAGGAGATAAACAAAAAGAATGTAGATGTAGTGTGTACTTCTCAATGCATTGACTATTAAGGATAGACATGATGATAAGAGTGGTAATGACCATGGTGGTAGACATCCACAGAGGTCTCAGTCTCATGTGCAATCTCACAATAAGTCTTGTAGTCATAAGGCCTCTCTAACATGTCATTACTCTCAGAAGTAGGTTCATATTTGGTCACAATGTCATAAGATGTGCGATATACATAAAGAGAAAGTGTTAACCCCTTACGACTACAATAAGTCTTGTAGTCGTAAGGCCTCTCTAACATGTCATTACTCTCAGAAGTAGGTTAATATTTGGTCACAATGTCATAAGACGTGCAATATACATAAAGAGAAAGTGTTAACCCTACCAGTTCGAGATGGAGAAAAATAAGTCCAAGAAAACTCCAAATGTGGATACAAAGGAAGAAGTAGGAAGGGAAGCTACCAAAAGTGTGAGGGCAGTCTCAAAAGCTAAGTCAAAGAAAAAAGCACATTTTTAAATGCAAGGTGTCACTAAAAATTTTGTAAAAGAGCTCCAAGCTCCCTCCACTGAAAATTGTAAAAGGTAAATGGGTATAGGTAAAGAGAAAGGGCAACTAGAAGGGAATGGGAAAAATGGGACCTTGCCACAATGGCAACCATGTAAAAGGGATGGGTGCCCAAAGGAATAAGGGTTTTGTATATAAACTCAAAAGTGAATGAGAAGCTCATTCTTTGGTGTGAGACTAAAGTTGACTCTTCTTCTTCCCCTCTTCTCTCCTTCTTTCTTGCTTTTGTGTGCTTGAGAGAGGGAGTGTGAGAGTGTGAGGGAGTGAGTGTGTGAGGGTGAGGGATCTTCTTATTCTCTTCTCTTTTCTTCCCTTGTCTCAAGTGTGACTATGGAGGATGGAGCTTGGAGGTGGAGGCTTGAGGATGCTTGAGCTTGCATCACAAATCATGGAGCTACTAGCTTGCTTGAAGGAGGAGACTACTCATTCGGGCACCAAGGTAAGCTCACTTCACCCTGATAGGATCGAAGGCGTGTTAGCTAGGTGTAAGAGATAGCCATTTGTGGTCATTGAAACGGTTGAAGCAATAAGCAGTCCGTGGATCTAGGCGATTAAGTATGAGCTTCCTCTACATTTTGGTTCTGTTATGCTGGGACCAACAGATTCAAGCTTTAGCACTTGCGTGCCTCAAATTGAGCAATGAAGTAAGGGTTTCATCCCCTGAACTTGAGATTGAGATAGGTAGGAGATTTTGGGGTTTCAATCTTTGCAAACAAGTAAGTATTTTGGTTTTTTGATTATTAGGCGAGTGGGAGGAATCATTTCAGTATTTGGATTTTGATTTTTATTGCATTTAGAGTAGTGTTAACCCTCAAACGAACGAAGGTGGAAAATCTGGAAAAGCTAAAGTAGAAGACAAAGACAAAGGCCAAGGCAAAGAGAAACGGAAGACAAAGACGCACAAGGAGAAGAGTCCTAAATAAGGGAGAAAGGCTCACAAGGAAAAGCGCAAGTCAAAACTTTTGTAAAAGAGCGCAAGCGCATCATGGTTTAATTCAAGGAGCGCCGGGCTCTCACCCATGCAATTTGTAAATGTAGATGGGCGGTGGAAAGGAAGCTAGGAAGATAGAAGTACAATGGGAAAAAGGGGCCTAGGCTACAGTCGGTCATGTAAAAATGGGGAAAAGGGGATGACCGCCCAAAAGGGATTTAGGGTTTTGTATATAAAGTTGAAAAGTGAATGAAAAGATTATTCTTGTGTGTGGCCAAAAGTAGCTCTCCTCTTCTTCTTCTCCTTCTTGTTCTTGCTTGCTTGAGCTTGTGCTTGAGAGAGAGTGAGTGTGTGAGGGAGTGAGTGTGTGAGTGTGGTTGAGAGTACGAGACTATGAGGGAGTGAGTGTGTGAGGGTGAGGGACCGAGGAGGAGAAGCTCTCCATATTCTCCTCTCTTCTTCTCTTCTCTTCTCTTGTCTTGTCTTGCTCGCGGCAATGGAGCTTGGAGCGTGGAGCTTGAGGATGGAGCTTGCTTGAAGCTTGCACTTGGATCGTGGAGCTACCGGAGTGCGCGGGAGAGGAGGTAACTCAAACGGTATGGAGGTAAGCTCACTACACCCATAGGTATGGATGGCGCGTCGGCTATGTGAGAGGCAGCCATTACTGCTCGGCTTGGAACGCTTGAAACAATAAGCGGTCCGTGGGTCTTGGTGGATGAGCGAAAGCTCCCACATTTTGGTTCTATTGTCAGGACCAACGGATTCAAGCCTTGAGTGCTTGCGCGCTTCGAATCGAGTATTGAAATAGGATTTTCCCCGAACCGGTGCTTGAGATAGGTAGGAAGTGAGGGGGTTGAAGATGGTATTCGATCTCCTTGGCAAGTAGGTTTTTTGCTTTTTTGAGATTTATGTTGTGAGATGGAGTAGTGTAGGTATTTACTTTGTGATTTGGATGCATTAGAGTAGGAAGAAAAACAAAGAAAAAGAAGAAAAACAAGCATCAGGGTTTCTGCTGTCATAATAGGGCATGAGGGTTTGATTTGTTTGCCGATTTGCATTTTGGAGTTTATTGGCTATCCTAGGTATATAGATCTCTTCCCCATCACTCCAGCATCATTCCTGTTGAATCTTGTAGCTTGTAATAATCAATACCTTAAGATTTTTGATGATTTCATGCTCAAAAGTGCGTTCGGGTCGGCGGGATCGGACATTTGATCCAGTGTCCGATTCCCAGAATCGGACGCTCGAACCACTCAGACCAACCCGTCCGATTTTGAAAATTGGACCGCTTGGATGCTCGGACCACTCGGACCAACCCGTCCGATTTTGGAAATCGGACCGCTCGGACGATCGAACCACTCGGACGAGCCAGAATCGGACCAGTCAGTACTCGGACCAGTTAGAATCGGACCATCGGACCAGTCCAGAATCGGACGAAAGTCCAGAATCGGACCACCCTTGTCCGACTCATTGGACACTCGCCCGTCCAATTTTGAAAATCGGACACTCGGACCCTGAGAATCGGACCACCCCATCCGACTACTAGAATCGGACCACTCAAATCGGACACCTGTCAAAATCGGACGTCCGATTCCAGAAATCGGACGTGACCAAAATTGGATCACTGGGCCGATCGGACCAACCCAAAATTGGACGTCTTGAAAATCAGATAGAAAAATGTTAAAATCAGACAGGCATCTAGAACACAAATTTTGACGTATCTAAACCCCGAGATTGACCCCAAAGGCTACGTAGAGCTAAATGCACATCACAGATCCATCACTGGGCTAAAATTTAGAGCACGTAGTTCAAAATTTAGCTATAAACGGTCCTCCAAATTGTGCATGGGGTTTACCATAACGGCCCTACGGGCCGAGGGGGACTGCCCCCCCCAGACCCCTGCAGAGGGGGCTCTGCCCCCTCCGCACCTCCCCAAGTAGATTGGAGAGAAAACACGCGCTGTGACAGGTCCTCCAAATTGAACCCTAGTGTAGTAATGGCTCTACACGAGCATGGATCCTCACTTGCAAAAGAGCAACCAAAAGTCTATACCCGAACAGAGAGAAACAGAGACCCTAGAACATCAATGGGCCAAACTAGCCATCAAGGGCAAAAAGGCCATGCCACAAAGACATTGTGTTCAGACCGTGTCTAGTCAGAGCAAAATGCAACTTCAGCAAGCTACAAATGCGAAGATGACTAGACATGACACTCTTGGCGAGAGATGTACCTTGAATAGCACTGCACTGATGATCCAAGACATCAATGGAGAATCCACATCTGGTCGTGCAGTTGAGAACTCAAGGGCATTTGTCAGAAGGCTTAAATTTACAAGCCAAGACCCAGAAGACGAAGACATAGTACCACTTGCTTATCTTAGGGTCAAGCTCACCGCGAAAAGAGAGCATACTATCGATGCTCTAATTGATGAAGGAGCAGATTTTAATATCTTGACCTATGAATCATGGACCCTACTAGGTCAACCAGAGCTCACACCGACTAGTGCAACTCTTAGCCCTTATGGGGGACATCCACAAGCACTCATAGGGAAGTGCAAAATCCTTGCGACAATTGAAACGGAAAGCTTGCCTATCCTATTTCATGTTCCTCCAAAAAGTGCTAGCTGCGGGAAAGAAACCCTCCTAGAAAGACCCTTCAAAAGGGCGAACAAGTGTGAGGCTGACTATGTAGCACAAAGGATACACCTGACACTACCGGCTGTGAGGATAGTCACCACCTTTAGCAAGGGTGACCTCATCGAACCTCTGGGGAAAGGCAAGGAAGGCACTGACATAACAGCCAAGCCTAGTAATGAGAGCAAGGAATTGTGGGAGGAGTTGATGCAAGCGCAGGTTGAACGAAGAGAACCAGTGAATGAGGCCATACTTGAAACAAAAAGGTCAGGAGACAAGGCTAGGGATAGGGTTTGGACTTACAAATATCATAGAAGACCACGAAAGAAGCCCAAGCCTTATAGACGAAGGCATCGATGGAGAGCTAGCACAATGCCACGATGGATATCCAAGGCGTTGCTTCGTGCTCAGGGTATTATGCAGGCAACCGATGGATTTGGGTACCAAAACCCCCTGCTAAACCACCTCTGTCAGAAGCCCAAATTATGTCAAAACCAAAGAGGCGTAGGGGAAAACCTAAACAAAAATCCACGTCTCGAACCAAAAATATTGGAGTGATTGAGCCCCTCACGATTGAAATCAAGAAGCCAAACATGACCTATCAAAAAGTAGATCCTCAATCTAGCGGGCTTAGCAAGCAGATATCAGAGGTAACTGTCGAGAGTGCACAAGGTCCATTAGTGCCCAAGGAGCCTTTGACTTCCCAAGAGGATAATGAGCACCACAGGCACGACATTGCTCATGATAAGGCTGATTGCTCAACAAAGCTAATTACAAAATCATCTAACAATCACGAGCAAATTCTCCAGTCAGTGCCAAGCCCAGGTAGGAGTCCCAAATCTCCTACATCCTCTTCACCTAAATGGACATGGGAAGCACGGCAGCAGTAGCCTCATGCCGCTGCTCAACCTACACAAGTGAACGTGCAAAGGGCAACAAAAGGCACGACCACTTCTGATCTGCCTAAGGACTTGACACCGCAGTCTACCAATGGTAGCCAGTCCACTGAACTAGCCACCACTACTTCCAATCAGGGACCACAGCAGCTTGGCCGTGACAATGCCCCTTATGGAACGTGTCCTTAGTAGTTTACCTGTGGAGGAGGTGTCGCAACCAACTTTCTCGACAACTCCAGCACTTTCAAAGTGCCTAAAGCCTAGGCTGGAGGAGTTAAACTCAAGGGAGTTGGCTGAAGAGCTAGACTCTTCGAAAAGGGAGGTAGTTGTGCTCTCACAACCTAGTGAGGCTATTCAGCAGGCCACGGCCATGTCCCATAAGGACACACTAGAGAAAGAGAATGCTGAGGCCCAACCAAGCACATCAACGGTTGACCTAGTCCAGGGTCCTGAGTCGTTGAGAGATGCACCTTCACTGACCAGGAAAAAGGGGAGAAAACAATGATGACAATAGCAATCACAGGTGGTTGTGGACCCCAAGAGCATTGAGACCAAGAGCGATGGAGAGCTGGGGAATAAAGCATCAAGTCCATCCACCAATGAACCCATTGATGTCTCTCCTAATAGCGGTGAAACCTCAGACACATCCGTGTGCTCTAAAAAATCAAAGCGGCCATTGCCATCAACAGTTGCTTTCAACACTCAATCCACCGACAATAGAACTCACATTGACCAATCAAGAGTGGATACAACGCTGTCACAACATGGTGACAAATTTATACCAGGCACATCCAAGGAGAACCATGACGCAACGACAAAGCCTAAGGAGAAACGTGAGAGCCCCAAGAGCATAAGAAATCCTAGCATTGGCCAAACTTGCTCATCTAGGCCTGAGCCCCCAGCTATGCTAAAGCCCAGGCAAACTCTTAGAACATTGCATGAGATGGCAACCGAGCAAGCCCTCGTGGAACATAGAAGTGTCACAGAATGCTTAACCGAGTTAAATGCTAAGCTCAAAGTGTTCGCACATGTCTATGTCCTAGCAGACATGGGTGCATTCCCTAAGGAGCAGCTTGAAGAGTACTTGCCATTTCCCTTATCCTGGGAAGAGCAAGAACATCTTGACGATCACTATAACAAGCTCCTGTATGAATGCTTGCGACTCATCTTTGACGAGGAAGCTGACAAACTGCGCTTAACTAACACATTCAATGAGGTGCTCTGCCAATCGAATCTCGTAGACATCGAGCAACTAAAGCGATTGTCAGCAGGTCGGAGTCGATTTGAGCAGTGTTGGTGCGAAAGCCGCATTGCAATGGCCGAACTAGGGGCCCAGATCATGATAGTCTATGAGGAGCGATTGGCCAAATGGCGGTCCCAAAGAGACCCAACCTATGTGGCACCAACTTCCCTTTGAGTGCTGACTGACATTCGGGGTATGGACTTAGCTGGAACTAGCCTAGAGAGCCCTTTGATTGATAAGGTTCTCACTGAGGAGGAGTTACATGTTGCTAGTAGACTCGGACAAGGTTCTATGCTGCTCGATGTGGAAAAATATCTATTGGTACTGAGTAAGCTGCCACAAGTGCTGGATGTGTGTGCCACACTCCAGTACAATCCTGAGTTCTAAAATTGGTTTTTATCCTCGTAAAGTGACATGGACTCATGGATATGTATATAAATAAACAATGACTTTTGTGACCCTATATAAACATCATCAACACACACAAGCAATAAAAATCCAAGCGCAGACAGAAGAATCGGGGCCAACAGGCTACGCTAAACCGGTCCCCCTTTCACCAGATCATGTCCACCTCCAAGCAAAGGGCATGCACCCGCATTGCCACCATGGAAAACCCTGGCCAATATCCCTCATGATGTAAGCAGGGCACAATCCCTCTCTACACACTTTCCCTTCCCGGCCTATCCTTTCGAGGATGAGCCCTCCAAACGTAGGACCACCAACCGATGTAACTTGGTGTGAGTCAAGATGTGCTCGTAGTTAGAGGCCAGAGGGACACCATTACAATGAGTACGACATGTTCTCTTCTAGTCATATGTGTTTGACAACCCACACTGAAATCCCTCCTATGCGAACAATCTTATTCCATATCAAGGCCTAACCCTTGGATTGCATCTTGCAGGCTTCCAGATGGAACACATGGAGAACCACGGACATCTGGCATGCAAAGACGCTCTTCACAAACGACAGGAGCATGCGGCACATGCCCCTCCACCGGTACACTATGTACCCACTCTCAAGAAATATGCAAAGAAGCGAGGGCCTAAGCGACACTGACCCAGATGAAGGCCGAAGAATCCCCGAGCCAAGAGAGTTGAGACTCAAAGAAACGCGTAGTAGGTGGCAATGCCAATTGCACAGACCCCCAACGTACGCTCGGGCACCAGGTGCCCACGAAGAGAAAAGGCGGCTTGGGACAGTGAAGAATTTAATGAACTGTTTAAAGACATTTTGGAAACGGTCGTGGCCCGAGACTACACCATTCATGTCCTAGCTGACATGTTTCCTGCCCAACCTCATGGGAGCCCCACACCAGCACCGCCCCAGTCGCCTAGCCAATCGGACTCACCCCGCCTAGTACCTATTGACTAAGCCCCTATGATATACAAGCAGCTTGACAAGTCATCATGCCATAACTTTTTGTTTTTGATGAGTAAAGGGGCAAGATCCCCACTTGTACACACTTCCTTCACCTACCGTTAATGTATGCGACCTTAACAAGTAATGGGATATGCATCATAGCATTCTGAAAAATTATGTCTTAACATGATTGCATTGGTTCGATGTACTTAACGCAAGCGAGTATATACTCTCACGAAGTGACAAGTGGATGCAGAATGACACAGGTCAATGTCTAGAAGCGTTTAATATCCAAGTCACCACAAGACCACCAACCCCACAAAGAACCATTATGGAGGAAGTGACAGGAATACCAAGAAACAAAAGCCATGACGGAAACGCCACTGGATGAGAACCCAAGGACACCTCTACAGAAAAAGCACATATTGCAACAACTGAGCATGGCCAAAGCATACTCATCGATTACCTCCTCCTTCTTGACCAAACTCTATGTTCCGGCAGGAGCCATGCTCTCAACAAGGGCGAACATCTCTTCATCATCCAGGATTCAATTTGCAAGATGCTTTGTCCTTGTCCATGCACAGCTCACTCCAAGTGCTACCTCAATTGTTCTATGTCTCACATGTTACAAAGAGGTTTGCAAAATCTCAAATGTATCTCTTCATCTCAACAACAGTTCCTCTAGCATCAAGGCTGGTGACACAATCATCTCTGTAATATCAATTCTTCATAGCCTTTGAATCCCAACATTTCTCAATCCAAATGAAAGGCTAATAGCCTCAATGTATGGCATTGATTGTATTCACTTTTCCCACAAAAAAAAAAGAAAAGAAAAGAAAAGAAAAGAAAAGAAAGAAAGAAAGAAAGAAAGAAAGAAAGAAAGAAAAAGAAAAAGAAAAACGCACACGATCATAGCACCACACCTAGGGGTCCTCAAATTAGGTACGTCCAGTGACCTTGGTCGGCTGGCTCCGTCCCTAATTCCCTAGCCCTTTGTACATCCCCCACAATTGTTCAGGGCACATCAAGGGTAGGACATACCTAGGGAGCTCACCTCGCCTATGGTTAGACCTGTCACCCTGAACCACTTGCCATTTCTTTTGCACTCCATCTCAATGCCATTACAATCAACAGTGGTAAGCAAGGCATGAAAGACAATGGAAAAGTACACCATACTTTTCAAGCACTACAAGTAGTCACTAGTTACCAAGAGCTAGACATCAAGGAGCTCAATTATGCTACATGGCCTTGACAAGACCATAATGATGTCTCAAGCAATCTTCAAGTGTACTCCCTGTCTTCATCGACAAAATTTTCCATCAACTTAGCCCCTTGCTTCACTGACCCATTGCTATACAAGGAACCAGGCCGACAGTCTTCTAACTAAGTAATATCTAAGTATGCACAAGCACTCACATAATACCTGCATCGAAGTATATACACAGTTTGGGTCCTCAAGTGCAGGACAATACTCTCAGCTTGCTTAGAGTTCTTAGAGTTCGACCTGTCTCCCAAACTAATTGCACTATGTCTTGTGCACAATAGAGAAGATTAGCACTACCCTTAGGGAGAGACCACATGAGAGGTTTTCAATTGCAGGTGTTGAAGACTCCAACGAAAGTGTCGTTTGCTCTTCATCAACACCCAACTCTGAATGTTTATCCCTTACCATCCGACAAGCCCGCAAAGAATCGTCATGTGCAGAATCCCCAACAAACCAACACTTGTGCTGGCCACATCAATGCAATCCTCAACACAGAATAGCCCTACCACCAACTCCAATAACCTTCCACCAGCCACCTTGGCCACAAACAGGTCCCCTAGGACCTTCTTCCACACCACCACCAACACTCCTCCACAGAAACCACAAGTGTCCTTGTCACCCATGTCTTCGGTGCATGCTACAGCCTGCTATCTACGACGGTGAGTGCCATGGGACTGGCACTCATCTAGGAGGGGGTAATGTTAACCCTCAAACGAACGAAGGTGGAAAATTCGAAAAAGCTAAAGCAGAAGACAAAGACAAAGGCCAAGGCAAAGAGAAACGGAAGACAAAGACGCACAAGGAGAAGAGTCCTAAATAAGGGAGAAAGGCGCACAAGGAAAAGCGCAAGTCAAAACTTTTGTAAAAGAGCGCAAGCGCATCATGGTTTAATTCAAGGAGCGCCGGGCTCTCACCCGTGCAATTTGTAAATGTAGACGAGCGATGGAAAGGAAGCTAGGAAGATAGAAGGACAATGGGAAAAAGGGGCCTAGGCTACAGCCGGCCATGTAAAAATGGGGAAAAGGGGATGACCGCCCAAAAGGAATTTAGGGTTTTGTATATAAAGTTGAAAAGTGAATGAAAAGATTATTCTTGTGTGTGGCCAAAAGTAGCTCTCCTCTTCTTCTTCTCCTTCTTGTTCTTGCTTGCTTGAGCTTGTGCTTGAGAGAGGGAGGACGAGAGTGTGAGGGAGTGAGTGTGTGAGGGTGAGGGATCGAGGAGGAGAAGCTCTCCATCTTCTCCTCTCTTCTTCTCTTCTCTTCTCTTCTCTTGTCTTGCTCGTGACAATGGAGCTTGGAGCATGGAGCTTGAGGATGGAGCTTGCTTGAAGCTTGCACTTGGATCGTGGAGCTACCGGAGTGCGCGGGAGAGGAGGTAACTCGAACGGCATGGAGGTAAGCTCACTACACCCATAGGTATGGATGGCGCGTCGGCTATGTGAGAGGTAGCCATTAGTGCTCGGCTTGGAATGTTTGAAACAATAAGCGGTCTGTGGGTCTTGGCGGATGAGCGAAAGCTCCCACAAGTAGGATAGGATCGAGAAATCGAATCGAAAAGGTTTAGGGTTGTTGCTATAAAACAGGCCCAAACATGCCACAAAATGAGAAAAAATGGGAAAAAAGAGTGCTTAAATGTGTTAATGTCACAAGGGGAGTGATTGGAGAGGTCAAAGCCTTAGTTGGGCAAGGGTTAAAACCCAAGAGGTCAAGGGAGAGCTCATTTGCAATAGTAGCATTGAGAGAGAGAGAGAGAGAGAGAGAGAGAGAGAGAGAGAGAGAGAGAGAGAGAGAGAGAGAGAGAGAGAGAGAGAGAGAGAGAGAGAGAGAGAGAGAGAGAGAGAGAGAGAGAGAGCTTGGAGAGAACAAACCTTTGCAATGGATCGATCGATTTATTCTGGAGGTTTTCGAGCATGTCAGGTATATGCAAACCTTGATCTTTGTCCATTGATCTATTCTGGAAGTGCCTATGACCTAGGATGCTAGAAATCAATTGATTCGAACCAAAATCGTCACCCTCCCAACAGCGATGTCGCACTTAGCTTGTTGAAGTCGCAGACTCAGATGGCCACTCTGGGCTGAGCCCCAAAATTTACCCTCAACCATTCAACCCAGTCATATTCGGACTCTTCACTCAACCATTCAGTCTAACTACCATTCGGCCCATTCGATACTACCCACTCAAAGCACCATATTCGGCCTGTTCGAATTGGGCAATTGGGCACTCAACCCACCTTGCCACATGGTATTTGGATGGCCTTATGTTTGGACCTCAAATTTGGCCCTAATATCATTCGGTCCTAGGCCACTCGGACGGACTGAATCTAACACTTGGCCCCTACAATTTGAATAACTGGGATAATCTAGAATTTGTCAGATTTGATATCTATAGACCCTAACTGACCTGGACCATAGCTATACAAACCCTTGAGAGCAATACAGATGAATAGAATACCTTTCTAGAGAAAGAAATGAGAGAACTATTGAATCTCAGACCTAGAAGCAATGCTAGCCAACATGCTAGATGTCCATCTTGCTAAGAGCGCCAAACTGAACCATAGACCCTAAGTTGGACCTTGACTAAGCGAAAAGACATAGCATAGACCCTGACTTGGACCTTGACTGAGCGGAAAGACGCAGCATAGACCCTCAAGACTAGCGAGAGTGGCGATCGATTGAGCCTAAAGTCCTATTAGGCCGAGAATGTAGATGGGAGTGTTGAAGCTACTTTTACATTCTGCATTGCACCTCACATTGTTTTTTGACACTTGAAGTGCACCTGAAGAAAAGCTGAAAGCCTGATTTTGCACGGTGCACGAAAAAGAGCACACACACATACACACACAATGATGGTAAATTAATGATTGTCTGTAAATAACAAGGAACTCACTCAAACTTAAAAAATTGAACAAACCTACCAGTAGGAGAGGACCCTGAGACTTAGCAGGTAATCTAGAACCCCAATTGTAGCACCAAGAGGAAGACACGACACATGAGTCAGGCGCATCAAGGACCGACATCATTGGGGAAGTGAATCTACTTGACTTGATCAACCTCATTGAATAACCTGGTGAAACAAGAGACTGCAAACATGGTAGAGACCATCTCGAACTGCACATGCAATGAAGAGCTTGATCTGGGAAATCTCCCAGATGAAATCCAACAGATGGTGAGAAAGTACGACTTGCAAACCTGGATGGACCATCACGGTAGGCCATTCGAGGATATCATAGCAGACCTTGAAAAGGAGAGGAAACTAGCACGGAAAGCTTTGCTGTGGGAGATCCAGTGAGAGTGTTAGCTTTAGCAAAAATAGGAATTAAACAGGACTTGACTCATAGAGAGAGAGAGAGAGAGAGAGAGAGAGAGAGAGAGAGAGAGAGAGAGAGAGAGAGAGAGAGAGAGAGAGGGTGTGCTAGAAGGAGACCTTATGCTGAGCAAGCTTCTCATGAAGTGACTTTTAGATAATACGTCAATAGAGTAAAGTGCAACAACACTGCCAAACTCATGGCTTGCAGGATTAGGAGTCAATTAGGGCTCCAAGAGCCATTTAAAAATCCATGTTGTTGCTAAGAAGTTAGACAAGTACCACTCGAATGACGATCTCTATAGCTTCGTAGAGTAGTTCGAGCAAGTCTATGAGGCCAACAGCCTTGCTGTCTCACCTACTGCTTGTAAGCCTTCGGCCTATGCTTAGGCGATAAGGGAGGGACTTGGTACACTAGCTTAAATGCCACAAAATGTAACCAATTTCAACCATCTCAAGAACCTCTTCATTAAGAGATTCTCAGAGGCTGGGTACTCAGAACATCTGATCATATAGCTCATGAACATGATGTTGAGATTTAGCAATCACACTCATTGACAGCCTCTTTGTATGGAGTTTCAGGGCCAAGGACATGCAAGCTAACCTATCCCATATGCACAGTGGTGCCTACTGCAGTTTCCTACTTTCCTATAAAGCATTGTACTTGCTTCCTTTTCTTAAAGCAATGATAGTACTCTTTTCTTTTCAGTGAAGTATCAGTGTCATTGTCCATATACACAAGATTGTGTTTATGAGTCCAAGTCTCAATCTTGGAACCTAATTCACTTGTGTAACAAACAGTGTCTTTGTCTTCTCCATCATGAGTCCACACTTCTCCTTCCATCCACCGTAACTCACTGCCATGTCCTAGATCCCGCATCTTTCACATGGTATCAGAGCACAGACGGGCATGGCACTACTCCTTCAGCTCCATTTCAATTTCATCTAGCTCAGTTTGAGCTCAATCCAGCTCAAGACTTCATCTTCTACTCTTTTTTCTCACTGCCCTGTTTGGCAGCCATAGCCAAACCTGCACCTACCTGCCTTTGAGCTCTTAGATATCTTGAACCAGTCAATATCTCCCCAAGCTCTCCTCTGGAGCATTGTTCCTAAACTCCCTGAGCTTCCCTCTGTTGCATAACAATCCAACATTGGGCTCCTATAGCTCCAACATTGTCATTCTTCTGTGTTTCTGTCCTGTGGCCACCATAGCCAGCCTGGACATACCTCTGATAGAGGGCTGAGATCTCCCTCTATAGGTCAAATTAGCCTATGATCTCTTCTTGGAAGATGCTCCCCAACACTAGGCGCAACTCGCTATCACAATAACTGATGACATTGTTGCTCTCTGGCCCCGGCATTACAGAAATCGACTGCGCCTGTCCTGAACTGCGCCGATTCTGATCGAGTGCTCTGCGTGCGCCATACTGCCCGCGATCTGGACGATCTCCATGGGGCTTTGATAGCCCTTGACATAAGCTTCCTAGACATGTAAATTTTTTTTAAAATGATCAAGTATTGAGGTCACAGCAGCTGAAAAACTAGGGCCCTGTCTCAGAAACCCTAATTCCACCATAGCCAAAATCTTCCAAGCTCATTTTTTCTCTCATTTTCTCACTCCTGCCACTAAACCAAGCTAAAGCCCACTCTGACCCACTATCCCAGCACCAAATCAAGGAGGGGAAGGACTTGAGAAGATTGAAGAACGACCGAATGACCCCGAACAAGAAGATTCAAACTCAACATCAGCACAGACAGTGTGTGTTTTCACACTGTCATTACCTGTGTCTCTTGACACATTGTAATCTGCTCTTCCACTGATCAAATCTAGGAATTCTAGAGTTGATTTGCTGCTGATCTTGCAACCTCAACATGGGAAAAGACTGTCCAAATGCTCGATTCAAAGGAGTCGGGTTTCACACCTGGCAAACCCGCATCAAGCTCATCCTGATGAAGAAGGGTCTTTGGGCCATCACAAATGGCAAAGAGAAGAAACCTCGAGATGCGGACCTTGCAGTTACTTGGCAGAAGAATGATGACAAGGCACAAACCATCATTAAACTGGAATTGGACGACAGCTACATCCATCATGTGGATGCCTGTGACATGTCCCATGACACTTGGGACAAATTGGATACCTTATTTGGTGCACAGTCAAAGTCGTCTAAGTATGGTCTATTAATTGAATTTTTTCGACTTGATATGAAGCCTCATACATCCCTAGCATCCCATCTGAACTACATGGAAAGCCTACTTACTCAACTTACAGGGATAAAGCTAAAAATGGATGAAGATGTTTGTATTGGTGTCTTGTTAAAAAGTTTGCCTCCTGCTTATGATAATGTATCAACCACTCTAACCAATATGCCTGATCCTCAACTTGTTGACATTAAAGCCTCTCTGCTAGAGGAAGAAAAGAAACTTAAAAGCAAAGAAGAGCCTAGCACTTCAAAGGATGAACAAATGTTATATGTAAACAACAGATACAAAGGTAAAAAGGAACCGCTCTTCTGTGACTTTTGCAAAAGGACCGGACACACTGAGAAGTTCTGTCATGCTAGAAAGAGGTCCCAAAAGGCCTATCTTGTAGCTTGAAAGAAGAAGAAGACCATGGACCAAAAGATGAAGAAGAAGATGAAGATGAAGACCACCAGGATCGGAAGGACAAGACTCATCAGTCCTTCTACTCTCATTACTCTGATAGACTGTTTTAAAAGCCTTGTATTTCCTTGCCTTAATGCTTCTTGTCATAAGTTTTGTAAACTCCTCATGTAACTTGGCATTACAGTCCTTGTACACTTTGTGAGGCCCCTGTTACAGCCTCTGGATGTCCATCATGTTTTGGTGCCCACACTTAGCCTTTTTTGCGACAGCCTCTAGTGTCTACCATGTTTGTGGTGTGCCCACACTTTGTAGGTGGTTCTCATTACAGCCTCTACACACTTTGTGCCTTTCTAATTGTGATTGAGGAGGGGTGTTGAGATTCAGCAATCACACTCATTGACAGCCTCTTTGTATGGAGCTTCAGGGCCAAGGACATGCAGGCTAACCTATCCCATATGCATAGTGGTGCCTACTGCGGTTTCCTACTTTCCTATAAAGCATTGTACTGGCTTCCTTTTCTTAAAGCAATGATAGTACTCTTTTCTTTTCAGTGAAG
Organism: Lygodium microphyllum; assembly: GCF_053477565.2. Taxonomy (NCBI): domain Eukaryota; kingdom Viridiplantae; phylum Streptophyta; class Polypodiopsida; order Schizaeales; family Lygodiaceae; genus Lygodium; species Lygodium microphyllum. The sequence continues at coordinate 34,047,955 of NC_141141.1, forward strand.
TGTCAGTGTCATTGTCCACATACACAAGATTGTGTTTATGAGTCCAAGTCTCAATCTTGGAACCTAATTCACTTATGTAACAAACAGTGTCTTTGTCTTCTCCATCATGAGTCCACACTTCTCCTTCCATCCACCATAACTCACTGCCATGTCCTAGATCCCGCATCTTTAACACGTGAAGCATAGAGATAAGAAAGATATCAGGGATTATTGACCCATGTGAGGAGTCTCTCTGAGAGAATCCTGACAAATGAACGAGCCACAAAAAGAGCGGTGTCCATTATCTTTATCAATGGAATAGGTAGTGAAGAGCTCTACAAGGCCTTGGCAGGCAACTCAAGCTTACACAGTGAGATGTGCTAACAAGGGTCTTTGAAGAGGCCATAAGAGTGAATGACCAGCTCAAGGAGAGCTTCAAGAGCTCAAGCCACAATGAGACTAGCTCTAGAACCTTGAAAAGGGAAATCACATCCAGCGAACGGTCAGTTCCAAGTAGCCAGGATAAGGAAAATAGTATTGGCCAGAACTAGGAGCTAGGGGAGATGAATATGGAGCTAGCGAGACTATAAGAGATGATGAGGAGACCTACACGCCCACACATCCAATGTGTATATTGTAGCAAAAACCACATGCCAACTGAGTGTCAAGACCCTAGGTTCCGACCATATTCCAATTGCGGTAGGCTTGGTCACGATGCCATGCATTGTTGAGATTGCCGAGGAGACTCCCATACTCGTCGCAACCTTACAACCACCTTACTTAGGGAATAGGTTGCCAAATTTCTTTGGGAGGGGAGACCCATTGGCTCTTGCAACACCTAATGATACTAAACTAGCCATTCCTCGGATGGAGATAAATCCCACAAACATACCCCACCCACCTATACCGATGATGGTGCTAGGTAGAGGTAGAGGCAGAGGCTTAGGAGGGTAGACCCAAGAGCCATCTCATGTTGGACTTGCGGTCGCCCAAGACACATCTTCTCATGCTAGGTAGAGGTAAAGGTAGAGGCTTAGGAGGGCAGACCCAAGAGCCGATGTTGGACTTATGGTCACCCAGGACACATCATCTCACATTGCCCTGAAAGAAAATAAGCCAATCAAAACAAGGCTGATCTTAGATGCACTGAGGGTGGAATCACACATCTCTTTGCCGATTGCCCTAGACAAAAACCATCCTCTAGTTTGGCAATCATGCCATTAGTCCCATAGGGACTGTTTAGTGCCGAAACACTCGACAACGAGGCCATGCCCATCCCATTGCATGCCATGACTCGAGTGTAGACAAAGTAGGGCAGCATATCACTACCAGGGCCTAACAACTTAGATGTAGCCTCAATCAGAAAGAAAAGTTGTAAGCGAAGGAAAAAGAAAACTGACATAAAGGTCGTGCTCAAAACCAAGAGTGCCACAACACTGCCTACTGGAAAGAAGGTCACAAATGCAATGGCATAGGCATTCGCTCCAAACACTATTGAGAAGGAAAGTGCTAAGGTAGGGGAGTACCCTAACCCAAAGTACCAACTAGAAGCCATAGAAAAAGTAAAGGAGCGGGTAAAAGAAGCCCAAGAACACCTAAAGGATGTTGAGCCCATCTTGGAGGACGAGATTGATGATCTCCCAAGCGTAAGCACACCAATTTTGCCTCCACGACCAAAATCAAGAGATGCAATTGCACCACAAGCAGTGCCGCTTAGACGGAGTTTAAACACTACGGCCCAACAAATTAGCCAAGGCCAATGGCCAAGAAATGAAAAATCAAGAGAGAAGCAAGAAGTTCGCAATCTCCTCACATCGCTAGTAACCACTCCAGTGACTCTAAACTTAGAAGACCTACTTAGGCAGCATTCGACGCTATGGAAAGAACTGAAGTAGTGGGTATAAGGATCAATAGAGCAAGTTTCTACCATTGACTTACACGAGCACGATACTGTGATGTAGATACCGAGTTTGACACTATGTGCCCAATTCCTTGCATGTTAATGCTTTTTGGGAAGGCACCAAAGTGTATGAAGTCTTACTAGTCCTACCTCTAGGTGATACCACGAGAAAGGGAATCGTAGACATGGGGGAAGTAGTTAGTGTACTTAGCCACGCAGTGCTCCTAGCTTGAGGTAACCCGCCTCTTGAGAATGGTAGATTTAATGTCACATTGGCTAACTGAATGAAAGTAAAGTCATTCAGAGTATTGAAGAATTGGCCATTGAAGATCACATAAGTCCAATTCTGCATAGACTTCATAATCATGAAAAAAGTGGACTACGACATCCCCTTAGGCCGACCCTAAATACGCAACACACGAGCCATAGAAGACTGGGGCAACAGTCTGATCTTCCTAGGCAATAGAATGGAAGTGGTTAGGGTAGAGATGGATACTTGGAAGCCTATGCCAATCGACTTAGATGCCATCTCAACCATGTTGAAGGGTGATGTGCAAGTTAGAAAATCATACGGACTGCTCATTAAGTATATTCCTTGCTGAAGGATGAGCAAAATTGGATGCACATGCTAGCCACAATCGATCTACCATTCCCGGATAATGAGGAGTACGAGCAAGTTGCTAAGGCAATTGGTAATCCTAATGGCACCCCCTCAATACCAGTCTACATGATGGCTAGGAGCTCGCATAGACAACCCAACCCTGTCGTATTCCACGTATCGAACAACATGCGATAAATCCTTGAAATATTAGAGCATCTGATGAACAAGCTAGCTAGCAACCCAGCTGCTAATCACAAACCGCTGAAGGATCTCAATCCAAGTGGCGGTGGACCAAGGTTCACAATCTGAACTTGATGTACAATTGGGCCTTGGTCGCCGATGAAAAGGAAGCGCAACATCAAGACCTAGCTAATGATGAGCAGTTAGACGAGGAAGATTCTAACGACGAGTACAAAGTTTCCTATTTCTTCAATGAGACGAGAGTGAAGGAGAGGTTGATACAATAGAGTATGACACAGAAGGACACGTGACAGATTCCAAACCTCAAAAGAAGAACACTTTAGAATAGAGAGAGGAGTCATGCACATGGATTGCAATCACACATGGTTGGAGCATATATGGGCAATTGACTATGAGCAATCAGGCTTGGTCCAACCGATGTCGCACCATTATTCAAGACAGATTACCCTTTGAGCTACAACCACTAGGAGAGACCCCCTCTTCTAGCAAAGGCAGAGAGTTCAATTCCGAATCAAAAGTAAGCTCAAACACAGTGATCATGAAATACCTCGACTACCTAAGACCAGATGCACCAAAGGAGACTTACCAATCCACCTAAGGTGTTGAAGGTTGAAGGAAGAACAAAAGAAATAGCCTAAGGAACCGTGAGGATCAAAGAAAGTTGCAAGACATGTCAAAATGATTCACGAAGTTTACGAAAGGCGATAGGGTAGTGATCTTACTAGGAGCCAAACGACAAGGGCAAGCAAGTGAACCAATAGAAGGGCCAACCAAGGAGGTTACTCTAGCTAAGGAAGGGGAGACGCCTTGACTTGTCTTCATAGCCAATGACTTGACCTAGGAGGAGGAAGCTAGTCTCATTTCTCTCTTATAGGAGTATATAGACGTCTTTGCTTGGTCCCTCTACAAGGGCAAGTGAGTGAACTAATAGAAGGGCTAGCCAAAGTCAAGGAGTTTGCTCTAGCTAAGGAAGGGGAGATGCCTCAACATGTCTTCATAGCCGATGACTTGGTCAAGGAGGAGGAAGCCAGTCTCATTACTCTCTTATAGGAGTATATAGACATCTTTTCTTGGTCCCTTGATGAGTTAAAAGAGTTAGATGGTAGTGACTCACAATATACCCATGACGTTTGTTGCAACGTTAGTCAAGCAGCACTCATATCCTATGAATCCCAAGCATGCCCACACTATCAAATAAGAAATCAATAAATTGATGAGAGCAGGATTCATTTATGAGATTGAGCACACAGATTGGGTCTCACCCATAGTGGTCGTACTTAAGAAAAATGGAAAGATTAGAGTGTGCGTCAACTACAAGAAAGTCAACGCTGCTACCAAGAGAGACAATTACCCATTTTCGTACATGAAGCACATGCTCGAGAGAGTAGTGGTAAAGAGGTCTATAGTTTTCTGGACAGCTTCTCAAGATACAATCAGGTGCAAGTGCATCCTGATGATAGGCACAAGACTGCATTCACCACTAAGTGGGGGGTCTTTGCCTACATAGTCATGCCCTTTGGGTTGACAAACGTACCAGCCACATTCCAAAGACTCACATGTGCCATATTCAAAGACATGCTTAGAAAAGAGCTAGAAGTATTCATTGATGATCTATGTGTTCACTCTAATTGGAAGGAACACCTAGACAAACTACGAGTGGTCTTTGAACAATGTTGATTGTATCATCTCTCGTTGAACCCCTTGAAGTGCCAGTTCTGGTGGGTAAAACATCCTAAAGCACATAGTGTCAAAGAACGGCATTGCCACAGACTTTTTGAAAGTCAGGGTTATTGTCAATCTACCACCACCATCTGATTACAAGGAAGTTTAGTACTTTCTAGGCCATACGAGGTATTATCGGAGATTTGTACTAAATTATGCATTGATTGTTAGACCTCTATACAAGTTGTTGAAAATATTCGAATGTCGATTGTATTGTCTCTCCTTGAACCCCTTGAAGTACCAGCTCTAGTGGGTAAAACATCCTAGGGCACATGGTGTTAAAGAATGGCATTGCCACAGACTTTTTGAAAGTCAGGATTATTGTCGATCTACCACCACCATCTGATTACAAGGAAGTTTAGTACTTCCTAGTCTATACGCAATATTATCAGAGATTTGTACTGAACTATGCATTGATTGCTAGACCTCTATACAAGTTGCTAATAATATTCGAATGGACTGAGGAATGTAAACACACATACAAGGAATTGAAAAAGGCGTTAACCACAACACCAATCCTACAAGCCCTTGATTAGACCATAACCTTCCACATTCACATTGACGCTTCAAAGTTTGCTGCTGTAGGAGCTATGTTGTGCCAACCTAGTGAACACAATCTAAACTATCCAGTGAGCTTTGCTAGTAGATAACTCGTGGATATGGAAATGAAATACTCAATGACAGAGAGAGAGGGTTTGGCCATGGTGTGTGCTGTAAATAAATTTTAGCATTATCTTTTGACTACACCTTTTGCCTTCTTTGTTGACTATCAAGCCTTGCTTTATCTCATTAATAAACCTTGTATTACATGACGCATTGCTCGATGGTTACTTTTGCTTTTAGAATTTGACTTCTTTGTGATTGTACACAAAGGGAAGCAGCATTACATGGCTAACCATATGTCTTGCATATTGTTAACCCTCAAATGAACAAGGTGGAAAATCCAAAAAATCTAAAGGAGAAGAAAAGGCTAAGGTGAAAGTGAAATGGAAGGCGAAGGCACGCCAAAGAAGAATTTCGAAACACAAGAAGTGCAAATAGTCCTAAACCAAGGAGAAAGGAGCACAAGTCAATACTTTTGTAAAAGAGATCAAGGTGCACCATGATTTATTTTAAGAGCACCGGGCTTTCACCTGTGCAAATTGTAAAGGTAGATGGGCATTAGGAAGGAAGCTAGGAAGATAGGAGGACGATGGGAAAAAGAGCCTTCGGTCATGTAAAAAAGGGGATAAGGGGATGACTGTCCAAAAGGGATTTAGGGTTTTGTATATAAATTTGAAAAGTGAATGAGAAGCTCATTCTTGTATGTGGCCAAAAGTAGCTCTCTTCTTCTACTTCTTCTTCTTCTTCTTCTTCTTCTTCTTATTGCTTGCTTGAGCTTGTGCTTGAGAGAGGGAGTGTGAGAGTGTGAGGGAGTGAGTGTGTGAGGGTGAGGGAACGTGGTGGAGAAGCTTTTCATCTTCTCCTCTCTTCTTCTATTCTCTTCTCTTCTCTTGTCTTGCTCGCAGTAATGGAGCTTGGATCATGGAGCTTGAGGATGGAGCTTGCTTGAAGCTTGCACTTGGATCATGGAGCTACTAGAGTGCTAAGAGACAACTCGATATGGAGGTAAGGTCATTACACTCGTAGGGATGGATAGGACGTCGGCTATGTGAAAGGTAGCCATTAGTGCTCAGCTTGGAATGCTTGAACCAAAAGCAGTCCGTGGGTCTCAGTGGTCTGTGGGTCTCAACTGGCCAAATTTGACATTCGGACCAATTGCATTCAGCCCTTTGTCATTCGGCCTTCGGCCATTCGGATGGGCCAAATCGAACATTTGGCCCCTGAATTCGGACCTATTGGGCCAAATTTAAATTTTGTCAATTTTAATCTACACACCCTGAAACTGATCCAGAGACCATACAGAGCCAAAAGAAACATCATAGATCTATCACTACATTGAAATATAGAGCAAGTAGTTCAAAACTTGGCTATGAACAGTCCCTCAAATCACGCATGGTGTTTAGTGTACTGGCCCTGCAGGCCAGAGGGGACTGCCCCCCCAACCCCTACAGAGGGGGCTCTACCCCCTTCGCACCTCCCCCAAGTAGACTGTAGGAAAAATGCATGCTATGACAGGTCCTCCAAATTAGATCCTAGTGTAGTAATGGCTCTCCAGACACATAGACTCTCACTTGCAAAACAACAACCAAAAGCCCATAGTCGAATAAGGACAAACAGAGACCATAAAACATCAATGGGCCAATCTAGCCAACAAGGGAAAAAAGGCCACACCACATGTTGCATTTGAACTGCATCTAGTCAAAGCGGAATGCAACAACATCAAGCTGCAACTGCGAGGATGATTGGACATAATAGTCCTAACGATAGATGCGCCTTGAATGGCCCTGCATAGATGACCCAAGACATCAGTGGAGAATCCACATCTGATTGTGCAGTTGGGAACTCAAAAGCATTTATTAGAAGGCTTAAATTTATAAGCCAAGACTTGAAAGATGAAGACATAGTACTACCTGCTTATCTTAGGGTCAAACTCATCACAAAAGAGGAGCATTGTGTCGTTGCTCTTATCAATGAAGGAATCGATTTCAACATCTTGACCTATGAAATATTGACCCTACTAGGCCAACCAAAGCTCACATCAAGTGGTGCAACTCTTAATCCTTATGGGGGACACCCACAAGCACTTATAGGGAAGTATAAAATCCTTGTAACTATTGAAATGGAAAGCTTGCCTATCCTATTCCACGTTCCTTCAAATAGTGCTAATTGTGGAAAGGAAACCCTCCTGGGATAACCCTTCAAAAGGCTGACGAAGTGTGAGGCCGACTATGTAGCACAGAAGATACACTTGACACTACCGGGTGTGAGGATAATCACAACCTTTAGTAAGGGTGACCTCATTAAACCTTGAAGGAAGGACAACATACCATGCAAGTCTAGTGATGAGAGCAAAGACTTGTTGAAAGAGTTGATACAAACACATGTTGAATAGAGAGAGCCAGTGAGCGAGGTTATGCTTGAAACAAGAAGGTCAGGAGACAATGCCAATGACAGGCTTTGGACTTACAAATATCGTAGAAGACCACAAGAGAAGCCCAAGCCTTATAGACGAAGGTATCGATGGAGAGCTAGCACAACACCGCGATGGATATCCAAAGCATTGCTACATGCTCAAGGGTATTATGCAGGTAATCGATGGATTTGGGTACCAAAACCCCTTGCTAAACTACCTTTGTCAGCTGAAGGCTAGGAAGTATCAAGAGCAAAGAAGCGCAGGAGGAAATCTAAACAAAAAAACAAGTCTCGAGTCAAAAACATTGGAGTGACTGAGCCCCTCACAATTGAAATCAAGAAACCCAACGGGACTATTCGAAGGATAGATCCTCAGCCTAGCGTGCTTAACAAGCAGATATTAGATGTAACCATCGAGAGTGCACAAAAGCCACTAGTGCCCAAGGAGCCTTTGACTTCCTAAGAGGATAATGAGCACCACATGTGCAATGTTACTCATGATAAGGTTAATTTCTCAGTAAAGAAAATGGTAGAGCCGTCTAATAGCCATGAGCAAATTTTCCAGCCAGTGTCAAAGCCACTTAGGAGTCCCAAGTCTCCTACACCCTCTTTCCCTAAACGGACACACGAAGCACAACAACAGTCGTCAAATGCGGCTACTCAATTCCAATCTCTATCTCTATCGAAGCTTCCAAATGTCCAAGAGGTGGGACATGACACCACCCTTAGCTCTTAGCCTAAGGATAAGCCTATGCAATCCATTGTGACTAGCTCAACTAATCTACACAAGTGAATGCTCAACGGGCAAGAAAAGACACAACCACTGCCTAAGGACTTAGCACGGCAATCCACCAACAATAGCTAGTCCACTGAACTAGCTGCTACTGTTTCCAATCAAGAATCGGATGAGGAGCCAAACAAGGGAGAATTGACCAAAGAGCTAGACTCCCCAAGAGGAGAGACAGTTGTACCCTCAAAACCTCACAAACAAGGGAGAATTGACCAAAGAGCTAGACTCCCCAAGAGGAGAGACAGTTGTACCCTCAAAACCTCACAAGGCTATTCAAGACGTTGCAGTTATGATGCGGTTATGTCCCATAAGGACATGCCAGAAGAAGAGAATGCTAAGGCCCAACCAAGCACATCAACATTGGACCTAGTTCAGGGTCCTGATTCCTTAAAGGATACACCACAATTGCCCAAGAAAAAGAGGAGAAAACAATGGCACTTGCTAGTGGCTATGGATGCCAAGAACATTGAGACCAAGAGCACTGAAGAGCTGAGGAATAAAGCATCGAGTCCATCCACCAATGAACCTATTTCCATCTCTCCTAAAAATCTCAAACACATTCGTGTGTTCTAAAAAATCAGAGCAACCATTACCATCAACAATTGCTTGCAACACTCAATCCACTGTTAACAAAACTCGCATTGACCAATCAAGAGTGGATACAACACTGTCACAACAAGGTGACAAGACTATCCCAGCCACATTCGAGGAGAACCATGACACAATAGCAGCAAAGCCTCAGAAGAAACACAAAAACCTCGAGGATATAAGCAATCCTAGCATTGATCAATCTTGCTCATCTAGGGCTGACCCCCCAAGCTACGCTAAAGCCTAGAGAAACTCCTAGAACCTTGCATAAGATAGCAACCAAGCAAATCATCATAGAACATAGAAGTGTCATAGAGTGCTTGACTAAGTTGGATGCTAGACTCAAACTATTTGCACGTGTCTACATCCTTATAGACATGGGCACATTTCCTAGGGAGCAGCTTGAAGAATACTTGCTATGTCCCCTATCCTGGGAAGAGTAATAATATCTTAATGACCGCTATGACACACTCCTACATAAGCTCATCCAACTCGTCTTTGACGAGGAGGCTAACAAACCACACTTAACTGTGACATTCAATGAAGCGCTTTGCCAACCAAATCTCTTAGAGTTAGAGCAAGTAAAGCAACAATCAGAGGGTCAAAGTCAATTTGAAAAATGTTGGTTTGAAAATCACGTTACAATGGCCGAACTAGGAGCCCAGATTATGATGGTCTTAGAGGAGCGATTGGCTAAATGTCGGTCTCAAAGAGACCCCAACCTATGTGGCACCAACTTCCTTTCGAGTGCTAACTACCATTCGGGGTATGGACTTAGCCGAAACTAGCCAAGAAAACTCTCTAGTTGATAAGGTTCTCGCTGAGGAGGAACTACATGTTGCAAGTAGACTTGAACAAGGTACCATGCTACTTGATGTTGCAAAATATCTGTTGTTATTGAGTAGGTTGCCATGAGTACTGGATGCGTGTGCCACATTCTAGTACAATCCTAAGTTCTACAATTGGTTTTTATCCTCACGAAGTGACATGGGTTTATAAATATGTACATAAATAAACAATGAGTTTTGTGACTGTGTATAGATAATACCAACACACACAAGCAATGATAGTAAAGCACAAGGAGAAAAGTTTGGGTTTGACAGGCTGAGCTCCTAGGATCCTCCTCTCACCACATGTCTAGAAGTTGTGTGACCATTCTTGTCTCCAAGTGGAGGGCATGCAGTCCTCATGGCCGCTATGGGAAGCCCTGATCAACACCTCTGAGGGTGTGCATGGGGTGCCATCCCCTTCTACAAGCTTTCCCCCGTTTTGATCTATTCTTTTGGGGACAAGCTCTGCCCCATTCCATCACAACCAGTCCATGCAACTTGGTGTGAGCAAAGATCTACTACTAGCTGGAATACGCTCCGCATTCGAGGCATGATAAACATCATCACGAGGGTCGTCCCTCTACAGCAAACACTACATGCCTCACCTCACCCCTCCTCATCATATGCGCTTGATAATCCACTGTTTAATCCCTTTCATGCGAATAGCTCTATCCTGCCTTAGGGTCTAACCCTTGGTTCACATTTTGCAGGTTCCTCTACAGTAGCCCATCATGCAACTGGCCTGTAAAGAGACTCTCCTCCGTAGAAGGGAGCATACGGCACAAGCTGCTCTACCAAAACACTATGTGCCTACCCTAAAGAGGTATGTGTCGAGACAAGGCCCAAAGCAACACCGCCCAGGATATAGGCTGAAAACTCCCCAGGCTAGGAAGAGGAAGGCTCAAGGGAACGCCCCGTGGGGTAGCAACCCGTGCTGTGTAGGCCCTCCCTAGACATTCGGGCACCAGGTGCTCAAAAGAAGAAAAGGAAGCTAAAAACAAGAAGAAATTTACTAAACTATTTCAGAGCATTCTTGATACGGCAGCAGCCAGGGACTACACCATTTGGGTCCCAGTCGATATCTCCCCTACCCGGCTTGATAGGAGCCCCCCCACTGGCAATGCCCCAGTCGCATGGTCACCCGAACTCATCCCGCCTCATACAAATAGAATGGCCCCTATTTTGTGCAAAATGCTAACCAAGTGCTATCTAGCCATGACTTTTTGTCATTAGATGGTTAAAAGGGGCAGATTCTCCAATTGTGCAAACTTTTCATATCTACTTTTAATATATTTCATGTCTTTTACAAAAAAAAGAGATAATCAAGCACAAGTGATATGCATCTAAGACAACACTATGGGATTCAGATAAGTGATATCTCTTTGCATTGCACCTATCCATTATAGTTGAAACGTATGACTTGCATGTACCCTCACGAGTTGTCAAGTAGATACAAGACGACATAGGTCTCTATATGAAAACGTTCAATGTCCAAGGTACCACAAAACCACCACTCCACAAAGAGCCATGATGGAAGCCTTACTAGCGAAAGCGAAAATCACCCTTGCAGAGCCCGCCTACATTGCATGGCCCAAAGCATAGTCATTGGCTACTCTCTTCTTCTAGGTCAAACTCTACATTTGGCTCACGGCAGTTGTTACCTCAATTGTACTGACATCACCCATTACAAAGAGGTTTTGCAAAATCTCACGTGTATCTCCCTATCTCAACAACTGTTCCCCTAGCAACGAGGCTAGTAACACAATCATCGTTGTAATATCCATTTTCATAGCCTTTGAATCTCAACATTTTCCAATCCAAATGAAAGGTTGATAGCCTCAACGTATTGCAATGGTTGTATTCATGTTATTAAAAAAATAAAAATAAAAAATAAAAGAAAACAAACAAACAAACAAACAAAGAAAAAAAGAAAAAGCACTCACAATCACAGCACAACACCTAGGGGTCCTCAAATTAGATACATCCAATGACCTTGGTCGACTGGCTCTGTCCGTAGTCTCCTACCTCTTTACACATCCCCCACAATTATTCAGGGCACATCAAGGTGTGGGAGCTTTCGCTCGACCGCCAAGACCCACGGACCGCTTATTGTTTCAAGCATTCCAAGCCGAGCACTAATGGCTACCTCTCACATAGTCGACGTGCCTTCCATATCTACGGGTGTAGTGAGCTTACCTCCGTGCCGTTCGAGTTACCTCCTCTCCCGCGCACTCCGGTGGCTCCACGATCCAAGTGCAAGCTTCAAGCAAGCTCCATCCTCAATCTCCACGCTCCAAGCTCCATCCCCGCGAGCAAGAGAAGAGAAGAGGAAAGAAAAGAAGAAGACAGGAGAAGATTAGTTGCCACCGAGATATCTCGAGAACACGCACGAAAACAACGCCTCATTATGTCTTATGACAAGAGCATAGTCCTTGCCACCACCGATTAGGAAATTAAGGAGTTGAAGGAGCTTGCTGACAATGACTCCTCTTTCTTGAAGAAATGGTATGCTCTTTGACTTCAATGGGAGTAAGAGGGCTACCAAATCATGACCAACGTGGAGCAATGATGGGTAATTAAAACCTCAGAGTATGACCCCACTTACATGGTTAAAGAGGATCCTATGTTATATGGGAGTGTAGGATGAATATCCAATATTGCTAAGATGTGAAAATCAAATTTACATCAACATTGCCTACAATCTAGTATCTCATGCATGTGCCAATTGAAATTCGGTATCACACTGTGTGTGACTTGATCAAGGATGGAATAGTAGAGCTTATCTACTATCCAAAAGAGGAGAATGGAGCATATATGTTCATCAAAGCTCTTACAAAGAATATGATTTGAGTTTATCTTTAGAGACTTGGCATTGGGTCGAGAATATAGTTTATCTATGAGTGGACATTGAGAGGGGGGTGTTAGATATGCTCAATACCCCACCCTCATAAGGTGCCATTAATTATCCATGGTGCTCTAAGTTGTAAAGTCTCCATTATGAGAAGAAGCCATGTGTGAGCTTGGACATTAATTGGGTCCTAACTTTGTGTCAGATCCATTATGAGAAGAAGCCATGTGTGAGCTTGTACGTTGGTTGGGTCCTAATTTTGTGTCAAATGAGGTCTATGTGACTAGTGACCTTTGTGGATTCGCTTGGGGGAAGAGTGTCACTCATAAGTATATTTGTGTATCAAATGGATTCAACATAAGAGAGATTTCAAATACCATTTTATAAATATTATTTACATACAGAAGGGTGCCATATAAAGGGGTCATTTATAGCTTGAATGAAAAAGAAATGTGTTTTATTTAGAAAAAATATACATATAAGAGTATTTATAAATAGGTCTTGAATGCATGTAATATAGAGGATATACATATAGTGAACCCCTTCAAGGATATAACATCTAGGTCAGATAGAGTAGTTAATGCTAGTAGCAAATCGAGGCATAAGGCATCAAGTTGTGGGGTGTGGGAGTTATCAGGGACCCCTATTTTTAGTTAGGGTGGCCCATGGTTGGGGGTCTTAAGGGGGGGCCCTTGAGGGGGTCTGAGAGTGGCGCCAATGGTAAAGGGAATATTCCCTAGTTGACTAGGGAAGATTGATGATATGGTCAAACATGCTTACCAAAATACCTTCCTAGGTTATAAAAGGAAGACCTCTCCCAAGCCATCATTGATATGTCTTTTCACCCAATCAAAGTTCTTCTACCTAGCCTCTTAAGCTCTTCACCTATCATCTATCTAGATCACCATCCAAGCTTCACAATGGAAAGGCACAAGTAGAAAGAGTTATTTGCTATGTATTCTTACTCCTTTCTTAGATTTTGTTTGTGGCATTATATAATTTTTACACAACTCTCAATGAGGGTGCTTAGGCTTCAACCACAAAAATAGCATCATCAATGCCTTCAACATCTTTCAATATATATTATAATTCTCCTCAAAGAACTACTCAAAGATCAAGCAACCCACGATAGGCTAGCCAGTCATATACTTAAACCAAATGTGAATCACCAAAAAGGGATTCTAAAGATGCCACACTTAAGGGGAGAGGTCTAGTCACATACTCTCTACTTATGAAAATTAGCCCTTAGCCAAGCAAGAAGGCAACTGAGACCTTGCTCAAGGCACAAGGTTACTATACTAGCAACAAACAGATATAGTTTTTCAAGGTCTCGCATGCCGCCTCCATGATATCCCAACTACCAAAGGTCAAAACGACCTAATTTCCACAATTAGAAAAACAAGCACCATAACCACTAGCATCACATGCTACACCTCAACTAGTCCACAAAAGGAAAGAACCACACTTGTTAACTATTGACCCCATAAAGATTCCACACTTCTAACTTTATCAAACCAATTGCAAGGAGATGCAAACCACCCTTCCATCTAGTTCATATTTCTCTAGCATCATAACAACTCTTAGTGATAGTGAGCAAAAACCAACAACTTCTAATGTTGTACCCCATCCTAATTCTCTAACCAAACACCAATAAGTAATTACTCATTTGACTCTAATGATACCCTCACCCCAACTCCAACCACAAATAAGACTCGACCAACTATACCTATCAACCAAACCAACCCAAAGAAGCTGAATCCACTGCCAAGACTACTACCTTCTTATATCAGAGACAATCCCTCTTACAACTAGATGTCTGCATGGCCATGGATACTAGTGACGATATAGTTGCATATATTCAAAGGTTAGATAATAAATTTATTATATTTATGCACATATATGAATGACTTGACCTAGGCCTCCTTGATGAGAACACTGCAGAAGATGTGAAGTCTTTGTCGTGCTCATGGGAGGAATGCAAATTCATATTTATTAAGGCCTCCTTGATTGTCAATGAGCTCATCATAACCCAAGTCTCATGTGAGCACCTCAAAAGAATGCATGATTACCACCTCCAAACATAGTCATGTTAAGATAATACATGAGGATCTTGCCAATCTTGAATGTCTAACACAATTCAAGTCCTCATTTTTGTAGTGACGGTTTACCTTACAAAGCGTTGTAGGAATGAATGGGTTACAAGTGTAGTGGATATGAGTAGGTTACCAAATCATGACCAATATCAAACAACATTGTGCCATAAAAAAAGGCATCTAAGTATGAGCCCACTAATGTCACCCCATCTTCATTTTGGGTCCTTGCTTTAAATCATAACCGACCATTCGGACATAATGTAATACTACATCTGTATATAAATTGGATCATTAATGAGGAAGAGCTCCACATTGCTAGCAAAATAGGTTCATGCGACCTTGTCATTGATGTGATGATCCATGTCAATATTTGACCACACAATATGGATCATTATGTTAGATTGGAATGCAATCCTCACTTCTACAATTGGCTATTTAAAATTTTGTTGGATACCCCTCTATATATAAATAAATGCTCATGCACATCAAGGCCATAGTTGAAACACATGCTCACCACCTTTCCCATTTAAACCTTATATCATTGGTTTTATACCTATTGCACTATTACAAGTTCAATTAAACTAGGTGATGATTATGTATGTGATATTGTTGGCATAGGTGATATGAGATTGTAGTTTATATCACGAATCGCATGGTGGGGGGACTTGCTTAAGTTGTTGTGCCAAACACACACCATACACACAAAGAGAAAGCTCACTCATATTAGAAGAGAGATGGAAGCCAATATGTTTTCTTGTTGGTTTTTTCTTCTTCTTTCACACACAATATAACATACAAAAAGTATAGATAAGATACAATATAAAGAAAAATGGCTTAGAAAGTCAAATAGTGCATAACTTACTATATTAATTGACTAGTGCTATAACTATGCCAACTGTGCAGGTAGGTGCAACAAACCAAATATAATAAGTGATAAGTCAATGGGCATGTGAGGATCATAATACCACTAACGTGCTAAATATAGACATGCAAACCCATCTAACTAGGCAATCCATCAATGTCTGCATGTTTTGAGCTTGCCATCTCAACACTCCACCTCAAGGTCAAATATATCTCTAAAACTTCAAGCTTCAAAAATTTTGAAGCTTCTTGGTACCCAATGCCTTTGTGAAAATGTCAGTTATCTAATCTTGTGTGCTGACCTATACCAAGTTAATCTCTCCTACAATTATATTTTCTCTCACAGAATGGCAATGCACCTCAATGTGTTTTGTTTTAGCATGGAACACTAGGTTCCTAAACTAATTGTATGCTGCTCATGTTGTCATAATGAATAGCAAATGGACCATCTCCCTTCACATCCAAATCACCCAACAATTTTTAAACCCATACCACCTTATATGCTACCCTAGTAGTACCTCTATACTTAGCCTTTGTACTCGATAAAGTAATTGTAGGTTGCAGCATGAATTTGCTAGTGGATCTTCTATCAAATATACTACTAACCCAATCTGCATCTCCTCATAAAAAAGTCCATAATGTAAAGTGGACTTCACATACCTCAATATGCACCTAACTGCATCCAAATGAGGCCTTCTAGACATCTATATAAATGAACTAATAAGACCAAGAGCATAACTCAAGTCTATCTAGCCTTGTGATAGTCATGGAAGACTCCCTACTATCCTCCTAAATATAGTAGGGTCTTCAATTTCATCCCAAATATCAACAATCAAACTTCACATTTTGCTTCAACGACACTAAAAGAGGCTTATATGCCATCATATCATACGTGGACAACATATCTAAGCCATATTGCCTTTGGGATAGCCATATACCACATCATCACATCTGATTACCTAAATACCAAGAAAGTACCTTAGCTCACCTAAATCCTTCAAGTCATCCACATAGATGACTATGATAACTAAACTTGCATCTCCCTTTCTCACATAAAGTGAGCGAACAGCTTTAGAAACATAAAAACTAATGTTAATAAGATACTCTATGATCTTATTAAGCCATACTTTGGGTGCTTGCTTCAACCTATACAACACCTTCTTTAACATCTACACATACGTGGGATGCTTTAAATCCTCATAACCTATTGGCTACTCCATATATACCTCTTCTTGCAATTCACTATACAAAAGGACATTCTTTATATCCATTTGCTATAAACTCCAACCTTTGGCTGCTACCAAGCAATCACACATCGAATAGTTTCCATCTTAGCAATTGGACTAAATGTCTCTTCATAATCTATACCACCATATGTTTGAGCATAGCCCTTTGCAACCAACCTATTCTTATATATGCTAATAGAATCATTTGGATTATGCTTGATTTTGTAGACCCACTTATAGCCAACAACTTTCTTACTCTTAGAAAATGGCTAAATTCCAAGTCTTATTGTTATCTAATGCAACCATCTCCTCAGCCATTGCTACATCTTAATAAGCACGACTAACAATATCCTCAAAATAAGTGGACTCAATATCCTCAATCACCTTTACCATATAAGTATAATGGTGAGCTGCATAACCTTCAAAACCAAATCTTTTAAGAGGATATCTAACCCTACTAGACCTACGTACCACTGGATCACTTAGCGAAGTCTTTACTTTACCATGTGGTCATTGTATGTTTGGTGTCTAGATTGAAGGAATACCAAGCTTATCATCCAAACTCTTTGAACCACTAGAATCTCCATCAAACTCTAGATCACTACCATGTGTATCATTACCATCTAACACTTTCTTATTCCCTTTGTCTTTACCTACAACACTTTGTAGATGCACATGAAAATATGGGATTGTTCCTTAGTCTAAGAGACAGACTAACTATAGATATAATACCAGATGATATTTCTAGTCCACTAAGGCTCCAAGACTCTTATTTTTCTTTCTACACATACTATCATGATCATGATCATCATCCAATTCATCACCACTAGATGCATATCAATTGCTCATCTCATAAAAAATAACATCCTTGCTCACTATGAACTCACTTGCGATAGAGTTATAACAATGATACCCTTTTTTCTCTAGAATGAATCCAATAAAAATACATTTTTCATCCTTTGTATTAAGCTTCTTTTGTAGCTAGCACATACAAATATTTTCAAGTGAGTGTGACACGTCGGGATTCTTGCATGTAAAGCATTCTTCGAGGGTCATGTCATGAACTACAGATGTGAGAGTTCTGTTCATAATATAAACACCAATATGAACATCTTTAGACCAAAAATGATTTGGCAAATTCTTTTAGCCATCAATGCCTATGCAACTTCTGCATATGCCTATTTTTTCTTTCTATAAACCCATTTTGTTGTTGGAATATATGAGACCTCAAGAAGTCCCTGAACTCATTAGAGAGGTACTCTCCCCCTCTATCTGACCTCAAGCACTTAACTTTCAAGTCTGTTTCTATTTTAACAACTGCCTTGAAAGTTTTGAAGTACTTAAACACATCACTCTTTTCCTTCATAAAATACACCCATAGCTTTCTTGAATAATCATCAACAAATGTTACAAAATATATATTGGTATGAAGAGATATGTTTTATGTAGGTTCCCAAACATCTATATGCACAATATTAAGTATATTCATGCTCATCTCTATCATGTGAAAAAGATTGTCTTGCATGCTTACCAAATTTGATATGCTTCACACACTTTATGAAATTTTACAAGTCTAAAAGCAAACAACCTTGTAACCAATCCTTTATACTGTATTAACTTTAGCCTTTGCACATTTGTTTGCCCAATATGTTTGTGCCATGTTTTAGTGTCTGCAACCACTCCTTTGCCTTTAGCGTACATAGCAGCATTCATAGCAGGAATTCCAACATCCAAAGTGAACATGCCGCCAATCTTTCACAAAACAATCTTTTATATTGAATAGAACCTATAACCCTTGCTCTACCATTTGACTAACAAATGCTAAATTCTTTGTGGTTGATGGCACATATAATATATTTGATAGACTTTTTATCCGACTATCATGCAAGGACAATAAAAGTTTTCCAATGTGTGAAATTGTGTGGCATGAATTATCACTTCATTTGTACATAACCTAGATTTTCTAAATCATGCATCTCTCTAAACCATTCAGCATGGCTAGTCATATAATTAGATATGCTTGGATCAACATACCATACATCATCATGTGTTCCCTTTCCTATAATAGCATTTATGGTATTATACATAACAAACAAATGCTCATTTTTATCTTCATTCTATCGTGAAAACAATGTATAGTTTCCTTACTACAATTTACCATTGTGGATATCATCCTTCTTAGCATAACACTGGGCTACAATATGTCATGTTTTGTCATAATAATGACAAAAAAAACCAAAATTGTTAGAACCTTTGTTTTGCCATCCATCTCTTCCTCTAGAGCTCCCCCTACCTATAAAGTTTCCATAGTCTCTTAAAACCTGCATTTCATTGAACTACTAAGTAACATGTTTTGTTAGTTATCACCAACACATCCATCTCTCGAGGATATGCCACATCCTCTTCTCGAACTTGAGTGAAATATTTGGACCTATTCACCACTCCTTTCAGATGACTCACCCTATATATTGATCTCTTCAGTGATTTCATGAGAGATACCGACTCATCAAAAATTGAAAATGGCTCTTGTACATACATAGAAGTGACAAATTTCCAGGCCTTCTCATTATTAAGACCACTCAAGGTAGATGAAACCAAATCATCATCATCAAGCATTGCATCAATAACTACTAAGGCATTTGAAATGCTTCTCATTTTCAAAACATATTTATTAATAGACATCTTCCCTTTCTCAAAGTATTCAACCCTTGCTTGAGTTGAATCTTTTGTGCCTTTGTATTTGCTAAAAATATATTTTAAAAAATTGTCCAAGCTACATGTAATATATCCTAGCATAGTATTATCAATGATAGTAGATAGCCAATACATTACCTTTTTACATTTTGTATTCCATTTTTTCCATGTGCACATCAACATACCAAGCAACCTTTTTCACTGATTGCTCAATAGTACATGTAATCTGCAACTCATTGGTAGATAAAACTTGTATTTGCTTTCATGTAAACACCTCATATTTTACAAATTTGAAAGCCATAACTTATGTACCTACTTTCAGTTGACATAATCGAAATTGCAATATACCTTAAGGCTGTTGTCCACAATCTTGCAGGTCTAAAACGAGTGTGTTATTTTTGCGAGCTTTTGATTTCGTGCTTTTGCAATTGAAATTGATTTTTAGAGCTTTTTGAAACAACCTTGGATGCTTTCTACAAACGACATGTCATGCACTACTGCTATTCTTTAACATAAACATATATTGCGCATCATGCATGCATCATCATTTGGGAGCTCCCAATGAGAATACTAAACCATTCACAATAAAGGGAGCAATGGTGTTGAATAATCACAACAAATAATAACATTCCAAAGTTTTGCATTACCCAAAAGGAGTACAATATCTAGAAAGGTTCCAAGATTGCTACGCCTTGATCGATCTTCATGTAACAAAAAGGACATGTCACACCCTAATAAAGTGCATGATGATGAGTCCTCCAGAACAATGAATGAGCCATGCTTACGTTGGGCTTCCTACATAACAGGGCATATCTTACGTGTTTGCCCTAACACAAAGGCAAGGTCAGTGGGGGTTAGTGCAGGCTGATGTATGACCATGTGCTCCTTGGGTTGAAGGCCAAGTATGTGCATGTACACATAATACATATGTTTGCAAGCAAGAAATGCCTTTTGGGTAGATTCTCTTTTTGAAAATCAGGACAAGTGCACCTAGGCTCTTCTTTGATGTGCACATCATAACAACTCTCTGTCAAGACTCGAAATACTGAATGTTGTCTCTCAAGTTGCACTACCTCCTCCAAGAATGTCACAACCATGCAACCAGCTGCCTCTATTCTCTTTTGTGCATCTTTGGAAATTCCATGTCTCCACTTGCGTCTTCTCTCGCTTGAACCACATTCTGTAGAAATAGGAGGTTTGCTCTTCTCGTTCCTTGGTGGTGCTGTAAAGCAGGCAAACTTGAAACCAGCCTGTCTTAGGCTACTACACTCTTCCTTCGATATATTTGTTCCTATATCAACTGGCCACAAAGATGGAACAATTGGTGATGCTATCACTTGTTTCTGCACAACGTTTGTATGCTTGACATCATGATTACAGAACCATATCCATTGTGCAATGGCCTTGTTCTTATTGGCTCTCTCAGACCAAAAGCATGGCGCGACTAACCCCACTTGCCGACTCTGTAATTTGCTACTGCAATTCTTTCTACCCTCCATACCAAAACACTTTCTCACACAGTTAGGTGGTGTCCTTCGTAAAGCCCACTCCTCCTGTGCCACCTCTACCTCTTCTACGTGGGTTGATGTTTCCGCATTTGGTGCACTTACTCCACTTGCAAAGGGCTTGATTGGTATCTCCTCATCCTCTTGGATACATATCTCTTCCATCTTTCCATCGTCAAACTGTATACTCCGCGGCCTGCCCCTGATTTTCCTTTGCCTTGACTCCATCACGTACCCCGGTCTATGAGAACTTACAGTTGCTCCACCTCCCTTCTTTTTTCTTTGCACAGTCTCCCTATCACCTTACATTATAGGCTCCTCGTACAAAGAACTTCTAGCTACAACACCTTGCAACGCACGTGCAACAGAGGTGGGATTTGGGGATTTCCTTTTGCTGGCACTAGCCAACAAAGACTCCATAGAAGGCCCAGATCCAATAAACCTCCCTGTGGTATAGCCCAACCTCTTTGCACATTGAATATATGCATTCAAAACATCACTAACACATGCATCATAAAGTGATATCTTTCGTTTTCCACCCTCACCTGCTAACCAACTAGCATGGACACTTTCTGATAAGTTTATGCTTAGAATTTGAGCATGTTTCCAAGGACTTTTGTTAGCCTGTGGAGTCAAATCCAAAAATAGAATCAGTAGCTCTCCCCATTGCTACATTGTGCAACAAGTCTTAATGAGCTGGAAAAAATGTCACACTTACATGAGATTCAATTCCTCCCCAGTGGGCAATTCTTTGCTCCCACCATTTCAACCACCTATCCAAAGCCTTGATGTGTTCCTTGTTTACATTTCATGCCCACCAATCTCGGATAGCAGAGGCCTGAAGTGAGGCTAGTTGAGTTGTCGTTGCTAGCCTCCATGCTTCACACAATTCAATGTGGTGCATTTGTTTATCCACAGTGACTAATTTCTTGGTATGCTTTTGCAAACTTTGCTCCCAATGAAAAAGACAAGAACGCTCCCTCCCTTCCATTATGTTATGAGGCCCTCCATTGTACACAGCCCTTATTGCCATCCAATTCGCACTTGCCTCATCGGACATAAATCCAGCAAATTCAGGTGGATCATGGCCACATTGAACCATGACAGAATTCAAATTTCTCCAAAACAGGATTTGAGACTCTTCGTCCTCCTCTTTAAATTCACATATTGCAATTACCTGTAATGCTCTCATGCTAGTTCATGATTGATACATTAGTATAGTGTTCATTAACAACAATTTAATTTCAATAAAAGCTTTAATTATGTTGCCACATACCCGTGATCATAAACTGAACAAGACATAGTTGCCCACCCATCAATCCTATGGGTATGATCAAAGTGCACCCATGCACGTCGTAAATCTCCAGTCCCTATTCGCCTCATATGATTCACTAAGTCCACCCCTGATGCTGGTCCCTTGGTGGACATTTTAAACAAGTAGCACTTCTCCTTGGCATCACCTTGTCCCGGAAATCTACTTCCATGGAAAAATGGGAAGACACAACGTTTTTGCAAAAGAAGTATGTTGTCATACCCATCACCAACCACCTGACCTTGTTTGGCTCTCTCTTGTGAGACAATGCCTTTGAACCTATGTGTTTATTAGAGGGTTATTTCAAATGCAGGACATACATTGTAAGCAGAAAATAATAATGCACAAGCTTACCCTTTATTCTGCACAAATGGCATCATTTCTTCTAGAAAATGATTAAGGTCCACCTCAGTCGCCTCCGACTCGTCTTCTTTTGTTAAAGATTCAAAGAACATCTGCTGAGGGACTAGCATCTGTATTTTTCGTGGGCCTCCCTTTTCGATCTTTAGGACCGTGCTCACAAGCCTCCGCACCTTGTCAAGGGTTGCCCTCTTTGTGCCATGTTGAACACTGTGAGCATGCTCCCCAACATGGATCACCAAACGTGTCATTGTAGGATCCAGTGGCAACACATAATAGATCATGCATTTGCAAATGGCTGCACAAGTAGCAACATTTTGACAATAGTGACATGTTATCTTGGAGTTTCCCTCACTTGTAGGATAACCCATGCCCATGGTTCTATCCAAGTGACCATGGAAAAAAACATCATTGTATTTTCCCTCTGTTATGTAGTAAGGACAAGTGATCCTGAGACATTGAAGACTTCCAAGACAATAGCTCAAGCGCACAGTGCACTCAATTGCCATATTTGTTTGTGAGGGCCGCGACCACAAGTGACCATCATATTTTTGTTCCATACCCATCATTTGTTTCTTGCTATGTGTGGCTAGAAGCTCAAAAGCAATTGTGCCATTATACTCGATTGGGAGCTCATCCACCCTTCGTGGAGGTCCACAGAGCGCTAGTAATTTTTTCAATCTACCCGTTCTAGCTTTCTCCTCAATGAAGGCTACAATGGAGTTATCATAGGAAGATAAGTCCTCGCTTTGGCTGCCCACACATAGGTCCTCCTCGACATTTGTGTCATGTAGATCCTTATGGATCCCTCCGTCATTGCATGCACCTATTGAAATTGTTACTTCATCAACATCCTTCTTGTTATCTGAGGGTATGTCAAGACACACTAGAGTTGATTTGCTACAACCAGGAGTACAATCAATGTAGTTGTCAATCTCATCTTCTATTGACTCAATACTGTTAGAGATGCACACATAGTCATTTGAGTGCATGATAGAGTAGGTGGCTGATAATGTACTATCAATCAGATAGTGCGCATGCCCTTGATGATCCCATCTTGGAGACACAGTGACGTTGTTTGCTCCACCATCATTCTCTATGACGGCTTGCAACCCCTGGAATTTTTGTGTTGGAGGCAATAGATTCTATAGGTAGCACTCACTCAAAAGAACCTCTCCATTTCTTAATGAAACCCTGTGCTCTAAGCAATCACTGGCTAGTCTCCATGTCAAAATAGTAAAACTCGACATGTTGTGCCCTCTGGTGGGTTAATATTTGATGAAGAGAAGAAAACTCTGAATAGAGCTCACAGTGTGTATTTGATGAAAGAAGGCAACAATTCACTGTCGGATGACTGTGTAGAGAAAAAAGGGAGGCATGGAGGAAGTTACAAGAGGGTTAGAATAACCTCGAAGCTATAGCAACCGTCACTACAAGCAGAGATGACTAAATAATGAATATGCACACTCATCAAAATTTAAGAGCCACGGTCATTCATCAACATTTAAGAGTAATAATAAATAAGGATTATCATCAGAAATCAAAAGAAAAATTTACGACTCAATCACCCACCATCCTTCACCTTTATTGCCCTCTATCATTGTGACTATATATCTAACTAAATAACCAACTATGCACTCATAATTAAGAGCTCTCGCCCCATGATTTTGTCAAAATAATGTTGTAAATTAGATTAAATTAATATTTTTAAAATTTATTTATGTTGTATTAATTATTTAATTATTTAACGGCTAAATAATTACCTAATTACGTAATTACCTAATTATTTAATTATTTAACGGCTAACTAACTTACGAGAGAGAGACTAACTAGCTTATTAATTATAATAATTCTAGGAGCGATGATGAGAACATTAGCTTTGTCCTGAGCACTCTGATTGTGCTCATGATATGGACCATGACAATTGACTATGTAGCTTGACCTACTGTCAACGTTCAAGGCTTTGGAAGATTCAGATGAATATCGTTGGGTGCGTCAGATTCGCGAACTATGTGCTCGGTGCTTAAACACTGGCAAATTCAGTGCGCGAGTAAAGTGCCTCTCTTCTTTATTAGGGTTATTAAGTATGGCGAAACTCTCTTCCTCAACTCTCTCCACTCTCTTTGCTCTCTCTCTCTCTCTCTTCTCTCCCTCTCTCCCTTCTCTCTTTCTCCCTTCTCCCTTCTCTCCGTCTCTCTCTCTCACGACACACACACACAAGAACTCTCTCCCCCCTCCTCAGACCTGCAGCCTGAACGCCCCGCAGCCCCTGCCCCACAACTCCTGCCCGTTGACAGAGAGACTCTAACGTTGAGGTACGCCTCTCTGAAGCTCCATTCTGTCCGTTAGCGTGGCGTGTGCAGCTCCAAGCGGCTTCGTGCAGCTCCGCGTCCGCGCAACCGTTGACAGAGAGACTCCTAACGTTGAGATTGAAGCCCCCCAATCGTCCGCGTCCGCGCGGACGATGGGTGGGCTTATGCTCTGCATCCGCGCAACCGTTGACACACATGCTCCAAACATTGAGATTGAAGCCCCCCAATCGTCCGCGTCCGCGTGGACGATGGGTGGGCTTATGCATAAGTGTC
This sequence comes from Lygodium microphyllum, assembly GCF_053477565.2. Lineage (NCBI taxonomy): Eukaryota > Viridiplantae > Streptophyta > Polypodiopsida > Schizaeales > Lygodiaceae > Lygodium > Lygodium microphyllum. The sequence continues at coordinate 34,073,065 of NC_141141.1, forward strand.
GTCTCTCCCGTGTGGCGTTATCTCTCCCGTGTGGTGTCATCTCTCCCGTGTGGCGTCGTCCGTGACCTCAACTCTCCCGTGTGGCTTCTTCCGTGACCTCAGCTCTCCCGTGTGGCTTATGCACGACGATGGGTGGGCTTATGCACAAGCCCCCCAATCGTGCGCGTCCGCACGGACGATGGGTGGGCTTATGCACAAGCCTATTTTCATTGAATTTTCTAAATTAAAGAGGTTGATTGTGTTATTAACCTTAAAGAGATTGATTGTGTTGTTAATCTTTAACCTTAAAGAGATTGATTGTGTTGCTAATCTTAAAGAGATTGATTGTGTTGTTAATCTTAAAGAGGTTGATTGTAAGTGTGTAGAGAAAGTTATGGCACCTAAAAGAGTGCTTAGAAAGAGAAAGAAATGTGTGTCACCTCATAGTAGCCGTGAAGTCTATATGAAGCTATGTTCAGGATGTGTTCCTGGGCGGATCTTAGAGCAAGAAGCATCATCACATTTGAGATCAGTGGACACTCCTTCAACAAAGAAAGGATGTGGTCCAAAAAGATGTGTCTACATTGATGACGAAGCACAAGTGGATGGGGACTCCAATACAATTGACGGGGTTGCGGAGCACACAGGTAGTCACTTATGTGTCCATTTCATTTACATATGACTCTTTGTTCAGTGTTATGTATTATATATGATTGGTTTAATGCTACTGTTTTTTATTGTTACTTATTAATATCTGCTCCTACAGAGACTAATGTGCAGCATGATAGTCTAGATGACAAAGAAGAGGTGAGTGGTGATAGTGATCAAGGGGAGAATGATGATGAAAAAGAAAAGAAGCACTCAAGGAACTTAGGTAAGCAAGTCTCTCTAGGACTAATGAAGGGTGTGCTGAGTCAATTTTATATAAAAAAGAGGACGCTGCCTCCTCTTGTGCCCCTTTGCAGATTAGTGGCTCATGAGGCAGTCAGATTTGCTACGGATGATGCCCAGTGGTTGATTCCTTCCTTTGATTCCACTGGTTATCTTGAGACTATGGGACACTTCCTTGTGTCAGTTGAAGGTCCGAGAGGGGAGACCATGTCTGTGACAGCCAGCAATCTAGATGAATGGAGTCCAATATGGCGTCAAAGAAATGAGGATTTTGAGAGGGCTCTTGGAAGAGAGTGGCAAGACCTTAAGGGTAAAAAGTTATTGGTTTGGGATGGAAACCACAGGCTTAAAACGTGGTGGAAACGCATCAAAGAAAGTAAGTTGTCCACTATACATGCAAGTATTGAATGTTTGTATCCCATTCTTATGTTTGTTGGTTTTCAATTACAGAGTACTCCGACTGTGCTCACTACCATGTTAGTGTACGGTGCCAATTCATTGAGGTGCCAAAGGCGAAGGAAGCAGAGCTACTACTCGCACTAGACACCACCAAGGCGCAAGTCTTCTTCCTTTAACTATGCTCCTCTTTGTAATACACTTACATTCTCATATTATGCTTTTGTTTGTTTTCAATAGTATTTCCAGAGCTCATGTTACTCCAAATATTGCGCATGAGGTGTATATGTTTCAAAAGTTTGGTATTGCAAACAAAGACTCCATTCTAGATAGATTGAGTCCGGCCATGAGGAAGTGGGCTGAGGTTGAGATGAGTATAGAGGCAAGGTATTATCATGGTGTTGCTCCATGGTATAACTCTCCTTGCGGTTTAATATCTCAGCTTGTATGGAAGGTGATTTTCTATCTATGGCTCACTTGTATGAGATGTGCTTTTCTATCTCTAATTTAGTTTTTTTTTTGGAATGATAGGATGAATTTCATGTCTTCATCTCAAAAGAAACTGCGAAGCTTGAGGCTCCTGGTCTAGATGAGGTAGAGAGGAAGAAACGTTTGGAGAAGGCTACAAGGGTGGAAGAGGAGCGCCTTAAGGATAGGGGTTACAAGTACCTATCCATTGCTAATCCCCAAAATGGTGATGAGTTCTTTAAGTTGTTATTTGGGCTAAAGTGGGATGATGCAAGCATGCTCAAGATCACAAGAGACAAGCTATATTGTCTCACAAGCTCAAAAATCCCTGCGGAAAGGTAATTTGTATATATAACGCAAGGTGTGTGTATGTGATGCTTTTTTCTTCAATGCTTTCTATTTGCGTATATTGTTGTGCATCACAAGAAAAAAATATTGTTGCATCTTATGAATCTCACAAAGGCCAAAGACCCCCAATACCCGCATTTTGGTGATTATAATCTCTTTCGGGTTTACATGAAGAAAGAGACATATTGGGCTCACTTGCATTCAGAGGCACTACTTCAGATTGAAAGGATACAAGTAGAAGGTCCACAGCTACCAGATTCATTTGAGGAGTTCTTTAAGCTTAACATGAAGAATCATGTCATGCAGGTTGACTCAATGCAGTGCATTCATATTGCTTTCTTAAGTTCTTTCTTAAAATGTATATGTGCTAATGTTAAGTGCTTGTGAGACTTGTGTAGGCTTTTGTACACCTCTTGGATGCAGTGAAATCTTCAGATGTTGCAGAGAAGATGCCAGAGCTTACGTTTTCAGCGAAACGTGTGATTTATAGGTTAGCATCAAAACTATTTTTTTGCAAACTCTTCATCTTAAATGTAGTAGATATAATGGCACTTGAAAGCCTATTTATGTTATTGATTTTTCTATTCTAAGCTCCACGTGAAAGCTCGAGGTTGGGTGGTTTGTTTATTATTATAAAACTATTGTCTTATATAAAGGAGATTGTGTGTCTAATTTTCATATTAGATTGCATGCATTTGCTTGCGTAATTGGCAAGAATGTTGCAGGTGGATACTACAATGTGTAGAAGAGAAGAGGTTGGATGCAGCTCCGCAATTCACAAGAGAGTGGATTGATGTTCGTGACGAGAACACTATGTATTCTCCATCATTACGTGAGAGAAAATTGACAGCATGGGAGGCAAGTGTTTGCCCTTGGTGGCTGGATTACCCTGTGGGGGTTATCCCTAAGCAAGAGAAAGATCTGCATGAGAGTAAGTACTTCAATCTATGTAAACATCTCGTCGCTTTTGTAGCAATAGTTTTTGTGCTCATGCATAGGAATCTAAGGGTGAATGATACTATGTAGGATTCAAGGAGGAAGTTGATACTCATGAACCGCTTACCGCACCCACCACTGTAGAGGAGCAAGCAACCAAGAATACCAAAGGTGCAGAAGGAAGTACTCAGGCTAGTGAAGCTAGCAAGGATGCTACACATGCCACCGAAGGTACTCAAGGTAATCCAGGGAGAAAAAATGTGCCAGAGTCCTCTAAGGCGCCCACCACCTCCTTTGTTGCAGATTCATCTCTTGGTCGAGAGAATTGGGAGAGGCGACCTGTGACCCGTTTAGTAGGTGTGACGTCTTATATTAACTTGAAATTCATGTGCTTTATTGGTCGCCCATGAAGATAGTCGTGTATGATTATTAAAAATAAATTACTTTGAAATAATTGTTGTAGGGTTCCAGTATCAAACATATGTCGATGCTCTATTAGTGGATGTGACCCAAATTGATAGATTTTCCCTTGATAGGTAGACATGACAACTACATATTGCAAGAACATCAATTTACATGTTGCATATAGCATTGCATCATCGTTTACTTTGCATTAATGACTATGTTGTTTTGTGTATAGCATCAACAAGTTTTTTGCAACACAAAAGATGCATCTTTATAGCAAAGATGGAGTTCCATGTCAAGAGGTGGCTCGATTGATATTTACGGATTTTCCTACGAGCTTGGTTGTGGATGCTCTAGGTCCCATCCCATTGGGTAAGTTATGCTTTCTATCACACAAGGTTTACATCAAACTCACTTCTCATATATCATAATGCCAATGTTGTTTGTAGAGGGCATGACTATTTCCAAGTGGAACACGTTCTCAAAGGGTCTAGTTATGGGTTGTATGGACCTTGCTCGCGAGTATTTGTCCGACCAGGGATTCTTAGTCAATATGTGCTTAGCAGAGCATATAGGTGAGTTTATTACGGATGCGGCAAGAGTGGGGCTTGTGCTTCACTACACTTGGACACTCATGTGTGACTCCAAGGCTTATCGACATCCCGTTACTAGAGAGGCGGTAAGATAACAAAGTTGGATACGTTGAACGTATGGTTGTATGTTCTAAATAAAGTTTGTGTTACATGCTTTAAATAAAAACATGGATCACTTATTCTATTTCCACTCGTGAATAGGTACTTGATCTTACTGTGTGTCTTGGCATCGTGCTGGTCATGTTGTGCCTTGCTACGACAGAGAGGCTGGGGAGAAGATTTCAGAGAGATTGTTTCCAGCGTATCATAGCTACATGATGGATGATTGTGTCTTTCCCATGGACGTTGATGGTGTCATTGTCAGAGGCGGAGCAGAGAGGTCTCATCTTTTCTATCGGTAAGTAGTCTTGCATGTTTTTGCTCTCAGGTTACCTTGTATGGTATTTTCATTGTTTCTACTTGCATGGCCGCAAAGATTCTGTATCTTGATTGGTGATATGTGATTGGTGATATGGTTAGGTGGTTATTAGCTACATTTACGAAATGCTACGACTATGTTTTGGATGTGTTTGCGGGGTGTGGTGGTTTGGCGCGGGCCAGTGCAGAGGAGATGAGACATTGCATGTGTCTAGAAATAGATGATGTGCTCTATGGGGAGTGTTTGTCCACCATAGTGTGTGGACCAGTACCATGCTGAGAGAGTGTGTGTTTTTTTTTTCGAGAGACTCTAGACATTTCATTTTGTTACTACTTTTATATGTTTATTATACACTTCGTCATGTGACTATGCCCGATTTTGTCTAAGAGATTACATGCATTGGGATCTTTGATTTGTTTTTAGGAAGAGTGTACCTTGCGACTATTTGACACGAATATATTTTACTAGTTTTCCGTTGGTTTTGTTTTCTTGATGTGTGTTCATGTAAATACAACGTGTCGTACTCCTTAAGTAAGACTATTTATATGCAGAATGGATATGTTGCACGAAAAAGCTCGAAAAAAAGAGATTGATTAGAAAAGAACGAAAATGAAAGCCCGCAAAAATAAAATCCCCGTCTAAAACAAGATCCGAAATAGCCTCAAATGTTGAAAAAGTATTAAGAAACATACAATGCTCAACTTGCACATTAAATCTCACAACAATATGAAATTTTCACTATGTCCTGCTTTCAATGCCTCCACAGACACTATCCAAGAGAAAGAGTGGAAGAGTTTCTTACTCGTTGCTCTCTTTCTCAAATCCTTGCTTCTTCTCCTTTACTTTAGCCTTCAAATCCAAACTCTCTCGGTGGCGCCACTTAGATACTACAAATCACGTAGTGGGGAGACTTGCTTGAGCTATTGTGTCAAACACACACCATGCACAGAAGAGGAAGCTCACTCAAGAACATAAGAAGAGATATGGAGGGCAACATGTTTTGCTTGCTAGTTTTTTCTTCTTCTTTCACACTTCACTTGTTGGTATTAGCCTTGGTTGGCAAATGGATCTAGACTTGTACTAAATGGATGTTAAGGTGGCTTTCTTACATGGGGCCCTACATAAGGATATCTATATGTAGTAGCCAAAGGGCTTTGAGAAAAAGAGCAAGGAATACCTATTGTGCAAGTTAAGGAAAGAGTATTACGGATTACATGAGCACCCAGAGAATGGTTTCACAAGTGCTATATGTTGACGAGATGCTGATTGTTGGGAATACTCACAACAATAAGCTGGATGCTTTAAAGACTTGGCTCAAAAAGACCTTTGAGATAAAAGGCATGGGGTATAGCTCTCACATACTTGGTATTATATGTAATCACTCTAAGGGACTCCTCTACTTGTCATAGAAGGTGCATATTCATAAAATCATTTAGCAATTCCATATGTAGGGTGGTAAGCCTATTGGCTACCCATTGCCTTATCATGTGAAGATTAGTCACGCAAATTGTATAAAGTCAAATGATGCGAAGGTCGAGATGGCTAATATCCTATATTCATTAGCAGTAGATAGCTTAATGTATGCCATGATAGCCACTAAACTTGACATAATATTTGTAGTGGGAGTTGGGTGGAATGTCATGAAAGGTATCATGAGATACCTTAAGGGCACTGCATATATATATATATGCATTTCTTGTGGTGGCTAGGATACTAGAGTTGTGGGCTACATAGACTCTACTTATATAGAAAATGTAAGTACTAGAAAGTCCACCCCTAGCTATGTCTTCACTTTTGTTGGAGGTGTTATTTCTTGAATGTCCAAGGTGCAATTATATCTCAATGAAATACTGGAGAAATCTATGGTCTAAAGAGAGAATTGGTTGTGCCAAAAGAGAGCAATGACAGAAAAAAGGGATATGAAGAGTTGCAAGAGCAATGCAATGTTAAAAGAGAAAACTATATGCAACTCGAAAGATAGTATGTCCAAGCAATGAAGGGTAAGACCAAGAGAGGAGGCACATAATAAAACCACATAAATCATGAAGTTGGAGAATGAAATAAGAGCATAACTACGCTCAACTTTGGAAGCAACTAGACTATGGAATTTAGCAAAGGAAAATCCTGAGCCAAGCCTGAAGGGTATAGTAAGCCACACTAGAAGCCCTGACAAAGTGGCAAAAAAACATGCTGGAGCATGCAAAGGAGAAGATAATATCGATGTCATGTGAAACTTGGCCACACGCTTAGCTCAACTTGACTATGAAATGGTTTGGTAATTAAGAGGGCTAGAGCAATAGAAAAGGCGATGCAAGCATAACAATAAAGCTTCACCAACATGCTGCTTGAAGTATAGGAGCCATGTGAGGAGCACACAATGGACAATCTTTTGAAATTGGACTCTCAACAAAAGATCTAAGGTTGATTTGGGAGTAGCTAATGAAGAAACCACTCCAACTATGGAAGAGCTACCACCATCACCCCTTGCACACCTAAGTTGGATTAGGAGCTAGGAGAATCTAAGAAACAACTAGCTCCACAACCAAATACTTCCACAAAAGCTAAAATGATACCCGCTCCTTTAGAAGGAATCATAGAGGCCATGCAAAGAAGAAGCAAGAGGGTGGAAAGGAATAGAAGAAGGCTCACTACTACACCCTAATTAATACCAAACATGCCCTTCCTACAGAGAGGGGAGTACATCTCAATCAGTTGGGATAGGGAAATCAATATATGGGAGCAATGGGAGGCTCAAGAATTCCCCATGTAGTTCTCATCCAACTTTCCCTACAGACTTAGAAAGATACTACCACTCACTATAATGCAAAAGGTAATTTAGGTCTCCTCTCATGACTAGGAAAGAAATGACTACAACAAACAACTTGAGATCCTAGAATGCGGCAATGAGAACCAATCGACCATTGGTGACACGGTATTCAAGGTACCAAAGACCATGAAGGTATACATCTCCTAAATTAGCATAGAGAATGAATATCCAAAATGACAATATGGAAGCATACGTAGCATTTCTACAATGCACTATCCTTTGAACGATGAAATCCAAACTACATGCTTTATTTAAGAAGGCATGGAGTTAACTATGACTTCAAAAAGCATGGTAGGTATGATTTTCCTTTAATCTTTAATGTCAATGCTAATAAGTCAAAAGGAAACCTAAAGTTTAGCAAGAAAGACTTGGTTCCCTCTTTCAAATGGTTCTTGGAGGACTTCTTGACTTGTTTGGACCCTATTTTCATCACCACAAAAACTACTTAAGTTTATTTCTCAAATTACTCAATCGAAAGAAGGTAGTAAAAGAAGAGGGTCTACATCCACTCTTCTTTGACATAAAATGTAGGAATAGATAGGTACGTCATGGTGGCAAGATTACTTCTTTGAGTTACACTATTGCTGACATGTTGCTTTGAATTGATAGAGGATACGAATGCCAACAGATTCACCACTTGCAGCTACCCCTTTCTCCCATCTACACCCCTTGCTATAAGGGCAATATTAAAGACCTACATGATTACTAGAGCATGTCTAGAAAGATTATACAAAGCGACCACTCCCCTACCAAACATTAAGGAACCTTGCAAGGATAGCCACAATGCAGTTCTCATTCAAAAATATATATAAAGATAAAAGCAAACAACATTGTCACTCACACTCACATCATTTAGCAGGCTCTAAACCCCTAGCCCTTTCCCACCACAAATCTAGGGCACCTCAAGGGTAGGACATCATGAGAACATTGGTAGACCTATCATCCCAAGCTTTGCACTACACCTCCTCCAACACCAATTGGGTCCTCAAGTATAGGGCAATACTCCAAGCTTGCTTGGGGTTCGCATCCCATCTCTTAATTTACCATTCACACCTGCATAACAACCATAGTACGACAATGTAAACACACAACATTAGGAAGTGCACAATTTCTTCTTCTATAATGAGAACTCATCTTGAAGATTAATTCAACAAATCCAACAATATCGATGACCCATGTCATCCTCCTCTCTCTTTTCTTTACCTTGATGGCAAGATAATCTCTGAAGAAAAGAGCAAGAGTTAATTCCATCCACACCAACAATGGTCTAAAATTATAGCGGTATTAGTAGTTACCCTCTACATGACAAACAAACATCATTTGCATGTGATACCCACGAGATTATAGAGTGCCATGGGATTAGCACAAGTTTAGGGGGGATAATGTTAACACCTTCTAGAAAGGCATGGTAGAGAAAATGCACAAAGAAAGACAAATTTTGGGAATGAAAAGAGAAGTAGAGCATCTTTTCGGTACATATAATTTTTGGGATAGAAATTTATTTTGAAATTATTTTGTAAAGAGAGCTAGGATCACTCTTGTGCAAATTATAATAACATCCTAAGTGAGGCATGAGCATAAGAAATATCTGCCCAATAAATCAAACAAGAGTTGTAAAAAAATCAAAAAGTATATGCAAGGAAATAGAAGACCAATCTAAACCAATGATGGAAGGGTGAGTGTACCCAAAAAATTGAGACCATGTATAAAAGCTAGAAAGTGAATGGATAAGCTCATTCTTGTGATGTGCAATTTTGTGAGCTTTTTTCTTGCTTCTTGCTTGCAACTTGCTTATGTGAGAGAGAGAGAGAGAGAGAGAGAGAGAGAGAGAGAGAGAGAGTGTGTGTGTGTGTGTGTGTGTGTGAGGTAGAGTGAGGGAATCGTGTGGGAGAAGCTCTTACTTTCACTTCTTCTTCTTTTTCTTCTTCCTTTGAAGCTTCAAAGGTAGAGTGTGCTTAAGGCCTATCTCTTGGATCATGGAGCCCTCAATGGCCCTTTTATGGATAGACTACAATGAAAAAGTAAATCCGTGGGTTCACTATGTTTGTTTGGAAAGCATACAATGATTATATGAGAGACAACCCTAGCCACATTGCTTGAAAGTGCTTGAAATGTTAAGTGTTCTATTAAGTTTGGTGGCATGGATAGCATGTGAAAGTGACAACAAAAGATATTGGATGAGGAATAAGCCTACATCATGTGAAAAGTAAAAACTTTATATGCACAAGGTTTTTGAAATGTTATTTGCAATGGAAATTTTTATTGAAACATAAGTAGATAGAAGATTATGTAAGTAGGTAATTGAACATCTCGATATCTAGAAATCACTTACAAAATAAGTGCAAGTAAGTCATAGCTAATAGGGAAGGTGTTCACACAAACACACACATACACACACATACACACGCACACACGCACGCACACACACACACACACACACACACACACACACACACTCTCTCTCTCTCTCTCTCTCTCTCTCTCTCTCTCTCTCTCTAGAGACCCACAAAGGGGCATACAAAATAACTAACCCTTTGCATATGCTTGTTTTAGAAAAGCTATGCCAGAAAACTCAGTTTTCTCAAGGACTTTTGGTGGGTAAGGCTAGTTACACATCAAATAATGCATGCTCACTTTACAAGTTTTGACCAATCAAAGTACTTTAGATGGGGAGACTCCCCCACCTATTATAAAGTGATGGATAAGGGTATAATTTCATATTTGCAACCAATCAAAGAATTTATATGTCTATTAATTTTTATTCTTTTGCAAAGTATGTCCTTTTAGTGTGTAAAGTGCTCATGTTCACGTGCAATCTTTGAAAGTACGCGTCCATACTATAGGCAGGGGGTTGTTTGATGTATAACCACCCTATGACTAGACTACATTGTAGATAAGAAAGATGGACTACAAGAACATAACCCTTGCAAATAAATTTTCCATAAAAACCTGTTTTCTAAGAAGATTGTTTGTGCCCAATTGCTAGCTCTTGCTTTGTTTAAATACTACATGGCCCAAGAGAAGATCTTGTGTTTCACTCAAATTCCAGTTGAAATGACATAGGTGGAAAATATTGATGCTCTGTGTTTCAAACAAACATGCTGGGGGGCTTGTACCCTAGGCATGGCGAGATGGTGATGGGCCTTAGGCTTGTGACTAATGGGGCTTCACATGGTGGGGCAACTTGATGCACCTTAATGGAGGGCAAGATTACCTTTGGCATCTTCAATATCATCTATGATTGTCTATGTCTCCTCCCACTTCATTGACTTTGCTACTACTCAAGCAATTGTCTCCAACTCTTTGAAAAATTGGTGTTTGCAGCTTGAGCATCACCACGTGTAAGTACTTAATATCAAGTTTGCATGTTGTCAATTGATTTGTTACTTGTTGGTTTCTTGTGTTATCTACGCGCTTGGTCCCATAGCATCAAATTTCCTCAATTATATTTCTAAAAATAAAATTTTAGAACTTACCAGCATCGACTTGCTATAATTCGAAGGCTCATCGTCACCTTTAGCAATCATCAGAACTTGCTATGATTTTCTACAAGGGCGGGTTTTCCAACTCTAGCAATCATCATCTACAAGTAATTCATTTTCTACAAGTAGTGGCCATTCCATTTCTAAAATTGTACATCTTTTTTTTGGTAAATGAACGGTGTTCGTCTTCATGTAGGGTCTAAACCTACGATCTAGTAGATTTATCATTGCCTCCTCCTTACTGGATTTGCCGAAAGTATCATTGCCCTCTCTTTGCAGGTGACGAATCTTACAAGAAGATGATCTCAAAATGTCATTGAAAAATAGTGAAGTTTTTATTATCTAATCTTCTTTAATCATGACGTCCTCTACGCACAAATTTTAGAATAGTGCAACTCATCAAGATCATTTGGAGCATCAGCATCATTGACATCTTTGCCTTGCGCACAGTAAAAACATCATCAGATACTCCATCATCTAAGCCCATGTTGTTCTGCTAGATTTGATCTCCACATAAGGAGAAGATGTTGTCATTTGTCATTGAGGACATGTGACTTAGAGGAAGAGAGGACATTAGGACTTAGAGGAAGAGAGAACACACATCAAGGAGTATGGTCTACACTTGAGAGGCAAAGGCCTATGTGACGAGTTAGGAAGAAGTAGATGGAAGAGGCTTAGTAAGGTAGCTTCCATCAATGATATTTAGGAGAGAAGTCATATATTGTTGAGGATCCTAGTTTGAAGCAATTGAAGGGCTAAGAGGGACATTGTGCAACTAAAGATGACATAGTCCATCTAATGGAAGGAGGAAGATTGCCATAATCATCATGCTAGATTTTGTGTGTCAATTGTATTTCAACATTGCACTTTTTGTGAAATGTATAGAGAATATCTCAAGTACCTAATGATTTTTTTTAAAAGGCCAATTATGTGGGGGCCTAATGGGTTGATATGGTGATCTACTACCATATGTGTTGCTGATCACTTTGAGGTAATGCAATATATTACTTATGATTCTTCTTGAAACATTTTGAGATGAGGGATCACGTTAATGGATTCATGCTATGTAATGTTTTTTTTCTCAAATATTGAAAGAATGCATATGATTCTAAGTATCTTTGAATGAATTTGAGGAAACAAGGGCTAACTGGTTGCAAATGCTAGCTACCTTGATGTGAAGAAATAAACATTGTTGTATGGTTCTCTCTAATGCTTATGGAGAAGATAGATTATGTTGATAAGCTCTTGTGTTATTGCTTACATTTGTGTCATTACAGTCAAGAAGAGTTGTATAGCTTGCTTTGCACTTTGTACTTTGTGATTAAGATAAGATGTTTGTTGTGTTGTAAGGTACATCAATAGCTTGTAATTTATGATTATGATAAGCTTTTTTTGTTGTGTTCTAGCATATGACAGTTTGAGAGAGAGAGAGAGAGAGAGAGAGAGCTCTTGTGTTATTGCTTACATTTGTGTCATTACAGTCAAGAAGAGTTGTATAGCTTGCTTTGCACTTTGTACTTTGTGATTAAGATAAGATGTTTGTTGTGTTGTAAAGTACATCAATAGCTTGTAATTTATGATTATGATAAGCTTTTTTTGTTGTGTTCTAGCATATGACAGTTTGAGAGAGAGAGAGAGAGAGAGAGAGAGAGAGAGAGAGAGAGAGAGAGAGAGAGAGAGAGAGAGAGAGAGAGAGAGAGAGAGAGAGAGAGAGAGAGAGAGAGAGAGAGAGAGAGAGCTTAATTAACATGGGGGGAGAGACATGGGAGGGGACGGTAGTGGTGAAAGAGGTGGAGGTGGTAATGATAGTGGCGGTGGAGGTGGCGATAGAGGTGGTGGTGGTGGTGGTGGTGGTGGTGGTGGAGATGGTGGTGGTAGTAGGGGCAGTAGTGGTGCTTGATATGCGCACAAGAGAACAAGAGGAATAAGTGGAATATGCGGAACAAGAAATGGAGGTTGCCCAAAAAAGCTCGCTTAAATGCTCACTAGCTCGCTTCTTGCCCTTTCCCCTAACTAATTATGATAAAGTTTTTTCGTTGTGTTCTAGGGTCCAATAGTTTGTACTTTTGGATTGTGATAAGCTCTTTTCGTTCTACTCTAAGGAACTATAGTTCATACTTTGTGATCAAGATAAGCTTTATCCGTTTGTGTTGTATCATATGTTACTTTGTACTTTGTGATTAGGATAAGTTGCTTGTTGTGTTGTAGGGTTTGTTAATTGTTTCTTTGTTCAAGATAAGTTCCTCAAAAAAGAACTCGTGAAACTATCCAAAAAGATATAACTTTCCCAAGTTGCCCTTACTATAGTTTGTAGTATGCAATCTATGCTTTGTCATTAAAAAAAGTTATACTTTGTTCTATGTAGTGTATAGAATGGAAAGGAGTAACTCTTTTGTATACGGCCCCATGCATTCTCGGTACTCATTGTTGCTCCACCGCAATCATGTGATCCAAACAATGACAACCAAGTGTTGCAGCATATGTCTCAGTTGGAGTTGGAGTTCTCTGAAGAGCCATCACAAGATGACATTGTGCCAAGTTCACAAACATATCCTCCACTAATCTTGCCTTGTCGAAACACCTTTCAGTCACGTATGCATGCAACTCTTTTTGAGCCTCCACCATCCCCAAAACTAGCTTATGCACTAGGATTATAGGCTTGGCCTCCTCCCACAAGGCCTCCTTTGCCTGCTCCTACTCCTGCTCCCGCCATCGCTCCTACCAAACTTGCGTTGTCCACTCCTTCAAGTGTTGTTCTAGTGCCATCCTTTGACACACTTGGAACTCTTGCGGTGACAAAGTCTCCACCTATCTCGAAAAAGAAAGTCCTAGTTCTCCATAGTGATAAGCATTTTGTTTGACTTCTATGAGGACAAGTGGATTAGTCTCAATAGAGGAAACCTGAAAGCAATACATTGGGCCAATATAGCTAGACAACTGAATGCCAAGTGCGGCATAGTCTTCCTAGAAACGCTATGCAAGAACAAGTGGGAAAATCTAAAGAAAACATTCATGGAGGAGCAGTAGAAGGAGTTGTGCTCAGGAGCAGAGCCATCATGACAGGAGTACTTCAGTAGAATGTGAGACTACTTAGCGGCACTCCAAAGGTTTGTGGTTTGCATGGGGGTTTTTTAGGTGAAGACTTTGTGTCCCCAAAGGCAGTGTCCCTAGCCAAGGACAGGGACATGGCCACGGAGGAGGAGGCAACAATAGCAACACCAATGGAGCCAAATGCAGTTTTGGAAGATCAGGTTGAAACGGCCCAATGTGCTTTAGCAGAGTAGAGAATACTCAATCTAAAGTTGTAGAAAAAAATGTGGAAGATGTTATTGCCATTGGTAATTCATCTGCTCAGGCAATGTGAGGACAAAAAAGCAAGGAGATAAAGTTAGTAGGGCACCAAAGGGTTTAAGCACATCACTAGAGTGTGGAGTTGGCACATTTGTAGTAGCATTCAAGGAGGTGAAGCTCAAATGTATGGAGATACAACTTGAGATAGTGAAGCTCTTCACCCCTTCTAGAGGCACCCCATTAGAGCAATAGTGGGTTTATGATCTACTTTTTACTTCAATGGATGAGGTTGGTTAGGATCATCATGCAATTCTATTTTGGATTCATCACTTGTTGTGTGTCCCTGAAGGTTGTTTGGATTGCTCCTATTGAATGCACCTCTTTGGAATATCTTGTAATAAAATTTTCTCCATGGTGAAAATGTCTCTTTGCAAAGTGGACATGATTTTTTAAGTTTGAATTTGAACCCTATGTTGCTTAAGTTAAAACATGTTGCCATGCACCAAATTGTAATATCTTTATAAGACATAGGTTTTCATTGATGTGAAATTATGTTGGAATATATGAACAACATTAATATAAGTGAGTGACATTGAAAACAAATAATGCAGCAACAAATTTGCATGTTCAAAGATTAGCATGGGCAGTCCATTCCTCAAAAAACATCCTACGAAGGGCTTGGCCCTTAACATGTTTGGACCTTGTAACATTTAGCACAACATTGGCATTATTTAGATGTGCATTGAAGTCCTACTCTCTAATATCATTACTTGTATTCTCCAAAAGAAACTTGTGGAGAATGCAACATGCAACAATGTACATAGGTACTTGATCCAATCGAACACATATGTCCCTAAGAATACACCATGAATTCTTAAGCATTCTTAAGGCATTCTCAATGCGCACATGACCTTGGAACAAGTGTTGATTGAAAAGCTTCCAATCCCCCCAATAGCTAGAGGATGGGATGCCTTAAATAGTGTGATAAGGTGCCTACAAGCAGTGTATCTAGAATCCACAAGGAGGTAAGGTGTGATTTGCAATCCTCGAAGATGAAGGACATGTTCCTGTAGCACTTGTCTCTCCTTGAAGCACCCATAAATGGATGCAGATTTCTAATGGCTTGCATCATTAACACCCCTAGGCACAACCACATAGACATCCCAAATGTGTCTATGTGCATCACATATTGCTTGTAGAAGCATTGAATGGAAGTGGTGCCTACACCAATATTGGGCAAGTATATATATTCAATTGTAGGTTTCTTGGCAAGCTTGATATGGTTGTTGTTGATTGCCTTGCAGACATTAAGGAACAAAGTTAGTGCTTGGAAGTCAACAATGATTCTTCTAAGATGGTATGTCGTGGGGGAATAGAGATGGTACTAGGTTGCAGCTTTGTGGCAAGGATTTCAACAATGATGTGATAGTACTTTCACAAAGTTGACTCGCTCATTCCAAAGGTGTTTGCTATGTAATGTGTGGAGTCGTTTATGAGCTTTCAAATTTCATTGGTGAGTGCACCTTATTGCCATCACCTTCATTGGGCCAATATGGAATCACTAGTGGAAGAAGGTGTTGGAACGAGGCGTGTGTCATTTTGAAACACCTATGGAAGAGATCCTCATGTGCATCGATTTCTCGAAGCCATATATTTTGATGTGGTTTGAACTAGAAAGTGTGTTGCCTAGGGAAAATTCACCACACTTGAGAGTATGTCCTTGCATGGGTTGTAGGTGCCACGACACATGGAAGAAGGGCACTTGCTCTACATGAAAAGAGAGAGAGAGAGAGAGAGAGAGAGAGAGAGAGAGAGAGAGAGAGAGAGAGAGAGAGAGAGAGAGAGAGAGAGAGAGAGAGAGAGAGAGAGAGAGAGAGAGAGAGAGAGAGAGAGAGAGAGAGAGAGAGAGAGAGGTATCGGTGAGGAGAGTATAAAAATCTACCAATTATGACAAACATTTGAATAAGTGCAATGAGAACATAAATAAAAAATGGGATTGAAAATGAACTTGTGGGCTACTTCCAAACACTTATGATATGACAATTTAGAATTCTAGAAACAATTGGGAATATGGCAAATCCTCTATCAAAATACCATAGAGGTAGTGAGAGAGAGAGAGTGTGTGTGGAGATCATAATAGGTGGGGAGAATGAGAGATAGAGTAGGCTGCAGAACATAGCTTGATTTAGGGCTGCTCACCATTAGCGCTATAGGATTTTATGTAGGTGGAGCTCCTCTCTGCCTTTCTAGGTTGGCAGAATTGGCCATTATTTTGGGGGGGGAGTAGGTGGTTTTTATTGTCAAAACAGTTCACTTGTTACATTAACACGATTGTCATGTGTGCCTAATGGGTCTAAGCTGTTTTTTATGGCTCGACCAATTGAGATGACGAGCTCGGTTGGTCATTTGCACAGGCTATGAGGAGGCTTCTTCTGACCATCTATGAGAGGCCCACTCCTCTGGGGTTTGGACTCCAAAGCCATCCTAAGTGCCCGTGCCACGTGTACGAGATGGCCATGGGAACGGCGCTCGTGTGACCGGGCCGAACAGGGTGGTTCATCGGGTAGCCGTTGAGCAGGAATCCTTCAGTTAGAATTCTTTCTTCCGACACTTGAATTGGAAGTTTTATGAACGCGTTCCAATTTCCAAACACCCGATAAGGGAGGATTCCCGACAACCCTTTCATTCCTTCCTCCTGCTGAAGGCTGACACCCACACCCCTCGCTCGACATCATACATGGCGTCCGCTGATCGTGTCTTACGCCAGTCTTTACTTCTCGACCAAAACCTTGGTTGCGGCAGCCAGGGCTACTTGCTTCACCTCAACCTCCCCCTCTCCCTCGACAACAGTACTGCCTCTTCTGCTTCTTCTTCTTCGAGTACTGCCCCTGCTGACAATACCGCCCCTCCGTCTCGCAGGCTGATCCCTCGCAGCCGAGAAGTATCTTCCAGGTACAAGATTACTGCCAATGCAGCCTCTGAAGCATTCCGACACCGTTTATCCTCTCCTACATTTCACCGCGTCGACTTCTGTCCGAATGATGTTCCGTCGCCTAGACGCTCCCTGTCCTCGGAACGCCGGCGTCCAACTCCCGCAGTGGCATTGCTTGAAGCCAGGACTTCTTCCACAGCAAGCTTTGATGGAGGAGCAATGGATTCGGGGCGAAGGGCCGGTCGCTCAGAGGTTACTCAGCGCTGGCCGTCAAGCACAGACAGTGCTGCTGATCTATCAGGAGCCGATAAATGCTTAAATGTTAGCTCTGCCAAGTCAAAACGCCTACGCGCAAGAGAGAAACCCGCGGCCAGCTGCCTTACACCTTGCGATCCCAGCCTAAAACCAGCTCCAAACCTTATCCAAAGGTCTGTAGATATATTCGAGAAGCCGTCTGTGCGTGGCAAAGAAAGGACGCTGTACCGGCGACAAAGCTCTGAGAATGCTAAACCGTCGGAGAACCTTCCATCCAAGCCTGATCGTACTAGCTCGACTTGCCGCAAGCTGTTAGGAGCAGCCTTGACCAAGTCGCTAGACCTAAACATAGACGGAAATACATATAAACCCCCCTCATCATCAACGACCTGCAAGCTACCACGGTCATCGGCTGACTCCTCTGGCGTCTTAAATCGTTCCATTAACAGGAACACCACTTCCTGTGGAGCAGCACACAATCTCATATCTGACCATTCCATTAATAGGAGCATTGCCTCCTGCCACTCACAGTGCAGAAGAGCAGCACGCAAACTCACATTGGAAAATGGACGGGGAGACAGAGAACACCCGGAAAGGGTTCAATCGAAGGTGACTTCCATGATTGATAACCTTCGGGATTCGGGTCTTTCCCGTACCGAGCACGGTCTACATCATGTGCGGCGCGACACAGGTGAAGAAGCTCAGCCAGCATGCCTAGCTGCTCGTCCACAGGAAATTGATTTTGCAAGTGCAGTCTCATCTTCTCCTTCGAGGGAACTGATGGCTGCTGAATCAAGTGCAACTATTACAACCATGCGTGGAACTCCACCAATTCCATTCTCTACAGAGCCGGCACAATTTTCTTCGAGAAGGCTACGAAATCGAAGTAGCACAAATACTTGCATTCTGCAGCGATCACTGTCTTCGATCGATCAGAAGCTTTTATTTGAACCAAGAGGCGAACAGCCTTGTCTCTGGTCTTCTACTTTACCTCGAACTTTGTCCTGTGCGCACAAACTTCCTCAACACAGTCTATCCCCTTCCGAACTTAAACCTCCCAATTCGTCCACAAGGACTTGGCACAGCGTCAGTGGATCTGAAAGCTCAATGTCATACTCACTTGGTTCCTTGAACAATGAAAGTGCAGTCGGTGTCTATTTTGGTGCCTTTAAAGGAAAACGGAAGATGAGAATCACTCAGATGGAAGAAACATTCTCGCAACGTGTGCTTCACAACAGATTACTTCAGTGGTCTTTTGTCAATGCACAGGCGGAGCATGTAGTGAGTATGCAAAGGGCAGCAGGAGAGGTAATCATTCAGCAAGTCTGCAAATGGGGGAACATAATATCGTTTGGATTATTTAAATTCTCATTTGAAACATGAGGGCCTGCATAAATCATGAGACGTAATACTACAAAGGCTAATAAGGACCTTGCATTCTAGTTTTCATTCTTCTGTTAACCATCCTGGTTTCAATCCTTTGTATTTTGTCCTTCTATAGAGGCTCTCACTATCAAATTGGCCGTTCTTACAGTTACTAATGTTTAAAGAAAGCATTGTTCTGCTTTTCACCAGAGCTACTAGCTGGCTTATAACAAGGCTTTGGGGTATTATGGTGTTGAAAAGAGATTGGGGGTGGTTCTTTGTGCAAGGCACTTAAAATGCTGCAGACCTCTCAATCAAAACGGCAAATGTGCAGGGTTTGATCACATCTGCTCCCAGACTTGGTTTTTTTCAAGTTGCTGTCATTGACTGGCTACTCGAAGCTTGTCTTTCTCAGTTCTGCCAATATCTCTGTCTCTTCTCCACCAAATGGAGCGATTGATTACACCTGTTCTCAGACTTGTTATGCTTAAAGGTTGCTGTCATTAAAACCGAAACTTGTCTTTTCTGTCTCACACCAATGGGCTTGGAAAATCATCACCAAATTTTGTCAGATTGGAGGTAATTACCAGCAAGTAAATCTATGAAGCAGAGTGAGGGACCAAGCCTGCAGGATTCTGGCACTGATCAAGTACCCAGGGGCTGCTCAATTAAACAAGAGTAGCTCATTAATTGCGAATTGTGCTGTGACAGTCACAGCTATTGTATTATATTGGCTTGCTTTGATATGCAAAACTAGCCCCAATGACTGACATGGCATAATCATATTACTTTACAGCATAATGATTGTGATTTAACATGGCTGGAAGTGTGAGAATGCACAACAGAAGCAGAAACAAGAAACACAGAGCACAAAGACTGGCACACTAGACAAAGAATGAGAAGACCAAAGGTCTCAAGAAATGAATCATGATGGGTAATAGAATCAATGGATGTAAGCATGAGAACAAAGGTACGATACCACTAGGGCAACTATCAGCACACGTTGTGACTGGCGGTGCCTATCATTGAAGGTGGAGGAGTGGTGCTGATAAATAGGCAGCAGTGGAGTGAGGCCCAAGATGATCAATGGAGTGAAACCTTAGAGAATCAGTCCGCCTAATGAAAAAGAAGCCGCCCATGGCTTAAATGTGGCATCCACTAATGCACATAAATAGTGCCCTAAATACCCATGGTATGTACCAAATGAACACCCTCTTTCAAATCATGGGTGATTTATATAATGAAAGATATAATGATGTGTGGCGCAAAAAGCAGCAACCCAACATGATCTCGTGAATGCTCATTGTGTCCCATACTAGACTAGAATCCTCAACATCATAGTACATACAAATAATGTCAACGTTGATCATACTTGAACTTGGATTGGATAGAGTCGAAATAGCTGAATTCTGTTTGATTGTCAAGAACAACCATGCCTTTGGCGATCCTGCCACAGGGGGTCACCCATATGAGAACCGGCCAGGGGTACAGCCAGATTGCTATTGTATCTATCTCCCATCATGGACTGAAACACATATTTAGGATTTGTCATTGGCAAAAATTGAGGCCTGTAGAACACCATGCTCATCATACGGATCTATGTCAGGCATAAGCATGCCCAGCCTGCACTCTCTCACAAACCCTCTTTTGCCTCAAGACAATTGTCCTGCATTTGTCGGAGAGAGGGATTGGGCATGGTGGAGAGGGTCATCAAGAGTTGTACCATCCCTTTGGGATGTATCTTTTTCTCATGTCATCTATGGATTCCATTGCTCATTCTTGATCATCACAGTGTTCACTGTTCTTCTATTATTTTCAGTTGAGTTTTTATGTTTCTATGCTTTTGCTTCTATTGCACACTCTAACATGATATCGTACGTCTAGAATTCTAGATTGTAGTGCTGGTCTGTTTGCATTTTTAAAAGCCATTGTGGATAGGAAAACAGGTCGATCAGCCCAAGAACTATGTCGCTTAGCCGAGGAGGAGGCCGTCTTGGACATGGAGAGAATCATACATAGCAGAACGAAGCACTAGGAGCCATCAAGTTGGTCATCTGATACCATGCTTCTGAGATAGTTGATAGCCTACCTTGATGAAGATGAGGGGTTGGGAGATCAAACGCAAGGTTAAACAACTCCACAACAAGGAAAATGCAGCAGTTTCACACCTACAGAGAGTCGTATAGCAGAATGAAGCACAATATATATGATCCACTCCACTCACAATTCTTATGTTGCATCGTCTTGCATCCTTGGAGAGAGTGAGACTAGAGGCACTGCTGCTGGTCATCATTGCGTGGTACCCTACTGGTATAGTACCACATCTAGTATCTGGTATTTCTTCTTATGGACTCCATTGACTGTTCTTTCTGAGTTTCTTGTGTTCATGCATTCTTTCTTTTTGTTAGTGTTCATGCTTTCTCTTTCATGTTTCCAATTATATCTGCATTCTCACATGGTATTAGGTGACCAGTGTTGCTGGTTTGCTGATTTTCTTTGCTGGTTTGCTGGTTACTAATAGTTTCAGGTCTAAAACCTTTGCATTTTCTGTTTTTGGAGCTTTCTAAACTTTCATTTTAGCTTCCTACTCCTTCCTATTGAGCTGGCAACCTCCTTCCTGCTAGGCTTTGTATCCATGGTCCTAGCTGATTGTAATTGTTTGTGTGTATTATGATGTTACAGCTTTAGGTAGATCATTGCTGTGGTATAGTCCCTAGGGGTTTGCACCAATGGTGATGGATCCCCCTTTGGAATGCATGTCCTGAAGCCGATCTTGGCAGAAAGTCATATGGGAAGAAGCCCCACTGTCCATGAGCCAAGGCTTCTCCGTAGAAGAAGTAAGAGCGGTATCCTCCTTCTCGAACAAATGTACAAAGATGGACTTAGTGGTAGATGGGTAGCCTTCAAGTCCTTATACTCCTCCTTGGGCTTTAAATGGGATACGGTACTTCTGCCAACACTTCTCCTTGGGACGAGTGGCCTTCCCACAGTGTGGACACTTGGGCTTCTTAGTATACTTGGGTTTTGCCTTCTACTTCCCTCCTCTCGAACCTGCTGCAAAAGTCTTCATGGAGCTGGATCCATTGGCATCAACCTCTTTGAGCTGCTCAACATGCTCCAACAGTGGGGCAAGCTCCTTCCAAAGGAGAGTCTCTTGGGTCCTCGATGTTAGAAGGCTAGTATAGAATTGAACTTTGGAGATGGCAATTGAGTCAGGAGAATCATTGCCATATCCTTTGAAGAGATAGTCCTCCCTAGAGATGCAAGCTTATCCCTCATGTACTCTAGTTTGTTGATGTGATCCTTCATGGAAGGAGAGCGATCAACATTGAGCATTCAAAGTTTCTTCTCAAGAGAAATTCAATGAGCAAAAGTCTTTTTATGATACAAAGACGTAAGCTTAGACTATACTTCCATTGCTATCTTCAACCTGCAAACATGCACTAGGACAAGATCCTGTAAGCTCATAAAAAGGAAGGATCGGGCTCGAGAGTTGAGTTGATCCCAGAGGGCTACACGATCCATTGTTGTTTCCATACGGGGATCCTCCACAGGACAGGAAATAGGTAGGCTAACAAGCTCCCAAATATTGAAGGTGTCAAGTATGCATTCCACCTTACCTGACCAAAGCAAATAGTTGGAACCATCAAGTTGGTCCTCCTTGGGTAAAGAAGGGAGAATAGGCACCTGAACAGGTGATGCCATGTGGGGCAATTTAAAGCCAATAGAATAGGCTTTATGGGAAACATTGAGGGAGGGGGGAGAAGGAGAATGATGCTCCAAATGGTGAAATCGAACAAAATGGCTCGGAGACCTCCGTTCTTCATGAGGACCATGCCACTTATCAAAGGAGTGATGAGAGATCTCCTTGTTAGAGTCATCAAAGCCATTGAACCGATGGTACACCGTACGACATTTTTAATATTTGCAAACACCCACAAAAATTTGTGTGAGCTATAGTTCTGCAAAGGAAAGATTGTAGATGTCCCACTTGAGTCATATGGACTAGTCACCTGTAGAAAATCTGCATTTCCAGCAAGAAACGGAGTGCTGAAAATTTGCGTTTTCAGCATGGGGGGTCTTCTCTCGATGGGGTACCTCTGTGTCCTCACTTTGGCTCTATTAGCATGTGAGTGCACAATGTAAGAGAATCATGAACATGGAGAGAAAAGGAGAGAAGAAGAGAAAGTAGAAAGAGAATGATCTGCACTTAACAAAAAAGAAGGTTGCATACAATGAGGACTAATCAGTCCCTACATGCAGCCCAAGGGGTTAGTGAGGGCACCGGATTAGGTTGAATAATGATGATAGCACTGCCGGCGGTGATGGAGATGAGATGGTGACGGTGACGGTGACGGAGACAGAGAGTATGCAGCCTTTTGTCCATGCCGGAGAAGGAGAAGACTGCAACCTAGGCTGAATATAATGATATCATTGCCGACGATGACAGAGACGGAGAGCATGCAGCTTGCTTTCCACATTGAAGAAGGAGAGGACAGCAGCCACCTCATGGAGCACCTCTGAGGCAAAAGAATGAATGATCTGCCCCAGCTAGATATTGCCCCAGCTAGATATAGCTGGAAATCAGCCAAACTAGCCGACCAGCTGCTGGCCAACTGGTACCAGCCTGGCCAATTGCATTTAATGCAGTTAGTAGCACAAAAAAATGCAAAAAAATGTTGATGTGGCAATTGATACAAGTGCAAACTCTTGGGAAGGCTGGATACTATTTGATAGGGTAGGACAAGTTGGAAACTAACCAACAAACTTAAGAAATGCACATAAATTGAGTCAGAGCTTCTATGTCTTTGTCGGACTCTGACGGAGCTCATAACTAGGAGATGATAGACTAACAAAATAAGGTAGGCTAACAAGAGCAATGTATTGAAGGGTGCTTTGCACAATAAGACACAAGAACAACGCTACATAATGGAAATGAGAATACTCATAAGGTAAGGAGCCACTTGGACGGTGTCCCTCATGGGGAATTGTTCACTTGTCCAAGTGCCCTTTTACAAAGATGATGATCATGCAGTGCAAAGGGTAAGTACAATAGGGAAGAGATGTTGATGTCGAGGATAAGAAGACAATACCAAAAGTTGTAGGTACCAAATGAAGGGAAGGAACCCTTGCTCAACCATGGATGTTGAGACCAAAGGAGGAGCCTGATGCACAAAAGGAACAACTAATAACCCATTTTCAACAATGATTGGTGCAAATTTGCAATGTTAGTCAATTAAAATACAAAATCCAACATGTAAGTATGAAAAAAAAAACCAATCCTACATAATTGTGCTTCATATTGAGATGCTTTGGTGCTAAGCAAAGAAAAGTAACGCACAACTAATAAGATTAAAAATGAAGGAATAACATAATAATAGAAAGTGGGTAGTAGAAGACATATGAAAAACCCTAAAGCTAAGTATCAAGTAGCCAATGGGCTTGACTCATTAGCTTAATGGCTTTGATGCTAAGCAAAGAAAAGTAATGCACAACTAATAAGATTAAAAATGAAGGAATAACATAATAATGGAAAGTGGGTAGCAGAAGACAGATGAAAAACCCTAAAGCTAAGTATCTTAAAGGATAAAGTAGCCAATGGGCTTGACTTATTAGCTTAAAGAGCTAATAGTAAAAGTGAATGCTAGACTAGCCTAAGGAGATACCAGCCTAGCATACCTTGAGGGTCCTAGAAGGTGCTAGCCTAAGGGAGTGGCCACCATTGCACACATCCACCAATAGATCTCTGCCAAATGAACTTGTAGCAAGGTGGAGAAATGGATCTAAGTGTGGTTGCATCAAGAGTCCTAGAAGAGTGGCTAGAAAGTTATAATAGCTACTAAGATTATAAATGAATGAGTAATGTAGTGCTGAAGAGAGTATACTTGGGCATTGACCCCAAAGTGCCCACCCGTGCATTGGATATGTGTACATAGTGGATCTATATGTATGTGGGCTGATGAGTAGGCATAGGTATGGTAACTGTTTAAGTAGCCCATGGAGGGTGGATGGGCACAAGATAAGCCAAGGATAGGAATCTCCATTTTTTAGTGGCTCATGGAATTTGATAAGGCACACCATAGGTAGAGGATAGAAATCCTTGTGTTTGAGTGGCTGTGGATAGATGTCAAGGGGAGTAAGGGGGAGAGCATAGGAACTTAAACTCATTTGTAGTATTGGCTACCTTTTTGAATGAGGACACTCTTGATATTTTGGTTGCAAAAGTGCAGAGCTAAAATTTGCCTTGACATTGAAATCCCTTCTCATGACATATGAGGCTTGCCACTTGCAATGTGTGTGGCATTTGTTCATGTAGCAAGCAACATGATAAGCGTAGGAACTTAAACTCATTTGTAGTATTGGCTACCGCATGATATGTGGTGTGTTCTACATGATAATCGATGGGATGTGTTATGTGCTCTTGAGCATTAAAATCATGGTGATGGAAAAAAACATGGCTTGCCATGGGTTTCATTTGTTCTATGCAGGGGGCTCAACTTGATGCTATTTTGATGTGCTAGCGGTTGTGCATAATTAGTTTCAGCCAATTCTTGCCAAGAATGATGTCCATGGTGGTTTTTTGGTTGTTGAAATTCTATTTGAAGGGGAGTACGATGGTTGGTAGGCCTTTATGCACCAAATGATTCTTTGTCTTGAAGGAATTTGTGAGATTGATTGGCAACTTGCTTGTCTCTTGGTTGACCAAGAGTGTTGATGGGAGATTTCAGCATGTGTGTTTATCATTTGCAATTTACCTCCAAGCACTCGGTGATGGATGCACTTGAGAGCTGTGTGTGGCATAATTTGGAACTTGTTTTGAAGTAGGACATTCGGTCTTGGCTTCGCCTATTGGATTTGAGTTTTACTTTTCAACCTCGCTTGGACTGCGTTTTATTTTATTTAATGGTTATATGGAGCATCTGGTTGATAGGTTCGTACTGGATTTCCTTGTGGAGAGTAGTGATTCTTTTGAGCGATTGCTCCATAATGTGTAAAGGGTTGTCAGGTAGTATGGTATTCATCATACTTCTCTTTTGTAGGTAGTGTTAGCACGGTGCTGAAACAATATCGGCATTGGTCCTTGCTAGTTGATTCTCCACATGATCCATTCCTCCTTCCATTGGCCGCAAGTCTAACAAACTGTCGAGCTAAGAAATGCATTCCATGCTGATTAGCCACTTAAATAGCCCCAAAACAAGCATAATTTAATGAAAACCCCAAAACGGGGCACGATTCGAGAGAGTTCAGTGAAACCCGAATTTGGAAGGGTCCATCCTCATCTATAAATAGACAGGCTGCCCCCATTTAGTCCCAATCCTTTTCTGTGCAGGTTTCTCACCCATGAGTGCAAATTTTAGCCATTAGTCCATACACATGTGGCTGTCTAGCCTCAACAACTGTTGCCAGTCGTTCCTCAGCATCTAGTGCTCCTCCATCAGCATTGGCGACAATTTTTTGACCCTCCTTTGCTTGCAATTGGAGCTGGTTGATCTTGGCGATTGCATCTTCAGCTTGTGTTTAGTGTCTTCTCATTAGGCGACAGCTCCTCCACATTAGGCGACAGCTTCCTCCACATCAAGCGACAACTGCCTTCCATCTTCCACACTTCTCCTGCTTGCATTTTGTGCTCTAGGCCCTTTTGACACTTGTGTTTGCAGCATCTTTTTTATCCTACACTCCGACTGGTGGTCATAGACTTGGGATCCGTCTCTGGTGGACATTACTCTCTGACACATTGCTTTGCCCTTGGACAGTTTGTATATAGTTACATTCATTTACATCATATTCATTCACTTCAGAGTTATGTTCTTTCTCTCCCTTCTTTTGTTAGTGTTTGAGTTTCTATATTTGAGTTTTGAGTATTGTGTTTAGGGTTTGAGTTTTGCTTTTTGTGACTGTGTTTGTCTCGTTGTGTTTCTGTTGTGGTTGTACTCTCTGTGTTTCCTCAAAGCAAGCCCTAGTGGTGCCTCCACAGTCTTCTTCACATGGTATCAAAGTTGGTGCTCTTATAAAGAGTATCGTGTGGATATTGTGGAGTGCTAGTCTTTGCACGAGGCACACAATACGACTCATAACTGAATCACAATATTGTGGAGTGCTAGTCTTTGCACGAGGCACACAATACGACTCATAACTGAATCACAATGTCTCAAGCACCTTCTTCTTGTGACCCCATGATGTCGTATTAGGCTTCTCCATCACTGAAGGCCTTGAGGAGGCATTATGGACTCGGCAAGGAAGACGATACTCCATATTCACCCTCACCATCACCCTCTATGTTTACACCCATGCCGAATATTCTAGATTTCATTAATCTCATAGAGGAGTTTAAGGAGTATCTACACAACAAGTATGGACTAGAAGATATCCCTTTTTTTAGTTTTACTACTCCTTCTGGATCGATTGGTGAGACTGGCCACCTTTCTAATCATGGAGGCAATACGACATTTGGGATGACTGGTGATCCATCTTCATCATATTGGCCAGGCCCTGTGTCAGGTTCGTACAACCCTTTTGAGTTGTTCGAATCAAAACCCTCTCCTGTTTTGCCTTTTGATGTGTAGGATCCGGATGGTCAAATGTATATAAATCTTAATAGAGGGGGCTCAAGAAGCATACATTCATCATCAGGTATATCTACATCTTCTGTTTCATTTGAGCAAGTCAATTACTCTTCTTCTCTTCCTCCTATCCCACTCTTCTCTTGAAGCCATATTACACATTCCAAAACCTCAGCTTTCATTCCATATCCACCTCTACCACACTGGGAGTTGCACCTTTTGTCTCCGCTCCTAGCACATTCTCATTCTCTATTCCATATTTATACTTCCCTACCACTTCACATCACGGTGCCTCGTTAGAGGGCATTCCACCTCTCTTAACATTGTCACCTACCCTTTCCCACAAGCCATTCCCCACTATGGGGCTTTGTTACAGGGGGTGACACCCTCTAACATAGTTCTCTCTACCTTTCCTCATGTAGGCACCTCTTTTTTCATTGGGACAGCTGTGATGGGCATCCCCCTCACTACCCTTGGCTACACACACATATAAGGATTTCCATCCTTTGCTTATGGTGCATCATCACACTTTCCATGGGTCACTCCTACGTAAGGCTTTCCATCCTCTGCTCCACGTGTCCCTATCTCTCCACCATGGGGTACTTATGCGGCAACAATGCCTATGCCTAGCCATCCCATGCAAACATTTGGATCTATCGTGCACACTTCTTGTATGCCTAGTGTGCACTCTGGGACCCATTCCCAAGTGTACTCCTTTCCACCACAGTACCCATCCTGTGCACCTTATCCGAGTATTACCACTCCTGTTGCATCGGCCAAGAATGCCTTTACGAACAAGAATCATTTCAATGGATCGAATTACACAACTTGGTAGAACTATATGCAACAAGTGCTTGAGTGTTAGGGTCTTTGGGACCTTGTTGTTGGTCTCGAGCCTATGCATGATCCTCACCTAGCCCACCATGATTACATCCGTCAATGGCGAGTTTGCAATGCCATAGCCAATGTCGAGCTGATGCAGGGTCTGCTTCCCGAGTTTCGCTCTCAGTTACAACACTTCCCTCTTGTATCGAAATGTTTGGAGTCATCTCATCGATTGTTATGTGGCCAGAGATCATACTTCGCGTATAAACATTGATTTTGAGCTTCAGGAGTTTTCCATTAAGGAAGGGGATAATCTAAAAGTCAAGTTCGCCAAATATTGGCGGTTACTAGTCGAGTTTGCCACTACGGCTCTCCGAAGTCAAATGATGATCAAGTCATATTCTTCTTGAACAAGTTGCTCGACAAATACTTTTATCTTATCTAGCACATTATCTCATTGTCTAGATTGCTGACCTTCTACGAGTTTGAGTGTCAGTTCTTGCATTATGCGAGGTTGCATGATCAAGTCCACAAGAAGCCCTCCACTCACATCTATCCAGAGGGGCGAGGGTTGGTTGCCTCTTCTTCGAGAGCGAAAACCACTAGTGGCAAAAACTCGCAAGATGCGAAGGTAGGCCAAAAAAGGGTGACACCACTTCCTCTAACGGAAACAAAGAAACACGACCCCTTTGGCAACAAATTCCTAAGAAAAATAGGTTTTGCACAGTGTTAGAGGTCGGGCCATTTGGACGAGGAGTGTCGTATCAAGGCCCAAGGTCTTCCTCCTAGAAAACCACAGTAGACTACTACGACTACATCATCTAGTGGGGCTATGCCTTGCACTATTGCCCCATCTGTTTCTTTAGCCCCCACGGTCATTGGACATGTGGCACATAGACAACCTTAGTGGCCATCCTTCTCTACTCCTGAAAGTTGGCCGAATGTCGGCGGTTACTAGCCGAGTTTGCCACTACTAGCTCTTCGAAATTAGACGAAGATTAGGTCACATTCTTTTTGAACGAGTTGCCCAACAAATACTTCTATCTTATCTAGCACATTATCTCACTGTCTAGATTGTTGACCTTCTACAAGTTTGAGTGTCAGTTCTTGCGTTACGCGAGGTTGCATGATCAAGTCCACAAGAAGTCCTCCACTCACATCTATTTAGAGGGGCGAGGGTTGGTTGCCTCTTCTTCAGGAGCGAAAACCGCTAGTGGCAAAAACTTGCAAGATGCGAAGGCAAGCCAAAACAAGGGTGACATCACTTCCTCCAACGGAAACAAAGAAACATGACCCCTTACGCAGCAAATTCCTAAGAAAAATAGGTTTTGCACACTGTTGGAGGTTGGGCCATTTGAAAGAGGAGTGTCTTGTACCAAGGCCCAAGGTCTTCCTCCTAGAAAACCATAGTAGACTACTACGACTACATTGTCTAGTGGGGCTATCCCTCCCGTTGCTGCCCCATTTGCTCCTTTGGTCCCCACGGTTGTTGGACATGTGGCACACAGAAAGCCTCAACGGCCATCTTTCTCTACTCTTGAGAGGTTGACTAATTGGTTTGTTCTAGCACCGATTCCATTGCACTTTATGCATCCAGATTACATTTGCCTTCATCTAGAACTCCTTCCCCACCTCGTCAAGCGTTTCACTAGCAGTTACCTGCTAGTGGGCATATGTGGTGGTGGCCATCCTCTTAGCTTTTTCTCATTGTCACACTCTAGACTTTAGGTTAAAGAGTTGGGCCCATAGAAGTCTTGTCTTTTTCCCTTTCATTCTTAAGTCTTCCGCTGCCTTTACACTTCCATACACACTTGCATTATTGCACTCGTTCATTCAGTTAATTTTCCATTTTAGTTTTGTTTTTAGAGTATCTCACAGTTGATCTCTGTGATTGCAGATCTCGCTTTCTTTTGCAGAATTTGTTTTTAGTGCAAGGCTAACATATAGGCTTGTCTAGTCCTACCTGGGTTGGTGACATGGGATGCATGCCATTTTCTTCATGGTTTCATCTTCCTAGGATTATTGCTCTTCTACCAGTATGGAGGCTTCCCCTCCCAAGGCGGATCATACAACATCTCTCTTGACACTATCATGGCGGTGACTTCTACCTAGCTCTTCCAGTTGGGATGCTTCTTCTCATCATGGTTCTTGGCACCACACGAAGACCGACATTTGGCTCCTCTTCCTCCTTTGGCATCAACATTCAAGGTTGAGAGGGGGTTTCTATCCTTCTTGGTATTCTATAGGTTTTAGCACTTATCTTCTATATTGGCCTTCCCCTCCTTGTTGTACCTTCACCCTTTGCATTGCATGATTTCCTCATCCTTGTACTAGGGTGCTTGGGCAAGTGAACAAATTTTCCATGAGGGACATTGTCCAAGTGGCACCTACTGCATGAGCATTTCATAGCATGTAGTATACTCACTGTGCCGAGTACCACTAGATGGATCCTAAACTGTTTCCATTGGTGGTTTGTCTACCACACCATCGTTACTTCATCACCGTTCCCTCGCCATCGACATCCTCGAGTGGATGGGTAGCTTCTCTGCTTTATGATGGGTTGGACTTGAACATCCCTTCTCATTCTCCTGTCTTCTCCTCAATCGACTGCAAACCATCTCTCACTTAAAAAAAATAAATCAAAGCTCATTGTAGTTCCATCTGCCTTTGTAGAGCTTGGTAGGCTACTGTGTAACCAATGAGCACCCTTTGTCCGATGCCCTATCCTCTCTAGGGTGACTACTTGGACTCCCTTGGTAAGATGACCATTGCCTTGTCAGAGTGCAGTGATGTGGAAGCATAGGACAAAGACTGAGAGAGAGTGAACACAGAGAGAAGAGAGAGAGAGAAAAGGAGACAGTGTAAACGCAGAAAATCTGTGGTGTAGTATGCTATATACGAGTGCAGAAATACACAAGGGGACAGAGGAAATATCTGTGTATGTCTTCGACTTGATGACCTCGATCTCCGTCAGCCTGAGCACAGTCTGTCTCAGCCAACAGATCTCAAGATCAGAATCTGAAAAATAATGAATGCTAGAGTGTGCCACGAACTAGCTATAAATAGCCAAAAAATAGGAAATTCCTAGCACCAGGTTGTTAGGTCGGCTACATTTAATGCAGCCGACTGCAGAAAACTGGCCGACTGCAGAAACTGTCCGACTGCAGGTGTTGACGTAGCACCTGTTGACGCGGCATTGCCATCCACACTGTCCAGGAAATGACTGGCTAACACCCCCTCTCAGATCCTGGACGGGTCAAAAGACTGAGTGATCTAGAATGCTGCCGAAGAAGAGCTTGGGGAAGCGCCTTTGTAAACAAATTTGCAAGATTATCCTCTGTCTTGCAATACTCCACATCAATGGTCCCATCCAAAAGCTTCTCCCGAATGAAGTGATACTGGATCTCAATTTGTTTCGTTCGGGCATGGAATACAGGATTCCGTACCAAGGCAGTGCAACTCTCATTGTCACACCGTAGAAGAGTAGGACAAGTTTGGGGGCAGCCAAGCTCCAACAATCTCTGAAGCCACACAACCTCACATGTGGTGGAAGACGCAGCCGATATTCCGCCTCAGTAGAAGAAAGGGCAATCGTGGGCTGTTTCTTGCTACTCCAAGAGATAACACCTATACCTAAGATTAAACAGTAGCCTGTAGTAGACTGTCGGTGGTCCACATCGCCAGCCCAATCCGAGTCACTCCAACTTGCAAGAACCAGATTTGAAGCATCTGTACCTGCGGGATAAGAAATCCCTAAGGCAGAAGTCCCCCTCAAATACCGAAGAATCCTTAGGGCAGCTTGCCAACGCACCTATTTGGGTTCCGTCATAAACCCTGTCAAAAGACCCACAGCAAAACAAAGATTAACACGAGTGTTGAGAAGCCAAATCAAGGATCCAATCAACTAACGGTAGCGTGAAGCATCCATCACGGGAGAATCTGAGTGTGAAGTGGCCTTCCAATTGAGATCCATAGAAGTAGTAATGGGCCGACAAGTCTCCATCTCAAAAGTCACCAAGAGCTCTTGAACGTACCTCTGTTGAGAGATGAAAATCCCCCTCTGAGACTGATAAATCTCGTGACCCAAGAAGAAATGAAGAAGCCCCAAATCCGTCATCTCGAATGTCTGATGTAAAGCTGTCTTGGTCTCTCGGATCTTCTGTGCATGATCCCCTGTCAAAATCAAATCATCAACATATAACACAAACAACACACGACCAACCTCGGAAGTGTGTACATAAAGCTGCGGATCGGCCATAGAGCACCGATATCCCAACTTCGACTGAAGAAACGAGTCAATCTTCTCGTTCCATGCACGCGGAGCCTACTTGAGGCCATACAAGGCCTCCTTCAATTTGTAAACTTTCCCATTTGAGGATCCAAAGCCAGGAGGTTGCTCAACATAGATCTCCTGCAAGTCACCATTAAGAAAGGCCGACTTCACATCCAATTGATAAACAGGCCATCTCCTATGGCCAGCCAAGGCAAGAACAGCTCGAATAGTCGCCATACGAGCAGTGGGGGCAAAAGTATCATGGAAATCAATGCCTGGGCGCTGAGCAAAACCTTTAGCAACAAGGCGAGCCTTGTGCTTGTCCAAAGAACCGTCGCTAAGGTACTTGGTCTTGAAGACCCACTTAACACTAATCACCTTCTTGTGAGAGGGACGAGGCACAAGAGACCAAGTGCCATCCCTCTCAATAGCCTCCAACTCGGCTTCCACGGCCTTTTGCCAATGATCAGATTGCAAAGCCTCCTTG
Organism: Lygodium microphyllum; assembly: GCF_053477565.2. Taxonomy (NCBI): domain Eukaryota; kingdom Viridiplantae; phylum Streptophyta; class Polypodiopsida; order Schizaeales; family Lygodiaceae; genus Lygodium; species Lygodium microphyllum. The sequence goes on from NC_141141.1 coordinate 34,105,797, forward strand.
AGTGAAGTGGGCTCACGATCCTGCATAACATGGGTCAGCAAACAATTGCAGAAAATTCAACGATTAGACTCCTTTCCCGCACGCCCACGCTTGCTTCAGCCTTGATTCGATGCGTAGCCCTCCCGCTCGCCCTCAAATCCTGGAAACGCAGCCTTGTGTCGTGCTGAAATCTCCTCTTCAGATAGGTTGAACATAGAGAGAAGAGAGAGAGAGAAAAGGAGACTGTGTAAACGCAGAAAATCTGCGGTGTAGTATGCTGTATAAGAGTGCAGAAATACACAAGGGGGCAGAGGAAATATTTGCATGTGTCTCCGACTTGATGACCTTGATCTCCGTCAGCCCGAGCACAGTCTGTCTCAGCCAACAGATCTCAAGATCAGAATCTGAAAAATAATGAATGCTGGAGTGTGCCACGAACTGGCTATAAATAGCCAAAAAATAGGAAATTCCTAGCACCAGGTCGGCTGTATTTAATCATTGAAGAGTGCGTATGTTTGTCAAGTGGAGGTTACAGCTATGAAATTAGCCAACCTACTGCTGTAGGGGCCATAAATGTTGAGATGACAAGCTCAACACATGCGGACATTAATGATGGACTGTTTGGTTAGATGGGTCTACGCGTTTACACTTAGCACGTCGGTGGTCATTATGACTCTCACATGGCCACTGACTCATTACTTATTATATTCAGGTTGTTACACCTATTTACAGCTGGCATAGTTATAGCGCCAGTCGACTAGTGTAGTCGGTTATGCATTGTTTGACTTAGTAGGCCACTTTCATTTATGTTGTATCTTATCTATACTTTGTGTACATTGTAAAGTGTGTGGAAGAAGAATAAAAAATCCGCAAGAAAACGTTTTGGCCTCCATCTCTCTTCTTGTCTCTTGAGTGAGCTTCTCCTTGTGTATTCTATGCGTGTTCGGCGCAGCATCTTGAGCAAGTCCCCCCACCACGCGATTCTTGACATGGTATCAGAGCCGTGCCACTGAGAGAGGCTGATTTCGAAGGCTGAAGTGAAGGAGAAGAAGCAAGGTTCGAGCAAGCAAGCCACAGATAAGAAGCTTTTCCATTCTTTCATTCTTTCTCTTGGACAGTGCATGTGGAGGCACCAGAAGCAAGGCAGAGCAAAAATCTCAGATTGCAGTGAGATTTGGTGTGCGCGAAGAGCGCTATATATTCTGCAGATAAACCCTTTAGGGCTTTTCCGCAGTTATTGCGAACAGCAGTTTCAGGGTACACTGTGATTTCGGCTATTTTGACCGAAAGTGGGTGCGCAGGTTACAAATTGCGAATCTGTAATTCTTGAGGTGTTTGCAGGAAGTAAACATAAGGTTAATCTGCAAACAGGTTGCAGATTGTATGTATTGTTGAGCAGACAGTGAAAAAGGCTGTCTGGTATATTGCTGTGCACTACAGGTCGAGGGTTGTAGAAGATTTGCTTGCTGTTTGTTATTAGTTTTGTGATAATGGCAGAGAACAGTGGAAGCCCCATTATTGAGAAGCTCGATAAGAACAACTACCCTTCATGAAAGTTCCGTGTCACGAACTTTCTTATTGGAAAATGCCTCTACGAGTTTGTATTAGGTGAAGAAAAGGAGCCGGAGGTGAGTGATCCTCCAACTGCAGAAGAGACAAAGGCACGGAAGGAATTGAATGCAAAAGATAAAAAGGTCATGTATTGGCTGTCTGCAGTAATTGACAATAATATGCTGGGATATATTAGAAATGCAGAGAATTCATATGCAGCTTGGACCATACTTGAAAGTATGTTTGCACGAAAGATTCAACTCAAGCAAGAGTTGAATACATTGAAGAAAGGGAAGATGTCTATTAATGAGTATGCACTAAAGGTAAGGAGCATTGCAGATGCCTTGGCAACGATTGATGCAATGCCCGATGATGATGATTTGATATTGTCTACCTTGGGTGGAATTAATAATGAAAGGGCTTTGGAAGTCTTTTGTAACTTCCGTATATGTTAGAAAGCCATTTCCAGATTTCGATGAGTTGGTCTTCCTTATGATCACTGAAGAGATCAACATGTAGAGTGAGACATCTGAAAAAATTGGTGAACAGGTCCAAGCTTTCTACTCCAATTCAGGAAGGAGACGTGGCAGGTTCTCTTCAAGAGGCCGTGGTATAGGATGTGGTAGTGACAACCAACAAAATAGATTGAATTAGCAATTTGGCGATATGCAGGTTTCAGGAGGTCGTAGTAACTTTAGAGGCAGGGGGAGCTTTAGAGGAAGAGGTAGATGGCAGAACAGAGGTTTTAACAACTCTGGTATTGTGTGTCACTAATGTGGCAAAACAGGTCATATTGCAGCTCAATGTTATGCTAAGAAAGATGATATTCGTAGTGGTAAGTTGCAGCAAGGAAATTATGCATCGTCTTTACGACAGAATGAAGACAAAAATGAATGTCTGTTTGTTATGCAGCATATGCTGAATGCTGTTACAGGAAAGGGAACACATGATGATGTTTGGTATGTTGATTTAGGTGCATCCAATCATATGGCCAGCCATGCAGAATGGTTTGGAGAGATACAGGATTTACAAAATGCAGGTTATGTGCAGATGGGTGATGATTCATGCCACCCAATTTCACACATTGAAAAAGTTCCCTTATCCTTGCATGATGGTAAGACAAAGAGTCTTTTAGATGTATTACATGTGCCATCTATTACAAAGAACTTGGTGTCAGTCGGTCAGATGGTAGAGCAAGGGCTGCAAGTCAGATTTAATACAAAGGGTTGCTTTGTAGAAGCCTTCAATGACAAGTGCAGGTTAGTTGCAAAGGGAAGTAGAGTTGGACGTATGTTTACTCTGGATGCTGGAATTCCTACTATGAATGCTGCTATGTATGCTAAAGGAAAATGTGTTGTTGCAGATATTGAAATTTGGACATGCAAATGTACAAAGGCTAAAATTAATACAGTCCAAAGGGTTGGTTACAGGTTTGCCTACATTTAGAGTTGCAGAATTTCATAAGGTATGCGAAGCATGTCAGTTTGGTAAGCAAGCAAGACAACCCTTTTCACATGATAGAGATGTAAGCAGAAATATCTTTGATGTTGTGCATACAGACATTTGGGGACCTACACAAAATGTATCTCTTGGAGGCAGTTCATACTTTGTCACATTCATTGATGATTGTTCTAGAAAGCTGTGGGTATATTTTATGAAGGAAAATAGTGAAGCGTTTGAGCACTTAAGAACTTTCAAGGCTGCAGTTAAAAGAGAAACAGACTTGAAAGTAAAGTATTTGAGGTCAGATGGAGGGGGAGAGTACCTCTCAAATGAGTTTAGTGATTTTCTGAGGTCTCATGGGATAAAGAGACAGTTTATATGTAGGTATATCCCACAGTAAAATGGGGTTGCAGAAAGGAAAAACAGGCATATTGCAGAAGTTGCACGCGCCTTGATGGCTGAAAAGAATATACCTAAGCATTTTTGGTCTGAGGCTGTTCATACTGCTGTTTATATTATGAACAGAACTCCCACAGCTGCAGTTCATGGGATGACTCTTGAAGAATGTTTTACTGGCAAGAAGCCTGATGTATCGCACTTGAAGGTATTTGGCTGTGTTGCATACAATCATGTGCCAGATGAGCTACGGAAGAAGCTTGATCCAAAGGTAGAAAAATGTGTCTTTATTGGATACTCTTTAGAGCAGAAAGAGTATCGCTGTTATAACCGTGTCACATGTAAGTTCAGAGTGAGCAGATGTCATCTTTGATGAAATGAGCAGTTGGTATGCATCTAGTGGTGATGCATTGGATGATGATGATGATCATGATACTCATGTGCAGGTTGAAAAGCAAGAATTACGGACTCTTAGTGGACTAGAGACATCATCTGGTAGTCCTTGGTCTGGGAGACTAAGGAGTAGCTCTACATCTTCAGGTGCATCTAGTAGCACTACAGGTAAAGACAAAGGAAAGAATAAAGTGTCAGATGGCATTGATGCAGTTCTTGATGGAGACTCCAGTTGCTCAGAGAGCTTGGATGATAAGCTTGGCATTCCTTCTGTTAGGACACCAGGTGTACAGAGAGCTCATAGTAATGTAAAGGCTTCATTGAGTGATCTGGTGGTACGCAGATCTAGCAGGGTCAGATACCTTGTTAAAAGATTTGGTTTTGAAGGTTATGCAGCTCACCATTATGCTTATATGGTGAAACTAGTTGAGGATGTTGAGCCCACTTGCTTTGAGGATGCTGTTAGTCATACTCATTGGGATGTAGCAATGGATGAGGAGATAGCTGCATTAGAGGCCAATAAGACTTGGGATCTACTATCATTGTCAAAGGGCAAGAAAGCTATTGGATGTAAGTGGGCTTATAAGATTAAGCACAATGCAGATGGTTCTATTAGTAGGTATAAAGCTAGGCTGGTTGCAAAAGGCTATGCCCAGACATATGGCATAGATTATGAAGAAACCTTCAGTCCAGTTGCTAGGATGGCAACTGTCAGATGTGTGATTGCTTTGGCAGCAGCCAAAGGTTGGAGATTGCAGCAAATGGATGTGAAGAATGCCTTCTTGCATGGTGATTTGCAGGAAGAAGTGTATATGGATCAGCCAGCAGGTTATGAAGATTTAGAGCACCCCACGTATGTGTGCAGGTTGAAGAAGGCGCTCTATGGGCTCAAGCAAGCACCTAGAGCATGGTCTGACAAGATCAGAGAGTATCTTGTCAATATTGGCTTTTATGTTTCTGATACTGATCACTCACTTTATGTGAGAAAGGGAGATGCAGGTCCGGTCATCATAGTCATCTATGTGGATGACTTGATTATTACAGGTGATAGTGATAGTGGGATTGCTGAAGTCAAGGAATTTTTGAAGAAGAAGTTTGAGATGAAGGATTTAGGTGAGCTAAGGTACTTCCTTGGCATTGAGGTGATCAGATGTGATGATGGTATGGCTGTCCCAAAGACAGTATGGCTTGGATATGTTGTCCAAGTATGGTATGACAGCATGCAAACCACTTTCAGTCCCGTTGGAGCAGAATGTAAAGTTGAGTGCTGATGTTGGGGATGAGATAGAAGACCCTACTATGTTCAGGAGGATAGTGGAGAGTTTGATCTACATGACCATTACAAGGCCAGACTTGAGCTACGCTGTTAGTCTTGTGAGCTTATGCAAGTACTTAGAAAGCCACATTTGGATGCAGTCAGACGCATATTGAGATATGTGAAGTCCACATTACATTATGGACTTTTCTATGAGGCAGGTACAGATGTACAAGTGTTTGGATACACAGATGCAGATTGGGCTGGTAGTATGTCTGATAGAAGATCTACCAGTGGATACATGTTCTCTCTTGGTAGTGCAGCAGTTACTTGGAGCAGCAAAAAGCAATCTATAGTTGCTTTGTCGAGTACAGAGGCTGAGTATAGAGGTGCTGCTGTTGCAGCATGTGAGGGCAGTATGGCTACAAAAGTTATTGGCTGATTTAGATGTGCAGGTGGAAGGTTCAGTTGCCATTTATTGTGACAACATGAGTAGTATACAGTTGGCTAGGAACCCTGTGTTCCATGCCAGGACAAAACATATTGAGGTACACTACCACTTTGTGAGAGAGAAGGTACTGTATGTCAGCTAGATAGCTGACATCTTCACGAAGGCATTGGGTACAGAGAAGCTTCAAAAGTTTCGAAGCTTACTTGGAGTTGCAGAGATGCAGTTGAGCTTGAGGGGGGGTGTTGAGATGACAAGCTCAACACATGCGGACATTAATGATGGACCGCCTGGTTAGATGGGTCCACACGTCTACACTTTGCACATCGGTGGTCATTATGACTCTCACATGGCCACTGACTCATTACTTATTACATTCAGGTTGTTACACCTATTTACAGCTGGCATAGTTATAGCACCAGTCAACTAGTGTAGTCGGTTATGCATTGTTTGACTTAGTAGGCCACTTTCCTTTATGTTGTATCTTATCTATACTTTGTGTACATTGTAAAGTGTGTGGAAGAAGAAGAAAAAATCAGCAAGAAAACGTTTTGGCCTCCATCTCTCTTCTTGTCTCTTGAGTGAGCTTCTCCTTGTGCATTCTGTGTGTGTTCGGCGCAGCATCTTGAGCAAGTCTCCCCACCACGCTATTCTTGACAATAAATGCTGGCCGACCATCAATAAATGTTGGTCATTGAAGAGACAAACGCTAGAAAATAGGGGAGATCTTAGAAAAATCCTAGATGACAATGACAATGTCTAGTAGGTGTAGGCAAATTGTGGAAAGCAGAAACTAGCCTAGGAATGCACTCAAAAGTCGACAAATAAAGAAAATGCATTGAAACTACCAGAGCTCCTATGTCTCTGTTAGACTTTGACTGGAGCTCACAACTGGTAGATGATAGATTGACAAGACTAACATAGGCATGCTAACATCCCCTCTCAGATCTTGGGAGTGTCTGAAGACCTAACAACCTCATGTGATGAAGCATAGAAGCCTTGGGCAAAGGCTTCGTGAAGAGACTATTTGCGTTGGTTGCGTTGCCCTCCATGGGATAGTAGGCCATATCTAACTCGGAATCCATGATCCTCTCGCAAACATAGTGATACTGAACCTCGATGTGCTTCATGCAAGCATTAAACCTAGGGTTCTTTGCTAGAGCTAGAGCACTTTGGTTGTGGATACGCAACTTTGTAGGTTTAGGCTGTGGAAAGCCAATCTCTGCCAACCTATGGCGAAGCCAAACCGCCTCCATAGCGATAGAAGATAATGCACGATACTCTGCCTCTGTAGAAGAAAGGGCCACAATAGGCTACTTCTTGTTGCTCCATGAGATAACTCCTGAGCCAAGGAAGAAGGCATAACTTGTAGTGGACCGTCTCGAATCCACATCACCTGCCCAGTTAGAATCACTCCAACCAGAGAGAGTAACCCCCTCTCCATACATGATCTCGTAGAATCGAGTCCCTTGTCAATAACAAAGAACATGCAAGGCTGCTTTCTAATGCTCCTGAGTGGGAGTCTTTAGGAAAGAAGACAACAATGCCATAACAAAAGAAATATCCGACCGAGTGTGAATAAGCTAGATGAGAGAGCCAACAAACTACCTAGTTGGCATCTGTAAGGGGAGCTCTGGCTACCAAAATCTTGTTGGACTTTGGGTCCATGGGCAAGAAATAGGCCAGCAATCGACCATACCGAATTCCGAGAGAAGCTCGGTAATGTACATGTGCTGCGAAATAAAAATATATTGTGCCATCAGATAGGTCTCCAATCCCAGGAAGAAATGTAGGATCCCAAGATCCGTCATGCCAAACTTCTGTCGCAAAATCTTTGGAGTACGATCAACCTCATGAGTAGAGCTCCCTGTAATGATAAGATCGTCCACATACAAGATGAGCAAAACACACCTATTACCCTTAACCTTGAAGTATAGCTTGGGATTATGAGTTGATCGATGGAAGCCACTTTGTAAAAATAAATGATCAATCCTTTGGTACCAAGCATGAGGAGCCTACTTCAAGCCATAGAGGGCATTCCGCAATTTGTAGACATGGTCCTTCTTCCCCTACACAAGAAAGCCTAGAGACTATGAAACATAAATCTCCTCCTCAAGGACACCATTCAAGAAGGTAGACTTTACGTCCATCTGATAAACAAGCTAGTGGTGGTGGGCTGCAAGAGCCAAGATAGCCCGAATAGTAGACATTTGAGCCGTAGGTGCAAAAGCCTCAAAATAGTCCAAACTTGCCTCTAAGCAAAACCCTTGGCTAGAAGCCTAGCTTTGTGCTTGTCCAAGGAACCATTTGCAAGGTACTTGGTCTTATAGACTCACTTCACACCTATTACCTTCTGCTTTGGGGGCTGCGGAACCAGCTTCCAAGTTTGATTATGCTCAATAGAATCGGGCTCCTCGTGCATGGCTTGATTCCAAATATCTTGTGTAAGAGCCTCTTCAACTGTAGTAGGCTCATTGGCATGAAGAATTTGTGACATAAAAGCATAGTTCACACAAAGTGAACTATTCTGATGGGCCTGAATACGAGTTGATTTGCGTGGACCTGTAGGAGAAGTAGAAAAGTGAGAAACACCTGAATCCTGCATGAGCTATCGGTACCATTGAGGAATCCAAGTAGGCTTGTCTTGTTGTGAGGGAGATTGAATAGCCTTCGATACTTAGAATGCACCCATCTGCGGTAGGAATTTACCTCACCAAGGGAAGGTAAATCCTCCTTATCTTTGAAGAAGGTTCGCCCTCTGACAGTTGAGCAGCCTTAGAAGACTTTGGAGGGGAGGCCGTGAAGAGGTGGAAGTATGCGATAAAGAAGTAGCAGTTGCATTCCTCAAAGGTGGTAGGGAAGCTAGAATAGAGGGTGAAGAAGAAGGGGGAGGAGCTGAAGATGAAGAATGGGTGGTAAGAGGCATCTTGGAAGGAAGGAGAGGAACTAAGGGTAGGGGTGGGTCAGTTGATGTGACAAAGAATCACCTGTAAGAGAACCATCAATAGGATCCTTGGAGGCCGTAGCCTTGTCGAAGATCACATCCCTGTTCACCTTAAGATTTTGAGTCATCGGGTCGTACAGGCGATAGCTCTTCGTGGTAGTGTTGTACAAGTCCATGAAAATGAGCTTCTTGGACTTCAAGTCAAGCTTTGTCTTCCTCTTCTTCTTTTCCACATGGACAAATGCATCACATCCAAAGATGCGGAAGTGAGACACAGAGGGCCTTTGACTAAAGAAGGCCTCATAGATAGTCATATCTTGTAACACAGAAGTCGGGAAATGGTTGCGGATGTGAACCACAGTAGCCACTACCTCACCCCAAAGGGAATGAGGAAGACCCCGATGCTCCAACATCAATCGGGCCATCTCTAGCATGGTCCAGCTCACATGCTCCACCACACCATTCTTCAAAGGCGTATTCGGATGGGTATACTCCACCTGAATGCTGTGATCCTTGCAAAACTAAGAAAAGAAGTTAGAAATAGACTCTCCACCATGATCTGCTCATATGCCACAAACTTTGGAAGTAGTTTGTGTTCCACAAACACCTTCCACTTGTAGAAACGGGAGTATACCTCGCTCTTGTACTCCACAAATAAGGTCACACATAATGATTGAAGTCGTCTATAATTAGCATAAAATACTTGGCCTTCCCAAGGGAGGTTGTGCCCATAGGGGAGCAAAGGTTGGTATGAACTAGCTCAAGCGGAGTAGAAGCTCTCCTAGTGGCACCTTGGGGATGAGGTTGCCTATGCTGCTTGCCCCTCAAACAACTAGGGTACGAAGTGTGATGGTTGAAGTCGTCTATAATCACTATCAAATAGTTGGCCTTCCCAAGGGAGGCAATGTCCATAGGTCTGCAAAGGTTAGTATGAACTAGCTTAAGTGAAGCAGAAGCAGTCCTAGTGGCAACTAGGGGATAAGGTTGCCTATGTTGCTTGCCCCTCAAATAGTTAGGGCACAAAGTTTGAAGATGAGTGAAATCACAAAGTCTCTCCACTATCTTCTTTCGAGAAGCTCATCAAATAGCATCAAAATTGAGATGACCATAACAAGGATGCCAAAGCATCCCAAACTCGTGGGAAGACCTTGCGACTAAGGTTGTGAGCGTGTAAAGCCCACCCTCCTGGGATCTTGTCCAAAGAACGGCACTTGTAGACTCATCCTCCACTGTCATCACATCTTGTGTAAAGACCATACGGGTATCAAGCGGTGTAAGACCATGAATAGACAAGAGGTTAAAACCTAAATTAAGTATATAGAGAACTTTGGCCAAAGAAGACTGTCTGTCTGGCAATAAAGAAATAGTCCCTCCACTATCTTCTTTCAAGAAGCTCGTCAAATAGCATCAAATTTGAGATGTCCATAACAAGCATGCCAAAGCATCCCAAACGCGTGGAAAGACCTCGCGGCTAAGGTTGTGAGCGTGTAAAGCCCACCCTCCTGGGATCTTGTCCAAAGAACGACACTTGTAGACTCATCCTCCACTGTCATCACATCTTGTGTAAAGACCACACGGGTATCAAGCCGTGTAAGACCATGAACAAACAAGAGGTTAAAACCTAAATTAAGTACATAGAGAACTTTGGCCAAAGAAGACTGCCTGTCTGGTAGTAAAGAAATAGTCCCCACTCCGCGAACGGGAACGGTAGAATTGTCACCAATGGTGACGGTGCCCCCTCTAGTACTTAGGTCCTAAAGCCAATCTTGTTTGTAGGTCATGTGAGAAGAGGCCCCATGGTCAATGAGCCGAGGCTTCTCCCAAGTGAAAAAAGTAAGAGCAGTATCCTTCTCAGCAAATATATGCACAAAGACAGACTCTTATCGTTACGGGATGAGCGCCCTTCCCACTATGTGGGCACTTGGGCTTCTTCTCCTTCTTCTCATTCTTTTTGTCCTCCTGCTTTTTATCCTTGGCTTGTGCCTTCTTCTTCTCTCCACCTGTACTTGTAGTAAATGCCTTGATGGAGCCAGAACCACTAGCCCCAACCTCTCTGAGTCACTCATCATGCTCCAAGACAAGCAGTGAAAGCTCCTCCCATAAGAGTCTCATGGGTCCTCAATGTGATAAGGCTAGTGTAGAAGACATCGAACCGAGGAGATGGTAGCGGAGTCAAAAGGATCATAGCCATATCTTTGGAGGATATCATCCGACCAAGAGAGGCAAGGTCACCCCTCATGTCCTCCATCTTCGTGATATGCTCCTTCAGAGAGAAGTCATCATCAAGATTGAGCATCCGCAACTTCTTCTCAAGGGAAATCTTGTGGGCAAGTGTCTTATGCTGATACAAAGACACAAGCTTCTTCCACACTTTCGTCACGATCTTCAACTTGTGAAAATGCACAAGGATAGAATTCTATAAACTCATAAAGAGAAAGGATTGGGCTTGAGAGTTGTGCTGATCCCACAAGGTTGCTTGGTCCATAGAAGTCCCATCTGCTAGATCCTCCTTAGGACGAGGGAGAGAATTAGAAACAAGAGCCCAAACATTGAAGGTGTCGAGTGTGCACTCCACCTTACACAACCGCAACGAATATTTGGAACCATTGAGTTTGTCTTCTTTGGTAATGAAGGTAAGATGTACATCTATATTGAGGGTATTAGGATGACATCTTCATTGAGGATGGAGCCTTTTGTGATTGATGAATAGAAGGGGGACGGGCGCAAATAGGGAACTCCTCTCATCAATTATAATCACAATAATCGCGTCTCCGTTCAAAAGTGTCTAGAAAGAAGCTCCTTCTCTGAATCATCAAAGTGCGTGAATTGGTAAGACATCTTTGATCTTGTAATCACCTAGAAAGTTACATTTTGATGGAGACAACATGGGCGATAGAAGCAATCAGCTACACGGATTGTAGATGTGTCGTTTGTTAGGGAAAGCTATCGCTCGCCACTAGAAGGGGGTCGCATGCACCAGGAAGCTGCTGCCGATATTAGAAAGCTGTTGCTTGAGGTAGAAAAATGCCCTTTGCAAAACACAAATATGTGTTTGCTGCAAAATGCAGAAAACTAGAGCCGCTTGACGTTTGAACAAGGTTGTTGGGTCTTGGATGATGTTACCTAGTCTCTGGAAGGGTCACTTGTACAGGCACTAAGTGCAGCAAGGGCAAGCTGAAAATCTGCATTTAATAAATTTGGGCTGCTCCTCCGCGATGAAAACTTGCTCTTCTACAAGAAATCTCCGGACTTTGTCCTCACTTAGGGGATGATACCATATGAGAGTGTGCAACGAAAGAGAAACACAAACACACACAGAGACACAAAGAGAGAGAGAGAGAGAGAGAGAGAGAGAGAGAGAGAGAGAGAGAGAGAGAGAGAGTCTTTCCGATTTACGAAAAAAAAAGAGAGTCTTTCCGATGTTGTTCTCTCTGCTCGAACATATATTTGTAACCTGGTTAGTAATTAGGTCAAACCAGAATGGGTGAATCTGATGGAGGCTGATATTTCTGAAGATGAAGTGGCAGAAGTGCTGCTTCACTTGCCTCGAAGGAAAAGTCCAAGCTAGGATGGGCTTCCTAATGAGTTGTTTTCAGCCCATGTGCAACTGCTTAAGGACCCATTAACTCGCTTATGTCAGCAAGTGTGGAACTCTGGTATGATCCCTACGGATTGGAAGATTGCTGTCATCAGGTTGTTGCCCAAGGTTCCCTCTCCAACCTCTTTGAAACAATGGAGACCCATTTCTGTTATGGGATCGTTATATAAAATCTTCTCCAAAATTATTGCCAACAGATTGCAGAAAGTTTTTCCGCACCTCATTCATCCATGTCAACACGGTTTTATTAAAGGTCGGAATATAATGCACAACATTTTGAATGTTCAGCTCGGCATTGACTATGCCAAAGCTTCTAGCCTGTTATGCTTCAGCTGGATATTGAGAAGGCTTTTGATCATGTTAGTTGGTCTTTCTTGCGGCAATTAATGTCTACAATGGGGTTTGGACCCCGTATGATTTCTCTAGTTGATACTATCAGCTAGGGTGCTGTGGCCCGTATTGCTCTTAATGGAGGGATTACGGAGGAAATTGCCTTATCTCGGTCCCTTCGGCAAGGCTATCCTCTCAGCCCTTTGCTGTTTGCTTTGGTAACTCACCCCATGCTCTCATTACTGGATAAGTTGGCAGCTCAAGGTCAGATAGTTGGCTTGACTCTTCCTGGTGGTGACCAGCTTGTGGGTCAATCTTTGGCAGATGATTCTTTTATGTTCCTTAAGGCGGATCGTATTAATGTTAACCGGGCACTGGTGGCCTGGAATCTTTTTGCTTTGGCATCAGGTCTTCGCATTAATACTCAGAAATCCACCCTTCTCTCCTGTACGGAGAATGATTTGTAGGCCTTGGGCTGGAATGGAATTGTGATCACAAGGGGTAATATAACCAGGCACTTGGGATATCCTATTGGTGTGGAGATTGCTCCCCGAGCCTTGTTGGATTGGATGGCCTCCCGAATTCATGACAGGTTCATGTATTGGAAATCCCAGAGTTGGCCACTACATGTTAGACTAAAAGTGGCTCAATGCATTATGATCAGTATGATCTCATTCTTTCTGCCATTGCTTCCTTGGACTAAGAAAGTCCATTTTTGATTTGTTTCAGCCTATCAGATTTATGCTCTGGAAAAAGAAAGGCAATCGTTTGGGGCAGGTATGGATCTCCTGGCAGCATGTGACCACTCCGAAAAGGATGGGGGGTGCAGCTTTACTAGATGTCAATTCGCATATGGCCGCTTTGAGGCTATCCTTGTTGTAGAGTCTATGTAATCAGTGTCATCCTTGGTCAGACATTGCCAAATTCTTTATAGAAAAGATTGGCATCTCTCATGGTAGCACGGTTATTCATGCCTCTTGGTGGCATGCGCTTAATTCTACAAGGCCTTTAAAGGTCTCTTAGTCTTTTCTCCTTTCTCATTTGATAGCTTTTTGGCAGGAGATGCTTTGTTTACCAGTTTGGCGTCCCCCGGATATTTGTAAAGAGGAAAATTCGTTGCAAGAAGAAATACTGGCTTCTTCGAGGTTATTGGATTGGCCACTAAAAGATTTGCAGCGAGACAAATTCAATCAGATGGCTTGGTTGGGGTTGAAGACAGTCCGTGATGGTGTTATTCCTCGGCAGCCCTGTCTTTATTCCTTTAGGTGTATTCGTCAGTACTTTAGGGTGCCTCGTGGATACAGGGACATTTGGTCATCCATCCAAGATAGTCTTCAAAGATTCTTTCCTTTGCTTGTGTTACTGCCATTGGATCCTTGGCGTGACTAGATGTTTGTGCTTCCTGATGACTTTGGGAAAAGGTCAACTAATCAGATATATCATCAGATGGTGGAAGCCAAGAATTGGGTTATGGGGAAAGTGAATAGGTTATGGCATCATAGGGACAGTAAAAAGAAGTGGCAGGAAAGATTTATCCAGCTTTGGAAGTCTAAGGTCCCGTATCAAGGAAAAGTGCTCATTGGGGGTCTTCCAATGGGTGAAGTGCTCCGTGCCCGAAAGATCTCTGCTGGGCGTTGTGTTTTCTGCACTACGTGTGATGAGACATTGCTTCATCTCTTTGCCTCTTGCCCTGTGACGCGACAGATCTGGAATTTCATTTCCCATGTGTGGTTCTTGATGACTCAGCACCGCCTATCGTTCGTTCCTGGCTTATGGGAAATATGTCCTCTATGCCCTCTTTGAGTTTCGATTGTTCCTGCCTATTTCATTTCCTCAGATGGACAGCCCTGTGGCATATATGGCGTACTCACAATGCCTTTATTTTTGATGCAGCATCGGGCATCCATGGGCATGTGGCCATGTGCGTGGAATAGTGTTATGGCAAATCTCCTCTATGATGTCAGCGGACCTAGTTCTTCCGGACATTGCTGCTCCCTAGCTGGCGATTGTTCGCTCTACTCCAGTTGTTCCTTCTATCTGATCTATTAGTACTGTTCATGTAATAGGTGTTCTAGTTGTTCTGAGAGCCTGTAGGCCTCATATATATATTAGTTACACAGAGAGTGAGAGAGACAGAGTATGCTGACCTGATGGTCTGTTGTAATAGAAAGTAAGAGTTACAGAGAGAATGTTGACCTTATGGTCTGATGTAAATATTCACTATGTAATTCAATTTTCTTCACGAGAGAGAGAGAGAGAGAGAGAGAGAGAGAGAGAGAGAGAGAGAGAGAGAGAGAGAGAGAAGGCTGATGACAATGGCAGCACCAAGTATGGAGAGTTGGAGTGTCAGAGTGTGCACCTCTAAAAAGTATGTATCTGCCAAGTGGGGGATGTAGCTATAAATAGCCAAAACACCAAAAACTAGCCGACCTGCCCCTGTAGGGGCCATAAATCCTGGCTGACCAGCAATAAATGCTGGTCACTAAAGAGAAAAATGCCAGAAACATAGGGGTGATTTTAGAAAAAATCTTAGAATGACAATGTCCGGTAAGTGTAGGCAAATTGTGGAAAGTAGAAACTGGTCTAGGAATGCACACAAGAAGCCGAAAAATAAAGAAAATGCACCTAAATTGTTAGAGCTCCTATGTCTCCATCAACCTCTGATAGAAGCTCACAACCAGGAGATGATAGATTGACGAGACTAACATAGGCAGGCTAACATGTTTTACCTCCCGCTGTGCAGATGGACCTTCCCTCTCTAGGCCGATTCCTTTTCAATGCTAGGAGACTTCTTTGAAGACGGTGTACTGGAGACATTGGTATTGAAGGCCCAGGTCCATGTGGTAAACTCTTGTCAACACTCTTGATCATGTGTGTCTATTGAGTCCTAGGGTACCTTTTGCACTCTCATCCTTTTGTGTTTGTTGAATCCATTGTAATTGGCTTATATATAATGGCCTATAACCACCTTGAACTTTGTAATCCTAAGATCTTGTACTTTTTTTCATAATTAATATAAACAACCCATTACAGAGAGAGAGAGAGAGAGAGAGAGAGAGAGAGAGAGAGAGAGAGAGAGAGAGAGAGAGAGAGAGAGAGAGAGAGAGAGAGAGAGAGAGAGACTTCCTTTGGCGGGTAATGATTGGTGGTCTTCCTCTTGCCTCGGCCCTTTCCAAGCGTCGAATCTCGAATGGCAACTGTTTCTTCTGTACCACTACCGTGGAATCGGCCAGACATCGTTTTCTCTCTTGCCCGCTCGCCGAGAATATCTGGTTTCTCTTGTCGCAAATCTGGCAAGCGGTGGTGGGGT
This sequence comes from Lygodium microphyllum, assembly GCF_053477565.2. NCBI lineage: Eukaryota > Viridiplantae > Streptophyta > Polypodiopsida > Schizaeales > Lygodiaceae > Lygodium > Lygodium microphyllum. Next base: position 34,121,444 of record NC_141141.1, read on the forward strand.
CCTCACTGACTCCTTTCGATTGGGTTTTTGTGCGCCCAAAGTACCCCACGCCGCCACAATTACATATGAAGAATTTATTTCCCTTTTTCAGATACTGGGGGTGCTGGCACATTTGGACCACGCGTAATGCTTTTCTTTTTGATTCGGCCTCTAATGTACCGAGACATATTGCCAGGCTTAAAGGGCTTTTGCATTGGCAGCTAGATCTCATTCGACATTCCGACTTGCTCCCTCGGGAGGATTTGCATCCCTGGCATATGGCAATAGCCTCTGGGTCGTTGCCATGATTGGTGTAACCTTTGTAGTACATTAGTACGCGGATTTCCCACACGTTGGGCTAGGGCCCTCGTGTCTATTGTAATCATGTCATCATGTAATCTTGTACTTTTTCGTAATTAATACAATTACCTTTTACGAAAAAAGAGAGAGAGAGAGAGAGAGAGAGAGAGAGAGAGAGAGAGAGAGAGAGAGAGAGAGAGAGAGAGAGAGAGAGAGAGAGAGAGAGAGAGAGAGAGAGAGAGAGAGAGAGAGAGAGAGAGAGTTATATTAACGTCTATGAAAGGCCAAGTTGGCCTGTGAGACCAAAACGTTACATACAAAATGTCTGGGAAACTTTCCAGGTCCCAGTAAAGCTACCATCTAATGCTATGATAAACTAATTGAGTAGGTACAAAATGGTATATAAGCCGGGTACAATTCATATGTGTTCCAAGTATGGTGTGGAACTGCTCATGGAGCTTGGTCATCCTAAAATGTCCCGCATGGGTCTATCTAACATCAAGAGGCTGAATCGGCAGGGCAGGGTCCTCTAGTGGCGGCGTAGTATCCCTTGTATCCTCAACATGTGCCTTTTGCAGGGGCGGGGGCCGGTTGGCTTTGCTTCTCGCCGTGGCTATGGCTAGGGTGGTCCCGTGCGGCCAGGAGATTAGTGGGGCTGGTGGGGGCTCAGGGGTGGGATGGTAGTTGGCTCTCGGTATAATTCTGTGAGCAGGAGTTGGGCGGCTCCCTGTCTCTGCTCCGAGGTCCGGAGGAGGTGGTCTCTGTGGCGCCGTATTTCCAGTAGGAAGAGGTCAAGGCATCTCTGGTCCTTGAAATCCATCACTCTGGAGAGTGGCCTGAATCCTTCTCTGAATAGGCAGTGGAAGCGTCCCCAGATCTCATAGTACGGTGGGCACTTGCATATATAGTGTTCTTCTGTCTCGGACTCGAGCTGGCAGATTTGGCAGATCCTATCTTGTAGATGGGATCTTCCAATACCACAACCATCTCCACTAGGTATTGGTTGTGGTGTTGGTAGATCTCCCTCATCTCGCTTTGGTGTAGCCTTTGTATCTAGTACCCCAATTGACGTGTTGCTTTGATCTCCTCAGCTCTCTGGACTATTACCCCTCTCTATGTTAGTACTGTGTCATCATCTTCTAGAAGAAGTTACTAAGCTGTGACTAATTGCCTCCCTCATGTGTCTCCATGATAAATCTGAGAGAAAAACCATCCTTGAAAAGTGTGGGATATTTGTCACAAAAAGCATTGTAGGCTCTACATTTGTATGCATAGTGCTCCTTGCTCTTTATCTCCACCTGACACAGTCTATAAATCCGCTCTGTCTGGGGAATATGATTTGCTCTCCCTATCTCGATCTCAAGCTGATGGGATGAGACCCCAAGTTGGCCAATCCTGACCTGCATCTCATGTGTCAGGTATACATCCAAGTATCTAGGCGTCACAACGAAGTTGTCTATTGTAGTCCTAAAAAAATAGTCTTTGTAGTAGGACATATCTTCATAGGGAGGGGGCTATTGAGGTGAGAGATTCATAAGTAAAGATCTTGTCTGATGACTAGGTTCCTCTTTGAGTGAGAGGTGCATGGGGGGGAATCAAGGTCATACTAGAAGGGGGAGAGAGGTGGCGAGGTGCATGGGGGGGAATCAAGGTCATACTAGAAGGGGGAGAGAGGTGGTCCATGTCAATCCTAGAACCTGTAAGCCACTACTCGACCTATGCATGCCATGAGGGCTCACATCTTGTCGGGCTAGCTGTTGAGAAGCCTTGAATGCTCTCCTAGGTAGTTGATCTGGATGCATGGCCCATACTCTACAAATAAAGTTGATGGTCTAGAAGAAAGCATCTATCATCATGGGGGTGTGTGTAGCAAACTCTGCTCTGATGATCTCATATGGTATGGATGTCTTGTTTCAAATCATTTAAGAGAGCATGATGACTCGTGGTCTCTCAATTTGTGTCCACAAGTAAGTAGCCAAGCCAGGGCTCCAAACTAGTGCACCATACATCATGGCTAGTGCGACTAGTGTATCAACTAGCTATCTCCGGGTGTGAGGCATGATGACTTGTGGTCTCTCATTCTGTATCCATAAGTAAGTAGCCAAGCCAGGGGTCCAAACTAGTTTGGTGCACCATATATATCATGGCTTCTAAAAGTATGCCTGGTGGCATTAATGCTCCAATTTGGCTAAAGCAGTATATCCTTGTGTGAGTCTATCCTTGCTCGCTTGCTCCATCGTGAGTTTCCTTGTTGATATAGTAAAGGTGATTCCCAAGTAAATAGATGAGTCTATTAATTCCACGTGTCCCTCTCCTAGGGTGAAGATTAACCTCCTCATAGGAGTTGATGTGTGGAAGATTAGAATCTTGGTCTTCCCAAGATTCACAATCAATCCATGCTATGCATAGAAACCTTGAAGGATGTGTTAAGTGTCACTGTAGACCCTCTTGGCTCAAATACCAAAACAATATCATGAGGATAAAGTAGAATGGATACTAAAGTACTTGCCATACCCTCTTGGCTCAAATACCAAAACAATATCATGAGCATAAAGTAGAATGGATACTAAAGTACTTGCCATATCCACTCCTTCTCCTCCTCCTTGTATGGTGTGAGTTTCTATCTCATCAATGTAGAGTCTTAACAATGTGGGGGAGAGAGGACATCCTTGTGTGATAGTCCTCTTGGGGATCTCATGTGACGAGTCTACCTCTCATATAATGCATAAATAGCCCAAATCATATCTGATGGGATCTCTAGTGTCTGTAGCCTTTGTAGTAGTCTATCTTGTGGGACTATATTAAAAGCTTTAAAAAAAAAACAAGACAGCAATAGAGGTTCTTCTTTCTCAATAGGAAAGAGAAAACACAAGAACACTCCAAAGGAGAACTCAGAGATGTGCTCGGGAAATGGAATCCATATACCAAACATGAGACAATCGGGTACAATAGTGAGTCACTGGTTGTGTGGACACTAGCATCAGCTCCCTCTCTCCACATGGCATGCACTGGATCTACCAAGTGATAACTGAATGAATATGAAGGAGAATATTGAATAAAATAGGCAAAAAAAAAAGCAAATAATGCATCAGGTCGGCCAGCAATAAATGCCAAAATAGTCATCATAATGACCACTGAAAAATGCCTAATAAACTCAGTAATGCCCGGCATAGCCCAGACTCACATATGAGCTGACTAGATTCCTAACAACATATCCAGTTCATGTTGTGGAAAAAGGATTCAATACATCTTGTTATTTCTTGGATTTCCTAGAATCATGTCTGTACCCCAAAAAGCATGGGTGATGGGGTTGTTTTGGACGTCAAGATTCACATGGTTGCTCTTCGTTGGTCACTTTTCAAGAATTATGTGCTGGTTAACACCCTTGGGCCTCTATTATTTGCATTTTTCTTTAAGACCGGGGACTAGGGACTTTTGCATGATAATACTAAAATTCAGGATTTGTGGTGGCACATACTCAATATTGATTTTCAATTTTCAGCATCTTTATCTGTTTTGGTGAGTGCTCATTGAAGGCCATTCTTGAAAAGGTGAAGTGATATCTAGTGGAGAATAGATTATCTATTAATTCCTTGCAGATGAAATTGTTGGTTGTGTCTCGCCTAACCTCTTGGGAAGGGGAATAAGAAGTTGCTCAATTGGATGGCGTGTTTGGGTTTGATCTCTATTGCAAATGCGACTCTATTAGCTCGTAATGTACTGATGTCTTTTTGCATATTTATGTCAGATGGGAGAGAATCGAGGTGCAGCTGAAGTGCAGTAGACAGTGTGAGAGTGAGAGACAGAGTTGAGCACGACACCCAATGCAATAGTACTGAATAGAGTGTAAACTGAAAGTACAAATGATAACCCTTATACCTTAGAGTTATAAGGGGCTGTTCACACCCGAACACAGTAAGTGCCCGTAAGTGTGCACCACAAGCACATACTAAATAGTACACATAATCTGGGGGAAAAAACCTCTCCTACCGAGAGTAAAAAGTGCCCCAGTGTCCTAGTGATCACCCGCACACTCCCATATGAGCGTAGGCGTAAGTAAGGCGTGTGAGATACCCAACAACCCCCCCTGGAGTGAAGAGTGATCAAGTGTACAAGGATCATCCGCCACCAAAGGGCGTCAAATTCAAAGCATCGCGAAATGCTTCAAATTTGTCTCGTGGAAGAGCTTTGGTGAAGATGTCTGCCACATTGCTGGTGGTAGGACAGTAGACAAGGCTGATATCACCTGCATGTAGCCTCTCTCTGACAAAGTGATAGTGAATCTCTATGTGTTTCGTGCGAGCATGAAACACAGGGTTCCGTGCCACTGCAATGGCACTCTGACTGTCAGTATATAAAGGAGTAGGCTCCGTAACAGATACATCCAAATCAGCAAGTAAGCGTCTAAGCCATACGCACTCAACTGCAGTAGTGAAGGCTGCCTTGTACTCAGCTTCACATGACGACGTGGCAACAGTGGATTGTTTCTTGCTAAGCCAAGAAATGCATGACGAGCCAAGAAAGAAACAATTGCCACTAGTGGAGTGACGAGTATCAAAATCACCAGCCCAATCAGAGTCACTGTAAGCATGTAACTGCAGTGGTCCCCCCTTGGCATAAAGCAATCCAAGAGCTCTAGTACCCTGCAAGTAACGAAACACACGCTTCACAGCTTGCCAATGCGACATACGAGGCTGATGCATGTACCTGCTCAAAACTGAAACGGCAAACTGTATGTCTGGCCGAGGGTGGCATAGATAGATGAGACATCCCACTGCTGGAGCATAAGTATGGATATCAAACAAATCACTGTCATCATGTAATGACAGTTTGAGCCCAGGTTCCATGGGTGTACAAACTGGCTTGCAATCCTGTAAGCCAAACTTCTCAAGAAGTTGCCCAATGTACCTTGACTGACATAATCCAATGCCTCTAGCATCATGTACAAACTGGATGCCCAAGTAATAGTGCAAAATACCCAAGTCAGACATGTCAAAAGTTTGCTGTAAATTATTTTTGAATGCTGAAATCTGATCAGCACGTGTTCCAGTGAGCAAAAGGTCGTCTACATATAGACACAAAATCAGCATGGATCCCCCCTCTTTATGTACATAAAGGGTAGACTCAGATGGGCTGTTTACAAACCCCTGACTAAGCAAGAAGGCATCTATCTTTGCGTACCAAGCTCGTGGAGCTTGTTTCAAACCATATAGAGCTTTTTTCAGCTTGCATACTAAATTTTCTGAGCCTTCAACTGCAAAACCAATGGGCTGCTGTACATACACTTCTTCCTGAAGTTCCCCATGTAAGAATGCAGTCTTTATATCCAGCTGATGCACTTTCCAACCAAAATGTGCAGCCAAGGCAATCATAGACCGAATGGTCGTCATACGGGAGGTAGGAGCAAAGGTCTCCTCATAGTCAATGCCCTTTTTCTGTGCGTAGCCTTTAGCTACCAGCCGTGCCTTGTACTTATCTATGGATCCATCTGCATTCCTTTTCAATTTGTAGACCCATTTCGTACCAATGGCACGCTTGCCAACTGGCAAAGACACCAAATCCCAAGTATGATTCTTATGAATAGAATCCAATTCAGCTTGCATGGCTGCCATCCAATGCACACTATGTCGTGCATCCTCAAAACATTCAGGCTCCTCATTATCATGAGTACATGCTGCCATAACAAACTCCATGGAATGTGCTGAATCATGCAGTCGAGTTTGCCTTCGAGTACGACCAGCCAAGGGTGTTTCCAAATGACTATCTCTCATAGTCTGCGTGTACCATCTAGGCACCTGTCTTGCTTCCTGACTGTGTACAAGTTCCTGCTGAATTTCAGTTTCAGCAATGTGCTGATTTACTGCATGTTCCATAGGAGCAGCTGGCTGAACATTAGGTTCATTTGCTGAAGTACCAGCTGAATCACCAAATGTGATGGGCAGCAGCCCTTCAAAGACATCACGGGCAGCCTGATATGTATCAAAACCAGCCAAGGATAATTCTGATTTTTCATCAAATACAACATCCCTGCTGACAAAAACCTTCTTGGTCACGGGATCATAGAGTCTGTAGCCTTTGCTTTCGCTGCTATATCCCATAAAGATGCATTTTACAGCCTTGTTGTCCAACTTCTTTCGAAGTACCTGTGGAATATGGGCATATGCAAGACACCCAAAAGTACGGAAGTGGCCAACAGAAGGTTTGCGGCTGTGCCAAGCCTCAAAAGGTGTGACGGTTTTCAAGGCCTTGGTAGGGCATCTGTTCAAAATGTGGCAAGCGCACATGACGGCTTCCATCCAAAAACTATGAGGCAAACTCTTTGCCTTCAGCATACATCTGGCCATCTCCATGAGTGACCGATTTTTCCTCTCTGCTACCCCATTCTGCTGTGGAGTATATGCAGTAGTGTACTGATGGATAATGCCCTTCTGCTGCAAATAAGAATTCAGCATAGAGGACATGTATTCCCCCCCTCGGTCCGAACGGAGAGTCTTAATCTTGCAACCAGACTGAGTTTCCACAAGTGCACTGAAAGCCAAAAATGCATCATACACTTCTGACTTCTTTTTCAAGCAGTAGACCCAGCACAAACGTGTAAAGTCATCAATAAATGTTACAAAATAGTAACAACCACCCAATGACTGTGTCTGCATGGGCCCACAAACATCCGAATGCACAAGCTGCAATCTGGCTGTTGCTCTAAAAGCAACATCACGGGGAAAAGAGAAACGATGCATTTTCCCCAAAATGCAACCCTCGCATAAATGCTCAGGAGGTCTCTCCAAGAGAGGTAATCCATCCAACATCTGAGTACGCTGTAATAGCATCAAGCTGCCATAGTTTACATGCCCCAAACGAGCATGCCATAACTCTGCCTCTAACATAGCAGGAGTAAGAGTGGATGTCAAATATGCAGATTGATCTACCGAAAGAGCATCCAACTCATATAACCCATGACACAGAGAACCTGTCAAGACCAATGTCATGTGTTCCTTGTCACGGACCATGCAACGGTCATCATCAAAGGTGACCTGCAAACCACAACGTGCCATAGAAGAAATGGAAAGCAGATTCTTCTTAATGCCAGGCACATACAAAGCATCCTGTAGGCGGAGAATAGAGCCATCAATGGCTGTAAGCTGAATCTCCCCAATACCACGAACAGGGTATGATGCATTATTAGCACACTGAACAGACTTCCCAACGGGAGGTGCACCAAGAGAAGCAAACAAATCTCTACGAGATGTGATATGCCGTGAGGCACCACTGTCAAAGAACCAAGTGTCAGCATCCTCTGTAGAGCTAAATGCTCTATCAGCCCAAGAGACATCATAACTGCAAGTGTAAAAACAATAGTCCCTGTCTGCAATAAAGGACGCGGACTCACTAGCAGTGGAAGGAGCTGCAGAAACAGACATCCCTGACTCCTTCTTCTTCTCTTTGGCGATGCGCTTCCTGCACTCAGTGATGTAGTGTCCAGGCTTCTTGCAGTAATGGCATTTTCCTTTCTTGGCTTGCGTCCCCCCCTGTTTCTGACTTGTCTGTGAAGTGTTACTACTACCAGAACTCTGCGAAGCATTTTTCCCTTGGCTGTTTTTACCCTTCTGCCTTGACATAAAAGCCTGCTCAGAGGCTATACCATCCACACCACTGTTCCGTCTAGTTTGTTCCTCCTCTAGAAGCAAACTGACAAGCTGAATGAAAGTGATGGGCTCTTTCGAAATCCTCATAGTGAGGTTCAAGGCAGTATGAAAAGCCAAGTAAGAGGGAGGCAGTGAATTCAATGTCGTAGAAATCAGCTGCGCATCTGAGTAGTACTCATCCACATTCATGAGTTGCTCCCGCAAGTCCTGAATTTTGTTGAGATGATCCTGCATAGAATCACCCTCATTCATCTTTAGAGTCTCTAGCTCTTTCTTCAAGAAAGAGATGCGAGTCTCATTCTTTCCTGCAAACATCTGCTCTAATATCAACCAAGCTTCTTGTGAAGAAGCTGCTGAGCGAATATGAGGAATGATAGAACGCTGAACTGCCAATGCAATCAGCGACATAGCCTGTGCATCCCGTGTATCCCAAGTTTTCTGAGCTGCAGTTCTTGGGGGAAGTGGCTGAGCGGGGTGAGGTGGAGGGGGCTGAGGTTGCCCTCTTGCACGTCCTCCTGGAGGAGGAGTAGCGGGAGCCACAACTCCCGGTCGTGCTTCCTCTCCACTGACATAATCCCACAAATTTTTTGCCACTAATACATTCTTCATCATGAAAGACCAAAGGGAATAATTGTTCCCATCCAATCGGTCTTCCTTGGACACATAGGTGAATACATCTCCTCCCTGATTTGCCATTATTTCCCAAAAGGCAATAGAGCAATGTCAATGCAGTACGGGCTGGAAATCTGCAAATTTCCAGAAATTGCAGCAAACACAAGTCTGCAATTAATGTGCAAAGGGTACTCTGTCAAAAAAAACTGTCACTGATGCACGCTTCCCAAGGTGCAATTAGTGCTCAGCAGCACTAAAACATCAAAAGCCCCAAAATTTTGCCAAAATCTCTGTCAAAAACAGTCGGTCTGTGACTGTATCAGCAGTTTAAATGCATCTGTCCTCCAAATGCACAAAAGCCCCAAAATTTTCTGCCCAAAATTTCTGTCACAAATGTCTGTTACAAAAAGCCCCAAAATGTGCATTCAATGTGTCACAGACAGACACAGCACGGTTCCCAATGCTGAAAACTGAACCTGCTGCTGCTGCACGAATCCCTGTGTGGAAATAAAAAATGCAGAAATGTTACCTCTGCAGAATGATTGCAGCTGACTAACGACGTGCACGGATCCCGAGGCAACGTCTGCGCACAGGAACAGACTGTCGAACTTGGTGGTGGACAGCTGCCGGTTCAGGAAGCAGCACCTTCGGACAGAAGTCTAGTGCATGCCAGTGGCGCCCTGGGCAGGACTGGTACGTGCTGGGCAGATGGCGCGCTGTGCAGAACTGGCGGCACGTTGTGCAGGACAGGTGGCACACTGGGCAGGGCGCGCTGTGCAGGACAGATAGCACGCTGTGCAGGACAGGTGGCACGCTGGGACAGGTGGCGCTGGGGGCGTCTGCAACCAGCGCGCTGGGCAGAGAAGGCTGCGCCTGGACTGAAGACGTCTGCAGATGGCGCGCTGCAACTGGCGGGTGGAGCTGTGCGCTGGCGGCTGGAGCTGACGCTGGCGGGTGGAGCTGCGCTGGCGGCTGGAGCTAACCTGGCAGGTGGAGCTGCAAGTGACGTGGCTGCTGACGAAGGTACAGGCTGCACGTGCTGTACCAGACAGGTACTGACGAGCTGTCAGTGCTGACGCAAGTCCTCGGGAACCGAACAGAGCTGCTGACCAGCTCTGATACCAAATGTCAGATGGGAGAGAATCGAGGTGCAGCTGAAGTGCAGTAGACAGTGTGAGAGTGAGAGACAGAGTTGAGCACGACACCCAATGCAATAGTACTGAATAGAGTGTAAACTGAAAGTACAAATGATAACCCTTATACCTTAGAGTTATAAGGGGCTGTTCACACCCGAACACAGTAAGTGCCCGTAAGTGTGCACCACAAGCACATACTAAATAGTACACATAATCTGGGGGAAAAAACCTCTCCTACCGAGAGTAAAAAGTGCCCCAGTGTCCTAGTGATCACCCGCACACTCCCATATGAGCGTAGGCGTAAGTAAGGCGTGTGAGATACCCAACAATTTAGACGGTCTCATATGCTATCATGTCTAATGAATGAAATAGTGAAAGAGTCCACCTTTATGGGGAGTTTACATATTCACCTACTGACACTTTTCTGAAAGCTCCAGCACATAGCTTTTGGATTTATGTAGGTTGCTTTGTCTTGAATGAAATCTATGCAAATATGAGTTTTGTTCTTGGCAAAGGGGTCTATGTCTTGATATTGGATTATGTGTACAACAATTGGATTGATCCATCTAGGGTGTTTTTGAGCTATCATCTCAAGTTGAGCTATCGTCTTAGTGAGATTATCTTGTGTACAACAATTGGATTGATCCATATAGGGTGTTTTTGAGCTATCATCTCAGGTTGAGCTATCGTCTTAGTGAGATTATCTTGAGTTGTCGTCTCAAATTTATTTGAATTGAATTCATGTATGTTGTGTAAGATTTGAATCAAAGACTTCTATAGTTGGGTTCAATATTTCTTGTGTCTCTATTGCAGAATACATTCTTTCTTTCAAAGTTTTCTTCTCCCTCTTCTTTGTGACTCTTCTTACTGAATCCTTGTGTGGCTAAGGCCTTATAACTTGAATGCCCCTCCTTTACACATGCGCACGAACATTTAGTGAACCCAACGTGAACGATTGTTTGAAGAGTTATAGGGCGGGTGATGCTATGGGATCTTTTGATGAAGTGCGACAATTATTGTAGACTTTTAATATATATTTGCAGCAATGGCAACAATAGCAGTGGATACAAACATCTAGAAAGCATGAATTTATTGTCATTAAATCTTTGCAGGTTGTTGAAAGCAAGGTAAAATTATTCGATGGTTGGAATGTTTCAGCCTATCTAAATATGTATGCATAAAAGTTGGCTTTCTTTGGGATAGCTGAAAATTGGGATGAGTTTAAGAAAGCATTAAGAGAAGAATTTTTCATTGAGGACACATTCTTGGTTACCAAGTCTAATAAAGGTCTTGTAGCCACAAATTCGTTATGCAAGTTTAAGCGCGGTAGGCACAGACTCAAAAGATAGAGTTGTTTTTGCAAGTTGCACAATTGATTGCTGATCTTGTCATGCCAGAAATTAGCATTAGACCCCAGCCTATGATGCCAACCCTAGGGATGTTCTCTTTGGTAAAGTCTAGTACCATGTTCTTAGCATGCAAGTCTGAATGGATGATGTCGGCACTATGCATGGCCTTCATCCCATCCACTAGTGCATGAATAATATTCGGCATATTATTGATAACCCCCACAATCCTAGCTTTCTCCTCTGCATTGGGCACCTTGTCAGGATTAGGCTGCAATAACAGTAGTAAACTAGTTCAAAACTGAGCATTTAATGCTCACAACATTCCCAAAGTCATCTAGTAACCATGCTACCTCATCCACGTATGGTTAGGAGCTCCTACCTACCATGATGGTTGTCTCCTGACTCACGAGAGCTTTTATGAAGTCAACTAGGCTAGCTAAAGATGTATCCTTATTTCTGCTAGTCTTTCCTACCTTGTAAGCGAGCTTGGAAGAGCTTTTGGAAGTTGAAAACAGACTGACAGAATGTGAAAGATGTTGTCTTTGTGCTTGTTAAGAGGCAAAGAAGAAGGCTGAGATCACATGTTGGGATTATGCCTTCAACCTCTATTAAGGTGACATAGCCTATAGTGAAACAGCCTGTGTTTACGGCTGGATCTTTTGTTAAAGATGATGTTATGTATGAGTTATTAAAAGGATGCATGACTTGCAACTTAAGGTTGCATAGCTTGATAAAAAGGGGTTGGTTGTAGTCCCTAAGGCTTCAACTCAAGAAGGATTTGTTCATCATTGTATTTGGTGTGATAGTCCTCTGCATGAGTGATATGTATCAGGATGCTTTAGAAAGAAATTTGATTTTTTGGAAAGAGGAAAAAATTCATTTGCAAGAAACAAGTCTTCCACTTGACCCGAATTTCGGAAAAGGTGGAATGCAAAAATTGCTTGAGGATATGGTTGTTAGGAATGTATATGCAGCAGTGGAAGCTGCCACTTTTGGGTTGCAGATTGAAAAGCTCTTGGATGTGGTATAGTTGGTAATAAAGCAAAGATTTGGACTTATGCAATGCACATAGTTAAAAAGGGTAAGATATCTAGGGCTGAATTAATTGGTGCAAGTAAGAGCATTCATAAAGTGATGGATTGGGATGGGCTAGCAGATTCATTTTCAGCTTGTGCTTATCTTGCTGAGACTCAAAACATGGATGTGAATGTGAAAGAGAAAAGGAAAAGGGATGAGGATAATGTAGGTACTTTTGAGAGAGGGACTCCTAGAAATTTGGATCAGCCTAAGGCTTGTGCTAGGTCTACTTAGGAGCGAGCATGTGATGGAAGATGCATCTCAAGATAAAAAGTAGGATGGAAAGAAAAGGGAAAAACAATCGAGTTACAAACTGCAGTCGAATATTAAGGCTGCAACTGATTTGAAGAAAATACTTCAATAGTACATCTTAAACACCAGGGTTGAGTTTACTCTTGGAGAAGTACTTGGAATTGTGAAAAAGACAATTTCATGAAGAAATTATTGATATCATTAAAGGAAACGATAGTTTCTTGGGGAACAACAAATGCCATGTGCAGAAAGAAGGAGAGCCTAGTTTGCAAGGCATACACAGGTGGATTATGAGGATGATATAGGTGCTGTTTTTAATGTTGCTGACGTTGTAAATGTGGTGGCTGAAGGTGCAAAAGCTGATATACTGGTTGAAAGATAAGTAAATTGCAGCAATACACAAAGAGGAGCGAGGCAAATGCATTATAAACATGGTGAGGCTTCAGGTTTGACTCCTAGAAGTCATTACACCAGAAATCATTGGGCTTGAGTGATGATAGAGACAATTGTGAAGATTGGGGAGCTTGAGACTCCATGTAGTGCACTTTCTAATCATGGGTCAGGGATCAATGTAATGGTTAGAAGTTTGTATGAAAATGGCGGATGGCCGGTTGATGTTGATCATGGATGGAGGATGCGAGCAACAAATAACTCTCCTTGGGATCTTTGTGAAGCTCACGCGAATGTGCACGATGATCAACATTTCTTTGTATAAGACACTTCTACTTATCCAATTATTGTGGGACAGTTATATATCATTGCTGTTCGCATGGAAACAAAAGTGTTCGATGATGGGTTAGCATATGCATGAGTTAGAAGTAGAGATGGAAAAATAGCTGTCTAGTTCTTGATTGTATGTGTGAATCATGCGAGAAATAGAGACATGCTAAGGGACTATCCGCAAATGTGAAAGGGTTTAGGGATCCAGGTTTTCAGTGAGTGCTTTGTAAGCTGGGACTACGACGGTGTGTGGAGAAAGCTCTCGCCTCCTATTGCAGGCACAATTGCTTTTTTGGCAAGATTTACTGAATTTACAGCAGCAAGTTCCGTATGTTTTCAAAGAATTGAGTCTGAACAGAGTTGAAAGACTATATATGTGTAGGGCTGAAAAAGACATAAAAACGCATGAATTATTGGCAATAGATGAGAGCCCGCTCTAGCATGTATGATGGACTGATTTTTCAAGGCACAGTGACTGAAATTTCAGCAATGCTGCAATTTGAAAATATGGCTGAAAAAACCATGATACAGATTTGCTCATTGGATATGTTTCAAGTGATAGAGGAGTTTGTTAAGTAGGAAGGATCAGGGCTGAAGCTGTGGTAGAGACAAAGTACAAAACTATGGAAAAGAAAGTTAAACTGGTTGCAATGCAACTACGACCAGACAGTGATTAAGGGATCCAAAGGAAATTGGTCACAAATTTATTGTGGAATCGCTTAAAGAGCTGAAGATTGGTTGTAATGAATTTCTTTTAAATGCAGAGAGGAAATGCTTTGAGGAGATGATATCTAGGCTTGGTAAAGCTTTTTGTTTCAACCATTGAAATAGGCCGTGTGGATCCTAGTATTGTGGCTCCTATGGTTATTTTTACCATCCATATATACCATGAAACTTGTGATGATACCTATGCCAAAAGCTTACTTGCCTAAGCTTATGGATCTACTGAATGACAAGATTAAAATGAATTTTTGGAGCCTACACTAACCCCTTATTTGAATAGATGATTCTGTTAGCAGTCTTGTTTGTCATACCTTGTCATCTCCTGCCTGTGAGCCTTAGTTTGGGTTAGACGAGGACTTTTGGAGCTCTGATAGGTTTGTCATGTGTTTTGATGGGGAGTGGCTACTCATTCTAGAGTGGCTATTTGGTTGCATTTCTTTTGTTTGTCAGGTTCTAGTGTGTTTTCCATGAGTAGTTTTTGCATTTCCCATGGTGTCCACATTTGCTAGACATTGTCCTTGCTAGTTAGATTTTTTGGTGGCCATCTGGCATTTTCTAGGCATTTATTATGCCACGACTAGCATTAAATGCTGGTCTGCCAACATTTATGGCATTTCCAGATTTCAATAGGCTAGTTTAGGGGTTTTTTGGCTATTTATAGCCATTCCCCACTTGGTAGTCATTCATATCATCATCTTTCTTTCTTCCGGTAGGTGCACCCTTCGACTCCATCATCTTACTCTGTCCTTGTTGTTGCCATCATCATTAGCCTGATTTGGTGGCTTCACTGATGCTGTGGGCTGCCTGCATTCATCATTATTGTATCAGCATTCATTATTGTATCAACATTCTTCTTCTGTTAGTGTAGTATTCTTCCCTCATCTTCTGCTTCTCTCTATCTATCTCTCTCTCTCTCTCTCTCTTTCTACTTCTCTGTGTGTTTGTGTTTCTCTTCTGTTGCACACTCTCAACATGGTATCATTGCCTAAGTGAGGACATAGTCTAGAGACATAATCTAGAGATTTCTTGCAAAAGAGCAAGTTTTCATTGTGGAGGAGCAGCCCAGATTTCCAAAACGCAGATTTTCAGCCTACGTTTACTGCATTTATAACATGAACAGGTGGTCCATTGCCTGTTTTCACCCCTAGGCAGCCAAGTGACAGTCTTTAGGGACCAGGCGGCAATGTTTTTGCATCAGCCGGCATCAACTTTTGCGTTGCCCAAAACGCAAATTTATGTTTTTGGAGTTATTTGTTTTCTAGTGCAGGCCTCTGCATATTTCTGCAGGCGATAGGTTCCTCAGTCTTGGCGACAACTTTCTACTGTGGATGAGAATCTTTTGTGTAGATGATAGTCTCTTGGTGGCAGGCAACACTCTGTCAGATGTAGCGTTTTGGGAGATTGCAGGTTCAAAGATGTCTTATCACTAGTTCTTTGTTAATTCAGATGATGAGGTCTCTATTCCTTCCTATGAGAGAATGAGAGATTTTCATGCTAGTTCACACAATGAATAGAGGTCATGTTGCTCATTTGTTCGGAAACCCTCTTCTCCCCCCATTCTCTCCATGTTTCACTGAAGGACCATTCTGCTAGCCTTCATAAGCCTTCGATGGCATCCTTTATACAAGTGTCCGTACTCCCTTCTTTGCCCAAAGAAGACTGACTTGATGGTTCCAACTACTTGCTTTGGTTGTGTAAAGTGGAGTGTATCCTTGATACCTTCGATCTTTGGGAGTTTGTTACCCACCCTATTTTCCTTCCAGTGGAGGATCCCAGAGTTGGATCATCGATGGATCGTACAGCCTTATGGGATCCCCTCGACTCTAGAGCTCGATCTTTTCTCTTTATGAGCTTATAGGATTCCGTCCTAGTACATGTGTGCAGGTTGTGGAAAGCAGCGGAAGTGTGGACAAAGCTTGCTTCTTTGTGCCATCAGAAGACATTTATCCACTAGATTACTTTCAAGAAGAAGTTACAGATGCTCAATGTTGATGATTCTCCCTCCATAAAGGATCATATCAATAGGTTGGAGAACACGAGGGATGAGCTTGCGTTCCTTGGCAAGAGGATCTCTTCAGAGGATATGGCTATGATTCTTTTGACTTATCTGCCATCTCCCTAGTTTGATGTCTTTTACACTAGCCTTCTTACATCGAGGACTAGTGAGAAGCTTCTATAGGAGGAGCTTGCACTGCTTGCTTTGGAGCATGACGAGCGCACCAAAGAGGTAGCTAGTGGATCCACCTCCACCAAAGCTTTTGTTGCAGGTTTGGGAGGGGGAAGAAGCAAAAAGGGAAGTCAAGGCTAAAAGATAGGAGAGTTCTTCAGGCTCTGACTCTGACTCCAAGAAGCCTAAATGCCCATATTGTGGGAAGGGGACACATTTAGAGGAGAAATGTTGGGAAGAAATACCCTCACGCTCGTGCGAGGCTTTTTCCACCCTGGAGACCATCCTTGGCATTAGTTGTTAGCATCTGCGCTAATCTCTCCTTGCGGTTGGCAGCTCACACATCTTTGGTATTTGTGTTTTGCATGTAGGCTCTCTCTCCTGTATCTAAGGATTGCGGTTTGCTCCCTTGACAACTAGTGATCATCTTCTTCATTTTCGATGGCATCAAAGGATTGCGGTTTACTTCCTCGACAGTTGTCCTTTCTTCACCTTCCAGTGATTACTTTGATAGCCCATTGCTCGGAGGACTATGTTTTGCTCCCTTCACTATATAGATTCCTACAATTGGTGCGACCTGATTTAGACAGGACAATGTAGTCATCTTCGGAGCTTCGGCTTCACTGTATTAGCTTTCTTCTTATAGCATGATTGAATGCATCATCACTGTGTTTTTGTGTTTCTGAGTTTCTCTTCTCTCCCTGTGTTTGCCGTACATACTTTGTGTTTCTTCTCGCAAACCCTACTGTATCTCTGGTCTCTTAGTTATTTTCTGACAGCCTGCATTCCTAGAAACAAGAAAGATAGCTAGCTCCCACTTTTTCTTTAACTCACATGATGATGCCTCGCTCACCCTCATCTGTGAGTAAAATGTAGTCCAAAGAGGGATCAAACCTTTGTATAGGTCTCCTGACACGTGTAGACCTCCTCAGCCAATGATCTGTGTTATTAGGTAGTGGATCCACATCCAAAGGAATGTCAATGACCTCATTATTTGGCTATTGAACTGCATTTTCAGGTTGCTGTAATACATTTTTAGGCTGTTGTAATGCACATTGAGCATACTGATTATTTGGCTATTGAACTGCATTTTCAGGTTGCTGTAATACATTTTTAGGCTGCTGTAATGCATACATTGAATGTCAATGACCTCATTATTTGGCTATTGAACTGCATTTTCAGATTACTATAATACATTTTTAGGCTCCTGTAATGCATATTGAGCATATTGATTTCGTTGCCTAAGCTGATTTTCAGCATCCCTTTGCTGCCTATTTTCATTTGGCTCAATGGTGATGTGTTGATTATAAAAACCAGCATCAAATGGAGCTGAATTTTCAGTGGTTGATGGTTGTTCAATTGGCTGATCATGCTAAAATTTCACTTTCTTTTTGTCCAAATCATCAGATATGGCATTTTTTAGTAGTTTTGACTCATTAAATACCACACCTTGGCAGCGTAGCAACTTTTTCGTACTTGGAACCCAAACTCTATAGCCCATTTTACCTTCATCTCCATAACCCATGAAGATGCCTTTATGGGATTTCATGTCAAGTTTAGTTTTGCTATTAACAGATACATGTACATAGCATTTACAGCCAAAGACCCTTGTAGGTTATATGAAGCAGGTTCGCTAGACCAAACCTTTTCAGGGATGCCACTTTCAAGTGCATGATGTGGAGATTGGTTGCAAATATACATTGCAATTTTAAGTGCCTCTCCCCAAAATGATTATGGGAGATTAGCTGTGGACAATATACACCGAATGTTCTCAAATAAAGTGCAATTCATTCGCTTAGCCGCCACACCATTAGATGACGGATTATAAGGAGCTGTAAGCTCCTGTTTAATCCCATTGACATCACAAAACTGAGTGAATTCTTTAGATACATACTGCCTCTCATTGTTTGTTCTTATGCGATTTAATTTTAAACCCTTTTGAGTACTAACAAATGTATAAAACCTTTTAAAGGCATCCACTGCCTCGCTTTTTTGCCTAAGCAAGTAAACCTATAGCTTTCTAGAACGGTCATAAATGAAAGACACAAAATAACAAAAACCACTATGAGTTTTTATTAGCATGGTACATATATAAGAATGGATTAAACCCAAGATACATGCCTTCCTAGAGGCTCCATGAGAGTATGAACTCTTTATACGTCTTCCTAAAACACAGTCATCACCAAAGTCGAACTTTGAGTTTTTCACATCAACTCTTCCAAGTGAAGAAAGTACTTGTAAACCCATTTGGCTCATGTGTCCAAGACACTTATGCCATAACTCCATGTGTGATTGCACTTCTGCAATTGCAACAAACTTTCCAGGAAGTGCCTTGTAGTGAAGATAATATAGAGTTCTCTTTTTACTGCCTTATTGCCTTTAGTGACTAGCATGGATCCTTTCTCTATCTTCCACATTCCACCACAAAAGATAGTGAAGTAACCCTTGTTGTTAAGCTGCCCAACAGAAAGCAAGCTCTTCTTAATGCCAGGTACATATCGAACAACATGAAGAATCAATTTCTGACCATTTTCAAGAGCCAAGTGTATGGTGCCAATTCCTTCAATATCACATGCATGGTTATTTCCTAGGTAAACTTTTCCAAGGTTACCTTTTACATAAGAAAAAAAGACACTCCAAAGATGGAGTTACATGAAATGAAGCACCATTGTTAACAATCCACGATTGTGGTAAACCATCATGAGTAGACAACAAGGCATCTATCACATCCCTTTTAGTGATACACATGTCTTTCAGTCATAGCATATGGATCTGAAGATGCGATTAGCAAATCAATATCTTTATCTTCTTCTATCTCCTCAATAACAACATTAGATACCACATTTGGGTTTTCTGTTTCTTTAGTGGTAGAGCTGCCATCCTTCTCATTCTTTTTGTCTTTTGCATTAGCCTGCTTCTTGCATTCTTGCTCTCTTTTATAGTACTTGCAATTGGGATTTTTATACCCTTTGCGTCCGCATTGATAGCAAGTGACATCTTGCTATTTTTCCTTGCTTTTGCTGCGATTTTTTTCTTATTTGTAGCATTTGATCTCTTTTTAGTTCTCCTCCTCTTACTTGCAATTGGGATTTTTATGCCCTTTGCATCCACATTGATAGCAAGTGACATCTTGCTGTTTTTCCTTGCTTTTGCTGCGATTTTTTTTCTTATTTGTAGCAAAGGAAGACCATATTTGGCATATGAATGAAAATTTTGAGACATTGCGGAAGGACAAGTGCACATCTAAAAGTGCACAAGAGCCTTGGAAATCTGTGAAAGATTATGTGTCTCAATGTTTATCTCGTTAGCAAAATAAGGATTCTTCTCTCTTACCCACTATTGGTCTATTATAGCCTTTGCCTATTCCTCATGGAAAATGAATTGATATTAGCATGGATTTTATTATGAAACTTTTGACCACTAAGTATGCTTGGAATGATATCTTTGTTATTGTTGATCAATTGACTAAATCAGCTCATTTTATTCCTACCAAAGCTTGATATTCAACCAACCAAATAGCAAATTATGTAAGGAGACTTCAAGCTCCACAATATTGCCAATGAAGTTTATTTGACCTCTTTTCAGTTCGTCCTCTTACATTGTAGGTTGATCCACAATTTTTCCCACTTGCCTTGCGTCTAATCTCCTCATTGAGAATAGAACCACGCACACTATCAAATGTCAAGTTGGGGTTGTTGCTCAATGACACAACCAATGCTTCCCATGAATCTAGCAAAGTCATGAGCAAGAAAATAGTCCTTAGCTTAGGATCAAAAGCCCGCAAGCCTGCATCTTGTAACTGACTCAAAATACCAGTGAAAGCATTAAATGCTTTGAGGCGGGCTTAGACTCATCAAGCTTCAAGTTGACTAATTTTTGCATGAGATGGACCTGATTGACAGGAGTTGTATTCTCATACATAACCTTGAGTTTCTCCCGAACTGCATAAGTAGGGTAAGTCCCTTGATATCAACCAAGATATCATCTGTGACAGCCATTTTAATGTAAGTAATGACTTTCTTATTCATTTTAGCCCAATCCTCATCTGGCAAAGAAATAGGCTTATGTTTTGCCAAGGCATCATCACAATCCTTCGGAAAAAGTATACCTTGCATACGATCTTTCCAAAGATAAAAGCCATTGCCATCAAGTTTACGAATCTCAAAAAGATTCTTTGTGTCGAATGTGGATGCACTGCCAACCATCTTTAGCAATAAAAGACTGCAATAAAATACTGAATACTTTCAGCCAATGGCTGCATATGATCTTTCCAAATATCAAAGCTATTGCCATCAAATTTACGAATCTCAAAAAGATTCTTTGTGTCAAATGGGGATGCACTGCCAGCCATCTTTAGCAATAAAAGACTGCAATAAAATGTTGAATACTTTCAGCCAATGGCAAGGTTGTTGAATATAACAGCAAGTACACACACTTGTATTTTTCTACAATTTCAGTCTCAAGAGCTGATTACAGCATGTACATAAACCAAATCTGATAGATCATGTACATAAACCAAATCTGATAGATATGCATAAATGACAGCTCCCACTTCAATGATACATCACTGTAACGCCCAAATGCAATAACCCAAGTATTGTATGTACCACTGTTTCACTGCATAATGAGCATTCAACAATATATGTATCAAGAGAAGCTGTCCTTTTACAACATTTAATACATTTAATCCTCATCTGGCAAAGAAATAGGCTTATGTTTTGCCAAGGCATCATCACAATCCTTCGGAAAAAGTATACCTTGCATACGATCTTTCCAAAGATAAAAGCCATTGCCATCAAGTTTACGAATCTCAAAAAGATTCTTTGTGTTGAATGTGGATGTACTGCCAACCATCTTTAGCAATAAAAGACTGCAATAAAATACTGAATACTTTCAGCCAATGGCTGCATATGATCTTTCCAAATATCAAAGCTATTGCCATCAAATTTACGAATCTCAAAAAGATTCTTTGTGTCAAATGGGGATGCACTGCCAGCCATCTTTAGCAATAAAAGACTGCAATAAAATGTTGAATACTTTCAGCCAATGGCAAGGTTGTTGAATATAACAGCAAGTACACACACTTGTATTTTTCTACAATTTCAGTCTCAAGAGCTGATTACATCATGTACATAAACCAAATCTGATAGATCATGTACATAAACCAAATCTGATAGATATGCATAAATGACAGCTCCCACTTCAATGATACATCACTGTAACGCCCAAATGCAATAACCCAAGTATTGTATGTACCACTGTTTCACTGCATAATGAGCATTCAACAATACATGTATCAAGAGAAGCTGTCCTTTTACAACATTTAATACATCCCAAGTTCAAATTTCTCCCACTCAGCAATGAATTTGCTGTAATTTCACTGTCAAAGCTCAAATCGGCTCAAAATGCATCATGGATGTGAAAAGACCTAAAATTTTTACAATAAATCTGCCCCAATTTCATTAATTCATCATCTCGAGTATCAAACTCCTGTGATATATATTCCCTCCCTCAATTGGTACGTATGCAATCATCTTGTTTCCGTTGCCATTTTTAGCCAAGGCCAAGAAGATTTTAAAGCATGCAAACACTTCTAATTTGTGTCTCATAACATATGCCCAACATTGGCAAGTCATGTCATCAATGAAGGTAACAAAGTACAAGTATCCTTCGATGGATTTGACATGCACGTGTCCACAAACATCACTATGCACAAGCTATACTTTCTGATTAGTACATATAGATGCACCTTTGGGAAACGAAGCACAATGCATTTTGCCATGCATACAACTTTCACATACATTGCCAGTAGGTACTTTCAATGAAGGGAGATCAAGCACCATATTTTTTCCTTTTAGGCAAATTGAATTGCTATAATTAAGATGACCAAACTGAGGATGCCATAACTCAGTGTTATTGAGAATCAGCAATCACACTCAAACAGCCTCTTTGTATGGAGTCTCAGGGTCAAGGACATGCAGGCTAACTTATCCCATATGCACAATGGTGCCTACTGCAGTTTCCTACTTTCCTATAAAGCATTGTACTTGCTTCCTTTCTTAATGCAATGATAGTACTCTTTTCATTTCAGTAAAGTGTCAATGTCATTGTCCACATACACAAGATTGTGTTTATGAGTCCAAGTCTCAATCTTGGAACCTAATTCACTTGTGAAACAAACAGTGTCCATTCCATCATGAGTCTACACTTCTCCTTCCATCCTCCATAGCTTCCGGTTATGTCATGCTCTAGATCCCGCATTTCTCACATGGTATCAGAGCCCAGTTGGGCATGGCATTGCTTCTCCAGCCTCTCTTGATTCTTCT
This sequence comes from Lygodium microphyllum, assembly GCF_053477565.2. Taxonomy (NCBI): domain Eukaryota; kingdom Viridiplantae; phylum Streptophyta; class Polypodiopsida; order Schizaeales; family Lygodiaceae; genus Lygodium; species Lygodium microphyllum. The sequence goes on from NC_141141.1 coordinate 34,143,728, forward strand.
GAACCTCCATCCAGCTCAGTGTCAGTGTATGACTTCTTTTCTCAACTCTACTCTCACAGAAGCTTCCATGGCAGCCATAGCCAGCAGCACCCTGTCAGATTGAACTGCTTATATCTCACTCCACAGGTCAAATCTCTTGGAGCTTCCTTCTGGAAAAGTATTCCCCAACTCATAAAGCTTCCCTGTATCACATCAATCCAGGACATTGGACCATCTGGAGCTCAGCATTGTGAAAATCCCCAATCTCTGTTCTGTGTCTGCCATAGCCAGACAGGACCTACCTTGCTTGGAGCTTCCATAACTCTTCAACCAGGCCATTTCAGCCCACGATTTCTTCTGGAGAGTTGTTCCTCTGCTCAAGGCGCTTCATCCTGGCACAATAATCGATGACATTGCTGCTCCCTGGCTCCAGCATTGCAGAAATTCGTAGTTGCTGTCCAGATCTGCGCCGATTCTGTTCGTGGCTTCTGTGTGCGCCGTACAGCCCGCGATCTAGACGATCTCCATGGGGCTTTGGTAGCCCATGACATAAGCTTCCTAGATATATAAAAAGTTTTGAAAATGATGCACTGTAGCTCCTGCAATCAGCAAAAAACCAGGCCCCTGTCTCAGAAACCCTAATTCCACCATAGCCAAAAGTTTCAAAATCTTGACATTTTTCACTATTTCTCTCACTGAAGTTATCAACAGTGATTTTAATCACTGAGCAATACTCTCTGAAGTTCGTTAAAGTACTGTCACTCAGATCTGAAGGCATCAGCATCAAATCAAGAAGGGGAAGATCACTTGGAGTAAAAGACTTTTGCAGATTTGGTATTCATTGACACTCAGTTAGTGCTTTTTAGCACTTGTGTCTCTCAATCAATTCTTATGTTGCTCAAATCTAATAAAGTCTGAAGTTGATTTGCTACTGTTCCCGTAAATCTAACATGGGCAAAGACTCTCCAAATGCTCGATTCAAAGGAGTTGGATTCCACACTTGGCAAACCCGCATCAAGCTCATCCTGATGAAGAAGGGTCTCTGGGCCATCACAAATGGCAAAGAGAAGAAACCTCGGGACGCGGAGCTTGCAACTACTTGGCAAAAGAATGATGACAGAGCTCAGGCCATTATCAAACTGGAGCTAGACGACAGTTATATCCATCATGTGGATAACTGTGAGACCTCACAGGATACATGGAAAAGACTTGACACCCTGTTCGGTGCACAATCTAAATCATCAAAGTATGGTCTCCTAATTGAGTTCTTCAGGCTTGAAATGAAGTCCAGCACATCACTTGCCACACATCTTAATTACATGGAAGGACTCCTAACTCAACTTGCAGGAATAAACATTAAAATGGATGAAGATGTTTGCATCGGTGTTCTACTTAAGAGCTTGCCTCCTGAATATAATAATGTATCAACAACTTTAATCAACATGCCAAATCCTGAACTTGTTGATATCCAGGCATCACTGTTAGAAGAAGAAAAGAAGCTAAAAACTAAAGAAGAACCAAGTACCTCTAGAGATGAGCATGCATTATATGTTGGCAACAGGTACAAAGGCAAGAAAGATCAGCTCTTTTGTGACTTCTGCAAAAGGACCGGACACACCGAGAAGTTCTGCCACGCAAGAAAGAGATCCCAAAAGGCCTATCTAGTCGCAGTCAAGGAAGAAGAAGAAAATGAAGCAAAGGAAGAAGAAGATGAAGATCACCAGGATCGGAAGGATAAGACTCATCAGTCCTTGTACTCTCATAATTCTGATAGACTGTTTTAATAGCCTTGTATTTTCCTTGCCCTAATGCTTCCTGCCATAAGCTTTGTAAACTCCTTATGTAACTTGGCATTACAGTCCCTGTACACTTTATGAGGCCCCTGTTACAGCCTCTGGATGTCCACCATGTTTATGGTACCCACACTTAGCTTTTTCTGCGACAGCCTCTGGTGTTTTGCCATGTCTGTGGTATGCCCACACTTTGCAGGTGGTTCTCATTACAGCCTCTACACACTTTGTGCCTTTCCTAGTTGTGATTGAGGAGGGGTATTGAGAATCAGCAATCACACTCAAACAGCCTCTTTGTATGGAGTCTCAGGGTCAAGGACATGCAGGCTAACTTATCCCATATGCACAATGGTGCCTACTGCAGTTTCCTACTTTCCTATAAAGCATTGTACTTGCTTCCTTTCTTAATGCAATGATAGTACTCTTTTCATTTCAGTAAAGTGTCAATGTCATTGTCCACATACACAAGATTGTATTTATGAGTCCAAGTCTCAATCTTGGAACCTAATTCACTTGTGAAACAAACAGTGTCCATTCCATCATGAGTCTACACTTCTCCTTCCATCCTCCATAGCTTCCGGTTATGTCATGCTCTAGATCCCGCATTTCTCACAAGTGTCATCCACAATGGTGGCATCAACTTGTAATTCATCCTCTGATGCTCTTCTCTCATATAAATCAAGTTGGTGGAGATTTTTGTACAATGTACTAGTGACAATGAGAACATCCTCATTACTATAGTTATAGAGATTGCATTGATCCATGTGGAATTTAACCACAAAACCAACGTATGCAATGGCTGAAATTGAAAGTAAAATTTTCTTTATGCTTGGCAGATCTAAATTTTTTTAAAGTATGATAGTTTTTCCATCCACTGCAATAATGGGAATTGGACCAATGCCTTGGATTGCATACAAAACATTGTTTAACTATAAAATAGATCCCCCCTTTTGTACATTTGCATATGATACAAACAAGTCATGAAAGAATGTTATATGCTTGGAAGCTTCATTGTCAAAATACCATGTGCTGCAAGTTTCAATAATTGAAAGACCATGCTTATGTGAAGAAGAATCATATAAACAATGCACAACAAAAGCATAAGATTGACCGATGTCCAAACTTGCCAAATGTGTGGTTGCATCCTTCGCATTTGCTAAATTTTTAGTAACACATTGATGCTCGATTGTTTCTTCTTTTCACTTGCCATCCTCTTTCTACATTCTTGAAAAATATGCACTTTTTTTTGCAATAATTGCATATCTTTTTCTTAGCATTGTTATCCTTGGTGCTTGAAGAGTCCATAGAAGAAGCTGCTATGCCTTTACCCTTGAGTTTGAGGGCTGCCATGACTTTCCTTTGTTTTGGTTACAAATGCTTGATTATCCATACTTATATAAGAGTGATTTAGCCTTGCTCTTTTTTTTCTTAGCATTGTCATCCTTGGTGCTTGAAGAGTCCATAGAAGAAGCTGCTTTGTCTTTACTCTTTGAGTTTGAGGGCCGCCATGACTTTCCTTTGTTTTGATAGCTGGTTGCAAATGCTTGATTGTCCATACTTATATAAGAGCAATTCAGCCTTGATTGCTCTTCTTGCAACAATAATGATACGAACACATTAAATGTGTATACATTAATATCTCCTTTTGCAAGTAAACAAAGCGTGGTGCCAAAACTTTGATAGGTAGACCAACCAAGACTGTAGATACAAGAGAGGTATTGGAAATTATTTCATCAATATCAGCAAGCTGCTCCATGATGTCCTTGACATGTGTAATATATGCATTCTTTTGCAAGTAAACAAAGCGTGGTGCCAAAACTTTGATAAGTATTAGGTAGATCAACCAAGACTGTAGATACAAGAGAGATTTTGGAAATTATTTCATCAATATCAGCAAGTTGCTCCATGATGTCCTTGACATGTGTAATGTATGCATCCATAAAATCACCCTCTATTATGTGCTCCATCTCAAGCTGCTTACACAAATTGGCTACATGAGCCTCATTGTGTACTTGATACAATGAAGCAAGCTTATCCTAAGCATCCTTGGCCGTTGTGGACGACCGAACATGTGGGATAATCTGTCTCTTGCATGAAAGTGCAATCAAAGCGTGAGCTTAGACATCACGCCCATGTTAGTAGTCATCTGTGTCTTGTGTGGTCATCTCTTGCTTGTGAGCCTCAGTTTGAGTTAGCAGACCGGGATATTAGTAGCTCTGATATTGTGTTTGTCTATTATTTTATGTGTTTTAAATACTTTAGATGGAGGGTATATTAGTGCGTTTCTTTTTGGGCATTTTTGGGCATTTTTAGTATTTTGATCCTATTTAGGGCTTAATAATTTTTTTTACCTATTTATAGGTGGAGGCAGCTTACCCTCCCACTTTCGTTATCTATCATTGATTCTTCATGAGATCAGCTAGCCCTCCTCATTCTCTCATCTCCCTGCTACCGTTGGGCGTCCACACTGATGCATAGAGCTAGTTGTTGGGGTTGACCATTGTAGCCTTGTACCTTCACCCATTGCAGTCATTGTTAGAAGTGGTCATATCAGAGGTCCACGGGCACCTACGGCCTAATTTATGGGCACTTTCTTTCTTCTTTATTTGGTAATTGGCCAGCCTATTTTGTGGTAGGATAACTCCTTTATTTTTGACTATAAAAGGAGGGAGTGTGTGGCCACTACGAAGTTTGGCACATGCCAGAGCAGGAGCAAGTTTAGAATGGCTATGGTAAGAGTGATGTAAATACTGTATATATAGGTTGCAAAGTAGGTTGTTGCACTTTGTAGTTTTGGACAGCTTTAACATTTTGAAATCAAGTGTTGATTGGAGAGCCTCTGATGATGCACAACACATCTAGGTGTACTTTCACACCTAAGGAAGATCCTTAACAAGTTTGGTAGTCAAGTGAGTAAGTACACAGTGTCGGAGGGGTTTTTGTCGAAAGGTAGTATTCATTGGGGATCAGAGATAGAAGGAAGTAGAGAGAGGAGATGGAAGAGAAGAAAAAGAATAGATAAGAGGTAAACATGACAAAGACAAAGCACAATAAATTGAATCAATATGTATCGACAGAACCTGAAATCCTTTGTTTGAAACTACTCAGAAGCAATCTCCAGGGTTTAGATCTCCTGGAGCTCCTTCGTAGACCAAAAACGTTCTTCAAAATAACAACTCCTTCTCTGCTGCTTGGAACCCAAATCTGATGGCTTCGGAAGGGGGGCAAAACTCCAGGACGCTTGGTCCAAGATCTCCCAGTTCACTCCTTTTTCTTTCAGTTCAAAGTGCAGTTTTCAGCTTCTTAACAGCGATCACGACATACACGATTTTGTCAATCTTTCTTTTTTATGAAAAATCCCATAACTGGCTGAAAAAGCAACTTGCTTTTTGTATGCCATCCTAATCTAGAAGATTTTTTAACTTTTTCGAATTTTTACAGTAAATAATAGACTAAAATTATCCAAAAATCTAGTATTTTTGGACCATCTATGCCACGGACAGTAGCACTAATGACTCAGATCACATTGACTCTCTACATCAATAAGAAAGTCAAATGATGATGCATTCCATGCTCTTTCACACTGTGTCCGCATAGTATCACGACATCCACCCCCTCTGAACTTGCACATTCTTCGGTATGTTCCAAAAAACCTAATTGTCACTAGATTTTGAGTCCTCATCATCCTCTACAACCATATTCTTTGCTTCTTCATCTTTCATATCTTCCTGGCTAGCCTCTATATTATGGACATTGTTTTCTTCCAATTCTGGTAACTTATAGGCATTAGATTCCCGCCTCTTGAATAATTTGATTCTTTTCCTTGCTACCAGAAGTTTTATGGATGTCCCATCCAACTCATTTAATGCATAAGTAGCATTATCAAACACTGCCTTACCACATAGGGTCCAAACCATCTTTTGGAAACTTTACGCATAGCATTGTGCTGGTTGTCTAAACTGCTATCATAAACCAATACCCAATCCCCATCTTGTATGGTTCTTGGTCTCAGTCTATGTCTTTTGTCAAACCGTTTCTTGTTCTGTATTCTTGCTGCCCTTAACTTTGCAATGGCTGCCTCTATGTCTTGTGACTTTCTTTCCAATTGTCTAATGCGTAAGGCCAACAACTCCTCTCGATTCAACTCCTCTTCCCAAGGTAGCACACTCCATGTGAGTGTCATCTCTTCTATCGGTATGATAGGTTTTTGACCATACATCAATTCAGTAGGCATATATCCTGTAACAACACTGTGAGTTGTTCTGTCAGCCCACAAGGCATAAGGGAGAAATCGTGGCTGCTTTTTTACCTGCATGTGGGCCACTCTTTTACCTTCACTCCACATGCTTTTGCCAATGCCTTCACAATAGGTGGATAACCTCTTTCACTTTTTCCATTTCCTTTAAGGTTATAGGCTGAAGTTAAAGCAAGCTTTATCCCTAACCGTGCAAAGAAATCATGAGTCTCATCTACATCTAGCTCACCCCTATCTGTTGTAATTTTTCCCACACAGCCATACCGACAAAAGATCTCTTCTAAGAGAAATGTACACACTGCATTTGTTGTCTTAGTATGTAGAGCTTTTCCTTCCACTTGATTAGTCAAGTCTTCATGGGCAAGCACAAGATTTCTCATTTGCCAAAGACCTGTAGGCATCGTGACTAAATACACCACCCACTTAAAATGAAGAGACAATGGATATGTGGGTTGCAATCTATCCTGATGTCTCACAGATGAATACATTTGACATGTCGTACATGTTTCCACAAAGTGAGCAACATCCTTATACATACCTTGCCACCAATATCTTTCTTTGATCTTTGCAAAAGTACCCCAAACACCTCTATGACCAGCCCACAAGCTTTCATGAAATTCTTGCATAACAGCTACTTGTGAAGTTTTATCACCCAAAACTCGCAATGGCATACCTTGTTTTTTTTTAGCATTTTTCCATAAGTATCCATCTTTTAAGAAAAACCCATAGGCTTTCCTCTTGATCTTTTTAACTCCTTATCTGACCATTCATCTCTCTTTGTTAATGTACTAAGGTATTGACTAATTCTCAGCCACTCTCCTGCATATTTGTCTTCCAGAAACACTTCTACATAAGATGCAAAACATCTAAAGTGTCTTCTCTTTGTTGTCTAAGCTTCTGTTAATGCTGTAATAATACCTTGCATTGCTAAATTCACTCTTACAACATCATTTTCAGCCGCAAGAAAGTCATCTTCTTTCTCCTTATCCATCATCCCATCTTCATTCTCATAGCGTGCCTGAGATAACATGTCTGTCACTGGGTTATCTTTTCTTGCAATATGTTGAGATTCAGGGTTTAAAGATTTGATGTATGCAATCCACCGGAGAATAGCAATGTCCGGGGTAGCACAACTAGTAATCATACCCAATATCGGCAAACAATCAATCTCAATGACTACATGAGCACCCATAAAATACTCCTTATCACATTTAAGGGCTGTTACAATTCCCCATAATTCTCTTTTAACCTGTGGATACCTTCTCTGCCGTTCAGTCAATACTTAGTACCAAAGCGTATTGCATATCTTTGCCCTTCCTCATCATCTTGCTCAATTGCCCATCCAATCCCGATTGGGCTTGTATCAAAAGTAATAATGATAGGCTTTCCATGTGAATAATCAGCCTTTCTCAATGTAGGAGCAGATTTTAAGAGCTACTTCAATTTCTTCATTGCTTTTTGATGCTTCCTTTTCCAATGAAACCTTTGACCATTTTCCTTAGAAGCTGATATAGAGCATCGGCTATATGTGCAAAGTGAGGAATCCATATCAAATAGAACACACATGCACCCAAGAATCTACTCACCTATGATACACTTGTGCATATATATTGCATTCTATCAATCCCATCTATTTTTGCTGGTGATGGTTTTCGCCCATAGGGCCCACACATATGCCCAACAATCAAAACCTCTTTAACTCCAAAGGTAGACTTTTGTCCAGAAAGAGTTAAATGCATCTCTTCTAGACGCGTCAAAATCCTCTCACAATCCACAATATGGTCTGTAACAAACTGTTTGCATCCATAAGTATCCATCTCTTGATTCTTTTCATCCATTGTACACCCTTTGATTGAAGGGCATTGCCAATTGTGGTATAAAATCCCTGAATACCCTATTCATAGCATTTGTCATGTGTGCCACTGAGTTTGTTGCACCCTGTGGGAGAGTACACATCCGTACTAACCCCAAGGGAGTCTTCATGGTTGTGTTATCCTTGCTTTGAACTGCAAGTTGAAACTGATCATACTCCAAGTAAAGATCACCCAAAGAATAGATTGCTCTGCCTGCAAAATCCTCTGCAAATTCATCAACCACAGTACTTGCACCCACATTTCTTATGGTCACTTTATTGACCGGTTGCATGTCTTGAATAAATCTCAAAGCCCCATTTTTTTTGGCCATAGTAAACCAACGATTTGACTACGGGACTGGAGAGGGCTCCAAGATTTTCATGCGAATCTTTTCATTTAACAAATCCATTAGCTTTGGCAAGTAAGCTTTAGGCACTGGAATAGGCCTCAAGTTCCATGGTACATGTGGCACAGTAAATATTACCATAGGAGAGACAACATTTGGATCCACACAACCTATTTTAGTTGGCTGAAATACAAATGCCTTTCCTTGCCCAGCCAACATCTACATAAAACAATCTCTTTCAGCAGGCAAAAGAATTTTGCACCAACTTTTAATTTCTGTAATGTTTCAGATATATACTGATGACCTATATCTTTAGGATCCCGTAAGCTTGGCTGCCTTGACACTTTTCCATACAGACCCTCACTTTCTGGTGGAAGTGGCAAAGCAATTGGTTTCACCTTTTTGTCAACTGTCGTATACTTTGTCTCCACAAGTGCTTCAGCCCATTGTAATCCTTCTTGCTGAGCAAACAATGCTATAACATCATACATGTCCAAAGAACATACTGACAACACTCTGTTTTCAGTCTCATTTTTTGCATGTATAGTTGCTGAAATTTCAGCCATGGTGTCATTAATATTCAGCCCATAAAAGATGCATGAAATGCCTTTATTTTCAGCTAAAAGCCCCAATGTTCTTAGTTCCTCAGTAGCTCGTTTCATAGATATGCGTTCAGCCTTGCACAAAGCTTCCATAGGCTTAAATCAACAAGTACTGTTTGCTGTAAACTGAGAATAACCAATAGTAAATACATGCTTGATTCCATCAAGAGGCGAGTACATCCTCTGAATAGCACTACTGTAGTCTCACATTACAACAATGCTTAATGAAAATCCAGGTCTTTGAATTCCCTTGCATTTGGAGACAAAGGAGACTCTCGAAGCGTATCACAATCTCTAGGATGATTAACACAAACAATAAGAAATTTGATTGCTTTCCTTCCATCCTTGCTTTTGACTTTTGCATAAGTAGAACCATCATCAAGCACCTTTGTTTCCATACACACTCTTGTAATATATCTTGCACAAAGAAGTGTTGCTCTTCTTGTACATCACCAATTGTCACTTTTCCATTAGGACATGCAGCAAAGAGCTCCCCTGAAGAATTATTTGTAGTCCTCATATGCCAACCATGATCAGTGTCTACAGGCCATGTATCATTTTCATACAATCCACGCTCAATGACATTTATCTCAGACCCATGGTCAAGTAAAGCAATACAAGGAGTTTCACGTTCCTTTATTTTCACTACCGTTTCAGTGGTAGCCTTGACCCAATGATTTCTTGTGTAATGACTTCGAGAAATAAATGCTAGAGTCTCTTCCCCATGTTGTTGCATATGCCTTACTCCACCATGCATATTGCTACAAGACAATGCATTTTGAGCCACTTTTTTCTCTTTTTCACATGCTATCCACTGATTAGTAGCATCATGCATAGATAATCTAGTACTTACTTTATGCTCATATTTAGCTCGAATACCCAACAAACTAGTTTCCTCTTCAAGTTGCAGTAATGCACTAGTGGTATCGCCAAGAAACTGACACTTCCTCTTAATTATGTCAATGATCTCATCATGAAATTTTCACTTGGCGATGCCAAGCACCTCTCCCAAGGTGAATTCCACCTGACTGTTTAAGATCGGTTCTTCAAGAACCTTCTTAAGATTTGTGGCTGTCTCAATATTAGATTGCAACTTATATCCTGGCTGCTTGCTCTTCTTTTTGCCCTCTTGTTTGTTATTCTGTTTTTGCTCCTGACTGACCTCTTCTATAGCATGCTCGGGAGGTGGCTGATTTGTAGCTTTAGGTTGATCCACACTTCTTCTTATCACTCTTTTAGATGTCCTTGCATATCTTTATCTCTCTTTCGTTTCTCTTCCACAAGTACATCAGTGTTTTGTACCTTTGCTAAATATGCATCTACCGGTGATTCCCAACCAATTATGTTATGAATGTCTTGCCCTGCATGAGACATTTCACTATCAGTAACCTTCCTCTTTTCAGCTGCATGTAAAGCATGTGTCCATATTTCAGCCTTTGGATCAACCATCACTTGGCCATGCATTCTATTCAACTGTAGACCAAAAGTAGCATATGTATCATCAAGCAACTTATAAGTCTCAATCTAGATCTTTGCCTATAGCATTCTCTACAATACCTCTATCATATTTGATGCTTCCTCGATCAAATCCGCTTCAAACATAGGCAAATCTTCATTATACATCTCTTTAGGCTGAATTGAATCAGTCTCCTGCTCTTCTTCAGCAGGGAGTGACTAATGATTGTGGGTGAAAAGCACTAACCCTGAGATTGAGTAACATGGCACATGCTAGAGGATATGTAGGTTTAGAGGGGGTGGATGTCGTGTGGTATCATGTCCAATGGATGAAATAATGAAAGAGCCCGGGGAGTTCACATATACGCCTACTTACACTATTGGGTTGTCTACATGAGGAGTTAAGTCAGTTCGGTGATAGAACACAGAGATTTAACAAGTGGCTTACATGCTTAGTGAAACTTTAGTCTTTTGTATGCTACTCGACAAGTTTGTGTGATTCATGCTTAAGTTTGGATATTTGTAGGAAACATTACATATAAAGAGTTTTACCTAGCCTTAACGTATGCTTTTGGGAACTTTAGGAAGGGGTTTTTTGTGCTGAAATTGGACGTAAATAAGGGCAAAGAATTCAATGCAACTTTAGGGGGAATAGAGGCATCATTTGGTGATAAAAAATGTGAAGGAAAAGAGAGATATCTCATGCTTTTTGTTCATGAAGAGAATCGGATCATAGCAAGGTAACGCCAACAGAGAGAAAAGCTTGAAGAGAGAGAGTTCTTGGAGGTCTTTTATGGATTGGTTTACAGTAAATCACTGCTGTAATGTAGGGTATACAAGCTGAATACTATAGTCGATAGCTTTGATAGTTGGAGCTCTCTTGATCCAGGTGGTTCTCTTACTTGTAGTTATCTCAATGAGACATAGTATGGACAGATTTGAAGATTTCTTGATTTATTGTTGAAGGTCTTGATACAAGAGTTTATTTTGGTCTTGTGAAAGCTCGAGCATAGAGCTTGTGGATTCATGCGGACTGATTTGTCTTGAATGAAATCTATGGAAATACAAGTTTTGTTCTTGGCAAAGGGGTCTTATGTCTTGATTTTAGATCATGTGTACAACAATTAGGTTAATGCATACAAGGTGTTTTTGGGCCATCGTCTCAGGCTGAGCTATCATCTTAGTGAAATTATCTTGAGCTTTTGTGTCAAACTTGTCTGAATTGGATTCGTGTATGTTGTATAAGATCTAAATTAGAGACTCTCCTATAGCTGGGTTTCCAATATTTCTTATATCTCTATCACAGAATACATTCTTTCTTTCAAAGATTTCTTATCTATTTTCTCTGTGACCCTTTTTTGCTAAATCTCTTTGAGTAAGGACTTTCACTTAAACCCCTCGTCTCCCCCCTTGCCCCCAAGACAATGGATTTTTTGGATCCCTCATGCATATTGTGCTCTATGGGGCAAGATGTCAATGCAGTTGCAAGATTGATAGCCCTTCACCGGGTTGCATTTTGATCATCCTTGGCAAGATTGGAACCTTGTGGGTTGCTTTAGTTTGGAGTGTGCTTCAATTAACTAGGTATATCACATTATAATTACAGATCACCATAGGTTCGTGACCAGAGCCAATGCTGTTTGGGGACTACACAAAACCAAGGCATGGTGGAAATTGATTGTCATGGAAGGGATGACTCAATAAGACTCCATTCAAATGCGAAGTTTTTATTTAGAGAATGCTGATAGATGGCTTGCCCCTTGCCTTGGCTCTTTCCATGCGTTGTATTTTGAATGGCAATTGTTTCTTTTGTACTGCCAATGTGGAGCTTTCTTGCCATAGATTTATTTATTGTCCATTACCTAGGAAAATTTGGGCCTTTGGTGTGCCCATTTGATTGGGTCTTTGGCAAGGCAAAATATCCCACTCCTATGCAGCTGCACATGAAGATCTTGTTTCATTTTCTAAGATTTGATTCTAGGGATGTGCCCATTTGATTGGGTTTTTGGCAAGGCGAAATATCCCACTCTTGTGCAGCCACACATGAAGATCTTGTTTCATTTTCTTAGATTCGATTCTAGGGCTATTGGCACAATTGGGTCACCCGGAACGCATTCGATTTGGCCTCAGGGGTTCAAAGTTGTATTGCTATGCTCAAGGGTCTTCTCCACTAATCGTTTGATCTTATTCAGCATGCTGGCCTTCTCTCTAGGGGGATTTAGTCGTCTGGCGTACGGCAATTTCTCTTCTTCTTTGTTGTGACTCTTTTATTTCTCATGTGATTAATATAATTACTCATTATGAAAATGATAAAAAGAGCAAAATGGAAGCAATGCAGCATGGCAAAGTCTGTGGACCAAGCGGCAGGTGCTGAAGCAGGTCCTTAGGTGTCAATCTGCTGTCTTTAGGTGTCAATTTGCTGTAGGCACAACCAGTCAATGAGAGACACTCCAGGAACAGGTGGGGCTGTTAGCAGGAGGCACACAATGGGCGGCATTTGCATAGGCACAACCAGTTTGCATATTGCAGTTCAAGCAGGTTGCTCAAGCGCTTTCAACTCACGCAGTGAAGTCTAGAATCTCCAGGTCGACACAGTTCAGAATCGGGCAGGGCAGAAACATGGTAAATTGGAGGGCAGTGTGTTTCTGGAGGACAGATATGTGCAGTGCTTGCAGGTGGAGGAGTCTGCAGACAGTCACGATCAGACCCTGCATATTAGGCCAAGACCCTGCAGACCAGACTAGTGTGGAGACCCTGCAGACCAGACTAGTGTGGAGAGATAGAGATTTGTGAAACCAGACCGGCTTTTCTTCTCCAAAAAGGGTGTTAATGACCTGATTAAGGCCTAATTACAGCAAACATAAGAATTCACATAAATTGAAAATACAAGTTTACCACTCAATCTGGGACAATAGACTCTTGGTTGGCCCCAAAATTGGTGCCCCTTGCAGAATTTCTTTAGCTTCTCTTCATATTGGATGAAGTAATTAGATTTGGCTCCAATTTCCTTAAATTTCCAATATCTCTTGTAAAAAATGACCAGTAAGCCTTCAAATTGATTTGCCCCTTGATTTAATAGGGGATTGGCCTCCAATTGACCCTTGATTGGTCAAAATGAAGCTAGAAAGTGAATGGATAAGCAAGCTCAATCTTGTGGTGTGCACTGTTGAGAGCTCTCTTGTCCTTCTCGCTTCTACTCTGTCTACTTGTGCTTCATCTTTAGAGTGAGGGTGAAATAGAGGGACTTGGAAAGTGAAGCTTCTCTCTTGCTTTGCTGGGTGAGTCTCATTCTAGCATTGTGGAGATTGGGAGAGGAAGAAAGAGAGCCCCCCAATAGCCTTTTCTTCACTTACATGGGCAAGTTTTGCCAAGTGCCAACTGACTGAATGGAATTTTCAGCCATTTATATAATTCAGCAGCAAATAGCACCAAAACTTAATAGTCTAGCAGTTTGATACCATGTGATAATGCACAAATGAATGGAAGTGAGAAAACAGAAAGCATAAACATTAATACAATGAAGAATGAGAGAAGAAACATAAACTCAAAATGAATCATGAATAGGCAATGGAATCCATAACTGAAAGCATGAAAATGATCAATGCAGACCATACTGGTACCGACACATGTGACGAGCAGCAGTGCCTCCAATCTCCCTCTTTGTAGGTGATGTGATCTGGTACTATTGAGAGCCGAGAGAGTGCAAATATAGAGAGCTCGGAGAGCCACTAGAGACAAACAGGTCAACTACCATATAGGTGCCTCAAATAGCAATGAAATACCACAAACAATGTAAGAACCAAAAACGAATGCCATTCAATGAGCTATGTTAACCACTGACTTTTCAATATCAAATGCGAGTATTGCATTTTTTAGCATTGATTACAAAAACTTTCAAGCCAAATCAGCATTTCCAATGGTTTATTCGTATTTGTCCTATTACTAATGACTTAGTTGTTTGAGTTAGTGGCACTATACTTGTTAAACAACTGGAGAGGTTATTTGGTTCCTTTTATTGTTTCATATTAAACCAACCGTTCTATATTTTGTTTCTTTTTAGAAAATGCTATTCGGTGTTTCAATGAAAATAGGCGATCTCAACAATTCTATTACAAGGAAAAGGATTAAGCTACAAAGAGCCCGTCACATGCAAACATTGAACTCAACTTTTAAAGTTCAGGTAAATTGGTCTCTCTTTTTTGCGTGTTACAATTGCTTGCATTCGACAAGTGGCTTTTTGTTGAATTTCTGCTTCGACCTAAAAGAACTTATTTGGCACTAAAGGCACATCTGTATACTCGGAATTATAAATTTGTGTTGAATTTTCCTCTTTTACATGACCGTGAAGATTTAACTCATCCGGTGTGTTTATAAGCATCAAGGTAATTGTAAAAAGAAAATATCTCAAATATGAGAGAGAGAGAGAGAGAGAGAGAGAGAGAGAGAGAGAGAGAGAGAGGGCTTTTATATGGAGGTTTCATATCAAGGTCTCCCCATAGGGTATATGCTGCAATGTGGCAAGATCTCTAGTGGTAAGTCATAGATGTGTATTTTGTACTACATGTCATGGGACTCTTGCTCTTCATCTTTTGATTTCTTGCCTAGTTTCTAGAAAAGTCTAGGGTTTTATTTCCCAAGTATGGACTTCAATGACATATTAGTGCAATATCATCATTCTTGGGTTTTGGAAAAGATGTTGTCATGGTCACTTTACACATGAAGCATGAGCATGCTCCACGTTTTCATATTTTGCATCGGGCTAGTCTTTGGCACATCTTGCAGACATGCAATGCTCCTATTGTTGACTCGGCCTCAGGTATTCATGGTCACGTAACCCGTGTTCAAGGATTATTATTTTGGCGAGTCAGTTTCATGGTTTATGCTCTTGCGATGCTCAAAGAGGTGGTTGCTTCGTGGATGGATATCATCTTTACAATTCAGGTTGTGGCTGCTTCAAGATCCCCTTCTTCTGCTAATAATTGGAACCGGTCTTCCTTCAGGGAAAGGGTGGTAATGACCCAATTTACACAAATTATGGCAATAATAAAATTCATACATTGAAATTGCAATATCACCATTTAATCTTGGACAATGGATACCCTGTTGGCCCAAAAACTGGCGCCTGTTGTGGTATTTCTCTATCTTGTATTGCTGAAGGTTGAATTGAAGTACATTGAGATCTAGCTTGATCTTCTTCAAACTTCAATACATCTTGTGTATAGCAACTAGCAACCCTTCTTGGCCTGTCATCATGACTCGATTGTCTTGCACAACACACGTGCACATCACATTTGCACATTTGATTAACAACTAAATCAAATGCTAAGCGAAGCATAAAAAATTCATGTCCTTGTGATAGTAGCCCTATGTTTTTGGTAGCCTTTTGGCTCCACGTGTCATTTTCTGCTTGCCTTACTTGTGTTTGAGTCAACTTGATTGGCCAGAAGACACTTTGTAAATTCAATTTATTAATTTCAACTGCTAAACACACACATACACACAGAGCAAATTGTATAGTAGGTTGAATGCATGGTAATCAAATGGTCTTTGGTTCAATTCTTATGCCCATATGGTCATCTAATAATAGACATTTAAAAAGTAGATTTAAACTTGGTTTCTTTTATGTTACAATTGCTCACATTTGGGAAAAAATGAGGTGGAATTTTTGGAAGGCCTCATTTTTTGTTTGAAGAATTTCTTGCTTTGACTTGAAAGCACTTAGAATGAGTTTAGATCCAGTAATGGACAAGGCTAAACTAGTCATCCTTGCCCATGTGTTCGTTTCTCATTTGCTTCCAGAACTAGGTGTTCTGGAAGAGTTCCAAGGTGGCTAGGCTGGACTTGCAGTGGACAAGTGTGCAAAATTGGCAATTGTGAGACTTCAACTAGTGTGGTGAGATTTTTACCAAATAAACTACTTCCGCCTAACCCACTAGGTGAAGGAGATTATCATTGATAGTTGGTTAGCTTCCTTTTTGTATGATTCTTATACAATAGACACAAGTGTAAATCACTTCTACCATTTTTCAGGGTCTGAATCCACTCTTCATGGCACTAAAGGCACACCTGAAATAGTAAATAGGCACCACACAAAGAAGCCTCTGCACTTGGTCACAATTGATTGCATTCACTATACATTCTGCTCAGAATTATATTACAGTCAAAGCAATTTAGATTGTACTGCAAAACATTCACTACAACTGCTTTCACTCTATTACTGTCCATGATTGCATACAATAGAATGGTCTTCTTGTTTACTTGTTGCTATCATGGCTTCAATCACATTTGTAGTTCAGGTTGCAACCATGAGAGTGCTTTGGATATCAAGCTGAGTATATGTCTCGAAAAAGCCAGAATGGCCTATGAGCCAAAGAAACAAGTACACTTGATCATGTTGTCTCAAATGAAAAACGATGAAATATATTGATTCCACCTTGATCAACATGGGTCTATAGAGACACTGTACTCTCCTTGAGCCAATAATCTCTGTCATGGAGTGGTCCAAGACAATGAGTCCCCTCTTTAGCATAGTAGCAAAGAAACACATTACTTTGAGTTCGAAACTTATGAAATGTTTCTTGAAGTAAGAAACATTTCTAATAGTAAAAAACGTGAGATTTTTCTTTTTTCTTGTCTTTTTTTTTTTTTTTTTTTTGAGGGAAAGGGACCCAAAAACTTTTTTTTTTTGACAAAAGTTATTGGACTATGTTAAGCATGATGATGATGAGTAATGACTTGTGAGGGCTCAAGATTTTGGATGAGAGGCTTACATTTTTGGGATTTTATTTAGTTATTGGACTCTGTCAATCTAGTATTTATTCTTGTCTTGAGAGTTGATTATTATACGACTTTAGTCTCGTTTATGAGTTATTTCGAATGATTCATTTTGGATTTTGACATTTTATCAGTTTGTTTTGGAATGAGAATTATGATGTTGCAACTTGACTCGGTCTATATTGTACATGATTTATCTTGAATTTTGACATTTTGTCAATTTGTTTTGGAGTGAGAATCATGATGTTGCAACTTGACTTAGTCCATATTGTACATGGGCTATTTACATGTTTATTTCAATTTCCTTTGTGTGATATGTATGAATCATAATGTTTCATGTTTGAATTGTAGTATAGATTGTCAAAAGACTAGCTTTGACATAAGTCAATAATGGATCATGGATATGTAATGTATGATTTCCAATTGAATCTCATGTATTATTAGTTTATCACTCAAGATCGATTGGTCTTTTTTTGTTTAAGAGACAGTTACATAGAGGTTTAAAATCTCTTTCCTAGTTAAAACTATTAAAAATCCCTATATAAAAAAACCCACATTTCTTATTCTACCCCCCTTTGAAAGAAACTTACGAAACACGTCTTTGATGTTTCGTTTCTAAGCGTTTCTGATGGTTCTGGCTGCTATGCTCTTTAGTCAACCCGTTAAATAAAGTTTAGCTTTAGGCATCTCATGTCGTATTTGTGGTAGGCAACGGTTTAGGTCTCTATCATATGATAGTTTAGGCAACACTTAAACAAGGCAAGCACTGTGACATATTTGGTGATAGGGTAGTTGATGAAAAAATTGGGTAGGGTAACAAATATGACAATAGGAATGCTGACGAAGGGTAAGGGGGGAGAGAGAGAGAGAGAGAGAGAGAGAGAGAGAGAGGAAAGTTATATTAATGTCTACAAAAGGCCAAATCAGCCTATGAGACCAAAATATTATACTTGAAAAGTCAGGGAATTTCCCAAGTCCCAAAATAGGAGTCATCTAATGCTATGACTAACTAAATGGAAATAATCGTATTTTTGCGGTAGCCATGTACCCTGCGTGCAGCCGTTTCCTAGTCACATGGACTTGGGGGAACCTACTGTGCCCCTTGCGAGCCTGTCTAGTGCCGTGTTTTTGCAGTGTGCAAGCATTGCCCATCTATGGAAATCTTGAGAGAAAGCAACTATGAGAGTGCGCAATGGAAAGAGGAAAGTTAACGCAGAGAGGAGATAGAGAGAGCACAGATGAGAGAAGGAACAACGTGACTGTAATGGCTGAATGTACAAGGTTGTAACAGTCGGCCCCAACACGGAGGTCTACATGTTAGTGTGGGCACCAGATGATGGTAGTAGAGGGATGAGAGAATGAGGAGGGTTGGTTGATCACAAAAGATTAATGATGGATAGTGGATAATGAAAGTGGAAGGGTAGGCAAAAGGTAGCAAAACCCTAAATATGGTCAAATCTGCAAACCATCCCCCTCCCCCCCTCCCCCCCCACCCCCCCAAAAAAGAAAAAGGGGAAAAAGAAAAAAGCCAAAAGGGCCTAAAAAGAAATGCGCTAATGTGCCCGCCATCTAAAGTGTCTAAAATATATAAAATGACAGGCAAATACAATGTCAAGGCTCCTAATGTCCTTGTGTGACTCAATAATCTTTTGGGAGAATATATCGAGCATAACAATTGGGCTACTCCTGTTTGTGCGGACAAGGAGATTTTGGATACACAAGTTTATTTAGGAGGTCCTTCGCTCCCTTTCTACCTTTCATAAGCGAGGCATTATTCCCTTCTTCATCGGTTAAATTCTCATGCTTAGTAGAATTTGTTAGTGGCTGATCGCTCCCTTTCTACTCCTCATGAGCAAGGCTTATTCTCTTCTTCATTGGTTGGATTTCTGTACTTACCAGGATTCGTTATAGTGGTTGATCTCTATGATTGTCATGGAGGGTTGGTTCAATAAGACATCTAAGGGAGTTTTAATGGGTTTAATGTGCTTTCTTGACCCTCAAAAAAGACTTAAGGCTTGTTCTATCAGCTTGGAAGTGAGTGCTACCTCTCCAATTCTCTGCTTTTTTTCTATCCAGTGACTCATCCGACTTGTTTTAGTCTTAGGATCATAGTTTTGAAAAAGGTTGTAGCAATTGGCAAAGTGAATAGGCCCATTGGTTGCTGTAATATAGTTGTTTAGTCCACATTTAGTCACCAGCTCCCCAATTTTAGTATACTTGTTGATAATATTCTCCAAGTTGGTAAGTTGGCGAATAATCCTTGATAGCCACTAATATAGACATTTCAAGCTGTGAACCTGCTATTTGCTATCGTGAACCGCGTGCTTAGCTTGTTGCGAGCACTACTCGAGTGCATTGCCACCATGCCAAGACAATTGCCACCAGCCTACGAGTTGTTGCCGCCAGAAAGCACCACTCACCAATCAAGAAAACGTGGAGTTGATGGCACTCAGACTGCCTCTAGCTAGTTGTTGTCGATATGCCAGTCCCCGCTAGCCCATTGCCTCGAAGCCGTTGCCCACACTACCTAGCCACGCATGCTAGCCACACGACCCTCAGCAGCCACCCGGTATACTACCATGCCATCTGCTTGTGAGCTCGTAGCCTGTCCTAGCAGCTTCTAGCTATTGCCCCCACACACACACACACACATTGATCTCCCTATTGCTACTAGTAGCTGACTTTGTTTCTTAAAAAAATAAATAAAAGTAAATATTATTATTATTATTCTAACCCTCATCCTCTTCTTCAACTTCTCCTTCTTCTTTCTATTCCCACTCTTCTCATCTTCTTTCTCTTTTTCTTCTTCTTTCCCTTCTTCTTTTTACTCCTACCCCTCTCTTCTTATTCTTCTCACTTCTCTTTCTCCTTCCTACTTTTCCTCTTTTTATTTTCTTCTACTCCTTGCTCTTCTTTTCTTTCTTATTCTTCTTCAACCTCTTCTCCTTCTTTTTCAACTTTTCCCTAGTCTTTTCTTCTTCCAGACTCTTCTTTCTCTTCTTTTTTTCTTCTACTCCTTACTCTTATTTTCTTTCTTCTTATTCTTCAACCTTTTCTTCTTCTTCTTTACCTTCTTCCTATTCTTTTCTACTTCCACACTCTTCTTTCTGTTTCTTTTTCTTCTCTACCTCCACTATTTCTTCTACTTCTTATCTTCTATCTTCTTCTCACCCTTCCCATGTTGTAGTCCGAAAGCTTGAAGGCTGGAAGATGGTTCCACGACCACGATTAACACGATCCAATGCCGTTGCTCCTTCTCATCCACCACCAAGTACATCAATGAGTCGAGAAGCTAGTAGAGAAGAAGAGAAAAGTAAGAAGACAATGAATAGCTTCACCTTTCCTTTGTCCCTCACTCAACATACCTCTCACTCACTCACACTCTCTCTCTCTCCGACAGGAGATCCGGAGGATTCTTGATCTACATCGACAGCAGACTGAGATCCGACGACACTCGACACATTGGATCTCAGATCTCCAGTTTGCTCTTTCTCCACCGCCGATGTACCACATCCTGCATCTAGGAGGGATCACCTGCTATTAGCGACTTCGACGACTGCTACTACATCCCAGGATAGTATATCTCCCTGCATCTGTTACATATACACATCGCACCACTTTATCACAGCCGACAGTTGTTCCCCTATCACAGCCGACATTTGTTCCCCCTTTATAGCCATTATCTGGAGTACTAGAGCTACATACGCACGTACACATACACGACACTTATCACACTCACAGCACCGTATTTTCAATTTTCAGTTTTTAGCTTTTCATTCAGCACTTTTATTTTGGATAGCTGGACCTCATCAGTTGTATCACAGTTTGTCTCATAGGCCAGTTTTGGTCTTTAGAAGACGTTAATATAACTTTCTTTCTTTCTTTCTTTCTTTCTCTCTCTCTCTCTCTCTCATTTACTCTCAATAATAGAGACAAGATAATAGAATAGAAGAAGAGAATAGAAAGCTTCAATAGTTACACTAATAGAGCTTTTGCAGCATGGATGCACCAAGAGGGTCAATACAATTGAGATCTCCCACCCTTATATAGACACAAAGCAGGGTTAGGCTTAGGTCACCTCTCTAGGACAACGCACGGTTTTAGGGTTAGGGTTTGTGCTCTCTTTTGGGTATCCTAACCACTTTGTGGATTCTAGGCTGGTCAATCCTCATAGCATTCTTGAACCTTAGTTTAAATAGACCAAGCCTACGCTAATCTAATTACAAAGACATGTGTATAACCCACGCAACATTTGCGGGTGCGACACATACAACTGCGGGTGATAAATACAATGTACATGGAAGTGAGCCCATCTCTCACAAAATAATACATGCATGATAATTTGATGCCCATAAAGTACAAAAATAATACACAAGTGTCGAAATAATATAATGAAGCTCCATAAAATTATAGTACTTAAAAAAAAAAGTAGTTGACACTTGCACTTTGACTTTCCTTTGACCCTCTTTGACCTTAGCCTTTACAAAATATTGTTAACAATACTCTTGGTTGCAGGGGCTTGGAAAATGAAAATGTTTGCTCTGGGAGTCATATGATGGATAGCTTCACTATCCACAAGCCAAATAGATAATGAAGTGCTTAGTTGTGATGAGTGGATCTCTATAGGATCTCATCAGGAGACAACACGTAGATGTGAATGAGACTCGCAATTGATATCTCTAAGGAGATGATGTGGACCTTTGCAGACCAGTTAGATAAATCCTCTGGAGTTGAGTAGTTTGCAGACTGTGATGACTGATTGGTGGCAATGTGAGTTTGGCCTCCCTACTGCCCCTGCTGAGGGTTAGCACCACCCTGCTTCCACTGTTGGGCGTTACTCGACTGGGGTGCGAGGGTTTGATTCTTGGATTTTGGTTGTCTACTTGTTGTCTTAAATTGACACTCGTCATCTTAATGGCTAGCCTTATGACAATGTTGACAATCTAATTCTTGGATTTCGGTTGTATGCCTCTTGCCTTAAATTGACACTTGCCATCATAATGGCCAACCTTTTGACAATGTTGACAATGCCTATTTTTTTTAGGTACATTCTACCATCCAAGTTTGAGAGAAGATTGAGTGGTTCCTTGCGATTTACTAGCCTTGTTTTGATTTTGATTTTGATTTGAATTTTGTTTGCCCTTGCTCTATTGCCCTCTCTGAGAAGATACAACTAGAGTCCCCTCTATCGAGGACGTGTTATGAAATTGATCGAACAACCATGCGTAATGCAACAATTGACACTGAAACTCATAAAATGTGGACATCTAAGGTTGTGAAATCACCTCTTACACAAAATGGAAATATTTTCTTGGTAGCTTGTTAAGGAACAGGTTAGCGTGATTGTCAGAGGACTTAGAAGCCCCAATGGTTGAGAACTCAGCGATGAGACGTCGATACTCAGCCAACTTGACTTTCAAGCCATCTGTGTCTGTGATTTTGAAATTTTGGAGCTCATGATCCAAATTGATGCGACGAAGATGGTGGTGGATAAGAAGTAGGAGGGGATGAAGGTGGATAGGTAGAAATGGACTACGGATGTCCAATGAGTGCCAATTGCTACCACGGAGATACTGAAATGGACATAGGTCTATATGATACCATAGGTGTGGGTGGAGGCATTGAGACACGATGGCCTTGTCCAAATGTTGGCTAGGGACAACATAATGATCGGATGGTTCACTAGATAATGCCATAGATGCAAACTGCGATACCAAACGATTCATACTCAAGTATGTTTGGAATGCACTCCCAAGGGGATAACCCGAAAGTGTATGGGAGGTTAAGCCTCTGTCACACACAGGTACACCACTCGGAAACTCGGGTATGTAGAGGTCCTAAAGGTTGTGCCTAAATGTGTAGAACACCCCGGTGTGGTTTGTGGTGGAGAATGTGGTGCACTTACTGGAAGCGGAAAGGAAGGTGCAATAGAAGATGAGAGAGGAATGGGTGGTAGCCCAAATGGATTGTGATGGATGTTGCTATGGAAAACATCGTAGGTTCCTTTTTTCCATTAAATGCATTAGATGAAGATGCACCTACTCCATATTGACCATGAGAAATAAAATTATTTGAAGGAAAAGGAAAAGGAAGGGACGGAATACTTACAAGTTCTTCTTTTAGCTTCTTACCTAGTTTCGAGTTCATAAAGAAATACCCGTCTTCCTCATTACTCACAAACCAAAGTTTGTTTTGAAGTGTCCCTTCTTGATAAGCATCCCCCGATCCAATAGAAAATACAGAATTATTTGGCATAGAATTTGAAATAATAGGGTTTGTACTTAGCATTGGAGAAAAGAAGTACTCTGGAAGTGATGTGTAATCCAAGTCAGGTTCCACTTGTAGATGGTTGGTCTGTAGTGGAGATTTCGAAGGTCCTACAAGATCATTAGTTTTGTGCACCGAATCTAAAGGAGAAATTTGAGGCTTACCTTCAACCTCTTGCTGAGCCCTATGCATAAGGATGAGATCATACTCAATGGTAGAGATTTGATACGGTCTGTGGACTCCATGGTAGTATGATGGTTCTCCGCCCATGTTAGATTGGGCAATAGCAAGCTGTGAGGCCCACTCCTAATCGTTTCTGGAGCAGTGTTGTGAATATGTTCAAAGTTTTCTGACCCTTTTGTTGTTCTTGCTTTCATGGGTGAGATTTTCAATCAAAGGCAAGGTTTCTCAGAGAGTACCTAGCTTTGATACCATGTGAAAAAATGCTCTAAACGCAAAAAGCACATAACCAATTGTATTCACAAATGGGTGTGGGGGAGTAGAGATATGGCTCTTAAAACTTGCCAAAACGAGGTTAAGGGAGAGTGGTGACTGCATGCCTACTTATAGATAGTTTGGGGCACCCACATTAGGGTTTTGCATGTGGGACACAGTAACTCTCTAGGATCGTGTTTCTTTTTAAAATAAGAAGGTTTCTTCATTAATTAAGTGTGTTTTGGGGCTGTTTAAGTCATACTAATGCATTTTTAGCTCAACAGGTGGTACCTATAGGGAGTATTACAAGGCACTTGGTTTATCCTTTGGGTGTGAATGTTTTGTCCAAGTGGTTGCTGGATTGGATGTTTACATGCGTGGCTTGCAAATTTGTTTATTGGAAATTGTAGATGTGGCCTTTCCATGTGTGCCTTAGTGGCTCAGACAATTATGCAGCCTATGCTTCCCTATTATTTGCCGTTGTTACCTTGCTCCAAGGCTAGCTTGAGGGTATTGCTTGGCCAGTCCATTTTATGCTTTAGAAAAAGGATTCTATGGATTCTAGCAGATCTTGAAGTTCATTGGATCACATTTGCATACCAAAAGAATGGGGGGTGGTGCAATCGTGGATGTGGAAACTCACATGCTAGCACTTAGATGGTCATTGTTTCAAGCTACTTTGATCAACAGCCTTGGGTCCATCGCGCACTTCTTTCTTGAAGATATGGGTATTATGCATGGGAATACTAGAATACAGGGCTTTTGGTGCATATACTCAATATTAATCAGCTGGTTAGTCTTGAATAGCGTCTTGTTAGCTCATTGGAATTTGGTCCACTCATGAAAAGTGGTACCTCAAATTCTGGTTGGCATCCTAGCAATGATTGTTTGCCAGTCAACTCTATGTAGGCTGAATTGCGCTATTTCTAACATTGTTTCATGGGAAGGAAAGCAATATGCTAGACCCAAGTTTAATCGAATGGCAAGGCTTGGATATAATTCTATTGCTGGTGTGCTTGCACAATAAATCTTGATGTCTTTCTCATCAGTCCAATGGACATTTCGTGTCCCTAGGGGATACTACGAATTATGGGACACTATTTCATCATCCTTGATCGGCAGCCATTCTTGGACTTCTTCTGGATAGTTCTTGGCAGGTTTGGAAACTTAAGGGACATCTGTGTTTGAAGCGTGCTTTACTTAATGAGATTTTCCTTTGCTTATTAAGGATCATGACTAGTTAGCAAGCAAGGGCAATTCCATTTGGGGCCTCCACAAAAGCATGATATGGTAAGAATCAATAGTAACGGAGGGTTGGATCAACAAAAATTCCTTCAATAATGCAAAGTATTTATTCGGCGAATGTTGGTGGGTGGCCTCCCTTTTGCTTTTGCACTTTCGAGATGCAATATTCTAATGGTTGATGCTTCTTTTTCACTACAAGTTTCAGACATGTTGCCTTTGGTTTAGATCTTGTTTGGTGGTGAGAAATATCTAGTCCCTTTCATGTGAGATTTGGCACCATGTAATCCGAACTATTATGCAACCCTGTGATTGAAACCCAGACTTTTAGATCCTATGCGGCCGCATATGAAGATTATGTTCCACTTCTTGTGCTTCTGGGATTGTTGACATGATTTGACCACCCACAATGCCTTCGTTTTTAATTCCCATTCTGGTGTGTAAAGTCCTACTACTTGTCTAAGAGGTCTTCTTTCACTAAGAGCTTGATATTGTGCAGCGTCAGGTGTTCTGCCTATAGATGATTTGGTCACATGGCATACGACAATTTCTTAGGTTCCTCTACTATCCATTTAGTCCATTTGTGACTCTTGTACTTTTCCAATAATTAATATAACTACCCTTTATGAAAACACACACACACACACACACACACAGAGGTCTGATCACACCTCCCTTTGGAGTCATTTTAGGGCAGCATGCGGCCATTCTCAGGTTCCTAGAGTTGCTGTAGAGTCATCTTCAGCTCATCTGTTGGTCACCATGCATTCTTGACAACATTTCTAGTCTCATGACAACGTATTGGGCATCAGTTCAGCTTTTGTGTGCAGGTTATTCAGGTCTGCAGCATTCATGACTGGACTTTAGATGATCACAATACCACCAAAAGTCATGTGTAGTTGGTCATGCCACTATTGCGAGAGAGAGAGAGAGAGAGAGAGAGAGAGAGAGAGAGAGAGAGAGAGAGAGAGAATCTTTACGAAAAAAAAGAGAGAGAGAGAATCACCCACCCCATATCAGCCGGCTTGTGAAGCTTCTTTGGTTTCAACTTTAATTTTCATGTAAATGTGGGGCATTTTTTGAGTTTGCAGCTCAAACAATGTGTTAGCTTGATGGATTCGAGCATCAATACAGAGTACATTGATCAAATTGTGGGGTTTAATGGAATGGATCAAGATGAGGCTGCTGGAACAACCCTTGAGCTCGTAATGAAATGGAGTAAATGTACAGATGATGTTCTGTTGCATGTGTTACCTAGATGCTGTCAAAATGCCTTAGATGTTGTCATATGCCCTAGTTGCAAGTCAATCTGATGTATTAGAGCAACTAAATTGGGAGCATCCATTGGGATTCGCTAATACCTTACTCCAAGAATATGTGGAACACAATCTTAATATGCAAGGCTTTGATGAATAGGATATTCTAGATACACATGTGGACACTAAGAAGGTGTTGAGATCTTTTACCTCTTTCATGACAAGGATGTTATCTTGCTTTTCACTATTCCTATTCCCTCTGTAGCAAACACACAATGAAAGTGACTACTGACCCCCAAACTCCGTATCTCTAGGACAGGAGTAGAGAGTGTGTCGTACTTTGAGGGATCCCGAATTGCAGCAGATGGCCTCCGGAGATGTCTAGCACCAGCAAATGCAATAGTGTGAGGCTGGATCAGTATCACAAATGGACAGCCAAACAGTGAGAAACAGTTTAGAACAGTCAAGTGACAGCTGCTGCAGCAAAATACAGCTGTAGAGATGATCTGGCAGGCTATACGAGCAGGCTGTACAACAAGTAAATGCAGCAGTGGCAGATGATGTCAGCACAGTCCGCAGCAAGATTGAGCCAAACATAGGCTGGTGATCTGCAGCAGCAACTATAGCTAGCTGACTGATGCAGACAGGCTGAGAACAATTGCCAACAGGTGGAGAGCTGGACAGCAGGCACTAGGTGAAGGACAGCAATAGACAGCAGCTTGTACCGAGATATCCTCCACAAATGGGGTGTGGACAGAATGCTTGATTGCTATCTTTCACAAAGTCTTATGCTTCATTATAGAATTAGCTGAATCTTCATACATCATCTTTAACTTTAATTGAGATGGCTCTTTCACACATGGAATGTGCCTCTTATGAGTACCTCACAAGTCTCTACCTTAAGTCTACATGTGTGCATGACCTCACTTTCCCTAAGTATCCAAATGATCATTGCCACAACACATTTTGGGGCATTACTCTTATGCGTCCCACATCTTACTCCACATAGGCACTTGACTTGCTCAAGATGTAGATATAATCACTTGCAAACTCAAAGACAATTGTATTTCGGATTGGCTATAAGGGCAGTTTGGTAGAGAGCCAACTTGCTCCATTTGTGGATATTACTTGGAGACTCGAGGTCATTGCATTTCGATTGCACTATAATACAATTATGTCTGTGGCTGATGATGCACAAGGCATTGACATAGACACTTGACTCATTGGAGGCCATCTTTGGCAAACTTGTTGGAGTTGAGGATATCACTTACAGATTCAGCAGTATGGCATTTGGGACTATCCCCCAGTACACAAGCATTTGGTATAGAGTCAACATGCTCCAAGTGTAGATATTACTGGGAGACTTAGAGATAGGGTATTATTCAAGGACTCTCTAGGATGTGGACACAGATTGTGCATACTCTTTGTGAGAGATGGGAGAGAATATAGGGCAGTTCAGAGACTATGAGGAAGAGGAGAGATGCTTTTCTCAGGACATGGGATTCTGGCAACTTTTTCCTCTTCCAGACCTACATGGTCAGGCATTGTAGATCTTCTGACTGGCTATTCACTCAAGCTTTGTAATAGACTTCCCCTTGTTATATAATTTTTGATATGGAAGTCCCTTGAAGGGCTGCTTTGTACTCGGTTTTTGCCTTGGGACATTTTGTTCGTAGGTGTGTTAATAGAATTTTTACTTTTCTTTGGGAAAAAAAATATAGGCACTAGACAGAAAGGGGGGAGGGTTTGATGGAAGGAAATAGAGCTTGATTGTTAGAAGTGTAAATTTTGTCATCAGGGACCAAGAGTAAAAATAGGCATAAAACTTGATGCCCTAAATAAAAGTTACGAATTTTGTCATTAGGGGCCGAGACTAGAAGATTGGTTCTTTCTTCACCAAGATCATACAAATGCTCTTTTGGATCTTGTTGAAGCACTGGAAGCTTCAACTTTGAAAGTTCCTGTACATGAGGGCATTAAGGTATTTTCATCAAACTTGTCACTATAACTTGGATCTTTTGTTCTCCTTACAAGGTTTCTTTCATGTTTATGTGGAGTTGCAGGCTGATACTCCAGCAATCCGAAAAGTGATGGACTCCTCAGTTGATGTAATCTTTGCAGTCAAATCTTCATTTGATGTTCTGCAGCCCAAGGTAGAAAACACAAATGTTCCATATTAATAGCAACATCTGCTTTCTTTATTTTCTTTTACCTTCTCATGAAAAGAGGCCAGAGATGCTTATAATTTTTGCAATTTTGAACAGGTTAATTATTAATCTTTCTGCAGGATTTTTAGAACTTCAAAATTTTCGTGTACATTCTTTCCATGGGCTTATTTCAGACTGGGAATTGTTAATGGAAATATCTGATTGAGGTTCCATGCATATTTATCTAAATTATTCTAAACCTTAATTAAGGCA
Organism: Lygodium microphyllum; assembly: GCF_053477565.2. NCBI lineage: Eukaryota > Viridiplantae > Streptophyta > Polypodiopsida > Schizaeales > Lygodiaceae > Lygodium > Lygodium microphyllum. The sequence goes on from NC_141141.1 coordinate 34,172,402, forward strand.
ATCCACCCCCAAAGGAATGATCTTGAAAACATTAAACATTAAACACAGAATCCTCTTTTCTTGTTTTGGGATTGCAAACAGATATAAACAATATGTCATCTCATTGATTGATAAGGGTGTTGTTAAAAAAAAGAAGAAGTGTATGTATAGAATCCAGAATGAGTCATCGATGAAGCTAAATATTTTATTTGCGTGTTGGACAAAATTTTCAGGTAGAGGTGACAAAAATATTATTGACTGAGCTAGCACAAGTAGCCAATCAAGAGAGGACTTTGTTGAAAGAATGTGAACATCTCCTAATGACTGCTTCCAACCTGGAGGTGAGTAAACAGCCAGGTTTGATCCCTAGCACTGAGCTATCGATTTGTCGCCCTGTTTGTATAGGGCACCAAATAAACTGCTAGAGGTGGCATTACATTAAAAAAGAACCAAAAAAAGGCATTTCTTTTGGCTGGTTTGACATTGGTGGGGCTGATAAACAACTTTTGGGGCCAGGGTGAGGAGCGCAGTTTGAGGATGCATCTCATTCAAGCTGAACAGGAGAAAGCAAGGCTGCTGGGACCTTTGCTAGCAGCTGACAGTCTCATCACCTCCACAGCATAAATATAAACATTGGTTGAGGATCCATCTCCTTCAAGCTGAAACAGGAGAAAGCAAGACTGCTGGGACATTTGCTAGCAGCTGACGGTCTTATCACCTCCACAGCATAAATATGAATATTGGTCAGTCAGTTCCAACATGACCCAACGGCAGTTGGAGCCATGCAGTCAATCTAGGCTTTTGAAAGTTTAATCTCTCCAGAAAACATGATGGAGAGAGCATTTGTACGATGACCAAAGATCAAAGCTGCACATAAAACCACCATTATTGTCCAAGAAATGGCTGTGCAACATATCTATTTTCAGATATGTCAGTGTTACAACTGCTTCCACACACACACACACACACACACACACACACACATATATATGTGGAGAGAGAGAGATTCATTGTGTGTGTGTGTGTGTGTGAGTGATGGACTTGAGTTCAATTCCCACATCTGCATGGTCATTTAATATAGGAATAAAAAAGTAAGATTTGAACCCGGGTCAGCAGGTTGATAAAACAAGTGGCTTACCACTGGGTAGCCACTTGAGAGGGAGAGATACAGAGATTGCTCTTTCTCTACCTTTTGATGCAAGGATGCCCTCTCAACCCTTCATTCTTTGATCTGGTCACTCATCTCATGTTGAGTTTATAAGGTAAGCTAGATTTATTACGGGTACGGGTATGATAAGTTTACAAGATAAGCTAGACTTATTATGGAGACTTATTATGGGTCTCATACCCTTACTAGTGGTGCAAGTTTGTCGGTTGATTATTGGCTAGGACTTCATGTTTGAGATTGCATATTAGTCTTCATGTTTGAATTTACAAGATAAGCTATCTCTACTTGGGCTTTTTTGGTTTAGCATTGAGATTGTAGATTTCTGTGGGAAGTCAATAGTGTTGCTCGGGGAAAGGATCATAGGGAATGAAGAAAGTTTAGAGAGAGAGATGTGGACGGTTGAGGTAAAAGAGTGCGAGAGAAGAGAGAATTGTATAACAGAGGCAATATGCATTTAATGCAAAATTGGCCTTGTTACGAGTGTAGCTATGTGACATTTTGTAATGATCTTTTTTGTTATTTTTCCGGGTTAAAAAAGGAAAACATAAGCATACACCCAAAATTGAAGAAAAGCTTTTTAAGAAAAGCTTAAATATTTGAAAGATTTTAGGCTTTTCAAGTTTGTAAACTACAAAAGCTTTAAAAAACTTGAAGGAAAGCTTTGAACATTGGGAAGCCTTAAGCCTATATAAAAGGGGGAGAGTTAAGCAGTATGGGCCATTCTTATTCATTATGAAATTTGTCTCTTATTTGAGAGAGGAAGGTCATACACAAGTGTGTGGAGACGCATACATCAGTTTCTCAATCATCACTTTTGCAAGCTAAAATGTTAGATTCAAATCTTCGACATTCATTCTTTTTAGGATTAGTAAATAGTAGTAAAACGAAAATGAAAGAAAATGATTTTTTGAATGTATGGGGAAAATAAAAGCGCAATGAATTTTTGAACGTATTGGAAAAAACAAAAACGTAAAATTTCAACAAATTTGATATTTTGGATGGATGGGAAAATGTCATTTTTTCCATAATTATTTAATTTTGAAAAGATTCGTGTCAACTCTTCGACATGTTATATAGTATGTTTTTTCATTTCATTTAGTTTTTTAAAATGTTATTTGAAGTAATGTTATTGTTTATTGATTTTATTTATTTATTTTATTAGAACTACTATTAAGGGAAAAAATCATTCTTGCACGTGGAAAAAATAAATTATCTTTAAAAAATAAAATTACGAAGTATAGCATGTTTTTTTATGAATAAGCGTACTGCAGTTTTATGATAAAAACATATTGTTCTCATCAACATTAATGGACGATATGATAAAACAAAGTCACAAGGCATCTTTCAAGACTTCTAGAAAAAGGAAAACTATGCTTGCTAGAAAAATATTACTAAAACTGTTTGTTGCAACTTGATATGACACAGAAGAATACAAAGTATAGTATGTTTTTTCATGAACAAGCGTACTGCAGTTTTATGATAAAAACATATTGTTCTCATCAACATTAATGGACGCTATGAAAAACCAAAGTCACAAGGCATCTTTCAAGACTTTTAGAAAAAGGAAAACTATGCCTGCTAGAAAAATATTACTAAAACTGTTTGTTGCAACTTGATATGACAGAAAAATTTGAATCATCTTGGGCGACGGAATGTGAAAGTATCATTGGAAGACTAACAATGTGCACATCCTATGTTACAGTCACAATGAAATATCATGTTGTCAGCTCACAAAAGAACAATCCATCTATAGAAGAAATACAAGTTACAACGGTTTTATGAAGCACTATTCTCATCCTTGCATACCAACAACACGGAGTTAACATGATAATAACTAAATGTCAACCATGTCTTGTGAAGAAAAAGAGAAACTAATATGTGGTGTCACTCTTATCGGACTGTATAAAATGAATTTTGAATGTAATGTTGTTACAACTTTAACTATTGAGCATCAGTAATATATCCATCTCAGTTTGTAAAACGATAAGAGCGATTACGAACGGAACTTTGGACCATCGATCTATTCTCAATAATCCTCTAGTCTCTTGGAATGATGGATTGCTTTCACAGCCATCTACTAGAGTTGACTTTACTACATTCGACATTGCTGATGTGTTTGCTTTTAACATGCCACACAATCTAATGATCTAAAAGTACATGGCTATAACATAACATCCACATTCAAGGATAGGGATTTGCATCCTTAACAGACAATCCATTGAAAGGATTATAGAGCTCCATCATAAAAGCTTTCCATTCGACCCAATGCTCTAAGCAGATCACGAGAATGAAAGATGTTATAGTTTGCTTGAAAATGTAGTCGAGCCAAGCTGACGACAAGCATTTCAAAGAAGTGATCAGCACGAGTTTGCATGCATCATATTACGAAATAATAACTATCTCAATGAAAAAACAATGACGTTCAGGACGGATGGTTTGCCTGCAAGAATCTCACCTTATTGCTTAGTTATAACCTTGGAAAATGTAATGTTTTTGTTCTTATTCCCACTTAGCCATGGCGCCTATGATCAAAAGAAACGTGATCGTTTAAGATCATGATCAGTCACTCGAACTACATATGCATACATATTCTCCTTTCGACATCCTCTATGTATTTAAACAACATAAAAATTTACCAACAAACATACTTCGCTTTAAATCACAATACATGTCTAAACACCATTAATAAAACTGCTACATAATAAACATGTAAGAAATGCATATAGAACTTCAAACTCCTTTACCTAGCAGCACATGTCAACTTAGTTTTTTTTCTTTTCTCTTAACAAGCAAGGGGCATTGGGCAACTTCTTTACTTCAAAGGTTTAGAAAAGGCAAATTGAAAGAGACTAAGTGTATTCTAGATCCTTCTATGCTTTGACCACGTGGGACCTCCCAGTGGACCCGAAAAGAAGACGACAGAAAAAGAGCACACGGTCGCTCTCCAGCACGTGGTAATCCGTTTGTTTGTCTCATCTTCTGCAACCAATCTCAACCGCCACGATGAAGGTCCGTCCCATAGTGCGTCGACAGGATGCCCAAACTTGTTCGAAGGCTTTAAACCCTATGAGCAGCCAGGCAGTCTGGCAAGCAGCTAGAGAGGATGTTGCAAAAGTGGACAGCTTGGCATAGAAGCGGAGGGTCTGAGAGCTTGGCACAAACGATAGAGAGCCTAGCGCAGCGGAGAGGCAGAGGCGGAGAGCGTTGTAAGTGGCACAGAGGTAGACTGGCAAAGAGCTTGCTGATGACTAGCGGACCAGTGCAAAGGCATAATGGCAGACCGTCTCTCTCTCTCTCTCTCTCTCTCTCTCTCCATGAGAGGCAGACTGGTGAACATATGTCGTAGGACAGGCGGAGATATTGGGCGGAGAGAGATGTGACCTCTGTGAGAGAGAGAGAGAGAGAGAGAGAGAGGCCGAGGGAGAGGGAGAATTATATGACATTCTCTATCACAAATTGCGTGACCTTTGTTGATACAACCTCATGCATAACATTGATGTGTGTGGGGGAAGAGAGGGAGAGGGGGAATTATACCTCATGCATAACATTGATGTGTGTGGGGGAAGAGAGGGAGATGGGGAATTATATGACTTTTTCTATCACAAATTGTGCAACCTTTGGTGATGACATTCTCTATCACAAATTATGTGACCTTTGTTGATGCAACCTCAAACATAATATTGATGTGTGTGGGGGAAGAGAGAGAATCTCCTACACACTAATGGTGGCTATGTGGCTTATGAGATTTGATATGCAATTTTTATTTTATTGTTGGCAAATGATTTTGAAATAGCAAATTTGTAAGGTAAAAATAATCTATAATCTATAATATTAAGCAAAAGGGAGCATGTAGAGCTCGACATCCTACTCCACATCCACTGTAGAGCTCCATCAAATGCAAGGATCTCCTTGTAGAGCTGGACACCCTACTCCACATCCACTATTCGCCATGTATTCCACATGTTAGAGAGAGAGAGATTAATATATGTAATAGATTAATGTATATGTATTTATACTCTTTGATTTTTGCATTTCTTAAAAGTAAGTATTGCACTTGACACTGCTCACATGGTGAATGTATGATTTTTAATGGGAATCATACCTTTGAAAAAAATCCAAGCGAGATCGTCAATTGCTTCTCTCTCTCTCTCTCTCTCTCATATATGTGAGACCTTCAATCATATGTGTGTGTGTGCAGGTCTTTCTTTCATTTATGCAGGTAAGCTACCATAGTTGGCAAGGGTTGCTCTCTCTCTCTCTCTCTCTCTCTCTCTCTCTCTCTCTCTCTCTCTCTCTCTCTTCTCCATTTGAGACATCCGTAGCAGTACAATTTAGTTATCCATCGAGATGATTTTCTAGGTGACATTGCTCGGTACTCTTTTAAATAACATTAGGTTTATTGTCTAGACTCTCTTGAGTCCACTTCATAATGGAAAGTCTTGGCCATTCCTACGAGAATCGATTGAAATTCAGGTTCTTAGTAAAACTAAGGTCACATGTTTAGATTCACTAACATTGGTTTTCAAGAAATTGCTTGTGCTAGATTATCCAAATTGAAGATGACTAGTATCACACTTGGTTCAAGGAGAGCGAGAAATGAGGGGGAGTATGGGTACGTCGACCGCTCTACTCTTAGAGCAGAGTCTCACTCCATTCCCTTGAAACGATATGGAGTCAACGTTCTAACTAATTTTATGTGGTCAATGTTTTTAATGCTATAAAGTGTTGAATTGTAAGAAGCTCTCAACTTATCGAGGTCACCCTATATTAGGGTGGAATCGTCATGAATCATGTCCTCTTGCTTTCCTTGGTTGGGAAGTTTTAGTTGTCTATGTATCTAATACATTTATGTTATACATATAAAATCAACTTTCTTAATTAGTCCCTTTTAATCATAATGTTCATTCACATAACTTAAGTCACAACATACAAATAATGAAAATAATTCCTTGAATGTTTTTTCAAATTTAATAGAGAATTTATACAAGTGTTCACTTTCCGTGCATATGAAAGAATGATCCAAAGGCCTTTGTTTTATCAAGATTTTTATCCCTAACTAGTACTGGGGCTCTCAAGAAGTCCATCCTGAGTTACACAGGGGTTTAGACGAATCTTAAGATTCTAAGAGTTTACTGACTAGAGTCCCCCTAGGATTCTCAACTCCTATCCAAGGATTCTTTTATGAAGCGATCTCTTGCCATCGGGGTCGATCTAAAATCCTTGAGGCAGCAAACCAATGCCTCTTTGTAAACGGATCTGCAACAACTAGCCTTGTAGAAGATCTAGTATACTTTTCTTTTATCCTATTGTAAGTTTGATACATTAAAGTTTTGATCAATTCAATTAAACTTCCTAAGTGTATTAAGTAAACTTGTAAGCACCTTTCGTAAACACAAGTATCTTTCTTCCAGGCAATAATTCTATACAAAATAAGAAGAAGGCAATCAACGTAAGGTTTTTAACTTAGCAACAAATTCTTTCCAAGTTGGTTTTATCCCCTTGGATTTCTTCTAGATCCCTTTGGAAAATTTAAGCTTCCTTTTAATTAATATTTTTTTGTTGGATATTTTCTTGGTTAATATTAATTTTTCTAACTTGTTTTGATTTTTGCTTGTAATCTTCCTCGACTTACCTTTGTTGAAATTGGTTGATTGACCTTGTTAAGAGTTGATGGTTAGTATTAATCTTATGTATTGGAAAATAATTTAAATTTATCTTAATTTGTGGAAACTAAGTTGGAACCTTGGTATCTCGATTTTAACTTTGGAAGCTACGTAAGTCAATACGGCAAGTATTTTCTCTAGAAAATTTTGGCTTCTATTTTTTCGAAGGAGAATTATATCATCTTTTCGGTTTCTTCACAACCTAGGGTTTTGTATTTCTCTTTGTCATATTGACAAATTGAGTTGATTCTCTCTCTCTCTCTCTCTCTCTCTCTAGCAATAGGAATTCATGCTAGAGAGATTAATATATGTAATAGATTAATGTATATGTACCTATACTCTCTTATTTTAATGTTTCTTGAAGCAAGTATCAGACTTAGCAGTGTTGACATGGCGAATGTATGATTTTCCATGGAAATCATATATTTAAAAAAAATCCAAGCGAGATCCTTCACACTTCTCTCTCTCATATGTGAGGTCTTCAATCATCTCTCTCTCTCTCTCTCTCTCTCTCTCTCTCTCTCTCTCTCTCTCTCTCTCTCTCTCTCTCTCTTTGTGTGTGTGTGACGTATCCCTTGAGACATCTTTAGCGACACAATTTAGTGGTCCATCGAGATGATTTTCTAGGCGATGTTACTTGGTACTCTTTTGAATAACACGAGGTTTGTTGTTTAGAATCCTCAGAGTCTACTTTGTATTGGAAGGTCTTGGTCATTATCACGAGAATCGACTTGAATTTCAGGTTCTCAGTAAACTAAGGCCACCTATTTAGATTCATTGGTGTCGGTCTTCAAGCAATTGCTTGACTAGATTATCCGAATCGAAGCTGACTCGTATTGCACTTGGTTTAAGGACAGTGAGAAATGAGAGGGAGTATAGGTACATCGATCCCTTTGCTCATACCGTAAAGTGTTACTCCTTTCCCTTAAAATGATATGGTGTCAAGGTTCTAACTAATTCTATGTGGTCAACGTTTTCTATGCTAGAAAGTGTTGAATTGTAATAAGAAGCTCTCAATTTATTGAAATCACCCTACCTTAGGGTGGATTCGTCATGAATCACATCCCTTTACTTCCCTTGGTTGGGTAGTTTTAGTTGTCTACTTATCTAATACATTTATGTTATAATATAAAATTAGTTTTTTAAATTAGTTATTTGTAATCACAATGTTCAATAACATAACTTAAGTCACGATGTTTAAAAAAAAAATAACTATTTGAATTTTTTTTAATTTGATAGAGAATCTTATAAAGTGTTCATCTTTGGCTCATACGAAAGAATGACTCGAAGGTTTACCAATATTTTCATCGCTAACTAGTACCCGGGCCCCCAAGAAGTCCATCTTGAGTCACACAAGGGTTTGGATAAATGCTAGGATTCTAAGAGTTTACTGGCTAGAGTTTCCCTAGCACCCTCAACTTGTCTGGCCAAAGGATTCGGATCCCTTTACCGAGTGATGTCTCGCCATTGGGGTTGATTTGAACTCCCTAAGGAGGCAACAAAACCGATCCCTCTTCGTAAAGGGATTTGCAAATAGCCTTGGGAAAGATCTAGCACACTTTTCTTTTATCCTATTGTAAATTTGGTACATTAGAGTTTTGATCAATTCAATCAAACTTCCTAAGTGTATTAAGTAAACTTGTATGTACCTTTTGTAAACACAAGCACTTTTTTTCAAGCAATACTACAAAATAATAAGGCAATCGGAATAAGGTTTCTAACTTAGCGGCAATTCTTTTCAATCCCCTTCTTAGATTCTTTTAGCTCCCTTTGGAACTTCTAACCTCTCTTTTAATTAATCTTTTTTCGTTGGATATTCCCTTGATTAGGATTAATTTTTCTAACTTGTTTTGGTTTTTGCTCGTAATCTTCCTCAACCTATCTTTGTTGAAGATTGGTTGATTAAACTTTTAAAAGTCTTGTCAATTTTGTATACTCTTATGTGTTGGAAAATAGTTAAAATTTATATTAATTTGTGAAAACCAAGTTGGAACCTTGGTATCTCAATTTTTACTTTGGAATCTATGTAAGTCAATAAGATGAGTATTTCCTCCAAAATCTTTTGGCTTCTATTCTCTCAAAAGAGGATTATATCGTCTTTTCGGTTTCTTCACGACTTAGGGCTTATATTTCACTTTGTCATATTGGCAAGTTGAGTTGATTTTCTCTCTCTCTAGCATGTGGAATACATGCTAGAGAGAGAGATTAATATATGTAATAGATTAATGTATATGTATATCTACTCTCTTATTTTTGCATTCTTGATGTAATTATCGGACTTGACACCACTCACATGGCGAATGTATGATTTTCCATGGGAATCATACCTTTAAAGAAAAATCCAAGCAAGATCGTTAACACCTCTCTCTCATATGTGAGGCCTTCAATAATCTCTCTCTCTCTCTCTCTCTCTCTCTCTCTCTCTCTCTCTCTCTCTCTCTCTCTCTCTCTCTCTCTCTCTCTCTCTCTCTCTCTCTCTCTCTATGCATGCCTTTCTTTCATTTGTGCAAGTAAGTTGCCATAGTTGGCGAGGGTTGCTTTGTGTGTGTGTGTGTGTATTTGTGATGTGTTCATTTGAAGGGTGGATTTTCACATTGTTTTAATCCTCTTCTTCCATGAACCAATCCTGGCCATTAGGAACTGCTTCCTCCATGAAGACCAAACCTAGACAAAGACTCTAGCTAAGTGGCTAGTTAAATCCCTCCATTTCTTGCAACTCCATAATCTCTTGTCAATAAGGGCTTATAACCTTGTTTATAGGGTGTAAGTCTCCTACATTAGTTGAGGTGGGCCAAGCCTCTTCGAGTCTCTACAAGACTCTAATAATCCAATTTGTTTCCTTATTGTTAAGGTTGAAATGATGCTCAATCTAGTCCATGCTATTGAAGGCATGTGATTCATGGTTCCAAATATCAATCCAATTCTTCAATTTATTCACATGGATTGCTTTAGAGGTCCTTAGGTCTTCCATGGCTAGAGCAATAAGGTGCTTTGACAGTTAGAGGCAGGAATGACAGGAATGATCGTGGTAATAACCGTGGCCGTGACTCGCAGAAGGGTCAGTCTAGGTCACTTATCATGCCATCTATCAAGCATGCAAGCTATGATATACTTTAAGTGTGGGGAAATACATATCTACTATTTTCACGAAAGGAAAGTCGACAATACCTTGGAATGCTATTATACTATGTACGAATTTGTCGCATAGCATCTAATTTACTTTTTCTTAATACCCATGCTTTGTAACTTTATCTTTCGAATACTTGGGATGAACTTTATCCTTTCAGTTAAACCATCCTCGTGTGGCATAGTATGGGTCTAATGCATCTCATGTGGAAATCAAAGCAATCATCTGTAAACTTGGAAATGCATTACTTACAACTAGTACCACAATTGGATTGATAGTGATGTCCTTGCCCGAGGCTTCATTGCGGATTGTGGAATTTCCACCTGCACTCGACATTCTTTGCTTGGGGGCCATTTACGAACGTCCCTTTCTTCTAGGTGCAATTCTCACGGAATTCTCAGCAACCTCCTTCTCAAATAGCGGGGCCAATCGTTAAGCTACAGGCGGAGAATAGTCTAGCGGAAAAGGGAAAAAGACGGGTGCATGCGGTCACCCTCTTAGGAGGGAAAAAGGAGGACTTTGGAATATCCCTTCTCCTCTCTCTTAGCATCCAAGCTGTTTAGGCATTTTCCTTTCTCCTTACAATGGGGGGGAGGAAGAATAAGCTCGCCGGGACAAGGATAAGGGTACTCGCATGTGGTCACCCTCTAAGGAAAAGAAGGGTACTCGCATGTGGTCACCCTCTAAGGAAAGGAAGGGAGAAACCTCCCAAAACCTTCTCTCTCTCTCTCTCTCTTTCTCTCTCTCTCTCTCCCTCCCTCTCTCTCTCTCTTACAGGCCAGAAACAAAGGGGGGAGAGATGGTATCTTTGTCTCCTTTTTTGATGGGGGGTGTTTTATAGGGGGGAGAGTGGTATTGTTTGGGGGGGGGTGAAGTGAAGTGGTCGTGGTGGTGGCATCTCTCCCCCACTCACCACCTGTCAACATGCATGGCAAACTGGTCGAGGGTTAGGGCAGTGGTAGGCCATGTGGCCTCTCCCCTCGACATCATTGCCTTCATCTTCACGTCATTGTCTTCCTCCTCCCTAACATCATCGGCCACTTCTTTTTCTCCCTTTGTTGGCATCTTCTTCTTCTTCCTTGCCCATGTGATCTTCTTACCGTTATTGATGGCTCCCTCCCCGTTGTCATCTGCTTCATTCCTTCCCTCCCCCCTGCCACCTGTCATCGGTGACGATAGGGGGGAGAAAATTAAAAAAAAAATCAATTGCTTTTATTTCTAAGGGGGGATTTCTACACTGGCAAGGAATATTACATCCTCTCCCCCTTAGAGAACTCAAGATGTCCACATCTCAAAAGAGCTGGGAAAGATAAGCATTAATGGGGCTTAAGGCCTGTGGGGGTTAGGAACCACCATGCATCTGCTGCGCTACTCGTAATGACTCAAGTAGTGCAACTCATATTATTGCAATTAATTGTAGGTACAAGAGTAGGATTTATTCCAATACAAGTTGTATTACATGTCGATAAAATTTCTAGGATTTCTAGTCATCCTCAAGAGGTGTAGTAGGTTCTAGGTCTTTGTCTTCATCTGATTGCTCTATATATCTGAAGATTGCACTTGTGTAGCTTCATTTTCATGGAAGCTCAATGTCTTCTAGACTAAAGTCAGGGCACTCTGCTTGTATGTGCCCTAGCTCATTGCAGTGGAGGCAGTGACGGTTGGGACATCTCCTACAAATGTGCCCTATCTCTCCACATGTATGGCATCTCTTGCCCTAATATCGAGAATCATCTTTGTCATGATTTTCCATTTCAAGTATTGGTTTTGCTCGAAGTAATGCATCTTGCAAGTCCATTGGACGCATTGCTTCAAGACAGTGGTTTAGAGGAGTGTTCAAACCATGGCAAAACTTGGATACTCACTGCGCAATATCCATGGCAGTGCGTATTTTAGTAGGGTTAAAAACTTCGAGTAGTAGGCTTCCAAGGTTAATTCCAGTTGCTCGAGCTTGAAGAATTCATTCATCCTCAAAGTTTGGTAGGTTGGCAAAAGGTATCATCCATGTACATCATCTTTCAGCTAAGCCCATGTGATAACGTCTCCAAAAATACATCGATCTTTGCACCATTGCTTCCATCATATCCAAGCCTGGCCAACTAACTTAAGTTTGCCTATCATTACTTGATTGGAGAAAGCGGTTCCTGAAGCAGAGAAATAATCATCCACCGACTCAATCCATAACTCTGCCTCTACTGCGACGTCTATCCCTTCTCCATCAAACTCGAGTGCCTTAATTTACTTGAGAAGGAATTTCTTCTCTTGCATTCTGGCATTTGTGGGTGCAGAAGGTGCCTGGCAATCAAGCCATACCACTTTGGTTATTCTGTTTAGGATATGTTTATGAACCATACATTAACCGGCTTTCCAAGCATGTTTTAGCGGTCCATTGAGAAATGAATCTAAGCATCACTACCCGACGCTCCCATGGAATGTTCCGAGGTCTGTCGCCTAGGGTTTCCCGAGTCCCTCAACAGGACATTCGTGGCCGAACCCACTAGGATCAACCTGAAATCTGGGTTCCTAGTGGTCAAGGTCTCCTGGCAACATTCTAGCGTCAGGTCATGGACATCCTACTTTTACGTAGAGATACCCAAGCCAAACCTGACCCATACTTCACTTAGTTCAAAGAGAATGGAAAATGAGAGGGATCTGCCACTCAACCTCTCTATCGGTAGGGCATAGTCCCATTTTGATCCCCTAAAATGGCATAAATCGCGTTCTAACTTAACAATACCTAAAGGTACATTGAAAAAACCTTGTGAGAAGCCTTCCAGTTCTCTGGGACCACCCTGCCGTAGGACAGATCCATCGGGGATTCTTCCCACCCACTTCCCTTCAATAGGCATTATTTAGTTATCTAATTAGGTCCTATCACATTTATGTGTGACATTAAGCCTTTATTTATATCTACAAAGAAAATACTTTGGCCTCAATGTCTTCCATGGGGCCATTTTTTTGCTTCTTTCTGAGAGTCCAAGGGAGCTTTCATCTCATATTTGGTGAACTTAGGCACTCACTTAGTGCTCCTCTACTTTTTGTGAGGAAGAATTTGGCTTAAGGCATTCTTCTTTGCCTTTTGTGTTTTAAGAAGTTCTTTGAGCACTTCTTTAACTCCCTCTCTAGAGGTTATGAATACTCCTGATGTAATTTGCTTACTTTTTCCTTGAGGATAATTGACGTTTCCTATATTAAAAGCTATAATGATTGGGAAGGCTAAGATGTATGCATTGCATATCAAAGATAAGGAGTACATTTTCTAGCTTGTCAAAGACATTGTAGTATTTTATGAGATATATTCTCCTGCTTTTGCTAAGAACTTCTTGAAGTTGAGGGAACTAACAAAGGCTGGCCCCTTCAAGACCATCCCGATCAACTCTTGCTTGGAGAAATAGTGTTGCTTTGACATTCGAAGCTGCTCTATTTATTTACAAGTACTAGGTCTGGCCCACTTTTCTCCATGGTGGTATGGTTGCTAGAGTTGAAAACCCACTATCATTAAGCATGAACTTCCAGGGTAAAATGCATTGTTGTCTATGATAAAGAGCAGTTGTGACCATGGGGAGCCTAGCTCCAAGAAGTCTAGGACAGATTAGATGTATCTATTACCTAATGAGTCTCTTTTGCAATGTAATGCAGTTGTAATATTCTCTTATATTAATAAAAATCGATATTGTTGGATTCATGTGCAATGTAGTTTGTGATATGTGTCCTTTATTATTGTTTGATTTTATGCGTAGTATTTAATATCCAAATGCATGTAAGGATAACATTAATAAATAAATCCACCATTGTCAGCCACCATTAAGGGGCCACTGTCACTCATAGTATGCTTAGTAGATTCATAAGAGTATTGAGCTCTTGCTCTTGCATGTGCCTTATTGATAGGAAGCTTGAAATGTGCCATGGTTGTAATGATGTAGGATAGAAAAGTGGAGGGTAGAGTGAAGAGTAATGTGAAAAAATGAAAGGAGAGACTTGACTTAAATACAAAACTTTTAAACTTACTATAGTATAACTAAACTTTAAAATAAATTTAGTATAAATTAACCTTCAAACTTACTATAGTATGTCTCTCTCTCTCCACCCCACCCCATCCCACCCCACCCCTCCCTCTCTCTATCTCCTATCACCCCCCTCATATTTAACCATCCCTCCCCATCCCTCCCTCTCTCTAGGCTAGTGAATGTTCCAAGGTTTAGAAATTTCAAATCTTCGTCTTAGGATTTTGAAATCAAATTTTCATAATTTAAATTTAATTTTTTGAATTTTTCAACAATATATTGTATCTAAAGTCAAATAAAGAACTCAAGTAGAGATAACCTTAAACTTCACTTTATAAGATAGGCATTGCCACATCGTCCCTTCTCTCAAAAAGTGTGTTTTAAGATTAATAGACCCAAACGATAGGGCAATCGATATCAAAACTTTGAAAAACATAGTTTGAACCTTTGATAGTTTAAACAAAATTTACAAAATGCTCCTTTAGCCAAATTTAAATAAACAAACTATATAAAGCTTAAGATACGAGTGTTTAAGATATCTCATGTGTAAGATAGGAGCATTGATGAGTCATATCCTTAGTACTTGTACTCTCTCTTGGAATCTAAATGCATCAAAATTGTACTCTTTATCTAGCTCTCCATTTTTTGCCATCTCTCTCTTAGGTTGTCAACCATTCTGCATGGCATTGTCTAGTTGTGTTGTTATTATATCTTGCTTTCCTCACTTCATATATTGCCCTACTTAAAAATTCTACTTGAGAGGTTTTGACTTCTTTTTTCCCCCCTCTTATCGTATCTCTAATCTCCCATATCACCGTTGGACTAAATACCTCATAGAATTGGAAACATTGATGCCACCTCCATGTTCAGTTGCCTTTCTAAAAGCATAGGGAGCTTAGTAGTGAGATCATTCCATGCCTTGAGTTGTCCATACTGCTTAACTCCCTTGATTTGCAAAGTATGGACCATGTGTCTCAAGTATATGCTATATAAGAAAGAGAGATTAGAAACACAAACTAATTTGCAATGATGATATATATTTGTAATGGTGACAATACTGACCATGTAGTGTGTTATGTTGTTTGAAGCCCATGCCTCTACCATAGAGTTGTGAAATTTAGCAACCTTCCCTTTAAATGTATTGGCATCACCATCTCGAAACCTCAATTTTTGTAAGAGAGCTGCTAATCTATCTAGGTGTATCCACACTTCTGCCTTTGCAATCCTTGTTCATCCCCCATTGCTCCAATCTAGAATAGCAAGGTGTAACTTTTTCTATGCTTTGTACTTCTTTGGTTGTTTCACAAGTATATTGCCTTTCTCATCTTGAGGTGGAGATACAAACTTCCTAGCCTTGGGTTTGCTAAAGCATGGTTTGCAAGGGAATATTTCCACTCTTGCCTAATTTTTTCTCGTTCTTTTTTATTTCTACTTAGTCCTTGTGAATCCAAAATTAGAGAGGACTTTTTCTACCTTCCTACATGTAGCATCAGCCTCTAACACATGCTGCATCTTGTATGCAAATCATACATATTCATATACGAGCTTCTCAATTATTCTAACCAAACAATAAAATGTGCAAAAGTAAATCCTTGGCAATAGTATTTCCAAAATAGGGTGCCTATTTGGACCCATTGGGAATAGCACTCTAACCAAACAATAAAATGTGCAAAAGTAAATCCTTGGCAATAGTATTTCCAAAATAGGGTGCCTATTTGGACCCATTGGGAATAGCACTCTATTTCTCATGTCTTTCTAATCATGTGTTGGAGCACCTTGTTATCTTATCTTGGCAAGCCATTCTTTCTTTCCATCTTTCTCTTTCTTTCTAGTTTGCATGCATTATATGTATGGAAATTTTGCATTTGTTGCATTCAATAAACCAAACAACACAATATTAGTAAGTTTGGGAATCTCCCAATTCCCATTTTGTGAATACTAAAAAGGTGGCACCCGGATAACATGCCCATAAGTTTCTCAAAACCATATGATGTGACCTATCCTTGGAAAGCGCTTGAAAAATAGAATCTATTGAGCTATAGATCGCTTGATTTGGAGTTATAGTGTTCAAGTTATGAGAAATCCAAAGATTTGACCATGTGTCCCAAACTTATGGGAAATTCCCATATTCCCCAATATGGTGTTAAACATACACTTCATTGGTTTTAAATCACCTCATGCAAGACATCGTTTAACTTGATAGTCCCCAAATCCTTCAACATGTAAAGTTGATCCATTATTTTGTTGTTAAATAACACTGGGTATATTAGTGAGGTTTAAAAAACTTTAAGTACATCATGGTCCTCCTTTGGTATTCCAAATGCTGTAAGCCACTATATTTCATTCTCTGATTGCAAACTAAGATATAAAGGATGGTTTTCATTGATGTGAGATTCAATACTTTGTAATTTTAGACTATAATTTCATATTCTGTGCCTATATAGATGTTGTAGGCTCTAATTCTCCCTATGCTTCTTAGCCAACAATCTATCTTTTTCCATCAAAGACTGCACATACCCTTGTAATCTTATATATATATTCGTTAAGGCTTGATGAATCCTTGCTAACCCCTGCTAATCTCTCTTTCTCTTAGTATGTCCTACACCTGAGTTTTGCAAAGAAAAATGTATGACAATTTTAACTTGGATTAATATTTAAATCACATAATTATACCCCTTTTATTCACTATATATGTTTTCATTTTTACCCAATTGGATATTGACTATTTCTCTTGATTTCAGTCATGATAGAACCTAATCAACCACTAATTAGCCTCTAATCTTAGCTTGTAATCAACTCCTAATTAGTCTCTAATCTTATCTTCTATTCTATCCAAAATATACTCTCTCTCTCTCTCAACAAGAATTAGTCAAATATGATTAAACGCATGTATACAAAAGCTTAGATAGTGAAGAACAATAACATCATCTTACCTTCTCCTCAAATTTACTATTTGTCACTTTATCACTTATTTTATTATTTCATCTCACACAGATAGGCTCTCTCTCTCTCTCTCTCTCTCTCTCTCTCTCTCTCTCTCCACATGAGTTGTTGATTAAGGATTAAACAACAATTGTGAAGAATAATAACATCATAGAGATTGAAAGATAAAGATACCTCCATTATCACTTTATTGCTTGTAGTATAGACCATTGAAGAGGGAGATTGCTTATAGTACTATAGTGTTGAAGAGGAAGATTGCTTATAGTAGTATAGAAAGTGTTGTAGATGTAGATTATTTGGTTTCAGCAAATGGCATCAAAACCCTCCTCAATACTACTTCAAAAGAATTCTATGCAAGAAACCATATTGTGGAGGGAAAGACAAGAGTACACAAAATTTGGGATAAAACTACAGAAAAATGCCAAAAAAATGGACATATACTTGTCCAAAAGAGATAAAAATTTACAAGGAAAACCTTGAGTCAAAAAGGTGTCTTTGGGTTTAAAATAATCTTAAAATATGATGTATACATCAACCTTTACTATTTTTTAACTTCCACCCTTTTAAGAAGCGAGAATGAGAATGATACTAATATATTTGAATATTGAAAAGTTATGAGGATATTGAAGAGTCGTATACCAATGATTGGCTCCATTTTTGAGAAAATAGAATTGTGTTTTTTAGTTGTGAGGATTTTGAGAAAAAGTGACCTTATTCTATGGTTTGGGGTCAAAATAATAGGTGAACTCTATTAAAAATACAAACACGAGATTTTCTTGATTGTAGAAGATCTCTTATTATACTATTTGGAATCTCTGTTGAGAGAGAGAGAGAGAGGTGAGAGAAACCCCTTAAGATGCAAAAAAGAGAGTCCACATTTCTCCTAGTCTTGATCCCTTGAATAAAAAGATAAATATGGGAATTCTAGAGCCTTCGTTATCTCCTTACTTGAATAGGAGGTTCATAATGCCTAAGAAAAATGGGAGTTTGAGGCCTATACAAGATATGAATCCGCTCAATAAAGTGACAATTAGAAATCTAAGAGCATATCCTATTGTTGATGAGTTTATAGAGGCTCTTGCTAGTAAAGTAGTATATTCTTTAGAAAACTTATACTCTCGCTATGATTAGTTCCAATTAGCAATTGAAAGCAAGGATCTTGCCACCATGAAGACATCATTGGGATTAGTGGGCATGTGCACTCAACTGCACAAGGGGCAAAACAAACTCTACCTCATACATAACGAATGCTATGAACAAGGTATTAAGGGATTATATACCTCATGTGAGTATGCCTTTTTTGGATGACATGTTGATAAAAGGGTATGTAGAAGAGGACAAGGATGAAGGATTGAATGAATAGGGATGCAAAAGATTTATTGCTGATCATATTGCTAATTGTAAGAAGACTTTGGCAAGAATGAAAGAGGTGAATCTTAATGTTTTAGGTTAAAAGTTAATCTTTGGAGGATGAAGTGCTAATTGTTGGATACATGTGTGGACCATATGGTAGAATGCCATCAGTAATAGAGCAAAAGTGGATGAAATTGACAAGTTGGATGAGACTTTCTCTTTAGTATCAAAGATGAGGATGTTTTTGGGAGCTTGTGTATTTTATCTTATATGGATACCTCATTTTGCACATATTGCAAATGCTTTGTATCGATTACTAAGGAAAGAAAAGTGAGTGGTGAGTGATAGGGATACTCAGCTATGCAGATAATAAGAGATTTTCATGAAAGCTTATGAGATCATTATAGGGGTGTTTGGGATGCTTTTGAGAAGATCAAAGAGAGATAGATAATCATAGGGGTGTTTGGAAAGTCGTATATAGGGATGTTTCACAATATGTAGGTACTTGCAGCACATGTCAAACGTATTCTTCTAGGAGACACGAACATGGTTTGCATCCTATGTGTTCTCTTTCAATGCATTATAAATGGGTTGTTGATCTAGTGACCATGCTTATGAGACTTTCCTAGATGATATATTATGCTTGCTCATAAAGACCTTACAAATTAGGTTGAATTCCAAGCTTTGTGACCCAAAGACACAAGTGTTGTATGCAAATTTCTTCTCAAAGATGTATTTTTCAATTATGGATGTGTGGGTAAGGTCATGACCAAACAAGTATATAATCTATATGAAAATTGAAAAAAGTGAAAGAGGGCCTCCTCTAGTTGTCAATGCCTTAGCAAAGGCATACATGGAAAAAATTCAAGAGTGGCCCACAATTTCTTCCATATGCATTATGGGTTGATCGCACTACTCTTAATGCTGTGATAAGGTATATGCCAACTGAGATAGTATATGGGAAAAAACTAATCATGCCAAAACTAAAGAAATGGATACCACATGGAATGTCTTGCAATGGGAAGAAGGGATGACCAAGCAAGAATTGCTAGCTCTTAGGATCCATCCATTGGAAATATAATTAGAGACATAGAGCTTGTAGTGAGGAGCTTGAAAGAAGCTTGATTGTGGAGGAGCAAATACATGTTGAGAGCTATAGAGGATGAAGACTAGGTAGTTGTGTATGATAGCAACTTGGACATTCAATATAGTACTATTAGGAAAGTCTCTAAGAGATGGTTTGGTCTGTATATTATGTTGCATGCTTAGGATAATGGCACATATTCTCTTTTTGAGTTGGATGGGACTATATTGAACATACTTATAGCTAGTAGATGGATCATGTTGAAGTTAGAGAAGGGTTGGAGCTTTTAACAGTGTAAAGCAGAGAGCTCTCACAAACATAGCTTTTTTATTCTCAATCATCACTCAAAAAAGTACAACCTAAGGTCACACAAGGACCATTCACACCAAAGGCAACTAGGTAGATCTTGAAATCTAACACTCCCCCTCAAGCTCAAGACAACATCTGTACACCAAGCAGTTGTTTGAAAACACTAAACTTATCTTTACCCAGTGACTTGGTAAAGATATCCGCAACTTGTTCATCATTCTTCACATGCATGAGATCAACTCTCCTTGCAAGAACCATCTCTCTGATGAAGTGGTAGTGTACCTCAACGTGTTTTGTCCTAGCATGACATGTTGATTGTTGGGAGAGCTCCTAATGAGTTGGATGCTTTGAAAAGTCAGCTCAAGAAGATCTTTGAGATTAAAGACACGAGACATGCCTCACATATTCTTGGGATGCGCATTATGCATGACCACTCTCAGGGGCTTCTTTACTTATCACAAAAGGATTATATTCTCTAGGTCCTTGAGTGGTTTCATATGTAAGATGTTAAGCCTATTGGCTATCCTTTGGCTTCTTATGTGAAGGTGAGCCAAGCCAATTTTCTGAAGTCTAATGTCCACATTCTGATGAGAAAAAGGCTAAGATGGCCAAGATTCCTTATGCATCTGAAGTGGGCAATTTGATGTATGCTATCATAGCCACTCGTTCTCCTGACATAGCTTTTATAATGGGAGTTGTGACACACTATATGGCTACTCCTAGTAGGCAGCATTGGGATGTCCTCAGGTATCATGAGGTACCTGAAGGGCATAGCAAATATGTGCATATGTTATGGTGGCTAGGATACAAGAGTCATGGGATACACTAACTCTGATTATGTCAGACATGCAAACAATAGAAAATCCACCTCTGGCTATGTGTTTACCTTTGCTAGGGGTGTTGTTTCTTGGATGTCTAGGGTGCGGAGATGCACGATACTCTCTGCTATAGAGATTGAGTATATTACAACCACCCCACTGATGCTTGCAAGGAGGCTCTCTGGTTAGGCCATCTGGTGGTATAACTAACATGCTTCCTACATTGCATTTGGATTCTATGAGTGCTATCCAATTAGCCATCCAATTAGCCAAGAATCCGGTCTTCCATGCAAAGACAAAGCATATTGAGGTGCAATACCACTTATCAGAGAGATCATTGAGGACAAGTCTGTTAACCTTGTTAAGATCTCAACTAACCAAAATCCTACAAATCTACTCATGAAAAGTCTCTCAGTAGAGCATTTTGCCTTCTTTAGGAAGTTGATGGACATTGGATGAGACGACCTCTATTTATCACCCTGTTTTATTGTATGTGCACATTGTACTTTGTCACTTTTTTTTCTTATTTCCTCTTCACTCGAGGCACATTTTCCTTTAAGTGGGAGGTTGTTGGGGGTAAAGATACTTGTGCCTAGCTGCCCATGTATTATTATGCTGATAGTACTACTGCACTTGCACACTGCCAGGGCGATAGGTGCCCATCAATGTCACTTCATTCTTTATTCTTTCAGTGATATTTGAATAAAGGAGAGGCCAATCACACATTGTGATTGATGGAGTTCCCACATCTTGAGTCTCTCTCTCTTGCTCTCTTGCTCCATTCACCATAGTTCACATCTCTCTTGCTTATGCTTACTCATGCTTTCCACTTGGACTTCTCCCTTTAAATAATAAGGAATTCATGCAAGATAAGAAAAGCTGAATGAACCCACTAGTAAAAGGAGACCCCCAAACATCAAATAGTAGCCAAGGATACCAATCATAGAATACTAAGAGACTTGAATTATCAAGCCGCTTAGGGGGCAACAATAACAGACACGATTAGGGATGCAACTCTACCTGGCTTGAGCAATTTGATCAACAGCCTAGTTGCTCAAGAAATTGACAACATGTTAGGTACTGACACCAACCCCAAAAATGATGAGCTTGACTTGGGAAAATTCCCCATCAACATCTAGCAAGAGATAACCCAACATGACCTGTAAACTAAAATGTAGCATCACCGTAGACCAATCGAGGATATCATAGCTAATATCGAGGAAGAGGGGAAGTTTGCAAGGATAGCGATGTAGGGTATAGCTGCCTACAACCAAGAGCAATGAGCTCAAAGGCTAAGGCAAGACATATGAATGCACAAAGTCCAATGCATCTTAGTGCTCGCCAACCAAAATAGGACATGACCAAATGCTGAGAGGGAGAGAGCAATAGAGGTTGATCTTATGCTGATTAGCAAGCTACTCACAAAGAAACTCTTAGAAAACATGACTGCAGAGTAGAGCGGAGCAACCCTGGCAACTTTGTTGCTAGTAAGACTAGGAATCACCCTAAATTCTAAGAGTGAGACCAAGATACCTATGGTTGCTAGGTAACTCAACAAGTATCAGCTCAACAATAACTCATATAGATTTGTGGAGTAGTTTGAGCAAGTATGCATGGCAAATAGGCTTACAAACCTTGCTCAACATGCACAAGATTTTGAACTTTGCCTAGGAGACAAAGAGTAGACGTGGTACACTAGTCTAGATAATGCCGAACACAATAACTTCAATACCCTCAAGAGTCTCTTCATCAACAGATTCTTTGAGGTGGGGTACTCCAACAACCTCATCATTAGGCTATGGATGCCAGTCAAAAGGACAAGAAGGATATTTGAGACTACGTCACCTATGTGCCCACCAGTCTCTTTAAGAAAATCCCAGTCTGCAAAGTGACCTAGTAAATGAGTGGTCTCCACCATGTTCAATAAGTAGAATCCAAAGCAAGGAGCTTTACAAGGCTTTGGTGAGAAACACAAACCTGCAAAGGGACATGCTAGCTAGGGTCTTTGAAGAAGCGATATGAGTGGATGACTTACTCAAGGAGAGAAGCTCAAGACCTAAAAATCGAGACAACACTGCCTAGTAGAACCTCAAAAAGAGCTATGACCAATAGTGAAAGATCTAGCCAAAGTTCCTAAGATAAGAGAAAGAGTGTCGACCAGAGTCAAGAATTGGTGAACGTGAAGCTAGAGTTGGCTAGGCTTCAAGAGATAACAACAAGGCTCGCATGACCTCATGTGCAATGTGTGCATTATGGAGGAAACCACCTTCCAGTCAAGTGCATGGATCCTAGATCCAAATCCTGTGCCAATTGATGTTAGTTTGGCTATGATGCAATGCATTGTTGATTACTGAGATGACTACCATACTCACAATCATACAATTAGCCTTATTACCTAGGGAATAGAATGCCACATTTCAAAAGGGGAGCTCCACTAGCTCTCTTGGTACCCAATGATTCAAAGCTAGATGTCCCTAGGATGGATATCAACCCCATAGGGATACCTAGACCACCTAGACCCATCCTCACCTATCCACCAAGCGATGCTCTGATACATTATGTAGAGGAGCCAAACAAAGACGAAGCATACATGAACCCTGACATCTCATAAAACAAAGAGAACAATCCCCTCTTGATGGATTTTAGACTAGTGCCAATGATGACGTCGGGTAGAGGAATAGGTAGAGTTCTAGTAGGATAGAACCAAGAACCCATCGTGACCCAAGGCATATCTCATCTTAATGCCTATCGCAAGGGAGCAAGCCAATCAAAACAAGGTCGACCTAAGATGCCCTAAGTGTGGAATCACACACTTGTACACGGAGTGCCCTAGGCAAAAACTTTCCACTAGTTTGGCTATTGTGCCATCCGTATCATTGGGGCTATTGGGAGTTGAGATACTTGATGGCAAAGCCACACCAATTTTGCTCAATGTCATGACCTGAGCACAGGCAAAGCAAGCCAGCATTTCATTACCTAGACCTAGTAACCTTGATGCAGCTTCAATAGGAAATAAAAGCCATAAAATAATAAAAAAGAGGGTTGAGACAAAGATTACGCTTAAGTCAGATATTGTCACCATGTTACCAAAGGGAAGTAAGTCACGGATGCAGAACCAGAGACATCTACTCCTAAGACAATAGAAAAGGAAAGTGCCAAGATTTGAGAATATCCCGATCCTCTGAGGCACCAATTAGAAGTAGTTGATAAGGTCAAGGAGTGGGTGAGAGAAGCCCAAGCACATCTAAAGGATGTGAAACCCATTATCAAAGACAAGATCAATGAGCTCTTTAGCATGAGCACATCGGTCTTGCCTATACGTTTAAGATCAAGAGATGCATCCACACCCCATGTAACACCACATGGATAGAGCCTAAATGCCACATAGGTAGGCAGAATTCCCAAGATCCTTGACAAAAGAGTGTAGAGCCTAACAAAAAGCAAGCAATTGGCAACTTGCTTAGATGTTGATATCAGCCCCTATGACTCTATTGTTGGGAGAATTGCTTAGGCAAAATCCAACCTTATGTCAAGTGCTAAAGCAGTGGATAGAAAGACCAAATGAGCTTGGAGAGACCAACTTTCTTGACCATGATGCAGCCACACAGATACCTAGCTTGACCCTAAACTCATCACCTGAGTCCTTACACATGAATGCTTTGTGGGAAGGCATAAAAATGCAAGCAGTCGCACCTATCATAGAATTAGAGGACACCACAAGAAAGGGAATTGTAGACACAGGAGCAAGAGTCAGTATACTTAACCATGCAGTTGTGTAAGCTTGGGGTAACCCACTTGTGTAAGGTTTAATGTCATGCTAGCAAACATAATGAAAGTTAGGCCATTTGGGGTACTGAAAGATTGTCCCTTGAAGATAGTAAGAGTTGAGTTCTTAGTGAACTTCATAGTCATGAAGGGAGTGGACTATGATATCTTGCTAGGGGTACCTTGGATGCAAAACGCATGAGTGATAGAAGATTGGGACAATGGTATCATATTCTTAGGCAATAGATTGGAGGCTATAAGAGTCAAGATGGATACCTCAAAGATCACACTGATTGACCTAGATGTTATCTCCACCATGTTGAAAGGAGACTCGTAGGTTAGGGATTCTTATGGACCACTAATGAAGTATATCCCTTGCGGATGCATGTGCTAGCTACTATCGATTTTCCATTCTTAGATGATGATGAGGATTATAAGTAGACCGCAATGACATCCAACAAGTACCATAAATCTGCAATATCTTAGCTCTCTTGTGCTAAAGGGTAAGAGCCTGCCATCTGTACCACTTTGCGTGATGGCGAGGAGCTCTAGTAGACAACCAACAGATGTCCATGTCCACATTTTGTCTAACAAACTTGAGTTCTAGGGGATCCTTGAATACTTAACAAGAGAGCTAGCAGGTAACCCAGCTGCCAATCTCAAACCCCTCAAGGATCTCATGGATGAGCCGAAGTGGTGATGGACCAAAGTGCATGACTTGAATCTAATGTACAATTGGGCATTGATCACAAATGAGAAGAGAGCTAAGAATAGAAACCTAGGAGATGATGAGAAATTGGAAGGTAACGATTTGTATGACGAGTATAAAGATTGCTACTCTCAAAATGAGGAAAGTGAGGAAGAGGCTGAGGTAATAGAGTATGACATGGATGGCTGAGTGATTGAAAAGATATGAGTAGACTCCAAGCCACAAAAAGACAATGTCTTTAGGATCAAAAGAGGAGTCTTCAGAATGGAATGTGACACCTAGGAGTGATAAACTATAAGCAATATGGATTAGTTCAACCAAGTATTGCACCACTCCTTAGAACAAATCAGCCTTAGAGTTGCAACCACAAAGGGAAACTCCATCTAGCAAAGGTTGTGAGATTAACTCTGAGTCTAAAGTGAGCTTTGAGAGCAACCCAAAAATACCTCAACCACCTAAGACCAAATGCACCAAAGGGGACCTGCCAATCTACCTAAGGTGCAGGTGATTGAAAGAGGAAATGAGAAAGTAGCCAAGAGGATCAAAAGTCGAAGAACAATGGAAGCCACAAGACCTACCTAAGAGGTTACAAAGTTTAAAAAGGGCAATAGGGTAGTGATCTTGTTAGGAGCTAAGAGGCAAGGACAAGAAAATGAACTAATAGAAGGGCATGCTAAGATCAAGGAAACCAACTTGGAAGGGGGAGGGGAAAAGCCTCGACCCGTGCTCATAGTTGATGACCTGATTGAGCAAGAGGAGGTTGATCTCATCGCTCTCCTGCGAGGGTATATAGATGTATTTGCTTGGTTCTTAGATGAACTCAAAGGAGTTGATCTAACAGTCATGACCCATAGCATCGTGATGACTCCTAATGCAACATCAATTAACCAATGGCCATACATGATGAATCCAAAGCATGCACACACCATCAAGGAGGGGATAAATGAGTTGTTGAATGCCTTATTCATCTACGAAAGCAAGCACACAAAATTTGAGTGTACATAAACTATAAAAAATTTAATGATGTGACAAAGAGAGATAATTATCAACTACCCTACATGGAGCACATGCTCAAGAGACTAGCAAGGAGAGAGGCATACAATTTCTTGGATGGCTTCTTAGGTTATAATCTAGTGTAGGTACACCACCTCGACGATAGGCATAAGACAATGTTTGCAAGGAATGGGGCGTGTTTGCCTACACAGTTGTACCATTTGGGTTTACAAATGCACAATTACCTTTCAATGCCTCCTGTGTGCCATCTTCAAAGGCATGCTTAGGTGAGAATTGGAGGTGTTTGTTGATGATCTATGCATTCATTCTAGTTGGAGGGAACAAGTACATGAACTTCATGTAGTGTTTGAGCAATGTAGGATGTATAATCTCTCCTTGAACCCCTTCAAGTGCCAGTTTCTAGGTAAAACACAAATGTATCCTAGAGCACATGGTGACTAAGAATGACATTGCCACTGACTTCTCCAAAGTTAGAATCATTGTCAATTTACCATCACCCATGAACTATAAGGGAGTTCAATGCTTCTTGGGACATATAGGGCACTATCACAACAATTCGTTTTGAACTATTCATTGATTGCTAGACCCCTTTACAAACTGTTGACCGTATTTGAGTGGAATGAGGAATGCGAATGCACCTATGAGAAACTAAAGAAGGCTCTCACGATCGCACCGATCCCACGAGCTCTAGATTCAAAATACTATTCCATGTGCACATGGATGCCTCGAATTTCACCATGGGAGTTGTTTTGTGCCAACTTGGTGAACATAATATTAATTATCTTGTGGGCTTTGCTAGCAGACAACTCACAGAGACAGAGATGAATTACTCCACAACAGAGAGGAAAGGCCTAGTCATGGTATTCGGGTGTAAAGAAGTTTCGCTATTATCTCTTGGCTATGCCCTTTACCTTCTTCGTTGACCATCAATCTTTGGTTTATCTAGTAAACAAACCTTGCACTGCATGACACATAGCTAGATGATTACTTATACTTCTAGAATTTTACTTCTCTATGGTTGTACACAAGGGTGAGTAGCATTACATGGTAGATCATATGTCTCACATACCCACAAGAGAAGCTACTAGATAGGGCATTGTAGGTGACGTTCTTGATGCATACCTATTTAGCATGTCTAGTGTGAGAGACCTATTAAGGATGGATCCAACATTATACTGGATAGATGACATAGTCCAAGTCCTAGAGCATGAATTTTCTAAGAGAATTATAGAGAAGGCTAGGCTAAAGTGCCTTATCCTTAAGATTTAGCCATATCATCCAATTTTCGGCCAACTCTATAGACTAGGATATGATGGGTTTTTGCAAATATGCACGTGTGAGCACAAAATGCATGATGTACTTGCTGAAGCACATGGTGGAATTGCTAGAGGACACTTCATTGGAGACATTATAGTATGCAAGGAGCTACAATCTTAACTGTGGTGGCCCACCCTATTCCCCAATAATGCTAAGTTCGTGAAGCATTGTGATGAATGTCAAAGGACCAAAGTACCCATTTGTAAGGACAAGATGGAGTTGACCTTGGTAATAGCATGACAACCCTTTGAAAAGTGGGGATCAACTTTATTGGGCCAATCAGTCGTGCAGTGCAGTACTCGTATGTAAAGTATATAATTGTAGCAATGGATTATCTCACAAAATGGGCAGGCAATCAAGAAGAATGTCGCTAGGACCATGGTTAAGTTTCTTTGGGAACAGGTGATCTTGTGATTCTTGGCTGCCCAATCAAGCTAGTTAGTGATCAAGGTACGCGCTTCATTAATGAAGTGATTGCCCATTTATTATCCACATTCTTGATAGAAAATCATCACCATACTACCCTCAAGCTAATAGTCAAGTAGAATCCATGAATAAGATCCTAGTGAACATCCTGACTAAGGTAGTCTCTCTACCTTGCATAGTGACTGGGACAATAAACTCATGACATCACTATGGGCCTACAAGACAACCTACAAGATGGTCGTAGGGAAAACACCATTCAAGCTGAGGGTGGTAGTGCTAGAGAAATGGGATGGACAGGAGACATGGACAAAATGCCTGGTAGAGCTAGAATGCCTTTCTGAGACATGACTCCTAGCTACCCATACACTAATCAATGAAAAGGCAAGATGCAAGAGCTAGTTTGCAAACATGTCAAACAATGTGACTTTGAGAAAGGCAACCTAGCACTATTGTACTTTGTAAAGGCCCATAAGAAGAAGATGAAGTTTAGAGGATTGGGCCCTTAAAAAGTTTGCAACATTAGTCAAACTGGCAACGTAGAGCTCAAGACCCTAGAGAGAGAGGGTGCAGGCTTATTCAATGACAGTCACCTCAAGAAGCACTACCCTTAAATGCATCCACTACACGAGCCTCTAATGGTAGAACCCCCTGTGAAGTAAGAGTAACGACCATCGTTGAGGTAGAGGGGATGAGGATGAAGAAGTAGTGGCACATGCCTACGTAAGTATATCAGTGTGACTACCTAGAAGACACATGCCTTTAATATACATATTGACAAGGGAGTTGACTTTAATATCCTTAGACATGATCATTGGACCCTATTGGTTAGCCCCAACTACAACCTGCTAAGGCTAAACTCAACCTGTTTGGGGGATAGTCCTACTTACTACTAAGAAAGTTCAAAATAGAGGTCTCTATTGAGACTGAAAGCCTACCTATGATCTCATATGTGTTGCCTAACATTAAGGCCACTAGTAAGGAATCACTTCTAGGATGCACATTCAAGAAATAAGCACACTACAATATCAACTATGACTCGTAGTGCATTCACCTTGCCATTCACAATGTTCGGATGGTGTGGCTTTTAGCAAGGGTGGCATGGCTCCATCAAAGCTTGCAGTGCCACTGTAGAGGAACCTAGTGCAAGGTCTAAGGAGGGAGGTTGTGACTTGTCCCACCACCCTGCCAAGAAAACCAGTTGCAATCTAAAGGAGACACATCTAAGACCACTAAGCAGCAACTCAAATGGGTGCCCAAACAATCGCAGCTACCAAGAAACCAACCTTTGTGAACCCATAACGATAGAACCTTAGGCCCTAGGTCTAGGAGACAAAGCTAGTGTTACAGAAGAAAACAAACGGTCAAGTCGTGATGGGTGCCGAAAGACCTATTGTGCGCTCAAGGCTACTATGAAGGCAACAAGTGGATTTGGTTGCCCAAGACTACAAGTGGCACATGTGCCCCTTAATCTAGGCCCTCCAGCCCACCTCCATAAAATGGGGAGCTAGCCAAGAATGAGATACTGATTGACCCAAAAAGCACCAAACCCATAAAACCCCAATGAGTCTATCGACCAAAACCAAAACCAACTGCCCCTAGACCAACTCAACTTCACACTCCCAATGTCCCAACTACTCCACAAGTAGAAAGCAATACATAATATGAGTCCCAAGACCAACCCATTGCACAAGTGGCCACTAAACACCCTACTAACCAATCCGTGAAGCAAGCATCACCTCCTAAGTTATCTAGTCTACCTAGCCAAACCCCAACCTCCCCGCCGTAGGCCTTAGACCCTCCTATGAGTGTAGATATATCCTTGCCTTGGCCTTGGACCTAGCCACGAATATGAGGGATGACTTACTCACTTGCATATTAGATGGCTGGATGCCAACTTTACATCACTAGCTAATAGCTATGAGTGACTGGGACTTAGGCCTCCTAGAGAGAAGTTGTTAGTAGTAGATGCACGCTACTTGCCATGCACTTGGGAAGAATCCAAATTCAGTTTATCAAAATTTCCTTGGTAGCTAAGGAATTGATCGCCAATGACATCTATCTTGAGAAAGCTTGCAAAAACAACAAGCTAATCATGTCCTACAGCAAGAGCAAAGTCTCTACAACAAGCCAGGAGCTAGAAGAACTAGAAGAGCAGAAAAAGCTAGCCAACTCTGACTCTTCTTTTCTGTGCAAATGGTATGTTCTTTGTCTATAATGGGAACATGAGGCCTACCAAATTATGACCGATGTCGAGCAAAGATGGGCAATCAAAACCTCCAAGTATAATCCAATATAAGTGGCTTCTATCTCGTTCAGAGTATTGGCCATTGGTCTCAATCAACCATTAGAGAAACACATTATGGCCCACCCCTATTTTGATCAAATCCTGATCAAGAAAGAACTGCACATCACTAGTATGATAAATGCTGGTGACTTCCTAAATGATGTACTAATCTACATTACACACATAGGCATTAGACCTCATGACATGGACCATCACACCCACTTGGAGTATAACCCAAACTTCTACAATTAGCTCATGACAAAGTAAATCACAGCAAGCATGTGCTTAATGCCCTTAATCCTTCATCCTCCAATCCTAGGAAGCATTTTTATCACTCTCAGGGGGGAGGAGGCAAGATGGAAAAGAAGACACGACTTGAACCTTAAACCAAAATGTTTTAAAAAAAAGCAAAAAGGACATATAAAAGTCAATTTGTGCTTCAAGAAAAAATTTCATGAAATTCTTGGTTGGACTATGTGGACTACTTGAAGCAAAAATTTTCATTCTATACTTGAGCACTTCATCTTTCCATAGCATATATTCATGATCCCCTTATCTTTTTGCCAAAAATTATTTCAAGTGAACTAATAGTGAGCTATTGCATCATGAAAAGAACCCAAGATGGCAGGTCATGACAAAGGCAAAAAGCTTTCATTCACGAAAGAAGAGCAGGCCAAATACAACCTAATGATGAAAACAAGGGCCTTTAAATAGCTTAAGTTCAGAAGCATTCGGACCTTAAAAAACATGGCAATGAAAGAGAAAGTGGTAAAACAGATTGTTGACCAATGTAATCTTGGTAATAAATATATGGAGAAGGTCGGCCAAGCCATTGACTACAAGAAGTGTACATATTTCTTGCAAACTTTCAATACTAATAGGAACTATGGCACCGTGACAATGAGGCAAGGAGGAGAGCCTCGAAGAGTAGATGTAGAGTCGAGCCCAAAAATGGTGGAAAGAGCTCTAGGAATGGTCAACAAGCCCAAGGAGGTAGCCCAAAAGGATATTTATAGTATACTAGGGATAGATTAGGCCCAAGTATACACAAATGATGGAGCCAACTCTATTCTCCAATCAAAGGTATAATTCCTTGATGAGAAAGATTGGAGTGCCACTACTCTAGACCCTTGTGGCTAAGTCTCTGGATGAAATCAATTGGAATGGCTATGTGCATAAGACTATTGAAAGTCTTCAACTTCCACAACACGGATACGGTGTCGCAGCGCATAGAGTTGAAGGTCACCACAGGGGTTTGGCAAGAGAAGAATGTATGGGGGTTCAAGAGCTTAGACTCCAGAGATGGTAGAGATAAGAGAAGGGTTGAAGGTTTCAAGCCAAGTTCTTGAAGATAAGTGACAGGAGGGTGAAGGTAGATTCAAGGAGAGGAGTAGATGGAAGAGAAGGGGTTCAAAGAGATTGAAGATGTAAAAGAATACTTCCAAAAAAAGAAT
Source organism: Lygodium microphyllum (assembly GCF_053477565.2). Taxonomy (NCBI): domain Eukaryota; kingdom Viridiplantae; phylum Streptophyta; class Polypodiopsida; order Schizaeales; family Lygodiaceae; genus Lygodium; species Lygodium microphyllum. Next base: position 34,203,819 of record NC_141141.1, read on the forward strand.
TAGAAAATAGAGAAGAATACTAATAGAGATGAAGCCTGTCAATTTCTTTCAGCATTATGAGAAAATATAACTCTGATAGACAAAAACGTATACAAAATAATACCTTCCTCTATGTTGCTCAGATCGCCAATCTGATGCTACCAATGGCTCCAAAAGGGGGGTTAAATATGAGGATACCTGGCCAGAATCCTACCAGATCACTCCTTCTTCATCTCCCACTTTCGGAGTGTTGTTCACTGCTTGAAAACAGCGATCGCGCATCACATGATTTCGCTAATCTCTCTTTTTACATAAAATCCTCTCAAATTAGTTGAAAGCTACATGCTTTCTTTTATATGTCATCCTAATCTAGAAGTTGTCTATAGTTTTATGGATTTTTACAAGAGATAATATCTAGAATATCAAAAATTGACTAAAATCTAATATTTTTGAACCATGGATACTAACACAAATGTCTAAAATGGCATTGGCTCTCTAAATCTAAAAGGAAGCCACACTCTAGATTTTTTTACGCGGTGTGTGCGTAGCGGCACAACATACACCCCCTCCTAACCTGCACATCCTCTAGCATGTGCCAAAGTTTTATGGATTTGCAGTGTCAGAAGAAGTATCTTCTGCCATGTCAATGTCTTCATCTTCTGCCTCTTCTTCTTCCTCTATGTCTTCATGCTCTTGAATTATATTCAAGTCTTTTAGCTCATATGTTAAACTTTCTCTTCGTTTGAAGAGCTTGATTCTTTATGGGTATCTTCATGCTTGTTCCATCCAATTCAGCCAATGAATATGTGGCATTGTCATGAATGACCTTTACCACATATGGACCAAACCAACGCTTCACCATCTTACTAGAAGCACTGTATTGATTGTCTAAGCTGCTGTCCTAGACAAGCACCCAATCATTTTCTTGAATTGCTCTTGGCCGAAGTCAATATTGCTTATCAAATCTTCTTTTGTTCTTTAGTCTTGCTATCTTTAGCTTCTCAGTAGTTGCTTAAACATCTTCAAGCCTTCTTTCTAGCTACCATGTGCACAAAGTCAGTAACTCTTCTCTACTAATGCCTTCCTCCCAAGATAGAAGACTCCATGTGAGAATAGATTTTTCAATTGGCATAATTGGTTGTTGTCCATGCATAAGTTCAGCTGGCATATAGCCAGTCACTGAATTGTGAGTAGTCCGGTCAGCCCCCCATAATGCAAAAGGTAGCATTTTAGGCCATTCTTTTATCTTTCCTCTACAAGACTTTGCTAGAGCTTTGAGAATAGGTTGATGACCTCTCTCACTCTTTCCATTGCCTTCAGGGTTGTAGGCTGATATTAAAGCCAACTTAATACCTAATTGAGCAAAAAAGTTGCATGCCTCATCAACATCCAACTCTCCTCTATCTGCAGTTACTTTACCACACAACCATATCTACAAAACACTTCTTCAAGCAAAAAATGACAAATAGCTTGAGTGGATTTGGTTGTTAAGGCTTTGCCTTCAACTTGATTGGTTAGATCCTCTCTTGCAAGCACTAAATACCGCATATTCCATATTCCTGTAGGCATGGTTACAAGATCAATAACCCATCTATAATGTATAGACAAGGGATAAGTCAGTTGTAACCCATCTTGATGCTTAACCATAGAATACATTTGACACACATAACAGGTTTCAACAAAATGTGCTATGTCTTGATACATGTTTTGCCACCAATATTTTTCTTTGACTTTACTAAAGGTTCCCCATATGCCTCTATGGCCAGCCCACAGGCTTTCATGAAATTCCTTCATTACCTATTGTTGCAATCTTTTGTTACCTAAAACTCGGACATGCACTCCTTTCTTCTTCTTTGTGTGCTTCCATAGATGTCATTCTTTAAGAAAAAAGCCATAATATTTCCTCTTGACATGCTTGAACTCCTCATCAGTCCAAGTCTCCTTCTTCTTCATTGTGCTTAAATATTGGCCGATCTTCAACCAATTTCTTCATAATCATCTTCAAGGAAATGAAATAGAACTTAAGCAATGCAATGAGCATGCTGGCTTCTAGTTGATCATCCTGCTAGTATATGCAGTAATTAAAAAGGTATTTTCAGCAACCATGGAATGAAATTTAGCAAGTATAGATTCTTCAGCTTCATCTTCTTCCATTAGCTCTTCTTCATTGTCATATCTTGCACGTGATAGCATGTCAGCAAACTGGATTTTCCTTTCCTGCAATATGCTTTAATTCGGGATTGAGAGACTTAATATATGCAATCCATCTTAGCATAGCAATGTCGAGTGTAGATCAGTTGGCAATCATACCCAAGAGTGGAAGATAATCAGTTTCTACCACTACGGAAGCACCTATAAAGTATTCATGATCACACTTTAATGTTGTTACAACTCCTCACAATTCCCTTTTTACTTGTGCATACCTTCTTTGACGTTCATTGAGAAATTTTGCTCCAAAACGAATTGCATACTTGTTACCTTCAAGATCCTCTTGGTCAATAGCCCATCCTATCCCAATGGGACTTGTATCCACAGTAAGGATGATGGGTTGACCATTTGAATAGTCAGCCATTTTGAGAGTGGGGGCTGAAATTAACAGCTTCTTTAATTTGCATATAGTGAGAGTATGCTCTTTATTCCAAGAGAATATTTGGCCTTTTCTTAATAATTGATAAGATTTTCGGCTATATGAGCAAAATGTGGTATCCATATGAGATAGAATACACATGCGCCAAGAAATCTTCTCACCTCTGAAACATTTGTGCATTTTTCTTGCATTCTGCTGATGGCATCTATCTTGATTGGAGAAGGTTTGCGTCCATAGGGACCACATAGATGACCGACCACTAGGACTTCTTCTACTCCAAAAATTGACTTAGCTCCAGAAAGGGTAAGATATTTCTAATGAAAGCTAAAATTGGTCATATCCTGAATATAGGTCACCCATAGAATAAATTGCTCTACTTGCAAAAGCTTCAGCAAACTCATCAACAATTGGACCCGAACCAACATTTCGGATTGTGACACGATTAACAGGTTGTAGATCTTGAATGAATCGTAAAGATCCATTTTTCTTGGGCACGATAAACCATCGATTTGAGTAGGGTGCTAAAGAAGGTTCTAAAATCTTCATTCTGATCTTTTCATTTAGAAGTTCCAGTAATTTGGGCAAATGCACCCTAGGAACAGGAATAGCCTTGAGGTTCCAAGGCACATGTGGGACTGTAAAAATGACCATAGGCACCCAATATTTGGATCCACACAGCTTATTTCACTTGGTTGAAATGCAAATGTTTCATTAGCATTTGCATAAAAGAGTGTTTTTCAGGCGACAAAAGGAAAGAATTTTCACCTATTTTGAGCTCTTTTATACTTTCATATGTGAACTTGTGACCAATGTTGGAAGGATCATGAAGATTTGGCTGATTTGCTGCCCTATCAACCAGCCCTTCACTTCTAGGAGGCAGTGGGACTGCCATAGGTTTGACTTTCTTATCCACCGTCTTGTATTTTATCTCCACTTACGCTTCAACCTTGTTGAGTAAACCAATGTCTTCCTGCTCAACAAATTCTTGAATTGTTTGATAAAAATCCAATGTACATGCTTCTATGGACTGATTTTCTACCTGATTTTCTACATGAGCAGCTGCATATATTTCAGCCAATGTGTCAGTAGTAATCAGTAAAAAAAAAAGCCCAAAACATCTTCATTTTCAGCCATCATGTCATAAGTTTTCAGATCCCTTTTTGCATGACATAAATATTTTCTTTCAGCCTTAGTCATGGCCGGAAGAGACTTATAATAGCCCATACTATCGGTTGTACATACATATAAATTTGCTAGAGACACAGTTTCTGTTGCATGAGGAGGTTCAATCTTTTTACATGACACACTACCACAGCCTCCTTTTATAGTAGTGCAACACGAAAACCTTTGAATTCTCGGACATTAGGAGGCACATGATAATCACGCAGTCGATCTCTGTTTCGATGATGGTTAACACACACAGTAAGAAATCAGACAGCTCGTTCATTATCCTTGATTTGGATTCGAGCATAGGAACAACCATCATCAAGAGCTTTTATTTCCAAGCGGGCTTCAGAAATGTAAGTTTGCCCAAGAATGATAGGGTAACTACAAGAGTCTTGAACAAAAAAGTGAAAATTGTCTTTTATGTCTCCAATAGTTACCTGCACATTAGGACATGCAGCATATAACTCTCCAGAAGAGTTGTTTGCAGCTCTCATTTGTCATCCTGGATCAACATCTATGGGCCATCCACCACTTTCATAGAGACTGCTTGCCATGACGTTTATCTCCAAGCCATGGTCTAAGAGTGCAATACATGGTGTTTCTTTTTCTCCAATTTTGACGACTGTCTCTGTTGTTGTTTCTCTTGCCCAATGCATACGGGAGTAATGAATGCTTGGAATGAACCGAGCCGCTTCCTCCTCATGCATGTGCTGTAGATGACCTTCTTTTTGAAAGGTGGGCTGCCCAACTGGTTTGGACCAGACGACCATTACATTTTCAACTTTCACTTATTTAATTTTTGCATTCATGTTTTCTTTATCTTCATCTTCAATTGCTGCAATTAATTCTTTAACTGCTTCAAGATGAATTCCTTGTGAAGTTAGCTTCTCTTCATCCTGCACAAAAACTCGAAGAACTTGCAAAAAAGCATGCACTGTTTCTTCAACTTCATTACCAATATATTGTCTTTTCCTTTTGATTACATTAATAATTACATAATGGGAACGTTTGCCAATTCCAAGAATTTTTCCTAAGGTGAATCCAATTTCACTTCCTAGAATTCATTCTTCTAGGACTCGTTTGAGATCAGTTGCAGATTCTATGTTAGACTGCAATTTGTAGCTTGGTTGCTTGCCTTTCTTCTCTCCTTCGGTCTTCTTTGTTTGTGGCGCATCTTCCATTTCTTGATCTGGGTTTATATTTTCAGCAAGCTTTGGTTGTTCAAGTATTCTTCTAGTTACCCGTTTTGGAGGGCTAGAAGAGGAAGGCCCTGGTTCATCTTGTCTTCTTCTCTTTTCTTCAATCAAGACTTCTTTATGATTGACGTCAGCCAAATGTGCAAAGGCGAAAAAAGGATCTACCGGTTCTTTCCAACCAGTTATTACTCGAATGCACTGATTGACATTAGCCAAATCTTCTTTGGCTGCTTTACCACGTTCCATTTGATCTAGTGCCTGCATCCATACTTTAGATTGCACATTAGCTTTACATGCTTTTAAACTTCATTTAATTGGCTCAATTTGCAGCCCATAGATAGCTGCATCAATTGTTGCATAGGCATTCTTTACAGCTAAATCTTCTAATCTTTTCTTCATTCCACCATTTCCAAAATTTGGCTCTAGTGGAAGACCAGTTTCAACTACATGGATTTTTTCGTCTTTCCAAAAGACGAGCTTCTGTGCTTTAGCCTCACGGAAGGCAAAACACTCCCTCTTGTCATGTTGTTGGCTGTCGTACCAAATACAGCACCTCTTAAAGCCTTCTCTCATGGGTCTTTGAGTTGATGATCGTCCTCGTTCTTCAACTTTGACATCCAGCTTCTCTACTTTGGAACTAATTTATGTAAGATTCAAATGAAGGTCACGCATGATTTTAATAAGTTTATCCATTACATCATTTTTAGAAGGAATAGAAGAAGAAAGAGTTGGTTGATTAGTCAAAGGAATAGGGGATTTTGAAGCTGGAACAAGCTCCATCAATGGAGTTGTTGAAGTTGAAGTAGAGCCCAATCTTAGTCGCATCCGCTCTCTTCGAGCAATCATGATAACTGCATCAGTAACATCTGTCCATGTAGTCTTGACTCCTGATTCAGAGGTAGCATCTTCTAGGCAATCAGCAAGCTTTTCTTGCAGAATGGGATCTGCAGCCTTAAGAAATAATTCAATCTTCCGATCTTCCATACTTTGTTGGTCTTCAGCATCAAGTTGTCCAAATTTACTTTCAAATTCATGGTATAGAGTTGTTGCAGCTAAGCCTTTGTTGGGGTTTTCAACCCATTCAGTGAAACTTTTCTTCGTCATTAGGCCAGAGTCTTCTAAGAAGAATTCTTCGTGTAGGGCTTTTTTGAATACAGCCCAATTCGCATCTTGTTGAAAAAGACCATGGATTCTTTCTTGAAGACCATGCTTGGCTAGTCTGGAAAAATAACGGCTCCATGCATGTTGCGGTACACCAAAGAAGAGCATTTTCTCAACATAGAAATGAATAAAAACAGAGACATTTTGACCATTAATTTGTTTTAATTCATGCGCAACTTCCTCTAGGGCCTTGATAACTGTGGAATTAATCTTCTCTTCTTCTTGCCTTTGTTGTTGTTGTTATAACATTTGGATTTGTTGTTGTTGAGTCTGCTGTAGTATGTGCACCAATTGTTGTAGAGTATCTCCCAAAGAATCCCCCATCTTGGAGTTCTCTTACACCGACCTTCACGTCGGGCTCACCAATGTCGCAACGCGTAGGGTTGAAGGTCACCACAGGGGTTTGGCAAGAGAAGAATGTATGGGGGTTCAAGAGCTTAGATTCCAGAGATGGTAGAGATAAGAGAAGGGTTGAAGGTTTCAAGCCAAGTTCTTGAAGATAAGTGACAGTAGGGTGAAGGTAGATTCAAGGAGAGGAGTAGATGGAAGATAAGGGGTTCGAAGAGATTGAAGATGTAGAAGAATACTTCCAAAAAAAGAATTAGAAAATAGAGAAGAATACTAACAGAGATGAAGCCTGTCAATTTCTTTCAGCATTATGAGAAAATATAACTCTAATAGATAAAAACGTATACAAAATAATACATTTCCCTATGTTGCTGAGATCGCCAATCTAATGCTTCCAATAGCTACGAAAGGGGGGTTAAATACCAAGAGACCTGGCCAAAATCCTGTGAGATCACTCCTTCTTCATCTCCCACTTTCGTAGTGCTGTTCACTACTTGAAAATAGCGATTGCGCGTCGCGTGATTTCACTAATCTCTCTTTTTACATAAAATCCTCTCAAGTTAGTTGAAAACTACATGCTTTCTTTTACATGTCATCCTAATCTAGAAGTTGTCTATAGTTTTATGGATTTTTACAAGAGATAATATCTAGAATATAAAAAATTAATTAAAATCTAATATTTTTGAACCATGGACACTAACACTAATGTCTAAAATGGCATTGGCTCTCTAAATCTAAAAGGAAGCCACACTCTAGATTTTTTTACACGATGTGCACGTACCGGCATGACATTGGTAAGGAAAAAGCCAACAGTGAAGGCCTCCAACATTGGGTTTGGAGGTGTGCTTAGTATATAACCAAAAATCTACCAATGAGAGCACAATAACTTTTATATAAATACATGACCAAGAAATCAGCATATCATCATCAACTAGGAAAACAGTTCCTTTTCCATGACATCGATCTAAAAAATCACTTTGAATATTTTATAAAAATTAGCCTTCTCTTAAAGGTCAAATTTAACAAAACCAAAATGACATCCTTTATATGCTTTGCAAAAGAAGATGTAATCCATGACTTAATTTTCCGTAGAGTGCAATCAAAAAATGAGACATGCTATTCTCTTAGTGTCAAGTCACGTGCTAAATACCGCCATCATCCAAGAGGTTGTTTAGACTTAGAAAGACAAGAAATGGTGAAAGAAACCCCCGAGCACTCATCGGTCCACAATTGCCTGTGGAGTCACCCATAAATATTTACACCCCAGTCTCCTTCACCACTAGAAACTTGGGGGGATGACAAGGCCACAAGAGTGTAGAAGGAAGAAGCAGGGTAAGTCGTAAAAAAGAAGGAAGCTCTACTCCAAGTCCAGTAGCAACAAGAGGCTTCAAACAAGAGAACTATTAGTGAGGAAGGGAAGGAGGGCTCAGTCAACCCATCAAGCCAAGGCAAAAAAAGAAAAATCAAGTTGAACATCCTAGGAAAGAAGAAGAGGAGCGACTTAGAAAGGTGAAAGAGGAATCCAAAAGGGTCGAAGAGGAACAAAACAGGAAGCAAATAGAGGATGAGGAAATACTGAAAAGAGAAGATGACAAGCAAATGGGCCTAGCCTTGTAGTTGTTAGTAGAGCAAGCCTCCTACCGCAAAGAGTTCACAAGGAGAAGCCCGTGTGATGAACCAGGCTCCAACCCTACAACAAAGGGAAAGTGCTCAAGGGCCCATTGTACCAAGCAAGGGAAAGGCCCCCATGTACCCACCACCACTAGACCTGATTGCCATGCTAGCCACCACCCAAGAGACCTCAAAACTGGGAGTGGACCAAAGCAACATGGTGGCGTGGGTGCAATACTTGCTAAAATTGGTGAAGTAAATTAGCCTAGTGCCAACAAATGGCAGAGCTCTAGTGATAGGGACCTAAGATGTGGATGTAGAACCTAGAAAAGACCCAAAGAAGTCCAAGGTCAAAGCATCAACAACGTCCATGCCATCAGCCATACCAGTAGCGACAAATTATGACAAATATGTGTAAGAGCTCCTAGGCCCCAACTCAAAAAGATGAAGGAAGATAGAAAGGTTGCTATGGTAGAGTTAGAGATTGAGAAGGATACATTTGCTACTTACCAACTAGAGAAAATGAAGTAGATAACCATCTATCAAAGGCATGTGAATGATCTAAATAAGGAACTAGAAGCAAGGAAGAAAATGAAAGAGAATGTAGAGGGAGAAATGAAACTAGAAATAGACCTCTCATGCCTCATACATGGGCAAAAGGACATGGAAAAGTAATTTTAACAACTAAAGAACCTCAAAGAGGAGTTCATCAAGGAGCTGAAAAGGGTGAAGATACTGGCCCATTATTGAAAATGTAAGCATGTGAATCCTCCTTATACTAGAGAGGATAAGGGTAGTTGAGTGTGAATGGTCCTGGGGGGAAGGGAAAACCCTAACCCTAGCCATCCGAGGCTATATAAATAGCCCATGGGTCTACATCAGTCGATTGAGTGAGAGTGATCCAAGTTTGTACTTTCATAAGCAACTTAATAAGCAATATTAGTTCTTGTAATTTGAGCTCCCCTCTCTCTCTTGTGCACAGATCCCAATGTTTCTTCCACACTTATTATCAACATGGTATTAGAGCCTCCTCTGATCCTTTTAGCCCCCATCAGTGCACATGAGCCTTCATCTTCTTCATCTTATCCCTTGACCTCCATAGCCACAACTTGACCTCCTAACCTTAGAGGAGCTTATGTGAGCAAAGAAGGCCATATTAGCTCTAGATTTCTTCTATAGACTTCATCCCTATCTCAAGGCACTTCATCAAATCATGAGACATCAAATCTTGAGATTGAGCAACTAGGAAGGCAACATTGTGTGTTTCTGCAAATCTATGTAGATTTCACAGTGACCAGTTTAGCCCAATGGTGCAACCTACAAACGGCACAATCCCTTGAGAAACCATAGGGCTTTATTAGCCCCCCTAGTCGGCCATCTCCCCCTAAAAGGGTTTTTCTTAACTCTCTTCCTACTACCTTCTCTGCAAACAAAACCCTAACTATGGGTCACAGTCATAGCCATAGCCACAAGCTTGAAAGCTTGACTTTCTTGCTTTCTTCACCTTTTGCTATCATTAACAATGATTTTAATCACCGAGTCACTACCTCCAAATTTAGTTAATGATTTTGTGGTCTTCATTGCAATGGTGACTCTTCATTTGGTGGGCATCACTAAGCTTGCCAAGATGGACGCTTATCATCTCAAGTGGTTTTAACTTTTAAATGAGTGCTTCTTAGCACTAAAATGCATTTGGTTGTCATTATTTGCTGATGTTTTATTATAAATTTTTTTTAAATGTAATTAAAATCTCCTTAGGCTCCTCTACAAGTAGTAGTTCACGATCGACCTTGTTCAACCAAATACTCATTCACTGGAACATAGGGAGGAGCCAGAATTTCAATCCAAGTTCACTTCACGAAAGCCCAAGAAGACAATAAAATCGAAAAAAAGAGTTTTCCAAAGGAAAGGACCACCAAATTCTTATTTTGAAGTACTCCACATGTATGACTTTCAACCTTTCTCATCCTTGCAATTTTATTTGTTAAGTCTACACTGTTGTGTGGCTATGTGGCATCTATGAATACATAGACCATTTTCTGTAATATTTCCATACGCAATAAAAGTTAGTTGGCTAGTTTGAAAGTTAGTTAGTCAGTTAGTAAGTTAGTAAGATTACTAACTAAAGACTAACTAAGGTAAAAGCTAACTAACATTAATAACTAATAAATTTTATTTAATTAAAATATATTTTAAAATAAATCAAGAGTCTTAATGTGACATTTTTTCTCGGATTGACAAGGACTATAGCCACCCTTCACGAAAATTACAACATGAACGAGACTTATGACCCATATTAATCATTAGTATTAATGTGTATAGTTTGGATGGTCCAAAAATATTAGATTTTTGGGAAAAAAGAAAAACTAGTATATTTTAGATATTATCCTAAAAAGATAAAACTGAAAGTCATTTAAAAGAAAAGAAAAGTGATGTTTTAGTTAGATTTGGAGATTTTATAAAAAGAAAAAAAAAAGAAAAGTGACTGGCGAAATCGCGCGCATTGTAATCGCAATCTATAGGTAGTAGACTGCACTTCAAACAGAGAAAAGAAGGAGTGAATTGAGAGCTTTCTAACCAAGTGTCTTGCCCTCAAGTGCCTTGGGGTTTTACCCCCCTTTTGGAGCCAATGCAACCATCACATTTATGATCTAAGCATCAGATTACTGAGTCTTCCAAGAGCCCCTCCAGTCTTGTTCTTAGCCTTATCCACTCCTCTCTAATTCATTATAAATATGAGGCATGGGGAGGCACAAGGGAGCATAAGGAGACCTTGAGAGGCTGCGAGAGAGAGAGATAGAGAGAAGGATACCCCTCCAAGAGATTGTGTGAGAGAGAGAGAGAGAGAGAGAGAGAGAGAGAGAGAGAGAGAGAGAGAGAGAGAGAGAGAGAGAGAGAGAGAGAGAGAGAGAGAGAGAGAGAGAGAAGAGTTACCCCAAGAGGCTGCACAATTCCCTCTATCTCGATCCTTGACTTAACCATCTTCTCTTACGCTCTCCCATCTCAAATCTATTCTGCCTTCTTAATCTCTTGAGTCTACTTGCGGTGGCCTCCGAGCGAAGAATGTCGCGTATGGATGGCAATCCTACAACTAGCAACGAAGCTTCGGGCAAAGGTGTCACTATCAATCCAACTGCGGTTTTGGTCGTAAGTAATGAATTTCTAAATTGATAGATGCTTGCTTTGATTCTTGCATGAGATACGTTAGGCTCAATACTTTGTTGTGCTAGAATAGGTCATTGAAAAGGATAAATCGCATCTCAAATATTCAAATATGAAGTTTGTGAAGTGCTTGTATCAAGGGGAGTTAAACTGCACCTAGTTACTATGTGATGAATCCATGCATAGCATAAGGAGCATATGGGACTCTAAAGTATTGAGCATCGATGTATCTTTGTTACCGAGGATAATATTATTTAAGGTTTGCAAATGCATATAGATGGTACATACATGGGAGAGGTTATGTGAACTTTACATCAATGACATGCGACTCCTTGCCTTAGGAGAAACGAAGATAAAGCTAAGATAAAATGCTACATAGTAGGGAAAGGCTAAAAGATAAATGTCACTTAGAGAAGAGGCATAAATGCTCTTGCTAGATTGATTAATTTGCATTGGAATGATAGGACTTATGTCGTGTATAGTATCTGAAACTTTAGCATATGTCTTAGCCGAAAGGAGGGAATGTTAGGTAAATTTTGCTCTTTGGTCCCAAGGAGGAGAGGTAATATACGATAAAATTGTTATCGTGTCTATTCTTGTATTGTTTGGAAAAAATACAATTAGTTTTGTCGGTTGATTGAATAAAACCCTAAATGTTTTTCTTTCAATCAATTGATTGTTGCATTGTGATTTGGATAAATATTCCAAGGCTTGTGTTGATGGCAAATGCATGGAAGGGGTTTGTAATGACAAGTTGCCATGGGAATAAATGAATGTTTTCCTAGAAGATGATATTAGGGCCGATTGCCTTGATTATGCTTGATTCTTAATTGGATTAATTAAGAAAGGATATTTTGCACACGTGGATCATCTCTAAGATCGCACCGCGGAATTACCCCGAGAGGGCACTGGTCGATTCACAAGTCGATGGTCGAGTGGTGAAAAGGTCAAGCACGGAAAGTGTGTCTCACTCCTATGTCACTTGGGATCAGTGGAGCTCTGGACACCCCTTGTCGAGTCCAAAATGGAGTTGTAGATTGCCGTGAGGGCCCAACGTCTAGAGGCATTGGAAGATCCTATTCTAGATAAAGGATGCAAATTTTGGTGCCATGTAATTTGGACCAGGTACTTCTGTTGGACAGAAGGGATACATAATTCTCTTGTATCGGCAGGAGACAAAGATTAACTTGAAGAGTTAAGGAACTTGTTTGTCAAAAGGACTGCTTGCTTTGTTTTTGTGTTTGTGGTGTAAATTACGCAAATGAACCATGTTTCCTAAAAGGCTTAATTAATGAAGCTGATTTTAAATGTCGCACATAAATGTGGTAGGACCTAATTAGAAAACTAAAGCTATCAAGGGAAGTGGGTGGATGGAATCCCTGACCGGTCCGTGCTACAGCAGGGTAGTCCTAGAGAATTGGGAGGCTTCTTACAAGGATTTATTGCTAGTTGACTTTAGGTATTGTTAAGTTAGAACCCGATTCATGCCGTTTTAGGGGACCGGAGTGGGACTATGACCTATGGGCAGAGAGGTTGAGCGGTGCATCCCTCTCGTTTTCCATTCTCTTTGAACCAAGTGCGGTATGGATCTGCTTCGGATTGAGTATCTCTACATAAAGTAGAATGCCCAAAACGTGACGCTAGAATGCTATCAGGAGACCTTGACAACTAGGAACCCAAAATTCAGGTCGATCCTAGTGGGTTTGGCCGCGAACGTTCCGTTGTGAGGCGGACTCGGGAAACCCTAGGTGACAAACCCTGGAACATTCCATGGGAGTGCCGAGGGGTGACACTTAGATTTGTTTCTCGATGAACCACTAAAACGTGCTTGGACAGCTGATAGGTGAGCACGTTACATTTTCTTCATTTGGTTTGCATGTATTGGCCCTTGTTGTAAAGGATTGGACGTTTCTACTTGCATTTAATAAGGAGTAAGACCTTCCTATGGCCTTAGCCTATGCTGACATATGTCCACAAATCCAAAAATTTTCTGACAATTACTTCCATCCATGGCAAGTGGTTATCAAATACAAGATGATGGAGAGGGGTTACTGGTCTCTTATTATGGAGACTAAACTTGTTGATCCTTCCAACCCAAATGATATGAAAGACAATCAATGAGCTCATGCTATTATCATGCTTCATCTTGATGAATCCTTAATACACTATGTAGATCATCATTCTACTGCCAGGGCCAAATGGAATGAATTGAAAAAACTCTATGGTACCCGTGGAAAAAATTCGCAAAAGGAGAAATGGGATGAGCTTGAAAAGCTTTATGGTGCTAAAGGAAAGAACTCTAAAATTTTCCTTAAGATTGAATTTTTTAGCTTGGATTATAAACAAGGAGAAGACCTAGGTAAGTTCATTTCTCACATGAAGGGGCTCATGGCACAACTATCATCAGTTCAAGCTCCAATTCATGATGAAGATGCCATTGCAATTCTCTAGAAAGCTATAAAGAAGGGATTTCCAACCCTTGTAGCTACTCTTACTAACATCCCTAATCCAACCTTTGAAAGCACCATCAAATCTTGTTTAGATGAGGAGAAAAGAAATTAGAAAGAAGTCAGCACTAGTTAGGCATCCACTTCAACAGCCCCTGACCAACTCTTAGCTCATATTGTATCCACCAAATGCTCCTTCTACAACAAAAAGGGACATCTTGTCAACAACAGTTGGAAAAAATATATTGACAAAATGAAATGCAAAAAATATAAGAAGACATGACATATTACTATTAAATCTCCTACCATCCCTGAAGTACCAAAAGAATTGGAAGCCAACTTTGTCTCCAACCCACCTGATGGTCAACTTTTCTAAATCTACAAATCCTCTACCTATAAGCACTCTTGTAGCATGATTTATAAAGGCATTCCACTTTATTTAAGGGGGGGTATTAACATGTATTGTAGTCCAATGCCACTCTAGCATTGAGGGGGGGTGTTGAGAGATAGGCATGTGAACCCTATGTATGCAAGCATGGATAAGGGTAGCTGGGTGTGAATAAACTGGAGGGTAGGGGAAAACCCCAAGCCTAGCCATCCAAAGGCTATTTAAAAAACCTAAAGGTCACTCTCAATGTAGAGGAGAGTGTACTAGTTGTACTTGTGAACAACTCATTAAGCAAGATCTTCTTCTTGTACTTGAGCTAACTCTCTCCCTCTTGTGCACACTCTCTTGCTCTCACTTTGATATTTCAACACATTACAATTTGTCAACCTTCAAAAAATGATTGCTAGATATTAGCACATGATTGCTAATTAAGAGCACATTATTGTTTATTCAACTTGCTAGAGTCAACTCCTAAGCTTCCTAAGGACCCTTAACTTCAATAAATCCTTGAATATATTGAATGCACACAAGAAAAAGAGGTGTTTATGACATGTATCACATTTGTAGAGCACTTGAAAAAACTAGTAGTTGGTTGAGCATAGGTCTCCATTATTCACTAAACTTGCATTAATCATAAGAAAGTGAAGATTGATTGTGCATATAGAAGTTCAAATTGTAGTCTGCGAGCACTGAGTAAGATTAGTGAGGTTGTTGGCCTCATAGACTTGCTCAAACTACTCTAAGAAGCTATATGGGTCATCATTTGGCTAGTACTTGTCTAGTTGCTTAGCCACAACAGGGATTCTTGATTGGCTCTTAGAGCCCTAGTTAACCCCTAATCTTGTAAGCAACGAGGCTACCATTGCAGCAACACTCTACTTTGCTGACGAGTTGTCTAGTAGTCGCTTCATAAGAAGATCCCTCAATGTGAGATCGCCTTCTCGTGCTCTTTTCCTCTTTGCATCAGGTCATGTCCTAGGGCTAGCACTCGTTGAATCTTGCACTAGTCTCCTCTCCTCTTTGAGATCCGCTATGATATACTTGGACGTCCTACCCTGGTGTTCTTTTCGGGTCTGTAGATCATAATTAGCAACTAGCCACTGGATTTCTATCAAGAAACCGCCTAAGTCAAACTCTTTGTCACGTCTGTGGGGTTAGTGCCTAACTTTGCCATGTTTGCAGTCTCGTGCTCCACTAGGTTGTCAATGAGATTGATCAAGTTGGGCATATCCACTCCTCCAATGGTGTTGGTCCTATGCTTGGGGTTCTCGATCACTCGACTATGTTTTAGGGTCTTCTCCTACTAGTGGGTTCGTTCTTCAAGTTGTTAGGTCTGAGTGAGTTTCTTATTATTTACAAATAGTCCTCGACTTACACTTTCTCAATGTGTGTGTGTGTGCTCTCTTTTGTGTACCATGCGAAATCAGGCTTTCAGCTTTTCTTAGGTGCACTTCCAAGTGTTGAAAAACAATGTGAGTGCAAATACGAAGTGATGCTTGCAGCTTTCACATTCTTGTCTACCTAGTCGGCCGAATAGGGCTTTACCCTTAGTTATTGGCCGCTTCCTCTCTTGCGCTAGTCTCCTCTCCTCTTTGAGGTCCACTATGATATCCTTGGATGTCCTACCATGGTGGTCTTTCACAGGTCTGTAGATTGTAATTGGCGACTAGCCATTGGATTTCTGTCACGAAACTGCCTAAGTCAAACTCTTCATCACATCCGTGGTTAGTGCCTGGCTCTCCATGTTTGCGGTCTTGTGCTCCACTAAGTTGTCGATGAGATTGATCAAGTCAGGTAGATCCACTCCTCCAATGGTGTTGGCCCTTCCTTGACCCTATGCTTGGGGTTCTCGATCACCCAACTATGTTTCAGGGTCTTCTCCTACTAGTGGGTTGGTTGAGAGTGTTGGGTCTGAGTGAGTTTCTTATTATTTACAAACAGTGCTCAACTTACACTTACTGTGTGTGTGTGTGTGCGCGCGCGTGTGTGCTCTCTTTTGTGCACCATGAGAAATCAGGCTTTCATATTTTCTTAGGTGCACTTCCAAGTGTCGGAAAACAATGTGAGTGCGAATACGAAGTGATACTTGCAGCTTTCACAGTCTTGTCTATGTAGTCGGCCATATAGGGCTTTATGCTTAGTTATTGGCTGCTTCCTCTCTTGTGCTAGTCTCCTCTGCTCTTCGAGGTCCACTATGATATCCTTGGACGTCCTACTGTGGTGGTCTTTACAAGTTTGTAGATCGTAATTGGTGACTAGCCATTGGATTTCTATCGGGAAATCGCCTAAGTCAAGCTCTTCGTCACATCCATGGTTAGTGCATGGCTCTCCCATGTTTGTGGTCTTGTGCTCCACTAGGTTGTCGATGAGATTGATCAAGTTAGGTAGATCCACTCCTTCAATGGTGTTGGTCCTATGCTTGGGGTTCTTAATCACCCGACAACGTTTCATGGTCTTCTCCTACTAGTGGGTTCGTTTAGATTGTTAGGTCTGAGTGAGTTCCTTATTATTTACAAACAATCCTCAACTTACACTTACTCAATGTGTGTGTGCACGTGCTCTCTTTTGTGCACTGTGCGAAATCAGGCTTTCAACTTTTCTTAGGTGCACTTCCAAGTGTTGGAAAACAATGTAAGTGCGAATACGAAGTGATACTTGCAGCTTTCACACTCTTGTCTACGTAATTGGTCGAATAGGGCTTTACGCTTAGTTATGGGTCGCTTCCTCTCTTGCGTTAGTCTTCTCTCCTCTTTGAGGTTGGCTATGATATCCTTGGATGTCCTATCGGGGTGGTCTTTCTAGGTCTGTAGATCGTAATTGGCGACCAGCCACCACTGGATTTCTATTGAGAAATCACCTAAGTCAAGCTCTTCATCACTTCCATGGTTAGTACGTGGATCTGTCATGTTTGCGGTCTCATGCTTCACTAGGTTGTCGATGAGATTGATCAAGTCGGGCGGATCCACTCCTCCAATGGTATCGGTCCTTGCTTGGGGTTCTCGATCACCCGATTGCATTTCAAGGTCTTCTCCTACTAGTGGATTCATTCAGATTGTTAGTTCTAAGTGAGTTCCTTATTATTTACAAATAGTCCTCAACTTACATTTACCGTGTGTGTGTCTGTGTGTGCGTGCGCGCTCTCTTTTGTGTATCGTGCAAAATTGGGCTTTTAGCTTTTCTTAGGTGCACTTCCAAGTGTTGGAAAACAATGTGAGTGCGAATACAAAGTGATACTTGTAGCTTTCATACTCTTGTCTACATACTTGGTCGAATAGGGCTTTATGCTTAGTTATTGGCCGCTTCCTCTGGTCTCCAGGGTCTGTGCTACATCGTTCAGCTTGCTCAGGGTCAAATGGGATCTACTGGTTAGCCTATGGTTCTAAGTGTTGACGAAGGAAATTCGGTATGGCAGCCTCTATACTATGCCAAACTCCCTTCTGCCACAAAATGAATGAGATAAGGGCACCACCTAGTCATGGAAGAGCGGACTAGGACGCTATGCAAGAGGGAGAGGAGATTGTAAGGGAGAAGAGATGAAAACTAAGAGAGGAAGAGAGAGAGAGAGTGAGTGAGAATGAGAGAACTACGAAAAAATAGATGAATCAATAAACTTAAGAGATGGAGAACCCTCGGGACATAACCAATATATACAATATGGACGCCAATATCCTGGGCTTATTACATTGTAGAGCATACATAAGCTATAGTAAGAGAAGGAATTCCATAAGCTCATGAAGGAGAATGGGGAAGGCTCAATAGGGCTGAAGGAGGCCTCTTTGCTCTCCCTCTTCTTCTTTCAAATTACAAAGGAGAAGGCCTCTTTATATAGGCCTTGAGGGTGTTTAGGGAGGAGGTTAAGATGTAATAGGAATTAACACCACCAAAGCTGCATTAAGGCGGTTCCACCAATGTGGAAGCTCCATCTAGATGTTTTGTTGACCAATTTGTACTTAATCAAGCTCCATCATAGGTGAGTTGTCTCCATTCTCCCCCCCATAGTCTGAGTCCAAGAGCTCTCCTATAAAAAAATATAGAGAATCTTCATAAAATAAGATCATATCTAGCAATAATAGAGAGAGAGTAATGAGAGTTCATACATTACTACTACAATTAAGGATAATTTGAGGGTGATTTAGGAGGGGAATTCTAATGGTTTATTAGCTTGAGAGAGAGGAGAAGAGAGGGGAAAGGGTTGGGGGTCTAATGAATGATGTTTTATGGAAGTGTTAAGTGTGAGGAAGAAAGTATGAATGTGTATTAAATTGGGAGGTGGTCTCCACTGCAGTTGGAAAAAGTTGGCATCCACCATTTAGGCTATATCTCCCGACTCGTAGCTCCAAAAAATTATAAAAAAATACCAGCGGAAACTTCAGCTCATGGGCTACAACTTTCATGTTGAAAAGTTTTTTTGGATCGGAGTGGAAGTATTTTTAAAAAATCTTACAAAATCATGTGCCTGATTTTTCTTCCACTAATGCTTCCAAGAAGGGTCCCATTTGGTTGAATTGTCATAAGGCTCCAAAGTCATGACATTATGAGCCTCACATGCCCTTTGGATGGCTCCAAATATATTTCATATTTTTTCTTTTCACATCATACATTTTCCCTTCACCTTCCTCCATTGATCTTTACTCTTCACCCCCCCTTGGTAAACCGGTCCATGAAATATTTTCATCCAGTGATTTCTTGGATTTCCCAAGAGGTTGTTCCCACCCTCTTCTTTATTTCAAAGCTCCAAATGTACAAAAAATCAACAAAGTGTTAGACAAATATTTTTTTGTGATTTTCTCGGATCATATAGCCCCCCCCAACCTGGCTAGAGGTATTTATGCCTCTAGACACTCTTTGGTATCTTGAGCTAACCCCACCCTGATGTGATAGGGTTTTAAGCGCCATCCATTTACCCTGGTCTTGTGAAGTTTTCCCTCAATGTCTTGAAGGTTGTAGGAGCCATTGTTGAATTTTTTTGTGACCCAAAACGGTCCCTCCCACCGGTAGAGAAACTTGCCATCCTTTCTTTTATCAAAGCGATTGTCATATCGAAGCACTAAAGATCCCTCCTTGATGCTTTTATCTGTTAGCTTCTTGTTGAAATTTTCTCTACGCTTCTCAGCTTCCTGGGAGTAGTGGTTGATGGCTTCTTCACGATCCAATTGTAGCCTCTCTAGGTCCAGTAATCTTTGATGTAACTTCTCCTTTTGAGAGCCTACTGTGCCACCTAATACCCGAAGGCTAGCTAATTTCACCTCAATAGGCAAAAGAGCCTCTTGTCCATAAACTAAATGAAAAGGTGTAAACCCTAACATGGTTTTGAAGGAGGTTCTGTAAGCCCATAGAGCTCCACTAAGGTGCTTGTCCCAATCCCGGGGCCTTGAATGTACTTGTTTGCTGATGATTTTACAAATCATTCCATTTACCTTTTCCACCAATCCATTGCATTGAGGGTAGTAAGGGGTAGAGTGTCGTCGTTGAATATTTAACTTTTGCATGAGTTCGCCCACCACATTAGCTCTAAACCCTGGTCCTCTATCTGATAGTATTTCAAGAGGGGTACCAAATCTACAACAAATGTGGTCAAAGATGAATTTACTCACTTCCTTAGCAGTGATTCTTCTAGTTGGCATAGCCTCGGCCCATCTAGTCATGTAATCTACCCCCATGATAATATACTCTTTTCCTGATGGAGTGCGTGGTAGAGGCCCTATGGCATCAATTCCCCACTTCTCAAAGGGTCCATAGACCTTGATTGGGGTTTGGGGTTCTGCTATGGGCCGTCGTGGTCCTGATTTCTGACATTCTTCACATGTTTGACACCAATATTTGATATCTCGGTGTAGACTGGGCCAAGTAAAGCCGACTTGTAGAACCTTTCTACTTGTGATGTCGTGTGCAAAGTGGCCTCCACACACATCATCATGGCAAGCTTTTAAGATTTCTTCAATTTTCCATTTTGATGGCACTTTCCTAAGCACACCATCCTTACCAAGACAATACAAACTGTCATTTACTATGCGATATCTTGTAGCCTTCCGCGCTAGCCACTGTCTTTCTCCCTTAGTCAGGTGTTTGGGAGCTTCTCCTTGTTCTAAGAGATGTAGAATATCTTCTAAGTCTTCCTTGCCTTGTCGAAGTGGGGGTTTGATAGCCACTGCTCCCACCATTGACTCATTCAGCTTTGATGATGCTAGATGGTCGGCATCTTTGTTCTGGTCTCTTGGCACATGATGTACTTGTGCCTCCCTAAATCTTCTCATAAGAGATTTGGCCTCTCTCATTTTACTAGAGAGGTTTGTATTTTTGCATGCCCATGTACCTTGCATCTGCCTTACCAATAGCATGGAGTCTCCAAAAGCATTCAATCTCTCGATTGAATTACTAAGACACCAACAAAGACCATGAATTAAAGCTTGATATTCTGCCTCATTGTTAGAGTGGACACCTTCCAAGATGATTCCTTCACCATAGATTTTCTCTCCTAAAGGAGAGAAAACAACGATGCCTGCGGCTGCCTTATCCTTAGTTCTCTTGTATGCACCATCAAAGTAGAGGCTATAAGCATCTACAAGAGTTTTTATGGATGGGGGTGGTGGAAGGTTCTTTCTTTTCACCATGAGATTTTTCTCATAGCACCTATTTGTCAAAATATCAGCCAAGCATGCCCGAGTTGTTTTTTCAACCTGCACTGTATAGTCAAACTCTTGAAGTCGGACCACCCACTTTGCTATTTTGTCAGAGATTTCCATATGTTGTAGTGCATAGGGAAACATATCCTCCACAGTGATGATCACAAACCTCTTTGGAAGTAAATATGGCCGAAATTTGGTTACTGCAAACATGAGGGCCAACACTAGTTGTTCCATGGAGGTGTAAGCCTTCTCTGAGGCTTTCATGAGGCGGCTGGAAAAATACATAGGCCTCATGAAGGATGTTTTTGGATCTTTTTGTAGGAGAGCAGCACCAATGGCCTCTTCTCCCACACTAAGGTTTACAAAGAATGTTTCTTCCCAACAAGGCTGGAGGATTATAGGAAGTGACCCCAACATTTTCTTTATCTCCTTAAAATGTCCTTCACTTTGTTCACTCCATACAAGTGTTTCTTGGCGTGTCAGTTGCTGCAGGGGGTATATGGCCTGAGAGAGTAAGTGTATAAATCTACCCAAATATCTTAGCTTTTGTAAGAAGGAGACCAATTGTTTGATGGAGGTTGGGGAAGGTAGAGCTAGCAATGTTTCTACCTTATTTGGATCTACCTCAATTCCTTCAATTGACACTACATGCCCTAGTAGTGTAACCTTGCTTTCCCCAATGTGACATTTATCCTTATTTAGTTGTCCACCAAACCTAGCTAAGCGAGTAAATCCTTCATCAACCTTGCGTAGATGTATGTTCCTTGAGCTGTAAATACAAAAGTCATCTATGAAAACCCTTATGGACTTACCAAAGTAAGGTTGGAAAACCATATTCATGAATCGTTGAAAGGTTGTTGGGGCATTTGTGAGACCAAAGGGCATGATCCGAAAGGCAAAACAGCCCCATGGTGTGATGAAAGTGGTCTTCTTTTGATCCTCCTCTGGAATGCGAATCTGGAAGTAGCCAGAGTAGCCATCACACACTGTATACCGCTCATGTCCCGCTACTTCATTCAAGATTTCATCCTGAAATGGGAGAGGGAAGTGGTCCCTCTTTGTTGCAGCATTTAGTGGCTTATAATCTATGCATACTCGCCACTTACCATTTTTCTTTGGCCTCACTACTACTGGGGAAACCCATTCTGAATCTTCCACTGGGTATATGAATCCTGCATTCTAGAGTCTCTTCACCTCCATCAACAGTGCATCCTGTTGCAAAACTCCCAGTCTTCTCAATCTTTGTACTACAGGTTTGCTTCCTTCTTTGAGTTGGATGTGATGCTTCACTGCAGTGACACCTGTAATGTGAGTATAATCAGAAATAAACAATGATGCATGCTTCTTGAGAACATTCACATAACCCTCCCTTTCTTCATCCTTTATATCCTTGGATATCATCTTCTCTAGGCTAGCATCCCACACATCTTCTCCTTGGATTCTTGGGTTGTCTTCTGATGAGGTAGGTTCCTTTAAGGTGACGCCCATAACTTCGAGAGTGCTATCACTCTCTCCACTTGAACTCTCTTCCTCTTCTACCGATGAGGAACATCCACTTGAGCTCCACTCATCGACAGACGTTTCTAGTTCAAGGTTCTCTTGACGCCCACTCTTCAAGTTGTAAACCACCTTTTGATCGTGGCCACCCACCTTACGTGGCCTCAACTCCAGATCTCCTGTTGCCCAATCTTGCCTGGCTCCGATGCCCATAAGCCAAGGTCTCCCTAGGATGAGGGGATATCCTTCCCCCTTTACTGGCATCACATAAACATCCACTGCTGCAGTGATTCCAAAAACAGAAACTCTCAAAGCTTTCACTACACCCACACATGTGACCGCATCATTGTTGGCCATCTTTGGCCTGAAGGTTGAGGATTCCATTACTTCTAAACCTAATTGATGCATAAGTTTTTCTGTCATGACACAAACCTCTACTCCACTATCGATGTATGTTTTTCGAATCCGTTGACCTTTAATTTGAGCCTCTACTATAGGCACTATATCTTTGAGTCCATATGCCTTGATTGCACTAACCATTTTACCTTGCCTTGCCCTTGTGCTTACCATTTTTGACCATTGTCATCGCAGCTTTGGAGAGGCATGAAGTAGTTGTGGCCAAGTAATTTTTGGCCCTTGAGAGCTCACGTCTGCTACCAGATCATAAGGTTGTGTCCTAGAACCCAAAGGGAAGTCGGAGATATCAATTTTAGACCTAGCTCGAGTTTTTCTCTTCTTCCCTTCATCTCTAGGTGCCCGTGATGTACTTGCCTCATTGGTTGCTTCCTTACTTGCCTCAGTTTGGACACGTATCCGCTTGATAGGCATGGTCTCTACTACATCCACCTTCATCTTACCTCTCGCTATTTCTTCTTGAAGCCTTCTATCCCTGACCACCTCCTCTATTTTTATGACATTAACATTTGGTTGAATAGTAGGGGTTTCAGCTTGAACATAAGGTGGTTGTAAAATTGCAGGTCGTGACTGCTCTTGCTCTTGAGTCCTAGCACGAGGAGGGCTTACTTGTTGTCGAGGACCTCTGGCAGGGTGATCATATCTTCTAGGGTGAGGACAATTGTACATGCCATGTCCATTTTCTCCACAGTTGTAACACAACATCTCCCTTGCTTGTCGCCGCATTTGTGGTCGATTTCCACCATTCCCCTCGATAGGTCTTCTTGTACCTTGCACAAGATTCACTCTCAAACCCTCTAGTTGATTAGTAAGATTGTTTATTTGTTGGATCATGTCTTCTTGACCTCTAACAAGGCCTGGTGCATTAGATACATTTGGGGAAACTTGAGAGGCCTCCATAGTTGTGATGTTGTTTCCCAAACCCGCTTGGCTAGCTTGGGCTTGGTACAGAATCTTTCGATTCTTTTCCCTAGTGATTCTCAAAGCATCTTCAAAAGTGTTTGGAAATTTCACCTTTACCTTCTCCCTGAGCAAGGGATACAAACCTGAAATAAATCGATCCTTTTGAAGGCAGTTTGGAGCTCTCTCTCCAGGGTTCAGTGAGTCTAACCACTGCCCCCAAAGCTTCAAAAACCCTTCCTCATAAGTTGCATAACCATAAGGATCACTTTGATGGAGGGCCAAAAGCCGTTGCCATAACTCTTCAGCTGAATTGGTTTGTTGAAATCTCCGCAAGAAAGCCGCCTTCAATCCTTCCCATTCAGCTCTTTGGGCCGGATTTAGAGTTTTGAACCACATTCTAGCTTCTTCCTTGAGCACCAAAGGAAAAGCCCTCAACTTTAATGCTTCATCATCCCTCCCAGAGACAAGGAAGGCCATCTCGAGGGTGTCCAAAAAATCCAATGCATTTCTCCATTGCGCCCAAAGAAGCTTGGAAATGCCATGTTGCCTTAGTAGAGTACAAAGATGAACACGTCTAGACTTAAGTTGTATTTTATGAGGGGAAGGATGAATGGGTTTACAGATGCATTGATTTCAGCAAGACGTCTAGGCCCCAATATGCTTCTAATAATGCCTTGGAATCTAAGCTTTGTGCTGGCTACAATATGCACAGTTTGCATAGCAAGTGGACGGATAGGTCCATACAACTCGTTGTGATTCATGAGAAACTATTATAATAGGATAAAAACATGTACATTGAAGGATGCATTGTAGTCTAGCATTGGGAAGATTATAGGTTCTGGTGATACAAGAATCTCCCTTAATCTTTCAGCCCCAAAGTACATGACAAGACGCTGTTGGAAGAAAATCTTCCTACTGATGCATACATTAACTTGGATGTTTTGTACAGAGTGGAAGGTGTAGAAATTCGGGCCATTATTATTATTCATGAGTAGAAACTACTTAAGGGAGTAGAGGGAATGCACTTTCTTGAATTATGAAGGATTTTTCCTAGAATGTTTCTTTTTGGATCCCACCAACTTTGCTATACGGAGAATTTGCTCACCAGTGATTGTTCTTGTCTTAGTGTGTCCATCCTCGGCGACGTATATTTCATAAGGTGTGATGGCCACCTTTTCAACCACACCCAACCTTCGAGCTAACAACAGTTGAAGGTAGTCTTCATACTTTGCACTTCTACAAAACTCCACACCGTTCATGCATAATTGTCCTCCTTTGATGTGGATTAGGCCAGAGAGAGAGAGAGATTTGATGATTTGGAGACAAGGACCTTCCGGAAGAGCCTTTACTTTGTTTGCAAAACACTCACCACAATTATGAGAACCTAGCAATTGATGGCAACATGATTTTTTCTGTTGTGAGAGAATGGAATTTCTAAGGTGAACACCTTTTACCCGCATACGTGCCGTCATCCGATAGGCATACTTCCTTTCTTGGGCTTCCTTGGGAGACCATTGTGGGAGTCGTGGACTTCGATCAGCTTCAAAAAGAGTTGGTGAAGGCGTTGGAGAAGAGCCACTTGGAGTACTTGTTGTAGAGGATGCACCACCATGTGTTGTATCGTCCCGCATGGATGAGAATGTCCTCAGTGGGGGCACCAATTTATGACGAAGGAAATTCGGTATGGCAGCCTCTATACTATGCCAAACTCCCTTCTGCCACAAAGTGAATGAGATAAGGGCACCACCTAGTCATGGAAGAGCGGACTATGACGCTATGCAAGAGGGAGAGGAGATTGTAAGGGAGAAGAGATGAAAACTAAGAGAGGAAGAGAGAGAGAGTGTGAGTGAGAATGAGAGAACTACGAAAAAATAGATGAATCAATAAACTTAAGAGATGGAGAACCCTCGGGACATAACCAATATACACAATATGGACGCCAATATCCTAGGCTTATTACATTGTAGAGCATACATAAGCTATAGTAAGAGAAGGAATTCCATAAGCTCATGAAGGAGAATGGGGAAGGCTCAATAGGGCTGAAGGAGGCCTCTTTGCTCTCCCTCTTCTTCTTTCAAATTACAAAGGAGAAGGCCTCTTTATATAGGCCTTGAGGGTGTTTAGGGAGGAGGTTAAGATGTAATAGGAATTAACACCACCAAAGCTGCATTAAGGCGGTTCCACCAATGTGGAAGCTCCATCTAGATGTTTTGTTGACCAATTTGTACTTAATCAAGCTCCATCATAGGTGAGTTGTCTCCATTCTCCCCCCCATAGCTTGAGTCCAAGAGCTCTCCTATAAAAAAATATAGAGAATCTTCATAAAATAAGATCATATCTAGCAATAATAGAGAGAGAGTAATGAGAGTTCATACATTACTACTACAATTAAGGATAATTTGAGGGTGATTTAGGAGGGGAATTCTAATGGTTTATTAGCTTGAGAGAGAGGAGAAGAGAGGGGAAAGGGTTGGGGGTCTAATGAATGATGTTTTATGGAAGTGTTAAGTGTGAGGAAGAAAGTATGGATGTGTATTAAATTGGGAGGTGGTCTCCACTGCAGTTGGAAAACGTTGGCATCCACCATTTAGGCCATATCTCCCGACTCGTAGCTCGAAAAAATTATAAAAAAATACCAGCCAAAACTTCAGCTCACGCGCTACAACTTTCATGTTGAAAAGTTTTTTTGGATCGGAGCGGAAGTATTTTTAAAAAATCTTACAAAATCATGTGCCTGATTTTTCTTCCACTAATGCTTCCAAGAAGGGTCCCATTTGGTTGAATTGTCATAAGGCTCCAAAGTCATGACATTATGAGCCTCACATGCCCTTTGGATGGCTCCAAATCTATTTCATATTTTTTCTTTTCACATTATACATTTTCCCTTCACCTTCCTCCATTGATCTTTACTCTTCACCCCCCCTTGGTAAACCGGTCCATGAAATATTTTCATCCAGTGATTTCTTGGATTTCCCAAGAGGTTGTTCCCACCCTCTTCTTTATTTCAAAGCTCCAAATGTACAAAAAATCAACAAAGTGTTAGACAAATATTTTTTTGTGATTTTCTCGGATCAGTGTATCAAATATATTGATATGAGTTTCAACACTGTGCTTGACCATTCAACTGTGATATCTAGGGTCAAATTCATATGTAGGGCTTTTGATGAATTCTCCTGTTGCAGGCGGTACTCTTTATCACCTCGGACGCACTAAATTTATCAATTTTGATGTATCAAGATCTTGTCCGATTTTGTAGTGTCTGATTTCAGAAATCGGATGTCCGATTTGCTTTGTCCGATTATGGGATGTCTGATTCTAGGAGTTGGACAGGGTGTGTTCGATCAGACAAGTCAAGTTGGTCCGATTTGAGTATGTCCGATTTTCAAAATCTGACACAGTGGTCCGAGAGTCAGATTTTCAAAATTAGACAAGGTCAAGTCCGAGTGTCTGATCCTCAGGATCAGATGCGTGGTGGTGGTTCGATTATTGGGGTGTGCGAATGTTCAAGTTCGATTTGCTATGTCAGATTAGACTGATCAAGTTGACAGCCATCTGATTCTTGGAATTGGACTAATGTAGGGGTTCGAGCATCCGAATTTTAAGAATTGGACACCTACGGATCGCGTCTGATTTCTTCGGCACGTAAACAACGAGGAAGAAAATCTCTTCGTGCCAACAATTTTTGGCCATGTGCGCTAGCAAGGTTCGCCAGAATCAAAGGTTAGATGCACATAAAGGTTTCTACACACTTGATCCAAGTAATAAACTCCTGTGGCCTTCGATTGATTTGCTGGAAGAACCAAGTCATGCACAAGCTCTCAAGCTCTCTCTCTCTCTCTCTCTCTCTCTCTCCCTCTCCCTCTCCCTCTCCCTCTCCCTCTCCCTCTCCCTCTCCCTCTCCCTCTCCCTCTCCCTCTCTCTCTACTGTAGAACTTGAAAATGAGGTCTCCCTTTGCCTCCCAAGGTCTTAAATCCTTGCTAGACTCAGCCTTAATCTACCTGAACACTCACCGTGCAATTCTAACATCTCCAAACACTCTTTTTTCAATAAACTCCGGCGACCTTCGATTGATTTGCTAGAATAACCAAGTCCTTCACAAGCTCTCAAGCGCTCTCTCTCTCTCTCTCTCTACTGTGCATAACCTGAAAATGAGGTCTCCCTTTGCCTGCCAAGGTCTTTAACCCTTGATGGGCTCAACCTTAATCTACCTAATCACTCCCCGTGTGATTCTAACACCTCCAAGCACTCTTTTTTCCCATTTTTATCCATGTTTATGCCCTGTTCGAGCCTATTCAACAGCAGAAACCCTAAAGTTTTCTCCTTCAATATCTTGGTCCTAACCTACTCTTAATGCAACAAAAATCAAAAGAAAAATACTGAAATAATTCCTCCTACTTGCCTAATCATCGAAAAACCAAAATACTTACTTGTTGCAGAGATTAAAACCCAAAACCTCCTACCTATCTCAAGCTCCGGTTTGGAGATGAAGCCCTTACTTTGTTGCTCGATTTGAGGCATGAAAGTGCTCAAGCTTGAATCCGTTGGTCCCGGTGTAATGGAACCAAAATGAAGAGGTGAGCTCATAATCAACTGGCAAGACCCACGGACCGCTTATTGTTCAAGTGTTTGAAGTGAACACCTATGGCTATCTCTCACCTAGCCAACACACCTTTGATCCTACTAGGGTGTAGTGAGCTTACCTTGATACCCAAATGAGTTGCCTCCCTCAAGCACACCGATAGCTCCACAATTTGTGATGCGAGTACAAACCATCTCAAGCCTCCACCTTCAAGCTCCATCCTCCATATCCGCACAGAAGAGAAGAGAAGAGAAGAGAAGAGAAGAGAAGAGAAGAGAAGAGAAGAGAAGAGAAGAGAAGAGAAGAGAAGAGAAGAGAAGAGAAGAGAAGAGAAGAGAAGAAAAGAAGAGAGGAGATGATGGAGAGCTCCTTCTCCTTGATCCCTCACCCTCACACATTCACTCTCTCACTCTCTCACACTCTCACACTCCCTCTCTCAAGCACACAAGCAAGCAAGAAGAAGAGAAGAAGATGAGTCCACTTTGCCATACACCAAAGAATGAGCTCCTCATTCACTTTTTAACTTTATATACAAAACCCTAAATCCCTTTTGGGTAGTCATCCCCTTATCCCTTTTTTTACATGGCCAGCAGGCCCTTTTTCCCATTGTCCTCCTATCTTCCTAGCTTCCTTCCTACCGCCCATGTACCTTTACAGTTTGCACAAGAGGAAGCTTGGCGCTCTTTTACAAAAAGTTTTAGGGGCGCCTCGCATGTAAAAGTGTGCTTTCGCCTTTGCCTTAGCTTTTGAGGCCGCCCTTGCGCTTTCGGCGGTTTCCCTTCTTGCTTCTTCCATTGTGTCCGATTTCCTTTTGGGTTACCTCTTTTAGGTCCTGACTTGCGCTTTTTAACTTTTTTTGTTTTTTCTTGTGGTGCAGTTAACACTATGCCAAATAAGGAGGACAATCTCATTGATTTAGGTGTAACTAGCCAAGCCACTTTTGAGTCTAGTACTGCACTAAGGAAAAGAACACCAATGCAAACCCTCCTTGTTGTAACCCTTCAACCAAGGGTAATTTCAATAACTGAGGGTGAAGACGAGGAGTGGAACAAGGTGCAGGTGGGCGAGGTTGTTTCCTAGCTAGGGGAAAAAGAAGAAGACCCTATCATTTATGAAGAAATAGAAAAAGGTACCATCCATGTGGCCATCAACAAAATCAAGAGGTTGGACACCAATATACCATCCTATAAGTGCTTGTAAAGCACTAAGGTAAATCCATTTAAATTATTATTGATTGTGGCACTGCTCATTCCTTCTTGTCTCTTGATTATATAAAGAAATTACATCTAGAACCTGAACCCACTAGGTTACTAATAGTTCAAGTAAATGACTCAAATAGTAAAAAGCATAGAACTTCACTTAGGAAGCCAACACACAAAGGCAAATTTTTGGGTCTTATCCCTAGGAACCTATGACTATCTCCTAGGTATGGATTGGCTAGCCCCAAATCAAGCAAGCATCCATCGTGGCAAAGGAAAATTTGCATTTAATAAAATCAAGAACCTTAGTTCAAGCTCATGGAAAGGCAAGAAATTCTAAATTATAGTTAACTAAAGCTAACCAATTAAATAAGGGTCTAAAGAAAAGACTATCCATTTATCTAATCAAACTAAATAAGGTAGAACCACCCATGGACCTTGAAGAATCTTCATGGCTTAGCAAATACACCCATTTATCTAATCAAACTAATGAGGTAGAACCACCCATGTACCCTGAAGAACCGATGTATTTCGTGAAGATCTAACAAAAAACCCTAGCCATGAAGTAGATCATAAAATTAAATTAGCCCTAGAGCAAAAGCAATTTTGCAAAAGGCCTTATAAGATGTCTATTCCCAAACCCATAAAATTGAAGGAACACCTAAAGAAACTCTTAGAACAAGGATTCATCTGACTGAGCAACTCACCTTGGGTACCCCCATGCTTTTCCAAAAGAAAAAGGATGGAACCCTTAGGCTTTGCATTGATTATTGTAGATTGCATCATGTAACCATCATAAATAAATGTCACATCTCGTGAATTTTTGAGTTACTTTGACAAGACTTAAGGGACCAAAACCTTCTCAAAATTTGATTTACAATTGGGATACTATCAAATCTGAATAAAAAATGATGATATCCTAAAGATTACCTTCAACACTAGGTATGGCCATTTTGAGTTCACAATTATTTCCTTTGGTGTAACTAATGCTCCAACTATTTTCAACAGATTAGTAATGACATTTTTAGGCCTTACCTTCATGAAATTGTTCTTGTTTTCTTTTATGACATCTTGGCTTATTCTTTGAATCATTCTTGAAACCTTGAGGATGAATACTCTATGCAAAATAGAGTAAATGCACATTTTTCAAAAAGAAGATTGCATACATAAGCTTCATTGTCTTAGCCAAAGAAATCTTGGTTGATCTAGCCCAAAGTGAGGCTTGTTCAGGATTGGCCATCTTCACAAACTATCAAAGAAATCAAGGGATTCCTAGGGCTCACAAGATTGTACTTCATTTTCATTAAAGACTATGATCTCATTGCCGCCGCCTAACTAAACTTTTCAAGAAGCCGACCAAACTCCTACAAAGCAAGAGAGCTTTGACAAGCTAAAGGTATGTCTCACCACTACTCTTGTATTAAAGCTTCCCAACTTGTCTCGGGAATTCAAAGTCACCATTGATGCTAGCACTATAGCAGTGGGTTTTGTACATTCACAAGAAGGTCGACTCGAAAACTCAAACCATGTGAGAAGAATTATGCTACACATGTTTCGGAGCTACTAGCAATTGTGCACGCTCTCAAACTCAAGTGTCATTATCTACTTACTCATAGATTCATACTCCTCACTAATCATTAGAGCCTTAAATGGATTTTCACTCAATTGGATCTTAACATGAGGCAAAGAAGTTGGTGGATCAAATTCAAGAATTAGACTTTGATGTCAAATACCGCCATGACAAGGAAAATGTGGTAGCTGATACTCTTAGTTGGAAAGCCTTCTTTATTACCTTAATAATCAAAGATCCTTAAAGGTAAGGAAGCCTCACAAGTCTCATCTCAATGCCTAGCAATCCCATTCTTAATGCCATGGCTGTGTTGAAGCCCCCAATGATTCAAGATACCTAGAGATCAAAATAATTATCCATCTAGAAAGAAGTCCCCAAAGGATAAGGCGAGGTTCAAGAACTATCTTCTTTAAGATGAGCTACTATACTATCAATAGAGGCTTGTGGTGGCCAAACATTCAAGGCATGCCAAGACCTTGAATGGTGTGAGGAGAAGATATTATTAGCAACAATGAAAGTAGATATCCTAAAATATGTAATCAAATGCTTGGCTTGTCAAAGAGTAAATGCAAAAAGGGTCAAACTGCATGGAGAACTATACCCTCTTGATATTCCTCAAATGAAGTGGAAATATATTTGCATGAATTTTATAGTCAGCCTACCCACTATGCAAGGAGGGTATGATTCCATTTTGGTGATTGTGGATATGCCTACTAAGGTAGCTCATGCTATCCATGTCAAAGCAAGTAATTAGGCTTCAAACATTACTAGGATATTCATCAAGGAGATATTTCAACTACATGGGATCCTAAAAAGGATCATCGGTGATCATGGCATCCTCTTTACCTCCAAATTTTAGATTAGTCTCTTTCAAGCCATTGGAACTATGTTTCAACATGGTCTATCATCCCCAAAACTAAAAGAGTCAATCAAGACTTGGAGGATAATTTGAGAGGCCTATTGTAGCACAAAACCAAAGAGGGGGAGGCTAAGCACTCACCCCCCCCCCCCCCCCCCCCCCCCCCCCCCCCGCCCCCTTGAAGGGGTATGCACTACCTCCCTTTAGAGGTGCATGCACCTAATTTTCTTGGGAGAAAAAAGAAGCAAAACAATTTGCCTTATCCTAAGAGAATTTTTCTTCTTTCTAAACCTAAATATAAAAACAAAAATCCCCCCTAGGAAACCAAAGAAAAATCCCCCTTTGATTAATCAACCAAATGAAGGCAAGAAAGTCCCCCCCCCCCCCCTTCCCCTTTAGAAAAACTATTTAATGGGTCCCCCCTCTCTTCACAATTTATCTCATTATGGAGAAGAGGTTACTTTTGAGAGAGTGAGAGTGAGAATGAGAGTAAAAAAGTGAGGAAAAGAGAGAGGCGAGGTAATTTATGCAATGAGGAGACATCGGTCATTTGCACATTGACACTCTACTTACAAATCTCTTCTTTTTAATACATTTTCTTGGCTATCATGGCCCCACATGAGCATATTGACATAGAATGATCTTCATCCATCCAAAATGCCAAAAATACGACCATTCATATGACATAATTTTACTATTTTATTTTCAAACATTTTCAAATAATTCCTATCATTCAAAAAATAGTCATAAAAATTCTCATAAACTAAGAATCTAATTTATATTCTCTCATATGATTTTTTATTATCATTATAATTTATTAAATTGTTAAATCATAATAGAAATTATGCTAAAATTACTAAAAAGTATTAATTGAAAATTAAAAATAAAACTTAAATTAAAAATTAAGAGAGACTTAGATAAATAATATAAGTTATTAAAATTTTATATTAATACCTAAATACTTGCATTATTTTTAAAATTATTAAATTAAAATATTAAAAAAATAATGAAAATGTAGGTTTTTACTCCATTATGATTTTTTTTGAAAATATTATTTTCTAATTATTAGACCCTTAGATAGGGCTTTTGACCATAATTCCATTAAATGGTCTAAAAAATTAATATTTTTATAGCCATAGCCTAGAAAATCATGTTGAAAAAGAAAATTTTAAATAAATTATGCACATCGCACTTACATTTTTTCTAGCTTAGAAAAATGCATATAATAAATTGTAAGTTATTACTTTTCGAGTTCCCAAGTTGATTAAAAATCAACCAAGATACCTTAGTTTCGTTAATGTGTATTTACATGCATAAAGTTGAACTCAAGTTTTGAGTAAGTTATTATTATTTGAATGGAAATTACTGAAAATTCCATTGAAAAGTTATTGGATTATCTTGTTTGATCGATTTTGATTGCAATGAATTCTTGAAAAGGATTCTAATGATATCCATATCTTTGACAACAGAGCTGAACGAGATTAAGGTGTTATGCCATCCCTAAGGCCACACTTAGGATACTCTTCACACAAAGTTGTAATAAATTGTCAAAGGCATTGGACCATTGCTTAGGTACCTATTGTCATTTGTATAAGAAGATTTCCATTTACAATGGGTAAGACTCAACAAGGCTCTAGTCAAAGATTTCAATCTCAATCCCGGTCCTATGATAGTTCTTTTTAGCTTGGCTATGTTACAACAGTTGGTTAGTGACTAGCTTGGGTTTTCTGTCAGATTATGCTAGACCTACTCCTCGTGGATTTCATGCCTTGGTTTTGACGGGGAGTAGGGTGAGAACTGTGTTGTGTTTTGTTGTGTATCTTTTTTGTATCAGCTTAATGCTCTTTGTGGTTGTGTTTATGGGTAGATCTGTTCATGGGATTCGACGGGCTAAGTTTCCCTATCCCGTGGTCACCAATGACAGATGATTTTTTATGCCGAGAAGTGTTTAAAAATAGCCTAAAATTATGAATTTCAGGGGAAAAATAGACTTCATCGAAGGCAACGGTGGCAATCAGTACGATTTTAAGCGGCAATGCCCGAAAAGGCTTAAAAGACCCATGGGACGATAGTTGGTGAATTTTCATAATTTTTTGGCGTGTCAGGCAAGACCCTGGGAGATGCTCGGCAGTGGAGGACTTCAAGATGGATGCCCGGGCTCTTTCAGACCATGATTCGAGTATCGGACGTGAAAGAGGGAGTGCCTGGGAGGCCAAGGATCAAAGGCAAGTGGGAAAGGACTTTAAGTCCCAAAAGACATGACCTTTGGGCAAAAAAAATGAATTTAAGGGGAGGGGCACCATTCAGACATTGGTTGCGTCCTAATTTGTACGCTAGATGACGTCCATGTGATCAAATGGTAAAAAGGTGACCTTTGTAGATCTAGTCTTTGGGTTAGAGTTATGTTGGTAGCAACTCGAGGCACAATGCATTGAGTTTCAGGGCGTGAAAGTTAGTAGGGACCCCTAGTTTGAGGTTTGGAGGCCATGGAAACAACCCTTGGCTAGGGTCTCTTGGCTAGGGTCTCAAGAGGGCGCCAATGGCCCCCCTTTGGGGATTTGGTGTTCGAAAAGGGAACATGCCTTGGAATATTCCTGTGACAGACTAGGGAAGATTCATAATATGGTCGGTGAGGTCGATTAGACTACCTTCTTAGATTATAAAAGAAAGACCCCTCGAAAGCCATTGTCACTACCTTTCACCCAATCAAAGTTCTTTTAGCTACCCTTAAGTTCGCCTCTTATCTGTCTAGATCACCATCTAATCTTTAGAGTGAAAAGAGTTCTCGGGCTATAAAAGAAAGACCCCTCAAAAGCCATTGTCACTATCTTTCACCCAAGCAACGTTCTTTCAGCCACCCTTAAGCTCTTCGTCTCTCATCTATCTAGATCGCCATCTAAGCTTCAAAGTGAAAGTGCATGGGTGGATAGTGTTGAGAAATAGAAAAAAGATGTATTCTCCAGGAAGAGTTGTCATGAATCCCATACGCACAGTGAGGAGAGTGGAATAACCCAAATTCTATAAAGCATTGTACTTGACTATCACTTTCACAT
Organism: Lygodium microphyllum; assembly: GCF_053477565.2. Lineage (NCBI taxonomy): Eukaryota > Viridiplantae > Streptophyta > Polypodiopsida > Schizaeales > Lygodiaceae > Lygodium > Lygodium microphyllum. Next base: position 34,238,566 of record NC_141141.1, read on the forward strand.
GGAATGAATACAATGTCATGATGCTTTGTACTTTCAGTTAAGTTTCTTGACTTTGTCAGTCATACACAAGATTGTGTTTATGAGTACAAGCTGCCATCTTGGAACCTAATTCACTTGTGCAACAATTTGTCTCTATTTGTCTATGTCATCACGAGTTTGGTCCTCATCTTCCACCCACCATAGCTTTTGTCATGCTCTAGATCCGCATCTTTTAACATGGTATCAAAGTGCAACTGAGCATGGTACAGCTCCATTTTTCTCTTATCTAGCTCAACTCTTCTCCACTTAACCTTGTGGCAGCCATAGCCAACAGTACCCTGCCTGCTTGAAGCTCTCATATCTCTCTCTATCGGGAAAATCTTACCAAGCTTCCTTCTAAAGAAGTGTTCCCCTACTACTGAAGCTTCTTTGTATCACTTGAAACATCAACATTTCTCCACTTGGAGCTTGGCATTGTCACTTCTATCAGTTGCTGCCATAAACTCAATCTGTGGTGTATAGGACATACCCTTCATGGAGGACTTGGATCTCTCTCTAGAGGCAATATCTTCACAATATTCCTTCTAAGAATATCTTCCTAACATCAAGGCACTCCCTCCTGAAGGCTCAAAGGTTGACATTACAACATAGCATTACACAAATTCATCATCCCTGCCTGAAAATGCACATGCATGCGTTTACGTGATTTGTGCATGACAATTTTGCAACAATGAAGACGATTACCCTAGGGATTTTGTAGAGCATAAAGAGAGCTTCATTTCCATAAAAAACTTTTCAAAATGATCCATTGTAGCTCCTGAAATTTGTGAAAAACCAGGCCTGGGTCAAAACCCTAATCTAGGAAGCCATAGCCAAAGCTTCAAAATTTGACATTTTTCACTGTTTCTTCTCACTGAAGTTATCAACAGTGATTTTAATCACTGAGAAATACTCTCTGAAGCTCATTATAGTTCTAGAAGTGCCCTATGAATCTCAAAAATCATCCACAAAGTTTGTGAGAGAAAACAAATCAAGTACCGAATAGTATCAATTAATACTCAACTAGTGTCAATTTGACACTGATTCTCTTGTGTCTCTTGGCACATTAAAATATAATCTTTTTTCTGGTTAATTGAAGCTTATCAATATGACAGAGCTTGAGCAAATAGCTAGATTCAATGGTGAAGGTTTTTATGCTGCATGGAAGGAAAAGACCATGTATCACCTTATGCGAAAGGACTTGTGGGACCTATTTGAAGATGACGTAGATATCAAGAAGGAAAATGATGGAGACGGGTTCGTTGAAGAAGACCACCTCAAAAACAAAGAATGGAAGAAGATGAATAACAAGGCACTAGGCATCATTGCATGGAGACTAAGAAAGAAGAAGAAGAAGAACATGGAGCAAAAGAAGAAGAAGAAGACCACCAGGAAACCTCATCAGTCCTTCTATTCGGATAGACTTTTTTAGCCTTGTATTTCCTAGCCCTAATGCTTCGACATAAAATTGTAAACTCCTCATGCAGCCTTGTACTATAGCCTCTATACACTTTGTGAGGCCCCTGTTATAGCCTCTGGATGTCCACCATGTTTGTGGTACCCACACTTAGCCTTTTTGTGACAGCCTTTGGTGTTTTGCCATGTTTATGGTGTGCCCACACTTTGTAGGTGTTGCTCTCACTAAAGTCTCTATACACTTTGTACTTCTAGTTGTGATTGAGGAGGGGTGTTTAGATTTCTGCAATCACACCTATTTAGCCTCTTTGTATGGAGCAGTGTGGGCTTAGGACTAGAATCCCATAAGCATAGTAGGAGAAGTGCTACCATCCAGTTTCCTATAAAGCATTGTACTTTCTCTCTTTTCTAATGCAATGTCATAGTACTTTTGTCCTTCAGTAAAGTATTTGTGCCATTGTCAATCTATACACAAGATTGTGTTTATGAGTCCAAGCTTCCATCTTGGAACCTAATTCACTTGTGTAACAATCAGTCATGTCAGTGTCTTCATGAACTCGCTCTTTCCCTTCCAACCTCCATAGCTTCTACCTCAAGCCATGTTCTAGATCCATGTTTTTGAAAGAGAGAGAGAGAGAGAGAGAGAGAGAGATATATATATATATATATATATATGATTGCTCGCATACTACCTTCGCCCTTTTTGCAACCTATGGTAGGGTCCTCGAGAAAGCGGGTTTTGGAGACATTTGTTGAAGAAGAGAAAAAATCAAATATTGAAAAATGTTTTCGTAGATCAAATGACCAATTTTCACTTTATAGAGGTGTATGTAAATGGGTTGACTTTGGAGCACCAAGAAGCATGAGTAAGTCACTCGAAGTCTAGTGGAGAAAAACACAAGAGCCATTACATGTACTAAGAATGTTGTGATTAGGGCACATGTATAATAGTTGCCAAAGCAAGTTGTTTGGCTACATGATGTTTCAAGGGAGGCTATGAATTACAGCTCACTAGGTGATGTTAAACAAATTAGAGAATACCACATGTTTTGAAGTAGGACAATGCCAACTTGGAGCAGTGTTGGCACGACACTATGGCTACAAAAGGGCTATAATAAAAGGAACGTGTAAGGGGAAGCCCAATCTACACACACACACACACACACACACACACACACACACACACACACACACACACACACACACACACACACACACACACACACACACACACACACACACACACACACACACACACACACACACACACACACACACACACACACACACACACACACACACACACACACACACACACACACACACACACACACACACACACACACACAAAATAAACAATGAATATATGTGAAAGCATATATCTCTTCTATGATGTACCCACCCCTAGCCTAACTATGGGAGAAGATGTTTGTCAGGTTTCTATCCTAATTAGCACCATCTAGACCAATTAGGATTTATGAACTTAGTTGTTGGGGGAACTTGTAAGTCTTTCTTGTAACTAAACATAGAGCCTCAACCCACTAGGATTAGCCTAAGGGAGTTATGACCTAATAGTCTCTATCAACATTCTAGCATCTACTCATGAAGCATGTTTTGTGTCGCAAGAGGGTTCATGGGATGTTGATATAAGAAACTTAATCTAAACTTCGAAGGCTTTGGCAACTTAGACTAAGACAATGTTGAATGCATGAAAATACAATATATAGGCATGTGGTACTCACTAACATTTAAGGAGTGAAATATCAATATTAATAAGATCAAGCCTATGCTATATCTCTAAAGAATCTTTATGACCATTTCTCAAAGTTTCTCAAATAGAAACTCATTTAATGGTGATTTCTATTCACATTGAGCCGATCATAGCATACATATTATCCTCATATGTTGAGCATACAACATTACACATAAATTTGACAAACCATAAACTATATTGGGAACTACTACTACTACTACTACTACTACTACTACTACTACTACTACTACTACTACTACTACTACTACTACTACTACTACTACTACTACTACTACTACTACTACTACTACTACTACTACTACTACTACTACTACTACTACTACTACTACTACTACTACTACTACTACTACTACTACTACTACTACTACTACTACTACTACTACTACTACTACTACTACTACTACTACTACTACTACTACTACTACTACTACTACTACTACTACTACTACTACTACTACTACTACTACTACTACTACTACTACTACTACTACTACTACTACTACTACTACTACTACTACTACTACTACTACTACTACTCACATTGAGCCGATCATAGCATACTACTGCTACTGCTACTGCTACTGCTACTCACATTGAGCCGATCATAGCATACATATTATCCTCATATGTTGAGCATACAACATTACACATAAATTTGACAAACCATAAACTACATTGGGAACTACTACTACTACTACTACTACTACTACTACTACTACTACTACTACTACTACTACTACTACTACTACTACTACTACTACTACTACCACCACTACCACTACCACTACCACTACTACCACTACTACCACTACTACCACTACTACCACTACTACCACTACTACCACTACTACGTTAATCAAATATGAGTATATACATTTTGTTAATAATAAATTGATGTATTAATAATCAATAATTAATATCTAATCAGTTATATTATTGTATCATTATACATATTAATTATTATATACATAATTAAGTACATTAAAGAGACAGAAAAAGAGGTGCTGACTCTCCACCACTCCCTCTCCCCTCTTGGCTCAACCACCACCCCCTTCATGCCTAGAAAGGAAATAAAGAGAGCCAAACGTACCAAAGAGGACCAAAACAATGAAAAACTTTGAGAATATCTACCAAAGTTAGTTAGTTAAAGAGCTCTACTAAGGATTTTTTCATGTAGTAGTAGTATTGAGAATAAACTAAAACAAAGTGCATTGAGTTACTTGTTCAAACTCAAATTTTTTTTCGATCCATGGTATGTTCACACTGATCTTGATTAGAGCTCTTGGAGACATACTTCGTATATGTCAATGTCATCTTGTATGTGTTCAGCCACTGCAATTGACCCCTCATACCTTAGCAATGCCTTCTTCTTTTGATGGATCAAAGCTTTTAGTTTTGGTAGCTTATTCAATGTACCATTGGTCTTACTAGGGATCCTCTCCACTAGGGACTCCAAGTTAGATATGGACTCACAAGTTGGCCCTATATGCCCAAGCTCCATCTCTGTACAAATGTTGCTCATGGACTATGTCAAGCGCACTACTTTTGAGGAGGGACACTAGCCTAGGAGGTACCATTCACCCTTCGCCATGTCTCAATATTTCGTTCCAACCCCTTGGCTTGCTCTTGCACATTTGAATTACACATTCCCCAAACCTGGCCTATATTGCTTTGTGGTCTATAGGGTACTCTGTCAAAACAAGGCATTGCTCAAATGCATAGCAAAGATGCAAACTTCGCTCTAATCTCACCAAAAGGGTGCTTGGTACACCTTGTGGAAAAGTAACATGCAATCATTTGCTAAGTGAGAGTGTACGTGGTCCAGCTAGATCTTTGTAGTTTTTTGGTGCTTGTGTTCGAAGAGATTGTCAAAACACTGGTCTTCAAGAAGACCATCATCACTTAAGTCCTTGGTGGAAGCACCCCTTCTAGACTTAGGATGCACTCCTCATGTAGCTCCTCTACTGTATGGCAAAATTTGCTTAGTGTGGGTTCCTTTCCATTTTATTTTTTCTTAAAAACTGAATAATGATTTTGGAAAAAGAAGAAATTTCAAGTGCTCAAATGTATGTGGATACAACGAAAAAGCTTCTAGCAGTGCACAATCCTAGCAAAGGTTTTCCATAGTATAAAAGTACCTAATTTGGCACTATAAAGTACCAAATTTGGTGCTGATTATCCTAGTGAGATCCAAAACTAGACATTTCCTACATATTTTAATCCTTCAACCATTTGCAAAATAAGCTCTTAGAAATTGACAACTTGAGATTATGTAATAATATTGCTTTGATTTCACGATTGACTAGAACAAGTGTATGCATGAGCATTCATTGAAAGATTCAACAATAGTACCCGTTGCACAACCATTTGTGCCAATACTAAGAACATTTTATGGAAGATTGCATGAAGTCCTAAATGTGTAAAACATAAACCAAAGAAAGTAAATCCCAAATAACCCACAACAACATAGCTCTAGAAACGAATATCCACAAAACAACATATTTGCAAAGTAAAAACATAAGTAGCTTGCATAATATAACTTGGGCACATGCAAGGAAATAGTATGGAAGCTTGTCTCTAGGTTTCATTATGGATTTTTCTTCATCACCAAATAGGACTGAGGTTCTCTCCAATTGCTCCTTAGAGTAGTTACACTTACTTATGCAAGTGTTTGGGGGTTTACTTTTTCTCCAACACAAACAACGATGTCTTGTTGATGCTATAAGGAGATTACACCCCCTTCTTAGCCTTTGTCTTTGGGAGCTTCTCTGGGGTGGATTTAACAACTCCCTTAGTGGAGTCCTCATAGTAATATGCAAACTAGGTGGAAAGTGCTAAGAAGAGAGCTTCTAAGCACTTAGCAAGACGACCTGGTGGCTATGTTGAGAAGTTAATGGCTAGAAGAGCCATATTGTATTTAGGGTAGGGAGCTTGGATAGGTATACTATGCACACTCAATCAATCTCCCTCAAAGCAACAAGATTCGTATGCAAGAGAGGATGCTTTACAACAGTTCAAACTCCACTCAACTCTTCACCCTATCAGAATGATACCATACATACAAATCTTGTTTCATATCATTTGGGTGGGATTACTTGAATATTGTTTAGGATTTTAACTTTTCTTATTAAAATAATTCCCTCCAGAATCTAAAGTAAGAAATAATGGAATAACCAACTAGGTAGAAACAAAATTGGTCCTTTTTTAATACCACCAAACTATGCTTTCAACCATTATTATTTTCTTTCTTCTCTCTCTCTCTCTCTCTCTATTTTTTCTCTCTCATCCAGATATGTTTACATGTGTATGAGCATCTATGGATATATACATACATGAGTATATATGCATACATGTGCATATGTGTTTGCACATATGTGTGTATACATACATATATATGTGTGTATATATTCTTTATGTGTTTTAATAGTCTTTGCATATGATCTTAGAGTATATATAAATTTCACGAACACATTCAATCATTAAAATTATTATCTCATGCCATATGTTCAATTTTAAAAATCAACTCTTTTTTAAATAGTTTATGTGTGTTTGTGGATGTTTTTAGAATATATACACATTTCATGCACATGTTCCACCACCATTATATATAATTTCATTTCATATGTCAAATTAAAAAAGAAATTCATCTCTCTCTCTAAGGGATGGAGGGAGGGAGAAAGCCATATACAATTTTTCATAATCTCACCTTTCCCCTTTCCATGATTTTATCCTATGTTCAATTAAAAAAGAGAAAGAAAGAGAGAGTGTGTGTAGGTGTGTTCAATTGAGAGAGAGAGAGAGAGAGAGAGAGAGAGAGAGAGAGAGAGAGAGAGAGAGAGAGAGAGAGAGAGAGAGAGAGAGAGAGAGAGAGAGAGAGAGAGAGAGAGAGAGAGAGAGAGAGAGAGAGAGAGAGAGAGAGAGAGAGAGAGAGAGAGAGAGAGAGAGAGAGAGAGAGAGAGAGAGAGAGAGAGAGAGAGAGAGAGAGAGAGAGAGAGAGAGAGAGATGATAGAAAATAAATATTACCCCCACTCACCCTTCAATAAAAAGTCATATTTATTTCCTGAAGACGGGACTTCTCCCCTTTGTGCCACATAGGCTTGGGAGCCTTCTAGTTGGTTTGGGATCCCCAAGGCAAACCTTGAAATGATATATAAAATAGATAAAGGAAAGAATTTGTTTTTAACTTTTGCTTTGTCTCTTAAGTTTCTAACATTTTTTTGAATCTCTTTTCCACAAGTAAGGACAAATTTAAAAAAATGCAAAAAAAGGTGTGAGCCTTCTCACATTTGACAAGGCTTTTCATGCTTTGAAAGAAGGCTTGTTAGACTTCTTTTTCATAGATAGAAAGGATTAATGACATACCTTGCACATGTTAAGTCCTTAATTTTCTTGAGGATGTTTAGAAAAAAAGAAACTTAAAATATAGTAGCGCTCCACACTAAGACCTACGCAAGCACGGGTCATAGGGTGCTTGTAAAATTAGAGAGAGAGAGAGAGAGAGAGAGAGAGAGAGAGAGAGAGAGAGAGAGAGAGAGAGAGAGAGAGAGAGAGAGAGAGAGAGAGAGAGAGAGAGAGAGAGAGAGAGAGAGAGAGAGAGAGAGAGCATTAACCATAGTATGTACTCTCAAGGCAACAAATAAAAAGCATGCCAACATGTACTCTCAAGGCATGTCACTAAAATAAATTCATTGAGGCCAAGTTAATCATAACAAAAACTTTCAAGAGTAAGTTTAGAAAAGCCCATTCAAATACATTAATGGACGTTATGACAACCAAATAACCTCCCACATATTAGTAGACATTCGATGTTATGTGTGTATTGCATTATACTTATAGAAATATTATTATGCAATATCGAACCATCTATTAAACTAAACCCTTTTTGTTGTTCCTTACTTTTGAGACCCCCACTTATACATTCTCTCTCCCTGCCTTTTTTGACATGTTTAGGCAAAGACTAAACCATACGATAGCAAACATATGCACAGGTGCATGTTTGGGCAAAGACTAAACCATGCATTATAAGTTTAGATGTGGAAATGTAGCACAAGTGTGTGCATGCTCGTGGATGTGCATTTTGTCTATGTCTATGCCTATATGTGTTCGCATATGATAATGTGATTGGGGCTCTTCATAGTACATGTATTCATAGCCCATGTGTTTTGCTAGAGTTTCTATATCCCTCAAAATAGACTTATCCCCTCTTAGTCACTGAATTCTCACCCACTCCTCTATATGTCATGTGCACATAATCAAAACAAAAATTGCTATTATATTTGTAATATGTTAATGTATATCTCATTATATTTTATTTAATAACATAATAAAATAATTGACTTACCTTATAAATAAGCTTTGTTGCTACCTTAAATATTTAGCACACACAAATGACTTAAATTAAGAACAAAATCTATATCTTTACTAAAGAAAGGACTCTAAGGGGGGTTGAATATGTATTAACCCAAACAAATGGCACACCTACCTAGGTGCAAAGAAAAAAAATGTTCCATGCATATGCATATGCATATGCACGCACACGCACACACGCACACACACACTCACTCACTCACTCACTCACTCACTCACTCACTCACTCACTCACTCTCATCACTCACTCACTCACTCACTCACTCTCATATTAGTTAAAAACAAATAGTAAAACTTTGACTAGGCCTACCTGACTAGGCCTACCTTCAATAAACATTAACCAACACTAATCAACACTAAAATATTGAAGTGAGTGTCAATAAGGCTTAACATTAAAAAAAGCATGAATGAATAAATATGGGAAATGTGCACACAAGGTATCATGGTGAACATCTAGAAAAGCTTGCAAGATGCAACCAAAGAAGTATGTTGGATGAGATGGACATGGTTGCCAAGTGGGTAGGCAAATGCATGCAAGGGCAGATAAGTCTGCACATTTTCATCTTCCTATCACCATGGAGGAGGGCGACAGCATGGTGGCAATGGACACCATGGTGGAGCTAGAGTGAGATTCGACGAGGGAGGTAGATGGGTTGGGTTGAAAGGGGAAAAAGGATGGTTGAAGTGGATGGCGAGTCTATGTGTTTGAAAGCAACCTCCATAGCCCCATACGTAGATAGATCCACAACCCAACCTCCATCCATTATCACAAAATTTTGCCCTCCTCTAGTACCTACTCTACTCAAATATGTTAAACCACCTCCTTCCTACAATGATCGCTTCATTTTTTGGCTCTTTTAAAGTGCCCAATATGCTGCTACTAGGTAGGATCAACACCCCAGCATGGCACATGGCAACTTGGGAGGAAGACGTTACATGCCTATGACATCTTAGTCAATTGCTTGCATATCACTATTGATGCCAAATCAATCTCCCGAATGATGTTGAAACCATGTGCTCCAAGGAATTAGGTGTTGAGATATCGAGCTCCACTCGTGATACGCCAGGGTGACCGTTGTGTATTTATGTCACCGACTTGTCAGTTGCAGATGCGGTTGGTACACCGCCCATGAATAATAGCTACATGATAGCTATCCTTATCTACTCTAGTTCGTGGCTCAGTTAGTATGCCACCTTAGTTAGTTGAGTTTGGTTTGAGACCCATATATAGGGTTCTTCTATTTCTTTGTAAGAGAGTTCTTTTGGCTTACACAACTAAGAAGAGGAAAACTGTTTTCAGCCTCCACCCTTGTGTGTATTCCCCCATTGTGCAAGCAAGAAAGCTACAAGTGAGACTCCTTCCTTCTCTCCCACAATCGTGACATGGTATCAGAGCCTTGTTCGTGGTAAGGAGCTCAAGAAAGCAAGCCAAGCTCGCGGTGTTCTGGTAAGAGGAGCAGTGTTGCTTTCATTTTCTGTTTTGGGAGTAGATCTCTGCAGGTAGCACAGCCGGAAATTGCAGGAGTGCATTGTCTCAGGTTGAGACGCCCTTCGCGGTGAAGCAAGAGGGCAGTATATGCTGCGGGAGAGGGATTTAGCCCTTGGCGACCTTGTTTTTTTTATTTGAGGCCATTTCGGGGCCTGTTTTGGAGGCGGAAGTTTTCTGCACGCACTCAGGAAAAGGCCCTGTTTTATGCTGTGCGACCACTGTTCTACAGGTCGGTGAAAAGTTACCACAGAGATTGCATCGTATGCTTGTGTGCAGAGACATTGGGAGTTACAGAATCATCCCTGTTGCCTGTTGATGCAAAATCGTCACTAGGAAGTGACTGTGTGGTCAAATACCACTTTCGCCAGTTTTGCAGATTTTCCCTTGTGAGGGTGAAGCTGTGTTTTTTGCAGTGACAGAATTTTTTGCAGTATTTTGTAATGGCATCTGATTCTCTCTCACAGATTGTCACTGAAAAGCTTGACAAGAACAACTTCCAAGCATGGAAGTTTAGAATGACGAATTTCCTTATGGGAAAAGGATATTGGGAATTTGTTGCAGGAAATGAAGAAGAGCCAGTTCTTCCTGATGTTCCCAATCAACAGCAAATGCATGCATTTAAAGCATGGCATGAGAGAGCCAGGAAAGTTATGTACTGGCTGTCTATCAGTATTTCAGACTCTATGATTGTGCATATTCAGGATGCAAGTACGCCAAAGGAGGCATGGGATACTTTATCAAAAATGTATAGTACAAATACTCAAGCCAGGAAAATGCAGCTCAAGCAAGAGTTGCATAATGTGCAAAGAGAAAATATGAGCATCAATGACTACCACATGAAGGTGAAGAAGATTGCAGATGCACTTGCTTCCATTGGGTCGCCAGTGGAAGATGATGATTTAGTTTCTGTAACCTTGAATGGTCTAGGAAAGGATTATGCACAGTTTCGAACATCCATTTCTGTCCGTGAAAGATTTCCTGATTTTGAGGAGTTGATTGCTCTTCTAATTTCTGAGGAGCAGAGAAATGGTGGTGCATCTTCTTCAGGAGGAACTTCAAAAGAAGCTGTCTTCTACTCAAATACTGGAAGAGGTAGAGGCAGAGGTAGAGGAGGCCGATTTGGAGGCCGTGGTAGAAATCAGAATATGCAGCAAACTCAAGAAAACCAATCCTATGGAGGAGGACGTGGTAACTCTAGAGGCAGGGGGAGCCAAAGAGGTCGTGGTGGATGGCAAAGAGGTCAAAATGCAAACAGTAATGTTGAATGCTACTACTGTGGTAAAATGGGTCATATGGCTAAAGACTGCTATAAAAAGCAGAATGACATCATGAATGGAAAACTGCAACAAGGAAATTATGCATCTTCTAGTAGACAGGGTGATGACAGAAATGAGCATTTGTTCATGGCGCAGCACATGAACAATTCTGTGACAAGTGCAGAAGAAAGCAATGATGTATGGTATGTTGACTCAGGTGCATCAAACCACATGACAGATCATGCAGAATGGATGGAGGATGCAAGGAAAATGGAAAAACCAGGATTTGTGGAGACTGGTGATGATACTGCACATCGTATTGTGCAGATTGGAAAAATTCCCTTGTCTATGCAGGATGGGAAAAAGAAATACCTGTCCGATGTATTTCATGTCCCGAATATCACCAAGAATCTGGTTTCTGTTGGTCAAATGGTTGAGCAGGGCTTGCAAGTCAGATTTAATCCTCATGGATGCTTTGTTGAGGATATGAAAAATAAAGGTCGCTTGATAGCAAAAGGAAAGAAGAAGGGCAGAATGTTTACATTGGATGCAGACATGCCTGAATTGAGTGCAGCAATGTTTGCACATGGGACCGGTGTAGTTGCAGATATTGATATCTGGCATAAACGCATTGGTCATGTTAATGTACATCGACTTAAATCAATGCAGGCCCAAAACATTGTTGCAGGATTGCCTAAATTCAAGGTTGCAGAAATGCATAAGGTATGTGAAGCTTGTCAGTTTGGAAAACAGGCAAGGAAACCATTTCCTAGACATGTTCAAGAGAGTAAGAAGCCATTGGAATTAATCCACTCTGATGTGTGGACTACTAAAGCTACATCTCTTGGAGGCTGTCATTATTTTGTCAGTTTGATTGATGACTATAGCAGAAAAGTTTGGGTGTATTTTATGAAAAAGAAAAGTAAAGTTTTTGGGCATTTCAAAACTCTTAAAGCTATGGTTGAAAAAGAAACAGGCCTGCAAATAAAATGCCTAAGGTCAGATGGAGAGGGAGAGTACCTCTCAAATGAGTTTGCAAGGTTTCTGCGGGAGCATGGCATAAAGCAACAATATTCATGTAGTCATACCCCACAACAAAATGGAATTGCAGAAAGGAAAAATAGGCATATTGGAGAGGTATCTCGTGCCATGCTCAATGAAAAAGACCTGCCAGATTTTTATTGGGCTGACGCAGTTGCTACAACAGTCTATATAATGAACAGGACTCCCACTGCAGCAATACATGGGGTGACTCCAGAGGAGAGGTATACTGGTAGGAAACCAGATATTTCTCATTTGAAAATTTTTGGTTGCATTGCCTATGCATATGTGCCAGATGAGTTGAGATCCAAGTTGGATCCAAAAGCTGAGAAGTGCATCTTTATTGGTTACTCTCTGCAGCAAAAAGGGTATAGATGCTATAACCCTTCTACTCGTAAGTTTACAGTGAGCAGAGATGTTGTTTTTGATGAGATGAGTAGCTGGTATAAACCAGTAAATGTGATTGATGATGTAGATGCACAAAATGGTAATGCTGCACAGAATTGACAGCAGCAGTCACAAAATATTAGTGGACCTGGAGCGTCCTCTAGCAGTGGTTCACATTCTTCGCCATGGACAGGCAGATTGAGATCAGGAGAATCTTCTCAAAGTAATGCGGATAGTGGTATGCAGGTATCACGAAAAGGAAAAGAGAAGGTTGATCAGCCCATGTTTGATGTGAATGCAGGTCACTCTTATGTGGATGGTGAATCCAGTGGCTCAGAACAGAGCATTGATGATGAGTTGGGTATTCCTTCTATTGTTACACCTGGAGTAAGGAAGACCAGGGATGTTTTGAGAGCATCTGGGAGTGAACCCACTTTGCGCAGGTCTACCAGAGTTAGGTATCCTGTGGATAGGCTAAAATATGATGGATTTATAGCCATTCACTATGCATATATGGTCAAGGTGATACAGGAACCAGAACCCACTTCTTTTGAGCAAGCCATGGGAAAAGAAAAATGGGAGAAAGCCATGGATGAAGAAATGGATGCCTTGGAAGCAAATGCTACATGGGTATTGGTACCTTTGCCTAAAGGTAAGAATGCAATTGGCTGTAAGTGGGTTTATAAGGTGAAGCACAATGCAGATGGTTCTGTGAACAGATACAAGGCAAGATTAGTAGTCAAGGGGTATGCACAAACATATGGCATTGACTATGAAGAAACATTCAGTCCGGTTGCAAGGATGGCAACCGTAAGAGCAGTCATTGCTATGGCTGCATCAAAGGGATGGTCTTTACATCAGATGGATGTAAAGAATGCCTTCTTGCATGGTGATTTGCAAGAAGAGGTATATATGGAGCAGCCACCAGGTTATGTGCATGCTGTTCATCCTGAGTTTGTTTGCAGGTTGAAGAAAGCCTTGTATGGCTTGAAGCAAGCACCTAGAGCATGGTCTGACAAGATAGGACAGTATCTTGTCACTATTGGCTTTCAGATTTCCAAGGCAGATTTCTCACTTTATGTGAGAAAAACAGAGAAAGGTATTATGCTACTTGTCATTTATGTTGATGATTTGATTATGACAGGTGACAGTAATGAAGATATCCTTCATGTGAAAATGCTATTGAAGCAGAAGTTTGAGATGAAGGATTTGGGAGATCTGCGTTATTTCTTGGGCATTGAGGTGATTAGATCACCAAGTGGGATACAGCTCTTGCAGAGGCAGTAAGGATTGGACATGCTGTCCAAATATGGGATGACAAGCTGTAAGCCTATTTCAGTTCCTTTGGAGCAGAATGTGAAGCTGAGCACAGATGCAGGTGAGCTTCTGGAAGACCCTACTATGTACAGACGCATAGTAGGAAGTTTGATTTATATGACTATTACCAGGCCAGATTTGAGCTATGCTGTTGGATTGGTAAGTCAGTTTATGCAGGCTCCAAGGAAACCGCATTTGGATGCGGCTAGACGCATACTCAGGTATGTGAAGTCCACATTGCAGTATGGACTATTTTATGAGATTGGGGTTCAGATACAGTTGCATGGATACACTGATGCTGATTGGGCTGGTAGCATTTCTGATAGACGATCTACCAGTGGATATGTGTTCTCTTTTGGGAGTGCTGCAGTCACTTGGAGCAGCAAGAAACAGCCTACAGTTGCCTTGTCGAGTACAGAGGCTGAGTACAGGGGTGCAGCAATGGCTGCATGTGAGGTAGCTTGGTTGCGTACGTTGTTGAAGAAGATCGATTGGATAATTAAGAAAGAAACTTTAAGAGGTTTGGATCTCCTAGAAGGTGAACAATTTGTCTCTATGTAGTGGAAACTTACCAATAAAACCTCAACAATTCAATGAATAAATTTGAAACCTTCTTTGGGCTTAGAATCTTTGATTTGCAATACCATGGTAGGCCAAATGACCAGATGCATAACTATGGTTTCAAGGTTCTGAAGAAGGGTTGGATCTTCCAATTGGGTTGACCACTTGGATCTGGCATGTCAAAGGTTCTAATGGACTGAGGTTAAGACAACATGCTAAGATATAGAAATGGTTTGTATCTTTTGGTGGAAAATTAGTAGTCCTCAAGTTCATGTTGGTGACAAACATTGTTTTGGTTGTTATGCTATTTAGCTTAAGGAATGTAGCATGTAAAGCCCTTGAAAAAGAATTCAGAAGCTTTATGTGGTCCTAGGAAGATGGAAATCGATGGCATCTGTAATTGCTTGGGATGTGTTAGCCCTCTAAAATGTAGAATGTGGTTTGGATGTGGAAGCCCTTCATGACAAGGCAAATAGAATACTTTTCAATCTTGTCAACAAGAATGATTATAAGTAGTTATAGGCTAGAATATTCAAGTCTCGGATCACCAATTTCAAATTGCTAGATCAAAATATCTAGTCACTAGCTTGATCTTTTTTGAGTTGATATTTTACTTAACAAAGCTATTTGATTAGGAAACTACTTCAAAGTTCAAGGAATAACAAGTGCTTGGAAAAGTAGAATTTAGAAAACTATGTGGTGTTATTGATGTCATAGAAGAGGCAATTTATCTCTACAATAAGTATTATGAATTTGTGATGAAGCCTTTGAAGACAATGTTGTAGTGCTCCTATATTGGCCTTAATTCTCAAAGGCATTATATGATAAGTGAATAACAAGATCAATAGGTTTATAGCATCATAGCCAACTAAAATGGCTCACTTGGAATAGGAAGCTCAAAAGTGGATCTTAACAAAAAGACAAAATCTTTGGATTCATGAAGTCTTTTGGAAGAAGAAGAATTATTGGTCAACATCATATATTCTGAAGACTATCCACCCATTCAAATGCCTTGAGTTTGAGGAAGGTACACTCTCATTTGAATTTTCCAACAAGAGAATTTCAAGATTTTGATAAGCTAATATCATTTCAAATTGGTTGAGTATCTAAGGAAAAAACACACTCCCACTAAATTGAGAAGTTGGATAAGAAGAATTAGGAAGATGTGGAAAAGCATAGACCCTTCAAGAAAAGTAAAATTTACTTTTGTGAAGAAATCTTTAAGAAAAGTTTGCCAAAAGGAGAAGATTGAGTAAGATAAAACATGTTAAACATGTTGAGTGGGTGCCAAGAAGTGAAAAGCCTACAAGACTCCTCAAAAGAAGTGGATTGGTTTATAGCAAAGGAAACATAAAAACTATCTTGTTTGGTGCTTTAGGTGGTGATGTGAATATTATCTTGTTTAGTGATTTGGAAGACTTGAAATTAGGGAATTTAAGCTACGGAATGTCCTCCAAACAATAGCTATAAGGTTCATATCAATTTTTAGAAAATAAACAGTTGCTAGCAAAATGTTTGCTAATAAATGTAAAGATGAAAATTTAAAAGCCCTTAGAGGACAAGAACAATCCTACCTATAAAGGTGCACACAATGTTCTCAAGAAATCTATACTATCTCTTATTTTCAAATCTACCAAAGCAAAAACCAAACTTGACAATATCCCATGTGGCATGCACTGGAAGCATCCTAAGAGAAAAACATGAATTCATTTATCTAGAAAGTATGGTTTTTAAAGAATTAATGTTCAAGACAGGCCAAGTGGTGCTTTCAAACACACACTCTCTCACTCAAAATCAAGTTAGCATGTAGTGCACTCTCTTTATCTATCTCAATGTAGCAAGTTGGTTTTGAAAATATGCATAGTTCTCTAAATAGAGCAAATTTCCTTATCCTAGATATAGAGCTTTATGAGATGCTCATTAAAACACACACACACACAGTCCCCCCCCCCCCTCTCTCTCTCTCTCTCTCTCTCTCTCTCTCTCTCTCTCTCTCTCTCTCTCTCTCTCTCTCTCTCTCTCTCTCTCTCTCTCTCTCTCTCTCTCTCTCTCTCTCTCTCTCTCTCTCTCTCTCTCTCTCTTAGAGGACTCCAAACAATTTGTTTAATATCTTATGCTACAATTATCTTTTAAAAAATTAGCTGTTAGGCTAACATGTGTTGGGGTGTAGAATTAGGGCTTACATAATTCGGTGAGTACCAAAAGAAAATGCTATGCCTAATGTCACGATTGTGGGAGAGAAGGAAGGAGTCTCACTTGTAGCTTTCTTGCTTGCACAATGGGGGAATACACACAAGGGTGGAGGCTGAAAACAGTTTTCCTCTTCTTAGTTGTGTAAGCCAAAAGAACTCTCTTACAAAGAAATAGAAGAACCCTATATATGGGTCTCAAACCAAACTCAACTAACTAAGGTATCCGTAACAATAGCAAAAAGTGATGGGGACAATGGGAAACTCTATCTTGTTGAACTTTTAAGAGAGAATGACTTAGAGAGGGTTACCATTGATGCATATTTGAGTTGAGGTATTGTTGAATAAAGTTCTCACCATGTTAACAAATGTGCTTCCACATCCCAAAGCTTCCAAAGCAACAACGATAGAAAAATCCCAACTTACACAATTATAAGCTTTGTCAAAATCCATGTTCACTAGATTGTGATTTTAACTTAACTCATTTTCAAATCACTTTCCACAACAAGGTTAATGATGGCACCTTAGGCCCCATCAATTGTCATATAACAAGGAGGTTAAGAATGACATATTAAAACTTCCTCTAAAAAATAAAATGACATTGGTGAGGATATAACAATCAAGGGACAAGGACTTGATCCATAAAGACAAAACCTTGGGCACCATAAGCTTGTAATAAAGGTTTAACATAGTCAATCAATACCATCAGGACAACTTCAATCTCTCAGCCAACTTGAGATAAAAACTTGATCAACCCTAGATTAGTCTTTTGTGATTAGACCTACTCTTGAAGAAAATACTAAGAAAACTAGAGAAATCCTTGGCACAAGCTTCCCATATGGTCTTTTAGAACTTCATAGTATGTCAATCAATGCTTGGTGATTTGTCACCCTTCCTTTGCATGAAAGTATAATAAATTTCTTACTTTGTGAATGGTAAATTTTGCAAACCCCACCAAGCCCATAACTTGAGTTCCACTCTCTATTTTTAGCATTTTCCAACCTTCAATGGGAGTTTAGGGCACTTCAAATGCAATGGTGCCATCCGTTTTCTTCATCAACATTGTAGATTACATTACTATATCAAATCAAAACATGGAATATATCACTCTTCTTTTAGACATTCATCATCCTTACTATGGTCATTGGAAGAGGGATTTTGCAATAGAAAAATGACATGAATAGTATTGAATTCAATAATAATACACACCCTTACAACATCTCAATCTACTCTTCGTGAAGATTCTAATGGTGCTATGCATTCAAGGGTTCATGATTTATGTTGTGAGATTTTTTATCAAATATCTTCCCATGATGGCACTTGTTTGTTGGTCTCTCTCTCTCTCTCTCTCTCTCTATATATATATATATATATATATATCCCAACCATCAGTTGTAACATCTCCCTTAGGTCTATCTACACTATCCTCCACCCTTTCCTCACTTACTCAAGTCTTGAAGTGGTCACATGAAATAAGGAAGTCATGACTGATTGAAGCTTCCTAAAGTTGGTAGAAAATTAAAGAAATAGTGAAAGAGTGATATCTAACCCCATATTTTGAATCCCTTAAGATGATGAATTCTAAATCATTTTCCAACTTAACTTGACCCTTGAAGGACATTAGTCAAATTTTGTGAGTCCTTATAGAAGTGGACCATTGATCATGGTAACTCAATAGAGTGCGAGGTTCTACCAAGGGGAAAATCTATTGTTATGGCCCCTCAAAACACCATAACAATCCAAGATACATTGATCAGCTTGAATTTACCCGAACACTATAGGAAACTTCTTGAACAGATTTATCGCCATCATAGTAGATAATATTCAAGGAAAGCACTTATATATAAATCACATATAATTTTCAATAACACAGAACTACTATCCATAATAATATCGCACAGTTTATGATCATCATAACCATTCCTGATTGAATAACTTGAAAGAAAACAACAGTATTACTCAAAAAATAAACATGGACTAATAGGATCAAACATTAGTCAACATATCAGAGCACTGTCCTGAATTGTCTATTATCCCTTATCACACTTCTCATTGAATACAACTACCTGACAGTTTTTGGACCTGCACCTGGCTTTTAGGTGAAACATCATATGACACATAAAGTTGCTTTATACATGCTGATTCAAAAAGCCTACATACATAAAAGTACTAAGATATGAAATAGTACCAAATAGATGATGGAATTCGAGCCCTAACACCTTGCACAACCCTGTGGATGACTAGGATAGTCAAGATCTGAACCCACAAGCATACAACTAATGATCAAAAAGCATGGAAATTAAGTATGATGAATATTATGCCTTGCCAGAGGCCTTGCACCCTTTGATAAGCCACACTGAGCATCAGTGAGTAGAGCCCCTCTAGGATACTCAAAGCTCTTTGGTGCAGTTGCATAATTGACTCTAAAAGTCATTGGATAAGTAACAACAAAAAATACAACAAAGCTAACAGTTAAAAGGAATTAGGATCATAAAGGATGATATCTCTACAAGAAGATAGCTAGCACACCGAACCATAAGCAACACGATCTTCAACATAATCATGATCCATAATGCTAAAATCCTCATGAACCTTATGGAGCACCTCCTGAAGCACAACATCCCTGTCATTAGATAAAAAATCCCTCTGCTAAAGTAAAGAAGCCACATATTCATCACTTTGTCTTTTTACCTCCAAAGCCTGCTGCAACTTAATATTCAAATCCATACAGAGTCTCTAATTCTATTACTTTTAATTTTAAGGCATCTCTCTCTTGCACCACATCATCATATTCTGCTGAAACAAAAACATCCAAAAGCATATAATACAGCCTAGAAACCATACCATCAAACTTATTTGCAACTATGTGCCATGCATTTTTCACATCATCAACTAAAGCATTCCTAATATCTTCAAGCTTTGATTTTAAAATCACAGAACCATCAACTACAACTTCCACATTTTGCAAGATATGCTTTTCAACCTCCTAAAGTGGTTGAAATCTTTCTAACAACAATTGATAATCAACTTGAAGTCCAACATACTTTCCCATAAAAAATTGCATTTCATCCAAACATTTGGTCCTAAGCTCATTAGTCCACTTCTCAAACAAGGTAGTAGACATTTTATTCCTATCCAAAAACTACTGCAACTTTGCAATTTTTGCCCCAAGCTGAGATTCCATGGTTTCATACTCAACCTATTTTTCCTACAATTTTCGAGTCAAATCCTCATATGTCTTCTGTAGAGTAGACAACTGAACCTACAACCCACTAATCCAAACTACATTTCGAATAGTTTGCTTGTCATATTCCTGAAAATAAGCCATTGCTTTTTGCATAACCCCCACTATTGCATCAGAAAGAATGTGAATACTAACATCATGCATCTAAGAAGGATCCAAAATAGATGGTGCATTTGCTGCAAATTCAACCACATGCTAATCACCAAGTGTATCACTAGGATGATTTTGAGAATCATGAGAAACAATGTGATGCTTTTCCTCAGACATAGACATACTCCAAAGCCATATTTTCCCAATCTTTGTCATTTTCTTTGCATAAATATTACATGCCAATTTAGAAGCATCAACATTACCATGTTTACCCACATTGAGTGTATCCTCAATACCTGCATTCTTACTATCCCCTTTGACAAATTCCAAAGCAATCTGCTTAGCATATGCTTCGTCATACCCCACATGCACCAAATCTTGATAAATGGCATGCTTATCCAAATCACCATCAAATATCTATAACATCTTTAATATCATGAGAAGTGGCAGCTTTGACCTCCGTTTTGGCTGCATTCTCTTGACAAAGAGTTGGTATCCAACTTAAGCAAATACTCAGTAGTTAGTCCGGGATACAAAACCTGAGCATATTCATACAAGCTTGCCAAAAAATTAGCCCATCCTAGATTTTTGAAAAACTTCTTAGATTTCAAGTTCTTAACATTAACCTATCGTACATAAGGCCAACCCAATTTGGCATCCCCCAAATGGTTAGCATAATAAATAATTCCATAAGTCTACTTGGCAATGCTTTCAATCTTGATAAACATCATAAATTGCTCCATAAACCATCGTAGCTGGAATTTTTGAACCCCATCAATGTGCTTCAGCACATATACATTCCTCGATCTGGTAGGGTCTCCAAAAGCGTGTTGCATTTAATCTTTAGTGCACCGATATGATGCTGAGTTATTATTCATGGGGAGAGAAACTCGACTCACAATTGCAGTGGTCAACTCAAAACCGATTGAAATCTTACCATTCGATTGCTTTAACACATCCATTTGTATCGAAGCATGGACATTTGATGCCCACCGATCCCATGGTAATCGGGCATACTTATACAACCTTATTTTTTCCAACCATAAGTGATATACTTCTGCATCAACATTAAGATACAAGTTGGAATCCACAAAAGGTGTATTGTGGCAGCACTCGAACTTGAGAGGTAGGTAGCATTCATTGGTATAGCCTCATCCTCCCCTTGATGCACCGACTTGTCATCATCTGATACCTCATACAACTCATCATCATCTTCTTCCAACCAACCATGCTTCAGTAAAGGAGAGCTTGCGGGCTAAAGAATGTCATGCATGCATCATGGCAGCAATAGTTGTAGGTTGAGGAGAAGCAAAAAATGGAAAAAGGAGTGAAGTTCGAAAAAAATGAATGTCCTTCTCCATGCAAATGCAGTAGTCTAAGTTTTCTCTTAGTCCACACCCTTTCATGCCATATGTCACTTTCATACTCATATGAGTGTGACAATTCACACCTATAACTATCACTAACTAGTTCTCTTGTCCTAGTTGGAATGATTAAATGAACAACTGAATAATATGGTTGTACAAGCATCTTAAGCCTAAATCCGTTAACTGCATGCTTCAACACATTGCCATGCAAATCTTTTAATAAGGATGTGCATTGATCAATATCCTTGAAGATCACAAATGGGCTTGCATACCGAAGTTTTAATTTATTGGCAAATTTTCCAATTTGGAAATAATAAACTACAACCCAATCTCCTTCCTAAAAAAATTCTTTTTAACATGTCTATTGACCCAAGCCTATCTTCGTTGTTGTGTGACTCCTAAAATATAGGCACCCAGTACCTTGTCCTCCTCTAACTTCAGGAGTTGTTCCATTCTATGATGCATTGACTCCTGAGGGTCCAATTTATTTATAAGAACAATTCTCAAATCTTGTTGGAACTTTCAACTTGACCATTAACCTGAGGATGATAGGGGGTAGACTTCTTAACCAAAATCATGTGCCTAACAGTCAATTCTTGGATAACCTAATTTAAAAAATGTTTACCCCTATCATTAACCAACTTAATAGGGCATCCAGATCTAGTCATAATATTAGAATACAGAAATTTGGCCACACTAGATGCTTTATTATCCTTCAAGGCTTGAGCTTCCACCCATTGTGTGGCATAGCCAAAGCAAACCAAAATATAACGATTTCTTGTCCTTTTTGCAGCTAGCTTAATAGGCCCAAAAAAATCAATCACCCACTTTTGAAATGGTTCAAGTGGTAGTATAGGATGATCTTGCATCTTGTCCCTTTGACCCTCCTTTAAACACTCCAAACACTCTTTAGCATACTAATGAGCATCTTTCAACACGCCACCATAGACCTGCTTGCACTATTTTCTTGCTTGTAATCTCCCTTGAAAAATGACCACCGAATAGTCTGAAATGAGCTTCATGAAGAATTGCTAGTTGCTCAGATTCAGGAACACACCTTCTTAAGACATTGATCTACTCCCCTTTTGTATAGTGTGTTCATAATAGCTTGAAATGCTCTACTCTTCAGTGCCTATCTTCTTCTTTGATCTGCTGTAAGGTGTGCTGGTATAATCCCATGCGTCATGAAATGCAACAACTAGTCATAATATGAATCAGGGTCTATCACACCTGAACCTCAAAGAGTTTAGCATCAAGAAGTTGATCACAGGAACACCGAATTTAGCCTCATCATTTTGTAACCTACTTAAATAATTAGCTATAGCAAGTTCTTTCCCTAGTGTATGGATAGACTTGAAGTCAAACTTCTTTAATAGTAGCATCCATCTTGCCAATTTTCCTCGTCAGTTGAGGTTTATTTATAAGGAATAAAAGTGGCTGATGATCCACATGAAAGATTACCTGATTTTCCAACAAATAATGCCTAGAATTGTGCACATAGAAAACCATGCCAAGTGCCTCTCTTTCTGTAATTGAATAATTCTTTTCAACAATACTCAATCTTCTGTTAGCATAATAGGCCGGTCTATATTAGCTGGGTACTTTATCTTGCATCAATACTGCTCCCATAGCAAGATTAGATGGATCAACAAAAACATGAAAATGTAAATCCCATGTTGGAGGTTGCATTATGGGAGCTACCACTAACATCTTCTTGAGAATATTGAAGGCTTTCTCCTGATCTTCCCTCCAAACAAATTGCATCCCTTTCTAAGTTAAAGTTATAAGAGGAGAACAAATATGTGATAGGTACCTTAAATACTTGCTATGCCACTTCACTTGCCCAACAAACCTCATAACTTCATGCACACTAATTAGAGCTTTAGCTTTTTGGATAGCTTGAATCTTTCTTAGATCTATATCTTACCTTCTTTAGACAACATGTGGCCTAAAAGCACACCCCTCTTTGTTGCAAACAATGACTTGAAGGGGTTCAATGACATGCCAATTCGTTGACATCTTTCAAAACATAACCTAAAGTGTTTTAAATTGTAACATGCCCGCTCCTCAATTCACGGGACACGTCTTAGCAGTCCATTGAGAGATATATCTAGAAGACGTCGCCCGGCACTTCCAAGGAATGACACGGGGATTGCCAACTAGGGTCTCTCGAGTCTGCCCCTGCAACGGAACTTATCCGGCCATTCCCACTAGGATTGGGACCTGAAGTCCAACTTTTCCTAACATTTCTCGTTAACATTTCCTTTGAGGAAAGCTCTCGGCTAATTGAGACCACCCTTTCGTGTTAGAAGTCAAGCTCACTTCAGTCCATCTTTATGAGTGACCGACATCTGTGACAGCTAGTGTCTGTGTACAGCTGTCTCCATGTGATTACATTGAATAAGTCGGGTATGTGTTAGTCAGTGACCTAACTAGAGTTAGTCAGTTAGGTCTACACCTAGTCTAGTTTACTTTTACACTATATTGTGTACTTCTCCGTTAGTTCTTGAATAATGAAGAAAACATAATGAGAGCCTGAAGGCTCATGGATATGGAGTATTCCCTGTCTCTCTCTCCCATCTTTGAACATGGTATCACAGCAGGACTTGGTGGACTTCTTGGAGCAGGAGGCAATGAAGATGACTTGCAGAAGCTGAAGCCTTAGGTCTTTTCAAAATAGGCAGGCTGCCATTGTCAATGGGAAGGTAGGCATTGTGTGATTGCTCATTCTATGGTTCAAGCTACTGTCTGTGGCTTGCTTAGAGTCTTGAGAAGGGAGTATTGAGCAATAATTAGTGCCTCATCATCAACATAATCATCAAAACGTACTATAGCAATTTCTGGAAAGGTTTGCATGGTTGCGCTTGCTGCCATAAAGGTCCTCCATGGTTGGGATGTAGGGTATAGTGCATACTACAGTTGATAAGCAGCTTAGATACACACTTTGCAAGAGTTGTTGATGATTGCTACATGAGGAGGTCAAACTTGGTTTGGATACAGGTTCCAGTGCATCTCACAGTAGAGACACTATGTTATACTCTAGCCAGCGTGGCAGAGGATTTAGAGGTCGTGGTTCATTTCGAGGTTGTGGTGATACTCGTAATGCTTATGGACAACAGCAATAGTAGGGTAATTGGCATGGTGCAAATACACAAGGCCATCGTGGATCTGTGGGTTTAGAGGCAAGGGGAGATCACCCCGCGGTAGAGGTGGTGGATCTGGTTCATGGCAGTCATCTGATCAGTCCAACAGGGACAAGGATTGCCATTATTGCGGCAGGTATGGGCACATTGAAAAAGACTATTACAAGAAGCAGGGAGATATGAAGGCAAAGGGCAGACAGCATGGGCACTATGCATCTTCCAGTGGTGCTCATGATGAGCAAGTTGATGGACTCTTTGCCATGCAACATATACATCTTTATGAGTGACCAACATCTGTGACAGCTAGTGTGTGTGTACAGCTGTCTCCATGTGATTACATTGAATAAGTCGGGTATGTGTTAGTTAGTGACTTGACTAGAGTTAATCAGTTAGGTCTACACCTAGTCTAGTTTAGTTTTACACTGTATTGTGTACTTCTCTGTTAGTTCTTGAATAATGAAGAAAACATAATGAGAGCCTGAAGGCTCATGGATATGGAGTATTCCCTGTCTCTCTCTTCCATCCTTGAACATTCCGTAGGATAGACCCATTGGTCACATCCACCACACTTCCCTCGGGGGGGGGGGGGGGGGGGGGGGGGGGGGTTGTTTTAGTTATCTAATTACCTACCACATTATGTTTGACATATAAAAGCAGCTTCCTTAATTAACCCGTTAATCACAGGTTCCTTTACGTAATTTAGAGCACTGACATGAAAGCAAGATTAAACAAGATCAAACACTTCCTTAACTTATCTTCAGATTGATGTTTGTCTGCCGCCCATACAGGAGAATTAAGTGTTCCTTTTTGCCTCTGCAGAAAAATCCTTCCGTCTCCCGGCAATAAAACCTGAAGGTTTATCCTACCAAGATTCTGCCTTATAACTAGTATCAAGGCCTCGAGATCCCATCTCGATTCACGTAGAACGCTTGTGTAGGGCCCGGAGGTATTGGGATTTACGGCTAGAGCCCCCACTGGCACCCAAGCGTCCTCCTATGCCAAGTAATTTCCACAGAGAGACCTCTCGCGGCGGGTTCGGTCCACATTCCCGGCGCGGATTTATAACCCCCTTGGTTAGGGTTTGGCGGTTCGCGGGGGATAGCTAGCACCATCCTTCCTTAATTATCCCTTTAGGAAATCAACAACAGTTGAAGCAACCAGCTTAGTAACATTTACTAGGGAAAACATCCTTTTTGTTCCCATGGCAATCAGTCATCACAGACCCCGCCATGAAATCATCAATCACAAACAACTTGGATTAGCATCCAAAACCACATCAACAAACAGTTGAATGCACAACCTCTTGCTTCAAGGCATTGCAATCCCATTGCATGCACAACCAGAATTTAACTTGGATGTATCAAAACACTTTTACAACCTTTTCAAACAACCAAGCATAACTTGGGTCAACAATCCGTCTTTAACAAGATTGGCCTTCGTTAAAACCATTTCAATAGTTCCAAGCAACATGCTTAGCATAAATCAACTATCATAAAGTCTGCTCTCCCCCTTGGGCTAGGACTTCTCAAGGACAATTTAATAGATTCCTTCTAGATCCTTTAAATGATCTAAATGATTTCATCCTGACCTTTATTAATCCTAGCTACCTATTTAGGGTAGAAAATCAACCCAATTCCTAGAGTAGCTATCTAATATCACATGTCACCAAGTGCTAACCCATATTGCTAGTACATCACCAAGAGTACATTAACTAGATTCCGACCTGATTAGCCATAGGTTATCCAATCTTCATCTATTGGCTAGAGTTCGGACAAGGATCTCTAAATGAAATTTCTCTTAGAACTATTGTTCTATCAATGTTTATCGTGCAATCCCATTGAGTGTACAAGTTAACATATATCGACATGTGCATGATGTAATTGTTACTTTAATGTACTCTATCATCCTTGCACATGAAAAACTAGTTTGCAATCTTAGGATGCTATTGCATTTTTTGATAAGGGAGTATATGAAAGTCTAGGTTTCTTTCCAACGGTGCAAATGTATCTTACGAACGGAAACTAACATTTCATGTGTTTCTTTTAATCATGATTGCGAAACATGAATTCTAAATGACTATTCATGCACTGAACTGGTTTAAAAGCTATTATTTTATGTGAAATAATGCAAAAACCTTATCATTTTATGTGTGTAAAAGCTATCATTTCATGCATATAAACTTATGCAAAGTCCATACTCTATCATTTCATGCATGCAACCTAGCGCCTAAGACTCGTCTGTGTTCCATGCACGTAGCTAACCCTTTTATCTCTTCCACAAGAAATAATACATAATTGACTATAACGTTTAAAGAACCTGGGTTTAATTCGTGTTTATAGGGGCGTTTATTGCATTGGTCGCTCTGCTCTCCTCTCCCGCATTACCGGTACCAACGGCAGCTTTGGCACCTACACTTCCCGATATTTTTATGTTGGGAGCCATTACTACTCGGGGTTTGGATAGTCCGGGCCTTAGTGGCCTTCAAGATGACTGGTTCGAGAGGGAAAGGTCATAGGCAGGGGATCCTTTGCCGATGAGGGGGTGGCTGAGTGTGGCTCCTTGAACCGTCTTCACTCTCCAACTCTTTTCCCCTCTCTTTCTCCTTCTCTCTCTCTCCCCTCTTCTTCCTCTTCTCTTCTCCTCTTTCTCTCTCTCCTTCCTCTTCTTCTTCTTTTTCTACTTCTCTCTTCTCTCCTACTATCTCTTCTGCTTCTTCTTCACTTCTTCTTCTCCTTCTCTCTCTCTCCTCTTCCTCTCCTTCCCTTCCTCTCTTCTCTCTCTCCTTCTCTTCTTCTCTCCCTCTCTTCTTCCTTTCCTTCTTCTTTTCCTCCTCTTCTCCTTCCTTCTCTCCTTCCTCCTCTTCTTCTCTCCCTCTCCTCTTCTTCTTCTTTTCCTCCTCTTCCCCTTCCTTCTCTCTCCTTCTCTTCTTCTCTTCTCTCTCTCCTTCTCTTCTTCTCTCCCTTCTTCTTCCTTTCCTTCTTCTTTTCCTCCTCCTCTCTTTCCTTCTCTCTCCTCGTCTTCTTCTCCTTCTTCTCTTCTTCTTCTCCTTCTCTCTCCTGTCTCTTCTTCTCTTCTCTCTCTCCTCTTCTTCTCCTTCTCTCTCTCCCTCTCCTTCTCTTCTTCTCTCCCTCTCTTCTTCCTCTCCTCCTTCTTTCCCTTTTCTCCTTCTCTCCTTCCTCTTCTCTCCTTCTCCTTCTCTCCCTCTTCTCCTTCTCTTCCTCTCCTCCTTCTTTCCCTTTTCTCCTTCTCTCCTTCCTCTTCTCTCCTTCTCCTTCTCTCCCTCTTCTCTTCTTCTCTCCCTCTCTTCTTCCTCTCCTTCTTCTTTCCCTTTTCTCCTTCTCTCCTTCCTCTTCTTATGGGGCCCGCAGCTGACTGGCAAACAGGTGGGGGGTGCTTTAGTCGGAAGCCCGGGGGAGGGGGGGCTCAGTCGGAACGAGGAGGGGGGGAAAGCTGTCAGTCTGAGGGAGGAGGGGCACTGTCATCGCCTTCTGGGGGCCGCTTTGCACAAAAGATGGAGGGGGGGCCTGTGCCAACGGAGGGAGGGGTTGGTCTTTATAAGGTGGGGAGGACAGCGCCTCCCGCCACCTAGGGGGGCTGTATGCCCCCCATCTCCCACACTTCACTCCCCCTCTCTCTCTCTCTCTCTCCCCGCCATGCACATGACAGGGGGAGAGAGGGGGAGAGATAAAAAAATTTGAAAAAATTAAAGGGGGGGAGTTCCTATGGGGGGGGGATAGTATGGGGGTCACAGGGGGGGGGAGGAGACATTACATCCTCTCTCTCTTAGAGGAATCGAGATGTCCTCATCTCGAGATAGACTGGGGAAGACAAGAACAATTGGGGCTTATAGCCTGTGGGTTAGGGCCCATCATGGTTCTGCCGCGCTACTTTGATTACTCAAATTCCCAACTTAAATTAACAACTTGTCACAACTCATAGGATTCAATATGATTTATTCCAAGTACAAGACTTATTACCTCAAGAAGATCTTCCTAGGATATCAAGTCATCCTCAAAGGTTACAACAAGCTCTAAGCCTTCATCATCATGTGGTTCATAATATGAGCCAAAAGTAGAATTTAGACGGCTTCATTTGACCGCACGTTGTCCAACTCACGACAATCTGTTTGGATGTGTCCTAGTTCATTGCAGTGGAAACATCGGCGGTTGGGGCATCTCTTATGGATGCATTCTATCTCTCCGCACTTGTGGCACCTCTTGTCTTGATCTCGTGAGTCATCTTCATCATAGTTGCTTGATTTAAGTTCTTGGATGATTGGATTCGCTTGGAGTAATGCGCCTTGCAAGTCCGTTGGGCGCATTGATTCCAATCGAGTGTTTATGGGTGGATTCAACCCAACACAGAACTTTGACACCTATTGTGTCATATCCATTGGGGGTGCATACTTTAGGAGTGAAATAAACTTTGAATAATATGCTTCAAGGGATAATCCTAGCTGCTTCAAGTCATAGAATTCATTCATCTTTTGTGTGCAGTAGGTAGGCGGTAGATACCTCCCTCACATAGCTTCCTTAAGCTTATCCCAAGTGACTGTCCCCTCCGAGATCGCTTGGTCTCTGCACCACTGTTTCCACCAAAGTCTCGCTTTGCCTGTAATCTTAAGTTTGGCGAGCATGGCTTGGCAGGTGCAGTTCTTGCTGCCTCAAAATAGTCCTCCATGGACTCAATCCAGATCTCGATGTTTGCTTGAACAGTCCTTCCCTTGCCATCAAACTCGGGTGGCTTAATTTTCTTGAGAAGGAACTTCTTCTCTTCCATGTCAGCATTCGTGGGTGCAAATGGTACCTGACAATCAAGCCATACCACTTAGGTTATTTCTGTTTAGGATATGTCTATGAACCAGACATTAATCAATCATGTATCATTATGAAGTTTTTCTCTGATACCAATTGTAATGTGCCCACTCCTCAATTCGCGGGACACGTCTTAGCAGTCCGTCGTCGAGAGATATATCTAGAAAACGCCGCCCAGCACTTCCAAGGAATGACACAGAGATTGCCAACTAGGGTCTCTCGAGTCTGCCCCCGCAACGGAACTTATCCGACTGTTCCCACTAGGATCAACCTGAATTCCAACTTTTTCTAACATTTCTCATTAACATTTCCTTTGAGGAAAGCTCTCGGCTAATCGAGACCACCCTTTCGTAGGATAGACCCATTGGTCACATCCACCACGCTTCCCTCGGCGGGGGTTGTTCTAGTTATCTAATTCCCTACCACATTATGTTTGACATATAAAAGCAGCTTTCTTAATTAACCCGTTAATCATAAGTTTCTTTACGTAATTTAGAGCACTGACACGAAAGCAAGATCAAACACTTCCTTAACTTATCTTCAGATCAATGTTTGTCTCCCGCCCATACAGGATAAATTAAGTGTTTCTTTCTGCCTCCGTAGAAAAATCCTTCCGTCTCCCAACAATAAAACCCGAAGGTTTATCCTACCAAGATTCCGCCTTGTAACTAGTATCAAGGCCTTGAGATCCCATTTGAGTCATGTAGAACACTTGTGTAGGGCCCGGAGGCATTGGGATTTACGGCCACAGCCCCCACTGGCACCCAAGCGTCTTCCTATGCCAAGTAATTTCCACGGAGAGACCTCTCGCGGCGAGTTCACTCCACATTCCGGGTGCGGATTCATAACCCCCTTGGTTAGGGTTTGGCGGTTCGTGGGGGGTAGCTAGCACCATACTTCCTTAATTATCCCTTTAGGAAATCAACCACAGCTGAAGCGACCAGTTAGTAACATTTACTAGGGAAAACATCCCTTTTGTTCCCATGGCAATCAGTCATCACAGACCCGGCCATGAAATCATCAATCACAAACAACTTGGATTAGCATCCAAAACCACATCAACAAACAGTTGAATGCACAACCTCTTGCTTCAAGGCATTGCAATCCCATTGCATGCACAACTAGAATTTAACTTGGATGTATCAAAACACTTTTACAACCTTTTCAAACAACCAAGCATAACTTGGGTCAACAATCCGTCTTTAACAAGATCGGCCTTCGTTAAAACCATTTCAATAGTTCCAAGCAACATGCTTAGCATAAATCAACTATCATAAAGTCTGCTCTCCCCCTTGGGCTAGGGCTTCGCAAGGACAATTTAATAGATTCCTTCTAGATCCTTTAAATGATCTAAATGATTTCATCCTGACCTTTATTAATCCTGGCTACCTATTTAGAGTAGAAAATCAACCCAATTCCTAGAGTAGCTATCTAATATCACATGTCACCAAGTGCTAACCCATATTGCTAGTACATCACCAAGAGTACATTAACGAGATTCCGACCTGATTAGCCATAGGTTATCCAATCTTCATCTATTAGCTAGAGTTCGGAAAAGGATCTCTAAACGGAATTTCTCTTAGAACTACTATTCTA
The DNA here is from genome assembly GCF_053477565.2 of Lygodium microphyllum. NCBI lineage: Eukaryota > Viridiplantae > Streptophyta > Polypodiopsida > Schizaeales > Lygodiaceae > Lygodium > Lygodium microphyllum. The sequence continues at coordinate 34,269,636 of NC_141141.1, forward strand.
TCAATGTTTATCGTGCAATCCCAATGAGTGTACAAGTTAACATATATCGACATGTGCATATGTAACTGTTACTTTAATGTACTCTATCATCCTTGCGCATGAAAAACTGGTTTGCAATCTTAGGATGCTATTGCATTTTTTGATAAGGGAGTATATGAAAGTCTAGGTTTCTTTCCAATGGTGCAAATGTATCTTAGGAATGGAAACTAACATTTCATGTGTTTCTTTTAATCATGATTGCGAAACATGAATTCTAAATGACTATTCATGCACTGAACTGGTTTAAAAGCTATTATTTTATGTGAAATAATGCAAAAACCTTATCATTTTATGTGTGTAAAAGCTATCATTTCATGCATATAAACTTATGCAAACTCCATACTCTATCATTTCATGCATGCAACCTAGCGCCTAAGACTCATCCATGTTCCATGCACGTAGCTAACCCTTTTATCTCTTCCACAAGAAATAATACATAATTAACTATAACGCTTAAAGAACCTGGGTTTGATTCGTGTTTGTAGGGGCGTTAATTGCATTGGTCGCTCTGCTCTCCTCTCCCGCATTACCGGATCTCAAGAAGTCACTAAAATCATTAGAGAGATACTCTCACTCTCCATTTGATCTCAAGCACTTAACGCTCAAGCCTATTTGGGTTTCAACAATAGCCTTGAAAGTTTTGGAGTACTCAAACACATTACTCTTTTCTTTCATGAAATACACCCACATGTTTCTTGAACAATCGTCAATAAACATGACAAAATATTTACTACCACCAAGAGATGTTTATGCAAGCCTCCAAACATTAGAATGCACAACATCAAGTATATTCTTGTTCACATCTCTATCATGCGAAAAAATCTATCTTGCTAGCTTACCAAATTGACATGCTTCACACACTTTATGGAATTCTGCAACTCGAAAAGTAGACAACCCTATAACCAACCCTTAGACTGCATTAATTTCAGTCTTCGCACATTTGCATATACAATATATTTGTGCCATATTTCAATGTCTACAACAACCAATCCTTTGCCTTTAGCATATATAACAACATTCATAGCAAATTCTAGTATCTAAAGTGAACATATTACCAACTCTAGTTCATTTTGCAACTAACTTATACTTCTCATTAAATTCTTCCACAAATTAATCTTTTGTATTAAATCAAACTTGCAGCCCTTAATCTACCATCTCAACAACAAATACTAAATTATATTTGATAAATGGCACATGTAATATATTTGACAAGCTCTTTGTCTGACCATTATAGAAGGACAAGGAAACTTTTCCAATGTGTGAAATTGGGTGGCATGAATCTTGTATGCACATAACCTAGATTTTGTAAACCATGTATCTCTCTTAACCATTCAACATAGCTAGTCATATGATTAGATACACCTGAATCAACATGCCATACATCATCATGTGTTCCCTTTTCTATAACAGCATTCATCATATGTTGCATAACAAACAAATACTCATTTTTGTCTTTATTCTCTTATGAAGACAATGCATAGTTTCCTTCCTACAATTTACCATTACGGATATTATCCTTCTTAGCATAACATTGGATTGCAATATGACTTGTTTTTTCATAGTAATGACAAAAAATACTAGAATTGCTAGAATCTCTATTCTACCATCCACCTCTTTCTCTAGAGCTCCCCCTACCTCTAAACTTGCCACAGTCTTCTAGAGCCTACATTTCATCAAATTTCTAGTTTAACCTATTTTGCTAGTTATCACTAGTATGTCCTATGCCACAGCCTCTTAAAGAGGATCTACCATGTCTACTTTTTGAACTTGAGTAAAATGCTTGGGCCTATTCCCCACTTCTTTTAGATGATTCACCTTATATGTCGATCTCTTCAATAATCACAAGAGATACCAAATAATCAAAATTTGAAAACAGCTTTCACATATACACAAAAGCAACAAATGATGTTTAGGCCTTCTCATTATTAAGGCAGCCTAAATTAGAGGAAACCAAATCATCATCATCATGCATTGCATCAATAGCCGTTAGGGTATGTGTAATGCTTTTCACTTTCAAAACTTATTCATTTATAGACATCTTACCTTTCTTCAAAGTATTCAACTCTTACTTGGGTTGAATATTTTATGCCTCTATATTTACTGAAAACATGTTCTAAAAATTTATTGAAGTTGCATGTGTAGTTTCTGCACTTTTAATGTGTCCAACATAACATTATCAATGATTGAATATAGCCAATACATCACCTTTTTGTCTTTTGCATTCCATTATTTCCATGCCTTTAATTCTCCTACGGTCGCATGATTACTTTGCTCTAGTTCCTTTTCTTCACCTAAAACGAACTCATAAAGGCCTTTTCCAATAAGGAAGTTCGCATATGAAACTTCCATGATGGATAATTGTTCTTATCCATCTTCTCAATAATGAAGCTTCCACTCTTCTCTACCATTATCACATGTCGAGACCAAAAATGGGCCCAACACTGGCTCTAGGGCTCTCGCTGTGAGCCTCCTTAAACTCACCTAAACAACCCCACAGCCTCATGACCAAGAGCGCAAAGACACTATAAACTGATTTAACCAAAAAATGCATTTGTAGATACTATTTCTAAATCATAGTCCAACATATCACCTTTCTCGGCTCCAAGAAATTGGAGTATCCAAACATAAAGGTGTCTAACACCTTGTATCACATACATAGGGAGCACCCCCAGCTAATTGTTGTTGTGGCCCCACTAATGGGTCTCCTACACCCCATGGATTATTAGCCCCAAGATGTGCCATTTAAACATAAAGCACATGCGAAACATAGTCCTCTCTTTATATTCTCTCCAGGATATAATTCAATCATTACCAAATCAGGCCCCAGAGGGAACAAACGTAATACTCTACAGCATGGGACTCCTTACACTCTCAACATGGGTCAATGATTGTAACAATCAAGTGCAATGCATACATGATTTTTTTTTTTTGATACCATATGTATATATAATGCAATGCAAAGATGAATGCCTTTAAGTGCACAAACATGTAAACGTATAAATCAAATAGCATGGATTGCGCACAAGCAATTCTTTTCATGACTTCACCCTAACGTAATACGTCATTGCTAAGACAACACTGAAGTAGTTCATGCTACTTCCCTTCTTTAAACACTTAAACTGAACAAATTCTATATGTCAAGATATGCATAAGATCATATTTGAACAGATTCTTAACTCCCCACAATCCTTTCCCCCTGCCATTTATGTTTTTGCATTCATTGGTAGGTGTAAAGAATATTTTTAATGTGCTTTTCGTATTTAAAAAGCAATAAATACTCACTTTAACATAAAAAATGGGGATAAACTGAGGCTAAACCTCATGCCCTAGCCCCACCATACATTCACAAACATATCCATAATTTTTATGTAATTTTTTGGCACATAAAATCTATGTTTTTCTATATATATATATATATATATATATATATATATATATATATATATATATATATATATATATATATATATATATATATATATATCCTAATTTTTTTAATGTAATATGATTAAGAATACTGAGATTTGTCATTATTCACCATTTCATGCCATAGGAACATGATATGACAAAACAAAACTTGTAAAACTCATGATTTATCATAAAACTGTATTTTGCAGGTTTTGTGTGTTTGGCACAAAATTATTAAAAAATTAATACTTGCTAGTTTTCTACTATTTCCGATAGAACAAATCATTTGGAAGTAGTGGCAACCATTTCCAACCATATGAAACCAAAATGCATCATAAACTTCAAAAAATCCCACTTACGAATAAAACCACTTTAAAATCCATACATATCTCATGCTCTTGAAGCCAATGATGCTCATATGTGGTTGTTGACACCTCTTCAACCATTGTTCTATTCTTTATAATGCTTCAACATTGTCCCACATTCAAAATCTTTCATCTCAGCCCACCCCTCTCTCACATAGAATCAATCATGGAAACAAGCACTATAAAAAGGAGAGAGAAATACTAAAATTAAAAATGTGTGCCCATTGCACCATTTCTCATGAGAGTTCAAGTGATAGCAAGCATGGAAATTGTGGATCTCATGCCTCTAATGCCCTCCTCTTCAACAGTTGTAGATTCAGCAAATCGATGATTTAAGGGGTTGCAAAAAAAATTGTGTCTCCCCCCTTCACATGAGAAAAAACACTTTTGGTTAAGCCCCTAACTTAATCCTTAACATTAAAAGTGAGTCTATTCAAATTTTTAATATTCACACTTCTCGAAAGTGGTGCTGGCCTAGATGGAGGGCCAAACAAGCTTGAAATTGCGAACGGACTGGATGGCTGACTACATGGCATCGAAATCTATAAGCTGCCTCCATTCTACACTTTCTAGCTCACGGATCCGATAGCTATTTCATAATGCCAAACCTTGCAGCGGGGATTAAATGGGGAGTCAAACAGACTCTGATCAATGAATGAAGACTTGTATTGGGTTCGTGGCATCGAAATCTATCTAGGAAAACTCCAACTCATCGATCATTTTCCATGAAAATTTTCCTCTTTTATGTCTCTTGAGCCACTTTTGTGCCAAAAAATGGGCCTCAAAATCCAACTCATCGATCATTTTCCATGAAAATTTTCCTCTTTTATGTCTCTTGAGCCACTTTTGTGCCAAAAAATGGGCCTCAAAATCCATTTCTCATCATAAAATTGATATAAATAGCAAGCAAGTCTTCTATAATTTTCACAACAAGTGTATAATACACCAAACATCCTTTTTCACTAAATGCTCAACAGTACATGTATTTTGCAATATGTTAGCAAATAAAACTTGTGTTTGCTTCTAGGAAAATACCTCTAAACTTACAAATTCAAAATCTATAACCTAAGCATTCACTTTGGATTGACACAATCAAAATCATAGTATATCTTGAAACTATTGTCCACAACCTTGTGGATTAAAAACGGGGCCCTAAATGGCCACCACAGATGGCTAAAAAGCAGTGGAGTAATCTCAAAAATATATAGTGCTCCTCTTTATACCAAATCTCACAAAAATCTTAGATTTTTGCTTTGCTCTACTTTTGGTGCCTCCACATATATTATCCAAGAGAAGGATTGGAAGAATGGAAGAGCTACCTACTTATTGCTTGCTTGCTCAACTCCTTGCTTCTTCTCTTTCACTTCAGCCTTTAAAATAAGTGTCTCTCAGTGGTGCCACTCTGATATCATGTCACAAATTACATGGTGGGGGAACTTGCTTGGGCTATTGTGCCCAACACACACCATACACATAAGAGAAAGCTAACTCAAGAATACAAAAAGAGAGATGGAGACCAAAACATTTTCTTACTGGTTTCTTTTCTTCTTTCACACATGTACACAAAAACACCATATTGAAAAATATGGGAATTTCCCATAAGTTTGGGACACGTGATCAAATCTTTGGATTTGTCATAACTTGAACACTATAACTCCAAGTTGAGCGCTCTATAGCTCAATAGATTCCATTTTTCAAGCACTTTCCAATGATAGGTCACATCATATGGTTTTGAGAGACTTATGGGCATGTTATTCGGGTACCACCTTTTTAGTATTCTAAAAATGGGAATTGGGAGATTCCCAAACTCACTAATATTGTATTCAACATATAAATAAGATAAAACCTAAATGAAAGTGGCCTACTAAGTTAGACAATACATAACTGACTATACTAATCGATTGGTGCTATAACTATACCAGATGTAGGTAAGTGCAAAAAAATAAATATAATAAGTGATAAGTTAGTGGCCATGTGAGGATCAGAATGATCATCGATGTGATAAGTGTAAATGTGCAAACCCATCTAACTAGGTAGTCCATCATCAATGTCTACACGTGTTCAGCTTGTCATCTCAATAGTTACAATACTTCCATATCCATAAGTGTTTTTTGCTTCATTCTTGGTAATTATGCATATCCATGTGGTTGAGAAAGAAGTATCCCACTATGGCTACTTCTAGTTGTAAAGTTAAGTACATGGTAGCATTCGCAGCTACAGATGAATGTGTTTGGCTCAGATACCTCTTGGCTGATTTGGGTATTAGATAGTTATCTACTACCACCTGTTAGATATGATCAATGCCCCACCCTCATTAGGTGCTACCAATGTTCCATGGTGCTCAAAGTTGTAAGGCCCCCATTATGAGGAGAAGCCATATGTGAGCCCAGACATTGGTTGAGTCCTGACTTGTATGTCAGATGAGGTCTATGTGACCGGATGGCAAAAAGGTGACCGTTGTGAGTCTAATCTTTGGGTTAGACAGAGTAGTTAAGCTGGTAGCAAATCGAGGCACATTGCATCGAGTTGCAGGGTAAGAGAATTATCAGGGGCCCTAGCCAATGGTAAAGGGAATATTCCCTAGAATATTCCCTAGCCAACTAGTGGAGGTCCACATGGAAGGTCAATAGACACATGGGCACATGGAAGGTCAACAGACACATGTGCATATGAAAGGTCAACAGACACATGTGCATATGGAAGGTCAACAGACACATGGGCACATGGAAGGTCAACAGACACAAGTGCATATGGAAGGTCATCCATCATGACCCCCTTCACAAGCTATAAAAAGCTAAACCCCTTCATAGCTATCTATCACTCATCTTTCAACCAGTCAGAGTTGTTGTTCCAGCTAGCCTTAAGCTCTTCACCTATCTTCTGCCTAGATCGCCATCTAAGCTTCACACTGTGGAAGCGCACGGGTGGACAGAGCCATCTTTGTATCAATTGTTGGAGTTAAAGAATTTACTGATTCTCCTCTTATCTGTTGTGTACTCTCTCTATCTCTTTCTCAGATTCTGTTCGCTGCGTCGTGTAGTATTTTACATGGTATCAGAGCCCAAGGGGCTCTAGAGATCGGAGAGAGTGCAAGAGGCAAAGGCTTCAACAGCAAAGAGAAACTATGTCGACTTCCGGAAGCGGTGCAGGAGGTGGTGTTGCTGTACCAGCTATTCAAACATTGAGGATTCGTCCACCAACCTTCAGCGAAGGCAAGTTAGATGGTACAAACTACACCTTGTGGAAGTTCAAAATTACAACTATCCTTGATTCTTATGAGCTTCTGGAGACTGTACTGGGGATTGACGCAGAACCACAGCCTACCCCCGACCCAACAAATCCTAGTGTGATGATTCCTCCAAATGCAGATCTTCTGCGAGCTTGGAAACGAAGGAATGCAGATGCATTGTGTGCCTTAGTTACAAGCTGTTCTGACAGTGTTTTGACTTTGATTCAGCATACAATCAAAGCATCAGAGGCTTGGAATGTACTAAGGAGTCAGTATGAAACATGAAACCAAATAAGGATTCAAAACTTGGAGAATCAACTAGCAGTGGAGAAGTTTGCTGAAGGAGAGACGGTTGAAGCATTCATCACTCGGATTAAGAATCTACGCGACCAGATGGCTGGCGCTGGGATACAAAAGACTAGCAAAGAGCTAGCTCAGTGGAGCCCCAAGAGGAACACCAAGGAAAAGGGAATTCTCTTGCAAGAAAATCTATCTTGTAACATCAACAAGCTTGTTTATAATGTTTCATATGATTACAATGAAGAAAAGAACACCAGGCACAACAAATCTTCATGCAGCATCATGTAGATCTCCCACGGATTTGATAGAATCAACCATATTCTTCAATATCTTCATAAAATCCATCAATAGAACAAAGAAAGCAAAGGAATACACCATCTTTGAATGGAAATACATCACACAGTATTCATCTTCAATATCTTCATAGTCTTCTCTCTCAATCTCTCATATACAATCACTCTGTTTTAGTAGAATTGGCTATCTCTGACTCTCTCTCTCTCTCTCCATCAATAATACATCATATCCTCACTACAATCTCTCAAAATCACTCTCAATAATCCTTCTTAGGTCGTGGATATCCCTCCCAAGAGGTATGTCTGATATGAAGAGTCACCAGAGCCACTACAGTGTCCTTTCATAGCTCACTATTGTCACTTCACTCTAGTCTTCCCTTGAGTCTTCAATAGCTACTTCTTCCACTTCTTTCAGCTCTTTTGTACTTGTATTCACCTCTTTCCAAGGCTAGAAAACTTTCCCAAGCTACACTCTCATCCATCAGAACACATATAGAAGCATACAGGACAGTCACAGAACAGTACCAGAACAGCTACGGTACAGAACAGAACAGAACAGAAACAGAGGCTCTACAGAAGACCTACAGAAGGTTATAGAAGGTCAACAAAACCACATAACTCATACTCAAACCATTCCAAAATCTCAAAAACCATTCAATAAGCTTTTACAATATCTCAATCTTCATCAATCAATACTCCATCCATCCTTATAGAAGACAATCAGAACAAAACAGACCAAAACAGAACAAAACAGAAGGTATACAGAACCAATCAGAACCTATCAGAACATTACAGAACCACTAATCTCCAGAGCCCCAAGAGGAATACCAAGGAAAATAGAATTCTCTTGCAAGAAAATCTATCTTGTAACATCAACAAGCTTGTTTATTATGTTTCATATGATCACAATGAAGAAAAGAACACCAGGCACAACAAATCTTCATGCAGCAGCATGTAGATCTCCCACGGATTTGATAGAATCAACCATATTCTTCAATATCTTCATAAAATTCATAAATAGAACAAAGAAAGCAAAGGAATAAACCATCTTTGAATGGAAATACATCACATAGTATTCATCTTCAATATCTTCATAGCCTTCTCTCTCAATCTCTCATATACAATCACTCTGTTTTAGTAGAATTGGCTATCTCTGACTCTCTCTCTCTCTCCATCAATAATACATCATATACTCACTACAATCTCTCAAAATCACTCTCAATAATCCTTCTTAGGTCGTGGATATCCCTCCCAAGAGGTATGTCTGATATGAAGAGTCACCAGAGCCACTACAGTGTCCTTTCATAGCTCACTACTGTCACTTCACTCTAGTCTTCCCTTGAGTCTTCAATAGCTACTTCTTCCACTTCTTTCAACTCTTTTGTACTTGTATTCACCTCTTTCCAAGGCTAGAAAACTTTCCCAAGCTACACTCTCATCCATCAGAACACATACAAGAGCATACAGAACAGTCACGGAACAGTACCAGAACAGCTACAGTACAGAACAGAACAGAACAGAAACAGAGGCTCTACAGAAGACCTACAGAAGGTCAACAAAATCACATAACTCATACTCAAACCATTCCAAACTCTCAAAAACCATTCAATAAGCTTTTACAATATCTCAATCTTCATCAATCAATACTCCATCCCTCCTTACAGAAGACAATTAGAACAAAACAGACCAAAACAGAACAAAACAGAAGGTATACAGAACCAATCAGAACCTATCAGAACATTACAGAACCACTAATCTCCACTGATAAACATCATGAACTTCCAAAACACAATCAAGATCATCCAAAACACTCTCAAAACACTTCGAAACCAATCAATCATCTCATAAAATCAACCATTCAGCTCTCAAAAACAACAAAAATCAGCCAAAAAACAAGTCATTTCAACACTCAACATATCCCCACACTTAATAAGGAAGCGTCCTCGCGACCTAGGAAAAAGGGAATACAAGTGCAGGTAAAAAGCTCAACTTTGATCTTCAATATCTCTTCAAAAACAATCCAGCCAACCACGACCCCAACTTATAACCTGTATCTGATATAAAAATACAAAGAAAGGAAAACCCCTTATACATTAACACCGCTTATCAAACTAGAAATCCCAACAAACTTGTAAAGGATATAAGAGGTTTCTTCTTCTTCATCAGCATCAGCTTCAACTCTGCAACCACGACCTCAACACCACAATTCTCCAAAATGTAGCTCGCACGAAATCCAATCCAATAGGAAACCACCACGTTCGTATTACATAAATGAACTCACAACACAAACACTACACACAACACAACCATCTGAATGACTCCTCCAAAAAGAGAGATTTTCATTAAAAAGCTTCCACCATACATTGGAAAGGTATCAATGAAGATGATCCCTCTTGAAAGATTGATGTTGTCGGAAACGATCCATAGACAAGGATTCATCTACAAAGGTTTTGGGAGGATTTTGAAAAAACTGAAGACAGCACATCCTTTCCAACAGGACAAGGTATCTGCTAGGCAAACAAAGGGCATGAAAATACAATATATCCAACTTCTGGGAATCAATGCTCACATTGACATTCATGCACAACTTTGGAATAGGCTTGGAATCATTATGAGAGTGCCTATGCATATACGCCAAGTACCAAGCAAAGTGAGCAGTTAATCTCACTGAAGGATCTGCAGATTGTGAATACTGCTGAGCAAAATGAACATAGTTTTGATAAGCTTGACTGGAAGCTGTCCATTCTCCTGGAATTACTGGCCAATTGATCTGAGGTCCTGTAAGGGAATCATCCGAGCTCCATCCCCTTCTTCTGGAAATCAGATTATCAAACCCGTCATAGTCACTAACCAACTGAGGTGGTTGAGATATAGAAGTGTTAGGAGAGGGTAGTGGAATAAGGAAAAGTGGATGAAGTGAGGGATAGGCAAAATCATAAAAGGAAGAAAAGTTTAAAGAAGGAGTGGCAGAAATTTGGAGGGAATCACTAAGGAAGGGTGTTAACTGATAAATAGGAAATGTGGAGGGTACATGAATGGATGGAGAAGGACAGGCTGGAGAAGGGGAAAATACCCTATCCTCAATAAAGGAACAGTATGTAAAAATTGGAATTTGAGGGAAAGATAAAGGGTGGAAAAGAAGGGGTAAAATAGTGGTGGAATTAGATTGACAAAGGGAAAGATATAGATCATATCGGTGAGCCATTTGTTGGTAATACAGAAGGGTAGGAACAGAAGGTCCTAAGAGAGATCGTCTATGATAGGCATCAAAGAAGGTAGAATCAAACGGATTATGTTTTGAAAGATAGGCTAAGAGATCCATCCTCAGTTGATTAGTACTCTGGGAATAAGTAGGGGTTGTGTTTTGTCGTTGATTCAGAACCACAGAATCAATCATCATCATCTTTCTTTGGAAAGGATGGGTGACGGTGGCATGAGCCACTGCTGAAAGACGGCTTGTTCTTCTTAACCCATTTCTTATAAAGATTTTGCATGTGAGAAGATCCATTTACCAGACCAAATGGTACCATCGTCATTCTGTCCCATAGCATGAGCTCATCTGCTTCTGATGCTTCTGGAACTTCTTCTTCATATATATTCACTTCGGGTGGGATAGATTCTTCTGGTTCACTTTCATAACCTTCTTCTTCCATATTCTCTGTTTCATCTTCTGCCTCTGTCTCTGCTTCTACTTCTGTCTCTGTCTCTGCTTTTGTTTCTGTCTCTGTTTCTGCTTCTGTCTCTGTCTCTGCTTCTGCTTCTGTCTCAACTTCTGCTATGGCCATGTAACAGGGAGAGCAGTACATCCATGCTTCTATCTCACTGTCAGAAGTGATTTCAGAAATCGTTCTTGGTTCAGGCAGGAAGTATTCACCCATTGATAATGGCTTTGCATCTTTTGGAAGTCAGCTTACAGTATCCACTATTAAGGAACGTGCCACTGTTTTCTTGGGAAGAATCTGTTTGACAGCATCTTCGTCCGCTGATGTTCCATCTGTAGCCTCATTAGGGGAGTCAGAAGATAATTCCAAGGAGGTGGATCCATGTCCTTTTTGAGAACCATACAGTTTCAGCACCACTTTGTTGGGTCCTCTACCCAAGGTCAAGGTTCCTTTGAACCAATCCGTCCTTGCTCGGGCTTCAAAAATCCATGGTCTGCCCCAGTAACAGAGGGTAGGATGTACCATAAGAGTTTGGCTTCACCACCAGATAGGTTAGCCAATAATCTTTTCCAACCACTGTAGTCTTCACATATGGGAGAATGCTCAAAGGCTTGATTCTACTCTGATCCGCCAGTCTGATGAGCCATTGGGTGGGTTGCACACCTTGTAGGCCTAGATCCTTCATTGTCATATCCGTCATAATGTTCACTGATGATCCTCCATCAATCAGTGCATTTGCAATGAAGCAGCCTTCTATCCACACGCCAGTCTCTGGAGTACTCGGATCTAGGAAGGCATTAGCCACATCTACTTCTTTGACAGGCTCTGGAGCTTTGTTGGACTTTGTCGCTGTTGAGGGAGCAATCCTTAAACCACGTCTTCTTGTCAGTATACTTTTGAACCTTTTCCGGCAACTGGGAGACAATATCAATAATTGTCGGAATGTGAGGTTTGGTTTAAAGGTACCTAGATCTCTAACCAGATCGTATTCCTTAATAGGATCCACTGGCTTCTCTAACCGGTTAGGGAATGGGGCAACACCCATTTTCATTTTCCCTCTTTCTTCCAACAGGGGAATCATGGGAACTTCTTCTACCATTTGTGGCACTTCTTCCTCTTCTGTCTCCTGGACCTTTGGTCCTGTCTCTAGAACTGTCTCTGTAACTCTCTATGGCACTGTAGTGCTCTGTACGGCACTGTCAGGCTCTGTTCTATTCTGTTCTTCTGGTGGAAGATTGAACTTCACTGTTCTGGCAGGAGGATTGTTTTATTTCTGGATAGGTGGTTCCTTCTGCTTTGCACGAGTGATGGCAACAACTTCCAATTCCACTAAATTGGAGGTAGGCTCTTGGGCCTTGGCCGGACTATCAGTAGCACTGTTTTTCACTGGGGCTGGGCTTGGACAGTCTTTTGCAGTGTGGCCTTCTCCTTTGCATCGACTGCATAAGGGCTTGTAATCCACTGACCTTCTGGGATTTGGACAATTTGGTGAGATGTGTCCCTTTTCTCCACATCTATAACACTCCACTTCTGATCTCTGACCACCGCCAGACTGTCTTCCTCTGTAACTTTGGGAAGGAAATCTTCTGGGTCCGAAATTAGGACCAAACTCTCTAGGCTTGGGTCCAATATCCTGTGTTGTCATTTTGGATTCCAGCAAGTTAAATCTTGTGTCTTCTTCCTTCCTTCTTCTATTATGCATCTCCTTCAGAGAGCAAATGTCCTCTGTATGGTTCTTCCGTAAACAGTAGGAACAGAAAGCTCCAGGGATGGTTGGTTTGCGTGTACATTCGGTGGCTAAATGGCCTGCTTGATGACACTTACCACACCAAGTATTTGACCGCATCACATCTCTTCCTGCTCCTACAACGTTGGATATGCTAGCGGTGTTCACTTTCAGCGTCTGTAGCTGCTCTGTAATCACATCCATCAACTCTTTTTTTATGTTTACAGCTGAGTTGGATAAGTAGTCCTTCAAGCTTTCTCCTCCTGAGGCACTGGCAGGAGGGTTTTGGGGAGTCTCTGTAATCACTGCATAAACCGGTTGGGCTGGTACAGAGGGATCTCTGTTCTGGTTCTGATTCAAAGCTCCTGTTTGAACTGTTGGCTGTTGACTCCAGTTGGTAGGATTCCACTGTTGCTGCTGGCATTGAGGAAATTGGTTGGGACCATTGTTGTTGTGGTTGAACCATCATTTGAGGCATGGATTGTGGCCACTGTGGATTTGGTGCACTGTACTGTGATACTGGGGGCATCTGTTGGTAGGGGTAGGGAACAGTCCCTGGGACTGCATTTGGTGGATACATCATTCCTGGCATCAGAGGAGGCAGGACTCCTCTTCCTGGATTCATCACCAATCTAGCTTCCACTTCATCGTACAGTCTTGCACCTTCTGTTGCAGCTTGCAGTGTGGCTGGTCTTTGCAACTCCACAAACTTACGGACTTCTGGTTGTAATCCTCTGAGAAACACCCCCTTCTGAATGCCATCATCTAGATTATGGTTAGTCCATCTCTTCAGGATGGATTCCATTCGTGAGACATAAGCTTCCACTCTTTCTCCAGAAGACTGACTTAGGTTCATAAATTCCTCTCGCATCCGCTCTTCAAAACCTTCACGCCTGAATTTAGTGAGGAAGGCCAACTTCAGGTCATCCCATGTGCCAAAAGTTCCTGCTGCTTGTCTCTCATACCACTGAAACGCCGCGCCCTTGAAAGTGGCGGGGAATATTGCCAACCAATGCTCAGGGGTTCTAGTATTGTTAGCCACACATGCTACCATAAACTCTGCTACATGAAGATCGGGGTCTTCATTGTACTCTCCTTTAAAAACTGGCAATGGAACTACATTTGCTGGCCTGTCATCAATATTTCCACGACGGATCTGGCTTGGAAGTGGACCTCCAACAGGAGGAGGAAGGGCTTGATGTGCCATTGGGACTTCTGTAAAGAGTTCCGCAAGGGCGTCAAAGGCGGCTTCTGCTGCGAGCTCGTTCTCAGCCTTGATTTTTGCTTTCTCTCTTCTCACGTACCTCTGGACTCGTTCTAACGCTTGCCTCTTTATTGCGTCATTCATCAGGGGGTTGGCTCCACTATGTTGTTAGTGCTCCACAGAGGGTTAATAGAAGGCTTCAGTCTCCGGAGGACTCTCTTGCCAACATTTCTTCTACTTCTTTCTTTTCAACATCCCTGAATTCTGCTTTCATTCCACTGCACAGAGGAAGGTATTCGGTTCTGAAGGTGTCAAAATGCATACGTCTGAGCATTGTGGTGGTGCCATCATCATAGTAATGCCAGCTTCTGATGGTTTCAATAGTGTATGTTGTGAAAAACACTCTTTCTACCAACTTTCAGTGGGTTGCCAATTAAACAAACAAAAGATCATCAGTACATCAAGCATCCCATGTATCTTGCTCTTGAGCATCCACGAACAAATTCCAACTCTTTTCCTTCTTGTCTTTGTGAACCTCTACAGACCAAGACTCCTGAAGCTTCTTCACAATCTCCCACTTGATGTTGTCTGGAAACTTCTCAATGAATGCCAAATCTTCCATGGATGGTCATTCTCTCTGTTTCTTCTCTTCAGTTTATTCCCAAACAGTTTGCCACCAAGATGCAAGTTTCTCCTGCTTCAATAGGAAGAGGAATCTGTCCACCACATAGAGCATGCATCATGATGGTGATGTGTTTCCGCCATTGTGGGATGAACTTCTTGTGGAAAGTGGCTTTGATTATGATAAATTCCAACTCTTTAGTGGAAGAAGGAACTTTATAAACATCCATTGAATTCTTCTCTTCTTGGCAATGCCATTTCCTTCATTTTCAGCCTCTTCTGGTGGTTGTTGATGGCAAGTTTCCCCGACTGCGCACCAAAAACATGGAGCCCCAAGAGGAACACCAAGGAAAAGGGAATTCTCTTGCAAGAAAATTTATCTTGTAACATCAACAAGCTTGTTTATTATGTTTCATATGATCACAATGAAGAAAAGAACACTAGGCACAACAAATCTTCATGCAGCATCATGTAGATCTCCCACGGATTTGATAGAATCAACCATATTCTTCAATATCTTCATAAAATCCATCAATAGAACAAAGAAAGCAAAGGAATACACCATCTTTGAATGGAAATATATCACATAGTATTCATCTTCAATATCTTCATAGTCTTCTCTCTCAATCTCTCATATACAATCACTCTGTTTTAGTAGAATTGGCTATCTCTGACTCTCTCTCTCTCTCTCCATCAATAATACATCATATCCTCACTACAATCTCTCAAAATCACTCTCAGTAATCCTTCTTAGGTCGTGGATATCCCTCCCAAGAGGTATGTCTGATATGAAGAGTCACCAGAGCCACTACAGTGTCCTTTCATAGCTCACTACTGTCACTTCACTCTAGTCTTCACTTGAGTCTTCAATAGCTACTTCTTCCACTTCTTTCAGCTCTTTTGTACTTGTATTCACCTCTTTCCAAGGCTAGAAAACTTTCCCAAGCTACACTCTCATCCATCAGAACACATACAGAAGCATACAGAACAGTCACAGAACAGTACCAGAACAACTACAGTACAGAACAGAACAGAACAGAAACAGAGGCTCTACAGAAGACCTACAGAAGGTTACAGAAGGTCAACAAAACCACATAACTCATACTCAAACCATTCCAAACTCTCAAAAACCATTTAATAAGCTTTTACAATATCTCAATCTTCATAATCAATACTCCATCCCTCCTTACAGAAGACAATCAGAACAAAACAGACCAAAACAGAACAAAACAGAAGGTATACAGAACCAATCAGAACCTATCAGAACATTACAGAACCACTAATCTCCACTGATAAACATCATGAACTTCCAAAACACAATCAATATCATCCAAAACACTCTCAAACCACTTCCAAACCAATCAATCATCTCATAAAATCAACCATTCAGCTCTCAAAAACAACAAAAATCAGCCAAAAAACAAGTCATTTCAACACTCAACACTCGGAGGTGACTTCGGATTTGTCCACAAAAGTTTGATGGACAAGTAACTGCCCTTAATACTCAGGTGAGACCTCAAGCTTTGACTTTTGAGGAGTTTTGTTCATTATTAATGGAGGAGGAGTTGAGGCTGAAAGCCCGAGAAGGAAGCAACAATGGAGATGCTGCATTCTCTGCCAATGCAAAAGGCAAAGGTGTTTCCTCCACCAAAAATGATGGTGACAAAAAGAAGAAGGGCGGCAAGAAGAAGTTTCAAGGAGAATGCTTCTACTGCAAGAAGAAAGGACATGCAATTGTAGATTGTCGTGTCAAGAAGGCAGATGAAAAGAATGGTACCCTTAAAAGTAAAGGGAAAGAGACAGCCAATACGATTGAAGCGGAGTTGGAATTATTCATGGCGACCATTGAGGAAGTGTGCTCCTCGGCGCAAGAAGAATCTACCACTGACTCATGGGTATTGGATAGTGGGGCCTCCTGTCACATGACCAACAAGAAAGGTCTATACAGTTCTATGCAGCCTCTACAAGAATCCATCACTGTGACGGTTGGAAATGATGCTAAATGCTCTGCTGTGGGCACATGTACTATTTCTTTTGTTGCTGCAAATGGTGAAGTCAAAAAACTTTCAAATGTGTTGTATGTTCCCGAAATCAGGAGAAATCTCTTATCAGTTGCTGCCATAACTGATCTTGGTCATGAAGTGAGGTTCAAGAAGACAGGGGCAGAAATTATTGATAGTGCTGGCACAATTGTTGGCAAAGGAGAAAGAAGGAACAACCTGTATGAGCTAAGTGCTCTTACAGCCACCGCTGGAGTAGGCACAAGTAAGCTTTGGCATGAAAGGTTTGGACACATCGGATTTGCAGTATTGAAGGAGATGCAAAAGCAAGGTATGGTTGCTCACCTACCTACAATAACTGAATTGAAGGAACCATGTGAAGCTTGTATGATGGGCAAGCAACACAGAAAGGCATTTCCACAAGAAAGCAAGAATAGAGCACAGGCTCCTCTAGAGTTTGTGCATGCTAACTTGTGTGGTAAGATGCCTACACATGCCTTGGGGGGATCTTCTTATTTTATGTTGATTGTCGACGACTACAGTAGGAAGATGTGGGTGTACTTCCTTCGTGATAAGGCTCAAGCTTTTGGTAAGTTTAAAGAATGGCTAATACTTGTTGAGAATGAAATAGGGAAAAGTGTGAAGAAATTTAGAACAGATGGTGGTGGTGAGTTCAACTCAAAGGAGTTTGAAGGCTTTTGCAAGAGCAAAGGGATCAAGCGTCAATTGACGACGCCTCACACACCTCAGCAGAATGGTGTTGTGGAACGTAGGAATCGCACCATTGTGGAGATGGCAAGATGCATGCTAAAGGGCAAGGGATTGCCTGACCATTTTTGGGCTGAAGCTGTTAATACTGCAGTCTACATTCTAAATCGGAGCTATACAAAGGCTCTCAAGGGAAAAACACCTCACGAGGCTTACACTGGTAAGAAACCATCTGTCTCACATTTCAGAATTTTTGGATGTGAATGTTATGCACATGTTCCAGATGAGAAGAGAAACAAGTTACAACCAAAAAGCAGAAAAAGTATCTTCTTGGGTTATAGTGATGAGCAGAAGGCTTACAAATTATATGACCAAGAGGCAAAGAAGATCATCGCGAGCCGTGATGTGGTGTTCAAGGAGGAGCCGCATACAGTGGAGGAGGAGAAGGCAAGTTCTTCCACTTTATCATCAAGCGAAGAAGTAGTCCACTATGAACGTGTCCCGAGAGCTATCCCTATCCTTAAGGAGGAGGAAGCATCATCTTCAGATGATGAGGAAAAAGTTCACCAACCTGACATCACCCCACCAGAAAAGCCATTGCCGCGCTGGGTGAAGCAGCTCTATGACCACAATAATCCTATGCCTGCATCTGTTGAGAAGAAGGCAGACAGACCAAGGAGGTCTCAGAGAATAGAGGAGCAACGGAGGGCTTCTGCTCACATAGTCAATATGGCCTTGATGGTTGAGATTATGAGAGAAGTAAAGGAGCCAACTGATTTAGAAGAAGCACTTGCAGATCCATCATGGAAGGCTGCTATGCAGGTGGAGTATGACAACATAATGAAGAATGACACTTGGGAGCTAGTGGATCGACCAGCAAAGCGGAAGGTTATTGGCACCAAGTGGATCTGGAAGGTAAAGTACAAGGCTGATGGTGCCTTAGAAAAGTACAAAGCTAGACTGGTTGCCCAAGGATTTTCACAAATTGAAGGGTTTGATTTTCAAGAGTCATTTGCCCCAACTACCAGAATGACCACTATTCGCACGGTACTTGCAGTGGCTGCCCACAAGAAGTGGCCAGTGTACCAAATGGATGTTAAGTCAGCGTTCTTAAATGGTGACCTCAAGGAGGAGGTGTACGTGGCTCAGCCCACCAGGGTTTGAGGCCCCCCATTCTGAGCACAAAGTGTGTAAACTGAAGAAGGCATTGTATGGGCTGAAACAAGCCCCCAGAGCATGGTACCAACGGATAGATAGGTTCTTTTTAAACCTAAACTTCAAAAGATGTGCCTCAGATGCTAACTTGTATGTTTACAGGGATGGTAAAAAGTGTGTAGTGATTGTCCTATATGTGGACGACCTTCTTATTACAGGTGACTATGAAGATATGATCAACCAAACTCGAAAGGCTTTGAGTTTTGAGTTTGAAATGACAGACTTGGGCTTGCTGCACTATTGTTTGGGGATTGAAGTCTGGCAAGAGCCAGGAAAGATCTTCATCTCTCAGAAGAAGTATGCATGGGAGATCTTGAAGGCATTTGGCATGACCAAGTGCAAGGAGATAGCTACACCTATGGAGGTGAATGGAAAGTTATCCGTCGAGGATACATCAGCACTAGCAGACATTGGGAGGTATAGGAGGTTGGTTGGCAGTCTGTCTGATCTACTTGTGTAACACCAGACCAGATATCAGTTTTGTTGTTGGTGTTTTGAGCAGGTTCTCAAACAAACCTCATGAGAGTCATTGGAAGGCTGGGATGCAGGTGCTCAGATACTTGAAGAAAACTCTTGACTATGGTATCACATACAGTTTCGAAACTTCTCTTGTGGGGAACTATGACTCAGATTGGGCAGGAGACATTGATTCCAGGAAGTCAGTTTCTGGTTCTTGTTTCTCTTTGGGTTCAGGAATTTTCTCTTGGATTAGTAAGAAGCAACCAACAGTGGCATTGTCTTCTACCGAAGCAGAGTACAAGGCAGCTTGTTTTGCTGCATGTGAGGCCGTATGGTTGAGAAGGATTCTATGGCATATGGGAGTGTAGGATGAAGAACCAACTGTGCTAAGATATGACAATCAAAGTTGCATCGCCATTGCAAAAAATCCAGTGTTTCATGCACGCACCAAACATATAGAGATTCAGTATCACTATGTGTGTGATTTGATGGAGGATGGGATAGTGAAATTGGTCTATTGTCCAACAGAGGAGAATGGAGTAGATATCTTCACCAAAGCACTTACGAAGGATCTGCTTCAAGTTCATCTTTAGAGACTCGGCATTGGGCCGAGGAGATAGTTCACCTATGGGTGGACATTGAGGAGGGGTGTTAGATATGATCAATGCCCCACCCTCATTAGGTGCTACCAATGTTCCATGGTGCTCAAAGTTGTAAGGCCCCCATTATGAGGAGAAGCCATATGTGAGCCCAGACATTGGTTGAGTCCTGACTTGTATGTCAGATGAGGTCTATGTGACCGAATGGCAAAAAGGTGACCGTTGTGGGTCTAATCTTTGGGTTAGACAGAGTAGTTAAGCTGGTAGCAAATCGAGGCACATTGCATCGAGTTGCGGGGTAAGAGAGTTATCAGGGGCCCTAGCCAATGGTAAAGGGAATATTCCCTAGAATATTCCCTAGCCAACTAGTGGAGGTGCACATGGAAGGTCAATAGACACATGGGCACATGGAAGGTCAACAGACACATGTGTATATGAAAGGTCAACAGACACATGTGCATATGGAAGGTCAACAGACACAAGTGCATATGGAAGGTCATCCATCATGACCCCCTTCACAAGCTATAAAAAGCTAAACCCCTTCATAGCTATCTATCACTCATCTTTCACCCAGTCACACTGTGGAAGCGCACGGGTGGACAGAGCCATCTTTGTATCAGTTGTTTGGAGTTAAAGAATTTACTGATTCTCCTCTTATCTGTTGTGTACTCTCTCTATCTCTTTCTCAGATTCTGTTCGCTGCGCCGCGTAATATTTTACAGACCATCTTCACTAATAGTCAGAGTGCATTGTTAATTACACATAATCTAGTATTCTACACACGTACTAATACATTGAGGTGAACTATCATTATATCAAGGAGAGAATCCTTCTAAGAGAGATTAGCTTGGCATGTGTGCTAACACAAGATAACCTTGCAAATCTTTTCACAAAGGCTTTGTCTCATGAGAAGTTTGAAGTTTTTTGCAAAGCTTTGGGCTTACTCCCCTTTGTAGCTTGATCTAGTATGTCATGCATGGCACTTCCCTATACATGAGTGCTAGCTCTTGTTCATTGATTCACTCCCAAGGGGGATTCATTACTATATCTTGGTAGTGATATGTAGAAACACACTTAGGACTACTAGGGTCCACTTTTTTCCTTATTTTGGAGGTTTTTAAAACCCGGCCTTCTATATATGTCTATTCACTTGTAGGGCATACTTAGTCTTGTAAATCTTCTCTATTGATACCTCTCAATACACCTTGAGTTGTGTTCTCTCAAGCTCCTTCTTCTCCAAGTTATGTATCTGCATTCCTACAAACCTAAATCCAACATACACTACGTGACATACTCATTGATATGAAGGTGGCAATCTCTCTTCAATGACTTAGCTCCAATATGAGGCTATGTGGTAACTCTAAACTCTATAGTTTGCTCTACCCACTATTTCTAAAATATAAATGCATTTGTGGATGCATTGATCATTCATTTGCTAGCCTCAAATCTTTGAGAAACTCTAAGAAATTAGAGATGGATTTCAAGATCTTTGGGATTTCCCTAATTGCTATGGCGCTCTTGATAATTGTCACATTGAGATTGAGCTACCTATCAATGGGTCTCAAATTTTACGGCAAAATAGAAGCCACAAGTACTCCATTTGTGTTCAAGTTATCGTTGACACAAAATTAAGGTTCCTAAATATTTATGCCGATTAGACATAGGTAGATATTTGCATTCTTTGAATTCTTCCTTCTTTTCCCAAGCCAAAAATGGTGAAATTCTAAATGGCCCACCCATAATCACAAGGCACAATCTAGAAATTCAGCTTGCCATGGTTCATCACACTATTTCTTGCTCTAGAAGATCCAAGAAAATAAGACTTCAATTTCAAGTTGGCTTCTTGTAGAATCCATGTGGAAAGAGCCTTTGGTAGGCTTTTAACCAACATGGCCAATACTTTGCATGCCTATAAGAAAAGCTAACAAGTTCGTCAATACAAAACTCTTTGTGCATGTTGTATACTTCATAACATTGGCCTTGATTATGGATTGAGGTGAATAATGTACCACTTATGCCTGATTTAAATGAGGTTTCATATGTAGCACATTGAGAATGCAACCCCATTGAATGGGATATTACTAGGGATTCCTTGTGTAACTATTTGTGTTAATGTAAGGTACTCTCAAATGGTGTACAAATTGGATTCCTTCTATTCACTGCATTATTTAGTTCTCATTTTGTTGTTTTAATCTATTGAATAATACTTCTTGTTAGTACTTGGTCTTCTTGTGTTAAGATGCTTTTGTATAATATGACTTTACTTCCACCCAATTTCACACATTTATTGAGATAAGTTTTAGTATTCTCACTTGAAGTTTTTAATATCTAATTGTGAAAATTATATTGCATCATTTTGGGAACCATAACATCCATGTAAGAAGGTTTTGCAAAAATGGTCTCAATATAGTTTTTGGTTTTTCGAAGATTAGTATAATCACTTAAAGAACTTACCTAGGCCAAATTAAAGTTTATTCCATAATTGTGTCCTTGGTTTTCTCTAAACTTATCTCTCTCTTTAGAGATGATCACATTATTCAAGTGTAGGCAACTAGAACCTCTTAATATGGCATCCAAGAATGCAATTTAAAATTGCATATATCAAAGTCTGTTCAAATACTTTATTTGTTTTAGTCATATCTCCCAAGGGAAGGATTAGTCATAGTGTTTATGACCAAGATACTCTTATATTAGCTAAAAGGGAAGGACAACCCCATAGCTTAATACCTAAAATGAATATCTTAATAATTGTCAAGCACACTTGGAATATCTAGTAATGCCTCTATTTCCTAGAAACTCTTAATGATTCCTACTTTTCCTCATAATGATCATGAAGAATTAATTTACCTATATGAAAATTTTACATGGATGTTCTTTTATGTTCATACCATATGTGTCCTTATATATGTTGAATACATTATTGCAAAACTCTAAAATATAGAACCATGTTGTAGTTTTAGGAACAACTTCACCTCTTACCTTCTATTAAATAGTTATTGCCCTTTACTTTTTGCACTTTATTAGAGAGTGTGGAAAAATCTTGGAGATCACCTCAAGACACAAATTATATTCAAAGATTTCAATACGTTGGCAAAAACCATCAAATCATCCATTTGAGGCATCATCTAGAAAAGACTACAAGGCTTTAAAGAAAACCCCTCCAACATAATAAATTAGAACTACAAAGGAGATAAAACATCTATACTACATATCCATCACCATAATAAGTCAAAAGATGGCCTTTTGATCATGCAACATTTAATGAAAAATGCAATGGAGAAGGGTCTCAATGGCCATCTTCCCCAACAAATGTTATAGATGGAAGAAGTAATGTTTGAAAGGACATAACAAAACTCTAGAGTGTTCTCCCATTTTTCCTTGGTCCTTCTTTCCTCTATATCCTCCATGTAAGTCCACACATTGAAATCCCTTGCTTTTCACCCCTCCATCTCTCTTTCACATTGCTACTTCCTCTCTTTGGCACTGACATCAAAGATCATGACAAGTTGCCTCGTTGTGTCAACAAGAAAATGTGAACTATTTTGCTTTTTGCCTTGTGACTCTAGAGGTTGAGACATCATTCTACAATGCATCTTCATTCTCGGGGAGGGGGGGTGGAAGTGGTGTAGCTGGTCCATTCTCTTGAGTATCTTCAACACAAATTTTCAAAGTAAGTAATGTGAGAGTGCACGGTAGAAGATAATCACAAACACCAAGAGATAAAAAGAAGATAAAAGAAAACAAGAAGAGAAGAGAGATAGACACTAAATCTAATATGAATTCTAAATATAAGACTGGACTAGCCAGTCCCTTCGTGCAACCCAA
This sequence comes from Lygodium microphyllum, assembly GCF_053477565.2. NCBI lineage: Eukaryota > Viridiplantae > Streptophyta > Polypodiopsida > Schizaeales > Lygodiaceae > Lygodium > Lygodium microphyllum. The sequence goes on from NC_141141.1 coordinate 34,293,289, forward strand.
AGCATCAATGAGGGCACCAAATTAGGCTGAAAAATGTGGACATCACCCTTGTAAAAGACAAAAGACAATGATATGCCTAGCCTTGACAACTACTACGAGTAGTAAAAAAAAGCAAAAAACTAGCAGATTGCTAATTTGGTCGACCTGCCAAATCTGGTCAATTGTACTAAATGCAATATAGGTGCATTTAATGTAGTGAAAACAGAGAGGTCCATGGAAAAATCACAACAATTTGGGGTTGGAAAACATATAATGGGGTATCATATGCTAGGAAATACATTATGACACTGAAAATGCACACTATAATGAATGAAGACACAATCATAGCTCCTATGTCCTTTTCATACTCTAATTAGGGATGATAGAATGATTGACTAAATAGGCAAGGCTAACACGCCTTCTTAGATCCTGGGTGACCCAACAATCTCATGTGATGAATGCAAAAACATGGATCTAGGACATGGCAATCCGAAAGCTATGGAGGCTAGAAAACAAAGACCAAACTCATGAAGACATGGACATAGACAAGACTAACTATCACACAAGTGAATTAGGTTCCAAGATTGAGACTTGGACTCATAAACACAATATTGTGTGTGGATTATGACATAGACACTTTACTGAAAAGAAAAGAGTACTTTCATATCATTAAAGAAAAGGAAGCAAGTGCAATGCTTTATAAGAAAGTCTAGGTAGCACATTCTCCTACTATGCTTATGGGATTCTTGTCCTGAGCCCTCACTGCTCCTTCCAAAGAGACTAAAGTAGGTGTGATTGCAAACATCTCAACACCCCTCCTCAATCACAACCAGAAGTGCAAAGCGTATAGAGGCTTTAGTGAAAGCAACACTTGCAAAGTGTGGGCACACCATAGACATGGAAAAACACTAGAGGCTGTCGTAGAAAAGGCTAAGTGTGGGTACCATAAACATGATGGACATCCAGAGGCTGTAACAGGGACCTCACAAAGTGTACAGAGGTTGTAGTGCAAGGCTACATGAGGAGTTTACAAGTTTATGTCCGAAGCTTTAGGGCTAGGCAATACAAGGCTAAAAAAGTCTATCCGAATAGAAGGACTAATGAGGTTTGTCCTTCTCCTGGTGGTCTTCTTCTTCTTCTTCTTCTTTTGCTCCACGTTCTTCTTCTTCTTTAACAACAACTAGATAGGCCTTTTGGGACCTGATCTTTTTGTCATTGCAAGAGCTCTAGTGCATCGTTTCCAAAAAAATTTATATAGAAATGAAGCTTACTTTATGGGCTATCAATGCCCTATGATGGCGGTTGGAATCGCACTGCGGAGAGGAAGATCAGGGCGTTCGATCAATACAGACACAATTCTGGACATTGTGATGAAATTTCAGCAATGCTAAAGCACTAAGCAGCTAATGTCAAGCTTTAACTTGATGGAGAGTTGCGCCTTGAGTTGAGGAATGATCCTCTAGAATAAAGCAAGAGGAGATATGATTTGTATTGAGAGATCCAGGGACTCCAAGCAGGGTATATCCTACTGGTCATAGTTGCAAGCTATGGCAGTGATTGAGAATTTTGACAATGCTGAGCCTATGGTTGCCTGAATTCAGTGATTGTGGGAACAATAAGAAGCTCTGGAAGCAGGGGAACACTTTTCTAAAAGGAAGCTCCAGGAGATTTGACCTGTAGAGTGAGATATAATATCTTCAAGCTGATAGGGTGCAGCTGGCTATGGCTACCATGGGAGCTCAAGTGAAGGTAGAATTGAGAGATGAAGTCATGGACTGGAACTGAGCTGACCAGAGTTGAAAAGGGATTGAGAGAGAGTAGAGAAGAGCTAAGTCGAGCTGAGCCATGCCTGACTGGGCTCTGATACCATGTAAAAACATGGATCTAGGACATGGCAATGTGGAAGTTATGAAGGTTGGAAAACAAAGACCAAACTCATGAAGACATGAACACAGACAAGACTAACTGTCACACAAGTGAATTAGGTTCCAAGATTGAGACTTAGACTCACAAACACAATCTTGTGTTTGGATTATGACATAGACACTTTACTGAAAATAAAAGAGTACTTTCATATCATTAAATAAAAGGAAGCAAGTACAATGCTTTATGGGAAAGTCTAGGTACACATTCTCCTACTATGCTTATGGGATTCTTTTCCTAAGCCCTAACTGCTCCTTCCAAAGAGACTGAAGTAGGTGTGATTGCAAGCATCTCAACAATGAAGCATAGAAGCCTTGGACAAAGGCTTTGTGAAGAGATCCGCCATAGGATAGTAGGCCACCACTAACTCGAGTAACCAATTTCCATATATAATGATATTGAACCTCTATGTGATTCATGCATGAAACCTTTGCCAACCAATGGAGCCAAACTGACTCTATAGTTTTAGAACAAAGGGCACAATACTTTGCCTCTATAGAAGAAAGAGCCACAATAATGGGCTACTTCTTACTGCTCCATGAGGTAGCTCCTAAGCTAAGGGATTATTCCATCCAAAAAGAGTGACCCCCTCATTGTACATGATCCCATAGGATTGAGTCCTTTATTAAGTAGCCCATTATGTACAAAGTAGCTATGAAGTGAGCCAGTGTAGAAGTCTTCATACAAGAAAACCATGCCACCACAAAGGAAATTTCCTAGTTGAGTGTGAATAAGCTAGATCAACAAACCAATAATGCCACAAAGGAAATGCTCAGGTTAATTAGTTTATCTTATGGTTTGTATCCATCAATAAAGGGAGTGATTATGAAGAGGGGGGTTTGCAGTAGTGAATTGCACTGATGCTGACCAATGGAGTACACCCTTTAACATAGACAAATGGAGTACACGAAGGCAACAATGCCATCCTTTAACACATGAGTGGACCTAAGCCCAAGATTGAGGATGTGCAGTGGTAGAGAGAAGAAGTGTAGCAACCTAACAAAGCTAAGGTAGCTAGTGGGGTGAGCAATATTATATCTCTATATATAGGTGTCATGAGGCACATTGATGACGTAGGTGCAATCCTCATTTATTGGGGGTTGCAAGTGCAAGTCTACTTGATGAGAAGGTACCCAAGTGAACACATAGGAAAGTGATTTCAAAACATTTCACCAAAAAAACTTAAATTGTATATTGAAAAGTCATATCAATAGATATTCAATGGCCACAGCATATTTCACCACATAGAAAGTCGCTCATAAGACCTTATTTTTCAAGATTCCTTCCATGTGAGGTATTGTGGGCAAAAATGTATCAGCCTATATTAATCTATATCTATGTAGTATTTGTAAAAGAGCATGCTGTCTCTCCCTTCATTGATAGACCTCCTTTGGACATGACAAGATATTTATATATTAACTCAAAATGAAATTCCCAACATTACAAAAGGGGGCAAGCTATTTAAGTATTTCACTTATCCTGACCAAGTCGACTTAAATAATGTGATCAAGCATCTTAGTAGTATGATCTAGCATACTATATTCTTAAATTTTGGCCAATTCACTTCCATCCTCTTACCTCCAAACACCAAGCTCACTCTGGATTTCCAAATCTCTTGCATAGTAATCATGTGAATAGTATGTAGTAGCACAAGCACTTCTTACCTATCTCCATTGAATCCTTCCCCAAACACACAAAGTTCCAGATGGCAAATGTCCAATTCACACTAGTGCAATTGAGGCAAAATATCCGACCACTCTAATTGGCAATACATCCATTTAAAACAAATGCTCCATCGTTTCTCTATCACCACATGCATAGTTGTAATTTGAAATACATCTAGCTTATAGCTTGCTAGCAGTACTAAGAGCACCCATGATGACCCTCCAAGTGAAGATCCTTCCTTCAGCAGTAGCTTGATTTCCTGAAGCTCTTTTAAAACCTTAGCAAGTCTATCCACTATGATCTCAAAGCCCCAGATTCACATGAGTCTATTCACATTAGGAATCTGTTTACTGAGAGTCTTTTTAACTATTGGGGCACCAATGCTAGATCTCCCCCCCTCCCCCCCAAATCGCAACCATTAGTTTTGAATAATTGGGATTTGTCATAAGGAATAAGCACCCATCCAATGGATCTTTTCAACACAAAATTTCCACGAGGGCTCAAAAGACTTGCTAAGATTCCACCTTCTCAACTAGTCCTCAACACTTTAGGCCTCTCCCATAGGGCTCAACCAGTGCTTGATCTTATGCACCCTTCTCTTGACAAGGGAGTGCCCTCTTCTTTTGAGCAATAGTGCAAGAGGGGGTTGTAGATTCCAAGACCAAAACACATTATCCCCCTTAACTATCTTTGCCTTCATATAGACCCTAAAGCCACTTAACAGCATTCTTTTCCAGGAACTCAACAAGTTCAACATGATACCCTGAGCTCGGAGATGAACCGAAGCCTACGAATAAGCTAAATCTACTTCATTAAGCCCCCCATCTTAAAGACCACCTTTTATTGTTGTGATACAGAATGCCAAGTATCATATATGACCAGGGGATTTCTTGTTCCTAAAATTTGCCAAACAACTTTGCTCTCAATAAATTTGCATCAATGCCCAAATCCATTAGTTGCAATCCTCCTTCCCTCTCCCCAAGCTTCAAGTGATCTAAACTAATAAGAGAAATGTAAATGCTTTTGCTATATTTACACCATAAGAAATTTCTTGTCATTGCATCCCAAGTTTCTCAAAGGGTTTTGTTGCTATTAATAAGAGGAATATAAAATTTGATGGTAGGATGGATAAAAGTCTTTAGTATCTCAAGCCTCATTTGGAGAAGAAGCTGTGGACTTCCAATATTTAAACTTCCCTTTGATCCAATCCAAAACCCAATTCTCTTTCCCTTGATTTGTAACTTGATGCCCCATTGGGAAACCCAAATATCTAAATATTATGTCCATGTTAACCACCTTCCCTTCCTAGGTTCATCAAGTCATCTTCTATCAAGCTAATCATACGTGATTTTTGTATGTTAATATGTTGCTCTATCATATCACCCTAAGACATCCATTGCATTTTCTAGGTTTTGTATGCTAGCTTGTTGCATCATCAACAAGTCATTTGCAAACCCCCCACTAAATGCTTGCCATGGTAGTTAATGGCTAGGAGGTTCCCCCCTTGCACCATGTTATCAATCAAACAACACACTAGATGTGTCACTAACAAAGAAGGGGACTTATTGGGCACCCCTATCTATCACCAATCCCAATCTGAATTGGCTCTAAAAGAGATCCATTGACTAAAATGAAGACTTGCCCCCCCTTCAAAGAGAGCATAGGGATTTTGATTGGCACATCCTTCCTGCCTTTCATATTCTTTTGGAGATAACTTGCCAAGATCTTAGACACCACTTGAGGATTAGCTTCTAAGAGAAGTCAAGTATCTTCTTGCAAATTGATGGATTTTTGCCCCAATGAAGCACCAGATGGGTTATGTTGCCCCTCCATTGATGATTCGCTTTGCTACAGCCTCGCTTCTGTGTCAACACTAAGACTATTGGTATCATTTGCTTCTCTTTTACGCTTGACTATATTTTTGCTCCCCATTTCAGTTTGCAAAGGATTCATTCGTTTCAGGGTGCTCGTCTACCATCTGCTCATCTTGATTGCCCAACCATCTTGCATTATGCAGTGCAGAACATGCAAGGTCCCATGCAAGGCCTTGCATGAGAGACGATGCCACATGTAGAGGGGAGGGGTAGTGGAACATGAGTGAATTTAATGCAATTTAAGACACGTACTCCTCCCAATGCTCTCATGAACATTTCATAAGATGAATAGCTTTTGCAATTGAGACGGACCTCCTTTACAAGATGGTAAAAGTTCACAATGCACAATGCACATTTCAAGTGAAAGGTGGAGTTAAGAGATGTGAATATGTTTTTCCGAGTTTTGAACGTTGCGCGAACAGCAGCTCCCTCCTAAACTCACCTCAAAACACACACAAACAGAAAGCGTCAACTTCCACTTCGAAGTTTCCAAAAGTTCTTCTAGAGACGCCTACACAAAGGAAGTTCTCTCCCGAGATCACAGACACTCGATCTCTCTCCTCTGTATATGCTTACATTCTGTCTTCTAGAGGTTATAGTCGTGTGCTTCTCTTCTTTGCGACACATTGCATTTTGCGCGCTTTCGGTACCTGTTGCATCCCTTTCCCGTCTCATCTGCCATAGCTGCCTTTCATGATCTGCCATAGCTCTCGCGGAAGCTTCCGTTTGCGCCATATCTGGAAACCCGATTGTGATACCTCCTGCACATTTCCTCTGATCGGACATCCAATATGGCTACCAATACGGAAAATACCGAGACGTTTGCCTTTCAGGCTGAGATCAATCAGCTCCTCAGCCTCATCATCAACACCTTCTACAGCAACAAGGAAATATTCCTGCGGGAGCTCATCAGCAACGCATCCGACGTAAGCTCATAAGAAATACATCAATTGTACTGACTGGCTTTTAAAAGGAACCGTTCGGAATTTTTGTCTCTCGTCTGTGCCTGGGTTTCTTAATTAAAATGTAGCAAGAATGAAACCATTTGTATTCCGACAATCACACAGTCACAAATCCTCACAAACTGTTTGTTCGAAATTGTGCTGCAATTTTTACTGATCGTGTACTACTTGAGTGAATTGTATGTAGTGATTACGCGATCGTCCTTTCAACAAATGTTCCCATAATAGGCATTTCGCGTAATTCAATCTATTTCTCATGTGTTGTGAGCTCAAGGACCTGGTTTTGATGCTTCTGATATTTGAATTTCGTACGTGATTCTCAATTCTGTTTTTGGATTGTGCTCAGGCATTGGATAAAATTCGTTTTGAAAGCTTGACGGACAAGAGCAAGCTTGAGACGCAACCTGAGCTCTTTATTCGTATAGTCCCTGACAAGGCTAATAATACCCTGAGCATCATTGACAGCGGAGTCGGAATGACCAAAGCAGGTAGGTAGATAAGTGCAAGCACATGACTTTTGCCCTGTATTTTATCCATAATGCACAAGAGTCTGTGGAACCTTGGCGCGTCTTAACCTCAGAAGATGACCTTTTGCCTTTGTATTTTATCCATAATCAACAGGAATTTGTCATAAATATAACCGATCGACTATCATTTTTCTTCTGCCTGCAGATCTGGTGAACAATTTGGGGACCATTGCCAAGTCAGGAACAAAAGAGTTCATGGAAGCCCTTCAAGCTGGTGCAGACGTGAGTATGATTGGTCAGTTTGGAGTAGGTTTCTACTCTGCATACCTTGTGGCTGAGAGAGTGGTGGTTACGACCAAGCACAACTTCGATGAGCAGTATGTATGGGAATCGCAGGCTGGTGGATCGTTCACGGTCACTCGTGATACTACAGGGGAGCCCCTTGGAAGGGGAACAAAAGTAACCCTCTATCTCAAGGAGGATCAGGTGCTTAGTTAGTATTGTCAATATCCCCTAATGGCTTACAAGTTTCCATTGCGATACATTTCAGTGTCCATCATTGTAGATTGAATATCAGTATATGCCATCCTATAATCCTTGCTGTACTCGTACCTAACTCATCCCTATTGATTATGTGGTGCAGCTGGAGTATCTGGAAGAAAGGAGGCTGAAGGACTTGATTAGAAAGCATTCGGAATTCATCAGCTACCCGATTTTCTTATGGACTGAGAAAACCACCGAGAAAGAAGTCTCGGAAGATGAAGATGAAGATGAGAAGGAAGAAGGCAAGATTCAAGAAATAGACGAAGAGAAAGAGAAGGAGAAGAAGAAAAAGAAGGTGAAAGAGGTTACACATGACTGGACTCTGGTGAACATACAGAAGCCTATCTGGATGAGGAAGCCAGAGGACGTGACGAAAGAAGAGTATGCAGCATTCTACAAGAGTCTGACCAATGATTGGGAGGACCATTTGGCTGTGAAGCACTTCTCAGTAGAGGGCCAATTGGAGTTCAAGTCCATCATCTTTGTACCGAGGCGAGCTCCTTTCGACCTCTTCGACACCCGTAAGAAGCTCAACAACATCAAGCTCTATGTCCGCAGGGTGTTCATCATGGACAACTGTGAGGAGCTTATCCCCGAGTATCTGGGGTTCGTGAAAGGTGTAGTCGACTCTGAAGACCTGCCTCTGAACATTTCCCGGGAAATGTTGCAGCAGAACAAGATCCTGAAGGTCATCAGGAAGAACCTGGTGAAGAAGTGCATCGAGCTGTTCTTTGACATCGCTGAGAACAAAGAAGACTACAATAAGTTCTACGAAGCTTTCTCCAAGAACATCAAACTGGGCATACATGAAGATAGCCAGAACAGGGCTAAACTTGCAGACCTGCTCCGCTTTTACTCAACCAAGAGCGGCGATGAGATGACAAGTCTCAGGGATTATGTGACCAGAATGAAAGAGGGGCAGAAATATATCTATTATATCACAGGAGAGAGCAGGAAAGCTGTGGAGAATTCCCCCTTCCTGGAGAAGCTGAAGAAGAAGGGGTATGAGGTACTGTTCATGGTGGATGCAATTGATGAGTATGTTGTAGGGCAGCTGAAGGAGTTCGACGGGAAGAAACTCGTGGCTGCGACCAAGGAAGGAATGGAGCTGGAGGACTCGGAGGAGGAGAAGGCAAGGAAGGAGCAGCTGAAGGCCAAATTCGAGCCCTTTTGCAAGGTGATCAAGGACATTCTGGGAGACAGGGTGGAGAAGGTGGTCATATCCGATCGTGTGGTGGAGTCCCCATGCTGTCTTGTCACAGGGGAGTATGGGTGGACTGCTAACATGGAGAGGATCATGAAGGCGCAGGCCCTCCGTGACACCTCTATGTCTAGTTACATGTCTAGCAAGAAGACCATGGAGATTAACCCTGAAAACCCCATCATAGAGGAGCTAAGAAAACGTATCGAGGCTGACAAGAATGACAAATCTGTCAAGGACCTTGTGCTTCTGCTGTATGAGACTGCTCTCCTCACCTCTGGCTTCAGCCTGGATGATCCCAACACCTTTGGAAAGAGGATCCACAGAATGCTGAAGCTCGGTCTTAGCATCGAGGAGGATACGGATGCTGTAGTCGGTGGTGATGAAGAGATGAGTACCGCTGAGGAAGAGGTCGAGGGCAGCAAAATGGAGGAGGTGGACTAGTTCACTGACGTTGTGCCCATGTACAGAGGATAGGCGAAAAGAGGAGTTTTGAGATAGTTGCAATATCCTATACCCTTACTAGCTTTCAGAGCGCCATAGTTGCTCTAGCCTCTCGTTTTCTGTATTTTAAGGAGCAAGGCCATCCTATGTGTCGCAAGTAAAGATGGGAATTTGGCCATGTGCTGCAAGAACCTTGCGCAACAAGGATGATCGCGCTCTCACGTAACATATAAGACAGTTGCCTAGCTTACTAGTCTGTGTGTCTAGCTGATTAATCTGTGTTCTCTTGCCCTATAAAAACAGCACTGTAGATCCTTACTGCTGATAATGAAAGTGATTTTTACTGATTTTCACATGAATGGGCCTTCTTTGCAACGCTTCCTTTTCTTATGTACATTTATCTATTCTACATTATTATTGTGCCTTTACCTTAGATGATACCCAAACCACCAAAATGTTGTTGAGCCTGCTTTTCAAATCGAGCCTATTTTCAAACTTGCATGGAAAAAGGCATGCCATAATGACTAGGTGTGGTCTTCACTCCCTCAATATTACTCCCACTCTTGCTTGCAATCGTGCCGCGTCAAGTTAAGGGAGAGCTGCGGTCTTGCATTCGCCATCCTATGGGTCTTGCGTTTGCGGTTGTCCTACGTTCACCAAGGGAGAGTTGGTCCTCCATTGGCTAAGGAGATCGTATAGCCAGGTAACTCTCTCTCTCTCTCTCTCTCTCTCTCTCTCTCTCTCTCTCTCTCTGTGGTCGTTAGGGTTGTGGGGGATACGCGTTAGAGTCGTCGGAGTCGGAGCCGTTACAACACGACCCCCCCCCTCCCCAGGTGGTTGTAGGCCTACTGGCCGCCTGGTCGTCGTGACTGTTCGTTTGGCACCCCCCAGCCCCATCCGCTCGCCCGTCCATCTCCCCCCCCCCCCTCCCACCTACGTGGCGGCATGGAATGTAAGGGCTTTGTAGCTATACCATGCCGTTGCTACCGAATGCACCTATATAGGGAGTAGTAGTGACTCAAAGCCCTGCCTTGTTTCCACTCTACGTGTGATTCCCTATACCCAATGGTGAACCCTCTTATGTGCGGCGTCACGAGGGTGTAGTCCTAAGATGTGTCTATGTTGTCCCGCTTTTTGGATTGAATAATACAAGAGTATACCTTGAGCTCATATATCGTGTTACCTTTCTGTGCCGTGTTGAGTGCGTAACGAGTGCAGGTTTATCACACTTGGTATCAGAGCGACTCTTGCTCGGAGTGAAGGAGTGCTCACGGAAGCAAGAGGAAAGATCCAGTGCCCCGAAGAGATCGAAATCGTAACGACCCACAGCGCAACGCCCCGCGCCGCGTCGCCCCACGTCGCGACGCCCTGGCGTGACATCCCAACCTCGACACCCCACCGTCTGAAGATGTGACGTGCCTTCCCCGCGGCACGACCCACAGCACCACAGGCGAAACGCGGCTTCCCCGCGTCGACACCACCACCAACCACATGGAGGACGAAAGGGAGAACGTCACCCTCCCAACAATGGAGAGTGGCCCAAGAGGAGAAGGTGGCCGGGCTAGAAAGACAATTAGATGGTATGTCAAGCATGTTGGAGTCAATATGGAGGAACATGCAGATGAAGGAAGAGGAGGAAGAAAGGAAGAAAAAACTAGAAGTGGAGCAGGGCTATAGAGAATGGGTGATACAACAACAAGAAGAGGAGAAAAGACACAGAATGCAAGAGGAGATGGATAGAATGGGTAGAGAGGAGACATCTAGGAGGGCGCAAGATACAAGGAAAGAGAAGGAGAAAGTAGTACAATTAGGAAGTAAAAAGAAAGACAAGAAGAAGGAGAAGAAGCACCACCGTAAAGAGGAGGAAGATAGTGATAGTTCAGAAGATGATTATGGAAAATTCAAGATGCCCCAACCAGCCAAGTACAAGGGACAGAGAGATGGGTTGGTTCTGAAGAAATGGATCGCAGAGGTGGACATGTACTTGAAGTATTCACGAATAACCAAAGACAGGAAGGCGGAGGTGGCAGCCATTTACTTGGAGGAGGACGCTACCAGTTGGTACCTGCTGGAACAAGAGCAGGGCCACACCATCTTTTCGTGGGAAGAACTCCAGGAAGAATTGAAGGACTACTTCATTCCAAATATGGAAAATTTCAAAGTGACAGATGAATGGAGGAACCTCAAGCAAACACAGGGAAAGATGAAAGAATATGTCAGCAAATATAGGCAGATCATGCTGCAGCTACCAAACATGGATACAGACACTAAGCTACATGGATTTTTGTTTGGGATGCAAGAATGGGCTAGAAGAGATGTGGAGAGACAGGAGCCAACAAGCTTAGCAGAAGCCATGAGAATGGCCGAAAGACTAGTGGACCTGGAAGGGTGAATGCAACTAGTGCATATGGAGGAGAAGAACCACAACCACCGTGTATCCAAGAAATCCCAAATGGGAGTGAGGAAAGCATGGACCACCCAAGGGTAGGGTTAGTTAGAGCCCGACCCCAATGCATGGCAGCTAGAGTAGCGGTAGTTCACCATCTATACATCAAAGACCGAGTGGGCGAAGGAAACCAACCTATCATGGTGGACATAGGAGCAACACACAACTTCATGACACCAGGGTGTGCAGCAAAACATGGATTAAAACTATCGAAGGCCCCAGAAGGATTAACAGTAACATTCGCACAAGGAGAAGCCAAGGAAGTAAAACAAGTCTTTGCAGTCCAAGTGGAAGCCGACAAGTGGAAAGCAAAACTCAACTTCTTAGTAATCCCCATGGATGATTTTGAAGTGATATTGGGCTTGGAATTCTATGACAAGTATGTCATTGCAATGTTTGGTAAAGGTGTAAATGAAATGATGCTGGATATGCAAGGAGAAGACGTCAGAGTACCATGTGAGAGAATGCAACTGCCTGGCAGGACCCCAATCAAAGTGCAAATGAAGGAGAATAAGCCAGGAGTATCATGCCAAACAGTGAAACCAACTACAACCCAACCAAGGGGTCAGACCCAAAATGCACCGGTCCAAGGGACCGTTATCAGGCCACGTATCATGACATGCAGTGCCAAGCAGGTCGAAAAATCAGTCAAACAAGGAGATATGGTCTATCTGTGTATGATCTGACCAATTGAAGAAGAAGAAAATGGCAAGAAACCCAAACAACAGAATAGGAACACAGAGGTGGCATAAATACTTGAAGAATTCAAAGATGTAATGCCAGCCGAGCTACCCAAGGGTCTACCACCTATGCGAGATGTAGATCACAAAATTGAGCTGATCCCAGGGTCTGCCCCACCGGCCCGAGCTCCCTATCGCATGAACCACACTGAGCTCATGGAATTGAAGAAGCAACTACATGAACTAGAAGAACAAGGATTCATTTGCCCTAGCAAATCCCCCTTTGGTGCCCCAGTGTTATTTGTAAAGAAGAAGGATGGGGAACTTAAACTCTGTGTAGATTATAGGGCCCTTAACAAAATCAACATAAAAAACAAATACCCATGCCCATAGTGGAAGACCTCTTAGATAGACTGCACGGGGCCAAGTACTTCAGCCGTATTGATCTTAGATAAGGATACCACCAAATCCACATAGCCGAAGAAGATATCCCAAAAACAGCCTTCCGCACCCGATATGGTAGTTTTGAGTGGTTAGTATTAGGATTTGGCCTAAGCAATGGGCTAGGCACATTTTGTGGCCTCATGGATGGAATCTTTAGACCGGAGATAGATATCTTTGTCATTATCTACATAGATGACCTCCTAGTCTACAACAAGACCCTAGAAGAGCACAAGCAGCACTTACACTGAGTTTTTGAGAAACTGCGGCAGCATCAGTTATATGCCAAGCCGGAGAAGTGTGAGTTCGCAGTGAAAGAGTTGGAGTTCTTAGGCTTTATTGTAGGAGCAGATGGAATCAAAGTGGACCCTAAAAGTGGAAGCCGTCCAAAGATGGCCTGTACTGAAAACTGTAAGAGAAGTGCGTGAGTTCCTCGGCTTCACAGTATTTTGTCGGAGGTTCATCAAAGATTACAGCCTCATCACTGCCCCCCTCTCCCACCTCACCAAAGAAGTTCACTCTTTTACATGGGGGAATGTGCAACAGGAAGCCTTTGAGCAGATGAAGAAGTGCATGAGCCAAACTCCCGTCCTAAGGGTGCCGAATTTCACCAAACTCTTTGAAATCTCTACAGATGCATCCGACTACGGCATAGGAGGTGTACTGGTACAGGAAGGTTGCCCCATTGCTTATGAGTCAAAGAAATTTACCGATGCTGAAACAAGGTGGAGCACACATGAGAAGGAAATGTTGGCAGTCATCCACTGCCTTAGAAAATGGAAGCACTATGTTCAAGACAAGCATAAAATAGTCTTCACCGAAAATATCTCCCTCAAATACTTCCAATCTCAACCCAAGTTATCGGCAAAGCAAGACTGCTGGCTAGACTTCCTAGCCGAATTCGACCTGGAGATTAAGCACAAGCCCAGCTCCACTAACAAGATAGCAGATGCCTTGAGCCGGAAAGCTGACCTAAAAGCTGTCAATGTGGTCAGCAGCAACTTCATAGAACTCGTCAAAGAGGCCCTAGAGAAAGACCAAGAAATGCACAAGATAATCAGAGATGTAGAAGCAGAGAAGACCCCACATGGAATGTACACATTAGAGGAGGGTATCCTATTTTTAGGTAAGAGATTGTATATCCCCAACAATTTGGAGTTGAAGAAACTGATCCTGCATGAGATACATGATGGCAAAATTGGAGGCCACAAAGGGCAAAGCAAAACCTTGGAGGCCCTTAGGAAGCAGTTCTTTTGGCCGAATATGAAGGAAGAAGTGATAGACTACATCAAAACTTGCCCCACTTGCCAACTGGTCAAAGCACCACCATCAAGACCAGCAGGACTACTACAACCATTACCGGTACCCAACCGCCCATGGGACGTCATCAGCATGGACTTCATTGTGGAACTACCTGAGTCCCATGGGTACACAATCATCTTTGTAGTGGTGGACTATTTTTCCAAACAGGCTCACTTCATCCCGGCCAAACCACCACTGAATGCTAAGGAGGTAGCACGCCTCTTCTTCACACATGTATTCAAACTTCATGGCTTACCACTGGCCATTGTATCAAATAGAGATGGAAGATTCATGAGCGACATGTGGAAGGAACTTTTCAAGACCCTGGAAATACAATTGAGATTCTCATCATCCTTCCACCCGGAGACAAATGGACAGACAGAATGAGTCAACCAAGGCATCGAAGATTATCTCCGGAGCTATGCCCGAGTGGACCAGAAAGATTGGGCCTTGTACCTTGGAGAGACCGAAATGCAGCAGCTAAGAAAAGCCTCGAGCAGAGCAAGATCACCATGACAGAGCAAGCAAACAAGAAGAGAAAGGCTGTACTATTCACCAAAGGGGACATGGTCCTAGTTAGCTCCAAGAACATGTCACTTCCCAAAAACATGACCCCCAAGTTCAATCACCGATACTATGGACCCTACCGAATCACTCAAGTGCTGAACGAAGTCACCTACAAACTGGACCTTCCAGACAGTGTTTGTGTTCATAATGCATTTCATGCTCATCTTCTGCGCAGGTTCTATCCCGACAACCAATGGGGACGGCACGTACCAATGCTCCATTCCAACGGTCCCTTCGAAGTAGAAGCATTCCTCCGACGCCGGGAACAAAGAGGCTTCCCTGAATACCTCACCAAGTGGCGTGGGCGTCCACTCAAGGAGGCCACTTGGATCTCAGAAGCGGAGGCCCGCGAACGCGAAAAGGATGTCTTCGCCCTTTGGCTCGAGGAGAACCCCCCTGCCCCTTCCAACGACCCTTGAGCCTCTCCAGAAAACCCAAAAATAATGCGGTTCTCAATCATAGACCCCAAACATGCCTCCACTCCTCAAATGTAATCGAGTCGAGGGTGGACCCGCATGGTAACAATCAGCAAATAACTCCAAAAAACAAAGCCCCAACTTTCCAGTCTAGATGGGTAGACACTGACCAACTTGCTAGAAAAGGCTGTGTTAAGACCCCCAAAGTCCTAGTGCGGTAGACACTGGCCAGTCTGATAGTATAGACTGTGTTAAGACCCCGCGGTCCCCTTAGACTGGCAGACACTGACCAGCTTGCTAGGAAAAGCTATGTTAAGACCCCAGATGAGTCAAATAACAAACGCTACCCTTAGATTGCTGAGGACAACAATCTAGTAAGCGGGGGTGAGTGTAAGGGCTTTGTAGCTATACCATGCCATTGCTACCGAATGCACCTATATAGGGAGTAGTAGCGACTCAAAGCCCTGCCTTGTTTCCACTCTACGTGTGATTCCCTATACCCAGTGGTGAACCCTCTTATGTGCGGCCTCACGAGGGTGTAGTCTTGGGATATGTCTATGTTGTCCCGCTTTTTGGATTGAATAATACAAGAGTATACCTTGAGCTCATATATCGTGTTACCTTTCTGTGCCATGTTGAGTGCGTAACGAGTGCAGGTTTATCACATGGAACCCCCCACCCCTGCCCGCTTGCCTGCCAATTCCCCCCCTCCCCACCCCGCGTGACAGCTTCTCCCCCCCCCCCCCCCCCCCACACAAAATCTTGTGCGCCCATGGGTTTGGCCCACCCCCCCGAAAAAAAATCTCGCCCGCCCATGGGTTTGGCCCCCTAGTTAGTTATTAATTAGTTATTATATTAATCAGTTATTATAGTATAATTATATTATTATGTAGTTATATAGTTAATAGTTGAATAGTTATAGTTATAGTTAATTGATAATTAGTTATAGTTATAGTTATATTTTATTAGTTAATTAGTTATATAGTTATTATTAGTTATATTTAGTTATAGTTATACTTAATTTAATTAATTAATTAGTTAGTTATTAGTTGTTATTATTTTTCATTTTTTTATTATTATTAGTTTAGTTGTTGTTATTATTTAGTTTATTATTATTATATTTTATTATTGTATTATTTTATTTGGACATTGTTAGTTGTATTATTATTATATTTGTTAGTATTTTAGTTTAATTAATTATTATATAGTTATAGTTAATAGTTAAATAGTTAGTTAATTAGTTATTATTGTTATATTATATTATATTATTATTATACATTATTATTGTGCCTTTACCTTAGGTGATGCCCAAACCACCAAAATGTTGTCGAGCATGCTTTTCAAATCAAGCCTATTTTCAAACTTGTATGTCTTGCATGGAAAAGGACGTGCCATAATGACTTGGTGTGGTCTTCACTCCCTCGACATTACTCCCGCTCCTGCCTACAATCGTGCCGTGTCAAATAAGGGAGAGCAGATCCTGCGTTCACCATCCTGCATTCGCTATCTGTGTAAATGCCCCGAACAACGTAGTATGCTTAACAATTATGATATTCGCTTGTTTTCAAGATTTAATATAAAAGAGAATGAACACTTAAAGCTGAAAATGAAAATTACTCACAAAATTATAGCCATGAAAATGTAAAAGTAATGGAGACAAGATTGAGGGTTGAAGATGGGCAACCCCCCCCGAAGGAATGCATTTCTGCTCAACCCAAGTCCCTTAGGGAAGAGCTCAGTTACAATCAACCTGAGAGTGAGAATAAGTAATTCTCACTCTCACAAGATCATGCAAAGATGTACAAACACACATGCATTATCTATTATGCAATGATAAGAACTGATTTCTTTACAATATGAGAGAAGAAAAAGGGAAATTCAGCCTTTCTCCATCGTTGATCAGCAGTACATGGATAGGGCTTGCTTCTTGTAGCTAAAATGGAAGAAAGAGCTCGAGGAGGAGGTGTTGTAATGAATTTACAGGCTTGCTGTCCTGTAAAACAACAGTGATAGAAGAGGGAATATGGAGGAATTTGATAATGGAGAAGTGGGAGATGATGATGGGGATGGATGGGGCCAGTTTCTGGCTATCTGTGGGTGCTGTACATGAGTTTACATCAAAGAAAAATGATGATGAATGAAGAAAAACGAGCTCTTATTTATAGGAGAGGGGAGAGCTAGTACAAAAGGGGAAAGTGGAGTAGCACAAGACAAGTGTCCAGCCACATGTCATGAGATGTGACAAGTGGTGGGACACTTGGAAACTTGTGTGACAAGTGTCTTGACACTTGTCTCTTCTCTATGGCCTTCCTTTTTGGGTTGAATACTGTCAAGAATAGAAACAACCAAATTTAGTAAGCACAGTCAGAGTACAGAACTTACTATTTTTAGAATGACATCCCTATTTTTTAGGACTAGCATTTTTAGGCTAATTCGAGGCTCCTAAATTTTAGGGACCTCCTAAAATTTAGGGATCTCCTAAAATTTAGGGACCCCCCCAATATGGGTGTCATATGAAAGCTTTTTCCGTGTACATCGCAAAAATGGTATCCGAATCTTCATGTGACTTTCCTATGCAAAGAAATGTGCATTTCAAGCTTTCAGCCCACACATGCACATTATACAAGCATTTCATGATCATGCCATCTTGTTGATTGTAACTGTTTGTTCCGGTGGATCTAGCCCACACTTCAAGGCATCAATCCTTTCTGTGTGCGAGTCTAACCCTGATATGCGTGAGTTCTAGTCACAGGCGCCCAATCGGGTCATATAGGTGGAAGTGTGAACTATCTTTTCTCTAACCCACCGCGTGGGTTCACCATAACCTGTGACCACTCATCAGTGGCCAGCTCCAATGCACTTTTCTTTATATCTAATTAGTGCAAAGGAAATAAATTTAATAAATCATTATATAGACAAATTAATGAAAAAGGATACAAATTCTGTTTCTATAGAGTTGTGACAATCTGACTGGTCCTACGTTCGCGACCGCCAAGGGAGAACTGGTCCTCCGTTCACCAATGAGATCGTGTAGCGAGGTAACTCTCTCTCTCTCTCTCTCTCTCTCTCTCTCTCTCTCTCTCTCTCTCTCTCTCTCTCTCTCTCTCTCTTTGTGGTTGTCAGGATCATGGGGGGTACGCGTTAGAGTTGTTGGAGTCGGAACCACTACCACACGATTCGCCCCCCTTCCTCCCCCCCTCCCCCCCTCTCCGCAAGTTCTTGCCCCCCTCTTGACCAGTCGTTCATTTGGCCCCTCCCCCACCCCCACCCCCACCCGCCCATCGATTCCCCCCCCCCCCAACCCCGCACGGCGACTTGGACATATTTGTTAGTATTTTATTTTAATTATTTATCGCTATTATATAGTTATAATTAATAGTTAAATAGTTAATTAATTAGTTTTAGTTAATTAGTATTTGTTATATTTATTATTATTTTATTTTAAGTAATTATTATATATTTATAGTTAATAGTTAAATAGTTAGTTAATTAGGTATACCAAAGTGGAGATATTATATTATGTTATATTACTATTTATTTATTCATGATCATGACTTTCATTATTGAGAGGTACAACTATCCTTTGTCTCGCTCATTGCGATTCGTGGGGTTGGCATGGATATAATAACACTTCATGGCAATAAAAATCTATTATTGACATTTTTAAACTTAGGAGTTTTTTTAGTGTGTGAACTATAGTTTTATTGACATGAGTGGGAAATGTTGCATCATCCTAGGGCATGATTTTCTAAGAAAGGATATTGTATGGTGTGCACCATGCAATGTTAGGTACACCACGTAAAATACCAACTCACTGGTCATTATGACATTGGGTTTGATCCTTGACTTTGCTCATTGCAATTCATGAGTGGGTATAACTATGAGGATCTTTGAATTTGTTCACGCGAAGGGGGTTTTGCATTTTGAAATGAATACATCCATTGTGACAAAAACTCTAATCTCTCACCTAGGGAGCCATGGAAATTTGCTTAAAATAATCCAAATGCACCTTGAAGACCCACTTGAGTCCTATGTGTGAGATAAACAAATTGAAACCTCACTCCAGATGCTACTTACTATAGCAAATCCTATTGTAATCAATCATATGGTCTAATGCATGTGTTTTAAATTTAATGCTTTGGAAGTTAATTTAATGCCATCTAGGATTTTTCACTATTTCTAAATTTTAAGATAAGATAAGAATAGTTGATATGCACCTCAATGTTGATACATGTGTTTTTCACAGCATGGAGGACAAAAATGTATCTGCAGCAAATGTTGTGCAGTGCGCTCCCAGCGTGCAAATGAATATGTGCAAAGGGAAAGAGGTTATAAAGAAGGTCACTTTCCTTTATGTTGTATCTTATCTATACTTTATGTACATTGTATAGTGTGTGGAAAAAGAAGAAGAAATCAGCAAGAAAATGTTTTGGCGTCCATCTCTCTTCTTGTGTTCTTGAGTGAGCTTCCTCTCGTGTATACAGTGTATGTTTGGTGCAGCATCTCAAGCAAGTCCCCCCACCACGTGATTCTTGACAGCAATTGAAAATAACATTGCACCAAACCATAAATAAAATACATACAAATGCATATTTTGTATCCTTGAAAGCAAGAAACCATATGCTTGCTTACTATATTCTCTCTATCCCGAATCTCTCTCACTATATTTTGCCTCTTCCTCCCTCTCCCTACTTGTCTTCACCCCCCCCCCCCCCCCCCCCATTTGCAACTCTTCTCTTGTATATTTGTTACCCATCTCTAAGTTTAGAGTGCACTCGTATTAAAGTAAGGTTAGAACAGAGTTCAAATATATTTATTTATTTTATAGCTGAACCCTCATTCCCTCCCTCCTTCCTTGTTATCTTTCTTCTCCCTCCACAACCTCTATCTCTTCCTCCCTCCCCCCTTTTCACCTCTCCCTCCCTCCCCTCTTTTATCCCTCTCCTCTACTCTATCTCTCACCCCTTTTACACCTCTCCCCTCTCTATTCACATTCACTCACTCACACTCTCCCTCCCTCCCTCCCTCTCTCTCTCTCTTACATGTATGTACAAAAGGCCAAACATGCATCTAGGAGTACATAGACTTATATATACATGCAATGACAACGTACCAATATTGTAGTTGCATCCATACTTGGTCTATGCAACAGTTAGAAGTATCTCTACATGATCCTTGGATGTTACAATCAGAAATCACATTACTACACTGAAATGAACTACAAAGTCCAAGCATATCCTAGCATCAAATATAGACTCTTAGCAGCATTAACAATCTACACAGGTGAAGAAAAGCCCAAAACCAAAGCTTTCTCCAGAGCTAATAACTTTGTACCATAAATCCAAGTATCAACAAACTACAAAGTGTCACTTCTTGATTACACCTATGCACCTACATCCAAACGCTACAAAAATATTGAAACTTCTCATGGGTCCTAACCAAAATGAAGCTTTCTTTTCTTTGAGGAATCACTGGGAAAAATTCCATTCTCCAACAGAGCATGCCAAGTGAAGCAAGTCCCATTGCTACTCTTCATCCCGATGATGGTACAGGGGACATGATAGTTTTTCCTTTCTTTCTTGCATCTAAAATTTTAAAAGCCCACAACGTAAACGTGAACACATCTAACAATTGACAAATATTACTTAACATTAGAATAACAATACTTGGCTTAACATTTCCAAACCACTCGGTAAGCATTGTCACAGCTTGATGTAGTGTGTCAAAAAAATCGAGGACCTTAAATTTATATGTCGGCCACCCCCTCGGTATTCTATTAGTGTGAGATTGTCGAAACCTCTTTTCCTGCTCAGCTTCACCCATATGCACTCGAAAACACTGAGTATACCCACAATGCACCACCTCAATAAAAACTGAAAGTAAAATCTCTATATTGACATCATCATATAAATGCTCAACGACCCTTGCAAACGTTCTTCTTATAATATCATGCGTTGTCACATGCGTTGTCACTGTGCGCAAGATACACTGTAGTTCCTTCTGATACTCAGAAGCTGGAAAATAGCCCCAACTTGGAGTAGGCATCTACAAAATTCAAGCAAACACTTGTATATCTTTAAGGAAATATATACTCAATTACCACCGAGTATATGCAAATCGAATATAGCACAAAGGCCATTTCACATATATGCCAAGTAGGGACTACAAAGCCATCAAAATTAAGCAGATACATCTCTGCAAAAATGCAAGCATATCATTCCACCCTCCAAAAAATACATCTCTATATGCATCTTTGCAAAAAATCAATGCACCTTATTGCATCTTCTGAAGTAAATTCTTGTACACAATGTTTTTCGTGACATTCACAATGCTTCCATCCTCATCCAGTATGACCCTCACACCGCATGAGGATTTCACCCTTGAAAATGCAACATACAACTGTCCATGTGTAAATACTGGTGTCTTTAAGTAAAGACCAACAACAGACAACGTCTGGCCTTGCGACTTGTTGATCGTCATAGCAAACGCTAGTCAAACAGGAAATTGCCTTTGCCTCATAGTAAACGGAAATTGCAAGGTGCTAGGAATAAAAATGATCCTAGGAATGAGAACTCGTTCCCCTGCATTTGTCCCTATTATTATCTCAGCATCATCACCTTTTTATTGAATGCCTTACATATCAACCGTGTACCATTACACAAATCTTTTGCTGGATTTAAGTTCCTAAGCAGAATAATAGGTGCATTCATCTTTTGCAGCAATAGATGGGGAGGAAATCCACCTCCAAGGTCTAGTGTATTTAAATACTCTATAGAGTATAAAAATGAGCTATCACCCGTCTCTGCAATTGAATCCGCACTATAGTACTGTATAAATTCTCCTGGCATTGATTGCAATGCACAATGATTCAAAGAAGCCACCTCTGTAATCCACACTGCAAGTATAGCACGCTTGCTGAAATATGCTCCAAAGTCTCTCACCGTGGACACTTCACCTTACACACTATTAACCAAGGTTTCGATAGAGTGCCCTTTCAATACCATGCTAGATGGAATATGTAACTTATCACAATTCTCTCCAATACCCACTCCATCCCCTCTCCCTTGAATCTAACTAATAAATCCATTATCCATTATACCACCAACGGTTGACATCCTCGTATTCCCAAAAAACCTTAGCACCTTAACATACTACCATAAATGAGAGTAACATAATGAAACATTAACAATATCTTCACGGAAGCCCTTCATCACAATGGGCATGATCTGCCTAAAATCACCTCCAAGCAAAGTGACCTTTCCACAAAATGGTTTATCACAGCTCATAACATCTCTTAAAGTTCTTATCAACAACTTCAAATGCAAACCTGTGCACCATGGGAGCCTCATCCCAAAAAATAAGGCTCGACTGTCTGAATAGTTGAGCAAGATTGCTCTAAACAGGAATATTACAGGTGGATCGATTACATAGATCCAATGGAATTTTAAACCTTGAGTGAGCAGTATGATCACCTTGTAGAAGCAAAGCAGTAATGCCAGATGATGCTATTGCTAATGCTATATGACGACCATTGCGCAACCTAGCAAGCAAACACTTGTAAAGAAATGTCTTTCTAGACCCACCGGGACCATCTTTAAAAAAAAAAGCATCCCTAGAGTTTCCACCAATAGCACCTATAATTGCATTATATGCAACTCTTTGTCTGTCATTCAACATTGCCTCCATAGAAACACAAACTCTACATTGCTCTAGTATATCATATGCATATTCATATTCTAAAAGAGGGTTAGCACACAACTGCAACGAGGTTCTGGCAATCCATCAAAGTCAGACAATATTTGCCCATGCTGTCGCAAAAGATTCTGAAGATGCAATAAAGCCTTGTTTGATGCCTCTTGTTGTAGAACTGCAAAAGATATATGCACATGCTCTAGCTGTAACTTATACAAAATATCTTCTACCATTGGTGACATAAACCTATCCAAAGCTGACCAGGCTACACAAGCTTACAAAGAAGACCAAAATTGCAGCAAACAAAGCACGCAACTGGGCACCAATTTGTACATATGTAGCTTCTTCCAAGCACACAACACACTCATCATCACCCTCTAACATGCCCGTTGCAATGCATGCTTCCTTAAAGGTGTTGTACACCATGTTGCCAACAGTACACAAATCATCAAAAGACATATATCCTCGAGACACTGTCAAGAGCATTCGCAAGTAATAATGCTCACCAGATGTGGGTGGCATGAATTATATTTGACCACACGTATTTCCACGCTTTCTCTTCGTCCATACCTTTCATTGTGCATTCCACACCCAATACATTGGGAAATCTTGATAGTGAATAGCTCGAGCCTCTGGATGAATACGATTGCACACAAACCATTTCATAAGAGTAGTTTTTCTGATATCTTCATTCTACATAACATCTGATATATTGTCTGTATCTTGAAACACCACATAATTCTCATCGGGCAAGTGCACCTGCAACCGCTATATATCAAGCTTCTCATTGTGCAATGCATAGTCATATATTCACAAACACACTTTTGAAGCAGAAACATACTGTGCATCTAAATAACTCTCGATCTCATTCACTTCACGAAAGGTCGTACCATTTAATCCTGAGTTTCCAATAGAAAATTTAATGGTTGCATGATCATGTCCCTTGTATATATACTTATACAAATACTTAACATATGCTACAGTTGAGTATACCTCAACATTTATATGTGCATTGTATTTTTTACTCAAGTAAGGACTGTATGGAACAATCCATTGATTATCAATAGTATTACCCTTTATTGTGACTATCTTTCCATCATCTCGTCTTCCATAAACAGGATAGTCAAAGCTATCAAAATTGTTACATTCACAAACCTCTAAGGGAAATTTTTAGTGCATCGACCATTGCGCATGCAAGGGCTCTTGGGATTCATTTCACCGCAAGGACCATGGACATTGCATTTTGAGATAGTTTTAAACAAAGCTGAAAACTTTGCTTTATCAGAAAACTCAACACAAACAAATCTATCAAAATGGCATGCTTCAGAGGGTTTAAAAGGGTGCTCCAAATTTAGCAAAGTATGAGAATGCGGTAGTCCCCCGCTTTTGAAACTCAATCACACTAACATAGCCTGCAACATTCCCAAACAGATTCCTTTTCAACAATGTATGCATCATATCATCATGTTTTTTATGGAAGACTCCAGCAGCCAAATCAGGACAATCATAAGCAGTCTGTCTAGGCAACAAAGCATTAGTTATCTCTAACCACTTTGGATTACATGTCATCGTTATAAAGAGATTAGGTTTTCCCTTACTTTGCACTATAGCCATGGCATCCTGATACAATTGAGACATGTGCCTTGGCCCACTAGTAAAAGAAGATGACAAAACCACCCTTTTACCAACAAAGGCACCAATAATTCTCATTAGCCCATCATCCATCACTCCCATCATATTTGCTAAGCCCTTGTAAACTTTTGAGCATAAAACCGATTGATTCTGACGACACCAAGCCAACCTACATTGCTCTATACTACAGTAAGCATCAACAATAAATTGTTGCAACAATCGACCACCCCACAACATATACACCTTAGTGTCCTCACACACTTGTAGTTGAAATGCATAAAATTTCATATGAGTAACACAGTCCTTATTAGACAAGCCATGTATATTAATTGGAACATTAACATCACTGTAAGGTACCTTTACATGCCAACCATCATCACCCATAGGAAAAAGAAGAACGTATAGCATTGGCATATATGCCCTATGCAAGTTTGAAATAGCAATACATTGTCCATCTCAACTATAGAAATGTATGCCTTGACGATCAAGAGTATTCTCATTGCCTTGTCTTGGCATGATAGCAACAACCTCAGTTGCCACTGGAGCTGAGTATTGTCTATTAGCATGTTGAACCCCAAAAATAGTCATTCTCAAATCATGTAAGGGATTGTTTTGCAATTGCATACCCACGAATCTAAAAGCTTGTGCATATGCATTGTGTTGATGCATCATAGATTGAAGCTCCCCAAGCAAATTTGACAATAAATTAGGCATAACATCCAACCGATTAGATAACTCATGCTTAGTATCATAAACATAAAGTTGTGCAAAACTTGGCCTTTCCTGTCGTTGCACATTAGGAATCAAAGGGCCTATACGATGATAAATGGAGCCATTCCCTCTAAAGGTATAAGAATTTCCCACAACAAACAAAAGCTCATCAACATTGGCACCAAGTGACACAAATGCAAGAGCACTATCATATGCTCGTATATTATTTTTAAATACTCTACTTTGAGGATGCATACCATGCAACAAATCATGCAATAGTTGTGGTGGATATTGCAACGGTTGCAACATTACTTTTCCATTTCGACAACAATGTTTACCAAACAAAACTGACCCCTGCACTTGAGCCTCACATCTCCACAATTTAGCCGAACATCGCTCACACATCTCAAAAAGACTCCCTATGGAATGCACAATTAGGTCTTGAAATAGCAATATTGTAGTTGTAAGATGAATACCCATTGCAGGCAAAGCGTGTAAAATGGAGCAAAAACCTCCATTTCAAGGACTAAAGGTTGGAGCATTATTGACATGTAACTCATTAATCATAGGATTTCCCAGATTTTGGTGATTTTCAGCATCACAATTATGATCATTAGCAAATTGCTCCTCAATCAAACTGTGAAGTCCCCCATGAATCAAGCTACCATGATCTAGAGTCCCTACTTATAAAACGTTCTGACACTCAACTATAGTAGAGCACATCTCTTTGTGCCCCCTTCGGTCATGTTTTGCCATTTGAGCCCTAAGCCTAGCAACCTTTCGTTGTCTATGTCATGTAGGGTTGAGTCTATGCCTATGAATATGTAACACATAATCCCTACTAGTTTTCCAATGCAAAAATCCCATATTGTTTGGATTCTCACAAAGCCTACACATCAAGAGAGACCATCCATTCTTTCAAGGAGAGACTTAATTGGGATTAGTATTTTCAAAAAGACTTAAAAGTAGAATCAATCTAGAATCACATAATCCAAAATACTACAGCAATTTAAATCAACACAATCCTCCTACGCGCAAGGAATAATAGTAGTCAAAATCAGAATCATCATATATTTTTATATGTTCTATACAATTAGATATCTAATCCAAAGATAGACGGAAAAAAACTATATCTAACCAGCAAGTGATCCCCCAAAGCCTATAACTCAAACCCAAACATCACTCTTCAACATGAATGTGCAATATATCTAAATCATTAGGATTCTTAAATCAAGGAACTCTTCTCTGTAGATTGCAAGACATAATAAGTCTTTCTATAGATCAAACCTCAAGAAAGAGGCAATATACTTAAAAATAAAAATGTATTTAATATTTACAAATTCTTCAAAAGAGAAAGAATGCACATTATTACAATCCATAGCAAGTTCCTAGACATTGAAACTAATATTGAAGAGAGAGAAAGAGAGACATGTCCATATCCAAGTATTTTACAGAGAATATTACTCTTTGATATGTTCTACATTGCAAAAATCAATGAAGTTTTCTCTCTAGATTTCAAGACATAATAAGTCTATCTATAGATCAACCTCAACAATGGACACATACATAGAATTATAAATGTGATCAATGTTTACAAACACTTTAAAAGAGAGAAAAATGCATCATATACTGAAGCTCCCCAATAAATTGAACCAAAAGTTGGAGAGAGAGAGAGAGAGAGAGAGAGAGAGAGAGATGAATATTCAAACATTATAATTAGACCATACAATTAGAGAATATTACTCACATGCATTACACGGCAAAAATGAATAAAGTTATATCCATATTGTTTGACATGATAATGAAAATTCTTTTTACAAATCAAACGTCAACAAAGAGACATCACACCACATTGTAGGTATCCAATATATTTTACTCAATTTAGTCTCCTTACAAAAAAATAAAGTACACATTATTTTAAAAAAAGCAATGGCCCAAGCACTTCGAAATAACATAAGCAAGACAACAAGAGATCATAACCTTCATCTAAATGTTAGAGAGAGAGAGAGAGAGAGAGAGAGAGAGAGAGAGAGAGAGAGAGAGAGAGAGAGAGAGAGAGAGAGAGAGAGAGAGAGAGAGAGAGAGGTGAATATTCAAACATTACAATTAGACCATACAATTAGAGAATATTACTCTCACATGCATTACACTGCAAAAATCAATAAAGTTGTATCCACATTGCAAGACATGATAATTCTTTGTATAGATCAAACCTCAAGAAAGAGGTATCACATCGTTACATTAAAACCAATATAAGCTTCACAAAAAGGAAGCACACATCATCACAAAAAAAGCATTGGTCCAAGCACTTTAAAATAAGTTATAAGCGAGACAATAATAGATCATAAGCCTCATTCGAGCAAGTCCTCCTCAATTGTCACCGTTCATTTGACGACTCAATTGATGTAGCAAGGAATTAAACCTATTAACATTCATTTGAAACTGCAAGAACGAAAGTCAACAACCCCTTTGGCAAATCACAGGCTCGTGGTCATCTCCAAGCCCCCAAAACGATGCCCACATATCATTCAGCAGCAAATTCATCAACCTGCTTGTCTCAGAGACAATTGCAAAAGTTCCCTCACTTCACCACCCAAACCACTTGAAACTTGTTGAAGAACACTCTGGGTGTGCTTTATCTTGCACACAACACCATAAAAACCTTTAGCTTGTTCATGCAACTCTACAGAGTAAATGGCAAGCACATGATAAACACGTGTGAATAAATTCATCTACAATTCCATCAACTCATTCATCTTGGTCTCGAGGCGTTTAAACTCCAAAGAACTTGAAGCAACCTTTGTGTTTCTTCGAATCGTTGATATCCTTGTGGATTTAGTAACATGCCCTCCCTGTTGCCTTGCCACTTCTTTCATCTTTCACACATTAACTTTATTCACTCTATTAAACTCCACATTTTGGCTGCAACAAAATACACAAATGACTATCTCCCCAAAAAGTACACAATACCTTGATGCAAATACAATTAGAATAACTATCTCCCATACCCATGTGAATGGCTCCAAGCAAGCAAGCGTCAAAGAGATGATGTTGTGGCTGTTTTCTTTAATTCAACCAAATCAATTGCATTCAATGGAGTCGAATGCACTATGTCTGGAAGATCGTCCATAGCTTTGCTTTGTTCCATGATGACTACATGAAACTTTCAATAGAGTATAAGAGTCCCAATAGAGAAATCTCAAAGTCATTGAAGACACAATCATCGATAAACACATTTGCAACTGAAAACCCTAAATCAAAAGTGTCTTGGACTCAAAGACAAAAGAATAGTCATGCATGAACACATGCGTAAACAACCATGCATGAGCACATACATACACAATGCTCACCAAAAGCCAATTAATGATTCCCCTCTCCAATGGATGTTCATTCATCCACATGTGCACATGACACTCACAAAAGGCCCAGCAAGCATCACTCAAACTTGAAGATATGTTAGTCTTCAGGATATTCTAGACTCGAAAGTGAAAGAATGCACACGTATTAGGCCCAACACGCATACCAAATGCATATATGGCCATGCCTTAGCACATGCACACATCGCTCAACAAAAGCCGGCTAAGTATTGTCTAACCTCCCTTCTCTGTCCCCACGCCCTCTCTCTCTCTCTCTCTCTCTCTCTCTCCAAGCCCTATTAATGTATGTTCGTTCATCTACATCCATACATAGGTCTTGCCAAAGTCTCGAATGTGTTGAAGATCCAAAGGTGTTCAATGCTCAAAGATGAATGAATACCAATGTGAAAATATGAAAAAATAAACTATTAAAATGAGTTTAAAAATTTTAATAATTTGGAAGAGATAGACGATGTTTTTCAAAATGGAGATTTTTATCAATCGAATGAAATACAACAAGCTCATTTAAAAAGTCTTGCAAAGGTTATATATATCAAGTATGGATCAAGTATGTGGCGATTTTCAATTTGGAAGAGATAGACAATGTTTTTCTGATGCCAGGAGGCATATTCCACGGTGGATTCCGTGCCACGGTGGATTCCGTGAGGTTTTACGGTGGATTCTGTAAACTTAGATGGCCGGGGCTCATACGCAAAGAGGATTCTTTGTGCGAGAAGTTGATGGGGACGCCTGTCCTTTTCGGGCGTTTCATTAATTTAGTGTGTACATGGGTGATTCCATAGCGGGTGATTCCGCAAAATGCATATTAAATTAATAAACGTTTATGAGTTTAGAGTGCGCACTCGTAATAAATTAAGGTTAGGATTTATTTCTAACCAGTTGATTTATTTATGTAGCTGAAGACTGCTAGGTATTCACTTTTGTTCGGTTTAATTGTGTTATTTTACTAACGATTGTGAATGCTTCAGTTGATGTGTAGAGATAGCAGCAGTGCGGAGGAAAGCATTGGAGTCTAGCGAGTTTTCGACCTTTCGACTATATTTTGATAGGCGCCACGCCTATATTTTGATTATGTCTATAGAGACATCGACTATTTATTATTATTTTGTATGCGCTTATGCGCCTGGATATGTTATTTCTATTTGGACATTGAGAATGGGCGTGCCAAACTCTATGGGCACCGTCCATTAGCTTTATTTTCATATTTTTGGTAGAAAGCAACTCAAAAGCTAAAAGCTTGTTATATTTTTGTAATTGGGCTATTTTTGAGCATAAAGATTGGGAATATACATTAAATACATGCTTTGTGAAGCGCTCACACAAGGCATGGGGGAGATTGAACCCAATTTGTCTCTTGTCTCATGTCGTGCTTGCTTTTACATTGGTTTTTGTGCTAAAAAGTAGAGTGCTTTGTTCTTGGGG
This sequence comes from Lygodium microphyllum, assembly GCF_053477565.2. Lineage (NCBI taxonomy): Eukaryota > Viridiplantae > Streptophyta > Polypodiopsida > Schizaeales > Lygodiaceae > Lygodium > Lygodium microphyllum. Next base: position 34,323,033 of record NC_141141.1, read on the forward strand.
ACCTTTGGGAATTCACCACGTGAGCTACCTGCGTCCGATCTGCGCACCAGTGGTATCAGAGCGGAGCAGAGATCAAGGGCTTCCAATCGCTACCAATCTCGAGCGAATGCGGAGCTCCAGGAACAAACGGCCTCTACAGTCAATCTCGTCGCGAACCGTCGATACAGGCAGACTTCTGGCGATCAAGAACCCCTGTTTCCACTCTCAGATCGCGAAGGACCACTCTCTGTCGGCGGAGGACCACTCCCTCAACTCCATGAACAAGTCGTGATGAAACTGTGAGAAAAGCTCTTAATCCTATTAATCAAAAGCTTAATCATAAAGCTTAAGGGTATTAGAGAAGCTTAATTGCTTCAAAAATCTCATCGTGATCAACAAGAGAAGGCCCGAAAATTGCGCGCAGTGAAAACGCCCCCCCCCCCTCACGATCAAAAACGGCGGACTTACTGATCTTCTTAAGCTTATTAGCTTAAGCTTATTTATTAAGCTTAAGTCATCAAGCTACTCTGCAAGTTCTACTGGGCAGACAAGTCTGCAAACTCTCGGTCACGCGCTTCAGAAGTCAAGTTTCGCAAGTCGACACTAATCAAGTACTGCAAGTCCTGCAAATCAGCTAAGTCCAGCAAGTCAACAACCCTGCAAGTCTGTTAAGTCTGCAACTCTGCAAGTCAGACTAAATCAGAACTGACTAACGCTCGAAACTCCTAGAAGACTTGTTCGTTTGCAAAAACTCAGAACTGGAAAGTTGTTCGCAGCAAGCTGTTTTACCTATCTGCAACTTCGTTGAAGTACTTTCAGCAAACAGAGACAGAAATATTTCAGAATTTCTGAAAATTGAAGAAGAAAATACCCAAAAATACATAGCCTTGTAACCCCAAATTTGAGCTACGCTCATCCCGCTAACTGATTTTGAGTGAGAAAGGTTTGTTGAGTTTTACAGGATGACTACCCCACATATGGATGATCCTATGGCTGAAGACGACCTACCCGAACCTACCATGGAACAAAAGCTGGATCTTATCATGTTGCAATTGGACGAAGAGCGAAGAGCTAGGCAAGCCTTGCAAGCGCAATTGACAAAGCTACAAGGAGCGTCCACTGATAAAGAAGAACCTCAAGCTGAAGATCTGATTCGCCGTACCATCGACGCCACTCTTGAAGCACAAACCATTCGCAAGGAATCCAAGATAAGTAAACGAAGTTTCAAGTTTCGCACTTTCAATGGCATAAGAGAAGGAAAGACTGTTTTATCATTCATTAGCCAGTTTGATGACTATTTCCATGAGGAAACTTATCCTGAGAAAGATAAAATCAAGTGTGTTACTAATCATCTGATAGATAGAGCATCACTTTGGTGGACTGTCGTCCGCAAGAGCATAGAATGTCCTGCTACATGGGAAGATTTCAAGAAGAAGTTCATGCAAAATTTCCTTCCACCGCAATTTCATGAGAAGGCTATCAAGCAATGGGATTTACTTCAACAACGCGACCGTGAGCCTATTCCACAGTATACAGAGCGTTTTTGGAATGCACTTCTACAGCTACGCATGCTTGAAGACGTACCAGAGACGACCCATAAGCGGAAGTACATGTCTGGACTTCTTGGACATTACTACGCTGAGGTGAATATGTTCAAGCCTGCTACCCTTGAAGATGCCATCTCCTTAGCTCACGACACTGAAGATAAGTTACGTGGAAGAGATCGACGACCACAGCCATTCCAAGCAAACGGTAATTATGGATCTAAACAATTCAATTCCAATTTCAGAAGGTTTAATCCAGGTCGTTTCTCATCACCATCTTTCCGCAAGAATTGGCCTAAACCACCTGCATTACCATCCACTGTCAATCCAAATCCTAAGCCTATCCAACAAGCAAATCCAAATATACCCAGACTCCCAGCCATTGCAAATAATGTGACCAAAGCTAAGCCCATCGTATGCTACAAGTGTCACCAGCCAGGCCATCTCGCAGCAAATTGTCATTCAAAGAAGCCATCAGCACATATCAACTACCTTGGAGCTATGGACGAAGACGAGCATGAGGATATGCCAGATTTCACTGAAGAAGAAGATGATCCTACTACTACTTCCGACACTTTACCAGGTATGCCTACTTCACATTCATTGTTGACTATGAAATGTATGGTGCATGGAAAAGAAAGAACTGTATTGCATGATGACGGTAGTACGCATGACTTTATTTCAACAAAATTGGTAAAGGAATTGAAATTGCATACAGTACCTACGCACTATCGCATAAAAGCTGCATTTTTAGGCACTAGGTACAATGGCACACAAGAAGTTCAAGATTTAGAAATTCAAATTGGTCCATATATTGAAAGAAGAAATTTCTTAGTTGTCCCATTACAGTCTAGCGACATTATTCTAGGAATGCCATGGAGACACCAACATAATCCCAATATAGATTATTCCACACACACAATGAATATTAATTTTCAAGGAAAATCTATTACATTATTTGGTATGCATGCATCTCATATGTTTCCACTGCTTTCGCATACTCAAGCAAAACGTGCACTACGCAAGAATACTAAATCATATCTCATTTGGGTGAATGAATTGCACGCAAAAGAAACTCATATGCACCCTAGGCATAAGGAATTTCTTGCATATTTTAAGGACTGTTTTGCAGAAGACTTACCACCAGGTTTACCTCCATCCCGTCCAGAAGACCATAAGATTGACCTAATACCTGGCATACAACCACCTTGCAAAGCCCCATATAGGCACAATCAAATAGAGCAAAAAGAAATCCAGAGTCAAGTTGAAGAATTACTAAATAGAGGCTTAATTCGACCTAGCAGTTCTCCATTCGGTGCACCTGTGCTCCTAGTCAAGAAAAAGAATAATACTTATCGGATGTGTATTGACTACCGAGCATTAAACAAGATCACTGTAAAGAATAGGTATCCTATACCTAGAGTTGATGACCTTATGGACAAACTGCAAGGATCTTCTATATTTAGTAAAATTGACCTTAAATCTGGATATCATCAGGTGAGGCTAGATAGATCCGACATATTTAAGACTGCATTCAGGACACAGTTTGGCCATTACGAATTCTTAGTTATGCCATTCGGATTAACTAATGCACCTGCCACTTTCAGTAGAATGATGAACCGTATTTTTCTAAAATATCAATATTGTGTGATTGTTTTCTTTGATGATATTTTAGTGTTCAGTCAAAGTGAAAAAGAGCATTATGAGCATTTATCATTAGTTTTTCCATTACTGAAAGAAAATCAATTGTTTGCAAATCCTGACAAGAGTGAATTCTTTAAGACAGAAATAGAATATCTAGGTCATATTGTATCAAAAGAAGGAATAAAAGTTGATCCTAAGAAAATTGACGCAATATTGCATTGGCCTATTCCTAAAAATGTACATGAATTACGTTCATTCCTTGGTCTTGCTAGTTTCTATAGGAAGTTTGTACGTAATTTCTCATTACTTGCTTTACCACTGACCAAACTTCTTAAGAAAGGCATTGTTTATCAATGGACTGAAAACCAGCAGAAATCCTTTGATTTACTTAAACGTGCATTGACCAATGCCCCTGTTCTACAATTGCCTGACTTTAACAGACCATTCTTTTTAGTTGTGACTGACGCTAGCGGATCAGGAATAGGAGCCGTGTTAATGCAAGATAACCATCCAATAGCATATTCTAGTTCTAAGCTGAAACCCTCTGAGCTCAAATATTCCACTTATGACAAGGAACTCTTAGCAGTTGTCCAAGCATTGAAACAATGGAAGCATTATTTAATGGGTTCAGAATTCATGATAAAGACCGACCAGCAAAGCATTAGACATCTACTTAGCCAACCCCAAATTTCTGACCGCCATATCAAATGGGCTTCATTCATTCAAAGTTTCCATCCTATCATTCAATACCAACCTGGACAAGAAAATGTAGTTGCTGATGCATTAAGTAGAAGACCTGCAATTCATAACATTTCTATCATATCTTTTGATTCTTTGATTGCTATGAAAGACACATATCACCAGGATATTACTTTTCATTCTAATTGGCAAAAATTAGTTCAAAATAATTTCATTCCTGTTGATTCATTGTCATATAATGATGGATTCATGTTCTTTGAAAAGAGACTGTGTGTTACTATTCCATTCCGATCTTTTGTTTTGAATGAAATTCATTGTCCCCCATATCAAGGTCATAGAGGTATCATTTCTACATTACGCATGTTAACTGAAGATTTTTATTGGCCGCATATGGATGCAGATGTGTCTAATTTTGTTTCTGAATGTCTGATTTGTCAAAGAATAAAAAGACATCATGGTAAACAGTATGGACTATTAATGCCTTTATCTATTCCATCTAAACCTTGGGAACATATATCTATGGATTTCATTACTGGCTTACCAAATACTAAATCTAACCATGACATGATTTGGACAATTGTAGATAGATTTAGTAAGCAAGCATATTTCATTGCATGTAAGAAAACTTTAACAGCATCACAAGCAGCACAGTTATTTTTGAAAACTGTTTTTACTAACCATGGATTGCCGAAAGTGATTATTTCAGATAGAGATTCTAGATTTTGTAATAATTTCTGGATTACACTGTTTGCAAATCTAGGCACAAAGATTGATTTTTCATCTGCATTTCATCCAGAAACAAATGGACAAACAGAAGCCACAAATAGCACTATTTTAGATCTTTTACGTGCATACACTATCTCTAAACCTCAGACATGGGATACTCATTTACATTTATTACAGTTTGCATATAACATTACACCGCACACATCTACAAAGAAAGCACCTTTTGAAGTTATTTATGGATATAGATTATCTACACCTGTTGCATCTTTATCTAATAAAATACAGACTGCCGATGATATTGCTGTTATGCATAACACTATTTTTGATGAGGTCAAGGATATGATTGCTAAAGCCCAACAATCATATACCAAACAAGCCAACAAGAAAAGACAAGCCATGAATTTCAAAGTTGATGATTATGTTTGGCTTAGAATAGAAAAGCGTAGACTGCAAAGTGTAGATAGACATCCAGTTGTTAAATTAGCCCCTAGATTCTACGGACCATTTAGAATCATTCACAAGATTAATGACAATGCATTCAAGTTAGAACTGCCATCTCATTGGAAAATTCATAATACCTTTCATATTAGTTTATTGAGACCATTTAGAGGACAATTACCTATCCACCCTGTCTATGAAAACCCACCTTTACTAGAAGAAGAGACTGAAATACTTGAACCAGAAGCCATTATAGACACTGACTACATGACTACTAGAACTGGCCGAAGGTATTCTAGATATCTAGTGAAATTTAAGAACCATCCTGTAGAGGAAGCACAATGGATGCACGCTAGAGACTTAAATGCTTTCCCCACTCTGTTATCTCCACATTGAGCTAATAGCAATTGAGGTCAATTGCTATCCCACCCCGGGGGTATGATGCCAGGAGGCATATTCCACGGTGGATTCCGTGCCACGGTGGATTCCGTGAGGTTTTACGGTGGATTCTGTAAACTTAGATGACCGGGGCTCATACGCAAAGAGGATTCTTTGTGCGAGAAGTTGATGGGGACGCCTGTCCTTTTCGGGCGTTTCATTAATTTAGTGTGTACATGGGTGATTCCATAGCGTGTGATTCCGCAAAATGCATATTAAATTAATAAACGTTTATGAGTTTAGAGTGCGCACTCGTAATAAATTAAGGTTAGGATTTATTTCTAACCAGTTGATTTATTTATGTAGCTGAAGACTGCTAGGTATTCACTTTTGTCGGTTTAATTGTGTTATTTTACTAACGATTGTGAATGCTTCAGTTGATGTGTAGAGATAGCAGCAGTGCGGAGGAAAGCATTGGAGTCTAGCGAGTTTTCGACCTTTCGACTATATTTTGATAGGCGCCACGCCTATATTTTGATTATGTCTATAGAGACATCGACTATTTATTATTATTTTGTATGCGCTTATGCGCCTGGATATGTTATTTCTATTTGGACATTGAGAATGGGCGTGCCAAACTCTATGGGCACCGTCCATTAGCTTTATTTTCATATTTTTGGTAGAAAGCAACTCAAAAGCTAAAAGCTTGTTATATTTTTGTAATTGGGCTATTTTTGAGCATAAAGATTGGAAATATACATTAAATACATGCTTTATGAAGCGCTCACACAAGGCATGGGGGAGATTGAACCCAATTTGTCTCTTGTCTCATGTCGTGCTTGCTTTTACATTGGTTTTTGTGCTAAAAAGTAGAGTGCTTTGTTCTTGGGGACCTTTGGGAATTCACCACGTGAGCTACCTGCGTCCGATCTGCGCACCATTTTCAAAATGGAGATTTTCAAGGATGTACTTATGCGGCGACTCATCTAAGTTAACATTGCCAAAAACCTATCTTGATAAACTTTGAAAGAAGCAAGTTGCACATCAAGGGCAATGTTCTCGAGTGGAAGGGGATGACCCCACATGGCGATTCATGTGGGTTAACATTGTCGAAAACCTATTAAGACAAACTTTCAAAGAAGTAAGTTGCACATCAAGGAAAATGTTTTCATTCTTGTGAGCAATTAACTCACATAAGCCATCCTCTATACGACCAACACTGTCAATAAGATCTTTCATCTTCTCATCATGATCATCCAAGGATCCAATACATGGCCAATATTTTCAGACATGGTCATACATATCCCCTATGTAACCCTTGATTTCTTCTAACTCATCCTATATCCTCACCCCATCACAAAGGTTCCCTTCGTATTTCTCCTCCAAAATTCTCTCAATCCTTTGTAGACGACTACCAATGCTCTCACCAAGAGAAATCGAAGGCCTTTGACGTCCATGAGTCCTCAAGAAGCCAATAAACTCATTAGAGAGGTACTCTCCCCCTCCATATGATCTCAAGCACTTCACTTTTAAGCCTGTTTATGTTTCAACAGCTGCCTTAAAAGATTTGAAATGCTCGAACACATCACTCTTTTCATTCATGAAGTATACCCATAACTTCCTTCAACAGTCATCAATAAATGTGACAAAGTATTTGTTGCCACCAAGAGATACATTCTGTGTAGGCCCCCAAACATCTGTATGCACTACATCAAGTATTTTTCTACTCAGTTCTTTGTCATTCGAGAAGGGTTGTCTTGCCTGCTTACCAAACTGGCATGCTTCACACACTTTATGCAATTCTGCAACTATGAAAGAAGGAAACCTTGTAACTAATCCTCTGGACTGCATTAATTTCAGCCTTTGCACATTTGCATGTCCAATATGTTTATGCCATATTTCAATATCTGCAACTACTCCTTTTCCTTTAGCATACATAGCAACATCCATTGCACAAATTCCAGTATCTAAAGTGAACATTCGGCCAACTCTAATTCCTTTTGTAACCAACCTACACTTATCATTAAAATCTTCTACAAAACGACCTTTTGCATTGAATCGAACTTGCAACCCCTACTCTATCATTTGGCCAATAGACACTAGATTCTTTGTGATTGATGGCACATGTAATACATCTGTTAGACTCTTTGTCTGGCCATCATACAAGGATAAGGGAACCTTTCCAATGTGTAAAATTGGGTGGCATGAATCATCACCCGTCTGCACATAACCTGGATTTTGTAGGTATTGCATCTCTCCAAACCATTCAATATGACCGATCATATGATTAGATGCACCTAAATCAACATACCATACATCATCATGTGTTCCCTTTCCTATAACTGCATTCATCATATGTTGCATAACAACAGATGCTCATTTTTGTCTTCATTCTGTCATGAAGACAATGCATAGTTTCCTTGCTGCAATTTACCACTGCGAATATCATCCTTCTTTGCATAGTAATGGGCTGCAATATGGCCTGTTTTGCCACAGTAATGGCAAATAATAGCAGAATTTCCAGAACCTCTATTCTGTCATCCACGTCTTCCTCTAGAGCTCCCCCTGCCTCTAAAGTTTCCTCGGCCTCCTGAAACCTGCATTTCACCAAATTGCTAATTGAACCTATTTTGTTGGTTATCGCTAGCATGTCCCATACCATGGCCTCTCGAAGAAGATCTACCACGTCCCCTTCCTGAACTGAGTAAAATGCTTGAACATGTTCACCATTTTTTTCAGATGAGTCACCCTGCATATTGATCTCTTGAGTAATCATGAGAGAGATCAACTCATCAAAATTTGGAAATAGCTTCCGTACATATACTGAAGTAACAAATTATTTCCATGACTTCTCATTGTTAAGGCCACTCAAAGTGGATGAAACCAAATCATCATCATCAAGCATTGCATCAATCGCTGCTAAAGCATCTGCAATGCTCCTCACCTTTAACACATACTCATTGATAGACATTTTTCCTTTCTTCAAGGCATTCAACTCTTACTTGAGTTGAATCTTTCATGCCTTTGTATTTACTGAAAAAATTTTCTAAAAAATTATCCAACCTGCATGTGAAGTTTCTGCATTCCTGATATGTTCCAACATCGTATTATCAATGACTGCAGATAACCAGTACATCACATTTTTATCTTTCGTATTCCATTCTTTCCATGCTTTTAATTCATCTACAGTCGGAGGGATACCCAAGTTTGGCTCCTTTTCTTCACCTAAAACAAACTCATAAAGGCCCTTTCCAATGAGGAAGTTCGTCACACTGAATTTCCATGAAGGGTAGTTGTTCTTGTCAAGCTTCTCAATATTGGGATTTCCACTGTTCTCTGCCATTATCACAAACAAGGATACAACACAGCAAGCTAGTCTTCTGCAATCTTTCATAACACATGCACAACAATACACCAAGCAACCTTTTTCACTAATTGCTCAATAGTATATGTAATCTGCAACCTATTTGCAGATAAACCTTATGTTTGCTTCCTATAAACACCTCAAAAATTACAAATTCGAAATCTGTAACTTGCGCATCCACTTTCGATCAATACAACCAAAATCATAGTGTATCCTGAAACTGATGTCCGCAACCTTGCGGCTCTAAAACGGGGCCTGAAACGGCCTCAGACACCAAAATAACTGCACAAAACCCCTAAAGGGTTAATTTGCAGAGTATATAGTGCTCTGCTCACACACCAAATCTCACAGCAATCTGAGATTTTCGCTCTACCTTGCTTCCGGTGCCTCCACAGGCACTATCCAAGAGAGAGAGTGGAAGAATGGGAGAGCTTCTTATCCGTTGCTTGCTTGCTTGAACCTTGCTTCTTATCCTTCACTTCAGCCTTCGAAATCAGCCTCTCTCAGTGGCACGGCTCTGATACCATGTCAAAAATCACATGGTGGGGGGACTTGCTTGATGTGCTGCACCAAACACACACTGCATATACAAGTCTACACAAGAGGAAGCTCACTCAAGAACACAAGAAGAGAGATGGAGGCCAAAACGTTTTCTTGCTGATTTCTTCTTCTTCTTCCACACAGTATACAATGTACATAAAGTATAGATAAGATACAATATAAAGAAAAATGGCCTTCTAAATCAAACAGTGCATAACCAACTACACTAATTGATTGGCATTATATATTTGCCAGCTATAGGTAGGTGTAACAAACTAAATATAATAAGTGATAAGTTAGTGGCCATGTGAGTATCATAATGACCACCAACGTGCTAAGTGTAGACGTGCAGACTCATCTAGCCAGGCGGTCCATCATCAATCTCCGCATGTGTTGAGCTTGCCATCTCAACAATTGCAACATCTAAGGATAATATAGAGCTACTTCTAGATATCATGCAAAGTACATATAGGTAAAGTTTACAAGTCTGGTGCATAAAAGGCATTACATACATATGTGAGTCTCTATACACCTAGATGCAAATGCATGTCTATCCTTTTATGCATGTGTACACGAGAGAGAGAGAGAGAGAGAGAGAGAGAGAGAGAGAGAGAGAGAGAGAGAGAGAGAGAGAGTGTGTGTGTGTGTGTGTGTGTGTGAATGAGTGTGTGTGTGTGAATGAGTGTGTGTGTGAAAAGATAGGGAGAGATGTAAAAATTATATGGGAGAGGGGTCTCAAACAAAGGAGAGGCATAGACTAGGGGAGGGAGGAATACATTGTGGATATACTCAGTGTTTTCAAGTGCATATGGGTGAAGCTGAACAGGATAAGAGGTTTTGACAATCTCACATTGATAGAGTACCAAGAGGGTGGGCGATGTATGAATCTAAAGACCTAGATTGTTTTGTGACGCTGCATCAAGCTATGACAAAGCCTACCGAGTGGTTTGCAGATGTTACGCCAGGTATTGTTGTTTTAATGTTAAGTAGTCTTTGTTGGTTGTTAGATGTGCTTACATTTACATTGTGGGCTTCTAAAATTTTAGGTGCAAGAAAGAGAGGAAAGACTATCATGTCCTGTGTACCATCAACAAGACGAAGAGTAGTGATGAGACTTGCTTTGTCTAGCCATGCTATATTGGAGAGTGAAAATTTTCCCAGTTATTTCTCAAAGAAAAGAAAGCTTCATTTTGGTTGGACCCTATGGGAAGTTTCAAAAATTTTGTAACATTTGGATGTAGATGCATAGGCACAATCAAGGAGTGACACTTTGTGGTTTGTTGATACTTGAATTTGTGGTGCAAGATTATTAGCGTAGTCTCTAGAACAAACTTTGGTTTCCGACTTTGCTTCACCTATGCTTGGACAAACTTAAACTTTGTGGTGTGGTTCATACATCTTTCATTTGTGGTTCGTTTCATCGTAGAAATGTTATTTCTCATTGTAGCATCCAAGGATCATCTGGAGCTACTTCTAATTGTTGTGTAGAGCAAGTATGGATACAAGTTTACAAGTTTGGTGCATGGCCATTATATGTATATATGAGTCTATGTACTCCTTGATGCAAATGCATATTTGGCCTTTTATACATGTGTGTAAGAGAGGGAGAGAGAGTGTGTGTGAGAGAGCGATTGATTGAGTGAGTGTGGATACAGAGGGGGGAGATGTAAAAGGGGTGAGAGATAGAGGGGTTGTGAGTAGAGGAGAGTAAAGCATGTGATGTTTTTGTGATAGCATTACCCACTGTGTGATAGGGAAGTGAAGCTCGCACGAGAGCTTCACTTCCCTTGCACCTCGCTTTATGGCAACGAAGCTGCCACAAAGCGGGATTTCGCGCGCAAGGAATGCTAGTAGAACTTATTTGGCTATGTGAAAGGGGAAATGAGGAGTAAATTAGTCTCATTTTGCATTTTTTTAAAAAGGTCGTGTGTTTTTAAAAATTAACTAGCTGCATTGTACCTAGTTTTTTCTAGTGCTTCGTATCGGGTTTTAGGTCGATGCTCCACGCTAGTGTTACTAATAATTAGGGTAGGTCAAAAACACATGGTAGATTGTTGAGTCTTCATGGTGTTGATGATAGCTTGGTCAATATCTTGTATGTTAATGGTCACGATCGCTCCTTGGCTAGCACTATTTGCTTCACTTGTGATTGAGTTCTAATGAAGGTGGGAGCTTAAAAGAGGTTAAAAGATGCACGAGTAGGATAGACCCCTAATTTTGCATTTGTAACCAAAATTTCACTTGAAAGTCACATTTCAAACTTGGTTTTGAGAGTGTGTGCGTGCACTTGCACATGTGTGTCTCACATTTGACTTGTGGTTAAAGCAAAGGTTGGAACTAGCATAATACCTTGACATAACCTATTGTCCATGTCATGGGTCAACTACTTCATGCTTATATGGATTTTCCACAAGCCATTAAATCTAACTTGGTGCCAAACCTTAGCTTATGCATATCTTTATTGTTCTCTTTTGCTCTAATGTTCCCACACTTAGCATTAATACATTGCTTAGCATAAAATTAATGGAGAAGCCCCACTTGTTGCAAACTTTGAGATAAGATGGTATGATAGTCTTTCTCTCTGTCTTCAATGTATCCAATGAGTAGGGCATTCCAAGAGGCTACAACCCATGCTCGAAGCTTGTTGAACACAACAGTGCCATTCTTTTTTGGTTAGTCGGGGCCAAAGAACTTAGGGATAACTTCTACCATGAACAATTTTGTACCTATGCTTCCAAATCGCCCTAAGGGTGGAAGATTCGAGCATTTGCCATAGTTTCCAAGTTTTAGGAATCACCATCCATCTTGGCTTGGTCGCCAAAAATGGCTAGGTTGAATCCAATGTTATTGTTGAAGCTTGCTACTCCTGCTCATTTCTTCACTTGCCTCCACAAGCCATTTGTGTCTCAGCAGTCCCAAAACAGGTGTGGAATGTTTTAGTTAGCCTTTAAACATAGTGGACAGAGAAGCGAAGACGTTCTAGGCTTGGTGAGTGGTTATAGATGGGGTTTTTTGAGATGAGGTGGTATAGTTGTGAATGTCCTCCTTAAGACAATGCTTCCACACCTTCCAACTTTCATGCTGACATTTGCCTTCCCATTTCCCCCCTTGTTTTTGGAAGTAGTTTTCCTTGCAAGCTAGTACATGCTTCTCGATGTAATGGTCCTGATTCTAAAATGGCGAGGGTGGTCACCCTTCATTCCTTCTCCTTCTCTCTGTTACTAAACTTATGAAGTGTTCCTCCCTTCAAGGTTTTAATTGAAATGCTTGAAATATTTTCTCCATAGGTCTAAATTGATCAAGCATCCTCCTATCCCACAACTAATCCCATCAAGGTTTTAATTGAAATTCTTGAAATATTTGTTCCACATGTCTGAGTTGATCAGGCCATATCCCAATGCATGGGCACTGGGCTAGATTGAGAGAGAGAGAGAGAGAGAGAGGACTTCATTAACCTGGCTTCACATACGCCACACTATACTAGCATTCTCAATAAAGTACACTAGTGTTCCTTGCATGTGCATGGAATGCTATCCCACTTGCAAAGTAGTGGCTTCCCTATCACACGATAACATCCATTTTTTCTCTCCCTCCTTTTTTTCTCCTCTCCCCCTTTCCCTTTTTTCTTTTTCTCCTCTCTTTCTTGTTTTTTTCTCTTTGTTACTTCTCTCTCCTTCCCTCCCTCTGTCCCCCACTCTCTCTATTTCTTGTTTTCTCATTTCTCTTTCACCTCTCCTCTCTATTTCTTGTTTTCTCATTTCTCTTTCACCTCTCCTCTCTCTATCTCTCTCATCTTTTTTCTCTCCTCTAACTCTCTCTCTCCTCTTCCCTCTCCCCCTTCTCTCTCTCTCCTCTTTTCTATTTTCTTCTCCTCTTTTTTCCTATTTTTCCCTCTCCCTCTTCTCTTTTTCTTTTTTCTTCTCTTTCCTGCTTTTTTCCTCCTATCTCTCTCTCTCTCTCTCTCTCTCTCTCTCTCTCTCCTTATTCATTTCACCTCCTCTCCCTCTCTCTCATATTTTTTCTCATTCTTCTCTCTTTTCCCCTCCCCTCCCCTTTCTTTTTTTTTCTCTCTTTTTTTTCCTTCTCTTTTCTCTGTCTATGTCTCTCATTTTCTCTCTCCTCTTTTCTTTTCTATTTTTCTCTCTCCCTATTTTTCTCTCTTGTATTTTATCTTCTTCTTCTTCTTCTTCTTCTTCTTCTCTCTCTCTCTCTCTCTCTCTCTCTCTCTCTCTCTCTCTCTCTCTCTCTCTCTCTCTCTCTCTCTCTCTCTCTCTCTCTCTCTCTCTCTCTCTCTCTCTCTCTCTCTCTCTCTCTCTCTCTCTCTCTCTCTCTCTCTCTCTCTCTTGTTTGTCTTCTCTTTTTTGGTTTCTCCTTGTTTGTTTTTTTTGTCCTCTTTTCCCCCTCCCCCCTCTTTTTCTTCTTCTCTCTCTTGTTTTTTCCGTTTCTCTTTTTTATTCTTCTCTCTCTATTTCTTTTATTTTATCTTTCCTCATTTTCCTCCCTTTCTCTCTCTCTTTGCTCTCTCCTCTTTTTCCTCTCTCTTCTCTTTTCTCTCCCTCCTAGCTTTTTTATTTTCTCTCTCCTTTTTTCTCTTTTGCCATTGCTTGTCTCTCTCCTCTCTTTTCTTTCTCTCCTCATGTCCTCTTTTTCCTTCTTTTATTATCTCTCCTATTTATTTCTTCTCTCTTTGCTCATCTCTCTTCTCTTTTTTGTTCTCTCTCTCTCTCTCTCTTGCCTTTTTTGTTTTGTCTCTCCTCTCTTTGTCATTGCTTTTCTCTCTCCTCCCTTTACCTTCTCTCTCCCTCTCCTATTTTTCATTTCTCTCTCTTTCTCTCTCCATTCTATTCCTCTCTCTTTCTCTTTTTTCTTTTCCTCTTTCTCTCTCTCCTCTATTTTCTTTTCTTCTTTATCTCTTGCTCTCTTTTCTCTCTCTCAAGATTTTTCATTTTCTTTCCCTATTTTTCTATTTCCACTCTCTTTTCATTCTCTCTCCCTCTCTCTCACCCTCTCCCCTATTTCCTCTCTCTCTCTCTCTCTCTTTGTGTTCTCTCTTTTTCCATTTCATTCCTCTGTCTAAATTTTCTTATTGTCTCTCTTCATTGTTTTTAAAAAAGTACTATCATTATTATTATTCTCTTTCTATCTCTCTACTTGTCGAAAATGGTAAAAAATGGTTTGAATTTAATAAAGGTTTCTCTCTGTCCTTTTTTCATCACTCTCTCTCTCTTCATTGTTTTTGTTTCTCCTCTTTTCTCACTCTCCCTCTCCCTCTCCCTCTCCATGTCCTCTTGTTTCTTTTTTCCTTCTTACTCTCCATTCTTTTTACTTTTTACTTTTTTATCTCTATTTCAAGGTTTATATTTCCTCTCTCTATAGTTGTCTCTTTCTCTCTCTATGTGTTCAGTATTCTCTTCTTCTTCTTCTTCTTCTTCTTCTTCTTCTTCTTCTTCTTCTCTCTCTCTCTCTCTCTCTCTCTCTCTCTCTCTCTCTCTCTCTCTCTCTCTCTCTCTCTCTCTCTCTCTCTCTCTCTCTCTCTCAATATGTGAAAAACTGTCAAAAAAGTTTAAATTAAAAAGGGTTTTACAAATATTTAATTAAAAGAGGGAAAGAAGTTTAACTTAAAATGTTTAATTAATATGTGAAAAATTGTCAAACAAGTTTAAATAAAAAAGACTTTTAAAATTTTTACATAAAAGAGGGGGAGAAGTTTAACTTAAAATATTTAAATATAGACAGAGAGAGAGAGAGAGAGAGAGATTTGATTTAAAAATAGGGAAAAAATACATTAAAAATATTTTGAGAGAGAGATTTAATTAAAAAGGGGAGAAAATTTTAAAAAAACTTCACTCCGTCTAAATACCACTGAGAGCGAATTGGCTATGTATGGCTGCGTGTGTGCCTTTGCCTACACGTAGGATTCCCAACATGAAGGACAGATATGCATACTGTCATAAACAAGTTTGCCATTTGCTCCCTTGCTTTGATGTTTTGCTTGATACACTCGTAAGAGGTCTGATTGAAATATGTCCATGCATATATCTTTGGATGCCATATCTAGATATCTATCCACTCCCCACCCTTTAAACCATTTTTGCATATCCAGCACCCATCGTATTGAAAGCACCTTACTTTTCCACGTTTTTTGTAGGCGTGTGCTAGCATCCCATGCCCGTTTGGGGAGCCTACTGTCATCCATCTGACGTACTCTGCTGGCATATCTCAGTACTCGGATCATAGCATGTACCTCAATTAGTTGATGGCCAGTTTCCAAAAGCATAAGTACATATGGTGTGGTGCTTTTTACGCCCAAATGTCTACGAATAAAAGCTTTTTGCAGCTTCTCAATGTCATTCCATGCAGATGAGGAGATGCTCCCCCCCACACTTCCACTCCATATAATACCATCTGTAGAACATATGCATAACAAATCATACAACATATTTTCCAGCATTTAGTATCTATACGGTTTCTGTCATTTTCAAAGTGATAATACTTGCTTTTTCCTACCGCTAATCACCTCTCCACACATGTATGCCATCTGTGGTTTGCAAGTATCTCAATCCCCAAGTATTTGAAAGTGGATACTACCTCTATATACTCTCCCGCATAATGTACTTTTGGTGGGGTCTTTGATTACTTAGTGCACACAGCCATTAGCTTTGTTTTTTATACATTCATCGTCAAACCACTATCTTGACAAAACCGTTCAAGAATCCCCATGAATTGTTGCATACGTTCTCCAATATATGTAAAGAAGACCACATCATCTACATAAAGTAGGAGCAAGATGACAAACATACCAATATGCGGTTTTTTGACTTCCTCTTCATTCATAGCCATGATGTGGAAAAGGAGAGTTACAGCAAGAAGAACGTGCACAAGAGGGAGATGAGAGCTAAAAGTACAAGGACAAAATCTTGCTTACTAAGTTGCTCAAGGTACAACTTGCGTACACTCTATCTCACACATGATAGTGACCCATAGGCTATTTATATAGCCTCTGCCAAGCTAGGGTTAGGGTTACCCCTGCCCCCTAAGGCCATTCACATCCATCTGCTCTCATATACCCTTGCTTAGGGTGAATTCCTATGCCTATATTGTAACACTCCCCTCAATGCCAGGGTGGCATTGCATTGCCATGGCCATTATAGGAAGGTCTTACCAATTTCTTTAAGCAATGGCATGTCTAGTCCTTTACAGGTGGCCAAGTACAACCGAATAGCAAAACTGATAGTGAAGTTTTAAAGTTTTAGAGTTGAAAATGGTTGGAAATCATATATATGCAATATCTCAAGATAGGATTTAGGAGGTCCTGTTCTTCGAACAACCCTTGATTTAGGCTTTACTGCTTTTCTAGGTTTCAACGAGGTGAGATTTGATTGGACTTAAGAATCTTCCCGATAATGTGGCCTATTAGTGGAGTTCTTGGTGGAGCACAGCTAATCAATCAATTCTATGCTCTTGGATGAATCAGATGAGAGTACAATAACACTCATATATCTGATGTACCAACAGACTAATATTGGGATATGGTCTATGTGTTCATAGTTGTACACATAGCTTTACAACCAAGCAGGAAGGGATAAATGTTATAAAGTACTTTGATGGATTTAATTTTCTGATAAATAAACTAGATTGAGTCAACATCGAGCCAGCAACATGATTGTAAAATGCAACATTAGTGCTTACAAGCACTCATCTCAAGGTTTTGAGATGTAAGATGTGGATTGTTTGATGAATTAAAGATATCCACCGAGGGTAAGAACTTTGAAATGGAGCTTTTAAACCTTCAACTAAATTTTGAGAAGATCAATCAGTGATTAGAATCACTATTAGTACTCAAAATTTGAAGAATGAAAAGCTTGAAGGTTCCTAGCTATGGCTGCCAAGAAACAGACAATTAGGGTTTGATTTGATTGCAGCCACCATAGGAAGAATCTCACCAAACCCTCTTAGAGGGAGATATCCCATTGGGGGGGCTTTGAAAGCCCTATGGTGGCTGGAAGGATTGCTACGTCTATAGGCTGCGCTAAGCTCTAGGAGTTCATGTTTGCAGATTTGCATTGATTTGAAGATTTGCACAATGCCACCTTCCACGCTACCCAATGTTGCCCTCTAATGTTCCAAGACTAGTCGTCTTGTATTGTGAAAGAAGTTCTCAGTTGAAACCAGAAGCTGAAATGCTCTCCCGTGGCTTCCCTAGGTCCTCCAAGGTCAGGGGGTCAAGCTGGCTATGGAGGTTGAAGGTCCAAGATGAGAGAATGAAGCTTTTCTTGTGCACTTATTGAAGTTGAGGTTAGAGGAAGTTGAAAGGATTAGAGGAGGATCTAATACCATGTGGAAAAGGAGAGTTGCAGCAATAAGAATGTGCACAAGAGGTTGATGAGAGCTAAAAGTACAAGAACAAAATCTTGCTTACTAAGTTGCTCAAGGTACAACTTGGGTACACTCTATCTCACACATGATAGTGACCTATAGGCTATTTATATAGCCTTTTCCAAGCTAGGGTTAAGGTTTCCCCTACCCCTTAAGGCCATGCATATCCATCTGCCCTCATATACCCTTGCTTAGGGTGAATTCCCATGCCTATAGTGTAACATGTGAGAAGTATTTCCTCTAGCTTATCAATGCATAAACCAAATAATGTGGGGGAGAGCGGGTAACCTTGTTTGACTCCCATATTACTCTCAAATACTTGTGACAGCCCATTGTGACCTCTAAGACTGCATACCACTTGTTGATATATCTTGTAAATTCCCATGCATAGATCATTTGGGACCCCTTATTCTTGCATTTGTTGCAATAAGTCAACCCTTGGTACAGTGTCAAAAGCCTTCTTGAAATCCACAAAACAGCAATACAAGGTTGCTCCCTCAAGTTGACTCTCATCCATAAGCACACGTAAAGTAACCAAATGGTCTATGGTATTATGACCAGGGTGAAAACCTGCTTGTCCATAAGCTCTTTTGTTATTACTTTTTGCCCATTTACTCAATTGCATTTCCAGGATAGTGTTGAATAGCTTTGCCATGGCAGAACTAACCATAATCATGAGTTTATGAGAAAATTGCACTCTCCTCCCTTATACAACGGTTATATCCAATTCTCCTGCCATTCTTGGGGAAAACCATATGCAAAAGCATGATGTATCACATGTAACTTAAATAATCTCATCTCCTTTGTTGTCCATTTCAACATCTTTGCATTCAACTGCAAAGTATCACATGCTTTTCCATTAGCCATCTTGTTGAGGGCTGCCACCAATGTTTCTAAAGTGAAAAAAGCACTAAATGGCTGCATATGTACATCACATTTGATGGGTTGTACCCCTTTATGCATGTAAAGTTCTGTAACATACGGTAGCATGTTAGCATCTGTAAAATCCCCCATAACATTTGACCATTTGGTTTGCAATTTTCTCTATGCTTGCCTTGGGCATTTCTCAAACTCCCTAGCATCTTCACTTTCTTTGGCCCATACATATCATTGTCACTTTTTACGCGCGAGATCATTATATCATTTTTCCGCCTCACTTTGTTCTTGTCCCTTAGGTAGGATTTTCAGCTTTCTACGTGCAGCCTTACATTCATCATCAAACCATTTCTTGCATGGCAATCCTTTGACATTTTTGTGATTGCTCTTTGGTTTCCCAAAAACCTCTATAGCCGTATTTAACATTGCATCTCTTAGATCAGCCCATGTGCTCCCAGTAAGATTGCTCATAAGACTATTCGAGTGACTAGCATATGCTTGTTTCTTGTCTACATCAATATGGAATGCACCAGTACCTACTGTGTCCCCTGCATCTCCTACATGGTGGCAAATATCAAGTGTCAAGCCTAAAGCTATATGATCCAATTTTGGATGTTTTCCACCTAACCAGAACATGCATAAATCATTCATGTGTACCATTGCATAGTCTACCACACTAGAACCTCCACTAGTTGAGTAGCATGTGTATCCTTCAGTATCGGGGAAATACTTCATACCATTCAATATCAGCATGTGCAAACCATTAACCATATCCATCAAAGCACGTCCATGAGTGTTAATGTATGTATCCTCAGACTGTCTACACCAACGTGCATCTACATCCACAACCTCTTCCTTGTCTAGCTCATCACGTGATGTGGGCTGAAATTGAATATGTCCAATACGTGCATTTAAGTCACCTAAGACCATCACATGTCCTTGTTGCATATATGTGCATGCATCCATACTCAAATCTTCAAAAGGTTCTTGCGAATCCACTCATGTTGTATATAGAAGGGGGACTCCTTATGTGGAATGTAACATCCCACAATGTACATTGGTGTAGTGTGCTTGAGCATAATCCATATGTACCGCTTATGTCGGTCTACTTTACATACATCAATCATTCCTTCCAAATGACATTTGTATATGCATGCAACTCCTCCTTGCCCTCTTTTTCCTACATCTGGCTGATATGCGCTATGAATTATGTGCCCTGGGATATTTGAAATTCTACATGTCTCCCGCTCCCATGTCTCGGCGGGGAACACAATGTCAGCATCACCAACCATAGCATTAATGCTTCACCTTTATGCCATGGAAACCCTTTGCAATTCCAAAACAACACCTTCACAAGCATGCAACTCCCATGGTTCGTGCATCCTTATGTATCCTTTGAAGTGTTATCACTAGATTTCTTTTGCTTATTGTATTGCTTCTAATGTTCCTCCTGTTGCATGGGGGTGCGATCCTCATTTACATAAAAATCTATTCCCTTGAGGTATACTCGACTACTATCTAAATGTATAGTTCTCTTACTACATCTAATAGAGTGCATACAATGGCTCTTGCCTTCCCATTGTCTTTCTTCTTGCCCATACGTTGAGCACCAAAGATAGGTATATCTGCCATGGCAAAATGCTTACCAAAAAACTCCGTGACTTTCGTAGTAAGAGACAATGCAGTCTCATCATCTCTTTCGGGCAATCCCCAAATAACTAGGTTTTGGGCTCGTTTTTCTCTTTCTTTACATTCACGTGCATCCACATCATCTACCACTACATCACCACCCTCTGCATAAAGTATAGGCATGTCTCCATTTGTGGGAGTATGTGCTACTACTCAATCCCATGTTTTTGGTGTTTCCATGCATGTGTGTGTCACTATACTCTTTTCAAAGTATGCTGGCTATGGCTGCCATGGAAGCTTCAGTGAGAGTAGAGTTGAGAAAAGAAGTCATACACTGACACTGAGCTGGATGGAGGTTCAGAAGAATCAAGAGAGGCTGGAGAAGCAATGCCATGCCCAACTGGGCTCTGATACCATGTTAGAAATGCGGGATCTAGAGCATGACATAACCGGAAGCTATGGAGGATGGAAGGAGAAGTGTAGACTCATGATGGAATGGACACTGTTTGTTACACAAGTGAATTAGGTTCCAAGATTGAGACTTGGACTCATAAACACAATCTTGTGTATGTGGACAATGACATTGACACTTTACTGAAATGAAAAGAGTACTATCATTGCATTAAGAAAGGAAGCAAGTACAATGCTTTATAGGAAAGTAGGAAACTGCAGTAGGCACCATTGTGCATATGGGATAAGTTAGCCTGCATGTCCTTGACCCTGAGACTCCATACAAAGAGGCTGTTTGAGTGTGATTGCTAATTCTCAACACCTCTCTCCCTCTCTCTCTCTCTCTCTTGCACACATATACAAAAGGCCAAACATGCATTTGCATCTAGGAGTACATATACTCATATATACATTCAATGACCATGTACCAATATTGTAATTGCATCCATACTTGCTCTGCGCAACACTTAGAAGTAGCTCTATATGATCCTTGGATGTTACAACGAGAAATAACATTGCTACGCTAAAATGAACCACAAATTTTGAGCGTATCCAAGCATCACATACAAACTCTCAGTAGTATTAATAATCCACACAAGTGAAGCAAAGACCAAAACCAAAGTTTGCTCTAGAGACTGTGCCAATAACTTTGTACCATAAATCCAAATACCACAAAGTGTCACTCCTTGATTGCACCTATGCATCTACATCCAAACGCTACAAAAGGTTTGAAACTTCCCATGGAGCCTAACCAAAATGAAGCTTTCTTTTCTTTGAGGAATCAATGGGAAAATTTCCATTCTCCAACATAGCATGGCCAAGTGAAGCAAGTTCCATTGCCACTCTTTGTCCATGTGATGGTACAGGGGACATCATAGTCTTTCCTCTCTTTCTTGCACCTAAAATTTTAAAAGCCCACAACGAAATGTAAACAGATCTAACAGTCGACAAAGATTACTTAACATTAGAATAACAATACTTGGCCTAACATTTGCAAACCACTCAACAGGCATTGCCACAGCTTGATGTAGCGTCACAAAACAACTGAGGTTCTTAAATTCATACACCGACCACCCCCTCAGTATAACTTCACCCATATGCACTCAAAATTATACCCACAATGAACCACCTCAATAAAAATTAGAAGTAAAATCTCTATATTGACATCATCATATAAATGCTCAATGACCCTTGCAAGTATTCTTCTTATAATATCATGTGTTGTCATTGCGCAGAAGATACACTGAAGTTCCTTATAATACTCAAAAGTTGGATAATAGCCCCCAGCTTGGAGTAGGAATCTGCAAAAGATGAGCAAACACTTAAATATAGTGTAGGAAATACTCAATTACCACCCAGTATATGCCAAATCGAATATAGCACAAAGGCCATTTCACATATGTGCCAAGCATGGACTACAAAGCCGTCAAAATTTAGCAGATACATCTCTGCAAAAATGCAACCATATCGTTCCACCCTCCAAAAAATACATCTATGTATGCATCTCTGCAGAAAATCAATGCACATTATTGCATCTTCTGAAGTACATCCTTGTACACAATGTTCGTTGTGGCATTCACAATGCTTCCATTCTCATCCAGTAAGACCCTCACACAACATGAGGATTTCACCCTTGAAAATGCAACATACAACTATCCATTTGTAAATACCAGTGACTTTAAGTAAAGACCAACAACAGACAAAGTCTAGCCTTGCAACTTATTGATCGTCATAGCAAACACCAGTCGAACAGGAAATTGGCTCCGCCTCATAGCAAACAAAAATTGCAAGATGCTAGGAATAAAAGTGATTCTAGGAATGAAAATTTGTTTCCCTACATTTGTCCCTATTATTATCTCAGCATCTATCACCTTTTTATTGAATGCCTTATATATCAATCATGTACCATTACACAAACCTTTTGATGGATTTAAGTTCCTAAGCAGAATAATAGGTGCATTCATCTTTAGCAGCAACAGATGGGGAGGAAATCCACCTCCATAATCTAGTGTATTTAAATAGTCTACAGAGTATAAAGATGAGCTATCATTCGTCTCTACAATTGAATCTGCACTATAGTACTGTATAACTTCTCCTGGCATTGATTGCAATGCATGATGATTCAAAGAATCCACCTCTTTATTCCCCATTGCAATCATGCTTGCTGAAATATGCTCCAAAGTCTCTCACCATGGACACTTCATCGTACACACTATCAACCAAGCTTTCGACAAAGTGTCCTTTCAATACCATGCTAGATGGAATATGTAACTTATCACAATTCTCTATAATATCCACTCCATCCCCTATCCCTTGAATCCAACTAATAAATCCATTATCCATTATACCACTAACAGTTGGCATCCTCATATTCCCAGACAACCTTAACACCTTAACATACTATCATAAATGAGAGTAACATAGTGCCACATTAACAATATCTTCATGGGAGCCCTTCATCTCACGATGGGCAAGTTCTGCCTAAAATAACCTCCAAGAAAAGTAAGCTTTCCACCAAATGGTTTATCATAGCTCATAATATCTCTTAAAGTTATGTCAACATCTTCAAATGCAAACCTGTGCATCATGGGAACCTCATCCCACAAAATAAGGCTCGACTGTCTCAACAGTGGAGCAAGATTGCTCTGAACAAGAATATTATAGGTGGATCGATTACATAGATCCAATGGAATTTTAAACCTTGAGTGAGCAGTATGTCCGCCTTGTAGAAGCAAAGCAGCAATGCCAGATGATGTTGTTGCTAATGCTATATGTTGATCACTGCGTAGCCTAGCAAGCAAACACTTGTAAAGAAATGTCTTCGCAAACCTACTGGGACCATCCAAAAAAAAAAACATCCCTAGAGTTTTCACCAATAGCACCTATAATTGCATTATATGCAACTCTCTGTCCGTCATTCAACATTGCCTCCATAGAAACACAAACTCTACATTGCTCCAATATATCATATGTATATTCATCTTCTAAAAGAGGGTTAACACACAACTGAGAATCTATTCGACGAGGTTTTGGCAAGGTTTTGGCAATCCATCAAATTCAGATAATCTTTGCCCATGCTATCGTAAAAGATCTTGAAGATGCAATAAAGCCATGTTTGATGCCTCTTGTTCTAGAACTACAAAAGATATATGCACATGCTCTAGCTATAAGTTATACAAAATATCATGTAGCATTGGTGACATAAACCTATCCCAAAGTTAACCAAGCTATGCTAGCTCACCAAAATTGCAACAAACAAAGCACGCAATTGGGCACCAATTTGTACAGATGTAACTTCTTCCAAGCACACATCACACTCATCATCACCCTCTAACAGGCTTTTTGCAATGCAGGCTTCCTTAAAGGTGTTGTATACCACGTTGCCAATAGTATGCAAATCATCAAAAGACATACATACTCGCGACACTGTCAAGAGCATTCGCAAGTAATAACACTCACTAGATGTGGGCAGCACAAAGTATATTTTACCACACATATTTCCATGTTTTCTCTTCGTCCATTCCTTTAGTTGTGCATTCCACACCCAACACACCACTTTTTGATAGCGAATAGCTCGAGCCTCTGGATGAATACAATTGTACACAAACCATTCTGTAAGAGTAGTTTTCCTGATATCTTCATTCTGCATAGCATTTGATATATTGTCTGTATCTTGAAACACCACACAATTCTCATTAGGCAAGTGCACCTGCAACCATTGTATATCAGGCTTCTCATTGTGCAATGCATAGTCATATATTCGCCAACACGCTTCTGAGCATAAACATACTGTGCATCTAAATAACTCTCGATCTCATCCACTTCATGAAAGCTCGCACCATTCAACCTTGAGTTTCCAATAGAAAATTTAATGGTTGCATGATCATGTCCCTTGTATGTATACTTATACAAATACTTAACAGCTGCCACCGTTTAGCATAGTACCTCACATTTATATGTGCATTGTATTTTTTACTCAAGTAAGGATTGTATGGAACAATACATCGATTATCAATAATATTACCCTTTATTGTGACTGTCTTTCCATCATTCGTCTTCTATAAACAGGATAGCCAGAGCTATCAACAGTTGTTACGTTCACAAACCTTCGAGGGAATTTTTTAGTACATTGACTATTGTGCATGCAAGGGCTCTTGGGATTCATTGCACCGCAAGGACCATGGACATTGCATTTTGAGATAGTTTCAAACAAAGCTTAAAAATTTGCTTTATCAAGAAACTCAGCACAAACAAATCTATCATAATGGCATGGTTCAGAGGGTTTAAAACGGTGCTCCAAAATTAGCAAATTATGAGAATGTGGTAGACCCCGATTTTGAAACTCAATCACATCAACATAGCCTGCAACATTCCCAAAAATATTCCTTTTCAACAATGTATGCATCATATCAGCATTTTTTTAATGAAATGCTTGAGCAACCAAATCAGGATGATCATAAGCAATCTGTCTAGGCAACAAAACATTAGTTATCTCTAACCACTTTGGATTACATGTCATTGTTAGAAAGAGATTAGGTTTTCCCTTACTCTGCACTATAGCCATGCCATCTTGATACAACTGATACATGTGCCTTTGCCCACCACCAGTAAAAGAAGATGGAAAAACCACCCTTTTACCAACAGAGGCACCAATAATTTCCACTAGCCCCATCATCCATCGCTCCCATCAGTTTTGCTAAGCCCTTATAAACTTTCATGCGTAAAACCAATTGATTCTGACGACACCAAGCCAACCTACATTGCTCTATACTATAATAAGCATTACAATAAATTGTTGCAACAATTGACAACCCCGCAGCATGCACACCTCAGTGTCCTCACGCACTTGTAGTCGAAATGCATAAAATTGTATCTGAGTAACATAGTCCTTATTATAAAATCCATGTATATTAATTGTCAAGAATTGCGTGGTGGGGGGACTTGCTCAAGATACTGCGCCAAACACCCACAGAATGCACAAGGAGAAGCTCACTCAAGAGACAAGAAGAGAGATGGAGGCCAAAACGTTTTCTTGCTGGTTTCTTCTTCTTCTTCCACACACTTTACAATGTACACAAAGTATAGATAAGATACAACATAAAGGAAAGTGGCCTACTAAGTCAAACAATGCATAACCGACTACGCTAGTCGACTGGTGCTATAACTATGCCAGCTGTAAATAGGTGTAACAACCTGAATATAATAAGTAATGAGTCAGTGGCCATGTGAGAGTCATAATGACCACCGACGTGCTAAGTGTAGATGTGTGGACCCATATAACCAGGTGGTCCATCATCAATGTCCACATGTGTTGAGCTTGTCATCTCAACACTCCCCCTCAAGCTCAACTGCATCTCTGCAACTCCAAGTAAGCTTCCAAACTTCTAAGCTTCTCTGTACCCAATGCCTTCGTGAAGATGTCAGCTATCTGATCCTGTGTGCTAACATACACCAAGTCAATCTCACCTGCTAGTACCTTCTCTCTCACAAAGTGGTAGTGTACCTCAATATGTTTTGTCCTGGCATGGAACACAGGATTCCTAGCCAACTGTATATTGCTCATATTATCACAATAAATGACAACTGGACCTTCCACCTGCACATCAAAATCAGCCATTAACTTTTGTAGCCATACTACCTCACATGCTGCAACAACAGCACCTCTATACTCAGCCTCTATACTCGACAAAGCAACTGTAGATTGCTTTTTGCTGCCCCAAGCAACTGCTGCACTACCAAGAGAGAACATGTATCCGCCGGTAGATCTTCTATCAGACATACTACCAGCCCAATCCGCATCTGTGTATCCAAACACTTGTACATCTGTACTTGCCTCATAGAAAAGTCCATAATGTAATGTGGACTTCACATATCTCAATATGCGTCTGACTACATCGAAATGTGGCTTTCTAGGTACTTGCATAAACTGACGCACAAGACCAACAGCATAGCTCAAGTCTGGCCTTGTAATGGTCATGTAGATCAAACTCCCCACTATCCTCCTGAACATAGTAGGGTCTTCTATCTCATCCCCAACATCTGCTCCAATGGGACTGAAAGTGGTTTGCATGCAGTCATACCATACTTGGACAACATATCCAAGCCATACTGTCTTTGGGACAGCCATGTACCATCATCACATCTGATCACCTCAATGCCAAGGAAGTACCTTAGCTCACCTAAATCCTTCATCTCAAACTTCTTCTTCAAAAAATCCTTGACTTTAGCAATCCCACTATCACTATCACCTGTAATAATCAAGTCATCCACATAGATGACTATGATGACCAAACCTGCATCTCCCTTTCTCACATAAAGTGCATGATCAGCATCGGAAACATAAAAGCCAATATTGACAAGATACTCTCTGATCTTGTCAGACCATGCTCTAGGTGCTTGCTTGAGCCCATAGAGCGCCTTCTTTAACCTGCACACATACGTGGGATGCTCTAAATCTTCATAACCTGCTGGCTGATCCATATACACTTCTTCCTGCAAATCACCATGCAAGAAGGAATTCTTCACATCCATTTGCTGCAACCTCCAACCTTTGGCTGCTGCCAACGCAATCACACATCTGACAGTTGCCATCCTAGCAACTGGACTGAAGGTTTCATCATAATCTATGCCATATGTCTGGGCATAGCCTTTTGCAACTAGCCTAGCTTTGTACCTACTAATAGAACCATCTGCATTGTGCTTAATCTTATAAACCCACTTAGATCCAATAGCTTTCTTGCCCTTTGGCAATGATACTAGATCCCAAGTCTTATTGGCCTCTAATGCAGCCATCTCCTCATCCATTGCTACGTCCCGATGAGTATGACCAACAGCATCCTCAAAACATGTGGGCTCAACATCCTCAACTAGTTTCACCATATAAGCATAATGGTGAGCTACATAACCTTCAAAACCAAATCTTTTAACAAGGTATCTCACCCTACTAGACCTGCGTACCACTGGATCACTCAATGGAGTCTTTGCATTGACGCGTGCTCTCTGCACACCTGGAGTCCTCACTAAAGGAATGCCAAGCTCATCATCCAAGCTCTCTGAGCCACTGGAGTCTCCATCAAGAACTGCATCAATGCCTTCTGACACTTTATTCTTTCCTTTGTCTTTACCTGTAGTGCTACTAGATGCACTGAAGATGTAGAGGTACTCCTTAGTCTCCCAGACCAAAGACTACTAGATGATGTCTCTGGTCCACTAAGAGTCTGTGATTCTTGCTTTTCATCCTGCACATGTGTGTCATGATTATCATCATCATCCAATGCATCACCACTAGATGCATACCAACTGCTCATTTCATCAAAGATGACATCCCTGCTCACTCTAAACTTACATGTGACAGGGTTATAACAGCGATACCCTTTCTGCTCTAAAGAGTATCCAATAAAGACACACTTTTCAGCCTTTGGATCCAGCTTCTTTCGCAACTCATCTAGCACATGAACATATGCAATGCAGCCAAACACTTTCAAGTGTGAGACATCAGGCTTCTTACCTGTAAAACATTCTTCGGGGGTCATACCACACTGCAGCTGTGGGAGTTCTGTTCATAATATAAACAACTGTATGAACAGCCTCAGAACAAAAATGCTTAGGCGTATTCTTTTCAGCCATCAAGGCGTGTGCAACTTCTGCAATATGCCTGTTTTTCCTTTCTGCAACCCCATTTTGCTATGGGGTATACCTGCATGTGAACTGTCTCTTTATCCCATGAGACCTCAGAAAATCACTGAACTCATTCGAGAGGTACTCTCCCCCTCCATCTGACCTCAAGCACTTTACTTTCAAGCCTGTTTCTCTTTCAACTGCAGCCTTGAAAGTTCTGAAGTGCTCAAACACTTCACTCTTTTCCTTCATAAAATATACCCACAGCTTTCTAGAACAATCATCAATAAATGTGACAAAGTATGAACTGCCTCCAAGAGATACATTTTGTGTAGGCCCCCAAATGTCTGTATGCACAACATCAAGGATATTTTTGCTTACATCTCTGTCATGTGAAAAGGGTTGTCTTGCCTGCTTACCAAACTGACATGTTTCGCATACCTTATGAAATTCTGCAACTCTAAATGTAGGCAAACCTGTAACCAACCCTTTGGACTGCATTAATTTCAGCCTTTGTACATTTGCATGTCCTATACGTTTGTGCCAAATTTCAATATCTGTTACAACACCTTTTCCTTTAGCATACATAGCAGCATTCATAGTAGGAATTCTAGCATCCAGAGTAAACATGCGCCCAACTCTACTTCCCTTTGGAACTAACCTGCACTTGTCATTGAAGTCTTCTACAAAGCAGCCTTTTGCATTAAATCTGACTTGCAACCCTTGCTCTACCATTTGACCGACTGACACCAAGTTCTTTGTAATAGATGGCACATGTAATACATCTGAAAGACTCTTTGTCTTACCATCATGCAAGGACAAGGGAACTTTTCCAATGTGTGAAATTGGGTGGCATGAATCATCACCCGTCTGCACATAACCTGCATTTTGCAAATCCTGTATCTCTCCAAACCATTCTGCATGGCTGGTCATATGATTGGATGCACCTGAATCAACATACCAAACATCATCATGTGTTCCCTTTCCTGTAACAGCATTCAGTATATACTGCATAACAAACAGACGTTCATTTTTGTCTTCATTTTGTCGTGAAGACGATGCATAGTTTCCTTGCTGCAACTTACCACTGCGGATATCATCTTTCTTAGCATAACATTGGGCTAAAATATGACATGTTTTGCCACAGTAGTGGCACACAATACCAGAGTTGTTAGAACCTCTGCTCTGCCATCCACCTCTTCCTCTAAAGCTCCCCCTGCCTCTAAAGTTACCACGACCTCCTGAAACCTGCATATCGCCAAATTGCTAATTCAATCTGTTTTGCTGGTTGTCACTACCACGTCCTGTACCATGGCCTCTTGAAGAGAACCTGCCATGTCCCCTTCCTGAACTGGAGTAGAAAGCTTGGATCTGTTCACCACTTCTTTCAGATGTCTCACTCTGCATGTTGATCTCTTCAGTGATCATAAGGGAGACCAACTCATCGAAATCTGGAAATGGCTTTCTAACATATACGGAAGTTACAAAAGACTTCCAAGCCTTTTCATTGTTAAGTCCACCCAAGGTAGACGACACCAAATCATCATCATAGGGCATTGCATCAATTGCTGCCAAGGCATCTGCAATGCTCCTTACCTTCAGTGCATACTCATTGATAGACATCTTCCCTTTCTTCAATGTATTCAACTCTTGCTTGAGTTGAATCTTTCGCGCCTTTGTATTTACAGAAAACATACTTTCAAGTATGGTCCAAGCTGCATATGAATTCTCTGCATTTCTAATGTGTCCCAGCATATTATTGTCAATTACTGCAGACAACCAATACATCACCTTTTTATCTTTTGCATTCCATTCCTTCCGTGCCTTTATCTCTTCTACAGTTGGAGGATCACTCACCTCCGGCTCCTTTTCCTCACCTGAAACAAACTCTAAAGGCCTTTTCCAATAAGGAAGTTCGTGACACGGAACTTCCATGAAGGGTAGTTGTTCTTATCGAGCTTCTCAATGATGGGGCTTCCACTATTCTCTGCCATTATCAAAAATAATAATACCAAACAGCAAGCAAATCTTCTGCAACCCTCGACCTGTAGTGCACAGCAATACACCAGACATCCTTTTTCACTGTCTGCTCAACAATACATGCAATCTGCAACCAGTTTGTAGATAAACCTTGTGTTTACTCGCTGTAAACATCTTTGAACTTACAGATCTGAAATCTGTAACATGCGCACCCACTTTCGGTCAATACAGTCAAAGTCACAGTGTACCCTAAAACTGTTGTCCGCAACCTTGCGGCTCTAAAACGGGGCCTGAAACGGCCTCAGATGCCCAAAATAACTGCGGGACTACCCTAAAGGGCTTATCTACAGAATACACAGCGCTCTTCGCGCACACCAAATCTCACTGCAATCTGAGATTTTTGCTCGACCCTGCTTTCGGTGCCTCCACAGGCACTATCCAAGAGAGAGAGTGGAAGAATGGGAGAGCTTCTTACCCGTGGCTTGCTTGCTCGAACCTTGCTTCTTCTCCTTTGCTTCAACCTTCGAAATCAGCCTCTCTCAATGGCGCGGCTCTGATACCATGTCAAGAATCGCATGGTGGGGGGACTTGCTCAAGATGCTGCGCCAAACACCCACAGAATGCACAAGGAGAAGCTCACTCAAGAGACAAGAAGAGAGATGGAGGCCAAAACGTTTTCTTGCTGGTTTCTTCTTCTTCTTCCACACACTTTACAATGTACACAAAGTATAGATAAGATACAACATAAAGGAAAGTGGCCTACTAAGTCAAACAATGCATAACCGACTACACTAGTCGACTGGCGCTATAACTATGCGAGCTGTAAATAGGTGTAACAACCTGAATATAATAAGTAATGAGTCAGTGGCTATGTGAGAGTCATAATGACCACCGACGTGCTAAGTGTAGACATGTGGACCCATATAACCAGGCGGTCCATCATCAATGTCCACATGTGTTGAGCTTGTCATCTCAACATTAATTGGAACATTAATACCACTATAAGGTACCTTTACATGCCAACCATCATCACCAATAGGAAAAAGAAGAACGTATAGCATTGGTATATATGCCCTATGCAAGTTTGAAATAGTAATACATCATCCATCTTGATTATAAACACGTATGTCTCGACAATCAAGAGTATTCTCATCGCCTTGTCTTCGCATGATAGCCGCAACCTTAGTTGCCACTAGAGCTGAGTACTGTCTATTAGCCTGATGAAAACCCCAAAAATAGTCATTCTTAAATCATGCAAGGGATTGTTTTGCAATTGTATATCCATGGATCTAAAAGCTTGTGCATATATATTGTGTTGATGCATCATAAACTAAAGCTCCCCAAGCAAATTTGGCAACAAATTATGCATAACATCCAACCGATTAGATAACTCATGCTTAGTATCATAAACATAAAGTTGTGCAAAGCTTGGCCTTTCTTGTCGTTGCACATTAGGAATCAAAGGGCCTATACGAAGATGAATGGAGCCATGCACTCTAAAGGTATAAGAATTTCCCACAACAGACAAAAATTCATCAACATTAGCACCAAGTGACACAAATGCAACAAAAAGGAAGCACACATCATCACAAAAAAATCACTGGCCCAACCACTTTAAAATAATATAAGCGAGACAATAATAGATCATAAGCCTCATTCTGAGCAAGTCCTCCTCAATTGCAACAATTCATTTGACGACTCAATTGTTGTAGCAAGGCATTAAACCTATTAACATTCATTTGAAACTACAAGAATGGTAGTTGACAACCCCTCTAGCAAATCACAGGCTCGTGGTCATCTCCAAGCCCCCAAAACGATGCCCACATATCATTCAACAACAAATTCATCAACCTGCTTGTCTCAGAGACAATTGCCGAAAGTTCCCTCACTTCACCACCCAAACCATTCGAAACTTGTTGAAGAAAACTCTGGGTGTGCTTTGTCTCGGACACAACACCATACAAACCTTTAGCTTGTTCATGCAACTTTGCAGAGTACATAGCAAGCACATGATCGACACGTGTGGATAAACTCATCTGTAATTCCATCAGCTCATTCATCTTGGTCTCAAGGCATTTAAACTCTGATGAACTTGAAGCAGCCTCTATGTTTCTTTGAATCCTTGCTGTCCTTATAGATTTAGTAACATGTCTTCCATGTTGTCTTGCCACTTCTTTCATCTTTCACACATTAACTTTATTCACTCTATTAAACTCCATTTTTTGGCTGCAACAAAATACACAAATGACTATCTTCCAAAAAAGTACACGATACCTTGACACAAATACAATTAGAACAACTATCTCCCATACCTATGCGAACGGCTCCAAGCAGGCAAGCGTCGAAGAGACGATGTTGTGGCTATTCTCTTTAATTCAACCGAATCAATTGCATTCAATGGAGTCGAATGCACTATGTCTAGAACATCATCCATGGCTTTCCTTTGTTCCATGATGACTACACGAAACTTTCAATAGAGTATGAGAGTCCCCATAGAGAAATATCAAGGCCATTGAAGACACAATCAATAAACACATTTACAATAGAAAACCCTAAATCGAAAGTGTCTTGGACTCAAAGATAAAAGAATAGTCATGCATGAACACATGAAAAAATGTTGTGCAGTGCACTCCAAGCGTGCAAATGAATATGTGCAAAGGAAAAGAGATTACAAGGAAGAAGGCAATTCGTTATGCACTCAGGCATGCTGGAGGATGTGAAAGTTCTGTTGGTTTCTTGAGAGTCATTCATTGCTTGGATGGGCTTGAGAAGCAAGTAAAGACACTATTTCGACATCAAAGGGCTTTGATTTCTCTTGCTGAGAGCATTGGTAGCTGTCTACAGAGGATTGAGAGAATTTTGAAGGAGAAATACAAAGGGAACCTTTGTGATGGGGTGAGGATACATGATGAGTTAGAAGAAATCAAGGGTTACATAGGGGAGATATATGACCATGTCCAAAAATATTGGCCATGTACTAGATCCTTGGATGATCATGACGAGAAAGGTCATCATCCAAATTTTCCTAATATTTCTCGTTAACATTTCCTTAAAGGAAAGCTCTTAGCTAACTGAGAACACCCTTCTCCATGGGATAGATCCATTGGTCACATCCACCACGCTTCCCTCGGGGGTTGTTTTAGTTATCTAATTACCTACCACATTATGCTTGATACATAAAAGCTACTTCCTTAATTAACCATTAATCACACGTTCCTTTACGTAATTTAGGGCACAAACATGAAGACAAGATAAAACAAGATCAAATACTTCCTTAACTTATCTTCATATTAATGTGTGTCTCCCGCCCATACAGGAGAATTAAGTGTCCCTTTCTGCCTCTGCAGAAAAATCCTTCTGTCTCCCAGCAATAAAAACCTGAAGGTTTATCCTACCAAGATTCTACCTTGTAACTAGTATCAAGGCCTCAAGATTCCATCTCGAGTCACGTAGAACACTTGTCTATGGTTCGGAGGCATTGGGATTTATGACCGGAGCCCCCCTGGCACCCAAGCATCCTCCTACACCAAGTAATTTCCACGGAGAGACCTCTCGCGGTGTGTTCGGTTCACATTCCCGGCACGAATTTATAACGCCCATGGTTAGGGTTTGGCGGTTTGTGGGGGGTAGCTAGCACCATCCTTCCTTAATTATCCCTTTAGGAAATCATCCACAACTGAAGCAACCAGCCTAATAACATTTTCTAAGGAAACATCCCTTTTGTTCCCATAGCAATTTATCCTTACACTTCCCGCCATGAAAATATAATCACTTGGATATTCATCCAAAACCACAGCCAATCCTTAAGTATCCTTTCGGAAACAATCAAGCTCAAACAACCAGCCTAACATCCTTTAACTAGGAAAACATCCTTTTTGTTCCCATAGCAATCATAGACCCGTCCATGAAATCATCAATCACAAACAACTTGGATTAGCATCCAAAACCACATCAAGCAATCACCTTGCTTATGACCCACCTATCCTTAGTAAGATTCTCTCCTCTTACCAACACAACCAGTCGATATTCACTTGGAGATACCCTTTTCAAACAATCAAGCATAACTTGGGTCAACAATCCATTTAGAGTTCGATCACCAACTTCTATTAAGCTAGGAACGTATCCATTTGGGATAGTCTACAGCAAGATCGATAAATCGATTCGTAGGCAATTATACTTATTCCTAATGCACCGAATCTCATGTGACTTGCGCATATGAAATTCTAGGTTTCTATCCATTGGTGCAATTGCATCCTATGAACGGAAACTAACATTTCGTGTGTTTAATTTTTATTCAAATGCAAATCGTAATTTTTATTGGTTAATTTAGGCATTGCTCTATGCGAAGGTCTATCATTTTATGTAAAAATTTATGAAAACCTTATCATTTCATGTGCATCAATCCATGCAAAATTCATTCTATTTGTCCACTTGACTCCCATGCAATCATCCCGTATTTGCAATATTTCGTGCAACAATATTTCATGTACTAGACTAGTCAATATTTCATGCAACTCATGCACTTGTGTTTTCATAATCATGCACTTTAAGTGTGGAAGAAAAACCATGAACAATAAGCAATAAGAATAGCGGGAGGTTTAGAGGACATCATTTTCAAGGGGGTGGTCAATGTCATCTTGCTAGGTGTCACGAGCCATCCATGGACTTCCGGTCTCATGCGTCCGCGTAACCCTGAGTGTCCTTGATTTCTTGATGGCGGCGAACAAGTCTTCGTGCTTGGCCTTCTGATTTCTCTTCAAGTTCTCTTCTTTCTCATCTTCTTCTTCTTCTCCTCTCTCTCCCTCTTCTTCTCCTTCTTCTTCTCCTTCTCTCTCTCCCTTTCTCTTCTTCTTCTTCTCTACCCTTCTTCTCCTTCTCTTTCTCTCCTCCTCTTCTTCTTCTTCTCCTTTTTCTTCTCTCTTCTTCTTCTCCTTCTCTCTCTCCCTCTTCTTCCTCTCTTCTTCTCCTCTCTCTCTCTCCCTTTTTCTTCTCCTTCTCCCTTCTTCTTCCTCTTCTTCTTCTCTCTTCTCCTTCTCTCTCTTCCTCTTCTTCTTCTTTTCTTCTCTCCTTCTCCTATTCTCTCTCTCCTTCTTCTTCTCCTTCTCTCTTCTTCTTCTTCCTCTTCTTCTTCTCTCTTCTCCTTCTCTCTCTCCCTCTTCTTCTTCTTTTCTTCTCTCCTTCTCCTATTCTCTCTCTCCCTCTTCTTCTCTTCTTCTTCTCCTTTTCTCTCTCCCTCTCCTTCTCTTCTTCTCTCTCTCTCCTCTTCCTCTCCTTCCCTCTCTCCCTCCTTCTTCCTCTTCTTCTTCTTCTTCTTCTTCTCTTCTTCCTCTCCTTCTCTCTTCTCTTCTTCTTCCTCTTCTCCTTCGCTAAGCACAGGGGGAGGGGGGGTTCACCTGATTGCGAGGAGGGGGGAGGTCTTTGTCAAAGCCCGGGAGGCCGCAGCTGCTACTCCAGTCCACAACGGAGGGGGGTTGGCAAAGCACGAGGGGAGGGAGAACCTGCTTGCGGATGTCCAGGGGGGGCACACTGTAATTACGAGGGGGGCGTGATGATGCAGGCCAGGGAGGAGGGCTCTGCACTGTACATTGATGGATGGGGTTGCCTGCTGCATGTTGCAATCGTAGCAAGGGGCATTGTACATTGATGGATGGGGCTACTGCCTGCTGCAATCGTAGCAGGGGGTGCTTCTTGCTGCTCAAGCCGAGGAGGAGGAGCCACCTTATATGGTGGAGGGGGAGGTGGTAAGGGGGGAGGAGACGACGCTCCCCGCCATCTAGGGGACTGCATGCCCCCCCATCACACACTTCAGTCCCTCTCTCTCTCTCCCCGACGTGCTGTTGGTGGGAAGAGAGGGAGGTATTAAAAAAATTCAAAAAATTTTAAGAATTTTGAAGGGGGGTTCTCATGGGGGGAAAGTACGTGGATCATGGGGGGGAGATATTACATCCTCTCCCCCTTCGAGGAATCGAGATGTCCTCATCTCGAGAGAACTGGGGAAGACAAGCACTAATGGGGCTTATGACCTATGGGTTAAGACCCACTATGCATCTACTGTGCTACTCTTAATGTTTAAAGTAGTGCACTAATATTATTCGAATTAACCATAGGTACAAAAGTAGGATTTATTCTCAATTGTGTTACATGTCGATTAAGCTTCTAGGAATTTTAGTCCTTCTAATAAGGTTTAATGGGCTCTAGATCTTCGCCTTCATCTGATCTGCCTATATATCTGTAGACTGCACCTGTGTAGCTTCGTTTTCTTAGAGGTTTAATGTCTTCTGGACTTAGATCAGGGCAATCTGCTTGAATGTGTCCTAGCTCATTACAATGGAAGCATTGATGGTAGGGACATCTCCTACGGATGTGCCCTATCTCTCCACATGTATGGCATCTCTTATCCTGATCTCCATTTTCATCTTTGCTACAATTGCCCAATTTAAGTTCTTGGATGATTGGATTCACTCGGAGTAATGCGTCTTGCAAGTCCATTGGGCGCATTGATTCCAATCGAGTGTTTATGGGTGGATTCAACCCGACACAGAATTTTGACACCTGTTGTGTCATATCCATTGGGGATGCATACTTTAGGAGTGAAATGAACTTCGAATAAAATACTTCAAGGGATAATCCTAACTGCTTCACGTCATAGAATTCATTCATCTTTTGTGTGCGGTAGGCGGGTGGCAAATATCTCCCTCGCACAGCTTCCTTAAGCCTATCCCAAGTGATTGTCCCCTCCGAGATCGCTTAGTCTCTGCACCACTGCTTCCACCAAATTCTTGCTTTGCATGTAAGCTTAAGTTTGGCGAGCATGGCTTGGTTAGCAGTTGTAGTTCCTACTGCCTCAAAATAGTCCTCCATGGACTCAATCTAGATCTCGACGTCAGCTTGAACAGTCCTTCCCTTGCCATCAAACTTGGGTGCCTTAATTTGCTTGAGAAGAAATTTCTTCTCTTGCATGTCAGCATTTGTGGGTGCAGAAGGTGCCTGACAATCAAGCCATAAAACTTAGGTTATTTCTGTTTAGGATATGTCTATGAACCAAATATTAATCAATCATGTATCATTATGAAGTTTTGCTCTGATACCAACTATAACTGTAATATTTCCGCTACGAAATATTCAAGATCCTAAATCTCGCGAAAATGATTCAAAGCAACTTCCCGCAACAAAAAGACCCTAGGCTAAGTGCTCCACCCTCGCCCAATAGCAAACTCCAGCTCCGTGTCATGTATAGGAAGCTGTGGCATGAAAACCGCGAGCCACTGTAGGCCTCCGCGGGAACACCCCTTCTTTGGGCAAAAAGATAATGAATTTGTGCAATTTTTTTAAATTAAAACTCCCCTGCCCTTCAGCCATTGCATGGCGGGGGAGAGGGAGTGTGAGAGGAGCTTGAGTGTGGAGTAGGAGAGCATGGGGGGAGGAGGCATGTGACTTGCCACATGTGTGGCTATTCCCTCCCCTCTCAAGCTTGTCATGTTGCCTGCCGTCGCCCTGTGGAAGCTGCCGCCTATGCTGTCGCTGCCAGGCCTGTTGCCACCGCCTGTTGCTGTGCCCGCCGTCCTCACCACCTTCATCATCATAATCATCATCCTCGTCATCTTCACCTCCATCCTCATCATCTCCCTCATCATCACTATCTCTCCACGTCATTCAACCTGTCATAGAAGCTTAGAAGCTTCTATTGGAAGCTTCCAATAAGGCTTCCATAAGCCTTATTCACCCATACCTCTCAGGTTTTTAAAATCGAGTTTGGAAGGCCCGATTCCTACGAAGAGGAGTATATTCACGGGCAGAAGGGAGTTTAGGAAATCGGATAAAGGGCAAGGTGAGTTTGTTGAGTCGAGATCTATGTCACCAATGGCTCCCAAGAAAAAGACGAGAGGAGCACACGCGGGAGCTTCCAACCGGACAATGCCCCGATTCTTAATGCCCAGGTTCCAATAACATTCCCGCATGAAAGGATGTATTAAGCATGTCTTTAATTCACGTAGGCAAGTTTGAATACATTGGAAAATTTATATACTCACATTGAATTACCAAGTTAAGTTGCATGATGAGTACTTGCATGGTCATGGTAGTTGCATTCTTGAACGCATATTTCATAAGTTAAAAGGTGGATTTGTCTAAAGGCATCCTTGTTGCCTCGAGAAAAGAACAGCACATCTAACACATAATGCACTTAGGTAATAATTTCCTGGTTGTGACTCGTGTATGAGATAATCTTAGACGCCCATTGAATGATGTCCAAATAGTTGCAATGCATGGAAAATTGCATGCGAAGATGGTTACATTTTAGGTCGGGTTAAGTGATAAAAGGAAGGATTAAATCAATGAAGGACTCATGGCATTCGCTCCTGCATGGAGTTCTTTTATCAAAGCTTGAATGCATCTTCATTAAAAGTATTAAAGCTTTGATTTCGTTTCATCAATGTAGGGTTTATAAGAGTTAGCTCTGAATGTCAATCAATATCGCATAGGGCAAGGAAAAGAAAGATCACCATAAGTTTCATAAAAGCAGAAGGTCTATGGTTTGAAGTTGCATACTCGCATGGAATGATACATCTCTTACATCTTGCAGTCATTTACATCTTTTAGGGAAAGTATTTGCATCCCTAAGGAAAGATCACCTCTTGTCGTAAGACAATTAGATCAATTTGGTAAATCGCTTGTAATTGTGTAACTCACATGGGATTCATAAAAGCGTAAATAGTTAGTATGACGAACACCTCAATGTGCTAGATAGGATTAAGCTATGTTAAAATTCTGCCTAGTGTCGCACTTAGGATGCCAACCTAATATTTCCAATCTCAAAGGTCCTACCCACATTCACGGAATGTTAGGGTTAGCTAAACGCCCATGCAAGAATGATCTAGGGTTCTCATCCTAAGGATTAATTGACCAAATACTAGACTTCCGTATGAATTTAGGAACCCTAGGGCCAAAGCGTTATCGGTCTAGTAGGGTTAGGGGTTGGATTGGGTCAAGAGGACTCCCAAACCCTACATCTTGACCAAAGGTATTCTTGACCAAGGAATTCCGTGGGATGGGGGAAATAATCCCACAAGTTAGGTTCTGACACCTATCTCATGCAATAAGTTGGAACGTCGTATGGTCTTGTATCTAAATCACAAAATAGTATTGCTACTCCTTAAACCAAGTTTGGCGAGTTCTAATCACAAGTCAAATTTCCTAAAGAATTAAAAAGACGTCCTGTTTCAACACTCCTCTTGAAGACAGAATTGTCAAGCCAGAATAGTAATGAATTGCCAAGAAAGCAATTGACCAACCAAGTTAGGGCGACGAGGTTGCCCAAGATTTATTGACTAAGACATAAGGATACATATGGTAGTGACAATTTGGGTCAACAGGGTATAAATCCTAACCCAAGGAAAAAGGGGTAAACAAGCAACTCAGCTTACGAAACCCTTGGGATCTTGCCAAGTTGCGATTGATCCCGGATTGAATGTTGGATGTATTCGGAGAGAAGGATTCACACCTTAGCAGTTGGCCGTATAAATGACCACTGGATGCTTGTGTTTGTACACTTAGGAGCACTGTTTGTACTTCTTTGATCAAGGAACTAATGCAGGAAAAATAACTAATGCTTCAGGTTGAAAGCCTGGAGGGAGAGGCAGTATCAGTTACCTCCGTCTGTCTGCCTGACCCTACCAAGTGTAGTATAAATCCGCTTCGACCCTGACGTTTCTGCACAAAGTAGTTCGTATGGGGCTCAACGCTAGTTACCTTGTAGGAACTTGACCATTAGGAAAACCCTGATTCAGGTCGGTCCTAAGTGGGGATAGCCGAAATGCTTCCGCTTTGTGGCAAACTTGGGAAGACCTAGATCGCAAACCCCGTAACATTCCTTGGGAGTGCCGGGCGACGCTTTCTAGACTCTCTTCCTGATGGGCTGCTGAGACGTGTCCTAGAAGTAGACAGGGGGACACGTTATAGTAACGTGCCCGCCCCTCAAATGGCGGGACACGTCTTAGCAGCCCATCGGGAAGAGGGCCTAGAAAGCTCCGCCTGGCACTCACAAGGAATGTCATAGGGTTTGCAATCTAGGTCTTCCCAAGTCTACCCCGAAAGGAAGTGTTCGGTGTTCCTAGTAGTCGGGTTCACCTAACAGCCTTCTAGCGTCAATCGACAGCCGCTCCACTTTGTGTGGATACAAGTGGACCAAAACAGACTCATACCACACTTCGTTCAAAGAGAATGGGAAACGAGAGGGATGCATCACTCGACCTCTCTGCCCGTAGGGCATAGTCCCATTCCGATCCTCTAAAATGGTATGAATCAGGGTTCTAACCAACATTGTCTAAGGTCATCGTCTGACTTTTCCTAACATTTCTCGTTAACATTTCCTTTGAGGAAAGCTCTCAGCTAACCGAGACCACCCTTCAGTAGGATAGACCCATTGGTCACATCCACCATGCTTCCCTCGGGGGTTGTTTTAGTTATCTAATTACCTACCACATTATGGTTGACACATAAAAGCAGCTTCCTTAATTAACCCATTAGTCACAGGTTCCTTTACGTAATTTAGGGCACAGACATGAAGACAAGATAAAATAGGATCAAACACTTCCTTAACTTATCTTCAAATTAATGTGTGTCTCCTGCCCATACAGGAGAATTAAGTGTCCCTTTCTGCCTCCGCAGAAAAATCCTTCTGTCTCCCGGTAATAAAAACCCGAAGGTTTATCCCTACCAAGATTCTACCTTGTAACTAGTATCAAGGCCTTGAGATCCCATCTTGAGTCACGTAGAACACTTGTGTAGGGTCTGGAGGCATTGGGATTTACGGCCAGAACCCCCCTAGCACCCAAGCTTCCTCCTACGCCAAGTAATTTCCACAAAGAGACCTCTAGCGGCGGGTTTGGTCCACATTCCCGGTGTGGATTCATAACCCCCTTGGTTAGGGTTTGGCGGTTCGCGGGGGGTAGCTAGCACCATCCTTCCTTAATTATCCCCTTAGGAAATCATCCACAGCTAAAGCAACCAGCCTAATAACATTTTCTAGGAAAACATCCCTTTTGTTC
Organism: Lygodium microphyllum; assembly: GCF_053477565.2. NCBI lineage: Eukaryota > Viridiplantae > Streptophyta > Polypodiopsida > Schizaeales > Lygodiaceae > Lygodium > Lygodium microphyllum. The sequence continues at coordinate 34,364,318 of NC_141141.1, forward strand.
CCATGGCAATTTATCCTTACACTTCTCGCCATGGAAATATAATCACTTGGATATTCATCCAAAACAATAGCCAATCCTTAAGTATCATTTCGAGAACAATCAAGCTGAAACAACCAGCCTAATATCCTTTAACTAGGAAAGCATCCTTTTTGTTCCCATGGCAATCAGTCATCACAGACCCGACCATGAAATCATCAATCACAAACAACTTGGATTAGCATCCAAAACCACATCAAGCAATCACCTTGCTTATGACCCACCTATCCTTAGTAAGATTCTCTCCTCTTACCAATACAACCAGTTGATATTCACTTGGAGATACCCTTTTCAAACAATCAAGCATAACTTGTGTCAACAGTCCATTTAGAGTTAGGTCACCAACTTCTATTAAGCTAGGAACGTATCCATTTGTGATAGTCTACATCAAGATCGATAAATCGATTTGCAGGCAATTATACTTATTCCTAATGTACCGGATCTCATGTGACTTGCGTATATGAAAGTCTAGATTTCTATCCATCGGTGCAATTGCATCCTATGAACGGAAACTAACATTTCGTGTGTTTAATTTTTATGCAAATGCAAATCATGATTTTTATTGGTTAATTTAGGCATTGCTCTACGCGAAGGTCTATCATTTTATGTAAAAATTTATGAAAACCTTATCATTTCATGTGCGTCAATCCATGCAAAATCCATTCTATTTGTCCACTTGACTCCCATGCAATCATCCCGTATTTGCAAGATTTCGTGTAATAATATTTCATGTACTAGGCTAATCAATATTTCATGCAACTCATACACTTGAGTTTTCATAATCATGCACTTTAAGTATGGAAGAAAAACCATGAACAATAAGCAACAAGAATAGCGGGAGGGTTAGAGGACACCATTTTCGAGGGGGTGGTCAATGTCATCTTGCTAGGTGTCACGAGCCATCTAGGGACTTCCGGTCTCATGCGTCCTCATAACCCTAAGTGTCCTTGATTTCTTGATGGCCGCGAACAAGTCTTCGTGCTTGGCCTTCTGATTTCTCTTCAAGTTCTCTTCTTTCTCATGATCTTCTTCTTCTCCTCTCTCTCCCTCTTCTTCTCCTTCCTCTTCTTCTCTCTCCCTCTTCTTCTCCTTCCTCTCTCTCCCTCTTCTTCTCCTTCTCTCTCTCCCTTCCTCTTCTTCTTCTTTTTCTACCCTTCTTCTCCTTCTCTTTCTCTCCTCTTCTTCTTCTTCTTCTACTTTTTCTTCTCTCTTCTTCTTCTTCTTCTCTTCTTCTCCTTCTCTCTCTCTCTCTTCCTCTTCTTCTCTTCTTCTCCTTCTCTCTCTCCCTCTTCTTCCTCTCTTCTTCTCCTCTCTCTCTCCCTTCTTCTTCTCCTTCTCCCTTCTTCTTCTTCCTCTTCTTCTTCTCTCTTCTCCTTCTCTCTCTCCCTCTTCTTCTTCTTTTCTTCTCTCCTTCTCCTATTTTCTCTCTCCCTCTTCTTCTCCTTCTCCCTTCTCCTTCTTCCTCTTCTTCTTCTCTCTTCTCCTTCTCTCTCTCTCTCCCTCTTCTTCTTGTTTTCTTCTCTCCTTCTCCTATTCTCTCTCTCCCTCTTCTTCCTCTTCGTCTCTTCTTCTTCTCCTTCTCTCTCTCCCTCTCCTTCTCTTCTTCTCTCTCTCTCTCCTCTTCCTCTCCTTTCCTCTCTCCCTCCTTCTTCCTCTTCTTCTCCTTCTTCTCTTCTTCCTCTCCTTCTCTCTTCTCTCCTTCTTCCCCTTCCCCTTCACTGAGCACAGGGGGGATTTCACCTGACGAGGAGGAGGGGGGCAGGTCTCTGTCGAAGCCCGGGAGGGTGCAACTACTGCAGCCCACAATGGAGGGGGGGTGGCGAAGCACTAGGGGGGAGAACCTACTTGCAGACGTCCAGGGGGGCACACTGTAATTACGAGGGGGGAGTGATGACAAAGGCCAGGGAGGAGGGCTCTGCACTGTACATTGATGGAGGGGGCTGCTGCCTGCTACAGTCGTAGCAGGGGGGCGCTTGTTGCTGCTCAAGCCAAGGAGGAGGAGCCACCTTATATGGTGGAGGGGGAGGTGGTAAGGGGGGAGGAGACAGCACTCCCCGCCATTTGGGGGGCTGCATACCCCCCCCATCACACACTTCACTCCCTCTCTCTCTCTCTCCCCAACGTGTTGTCGGTGGGGATTGAGGGAGGGATTAAAAAATTTCAAAAAATTTTAAGAATTTTGAAGGGGGATTCTCATGGGGGGAAAGTATGGGGGTCACGGGGGGGAGATATTACAGGCCTATAGCTCTCTTGAATGTTGTATTGTAAGCCCAATCCTCGACATATAGTTTCTTATGCCAATCTTGCTTACTTTTAGGCACTATCTTGAATAAGATCCCTACAAGTTGTTTATTTGTACTCTCAACTTGACCATTTGCTTGTAGATTATATGGGGTAGTTTTATTGTGTTTAATATTCAAAGCTTCCATCAATGCTACTATAACCTTATTGAGGAAGTGTGTCCCTCGATCAAACACTATCCAAAAAGGTAAAAAATTTTCTCCATAATAAACTTTGCCATCTTCTTTTAGCGGTATCCTTCATCATTTCTCAAGCTTTAGATCACGTTGTAAAGTAGTCTATCACTACAATAATATAATACTTTTGCATAGTTGATGAAGAGTATATTGGACCAACAAAATTGATACCCCATTTTTCAAAGGGTAACGTAACTAAAATAGAGTTTAGTAGCTCCTTACCATTCTCCATGTCATCATGTCTTTGGTAGACATCACAACACTTAACAAATTAAAAGCATCCTAGAAAATCAATGGCCACCAATATCGAGCATGAATAGATTTTTGGGTGGTAAGCCATGCAGGAAAATGTCCGCCACATATTGAATCATGACATTTCTCAGAATTAATGGTACCTCATCAGGTACTATGCATCAGTGATAAATCTTGTCCACAACTTTTCGATATAAGACACCCAGTATAATCGAAAAGTGTAGTGCTTGCTACCTAATATTTCTCTTCTCAGACTTTGATAAAGCAGCCTCAAATCCCCCTATAAATAGATAATGCATTATAGCTATATACGAGGAAGGGATAAAAGATGTATCGATTTTGAATAGACCTTCAATGTCACTTCCTTCAACTAGAATTTCCTTTGGCTCCTTGAAATCCACAAGACATTCCAAAATACCATCTAGCTTTGATGGCTTACTCCTAATCTCATAATTGAGCACTTGCAAAGTAATTAACCACTTTGCTAAATGGTCAAGCGGTTGCAACTTGTTCATCAATAGTCTAAGTCCCTCTACCTTCGTAAAAAATACCACCTTCTCATAGAGAATATAGTACCTAAATTTCTTTGTCATGAAAACTGTTTCAAAGCACAATTTATCCATATAAGTACGCCCAATTTACAACTAGAAAAGGCTATTGGATGCTACCATTTCTCTTCCCAAATTTGGGCTAAACAACAGCTAATACTATTTAGTGTTACTACTAAAAATATATAAAAGATCTCATCTATTTTTTGTACTTTTAGAATTGGCGCTTTTGCTAGTTCTTGCTTCACATCCTTAAGATATACCTAACAAGCTTTGATCCAATTAAACAAACAATTGAAAGATAGGAGGTTCATCAATGCCAATGTTCTTTCTACCAATGCATTGATAAATCTTTGATAATACCCCATTGATGTGACAGAAAGTTGTGTACCTATTTTGGAGTGCATGATGAACTCATAGCGACTATAACCTTTATCTTTTTCGAGTCGGTTGCAATACTAGAGAGTAAACCACATGGCCCAATAACAACCCGTAGGGCACCCCAAAGATGCACTTTCGTGGATTAAGAGCAATGTAGAACTATCTGTAATGCCTTTAAAAATTCCTTAAAATGATCAATTGTTTTTTCCTTGTGGTGGTTGCCCCCAAATCATCAATGAAAAATTTTAACTCCTTTGGGAAGATATCACTGAAAGTCTTATCAAACGCACATTGCCAAGACTCTGGCATGTTGCATAACCCAAAGGCCATCACATGATATGAAAAGATATCAAAGACAGTGATAAATATCATTTTTAGCTTATCTTCCTCTACAATAGCCATTTGGTTATATCTAGCAAAGAAATCTATAAATGAATAGATTTTCCTACCCGTATTGATCTAAAATCTAATCAATGAATGGTAACCAATAGTAATCCTTAACCATTTTCTTATTAAGCTCTCTCAAATCTATGCAAAGATGAGTTTGATTATTCTTCTTCTTCCCAATAACAATTGGTGAACACCACTCTGTGTGTTGTATCGAAAATATCAAGCCATCTTTCCATAATTTTGTCAATTCCTTGAATACCCTGTCCCTCAGTTCAAAAGGCATACACCTTACTTTTTGTCACACTGGGCGGCTACCTTCATTTAGGGGAAGGATATGAATAGCCATGCTAGGAGGAATACCTCTTAGCTTGTAACTCCAAGCAAAGATATCACGGAATTCCTAAATCAAGGACATATAGTCCTTCCTTTCTTCCAAGCTAAGCATGGCCCTAGTTTAATTAGCCATGAATCATTTAGTTTACCAAGGTCCAATTCAATTACGTTTATATCTCTTATCCTATCCTAAGACTCTATTGGCTCATTCAAAGTTACTTGATAGATATCCTTTGTAGTGGACCCCTTGTTGGACTCTGATGAGGTCTCACTACTAGTTGCATCCTCCAATGTATCTATCTTTGTAGAGGATAAAGGAACTCTCTCACTTTGAGGAGATTTAGGGTAGGCATCTACTACTACACATCTAGCACCTCTTCCAAAGATCAATTGGTCACGGGTATATCAACGTGACAGTCTGCTTGTAAAATCCATGGCTTGCCTAGCAATACTTGGTAGCTAGGCTACCCCACAAGCCTAATTATCCTAAAGTCCAAAATGCATTTCACATTAGCGACAATCACATGGACTTTAGTAATGCACCCTTCATGTTGTCTTAAATTGTCATCAGCCATTCGAAGAATCATGGAGGTATCTTTTTAGATTTCTAAACCTACCCTCTCCATCAATTCTAAACTCGTAATGTTGATGGAGGCCTGTGTCTACAATAGCATAATCCAATAATGCTTTTCAGCATGCTCAACCAATCATCTCCTACCCGCACCATGCCCAAGGGCTCCATGATATACCCTGTACTCAAAATCTTTTTAAATTCCTTGTGCACTCCTAGAGACAACTTAATCAACTCTGAGAGGTTTACATTCGGCTTAACTTCACAAAGAGAACTTGCTAAATCAAATTCGTGATAGTTAATAATAGCTCTCTTCTCTCCCCAAACCATTCTCTCCTTCGGTCTTTGAACAGGTATTGGTATCTCTTTCTTGGCTTTTGCCTTCTTCTTTAGCAATTCCTTATCCTTCTTGGGATCCGTTTTACCATCAATGGATTTTAGAGATCCACCTTCCACGTCGAGATTAAGGACTTGGGTCCCCTTATCGTCCTGCTTAGGATTTTACTCGACACGCTTTACCTTGTCTTTGTCATCGTCTTTACCCTTTTGACCTCTCGTAATGACCCGTAAATTAGAAGCTTCAGTGGCATTGACACAAATAGCTTCAATAAGATTGAATCCACTGCCACTAGGCAACTCCTCTATAATAGCTTTCCCTCTTTGCAATATTTGTTTCGGTCCCTCATCTTACTAGAGATTATTTTATTGTGCTCGATGGTTGGTTGGACATGGCTATTCATTTTCTTGCTGGAGAGAGCTAATCTTGCTCCAACAGCTACTAGCTAAGTGGCCGAACTTTCTACATATATCACATTTAACATTTGGATAATTTCTAGGGAAATGTTAGCTACCACACCACTTACAATTGAATCTTGAGGGAGCAACCTCTTTAGGGCATCGACTCCCTATCAAATTCTACCGCTTCTTAAGGAAATTAACATCAATAGCTATTTGCCTATATTGTTTGTTGATCATGTCAATATAGTACTTCCTCATATCCTTAACTTCGCCAAGGACATTCGAGGCACTTGACTCATGGCCGTGATCATCTACCTATCATTCCATTGGCCTAACCACTTGATTAGGTGCTCTTTCTTACTTGAACCTCTATAACTCTTGTTTCTCTCTTACTTCCACTTATTATTTCACTCTTGCTCCACCTTTCAACTATGGTGGATGCACAACATACATCTGATCAAGGACTAGAGCAATGGTCTAGTTTTCCTAGAAAGTAGAAAGAAGGAGGCAATCCACATCGAGATGGAGACTAGAAAACCCTCACCATTTGACTTGGATGCTATCTCTCTACTCTTACATGGAGAGTATAATGTCCCTCCAACCTCTCAACCTTTGGCTAGATATATTTCATATCGCGAGGATGAGCATATTTGGATGGACCCTCCGAATAGTGCTAGAGAGCCAGTGTCGGGCCCATTTTATGTACGGATACATGGAGAATATGACAATATCTGCTCATTTGAGCCAATCCCATGCTATTCTCAAGAACTTAACTTTGTAGAGTATTACCTTCAATGATGAGGTTACTGCATTGTGTGCTCCTACACTGCCTTATGTGCTCCTACTACTATTTTGAACTTGCATGATGTAGAGAGTGCTCTTCTGCAAGAAGAGATCAATTGTAAGAATTTGGATTCTTCTCGTGTGTCACATGCTTTGACTGTTAGAGGCAGAGATGGTAATGGAAAGAATAAGTGGTGCGCAGATCGGACGCAGGTAGCTCTCGTAGTGAATTCCCAAAGGTCCCCAAGAACAAAGCACTCTACTTTTTAGCACAAAGACCAATGTAAAAACAAGCACGACATGAGACAAGAGACAAATTGGGTTGAATCTCCCCCATGCCTTGTGTGAGCGCTTCACAAAGCATGTATTTAATATATATTTTCAATCTTTTTGCTCAAAAATAGCCCAATTACAAAAATATGACAAGCTTTTAGCTTTTGAGTTTGCTTTCTACCAAGAATAGGAAAATAAAGCTAATGGACGGTGCCCAAAGAGTCTGGCACGCCCAATCTCAATGTCCAAATAAAAATAACATATCCAGGCGCATAAGCGCATACAAAATAATAATAAATAGTCGATGTCTCTATAGACATAATCAAAATATAGGCGTGGCGCCTAATATAATCCAAAGATCGAAAACCCGCTAGACTCCAATGCTTTCCTCCGCCACTGCTGCTATCTCTACACATCAACTGAAGCATTCACAATCGTTAGTAAAATAACACAATTAAACCGACAAAAGTGAATACCTAGCAGTCTTCAGCTACATAAATAAATCAACTGGTTAGAAATAAATCCTAACCTTAATTTATTACGAGTGCGCACTCTAAACTCATAAACGTTTATTAATTTAATATGCATTTTGCGGAATCACCCGCTATGGAATCACCCATGTACACACTAAATTAATGAAACGCCCGAAAAGGACAGGCGTCCCCATCAACTTCTCGCACAAAGAATCCTCTTTGCGTATGAGCCCCGGTCATCTAAGTTTACGGAATCCACCGTAAAACCTCACGGAATCCACCGTGGAATATGCCTCCTGGCATCATACCCCCGGGGTGGGATAGCAATTGACCTCAATTGCTATTAGCTCAATGTGGAGCTAACAGACTGGGGAAAGCATTTAGGTCTCTAGCGTGCATCCATTGTGCTTCTTCTACAGGATGGTTCTTAAATTTCACGAGATATCTAGAATACCTTCGGCCAGTTCTAGTGGTCATGTAGTCAGTGTCTATAATGGCTTCTGGTTCAAGTATTTCAGTCTCTTCTTCTAGTAAAGGTGGGTTTTCATAGACAGGGTGGATAGGTAATTGTCCTCTAAATGGTCTCAATAAACTAATATGAAATGTATTATGAATTTTCCAATGAGATGGCAGTTCTAACTTGAATGCATTGTCATTAATCTTATGAATGATTCTAAATGGTCCGTAGAATCTAGGGGCTAATTTAACAACTGGATGTCTATCCACACTTTGCAGTCTACGCTTCTCTATTCTAAGCCAAACATAATCATCTACTTTGAAATTCATGGCTTGTCTTTTCTTGTTGGCTTGTTTGGTATATGATTGTTGGGCTTTAGCAATCATATCCTTTACCTCATCAAAAATAGTGTTATGCATAACAGCAATATCATCGGCACTTTGTATTCTATTAGACAAAGATGCAACAGGTGTAGATAATCTATATCCATAAATAACTTCAAAAGGTGCTTTCTTTGTAGATGTGTGCGGTGTATTATTGTATGCAAACTGTAATAAATGCAAATGAGTATCCCATGTTTGAGGTTTAGAGATAGTGTATGCACGTAAAAGATCTAAAATAGTGCTATTTGTGGCTTCTGTTTGTCCATTTGTTTCTGGATGAAATGCAGATGAAAAATCAATCTTTGTGCCTAGATTTGCAAACAGTGTAATCCAAAAATTATTACAAAATCTAGAATCTCTATCTGAAATAATCACTTTCGGCAATCCATGGTTAGTAAAAACAGTTTTCAAAAATAACTGTGCTGCTTGTGATGCTGTTAAAGTTTTCTTACATGCAATGAAATATGCTTGCTTACTAAATCTATCTACAATTGTCCAAATCATGTCATGGTTAGATTTAGTATTTGGTAAGCCAGTAATGAAATCCATAGATATATGTTCCCAAGGTTTAGATGGAATAGATAAAGGCATTAATAATCCATACTGTTTACCATGATGTCTCTTTATTCTTTGACAAATCAGACATTCAGAAACAAAATTAGACACATCTGCATCCATATGCGGCCAATAAAAATCTTCAGTTAACATGCGTAATGTAGAAATGATACCTCTATGACCTTGATATGGGGGACAATGAATTTCATTTAAAACAAAAGATCGGAATGGAGTAGTAACACACAGTCTCTTTTCAAAGAACATGAATCCATCATTATATGACAATGAATCAACAGGAATGAAATTATTTTGAACTAATTTTTGCCAATCAGAATGAAAAGTAATATCCTGGTGATATGTGTCTTTCATAGCAATCAAAGAATCAAAAGATATGATAGAAATGTTATGAATTGCAGGTCTTCTACTCAATGCATCAGCAACTACATTTTCTTTTCCAGGTTGGTATTGAATGATAGGATGGAAACTTTGAATGAATGAAGCCCATTTGATATGACGGTCAGAAATTTGGGGTTGGCTAAGTAGATGTCTAATGCTTTGCTGGTCAGTCTTTATCATGAATTCTGAACCCATTAAATAATGCTTCCATTGTTTTAATGCTTGGACAACTGCTAAGAGTTCCTTGTCATAAGTGGAATATTTAAGCTCAGAGGGTTTCAGCTTAGAACTAGAATATGCTATTGGATGGTTATCTTGCATTAACACGGCTCCTATTCCTGATCCGCTAGCATCGGTCACAACTAAAAAGAATGGTCTGTTAAAGTCAGGTAATTGTAGGACAGGGGCATTGGTCAATGCACGTTTGAGTAAATCAAAAGATTTCTGCTGGTTTTCAGTCCATTGATAAATAATGCCTTTCTTAAGAAGTTTGGTCAGTGGTAAAGCAAGTAATGAGAAATTACGTACAAACTTCCTATAGAAACTAGCAAGACCAAGGAATGAGCGTAATTCATGTACATTTTTAGGAATAGGCCAATGCAATATTGCGTCAATTTTCTTAGGATCAACTTTTATTCCTTCTTTTGATACAATATGACCTAGATATTCTATTTCTGTCTTAAAGAATTCACTCTTGTCAGGATTTGCAAACAATTGATTTTCTTTCAGTAATTGAAAAACTAATGATAAATGCTCATAATGCTCTTTTTCACTTTGACTGAACACTAAAATATCATCAAAGAAAACAATCACACAATACTGATATTTTAGAAAAATACGGTTCATCATTCTACTGAAAATAGCAGGTGCATTAGTTAATCCGAATGGCATAACTAAGAATTCGTAATGGCCAAACTGTGTCCTGAATGCAGTCTTAAATATGTCGGATCTATCTAACCTCACCTGATGATATCCAGATTTAAGGTCAATTTTACTAAATATAGAAGATCCTTGCAGTTTGTCCATAAGGTCATCAACTCTAGGTATAGGATACCTATTCTTTACAGTGATCTTGTTTAATGCTCGGTAGTCAATACACATCCGATAAGTATTATTCTTTTTCTTGACTAAGAGCACAGGTGCACCGAATGGGGAACTGCTAGGTCGAATTAAACCTCTATTTAGTAATTCTTCAACTTGACTCTGGATTTCTTTTTGCTCTATTTGATTGTGCCTATATGGTGCTTTGCAAGGTGGTTGTGTGCCAGGTATTAGGTCAATCTTATGGTCTTCTGGACGTGATGGTGGTAAACCTGGTGGTAGGTCTTCTGCAAAACAATCCTTAAAATATGCAAGAAATTCCTTATGCCTAGGGTGCATATGATTTTCCTTTGCATGCAATTCATTCACCCAAATGAGATATGATTTAGTGTTCTTGCGTAGTGCACGTTTTGCTTGAGTATGCGAAAGCAGTGGAAACATATGAGATGCATGCATACCAAATAATGTAATAGATTTTCCTTGAAAATTAATATTCATTGTGTGTGTGGAATAATCTATATTGGGATTATGTTGATGTCTCCATGGCATTCCTAGAATAATGTCGCTAGACTGTAATGGGACAACTAAGAAATTTCTTCTTTCAATATATGGACCAATTTGAATTTCTAAATTTTGAACTTCTTGTGTGCCATTGTACCTAGTGCCTAAAAATGCAGCTTTTATGCGATAGTGCGTAGGTGCAGTATGCAATTTCAATTCCTTTACCAATTTTGCTGAAATAAAGTCATGCGTACTACCGTCATCATGCAATACAGTTCTTTCTTTTCCATGCACCATACATTTCATAGTCAACAATGAATGTAAAGTAGGCATACCTGGTAAAGTGTCGGAAGTAGTAGTAAGATCATCTTCTTCTTCAGTGAAGTCCGGCATATCCTCATGCTCGTCTTCGTCCATAGCTCCAAGGTAGTTGATATGTGCTGATGGCTTCTTTGAATGACAATTTGCTGCGAGATGGCCTGGCTGGTGACACTTGTAACATACGATAGGCTTGGCTTTGGTCACATTATTTGCAATGGCTGGGAGTCTGGGTATATTTGGATTTGCTTGTTGGATAGGCTTAGGATTTGGATTGACAGTGGATGGTAATGCAGGTGGTTTAGGCCAATTCTTGCGGAAAGATGGTGATGAGAAACGACCTGGATTAAACCTTCTAAAATTTGAATTGAATTGTTTAGATCCATAATTACCGTTTGCTTGGAATGGCTGTGGTCATCGATCTCTTCCACGTAACTTATCTTCAGTGTCGTGAGCTAAGGAGATGGCATCTTCAAGGGTAGCAGGCTTGAACATATTCACCTCAGCGTAGTAATGTCCAAGAAGTCCAGACATGTACTTCCGCTTATGGGTCGTCTCTGGTACGTCTTCAAGCATACGTAGCTGTAGAAGTGCATTCCAAAAACGCTCTGTATACTGTGGAATAGGCTCACGATCGCGTTGTTGGAGTAAATCCCATTGCTTGATTGCCTTCTCATGAAATTGCGGTGGTAGAAAATTTTGCATGAACTTCTTCTTGAAATCTTCCCATGTAACAGGACATTCTATGCTCTTGCGGACGACAGTCCACCAAAGTGATGCTCTATCTATCAGATGATTAGTAACACACTTGATTTTATCTTTCTCAGGATAAGTTTCCTCATGGAAATAGTCATCAAACTGGCTAATGAATGATAAAACAGTCTTTCCTTCTCTTATGCCATTGAAAGTGCGAAACTTGAAACTTCGTTTACTTATCTTGGATTCCTTGCGAATGGTTTGTGCTTCAAGAGTGGCGTCGATGGTACGGCGTATCAAATCTTCAGCTTGAGGTTCTTCTTTATCAGTGGACGCTCCTTGTAGCTTTGTCAATTGCGCTTGCAAGGCTTGCCTAGCTCTTCGCTCTTCGTCCAATTGCAACATGATAAGATCCAGCTTTTGCTCCATGGTAGGCTCGGGTAGATCGTCTTCAGCCATAGGATCATCCATATGTGGGGTAGTCATCCTGTAAAACTCAACAAACCTTTCTCACTCAAAATCAGTTAGCGGGATGAGCGTAGCTCAAATTTGGGGTTACAAGGCTATGTATTTTTGGGTATTTTCTTCTTCAATTTTCAGAAATTCTGAAATATTTCTGTCTCCGTTTGCTGAAAGTACTTCAACGAACTTGTAGATAGGTAAAACAGCTTGCTGCGAACAACTTTCCAGTTCTGAGTTTTTGCAAACGAACAAGTCTTCTAGGAGTTTCGAGCATTAGTCAGTTCTGATTTAGTCTGACTTGCAGAGTTGCAGACTTAGCAGACTTGCAGGGTTGTAGACTTGCTGGACTTAGCCGATTTGCAGGACTTGCAGTACTTGATTCCAAGTGACTTACTGAACTTGTCTTCTGTAGTGCGAGACCCGGAGTTTTTTGACTTATCTGCCTTCACTAACTTGCAGAGTATGGAGGGACTTAAGCTTAATTAGTTAAGCTTAAGCTTAATAAGCTTAAGAAGGAGGAAATAGGCCGCCGTTTTCTGATCGTGAGGGGGGGGGGTCCGTTTTTTCCGCCGAAAATTTCGGGCGCCTCCTCTTGTAGGTCGATTTGAAGATTAGAAGCTTTTAAAGCTTCTTAAGCTTTGTCTTAAGCCTTTTTTTTAATGAAAGAATGAGAAAATTAGGCAAGCTTATCTGTAACTCCACGACTTCATGAAGAGAATGGATGAGTGGTCCTCCGCCGACAGAGAGTGGTCCTTCGCGATCTGACAGTGGAAATAGGGGTTCTTGATCGTCAGAAGTCTGCCTGTATCGACGGTTCGCGACGAGATTGACTGTAGAGGTCGTTTGTTCCTGGAGCTCCGCCTTCGCCCGAGATTGGTAGCGATTGGAAGACCTTGATCTCTGCTCCGCTCTGATACCACTGGTGCGCAGATCGGACGCAGGTAGCTCTCGTAGTGAATTCCCAAAGGTCCCCAAGAACAAAGCACTCTACTTTTTAGCACAAAGACCAATGTAAAAACAAGCACGACATGAGACAAGAGACAAATTGGGTTGAATCTCCCCCATGCCTTGTGTGAGCGCTTCACAAAGCATGTATTTAATATATATTTTCAATCTTTTTGCTCAAAAATAGCCCAATTACAAAAATATGACAAGCTTTTAGCTTTTGAGTTTGCTTTCTACCAAGAATAGGAAAATAAAGCTAATGGACGGTGCCCAAAGAGTCTGGCACGCCCAATCTCAATGTCCAAATAAAAATAACATATCCAGGCGCATAAGCGCATACAAAATAATAATAAATAGTCGATGTCTCTATAGACATAATCAAAATATAGGCGTGGCGCCTAATATAATCCAAAGATCGAAAACCCGCTAGACTCCAATGCTTTCCTCCGCCACTGCTGCTATCTCTACACATCAACTGAAGCATTCACAATCGTTAGTAAAATAACACAATTAAACCGACAAAAGTGAATACCTAGCAGTCTTCAGCTACATAAATAAATCAACTGGTTAGAAATAAATCCTAACCTTAATTTATTACGAGTGCGCACTCTAAACTCATAAACGTTTATTAATTTAATATGCATTTTGCGGAATCACCCGCTATGGAATCACCCATGTACACACTAAATTAATGAAACGCCCGAAAAGGACAGGCGTCCCCATCAACTTCTCGCACAAAGAATCCTCTTTGCGTATGAGCCCCGGTCATCTAAGTTTACGGAATCCACCGTAAAACCTCACGGAATCCACCGTGGAATATGCCTCCTGGCATCAATAAGCGTGGGAATGGCCATTGCAGAGACTCGCAAAAGTCTAGGTCTAAGTCACGTGGTAAGTCATGTAGCAAGTCTCTGGGAGAAATGCTAATGTGACATGTCATCATTGCGACAAGAAGGGTCATATATGCCCATAGCGTCATAGATTGCACAATGAGAAGCGCAAAGAGAAGGGGAAAGACAAAGTACAAGAAAATTCCTCTGATCACAACATGGTACTTGCGAAATCTAGTGTGAAAATAGAGGAGATAAATGTCATGCAGACTAATGACTCCTATGGGGAGTACATACTTGCAGCCAGTTCTTGTGATGCTACGCCATTGACCAAGGTTGGCGGAGTGCTGGCTTTTGGATTCTCATGCTTCATTTCATATTACACCATGCTCTGAATGGTTTCACTCCTACTGCACTGTCTCTGGTTCAGTTCGCTTGGGAGATGACAGGTTACTTGCTATTGTTGGCATTGGGGATGTACGGATGCAGTTCTCTACTGGCATTACTTCTCTGTTAGAGGACCTACGTCATGTACCTATTCTTACACGCAATCTTATGTCTGTAGGGCAGCTTGATGATGCTGGATTTCATGTTTCATTTGCAGATTCTGCCTAGAAGATCACCCATGGCAGACTTGTGCTTGCTAGAGGTGCCAAGACTGGCAACCTCTATCCTCTTGTAGTTGATGGGTCCTCTCTTGACCATGTTTTGTCAGTCAGTTCCATCCCACATGTATCTCTTTGGCATGCCCATTTGGACCATTTCTTTGAAGGGAATGAAAATGCTTTCTAGTTTTTGCAGTACTTACCGCTTGACTATTCATGGTTTGATTCATGTGAGCATTGTATTTATGGTAGACAGGCTAGGAATATGCATAAGAAGTCTGGTCGGATATGCAGGGGTGAGCCCTTGGCATTGGTACATTCGAATGTCTGTGGGCCCATGACCTATCAGTCTATGGGTGGTGCAAAGTATTTTCTGATGTTTATTGATGATTTTTCACCTAAAGTCAGGGCTTATCCCATTAAGTTGCTTAAGTCAGATGTCTTGGCTGTGTTTTAGAGATGGATTACATTGGTTGAGAACCAGACTAGGCATAGGCTGAAATGCCTTAGGACTGATAATGGGCTTATCCCATTAAGTTGCTTAAGTTAGATGTCTTGGCTGTGTTTTAGAGATGGATTACATTGGTTGAGAACCAGACTAGGCATAGGCTGAAATGCCTTAGGACTGATAATGGGGGAGATTATGTGTCACGTGCCTTTGAGCAGCTATGTGATGAGAGGGGTATTAAGCGTCGGTGACCGTCCCCTATACCCCATCCTAGAATGGTTGGCTAAGCGGATGAATAGAACCATCCAAGAGCGTGTATGCAATATGCTTAGCCATGCAGGCCTACCACAGAGCTTTTCGGTTGAGGCAGTCAATACAATTGTGCATGTCATCAATAGATCACCTTCTAGTGGTTTGGATTTCCAAGTTGCAGAGGAGGTATGGATTGGAAAACCTCCATCTTATGTGCATCTATGTGTCTTTGGATGTGAGAAATTTTTCCATGTTCCCAAGGACAAGTGACTAAGTTGGATCCTAAGAGTGTCAAATGCATTTTTCTTGGCTATGGAGATGCAAGCGAGATGGGTTACCACCTCTAGGGTTCGCAGGCATGGAAAGTTATCCGCAATCATGATGTAGTCTTCCATGAAGACAAGATGCATCGGTAGCCTGAGAAGGTGGTAGAGATATGTAGGGTTATATTCCAAAAGGAGCCATGTGCTCCTGCACAGTTAGTTGGACAGCTTGCAATAGTAGTTGTACACATGGCTAGGGTGTTGGATAGGCAACATAGCCTACAGTGAGATAGTCTACTAGAGCTAGACCTCCACCTGATAGATTTGAGCCCTCGATGCATTATGTCTTGGTTACAGATGCATGAGAGCCTCTCACTTATTATGCAACTATGTGTAGGGGTGACAATTACTCTTGGGAGAGGGCTATGAAATCTAAGATGGACTCCCTGCATAAGAATATGACTTGGGATTTTGTTGCACCTGCTTCATTGCAAGAAGGCTTTGCCATGCAAGTGGGTGTACAAGTTGAAAAGCACCCCTGGGCACCCCAAGTCAGCTTATAAGGCAAGACTTGTTACTAAGGGTTTTAAAAAGGAGCATGGAGTTGACTTTGATGAAGTTTTTTCTCATATGGTCAAGATGACCACACCCTTGGCTTGGTTTTGGACTTAGTCGCACAGCTTGACTTGGACATGTATCAGATGGATGTCAAGACTGCATTCTTGCATGGGGATCTGCATGATGAGATTTACATGGAGCACCCCAAGGGCTTTGTAGAACCTGGCAGGGAGCACCTAGTGTGCAAGTTGAAGAAAAGTTTTTATGGCTTGAAGCAGGCACCTAGGGAGTGGTCTCGTAAGTTTGATGCCTTTATGTAGTCACACAGGGCTATGACAGGAGTGCTATGGATCCATGTCTTTACACGAAGAAAGGCCGTGATGGCTCATTGCTTATTTTGGTACTTTATGTAGATGATATGCTGATAGCAGGGAAAGCTCATGATGTGCTAGATGCTCTTAAATCTTAGTTGAAGAAGAGCTTTGAGATGAAGGATTTGGGACAAGCCTCTCACATTCTTGGTATGCGCATTAAGCGTGACAAGCATCAGGACTATACCTCTCATAGAGGGAGTACATTCATAAAGTCCTTGAGCGTTTCTGCATGCAGGACCTGAAGCCTATTGGCTATCCACTACCTTCTTATGTGAAGGTCTTACAGGACGATTGTTGTAGACAGATGAGTAGAGGGCCGAGATGGCCAAGATCCCTTATGCATTAGCCCTAGGCAATTTGATGTATGCCATGATAGCCACTTGACCAGATATTGCCTTTGCAATTGGTGTTGTGGCATGCTATATGGCTACACATGGCAAGAAACATTGGGATGCTATGAAGGGTATCATGAGATACCCGAAAGAAGGCACAACAGATATGTGTATTTGCTATGGTAGCCAAGATACAGGAGTTGTGGGGTCGTACACAAACTCTGATTATCTAGGACATGTAGATAGTAGGAAGTCCACTTCTACCTATGTATTCACCTATGCTGCTGGAGGTGCTATCTCTGGATGTCCAGGGTTCAAAAGTGTACGGCTCTCTCTACCACTGAGGTTGAGTATGTTGTAGCCATTGAGGCTTGCAAGGAGGCCATATGGTTGGGTCATTTGGTTCATGACCTTGGGATTGATTCTATACCTATGTTGCATTCGAATTCTATGAGTATTATTCACCTAGCCAAGAATTCTAGTCTTCCATGTGCGAAGACAAAACACATTGAGGTGAGGTATCACTTCATGCATGGGGTCGTGAAGGATAGGTCTGTTGACCTTGTCAAGATCTCCACTAATGAAAATCCTAGAGATCTGCTCACGAAAAGCCTCAGTACTGAGCGCTTTGCCTTCCTCATGAGATTGATGGGCATTGGATGAGATGGCATTTTTCATCATCCTGTTGTACATGTATACATTGTATTGTCTTTTCTTTTTTTTCCTTTTCACTCCTCACTGGGGTAGATTCCCCTTTAAGTGGGAGGCTGTTGGGGGTAAAGGCGCCTCTGCCTAGCCACTCGTGTATTACTACATTGATAGTACCCACCACTGTACACTATAGGTGATGTACGCCCGTCACTGTCACTTTATTATTTATTCTTTCAATGACAGTTTGAAAAAGGAAGGCCCGGTCACACATTGTGACTATTGGGGTTCCCATTTGTCTCTCTCTCTTTCTTGCTCTTACTCTCCCGCCATAGCTCTTCCAAGCAAGCTTCGATCCTTCTCACCTTTCACTATATGGCCTAAGAAGCATTGAACTCCCTTGAAGTTGGTCGAAGGGAAAAAGTCTACAATTACCTTGACTTTTGAGGAGTCTATGGCTATCCCATCCTTGATACATGTGCCCTAAAATACAACCATGCTTCATCCAAAACTGGCACTTTAAGGGGTTTATTGATAAGAAACCATATTGCCTACACTATTCAAAGACTATTTGTAGCTCTTCTAAGTGCTCATTCTAGTTGGTATGGTTGCACAAGTCATCAACAAATACCTCCAACCATTTTTTGAGCATGTCCTTGAAGATGGCATACATGAGGTGCTAGAAGGTAACAAGGGCATTGGTCATCCCAAATGGTATGACTATGTAGCCAAACACCCATTAGGATGCATCCAAAAGATATGGATTAGATTTTATCATTAAGTGGGGAGCATATGTTAGTACAATCACGAACTTTGGACTAAAGAATGGACCTTCTGAGTTTCAGGGAGCTGCTCATAAGACATTTGAGCCATACCTAACAATTTTTATGTGGGTATTTATTGATGATTTCTGTGTTTTTGGCAGCAAAAGAGAGCATTTATGTAATGTCTCCTCCCTCCCCACGTGACCCCCGTACTATCCCCCCATAGGAACACCCCCCCTTAATTTTTTCAATTTTTTTAATCTCTCCCTCTCTCTTCCCTTGCCGTGTGCATGGCAAGGGGAGAGAGAGAGAGAGAGAGAGAGAGAGAGAGAGAGAGAGAGTGAAGTGTGGGAGATGGGGGGCATGCAGCCCCCCTAGGTGGCGGGAGGCGCTGTCCTCCCCACCTTATAAAGACCACCTCCTCCCTCTGTTGGCACAGGCCCCCCCATCTTCTGTGCAGAGTAGCCCCCAACACGCGATGACAGCGCCCCTCCTCCCTCAGATGGATAGCTTTCCCCCCTCCTTGTTTCCACTGAAACCCCCCTGCCCCCAGGCTTCCGACTAAAGCACCCCCCCACCTGTTTGCCAGTCAGCTGTGGGCCCCGTGAGAAGAGGAAGGAGAGCAAGAGAAAAGGGAAAGACGACGGAGAGGAAGAAGAGAGGGAGAGAAGAAGAGAAGAAGAGGGAGAGAAGGAGAAGGAGAGAAGAGGAAGGAGAGAAGGAGAAAAGGGAAAGAAGGAGGAGAGGAAGAAGAGAGGGAGAGAAGAAGAGAAGGAGAGGGAAAGAGAGCGAAGGAGAAGGAGAGAAGGAGAGAGAGAAGAGAAGAAGAGAGAGGAGAGAGAAGGAGAAGAAGAAGAGAAGAAGGAGAAGAAGAGGAGGAGAGAGAAGGAAGGAGAGGAGAAGGAAATGAGGAAGAGAGGGAGAGAATAAGAGAAGGAGAGAGAAGAGAAGAAGAGAAGGAGAGAGAAGGAAGGGGAAGAGGAGGAAAAGAAGAAGGAGAGGAGAGGGAGAGAAGAGGAGGAGGAGAGAGAAAGAAGGAGAAGAGGAGGAAAAGAAGAAGGAAAGGAAGAAGAGAGGGAGAGAAGGAGAGAGAGAAGAGAGGAAGGGAAGGAGAGGAAGAGGGGAGAGAGAGAAGGAGAAGAAGAAGTGAAGGAAGAGGTAGTAGGAGAGAAGAGAGAAGTAGAAAAAGAAGAAGAAGAGGAAGGAGAGAGAGAAAGAGGAAAAGAGAAGAGGAAGAAGAGAGGGAGAGAGAGAAGGAGAAAGAGAGGGGAAGAGAGTTGGAGAGTGAGGACGGTTCGAGGAGCCACACTCAGCCACCCCCTCATCGGCAAAGGATCCCCTGCCTACGACCTTTCCCTCTCGAACCAGTCATCTTGAAGGCCGCTAAGGCCCGGACTATCCAAACCCCGAGTAGTAATGGCTCCCAAGATAAAAATATCGGGAAGTGTAGGTGCCAAAGCTGCCATTGAGATAAAGAGACATTTTACTTGTAGGTATACCCCACAGTAAAACGTTATTGCAGAAAGGAAAAATACGCATATTGCAAAAGTTGCACAAGCATTGATAGTGGCTGAAAAGAAATTTTCTAAAACATTTTTAGTCTAAAGCTATTCATAATGCCATATATATTATGAATAGAATACCCACATCTATAGTTTATGGAATGAACCTCGAAGAATGTTTTACAACAAGCAAGAAGCTTGATGTGTCACACTTGAAAATGTTTGGTTGTATTGCATATGCTCATATGTCAGATGAGCTACAAGAGAAGCTTGATCTAAAGGTTGAAAAATATATATTCATTATATACTCTTTAGAGCAGAAAGGGTATCACTATTATAACCCTATCATAGGTCAATTCAGAGTGAGCATGGATGTTATTTTTATGGGATGAGCAATTGGTATGCATGTAGTGGTGATGTATTAGATGATGATGATGATCATGATAGTTATGTACAGATAGAAAATCAAGAATCATGAAGCCTTAGTGAACTAGAAACATCATCTCTTACTATATCTATAGTTATCCCCACAACTTTAGGTGTATCTACATGTGTTATAGGTAAAGATAAAGGTAAGAAGAAAGTGTGAGATGGTAATCATGCATCTACTAATCATTTGGGATTTGATGGAGATTCCAGTTGTTTAGAGAGTTTGTAGCCTACTAAGTCAAATAGTACATAACAATTACACTAATCGACTGGCGCTATATCTTTGCCAGTTGCAGGTAGGTGTAACAAACTAAATATAATAAGTGATAAGTCAGTGGCCATGTGAGTATTATAATGACCACCAACGTGCTAAGTGTAGACGTGTGAACCCATCTAGCTACTCTCTAGCCAAGAGGTCCATCATCAATGTCCGCACGTGTTGAGCTTGCTATCTCAACAATGTTGGCCCAAGGAGGTTTCCTTGTCAAAGTTACAAAGAATGACAATTTGGATATGGCCAAAGATCAGAAGTGGAGTGTTACATATGTGAAAAAAAGGGATATATCTCACAAAATTTTGTCCAAAACCTAGAATGTCCATGGACTACAAACCCTTATGCAGTCGATGCAAAGAAGAAGGCCACACTGCAAAAGACTAGCTCTTGTGAAAGTTACTACCATTGATATAATCAACAGAAGACCCAAGAACCTGCCTCCAACCTGGTGGAATGGAAAGTTACTGCAATAACATGTGCCAAGAAAAGAGAACCTGCAATTCCAAAAGAAAATGTTCATTTGATCAAAACGGTGAAGTTTAATCTACCAAAAGAGAAACAGAACAATGCATGATAAAATGGTATAGTATAGAGCAATCCAATAGTATAGAAGGATATAGATTAGGGGTCCAAGAGGTAGAGGATGCAGAAGTACCTCTAGCTATTGAAGAAGGGCATATGTTGCCACACTGCTAGAAGAAAAAGAAAAGATAAAAGTGGGTATTGCCCCATTCCCTAGCCGATTGGAGAAGCTCGTGGATCCTATCAAAGAGTATGACTTGGTCAAAGACCTAGCTAGATACCTTCAAACCAAATCTAACATTTTGACAATTCGGTAATGTTGTCCCCCAGTTTTTGAAAGAAATTTAAAAGTATATTGACAAGAAGAAGAGGATCCTACAACTGTTGCCAAGTCTAATAAAGCCCCAGAGCCTGTAAAAGAAGTAGATGTGGCTAACGCCTTCCTAGATTCTAGCACCCCAGAGACCCGACGTGTGGGTTGAAGGTTGCTTTGTTGAAATGCATTGATTGATGGAGGCTCATTAGTGAGCATAATGATGGATGTGACAATGAAGGATTTTGGCTTGCAAGGTATGCAGCCTACACAATGGCTTATTAGACTTGCAAACCAAAGCATAATTAAGACTTTGGGCATTCTCCCATGTATGAAGATAACTTTTGCAGCAGGAACCTATTTCGGAGTGAAACCTAATTTTTACGGGACCTCATACACTCTGCTTTTGGAGAGACCATGGATTTTTGAAGTAACGGTGCAAACATATTAGTTCAAAGGAACCCTAACCCTAGACAAAGGACCCAACAAAGTGGTGCTGAAGTTGTATGGTTTGCAAAAAGATCATGGATCCACTTTCATCGAAGTCTTAACTTGATTCATCTAACAAAGTAACAGATGGTACATCAGCAGAAGAAAAGCTATCAAACAGATATTTCCCGAGAAAATTGAGGCGCAGTCCCTAATAGTGGGCATTGTAAGCCAACTCTTGAAAGAAGAAAAGTCCTTATCGATAGGTGGATACCTGCTACTTGACCTAGGAATGACTTTTGAAATCACCTCTGAAAGTGAGATAGAGGCTTGGATATAATGTTCTCCCTATTACATGGCCATAGCAAAGTCAGAGATAGAGATAAACACAGGAGTAGAGCTAGAGCCACAGGTAGAAGCAGAGGATACAATAGAGAGTCTGTTTTTCTCAAACAGAGCTCCCTACAGAGGCCGAGACTATAGAGTCTATCAAAGTCGAGGATGGAAGTCAAGAGGAAGACAATGAAAGCAACATGGAAGAAGCTATACAACTAGAGGAGAATCCTAATGAGCATGAAGTCTTAGAAGCTTTTGAAGTTGAAGATCCCATGTTGTTGGATAGAATGACTCTAGTATTGTTAAAATATTAGAATGTACTCATATGAATATGTACTTAGAGAATAACTAGGAAGATAATATCTAGATATTTAGGGAAACTAGATAATATGGATCTAGAACATGTGGATGATACTTCACTATGAGAACCTACCATATCCACACCTTTATCGTATATATATGTGTACTCTCACCTATTCCAAAGTAAGAGTGTAAGTAAGTGTGCAATACAAGTGTCGAGTCATTCTCCATCTCATTGTCTCATTGTCTCTCTCTTTCTCTCACCATCACTTTCACTACATGGTATCAGAGCACACCTAGCTCTTGAGGGCCTAGGTTATTAGCTTTCAACTTTTGTCTTCTCAGTTAATTCTTAGATTAATTTCTTACATGCAATCCAAATCAATTTCTTTGTGTGTAGATTTTAGGATTTGAACCCAAGTCAAGGTAAACTGACCTTATCCACATGCACCTTATCTTCATTAACTTGATCTCATTTTATCATGTCCACCTACTTTTTGTCTATTCTTATCATCTTCACCTACTCTTTGTCTTCTTCATGGTCACCTCTCCTTAAGAGAGAGATATATATTTGTCCTCTTTATCATTATTGTCATCCATATCTCATCTTATCTCCTCTCTCCACGTACCTACCCCTTTGGTCCTTTGCTATATTAAGGTCCAAACCCCTTCTCTCTCACCCTCATTTGTGGCCCACACATCCATTATGCATTAAAGCAATTTCCCACACACCATTCTTTTAATTCTCACCCAACCTTATCCTCAAATAATCTTTTTCCTAGCCACACATATTTTCTATTCTATCTCAAACCAACCTAACCCAAATTTTTTTACCCCCACCCCACATTGGTGGGTGGGATGGGGGCATGCTTATTTTTTAATTATTTTTGAGATATCGAGCTCCACTCGTGATACGCCAGGGTGACCGTTGAGTACTTATGTCACCGACTTGTCAGTTGCAGACGCGGTTGGTACACCGCCGATGAATAATAGCTACATGATAGCTATCCTTATCTACTCTAGTTCGTGGCTCAGTTAGTATGCCACCTTAGTTAGTTGAGTTTGTTTTTGAGACCCATATAGGGTTCTTCTATTTTCTTTGTAGAGAGTTCTTTTGGCTTCCACAACTAAGAAGAGGAAAACTGTTTTCAGCCTCCATCCTTGTGTGTCTTCCCCCATTGTGCAAGCAAGAAAGCTACAAGTGAGACTCCTTCCTTCTTTCCCACAATCTTGACATGGTATCAGAGCCTTGTTCGTGGTAAGGAGCTCAAGAAAGCAAGCCAAGCTCGCGGTGGTCTGGTAAGAGGAGCAGTGTTGCTTTCATTCTCTGTTTTGGGAGCAGATCTCTGCAGGTAGCACAGCCGGAAATTGCAGGAGTGCATTGTCTCAGGTTGAGACACCCTTCGCGGTGAAGCAAAAGGGCAGTATATGCTGCGGGAGAGGGCTTTAGCCCTTGGCGACCTTGTTTTTTTGATTTGAGGCCATTTCGGGGCCTGTTTTGGAGGCGGAAGTTTTCTGCACGCACTCAAAAAAAAGCCCAGTTTTATGCTGTGCAGCCACTGTTCTACAGGTCGGTGAAAAGTTACTGTAGAAATTGCATCGTATGCTTATGTGCAGAGACATTGGGAGTTACAGAATCATCCTTGGTTCCTGTTTATGCAAAATCGTCACTAGGAAGTGACTGTGTGGTCAAATACCACTTTCGCCAGTTTTGCAGATTTGCCCTTGTGAGGCTGAAACTGTGTTCTTTGCAGTGACAGAACTTTTTGCAGTATTCTGTAATGGCGTCTGATTCTCTCTCACAGATTGTCACTGAAAAGCTTGACAAGAACAACTTCCAAGCATGGAAGTTTAGAATGACGAATTTCCTTATGGGAAAAGGATATTGGGAATTTGTTGCAGGAAATGAAGAAGAACCAGTTCTTCCTGATGTTCCCAATCAACAGCAAATGCAGGCATTCAAAGCATGGCATGAGAGAGCAAGGAAAGTTATGTACTGGCTGTCTATCAGCATTTCAGACTCTATGATTGTGCATATTCAGGATGCAAGTACGCCAAAGGAGGCATGGGATACTCTGTCAAAGATGTATAGCACAAATACGCAAGCCAGGAAAATGCAGCTCAAGCAAGAGTTGCATAATGTGCAAAGAGAAAATATGAGCATCAATGACTACCACATGAAGGTGAAGAAGATTGCAGATGCACTTGCTTCCATTGGGTCGCCAGTGGAAGATGATGATTTAGTTTCCGTGACCTTGAATGGTCTAGGAAAGGATTATGCACAGTTTCGGACATCCATTTCAGTTCGTGAAAGATTTCCTGATTTTGAGGAGTTGATTGCTCTTCTAATTTCTGAGGAACAGAGAAATGGTGGTGCATCTTCTTCAGGAGGAACTTCAAAAGAAGTTGTCTTCTACTCAAATGCTGGAAGAGGTAGAGGCAGAGGTAGAGGAGGCCGATTTGGAGGCCGTGGTAGAAATCAGAATATGCAGCAAACTCAAGAAAACCAGTCCTATGGAGGAGGACGTGGTAACTCTAGAGGCAGGGGGAGCCAAAGAGGTCGTGGTGGATGGCAAAGAGGTCAAAATGCAAACAGTAATGTTGAATGCTACTACTGTGGTAAAATGGGTCATATGGCTAAAGACTGCTATAAAAAGCAGAATGACATCATGAATGGAAAACTGCAACAAGGGAATTATGCATCTTCTAGCAGACAGGGTGATGACAGAAATGAGCATTTGTTCATGGTGCAGCACATGAACAATTCTGTGACAAGTGCAGAAGAAAGCAATGATGTATGGTATGTTGACTCAGGTGCATCAAACCACATGACAGGTCATGCAGAATGGATGGAAGATGCAAGGAAAATGGAAAAACCAGGATTTGTGGAGACTGGTGATGATACTGCACATCCTATTGTGCAGATTGGAAAAATTCCCTTGTCTATGCAGGATGGGAAAAAGAAATACCTGTCCGATGTATTTCATGTCCCGAATATCACCAAGAATCTGGTTTCTGTCGGTCAAATGGTTGAGCAGGGCTTGCAGGTCAGATTTAATCCTCATGGATGCTTTGTTGAGGATATGAAAAATAAAGGTCGCTTGATAGCAAAAGGAAAGAAGAAGGGCAGAATGTTTACATTGGATGCAGACATGCCTGAATTGAGTGCAGCAATGTTTGCACATGGGACCGGTGTAGTTGCAGATATTGATATCTGGCATAAACGCATTGGTCATGTTAATGTACAGCGACTTAAATCAATGCAGGCCCAAAACATTGTTGCAGGATTGCCTAAATTCAAGGTTGCAGAAATGCATAAGGTATGTGAAGCCTGTCAGTTTGGAAAACAGGCAAGGAAACCATTTCCTAGACATGTTCAAGAGAGTGAGAAGCCATTGGAATTAATCCACTCTGATGTGTGGACTACTAAAGCTGCATCTCTTGGAGGCTGTCATTATTTTGTCACTTTTATTGATGACTATAGCAGAAAAGTTTGGGTGTATTTTATGAAAAAGAAAAGTGAAGTTTTTGGGCATTTCAAAACCCTTAAAGCTATGGCTGAAAAAGAAACAGGTCTGCAAATAAAATGCCTGAGGTCAGATGGAGGGGGAGAGTACCTCTCAAATGAGTTCGCAAAGTTCTTGCAGGAGCATGGCATAAAGCAGCAATATTCATGCAGTTATACCCCACAACAAAATGGAATTGCAGAAAGGAAAAACAGGCATATTGGAGAGGTATCTCGTGCCATGCTCAATGAAAAAGACTTGCCAGATTTTTATTGGGCTGAAGCAGTTGCTACAGCAGTCTACATAATGAACAGGACTCCCACTGCAGCAATACATGGAATGACTCCAGAGGAGAGGTATACTGGTAGGAAACCAGATATTTCTCATTTGAAAATTTTTGGTTGCATTGCCTATGTACATGTGCCAGATGAGCTGAGATCCAAGTTGGATCCAAAAGCTGAGAAGTGCATCTTTATTGGTTACTCTCTGCAGCAAAAAGGGTATAGATGCTATAACCCTTCTACTCGTAAGTTTACAGTGAGCAGAGATGTTGTTTTTGATGAGATGAGTAGCTGGTATAAACCAGTAAATGTGATTGATGATGTAGATGCACAAAATGGTAATGCTGCACAGAATTCACAGCAGCAGTCACAAAATATTAGTGGACCTGGAGCGTCCTCTAGCAGTGGTTCACATTCTTCGCCATGGACAGGCAGATTGAGATCAGGAGAATCTTCTCAAGGTAATGCAGATAGTGGTATGCAGGTATCACGAAAAGGAAAAGAGAAGGTTGATCAGCCCATGTTTGATGTGAATGCAGGTCACTCTTATGTGGATGGTGAATCCAGTGGCTCAGAACAGAGCATTGATGATGAGTTGGGTATTCCTTCTATTGTTACACCTGGAGTAAGGAAGACCAGGGATGTTTTGAGAGCACCTGGGAGTGAACCCACTTTGCGCAGGTCTACCAGAGTTAGGTATCCTGTGGATAGGCTGAAATATGATGGATTTACAGCCATTCACTATGCATATATGGTCAAGGTGATACAGGAACCAGAACCCACTTCTTTTGAGCAAGCCATGGGAAAAGAAAAATGGGAGAAAGCCATGGATGAAGAAATGGATGCCTTGGAAGCAAATGCTACATGGGAATTGGTACCTTTGCCTAAAGGTAAAAATGCAATTGGCTGTAAGTGGGTTTATAAGGTGAAGCACAATGCTGATGGTTCTGTGAACAGATACAAGGCAAGATTAGTAGTCAAGGGGTATGCACAAACATATGGCATTGACTATGAAGAAACATTCAGTCCGGTTGCAAGGATGGCAACCGTAAGAGCAGTCATTGCTATGGCTGCATCAAAGGGATGGTCTTTACATCAGATGGATGTAAAGAATGCCTTCTTGCATGGTGATTTGCAAGAAGAGGTCTATATGGAGCAGCCACCAGGTTATGTGCATGCTGTTCATCCTGAGTTTGTTTGCAGGTTGAAGAAAGCTTTGTATGGCTTGAAGCAAGCACCTAGAGCATGGTCTAACAAGATAGGACAGTATCTTGTCACTATTGGCTTTCAGATTTCCAAGGCAGATTTCTCACTTTATGTGAGAAAAACAGAGAAAGGTATTATGCTACTTGTCATTTATGTTGATGATTTGATTATGACAGGTGACAGTGATGAAGATATCCTTCATGTGAAAATGCTATTGAAGCAGAAGTTTGAGATGAAGGATTTGGGAGAGCTGCGTTATTTCTTGGGCATTGAGGTGATTAGATCACCAAGTGGGATACAGCTCTTGCAGAGGCAGTATGGATTGGACATGCTGTCCAAATATGGGATGACAGGCTGTAAGCCTATTTCAGTTCCTTTGGAGCAGAATGTGAAGCTGAGCACAGATGTGGGTGAGCTTCTGGAAGACCCTACTATGTACAGACGCATAGTAGGAAGCTTGATTTATATGACTATTACCAGGCCAGATTTGAGCTATGCTGTTGGATTGGTAAGTCAGTTTATGCAGGCTCCAAGGAAACCGCATTTGGATGCGGCTAGACGCATACTCAGGTATGTGAAGTCCACATTGCAGTATGGACTATTTTATGAGACTGGGGTTCAAATACAGTTACATGGATACACTGATGCTGATTGGGCTGGTAGCATTTCTGATAGACGATCTACCAGTGGATATGTGTTCTCTTTTGGGAGTGCTGCAGTCACTTGGAGCAGCAAGAAACAGCCTACAGTTGCCTTGTCGAGCACAGAGGCTGAGTACAGGGGTGCAGCAATGGCTGCATGTGAGGTAGCTTGGTTGCATAAGCTACTTTATGATATGCATCAGTCTATAGATGGGCCAGTTGTCATTTATTGTGACAACATGAGTAGTATACACTTGGCAAATAACCCAGTCTATCATGCTAGAACAAAGCACATTGAGGTGCATTATCACTATGTGCGAGAGAGGGTTTTACTAGGTCTTATTGATCTAGTTTATGTTAGCACAGAGGATCAGGTAGCTGACATATTCACGAAGGCATTGGGCGCAGAGAAGCTACGCAAGTTCAGAGACCTGCTTGGTGTGCAGGAATTGGGATTGAGCTCGAGGGGGAGTGTTGAGATATCGAGCTCCACTCGTGATACGCCAGGGTGACCGTTGAGTACTTATGTCACCGACTTGTCAGTTGCAGACGCGGTTGGTACACCGCCGATGAATAATAGCTACATGATAGCTATCCTTATCTACTCTAGTTCGTGGCTCAGTTAGTATGCCACCTTAGTTAGTTGAGTTTGTTTTTGAGACCCATATAGGGTTCTTCTATTTTCTTTGTAGAGAGTTCTTTTGGCTTCCACAACTAAGAAGAGGAAAACTGTTTTCAGCCTCCATCCTTGTGTGTCTTCCCCCATTGTGCAAGCAAGAAAGCTACAAGTGAGACTCCTTCCTTCTTTCCCACAATCTTGACAATTATTACATATGATTTTAAAAAAAACACAAAATTAAAAAAGCCTCCTTTTTCCCCTCCCCAACCATCCTGCTTGCTCCTCATCTCCTTCTCTCTCTTCTCTTGCTCTTTCTCTCTCCTACCATTCC
Organism: Lygodium microphyllum; assembly: GCF_053477565.2. NCBI lineage: Eukaryota > Viridiplantae > Streptophyta > Polypodiopsida > Schizaeales > Lygodiaceae > Lygodium > Lygodium microphyllum. Next base: position 34,393,090 of record NC_141141.1, read on the forward strand.
CCCTCCCTACAGTTTCCTCTCTCTTTCTACCATCTCCTCCTTCTCTCTCCTCCTTCTTTCCACCATCTCCTCCTTCTCTCTCCTCCTGTTCCCTCCCTTCCCCCTCTCGCTTTCCTCCTCCTCCTCCCTTCTTTCTCCTCCTTTTCTCCTTCTCTTATTTTTCCTCTCCCACCTCCTTCTACTTCTCCTCCCCTCTCCCTTTCTTCCCTTTCTTCCCTCTTTCCCTCCCCCTCGACCCTCCATGTTGGCCTGTGCTCTCCCCGCTAGTGTTGTTGCCAACCTCACTTGTTGCCAACCTCGCGCTCGTCGTCAACCTTACGTGCTGCTAGCCTTGCACCCGTCGGCCTTGCTTGCTACCTGAACCACTCACCACTGATATGCCGCCACCCCCATCCCTTCCTCTTTCCCACATCTCCACCCCCGGCTCCTTCCCCACCTGCCACCAACTACCATCCTTTTTCCTCCACCCACCACCTCCCTTCCAAAAACCCCCATCCTCCAAAACCACCCTTCCCCCAACCCACCCCCCTCCTAAGCCCCCATTCTCACCCTTCCCTCAAACCTCCCCATTCCTCTTGCCTACCCCATCTCTCACACCCCTTGCAAGCCCCCTTTCCCACACCTACACCCCCCACCACTGAAATCCTGCCAGCCAACCTCAACATTAATCCACCCGACCCCATCTAAAACATGTGCAAGGCCCCATTCCCGCGTTGGCCCATGCCTCGTATGTTTTTTTTGTGTGTTGTTAACGTTCACATGCAAGAGTTGGTTTTCCATTGTTCATGCACGCATGGATTTTCTTCGCAATCATTCACGGATGAGGATGTGCATGTGGTCTTGTCCATGCGATGGCTGAATTGTTGTTATTCACACGCACTCAACACGCAATGCAATCTCGAGTCCACACATTCTTATAATTTTAAATTGTGAAAAATGCGAAAAAATTTAAATTTTTTAAAAAATCAAGTTAATTAAGAAAAAGTATAGAAAAATAGAAAATAAAATATGATTTAAAAAAATTATTGATGCATGTTAGTTGAAAAATATAAAGTAAAAATTCAAAAACAAATAAAAATCTTATAAAAAATGTAAAAACTCCATTAAAATTTTAAAAAAGCCAAATAATTACCTAAAAAGTTAGAAAAATCCAACAAATTTTCATGATTAATTTTCAACCTTTGTCTTGTTGATTGAATAGTATATCTATTTAAAAAAAGAAAAACCCAAATATCTAAATAAGATTTAAAAAATCTAGGAAAAACCGAAATAAATCGAACAAAATACACGCTATCTTGTAGTATTTTCCCTTAAATTGTAAATTTTTCAACCAGTTGGAGTGTATTTTGGATTGCATTGTGATTGTGATCGTTCCTCGTCATACCAATTGATTTTTTGTGTGCACATGCATATACACTTGCATTCACACCCCCTATTGTAGGTACCCCATTTCTTTTCTTTTATTTTTTTGTTGCACCAAACATCACAACTAATTGCTAAAAGGAACCAATTGACCACATTTTTCATGCACATCTATGCTACACACATATAATTTAATTAAAATAAAATCATTCACACAGCATGAGCTTCGTGCTCTAAACACATATTTTTATTTTGTAATTAAAATGAACCCACTGTCACAAATGTACGTGTTAAAAAGAAAGCACTCCACACACATTAATTTTCAAAAAATGAACCTGTATTTAGAGACCTTGAGTTGGAAACGACGTTTGGGAAATGTTAAACCACCGTGAAACTTAATAAGTTTTAATTAATGGATAAAATGAACATTTAGCTAGATCATGAAGGACATACAAAGGCACCAAGTTTGCCATCAGCCTTTACACATAGTAAGGCTTCAACTTATTAAAGTTCAGTTTAGTTTTAAACTTTATCCCTTGCAAATCTGCTATGAGGGCTATAAAGCCATTCTTTCCTATATGAATAATCTTATATAGACCATCCCATTTAGGTTCTAGCTTGCCAAGGAATAACTCACGACGAGCACCATAATATATCACCAACTAACCCTTTACAAATTTATATCTTTTAGCTCAAAGGTCATGGAGTGCTTTCATCCTCTTCTTCCCTACTTCTTGATGTAACAAAGTGTGCAATTGGATTTCATCAAGATACACAAGAGAAGTGAACCTTTCTTGCGATACTTCTGCCTAACCCAATGAATGATTTAGAGCAAACCTTAGAGTGGGTAACTCGATTTCCAATGGTAAGATACACTCCTCCCCATATACCAACTTGAATGGGGTGTGGCACATTGCTCTCTTGAATGTTGTGTTATACTCCTAGACAATCACATGAAGTTTCCTATTTGTTGGTACCCTCTACTTGTCCATTTCTTGGGTATTATATGGGGTAGCTTTATTGTGTTTAATTTTTGGCACTTCCGTAAATACTTCTATGAGATTTTCCAAAAAGTGTGTCCCACAATCAGACACTAACTCTTTCAGTGGACTGAAATGGCAGACTGTAACGTGCCCCCTTGTCCACTTGTAGGACACGTCTTAGCAGCCCATTGGAAAGAGAGTCTAGAAAGCGCCGCCCGGCACTCCCAAGGAATGTCACAGGGTTTGCGATCTAGATCTTCCCGAGTCTACCACAAAGAGAAAGCATTCCGGCCGTTCCCACTTAGGACTGACCTGAATCAGGGTTTTCCTAATGGTCAAGTTCCTAGAAGGTAACTAGCATTGAGCCCCGGAGGAACTACTTGTGCAGAATCATCAGGGTCAAAGTGGATTTAAACTGCACTTGGTTCAAGGAGAATGGGAAACGAGAGGGATGCGAAGCTCGACCTCTTTGCCCGTAAGGCATAGTCCCATTCCGTTCCCCTAAAACAGCACAAATTGGGACTTTAGCTCTAAAGATTCTAGGTCATCATTTACCTTGCTGTCAATTTCTTTGAGAAAAGTTCACGGCCAACCGGGACCACCCTTCCGTAGGACGGACCCAGGGTCACATCCACCGCACTTTCCTCGGGTTGCTTTAGTTATCTAATTACCTACCACATTTAGTTTGACAAGCAAAAACAACTTCTTTAATTAACCAATTAATCACTGGTTCCTTCACGTAACTTAGGCACTGATATAGAAAAACAATGTCAAGCAAGTTCATTTTCAACATTTGATCTTTATTTATCAGTCTTTGGAATACATCATATAATCCACCCGAAGGCTATTCTAGCAATCCTCAGGGATCGTTATTCCAAGTTCCGCTCGTTGACTAGTATGGGGACCTCGAGATCCAATCTCGAGTCACGTCAGCCTCTTATGCAGGATCTGGAGACAAGGGATTTACGGCCAGAGCCTCCCCTGGCACCCAAGCGTCCTCCTGCTCCAAGTATGCAAAGGTACCAAATATAGTGATAAATATCATTTTCCCTAAAATCTATGCAAAGTCAGATTTGATTTTTCTTCTTTTTTACAATGACTACTAGCAAACACCACTCCATGTGTTGTACAAGAAATATCAGGCCAACCTTATACAATTTTTGTAGCTCCTCTCCGTCCCTTAACTTGAAAGGCATATGCCTTACTTTTTTTCATATATGGTAGCTACCTTCCTGCAAGGGAATTGTATACATAGCTAGACTAGGAGAGATACCCTCAACTCATCATAACTCTAGGTGAAAATGTCACAAAATTCTTGGATCAAGGACACATAGTCCTTCCTTTCTTCCAGATTGAGCATAGACCGTAATTTAATTGGTCATGGATCATCCAATGTACCAAGGCCCAACTCAATCACATCCACGTCTTTGATTCTCTCTTGAGCTTCTATTGGCTCATTTAGAGTCATCTGGTAGACATCCTCTGTAGTGGGCCCCTCTTTTGATTCATCACTTTGATGAAGTCTCACTACTACATAGATCCTCTAATGCATCTAATTTTGACAAAGATAAATGTACTCTCTCGCTTTGAGAAGATTCATGATATGCATCCATTATTACACATAGGGCACCTCTGCCAAAAATCAGATGACCAGTAGATATATCAACTTGATAGTCGAATTGCACGATCCATGGCCTTCCTAACAATACTTGATAGCTCAGTCGCCCTGCACACCTGGTAACCCTAAAGCCCACAACGCATTCCACATTAGCAACAATCACATGGACTTTGGTAATGCAACCTTCAGGTTACCTTAAACTATCATTAGCCATTCAAAGAATTGTGGAGGCATCCTTTTGGATTCCCAGTCCTAATCTTTCCATCAATTCTAAACTCATAATATTGAGATAGAGGATCCCATGTCTACAATGGCATGTTCCACTAATATGCCATCAACCTATGTTGCTATCCTTGGGAACTGCTTTTTATCGTGTTCAAACCAATCATCTCTCAGTTGAGCGTTTCCCAAGGGCTCAATAATATACCCAGTGCAAAGAATCTTCTTGAACTCTTTATGCACTCTTGGAGATAACTTGATCAATTATAGGAGATTCACATCACGCTTTATGTCACAAAGAGAACTTGCTAAATTAAGTTCATGATAACTACCAATGGTTCTCTTCTTTCACTAGACCACATTCTTTCTCTTGGTCGACATTGAATAGGCTTTGGTGCCTCTTTCTTAGCTTTTACCTTCTTCTTTGGCAGCATTTTATTGGGGTCAACTTTGCCATTAGCAAAAGAAGCTTTTAGAGGATCGGCTTCCATATCAAGGTTAAGGACTTGTGTCCCCTTATCATCTTGTTTAAGGTTTATCTCAACATGTTTTACATTATCCCTATCACATTCTTTAATATTTTGTCCTCTTGTAATGGCTTATAAATTGGAATCCTCAGTGGCATTGACATGCATATATCTGATAAGGTTGATACCACTACCATTGGGCAACTCCTCTATGGTAGATTTTCATCTTTGTAGTATTTGTTTTGGTTCCTCATCCCATTGAAGGTGATTCCCTTGTGCTCGATTTATTCAACTTGGTTGCTTGCTCCCTTATACTAAAGAGAGCTAATCTTACTCCAGCACATGTACTAGCTAGATGACTAGCTTCCCACTTATGTTGCATTTGATATTAGGCCAGTTTCTTGAAAAGTGCTAACTACCACACTAGTTACAACTGAATATTGATGGACCACCCTCTTCAGGGCATAAACTTCCTATCAAGTTTTGCTACTTCTTTAGGAAATTAACATCTATAGCTATTTGTCTATACTATTATGTTATCATATTGGTATAATGCTTTATCATGTCCTTGACTTCACCAAGAATATTTGATGCACTAGACTCATAGTCATGATCATCTACTTGTTGCTCAATTGGTTTAACTAGCTGATTAGGAATCGTCTGCTTGTTTTGTCGATTAATTGGAATGACATTAGGGTTTGTCATTTGGCTTCCATTATTTAGTGGAGCCATTTGGCTAGCTAAGGGGCTTCTAGATGGGCACACTCTGCATTATGCTTCCTCTCCCATTCAAATTGGTAATGGATGCCCCTTGACTTCCACTGGTTAATACCCAATTAATTCCAACACCGAGACTTAAATTCAAGTTTTGCCTAGATACATAGGCCAATTGTAATCGCAACTCTGCCTCCTCTGCTCATGTAATAGCAATATCAATGTTAGTAATAGCAACACTACTCAATTGCACCTAGATGTTAAAGTCCAACCCATGTAGAGGGAATCGTAAGGTTGGCAGATTTGGCATCCCTACAGGAATTGCAATAGGTTGCACCATGATGACAATCATATTTACTAAGGGTATCTGAATTAGTGAAACTACTACCCCACTCAAAGCAGGCTGACCTGTTGGGAGAGGTAAAGCACTAGAGCTTCCTCCTCCTCCTAAGCCAAAAAAAAATCAAACAAAAAAAAACAGGTTGCTCCGTTAAGGGGAATACCTCCTAATGATTTTAGTTTTCCATCTAGCCCTTTTAGCTCTTTCTTGCTTTTGGATCTTGGCTTGACAATATTTCGGATCTATTTCTCTATCATTTGGCTTACATTGATCAATTGGTCCCTATTAAACCAAGGTTCAAAAATTGTCACTTATTAGCAGCTCCCAACAAATGCACCACTTTTCAGGGTCAAAAATGGTCCCAACACTGGCTTTAAGGTTTTAGCTGAGCCTCTATGCTCAACCAAAACACCCGACGGCCTTGCAGCTTGAAGAGCATCTGGAGACTATGTCTAGAGGCTAACCACACTAATCTAACTTAGACACACATTTGTACTATTTATAGTCTAATGAATTCCTCCTCATATTACATATGCAGTAGGGAGAACCCCCTAGCTAATTGCTATGGTCCTACCATGGATCTTCTACACCTTGGGGATTGGCCCCAAGATGCACCCTCCAAACATATAGAACATGCAAAACATAGTCCACTCTTTCAATGTTCGTTCCAAGAGATAATTCAATCCAGAGGTCCCAAAGAGAACAAACATACTATCCTACAACAGGGGACTCCTTATGCTCTCAATGATTATAACAATCAAGTGTAATGCATCCACCTAAGGTTTGGCTTTCTGATACCATATGTATATGTAATGCAATGAAAAGCCGAATGCTCTTAAGTGCACAAACATGTAAACTTATAGATTAAAAAATGTGAATTATGCACAAACAATTCTTTTTATGACTTCACTCTAACGTAGTGCATCGTTTGCTAAGGCAGCACTAAAGTAGTTCGTGCTACTTTCCTTCTTTAAAGGCTTAAAATGAACAAATTCTATATACAATATATGCAAAAAACTAGATTTTAACCCCCATAACCCTTTTCCCCTACTGTTTATGGTTTGCATTTGTTGGTAGGTGTAAATAATATTTCTCATATATAAGAAGCAATAAATACGCACTTTAACATAAAAATGGAGGTACGCTGAGACTAAACCTCATGCCCTATCCCCACCATACATTCACAAATAGATTCGTAATTTTTTGTAATTTTCTAGCGCATAAAATCTATTTTTCCATATAGAACCCATTTTTCTTGATTTTTCCATGATTTGTTTTGAATAAATGACTATATTTCTCTGATTTTTCTGAGTCAACCAATTAAGTCATAGTCTAATCCATCTTGGCATTTAATTGTATCCCACATAAGCATAATTAGATTGCTCAAAATGATGAAAACATAAAATTTCCTTTAAAAATATGCTTTTCAAGTTTGCAAAAATTAATAACTCATGATATCGAGCACCAGTTTTGTATTTTATGACACACAATCCTCAACCATATTATAACCAAGCATTAAACAAATTTCTATTGCATATGAATGAGAATTGCATCATAAATTGTCAAAAAAGATTCAAAATTTTATTAAAAAGAGGCTTATCGTCTTCTCTTGGATTTCGAGAATGAATATTTGTATTTTCAAGTAGACCGATCAAACCTATCATTAATCCTCTCACCAGATTTACCATCATTCCTCAACATCAACATGATCCATCACACAATCTAATGCAAGCCGCTAGACAACTGGTATTCATTCCAAGAATCATCGGCATGAACACACCTTAAGAGGAGAGAGAGAAAGAGAGAGAGAGAGAGAGAGAGAGAGGAGAGTGAAATACTGATTTTTGTTCTCTCTCGTCAGTCCACCATTTCTTGTGTAAAGATAGGTGAAATAGAGAGAAGAAATCATGGAGCAGACCGGCATCACTACAAGATACAGGCCTTATACCGACGTTCAAAGCGACGAAAATGTTCATAAAGAAATTTTCCCCCGTCATCGCAAAAAACGTCGGTATTAGCGATGCCATAGAACAATCACTATTAGTATTGCTATTTGCGTTGCTATCAGCGTCGTTGATAGCAACGCAAATAGCGATGATGATAGAGACGCTTTTTACACATATTGCGATGCTAATAGTGACGCGTGCATTAAATTTGCGATGCTAATAGTGATGGTAACATGGATTTATTTATTTTTTGTGGCAGGGCAACAAATGGATTTATTTATTTTTTAATGGCAGGGCAGTAAACTAACCTGCCACAAATAGCGCTATGTGCTTTATTTGGGTCATACAAAAGAGTTTCAGTAATGTGTACAATGCTCATCTAAATGAAGGCAAAGTGTACTTGAATCATAAGACTGATATATAAAATAAATACAAGATTGCGTAATGAAAGCGATTGTACAATCATGGCAAGATACATAGTGCATAGAAAATGCCTATACAAATCATATAACCAAAAAAGAAGAGTATGTGCGCTCCACGGATCCAAGGGTGAGCTATAGATCCTCGCCATCTGAAACCTCGTCCTGCTGCAAAGGAGCATCGAGCAAACTCTACAAAAAAGAAACAACTACACATCAGTCCACCATACAATAATGCATTTTAATTAAAATTAGTAACTACGGACAACAAAGATGAGTGACTTACAGGGCCGTCGCGTCCATACAATCGATCGATCAATGCAGTGAGACCGTGTCTCTCTGCATATCGAGTCTCTAGGCCGGTAGGATTGCGGTTTGTAATGGAGTGCTACAAAGAAAACAAAATACAACTGTTAGAAATACGATTATCAATACAAGGGATATTGCAAAAAAATAAGCAAGTAGAACAAAAGAAAAACTTACAAAGTCCTCCAGATATGTCTTGAGATCACCACTCCCAAGATGATGGACCACTCCTGCCTCCAGTCGTGTCCTCGTCACCTCGCTCTGTTGTCTCCAACATCCTGGAGAATCTGTAGCCTCCTCCCTGAGTCAATGCCAGTCATCCTCGTCTAGCCACTTGGGCTTTGAGGCCCCACTCTTAAGTGCCTTGTGTGCGTTCGATCGTCTATGTGACATGTACGCACTGATGCACTCCATCATCCAGCATGTGGAAAACCTATCTGCTGCAGTAGGTCCAGAAACTCCTCATGCAAGGATGCTACTATGTAGTCCTTGCTCCCCTTCGGTATGTTCTTCCAATGATCCAAGATGTTGTGCCGAAAAACTTCTTGGCACAACTCTCTCATATGAGCCATCACCCTTCTCCCCTCATCATTCATGATGATGGCTCCTGTCCTATCATCTACAAGGTATCCGTACCCCTCTGGGGTATGCCTAAGATGTGTCCTCTCCCACTTGTGACAACGCTCCTGGGCATATATCCAGGAGACCCCTGTAAACACAATATTAGTGAGTTTGGGAATCTCTCAATTCCCATTTTTTGAATACTAAAAAGGTGGCACCTGGATAACATGCCCATAAGTTTCTTAAAACCGTATGATGTGACCTATCATTGGAAAGCTCTTGAAAAATGGAATCCATTGAGCTATAGAGTGCTCGGTTTGGAGTTATAGTGTTCAAGTTATGACAAATCTAAAGATTTGACCATGTGTCCCAAACTTTTGGAAAATTTTCATATTCCCCAATATGGTGTTTATACATCTGGTGTACCTACAGGGGTAGTATCTCTCGGAGTAGCACCCATAGGGGTGCCACCTACGGATGGCTGAGCAAAAGCTGGAGTGATTGGAGTAGACGTCCCCACAAGTGTGACAAATCCCATAGGTGATGCAACTCCAGTAGAACGACAAGACGGAGACACTGCGTCGGTACCTCCAGAACAACCACTTGAGCCATTCTCTCTCAAACCACCACGAGAGCGAGGAGTAGCACCTGTATCTCGAGCCGATCGCCGGCTCACTACATCCATATCTTCGCAGCATCCCCCATAATCACTCCCTCCTTTCGGCCCAAGTCTGGAGCATCGACCTCATCTACTAGAAACTGAAGCATTAGAGCGCACCAAAGTAGATCTAACAGAATGGCGTGATGGTGTCCGAGAGGCAGCTCCTAGTCCACCATATCTCTGAATCGAACCATCTAATCTGGAGACATATGCGTGAAAATCTCATGTAGCTCCTCGTCGCTCATCCCTCGACTCATCGTGATGATCTAAATATCCACAAAGGTCACCTGTACCACAAACAAAAATTGATGTTAGCATAATCAATATAAATCAAGCAAAGTACGGTAATATAAATCTTAAAAAAATGATCTTACTTAAAATGCATATCTTATGTACCCTTATAAGCGATTCGTCAACAAATTGAGGAGGTGGATGCTCCAAGTATGAAGTACCCTATGGTCCCATGTCAATCTCCTAACACAACTCCGCATACACTGGAAGGTCGATAGACATGTCACCACAAAGGGATGAGTCCATCTCGTTCTCAAAGAATTCTTGGACTCTTGTATTTCCATCATTGTTACCTGATTCTGGCTCCTCTACATGCTCCAAGCTTTCGGTGGCCTCCACCCCTTGCAATATCGACCCCTGTATTTTCATACTATCTTCATCTACGCTTGGAACATCACTTTGATCAATCGGTCTTAGACCCTGCACACCCCGTGCAAAAAGCAATTTAAAATAATATCCCCGCAACAAAAGACCTTTGGCTAAGTGCTTACTCCGTGGTCGGAGAGGATTTGTAACACGTAGAAGACCCAAGAGGAAGTTGCTAAACCGAGATTTAATTCGCCAATCGATGCTCCCAAGCAAAAGACGCGAGGTAAACACACGGAAGCTTCCACCCCAATTACACGTGTGGACAACACTCCGGTCCTCAATGCCCAGGTTCTTAAGAATTAATTCCGTATGAAAAGCTGCATTAGGCATGTTCAATTTTTGTAGGGAAGTTATGAATGCATTTATTCTTTCATTTTACAAAGTTTAGTGCATGTTGAGTATTTGAAGTTGCTCCATCTCTTGTCGCAAGACAATTAGATCAATTAGGTAAATCGCTTGTAATGGTGTAACTCAAATGATGATCACCTCAATGCACTAGGTAGAGCTAAGCCGCGATAAAAAAATTGCCTAGTATCACACTCGGGAAACTGACTTAATATTTCTGACCTCAAAGGTCCTACCCACATTCACAGAATGTTAGGGTTAGCTGAACGCCTATGCAAGAACGATCTAGGGTTTTTACCTTAAGGATCAATTAGCCAAATACTAGACCTCCATATGGATTTAGGAATCCTAGGGCCAAAGCGCTATCGGCCTAGTAGGGTTAGGGTTGGATTGGGTCAAGAGGACTCCCAAACCCTATATCTTGACCAAAGTATTCTTGACCCAGGAATACCGTGTGACGGGAGAAATAATACCACAAGTTAGGTGCGACACTTATCTCGTGCAACAAGTTGCAACGTCGCATGATTTTGTGACTAGATCACAAAATAATATTGTCACTCCTTAGAACAAGGTTGGCAAGTTCTAAGTACAAGTTTAACCTTCTAGAGGATAGGTAGACATCCTCTACATCACCCTTCCTTGGGCTGATTTGCCAAGTTAGGGAAATTATGAATTGATTATGAATTGCCTAGCAAGCAATTGACCAATTAAGTGAGGACAATGGGGCTGTCCAGGATTTATTGACCTTAATGTAAGGAAACCTAAGGTATTTGTTAATTTGGGTTAACAGGGTATAAACCCTAACCCAAGGAAAGAGGGTAAACAAGCAACTCAACTTACAAAACCCTTGGGATCTTGCCAAGTTGAAATTGATCCCGGATCGAGTGCTGGATGTATTCGGAGAGAAGGAATTATACCTTAGTAGTTGGTCGTATAAATGACCACTGGAATGCTTGTGTTTGTACAATTAGGAGAACTGTTTGTTCTTCTTTGCTCAAGGAACTAATGCTGGAAAATAACTAATGCTTCAAGTTGAAAGCCTGGAGGGAGAGGCAGCATCAGTTACCCCCGACTATCTGCCTAACCCTATCTAAGGGGTTTGTTAGCTGCGCCGGGTACGTGGACCAAACCCACCGCAAGAGGTCTCTTCGTGGGTGCTACTTGGAGCAGGAGGATGCTTGGGTGCCAGAGGGGGATCTGGCCATAAATCCCTTGTTTCCGGGTCCTGCACAAGAGGCCGACATGACTCGAGATGGGATATCGAGGCCCACATACTAGTCAACGGGCGAAAACTTGGAATAGTGATCCCTGAGGATTGTTGAAATTGCCTTCGGGCGGATTATGGATTAGCCTTCGGGCGGATTATGGATTAAGCCATCGGGCTGGATTATATGATGTATTCCAAAGACTAATAAATAAAGATCAAATGTTGAAAATGAACTTGCTTGACAGTGTTTTTCTATGTCAGTGCTTAAGTTACGTGAAAGAATCAGTGATTAATTGGCTAATTAAGGAAGCTATTTTTGCTTGTCAAACTAAATGTAATAGGTAATTAGACAACTAAAGCAACCCGAGAAAAATGCGATGGATGTGACCATGGGTCCGTCCAATAGAAGGGTGGTCCCGGTTGGCCAGGAACTTTTCTCAACGGAATTGACAGCAAGGTAACGATGACCTAGAATCTAGAAAGCTAGAGTCTCGAATTATATTGTTTTAGGGGAACGGAATGGGACTATGCCTTATGGGATGAGAGGTCGAGCTTCGCATCCCTCTCGTTTCCCATTCTCCTTGAACCAAGTGCAATATAAATCCCCTTCGACCCTGATGTTTCTGCGCAAACTAGTTCGTCTAGGACTCAACGCTAGTTACCTCCGAGGAACTTGACCATTAGGGAAACCCTAATTCAGGTCGATCCTAAGTGGGAATGGCCGAAATGCTTCCGCTTTGTGGTAGGCTCGGGAAGACCTAGATCGCAAACCCCATGACATTCCGTGGGAGTGCCGGGCGGCTCTTTCTGGACTCTCTTCCCAATGGGTTGCTAAGACGTGTCCTACAAGCAAACAGGTGGACACGTTACACCCAAACAAACTGCGGGCACACCAAATCTCACAGCAATCTAAGATTTTCACTCTACCCTACTTCCAGGGCCTCCACAAGCACTATCTAAAGAGAAAGAGTGGAAGAATTGGAGAGCTTCTTACAAGCCGCAGCAACCTCAAAAACAACAAAAAACGACAACTACATGACGATTACTGGTTCCAAGTACTTGAAAATCAATAGTTACAAGTGGTTTTGGATTATCTTACATATTTCTTTTGGGATGCAATGTCTTATTCAATATCCAAATTGGGTGGTACATTGCCATACATTTATTATGATGAAAATGCTAGAGCATCATTGATATCTTTTCAAGTCAATGCAATTATTCTTTATAGTTGGAGTGCTAATCTACTTATTCTATAATGGTTCTATATCTTTACTCTCTATTATATATTATGGGTGTCATTATATATGATGAGTTCTCAATCCTAGCATATTTCATTGAAATGATTGTACCTTAGAACTATGGCTTATTACCTGTCATTTGCAGATACTTTCATTCTGGCTATAATGCAAGGGAACATTGTTAAACTTGTAATTAATGGATTTAGGCTCTGAATGCTAATTCAAGTGATTATGATGAGCCATAGAAGGTTTTAGGTTTAGCAACTAGTTGGAATCAATTGTATGCAAGTCACAGTTGTGCAGGTCACCTGAAGCAACAGTAATGCAAAATTCTTTAGATATTATGGTTATTTGTTAGTTTTATGAGATAAATAGTTCTCAAACTTTGGCAATATCTCATTGTACTTATGTTGGTGATATTTTTGTGCTAGCAGTACTATTTATTTGTCTTGAATGGACAAAATAGATGTCATTCATGTTACATGAAGCTACAATCTTGATGAAAGTGATTGTAACCTTGCTACAAGAGACCATAACACCACTACAGGAAACAAGGTTATCATATCAAGAAACACGGTTATTGCAACAAAAAATAAGGTTATCATTGCAAGCAGTTGGTTTACCATTGTTAGTAAACAGTGACTCCATACAGTAAGATAGGGACCCCATACAACAAGATAGGGATCCCATACAGCAAGACAAGGACCCCATACAACAAGATAGTAATTTGGCATAGCAAGATATTACATTGGTGATAGAGAGTAATGGTAACCCTAAGGAGAGTAAGGGAATTGATATGGAGACACTCAAGGAGCAACAAAAACGTTCATTAGAAACAGAGGAGGATTTTGATAGAGCAAGTCAGCATGCTATTATCGATGCAAAGTTGAAATACAAGCACACTATGAGTAAGTCGGCTAGAGTGTTTGAAGACCATGTTCAGGAAGTGTATTTAGATGTCGAGTCCTGTTCTAAATCAATAAAGGTGAGTAATTTTGTTGAGGAAGATTTCAAGTAGAAATTGATCAATCTATGTAAAGAATTTTAGGATATCTTTGCTTGGGAGCATACTGACATGAAGGGATTTGATTCAAGAGTATGTCAACATAGAATCAACTTAAAGGTAGATGCTAAACCTATTATGCAAAAGCAGCACTGTATGAATCCAAATTATGCTAACATGTGAAAGAAGAGATAGACAAACTTCTTAGAGTTGGATTTATTAAGCTTATGAATGAAGTGACTTGGTTGTTACCTATTATAGTGGTGCCCAAAAAGTATGGCAAGATATGAGTTTATGTGGATGATAGAAAATTAAATGCAGCAATAATAACTGATCCATTTCCTCTTCTGTTTGAAAGGTGAGAAGGATTGAAGCTTGCACGCAAGAGCTATGGTGGGAGAGCAAGAGCAAGAAACAGAGAGACAAGAAATGGGAACTCCAACAACCACAATGTGTGGGCGGGCCTTCCTTTATTCAAACTATCACTAAAAGAATAAAGAATAAGTGACTGTGACGGGAACCCACCACTTGTAGTGTGCAGTGGCGAGTACTGTTAGTGTAGTAATACACGGGCGGCTAGGTGGAGGCACCTTTACCCCCAACAACCTCCCACTTAAAGTCGAATCTGCCCTAGTGAGAGAGAAAAAAGAAAAGATAGTACAACATGTACACATGTACAACAAGATGAGGAAAAAGACGTCATCTCATCCAATGCCCATCAATCTCTTAAGGAAGGCAAAACGCTCAGTAGTGAGGCTCTTTGTGAGAAAGTCTGTAGGATTCAACTCAGTCGAAAACTTGACAAGGTCAACAGACTTGTCCTCAATGACCTCGTGAATGAAGTGATACCTCACCTCAATATGTTTCGTCTTCGCATGGAAGACTGGATTCTTGGCCAACTGAATGGCACTCATAGAATCCGAATGCAGTGTAGGCATAGCATCTATCATACCAAGGTCTGCAATCAAATGGCCAAACCATATAGCCTCTTTGCAAGCCTCTATGACTGCAATATACTTGGCTTTTGTAGTAGAAAGGGCCATACACTTCTGCGCCCTGGACCTCCAAGAGATAACCCCTCCAGCATAGGTGAACACATGACCAAAAGTGGACTTCTTACTATCTGCATGTCCTACATAATCAGAGTCACTGTACCCCATGACTCATGTATCTTGGCTACCATAATAAAGACACATATCTGTTGTGCCCTTCTTCAGGTACCTCATGATACCTTTCACAGCATCCCAATGTTTCTTGCCAGGTGTAGCCATATAACGTGCCACAACCCCAACTGCAAAAGCTATATCTCGATGGGTGGCTATCATGGCATACATAAGACTACCCGTGGCTGATGCATAGGGAATCTTGGCCATCTCGGCCCTCTGCTCATTTGTCTGCAAACATTTAGCCTATGAAACCTTCACATGAGAAGATAATGGATAGCCAATAGGCTTAACATCCTACATGCAGAAGCACTCAAGGACTTTATGAATGTACTCCCTCTGTGACAGATAGAGTAGTCCCTGAGACCGATCGCATGTAATGCGCATACCAAGTATATGATAGGCATGTCCCAGATCTTTCATCTCAAAGCTCTTTTTGAGCTGAACCTTAAGAGCATCTAGCTCCTCATGAGCCGTCCTTGCTAAAAGCATGTCATCCACATAGAGTACCAAAATTAGTAAAGAACTGTCATGGGCCCTGTGACTGCATGAACACATCAAACTTATGGTACCATTCCCTAGGTGCCTGCTCCAAGCCATATAGACTCTTCTTTAGTTTGCACACTAGATGTTCCCTGCCAGGGTTTGCAAAGCCCTTAGGCTGCTCCATGTAAATCTCATCATGTAGATCCCCATGTAAAAATGTCATCTTGACATCCATCTGGTATAAGTTCAGGTCAAGCTGTGCAACCAAGGCCAAGACTAAGTG
The DNA here is from genome assembly GCF_053477565.2 of Lygodium microphyllum. NCBI lineage: Eukaryota > Viridiplantae > Streptophyta > Polypodiopsida > Schizaeales > Lygodiaceae > Lygodium > Lygodium microphyllum. The sequence continues at coordinate 34,409,071 of NC_141141.1, forward strand.
TAGGGTGGTCATCTTGATCACATAAGAAAAGACTTCATCAAAGTCAACACCATGCTCTTGCTTAAAACCCTTAGCAACCAATCGAGCCTAATATGCCGGCTTGGGGTATCTAGGGGTACTTTTCTGTTTGAAGAGGAGAGAGAGACAGGGTTGAGCAAATGTCTAAACCATTCAGGTTCCATCATCTTCTTCTCATTATTTCGTTATTGAGTAAAACACACATACAAAAGTAACATAGAGTAAGTGACACGCTGACTAGATAGACTACAGGTCACCGACTAGCTAACCGACTTATTTAATGTAGTCACATGCAGGAGACAGCTGTACACTAGCTGTCATGTCGGTAGTACATAAAGGCAGTCACACACGACACGGGGAGCTTGACTTCTAAGCTTGACTTCTAACACTCCCCCTCAAGCTCGAGACAGCATCTGCACACCAAGTAGCTGTCTAAAACCACAAAACTTATCTTTACCTAGAGACTTGGTAAAGATATCTGCTACCTGCTCATCAGTCCTCACATGCATAAGATCAACCTTTCCTGCAAGGACCATCTCACGAATAAAGTGGTAGTGTACCTCTATGTGTTTTGTCCTGGCATGGTAAACTGGATTCATGGCCAGGAGTACACTACTCAGATTATCACATAACAGTTTCACTGGAGCATCAACCTGAATATCCAAGTCAGCCATAAGCTTGAGCAGCCAAGCAATCTCACATGCTGCCAATGCAGCCCCCCTGTACTCTGCCTCAGTACTAGATAAAGCAACCGTAGGCTACTTCTTGCTGCTCCAACTGATCATGCCGCTACCAAAGCCAAAGGCATAGCCACTCGTAGATCGTCTGTCAGTTGAGCATCCTGCCCAATCTGCATCTGTGTATCCAATCAGTGTCAAGGGCTTATCTCTGACATAGAACAGCCCATAGTCTACAGTGGACTTAACATACCTCATGATGCGTCTAACTGCATCCAAGTGCGGCTTTCTCGACTTCTGCATAAACTGGCTTATCAGCCCTACTGCATAGCTCAAGTCAGGCCTAGTGATGGTCAAGTAAATCAGACTGCCGACCATCTGCCTGTACATAGTCACATCTTCTACTTCAGCCCCAGTGTTCATGTCTAGCTTTACATTCTGGTCCAGAGGTGTATCCAGTGGTTTGCATTCAGCCATGCCATACTTCTTAAGCATTTCCATGGCATAGTGCTTCTGCATCAGCCATAAGCCATGTTCAGCTGTACAACCTCAATACCCAAGAAATACTTCAGATCTCCCAGATCTTTCATGTCAAATTCAGATTTCAGCATCTTCATAGCATGTTGAATTCCCATGTCATCATCTCCAGTGATTATCAGGTCATCAACATATATGACCAGCACTACCAAGCCACTGTCAGTCTTCTTTGTAAACAGGCTGTGATCAGCCCTGCCAACAACAAATCCAAGACTCTGCAAGTAACTGCTGATCCTAGCATGCCAGGCTCTTCGAGCCTGCTTCAGCCCATACAATGCCTTTTTCAGCCTGCACACATAATGCTGAAAATCAAGGTGCTCATACCCTTCCGGCTGAACCATTATACATCCTCTGCTAAATCACCATTGAGGAATGCATTCTTAACATCCATCTGCTGCAATTTCCAGCCTTTTGCAGCAGCCAAGGCAATAACAGTTCGTATGGTTGCCATTTTTGCAACCGGGCTGAATGTTTCATCATAATCCAAGCCATACTGCTGAGCATATCCTTTAGCGACCAGCCTTGCTTTGTACCTTTCCACACTGCCATCAGACTTATATTTGATTTTATAAACCCATTTGCAGCCAACAGGCTTTTTCCCTTTAGGCAGTGGTACCAAATCCCAAGTCTGATTTTCAGCCAAGGCTTTCATCTCTTCGTCCATAGCCATGCACCAATTTTCATCCTTTGCTGCTTCAGCATAAGTACCTGGTTCTTTGATCTACATCACTTTTGTCATGTAGGCATAATGCTTTGCAGAATAACCAGAGTACGTCAACCTGTCAACAGGGTATCTGACCCTCTGCGATCGTCTAGGCTATGGTGCACTGCTCGATTCCCCTCTCTCATGAGGCGGAATATACCTGTTCTGCCTCGTACCAGGCGTATAGACAGTCGGAATGCCAAGTTCACTGTCTAATGTATCAGCAGACTCATATCCAGAAGTCATTCTTCCAGGTGACATCATACCATCCTCAGTAGCTTTCTCTTTTCCTTTGCTGTCCAAGACATCATAATATCTCCCCCTCACTGACATACCAGTGTCAGTGGACGATGAGTGTCGCAATCTCCCTGTCCATGGGGATACTGTCTCCTGACTACTAGGTCCTGTCATATCAGTGTTTTGCTGCAACTCAACTGTAGATACATGAGTGGAAGGCATATCCAATGGCACTGCAACTGGTGATACATACCATGAGCCCAACTCATCAAAGATGGCATCCCTGCTTACCAAAGTCTCCCTGGTAGAGGGGTCATAACATTTGTATGCCTTCTTCTCCTGCGAGTATCCAATGAACACACTCTTATGCGCTTTGGGATCCAGCTTTTTCCTTTTCTCATCTGGAATGTGCACATAAGCAAGACAAGCCAAAGACCTTCATGTGTCTTACATCCGGCTTATAGCCATAGAGCCTCTCAAACGGTGTCATGTCATGAATGCCTGCAGTGGGAGTCCTGTTCAGAATATATGTGGCTGTCACGACAGCCTCTGCCCAATAGTAAAGCGGCATATGCTTCTCATTCATCATGGCCCTAACAGCTTCCATCAGAACCCTGTTCTTCCTTTCAGCTACTTCGTTTTGCTGCGGAGTGTAGCTGCAGGTTAGCTGCCTACGAATGCCATTTTCAGCCAAAAAATCAGCAAATTCATTGGAGAGATACTCCCCACCGCTATCAGATCTCAAGCAAGAGATGTAACATTCAAATTCCTTCTCAACCTGTGCTTTAAATTTCTGAAAAACAGCAAAGACCTCATCTTTTGTTTTCAATATGTAAAGCCAGGTATATCGACTGTAGTCATCAATGAAAGATACATAGTATCTGGAACCCCCCATAGATGCATTATGAGCTGGTCCCCAAACATCAGAGTGAACTAACTGCAGTGGTCGTGTACTCTGTCTTACATGCCTGACAAACGGCAATCGTGACTGCTTACCAAACTGGCAAGCCTCGCATACATGACCAATATCTGAATATTGGAATCTAGGTAACCCTGTTACCAGCTGCTTCTTCTGCATGGTCTGCAGCCTCTGCAAATTGACATGCCCCACTCTCTTGTGCCAAATCTCTAAGTCCCTGATAGTGCCAGAGCCCTGGGCAAACATGACGGAGTTCAGCTCTGGCAGTGTAGCATCAAGAGTGAACATTCTTCCATTTCTGTGGCCTTTCGCGATCAACTTGCATCCATTGCCAAACTCTTCAATAAAGCAGCCATGCTTATTGAAGCGAACCTGCAAGTTCTGCTCTGTCATCTGGCCCACAGACAATAGGTTCTTCGTAATCGAAGGGACATGCAAAACATCATGAAGATTCTTCTTCCTGTCATCATGTACAACCAGAAGCATTTTCCCCTTGTGCTCTATGCTATGCTGCGTATCATCTCCTGTGCAAACATAGCCATGCTTATCTGCAACCATCTCAGTGAACCAGTCACCATGTGGGGTCATATGGTTTGATGCCCCTGAATCAATATACCATACTATATCATCAGATGATTTTGCAGCAGCCTTATCCTTGACATACTGCATGGCAAACAGCCTATCACCAGAGTCATCTGCTTGACTGGACGTGGCATAATGTCCATGCTGCTTACCCTTCTGATTCCCTTGCTTTTTCCAGCAGTCTTTTGCAATATGTCCATATTTCCCACAGTAATGACAATCCTTGTCGTTATTCGGATTGTCTGACTGACGCTGCTGCTGCCATGAGCCTCTGCCACGGGAGTTAGATCTCCCCTGCCTCTGAAGTTTCCACCACCTCTGGCATTTGACGACTGCTGATTGCTATTGTTAAAGGATGCATTTTGTTGGCTTCCTCTGCCAGATCCAAAACCCCTGCCACAGCTGCCACGATCGCGCTGGTTCGAGTAAAAAACTGCATCCTTATTCTTGGAGCTGCTTAACCCTGTAGCCAAGCCAAGCTTCACCTCTTCATGAATCAACAATGCAACCAGCTCGTTAAAGTCGGGCATTTCAGCCCTCACAGACACGGATGTGTCAAATGACTTGTATTCTGGACCCAAGCCATTCAAAGTCACTGCAACCATATCTTCATCTTCAACCTGTGAACCAACAGATGCGAGCTGATCTGCTAAGGTTTTAATCTCCGTGACATAGTCTTGTATGGATCTGTTCTTCCTCTCTATATTGTTGAATTTTTGCTTTAGTTGTATCTTCCTGGCACTCGTAGTTGTGCCATAGTATCTGACCAATATGTTCCATGCATTTTTCGGACTCTTACACTTCATAATCTGCATCACCATAGCATCTGAGATACATAATGAGAGCCAGTGTAGCACTCTATGAGCTCTTTCTGTCCAAGCTCGATGCGCTCGTCTTTGATCAGCTGTGAGGTTCCTGTCTGCTACCTCTGGTTCAGCTTCAACACCTGTCACTAGGTCCCAGTACCCTTTGCCTATTAGAAAGTTCTCCATGTGGAACTTCCATATCGCATAATTATTGCTGTCAAGATTCTCCCCCACAATCTGGGTTATATTATCAGTTCTATCTGCATTTGCCATGTCGTAGACACTGCCTGACTACCTGCAAGCCAATGACAACCTGACTACCTTCAGCCCGTAAGACTTTATGACAGTTTTTCTGCAATTAATTGCAGGAAAAAAACCAGTAAATTTCAGTCAAATATCAGCCCAAACAAAGTCACAATCGGTTGATCCAACTCATAAAGACAACTGCCAATACATTGTCAAGATTGTGGGAGAGAAGGAAGGAGTCTCACTTGAAGCTTTCTTGCTTGCACAATGGGGGAATACACACAAGGGTGGAGGCTAAAAACAGTTTTCCTCTTCTTAGTTGTGTAAGCCAAAAGAACTCTCATACAAAGAAATAGAAGAACCCTATATATGGGTCTCAAACCAAACTCAACTAACTAAGGTGGCATACTAACTGAGCCACGAACTAGAGTAGATAGGGATAGCTGTCATGTAGCTATTATTCATGGGCGGTGTACCAACCGCGTCTGCAACAACTGACAAGTCGGTGACATAAATACACAACGGTCACCCTGGCGTATCACGAGTGGAGCTCGATATCTCAACACTCCCCCTCGAGCTCAATCCCAATTCCTGCACACCAAGCAGGTCTCTGAACTTGCGCAGCTTCTCTGCGCCCAATGCCTTCATGAATATGTGAGCTACCTAATCCTCTGTGCTGACATAAACTAGATCAATAAGACCTAGTAAAACCCTCTCTCGCACATAGTGATAATGCACCTCAATGTGGTTTGTTCTAGCATGATAGACTGGGTTATTTGCCAAGTGTATACTACTCATGTTGTCACAATAAATGACAACTGGCCCATCTGTAGACTGATGCATATCATAAAGTAGCTTATGCAACCAAGCTACCTCACATGCAGCCATTGCTGCACCCCTGTACTCAGCCTTTGTGCTCAACAAGGCAACTATAGGCTATTTCTTGCTGCTCCAAGTGACTGCAGCACTCCCAAAAGAGAACACATATCCACTGGTAGATCGTCTATCAGAAATACTACCAGCCCAATCAGCATCAGTGTATCCATGCAACTGTATCTGAACCCCAGTCTCATAAAATAGTCCATACTGCAATGTGGACTTCACATACCTGAGTATGCATCTAGCCGCATCCAAATGCGGTTTCCTTGGAGCCTGCATAAACTGACTTACTAATCCAACAGCATAGTTCAAATTTGGCCTGGTAATAGTCATATAAATCAAACTTCCTACTATGCGTCTGTACATAGTAGGGTCTTCCAAAGGCTCACATGCATCTGCGCTCAACTTCACATTCTGCTCCAAAGGAACTGAAATAGGCTTACAGCCTGTCATCCCATATTTGGACAGCATGTCCAATCCATACTGCCTCTGCAAGAGCTGTATCCCACTTGGTGATCTAATCACCTCAATGCCCAAGAAATAACGCAGCTCTCCCAAATCCTTCATCTCAAACTTCTGCTTCAATAGCATTTTCACATGAAGGATATCTTCATCACTGTCACCTGTCATAATCAAATCATCAACATAAATGACAAGTAGCATAATACCTTTCTCTGTTTTTCTCACATAAAGTGAGAAATCTGCCTTGGAAATCTGAAAGCCAATAGTGATAAGATACTGTCCTATCTTGTCAGACCATGCTCTAGGTGCTTGCTTCAAGCCATACAAGGCTTTCTTCAACCTGCAAACAAACTCAGGATGAACAGCATGCACATAACCTGGTGGCTGCTCCATATAGACCTCTTCTTGCAAATCACCATGCAAGAAGGCATTCTTTACATCCATCTGATGTAAAGACCATCCCTTTGATGCAGCCATAGCAATGACTGCTCTTACGGTTGCCATCCTTGCAACCGGATTGAATGTTTCTTCATAGTCAATGCCATATGTTTGTGCATACCCCTTGACTACTAATCTTGCCTTGTATCTGTTCACAGAACCATCTGCATTGTGCTTCACCTTATAAACCCACTTACAGCCAATTGCATTTTTACCTTTAGGCAAAGGTACCAATTCCCATGTAGCATTTGCTTCCAACGCATCCATTTCTTCATCCATGGCTTTCTCCCATTTTTCTTTTCCCATGGCTTGCTCAAAAGAAGTGGGTTCTGGTTCCTGTATCACTTTGACCATATATGCATAGTGAATGGCTGTAAATCCATCATATTTCAGCCTATCCATAGGATACCTAGCTCTCGTAGACCTGCGCAAAGTAGGTTCACTCCTAGGTGCTCTCAAAACATCCCTGGTCTTCCTTACTCCAGGTGTAACAATAGAAGGAATATCCAACTCATCATCAATGCTCTGTTCTGAGCCACTGGATTCACCATCCACATAAGAGTGACCTGCATTCATATCAAACAGGGGCTGATCAACCTTCTCTTTTCCTTTTCGTGATACCTGCATACCACTATCTGCATTGCTTTGAGAAGATTCTCCTGATCTCACTCTGCCTGTCCATGGCGAAGAATGTGAACCACTGCTAGAGGACGCTCCAGGTCCACTAATATTTTGTGACTGCTGCTATGAATTCTGTGCAGCATTACCATTTTGTGCATCTACATCATCAATCACATTTACTGGTTTATACCAGCTACTCATCTCATCAAAAACAACATCTCTGCTCACTGTAAACTTACGAGTAGAAGGGTTATAGCATCTATACTCTTTTTGCTGCAGAGAGTAACCAATAAAGATGCACTTCTCAGCTTTTGGATCCAACTTGGATCTCAACTCATCTGGCACATGTACATAGGCAATGCAACCAAAAAATTTCAAATGAGAAATATCTGGTTTCCTACCAGTATACCTCTCCTCTGGAGTCATTCCATGTATTGCTGTAGTGGGAGTCCTGTTCATTATGTAGACTGCTGTAGCAACTGCTTCAGCCCAATAAAAATCTGGCAAGTCTCTTTCATTGAGCATGGCACGAGATACCTCTCCAATATGCCTATTTTTCCTTTCTGCAATTCCATTTTGTTGTGGGGTATGACTGCATGAATATTGCTAATTTATGCCATGCTCCTGCAGAAACCTTGCAAACTCATTTGAGAGGTACTCTCCCCCTCCATCTGACCTTAGGCATTTTATTTGCAGGCCTGTTTCTTTTTCAACCATAGCTTTAAGGGTTTTGAAATGCCCAAAAACTTCACTTTTCTTTTTCATAAAATACACCCAAAATTTTTTGCTATAGTCATCAATAAAAGTGACAAAATAATGACAGCCTCCAAGAGATGCAGCTTTAGTAGTCCACACATCAGAGTGGATTAATTCCAATGGCTTCTCACTCTCTTGAACATGTCTAGGAAATGGTTTCCTTGCCTGTTTTCCAAACTGACAGGCTTCACATACCTTATGCATTTCTGCAACCTTGAATTTGGGCAATCCTGCAACAATGTTTTGGGCCTGCATTGATTTAAGTCACTGTACATTAACATGACCAATGCGTTTATGCCAGATATCAATATCTGCAACTACACCGGTCCCATGTGCAAACATTGCTGCACTCAATTCAGGCGTGTCTGCATCCAATGTAAACATTCTGCCCTTCTTCTTTCCTTTTGCTATCAAGCGACCTTTATTTTTCATATCCTCAACAAAGCATCCATGAGGATTAAATCTGACCTGCAAGCCCTGCTCAACCATTTGACCAACAGAAACCAGATTCTTGGTGATATTTGGGACATGAAATACATCGGACAGGTATTTCTTTTTCCCATCCTGCATAGACAAAGGAATTTTTCCAATCTGCACAATAGGATGTGCAGTATCATCACCAGTCTCCACAAATCCTGGTTTTTCCATTTTCCTTGCATCCTCTATCCATTCTGCATGACCTGTCATGTGGTTTGATGCACCTGAGTCAACATACCATACATCGTTGCTTTCTTCTGCACTTGTCACAGAATTGTTCATGTGCTGCACCATAAACAAATGCTCATTTCTGTCATCACCCTGTCTACTAGAAGATGCATAATTCCCTTGTTGCAGTTTTCCATTCATGATGTCATTCTGCTTTTTATAGCAGTCTTTAGCCATATGACCCATTTTACCACAGTAGTAGCATTCAACATTACTGTTTGCATTTTGGCCTCTTTGCCATCCACCACGACCTCTTTGGCTCCCCCTGCCTCTAGAGTTACCGCGTCCTCTTCCATAGGACTGGTTTTCTTGAGTTTGCTGCATATTCTGATTTCTACCACGGCCTCCATATCGGCCTCCTCTACCTCTGCCTCTACCTCTTCCAGTATTTGAGTAGAAGACAACTTCTTTTGAAGTTCCTCCTGAAGAAGATGCACGACCATTTCTCTGCTCCTCAGAAATTAGAAGAGCAATCAACTCCTCAAAATCAGGAAATCTTTCACGGACGGAAATGGATGTTCGGAACTGTGCATAATCCTTTCCTAGACCATTCAAGGTCACAGAAACTAAATCATCATCTTCCATTGGCGACCCAATGGAAGCAAGTGCATCTGCAATCTTCTTCACCTTCATGTGGTAGTCATTGATGCTCATATTTTCTCTCTGCACATTATGCAACTCTTGCTTGAGCTGCATTTTCCTGGCTTGCGTATTTGTGCTATACATTTTTGACAAAGTATCCCATGCCTCCTTTGGCGTACTTGCATCTTGAATATGCACAATCATAGAGTCTGAAATGCTGATAGACAGCCAGTACATAACTTTCCTGGCCTCTCATGCCATGCTTTAAATGCCTGCATTTGCTGTTGATTGGGAACATCAGGAAGAACTGGTTCTTCTTCATTTCCAGCAACAAATTCTCAATATCCTTTTCCCATAAGGAAATTCGTCATTCTAAACTTTCATGCTTGGAAGTTGTTCTTGTCAAGCTTTTCAGTGACAATCTGTGAAAGAGAATCAGATGCCATTACAGAACACTGCAAAAAATTCTGTCACTGCAAAAAACACAGCTTCACCCTCACAAGGGAAAATCTGCAAAACTGGCGAAAGTGGTATTTGACCACACAGTCACTTCCTAGTGACGATTTTGCATCAACAGGCAACAGGGATGATTCTGTAACTCCCAATGTCTCTACGCACAAGCATACGATGCAATTTCTACAGTAACTTTTCACCAACCTGTAGAACAGTGGCTGCACATCATAAAATTGGGCCTTTTCCTGAGTGCGTGCAGAAAACTTCCGCCTCCAAAACAGGCCCCGAAATGGCCTCAAATAAAAAAAAACAAGGTCGCCAAGGGCTAAAGCCCTCTCCCGCAGCATATACTACCCTCTTGCTTCACCGCGAAGGGCGTCTCAACCTGAGACAATGCACTCCTGCACTTTCCGGCTGTGCTACCTGCAGAGATCTGCTCCCAAAACAGAAAATGAAAGCAACACTGCTCCTCTTACCAGAACACCGCGAGCTTGGCTTGCTTTCTTGAGCTCCTTACCACGAACAAGGCTTTGATACCATGTCAAGATTGTGGGAGAGAAGGAAGGAGTCTCACTTGAAGCTTTCTTGCTTGCACAATGGGGGAATACACACAAGGGTGGAGGCTAAAAACAGTTTTCATCTTCTTAGTTGTGTAAGCCAAAAGAACTCTCATACAAAGAAATAGAAGAACCCTGTATATGGGTCTCAAACCAAACTCAACTAACTAAGGTGGCATACTAACTGAGCCACGAACTAGAGTAGATAAGGATAGCTGTCATGTAGCTATTATTCATGGGCGGTGTACCAACCGCGTCTGCAACTGACAAGTCGGTGACATAAATACACAACGGTCACCCTGGCATATCACGAGTGGAGCTCGATATCTCAACATACATATGCCTGATGTTTGGTTCAGATTTAACTCCTGTAGATCCACTGCCAGGGTCCAAAAGCATGCAGTCCAAACCTGTAAACTACAATTACAGCAGCCTTTCCAAAGTCAACCTCCACCTGGATACATGTAATGCATGTTCCAAAACTGCTTAGTTGACTACTGGTACATATGCCACTTCAGACATAAGCATAGAGACATCAGCCAGTGTATTCTTAACAAGTACCAGTGCCAATAGTTTATGTAAAAATTGCAATCAATAAACCAGCATAACCCGCTTCAACTAGCTCAAAAAAGTCCTTAAATCAGACCATACATTTGCTTCAGTATGTCACCGTCAGTACATGACTATGTAGTGACAATACCTTGTCTACATCTGACAAGCAAGTCAAACAAAATGTCTACAATTTATATTCATCCCAAGAAGACAAGATTTCTTTTATTTCAGCTGCAAACTTCCAGTATTCAGTGGCATTTGATGCTCCTCTCAACCTAAGACAATTCTAACATGCATATGACAGCATATATGTCTTTCAGATGTCTGCATCTGTCACTCTGTGCTTCAGTAGAAAGCAAAATGCTTACTGCCCACAATCCAAGACAGTTTCCAGCCAAAAAAGAGGCATCAACTCAGCTTGCAATTGATCAAGACAAGTACATGTAGCCTCCAGCATGTACCTATACTTCACAGGTGCTTCTGGGCATACTCAAGAGCTTCCAATGCTCTTCAAAGTGTTGTAGACTCCATGTATGCTGTGTATACAGTAGTGCAGACAATTTACACCGTTCTACCCACTCTATTTCAGCTCATATCAGAGCTCAACCACAATTACTTACTCAATGTACTTCACAAAGACCTTGAAAAGTAAGCATACATGCTTCTCATGACCCATTTATGGTCACCATTGAGTGCAGTAGATAGTGCAGGCCTTCAGCCCAAACAGGCACAATCGCGCTGGTTGTAGACCCCTGTTTTCAGTTCTTGCTGATGAAGATGATGATGGTGGTGTTGATGCCACACCCAAATGCACTCTAAACAGCCTCCTCAAGGCTCTCAAGAAGCCACAAGCTCTGATCTTGACCCTGGAGTGTGTAATGAACAAATACCTACCTGCAGTCCACAATGGGAGCCTGTCTGCACAAAGGAAAAATGAGTCTTCACTTCCTGGAAGTAGATCTTCACTTTCTCCAGCTCTCAGAGATCCACCAAGTCCTGCTCTGATAGCATGTTTGAAGAGGAGAGAGAGACAGGTTGAGCAAATGTCTAAACCATTCAGGTTCCATCATCTTCTTCTCATTATTTCGTTATTGAGTAAAACACACATACAAAAGTAACATAGAGTAAGTGACACGCTGACTAGACAGACTAACCATAGTCAGGTCACCGACTAGCTAACCGACTTATTTAATGTAGTCACATGCAGGAGACAGCTGTACACTAGCTGTCATGTCGGTAGTACATAAAGACAGTCACACACGACACGGGGAGCTTGACTTCTAAGCTTGACTTCTAACATTTTCAACTTGTACACCCACTTGCATGGCAAAGCCTTCTTACCCTGAGGCAAGGAAACCAAATCCCAAGTCTTATTATTATCCAATGAGTCAAGCTTAGACTACATAGTCGTCTCCCAAGAGTGACAATCACCCCTGCGCATAGCCTCATCATAAGTAAGAGGCTCTCATGCATCTGTAACTAGTACATAATCCATAGAGGGTGCAAAACGGTCAGGAGGTCATCTATCTCTAGTAGAACGCCTCAATCCAGGCTCTGCTGCCTGACCGACATCCTGTCTAACATCGGCATGTCTAACATCTGAGCCATGAGCATCAGGTGATGCTGCACGTTGTCTAGCTAGTCGTGGAGTGGACTGAATGGGAGCAGGTGGCTCCTCCTGAAAGATAACTCTGCGTACCTCAACCACTTTCTCAGGCTGCATATGCATTTTATCCTCATGAAAGATGACATCATGGCTGTGGATCACTTTTCATGCTTGCGGATCCCATGGACGGTTACCCATCTCACCTGCATCTCCATAGCCAATGAAAATGCATTTGACACTTTTAGGATCCAGCTTATTGCGTTTGTCCTTGGGCACATGGCAGAATGCCTCACAACCAAAGACACACAAATGATCATAAGAGGGGGGTTTGCCTGCCCATATCTCCTTTGCAACTTGAAAGTTAATGCCACTACTAGGCGACCTGTTAATGAGATGCACTGCAGTAGTAACCGACCCAGCCCAAAAGTGTTGCGGTAAGCCAGCTTGGCTAAGCATGCTACAGACACTTTCCTGAATGTTCCTATTCATGTGTTCAGCCATACCATTCTAGGGTGGGATGTAAGGGGTGGCCAACTGATGATTAATACCCCACGTATCACAAAACTGCTCAAAAGCACGTGATACATATTCACCCCCATTATCTGATCTTAGGCATTTTAGCCTTTTCCCAGACTGGTTTTTTGCCAATGCAAGCCAACGCTGAAATGTGTCTAAGACATCGGATTTTCTCTTTATGGGATAAGCCCAAACCTTACATGAGTAATCATCTATGAAAGTAACAAAGTACTTTCCCCCACCAAGTGACTTACAGGGCATGGGCCCACATACATCTGAGTGCACAAGAGCCAAGAGCTCACCCATGCATTTCTTACCAGACTTTTTATGCATATTTCTAGTCTACCTGCCATACAAACAATGATCATAAGAATCAAAATGCAAAGAGTCAAAAGGCGGAAGATACTACAAAGCACGGAGCATTTTCATTCCTTTAAGAGACATATGCCCCAAACGAGCATGCCAAAGGAATACATGGAGAATAGAAACCACAGACAAAACATGATCCAATGTAGCTCCTGATACAATTAAGGGATAGAGGCTGCGAGACTTGGCACCTCTTGCAAGTACAAGCCTGCCACGAGTAATCTTCCATGTAGAGTCTCTAAAAGACACAAAATACCCTGCATCATCAAGCTGTCCAGCTCACATAAGACTGTAAGTCAACATAGGTACATGGCGTACATCATGTAAAACAAAAGAGCTGCCAGAAGAAAACTACAACTGAACATCTCTAATGCCCACAATTTCAAGAGGCCTATCATTACCAAGATGTATAGAACCAGACATGGTACAATAGGTATGAAACCAATCTTGACAGGGTGTCACATGAAAGGACGCACCCGAATCCAAGAGCCAGCACTGCGCATACATAGAATGTATCTCAGAAGTCTGTAAGGCATCGTATGAAGAAGCTGCATATATGTAATCATCATCTAAATCAGTGGCTTGCATGACATTAACCTCTTCTATCTTCACACTGGACTTTATAGGTACAATACTACGCTCAAAAGACTTTTTCTTGCACTTTTTCTTTTCCCTTTTCCTTGCACTTATCATCGTGCATTTTATGGCACTGCGGCCTAATATGTCTTGCTTTCCCACAATAATGACAGGTAAGATCATACTTCTGTCCAAGGGACTTACTGCAACCATGTGACTTGGACCTGTACTTCTGACAGTCCAGGCGCTTATGATCATTATCATGCCTGCCATGTCTGCCACCTCTAACGGTCAATGCATGTGAAGAGCGAGAAGCATAATTGTTTCTCCTGTTGATTTCCTTAGCCAATAAAGCGCTCTCAACATCTTTGATTTTCAGCCCATCAAGCTTGTTCATGCATATGGCAGTACAGAAGACATCCCATGATTCACGCAAGGTGCCAAGCAGAAACCCGTTGTACAAGTTGTCTTTGAACTCAATACCCTGTGACAACAGACTCTTCATGATAGCATGAAACTGACTGAAATGAGATGAAAGGGAGATTCCCTCCTTCATGCGAAGGTCCATTAACTGCTTCAGCAAATACATCTGTGACGTAGGACTCTGCTACGCATAGAGCTCTTGAATCTTCTCTCATCAACTTCCATCCAAATATCATCATCCATATTCTCAGGTTTGACACCTTTGAAACATAAGGGTTTAATCTGCAACTTGTGCACCAAAACCTGTCATATTTGGGACTCCAACACCCATAGTTGGTACCATCCAACTTGGCAATGTTAAAGAGAGTTGTGTCTTTCAGATGACCAGCCATACTGTTCCAAATCAATGCAAAAAAGGAAAAATTGCATGTTGCTATAATTAGCAAAAAATGCACTAAAACCACTACTAAAAGTGGCTAAAAGAGTGGATTTTACCAAGAGAAGCACCATCCACCAAATATGACCAAGATAACATCAAATAGTAAGCATTACCCTCAGAGAAGTGCTCAAAATCTACAGATTTTAGCTTGTTGTAATAAATGACAGATTTCAGTAAATGAGAGCTGACTGTGCTGGAAGCGGATCCCAAGTCAATCATATACTGCCAAGACCATAACCAACATCATGTGGGCATAACATAGGCATATGACAGTCGATAAGAATGAATCCAACACCGGAACATGTCATGAAATATCTGCCAGTGAGTAGGCACACCCCTAGTCAATGGAGCAAAGTGTGCCTGCCACTACCAAGACTTGACACAAGTAGGTGTCAGCTCACAAGGAAAGGGACCCAAGTCAAAGAGTCAGCTCATAAGCATCAAGAGGAACCAAGACATATGAACCATGCATCATCCCAAAGGGCAAGAAATCCCAGATAGTCTCAAAAGCTCAAATAGCATAGACCGCCTGCTCAATGTCTGTCAAGCATCCAAAGACGCTCTCACTGGCACAAAGGCTATAAATATTAAGCAAAAAAGCTCAAAGAAAGCATGTACAAGCACCAATGACAAGTGTCCAAGATCAAGCATCAATGAGACATCCCGGACATGGAGGCGGTGTGACATCCATATGTAGAATCCATAGACATCAAGTATATCCCAAAATAAACTTTGGCAAGCCAATAAATCTCCAAAATATGCTCCAGACAATCGAATGTCAAGCCCAAGTAAAGCTCCAATAGCATCCAAGCTCAAACAATGTAACTGACATAGGTAGGTGACATGAGCATAAGTGCATGTCCAAAGCAGTCAAGCATAGACCGATAAGTGCCAAGATACATCCAAGGTAAGTATCCAAATGCTATGGAAAGTGGAGCTCAATCTCAACCAATGATTAAGAAGCAATGTCGAACTCTTTTCCAATCCCCGATGGTCAATACATCAATGTGCATCTCCAAGACATGACCCGAATAGCATAGGCATAAGCATACATGAGTAGAATAGCTTCAGTCCAACTATTTACATCAGACATTCACTGCTCTTGATTGACTATTTCAGGCCTCAAATCAGTACCAAAATGATGGCAATCCATTAACATAGCATCTCCATACATATAGACATCATCCGAGTATCAATATGCATCAAGTGATCAATCCCGATAAGCATAGACTTCAAGAGATAAGTGCTACCCTGTTTTGACCAGATCTGGGATTGTTCAAAACAATCAATACTTGAGCTAAATCAACAATCAATAGCTGAGCTGAATCAGCTCCAAATATGTCTCACATAAGAGGCATAACATTCACAAGTGATTCGATATCAATAGACATCAGTAGAAGCATCACATAAGCCATAGGCATACAAATACATGATGTCTTAGACCTGAAATCTATTGTAGAATATTCTGTCATCAGAATTTGGTAAATCTGGCATCACCATCACGTCCGAAGTCTGCCAAAACCCCAACTTAGACTCTTACCTTGCCTAAATCGGGTTTCGAATGCCCGAGATATGACAAAAAGAGTGATTTTTAAGCCATTTTTGCAAACATACGCAAATAAAATGTGAGCATGCTTCTGTACTTTGAGGGGCTAAATCAGGGTGGGTAGGGGATAAGCAAGAGCCCAATGAAGGTGAAGAGAACAAGCTTCAATGATGGAAGCTATGGCTACCTCTTCATGAAACCCTGATGTTCATATCAAAGAATGGTTGAGAACTAAGTGAGAAGCAAGCTCTCATACCTCGTGTAGATACCGGGGAAGGCTGGGAAGCACTCGTGAAAAGGACTTGCTTTGATACCAGTTGAATGGTGAGAAGGATCAAAGCTTGCACGCGAGAGCTATAGCAGGAGAGCAAGAGCAAGAAAGAGAGAGACAATAAATGGAAACTCCAACAACCACAATGTGTGGCTGGGCCTTTCTTTATTCAAACTATCACTAAAATAATAAAGAATAAGTGACTGTGATGGGTGCCCGCCACCTGCAGTGTACAGCGGCAGGTACTGTCAGTTTAGTAATACACGAGCGGCTAGGTGGAGGCGCCTTTACCCCCAAAACTATTTACATATTCTTTATTGGCTGATGATTCAAGTCAAGAAATTCATAAGAAGCCCATAGTTGCAATTCATTTGATTCAACTTTCTATTGTGTTGCTTCATAGAGCAAGCAGTGGGGTTTTGCCTCATAAAGCAATTTATTATTCTCTCACTCTTATGGTTGTTTATAAGTTTTCATTAATTGATTTCTTAAATGGAGTGCCATCATGTCATTGAGATATGTTTATTGATGTTATTATCCTTCAGATTGTTTTTGGTCCTCATAAGGAAGCTACTCAAACTTTCATGGTGCTTTATGAGGTGTCGAGTATTTTGGAAGCATTAACAAGCTTGTTGCAAGCATTATGGGACCTCATGTTGAGTTATCTGCAATGGATCTTCTGTATAGAGATGCAAGTTGAGAGAGAGAAGAGATAGAGACACGTGGTTTGAGGTACTAAAGAGTGTACCTTAATAATAATTTTAGATAGGTATACATACTATGTACAACCTGGCCCTTACAGGTGGACACATGCACTGCCCTTTATCCCAACAACCTCTCCCCTAAAGGCAATGTGCCTAAAGGTAAAGGAAAAGAATCATCTAGTTCTAAGTATGTACAAAGCTAAAGAGACTATACCTATCCAATACCCATCATCTACCAGCAATGGGCAAACCTCTCTGCTGGAAGACCTTTCCTGAGGAGGTTTGCAAGGTTATCATCAGTGTGCACCTTGACCAGCTCAATGCTCTTACTGTCAAGTACCTCTCTGATGAAATGATACTTCACATGTATGTGTTTTGTCTTTGCATAAAAGATAGGGTTCCGTGCTAACATGATAGCACTCGGACTATCACATTGGAGGACATGAACCTCAATTATACCAAGCTTAGCAACCAAACATGACAACCATACGGCCTCTTTGCATGCCTCAATGGTAGCTACATACTCTACTTCGGTATTAGATAGTGCAACACACTTCTATAGCCTGGATATCCAAGAAGCAGATCCTCTTGTGAAGGTAAACACATACCCTGTTGTGGACTTCCCGCAGTCCACATGTCAAGCATAGTCTGCATCCGTAAAGCCAACGATAGATGCCTTCTGTTTACCAAAGTAGATACACAAATCCTTTATGCCCTTGAGGTATCTCATAATACCTTTCACTGCTTCCCAATGCTTCTTGCTAGGGTTTTCCATGTACCTACTAACCACTCCCACTACAAAGGCAATGTCAGGACATGTAGCAACCACACTGAGTTTCACATATGCAAGCAATGGAACTTCAATTGCTTTCCCCTCCCCATATTGAAACGTTGCAAAATCTTGGATACATACTCCTGCTAAGATAGATAGAGTAACCCCTTCAATCTATCTCTGAGTATCAGCATCCCAAGAATGTGATTGGCATCACCAAGATCCTTCATGTCAAAGCTACCCTGAAAACTTTGCTTCAATGAATCCAAGGCATGAGTATCCCTGCCAACAATCAGCATGTCATTAACATACACAACCAAGGTAATCAGGCTGCCATCTATTGTTGCCTTCTTGGTATACAAGCAGTGATCAACTTGACTTCTCTGAAAGTCCTAAGATTGCATGAAAGTATCAAACTTATGATACCATTCCCTTAGTGTCTGTTTCAACCCATACAAACTTTGTTTTGGTTTACAGAACATCGTCTCTTTGCCTTTAGCAACAAAACCTTCAATTTGATGCATATATATGTCCTCATGTAGATCATCATGTAAGAATGCAGTCTTTACATCCATCTGTATGAGCTCCATATCTTCAACTGCAACCAAGCCCAAAATAGTTCTTAGAGTAGTCATCTTGACTACGGGAGAGAAAATCTTGTCAAAGTCAATTCCATGTTCTTGCTTGTACCCCTTTACAACTAACCATGCTTTGTACTTTGGTGAAGAACAGAAGTGACCTTCATCTTGTAAACCCACTTGCATGGAAGAGTTTTCTGCCCTTTAGGTAGCTACATCAAGTCCCAAGTACCATTCTTATCATGTGATTCCATTTGCGACAACATGGCCTTGAACCATTTCTTGATGTTCGATCTAGTCACATTGCTTCCTTGAAGCAATGACGGATCACGACGGATCACCACAATCCGTCAATATGACATAATCTGCAACATACTGCGCACCAGGAATAAACCTATTTGGCTGCCTTGAAGGTCGGGTTAACCTATGTAGGAAAGGTTCTGCATTTGCTAGCTGCTGGGTCTACAAATCTGCATTTACAGATTGTCTTGAAATATGGCATGTAATTCTACATGTACAAGTTTCTATCCTAAAATTCTAGCATGTTGTCCTGACAGTTCAGGCTATCCTAACTGCATGTTTTTAGGCTAAAACTGTGGTGTATCATGGGCAATACCTTGCTAGTCATTTCCAGCACCATTTCCTGCATTTTTAGGAGTATTTACAATAGGTATACACTACTGTCCACGGGGCATAAATGGCTGTCTAAAAGGTATATCCTCTCTGAAAACAACCCTCTTGACTTCCTCAATCTTCTTGGGTTGCTTATGCATGTGATCTTCATAGAAGATGACATCATTGTTGTGTACTATCTTTATTTTCTTGGGATCTCAAAGTCTATACCCCATCTCACCCTCATCACCGTATCCTAGGAATATGCATTTACAGGACTTTGGTTCTAGTTTGTTGCTTCTTCTTTTCGTGTGTGCACAAAAGCCTTGCAGCTAAACACTCGCAAATGAGCATAAGAATGTGGCTTTCCTGACCACTCTTCTTGAGGGACTCTCCCCCCAAAGACCTATTTAGGGACTTGTTAATTAGATGTGAACAGCTATCATAATAGCCTCTGCCCAAAAGCCATGGTGTAATGCAGCATGAGACATCATTGTTCGGACCTTGTCCTATATGGTCCGATTCATACGCTCTGCAACTCCATTTTGGGGTGGATTATGAGGGGTAGTGATCTCCCTCTTTACCCCCTTGCTGTCACAAAATGCCTGAAAGGCTTTGGACACATACTCCCCACCGTTGTCAGAGTGAAGACACTTAAGTATCTTATCAATTTGGTTGGTTCTCAACCAATGCCAAGAATTTTTTGAAACTTGTCAAGCGCTTTGTCCTTGCTATGAATAGGGTAAACCCATACCTTTTGAGTAGAATCATCAATAAATGTGATAAATTATTTCTTTCCTCCAAGAGATAACCCTAGCATCTGACATACATCAGAATGTACTAACTCTAGAGACAAATATTTCAGTGAAAGAGACTTTTTATGAGATGTATGTGCATACTTAGTGTAAACACAATGATCACAATGCTCAAAATCAGCATAATGAAGACAAGGCAAGTAACCCAAACAAGAAAGTACTTTCATTCCTATTTTGACTCATGTGTCCCTATTGACCATGCCACAAGGAAACACTTGGCTGCTCGATCATGACAACAACATGGTCATACACACCAGGTACATGGAGAGGATACAAAGTATCACTCTTTGAGCCTCTGGCAATAACCCTAGATCCTTTGTAGATCTTCCATTTCCCATTGCCAAAGGAGGTATGAAATCCATCATCATCTAGCTGTCTAGTACTAATCAAGCTCTTCTTGAGCTTAGGTACTACCAATGCCTATAATGTCACATGCATAATTGTCCCCAAGATGGAAAACACCATGTCGACCTCTTGTATAGTACCTCCTGTATAGTCTGTAAACCACTCATGGTGAGGGGTGGCATGAAAAGAGTCACCTAAATCCAAAATCCAACTGTGCATGTCATCATCTATATTGTCTATCAAAGCATGTGCACTGAAACATGAAAAGATGAAGAGTACATCATTCCCATTGTCGCTCTCATGATTGACTACATTCACCTTATCAATCTTTACACTGCTCTTCTTAACAAGTTGACTCTCTTTCTTCTCTTCCTAGTGATCATCCTTCTTCTTGCCCTTCCCTTTCTCTTTCTTCTATTTATAGCAATCACATTTGAAGTGATCCTTTTTTCCACAATAATGGCATTCAACATCCTACTACATCCCTTGCTATTAGATTTGCCTTTCTACTATGATCTGCCTCTAGTATGCAAAGCACTAGAAGAGTTATTGGATGCATTATTCTGCTGATTCATTTCTTCCGTGAGTAGAGTACTCTTTACATCAGCATACAAAAGCATAGCATTAGAATTTCTCATAGCAATCCTAAAGGTATCCCAGCTCTCTGGCAGAGTGCAAAGCAAGAATGTAGCTTTGAACTCATCATCAATATTGAACTTCAAAGTGGCAAGCTGGCTGAAAATGGAGTTAAAGTCACTAAGGTGAGTAGACATTGTAGTACCCTCTTTCATATGAAAATCCATGAGTTTCTTCAACCAGTAGACTTTGCTTATAGTACTCTCATGGGCATACAATTCTTCCAATCTCTTCCAAATGTCATAAGCAGAATCCAACCCTTCAATTTTAAATAGCAAGGCATAAAAAATCGATAGCTCAATGGTCGAGCATGCAAGCTCATTCAGCTCATCCCAGTCGTCTTGCTCTACATCAATTGGTTTTGTTCCCTTTACTTTAATTGACTTTTCTTGCTTCTTCTACAACAAGATATTATAGCACTGCTTTTGCCAAACTACAAAGCTGTGTGCTCTTTCAAGCTTCTTGATATGCATAAGATGATTGTCACTACTGCTAGCCATGATTCACAACCAAATAACTATATGACAGTAAATGACAGCTAATGCCAAGCAATGGAAGCTCCAAAATCCACTCAGTAGTATGTTAGGAATATCTCCAAGTATGTAGTAGCAAGAACATACATTAGTTCATTGCCCAAAATGCCTCGAAAGCATTCAATGACAGTAAACATACCAATTTCCTGACAAAAACTGAGTGCAGTCCTGAAATTCCTAATAATACGGGTGGCTATCTTGCAATTCAAGAGTGCAATCCTGACATTTAGGAAAATTTTGTCTTGAAAATTTAGAACTGAAATACCCTCTTAGATTGACTGAGATTGAGCTCTAAAGATCATGCAAAGCTGCTCAAAACATCACCATAAAGTTCTTGCATAAAAACATATCAAATTTCCTAACAGTGAGATATGTTGTCCTAAATATGTAGGAAATTGTCATGAATGTACAGCAATAGACCTGTAGGTAAAGTGATCCAAAAATGAGCTCTAATCACTGCTCAAATACATTCTAGAATCAAATCCAAGCATGTAACATCAACCATAAGCATGAATACATGGTATAGAATGCGTGAGACCAAGTCTAGAAGCAAGACATAATGCATATGCAATCAAAATGTCATTCAACCCTGTTATCCGAACAGCCAAATCTCATTCAAAACCAAGCAAAATGATGACTCTAATCACCCCAAAATTATCTCTAATCATGGACATAACATCTCCAAGTCATGTAGTACCAAATGGGCATCAAATAGTCATCACATAAGTGAATCATAAGCATTATTCACTCAAGAAATAGTTGCTGCCCTATTTCTAGCCACAAATATGTCTACAAAATGAGCCAAATTCTTGCCAAGATTAGCTCAAAATGGCCTCAAGTCAATGCCACATGGTTCCCAAAGCATGCAACATCAAGATACATCCCAATAACTATCATATGAGCATCAATCTCAAGAAAGCACGTGATGCCATATTTATTACAGATTTGAATGCTATGTATTTCAAACCTAAAGCTAAATGTATATCAGACCCAAGTGTAATACTACACTTCAATGCTCAATGGTAAGCATTAGATGCAAAGTTTGGAGCACAACCATGATGCCAAATGAAGAGGAGTAGCTGTTGTAGGCCCTAAGTATGCTGAAAACCAAATTCGCATACCCATGCTGATGGCGCCTTTAGCCTGAAGAGATTGGAATGCTAGTCCAAGTGTTGGAGATGATCGGGAGGGTCCCCAAGTGGCCAATGATGTCTACCAACAAGCTCAAATCAAGAGGGAAGCTTCAAGCTTCAAGAAGAAGCTTCAAACCTTGTTGCCCTTGTTGGAAAATAAGTCAAATGATGTATGTTGCATGATGAGGAGACTTGTATCCCATAAGCACAATGAGGAGAGTGGAGAAGTTGGAAAGCTATAAAGACATGTACTTGGTTCACTTTTTAGTATATGCTATTTGTACTTGGTACTCCATTCTGTGACTTTGTCATGGTCAGCTCATGATTGTGTTTATGAATCCAAGCCTACATCTTGGAACTTCATTCACTTGAGCACAATGTAAACCTATCATAAGTGAGAAAGCTTCCTCAATATTTTGAGGCACATAACCTACTGGAATAACTTTCATATCATATGGCATACCATGACCCTGCTACATAGAATCAGATTGCTTAGGCATAGACATATTCTCCATTTTGACTTTAGAGAATCTAACCTTCTTCTTCACCCCTGTAATAACTACATCCTCATGAACATTATCATTTTTTCCATCATCATTTAGTCATTCCAAAATATCTAGAGACATAGCACCACTCAAAGCATTAGCATTTGACACATCATAAGAAGAAAAACCCATAAACAATGGATTTACAAGCTCTTTTCCTTGACCATTTTCAACATTGATTGAAGCATAATAATGAGACAAATCCTTGTCATAAAGATCTACAAGAATGTGACCTACAAATTTTTGCTTTTTGAATCACTAACCTTATCCACTTTCGGTGATTCCCAAAGAGATGCATGCAAAGTTGGGCATACCACCTGCAAGTGAGCATACACTTTTGGTGATTCCCAAAGAGATGTATGCAAAGTTGGGCATACCACCTGCAAGGAACTTTTGCACAAACCACTTAATGAAGAATCTCCTTTTGGGGTTTGCATGCCTCAAAACATATTGATTTCTCACACTAGTAACATTGCTGAACCCCTACTATGTTACTTCATTGGTACATCTCCAATGCTTAGGTCTATCATTAAGACCAATAGAGAACATTTGGGATAGAAGAGAAGGTGTGAGTTCCAATTTACCACCAATTTTTCCACTCTCTCTAATCATCAAAAGCTAATGTTGGGCATGTACATTATTGCCCCAAGAATCCCATGGAAATTCAACAAAAGAAAGAAATCCAATCTTCTTAAGCCAATACTTGGTATTGGGCTCATATACATCCATGAATATAGAAAAATCTATCATCAGTGTGGCCATCTCATTGTCATCATCACTAGACATAGTGGAAGACTCTTTTGATATAGAATCCTTTGCGTTGGAAGGAGTTTTGTCAGGAGGGCTATCGCTCCGATCCTCCTCTTGCTCAGGAACCCCTCTTGGCTGCTATCACCCCCTCTTGATAGGGAGTTTGGGCACCTTCTTTTGCCTTGTTTTCACCATTGTAGCTCCAACAACAACCTACTCAGAATTAGGTAAGAAGAGAGATGAAGAATAGGAAGGAAGATGAAGGTGTGGATTTGAAGGATGACATTGTTGAATGGACGCTTCAAAGGTAGGCATCAAGGATCATGGCTTCTTTGCCATGCCTTACCCTTTTTTCCCTTTTCCTACTTCACAATGAGTGAATCTCCTAGAAAAGAGAGAGTGTATAACATACTATTTACAACATTTACTCACTATGAGTTTGACATTGGTCTTGTGTCTCTTTAGTTTAGCCTCATGCAAATAAAATTTGATGACCTCACATAGTTCCGATACCAGAAAAACTCCACTTCATGAGGTGTTGGGATAAAAGGCAGTGCTCATGTCCACCCATAAGGGCCAGGTTGTACATAGTACATATACCTATCTAAAATCATTATTGAGATACGCACAAACAGTTCTGTTCATGCTTTTTATACTAACGCATTTGTTTCATTACATAGGGAGAGCATTGAGTATACTCATGCTATTGAACCCTTTGACTCTTAAAATAAATGCATCCTATATGTAAATTGCAGTGAATAAATTAGATTTCAATCTATATTTAGCACTCACAACCCCTCCTCTCCCTACCATTTAATGTTATGTTTGAGGTGGTAGGTGTAGAGAATGTTTTTCATGTCATTTTCTTCTCATAAAAGCAGTACATCACATACTATAACATGAAAATGGGGTTAAAAGCTGAGGTTAAACCTCATGTCTTAGACCCATTATACATCCACAAACACATTTATAATTTTTTATACTTTTTGGTGCATAAAATCTATTTTTATCATTATACAATTTATTATTTATTTATTTATTTATTTATTTATTTATAAACTTATATTATTTTTTTATTTTCTAATTCAACCTGATTAGGATTATTGAGATTCACTATTGTCTTTCATTTTATTCCATAAAAACATGATTTTTTACTCAAAATAGAAAAAATCCTTATATTTCACTTAAATACCACATTTTGGACTTTTAATTATTAATAATGACCACATTTAACTACAGGATCTTCATATTGTTACTTGCATCCCTCAAAGACATGTCAAACAAGGTTCATACAAATTTTCGTACCATATGCACTTCATTTGGACCATAAATTGTCAAAAACAAGCAAATTTTCTTCATAAAATATACATACCTCTAAATTGTGTGTTTCGGGTCATAGAAATTAAATGTGTGGATAGCCATCGGACCCAACATTGATCTCTACATAGCACAAAACATCAATTCTTAGTACATTGCAACAATCCGATACATGCTAGATAAGTGTTCTTCATCCCGTTCTTCTCTTTCTTTCACCTATATGAATGGTCTCTTGGGGAGAGAGAATGTGAGAGAGAGAGAGAGAGAGAGAGAGAGAGAGAGAGAGAGAGAGAGAGAGAGAGAGAGAGAGAGAGAGAGAGACTAAATTTGAATCTCCACAATCAGGCAACCATTCCTCATGCAAAGACCAACGATAGGGAGTGAAAATTTGAAGAAGGATGGAACAATCAGATTGGTGGCTTGTTTGTAGCCTCATAACCCTCCTCCATCCCAAATCGATATCGTTGACAGGGTAGCCCCTTCTTCTTCTTTTTCAAAAAAAAAAATCCCCCCCTCCCCCCTACACGATTCATCAAATTTTGTTGAGGGGTAGGCCTAAGAGTCATGCCCTTTCAACTCTCCCTGCCAAGTCACTTTCACACTCTCCCTTGGTCCTTTGTACCTGGCTTTCGGCTACTCTTGCCTCTGATACCTGATTCCACGTTTGAAAATTTCTACATGTTTATCTTGAAGTCTTGAACTGCCAAAAACTTGTCCTACTTCAGTCTGGTACCCGAAAAAATTATGAGAAATCTACAACCATTGCAAAGGTTGATCTTTTGAAGCAATCTGAATTATTGTCTTCCATGGCCACTTAAAATTATTGGATCCGCATCTTTGCTTCTGTCAATCTTTAAATTCCGCTTTAAATTTACATTATTCGGCACTTACCTAGCACTTCTTGGTGTTTAAATCCCCCTCTTATTGGCAACCACGAGATATGGTGACTTAGCCCGTCGGAATACAGCTCTCACTCTACCCCTTAACAAAATCAAGGCATGAAAATCCACAAGGGACAGGCCAAGTATAATCTGATAGAGCTCTAAAGCTAGTTGCTAACAACTACTCCAACTCAAACAAGTTGAAAAGAACTACCAAAGAAGAAGACATCCTACGTGGTGGTATGAACTACCTACCTACACTAGGACAACCGGACCAATAACTCCTATTAGGTGAAAACTCCTATAGCCTAGTCTTTCATTTTCAAATACTTTTGATTCATCATTTTTAAATACTTTAGGACTTGATATACCCAATTGTGTAAAAAGGAGGGAGCTAAGCATAGTGACCCAAGGGAAATAGGAGGGCATCGGCCTCAAGTCCTGACTCGATACCCAAGAACCTACCAAGCTCTCACAAGACGACACTTAATCCTTTTTCCTTCTACTCACTTTTATTTTCACTCCAACCATCCTTATTTATTTTTTCAACTAGACATCACCCCTAGGAAGGCAAGGCATCAGATCTAACTTGTCCCCAAGAAACTACCAAGCCCTAAGGCGATGATTATCTGCTCTTTGATTTTATTTTTTTTTCATTTCATTTCTTTTTGTTCAAGGGTTAGAACCCCTTTTTGTTGAGACTTCAAACTCAACTGCTCATATGTATGTGTGTGTCACTGACATTACCTATAGCTATGCCTAGTTGTACTCACGTGTGGGACATTAAATAAGCTAGTGTTGACTAGTTAGTCATAGTTAGTGGTAACCTAGTTGTACTGTCTCTTTCATGTTAGTAGAGATTTGAATAATGAAGATGAATGAGATTATCTGACTACTACTGACTCTTTGGCTCCATTATGTCTCTCTTATCTTTGAACATGGTATCAGAGCTAGCATGAATGGGCTCTCTGGAGCATGGCATTGAAGGAGTGTGGATCTGGAGCTTGAATATAAGAGTCTCTGCTGAAGAAAAAAAGCTGTCATTGTTGCTGTCAAGATATGCATCTTGGTTTATACTTTGTGATTGTATAAGAGCTAGTTGTGGGCTTCATTGAGCACTTGTGAGTGGCCATTTGACATCAAAGACATCATATATGAAAAAACGTCATCAAAAGAGACTGTGCCTATAGCTCATTTTTTTGCAGAAGCCATATCTTGCTACAGAAATGAATTTTGGAGAAATGGCTCGCGATTCTTGACCTTTCAACGTTGTTTATAACTTTGCAAAAGGAAGTTTTTTATAATTCTTCACAGATTTTGAGATATTTAGCACAGACCTATGCAGACTTGGCTATTTACTTGCAACGTGTCCACCTGTTCACTCGTAGGACATGTCTTAGCAGCCCATCGGGAAGAGAGTCCAGAAAGCGTCGCCCGACACTCCCACAGAATGTCACGGGGTTTGCGATCTAGGTCTTCCCGAGTTTGCCACGAAGCGGAAGCATTCCGGCCATTCCCACTTAGGATCGCAGGGTTTTCCTAGTGGTCAAATTCCTAGAACGGTAGCTAGCGCGAAACCCCAGGCGAACTACTTTACGCAGAAACATCAAGGTCAAAGCGGATTCGTGCTGCACTTGGTTCAAGGATAATGGGAAATGAGAGGGATGCAAAGCTCGACCTCTCTGCCCGTAAGGCATAGTCCCATTCCGTTCCCCTAAAATAGTAAATCGGGACTCTAGTACTCTAGATTCTAGGTCATCGTTCCTTGCTGTCAAATTTCTTCGAGAAAAGTTCCTGGCCAACTGGGACCACCCTTCCGTAGGACAGACCCACGGTCACATCCATAGCACTTTCCTCAGGGTTGCTTTAGCTATCTAATTATCTACCACATTTAGTTTGACAAACAAAAACATCTTCCTTAATTAGCCAATTAATCATTGGTTCCTTCACGTAACTTAGGCAACTGACATAGGAAAACAATGTCAAACAAGTTCCTTTTCAACATTTGATCTTTATTTATCAGTCTTTGGAATACATCCTATAATCCAGCCCAAAGGCTAATCCATAATCCAGCCCGAAGGCTAATCCATAATCCGCCCAAAGGCTAATCCAGCAATCCTCAGGGATCACTATTCCAAGTTTCTGCCCGTAGACTAGTATGCGGGCCTCGAGATCCAATCCCAGTCACGTTGGCCTCTTGTGCAAGAACCAGAGGCAAGGGATTTATGGCCAGAGCCCCCCTGGCACCCAAGTGTTCTGCTACTCCAAGTAGCACCCACGGAGAGACCTCTCGCAGAAGTTCGGTCCACGTACCTGACGCGGCTAACAACCCCCTTGGATAGGGTCAGGCAGACAGTCGGGGATAACTGATGCTGCCTCTCCCTCCAGGCCTTCAACCTGAAGTATTAATTATTTTTCCAGCTTTAGTTCATTGAGCAAAGAATTACAAACAGTGTACAAACACAATCAATCCAGTGGTTGTTTGTTTGGCCAACTATTAAGGTGTGAATCCTTCTCTCCGAATGAGATAAAAATATCTCATTCAACCCTTAGTTATATATCGACTTGGTATAAGCATAGTATAGCATGCTTGCATGGACACCAATATGCTTATCATAACAAATTTAGTATAGTATACTTGTGCCACATACCAACATGCTTGTGTTGTAAAAGCCGTGGTATGCATGCTTGCGCCTTACACCAACATGCGTCAACCAAAAGTATCCTAGGATTAGTAAGAAAGGTTGTGAATCTAATATATTTAGGGTATATGAAGTTTAATACTCATGATTTGATCCGGGATCAATTGCAATTTGGCAAGATCCCCAAGGGTTTTGTAAGCAAGATGCTTGATTACCCTCTTCCCTTGGGTTAGGGTTTATACCTATTAACCCAAATTAACAAACACCTTAGGTTCTTAAACGAAGACATTAAATCCTGGGCAACCTCGTCGCCCTAACTTGATTTGTCAATTGCTTGCTAGGCAAATCATAGTTACCCTAACTTGGTAACTCAGCCTCACAGAAGGGTGATGTAATAGGATGACTACTCATCCTCTTGCAAATTAACTTGTACTTAGAACCTGCCAACCTTGTTCCAAGGAGTAGCAAATCTATCTTGTGATTTAAACACAAAGCCATGTGATGTTGGAACTTGTTGCACGAGACAAGTGTCGCACCTAACTTGTGGGATCATTTCTCCCATCAAATGGCATTCCTTGGTCAAGGAATACATTTGGTCAAGATGTAGGGTTTTGGGATGTCTTCTTGACCCAACCCAACCCTAACGATACTAGGCCGACAACGTTTGGCCCTAGGGTTTTTAAATAAAAAGGGAAGTCTAGTATTTGGTCAATTGATCCTTAGGGTAAAACCCTAAATCATTCTTACACTTTAACTAACCCTAACATTCCGTGAATGTGGGTAGGATCTTTGGGATTGGAAGTCTTGATTTGGCATCGCAAGTGCGATACTAGGCAGAATTTCTAACGTAACTAACCCCTACCTAGCACTTTGATGTGATCGTTGTACTAACTATTTACGCTTTTATGAATCCCATGTGGGTTATGCCATTACAAGCGATTTACCCTAAATCGATCTACTTGTCTTGCGACAAGAGGTGATCTTTTCTTAGAGATGCTAATATTTTTCCTAAAAGGTGTAAATAGTTGCAAGACATAACATTCCATGCAAATATGCGATTCATTGACTTTTTCCTTCTATGCAACTATAAAATGTACAATGACCATTTCCTTTTCTTGCCTAAACTATAATGATTGACAATTTAGGACTAACTCGTATAAAAACCTACATTGAGTTTCAACAAGAATTATGCTCATAACCCTTCGCTGAATGTATTGAATTCAAGCTTTAATATGAAATGCATTCTTCCTTAAATACAACCTTCAATAAAAGAAGTCCATGCATGACGAATGTCATAAGACTATTATTGACTTAATCCATCCTACAGCACTTAACCCAGCCTAGGATGAAATTAACATCGCATGCAACTTGCAAGGTACATAATTCCCTTTCATGCAATGCAACTACTTAGACAACATCTAATGGATGTCAATGATTATCTCATACGAATCACAACTCAGAGATTATTATCTAAATTCATTATGCACTGTTTCTTTTTGCGAGGAAACCAAGGATGCATTTAGACAAATCCACCTTATAACCTATGCAATATGTGTTTGGTATTACAACTTGGAAGAGCAAGCATTTTTCAAAGGCATGACATGCACTAACTTCGTAAACGAATGGATAATTGTGTTTAAATTTTTCAAATGTATTTAACTCGACTACATGTATTAAAGACATGCTTAAATGCATTCTTTCCATGCGAAATCAATTTCTAAGAACCTGGGCATTGAGGTTCGAGGTGTTATCCACATGCGAACTCAGAGTAGAAGCTCCCACGTGTGTGCCTCGTGTCTTTTGTTTGGGGGCCATGTGACGTAGTAATTTTGTTCCAACAACTCTCCTCTGAGTCACTCTGTGTATCAAATCGACATCTGTCCGTTATCTCCCTCTCCCGCACAGGACACGGCTTTAGGGATTTGGTTTTAAATTTCCCGGGGAAGCACGGGGGAACCACGCCTATGGAGGCTTAAGATTAGAAGCTTCTAAAGAAGCTTCTAATCCCGAGGAAGCACGGGGAAACTAGGCCTATGGAGGCTTAAGATTAGAAGCTTCTAAGCTTCTGTCTCTGTCAGAAATGTGGAGAGAGAAAGAAGTGATGATTGGAGGGTGAAGGCGTCGATGAGGGAGATGAATATGATAATGATGATTATGATGATGGTGGTAGGGGCAGAAGCGGCAACGTGGCGCAGCAAGGTGGCGGTGTTTGTGGCTAGCGGCAGCTCGGCGTTCTTGGCGGCAACAGCTGTCGTCCCTCTCTCCCCCCTTCTCAAGCTAGAGAGATGGGGGTTCATATAGTTAGAGGGGGGGAGATAGCCACACATGTGGCTAGTTTGCATGCTTCCTCCTCCCCCCGTGCTCTCCTACTTCTCATCACTCCTCTCACACTCCCTCTCCCCCTGCCATGCATCGACTGAGGGGGGCAAGGGGATTATTAAAAAAATTCGTCAAAATTTTAACCATTATCCCCTTTTACATTTTCCCGTGAAGGGTGTCCTCGTGTGGCCTGCGGGTTTTTAGCCTCGGCCTCGTATGCACGTCACGGAGCCGAAATTTATCAATGCGCACAAAGGGAACACTTAGCCACCAATATTAATCGACGCAAAATATTATTTTGAACTACTTTTTGCGCGTCGTGTGTGGGGTCATTAATATTTCGTACGGAAATATTACATTCTCTCCCCCTTAGAGGAAGGAATCGAGATGTCCTCATCTCGAGAGGAACTGGGGTAATTGTTGGTTGAGAGTACTCTCATCCATCCAAGTGGCACCCTCTTCGGGGGTAGTCTTTCCACTAGATGAGGTATTCTCTCAAAGTCTTGGATCTCAAATGCCTCTTCCTAACATCTAAGATCATGTCAGGCTGTAGCTCAAGGACTCCTTGGATAGGCATTACAACTTGTTGATCATCAAGTACGTGACTAGGGTTAGGCACATATTTCTTCAATAGGCTGATATGGAATACATTATGAACTTTTAGGTTCTCAGGGAGTTGCAGTCTATATGCATTAGGCCCTAGGCACTTGAGAATCTTGTAGGGTCCACAATACCTTGGACTTAGCTATTTGCATTCACCCAAGGATAGGGTACTCTTCTTTGGACGTACGTGAATGAAGACCATATCTCCTTCAGCGAAGGATCTGTCTTGACGCTTCAAGTCCGCGTAAGCCTTCTGTCTATCCTTGGTGGCTTGGATATCCTATCTTATTGACTTGATTTGGTCATCCATATCTTTCAGCATCTGCTTTGAAGCTTCAACCCTTAAGGTTGGATCTAAAAAGTTTAAGGGACTACGATAGTCGTGCCCATACAATGCTTGAAAAGGGGTCATCTGGATGCTTTGTTTGTAGGAAGCATTGTAGGCAAACTCAACCAGTGGCAAATATTGAATCCACTTTTTGGGTTCACGGCAGTAGTGTGCCCTTAGCATATCCTCAATAACTTGGTTGACTCACTCGGTTTGACCATTGGGGATGATAAGCTGTACTGAAACAGAGTTGAGTCCCAATGGCCTCGAAGATAGCCCTCCAGAAGTGTGATGTGAAGAGAGAGTCACGATCACTGATGATTCTTCTGGGCAACCCATGCAGTTTGAATATCTCCTTGATGAATAACCTTGCGATGTCTGAGGCTTTATAATTTGTCTTAACAGGAATAAGATGTGCAACCTTGGTAAGCATATCTACCACGACCATATTGAAGTTGTATCCTCCCTAAACTTGGGACAGGCCAACAACAAAATCCATACTAATGAATTCCCATTTCATTTAGGGAATGTCAAGTGGTTGCAATTTCCCTGGCATTTTGACATGTTCGGCCTTAATACGTTGACAAGACAAACATTCAGTGACATATTTGAGAACGTCACCTTTAAGCCTCTCCCAATAATAGCTCTTTCTGACTGCATTGAGGGTCTTGGCATAGCCAGGATGTCCTGAAAAAGGGGAGTCATGGGCTTCCCAAAGTATCTTCTACTTGAGTGATTGGCTTGCTGGTATACATAATCTCATCCTATAGTAGACAAGTCCACTATAGATAGAGAATTCTTGATACTTTGTTTGTAGCTTCGGGTCTTGATCCTTGATAGGGATCTCCCTTAGAAATTTCTGATAGGTTGGTTCATGGCATGCCTCTTCTCTAGCAAGCTCAAGAATTGGGTTGTTTGGCATGGATACCTTTATGGCTAGAGATCTTGCTGATGATGGATCTTGCAAAATCAGAGAATTTAGAAATGCCTTGCGACTGAGTGCATCGGCAACTACATTCTCCTTTCCAAGCCGGTATTTGATTTCAAAGTCATATTCTTCCAGCACTTCAATCCATCGACGTTGCCTCATATTGAGCTCATTCTGGGTAAAAATCCATTTGATACTTTTATGATTAGTCACTAGGGTAATCTTGGTACCCAGCAAATAGTGTCTTCAAAGCTTGAGAGCATGGATGACAACCAACATCTCCAGATCATGGGTACCATAATTCCTCTCATGGCTCTTCAGTTTCCTTGAAGAGTATGCTACAGGATGACCTTCTTGCATAAGCACACATCCTAAGGCAAGTGTGCTAGCATCAGTTATTACTTCAAACTCCTTACTGAGGTCCGGAAGTTTCAAGATAGGTGTTGATACCAAGCTTTTCTTTAGTTTGTCAAAGCTGGATTGTTCAGCAGATGACCATACAATTGATACTTGCTTCTTCAATAGATCAGTCATCAGAGGTGCTGCAATCAAGGCATAGTTTTTTATAAAGACCCTGCACCATCCTATCAATCCAAGAAAACTGCATATTTCTTTGACAGTTGTTGGTGTTGGCCACTCCAGAATGTCTCTAACCTTGGTCGGATCCACTGAAATTCCTTCCGCCGCGCTGATACAATGAATCCCAGATATTCAATCTGTCGCTTGAAAAATTCACACTTCTTCTTCTTCCCGTAAATCTTGTGTGCCCTCATTGTTTCAAGGACAATGAGAAGCTGGGGTTCATGATCTTCTTCCTGTTTGGAGTAGACTAGGGTATCGTCAAAGAAGACGAGTACGAAGTCATCAAGATAGGGCCTAAAGATATCCTGCATTAGCCTATTGAAAGTAGCAGGTGCATTTGTCAGCCCGAATGACATGACCAGGAACTCAAAGTGTCCATATCTAGTTCTGAATGCCGTCTTTGGGATATCTTCTTCCTTGATCCTTATCTGATAATATCTAGACCTGAGATCAATCTTGGAGAAGATCTTTGCACCTTGAAGAAGTTCATCTATTCTTTCAACCCTCTGTAATCAATACATAGCCGAAGCATTCCATCTTTCTTCTTCTGGAACAGCACTGGAGCTCCGCATGGTGAATTGCTAGGATGAATGTAGCCTTGGTCTAACAGTTGCTTGAGTTTCTCCTTCAGCTCAATCGCTTCTGGGATGGACATTCTATATGGCCTATTTGCAATTGGTGCAACTCCTGGTGCTAGCTTGATTTCATGATCAACTTCCCTTTGAGGAGGAAGTTCTATCATCTCTTCAGGAAATACGTCTGCGTACTCCTTTAGCCATGAAGGTTCTTCCCTAGACTCCTGATTCTGATCTAGCTTATTAAGCTTAATCAAATAGACAGGTAGCCCCTTTCTAACTCCTTTTATTATCCGAGATGCTTTGCCCAGTTGAATTTTTGGCTTCTCGGCCTCTCCTTGAGTTGTGACCAATTCCCCTTCAGAATTTCGAAAGGAAACTTGGCCCTTTCCACAGTGAATGTGGGCATCATTAGGTTTAAGACAATCCATTCCGAGCAAACACTCGTGGACACCTAGGTTCATAAGCCTGAATCTGACCGAAGTTGACTTTCCACCCAGTAGGAATTTCACCTTAGCAGTTTGCCTGGTACAAGTGACCTCACGACCATTTGCTAATTCCACAAGTAAGGTGGGTGCACCTTTTGTAGCTATTCCTAATCTTCTTTCACAAACTGGTGAAATGAAGAAATGTGTACTGCCACAATCAATCAAGGTTCTGAAGCTTTTACCTTGATAATCCGATGGAGTCTGAATCACTGAAAATTGGCGATTTGGGCCTTTCTTGTGAAGGGCGGCATGGACTATTGCCCTCTCAAAGTCAGCTTCCATGGTTGGATCTTCTTCATCACATAGCTCCTTGTTGGCAACACGGGAGGTTCTTCCTCTGGCCATGACAGCGGCTCCTTGGCCACGGACGGTTCCTTGGGATGGCCCTTGATGTTGTCCTCCGTTAAGCTTGGGAAACTTTAAATAAAAAGGCACCTCAAAAAACTCGGAAAACTCTTGTAAAAGAGCGCCAGGCTCCCTCATGTGTCAATTGTAAAATATTAGATGGGTGTAGGCTAGAGGCACAAGGCTAGAAGAGGGAAATGGAAAAAGGACCTTGCCACCATGGCCGGTCATGTAAAAAAGGGATGGGTGCCCATGGGATTTTAGGGTTTGTATATATAAAGTTCAAAAAGTGAATAAGATATCATTCTTTGGTGTGTGGCAATAAGAGTCTTCTTCTTCTTCTCTCCTTCTCATCTTCTTGCTTGTGTGTGCTCTTGAGAGAGGGAGTGTGAGAGGGTGAGGGAGTGAGTGTGTGAGAGTGAGGGATCAAGAGGGTGAAGCTCTTCACCATCTCCTCTTCTTCTCTTCTCTTCTCTTCTCTCTTCTTGCGCGCACGACTATGGAGGATGGAGCTTGGAGGTGGAGGAGGCTTGAGGATGGAGCTTGGAGGTGGAACAGTAAACCCTATCCTTCTCTTCTTGTGCGTCGGCTAGGTGAGAGATAGCCATTAGAGCTCGCTTGAAACGCTTGAAACAATAAGCGGTCCGTGGATCTTGGCAATTGAGTGAAAGCTCCCACATTTTGGTTCCGTTGTCGGGACCAACAGATTCAAGCTTGAGCACTTGCGCGCCTCATATCGAGCATTGAAGTAAGGGATTCATCCCCGAAATGGAGCTTGAGATAGGTAGGAAGTTTGGGTGTTTTTTATCTTCAAAACAAGTAAGTATTTTGGGTTATTTTGTTTGTTTGATGATTAGGAAACATGGAGAAATCATTTCAGTATTTTGCTTTTGATTCTTGTTGCATTTAGAGTAGGATAGGATTAGGAAATTGCACCGGAGAAGGGTAGGGTTTACTGTTGCAAAACAGGGCAAAACATAGCAAAAATCGTGCAAAAATGGCAAAAAGCTCGCTTGTGATGACTAAGATCGGCAAGTGAGTGATTGGGGGCATCAACACCATACCCGGGAAGGGGTATAAGAGCCAAGAGGCCAAGGGAGGACTCATTTGCAACCATTTCAGTGTGAAAGAGAGAGAGAGAGAGCTATTGCTTGATTCGATTCGATCGCACCAAACTCGCGCTGTTGACATGCACCCGTCCGAATGGTCACTTCTGGGCCGAGTCCCAGAATCGGCCCTCACTCCCTTACCATTCAGCCCATTCGGCCAAAACCCTAATCGGCCCACTCGGCCTACTCAGCCCGTCCGAGTCTACCATTCGGACCGTGGACCAATTCAGCCCTCTGCCACGTGTCAAATTTGACCCTCGGCCCACTTCCCTCGGACAGATTGCCTCGGCTCGTCCGAGCGACCTCGTCCGAATTGACCACTCGGCCCGTCCGAGCCAACCCATCCGAGTGACTTCGTTCGAGTCCACTCCTCGGCCCGTCCGAGTCCACCCTGTCCAAGTCCCAAATTTGGTCCTCAGCCCATGCGCCTCGGCCCATCCGAGTGACCCACTCGGACCCTGCAATTCGGACCAGTTGGTCCGAGTGTAGATTTTTACCAAATTTTTAGAAATTTGACCTAACCCGGCTAGAACTCAGCAGCTCAAACTGTCGAAGGCCACTAAGATGCTCAGAACTTGATTCTGGCACATGGAATAGGCAAAATCGTAGGGTGCCGCCACTTAGCAGCTAGAAGTAGGCAGTTGCGAGACCCAGAGGCTTAGATGCAAACCGCTGAGTTGTAAAGCTTGATTGGACCGAAAACAAACGAGGCAACATATTAGAGAAACCCTAAACCTCGCCAAGACGGCCAGAAAATTGACCAACAAACCTATTAGGCCGAAACAACGCGAGAGTTTGTAAGACGCCTAGAAATTGGTTGCTACACTCACCCTAAGTTTCCGCACTAGAAGTACACTTAAGGAAACTGAAAGCCTGATTGAGCACAAGTGCACAAGGAAAGACACACACATTGAGTGGCTATAAATTGAGGAATGTATTCAATAACTGAAGGAACTCACCCAGATAAACCATTCAAGGAACCCACCAATAGGAGAGGACCCAAGACATAGACAAACCATCAACGTGCAAAAGTAGGACCAAGCAAGGGACGCCGACGAAGTGGATTTGACAAGTCTACTGAACCTGATCGATAGCTTGGTGGAGCACGATAACTCGACAACGGTAGAAGAAAGTTCAGGCCACAGATCTAACGAGGAATTCAACTTAGGAGCCTTTCCAGATGCTATTCAGCAGAGCTGGTCAGCAATTACGACGCTCATGCCCGGTATGAGCACCGCGATAGGACAGCAAATGCTATCATCGCAAATCTAGAAGAGGAGAGAAAGCTGGCCCGCAAAGCATTGCAAAGCATGGCTAAATACAATAGGGATCAGCATGCTAGGAGCCAAAGACAAAGCACGGAGTTGCGAGAGATGCAGCGGGTGCTGAACCTGGCTGGCAGAAATCAAACGGACCATGAGAGAGCACTAGAAGGAGATTTAACGCTGAGTGAGCTTCTCATGAAGCGGCTGCTCGATAACGCGGTTGCAGAGCAAAGTGCCATGGCTCTAGCGACATCGCTGCTCGTAGAATTAGGAGCAAACCAAGGCTCAAAGAGCCAGTCTAAAATCCCTATTATTGCCAAGCAACTCAATAAGTACCAACCCCATGACGATCCATACAGCTTTGTTGAGTAGTTTAAGCAAGTCTGCAAAGCCAACGGCCTCAATGACCTAACTCAATGCTCTCAAGTGTTCAGGCTTTGCTTGGGCGACAAGGGTAGGACGTGGTATACGAGCTTAGATAACGCAGAGTGAGCCAATTTTGATGGCCTCAAGGATCTCTTCATTAAGAGATTTGCCGAGCCCAGATACTCCGATAATCTACTAGTACGCTTGATGAACGTCAAGTAGAAAGAGAAGGAGGGCATTCGATTACGTGACCCATGTGCAGAGTCTCTTCAAGAGAATCCCTACTGGAGAGCGACCGATTGAAAGAGCAATATCAACTATATTCATCAGTGGGATTCAGAACAAGGAACTATACAAGGCTTTGGCAGGCAACTCGAGCTTGCAGCGAGACGCGCTAGCTAGGGTCTTTGAGGAAGCCATCCGAGTTGACGATCAGCTGAAGGAGCGGAGCTCCAAAGGCGTGAACCTAGAAGAGACCAACTCCCGAAGCTCAGAGAGAGCATCAGCCTCGAGTGAGCGATCAGCCCCATCATCCCAGGATAAGGGAAAAACCACCGAGACGAATCAAGACTTGGCTGACGTTAGGATGGAACTAGCAAAGTTGCAAGACATGTTGAGACGACCAACGCGCCCACACGTCCAATGCATGTACTGTGGCGGAAACCTCTTGCCAGCCGAGTGTCAAGACCCTAGGTCAAGACCTTGTGCTAACTGCGGTAGGTTCGGTCATGACGTCGCACATTGTAGGTTGCTAAGAAGACTTCCATACTCACAACCATACGGCCAACCTTACCTAGCGAACAGGCCGCAGCCATTTTTTGGAAGGGGAGTCCCATTGGCCCTCCTTGCGCCTAACGATATTAAGCCGGCTATTCCTAGGATGGAAATAAATCTTACAAGCATTCCTAGACCGCCTGGACCTTATGTAACCCATCCACCGAGTGATGCTCTTATCCACTACGTGGAAGAACCGAGCGAGGAGGAAGCTTACATATGCCCTTACGTCTCGCATGACGATGAGGGCAACGCTATCCTCATGGATTATTGCCCCGTACCGGTGATGGCGTTAGGAAGAGGACAAGGTAAAGGCCTAGGAGGGCAAATGCAGGATCCAATCACCTGTTGGACTTGTGGTCACCTAGGTCATGTCTCATCACGCTGCCCTGAAAGGGAGCAGCAAAACAGAGACAAGGCTGACCAAAGGTGTGCTGAGTGTGGAATCACCCATCTCTTCATCGATTGCCCAAGGTGAAAGCCGTCGTCTAGCTCAGCCAACGAGTCATCTGTCCCAGTGGGGCTGTTTGGTGTCGAGAACCACGATGGGGAGGCCACGCCTATCCCATTGCGGGTCATGACCCATGCCCAAACGAAGCAGGCCGGTATCTCTCTCCAGGACCTAGCAATCTCAATGTAGCCTCGATAGGGAAAAAGAGCCGTAGACAGAGGAGGAAGAGGTGAAAGCTAAAATCGCACTAAAAACGGAGAGTGCTACAACTCTGCCTGCTAGAAAGAATGTCTCTGACACAGAGGCAGAGACGTCAGCCCCTAAGACGACCGAAAAGGGAAGCGCTAAGGTAGGGGAATACCCGCATCCAAAGCGACAGTTAGAGGCCATAGAAAAGGTGAACGAATGGGTGAAGGAAGCCCAAGAGCATCGAAAAGACGCTGAGCCCATCCTAGAGGATGAAATCGATGACCTCTCCAGCATGAGTACACCAACATCACCTCCACAACCAAAGTCGAGAGAAGCAACTGCACCACAAGCAGTGCCGCTAAGGCCAAGCCTCGGCACTACAGGGCCGCGGTTCAGTCACGGCCACTGGTCAGCATGATCCAGGTTAGGAGAGAGACAAACACCCAACGATCTCCTGACCACGTTGGTGACTATCCCTGTAACACTTAGCCTGGGAGATCTGCTCAGGCAGCACCCCACCCTATGGAAAGATATTAAGCAGTGGGTTGAAGGGTCACAAGAGCAGGTCACAGCAGACCCTCATGACCATGATGCAGAGACACAAATACCGAGTTTGATGCTGCACTCTATGCCTAAATCCTTGCACGTCAATGCCTTTAGGGAAGGTTCCAAGATGCATGTGGTCTTACCGGTTTTAGCCCTAGGCGATACAACGAGGAAGGGAATCGTGGACATGGGGGCTGGGGTTAGTGTGCTTAGCCACGCAGTGCTTCAGACTTGGGGAAACCCACCTATTGAGACTGCTAGGTTTAATATCACATTAGCAAACGGTATGAGAGTCAAGCCATTCGAGGTGCTTAAGAATTGGCCAGTGCAGATCGTAGGTGTCCAGTTCTCCATTGACTTTATAGTCATGAAGGGAGTGGACTACGACATCCTATTAGGCCAACCCTAGATGCGCAACGCTAGAGTCATCAAAGATTGGGGTAATGGCTTGATCTTCCTTGGCAATAGGACGGATGCCGTGAGAGTAGAGATGGACACCTGGAAGACCTCACCAGTCCACTTAGATGCCATCTCTGCTATGCTCAAGGGTAATGCTCAGGTCAAGAAGTCCTATGGGCCCTTGAACAAGTATATCCCATGCCCAGAGGACGAGCGGGATTGGATGCATGTCCTTGCTACAATCGACCTGCAGTTCTCTAATCACGAGGCGTATGAGAAAGCCATCAAAACAATCGGCAAGGCTAACGACACACCCTCCATACTAGTCTACATGATGGCAGGAAGCCTTCATGGAAAACCGAAGCCCGTCAACTCCCAAGTCCCAACCAACAAAAGGGAACTCCAAGAGATACTGGAATACCTAACGGACAAGCTAGCTGGCAATCCAGCTGCAAATTTCAAACCACTCCAGGATCTCTTAGATGAATCCAAATGGCAATGGACCAGAGTGCATGACTTAAACCTCATGTATAACTGGGCCCTGGTTCCTGACCAACGACCAAAGATATACCAAGCTCTAGGAGATGACGAGTAGTCTGATGAAGAGAATTCTAACGAGAATATGAAGACTGCCAATCCTTCAGTGATGAAAGTGAGGGTGAGGTAGATACCGTGGAATACGACACTGAAGGACAAGAAACACAGCAAACACGCGCAGACTCCAAGCCGTAGAAAAAGAGTGTCTTCAGGATGGAGCAAGGAGTCATGCGCGTGGAATGTGATCACGCCTGGTTGGAACACGTAGGAGCCATAGACCTTGAGCAAGCAGGACTAGCCTAGCCAGGAATGACATCAGTGTTTAGGACTGAATCACCATCTAAACTGCGCCCACCAGGGAGGAGACCACCTCTTCTAGCAAAGACGGAGGGTTCGACTCTGAATCAAAGGTTAGTTCAGATAGTGATCCATAAATCCGTTGGCCGCCCACATCCAGATGCACCAAGGGGGACCTACTTGTCCACCTGAGGCGCAGACGATCAAGGCAAGAAAAGGCAAAACAACCCAGGGATAAACGAACGATAGAACAACGAAAACCGTAGGACCTCCCTAAAAGATTTGTGAAATTCAAAAAAGGAGATAGGGTGGTAGTTCTGTTAGTTGCCAAACGTCAAGCGCAGATGAGCGAACCAATCGAGGGACCAGAGGTGGACCTAGACCAGGAAGGGGAAACACCCCGACCAGTCTTCATTGCCGAGGACTTGACTGATGAAGAAGAAACGAGTCTTGTCACTCTCTTGCGAGAGTACATAGACGTGTTCACCTGGTCCTTAGAGGAGCTGAAGGGGATAGATCCAAGTGTCATGACTCACAACATATCCATGAGCCAGAAGCAACGCCGGTCAAGCAGCGACCGTACCCTATGAATCCAAAACACGCTCATGCTGTCAAAGAAGAGATTGATAAGCTGATGAGAGCGGGATTCATTTACGAAATTGAGCACACAGACTAGGTATCACCCATAGTCATCGTGATGAAGAAGAATGGAAAGATCCGAGTGTGCGTCAATTATAAGAAGGTGAACGCTGCTACCAAGAGGGGTCAGTCTTGCGGCACAGTATTCGCAGGCCAAGTACATCATTGTGGCCACGAATTACCTCACTAAATGGGCAGAAGCGAGAGCAACACGAAAAAACGACGCTAGAACGATGGCTAAGTTCTTATGGGAGCAAGTGATTTCACGATTTGGCTACCCCATCGAACTGGTCAGTGACACGCACTTCATTAATGAAGTGATCAAGCATCTCCTATCCACCTTCCTCATCATTCATCGCAAATCCTCGCCATACTACCCTCAGGAAAATGGCCAGGCCGAATCAACGAATAAGATTCTTGTCAATGTCCTAACCAAGGTTGTCTCTACTTCACGCAGCGACTGGGACAACAAGCTGATGGGAGCCTTATGGGCTTACCGAACAACTTATAAAACGGTTGTCGGTCAAATCCCCTTTAGGCTGACATATGGAATAGAAGCAATTCTACCATTAGAATTCTTCATTCCTAGCCTAAGAATAGTGCTTCAAGAATGATGGGAAGGGAAGGAGGCATGGACACAACACCTACTTGAGCTCCAACGCCTCTCGGAGACTCATCTTCTAGCCACCCATGCACTGATTTGTGAGAAAGTCTGACACAAGAGCTGGTTTGACACCAGCACATCAAGCAGCGCGAGTTCGAACAGGGTGACTTAGTGCTCCTCTACTCAGTTAAGGGGCATAAGAAACAAATGAAATTTAGAGGTCTTGGACTTTTAAAGTTCGTGCGATCAGCCAAACAGGCAATGTCGAACTTGAGACCTTAAACGGTGAAGGAATAGGCTTCTGCAATGGCAGTCGTGTCAAGAAGTACTACCCTCCTACGCATCCTTTGCATGAGCCACCGATGTTAGAACCACCTATCAAAGTATGAGTAGCCACAATCACTGAAATCGACGATAAGGATGAGGAAGCTATAGAACCCGCATACCTCCGTATCATGGTCACGCCAAAACAAGCATGTGCTTTCAACGCCTTGATCGACGAGGGAGCAGACTTCAATGTCTTAACCCATGATCATTGGACTCAACTGGCAAACCGCAACTTCAACCCACCACTGCCAAATTAAGCCCATATGGGGCCCATTCCTACTCACTACTCGGCAAGTGCAAAGCAACCATTTCTATCGAGTCTGAGACTATTCCAATGATTTTTTACGTGTTGCCAACTGCTAAAAATGCAGGCATAGAGTCACTGCTGGGGCGAACCTTCAAAAAGTAGACCCACTGCAATGTTGACTACGTGTCGTAGCGCATCCACCTTGCAATAGGCAATGTTCGCATTGTTACAGCTTTCAGCAAGGGCTGCGCAACCTCATCCTGGGCCACAAAGCCACCGATACAAACGTATGTAGTCAAGTCTAAGGAGGGGGTAGTGCACGGCCACTACTCCCCAAGTTTCATAGACCGCAACTCATAGCAACCAAAGTTAAGGCCCCCTAGCCTCGCCTTCAATGGATGCCTAAACAGTCGCAACAACCGCCTAGGAGTCGACGATCCTACCCTCAGAAGACCAGAAAATCTAAACCTAGGAGGCCCAAATGCAGTTACAGGAATAGACGTGTAATCAGTCAAAAATGGGTCCCTAAGGCCCTCAGGCTACTATGAGGGCAATGCTTGGCTATGGATACCTAAGGCCCACATCGTTAGAGGCACCACTCGTACGCCAGCCTCAAGCTTGATCATCCCAAAAACCGTAGAACCTCAAAAGCATAAGCCGTAGAGCTTCCCTGGCCCACAACCATCAAGTTCATCCACGCCCAAACCCAAGAGAGTCACCCAAGCCTATCGACCCAAGTGACAACCACCGTCACAAGAGTCATCACCCGCCAGAGTCGATCCGACTTTCCAAATCCATCCTGAAAGCAGCAGGCTGTCACTCGAGGCTGCTCCTAACCCAGCCTTTGTCCCAGCAACCCAATTGCAAGCTTAAGAGCACTCATCACCGCAACTTTTCGTCGCCAAAGGCTCAAGTCCTAAAAAACCCCAACCACCCACAGGCCTTAGGCCCTCTTACGAGAGGAAATCCTTTCTCTCACTAGCAGCTGATTTAGCTGAAGAAACAGGGGATGACGTGGTGGATTGCATTAAGTGACTGGATGCCACTTTTGTGTTGCTAGCTCTGAGCTACGATCGCCTCGACTTAGGCCTATTGGACGAATCCTTCGCAACCGAAGTTCAAACGATGCCTTGTTCTTGGGAAACGTTTGAATTCGCATTTGCAAAAGCTGCTACCTCCGCTGCTAAGTTGCTCAATAGTGAGATCTCCAAAGAGCAAGCAATCAAATGACGCCTCATCACGTCGTATGATCATCAAACCACTTTTGCCATCACTGACCAAGAAGTTGCAGAGCTGTCAAGACTTGCCGAGACGGAATCCCAATTCTTAAGGCATTGGTACGCTCTTAGGTTGCAATGGGAAGTTGAAGGATGCCGAATAATGACCAACACTGAGCAGCGCCACGCTATCAAAACCACATAGTACGACCCCACATATGTCGCGCCAACCTCATATCAAGTGTTAACCACTCTCCGAAACCGTCCTATAGAAGAACACATCAAAGGACACCCCTACCTCGACCGCTTGTTGACTGAGGAGGAGTTACACATTGCTAGCTAAGTCAACTCGGGCAAGTTCCTAACCGATGTTCTCACATACATCACCCAAGTGGGGATTAAACCCTCTGACCTGGACCGCGAAGCCCATTTGGAATACAATCCCAATTTCTATACTTGGCTCCTTCATAAGTAACCCCTACACCTCCATGCCGAAAGCCCTTAACCTTCTGACCCTAAATCCTATGAAGGATTCTTCTCAAGCTAGAAGGGGAGGGGGTAAGGTGAATCAAATCAGAATCAGTAAATCAAATCAAAGTCAGTCAAACACATAGCCATATATTATAAAAAACAGATGGGGTAGGAAAAGGGCATGGAAATTTTGAAGTAAAGGGCAAAAAGTCAAAGTCTGAAAAGGAGAATCTGCATTAGATCTTAATGAATTCATTCAAAAGCATAGAGTTTTTCTTTTTCAGCAAATTATTATGTCGCAAGCACTAATGAAAATTATGGTTTATGACACGAACAAAAGATGTCGCAGCAAGACCAGGCCCACCAACTCCCGTTCACAGACAAGGAAAGAGAGAAATATCTCATCCACCTAGAAAA
The DNA here is from genome assembly GCF_053477565.2 of Lygodium microphyllum. NCBI lineage: Eukaryota > Viridiplantae > Streptophyta > Polypodiopsida > Schizaeales > Lygodiaceae > Lygodium > Lygodium microphyllum. The sequence continues at coordinate 34,453,830 of NC_141141.1, forward strand.
CTGCGCCTTCGGCCAGCTTAAGTTTCGAACCGTCCGCAACATAGAAGTTGTGGTGGCTAGGGAGGAAGCGGCTAGGAGGGTGGTCGAGCAATGTAACCTTAGCAAGTACCTTGAAAAATTCTCATAGGAGCCGGACCACCTGAAGTGCGTAGAGTTCCTCAGATCGTATGACCCAGACCAAGAATGTGGCACAGTGATGGTGGTTGGGTAGAGGAGAAAGTATCAAGCAGGTGTAGGTCCGTCTAGACCCAGCCTTGGTAGAGAAGGCGTTGGGGTTGGAGCCAAAGACGGAGAGAAAACAGAAGAGGGATGTCTATGCGATGCTGAAAATGAAAAAGGAGGAGGTACTCACCAATGACGACATCAGCATCCTAGACATCCCCGATGTAGAAGCTAGGCTGCAAGCAAAGCTAGTACATGTCCTCTTCTCCAGCCAACGCTACAAATCTCTGATGCATCGAATCAATGTACCCGTGCTAGAGAACGTAGTGGCCCACACTCTGGACGAAATTGATTGGAACGAGTATGTGCAAAAAACTATCGACCAGGCAGCCAAAGCATTGGCTTTAGGAAGTGTGCTAGCAAAGTGGAGGGTCTCCAGCCTCCAAGGCTACAGAGAGGAAGAAAGCTTCACCCAAGGCCTCTTACATCAAGTATGGAGGTGTCTTAACGGCGCTTATCCAAGAGGCCGTGAAGGAGGCACAGGAGGCAGAAGAGGGGGAGGGGGAAACACCCGACAGATCACCTCCTCATCAACACTAGGAGAGGTCCAGTGATAGGACAGAGACCGAGGAAGAAGGGGAGGAACAAAAAAGTAAAAAGCAGGTCAAGGAGACCGAGAAGAAGGCAGTGCAAAAGAAAAAGAAAAAGGATGACGAGGGCCGTAGGAAAGAGAAAGAAAACTTGGAGAAAGCCAAGAGAGAGTCCCTTAGGGAGGGCAAAGAGAGGGAGAAGAAGAAAAACAGGAAGAAGAAAAAGAAAGGGAGCAATTACAGAAGGCTAGGAAGGCATTGAAGCAGGAGGCAGAGGAGAGAAAAAGAAAGGAAAAGGAAGAAAAAGAGAAGAAGAAGGAAGAGGAGAGAAAAGCAGAAGAGGAAAGGCGAAGAAAGGCTGATGAAGAAGAGGAAGAACTAAGAAGGAGAAAGAGGACTTGGTGGAAGCTACACACTGGTCCATAGAACAACAATGCAGAGTTGATGAACTGGGGAGTTTGAGCCCACATAGAGAAGAAAGGCCTAGGTCGGAGATTGTGCCGCCCACCATCACTGAGGGCAAGGGCAAGGCCCCAATCCACCCAATTCCTACTCTATTGGTGCCTCCCACTGAGCCAACCGCTATCACTCCCAGCATCCCCACCAGTATAGACATATCAAATCTTGTGGCATGGATGCAGTATTTCATTAACAAGGAGATAGCCCAGGGGACGAGCACTGAAACCATGACTATAGGACAAAAGCGGCCGGCCACAGACACAGAGTCTAGGCAAGATCCCAAGCGACAAAATGTGGAGGCCTCAACAACACCCATCCAAACAACGATGACGCCGCCAACTAATTACGACGAATACATCATCGAGCTACTCTTGCAGTTGGAGAGAGCTAAGGAGGAGTGAAAGGTAGCGGTGGGCTGAATTGGCAGCTAAGAAGGAATCAATAGTCACCTTCCAGCTTGACAAAACAAGGGTGATAGCCATGCAACAAAGGAAGATCACAGATCTTAAGCAGGAAATAAAGGCTAAGGATGACAGAGAGAAGCACTGGAGCAACAGCTCGAGAATGAAACACAAGAGCTGGTGAAGATGCAAAGGGAACATAAGCTCTTGATAATGCAATACCAGGAGCTCACTACAAAAACTGCTAAAGTTGAAGAGCTCATGGCTGAGCTCAACGCTAGGGATGAGAAAAGAACGTAGGACATGGAGGAGCAGCAAGAAGAGATTGAGTGCCTAACTGGTCAGTTGAATGCGGAAAGAGAAGAACAGGAGAGGCTGATCAAGGAATTGGAGGACCAAGAGCAAAGGCTCATGATACTGACCCTAAAGCAAGGGGAGAGCATGGAGGACATGAACAAGAAGGCAGAGGAGTGGGCGGTGCATAATGAAAAGAGGGTGAAGACACTGGCACGATGCCTCGCTTTGGTAGAAAAGGAAAAGATCATTGCAGAGAGCAATGCAGAAGCCGCCCAAGTGGCCTTCAATGCCCAACAAAAATCCTTCATCGACACCATCAGGGACACTACCCGCTCAGAGGAGGGAGAGCCATTGGAGGTGGCACAAAGAAAGCTCAACATTGCACAAAGAGCCCTACATGCAGGACTACAATTGCCACTCCAACCTGCGGAGGTTAGGCTGAGCCCTAGACGAGCAATGGAAATACCTATTGCTAGCTGGCCTAACCCCCCAAGAAGCGGATGCCCTAGGATTTGAAGAGAGAGCACCACAAGAAAATCGACAAGGGGAGGAAGCCGCATTCAAAGTTGACGTGAACAGATTCGCGGAAGATGTAATCCCACAACCCCCCTCACCGCACAATCACGCAATTCCACGCGGAGCTGGTGGTCTGGAAATGGCAGGAAATTGAAAAGGACCCTTTCTCTTTCAGCTTCCTTATGCCTAAGAGCCTGAGAAGGGTCTTGCCGATCAAAGTAATGGAGGAAGTGATCGCGGATGGCAGCCGACTAGGCCAAAAATGGCTGGATGACAGGGCAAAGACCCCCACTCTATGGGGCACGGAGGAAGCAAAATTTTGGCAAGACAATGTGTATGAAGTGCCACACACCGTAAGGGGCTACGACTGCCAAGCCCTCTGGAGAAAGCGAATATGCAATACTAACATGCTCACTTGGATGGCATTTTGCAACACCCTACTCTATGAGAGGAACGACCCCACATTCATGGCGTATCCTCCTAGGGTAGGCATGGATTTTGTCGCTACCCTCCATGGGAGGCATGACTTCCCCGTCATCTACAATTCCAATGCCACCTCCTTCAAGGATGCTCTACTTTTTGATTTAGGAAGCCTAACCGACTCCATGACGTGCTTCCTTGCGGAATTCTCCTCATGTCCTGATCCCGCTTTCATAACTACGTGTAATTACCGTAGGCTCCTTAAGCTCCTACTCAAGCAAGATCTGGCACCGCAAGAAAACGGCTTGCCTCCCCTCTTTTTTGATCCCAATGCTATTGATAGCTGCGCTATGGCCTGCTTAATGATGAGAGCTAGCCTACTACCTTCATTTTGCCTAGCTCTCCTAGAGGATATGAGTGACAGCCAATTCACTAGGTGTAATCACCCCTTCCTATCCACCAGCTCTCTCCACGTCCGCATGAACCTGAAAGTGTACATGCAAAGCCACCAATTTTTACGCAAATCCATCTGCCCTCCTTCCCCCCCTCATTCCGATGATGAGTATTAGACTTGGCTGTCATACTCCTGATGTAATACTATCCCTAAATGTATCCACCAAAAAAAAAAGCACGAACGCCATTCCACACTGAATAGACGGAAAAACTCACTTGCAAAACCACTTAGCACCACAAAAGCATAATCACTGCACCTAGGGGTCCTTAAGTTAGGCGTGTCTGATGGCTTCGGTTGGCTGGCTCCGCTCCTAACCCCTAGCCCTTTTTGCTCCCCCACTTCACGCTTAGGGCACATCAAGGGCAGGACACACCTAGGGAGGTAACACTCTCCTACGATTAGACCTGTCACCCTAAGCCACTGGCACCGCACCCCCTTGGCACAAATGGGGTCCTCAAGTGTGGGACATCACCCAAGCTCACCTGCGGTTAGACCCACCTCCCCATTCCATTAGCACGAGCACAATGCACCAACACGCTGAGGAAAGCACTCCCCTTAGGTAGAGCACCACACCTTCTTCTTCAGGCACCCCAAAAGCGCCAAACCACCAACTTCGGAGGCCCTCGTCCACCCATGACATCCAATGAGCTGCTCCGACGAACATTATTCTTGAGCTTCCACAAGCACCTGAGTTTACATGTGGCCCTCACCCTTATACCAACGCCGAAGTGCCATGAGACTAGCACTCGTCTAGGAGGGGGTAATGTTAACCCCAAGTCGAGATGGCAAAAAAATGAAGGAAAAAGCAAAAGGAAGATGGAAAAAGAGCAAAGACACGCAGAAGGCCTCTAAAGATGAACCGGGGCAAAAAGTGCAACTTTAAATAAAAAGGCGCCTCAAAAAACTTAGAAAACTCTTGTAAAAGAGTGCCAGGCTCCCTCCTGTGACAATTGTAAAATATTAGATGGGTGTAGGCTAGAGGCACAAGGCTAGAAGAGGGAAATGGAAAAAGGACCTTGCCACAATGGCCGGTCATGTAAAAAAGGGATGGGTGCCCATGGGATTTTAGGGTTTGTATATATAAAGTTCAAAAAGTGAATAAGAAATCATTCTTTGGTGTGTGGCAACAAGAGTCTTCTTCTTCTTCTCTCCTTCTCATCTTCTTGCTTGTGTGTGCTCTTGAGAGAGGGAATGTAAGAGGGTGAGGGAGTGAGTGTGTGAGAGTGAGGGATCAAGAGGGTGAAGCTCTTCACCATCTCCTCTTCTCTTCTTCTCTTCTCTTCTCTCTTCTTGTGTGCACGACTATGGAGGATGGAGCTTGGAGGTGGAGGAGTCTTGAGGATGCTTGAGCTAGTATCTAGGATCGTGCAGCTACCAGCTTGTGTGAGAGAGGAGGCAACTCATATCGGCACTAAGGTAAGCTCACTACACTCGTAGGATTGACAGTGCGTTGGCTAGGTGAGAGATAGCCATTAGAGCTCGCTTGGAACGCTTGAAACAATAAGCAGTCCGTGGGTCTTGGCGGTTGAGGGAAAGCTCCCACACAATCTTACACAATTTCTCTAGCTCCTCCATAAACCCAAGTCGAGATGGAGAAATAAGGAAGGAAAAAGCAGAAAAAAATGGAAAAAGAGCATAGATACGCTGGCGACCTCCAAAGCTAAGCCGGGGCAAAAAGCGCAATTTTAAATGAAGGGTGCCTCAAAAAACTCAGAAAACTCTTATAAAAGAGCGCCAGGCTCCCTCCTATGCCAATCGTAAAATACTAGACGGGTGTAGGCTAGAGGCATAAGGCTAGAAGAGGGAAATGGAAAAAAGGCCTTGCCACAAGGGCCAGTCATGTAAAAAAGGGATGGGTGCCCATGAGATTTTAGGGTTTATATATATAAAGTTCAAAAAGTGAATGAGAGCTCATTCTTTGGTGTGTGGCTAACAAGAGCTCCCTTCTTCTTCTCTTCTCCTCATCTTCTTGCTTGTGTGTGCTCTTGAGAGAGGGAGTGTGAGAGTGTGAGGGAGTGAGTGTGTGAGAGTGAGGGATTAAGAGGGTGAAGCTCTTCGCCATCTCCTCTTCTCTTCTTTTCTTCTCTTCTCTTTTCTCACGCGCGGCTATGGAGGATGGAGCTTGGAGATGGAGAAGGCTTGAGGATGCTTGAGCTCGCATCTAGGATCATGGAGCTACCGGGGTGTGTGAGAGAGGAGGCAACTCGTGTCGGCATCAAGGTAAGCTCATTACACTCATAGGATCATCGGCTAGGTGAGAGATAGCCATTAGAGCTCACTTGGAACTCTTGAAACAATAAGCAGTCCGTGTGTCTTGGAGGTTGAGCGAAAGCTCCCACATTTTGGTTCCATTGCCGGGCCCAACGGATTCAAGCTTGAGCACTTTCATGCCTCATATCGAGCATCGAAGTAAGGGATTCATCCCCGAAACGGAGCTTGAGATAGGTAGGAAGTTTGGGTGTTTTTGATCTTCAAAACAAGTAAGTATTTTGGGATATTTTGTTGTTGGATGATTGGGAAACATGGAGAAATTATTTCAGTTTTTTGCTTTCGATTCTTGTTGCATTTAGAGTAGGTTAGGATTAGGAAATCGCACCAGAGAAGGGTAGGGTTTACTGTTGCAAAGCATGGCAAAACATGGCAAAAATCATGCAAAACATGGCAAAAAGCTTGCTTGTGATGCCTAAGATTGGCAAGTGAGTGATTGGGGGCATCAACACCATACCCAGAAAGGGGCATAAGAGCCAAGAGGCCAAGGTAGAGCTCATTTGTGACCATTTCAGTGAGAGAGAGGGAGAGCCATTGCACGATTCGATCTGATTGCACCATCGATGAGCCTACCGCTCTATTCAGGTATACGAATCCCTTCCCCTACCCCCTAGATAGGATCTGGAGGTTTATGCTTGCCATGATTGATTAAATTGCAAGAATCAAGCGAAATCAAACTCTCGCTATTGACATTGCGCCGCGTTCGGCCCGTTTGAGCGGCCGCTTTTGGGCCGAGTCCCAGAATCAGCCCTCGGCCCAAACCTACTCGGCCTGTCTGAGTCGAGCATTCAGACCATTGACCAATTCGGCCCTCAGTCACATGTCATATTCCGCCCTCGGCCAAAGTGCCTCAACCCGTCCGAGTGACCTCGTCCAAATTGACCACTCGGCCCGTCCGAGCTAACCTGTTCGAGCGACTTCGTCCGAGTTTGCGCCTCGACCCGTTCGAGTCTACCCTACCCAAGTTCCGAATTTGGCCCTCAGCCCATGTACCTCGGCCCGTCCGAGTGACCCACTCAAACCCTGCAATTCGGACCAGCTGGGCCGAGTGAAAATTTTTATCAAATTCTCAGAAATTTGACCCGACCCGGCTAGAGCTCAACAGCGCAAACTGTCGAAAGTCCTTCTGATGCTCAGAACTTGATTCTAGCACATGGAATAGACGGAATCGTAGGGAGCAGTCGCTTGGCAGCTTGAAGTAGGTAGCAGCGAGACCCAAAGACCTAGAAGCAAAGCACTGAGTAGTTAAAACCTGATCGGCCAAGAACAAATGAGGCAACATACCAGAAAGACCCTAAACCCTGTCAAGGCGGCCAAAAAATTGACCAACAAGCCTATCAGGCCCGAAACAAAGCAAGAGTGCATAAGGCGCTTCGAGATTGTTTGTTGCACTCACCTTGAATTTCCGCACTTGAATCCACTTAAAGAAATTGAAAGCCTGGTTGAGCACAAGTGCACGAGGAGCAACATGCATGCTAAGTGACCATAAATTGAGGATTGTATTCAATAACTGAAGGAACTCACTCAGATAAACCACTCAAGGAACCCACCAACAGGAGAGGACCCAAGACGTAGACAAACCATCAACGCGCGAAGTGGGACCAAGCAAGTGGCGTCAATGATGTGGATTTGACAAATCTACTCAACCTGATTGACAGCTTGACAAAGCACGATAATAGAACTATGGCAGAAGAAGGCTCAGACCATAGGTCTAATGAGAAACTAGACTTAAACGTCATCCCAGAGGCTATTCAGTAGCTGGTCAGCGGCTATGATGCACTCGCCCGGTACGAGCACCGCGGCAGGACGGCAGACGCTATCATCACAGACCTAGAATAAGAGAGGAAACTAGCCCGCAAGGCTTTGCAAAGCATAGTCGAATACAATAGGGACCAGCATGCTACGAGCCAAAGGCAAAGCACGGAGTTACGTGAGGTACAACGAGTGCTGAACTTAGCAGGAAGAAACCGAACAGATCACGAGAGAGCCCTAGAAGGAGACTTGACGTTGAACGATCTTCTCATGAAGCGGCTGCTAGATAACACGACAACAGAGCAGCAAAGTGCTACGGCACTAGCGACATCTCTGTAGGATTAGGAGTGAACCAAGGCTCAAAGAGCCAGTCTAAAATCCCTATCGTTGCCAAGCAACTCGACAAATACCAACCCCATGACGATCCATACAGTTTTGTAGAGCAATTTGAGCAAGTCTGCGAAGCCAACAGCCTCAACGACATGACTCAATGCTCTCAAGTGTTCGGGCTTTTCTTAGGTGACAAGGGAAGGACTTGATATACAAGCCGCAGAACGAGCCAACTTCAGTGGCCTCAAAGATCTCTTCATTAAGAGATTTGCCGAGCCTAGATACTCTGACAATCTGCTAGTATGCTTGATGAACGTCAAGCAGAAAGAGAAGTAGGACATTCGCAACTACGTAACCCACGTGAGGAGTCTCTTTAAGAAAATCCCTATGGACGAGCAACCGACTGAAAGAGCAGTTTTGACTGTATTCATCAGTGAAATTTGAGATGAGGAGTTATATAAGGCTTTGGCAGGCAATTCAAGCTTGCAGCGAGACACGCTAGCTCGAGTGTTTGAGAAAGCCATCAGAGTCGATGATCAACTGAAGGAGCGGAGCTCCAGGAGCTTGAACCTAGAAGAGACCAACTCCTGAAGCTCAGAGAGAGTGTCAGCCTCTAGTGAGCGATCAATCCCATCATCCCAAGATAAGGGGAAGGCCACCGAGACCAAGACATGGCTGATGTAAAGATGGAGTTAGCCAGGTTGCAAGACATGTTGAGATGACCAACGTGCCCACACGTCCAATGCGTGTACTGTGGCGAAAACCACTTGCCAACCGAGTGTCAAGACCTTGTGCTAACTGCGGTAGGTTTGGTAATGACATCACGCATTGTAGATTATCAAGAAGACTTCCATACTCTCAACCCTATGGCCACCCTTACCTAGCGAACAGGACGCAGCCATTCTTCGGAAGGGGAACCCCATTGGCCCTCCCTGTGCCTAACAACATTAAGCCAGTTGTTCCTAGGATGCACATAAACCCTACTGGCATACCCAGACCACCTGGTCCTTATGTGACCCATCCACCGAGCGATGCTCTAGTCCACTACGTGGAAGAACCAAATGAGGAAGAAACTTACATATGCCCTTACATCTCGCATGATGATAAGGGCAACGCTGTCCTCATGGATTATCGCCCCGTGCTGATGATGGCATTATTAAGAGGACGAGGTAGAGGCCTAGGAGGGCAGACGCAGGAGCCAATCACCTATTGACCCAGGTCATGTCTCATCATGCTGTCCTGAAAGGGAGCAGAAAAATAGAGACAAAGGCTGACCAAAGGTGTGCTGAGTGCGGAATTACTCATCTCTTCGTCGATTGCCCAAATCGAAAGCCGTCTTCTCGCTCAGCCAACATACCATCTGTCCCATTGGGGCTGTTTGGAGTCGAGAATCTCGATGGGGAGGCGACACTAATTTCATTACGGGTCATGACCCATGCCCAGACAAATCAGGCCAACATATCACTGCCAGGACCTAGCAACCTTGACGCAGCTTCGATAGGGAAAAAAAGTCGTAGGTGGAAGAAGAAGAGGTCGAAAGCTAAAATTGCACTAAAAACGGAGAGTGCTACAACTCTGCCTATTGGAAAGAAGGTCTCTGACGCAGAGGCAGAGACTTCAGCCCCTAAGACGGCTGAAAAGGGAAGTGCTAAGGTAGGGGAATACCTACATCCAAAGCAACAGTTAGAGGATATAGAAAAAGTGAAGGAATGGGTGAAGGAGGCTCAAGAGCATCTAAAAGATGTTGAGCCCATCATAGAGGACGAAATCGACGACCTATCTAGCATAAGCACACCAACCTCACCTCCTCAACCATGGTCGGGGGAAGCAATTGCACCACAAGCAGTGCCGCTAGGGCCAAGCCTTGATGCTATAGGGCCGCAGATCAATCACGGCCATTGGTCAGGACAATCCAGGTTAGGATAAAGACGAGCACCCAACGATCTCCTGACCACGTTGGTGACTACCCCTATAACACTTAGCCTGGGAGATCTGCTTAGGCAGCATCCCACCCTATGGCAAGATCTTAAGCATGGGTTGAAGGGTCAAGAGAGCAGGTCACGGGCAGACCCGCATGACCATGATGCAGAGACGCAAATACCGAGTTTGACGCTGCACTCTATGCCTAAATCCTTACACGTCAATGCCTTCTGGGAAGGTTCCAAGATGCATGCGGTCTTCCCGGTTCTAGCCCTAGGCGATATAACAAGAAAGGGAATCGTGGACACGAGAGCTGGGGTTAGTGTGCTTAGCCACGCGGTGCTTTAGACTTGGGAAAACCTGCCTATTAAAACTGCTAGGTTTAATGTCACATTAGCAAACGGTATGAGAGTCAAACCATTCGGGGTGCTTAAGAATTGGCCAGTGAAGATCGCAGGTGTCCAATTCTCTGTGGACTTTATAGTCATGAAGGGAGTGGACTACGATATCCTATTAGGCCGACCCTGGATGCGCAACGCTAGAGTCATCGAAGATTGGGGTAACGGCTTGATCTTCCTGGGCAATAGAACGGATGCCATGAGAATAGAGATGGATACTTGGAAGACCTCACCAGTCGACTTAGATGCCATCTCTGCTATGCTCAAGGGTAACGCCCAGGTCAAGAAGTCATACAGGCCCTTGACCAATTATATCCCATGCCCAGAGGACGAGCGAGATTGGTGCACGTTCTCGCTACAATCAACCTGCCGTTCTCTGATCATGAGGCGTATGAGCAAGCCATCAAAACAATCAGCAAGTCTAACGACACACCCTCTGCGCCAGTCTGCATGATGGCAGGAGCCCTTTGTGGGAAACCTAAACCTTTCAATTTCCAAGTCCCAACCAACAAAAGGGAACTCCAAGAGATACTGGAATACTTAACGGACAAGCTAGCTCGCAATCCAGCTGCAAACTTCAAACCACTCCAGGATCTCCTAGATGAATCCAAGTGGCGATGGACCAGAGTGCATGACTTAAACCTCATGTATAACTGGGCCCTAGTTCCTGACCAACGACAAGAGATATACCAAGCCCTAGGAGATGACGACCAGTCTAACAAAGAGGACTCTAACGATGAAAACAAAGACTGCCGATCCTTCAATGATGAAAGTGAGGGTGAGGTAGACACCGTGGAGTACGACACTGAGGGGCAAGAAATAGAGCAAGTATGAGTAGACTCCAAGCCACAGAAAAAGAGTATCTTCATGATAGAGCGAGGAGTCATGCGCATGGAATGTGATCATGCCTGGTTGGAACACGTAGGGGCCGTAGATCTTGAGCAAGCAGGCCTAGCCCAGCCAGGAACAACATCAATGCTTAGGACAAAGTCGCCGTCCGAACTCCGCCCACCAGGGAGACCACCTCTTCTAGCAACGGCGGGGAGTTCAACTCTAAGTTGGAGATTAGTTCGGATAGTGATCCAGAAATCCCTAGGCCGCCCACGGCCAGACACACCAAGGGGGACCTACCCATCCACCTGAGGCACGGGCGATCAAGGCAGGAAAAGGCAAAACAACCCAGGGATACACAAACGAAAGAACAGCGAAAACCACATGACCTCCCTAAATGATTTACAAAATTAAAAAAAGGGGATAGGGTAGTAGTTCTGTTAGGTGCCAAGCGTCAATGGCAAACAAGCAAACCGATCGAGGGACCAACCAAGGTCAAGGAGATGAACGTAGCCCAAGAAGAGAAAACACCCCAACCAGTCTTCATTGCCAATGACTTGACTGAGGAAGAAGAAATGAGTCTTGTCGCTCTCTTGCGAGAGTACATAGACGTGCTCTCCTAGTCCTTAGAAGAGCTTAAGGGGGTAGATCCGAGTGTCGTGACTCACAACATACCCATGACGCCAGACGCAACGTCGATCAAGCAGCGATCATACCCTATGAATCCAAAACATGCTCATGATGTCAAAGAGGAGATTGATAAGCTGATGGGAGGATTCATTTACGACATTGAATACACAGACTAGGTATCACCCATAGTCATCGTGATGAAGAAGAATGGAAAAATCCGAGTGTGCATTAACCCTAAGTCAAGATGGCAGAAAAAGGAAGAAAAAAGCAGAAAAAACATGGAAAAAGAGCAAAGACATGCAGGCGACCTCCAAAGCTAAGCCGGAGCAAAAATCGCAATTTTAAATGAAGGACGCCTCAAAAAACTCAAAAAACTCTTGTAAAAGAGCACCAGGCTCCCTCCTGTGCCAATTGTAAAATAGTAGATGGGTGTAGGCTAGAGGCATAAGGCTAGAAGAGGGAAATGGAAACAAGACCTTGCCACAAGGGCCGGTCATATAAAAAAGGGATGGGTGTCCATGGTATTTTAGGGTTTGTATATATAAAGTTTAAAAAGTGAATGATAGCTCATTCTTTGGTGTGTGGCTAACAAGAGCTCCCTTCTTCTTCTCTTCTCCTCATCTTCTTGCTTGTGTGTGCTCTTGAGAGAGGGAGTGTGAGAGTGTGAGGGAGTGAGTGTGTGTGAGTGAGGGATCAAGAGGGTGAAGCTCTTTACCATCTCCTCTTCTCTTCTTTTCTTCTCTTCTCTTTTCTCGTGTGCGGCTATGGAGGATGGAGCTTGGAGATGGAGGAGGCTTGAGGATACTTGAGCTCGCATCTAGGATCATGGATCTACCGGGGTGTGTGAGAGAGGAGGCAACTCGTATCGGCATCAAGGTGAGCTCACTACACTCATAGGATCGACGGCGCGTCAGCTAGGTGAGAGATAGCCATTAGAGCTCGCTTGGAACGCTTGAAACAATAAGTAGTCCGTGGGTCTTGGCGGTTGAATGAAAGCTCCCACATCCTCAGATAGGCCATCCCTTAGCTCGAAAGACATATGTCTCTCTTTTTGTCGCATAAGGCAGCTACCTTCCTTCGAGGGAATGGTGTGCATAGCTAAACTAGGAGGAATACCCATCAACTCATCAAAAATTCTGACGAAGATGTCACATAATTTTTCGATCAAGGACATGTAGCCCTTCCTTTCTTCTAGACTACTGAGCATAGATCCTAATTTAATTGGTAATGGGTCATCCAACATATGAGGTCTAGCTCAATCACATCCATATCTCTTATTCTATCTTGAGCTTCTATTGGCTCATTTAGAGTCATTTGGTAGACATCTTCTATAGTGGACCCCTCTTTTGATTTGTCACTTGACGAAGTCCCTCTATGAGATGGAAGATAAAGGTACTCTCTCACTTTGAGGAGATTCAAGATATACATCCATTATTATACGTTGGGTACCTCTACCAAAAATCAAACGATCAGTAGGTATATCAACTTGATAGTTAGATTGCAAGATCCATGGCCTTCCTAACAAGACTTGATAGCTTGCCCACCCTACAAACCTGATAACCCTAAAGTCCACAATGCATTCCGCATTAGCAACAGTCATGTGGACTTTGGTCATGCAACCTTCATGTTGCGTTAAACTATCATCAGCCATTTGGAGGATTGTGGATGCATCCTTTTGGATTTCTAGCCCTAATCTTTCTATCAATTCTGAACTCATAATGTTGACGAAGGATCCCATATCCACAATGTTATGTTTCACTAATTTCCCGTCAACATATGCTACTACCCTTGGGCAAAGCTTTTTCTCATGTTCAAACCAATCATTTTCCACCTGAACTATTCCCAATGGCTCAACGATATACCCAATTCAAATTATCTTCTTGAACTTTTTATACACTCCTAGAGATAACTTGATCAATTGCAAGAGATTCATGTCAAGCTTTACCTCGCAAAGAGAACTCATTAAATCAAATTCATGATAGCTAGAAATGGTTCTCTTCTCCCACCAGACCATTCTTTTTCTTGGTCATCACTAATGAACAAGCTTTGGTGCCTCTTTCTTAGCTTTTACCTTCTTCTTTGGCAGCACCTTATTGGGATCAGCCTTTCCATCAACAACTTTTAGAGGACCGACTTCCACATCATGGTTAAGGACTTGCATCCCCTTATCATCCTATTTAGGGTTTATCTCAATAGGTTTTTATATTATTTCTATCACCTTCTTTAACCTTTTGTCCTCTTGTAATAGCTTGCGAATTGGAAACCTTAGTGGTATTAACACGTACAGCTTCAATAAGGTTGACACCACTATCATTGGGCAGTCCTCTATGGTAGATTTTCCTCGTTGCAATATTTGTTTTGGTCCTTCATCTCGCTGAAGATTGTTCCCTTGTGCTAGATGATTTATTGGACCTGACTACTTACTCCCTTGTTGAAGAGAGCTAATCATGCTCTAGCAAGTACTAACTAAATGGCCAGACTTCCTAAATATGTCACATTTGACATTAGGGCAATTTCCTAGAAAGTACTGACCGCCACACCACTTATAACTAAATCTTGATAGACCACCCTCTTCGGGGCATCAACTTCCTATCAAGTTCTACTACTTTCTTCAGGAAATTAACATATACACCTATTTTTCTATACTCTTCCATTATCATATCAGTATAATGCTTCATCATGTCCTTGACTTTGCCAAGAACATTTAATGTACTAGACTCATAGCCATGATTATCCACTTGCATTTTAGTCGATCTAACTAGTTGATTAGGGATCGGCTGCTATTGTTGCTGATTAATTGGAATGACATTAGGGTTTGTCATTTGGCTTCCATTACTTAGTGGAGCCATCTGATTAGCTATCGGCATAATCACATTAGAGGGAGCTGTTAACATAGATATACTTTGCATTATGCTTCCTCTCCCATTCAAATTGGTCATGGGTATTCCTTGACTTCCATGGGTCAATACCAAATTATTTCTAATCCTTAGGCTCAAATTCAAGTTTACCTAGAAGCATAGGCCCCTTGTAATCATGACTCTACCTTCTCTACTCGCATAATAGCACTATTAATGTCGACAAGAGCAACATTGCTCAATGACATCTAGATATTAAAATCCAACCTATGTAAAAAATATTGTAGTTGAGGAGCAGCTGGAATGGGAATATAAGTCTACAATTTACGAAAAACTTCTCTCAGTTTCTTGGCATACCCTCAAAAATTCTCATGAGGTTCTTGATGTGTTACATTGAAACACGTAGCCAATATTGACCTTCTCTTTCAGGGGCAAACTCTCTTTGAAAGGCCACCAAAAATAGATTGACCATAGTTATGGTTCTAGCTTCTAGGCTATGATACCATACTTCAGCTCTTCATAGTTATATTACAGAACATCATCAAATGTCCATCTTGGATTCAACAGTGGAACATTAACTTTTGGAACTCATTAATGTGGAGCTCTGCAACTTCCTCAGCTAACTTTTGGAACTCGTTAATGTGGAGCTCCAAAACTTTTGGAACTCATTAATGTGGAGCTTCACAACTTCCTCTACTAGCCCATTTAAAATGGGTAGAGAGAATCCTAAGGCTAGTAAGTCTGGCATCCCTACATGGATTGCAATGGGTTGTACCATGATGACAACTAGATTTGCTAAGGGTCTCTAAACTACTGTAACTATTACCCCACTCAAAGTGGGCTGACAAATTGGGAGAGGGGAAGTACTAGAGCTTCCTCCTCCTCCTAAAGAATTGGCCATAGAAGTAGGGTTGCTAAGACCCCTCCCTTGTAGGGATATCGGGCTGCTCCGTGTTGAGGAGAATATTTTCTAATAATTTTGGCCTGTTGTCTAGCCCTTTCAACGCTTTCTTGCTTCTGAATCTTGTCTTGACGGTCTTTTGGATCTATTTCACTGCCTTTTGGCATACACTAATCAACTAGTCCCTATCGATCAAGGTTTAGAAACCACCACTTATTAGCAGCTCCCAGCCAATGCACCACCTATCGAGACCAAAAACAGGCCCATACACTGGATCTAAGGCTCTAGTCATGCCTCTATACTCAACCAAAATACCCCATGGCCTCATAGCCAAGAGCATCTAGAGACTACACACACTAATCTAACTTAAACATACATTCATACTATTAATAGTCCAATAGATCCCTTCCCAACTTCTCACGAGGAGTATCCAAACATAATGGTTCCCAACACCTTGTAACACATACACAAGGAGTATCCCTTGGTTGATTGTCGCAGCCAACTAACATGTTATAAAATCCAAGATACATGCTCGACTTTCTTATATACTTAAAATATATATGGCAAATATTATGTTGGCATAGAGGGAGAATAGATGAGAGAAAAGAAAGATGTAGAGAGAGAGGTAGAGAAATTAGCAACACACTAGGGACTGCAGATGGGCCAGTGCCCCCCCCCTTGTGGAGTTATATTATTGACAAGGAGCAAGCTCCTCCATTACACATAAGCCAGTTCTTACTTGTAGACCTTGGAAACAAGATCACGGTTCCTTGCACGATATACAACCGGCTAACACTTACACAACTTGGAAGTTGGCACCTTTTGATCCTTCTTGAGTCCCCTTCTCTCCTACACAATATATGTAGGGCTCTCCTCTTGGCGCTTGATTTCAGTAGAGCTTTCGAGCAGCACTTGCACCTTCTCTTATCCTCTTGGAACTTGATTTCAGCAGAGCTTCTGCAGCACTTGCACCTTCTCTTCTCCTCTTGGAACTTGATTTCAGCAGGGCTTCTGTAGCACTTGATTTCAGCAGGGCTTCCGTAGCACTTGCACCTTCTCTTCTCCTCTTGGATACATGCAAAGTGATGCTTCCTTCACCCCTCTCTTACACCCAAAGAGAGCCTCCTCTTTTATAGGATTTCAAGAGCTTCTCTTCTTGGAGAGAGAGTTGAGTTGTTCTTCATGCATGATCTGGTTGTTCCACTCTGTAGCACTAATTTTGAGATATCTCTTTGTATATTGTTTGGATGAAAAAACGCCCAACACAAAAATTGTAGATCTCATGTTTTCGATAACCCACGCGGCCCGTTTTTAGAGATTGTTTTTCTATTGCGATATATTTTAAAAATAGATTTTCCAAAAAAATAGCTTTTTAAACTGTACTGTAACGTGCCCGCTCCTCAAATCCGGGACACGTCTTAGCAGTCCATCGAGAGATATATCTAGAAGACGCCACCTGGAACTCCCAAGGAATGAACAGGGTTTGCCAACTAGGGTCTCTCGAGTTTGCCTTGCAATGGAACTTATCCGACCGTTCCCACTAGGATCGACCTAAAGTCTAGGTTCCTAGCAGTCGGGTTCACCTAACAGCCTTCTAGCGTCGGCAGCCGCTCCACTTCGCGTGGATGCAACTGGACCAAACCAGACTCATGCCACACTTGGATCAAAGAGAATGGGAAATGAGAGTGATGCATCACTCGACCTCTCTGCCTGTAGGGCATAGTCCCATTCCGGTCCCCTAAAACGATATGAATCAGGGTTCTAACCAACATTGTCTAAGGCCATCGTCCGACTTTTCCTAACATTTCTCGTTAACATTTCCTTTGAGGAAATCTCTCGGCTAACCGAGACCACCCTTTCGTAGGATAGGCCCATTGGTCACATCCACCACACTTCCCTCAGGGGTTGCTTTAGTTATCTAATTACCTACCACATTATGTTTGACACATAAAAGCAGCCTCCTTAATTAACCCGTTAATCACAGGTTCCTTTACGTTATTTAGGGCACTGACACGAAGACAAGATAAAACAAGATCAAACACTTCCTTAACTTTTCCTCATATTAATGTTTGTCTCCCGCCCATACAGGAGAATTAAGTGTCCCTTTCTGCCTCCGCAGAAATAATCCTTCCGTATCCCAGAAATAAAAATCCGAGGGTTCATCCTACCAAGATTCTTCCTTGTAACTAGTATCAAGGCCTCGAGATCCCATCTTGAGTCACACAGAACACTTGTGTACGGTCCGGAGGCATTGGGATTTATGGCCAAAGCCCCTCCTAGCACCCAAGCGTCCTCCTACGCCAAGTAATTTCCACGGAGAGATCTCTCGCGGTGGGTTCGGTCCACATTCTCAGCGCGGATTCATAACCCCCTTGGCTAGGGTTTGGTGGTTTGCGGGGAGTAGCTAACGCCATCCATCCTTAATCATCCCTTTAGGAAATCATCCACAGCTGAAGCAACCAGCCTAATAACATTTACTAGGGAAGACATCCCTTTTGTTCCCATGGTAATTTATCCTTACAGTTCCCACCATGAAAATATAATCACTTGGATATTCATCCAAAACCACGGTCAATCCTTAAGTATTCTCCCGGAAACAATTAAGCTGAAACAACCGACCTAACATCCTTTAACTAGGAAAACATCATTTCCTAATCCAGCAAGTAACCACTCTGCTTACTAACCTCTTTTCCATCTTAAACAAGGTCAACCCTCATTAGAAACATCAATGGTAAACCATCTCAACAAGTCCCTTAAGCCACCGTTGCATTGGAACTTAGCTTATTCCTACTTGAATCATTTTCAGTCTTGATATACTGCCTCCCTAGGGTTCACTCTCCCCCTTGGGATCTAGGGTTGCTCAAGGAACAACCTTAACGGTTATCTTCTAGATATTTTAATGATCTATGTGATTTCACCTTGACCATTATTAATCATGGCTACCTATTTAGGGTAGAAGATCAACCCATCTTAAGCCCTTTAATGGCGAATACATGCAATTCTACCTCTATTTAAGAATTCAAGATGCGTGAGAAGAATCCAAATCTTGGTACAACCTGGATATGAGCTATAGTTGCTGGAGGGTTGGTGGTATTCATGTCTCTGCTTGTATAACATTTCTTGTTAACATTTCCTTTGAGGAAAGCTCTCGGCTAACCGAGACAACCCTTCCGTAGGATAGACCCATTGGTCACATACACCACGCTTCCCTCGGGGGTTGTTTTAGTTATCTAATTACCTACCACATTATGTTTGACACATAAAAGCAGCCTCCTTAATTAACCCGTTAATCACAGGTTCCTTTACGTAATTTAGGGCATTGACATGAAGACAAGATAAAACAATATCAAACACTTCCTTAACTTATCTTCAAATTAATGTTTGTCTCCCGCCCATACAGGAGAATTAAGTGTCACTTTTTGCCTCCGCAAAAAGAATCCTTTCATATCCGAAAATAAAAACCTGAGGGTTTATCCTACCAAGATTTTTCCTTGTAACTAGTATTAAGGCCTCGAGATCCCATCTCGATCACGTAGAACACTTGTGTACAGTCCGGAGGCATTGGGATTTATAGCCAAAGTCCCCCCTAGCACCCAAGCATCCTCCTACGGAGAGACCTCTTATAACAGCTTCGGTCCACATTCCCGGCGCGGATTCATAACCCCCTTGGCTAGGGTTTGGCGGTTCGCGGGGGGTAGCTAGCGCCATCCTTTCTTAATTATCCCTTTAGGAAATCATCCACAACTAAAGCAACCAGCCTAATAACATTTACTAGGGAAAACATCCCTTTTTTTCCCATGGCAATTTATCCTTACAGTTCCTGCCATGAAAATATAATCACTTGGATATTCATCCAAAACCACGGCCAATCCTTAAGTATTCTCCCGAAAACAATCAAGCTTAAACAACCAACCTAACATCCTTTAACTAGAAAAACATCCTTTCCTAATCCAACAAGTAACCACTCTACTTGCTAACCTCTTTTTCATCTTAAACAAGGTCAACCCTCATTAGAAACATCAATGGTAAACCATCTCAACAAGTCCCTTAAGCCACCGTTACATTGGAACTTAGCTTATCCCTACTTAAATCATTTTCAGTCTTGATATACTGCCTCCCTACGGTTTACTCTCCCCCTTGGGATCTAGGGTTGCTCAAGGAACAACCTTAACGATTATCTTCTAGATCTTTTAATGATCTTTGTGATTTTACCTTGACCTTTATTAATCATGGCTACCTATTTAGGGTAGAAGATCAACCCATCTTAAGCCCTTTAATGGCGAATACATGAAATTCTACCTTTATTTAAGAATTCAAGATGCGTCAGAAGAATCTAAATCTTGGTACAACCTACATATGAGCTATAGTTGCTAGAGGGTTGGTGGTATTCATGTCTCCGCTTGCATTGGATATGTTTCTAGCTCCGTTTGCAACTTCGGCACTTGTGCTCCTTGTAACTCGTCTCTTGGGTGCCATCCTTGTGCGTTCTTGGTCTTGCAACCCTTAAGGTAAATCGATCGCTCTTGCCTTGGCAAAAGGAAGTGGTACACGGGTTCACAAGGAATCTAAGGCCAAACAATGTGACTTCAACATGCATAACTCTTCTTCTTCTTTTACCCTCTCCCCAATTTGTTTTCCTTCTATCTCACCCTCTTCATCTCATAGTCTTCTCTCCCTCTCTCTTTCTCTTCTTCTTCTCCTCTCTCTCCCTCTTCTTCTCCTTCTTCTTCTCCTTCTCTCTCTCCCTCTTCTTCTTCTTCTCCTTCTCCTTCTCTCTCTCCCTCTTCTTCTCCTTCTTTTTCTTCTCCTCTCTCTCCCTCTTCTTCTCCTTCTTCTTCTTCTCCTCTCTCTCCCTCTTCTTCTCCTTCTCTCTCTCCCTCTTCTTCTTCTTCTTCTCCTCTCTCTCCCTCTTCTTCTCCTTCTTCTTCTTCTCCTCTCTCTCCATCTTCCTCTTCTTCTTCTCCTCCTCCTCCTCCTCCTCCTCCTCCTCCTCCTCCTCCTCCTCCTCCTCCTCCTCCTCCTCCTCTCTCTCTCTCTCTCTCTCTCTCTCTCTCTCTCTCTCTCTCTCTCTCTCTCTCTCTCTCTCTCTCTCTCTCTCTCTCTCTCTCTCTCTCTCTCTCTCTCTCTCTCTCTCTCTCTCTCTCTCTCTCTCTCTCTCTCTCTCTCTCTCTCTCTCTCTCTCTCTTTGATCATAGGGGGGAGGGGGGGAGGGCCTGCTGGCTCACGATGGAGGGGGGGCGCGCTGTAATCCAGAGGGAGGGGGAGCTTGCTACCATCTGTGGACCACTAGGGGGCCCTTTATAAGGTGAGGAGGGGGAGGCTATATGCCAGGTGGAGGGGCGGGCAGCCATGCGGCCCCCCACTTGGCTACCATGGGGAGGCGGAGGCCTTTGGGGAGGGGCCACATGGCTCCCTCTCCCACACAGGTGATGCGCCTGTTTTCTCACTCCCTCTCTCTCTCTCTTATCCAGTTGATGGGGAGAGAGAGAGGTAAAAAATTTTGCATTCATTTTAAATAAAATTTTATCTTTGAGCGGGGGTCATGTGCCAAGAAGTGGGTAGGCATGGGGAGGCCATTTTAATGACCGAAATGTTACATATACTCTTAACTTGTGGTCCATGCAACCACTTTGAATCATAGATAAGGAGAGTTCATTAGATTGCCTTGGGACTCAACCTTAAGATTGAATTCCACACAAAATCTTGTGTCATTTTAGACCTTAGAAAGAGAAAATCACTTCTCTCCTCACTTCCAGAGGATCATGTTCTCTCGTCTTTCTTAGTGAGAGAATTCCCTCTCTCATCTTTCTTAATTAAAGAAAAGACCTTAAACCTTGACTTGTAGGGGAGAGGATGACCTCAAATGAATGCAATGCTCATTACACACAAGTAAAACATTCCCAGGCGTCCCTAAATGCACACATTAATACATAACACAATGCTAATGTACTTCCTCTTCTAAGAACTCAATCCATCTTCATTTATGTGTAACTCCTTGGTTCTTGCATACACTCTTACACTTGGTAGACACTTCTTTCCCCCTTCATAACTTGTACTGCCTGTACCAGATATCCTTCTCATAGTGGGGGGGGTGCTGACGTCACGGCCAGGGGGGTACCTGCTCACGACGGGGGGGAAGGGGGGCGTTGTACTCCAGACGGAGGGGGGGAGCTCGCTGCCGTCTGCGGACCACCAGGGGGGCCCTTTATAAGGTGAGGAGGGGGAGGCTATATACCAGGTGGAGGGGCAAGTAGCCATGTCGCCCCCCACTTGGCTACCATGGGGAGGGGGGAGACCTTTGGGGAGGGGCCAGATGGCTCCCTCTCCCACACAGGTGGTGCGCCTGTTTTCTCACTCCCTCTCTCTCTCTTATCTAGTTGACGGGGAGAGAGAGAGAGGTAAGAAATTTGCATTCATTTTAAATAAAATTTTGCCTTTGAGAGTGGGGGTTATGTGCCAAGAAGCGGGTAGGCATGCGGAGGCTATTTTAATGACCGAAATGTTACATGTACTCTTAACTTGTGGTCCATGCAACCACTTTGAGTCATAGATAAGGAAACTTCATTAGATTGCCTTGGGCCTCAACCTTAAGATTGAATTCCACACAAAATCTTGTGTCATTTTAGACCTTAGAAAGAGAAAATTACTTCTCTCCTCACTTCCAGAGAATCATGTTCTCTCGTCTTTCTTAGTGAGAGAATTCCCTCTCTCGTCTTTCTTAATGAAAGAAAAGACCTTAAACCTTGACTTGTAGGGGAGAGGATGACCCCAATTGAATGCAATGCTCATTACACACAAGTAAAACATTCTCAAGCGTCCATGGATGCACATATAAATACATAACACAATGCTAATGCACTTCCTCTTCTTAGAACTCAATCCATCTTCATTTATGTGTAACTCATTGGTTCTTGCATACACTCTTATACTTGGCAGACACTTCTTTCCCCCTTCATAACTTGTACTGCCTGTACCAGATATCCCTGTCACAGTGCTCTGATCACTCCATTAAGTGATGCACTAGGAATAATGGTCTCTAAATGGTCTCATGGCCATGCTAGATCATCATCAGCACTGAAAGAAAAGTGAGTCATTAATTTATTGACATGAATTTATTAAATAGAGAATGCATAATAGGCAATCAATTTAGTGACATCCCTCTGGCTACTAAAAAATTGACCTCAACTGTAGAGGGGATACATAGTCCTTAAGAAGATCTGGAAAGTCTTGTGAAAGGTGAGAAGGATCGAAGCTTGCGCGCGAGCTATGGCGGGAGAGCAAGAGCAAGAAATGGGAACTCCAATAGTCACAATGTGTGACCGGGCCTTCCTTTATTTACTAGTCACTAAAATGAATGTAAAGAATAAAGTGACGTGACGGGCGCCCGCCACCTGCAGTGTGCAGTGGCGGGTACTATCAGTCTAGTAATACACGGGACGGCACGGCGGAGGCGCCTTTACCCCAACAACCTCCCACTTAAAGGCGAATCTACCCCAGTGAGAGAGAAAAGAAAAGAAAAAGACAGTACAACTCTACATAGGTACAAGGGATGAGGAAAGGCAACATCTCATCCAACGCCCATCAATCTCCTGAGGAAGGCAAAGCGCTCAGTAGTGAGGCTTTTTGTGAGCAGATCTGCAGGATTCTCGTTAGTGAAGATCTTGACAAGGTCAATAGACTTGTCCTCCACGACACCACGTATGAAGTGATACCTCACCTCAATGTGTTTCATCTTCGCATGGAAGACCGGATTCTTAGCCAACTGAATGGCACTCATAGATGTTGAGATATCGAGCTCCACTCGTGATACGCCAGGGTGACCGTTGTGTATTTATGTCACCGATTTGTCAGTTGCAGACGCGGTTGGTACACCGCCCATGAATAATAGCTACATGATAGCTATCCTTATCTACTCTAGTTCGTGGCTCAGTTAGTATGCCACCTTAGTTAGTTGAGTTTGGTTTGAGACCCATATATAGGGTTCTTCTATTTCTTTGTATGAGACTTCTTTTTGGCTTACACAACTAAGAAGAGGAAAACTGTTTTCAGCCTCCACCTTTGTGTGTATTCCCCCATTGTGCAAGCAAGAAAGCTACAAGTGAGACTCCTTCCTTCTCTTCCACAATCTTGACATGGTATCAGAGCCTTGTTCGTGGTAAGGAGCTCAAGAAAGCAAGCCAAGCTCACGGTGTTCTGGTAAGAGGAGCAGTGTTGCTTTCATTTTCTCTTTTGGGAGCAGATCTCTGCAGGTAGCACAGCCGGAAAGTGCAGGAGTGCATTGTCTCAGGTTGAGACGCCCTTCGCGGTGAAGCAAGAGGAAAATATATGCTGCGGGAGAGGGCTTTAGCCCATGGCGACCTTATTTTTTTGATTTGAGGCCATTTCGGGGCCTGTTTTGGAGGCGGAAGTTTTCTGCACGCACTCAGAAAAAAGCCCTGTTTTATACTGTGCGACCACTGTTCTGCATGTCGGTGAAAAGTTACCACAGATATTACATCATATGCTCGTGTGCAGAGACATTGAGAGTTACAGAATCATCCTTGGTTCCTGTATATGCAAAATCGTCACTAGGAAGTGACTTGTGGTCAAATACCACTTTCGCCAGTTTTGCAGATTTGCCCTTGTGAGGCTGAACCTGTATTCTTTGCAGTGACAGAATTTTTTGCAGTGTTCTGTAATGGCGTCTGATTCTCTTTCACAGATTGTCACTGAAAAGCTTGACAAGAACAACTTCCAAGCATGGAAGTTTAGAATGACGAATTTCCTTATGGGAAAAGGATATTGGGAATTTGTTGCAGGAAATGAAGGAGAACCAGTTCTTCCTGATGTTCCCAATCAACAGCAAATGCAGGCATTTAAAGCATGGCATGAGAGAGCCAGGAAAGTTATGTACTGGCTGTCTATCAGCATTTCAGACTCTATGATTGTGCATATTCAAGATGCAAGTACGCCAAAGGAGGCATGGGATACTTTGTCAAAAATGTATAGCACAAATACGCAAGCCAGGAAAATGCAGCTCAAGCAAGAGTTGCACAATGTGCAAAGAGAAAGTATGAGCATCAATGACTACCACATGAAGGTGAAGAAGATTGCAGATGCACTTGCTTCCATTGGGTCGCCAGTGGAAGATGATGATTTAGTCTCAGTGACCTTGAATGGTCTAGGAAAGGATTATGCACAGTTCCGAACATCCATTTCCGTCCGTGAAAGATTTCCTGATTTTGAGGAGTTGATTGCTCTTCTAATTTCAGAGGAGCAGAGAAATGGTGGTGCATCTTCTTCAGGAGGAACTTCAAAAGAAGCTGTCTTCTACTCAAATGCTGGAAGAGGCAGAGGCAGAGGTAGAGGAGGCCGATATGGAGGCTGTGGTAGAAATCAGAATATGCAACAAACTCAAGAAAACCAGTCCTATGGAGGAGACGTGGTAACTCTAGAGGCAGGGGGAGCCAAAGAGGTCGTGGTGGATGGCAAAGAGGCCAAAATGCAAACAGTAATGTTGAATGCTACTATTGTGGTAAAATGGGTCATATGGCTAAAGACTGCTATAAAAAGCAGAATGACATCATGAATGGAAAATTGCAACAAGGGAATTATGCATCTTCTAGTAAACAGGGTGATGACAGAAATGAGCATTTGTTTATGGTGCAGCACATGAACAATTCTGTGACAAGTGCAGAAGAAAGCAATGCTGTATGGTATGTTGACTCAGGTGCATCAAACCACATGACAGGTCATGCAGAATGGATGGAGGATGCAAGGAAAATGGAAAAACCAGGATTTGTGGAGACTGGTGATGATACTGCACATCCTATTGTGCAGATTGGAAAAATTCCTTTGTCTATGCAGCATGGGAAAAGGAAATACCTGTCCGATGTATTTCATGTCCCGAATATCACCAAGAATCTGGTTTCTGTTGGTCAAATGGTTGAGCAGGGCTTGCAGGTCAGATTTAATCCTCATGGATGCTTTGTTGAGGATATGAAAAATAAAGGTCGCTTGATAGCAAAAGGAAAGAAGAAGGGCAGAATGTTTACATTGGATGCAGACATGCCTGAATTGAGTGCACCAATGTTTGCACATGGGACCGGTGTAGTTGCAGATATTGATATCTGGCATAAACGCATTGGTCATGTTAATGTACAGCGACTAAATCAATGCAAGCCCAAAATATTGTTGCAGGATTGCCCAAATTCAAGGTTGCAGAAATGCATAAGGTATGTGAAGCCTGTCAGTTTGGAAAACAGGCAAGGAAACCATTTCCTAGACATGTTCAAGAGAGTGAGAAGCCATTGGAATTAATCCACTCTGATGTGTGGACTACTAAAGCTGCATCTCTTGGAGGCTGTCATTATTTTGTCACTTTTATTGATGACTATAGTAGAAAAGTTTGGATGTATTTTATGAAAAAGAAAAGTGAAGTTTTTGGGCATTTCAAAACCCTTAAAGCTATGGTTGAAAAAGAAACAGGCCTGCAAATAAAATGCCTAAGGTCAGATGGAGGGGGAGAGTACCTCTCAAATGAGTTTGCAAAGTTCTTGCAGGAGCATGGCATAAAGCAGCAATATTCATGCAGTCATACCCCACAACAAAATGGAATTGCAGAAAGGAAAACCAGGCATATTGGAGAGGTATCTCGTGCCATGCTCAATGAAAAAGACTTGCCAGATTTTTATTGGGCTGAAGCAGTTGCTACAGCAGTCTGCATAATGAACAGGACTCCCACTGCAGCAATACATGGAATGACTCCAGAGGAGAGGTATACTGGTAGGAAACCAGATATTTCTCATTTGAAAAATTTTTGTTGCATTGCCTGTACATGTGCCAGATGAGTTGAGATCCAAGTTGGATCCAAAAGCTGAGAAGTGCATCTTTATTGGTTACTCTCTACAGCAAAAAGGGTATAGATACTATAACCCTTCTACTCGTAAGTTTACAGTGAGCAGAGATGTTGTTTTTGATGAGATGAGTAGCTGGTATAAACCAGTAAATGTGATTGATAATGTAGATGCACAAAATGGTAATGCTGTACAGAATTCACAGCAGCAGTACAAGATATTAGTGGACCTGGAGCGTCCTCTAGCAGTGGTTCACATTCTTCGCCATGGACAGGCAGATTGAGATCAGGAGAATCTTCTCAAAGCAATGTAGATAGTGGTATTCAGGTATCACGAAAAGGAAAAGAGAAGGTAGATCAGCCCATGTTGGATGTGAATGCAGGTCACTCTTATGTGGATGGTGAATCCAGTGGCTCAGAACAGAGCATTGATGATGAGTTGGGTATTCCTTCTATTGTTACACCTGGAGTAAGGAAGACCAGGGATGATTTGAGAGCACCTGGGAGTGAACCTACTTTGCACAGGTCTACCAGAGCTAGGTATCCAGTGGATAGGCTGAAATATGATGGATTTACAGCCATTCACTATGCATATATGGTCAAAGTGATACAGGAACCAGAACACACTTCTTTTGAGCAAGCCATGGGAAAAGAAAAATGGGAGAAAGCCATGGATGAAGAAATGGATGCCTTGGAAGCAAATGCTACATGGGAATTGATACCTTTGCCTAAAGGTAAGAATGCAATTGGCTGTAAGTGGGTTTATAAAGTGAAGCACAATGCAGATGGTTCTGTGAATAGATACAAGGCAAGATTAGTAGTCAAGGGGTATGCACAAACATATGGCATTGACTATGAAGAAACATTCAGTCCGGTTGCAAGGATGGCAACCATAAGAGCAGTCATTGCTATGGCTGCATCAAAGGGATGGTCTTTACATCAGATGGATGTAAAGAATGCCTTCTTGCATGGTGATTTGCGAGAAGAGGTCTATATGGAGCAGCCACCAGGTTATGTGCATGCTGTTCATCCTGAGTTTGTTTGCAAGTTGAAGAAAGCCTTGTATGGCTTGAAGCAAGCACCTAGAGCATGGTCTGACAAGATAGGACAGTATCTTGTCACTATTGGCTTTCAGATTTCCAAGGCAGATTTCTCACTTTATGTGAGAAAAACAGAGAAATGTATTATGCTACTTGTCATTTATGTTGATGATTTGATTATGACAGGTGACAGTGATGAAGATATCCTTCATGTAAAAATGCTATTGAAGCAGAAGTTTGAAATGAAGGATTTGGGAGAGCTGTGTTATTTCTTGGGCATCGAGGTGATTAGATCACCAAGTGGGATACAGCTCTTGCAGAGGCAGTATGGATTGGACATGCTGTCCAAATATGGGATGACAAGCTGTAAGCCTATTTCAGTTCCTTTGGAGCAGAATGTGAAGCTGAGTGCAGATACAGGTGAGTTTCTGGAAGACCCTACTATGTACAGACGCATAGTAGGAAGTTTGATTTATATGACTATTACCAGGCTAGATTTGAGCTATGCTGTTGGATTGGTAAGTCAGTTTATGCAGGCTCCAAGGAAACCACATTTGGATGCGGCTAGACGCATATTCAGGTATGTGAAGTCCACATTGCATTATGGACTATTTTATGAGACTGGGGTTCAGATACAATTGCATGGATACACTGATGCTGATTGGGCTAGTAGTATTTCTGATAGACGATCTACCAGTGGATATGTGTTCTCTTTTGGGAGTGCTGCAGTCACTTGGAGCAGCAAGAAACAGCCTACAGTTGCCTTGTCGAGCACAGAGGCTGAGTACAGGGGTGCAGCAATGGCTGCATGTGAGGTAGCTTGGTTGCATAAGCTACTTTATGATATGCATCAGTCTACAGATGGGCCAGTTGTCATTTATTGTGACAACATGAGTAGTATACACTTGGCAAATAACCCAGTCTATCATGCTAGAACAAAGCACATTGAGGTGTATTATCACTATGTGTGAGAGAGGGTTTTACTAGGTCTTATTGATCTAGTTTATGTCAGCACAGAGGATCAGGTAGCTGACATATTCACGAAGGCATTGGGCGCAGAGAAGCTGCGCAAGTTCAGAGACCTGCTTGGTGTGCAGGAATTGGGATTGAGCTCGAGGGGGAGTGTTGAGATATCGAGCTCCACTCGTGATACGCCAGGGTGACCGTTGTGTATTTATGTCACCGATTTGTCAGTTGCAGACGTGGTTGGTACACCGCCCATGAATAATAGCTACATGATAGCTATTCTTATCTACTCTAGTTCGTGGCTCAGTTAGTATGCCACCTTAGTTAGTTGAGTTTGGTTTGAGACCCATATATAGGGTTCTTCTATTTCTTTGTATGAGACTTCTTTTTGGCTTACACAACTAAGAAGAGGAAAACTGTTTTCAGCCTCCACCTTTGTGTGTATTCCCCTATTGTGCAAGCAAGAAAGCTACAAGTGAGACTCCTTCCTTCTCTTCCACAATCTTGACAATAGAATCCGAATGCAGTGTAGGTATAGGATCAATCCCAAGGTCAGCAACTAGACGGCCTAGCCATATGGCCTCCTTGCAAGCCTCAGTGGCTACAACATACTCGGCCTCAGTGGTAGACAAAGCTGTACACTTCTGAACCCGGGACATCCAAGAGACAGCACCTCCAGCATAGGTGAATACATAGCCAGAAGTGGACTTCCTACTTTCTCCATGTCCTGTATAATCGGAGTCAGTGTACCCCACGACCCCTGTATCCTGGCTGCCATAGCAAATACACATATCTGTTGTGCCCTTCAGGTACCTCATGATACCCTTCATAGCATCCCAATGTTTCTTCCAGGTGTAGCCATATAGTGTGCCACAACACCAACTGCAAAGGCAATATCTAGACGAGTGGCTATCATGGCATACATCAAATTGCCCACGGCTGAAGCATAAGGGATTTGGGCCATCTCGGCCCTCTGCTCATTTGTCTGTGGACAATCGGCATGTGATACCTTCACATAAGAAGGCAATGGACAGCCAATAGGCTTTACGTCCTGCATGCGGAAGCGTTCAAGGACTTTATGAATATACTCCCTCTGTGACAAGTAGAGGAGTCCCTGATGCATGTCGCGTCTAATGCACATACCAAGTATGTGAGAGGCATGTCCCAAATCCTTCATCTCAAATCTCTTCTTCAGCTGAGATTTAAGAGCATCTAGCTCATCATGAGCTTTCCCTGCTATCAGCATATCATCCACATAGAGTACCAAAATAAGCAATGAACCATCACGGGCTTTCTTCTGTAAAGACACGGATCCATAGCACTCCTGCTGTAGCCCTATGACTGCATAAAGGCATCAAACTTATGATACCATTCCCTAGGTGCCTGCTTCAAGCCATAAAGACTTTTCTTTAACTTGCACACTAGGTGCTCCCTGCCAGGTTTTGCAAAGCCCTTAGGTTGCTCCATATAGATCTCATCATGCAAGTCCCCATGTAAAAAAGCCGTCTTGACACCCATCTAATATAGATCTAAGTCAAGCTGAGCAACCAAAGCCAAGACCAAGTGCAAGGTGGTCATCTTAACCACAAGAGAAAAGACCTCATCAAAGTCTACACCATGCTCCTGCTTAAAACCCTTTGCTACCAATCTAGCCTTGTATGCCGGCTTGGGGTTTCTAGGGGTACTTTTCAGCTTGTACACCCACTTGCATGGCAAAGCCTTCTTGCCCTTAGGCAAGGCAACCAAATCCCAAGTCTCATTCTTATGCAAGGAGTCGATCTCAGACTGCATAGCCCTCTCCCAGGAGTGACTTTCACCCCTGCGCATAGCCTCATCATAAGTGAAAGGCTCTCCTGCATCTGTAACCAAAACATAATGCATAGAGGGTTGAAATCTATCAGGTGGACGTCTGTCTCTAGCAGACCGTCTCACTGCAGGCTCTGCTGTATGCCCAGCTGCCTGTCCAACACCCTGACCATGAGCATCTGCTCTGCAGCTGTAGGCTGTCCAACTGGCTGTGCAGGAGCTCTAGGCTCCTCCTGAAAGATCGCTCTGCAGATCTCAACCACCTTCTCAGGCTACCTGTGCATCTTGTCTTCATGGAAGACTACATCATGGTTGCGTACTATTTTCCGCACCTGCGGATCCCATAGGCGATAGCCCATCTCTCCTGAATCACCATAACTAAATATTTTCCTATCTTTTCAGTGTCTACTAGTTCTCTATGTGTGGTTTTGCAGTTCATGTAGTTGTGCTCACCAGGATGCTTCACCATTGAGTGAGGGAGAGTATATTTTTCTTTTGAGGTTGCGTCCCAGAGCTCATGGTAGCTCTGTTTGCGATGATGGATGTTCGCGATGTAGCTGTGCTCATGAGGACACTTCACAATTAAGTGGGGGGAAAATGACAACACCTAGAAACAATGCCTACTATTGCAAATTTTTTAGCAAAATTGTATACAACTGGCACATTGTTACCAACTTTTTATATTAATTTAATGCAAATGTGGTGTTTGTTATTGCCATTTTTGGAGGATGTGTCTTTGCAATCTGTTTTGCAAGAGATGTTACAAGGAAGTTCTTGTATGAGAGAAAGGTGGTGCTATAGATAAAATTTGATAAATTTCCTTGGTGAATCCCAACCATGACCAATCAATGTGCTAGAAATCTTTGAAACTCTCCAGAGAAGTATGGAGCCACTTGAAGATGTGATGTTATTTGCACTTGTTATGCTATTTTTCTATTCACTAATTGGACTTCAGTTCTTTGGGTTAGAAACTATTCTAGCAAGCATTCTAAAAGATGTGGTACTTGAGAGGGACAAGAAATTGACATGGAGAGAAAGATTTAAAATTACATCTGAACAAATGAGGATGAACTATCAATCTACTGTTACCACTATGTTTTATGCAGAAAAGATTGTGGGCGATGTTGCATCAATTGATACAAGAACCATAATAATGGTTTTATTAAGGTAAAGCTAGGGGTGAGGAAGTGGAAATTTTTCTGAAAGAGGCTTCTGTCTATCATGAAGTGTTGATCACATTGATGATTTTTTCCCTGAATAGTCATGAGATGGATGACAATGAAGCTTTCAAGTTCCATAAGATGGGCAGAAAGATAAACTTTTTGTTATAAGAAAGAAATGAAATGATGGCTTTGAATCAGCTGGAAAAAGAGAAACAAGCTTTGCAAGAAAGGTTGTCAACTTCCGAAATGCTATGAAAAGTCTTGATGTTAATCTTAAAACATGATGCAAACAACATTGCCAACTTATGTACAAATCAAAGCTGGGGGCGGGGGGGGGGAATGAATTAAAAGGAAATTTGAAAATTGGAGAAAGGAAAGGCCATTGGAGGCCGTTGGAAATTTGAGAGGTCATGAAGATGAGGAGGGCACCATTATAGTGGAAGATGAAGAGAGGGAGAAAGGGAAAAGGCTACGCTTGTTGCTGGAGGAGGATTAGGAAAGGGAAAGGAAGCACATAGGGGATAAATTGGAGAAGGGAGAGGGAAGGAGTTCGTTCAAGAAGGCGGAGTTGTGATGAAGAAGGAGGGCGCCATCATGCCATCATGAAGTGTGAGAGATAAAGAGAGTAAACTGATGAAGAGGAGGGCGACATCATCTTCTTGGGGTGCCAACAAGTAGAGAGAGGGAGAGAGATAAGAGGCTTCCCAAGTCATCAAAACAAGACGATTGCAAGGAAATTGTAGTTGGAGAAGAGCAAGAGAGGAGCATTGAAGCCAATGGCTTATTGGAAACCATCACCATGTCTTCTCCTCCCACCTCAAGTTTTGGAGCTTCAATATATTTGCCTAATCTGAAGTGATAGGGTAGGAGAATTTTCTGTTGCCTCCAATCGCTTCATTTCGCTCCTGATTCCATGGAAGCACGATGGAGATATTCAATTACCCTCTTCTCCTTCACAAGTCTCATCCCCAACTCCATGGAAGCCATAGTTTCGAGCTTAAAACTAATTGAAATTTATCTAAAAGAGTTCTAAGGGGCTATTCCTAAGGTAACAATGCAATTGGTCAATGGATCTCTTGGGAGAAGGGAAATGATGAGCTCGCATTCGAGATGACTGGGAGGAAGGTAAATGTTGGCCTGACTGCAAAGGACACGACTTCCAAAGACACAATTACGATTCTCAAACTTTACGTAAGTGCCTTAATTTGTTTAACAGAAACAAGTGATTTCGGATAAATATTTCTTTGGTTTATAATTTTTATAAAATATATTCGAATCTCAATTTCAACAGTGGATAGTTTTTAGAATTTATGTAGGTTTGATTATATATTTTAGAAATAAAAAATAGTAAAAAAATACTTTAAAATGACGTAAAAATGATATAGATAAATTTTTATAAAATATTTGGTTAAAAAATTATGAGATGTAATATTTTTTTAATGAACTATATAAATATGGTATTAGGTATTTTCTGCATTGCTACTTGATGTAGTTTACTCTATTCTTGTATAAGGCAATTTAGCCCTATTATGTACTCTACATAGATTCGGGGCTAAAACACTTTGGCAATCCTACCATTGTCATCCTGAACCTTTGGTTTTAAGCTTTGTGAAAAATGACTTTGTTCTATAGACAAACAGCGAATTTGTTGTATGCATTTCAAAGGGTTTTCTACATGTATGCCCAATCATTGCTTCTTTGTATCTTTGGTTTTAAGCACTGGCAAAAATGACCTTGTTTGATGGAAAATTTTTGAATTTCTTGTATGAAGCAATTATATATTTCATATGATGTGATTTTGTCATTGCTACCCTCCTATATCTCTTATTTCACTGCCTAATCAAGAACTCCTCTATTTGATGCTAGTATTCTGAATTTTTTTTGTCACAGCTTGAAGCAATAACAATTGCCTGAAGCAATGATATATTACCTCAAGCAGAATGATGCAATTCACAAGATTAATTTCTCCTTTCTACTGGTATAACACACAATTACTCTGTTATTTTGTATGGCCAAAAGTATAAAAATTTGAAAAAACCATTCATAAAGCAATAATAGCAGGAGTTTCAAAAGATTACAAGAGGAGAAGCATGAAGATTTTTTATCTTGGATGAAATAGAGACATGTTGTTCATAGAGATATTTCAAAATGCAAGAATACCCTCTCTGTAACAAACTCTAGCTAAATCTACTAGAAAGAGAAAGTAATATATTTTGCTTGTTATACAGAAAGCCTACGTAGGATTAACGAGATACCATTCAAGTTTCATTTTCAATTCTAAAGTTTAAAATTTTAATCTGATTAATTGAGATGGGTAAATTAAAGGAGAAGAAAAAGTGGTGCAATTTTTGTTTCAAGTCTAGACATACTTCAAAGAATTTTTCTTATGTTCATGGGTCCTATGAAGAAGGAAAATCTTGCAAGTATTTTTGCATGTTTGATTTATGCAATGAGTTTGATGGTATTCACAAGAAGTTTTCATCAGCACAAGCAGCAAAGAAGGGTTCAAGTTTGAAGATAGATAAAGCATGGGAGAAGTTGGATTCTTTTGAGGATATATTTCATGATGCTTATCAATGGCATGATGATCATGAAGACAAGAAAGTCGTGTCTTGTTCAAGTGTTAAGCATATTGGGAGATTGCTTACAACGGTTGAAAAGCTCAAAGAAATATATGAAGATGTTTTGGATTCCAATTCAAGTTCTAGTGATGATGACAATGATGATTGATGCTCTTTACCCATGGTCTTGCCAAAGATTGAGGTAAAGGGAGTGAGAGAGGACAAGAGCCAAAAGAAGCCAAGAATCTTGCAATGCCCCAAACCCAACATAGCAACTTGCTAATGGGAGAGTGGATCATCATACACTTTACATCAATAATCTCAAGGTATTTTTCATATTTTGGTATTTTGCAAATTGCCATAATCAATCTCCAATCAGCTTTAATCAAGAAGAAAACAAGCCAAAAGTTATGAACAATGAAGATAATTTGATTGGTGATCAAGAAGATCAGATGTTGTTATGGATGATAAGTTTAAGGATCATGGTTTTTGCAATGAGAATATCATTGTGGATGATTTTCTTGGTTCTCTTATTGATGTTAAGGAAGATAATGCAGGTACTAGGATGGATTCCAATGAATGAACTTTACAAGAACTTGAAGAAGTGCCACTACTCATAGTGCAAAATGCACCATCTTTTGATGTATTTATTCAAGATACCCCATGTTTCCAACATGCAAGATAATATTTTAGGTCATTGCATTGCTCAATTTGAAGAACAAGTCACTGTTCTGCTACAGGAATTGCGATATTGCAAGATTAGTACTGTAATTCCTATGGAGGAAGAGCAAGATTGCAAAACTAACACTACAATTGAATATGAAGAATTGTAGAATGCAGTCAATTTGGATGGTTTTTTTAAAGTTCCACATGAGGTACACTCCACGATTCAATCTCCAACTGAGATGATTCATTGGTTTTCTGTTGAGCTTGAAAAGGAGAGAAATGCAGCCAACATTACAACAATTGAAGCTTTGTCTCTTATCAATCGGCTTCAAGAAGA
The DNA here is from genome assembly GCF_053477565.2 of Lygodium microphyllum. NCBI lineage: Eukaryota > Viridiplantae > Streptophyta > Polypodiopsida > Schizaeales > Lygodiaceae > Lygodium > Lygodium microphyllum. Next base: position 34,488,387 of record NC_141141.1, read on the forward strand.
GAAAGCACTACTATAACAAGAGGTTTCTCAACCGAAGAATGTAATGGATTTACAAGTTTCTCATTGTTCTTAAGTCATTAATGCCCTTGAGGAAGTTGTTCTACAAAAGAATAATGAAATTTTTGAGTTGCATATACAGTTGATATTTTCTCATGCTTCAAGTCAAGATATTATTCTTGAGGATCTCTATGCATTACATGATCAAGTTGTTGATGTTTCAATTTAGACGATATTTCTAAAGTCTTTGAGGACTCTCATCAGTCTATCATTGAAGTTGGAGTATCTAAAATTATGCTAGTATCTATAGTGGATATTTATGCACTTCATATTGCAGCAGGAATGGTTGATGTTATTCATGTTGATTGGTTTTTTAGGATGATAGTGATGATGATGTATGAAGTGGATGCTTGTAGCAAGTGTATGTTACAATTTTCTATATTAAGAAAGCTTCAAAATTATCTGCAAGCACCTAAATTTCAGCAATTCCTGTAGCAATACTCTAAATTCCTACAATAGTATCTTCACTTCTTATAGCAGCAACCAAAAGTCATGCAACTGTAGTTTGCATTTTTTCTGTATCTACTATAGAAGCAACCAACATTTCTGTTATTCCTATAACGTTAGCCAACATTCCTACTGTTCTTACAATAACAATCTATATTTTTGCAATTCTTACAGCAACAAGAAGTGCTACAACAAGCTAAAAAACAACAATTACAGAAGAAATTTGAAGATTAATAGTATCAAGAGTTTGACAATCAACAAATATATATTATATTAGTTTAAATTTATGCTCAAAAAGATTATTTAAATAGTTTTCAAACTTTGACAATATCTCATTGCACTTATGTTCATGATATTTTAGTGCTAGTAGTAGTATTTATTTGTCTTGAATGGACAAAACAAATATCATTTCTGTTACAAGAAATTGCAATCCTTATGAAGGCAACTGCAACCTTACTACAGAAGACCGCAATACCACTACAAGAAACAAGGTTACCACAGCAAGAAGCAAGGTTATCACAACAAAAAATAAGGTGCAACAAGTTCGCCGCTGCAGGCAACAAGTTCACCACTGCATGTGACAATTAACCTGATATAGGAAAGTAGTTGTTCGGAGCAAGTAACCATTCATACTATGCAAAAAGTCAAGATATTCATGAAAGGATTCAAATGTCACTAGATTTGAATATAGATCTTGATAGATCTGTGTTTATGTAGACTATAGTTATGACAATAAAGAATGCTTTGGTTAGAGTTATGCATGACCAATGGGTTTCTGTTGTTGCTGGAAGAATGTTTCAAGTGATATCTTAGCCATATGAAATTGTGTAACAGTCATCTGTTTCTGAAAATTTGGAAGCATTGATTCATGAGAAGGATGTTCTCAAGGAGAAGCTTAAAGGAATACATATTGAGTATGATAGACTTTTTTTGGGCATGATTACTAAGTTGCAAAGTATCAAGGAGCATGACAATGCTGAAATTCAGTATTCAAATTATAATGTTGTGAAGGCAAAGTTTTGCACCATATCAGTAAATAGGTTAAGATAAGGAAGCTTACATCTGATAGGATTCATAAAGTTGATGTTCTACCTTTTGTATCACATAAGTGTCAAGATTGTGGGAGAGAAGGAAGGAGTCTCACTTGTAGCTTTCTTGCTTGCACAATGGGGGAACACACACAGAGGTGGAGGCTGAAAACAGTTTTCCTCTTCTTAGTTGTGTAAGCCAAAAAGAACTCTAGTACAAGGAAATAGAAGATCCCTATATATGGGTCTCAAACCAAACTCAACTAAGGTGGCATACTAACTGAGCCACGAACTAGAGTAGATAAGGATAGCTATCATGTAGCTATTATTCATGGGCGGTGTACCAACCGCATCTGCAATTGACAAGTCGGTGACATAAATGCACAACGGTCACCCTGGCATATCACGAGTGGAGCTCGATATCTCAACACTCCCCCTCGAGCTCAATCCCAATTCCTGCACACCAAGCAGGTCTCTGAACTTGCGCAGCTTCTCTACGCCCAATGCCTTCGTAAATATGTCAGCTACCTGATCCTCTGTGCTGACATAAACTAGATCAATAAGACCTAATAAAACCCTCTCCCGCACATAGTGATAATGCACCTCAATGTGCTTTGTTCTAGCATGATAGACTGGGTTATTTGCCAAGTGTATACTACTCATGTTGTCACAATAAATGACAACTGGCCCATCTGTAGGCTGATGCATATCATAAAGTAGCTTATGCAACCAAGCTACCTCACATGCAGCCATTGCTGCACCCCTGTACTCAGCCTCTGTGCTGGACAAGGCAACTGTAGGATGTTTCTTGCTGCTCCAAGTGACTGCAGCACTCCCAAAAGAGAACACATATCCACTGGTAGATCGTCTATCAGAAATGCTACCAGCCCAATCAACATCAGTGTATCCATGCAACTGTATCTGAACCCCAGTCTCATAAAATAGTCCATACTGCAATGTGGACTTCACATACCTGAGTATGCGTCTAGCCGCATCCAAATGCGATTTTCTTGGAGCCTGCATAAACAGACTTACCAATCCAACAGCATAGCTCAAATCTGGCCTGATAATAGTCATATAAATCAAGCTTCCTACTATGCGTATGTACATAGTAGGATCTTCCAGAAGCTCACCTGCATCTGCGCTCAGCTTCACATTCTGCTCCAAAGGAACTGAAATAGGCTTACAGCCTGTCATCCCATATTTGGACAGCATGTCCAATCCATACTGCCTCTGCAAGAGCTGTATCCCACTTGGTGATCTAATCACCTCAATGCCCAAGAAATAACGCAGCTCTCCCAAATCCTTCATCTCAAACTTCTGCTTCAATAGCATTTTCACATGAAGGATATCTTCATCACTGTCACCTGTCATAATCAAATCATCAATATAAATGACAAGTAGCATAATACATTTCTCTGTTTTTCTCACATAAAGTGAAAAATCTGCCTTGGAAATCTGAAAGCCAATAGTGACAAGATACTGTCATATCTTGTCAGACCATGCTCTAGGTGCTTGCTTCAAGCCATACAAGGCTTTCTTCAACCTGCAAACAAACTCAGGATGAACAGCATGCACATAACCTGGTGGCTGCTCCATATAGACCTCTTCTTGCAAATCACCATGCAAGAAGGCATTCTTTACATCCATCTGATGTAAAGACCATCCCTTTGATGCAACCATAGCAATGACTGCTCTTACGGTTGCCATCCTTGCAACCGGGCTGAATGTTTCTTCATAGTCAATACCATATGTTTGTGCATACCCCTTGACTACTAATCTTGCCTTGTATCTGTTCACAGAACCATCTGCATTGTGCTTCACCTTATAAACCCACTTACAGTCAATTCCATTCTTACCTTTAGGCAAAGATACCAATTCCCATGTAGCATTTGCTTCCAAGGCATCCATTTCTTCATCCATGGCTTTCTTCCATTTTTCTTTTCCCATGGCTTGCTCAAAAGAAGTGGGTTCTGGTTCCTGTATCACTTTGACCATATATGCATAGTAAATGGCTGTAAATCCATCATATTTCAGCCTATTCACAGGATACCTAGCTCTCGTAGACCTGCGCAAAATAGGTTCACTCCCAGGTCCTCTCAAAACATCCCTGGTCTTCCTTACTCCAGGTGTAACAATAGAAGGAATACCCAACTCATCATCAATGCTCTGTTCTGAGCCACTAGATTCACCATCCACATAAGAGTGACCTGCATTCACATCAAACATGGGCTGATCAACCTTCTCTTTTCCTTTTCGTGATACCTGCATACCACTATCTGCATTGCTTTGAGAAGATTCTCCTGATCTCAATCTGCCTGTCCATGGCGAAGAATGTGAACCACTGCTACAGGACGCTCCAGGTCCACTAATATTTTGTGACTGCTGCTGTGAATTCTGTGCAGCATTACCATTTTGTGCATCTACATCATCAATCACATTTACTGGTTTATACCAGCTACTCATCTCATCAAAAACAACATCTCTACTCACTGTAAACTTACGAGTAGAAGGGTTATAGCATCTATACCCTTTTTGCTGCAGAGAGTAACCAATAAAGATGCACTTCTCAGCTTTTGGATCCAACTTGGATCTCAACTCATCTGACACATGTACATAGGCAATGCAACCAAAAATTTTCAAATGAGAAATATCTGGTTTCCTACCAGTATACCTCTCCTCTGGAGTCATCCCATGTATTGCTACAATGGGAGTCCTGTTCATTATATAGACTGCTGTAGCAACTGCTTCAGTCCAGTAAAAATCTGGCAAGTCTTTTTCGTTGAGCATGGCACGAGATACCTCTCCAATATGCCTGTTTTTCCTTTCTGCAATTCCATTTTGTTGTGGGGTATGACTGCATGAATATTGCTGCTTTATGCCATGCTCCTGCAGGAACCTTGCAAACTCATTTGAGAGGTACTCTCCCCCTCCATCTGACCTTAGGCATTTTATTTGCAGGCCTGTTTCTTTTTCAACCATAGCTTTAAGAGTTTTGAAATGCCCAAAAACTTCACTTTTCTTTTTTATAAAATACACCCAAATTTTTCTGCTATAGTCATCAATAAAAGTGACAAAATAATGACAGCCTCCAAGAGATGCAGCTTTAGTAGTCCACACATCAGAGTGGATTAATTCCAATGGCTTCTCACTCTCTTGAACATGTCTAGGAAATGGTTTCCTTGCCTGTTTTCCAAATTGACAGGCTTCACATACCTTATGCATTTCTGCAACCTTGAATTTAGGCAATCCTGCAACAATATTTTGGGCCTGCATTGATTTAAGTCACTGTACATTAACATGACCAATGCGTTTATGCCAAATATCAATATCTGCAACTACACCAGTCCCATGTGCAAGCATTGCTGCACTCAATTCAGGCATGTCTGCATCCAACCTAAACATTCTGCCCTTCTTCTTTCCTTTTGCTATCAAGCGACCTTTATTTTTCATATCCTCAACAAAGCATCCATGAGGATTAAATCTGACCTGCAAGCCCTGCTCAACCATTTAACCAACAGAAACCAGATTCTTGGTGATATTCGAGACATGAAATACATCGGACGGGTATTTCTTTTTCCCATCCTGCATAGACAAAGGAATTTTTCCAATCTGCACAATAGGATGTGCAGTATCATCACCAGTCTCCACAAATCCTGGTTTTTCCATTTTCCTTGCATCCTCCATCCATTCTGCATGACCTATCATGTGATTTGATGCACCTGAGTCAACATACCATACATCGTTGCTTTCTTCTGCACTTGTCACAGAATTGTTCATGTGCTGCACCATAAACAAATGCTCATTTCTGTCATCACCCTGTCTACTAGAAGATGCATAATTCCCTTGTTGCAATTTCCCATTCATGATGTTATTCTGCTTTTTATAGCAGTCTTTAGCCATATGACCCATTTTACCACAGTAGTAGCATTCAACATTGTTGTTTGCATTTTGGCCTCTTTGCCCTCCACCATGACCTCTTTGGCTCCCCCTGCCTCTAGAGTTACCACGTCCTCCTCCATAGGACTGGTTTTCTTGAGTTTGCTGCATATTCTGATTTCTATCACGGCCTCCAAATCGGCCTCCTCTACCTCTGCCTCTACCTCTTCCAGCATTTGAGTAGAAGACAGCTTCTTTTGAAGTTCCTCCTGAAGAAGATGCACCACCATTTCTCTGCTCCTCAAAAATTAGAAGAGAATGTCACAGAAACTAAATCATCATCTTCCACTGGCGACCCAATGGAAGCAAGTACATCTGCAATCTTCTTCACCTTCATGTGGTAGTCATTGATGCTCATATTTTCTCTTTCACATTGCGCAATTCTTGCTTGAGCTGCATTTTCCTGGCTTGCGTATTTGTGCTATACATTTTTTACAAAGTATCCCATGCCTCCTTGGGCGTACTTGCATCTTGAATATGCATAATCATAGAGTCTGAAATGCTGATAGACAGCCAATACATAACTTTCCTGGCTCTCTCATGCCATGCTTTAAATGCCTACATTTGCTGTTGATTGGGAACATCAGGAAGAACTGGTTCTTCTTCATTTCCTGCAACAAATTCCCAATATCCTTTTTCCATAAGGAAATTCGTCATTCTAAACTTCCATGCTTGGAAGTTGTTCTTGTCAAGCTTTTCAGTGACAATCTCTGAAAGAGAATCAGACGCCATTACAGAACACTGCAAAAAATTATGTCACTGCAAAGAACACAGCTTCAGCCTCACAAGGGCAAATCTGCAAAACTGGCGAAAGTGGTATTTGACCACACAATCACTTCTTAGTGACGATTTTGCATATACAGGAACCAAGGATGATTCTGTAACTCCCAATGTCTCTGCACACGAGCATACGATGCAATCTGTGGTAACTTTTCACCGGCCTGTAGAATAGTGGTCACACAGCATAAAACAAGGCTTTTTCCTGAGTGCGTGCAGAAAACTTCCGCCTCCAAAACAGGCCCCGAAATTGCCTCAAATCAAAAAACAGGGTCGCCAAGGGCTAAAGCCCTCGCCCCAGCATATACTGCCCTCTTGCTTCACCGCGAAGGGTGTCTCAACCTGAGACAATGCACTCTTGCAATTTCCGGCTGTGCTGCCTGCAGAGATCTGCTCCCAAAACAGAAAATGAAAGCAACACTGCTCCTCTTACCAGAACACCGCGAGCTTGGCTTGCTTTCTTGAGCTCCTTACCACGAACAAGGCTCTGATACCATGTCAAGATTGTGGGAGAGAAGGAAGGAGTCTCACTTGTAGCTTTCTTGCTTGCACAATGGGGGAATACACACAGAGGTGGAGGCTGAAAACAGTTTTCCTCTTCTTAGTTGTGTAAGCCAAAAAGAACTCTAGTACAAGGAAATAGAAGATCTCTATATATGGGTCTCAAACCAAACTCAACTAACTAAGGTGGCATACTAACTGAGCCACGAACTAGAGTAGATAAGGATAGCTATCATGTAGCTATTATTCATGGGCGGTGTACCAACCGCATCTGCAACTGACAAGTCGGTGACATAAATGCACAACGGTCACCCAGGCATATCACGAGTGGAGCTCGATATCTCAACAATAAGCACTATGCACAGCAATGGTCTATCACCGATTCTCATGATGCTCATGAGTCTCACAACTCGTGAGGATCTCTTGTACTCCTGTCAAAATTTCTTTCTTCCATGATACTTATTGTATGTATACCTATGTTTTGTGACACTCTTCTAAGTGGATTATGCAACCACAATAGAGGGCTATAAGTATCCTACTAGAGATGGTCTACTTATCGTTACTCTTTGTTACTTACTTCATAGTGCAAGGTTGTGAGTAAGGTATATTTTTTCTCATTAGGTATGTCAATTTTGGATAAGGCATTTGACACTATGGCATGCAAGGGTTTGGGCCATGGCTATGCTAGTCATCCACGGGGTTTTGCCAAGTGTTAGCCATTAGCTTGATGCATTGTATTTTCCCTTAGCATGGTTTAGAACCTTAGTCTTTACTATTCCCTGTTTGAAGCAGACTTAAAATGCCTCATGAAGTGCAGGTAAGTAGGCAGTTGTTAAGCATGACCTAAAGAGGAATTGTGTATCTTTCTCACATTTTGGATCATCATTCAGGGTCATGACTGGTTGTATGATGGATTTTCTTGATTATCAATGCAATATGACAACGGGTGCCATGATTTATATCTTTGTTTCTGTCTTATTTCCAACATACACTTTGATTTCTATCTCTAACTTGCCATTATGAGTGTTGTAGAGTGTAGTTCTATGTCTCTATGTCAATATTTTTTAGCTCTCTATGAGGTGCATGATACGGTATTAGGTATTTTCTGCACTGTTGCCTGATGTAGTTGCATGGCCTCCTAGCCTTTCCTTTCTCCCCTTCAATGCCACATTTCTAATCAAGTAGATTAGCTTGTATTGGTCCTGAATTTGCACTAAAGCGACCCCTTTGTCTTCACGTTTTGCTTCTCCACCACAAGCTTCAACCTAAGTCACACAGGTGGCTATCAAGTCCCATACAAGGTCCTATGAGAATTATCTTTCATAACTCCCATAGTGTCATTGTAACATCACTTCTCATGATAATGACAATAACAATGCATGAATTGCATATGCAACGTGTCACTCTATCACTAGTCAAATTATGAATCCCATCACCTGCAAGGACGACTCTCACTTTCACACTCTAAGCATTAATCCAATGACACTACCAAATGGGATAACATTGTGAGGACCTAATGGGTTGCCATGACAAAAAATAGAGGACTCAAAAGGGGGTGCCTTTTGAAACAAACAATAGGTATAGAACTAAAATGCTATGACTACCTAGGGTCAAGTCTATGAAAATCTAGCTAATACTATTTTAGGGGTGGGATGTGTAACTATACTATAAGAGAGGGTTCAATGCTTAGCTCCCCCTCATTTCACACTCCCTTTGAACTAATTGTGGTGTTAATTTGCTCTTATCCTTGATTGGTTGCGAAGTGACTCTTCTTGGCAGAGTACTAGACTACTTTTAGGTGAATGTAAGAATATAGGTATCTCAAGATTATCCTAATGGTTTGAGGTTATGACATTCTATTGCAAGATAAGTTGGAAAAACCCTTAAGTAGCTAACTATGTAAGCCCCCTAAGGGGTCCAAATGGTGCTCCTCAAGAAAGATAGTCAATTGATTACCAAACGTCACCTTCTCTAGTTGAGCTAGAGATAGGTACGTTATAGTTGGCCATTCAATACTCTCAATTCCTATATCTTTCTTCATCCTTTTTAACATTTTTTTGTCTCTTAAGCTTACTCCCTTGATTTATGGCTCTAGCTATCCTCCCTTACTACTACATGATCCACCATTATCCTACGACTGTTTATCTTAGTTTAGAGTCACTTTGCCCTCAACCTCATGCTACTCTTGTAGTTCCACCCTCTCCTTCCCAATATGATATGCCAAATTTAGATAAAGCCTTGGCAAGATTGCTAAATGTTGATGTTGTGGTGTAAGTGGAATTGTGTGGTACTAGTCATTAACTCCCATGTGATTTATACCCTGCCTGGCACTTGGAGAGTGACTCACTATCAAGTGTGACATGGCTAGATAACAAGAGCACAAGAAGAGAATGATGAAGTAAAGTCACAATAAATCCATATGTACATTATATCAAATGATACACATAAGAAGAAAGCTCCTACAAGACAAGGGACTCCATGTAAAATGGAGCCAAGTAACCCCCAACCCATGCAAGATACAATGAAAAGGAATGGGGCTCCTAGCCCAAGAACCTAGTGCCCAAATGAAGTTGATCCTAAAGCATATTGGTGTTGAGTAATACATTGGCTACTCTAACTAATATTAAGGATGATATTGAAATGGTACTAGAACAACGTTAAGTAATGCATTGGCTACTATAACTAGTAGGGTAATATCGAAATGGTAGTATAACAACGTTAAGTAATGCATTCACTACTGTAACTAGTATTAAGGGTGATATTGAAATGGTAGTATAACAAATGCTTACAAAACGATAAAGACCCTCTATGTGTAATATCTCTCACTTTCGATAGTTATCTTAGCTTTTTGATCAAATTATGTTCTTTGCCACTAGTGATTCATCATGATGTTTCTTGGTCTCAACCTGTTGCTTCTTGGTCCTCTTGGGCTTGTATTAGTCAGTGTTTGATTGCTAACTTCTTGGTTATCCCTCTTTGTCATTCTTAGCCTTTACTAGACTTATCCAAGCCATGGTAATCCATGCATGCTTCCATTCTTCCCAGAATTCAATCATGCACTCTTTTATCTCTTGCACTACTTACTATACACATCAAACCACCTCCATTACATGTGAGTTAAAGAAACAGAATTTACTCATCTTTTTGTATGGTGTCATGTTCATTACTTTTCGATATGATTTCATGCATGCTCTTTCCCTAATTGACCATTCTCCTCTTCTGTTCATTGACATAGCAACTTTGAATCACATGTAGCAAGTTACTAATCACATAAGGGACTCTATACAAGCCAACATATCACCATACATCTTCTAAATGAGCCCTTTGATGGACAAAGCCTTTAATTGTCTTCATGAACCACTTGCGTGATTACATGCTAGTACGAGAGCTCCAAGAAGACTAATCTAGAGTCTTTATAATTGATCCCTGAGAGCTAGTTTGGTCTATGCAGGATAAGAATGTAATAACCAAAAAACTTGTTTCACCCTAACGAGAGGTGAAATCTCAAAATGCACAAAATGTTTGGTCTCATCCAGTGGAAACGTTCGAAAGGTCTCTTAAAAAAGTAAACATGCTTGCTATTTTTCTTTTTTAGCTCGTGTTTTTCCCATACCCTCCTTGTGCATGCCATCACCTTCTCTTCGTGCTACATCTCCTCCACCTCCTCCATCTTTTCATGTTCCATCTTCACCCTACCTCATCTCTTCCTCTTCCTTCTCAAGCAACACATGCCTCCCCATATGAGGATTCCACACAAAATATCAACTTTCACTTGTACTTTGTTGTATGTGTTATACATATATTATAGCCTATACATTGTGATTTGTGAATGTGAATGATAACTTCTAAATGAGCAGGTGAAAGCAATGTTTTTTATTTTAGGCTTTAGAATTCTTCTTTAAGATCTAGGTGGAATGAGAATGTTCATTTTATGGGTCTTTGTTTATGTAATATTATTGCTATGCAATAATTTTAATTTTTAATTATAAACAATCTTTTTAAGACTTCGAAACCTCGAGGTAGCAAACGAAACGAAACCTCAGAACCCAAAAATCGATGAGATGTTTCGAGTGACTATGAGCAAGAAATCCTACAACTGGTTAGAGAACTACGATTCTATCCACGTTTACTCAAATTAAATGCGGAGAATACAAAGCGTGCATTTCTTCAGTATCCTAATTTCTAAGATATGTAAATCACACAAGACAACAAGGCTCCCTGCAATGCTACATCGCGTGTAGGTAGGTCTTAATCATATCAAAAAGCAGTTGGTTGCATTTGGCAAACCCCTCTTTGTATTATTTGCACTACGCCAAAACAAGAGGTTGGATAGAGGGGAGATACAATCGAACACAAAGTTAAAGACAACCTTCGTATGTGGACAAGTGCGTACGATCTAATGAAAGCTTCCAAACAATCCAATGAAAGCAAGCTGGTCCTTAAAAAACCTTCAAGAACACGTGAACAATTGGCGAGGTTATCATATGATCGGTTTGAAAAAAGGAAAGCCAGTGTACGCGCTTTGTAACAGCAAGCAGAAAAGCGATCAAAACAATACAACCAACCACACAGTACGCGCACAACATTTTGCATGAATCCAAATCCAAAACATGGAGCTAAATTCCAAAACTTGGATCGTCTATTAAAAGGAACAAGCAAAGATTCCAACCCCCACCCCACCAGACTCTTGCCGACCTGTATGGGTTTCTAATTCTTAGCTGGCTCATAGAAGGCCTGGGCCCTTCCTCACATGAAAAAGACCCCTTGTAAGCCTTTAATGAATCTCTAGCTGTCAGCTAGCACATAGAGAGAGAGAGAGTACTTCCACACACTAAAGCGACATTGTTTACTTTTTATTTATTAGAAAAACATTGTTTGCGTTCTAAGGATTAGACTGAATTCCAAAACAATTCATTGTCTAGGTTTTTTTTCTAAGGATTGCTCTCAATTTGATCATGATTCATTCTTGAATGCAACAAAATCTGAGATTTACGGACCGCCAGAAGAAAATGTGTGTACTTTTCTCCAAGCAAGACGCTGCAGCCACGTGGAGTATTTAACACACCTCTACAGAGTTTACAAGTGACAAAAGTCGTGCAAAACGGAGTTGGAGATGCAAAGTGTGAGCTCTAAAGAAGAGATGGGCGACAGAAGAGCAATGCTCATACATCTTTTTTTCTTATGTGCCGGGACCTTTGCCGCGCTGGAGGAGCAAATAGGACATCCTTGATGCGAGGCAGACGAGAGAGAGAGAGGGGGGGAGGGAATCGGGGAGTCGGGACAAGTCACAACAGTCACGATTTTGACTTTTAAAATGCAGCCTGGCAGTTACACTCAACGGCGCGTTGCGGGGTGGGGCCCAGCCATGCATCGAATCAAAGCAAACGTTCTCCAAGTGGGGCCATCCGTAAAAGCTGCAGCTTATTGCTTTTCCTCCTTTGTCTTTTGTGTGGGGAAACGTACGCCCCTCTATTCGGACCCTTTTTTCTTTTATGATGATATTACATATATTTCGTGCAAAACAGCTGGAGCGCGCCGTGCTGAGGGAGACAGCACGGGATCCAGCCAAAACGAACTAAAGCGCCGCGGCCGCCCCACTTGGGCGGAAGGGGAGGTAGGCTCCACGTAGGCCGGTCGGTACCACGTGGCACGTAGGGGGGCTGCTGGTGAGGGGGCAGGGGGCGAGAAACCGCCAGGTCAGCTACCGGCCGTCGCTGGAGGTGAAGGAGTCGGCGAAGCCGGTGGGGCGGCTGGGCATGCTGCCGTTGGTGTCGTCGAGGTCGCTGCGGGAGAAGAAGGCTGAGGTGGAGGAGGAGGAGGCGCCCTCGTAGGCCTGCCACTTCTTGAGGGCCTGCGGGAGGGTCATGTCCAGGTCGATGCCGATCCCGTCGTCCCCGTCCACGTCAGCAGGCTTCCACTGCTCCACGAGCGGGGAGAGCACGTTGACGGCGTGGCTCATGTCGGGGCGCTGCCAGGCCTCGCGCAGGGTGCAGTGGCCGGCCAGCTCGGCGGCCGCCCGGATGCTGGGCAGGGACTCCTCGGTCACGTCCAGGGTGGGGTCCAGGGCCTTGAGGAAGTCGTCCTTGCTGGCAATGAGACGCTTGAACCAGGCCACCAGGTGCACGCTCTCCTCCGGCTGCGTCTCGTCCAGCGCCTTCCGCCCGCTTATCAGCTCCATCAGCACCACCCCGAAGCTGAACACGTCCGACTTGGTCGTCACCCTCCCCGTCACTGACCAAATAACCCATCTCCCATTAAACATTCATACATCATCCTTTCGACAAACTTCTTTTTAAAAATGCGAATAAATATTCGATATTTACTATTTCACCAACAAACTTACGCAACTTCGTATAAATGTCTGGCCAACAAGTTCACGCAGTATTTAAAAGAAATGCCTGGCCACATTATCTTCTTTTAAAAAAATTTAAAGCCTACTTGGGCAGCCTAGTCTCCAAAATTTTTATTTAAAAAACTTTTTCCCGAAAATGTGAAAAGCCTTCGACTGAAACATTTAAAAAGGTCAAATGCCTATATTTGAACGTTTTTATAACAAAAGCTCTTTAGATTAGAATGTGAAAGTTCTCTCACCTCTTAATTTCAGTTGTAAGAGGTAAAGTTCAAGGTGGGGAGTCGGGACTTCGGGAGGGATCACATTAAGCCTTATTTTTTTTTATCAAGAGGTGCGAGTCACCAGTAGTAAGCTGCTGTGCGTCTTCAATTTACTTTTGGGAGTCAGTCTAGAATATATTTGAAAAGAATATATTTTAAGTCATACGGACATTTTTCGAATGCGAGATTTTTTTAAGGTGCCACCAGGTCATTGGCTGAACTCACAAATGTTCTGCTTCCAAGGTAGAGATCTTGCAATATCTACTAAACTTTTTCTCCCGTTCTCTCAAAAGTATAAAAAACGAAACAGAATAAAGCTATGTGAAGCCCTATTTTGTGGGCTGAGGAGACGTGAAATTTACTCTCAACCGACAGAGATCATAGCTACTTTTCTGGTGTGTGGTATCATGTATGGTATTGCCAGAGGAAAGATAAAAACTTACCCGACGGGCAGAGATCATAGCCACTTACCACCAGCCGGTGGCAATGATTATTCCCCTCACGAGTCACATGGCAGGCGAAGAAAACAATGCTTTCTTCCATGGATGACGGGGCCGCGGCCATGGGCCATCCATCAGTGTGCCAGAATTTACGAAAAACATTCTTGCCCGCCCCCCATTTGGAAACCTCAAATTAAAAAGTCGTATGCTTTTCCAAAACACTTAACAGCGTTTCTCAAAACTGTAACCAAAGTAGAACGATGGAAACGCATCCTACACGAGGCTGCTTCTCTTATTTTTTACAATTCATTTAGCACGAAACCTCTGTCCTTCAGTATTTGTCCAGATCACAGCAAATGGGTATGGGCAGGGCAGGGCAGGGCAGGGCAGGCCAAACAAAAATCATGCTCCCCAGAAAACCTGTGGCATATCAAGAAAGATGGCTTTCTAAAAAATCCAAGAGATGCTTATAAACAAAATGTCCTGCATAAAAGACAGAAGTAGAAGCTTTTGGTGCAACATTTGTGAGAAGATGAGCGTCAAGCAGGCTGCAGCCTGCAAGCAGCAACACCCAATATCACCTTTGACATTCAGGACCCCTCGCGAGTCTCTCCGTAGTTTCCATGTGCTTGGCCAGGCATTTTGTTTTCGTTTTATTGAGAACTGTGATATTACTACTCTGCATTGGCCACTCCAAAGGATTTAAGTTTTTGCAGCTTTATATTGCTGTTTGGCCAGCATCGGCACCGCCAAAATAGAACTTTCTGCAACATGTTTGATTTTCTACAAGCATTCCCACATGCATGTATGAAAACACATATATGTAAATGTGTACGTATGTATTTTCTACAAGCATTCCCACATGCATGTATGAAAACACATATATGTAAATGTGTACGTATGTATATATTAGTTACATACACGTCATGTGCACGTCTACATATGTACCTGTATCTGTATGTATATACGTATCTGCGTATATATTAGTCACAGTTACAGTTACAAACATGTTCTCTGCATACACGTTATGTGCACATATCCACATATGTACCTGTATCTGTATGTATATAAGATAATTAACTATATGCATATGAGACAACCATCTGCATTGCTACCTCAAGTCTTGATCTGTCAGAAAAATGCTTAAAAGTTCACACATGAAGCATGGACAGTCTGTGAAGTTCAGAGTTACAGCAGAGTACTCGAGAGTCATTGCAGTAAGCTTATTCACATCGGCAGAGATACTTATTCACATCGACAGAGATCCTTGAGACTCGAGAGTCATTGCAGTAAGTTTATTCACATCAACAGAGATCCTTATTCAGATCATAGTCTCGAAATCGGAAGCTCTATCTTGCACCCATTTTTTCAAGTCCATAACCAAGTCCTCAGGGTAAGCCTAAAGGTGCAATTCTGTGGTGTGTGTACAGTAGAAAGCCAACGCACTTGATCATATGATAGGCATCCTGAACAACCACCATTAGTAACCACATTGGGCTTGGCAACATCTTTGTGCCATTCTTATTGCACAGTGAACAGTGATGTGAAAAGGGATCCACCAAGACTGACAGTTGGGATTAGATCAGACGAGCATGGTCTTGCTATGAGCATGGTGATGTCCACCCAACATGCTCCAACACACTGGTTGACAATGCCGCATGACTTCACCCCACATCTCAGTAGATGTATGCCACTCCGGTATAGCGTGGCATGCAAGCACTACTTAGATAAAGCACAAGCACTGCTTGTATAAAGCACCAAGTACTACTTGGATAAAGCACTAGCTCGAAGGGTCCTAACTTGGGCTTTCTTTGAACTCGTATGCCAAGCAAAACGAACACAGGCAAAATCTCTCAGTAGTAGGCCCTGGGGTTTTCAGCATCCGAGGGTTTTGAGTTTGGAACCGCAGATTCAGCAGTAGTCATTAATGCAATATGTAAATGGGTTAACAAAAGAATCGCTTGTATCCAATTAGACAGAGGTATCAAGCAGGAGTTCATGAATTTGAAACATAGCACAGAAAGAATGTAACTCATAAGTGACTGAAGTGATTTACCTGCATACTCTGGAGCTAAGTAGCCAAACGTGCCAGCTAATCTAGTCTCCACAGAGGACTTGTCGTCAGAAGCCAGCTTGACCAATCCGAAATCAGAAACCTTGGCTCGATATTCATCCCCCAGGAGGATGTTGGATGGTTTGAGATCCCTGTGAATGAAACTTGTGTGGGCCAATCCATGCAAATATTCCATGCCGCGTGCCACATCCAATGCAATGCTTAGTCGCCTCTTCAAGCTTAATGATGGGAGCCCCAGCTTGGCATATTCGAATAAGTGTTGGCTCAATGTGCCTAATGGCATGTACTCATAAACAAGCAACCTCTCATTCCCGTCGATACAGTAACCCAATAGTGCCACTAAATGCCTGTGCCTCACCTTAGTCAGCACAGCAATCTCTGATTGAAACTCAATGAGTCCTTTGTTGCTAACAACAGAAGCTTCCATCCTCTTCACTGCTATCTTGGTGCCATCATCCAGCTCCCCTTTGTACACTACCCCAAAACCCCCTTTCCCTAACACATTCTCGGGACTGAAATTATTGGTCACATTCCTTAAGACTTGGATTGAGATAAGCAGATTCCCAGCTTCTACCACCTGTACATCACTCGTGGCAGTTTCTGCATTGCTATGCGCCTGGCTCACATCCGCAACCCTATTCCCTAAGGAAAGCTTCACCAACTCTGAACCACTTGAACCTGTAGATGGATGTATCAAGAGAGAGTTGTTACTCTGGACTCTATAAACTTTTCTTCTTTTCTTGACGAGGATGACGAGTAAAAGGCCTGCTATAAAAGCAATGCAGATAGCTCCAGCAATGCTGCCAGCAACAGCGGGTATGGTAGAGTTCTTGTGGCCCTTGCCAGGGTTAGATAGCATTGCAGTAGAATTGAGAGAGGGCGAGTTCGATGAACCTGTAGCACCAGTGCCATTTGTGATGGGAGAGGGAGACGAAGAGGAGGGAGGAGATATGGAGGGAGAGGTGGTGGAAGGGGTGGAAGGGGTGGAAGGGGAGGACGAGGGAGGGTGGGCCACGGGAGATGAGGAGGAGCTGGGGGCAGGCGCGGGAGCCGACTGAGCCTTTTTTATGTTTGGATTGCCGGACAGGTCGACGGCGACGCTCGGGCGGAAGGACGGAACAGGGGGGAAGAAATTGTTGTCCTGCAGAGACAACTGACGGAGAGACGGTAGCTTGGTGAGCGATGCCGGGATGGTTCCGGTGAGGTTGTTCTTGCTGAGGATGAGGTTCTGCAGCGATGTTAGGTTGGCTATGTCGGGGGAGATGTGGCCTGTGAGGGAGCGGCTGGGCAGATTGACGGTGATGACCTTGCCGGTGGATGCATCGCATGTGATGCCCGTCCATCCAGCGCAGGCATCGTTCCCTATCCACGACTGCACCAGCGTCAGGGGATACCCCACCCCGCCTAAGAACGCAAGCAAGGCCGTCACCTCCGGATCGCACGCGCCGCCTATCTTGCCCGTGCAGAAATAGTTTCCGTCGGTCGTGTAATTCTCGGCACTGACGGAGGGGATCGCCGGGACGGGTCCGTCCAGATTGTTGTGCCGGACGGAGAGTGCCTTGAGGGAGGTGGATGAGGAGAAGGTCGACGGGATCGGCCCGACCAGCTGGTTATCGTTGAGCCTGCAGTCCTGGAGGGAGGCTAGGGTGCCGATGCTGGAAGGGATGGTACCGGAGAAGGCATTGACGTGCACCCAGAGCTGCTGGAGGGAAAGCATGCCAGCGACCGGGGCGATGGAGCCGGTGAGCTTGGCGACGCTGAGCTGATTGTTAACCTGGAACGAGACGAACGAAGCGTCGGAGTAGGACGGCGGGATGGATCCCGTCAGGAGGTTGTAAGCCAGGCGGACGTTGGCCAGGTTCTTGAGCGAGGCCAGGAAGTCCGGCAGGCTGCCAGAGAGGCAGGTCTGTGTGAGGGAGAGCGTGGTGAGCTCCGTCAGCGAGGCGACATCGTCCGGCAGGGACCACCCGCCGGATGACTGGTTGAGCGGCGAGCCGTCGAGGGCGATGAGCGTGACGGACGTGAGGCCGCGGAAGAAGTCTGACGGTATGGACGTGAAGGACTGGCCATCCATGTAGGCCGTCTGGAGGAGGGCCAGGCCTGCCAAGCTCGGCAGCGGCCCGGTGAAGTTGTTGCCCTGGAGGGCGATGTGCTGCAGTTTGGTCATCTGATTCAGGCTCGGGGGGAGCTGCCCCTGCAGATTCGTGTTCTGGAGCTGGATGCCGGTGACGGAGGATCCGTCGCATTCGATGTAACGCCAGTTGTCGCCGCAGGGGTCGTTGCTGGACCACGATGGCAGGGCCGCCGTGCCGCCGACGTTGGCCAGGAGCTCCTTCAGCACCTTGAGGTCAGTCGCGTCCGTCGCCGCCTCCGCCAAGCCTGCCACTGCCGCCGCCCACCACCACGCCAGAAGGAGAGCCGCCAGCTGCCGCGCCATCGCTCCTGCACGGGACTCCATTGCCGCCACCGGATCAATGTCCGTCCATGGAGACAGCTCGCAGCATCAGACAATTATCCTGTCCTGTCCGCGTGAGCTAAGACACAAGTGAGAAGATAATGCCAGCAGCTCCAGCTATGGCGGGAGTTCTTGCAGGGAAACCAAGCAACCCAGTGACTGCAAATTGGCGCGCATGGACATTTAGCCTCTCGGGCCTCGAGAGAAGAGAGCGCAGAGGGCTGCTCAATAAAAAGCTGCCAGGTAAATGAAGTGGAGGCCATTATCTTCACACTTTTTCGATGGCTCCAGCCATTCCGCTTCTTAATTAATTCGTTACTTTTAACTCTTTATACCTGCATTAAGACAACTTCAAGACTATTGCAATTTGCTTCATAGAAACCCTAGCGCTTAACCCTCCCAACATAATTACGTATCAGCATGAGTCAACCCGTCGATATACTACCTAGTCCATGTTCGCATGATCTGTATGGGTCCTCCTAATCATTATGCCTTCAGATGCTCCGATGCTTAAATCTCCAACACTTCATGTGAAGAAGACGTAACCAACACCCCTATGTTCATCAAGCAATCATTTCATAACATGGGTTGGGGGTCATGGAAGGAAAGGCAAAAGTGTCCCCTAACATGAATAGGGTTATGGACAATTGTGGCACCTCGCACGAATAGATCACTTTGCTTCTTAGCTAACGATAACCTACTTGCAAAGGGATTTTGGACAAACTAAATGATACTTATTCTCCCCTGAGTTAGGCGATGGTAGTCCTATTATCCTTTTTTGACTAATCATAGCTTCATCGATTCTCCATTGTGCCCGAAGAATATCATGCCTAGGGGGAAACCAAATCAGCACAATCCACCGATTAGCAAGAGCCAAGGTGCTCCACCTTCAGACAGCACCAAAATTCACAACATGGACTAGTCAAATGCCATTGAATTAATTTACAAGCCTAATCTTCTTTTGGGGGGCGGCTTGGTAATAGCACGATTAACTTAGACCAAGTAGTTGTCTTGCAAATCCTTTAGGTCATGTCACGTACCAATAGCAACTAAATTGTTTTGGAGTCTTCTAAGAAAAGTTATTCTTTAATAGCAAGCAAGAGGGACTAAGAAGGCACCACATGTAGCTCACTTTACTTGCTATACTTCCATATATACATAAAGTATAACATCCAATACAACACAAGGTATTATGCCCTTACTTGTACCTATCTATATTCAACCCATGTGAATAAATAGTGCTTCTTTCGCATAAAAAGTTTAGGATATATTGTGAAGAGATAGCTCAACAACATAGCATCCTCATGTTTCTACAACAAGGCACAAGTTGAAATCCTGCTTGAGCCACTCTAAGAATACCCACCCCTTGATACATTCATAACATAATATTAGCAATTGATAGATAATTCCCCATAGTAGGACAATTGTTGCAATGGATGCCCATCTCTTTTTTTTAGTAGTTCACATAATTAGAAGTGTCTCATCAACTATTCCATAGGCACAAAATTTATAATTGCATTCACATTGGTGTTTTGAATTGCCCTCGATCATTATTGTTCTTTGGTCCTTTTTTTCTAATGCATGCTTCTAGAGGTTGTATGCTTGCACTATATGACCCACCATAGCACACCAAACTTTTCATGGGATCTCAAGATGTCATTGATCATTGTCCAATGTCTCCATCATAGCATTGTATACAAACACAAATACCCAAGAAGGTGGCTGTTGTCTATATTACTATGCCTATTTGAGACATTTGGGCTTCATGACTTCATGGCCTTCGATCGAGCCAAAGTTATAGTGATAGGGAGTCGTGCTTAACATTGGAGTACAATGTCATACAATCGAGGACATGGTAGTAGCATAAGGTGCCAAATTGCATCTACTTAATAGTGACCATAACAAGATATGAGGAGCTTCTTCCTATCTATTATCAATGTTACCCCTTGTATGTTGAATCGTAAACGTGGCATAAGATCATAATGTTGTTTGAGTTGTATCATAAGGTGTTAGGTTATACTTAAGAGAGAAGCAATGGTCATAGTAGGAACTCTTCCTTGCTTGTTAGCAACCCATTAACATGAGATTAACACCTTCCATATTCATAGAACTACCAAATGTTACTTCACTCTAGACTCCTGAAATGCTTGGTAATCTCAAAAGAGAGTCTCTCAAACCAAAAAGAAGAAAATGAGAGACTTGTCAAGAATATGAATGAGTTATGGAAGTCTACCCATGAGTAAAGTGATTCTTACTCCATCTTCATCCATAGAGAAAATCTAAGCAACTCCCAAACCACAAACTATGTGAGTGCAAGCATGTTTCCTTGGGGGAGGATGAATATAAAGACATCTTCAAAAATAAATTGTTCATCAACCTTATTGACCCGACTTGAACTGATTTTGAAGACATGAGAAAATATTTGCACAAATTATTATTATCACAACATTTCATGTGTTTCTTCCCTATTCATAAGTTCCCATACAATCTCCCCTTGCATACTTTTCATTAAAAAAGAGGAACACAACCAAACAAATAATTGTTATTGCCTACCATATTAGACCCAGTCTCTAAAACAAGGTTTGGAAATCAAGGGTTTTTGTGCTTCTTTTTCATATGGGTTCCCTTTGTCATGCTTATCCTTGTATGACATTGATTTCAATGACGTAATAATAACACCATAAAGCCTTTTGATGAGTTCAAGAAGCAATTAGATTTTCTTTACCCATGTGTCTAATTAATAAGCAATTGCAATCAACAAGTAGCATTTTTAAAGAATTTACACACAACTTGCAAACATTAGGAAATATTATAATGGATATCATAAATTTTTCTAGAGGCACTACAATTTTGAAGTAAGCAAAGCTTATCAACAATCCATCATTCCCCATTAAATAAACTCCTAATTTTGATTTGGAATAATGAAAGTAAGAGTCTCTCTCTCTCTCTCTCTCTCTCTCTCTCTCTCTCTCTCTCTCTCTCTCTCTCTCTCTCTCTCTCTCTCTCTCTCTCTCTCTCTCTCTCTCTCTCTCTCTCTCTCTCTCTCTCTCTCTCTCTCTCTCTCTCTCTCTCTCTCTCTCTCTCTCTCTCTCTCTCTCTCTCTCAAATAAATATATAGATGAAAGGTGAACCCATACATATTCAAATACATATAAACAAGAGCACATGGGCACAAATTTGTATGTCAATCAAACACCTCTTTTTACAATAGATTATCAACTCAACTATTATGGCTCATTGAGAAATTTCAACTTGTGAAGTATAAAAAAATGAGATGATATTTCACAACCATTAGACACAATCTTACATCCAACAATGGGGAGACCTTGAAGATTGAGCTTCCATGTATCTAAAAACCCTACAAATACCATTCTTAATGGTTTTGGGCAAAATCACCAATAGAATGATAGGCAATAATAGCTTTACACATCTTTCAAACTTGAAAATGTGTATTCTTTAAAAGCATTGCATTCTATGGGTGTTACTAAACTTTGAAACTAGAAGGGATTGGTAACAATGCAAACTAGTGGATGAACTTAGCAAGCATTATACAATGAAATAAAATGTTTATATATACTTGAATACAAAAATATTGCTATGTGTGGGTGTTCATAGTGCAATAGCACCCACCATATTTAAGTAGAAGGAAGTTGTAGTGTGTTACATAGCATACATTAATAGACCAACCCAAATGTAAGTGGAAGCTTGCCAGGTTGTGATATAAATGGCATAGAACGTCAAGGTCCACCTCACATATTCACAAGCCTACATGATAATACTTGATAATATCCCAAAAAAACCTATAAGCCTCGAAGAAGGCTCACTCTTTGTTTGGGGTGGGTGTGTGTGTGTGTGTGTGTGTGTGTGTGTGTGTGTGTGTGTGTGTGTTACAACATTGAATCCATCAAACATGGCAGATAAACTAGAATGTATTTAAAACCCAACAGAGCACACACATTGACAACATTAGTTTAAAAAAAGACACGTGTGTGTGTGTGTGTGTTGGGGGGGGGGGGGGGGGGGGGGGGGGAGGTCATTTTGTGCTCATTGTTTGGGTGGACATGCACTTGAAAATAGACAAGAAGGGGAGAGAGGTAGAGAAACCAAGAGCACACATGCAAAAACAATGGAGGCTTGAGCACACAAAGAGATAGGGTTGAAATCTTATTCTACTTATTTCTTCTTCTTTCACACAATAAAAGCTAAGTGTATAACATGATAAAAGACTAATATGAAAGTACTACAATGTATGTAAACGTGGTCACACATGGTCACTAAGTGTGAACCCACTAAAGGAAAGAAGAGGTGGCCCAGTGAATGTGCCATAACCAAGGGTGGACCATGTGGGTATATTTCAGCTATAAAATCATTGGCATATCCTCATATAGATCACATAACATGCCAATGAGTAATATCTTGCCACATCACCAAGGTGCACAATGGATGCCAGCTCATGTAGAGTTCCACATCTCAACACCACCAAGGTGTGTAGTGGATAGTCCTGAAGCATTGAAGCTTCTCCAAGTACAGTCCTGAAGCATTGAAGCTTCTTAGATTCCAATACCTTGGTGAAAATATCAACAACTCAATGCTCTATGTTAACATAAATCAACACAATATCACTTGCCAAAACATGCTCTCAAATGAAATAGTAATGGACCTCTATGTGTTTGGTCCACACATGATACACTAGGTTCCTTGCCAATTGAATGTTACTAAGATAATCACAATAAATGATAACCTTTTTATCCACCTACATTCCCAAATCACCAAGTAGCCTACATAGCCAAGCTACCTCACATGCTGCAATTGTAGC
This sequence comes from Lygodium microphyllum, assembly GCF_053477565.2. Classification (NCBI taxonomy): domain Eukaryota; kingdom Viridiplantae; phylum Streptophyta; class Polypodiopsida; order Schizaeales; family Lygodiaceae; genus Lygodium; species Lygodium microphyllum. The sequence continues at coordinate 34,511,533 of NC_141141.1, forward strand.
ACCTTTGCACTAGACAAGGCAATTGTTGACTATTTCTTGCTGCTCCAACTAACAACAACGCTGCCAAAGGAAGATATAAAACCATTGGTAGACCTCCTATTTGAAATACTACTAGCCCAATATGCATCTTTGTAACTATGCAAGACCAATGGTATGTATGCACCATAGAATAAGGCATAATCCAATGTGGAATTGACATGACACAATGTGCATTACATTGCATTCAAATATGACTTCTATGGAAGCTTCATAAACTGACTCTCCAAATCAACAATATAGTTTAGGTCTAGCCTAGAAATCATCAAATAGATAAGGTTACTCATAATCATTTGATACATAGTGACATCCTCAATCAAATCACCCTCATGTACACACATTGTGCTTAGTATTAACATCCAAAGGTATAGAAATAAGGTTACAATCAGCCGTACCATATTTATTCAAAATATCCAGCACATATTGTCTCTATGACAACCATATACTCTCTAGAGTCTTAACTATCTCTACGATGATGAAATAACACAACTCTCCTAAATCCTTCATCTCAATTTCATTATTTGGGAGACCCTTTACATGGTCAATCTCTATCTCATTATAGCCCATAATGATCAAATCATCCACATATATAGTAATGACCACAATACTTGTATCACTCTCACGTACATAGAGTGAGTGATTAGCTTGTGATCTGTGAAGTTCAATGTTGACAATATATTGTATAATCATGTCATGATATGCCTTGGTGCTTGCTTCAACCCATACAAGGCCTTACAAAGCTTGCATACATAATATGGATGATTCCCATCCACATAACCAAATGACTGCTCGACATAAACTTCCTCTTGCAATCCCCCTTGCAAGGCATTCTTGATATCCATTTGATGCACAATCCAAACCTTTGTTGCAACCGCTACTATAATAGTCCTTATAGTGGCCATTTTAGCCACTGGAGCAAAATTCTCATCATAATCAATACCATGAATCTGTGCATGCCCTTTGGCAACCAATCATGCCTTACAACTCTCAATAGATCCATTTGTTAACCTTGTAAACCTATCTGCAACTATTGGCTTTCTTGCCTTTAGGTAAAGGTACCAACTCCCATGTGTCATTCTCCTTAAGTGCAACCATTTCTTTATCAATAACACAATCCCTAGGCTCATTACACATTGTATCATCAAAACAAGTGGGTTCCACATCCTACACAACCTTAGCCATGTATGCATAGTGATGTAGCTATCATACATCAATCATTACATTGTCTTTCTTACTCTGCTTGACCTATGTGGACTTGGATGACCATTAGTGAGAGAGGGAGAGGTGGAGTTAATTAAAGATGGAGTTAATGACCATTAGATAAGTACCCTTAGTGAGAGTATGTAGTACATGTTTGCTATTATGAAAAAACTTAGAGTTATTGTGACAAAGAAAAAGATGAGAATGAATTGGCATGGCCACTAAAAACTATATATATAGGATATGAGATATGTTTTTATACTAAGATCTTATTACAATCATTCAATGATCATCTCTTATTTTATTCCCTTTGTTCAAATCGTTATTCAGCTCTTTTTTGACTCATTGCTTCTTTATAAGTAATTCATACAAATAAGACTATCTATCATTTTAGCAACAATGTCAAGCATTGTGCAAATTAACTATGATAGTTTTAGTACCTTATCAATAAGGTATGACTCATGTTTATGTGAAGTAGCATTTGGAGGGCTTAAGATTCACATTAAATTTGATGATCATATTGATGTGGAGATGCAGCAAGCAACAAGCCAAACAATTGTTTTTCTAGCCATGCTATTGATGAGACTAGAAGATAGCAACAAAGGATTCAAGCTATATGGTAGATAAAGTAGTATCTATAATCTTCAAGAGTTAAGCATGTCCCTAGTCTCAAGCCAATGCCTAACTTAGTGAGTTTGCAAGTTTTATGGGATAATCTTTCCTTGTCTATTTCTCTTCGTGTCGTATGCTCATCTATCAAAGAGGTATGGGTGGTGGAAGAACTACCAATTGCATGCAATGGCTACATCATGTTTGAGTTGCCACCTAAGTTGGTCAATAGCATCTCAGTACATGGAATGGACCAAAAGAATGATGGGTATGCTTGGGTAGAGTACACTACTATTTCTCAAGATTTCATCAATGGCATTGTGAGAATGAGCAAATGTTGTGGTTATCTTAGATGCTTCTCCTTATATTTTCTATACATGAAGAGGACTATCATTGCCAATGAGAACCAATGGAAAGATAAGTTGAATGGGCTTCCTTCAAACTCATCATATGCAACCAAATGCTAGGGCCTTGAGATCCGCACATTGTGGAATCTCTCTTAAATGTGTAAAGGCTTTTGATACATACATATGCTATTGTATTCTCTCTGAGAAAGTAAATATCACAAGGTGTGCTATTCATGTTTATTTTCTTGATCACCCTATGCAAGATGATTCATCTTAACAAAAGCCAAAGCAAATTTAAGACATGGTGTAGCCTTGTGCATAATTAAATCATTTCATGTCATGTAAAACCATTGAGGCATTTGTTGGTCAAGATCTTATGATGGAAATGCTTATTTCAAAATATGTTTGCTTTGAAGATTTCAATGAAGCTAGGTTGTTGCATGAGGTATTGGAGAATCTTAGCCTATTATCTCAAAGAATAAAAATACAAAGGTTAGTGAACATTGCTAGAAGAGATATATAGCGTATTCATGGTGGACTCGATGCAATTTTGGTACTTAAAAGGAAGTGCATATCCTTCTTTCATAGTCTTTTGTTTCCAAGATAGCTTAGAGATAATAGCATGCCACACATATTCAACAAGTCTATTATTGGACCTAGCTTGGGAGTTCACCTTGTTAATAGAATGTAGCTTGGTGGGACTTCAAGAGATCAATGGATCCACTTTGACCATGTGTATAGGTGGGTGAAAGGATGGAATATTAGGGGCTTGTGTTTATGATCCCCACCTTTGAGAAATAATGGCCATTGCAGCTTGTGAGATTGAAGTGGAAGATGAGCACAAAGGGCTCATTTTGGCAAATGCTAAATGATGTTGTGATTGAAAATGGCTTCTCTATTTTAAAAATTTGAGGATTTATGGCAAGTGCATCACAAGAAAATTGGCTAACAATTAAAACACATACAATGGTGGACCTAGCAATATTATTGATGGAATAAAAAGGACTTGCTCATTTCATTGGGAGAGATGAGCATGGTCATGCATGCAAATAGATGTGTCTAATGCCCTATATTTGGAAGAGCACAAATTTGTTTGCAGAAAATGGAAGGCTACAAGAGTAGAGTAGGAAGCTGATCAATACAAAGAGGCACTCTTGAAGTTTTGGTCTCTAAATCATGTGAATGATGGAGAGCTCCTTTCACTACTAGCTTAGTTCCAGTAGTGGGATCTAAGGGTTCCTAGTGGGGAGCAATGTTCATGCAACAACATGAAAATATAGGGTTTATGCCAATAACAAATTTATCAAAATTTAAGCACTCAATCATGCGAGTAGCTCATGGATAATTTAAGCATATCTCACTCTATGAGCCATGTAGTGTAGATTTGGCTTTGGTTGTATTGCAAAGTTTACATTGTAAAGTATTTATGGAAGGAAAGCCGCTTGTTAGTGGACCCAACCTTGCAAATATTGAAATAAAAGATTTTATGGAGAGAAGTAAATGGGTCTAGTCGAAAGTTGATTCATTTGGCACATTCAATGCTCTCATAGACAAGTGCACAATCACCAAAGATGTTCAAACCACAACAAGAGAGAAGAGGTGTTGGAAGGAAGATGGGTATTGTAGAGCCAAGAGTGATTCTGCCAAATAGATAGCCATGGACCTAAGTATTCAACAATGGGCATTGGCAAAATAATGGGTTTTAGAAGAGACAAGGGAAAGTAAAATTTACAAACAGAAATGGAAACAACCTTGAAGATATGTAAGGAGAGCATGGCCCATCCAACACATTGGGCCATTTGAAGAATAGAATCACATAGTATTGTGACTTATTTTGGCTTGCTAGAGTCAACACAGGCTAGATGTGGAGAACTAATTAACCCATTTGATAAAAATGCAATTGTAGGTGTGTTGATACCATGCTTGAAAATAAGGATTGATTATAGTTTTGATGATACAATAGGAAAAATTATATGGTTTTGTGGAAGTGATGTCCTCCACTCACAGAAAGTGGATAGCTTAGTGATGGAAGCATCGAGTGATGCTTCAACAACATGGAAGATTGTGCAAAGAACTATGGTAATGGAGATAGAGAAAGCAAGCTTGCAAGGAGCTATATTTGTTCTTGCAAAGAATGAAGAGCTTGTGAACAACTTCACACTTCCTCATGATAGGCCACATCCAAGCCATGAATGGCCATTGTAGAGAGAAATGGAAATCTTGTAAAGTGGAGGAGTAAATTATCCAAAAATATTTAATAATGAATAAATAGGAAAAAGTTAATGGTTGCAAAGGTTGCGAAAGAGGGTGTGTTTGCACCTAGTGCTGCGCATTACTTTTTAAATATAGAAGGCTCAATAGTAGATGAGTTGACCTATTCTATCTCTATATTGTACTATGCAAGATATCATGCAAGGACGTCACTTAGAAAGACAAAGGAACTCAATTTGCATGCCATGTAAACACCTACACTATGTCTTCATTAAGATCCTAGGACTCAATGAAGTTGTGTATCAATTCATCCACAAATAAGTAGCTCTTACTAAGGTAGAGTTGGATAGTGTGCTTTTTGGTTTATGGATGGCCAAAGCTCAGAGGATACATATTCCTAAATACTTTGTCTCAAATTAAGTATATTGTCATGTTTATAGTTTTATACAAGCAAATAAAGCATTATGTTTATGGTGTAAGAGGCTATGGCATTTTTGCACTCAACATATATTTCTCCTTTTATGGGCTCTCAACTATCATATCTATTTAGTTATCTTCTTATATGACATGGGATGATAAACAACATATTATTATAATGTTAACTTGTTTTGTTCATTGGCTGACTGAAACTAGTTGTTCATCTATATTTCAATATCAAACTATATTCTTGTCATCTTCTTTATGAGATGAAGATTGATTACAAATTTTCGTCTCGTTAGTAGGTTGACTTATGTGTGCATGTACCAATATCTAGTTGTCTTTGTTGACTACAATGTAGCTTAAATTGCATAATTTTGTATACCCCAAGAATGCATGAGATTAAAATGCATTAGATTTTTATACTACAATCATTATATGTGTTTTAATTCATAGTTTTATTCTTTATTTTTGGGTGATGCTTCAAGGATAAGTATCTTGGAAATAAGTTTTTTCTCACATTTTTAAGCTTAGATTTCTAGCCTTGCTCAATTTTTATCAGTCACCTTGTCTTTTTCGTCATGACAAGGGTCTTGGGTGGACATGATCCATATGATAGGTAGACTACATTGCTAATAGCAAGTAATGAACTATTATGCTAAGGACTTGATAGGGCTAAGGGATCACGAGATAGTCTACATTAGGGCACAAGGATATGTGGACCAAAGGAACAAAGGATAGTCAATTAGGATAAATGGGCTTTTTAATAAGAGTTGGTCTAAAAATAGTCCATGGATCTACCTAAAGAAGGCAAGGCACCTATGTGTGCATGACACTGGTATTAGAATGAGTTTGTAATAAAAGATCAAGGAGTACATGACACCATTTGACAAAGCATGTTGCCTTGGCTCCATAACTGCATGACTGTCACACACTCCTTTGGCATACGACCAAGGTGGCAACCAAGGCATAAACATTAGCATACTTGGCAAAGAGACTACAAAGGCTTTGTTAGCAATGTTGGTTGCATGCAAGGGGAAAGTGTTTGTTTGAAGAAAAAACTTCCCAAGAGGTCACCCATCCCACTACTGTCTACACCTAAGCACACTTAGCTGCAAGGTAATTAACCATCAAGTTAAGCCTTAGAGTTTCTCCACATAGTAAATAAATCTTTCAAACACTTGTTTGGGAGGAGATAAAGAGCTTTTCAAGGACCTTTCAACTACCTCGTGGCATACAATGCCTTTCGGGTTCTAACACATAGCTCTTCTAGTTTCATCAATTGTTTCACTATGAAGATATTAAGGGTAAGACATACGTTTTCTCTCTCATGTTTAAGCATCACATCATGTCGTCACCTTCACATTCACAATATCATGAGCCTATAAACACACATGAGGATGAAATCATGAATGCTTTATATGATTTAGATGCATTTGCACAAATGAAAAAGGGAGAATTTGGTGCTTTAGTGGCTCGCACAATGCTTTGGGTATCCCAAGTGTACCTCTTAAAGACATGGTTGCTCTTGGAACTACTCTATCAACAATGCTAGCTCAAGGCAGTGAGGCATCTAGCTCTCTCAATACACATGAGGTTAATAATATGTTAAAAAACATGAAGCCACTTGTGTTTTAAGGAGAGGAACAAGATTGTAACAAGCATGCAATCAATACCTTTTTACAAAAAAAGAGTGACTTGCATAAGTTATGTCATGCACCAAATTTTGTTAGAGCCGTTGAGGCATGCCTCACACTTGAGAGAAAGGTCTACGAGTGGTGGGCAAGTCCTGATGCCACTACTCATCCTGCAGCATGGACCAAGGTTGAGGAAATATTTCGAAATGAGTTTCTTCTTGAGAATTAAAAGGATCTAAATTGATTACACGAGATAAGTGTTGGATGGAGAGTTTGAGATTATCATGATACATCTCCAAATATAAATAAATTATTCTCAAATTTGATGGATTAGATTATTTTCAAAATATTAGAGGTTTCATTTGAGGCTTGGACAACAAGTACAAGGCCAAGGTGAAAACTCAATATTCTACAACACTAGAAGAAGCCATCAAGAGTGCACAAAATTTTGATTATATGTTAGATAGAGAAACATATGTATATGCATCTACACATTCAAAAATTGCATTTGCATTAGTAGGGAAGAGAAAGTTTAATACTACATCCAAAGAGGAGAATACTTAGAAGCCCAAAGGGGCTAGAGAGCCACTCTCAAGCAAAGAGCTTGCTAGAGGAGAAGTTATGCTTCAATTTCTTAGGCCCTCATGGAAAAAAGGATTGTCCAAAACTCAAAGACAACAAGCCTAATAAGAACAAGAACAATGAGAGTGGGATTCAAACACCAAAAAGTGCTGAATAAGTGTCAAATTATACAAATTTAAAGCATAATTTAAAGACCAATGGAAGCAGTGGAAGACACGGATCCAATAGTTTTAAGTGGCCGTGGAAGACGGGAATTCAGATTACTTCAATAGATTGACCTTCATAGTGGTTGCAAATTTTTCATAATTTTCTCGGGTGCCAGATCAAAGTAAGACAAGTTTTGAGCAATTCAAGACTTCAAGACGGATGCATAAAATTTTTCAGATGTGAAATTGGGTAGTATCGAACGTAGGAGGGCATAAAGGACCAAGGGAGAGTGTGATAGTGACTTGGAGAGAGAGAGAGAGAGAGAGAGAGAGAGAGAGAGAGAGAGAGAGAGAGAGAGAGAGAGAGAGAGAGAGAGAGAGAGAGTTAAAAGGGTATGACCCTTAGGCCTACCCCCTCCCCCAACAAAATTTGACGAATCATATGGGAGAGGGGTTTCTTGAAAAAAAAAAAAGAATGGGCGGCTCTGTCAACAACAATGATTTGGGATAGAAGGGGGTTGTTAGGCTATAAACAAGCCACCAATCCGATCGTGCCAACCTTCTTCAAATTTTCACTCCCTATATCATTGGTCTTTGCATGAGGAATGGTTGCCTGATTGTGGAGATCTAGATTTAGTCTTTCTCTCTCATCTCTCTCTCCTCCAAGAGACCATTCATGCGGGTGCTGAAAGAAAGAGAATAATGGGATGAAGAATACTTGCCTGGTGGCATGTACCAGATTGTTGCAAGATACTAAGAATTGATGTTTTGTGCTATGTTTTGTCCAGTGGCAGGTCCAATGGCTATCCACGCATTCAATTTCTGTGACTTGAAACATGCAATTTAGCGGTATGTCTATTTTATGAAGAAATCTTGCTTGTTTTTTACAATTTATGGTCCAAATGAAGTGCATATGGTATGACCATTTTTATGAACCTTGTTTGACATGTCTTTAAGGGCTGCGAGTAATAATATATAGAACCTGTAATTAAATGTGGTTGATATTAATAATTAAAGCTTGAAATACGATATTTAAGTGAAAAAATAAGAGTTTTTTCTATTTTGATGTGGGAAAATCATGTTCTTATGGAATGAAATGAAAGATAATGTTGAATCTTAGTAATTCTAATCAGGTTGAATTAGAAAATTAAAAAAAGTAATTTCTTAATAAATAAAACAAGAAAAATGGATTTTATATGAAAAAAATATGTGCCCAAAATTTACTTGGTTTATATATGGTATGAAAATTTGTATGAACCTTGTTTGACATGTCTTTGAGGGCTGCAAGTAATAATATTAGAACTCATAACTAAATGTGTCCACTATTAATAATTAAAAGTTTGAAATGTGATATTTAAGTGCAAAAATAAGGGTTCTTTTCGTTTCAGGTGGAAAAAGTGCTTATGGAATGAAATGAAAGATAATGATGAATCTCAGTAATCTTAATAAGGTAAAATTAGAAAATTAGAAAATAACATTAATGTATTGATAAATAAATCAAGAAAAAATGGGTTTTATGTGGAAAAATTTAGATTTTATGTGCCCAAACATTATAAACGTGTTTGTGGATGTATGGTGGGTTTAAGGCATGAGGTTTAGCTTCCGATTTTAGCCCCATTTTCATGTTATACTGCATGATTTATTACTTTTTGGATATGAAAATGACATGAAAAATATTCTCTACACTTAACACCGCAAGCATAACATTAAATGGTAGGGAGAGGAGGGGTTGTGAGTGCTGAATATAGGATAAAATCTGATTTACTCATTGCACTTTACATCTAGGATGCATTTATTTTAAGAGTTAAAGGGTTTAATAGCACGAGTATACTCGGTGTTGTCCCTAACATGATACAAACAAGGTTCAAACTAAAATTCATCGCATATGAACAACATTTGGACCATGACACAACAAAAACAAGCAAATTTCTTCATAAAATTGGAGCATACCGTGTGTCTTGCGTGTTGCGAGCTTTTTAATAATTATTATGGGCTGACCAGCAACCATTCTTCAGTGCTGAACCTCTTTCTTAAGCCTCCTCTTCATCTTGAAGCAATCCGATCACAGCCGGACAAGCATTCTTCAACCCCTCTTCTTCTTGATTTCTTGCACATGAATTGCCTCTATGCAGGAGAGAGAGGGAGGAGAGAGAAAGACTGGTTTTTTATTTATTTTTGCTCAGTGCATCATTCCTTGATCTGTTTATGGTGATGGAGGGCGAAGGATAGAAGCATATGGCCAAGAGGATTCCTCCTGCCTCCACCGATTAGAAAATCCATAAAGAATGGGGAAAAATGGGACACAAAACCCCCCCACACAACATTTCATTTCGTGGCTTCTTGGTTGTTAAGCTCTTTGTTAAAAGCTTTTAAGCTCTTAATCAAATTATCTAGTTCATGCCTTTTGCTTTCATACTTTCGGCAAGTGGGTTTTTCGCTTTTGGAGGGGCAAACGACATCAAATTCGAGATTCGTCTGGACGGGTGGTTCCATGGTATCGAAATATACAAAGCTGGGCCACGTCACGCCCTTCTTGGCTTCCAAATCCAATAGCTACTTCACAACCCCGAACCTTGTGGGGATTAAATGGGGGATCAAATGACCTCGGAATGGAGATCCGACACTTGCGTTGGATTCCTGACGTTGTTATGCATCTAGGAAAACTCCAGCTCGGCCATCTGCCATCATTTGATTTTCCATGAAAATTAGCACTAGCGCTTTAGGGACTTGCCGCTTAAAATCATATTGATTGCCACCGCCGCCTTCAACGAAGTCTATTTTTCCCCTGATATTCATAATTTTTGGCTATTTTTAAGCACTTCTCGGCATCAAAAATCATTTGTCAGTTCCATATGAAGGATAGGAAGTCTATTGGCTATCCATTACCTTCTCATGTGAAGGTTAGTTAAGCATATTGTCCTAGCGATGAGAAGGCCAAGATGGCTAAGATCAGCATGCATCCACAGTGGACAATTTAATGTATGCCATGATAACTACTGGACTTGACATAGCATTTGTAGTGGGACTTGTGGCTCGTTATATGGTGATACTTGGTAGGAAATATTGAGACTCCATGAAGGGTATCATGAGATACTTTAAGGACATTATAGATATGTATATCTATTATGTTAGCGATTATACTAAAGTCATGGGCTACACTGATTCTAACTATGTAGGACATAGAGATAGTAGCAAGTCCACCTTTAGTTATATCTTAATCTTTGCTAGAGATATTGTTTCATGGATGTCTAGGGTGCATGTACTATCGAGGTTGACTACATTGTACCCATTGAGGCTTGCAAGGAGGCTCTATGATTAGTCTGTATGGTGGCAGATATTAGCATCACTAGTATGACTCCTACATTATATTTGAAATCTATGAGTACCATCTAGTTGATATGTAATTTGGTCTTTCATGCAAAGACCAAGCATATTGAGGTATGTTTACCACTTTATCCAAATGCTGGTTGAGGGGATAAGAAGATAGAGCAAAAGATCTTGATTGATGAGAATCCTATAGATTTTCTCACTAAAAGTCTCCTAATGAAATGAATGATATGCTTTCCTCAAGAAGATAATGGGTGTAGCATGAGATGACATATTTTCTTATCCTATTATACTCTATTTACATGTTGCACTTTTCTCTTTTTGCTTGTACTTCTCACTCAGGCACACTTTCTTTTAAGTGGGGGGTTGTTGGGGATTAAAGGTTGCTTGTATTTAGCCACCTACATTTACTTGTACTTATTGCTTGCATACATATACACTGTAAGTGATGGGTATCTATCATTATCACTTTATTCTTTATTCTTTTTAGTAGTAGAAATAGAATAAGGGAATGTGGGTCACACATTGTGACTATTAGAGTTCCCATATACCATCATGCTCTCTCTTGTTTGAACCTCACTTCTCATCTATGAGAGTAGGACGAGTGTCTTTATGGGGCACTTTGGACCTACAAAATCACATACAAGGTAATGGTACAAATTTGATGTTTATTTTTTTAAATAAAACCAGTGCTATATTCTCTATTAAGTAGGAGTTGCCCACTCTACGAGTAGCCCTTTTGTTATGGTTAGGAGAAGTTGTGTCATTGAAATGCAAGATTTAACAATTACTGGCATTAGATGAGGAGTGATTGTTGGCTTTATAGAGTTTAGAAGTGATATAAAAACGTTGCAATGCTTGGTATGATCAGAATATTAAAGTACAAGATTTTAAAGAGAGTGATCTACTCTTATTCCATATCACTATAACAAATTCCTTAGGAAGCTTAAAATTTGTTGGTTTTTTATTAAGGTTTATGATAATGGATCTACAGACATACGAGATATTAATTCCAAAAATGAAAACTTTAGCATTAACGGTATTCATCTTAAACGTTTTGTGACTTAGAGTTAGCAAGGTACAATTAGATCAGTGGTTAACCCCTAACTAAGTTGAATTTCAGATTTCCTTTGTTTCGGGGGGGGGGGGGGGAGGGGATTCTCAATGGGATGCAGGTATGGATATTTTATGGATGGATGGATGTAGGCTCTGATCCTACTCATGTGGGACCTTTAAGTATTACTCAAATTGTAGTACTTTGTTTGTAGTTATTTTTTGTTTGCAATATCATCCACCATTTAGTTGTAGACCTTGTTACAACATCATTATGTGTGCATGTAGCCTATTACTTTGGCAATGTCACACTTATATTCAACGCTATAGTACCACTGTCATATAGTAGGCTATAGGTTTTACTTATTAGTAGCATGATTATGATATTTTCTTTTCACCCAAGTGTGGCCTTTCCGAGTATAGAATGGATAGAAAGCATCAAGAGTTTGCTCACTATCAAGATACCATCTACCACTTGAATCCATCATGTCTTGACTTTCAGTTAGATAATAGTTGTCCCTATTGCGACCATATTTGTCTCAGTACATAGATGCAATTGAGGACTCCTCTTTAGGATGCTTACTAGTGGTATCTATGCCTTATTTTGATGATGTAAATCTGTTTCCACTCCATGACATGATCAGAGACTCTTACCAATGCACCCGATAGTGAGTGTATGACCTCTGATGTGTCTATGCTAGAGGCTATTGGGAAGCATCCTATATCTAGTAGTTTCGTTGATATGTTTGACTTTGATAGCATAGATGATTTTGGGCTATGATTATTGTTCCTCTTAAAGGTTTTCAAGAGTGTAAAGGCTTTTACTTAGATCTTTTGTTTTCTTAGGTCGTTTATGTCCATTCTAATTTGTATAAAAAAGGAAAAATTTGTATAAAAAAGGAAAAATTCAAGGCCATAAGCTATTTGATTATTTATTGCTATCATTCGCATAAGAACAATGAGAGGGAATAGAAACCTTGGAAAGTTTATATCTTGCATGTGGGTATTCTAAGGGGGAAATAAGCTTTAGGGCGGGGGGGGGGGGGGGGGGGGACTTTTAAATTTTCAAAAAGCCAAGAATTCTTTAAAAAAAATGGCATTCTTAAACCATTGTAAGAATGGGAAAAAGAGAAGAGGCATGAATTTGGAGACAATGCCCTATCCTTGAGGGATGCACCTATAAGAAATCATCTATATAACGTATGTTCAAAGGGTAGTAAGAAATACCCTTTCTTTACATGCTATAAGGCCATAAAATGACCCCTTTTACTTTACTAAACTTACTTAAAATTTTAAAATTAGAATTAAAAAATGTTTTTTGTAAATATAATCCTATAAATTTTAGTAAATAAAATACCCATTCTTTTGAACTCAAGTGGTATCCTACATGCTCTATAAGGTGTACCCTTGGGGCTCTAGCTCTCAAGCAACTGCAACAACCTAATCAAGAGAGGAGGGAGAGAGCAAAGCAAGGGTGGTCATTGCCATGATCAAATGATGAAAAAGAGAGAGTGATTCATTTCTACATTATGCCCTATTATGTAAGATGAGAGGAAGGCAGAATAATCACCATGGAGCTTAATTGAAGAAGAGGGAAATATCAACTAAATGATCAATCTGGTCAAGAGTGTGAGAGAGACATGAATTGTAGAGATTAGGCCTTTCAAAAACAAAGGAATTGAAGAGAAGAAATAATCGTTTCCTTCTCTCATGGGGCGCCATCACCTCATGAGGGCTATCTTGCTAATTACAACTATTTTCTTCACTACCTATAGCGATTGAAAGCATAAACCATCCTGAAGGTAAAAGTAAATTTTCATTGGCAAGAAAGCACTCTATTGTGCTCCTTTATTCTCTCCATGGAGATGCTTAATTAGCCATGAGAAACTAAATAAAGAAATAACTCTCCTTTCTTCTTAACCCTTTCTATCAAGAGTTTAATTAAAAGACCAATTAAAGTCTAGTTCATGAGAAGGAGATTTTCAAGCCCATCGAGGAAACAAAACACCATTCAATGTGGTAGCTCAAGAGGATCACTAAACAATGTGTAATTGATTAACTTCCTTGCTTATCAAATATAAAAAAGTAATAATATTTTCACAATGTAGTAAATCTTATTTTTAACTCTAATTTATTTTTTATTTATAGATTCATACGTGAATTTTTAAAAATGTAACAAAAGCTTAAAATATAAAAATTTAACAAAAGCTTAAAATTTACCTTCAGTTAAACTTTATATTTTTAAATAAAAAGACACAATGAATGCTTACAAAATATCATATTTTTTTAATAGAAATTTTGAGGTTTTTAAAAGAAATTTAGCTTTATTTAAATATTTAAAAATTGGTTATTTTAATTGAAAATGATAATTTTGATTAACAAGAAATTATTTAACACTTCCAAAAATATATGAAAAATTATGAGGATGTGAATAATTTTTTTAATTTTTTAATTTTTAGGATTTTTTGAAATTTTATGGATAAATAAAAATTATGAATAAAATTTGAAGCTATATAATCATTAAGACCCTTTATGTTTTACATGTCTATTAAATAAGGATATATTTACTATCACAACATGTGATACACATGGGGTCTTTGGGCTAGATGAAATATCTTGAGTGAATATTTAGATCGACATAATTTTATATTTTATGCAAAAGAAATATGAAAGGATTTATGTTAGCAAGTCATTAGGATATTTAAAGAATTTAAGTAATTTCTATATTTACACCAATGCAATGGTATATGGATAAGCCTCATCACTGATGGTGGATCTTCTAAATTTAATATGTTTATGATAATATCAACTCTATCGAATGATCGAGTGAAAGAAATGGAGTGGAGGGCCCATAGACTTAAATTTATAATTTAGGGGGTCTAATGTGGGTTTAAAAAAATGATTTTTGTGTGTTTACAAGTATGAGTGGAAAAGAGAGTTGGTTTACCATGCTTTTTATTTAGTTAAGTAAAGGAAGAAAGGAAGGGTGTCACTTGCAAAGTCTTAGAATGAATTAATTGTCTAACGACTTAAAAACATACCAAAGTATAATGTTCTATGGAGCAGGTTTCATATATAAGAGGGATTAAAATTATGGGATGTTTTCGGGTATTAAGTTATTTGATTTGAATGTTTTATCCTTCAATTTTGTCAAAAGAATTAATTTTTATTTAAGGCAAAGAAATCATAAAAGGAATTTAAACAAAGTAAAATAATAGATCAAGTTGATCTATCCTAGAAACAAAATTCTCAAAAGCTCAACAAAACAAACTTCCTAGATAAACTATTGCAAATTGACAGGAGCAATTTATGAAGAGCTGCCCCTGAGAGATGGGGATAATCTATATTAAATCTTAGATTTAGACTCCTAGTTCCCATCTAGAGACCTAGCTATTCATAGTTACTAAAAGTAGAACTTTGACGTACCATATTAGTTGAATCATAGAGGTTTGGCTAATAAGGTTGAGTTAGTGCATGTATTCTCATTGGACTATTGTAGTGGTTTATAATAATGAAAGCTTTGAAGGTTAGTCCAAGTGAGCAATTTTAGCGACAAATCCCACATAATTAGTGCAACAACTTGCATGAGTGGGCTTGAAAACCAAATTAAGGGTGTATTGGTCTTTGGCTAGTGATGAGCATGTCTAGATGCCATCAGGAAGAGAATCAAAAGTGACTTGGATTGCCATGAGGAAGAGAATAAAAAAGGAAAACCTTAGTAAAAATTTGAGAGGATGATATTCTCTTTCACATACTCTCAAATGACATCTCTTTTGCATCTTCTTTTGCACTCCATGTGTGCTAGTTCAATAATGGTTTTATTGTGTAGAGTCCATTGGATGCCACTTGGCCATGGCTTCAAGGGCATTGTTACAAGTGCTATTTGTGGATGCTAATGTATGTGGAGTATTATCACTCGTCCTCTACTTGAAAATTTAGACAATGAGAGGATTATTGAGTTTGGTCTTAACTCATGATGAGAAGTGACATTAGCATAAGCAAGCCTACCCAACTAAGCATTTGTCAACTACTACTGATTCAACACATTGACCTTCTTTGCAAGCAAGTCCTTCTCTTCCTTGAGCATTGAGATCCCTTGTTTCAATGTGTTATTTTCCTGCACTATTTGGTCAATAGCTATCTATCTTTCCAAGAGAAGGTTGTCTTGTTGAGATACTACTTGCCATTTTAAGTTCACTTTAGCTTTGGAAGTACGAAGTTCAACCTATAGTTTCTCAATAGATTGACATCACTTGTTAAGCTTGATTTCACTAAATTTATATTTTTCTTTGACATATTAGCTCTATAGCCTTTTCTTCCTTCAAACACAACTCAACTAAAGCTCACTGAAATGTATACACCTCAATTTTCTTTTTTAAGATCAAAATCTACTCACTTTTACCTTG
Organism: Lygodium microphyllum; assembly: GCF_053477565.2. Taxonomy (NCBI): domain Eukaryota; kingdom Viridiplantae; phylum Streptophyta; class Polypodiopsida; order Schizaeales; family Lygodiaceae; genus Lygodium; species Lygodium microphyllum. The sequence continues at coordinate 34,527,504 of NC_141141.1, forward strand.
AACTTCTTGATCCAAAGTTCTTGAGTGAACTAAATTTTGATTTAGGAACTTTGAAGATCCTTGCCTCTTAGTATCCATGTTCTAATTTGCTAGTTGCAATCTCTCATACTCCTTTTTTCTCCTTTAGATCTTTCTCCACAATTGGCTAACAATCCTTCCACCTATTTGTCAAGTTCAAGAAATTAATCCTACGATGCATCTAATAGTTCTAATTAGGTACCTATCTAGGCCTCTGTCAATCACTGCTGATGCCTTTGGCATCGAGTTGGTATGGAAACTGAGCCCAAAACCTTTGACTTCCATTCCTTCTAGTCAAAATAAGAATTATTATTCTTTCTTACTCACCCTTCAAGTCTATTATTTGCATCCACCACTTAGTCTCCAGATTCAATACAAATTGCAATACCATTTGTCTTGTTTCCTTGAGTCCATCCTCTATCACTTCTTAATAAGTTTGTGGCCCCCTTTTTTTTGCTATTATATCTTCTTTTTCTATTACTAGATCACTTCTGAATATGCCCTTTTGTTGCTATTATATCTTCTTCTTCCATTAATAGATCACTTGTGAAGCATCGCCTTAAAGTTTTGAATTTGAACTTTATTTTGAACCTCCTAAATAGAACCCTAAAAGATTCATGCTACCACACATCTAAATCTCACCATGAACTTGACTGCTTGAGCCCACAACATAACGAACTCCCAAATACCACAACTTGAATTCTTGAATAGATTGAGCTCTTCAGGATATCCATTTAAACCATTGCAACATTACATTCCTTCCATTGCATCAAACTTGAAATTATATGATTAGAATTAAACTTATAATAGAAACTTCAAAAGTTTAAAGATGATTTTTGAATGGCTTTTTGCTAATCCTACTTGGACTTTTTACAACAAGCATAAGTTATTGTTCCTCTTTCTTACAACTCCTTCGAGGATGCTTGTATCCTAAAAATTGTTTGTGGATAATTGTTTATTCTCCTCATCTAGAATTGGAGATATTGTCACTTCTTCTCCTTCATTCTATTGAAACTCTTGCTACTACTTTATTAATAACTCCCTCAATTCTCCATAATTGCTTCTAGTTAACATAATATTGGATGGGTGAGGGTAATTGTTTGATATGTAAAAATAAGAATGAAAAACCCACTCTCTTACAAGCATCATCATTCTCAACATGATATACTACTCCTTTAGGATTTGCACAAATTTCACCATTTTGCCATCATCAATCACTATTGTTTTAGTAGAGCATTTGGAACTAGAGTTACATGTCATCATGTGCAAAATTGGTCAAGTGTTATAACCTTAATTCTAATAGCACAATATTAAAAGCTTGCAAAACTATTGCAAGTAAGCTATATATTTTCATGAGGAATTATAGCCATTATCAATATTATTATTAGAAACTACATTTAAATTCAAAGAATTACAACATAGAATTAGAGAAACACATAGATATTGAGGGACATTCATGAGATCTTGTTTCATTATAGTTTTGCATTACATTTGTTGGGGCAAAAGGCACGTGTGCCTAATTGCCAGTGTATTCATTACATTATCAGTACCTACACACATGTGCAGTGCTGGTGGTAGGTGCCCATCATTGTCACTTCGTTCTTTATTCTTTTAGTGACATTTAAATAAGGAAGGGCCTATCATACATTGTGACTATTGGAGTTCCCACATTTGGTGTCTCTCTCTCTTGCTCCCTTGCTCCATTTTCCATAGCTTTTGCTTCTACTTGTGTGCTTTTACTCAAGCTCTACCTTTCAACTAGTATTAAAGCCAACCATTCAAGGAGCTTATTCATCCTTTGCTTTGGCCTAGATTCAAAGCTTCAACTCAAGGTTTCATAGGAGCCATTGTTTCTTCCTCTTAAGATATATATGCATTGAGTTTTTCCTTCTTCCGGTTTGTTCCAACATGCTTTATGCTTTATTGAGGAGCTTCCCAAGGCTTAGCTAAGCCTTGTTGATTGCTTATTGAGTTGAATAGTCATTTTATCCATTTTTAGTGCATGCTTTATTAAGGAGCTTCCCAAGGATTAGCTAAGCCTTGTTGATTGCTTATTGAGTTGAATAGCCATTTTATCCATTTTTTGCATATGGTTTTGGATTTAGGCATTCTATAGCTAGAAACAAAGAGTCGATATAAGACTTGTAGATTTGGGCACTCCAAATTTGATTTCATGCAATTTTTTGTTCTCTATTTCACAAAAAACAAAACAATTCTAGTTTGGACAACAAAGCAAATTTCATAATGCATGTTTGATGCTTCAGGGATGCTATCTTGATGCATGGATGGTATAGTTATGCTTTTGGGACTGATTTGAGATTGAAATAGCTTAGATTACATTGTCATTCTAGTACTCTAATAATACAACAAAAAGCATTTATGAATGAAAAGTTTATGCTTAATAATCATTGATGCTTTTTTTAATACTCAATGGACGTACCACTTTTTCGATTGTTATGTATACTTCGTGATATGCTATGGCATGATTTTGAGCTGAGATTTGGGCTTCATTAAATTAACCTTGGTTATGGTTAAATGCCTTGATTACTTCAGTGGCTTATGCAATTATATGCTTAAAGAATCCATTGGATTTTATGCTCTTGACTTATGCTTCATGTATCTTGGATACTCGAATGTCATGTACTAGATGTTTTGAGCTTACATTGTGTAACGTACTCGCCTTTGACTACGTGACGAGAAACGTTTTAGTAGTCCCCCAAAGTTTACCTTCCAGCCGTCGCCATCCGTACTCTAACAAGAATGATCAGATTTTGTCCGGCTGGTTAACCCTAGGTCTACCTCGCAAGGGAAGCATCCTGCCATTACCCACGAAGGACCGACCTGAAGGTTCCTAATTGATCTAACACTCACCTATCAACAACTAACTCACATCCGGAGGTGTGCTTCGAGAGGCTTCTTGTCCGGAAGGAGCAACTGCCATTACCCTTGGTTCATAGAGTACAACGTTTTTTTCCAGTAGTGGACTAAGGATTTATGAAATCTCTCGTAATGCTCTGGGCACAGTCGCCATACCTTTCCAGGTTCCGAGACCAAACCCTAGGTAAGTCAGCAAATCGGCTCTTCTTAGAGTTTCTTCCTAGCGTTTATTTTTGGGGAAACCTCTCGGCTAACCGAGACCAGCCTGCCATAGGACTGGATTCCTCGGGAATCCATCCACCTGCTTCCCTCTATGGAAGTTTTACCTATCACATTACGTGACATATATAAAAATAACTTTATTAGTTAAAATCCGTTTATGCACAATTGTTCGTTTACGTAATTTACTCACAGACATAGAATCAGAATAAAGCAAGTTCATTGATTATATTCCATAATGTGTGTTCTCCCGCCCATACATGAGAAAAATTACAATTTCACGTGTTGCCTCATCTGGCGCATCTACACGTCACATGCTGCCTCATTCGGTGCATCTACACGTCACCAAGATCAAGTCCACATATAGCTAGCGTTTATAGGTGTCCCAAGTAGAACTCGGGCCATACAGGGGACCAAGTAGTTCCTAGGTGCGAAAAAGGATTTACTGGCTAGAGCCCCCCTGGCACCTTTCCACCTCCTACTTAATACGATCCCTATTGGGAGACCTCTCACCATCGGAGCTGGTCCATGCTTCCGCGGCAGTAAAAACATCCCCTCTTAGTATGGGGATTCAGCACCTATCCTTAGGGGAGGTATAGGGCTCCTCAATTCTTATCTCTTCCAATTCTTAATTCAATTAGGATTTAATCTAGAAGATCACAAACAAGATTGATGTCTACAAGCAGTTATGACTTCAATCAATCATGCAACTTTCAAGTGATCCTTAATTCTAGTAGCAATCAACAGTTGAGTTTCACATAATGAAATCTTCCCCTTGGAATTTAACTAGGGGCATCCATATTTTGGGATCTCTAACTTCCCAGTTCTTGTAACCAAGTTTCTTGGCCTTAAGTCAATATTTCTCAAGGACTTATCTTATTTCTATTGAATTTGGATAGAACTTTATTTTAGAAAACCCGTGGTATCACTGTTGGTAAAGGGTTGTTATTCGTAGCTGCAACTCCATTTGTGACTCCCGTGCTCGCAACTCCAATGGTTGGCAAGGGTGTAAGATTCTCGATGCGATCAACGTCTCGTCCTCGTCAAGAGTATTCTTCTCACTCTTGTGTGGGAGCCATGGAAGAAGCCTAATGGGTTTGGGCAGCGCTTCCGCGAAGGGTTGGAGAGAGTTAAAGAGAGAGAGAGGCTCATCTGATTACATCAGAGCTTCATCGCGTCAATAGCAGCATAGTAGAGAGACTTCTACATGGGTCATTGTGTGTTTCTTATGTGATGCTCTACCCCTGTTTATATAGTAGTGAGAGGAGGGGGAGGGGGGTAAAGAGAGGGCGCCTGCTTTTTCATGTTTTTTATGACATCATCAATGTCAAGATTTCATTTTTTTTCTGCCATGCAACTTATTTGGATCATAACTTTGTCGTATGAACTCCAAATATAGACGTTTGGGTACTTAAAACCAAATATGAACTCTATGAAAAATAGACGAAAATAATGATTTTCATAAATTGCATTATTTTTATCTATCTTTTGCCTTGGACGACTTATTTCCTTCAAAATAAGTCACAGTATATATTTGAATCCATCTAAAGTGGAAATTAAGTCATCTAAACACGATACTAGAGATTTCAGACTATTCTAGTAAACTAGTCCCGCTTCCTGTAAATCCTGTAGAGATTTTGCAGTTTTTTTTTCCCCCTATGTGTGGATGTGCAACACCATGTATATGCACCTTAAAATAAACTAAGTAATGGGGACATTACATTCTTCCCTCCTTAGAGAAATTGAGATGTCCTCATCTTGAGAGAACTGGGGGTATTCTTTCATAAGGGTTACCTCATCGACCCAAGTGGCATCCTCTTCAGGATAATCCTTCCGTTGAATGAGATATTCTCTAAGGGTCCTATTCCTAAGGATTCTTTCTTTTACATCCAAGATTCTATCATGTTGAAGTTCAAGTAAACCTTGGCTTGGCATTACAACTTGCTAATCATCAAGAATATGATCAGGATTAGATACATAGGGCTTCAAGAGACTGATATGGAATACATCATGAACTTTTAGGGTTTCAGGAAGTTGCAACTTATAAGCATTTGATCCAAGAGCCTTTATGACTTTGTAAGGTCCACAATATCTTAGGCTTAACTTCCTGAATTTTCCCAAGGATAAGGAACTCCTCTTTGGGCATACATGGATAAAAACCTTGTCCCCTTCTTGGAAGATTCGCTCTTTTCTCCCTAGGTCAGCATAGGCTTTCTACCGATCCTTGGCAACTTGTATGTATTGGTCCTTGGCAACTTGTATGTATTGATTGATGGTTTTGACTTGTTCATCCATTTTTTCAAGCATCTTTTTAGAAGCTTCAACTTTCAAGGTAGGGTCGGAGAAGTTTAGCGGGGTTAGGCATTCTTGCACATATAGAGCTTGAAATGGGGTCATTTGGATGCTCTGATGATAGGACACATTGTAAGAAAATTCCACCAAAGGTAGATATTGTATCCACCGTCTAGGTTCTTTGCAACAATATGCCCTAAGTATGTCTTCAATGACCTGATTTACACGCTCTGTCTGTTCATCAGTTTGAGGGTGATAAGCTATACTAAAACAAAGCTGTGTATTGAGAGCTTCAAATAATCCCTTCTAGAATAGAGAATCATGATTGTTGATAATTCTCTTTGGTAGTCCATGAAGTCTAAAGATTTCTTTGACAAATAACCTGGCAATATCTGAGACTTTGTAGCTGGTTTTGACAGGAATAAGGTGGGTAACCTTAGTCAACATGTCCACAATTTTCATGATCGAGTTGTATCCACCTTGAACTGAGGGTAATCCAACTACAAAATCCATACTAATGAATTCCCATTTCAGCTGAGGAATATCAAGTGGTTGTAGCTTTCCTGGCAGCTTAACTTGTTCGGTTTTATCTGTTGGCAACTCAAGCATTCGATTACGTATTTAAGTACATCACTTTTGAGCTTTTCCCAATGATAACTTTTCCCAACTGCATTCAGAGTTTTGGCATAGCCAGGATGTCTTGAAAAATGGGGAATCATGAGCTTCCCATAGTATCTTTTTCTTAAGATCTTGACTTGAAGGAATACATAATCTTGTCTTGAAATAGGCAAGCCCTTCGTCAACATAGAAGTTAAGATACTTTGTCTTAAGCTTAGAGTCTTGTTCTTTATTCTGAATTTCCTTCAGCATTTGTTGATATTTGGGATCATTATTCGCCTTCTCCTTGGCTAGCTTGATGATAGGATTTCTAGGCATTGATATCATTGTAGTTAGTGTTTGAGCTCTAAGAGGTTCTTCTAAGATAAGTGCATTGAGAAATGATTTGCGGCTTAAAGCATTTGCAACTACATTCTCTTTGCCCGGTCTATACTTGATCTCAAAATCATACTCCTGCAAGACTTCGATCCACCAACGTTGCCTCATTTTAGATCTGGTTGAGTGAAGATCCATTTAAGACTTTTATGGTTAGCTACCAGTGAGAATTTCCTTCCGAGTAGATAATGTCTTCATAACTTAAGAGCGTGGATAATTGCAAGTAATTCCAAGTCACGAGTAGCATAATTTCTCTCATGAGTCTTCAATTTTCTAGAGGAATATGCTACTGGATGCCCTTCTTGCATGAGTACGCATCCCAAGGCAAGAGAGCTCGCATTGGTCACCACTTTGAATTCTTTGCTAAGATGATCGGGTAGTTTGAGGATTGGGGCTGTGACTAAACTTAGCTTGAGCCTATCAAAGCTAGACTATTCAACTTGGGTCCATTTAATGGCAACCTGCTTCTTGAGCAGGTCGGTGAGGGGTACACAATCAAGGCATAATTCTTGATAAAGACTTGATACCATCCTGTTAAACCCAAAAAGCTACAAACTTCGCTTACAGTGGTTGGAGGCAGCCAGTCTTGTACATCATTGACCTTGGCCAAATCTACTAAAATTCCCTCTACTGAATTGCGAAAATCTGGTCGACAAGCCAACGCGGGTAGAATTGTAAAAATCTATGAAAAATAGACGAAAATAATGATTTTTGTAAATCGCATTATTTTTATCTATCTTTTTTCTTGGACGACTTATTCCCTTCAAAATAATTCACATGATATATTTGAATCCATCTAAAGTGGAAATTAAGTCATCTAAACACGATACTAGAGATGTCAGACTATTCTAATAAACTAGTCCCGCTTCCTATAAATCCTGTAGAGATTCTATTGTTTTTTTTTTCCCTATGTGTGGACGTGCAACACCACTTATACGCACCTTAAAATAAACTAAGTAATGGGGACATTACACATTGCTCATTTGACATTTAATTTTGTTTTGATGGGAGTTACCTGTGTTACTTTGGATATTACATAGAGCTTTGGATTTATGCAATTGATCTCGATCTTACTTTCACCAAGACCGTGGGAAACTTACTTCATGTATATACTCTCTTGATATGCATTGGATACAGTTGCCCTACAATGGATTGATTTGATAACTTACTTTGGACCTGACACTTATGTTTGTCAGTGTGTTGTTAGTGATATTTATATGCTTTTGGGTTATGTATTGAGGTTTTCTTAATGGTTCATGTATTTGGAAATTCTCCTCTCTTTACCCTAAGATCTTCTATGTCCATGATGCTTATGCCTACCACATGTATGGTTATTGACACAATGCGGTTGTGATAGCCTTCACTGTTGGTTGTTCTTGATTGTGTGAGCTTCTTACTCGACTGCCAAGACCCACACACTGCTTATTGCTTCAAACGTTTCAAGCCAAGTGCAATGGCTACCTCTCATATAGTCATATGTGCTCTCACACCTATGAGTGTAGTGAGCTTACCTTCATGCTCAATTGAGTTGCCTCCTCCCTCAAGCACTTAGATAGCTCCACGATCCAAGGTTCAAGCTCAAGCAAACTCGATCCTCAAGCTCCAAGCTCCATGCTCCAATTTCGTTTGTGAGACAAAAGAAGGGGAGAGAAAAGGAAGAGGAGAGAAGAACATGGAGAGCTTCTCCACTACGATCCCTCACCCTCACACAATTACTCCCTCACTGACTCACACTCCCTCTCTCAAGCACAAGATCAAACAAGCAAGAACAAGAAGAAGAAGAGAAGAGCTAGTTTGGCCCACACACAAGAATGATATTCTCCATTCCCTTTTTTTCTTTTTATGCCCTCATCCCTTTTGGGCACCTATCTCTTTTTACATGACCGACCATTTTAGCCAAGGTCTTCTTTCCTTATTTCCTCCCTCTTTTCATGGTTCCTTGGCCCGTGCCCTTGATTGTAGTTACAAATTGCATAGGAGGGAGCCTAGCGCTCTTTTACAAAATGAAATACAATGTGCATAGTGCTTCCTTTGCTAGAATATTCGATGCCTTTGCATTAAGGATTTTCCTACATTTTTTTGAGCTTGTCTTTCCTTTTCGCGTTTCTTGCCTTAGACTGTCTTCCATTTTTGAATTTTTGGGGCCTTTCTATCTTGGGCTTCTTTTTGGGTTGTAACATTTTTCCTTCTTTCTTGGTTGCTTATACATTGTTGTTGGCATATTGCTACAATTTATTACAATAGCCTATCATTTCAATTTTATACATTCTATCTAAGATAACTTGGATTTGATAGTTACTTGATTATCATTAGTAGATAGCTCATCGTTTTGGCTATTTCTCTTGCTTAGCCCTTGATTGATTGTGATTTTGGGGCTATTTTTATGTCATTTATAGTAGACAATGTGTCTTACATTGCACTTTCATCTCTTGTATTATGGTTGATGGATCGAATGGCAGTGCTTTATTTAACATTGAGAAGTTGGATGGCACAAATTATAGCTATTGGAAGGCACAAGTCTAGCAAGTTCTAGTGTAGAAATTGCAAATTAAGCCATTGAGACATGATGGTGTAGAGCCCAAATGCTTTGATGCAAAGGATTGGGCTGAAGTGGATGAGTTATGTAAATCTACAATCATTTTATCACTCTCTAAATAGGTCTAGTATAGTTTAGTCTCACCGCATGGGAGTTATGGGACAAGATTTGCAATGTCTATGATAAGCAAAGGCCTGCCTTTCAAATGTATTGGCTAAAGCAACTCATGAACCTTTGTATGAAAGAGGGAACTTCCATATCCACCTAATTAAATGAGTTTCATTCTACTTTAAGCAACTTATCTATGCATGGAATTGAATTTAAGGATAATCTTCCTCCTTTGTTCTTGTTGGTTACATTGCTAGAGTGATGGGACACATTCCCTATTGCTATTGTGTAAATATACCTATTGATGGGCTAGAATTGTAGGATGTAGAGAGTGCTCTCTTGAATAAAGAGGTTAATAAAAATAATGTAGATGCTTCCCTCACCTCTCATCAAAGGCAATAATGGCAGATTGATAATGATTACTGTGGGAGAGACTCTCAAAAGTCTCATTCTTAGTCAGGTGGATAATCTCACAATAAGTCCTTTGGCCATAAGTCCACATTAACTTGTCATTATTGTGGGAAGAAGGGTCATATATTTGGCCACATTGCCATATAATACATGATGACAAGCACAAAGAAAAGGGAAAGGATAAAGTGCAAGAAGAAAATGATTATCGTAACATTGTCCCTAGCAAGTTTAGTGTCAAGCTTAAAAGGATTAATATCATGTAGATTGATTCTGATGATGACTACATACTTGTAGCTTCTTCTCTTAATGCCCCAAAATTAGCTAATGCCTTATCTAACTATAACTATGCGAAGTGCTGGATGCTTGATTTAGGGACTTCATTTCATGTCACCCCTCATCGAGAATGGTTTCACTCCTATCCCTAGGGTGTAGGAGAGCTATAGGGGCCACAATAGTCAGCTAGGGAGTGCCCTTTATGTATGTGATTCAAGGTGAGATAATCACTTACATATAGGAAACTTCTTTGCTTGGAGTCAAGAGGGGTAATTAGTTGGACTACAATCTAAAATTGCATCTATAAATGGAGTTGCTAGAAGATTTATTATTTATAGTGCCTAAAGGCTCCAAGCATGTGTGGGGTTAATTAGCATGTTTGGGAGCTCATCAACTAGAGCTATTAGAGCCAATGTCAGGCCATTTTAGATTCCGATACTTACCTTGGATATTATTGGTACTGGAGATGTCTAGCTGGAGTTTCCTTAAAGTAGTATGTTTCCTTGGAGATTCCGATACTTACCTTGGATATTATTGGTACTGGAGATGTCTAGCTTGAGTTTCCTTAAAGTAGTATGTTTCCTTTGTATGAGGTATGCCATGTTTTGGCTTTGACCAAAAGCTTGCTTTTGATTGGACAGTTGGATGATACATGTTATGTTGTATCTTTTGGTGATTCCTCATGGAAGCTTAAACATGGGAATCTTGTACTGGCATGAGGTGCCAAGTCTAGCACTCTTTATCCCTTACTTATATCTGGGCCTATCGACTAGGTTTTGGCAATGGCTATCATACCACATGTATCTTTATGGTATCATTTCCTTGGGCACATGTCATTAAAGGGAATGAAAATTCTTACTTGTTTGTAGTAACTTCCACCCCTTGACTATAAGTAGTTTGATTCTTTTTATCATTATCTTTATGCAGGATGACTCGTAACTCGCACAAAAAGTCTGGCATTACGTGCATTGGTCAACCTCTAGCTCTTTCTCTCTCTTCTCGTCCTTTCTCTTTCTTTCTTCCATTCTCTCTCTTTCTTGGGTTCTTCCTCTCTCTTCTCTCTTCTTCTTTGTCTCTCTTTCTCCTCTTCCTCTCTCTTCTCTTGTTTTCTCTCCCTCTTTCCTCCTACAACCCACGATCTCCTCTCTTCTTTTTCTTGCTCCTCTCTTGCAGGACCCTTTTTTAATCATGAAGGAGGGGGAAGGAAAGATAGATTATTATTATTAATTAGAAATTAAGGGACGATGGCATGCCACTATGGATAAGGAAAGACATATGCTTTTTTCTTAGGGAGAGTGGGAAAGTGTTAATATGCCAAATTGGGGGGGATCATGGTGTCGTATCATGGGGAGGGGGTTTGTTGATTGGTGGTGGGGAGGATCTTGGGTGACCTTTCACTAAGACTTTTGATTTTTTATTAAATTATTTATATATATTTCATTCTCTTGCCCTTAAAGAAAATGAGATATCCTCATGTCGATAGAAACTTGGTGTGGTCTTTCTAGAGAATGAACTCCTCAATCCATGTTGCATCTTCTTCAATGAAATCTTTCTATTGTACAAGGTATTCCTCAAAAGTGTGGTTTCTAAGGACATTCTCCCTAACTTCTAGTACTCTTTCAAGTTGTACCTCAAGGATTCCTTGAGTCGACATTACAATTTGTCCATCTCATTAAGGACATGCTTAAGTTTAGGGATACATGATTTTAGGAGGTTTATATATAAGATACATTATGGACTTTGAGATGAAGTGGAAGTCCTAGACTAGAGCATTTCATCCTAAATACTTGATAGTTTTGTAAGTTTCATAGTATCTTGGATCGAGTTTCTTAAAATTTCCAAGAGATAATGAACTTCTCTTTGGTTGAACTCTTAGGAAAACCAAATCTCTCTCTTGGAAAATCCAAGGGCTCCTTTTTTGTTCTATATAGACCTTTTGTCTATCTTGAGCTACCTTAATATCTTGGGGAAAACTACTTTGGTTTGCACTTCCATCTCTTCCAGCATCTTCTTGGATTCTTTGACCCTCAGGATACGATCTGAGAAATTTAGTTGAGATAGGACTAAATAGCTGATAGCTCAAACAATGAGTTACATATCCTTGCATTCTATTGAACACGTGTGGCTTCATCAGAGAAAGCTATCATGCTTTCTTAGTCTCGCTCCTTCGACTAATGGTTTGCATCAAATTTTAAGTTTTCTATTGCACTCCTAGTATATGACGGGGTCTTTTCACCTTTCCCTCATGGTACTTATAGTACGCTATCGGTCATTGAGGAATAATTAGGCCACGGGGGTGATCCCCCTTTATTGTTTATAAAGCAATCGTCATTTAAATACAATATCCACATTTTATCATAGTAATTGGACTTGCTAATAGAAATATATGGGGCTATCACCCTCTTTGGCTAGATCTTCAAATCCTTTTGAAATCCAGTACATTAGCTTTCATCCCTAACAAATGATAGCTCTTCCTTAGAGCATTTACTATCTTCGCATTGCTAGTATGTCTAGCCATTGGACTATCGTGCACTTCCCATAGGATCTTCTTTTTAAGATCCCAGTTATTAGGTACACATAGCCTATGCTAAGTAGCACAAAAGCTCTCCTTCAATGTGGTGATGCTTGTACTTGACCTTCTCTGCTAGATATCTTCCCTCTCCATGTATAATCCTCCTAATCTTGAGATAATGAGGACTTTAGGGATTTCAACTACTACTATCTACGAAATAGGGTTACTATGCATGGAAATTAGGCTTGCAAGATATCATCTACTATCATGCTCTTCTAGAAGTAGGAAATTTAGGAAGGATTTTTTGCTTAAGGCATTAGTCCACAACATTGTCCTTCCTAGGGAAAAACTTTATTTCAAAGTCAAATTTGTGGAGAACTTTGCTTCATCTTTGCCTCATGTTAAGGTCTCGCTATTTAAAAATCCATTTGAGACTTTTGTTATCAATTGCAAGCATAAGTCTTCTTTTGAGGAAATAATGACACCAAAGATTCAAGGCATGAATGACTACTAAAATCTCTAGATCATAAATGGCATAATTCTTCTCATAGGGTTTGAGCTGGTATGAAGAATATGATACTAGACATCCTTCACGGGTAAGAATCATCCAAGTACCATGATACTAGCATAAATAATGACCTCAAATTTCTTTGGTAGCTTCAAAATGAGAGTAGTAGTAAAGCATTTCTTCAACTTATCAAAGCTCTCTTGCTCTCATGTCATCTATATAATTTTTGCTTGCTTCTTAAACAATTTACAAAGGGGACCTATTATCAAGGAGCAACCTTGGATAAAAATGTTGTAATACACTATAAGGTCAAAAAATCCTCAGATTTGTTTGATGTTATGGGGTGGTGGCCAATCTTGGACATCTTTGACCTTGGGAAGATCTACAAATATGACTTCCTTAAAGACAATTAATCCTAGATATTTGGTCATTCTCTTGAAGAATGAATACTTTTTGTTCTTAGCAAAAAACTTGTTCTTGTGAAGAATTTCTAGGATAATCCATAGATGATATGGATGTCCTTCCTCTTCCTTGGAGTAAGCAAAGATGCCATCAAAGAATGTGAGGACAACTTCATCAAGATATGGCTTGAAAATATCTTGGATTAGTCTATTAAAAGTAGTGCGAGCAATGGTTAACTAAAGGACATTACGATAAATTTGTAATTACCATTCATAATATAAAAGGGTGTCTTTGTGATGTTCTCTTTCTTTATCCTCCTTCAGTTCAATTGCTTTGAGAATAGAAATTTTGTATGGTCTCTTTGCAAAATTGGTTCTACCCCACATATCAACTTATTTCATGATCCACATCCTATTCATGAGGTAATATATTTAAATATTTGAAGAAGATATATGTGTAATCACTTACCATGAATGCTTGTCCTCATCCTTACTATCTTATCCTATTAAGTTTGATCATATGAACAAAAGGTTCTTTTCTCATTCCCTTTAGCTTTAGATAATTGAATCCTACATCTACCTGATTTTCCTTATAACCCTTGCCCTACATCCTTGTCCTCGATTATTGAAATTACCTCTTCTTGGAGGATTAGAGGAGAATTGGCATTGGCATTTATTCCCCTATTGTGACACTAAGCTCGAAAGTGGCCTAGTTGATTGCTTTTAAAACAACATGACTCATTGTCATTGTTTCTATTGTTGTCATTGTTATAGTTGTAGTTATATGGAGTGTTGGTGAGATTTACACAACTTGAATTATTATTGATTTTTTATTAATTTACTCAATTCCTTTTGGGATACAGAAATCTATTGAACCTATTATATTGCTTGGGAAGGGTGGTAACTAATTCGACTGCACTCTCATTAAGGCATCTTCCAAATTAGTGGGCCTCATGGCCTCATGTTATAGATGTGCCATGGGTTTTACAACACTTTTACATAAAGCTTTTCATAAAAGGCCCAAAATTCATACATATGGGAGTTTGTACAAGATCGCAAGTTTTCTCTAACTTGTCAAGAATGGACTCATATGTTCCATGGCAAGATTGTCATTTTCCACACTTCTCCCTTTACACAGAATATCAAAGAAGAGATGTGTTCTTGCCCTGCTGCTAGTCACTTGGGTATTTTCAAAACATATGATAGAATTACCAAGAGCTTTCACTGGAAAGGTCTATGGAGGATGTCGAGGATTTCATGTCCAATTATATTCCATGCCAATAGAATAAGGATATCATGCTTAGACTAGCTAGTCTCTTACAGCCCCTTGCCTATTCCTAAAGTACATAAATATGTGTAAGGAAAAACTAGCATTGTTTCTCTAGTCAAGGACACATGGGAAAATGCCATTGCCTAGAATTCATTTGTGATGAAGGGAGTATGGTGCAAGAAAATGTCTAGAAATCCTTATTTATACAAGCTAATGAGTTCTATTGTTAAAATATACCTTGAATCCCAGCTTATGCAGGTGATCAAGTTCAAAATGGAGAGAACAAAGTCCAAGACATTATGTATGGCTCACGATGTATATGAAACCATTAACAATAGCATCCCCTTTGATAGGTAAAACTTCTTTACCCATGTCAATGCAAAGTTCTCATATTAATTGTTGCTCATTACTTGATCATTTGTGGAAACTACCACTAACAAGTTGGTAACTACCAACTATGTTTTGCTAGCATTGCTTAAAATAAAGAATAGCTATCACCCAAAGCATGTGCCATAGGTCAGTTACTACCACATTTAAGTTATCAAACACCACAATTTTTTTGGTAGCTATCACAAGCAAGATGGTAGCTACCAACTAAATTCTCCTAGACACTTCTCAGAACACAAAACACAAATTATAAGTTGATAGTCACCATAAGTAAGGCGGTAGCTACCAATTGAATGTTGCCACTATAAACTTGGAATGTTGTTACTACATGCATTACTTAGAACAAACAATACATTACTTGTGAAAAATACAAAATGTAAGTTGGTAGCTATCACAAGAACTAAATGATGCTACTACATACTACTCAAAATAGACTACACATTATTTATAAGGAGTACAAACTCTAACTTTGTAGCCACCACAAGTAAGTGTAATATCCCGCTTCCACCGTAAGGATCACCCCCCCTTATACCAAATTAAAAATGAAAATTTTAAATTATTATGCCCCCTATCAATGCCTTCGGTTGGCAGAGGGAGGGTGAGTTGAACTACGCGCATCGACAGGGAGCCATAACAGTAGGAAAAGAAGATGATGATAACAGGAGCTAAACGGCAGTCAACGGGGGTGGAGGAGGCGATCATGATGGCAAAATGGAGTGACATGGCAGTGGTGGATCCTTCAAGGATCACAAGGCATGGAGATGGCGATGATGGCAATTCGATGGGGGGGGGGAGGGGCACACGTGTGCCACCTCCAATCCCCCAATATCCCTTTCTTTCCCTTAACAGGCCGCATGGCGGCGGCAGGAAATCTGGGGGTCCTGTGTAGTTAAGGACCCCCTATCATAGCATCTGCCAAACTTGTGAGAGAGAGAGAGAGAGAGAGAGAGAGAGAGAGAGAGAGAGAAGAGGGTTAAGAACAATTCCTTTCTTGGGTGAAGGCTCGAGTACCCTCTCTCCCCATTGCGATTCCCGTAACCTCTCCATCGACTGCCTCTAGTTGACAAGGAGATGGCGAAAGTCAAGACAAGGAGTAGGGAACTCCAGCACCAAGGAGTCCTCCAAGAGGAATGAAGGTCGCACTCCAAGCTCCAAAATGGCCCCAAAGTGTAAACTCTCCCAAGTAATTGGAAAAGCCGCGACTACGGAAGGAGGATCAGGCAAATATGCCACCACCAACACGAACGGGTTATCAAGCATAAACGCTAACTCGACACTCCAAAACCAGGTACCGCTACCATGTCAAGTACTTTGAACCAAACATTTAAGCATGGACATCATTAGGAAGAAGTCATACGTCTCATTGTGTAACTTGCATAACTCGAAAGGTAGTTGAAAAGGCTTAATAACCATAGATTAAACATCTATGGGATATTAAAGTATTAAGCCAAGTATTAGGTTCGAACTTTTGCAAATGCATCATAGATTGCCAATGCACTTAAACATTCCATGTAGGTCAATTGCATACTGTAGACCATTAGAGTGAATAAACTCACATTTATGAAGAACTCATGTACACTCGCACTTAAATACTTAGGTCACGCTTTATGATTTTCATAAATGCAATAGAAGGAAATCTCATGAATGGGAATCCCGCATTGTATCATCAACCTAGGAAAGACTTGCATCTAGATTTGCGTAGCATCATGGACAATTTTGGTTGCACTACAAAATAGGGATTCATCTTAAAAGATAGATTTAAGACGTGCATGTGAAATGCTAAACTAAATTGCAAGAGGCAGCTTGGTAGATGAAATCCTGTATGATAAATAAGGCTAGGGTTTAATTCAACTCAACTAAGATTTAATCGTAAATAGGTCAAATTGTTATTATGACCATATTTTGACTTAGAGTCAAGTAAACATGCTCTTTGGTCTCTATCCCAATAACCAACCGTGATGAGTCCAAAACACTCTTGGAGATATCATTTTCAAAATATGATACATCTTGAGGCTAACACAAGAAAAATTGAATGTCGTATCCACAAGAAGAACGACCATTCACCACTTACATTCAATGCTTGCAACTATTTAAGGATTGTAAATGGGCTTAGTTTACTCTCGACTTGCAAGAGGAATGAACAAAAGTTCCTGTTATTGTGAAGGAAGGAAACCCTAGGGTAAACTTAGAACCCCGAAAAATTCTAAGGTGGAAAATTGGTTACCAACTGACCGATTGAAATCCTAGATTGAATCATCTAAGACTGTGACCTTAAGATAAGAACTAAAGGTTAGTAACTTAGGGAAGCTACCATCCGAAACCATAGTGTAATTGCTCACTCCTATTACATAGGAGTGAGGTCGGAAAGAGGGTATCCTCTATCCCTCAGAAGATAATGGAAGTTGACACCAAGGCAGGAAAGACCCAAGAAGGGCAACGGCAAGCGTTCAAGGATAGGAACTTCACCTAAGAAGATGTCCGAGCTATCACCTTCATTGTTGTTTGTGCTTGTAACACTAGATTCAATGTCTGTGAAATGAATGTATGACCCAAGCTCACAAAAGAAATTCGAATAATGAATCAAGTTGAATTCATGAAGGACGCGCCAAGCCACCCCCAACTAGCTGCCAACCCTAGCCAAGGGGGTTCTAAATAACCGTGACAGGAACGTGGACAGAACACGTCACGAGAGGTCTCTTCATGGGAGGATGCTTGGGTTCCAAGGGGGGACTCTAGCTGTAAATTCCCTGCCTCTGGGTCCTACTCAAAGGATCTACATGACTCGAGATGGATTCTCGAGGCCCTGTTACTAGTGCAAGGGCGGAAACTTGGAAGAAATAAGACGCATCCTCATGGATTGCAGGAAATGCCCTTTTTGGACAAAATTTTGTATCTTAGTTAAGATGCTAGTATAAAGTTGCTTCCAGGGAACCTATTTGAATTGTTTTCATGTCAGTGTAGTAAAGTACATAAACAAACCCTATTCCTAAAAGGCTTCATTAAGGAAGCTAATTTTAAATGTCACTCATAAATGTGGTAGGATCTAATTAGATAACTAAAGAATGCCTATTGAGGGATGCAGGTGGGCAAAACCTCCGACGGGTCCGTCCTACAGAAGGGTGGTTCAAGAAGACTGGGAGGCTTCTCACAAGGTTCTATAGTCATAAGAGATTTAGGTAATATTAGGTTAGAATCTGATTCATGCCTATGGGAGCTTTTGCTCAACCGCCAAGACCCACGGACTTCTTATTATTTCAAGCGTTCCAAGCTGAGCACTAATGCCTACCTCTCACATAGCCGATGCGCTACCTATCCATGAGTGTAGTGAGCTTACCTCCAGGCTGATCGAGTTACCTCCTCTCCCGCGCGCTCTGGTAGCTCCATGATCCAAGTGCAAGCTTCAAGGAAGCTCCATCCTCAAGCTCCACGCTCCAAGCTCCATTGCCACGAGCAAGAGAAGAGAAGATAAGAGAAGAGAAGAGAAGAGAAGAGAAGAGAAGAAGAGAGGAGAAGATGGAGAGCTTCTCCTCCCCGGTCCCTCACCCTCACACACTCACTCCCTTGCACTCTCACACTCCCTCTCTCAAGCACAAGCTTAAGCAAGCAAGAAGAAGAAGAAGAAGAAGAGGAGACCCACTTTTGACCACACACAAGAATGAGCTTCTCATTCACTTTTTAGCTTTATATACAAAACCCTAAATCCCTTTTGGGCGGTCATCCCCTTATCCCCTTTTTTACATGGCCGGCCGTGGCCTAGACCCTTTTCCCCCTTGTCCTTCTATCTTCCTAGCTTCCTTCCTACCGCCTATCTACCTTTACAAATTGCACGGGTGAGAGCCTCGGACTCTTAAATTAAACCATGGTGTGCCTTGCTCTTTTTTAAAACAGTATAGACTTGCGCTTTTTCTCATGTGCCTTTTTTCTTGATTTAGGACTTTTTTGCACTTCTTGTGTTTCCAGATTCTTCTTGGCTCGCCTTCATCTTCTGTTTCACTTTTGACTTGGCCTTGTCTTCTGCTTTAGATTTTCCATCTTTTCCACCTTGTTCGTTTGAGGGTTAACATTACCCCCCTCCTAGATGAGTGCCAGTCCCATGGCACTTACAGTCGTAGGTAGCAGGCTTTGGCATGCAGCACTGAAAACGTGGGTGGAAGGGATGTCTATGGTTGCCGTGGAGGAGTGTTGGTGGTGGTGTGGAGGAAGGTCGTTAGGGGCACGTTGGTGGCCTAGGTGGCTGGTGGTAGGGTTGTTGGAGTTGGTGGTAGGGCCGTTCTTTGTTGGGGATTGCATTGATGGCTAGCACAAGTGTTGGGTTGTTGGGGATTTTGCACATGACGATTCTTGGCGGGCTTGCAAGATGATAAAGGATAAGAATTCAGAGTTGGGTGTCGATGAAGACCGAACAACACTTTCGTTGGATTCTTCAATACCTGCAATTGAAAACCTCTCATATATGGTCTCTCCCTAGGGGTAGTCCTAGTCTTCTTTATCGTGCACAAGATGTAGTTCAATTAGTTTGGGAGATAGATTGAACTCTAAGAAAGTTGAGAGTATTGTCCTGCACTTGAGGACCCAAACTGTGTATATATTTTGATGTAGATATTATATGAGTGCTCGTGCATACTTAGATATTACGTAGTTAGAAGACCATGGGTTGGTTTCTCATAACAACGTGTGGGTGAAGCAAAGTTCTCCATGTTGAGAAGAAGTACACGTGAAGGTGTATGAGACATTCTTTGCGTTGTGACAGCACGACGTAGCATAATTGAACACAGGGGCACTGCACTTTCAGACAATATACTTTTCATGGCCATTCGTGCGGTGCTTACCATGATTGATTGCAATGGTATTAAGGCAGAGTGCAAGAGGGAATAGTGCGAATGGGTCAGGGTGATAGGTTTAACCATAGGCGAGACAAGCTCCCTAGGTATGTCCTGCCCTTGATGTGCCCTAAACAATTGTGGGTGATGTTAAAGGGCTAGGGGACTAGGGAGGGAGCCAGCTGACCAAGGTCACTAGATGTACCTAATTTGAGGACCCCTAGGTACTGTGCTGTGATCGTGGGTGCTTCTTATCTTTTTGCTCTTTTTTTTCTTTTCGTTTTTCCTTTTTTCCTTTTTTGATTTCTTTTTGTTTTCTTTTTCTTGTTTTTTTTTTTGGGACTTGCCTGTGAGTACAACCATTGCAATATGTTGAGGCTATCAGCTTTCAATGTGTTGGGAAATGGTAAGCTTCGAAGGCTCAAGAAATGGATATTACAGCGATGAGTGTGTCTTAGCCTCGTTGTTGGAGAATCAGTTGTTGAGATCGGGAGATACACTTGAAATTTTGCAATCCTCTTTGGAACGTGTGATGTTGGTACAATTGAGGTAAGAGCTCCTGTGAGTGCCTAGTTTAGAGTGTAACCCAGAAAGAGAAACTAGTTATGATCATGCTTTGGGCCATGCGATGTGGGTGATCGACAAGGGTGATTTTTGCTTTCGGCAGCGTGGCTTTGTCGCGGCTCTTCATGGGGTTGGTGGTCTTGCAGTGTCTTGGGTATTGAACAGATGACCTGCGTCATCCTGCATCCACTTGTCACTTCATGAGAGTACATGCACGGCACATGCCACAACTATAATAAACCAGTGTAACGCAAGGAGACATCACTTATCTGAATTCCATGGTGTTGACTTAGATACTTATCACCTCTGCTTGATTATCTTTTTCTTTTGCTAAAGCCATGAAATATATTAAACACAGATATGAAAAGTTTGTACAATTGGGGAACTTGTCAGCACTTAACCATTTAGAGACAAAAAGTCATGGCTAGGTAGCATTTGATAAGCCTTTTATACAATGTGGGGCTACTCTATTTGTACGAGGTGAGGTGAGTCCAGGTGGTCAGGTGACTGAGGCTATGCTGGTGAGGGGCTCCTGTGAGGCTGGGTGGGGAAGATGTCGACTGGGACCTGAATGGTGTAGTCCCTAGCCGCAACTGTTTCCAGAATGCTTTTGAACAATGCATCAAATTTCTACTTGTCTCGAGCTGCCCTCTCCTCTTTCGAGCACGTGGTGCCCAAGCATCTGGTAGCGGCCCGCATGACTGGTGTTGCCATGCCCTGTGTGCTCCCTTGAGCTTCTATTCTCCTAGCATGGGGATTTTTTGGCCTACGTCAGGGCGGTGTCTCTTGGGGCCTCGTTTCTTTGCATACTTTTTAAGGGTAGGTACGTAGCATTTTGGCGGAGGAGCTTGTGCTGCATACTCCCTCCGATGGCGGATAGAGTCCTTGCAAGCCAGCTGCACTAGGTGCTCCATGTCGGCTACCATGGGGGGACTTGCAAATTGCGAACCAAGGATTAGGCCGCCCTGAGGCAGGATAAAACTATTCGCATGAAAGGGATTATACAGTGGGTTATCTACTGCATATGACGAGGAGGGGTGAGGTGAGGCATGTAGCATTTGCTGTAAAGGGACATCCCTAGTGATGATATTTGTCCTACTTCGACGATGGAGCGTATCCCAGCTATAGTAGATCTTCGCTTATGCTAAGCTGCGTGGACTGGTTGTCGTGGATTGGAGCAGGGCTCATCCCCAAAAGGATAGACTGGAAAGGGGAAAGGTGTATAGAAAGGGATGGTGCCCTGTCTACACCATCAGAGGTGTTGGTCAAGGCTTCCTATGGTGGTAATGAGGGTTGTGTGCCCCCCATCTGGAGGTGGGAATGGTCACACGACTTCTAAATGTGTGGTGAGAGGAGGACCTGAGGAGCTCAGCCTGTCAAACCTAACTCTTCTCCCTGCGCTTGACTATCATTGCTTGTGTGTGTTGATATTATCTATATAGGGTCACAAAATTCATTGTTTATTTATGTATATATTTACGAATCCATGTCACTTCTCACGAGGATAAAAACCAATTGTAGAACTCCAGATTGTACTAGAGTGTGGCACACGCATCCAGTACTCGTGGTAGCTTACTCAATAACGATAGATATTTTGCAACATCGAGTAGCATGGCACCTTGTCCGAGTCTACTAGCAACATGTAACTCCTCCTCAGTGAGAACCTTATCAGCTAGAGAGTTCTCTTGGCTAGTTCTAGCCAAGTCCGTACCCCGAATAGTTAGCACTTGAAAGGAAGTTGGTGCCACATAGGTTGGGTTTCTTTGAGACTGCCATTTGGCCAATTGCTCCTTTGAGACTGTCATAATTTGGGCTCCTAGTTCGGCCATTGCAACACGATTTTCAAACCAACGTTTTCCAAATTGACTTTAACCCTCTGATTGTCGCTTTAGTTGCTCTATCTCTAAGAGATTTGGTTGGCAGAGCACATAATTGAATGTTACAGTTAAGCGTAGTTTGTCGGCTTCCTCGTCAGAGATGAGTCGCATGCGTTCATGTAGGAGCTTGTCATAGTGCTCGTCAAGATGTTCTTGCTCTTCCCAGGATAGGGGAAATGGAAAGAATTCTTCAAGCTGCTCCTTAGGGAATGCATCCATGTCCGCAAGGACGTAGACATGTGTGAACAATTTAAGCTTAGCATCCAACTCAGTTAAGCATTCTGCAACACTTCTATGTTCAATGAGGGCTTTCTCGGTTGCTATCTCATGCAAGGTTCTAGGAGTTTCCCTAGGCTTTAGCATAGTTGGGGGCTTAGGCCTAGATGAGCAAGATTGGTCAACGCTAGGGTTGCTTATGCTCTCGGGGTTTCCATGTTTCCTTTGAGGCTTTGCTATTGCGCCATGGTTCTCCTTAGATGTGACTAGTATAAATTTGTCACCCTGTTGTGGCAGTGCTATATCCACTCTTGATTAGTCAATGCGAGTTTTGTTGTCGGTGGATTGAGTGTTGCAAGCAACCGTTGATGGTAACGACTGCTTTGATTTTTCAAGACACATGGATGTGTCCGAGGTTTCACCGCTATTAGGAGAGACATCAATGGGTTCATTGGTGGATGGTATCGATGCTTTATTCCTCAGCTCTTCGGCACTCTTGGTTTCAATCTTCGTGGGGTCTATAGCCACTTGCAACTGCCATTGTTGTTTTCAACCTTTTCTCTTATTTTTCTTAGGCAATTGAGGTGTATCCCTTGAAGACTCGGGACCTTGAACTAGGTCAGTTGTGTCGATGTTCTTGGCTAGGCATCAACATTCTCTTTCTCTGGTGTGTCCTCATGGGCCATAGTCATGGCCTGCTGAATACCCTTGCTAGGTTGTGAGGGTATAGCTACCTCTCTTTTTGGAGAGTCTAGCTCTTTAGCCAATTCCCTTCCGTTTAGCTCCTCCAACCTAGGCTTTAGGCACTTTGGAAGTGCTGGAGTTGTCAAGGATGCTGGTTGCGGCACCTCCTCCACAAGTAAATTGCTAAGAACATGTTCCACAAGGTGCGTTGTTATAGTTAGGGGTTGTGATTGTTGTGATCCCTGATTGGAAGTAGTAGTAGCTATTTCAGTGGACTAGCTACTGTTAGTAGATTGCAATGTCAAGTCCCTAGGGCGATCGGAAGTGGTCGTGTCTTTTTTTCCCTTTGAGCATTCACTTGTGTAGATTGAGCATGAGTTGATCTAGTCACATTAGGTTGCATAGGCATATCCTTGGGCCGAGAGCTACGGATGGTGTTATGTCCCACCTCTTGGACATTTGGAAGCTTAGATGGAGATAGAGATTGGGATTAAGCAGCTACACTTGATGATTGATGTTGTGCTTCCTGTGTCCGTTTTAGGGAAAGAGGGTGTAGGAGACTTGGGACTCCTAAGTGGCTTCGACATTGGTTGGAAGATTTGCTCATGGGGCTGTTAGATGATTTTACCATTTGCTTTGTTGAGCATTTAAACTTGCCATGAGCAATGTTGTGCCTATGATGCATGTTATCCTCTTGGGGAATCAAAGGCTCCTTGGGCACTAGTGGCTTTTGCGTATCCTCAATGATTACATCTGATATCTGCTTGTCAAGCATGCTAGGCTGAGGATCTACCCTCCGATTAGTCCTGTTTGGTTTCTTGATTTCGACCATGAGGGGCTCGGTCACTCCAATGTTTTTGACTCAAGACTTGGTTTTTCATTTAGATCTCCTCCTACGCGTCTTTGCTCTTGATATGATTTGGCCTTCAGTCGACAGAGGAGGTTTAGCAGGGGGTTTTGGCACCCAAATCCATCGGTTACCTGCGTAATACCCTTGAGCATGTAGCAACGCTTTGGATATCCATCGCGGTGTTGTGCTGACCCTCCATTGATGCCTTCGTCTATAAGGCTTGGGCTTCTTTTGGGGTCTTCTACGATATTTGTAAGTCCAAAGCCCGTCCTTGGCATTGTCTCTTAACCTTCTTGTTTTAAGCATGGCCTCACTCACTGGTTCTTGTTGTTCAACCTATGCTTGTATCAACTCTTCCAACAAGTCCTTGCTCTCGTTAGCAGGCTTGACTGTTATGTCAGCACCTTCCTTGCCTTTTCCTCGAGGTTTGATGAGGTCACCTTGCTAAAGGTTGTGACTATCCTCACACTTGGTAGTGTCAGGTGTATCCTCTATGCTACATAGTCGGCCTCACACTTGGTCGCCCTTTTGAAGGGTCTTCCTAGGATGGTTTCCTTCTTGCAATTAGCACTATTTGGAGGAACATGAAATAGGA
Organism: Lygodium microphyllum; assembly: GCF_053477565.2. Taxonomy (NCBI): domain Eukaryota; kingdom Viridiplantae; phylum Streptophyta; class Polypodiopsida; order Schizaeales; family Lygodiaceae; genus Lygodium; species Lygodium microphyllum. The sequence continues at coordinate 34,551,915 of NC_141141.1, forward strand.
TAGGCAAGCTTTCAATTTCAATTGTTGCAAGGATTTTGCACTTCCTTATGAGTGCTTGTGGATGTCCACCGTAAGGGCTAAGAGTTGCATTAGTTAGTGTGAGCTTTGGTTGGCCTAGTAGGGTCCATGCTTCATAGGTCAAGATATTAAAATCTGCTCCTTCATCAATCAGAGCATCGATAGTGTGCTCTCTTTTCGCAGTGAGTTTGACCCTAATATAAGTAGGCAGTACTATGTCTTCATCTTTCGGGTCTTGGCTTATAAATTTAAGCCTTCTGATAAATGCCCTTGGGTCCCCAACTGCATGACCAGATGTGGATTCTCCACTGATGTCTGGATCATCTATGCAGTGTTATTCAAGGTGCATCTATTGTCAGGACTGTCATATCTAGTCACCCTCACAGTTTTAGCTTGATGTTGTTGCTTTTCACTTTGACTAGATGCAGTACGAATGCAATACATACGTGTTTTTGCGATATGGCCTTTTTGCCCTTGTAGGCTAGATTGTCCCATTGAGGTCCTAGGGTCTCTATTTGTCTTTGTTCGGGTATGGGCTTTTGATTGCTCCTTTGCAAGTGAGAATCCATGCTTGTGTAGAGCCATTACTACACTATGATCTAATTTGGAGGACCTATCACGGCACGCATTTTCTCTCCAACCTACTTGGAGGAGGTGCAGAGGGGGCAGAGCCCCCTCTATGAGGGTTCGAGGGGGGGGGGGGGGGCAGTCCCCCCTGGCCTGCAGGGCCGTTACGGTAAATGCCATGCATGATTCGAAGGACCGAACTTTGAACTACTTGCTCTAAATTTCAGCCCAATGATCAATCTATGATATGGTTTCGGCTCTATATGGCCTCACGGTTAGTTTCAGGGTCTACATGTTAAAATTTAGACAAATCCAAATTCAGCCCAACAGGTCCGAATTGTAGGGTGGCCGAATGCCCGATTCGGCCCCTCCAATGATTCAGCCCGTCTAAGGGCCGAGGGCCGAATGAGAAAGGGCCAAATGTAACTGGTTCGAATGTCAAATTCGACCAGTCCAAGTGTGGTTGTCTGAGGGCCGAGTGGGTCGAGGGCCGAGTTAGGTGGGCTAAGGGCCGAATGTTGAATTCAGTTGGGCCAAATGTCAACTTGTCCGTGGGGTTGGGCCGAGTCGGGCAGGGCTGAGGGTCGAGGGCCGAATTTCAAAGTTGGTTCGAATGGTCAATTTAGACGGGCCGAGCGGTGGGTGTTCGAGTTGAGTGGGCCGAGGGCCAAATTTCGACGCGTCCAAGTCGAGTGGTCCGAGTCAAGTGGTCCGAGCAGTAGTGGGCCGACGGTCGATTCTGGGACTCGGCCCAGAATCGTCGTCACTTGAACTGGCCGAACGCGGTGCAACTTTGGCCGACACAATGATAAATCGCTCAAATCACATGATTCAAGTCACGGCCTATCATACACACCTCCAGATCAAAGCTATGGATGGAGGGGAAGAGTTGTATATACCTAGAATAGCCAATAAACTCCAAAATGCAGATCGGCAATCGAATCAAATCCTCATGCTCTATTATGATAGCAGAAACCTTGATGCTTGTTTTTCTTCTTTTTCTTTTTTTTTTCTCACCCTAATGCACCCAAATCACAAAGCAAATAACTACACTACTCCAACATGCTTTTCCAAATCCAAAAAACCAAAAACCTACTTGCTAAGGAGATCGAGTATCTCTTCAAACTTCCTCACTTCCTATCTATCTACCTCAAGCACTGGTTTGGGAAAAACCCTTACTTCGATGCTCGATTCGAAGCGCGCAAGTGCTCAAGGCTTGAATCAGTTGGTCCCAGCAACGAAACCAAAATGTGGGAGCTTTCGCTCAACCGCCAAGACCCACATACCACTTATTGTTTCAAACATTCCAAGCCAAGCACTAATGGCTACCTCTCACATAGCCGACACACTACCTATCCATGAGTATAGTGAGCTTACCTCCATGTCGATCGAGTTACCTCCTCTCCGGCACACTTTGGTAGCTCCATGATCCAAGTGCAAGCTTCAAGTAAGGTCCATCCTCAAGCTCCACACTCCAAGCTCCATTGTGACAACACCTAAAAACATGCCATTTATTGCAACAATTTTTTGGCAAAACTGTATACAATTGACACCTTATTACTAAATTTTTACATGAATTCAATGCAGATGCGGTGTTCGTTGTTGCTGTCTTTGGAGGCCGTGTCCTTGCAGTCTAGCTAGGAGATGAATCTATGGGAAAGTTCTTGTATGAGAGGAAGGTGGAGTTTTAGATAAAAATTTGATAGGTCTACTTAGTGAATCTCAGCTATGACTGTTTAAAATTTTACTGTAGGGATTATTACTACTTAGAGGAGATAGGACCTTGTTATAAATTAGGAGTTTTCGGGGGAATTTTAAACAAACCACAAGGTTTTGACAAGTTGATAGGATATCTTAGTATTAATCTCAGGGATGGAGGATTTCATTAGTTATGCTACCTCCTACCTCCTAATGATGAAATTCTTTATGAAAAATACATAGCATTATGATTGTGATTATTGTCTACAGTAATACTGTAGTGATGATCAAGGGGTGATCATTAGATCATTGATGATTATTATGGAGATTTCTTTGGGGAGGTGTTGAATATCAGATTCAAGAGAATAGACTCTTGGCAAGGACGAAGTAATCCAAAGGGGACTGCTTTGCTACTAGGCAATTCCCTATGGAGGCCAACATGGGTGTTATCAAGGTAATTTGTAAATCACCCATGTGCGTCAAGGTAACCATTAGCAGCCTTTGACCATGTTGAATATGTCTTATAAGCTTTTTGTCAAGGCTTTGGCACTCAAAATTAAGTGATTACTAGCTTAAGTCATCCACCCCGAGCATTATGGCTTCATTTTTTTTATCAGAAGATAGAAAATGCCATCCCTAGCCTTGCAACAGCTAATTGACTAAGCAATGATTGGTGGACAGGACTACCTCTTAGTGAATGGATTTTGAAAAGGCATGTAATCACATTCCTTAGGATTTCATCTGCATTTACCTCGAAGCAATGGTCTTTGGAAGGAAGTTCTCTAGAATGATTATGACACTCCTTTCAAGTGTAGAAGTTAAGAGTATCCATTAATGGGGCGACCTCCAAATCCTTTGAGCTCAAAAGGTCTATTTCCTTATAGTATAAGTCTTGTTGCGAAGACACAATTGACATAAATTTTCGGCAGCTTTTGTGCTTGTGGATCCAAAGTGAGTCCATGCGTGACATTCGATCACCTCTCCACGAACAAGTTCATGTTATGTTATTATGACTATGCTGCTCCCTTTATGTAAATCAAATCATACGATCGTGATTATTCCAATTGTATGTTACGTTGCAATATCATTGCACAAGTCAATTATAAGAGAGTGTACACTTAAAGCGACGGTAGATGGTTCATGGTGGTCAAAAACGTAAACAGAATTGAGTTGATGCATATTCAACGTTAAAAAAAAAGAAGGGAAAAAAAACGGTTACGAAGAGAGAGAGAGAGAGAGAGAGAGAGAGAGAGAGAGAGAGAGAGAGAGAGAGAGAGAGAGAGAGAGAGACTCCTGGGAGGATCAACGGTAGAGGAGTAGTTTGATTTCCATTGCGCGTGACATCGTATCAGTCACGGGCCACATCCATCCATCCATATCCACATCTTAACTGCTGTTGTGTCGTCCAAGCCCAGAAGAAGAGAGAGCGCTCAGCGCACCCTGTCCCTGCGCTTGCAAGCACCATCGTCAACCTTGCCTTCATTTGTGGTGTAGTGCTTGAGATATCTCTCTCGCTCGCGCGTGTATGTCTGTGGTCTCCCGACTCTTTTGTTGTGCATGAAAGAATACAACAATGTCGTATGACTCGAGCAGCAGCAGTCGCGTGCTGGTGATCGGCGCCAGGGGAGAGAGAGAGAGAGAGAGAGAGAGAGAGAGAGAGAGAGAGAGAGAGAGAGAGAGAGAGAGAGAGAGAGAGAGAGAGAGAGAGAGAGAGAGAGAGAGAGAGAGCATCCATTGATCATCCTTCCCAGTCTTTCCGTCGATCATCATTCTTAGCAGATCCCTTGATCCCGCCCACGCGGCCTTGCATCGGCAGCCTTTCTGCCGACCGGAAGCTCGTGAAATGATGACACAGTACGTGGGATGCTAGTACTTTCCCTTTTGCCCCTGCAGGTCTGCTGAAAGAACATTTTGCAGCCATTGGCAGCCATAAGTGATGCCATCTTCGTGCTGATTACAGCGCGAGAGAAATTGACAGAGAGAGAGAGAATAAAAACTTGGTCATTTGGCAAGAAGGGAGAGATAATTATGAAGGGGGGGGGGGGGGAGGGGGCGCTATCAAGGAAGAAAGAAGAGAGGGCGCCTCATTGCACTTAATGATTCGTTGTAAAGAATGAAGAACCATCTCCATGGAAGCCTAAACAAGATTGGAAGATCGTTGCAGACATCAATGGAATCCCCATGTCTCTTCTACTTCACCATGCCTTCCCTATAATAGCCAATTTAGAGCTTCAATACACTGGTATAATCTGAAGTTATAGGCAGGAATAGCATCTGGGGTAATTGTGGGGAAGCAAAACAAAATGATGAGCTCCCATTTGAATCGACTGGATAGAAGACAGACATTGGCTGGACTGTAGGGGGACACGGTCCCCAACGGCGCAATCACGACTCGCGGGTTTTCCAAGTAAGTGTCCAACTGGTTTATCTAAAATAAATGATATGGCATGATAATTTTTTAGTTTAATATTTTTAAAATATGTCTTTAAACCTGTTTTCTCATGCTACATGGTTGTTTGTATTTATCTGAACTGGTTTTTATTTATTAAAAATCAAAAAACAGTTGAAAACACTAAAAAATGACTCAAAATTATCATAAATAAAATTTTATAAAATTACTGACTGAAAATTTATAAGTTCTGATATTTTTTCTATAAAGCTTATGAGTCAGGGAATTTACTGAATTTCTATCAAGATTTTTAAAGATGTTTTGTTATATTTAAAAATTAGAAAAGAGTTATATTTAGGGAAAAAGCATAGTTTTCCTTACGTAAAATGTGTTATTTATTGATATAAACTATGGATTCTTAGTGAAATATTGGAAACAAAATCTTTGATTTGTTAGTGCATTTTTGTTGTAAGGGTTAAAGAAAAGAAATAATAATTTAATAATATTTTACTTAAGAAATGCTCGTATAAAGATATGGTGTTTTGGTTTTGAAAGGAGAGATTATACGCGGTGTGAACATTTAGGAAACATGGGAAGTTACAAATAAAAAGTTTGACAACACTTTTTAATAATTTATAATGTTAGGTTGCAGTTATAAAATTTAGTTTAAATTAAAACCAAAATAAAATCAAACAATTTGATGATTGGATGGCATGAGGAAAAAGCCTCAGCATATATATTAGATTTTTACATGTTATTCATTTTACAACCAATTTCTTAAATACATGGAGTGGAGGGCCACTAGGATAATTTAAAGAAAACTAAGGGGATATACGGGATTTAAAATGAACATTGTATGTGAACCATAAGAGTGTGGAAAGAACTTGTTTTATCATGCTTGATACTGGTTATAGAAGAGGAAAAGAAAGGACGTGATTTTCGCAGAACGAAAAAAAAAATTATTTAAAAATTAAAAGCAACGACGAAATTTATACGGAGTGGGAAACGTCTACCAAGGGAGATTAAAATTTAGGGGTTTATGGTATGTCAGAAAATTTGATTTGAATGTTTGTTTAAAATTAAATAAATAAAAAGAATTAATTTTAATCAGGTGGAGAAAAACATAAAAAGGAATTTTAAACGGAGATATACAAATAGATCTAAGAGATCTATATCCCCGAAACAACCTTTCCAAAGTCAAACATTAAAAACATTTCTTGGATAAACCGCCACTAGCATGGCAGGAGAACATTATGAGGAGCTGCCTCTGAGAGATGGGGAGAAACCATAGTCATCTTAGGTTTAGCAATTTAGTGCCCAGTATAATTTACTGAAGTTTAGAATCTTTGCAGTTGGACTACTACAAACAACGTTGTAGATATTAGGGAAGGCTAAGTCGAATTAAAACAATTAGTGCAAATAATCACTTGTTTAGTGCAACAACTCTTAGGAGTTGGCTTGTTAACTTGGGTAAAAGTGGCTTGGTCTTTGGCCAGTCATTTTTTGGTGCGTCTGCCAGGAGCCAAGTGCGCTCGAACGAGTGATAAATCTTCCGAGGGTATTTTAGATCCTAAGTGTTATTTATGAGTGAATACGCAGTCTCTTTTCTAAGGGACTATTTTCCTAATTTGCCCCAAGAGTGCCAAAGAAAAGTGCTAGACTGGGCGAGAGATACGGAGTTAGTAGAGGGAGGCACATATTTTGGGCCACAATTAACTGTGGACGTTGAACAATTATCCCCTTGGAGCTGGGGTTATAACGACTGTGCGCAAACCATAGTTCTACTAGCGACACACTTTGGGTTAATAGACGCGGTAGAGATAAATACAATCAGTGTATCGTACCACTTTGATTGGTATCACCGCACAGCTTATCGGATGTTTAGAAGAGTAGTGTGGGATGATGTGTTGCCTTGGATACGTGTATCCAGAGGTTTAAAAATTGCTTTCGACACGAAAGACGTTAGAGAGGTTGCTGAAATTCTAGGTTTAATCCCCGAGCAAAAAGAAAAGTTACCTTTTGGGGAGATAGACCCAGAGCTGCCGACTATTTTGAACCTTCTAAGTGCGCATACAAGCGACAACCTAATTTTATAGCTTCAAATAAAACGAGCATAATTTTGGAGTATGACAGTAAAAGCTAGTTTAGTACTCGTGGATGAATTCAGAAGAGAGATGGAAGCAGCAAAACGAAGCTAGGGATCAGCGAGTTAGAGAACGAGCAGTGCGACAAGAGGCTTGGCTATTAGAAAGGCTAGAGAGGGTCAACGCATTGCTGAATTTGGGAGTAGACGCTGTGTCTAACTCAACGGTAGAACCTCTTCAGCCTATCTTATCAACTGATAGAATACCATCGAAAGAAATTGAAGCAGCTTCATATCAATGGGATCAAGTTGTCTCCAGTACTAGCAGTGTCACTGGGGAAAGACGTAGGCAAAATAGTGAAAATAGGGAGAGTGAAGCTAATGCTACGGTCGGGAGTATTGAACTGCTCTTTGACTGGGATTTAGAGTCAAATTTCGGATTGCGTCAATTATGTAAGGAACCTCAGGAACCTCCGTGGTTTGATACTATCAACGATTTAGGGTTAGGGCTACTATTTAGAGAAACAATGGCTCGCAACCCAGTCAGATTAGCTAATTTCACGCAATTCGGGGGGCTATGGGACGAAGATCCCGATGCCCATTCTCAAAGATTTGAGGTGACTTGCGTTGCCAATGAGATAATAGATGATGATCAAAAGCTTCATATCTTCCCTGCAACATTAAAAGATGAAGCAGCGAAATGGTATGGGAATTTAGATGCTCAACATAAAGGGACCTATGATGCCTTATCAAGAGCTTTTCTAGAAAAATTTAGACGACAAGGTTTTCAAGATAGATTGGCTCTTCAACTGGATTATCTGTCCCAAGGAGCAACTGAAAGTGTTGAACATTATATTGAGCGCATGGAGACGATCATTCGTAAGATGAATCCTGCTCCTGACGATCCCACGCAAAAACGTAAGTTTATTGATGGACTTAATCCTGAAGTTCATCAGCATGTTAGTTTGCAACGACCAGCTACGTTGGCAGATGCTAAAACACATGCTAGATGGTGGGAAGAAGTGCAGCTTAGTCAACAACGACGGAGAGATCTATTCAAAGAATCTCGGACAGAATATCCAAGCACTTCAGGTGGGGTACCTAAGAACGTGTCTTATGTGACCGTTCCTTTAAATCCCTCGGTAACCGCAAGCTCAAACATGTCGAGTGTACCTCTAAATCCGTACACTTCAATTCCAGCCTATATGATGCAGACAGGAATGCCTTCTATGCCGCAATCTCAATCTCCTCTGGATGAAGCAAAAGTAGCAGATATTATTGCGAAATCTCTAGGAAAATTAAAGGAGGAAATTATGACTGCAGTACAAGCGCCTTTGAAGGAAATTTATTCGATAACGACACAAGGATCTAGTGCTCAACAATCGTCGGGAAATTCGACTTCAAACCCACCTCGATCTAATATCTGGTGTGGCAAGTGTCATGGTTATGGCCATGTGGCTACAGAGTGTCCGACGCCTTCAAGGTTAATGCCCGATCATCCACCGTTTTGCTCTTTTTGCCACAAGACTGGTCATTTAGATACAAATTGTTGGCATAAATTAGGTCAAGAGCAACAACAAGCTCGTTCAATGCAAACGAATTACAATTACATGGATCGTAATAATAGGACTTATGAGATTGGACCACCCAATCAACCTTTTAGGCCACGAGGATTGCCCACCCAGGGTAGACCCCCAGTGCCTCGAAACAATTACAACAGTGATGGCAATCGAGGGAGAAATTCTCCTTTTAGAAGAAATAATGGAAATTTTCGTAATCCAATGGGACAAGGTGGTCAACAAAGACCTAGGGGACCAGTAATTTGTTATCGATGCCAACAAGAAGGTCACATAGCCACATATTGTCCAAATGCGCGTAAAAATCAAGACTATACTCCTCTTTGTAGGAGGTGCAGTGGTGAAGGACACTATGAAGAGAATTGTCCTAAGCGAGAGGATAATAAAATGTCTGACAAAGGGAAACAAACCTCTAACGAACCTTCAACGTCTGCTGCAAATTTAGTTGAAGTAGAAACAATAAGGAAAGATATTGGAGTTAAGTCAAAATTTATACCTCGCAAGGTGACTTTTAGAGCTGACCCTATGATTGGTGTTATTACTCGGGCACAAAAGCAACAACAGAAGGAGCAAGGTTTAGAGGAAGAGAGTCCACAATTAAACGGAGCAGTGAAGGATAAGTCTAAGGACATAGATCCTAATATAGAACTACCTGAATCGGATTCTCCGCAGCATTCCTCTGACCATCCATTATTATATGTGCCCTTAGTAAATCCTAAGATTCAAGTGGGAGTAGCTCCTTTTCCCGAAAGATTGGTTCCTCCTAAGGAAGGGAGTAAAGATTATGTAGAATCCGTAAATAAGACCTATGATCTTTGGGCTGCATTAGAAGAAATATCATTGACTATTAACCTTCGGCAATTGCTAGAAATAGCGCCTGTTTGTCGGAAACAACTTTACCATAAATTAGTTCGGCGTCGAAGGAAGAGGATTGAGATAAACGCTTCTAAAGTTCGTGAAAATTCTTCCAAAGGAAAAACAACTAAGGATGTAAAAATAGTAGATTTATTTGTGGACCTAGGAGCTCCAGTTATCGATACTACTATTAATGGCCATTTGCTACATGAAGTGCAGTTAGATGGTGGCTCAGCAGTTAATTTGATGACAGAACAAGCTATGCAAGAATTAGGGTTGAAGGATCTAGAACCTACTCATATTGTTTTACGTGTGGCTGATCAAAGGAAAGTAACTCCTTTGGGGTTACTGCGAAATGTGAAATCTGTAGTAGCCGGATTAGAATTTCATGTGAACTATTTGATCGTTCGTTCGCAAACAAACATTTCATCGTATTCTGTCCTGTTGGGAAGGCCTTGGTTATACCAAGCAAGATGCATTCAGGACTGGTATAAAGGTTCAATTGTGATTGGTCCTCGAAATGATAGGGTTAAGATACAAGTTATTTCAAAAGGATTTTTGAAAGATTCAGGAGATGAAGCAGTTAGTGAAATGGATGAGAGATCCAACAGTGAGTTTTATGATTCGGGTATGGAGGGGACTGATCATGAAGGGCCTTATGCCTGGTTACTTAAAACACCACACCCAGCAGGAGCAGAGAAAGTGGAGGTCAATATAGTAAATCAGCCTCACAAGGTAGAATAGACGGGTATTGGTGAATATGCTGTAGCGTTTTAATCTAACAATGATTCGGATAGCGATATTACTCAGTGGTTATCTACATCCGAAGATACAACCCTCGACTGCTTAATGCTTTCAGCAGAAGAAGCAGAATATCTTGATGATTCGCTTGAAACATGTTTTCAATTATCTACGGATCAAGAAGGAAATGATCAAGAAGATGTATTTTCTGCTTACAACAGGTCGGAAGTGATTTCTATGGATGAATTAGAGGAGGAAGAAATGCCTGAGTTAATGATATCTGATGTGGCTGACATTTCAATAACCTCTTCAGAAGGTATGGGAGAAGATGATGTTACTGATAATCATAATAGTATGCTGGAGAGTAGGATTTTAGAAGCTCTTCCTTATGGGGAAAATGCTTTACCCTTTGGATTTGGAAAATTGCCAGATAGAGCTAAAAGGATTTATTACTACCAGTTAGAAGCGAAGGAAAGAGAAAGGAGAAGTAGGCATAGGTGCAAACCCTTACAAAGACCACTATCTCGTGAGGATGAGGATGATTCAGCTTCGGCTTTTAACAGGTTTTCATAGACTTCTCGTGAACATCATGGTAATTACGCTAGGATTATTAGAGAATTGGAAGAGGCATTGGAAGTAGAGCGTGAGGCAGCGTTGACTGCTGTAAATGAAGCAATGAAGAAGATTACTGAGTTGCAAAAGGAAAAGGCAGAGTTTCAGTTTAGAGAAAGGCGATATCTAGATGAAATCTCGCTTTTAGAATTTTATTTAGAAGAAGAGAAATTTAAATTCAGTAGGGGTGAGTTACAGATGGACCAAGCGTTATCTACGGATACAAATTATTGGGAAGAACATGAAAACACTGATAGGTTTTTGGAAAAAAATAAATCCAAGAATACTTTTGAACCAGAGACTCAAGAGAAAAACCCTACAAATGTTCCCTGGTTGTGTCATTCTTTTAGGCGTTCGACCGGAATTGCGCAGAAGATTTATCGCTGTTCTAGGGGACCGATAATTGGTTATCAACGAGTCCAATCTGAACCTACTAAGGTTAAATTGCACAATATGCAAGTGGTGGTGTTGCCTCATCCAAAAGAAAGAGTAATGGATTTTACTATTTATGGGGATGGGCAAGAGCCACAACTTAGATGGTTTGAACCTGCAGCACCTAGGAATTTTGTGGAACTGAAACAAGTTATACATTATTTGGGCTGTCGAATTCAGGGCGAGGAGGATGAGAATCTACATTCATTAATTCTCAAGCTTAAAGATAATCAATGGTTTTGGAGTTTAGATGATCAGGAATGTCTAGAAAAGAATAACGAAATTTTACGTCGATATCGCCATAGGTTACATGCTCAATATCCATGTACTTCAGAGCAGATACCTAGCGTAATTGACTTTGTAAGAACCTCATTTACCATGAAATCTCGTAAAAATGTAAATGTCAATAATGGCGATTTAGATAAGAATGGGAAGAGATATACTGAAAAATCCTTTCCTGAGTTAGTAAATGTCTATGGAGTAGAAGTTGATGGTGCTACGCAAGATACCTGGCTATTATTCCTTATAGGGCTTTACCCTTAGTAAATTCTGTGAATGTGGGAGAAGAAGCACCAGAATCAAGTATTAAGAATAACCTGCTTGAAAACGTATTGACGCAGATATCTAAAGATGTGCCCACAATTAAGCCACGAAGAATAGACTCTCTATTTATTGAAGAGCTTGAAGTTGAAGTAGTTAAGCTTAAAATGGCAGAAGGAAAATATTTAAATTTAGGAGACCAATTGGAATCGCCACATCGTGAAAGATTCGAAGAAGTCTTACAATTGCATGTTGACGCTTTTGCTTGGTCATATAAGGACCTTAAGGGTATCAAAGCTGAATTATGTCAGCATTTTATTGATCTAGAACCAGGCACAAAACCTGTATGTCAACGTCAACGGCGAACAAACCCTGTGTATGCAGAGTTAGTGAAAGCTGAAATTACTAAGCTTTTAGATGCTGGATTCATTTATCCTGTTGCATACAGTGAATGGGTATCTCCTATTGTGGTATTACCCAAGAAGAATAGTAAGAAGATTCGCATTTGTGTCGATTATAGAAAGCTGAATAGCAAAACACGTAAAGATCATTTTCCTTTGCCATTTACTGATCAGGTACTTGATAAGGTTGCTGGTCATGAGCTGTATTCTTTCATGGATGGATTTAGCGGTTACAACCAAGTACTAATTCATCCTGAAGATCAATCCAAAACTACATTTACTACTGAATGGGGTACATTTGCTTATAGAGTAATGCCTTTTGGTTTGTGCAATGCACCCGCAACATTTCAGAGAGTTATGATTGCAGCTTATCAAGATTTTCTACGTCAATGGATGGAAGTTTTCTTAGATGACTTTTGTGTCTATGGTACGGCAAAAGAAATGCCTGAGCTACTAACGCAAGTATTTGAATGTAGTGATGAAGTAGGTATATCTTTGAATCCTGATAAATGTGTTTTTGGAGTACCAAAAGGAACCTTATTGGGGCATATCGTTTCTAAAGAAGGTATTGCCATGGATCCAGCTAAAATTATTAAGATTTCTGCACTTCCACCTCCAATAAATCTTAAGCAATTGCGTGGATTTTTAGGACATCTAAATTATTATCGGAGATTTATTTCCGATTTTGCAAAGGTGGCATCACCTTTGACAAATCTACTACGAAAGGATACTCCTTTTATTAGGGATAATGTTTGCCAGAAAGCATTTGAATTTCTTAAATATAAGTTAATTGAAGGACCAGTACTCGCACCCCCAGATTGGACAAAAGAATTCCATATTCATGCTGATGCATCTATGTATGCTGTAGGAGCTGTTTTGTGCCAAGCAGATGATAATAAGGTGGATCATCCAATTTATTATGCGAGTCGAAATTTAAGTGATGCAGAAAGGAATTATACCACCACTGAGAAAGAATGCCTATCAATGGTATTTGCGGTGGAGAAATTTCGTCATTATTTATTAGGGAATAAGTTTACTATATATGTTGATCATGAGGCATTAAAGTATTTGCTTAATAAAGCAGAACTTTCAGGACGTGTGATTCGTTGGATGTTGTTATTCCAAGAGTTTGATTTTCAAATAGTTACTCGTCCTGGTAGAGCTCATGTGCTAGCAGATCATCTATCACAATTATTAACATCAGACAAAGAGGAAGGTGTGGAAGATGATTTGCCGGATGCATCACTTTTTACTGTGGAGACACAAGTTCCATGGTATGCTGATATTGCGAATTTTCTTAGTACTGCTCGATATCCACCTGGTGCCGATAAGCGCAAGAAACGCCAGATATTAATGCAATCACGCTCCTACGGATTATTAGGGGGTTACCTTTATAAATTTTTTTCACGCGAAGGTATCTATCGACGTTGTGTAAGGGAAGATGAAGTACCAGTGGTTCTTAAGGCATTGCATGATGAGCCGTGTGGTGGCCATTTTGCCGGTGAATTGACTGCAAGAAAAGTTCTATTAGCTAGTTATTGCTGGCCTACTCTATTTAAAGATACTTATTATTATTGTCGCAAATGCGATGTATGTCAAAGAACTGGTCGTCCTTCTAAGAGTTTTGCTACGCCTTTGACACCTATATTAGCATTAGCACCTTTTGAGAAATGGGGAATTGATTTTGTAGGCCCAATCGATCCGCCTACTGGATATCGATCGAATCGTTATATCTTAGTCTGTACTGACTATATTACAAAGTGGGTGGAAGCGAAAGCGCTTAAAACGGATAAAGCCATTGATGTGGCTAAGTTTATGTATGAGAATATTATTACGCGTTTTGGTTGCCCACTGGAATTAGTAAGTGACCGAGGTTCCCATTTCTTGAATGGTCTTATCAGCGAGTTAATGGAAATCTATAAAATTAAACATCGCAAATCAACACCTTATTATCCCAGAGCTAACGGTCAGGTTGAAGTAACCAATCGCATTATATGTGGGATTTTAACTAAAACGGTTGCTTCCCACAGGCGAGATTGGGATGAACGTTTATATGAAGCGTTATGGGCCTATAGAACTAGTTATAAGGTGACAGTGCAAAATACACCCTTCAATTTAGTTTATGGTACTAATGCTATATTCCCTATTGAGCAAGAGTTGCCCACTTTACGAGTAGCTCTATCATTACGACTAGGTGAGGTTGAATCTTTGAAACAACGGATTTTACAATTGGTAAAGTTGGATGAGGAAAGATTATTAGCCCTACAAAGTCTAGAAGCAATGCAAAAACGTCATAAAGCATGGCACGACCAGAATATTAAAGTACGGAAGTTTAAAGAAGGCGATTTAGTTTTACTTTATGACAGTCGTTATTATAAATTTCCTGGGAAGCTTAAAATTCGTTGGTTGGGACCTTTTAAGGTGATTAATGTTTATGATAATGGTTCTCTTGATGTGCAGTATATTAATGCTGAAAATGAGATATTTAGGGTTAATGGCCTGCGCCTTAAACATTTTGTGACTTAGGCTAGCTAGGTATAGTTAGGTTAGTAGTTACAATAATATTTTGTCTAATCCACCCTTGGATGTCTTTTCTTTCTTGGGGGGGGGGGGGGGTTTAAATGGGATGCAGGTATGGCCTTTTTGTGGATGGATGCGCTTTACCCTCGTATTGATGCCGATAGTACTGATCCTGTTCATGCTGGACCTTACGATATTCCGCGTTTTCAGACGCATGACAGGTTTTTATATGCACCGAGAGGGGAGGCCTGTTGTGGTTCTTCTTTTGTGATTATTTTTTGTTTACAGTATCATCCACCTTTTGGTTGTAGGTCCCGTCAGCGGCATTTATTTGTGCGTGCTCAGCTCTTGTGTTGGCAGTGTCGCACATACTTTCGACGCTATGGTACCACTGCCATGCAAGAAATGATTGGTTATACCTACCAGCGTCATGATTATAATAGTGTTTTTTCTCCTGAGCGCGGCGCTGGTCAGTCTAGGGTAGGCCGAGAGCAAGCAGAATTTGCGAGATATCGTTCAACTGTCTACCGCCTTACTCCATCTTACCATGATTTGCAGACTAGTGTTCCCTGCCCATGTTGGGATTATATTTGTTGGTACATGGATGCGACCGAGGGGCATTCCTTAGATGCTTTACCAGTGGCCCCTATGCCCTACTACGATGATGCAGCTTCGGCTTCGCTCCATGATGTGATGGAGGTTCTTAGCGATGCACCTGATAGCGGATCTGTGACTTCTGATATGTCTACGCTAGAGGCTATTCTTGAGCATCCTATAGATGATAGTTTAGTTAATAGGTTTGACTTAGATGGAGTTGATGATTTCGGATTAGGATTATTGTTTTCACTAGAAGATCTCAGAGACTTTGAAGATTTTAGTCTAGATATTTTGTTTTCTTAGTCTTTTATGTTTTTTCTTTTATTCTACATTTTGAAAAAAAAAAAAACCAAACAAACAAACAAATATATATATCGTTTAAAAAAAAACATACAATGCTTTGAGTTATTGATATCCTGTAGGTTTTCATGCACTTTAGTTTTATTTTCCACGTAGTTGGGTAGTTAGTTGCACGCACGGTCAGGATATTCCTTTCAGTGTTGGAGTTTGGGATATTTAAGTTAGTAAGATGGACAGTTCTATATGTAAGAATGGTTATCAAGTGGAGAAATATACTGCTTCTTAAACAACCAAGCAGTGGGAGCGTTATGACAGTCTAGTTGATTGCGATTGTGACATGAGTATTTGACAATTCTTTTGTACAGGAAGAAGTTTTATTATTTATCTAACCCTTTAACATTGTACTGGCTAGTGTATGTTTCATGTGCAGATTTGACTATGATTTTGCGTTACACACTGTTGTATGTTTCTGTTGCTGATTCTTGGAGTTGCAATATCCACGAACATACAAGGTTGTTTCATACCTAAACTTTTTATTTCATATTCATTTTGAAAAAAATACATGAATAAAAAATTGATGGAATGAAATTAGAGATGTCGAAGAAGAAGAAAAAAAGAAAAAAAACACTTAAGTAAATTACAGAGGAATTATAAATAAATATTTTAAACAAATAAGAATGATATATATACACAATTCTCTCTATATGAAGTCCACTCACAAGGGATGGGACTTAGCATTAGGGAGTGATTAAAAAAAGGGGGTGACATGTGTGCATAACATAGTGAATTTCATTGTATGGGTGTCCGATTAGGAATCCTATAGAGTTTTCCCCTATCTTTTGGTCGCTTTTCTAGCGATATGTGGGATAGCTGAATAATAAGGTTCTCTCCACGAAATTTTGACTAGGAGTAGCGTGGAAGAAAGATGCTGAGCTGGTGAGTATTCTTTGCTTATCATTTGCCTAGGCAGAGTGACTAGTATTATGCGTTAGATTAGATTCCTCGAGCAAAGTTGTTGAGCTGAAATGTTTGACCGTTCAATTAAGTGATGTCTTCTTAGCTTCTTAGTTGATCCTTAAAAAAAAAAAAACAACAACAAAACAATCCTTAAAATCCAATCCAAATATTAAAAGTTCGGAAGAGTCTATATATTTATTCTTTTAAAGAAAGAAAGCAAGAAGAAAAAGAAAAGAAAAGAAAAAAACACCCTGAGACTGCAGGGTTTGAAAAAAAAACAACCAAAAGAAGATAACCATCGCCTCTGAGGTCCTGGTAGGCTGTAGGGATTTCCTTGACGGGTGCCTTGTGTCCGATGCCTTGTATCTCTTTGGGGTGGGACCTTTTGGGAAAGAGAATCAATGTATATACTCTTTTGACGTTTTAAAAAAAAAAACCATTAAAACATAAACTTAAAAGAAGAGCCTTGGACAATTAGAAGTTACGAACCATTGGCTGGTTGTTCTAGTAGAACATGGAGGGTTAGCAGCTAAACCCTAGGAGTCCTATTTAGTGTTGTAGTATTAGTTTACCTTGTTTGGGTTCTTTGTTAAGTAACGACCTTATCAGTGATGCTATTTCAGAAGCAATATTTTTAGTAGGATAGTAGTGTGGCAATTTATTGCCTAGAGGGATTATTGTTGTTTAGCGGCTCTAGACAGTTTCCTAGTTGGTATATTCTATGCAATGGATGAAGCTCTGTTATGCATTTCAGTGGGGAGAGTGAGTAAGGGAGAATGTTAGTTTGCATAAGTTTTTATACAATTTACTTGGAATGTTTGTATGGTTTGTGTTTTAATAGGACACCAACAAGTATTTTTTCCTATTTTTTTAGTGTCTATTAGTTGTCCATGTGCGGTTATGCAGGTGATGTAGCTGTGCTCGCGAGGACGCTTCGCAATTAAGTGGAGGAGAGTATATTTTTCTTTCAAAGGTGATGTAGCTGTGCTCGCGAGGACGCTTCGCATTTCAGTGGGAGAGAAATGACAACACCTAAAAACATGCCATTTATTGCAACAATTTTTTGGCAAAATTGTATACAACTGACACCTTATTACTAAATTTTTACATGAATTCAATGCAGATGCGGTGTTCGTTGTTGCTGTCTTTGGAGGCCGTGTCCTTGCAGTCTAGCTAGGAGATGAATCTATGGGAAAGTTCTTGTATGAGAGGAAGGTGGAGTTTTAGATAAAAATTTGATAGGTCTACTTAGTGAATCTCAGCTATGACTGTTTAAAATTTTACTGTAGGGATTATTACTACTTAGAGGAGATAGGACCTTGTTATAAATTAGGAGTTTTCGGGGGAATTTTAAACAAACCACAAGGTTTTGACAAGTTGATAGGATATCTTAGTATTAATCTCAGGGATGGAGGATTTCATTAGTTATGCTACCTCCTACCTCCTAATGATGAAATTCTTTATGAAAAATACATAGCATTATGATTGTGATTATTGTCTACAGTAATACTGTAGTGATGATCAAGGGGTGATCATTAGATCATTGATGATTATTATGGAGATTTCTTTGGGGAGGTGTTGAATATCAGATTCAAGAGAATAGACTCTTGGCAAGGACGAAGTAATCCAAAGGGGACTGCTTTGCTACTAGGCAATTCCCTATGGAGGCCAACATGGGTGTTATCAAGGTAATTTGTAAATCACCCATGTGCGTCAAGGTAACCATTAGCAGCCTTTGACCATGTTGAATATGTCTTATAAGCTTTTTGTCAAGGCTTTGGCACTCAAAATTAAGTGATTACTAGCTTAAGTCATCCACCCCGAGCATTATGGCTTCATTTTTTTTATCAGAAGATAGAAAATGCCATCCCTAGCCTTGCAACAGCTAATTGACTAAGCAATGATTGGTGGACAGGACTACCTCTTAGTGAATGGATTTTGAAAAGGCATGTAATCACATTCCTTAGGATTTCATCTGCATTTACCTCGAAGCAATGGTCTTTGGAAGGAAGTTCTCTAGAATGATTATGACACTCCTTTCAAGTGTAGAAGTTAAGAGTATCCATTAATGGGGCGACCTCCAAATCCTTTGAGCTCAAAAGGTCTATTTCCTTATAGTATAAGTCTTGTTGCGAAGACACAATTGACATAAATTTTCGGCAGCTTTTGTGCTTGTGGATCCAAAGTGAGTCCATGCGTGACATTCGATCACCTCTCCACGAACAAGTTCATGTTATGTTATTATGACTATGCTGCTCCCTTTATGTAAATCAAATCATACGATCGTGATTATTCCAATTGTATGTTACGTTGCAATATCATTGCACAAGTCAATTATAAGAGAGTGTACACTTAAAGCGACGGTAGATGGTTCATGGTGGTCAAAAACGTAAACAGAATTGAGTTGATGCATATTCAACGTTAAAAAAAAAGAAGGGAAAAAAAACGGTTACGAAGAGAGAGAGAGAGAGAGAGAGAGAGAGAGAGAGAGAGAGAGAGAGAGAGAGAGAGAGAGAGAGAGAGACTCCTGGGAGGATCAACGGTAGAGGAGTAGTTTGATTTCCATTGCGCGTGACATCGTATCAGTCACGGGCCACATCCATCCATCCATATCCACATCTTAACTGCTGTTGTGTCGTCCAAGCCCAGAAGAAGAGAGAGCGCTCAGCGCACCCTGTCCCTGCGCTTGCAAGCACCATCGTCAACCTTGCCTTCATTTGTGGTGTAGTGCTTGAGATATCTCTCTCGCTCGCGCGTGTATGTCTGTGGTCTCCCGACTCTTTTGTTGTGCATGAAAGAATACAACAATGTCGTATGACTCGAGCAGCAGCAGTCGCGTGCTGGTGATCGGCGCCAGGGGAGAGAGAGAGAGAGAGAGAGAGAGAGAGAGAGAGAGAGAGAGAGAGAGAGAGAGAGAGAGAGAGAGAGAGAGAGAGAGAGAGAGAGAGAGAGAGAGAGAGAGAGAGAGAGAGAGAGAGCATCCATTGATCATCCTTCCCAGTCTTTCCGTCGATCATCATTCTTAGCAGATCCCTTGATCCTGCCCACGCGGCCTTGCATCGGCAGCCTTTCTGCCGACCGGAAGCTCGTGAAATGATGACACAGTACGTGGGATGCTAGTACTTTCCCTTTTGCCCCTGCAGGTCTGCTGAAAGAACATTTTGCAGCCATTGGCAGCCATAAGTGATGCCATCTTCGTGCTGATTACCGCGCGAGAGAAATTGACAGAGAGAGAGAGAATAAAAACTTGGTCATTTGGCAAGAAGGGAGAGATAATTATGAAGGGGGGGGGGAGCGCTATCAAGGAAGAAAGAAGAGAGGGCGCCTCATTGCACTTAATGATTCGTTGTAAAGAATGAAGAACCATCTCCATGGAAGCCTAAACAAGATTGGAAGATCGTTGCAGACATCAATGGAATCCCCATGTCTCTTCTACTTCACCATGCCTTCCCTATAATAGCCAATTTAGAGCTTCAATACACTGATATAATCTGAAGTTATAGGCAGGAATAGCATCTGGGGTAATTGTGGGGAAGCAAAACAAAATGATGAGCTCCCATTTGAATCGACTAGATAGAAGACAGACATTGGCTGGACTGTAGGGGGACACGGTCCCCAACGGCGCAATCACGACTCGCGGGTTTTCCAAGTAAGTGTCCAACTGGTTTATCTAAAATAAATGATATGGCATGATAATTTTTTAGTTTAATAATTTTAAAATATGTCTTTAAACCTGTTTTCTCATGCTACATGGTTGTTTGTATTTATCTGAACTGGTTTTTATTTATTAAAAATCAAAAAACAGTCGAAAACACTAAAAAATGACTCAAAATTATCATAAATAAAATTTTATAAAATTACTGACTAAAAATTTATAAGTTCTGATATTTTTTCTATAAAGCTTATGAGTCAGGAAATTTACTGAATTTCTATCAAGATTTTTAAAGATGTTTTGTTATATTTAAAAATTAGAAAAGAGTTATATTTAGGGAAAAAGCATAGTTTTCCTTACGTAAAATGTGTTATTTATTGATATAAACTATGGATTCTTAGTGAAATGTTGGAAACAAAATCTTTGATTTGTTAGTGCATTTTTGTTGTAAGGGTTAAAGAAAAGAAATAATAATTTAATAATATTTTACTTAAGAAATGCTCGTATAAAGATATGGTGTTTTGGTTTTGAAAGGAGAGATTATACGCGGTGTGAACATTTAGGAAACATGGGAAGTTACAAATAAAAAGTTTGACAACACTTTTTAATAATTTATAATGTTAGGTTGCAGTTATAAAATTTAGTTTAAATTAAAACCAAAATAAAATCAAACAATTTGATGATTGGATGGCATGAGGAAAAAGCCTCAGCATATATATTAGATTTTTACATGTTATTCATTTTACAACCAATTTCTTAAATACATGGAGTGGAGGGCCACTAGGATAATTTAAAGAAAACTAAGGGGATATACGGGATTTAAAATGAACGTTGTATGTGAACCATAAGAGTGTGGAAAGCACTTGTTTTATCATGCTTGATACTGGTTATAGAAGAGGAAAAGAAAGGACGTGATTTTCGCAGAACGAAAAAAAAAATTATTTAAAAATTAAAAGCAACGACGAAATTTATACGGAGTGGGAAACGTCTACCAAGGGAGATTAAAATTTAGGGGTTTATGGTATGTCAGAAAATTTGATTTGAATGTTTGTTTAAAATTAAACAAATAAAAAGAATTAATTTTAATCAGGTGGAGAAAAATATAAAAAGGAATTTTAAACGGAGATATACAAATAGATCTAAGAGATCTATATCCCTGAAACAACCTTTCCAAAGTCAAACATTAAAAACATTTCCTGGATAAACCGCCACTAGCATGGCAGGAGAACATTATGAGGAGCTGCCTCTGAGAGATGGGGAGAAACCATAGTCATCTTAGGTTTAGCAATTTAGTGCCCAGTATAATTTACTGAAGTTTAGAATCTTTGCAGTTGGACTACTACAAACAACATTGTAGATATTAGGGAAGGCTAAGTCGAATTAAAACAATTAGTGCAAATAATCACTTGTTTAGTGCAACAACTCTTAGGAGTTGGCTTGTTAACCTGGGTAAAAGTGGCTTGGTCTTTGGCCAGTCACATTGCCGCGAGCAAGAGAAGAGAAGAGAAGAAGAGAGGAGAAGATGGAGAGCTTCTCCTCCCCGGTCCCTCACCCTCACACACTCACTCCCTCACACTCTCACACTCCCTTTCTCAAGCACAAGCTCACTCAAGCAAGCAAGCAAGAAGAAGAAGAAGAAGAAGAAGAAGAGGAGACCCACTTTTGGCCACACACAAGAATGAGCTTTTCATTTACTTTTCAACTTTATATACAAAACCCTAAATCCCTTTTGGGTGGTCATCCTCTTATCCCCTTTTTTACATGGCCGGCCGTGGCCTAGGCCCTTTTTCCCCTTGTCCTCCTATCTTCCTAGCTTCCTTCCTACCGCCCATCTACCTTTACAAATTGCACGGGTGAGATCCCGACAGTCTTAAATTAAACCATGGTGTGCCTTGCACTTTTTAAAAATAGTATAGACTTGTGCTTTTTGTCATGCACCTTTTTCCTTGATTTAGGACTTTTCTACACTTCTTCTGTTTCGAGATTCTTCTTGGCGCGCCTTCGTCTTCTGTTTCACTTGGTGCTGATGTATCTTTTGAAAAGAAAATAATCCTAGCCAATCTCTATCTATTCCCGAATAATTGTACTTGAGGCTTACACTTCTCTTATGAGTAAATAAGAATTTTATGTTCATTTGATTTGTTGCATAGTATTGATTAAAAACAAATTGTGCATTGAGACAAGTTTTGAAGAGATGTGTAAATGTAATCTTAATGCAAAATTTTTAACTGAAAACCACTTACAACCCCAAGCATAGAACCAGAATCTTGTTTCCACACTAAGCCTAGAAGAGACACAAGAGAAGAATTTTCTTCTCAAACAAATTAAACCACTTGAATTTGATAGAAAAGGAAAGACTATTGAAGCTGATGCCGAGGTATGGATTGAATCTATGGAGTATTACTTCAATGCAGCAAGAACAACACCTATAAACCAAGCTATGATTGCCAAGCTCAAGCTTACCGATGAAGCTAGGCTCTAGTGGAAGCAATGGTGTAAAGACCAAGCAGTCACTTAAAGCACAATAACTTAGGATAAACTAAAGGAAGCAGTGCAGGGAAGGTACATGCCACTTTCATACAAAACTTGGAAGATGAATGAGTTCTTCAAGTTGAAATAGTTGGGCCTATCTCTAGAGGCATACTACTTGAGATTTGTCTCCTTGTTGAAATATGCTCCGACTGTGAGCATCCCCCAACAAGTCTCAAAGTTCTATGATGGGCTGAACCCACCAATGAACACCCGATTGGAATCAATGCATCCTTCGAATTTACAAGATGCATTGATAAGAGCAGAACCTATAGCCCAAGGGGTCCATTCAAAGTTCAGGAACATACCTTGGTCTCATAAAGACCAGAGTCTAGGAATGTTGAAAGCTCAATTTAAAAGGGCACAAGGACAAAGCCAAGGACAACGGAAGAAGCCGAGGGCAAATGCAATCAATGACTTTGTCCCCACTCAAATAAGTGATCAAAGCCTGCAATGTTTTCACTATAATGAACCTGTACACTTCAAAAGGGAATGTCCCAAACTTGGCAGAGGTCATCGCCAAGGGAAATTCAGTGGCCAAGCTAGAGCTACCCGTGACTATGCTCGTGCAGCAATGGGAAGGGCAAAAATTTCCAATATCTCCACTAAGGGAACCAATGAAGAAGAAGACCCGTCCATGGAAGTTGAGATTGAGAGGGCATCCATTCATGCCACTCTCCATAAAAAGGGCTTGAATAGCCAATTCTTGGTGATCTAAACAACATCAGATTACCAAGGTAAGAAATTCAAAACCCTGATTGACTGTGGTAGCACTCATTCTTTCATTTCACTAGCTTGTGCAAGAAGGTTATGAATAGCCACTATAGCTGCACCTACTTTGCTTGTCGAACTAGAAAATGGGCGAGAAATCACTTGCACTAGACAAACTGCTAAGGTGGAATTCCTACTCAGAAATGAGTCCATATATGTTAAGTTCAAGGTAATGAGTCTAGGAGTCCATGAGTGCTCACATCCATTGTGGAAAAGGTCAAAATATTATTTCAGAATCCTAAAGGTGAGCTAGTTACAACTCAAGGAAAAGTGGGTAAACCAAAGATCCAGCTAGCCAAGGCAATGCGAATAGCTCAAGGGATAAGAAAAGGATTACCCATCTATTTGATCAAGCTGAACAAGCCGGAATAAGTAGAGGACTCCATTGAAGAACCATCATGGCTAAAAGAGTATGTGGAAGTGTTCCTAGAAGAATTGACTGAATTACCACCACCTAGGGAAGTGGATGATGAGATTAAGCTAATACCAGGAAGTGCATCAGTTGCAAAAAGGCCCTACAAGATGTCCATTCTTGAAGCTATTGTGCTAAAGGAGCAACTCAAACAGCTATTGGACCAAGGGTACATACGCCCTAGTAGTTCTCCTTGGGGGGCTCCAGTCTTGTTCCAAAATAAGAAGGATGGTACTCTTCACCTTTGCATTGATTATAAAGGCTTGAACCAAGTAATCATAAAAAATAAATACCCCATTCCAAGGATATATGAGTTACTCGATCGATTGCAGGGAGCAAAAATCTTCTCCAAGATTGATTTGAGGTCAGGATACTACCAAATCCGCGTCAAGTCAGAGGATATTCCTAAGATGGCATTCAACACCATATATGGTCATTTCTAATTTTCAACAATGTCTTTTGGATTGACTAATGCCCCTGCCACCTTTAACAAGCTAATGGAGGACATTTTTAGACCATATCTTGATGATTTTGTGCTTGTCTTCTTTGATGATACCTTGGTGTATTCCAAGGAAGAGGAGGATCGTGTTTGCATTGTCCTTGAGACCATGAGAACTCATAAGCTCTATGCTAAGAAGAAAAAGTGTGCCTTCCTCAAGAGGCATATCGAATATCTTGGATTTATTGTGTCAAATTAAGGAATCTCTGTAGACCCTACAAAGGTTAAGGATGCCCAAGAGTGGCCTCCACTAACTACTATTATGTGTAGCTTTCTTGGATTAAGAGGTTGGTACAAGATCTTCATTAAGGACTATGCCTTAATCGCAGCACCCCTCACAAATTTGCTGAAAAAGTAGGTTGCCATAGTGTGGATGCCCACTAAACAATCAAGTTTTGATCAACTTAAGCATAGCTTAGTGACATCACTGATTCTGAAACTCCCTGACTTGAGCAAGGAATTTGAAGTTGTCACAGATGCTAGTTCACTTGCACTAGGTTGTGTACTAATGCAAGAAGGTCATCCTATATCCTATTCCTCGAGGAAGCTAAAATTCCATGAAAGGAATTATGCTACCCATGACCTAGAGTTACTAGCAGTTATTCATGCTCTCAAACTTTGTCGACACTATTTGCTTGGTCACAAATTGTCTTTGGTCACGGATCATAAGAGCCTTAAATGGATCTTCACTCAGACTGACCTCAATATGAGGCAACCTCGTTGGATTGAGGTTCTGCAGGAATATGACTTTGAGATTAGTATCGGCTTGGCAAAGAGAATGCAGTTGCTGATCCCTTAAGTCGCAAAGCATTCCTCAACTCTCATATTATGGAGGAACCCTCGATGGCAGAATCATTGGCAACCATGGTGTCAATGCCTAGCAACCCTATCCTTGAATTAGCCAAGGAGGAAGCTAGCCATGACCCAGAATATCTAAAGATGATGAAGGAGATTTTGGAAAATGACCACAACCCCAAACTTAAGGTCAAGTATCAAGAATACTTTGTTGATGGGGGAATTGTCTATTTTAGAACAAGGTTATGCATACCCTCAAGCAAGAAACTCAAACAGAGAATACTCCGAGAAGCACATGACTCCCCCTTTTCAAGCCATCTCGGATACATCAAAACCCTCAAGACGGTTAGGAAGAGCTACCATTGGGAAAGGCTTAAGGGAGATATACTCAAATATGTCACGCAGTATTTGTCTTGCCAGCACATTAAGGCATGCTCACCAAGGTTGCATACCTCATGCCAGCCAAGACAAACTATAAAGCTTCAGACATTGCCAGATTGTTCATCAAGGAGATTTCAAACTCCATGGGTTGCCTAGAAGGATTGCTAATGGCCATGATTCCCTCTTCGCATCTCATTTTTGGTGAGGGATATTCGAGGCCATTGGAACTCAAATCTATTTCAGTACAGCCTATCACCCTCAAACTGATGGCCAAACAAAGAGAGTCAACCAAGTCATTGAAGATATTCTTAGGCCATATTGTTGTCATGAGCCTAAGAAATGGATCCAATATCTACCATTGGTAGAGTTGTGTGGGGGGGCTTCAAGCTCTACCCCGAGACCTACGGACCACTTATTGCTCAAGTGTTTCGAATCGAGTAGCCATGGCTACCTCTCACATAGCCGACGCGCAATGCTACCTTATGGGTGTAGTGAGCTTACCTTGATGCTCGATCGAGTACCCTCCTCTTTCTTACACACCGGTAGCTCCACGATCCTTGAGGCAAGCTCAAGCAACCTCAATCCCTCTCCCATGAGCTTCATCCTCCATAACCACACGCGAGACAAGAGAAGAGAAGAGAGGAGGGGAAGATGAAGAGAGAAGATGGAGAGCTTCTTCTCCAATATCCCTCACTCTCACACAATCACTCCCTCACTCCCTCACACTCTCTCAATCCCTCTCTCAAGCACAAGCAAGAAGGCAAGAAACAAGAGAAGAAGAAGAAGAAGCTTTGGCCACACACAAGAATGAGCTTCTCATTCACTTTTCAACTTTATATACAAAACCCTAAATCCCTTTTGGGCGGTCATCCCCTTTTTCCCTTTTTTACATGGCCGGCTGTTAGCCTAGGCCCATCTCTCATTTCCCACCATTTTAATCTATCCTATTCCTAACTAATGCATACAATTTGCATAGGAATGAGCCTGGCGCTCTTTTACAAGGATTCGGGAGCACTTTCACACTTAATGGTGCGCTTTTTCCTCTTTTACTTTCCTTGGGCGACTCTAAGACGTCCTGAGGGTTGTGCCCATGCTTTTAATTTTTTCAGGGTCTGGTTACCGGTTAAGGCACCTTTTTCTTCCTTTTGTCCTGCGCCTTTTGCTATTTCCTTTTTTCCATTTCCCGCTCCTCTATGCTGTGGTAAACATTTAACCCCCCTCCTAGCCAAGTGCAAGTCCCATGGCACTGTGGTGGGAAGTAGTGGGATAGATGATGCTGTTGCTAGGTGGAACTGGTGGGTAGATGACACTGATGCTTGTGAATGAGAGGTGATGGAGTTTGATGATGATGACCATGAGAGATTCTGGTGTGCTTTAGACTTCATGAAAATGCTCGGGATTTCACACATAGCTGTGGCTCCCATTCTGCGATGGCTGATAGAGGTTCCAATTGGCTAGTGGAAAATAGGTAGCCGGTTATCCTTTGGTCAACAGAAACGCTTGATCAATAAGCAATCCCTTAGGAGAATGGTATTGGAGGGATTTATTCTGGAGAAACCCCTCGAACGCTGTTTGCCTTGAAAATCCGTTGCCTTGATTGAAGATCCTTGTCTTTGAGTAGAAGGTCTTCAGTTTTGAGTTGAAGGTCTTCAAGCTTTTGGAATCAATAAAAAGCGATACGTAGATCTTGAGGCGTTGGGCATGGATCATTGGACGATGAGGTTCCAAGATCTATGCCAATGGCAGTTCTACCTTGACTTGGTTCAATCAGGGTAGCCATCAGTAGCAGCAGGAAGATGGCTGGATGCCGGCACATGAAAAGAAGTTTTGATCATTAAAGGATGCCGTGGGCGATCCTCTTCCGCGGGTAGCCATTTCTTGAAATGCGAACATAACCCGCAAGAAAAGTTGTGCACTCCCTAAGGGGTGTGTCTGTCTCACTGTGTAATGTGTGGTGCCCATGGCAGTGGAACTGGGAGATGGGTCTAACCTTGGGCAAGCCCTTGGTAACGTCCCACACTTGAGGACCCAGTTCGTGCTTCGTTGGAGGTGCGTTGCAAGTCTTAGGGTGACATATCTGAAAGTCTTGCACTTGATGTGCCCTAAGTGTGAAGTGGGGAAGGGGCTAGGGACAACCCTAGATGTAGTGAGTGTGGTGCACAATAACAATGAAGGGAGACTGCAAGCACATGTGAAGTGTTCTCCTTGTTAACTTGCTTAGTAGTAGATTCATCTTTCAGCTTTGCTATTTTTTGCTCTTGTCTTTCTCTCCAATCACCTTGTCTTTGTTTCCTTGTGGCTTTTTCTCTCTTTGCTGTCTCTTTTTTTTTTTTGAGAATGAGAGAGGGAGTACAATTGTCAAGGCATATCACACCCATTTAATCATGGGGTGGTCGCAGGCATTGAGATAAGAATGCACGACTTTGTAGGTATCCTTTAATATCGGCCTTAGCTCTCAGAGGAGTGGTTGACAAGAAAGGGTGATTACACCTTATGAAGCGGGTGTCACTCATATTTTCTAAGAGCTCTAGACAGAAGGAAGGAAGGAGGGTAGCCCGCATCATTAACCTAGTCATAGCTCTACTATCTATTCCTAGGTTGATATCAAAGAAGAGTGGGAGGAGATGGGCTTCCTCTGCTGTGGCTTTTTGGAGTAGCAGGAATTTGATAAGTCGGAGGTAATTATAAGTGGTCAGAAACGCTGGATTTGGGCAGGAAGAGAAGTCTGCAAGGAAATGATTTATAGAAGGAAGTATATCTTCTAACCTAAACATTAAGCATTCCTCAGGGCTCCTAGAATTTACATTATATATTTTTGGGAAGTCGTAATCCCCATGCAAGTCTCTATCATAGTCCACTCCATGACTACGGGGGTAGGGCATGTAGATAGGATCATTGCGCTCTTCGGGGAGTGAACTGCAAAAGGCAGTCCATGCATCAAAATTGGTGTCCCAAATCCTCCTCCGCCATTTTGGTTGTGCCTCGTAGCCTTGGACGATTTTGGGAACTAGATTGACCTTATCTTCCCAGTAATCATGTGGTTCTTGTCGCCACCTAGTTATTATCAGGCTCCTCTCTTCAATCCACCTGTTTGCAAGTTCATTAGCCAGATCCTTGATCTTGGCTAAGACTCCTAGAGGCAGGGCCCGGTCTAGAGAGCATGGGAAAGCAAATGAGAGCTCAAACGGCCTTTTCTGGAACTCTCGCTGACGCCAGATGACCAACTCCTGGGGCCAGTCTATAGGATGTGCATCACCTCTCAGTGGCATGGGCTCTTCAGGAAGTTGTCTTGGAATTGTGCGTGCTCGGCGTTGGGCCTTCTCAGCTAATTCTTGTCTTCTCCTCCTTGCTGCAACTATACGCTCAGGCAGATGGGCATCTGCAGGTTCTTCCTGTGGGAGATCGGGTTGAGGCGGACTAGGCATTCTTTGTTGCTCTTCTTCATCACCTTGCTCGAAATCTGGACCCTCTTCGACATGTCCCTCAACCACAGATGGGATGGCTGGCGGCGGTGGTGGTGGTTGTTCATGCTCCTCAAAACGTAGCTCCTTGAGCTCAGCAGTGGAAAGGCTCGTACAGCGTAAGTAGTGGAATTGTTGCTCCTTAGTGATCCTTGTACTCGTTGGGAGCTCCCGCTCTTGAAGACCATATCTTAGAGCTCGGGTGGTCAGCTCCAACTTTCTTTTCAAATTTTCCATTGGATCATCGCCCTCAGCTTGTGTGACATGGAGTACCATGTTGAGGAAGGCCTGCCGATGTGGTTTAGTAGTTATTTCGGCAGCTTCAACCTTGGCTTCTGCAAGCACCCTTTCGCATTCTGCCACTGCCAAGCATTCGGTCAAGTCTCTCACCCTGTCAAAATTATTCTTTTCCCAATCCATAGCTCTTTCTTCCATCATTTTTCTCTCTTCCTCCAGTTGGCTCGCCAGGGTGGTCACTACCTGTTGCTGCTCATTTGTTAAAAACCACAACTGGTTCATTTCTCTTGACTTCTGAGCCAGCTACTCTTTAGCAATCCCTTTGGCTTGATCTACAACGATGATCCTTTGGTGCACCTAGGCCAATACTTTTGATTTTTCCTGCACCAGCTGCTCTTGGCTTTGGATCTCAGCAAAGGAATAGCCTTTTTTGATTGAAAGCCATGGCCATGAGGGCCTCTACATCTTCCTGGGATGTCTCCAATGCATCTTGTAATCTTTGCGCTTCATCTTGTAGCCGTTTTGCTTCTGCTGCTGAGACTCCTGGCCCTTCACTCTTCAGAAACTCGATTCCACTTATTCATCTGTTTTGTTCTTCTAGCTCCTACTACAAACGGAGCTCCATGGTATGTTCTTGTGGTGTACTGGCTTCGCCTTCCTGGACCTCCTGTATTAGCATTTCCACTTGAGCGGCCTTTTGCTGTAGATCATTGTATTGCTACACTAGTAGCTTTAGACTCCTTTGCTCTACCACCAGGTTCTGCTCTTCATCTTCCAGCCTTTTGTCTAAGGCAGATTTCGTTGTCCTGGGCTCCCTTTGCTTTTGCTACTAGCTGGTCCTGCAAGGCCTTCATTTCTCTTCTTTGGTCGGCTCCCTGCCTTGAGACTTCTAGCCTAAGAGAAACTGATGTTTCTTTTTCTTTTTCTAGCTCCATTAAGACCACTTTCTTTTCTTCCTTCACCTTGTCTAGTTGTGCTAGTAGCTCAGCCACATATGCATCATAGTTGGTGTCAGCAGGCATGGGAGTATGGGGTGTGGTGGTTGATGCCTCCAACCTTTGTCTTTTAGGGTCTTGCCATGACTCTACATCTGCGACAACAGGCCTTTTCAATCTGGTTTCTGGCATGATCTCGACCACTTTGCTCACTAGCATTTGCATCATGTTCATTAGCTGTGCCATGTCGAGGGGAGGTGTGGGTTGTGTGGTGGTTGTAGTCATGGTTTCAATCGTTGCAGGCACAAAAGAGGAAGGAAGTGGATGTGTAGGGACTTGCCCTTGCCTACAGCCACTGGAGCTGCTTCCACACTTGAACTAGCTTCGGCTTTATGACGGGGGCTCACATGTTCGAGCTCTCCACCCCCGTGGGTCTCTTCCACAGATCTTCGTGTAGCCTCTGCCAACTCGGCCAGCTCCTTCAGTCTCTGCTCTTCAGCTTCTTCTTCCGCCCTTCTTTTCCTGTCCTCTTCTGCCTTCTTTGATTCTTCTCTTATCTTTGCAAGCTCTTCCTCCTCTTTTCTCCTCTTTCCTCCTTCTTTCTTCCTCAGCCCTCCTAGACTCTCTTTGAGCCCTCTTAATTTCAGCTCGTTCTTCTTTGCTTAATTCCTCTTTCCTTTCCTTCTGTCTCCTGTCCCCTTTCTTTTGTCCTTCTGGTTTGCTTGCTTGTGTAGGCTGCACCTCTTATTCTCCCTTGTCACTTATCGTTCTTTCACTTGATTCTTCTCCTTCGTAGTGAGGTGGGCTTTGATGTGCAGCTTTCTCTTCCATGACTCCAGCATCCTTCATTGCTTCATCTATGATGGCTGTCAAAACACCACCATATCTAATTGTGGCTGCCTTTGAGGCAGGTTTCTTCCTTGTGGAGTATGCTGTTGAGGTAGGGGATTCTCCTCCTGTTGGTGCTTCCGCTAAAGTGAGAAGGGTAGCTGAGTTTTGAATGGTTTTCTGCACGAACCCATTCCAGTCTACCTCCTCAGGGACTCCTGTTGCGATGCTTTCTAACAACGGGACCCCGATCCTGTTCATCAATGCATTGTACCTTTGTCCCGAGAAGAGTGTGTGGATCATTTTCACTTGAACCTTCATTGCTGGATCCGGGATGTTAGGCAAGCTGATTCCATCCACTGTGTGCACCTCTTCTTTCTTTACCCCCAGCATGGCGTAAACATCCCTTCTCGGCTGCCTCTCTTTCTTGGGTACGAGCCCCAAGGCCTTCTCTATGATTGCCGCATTGAGGGGCACTTCAACTCTTCTTTCCTGCTCCCCTGTCCTCACTGTGATAGTGCCACAGTTCCTGCCCTTGTCAAAGTTCCTCAGAAATCCAACACACATGCCGTAATCCACGGTCTGCCCCACCTTTTCCACATACTTGTGGAGGTGGCATCTGTCCACCAATTCTTTGACTGCAGGTTTCTCCAAGATGGCCTCATCCAGGTTCAGCATGTGCTTGAAGGTGAATTGACTGAATCCTCGTGTCTCAATGCCGATGTCGAACTTGGTCATCTCTTCTTCAGAAAATGGGAGTTTGCCCCCTTTGTCTTGTCTTGCCATGGTGGTTACCTTTCAACACACAATGCCAACATTAATGCTTAAAAATCGGCTTATTTCTAACAAAAATCAATTTTGAGAGAAAAATGTATGTGTAAAAAATTAGTATACTTGCTTAGAGGCTTGAATTTTAGAGACAGGCTCACAGCAACAATTGCTATTGGTTTCCCTTTGCAACATTCTGCTAGATAGCATGACTCTCATTTTGCTGACTCTCATTTTGCTTTGCTCTTGCTCACATTGCTCCCCCCCATCTTGGATCTTTCAAGGAATCCTTCCTAGGATTAGCACAGGAAGTACGAGGCAAATGCTATTTTTCGTGGATTAACTTACTTAGCCAATAACCAGCTTGGATTGTATTCGAGTTGGGCATGACAATCAAGAGCAGATGGTTGGATGGAGACTTGGGAGATGTAGGTCAAGTCATCGTGAAAGAGATCTCCAGTATTAAGACGGCTTACAACATGTAATTCCTCTTCCATAAGGAATTGGTCAATGTAAGGGTGAGCGAGCACATGGTCGTCTAAATGCTGGTTGTGGGTGATGGCCAAAACCCTAAACGAGATAGGTGCCACATAAGTAGGGTCATATTCGATGGTTTTAACTGCCCTGCGTTGCTCAACATTGGTCATTATCCGGCAACCTTTTTTCTCTCACATTAGATTCTCAGAGCAAACCACTGCTGCAAGAACGTGGAAGGCGAGCTTGCCATTTGCGTGAGCTCTTGCAACTCGTGCTCAGGAACAGAACGAGGAGGCTTACGATATGAAGTGATTAGTCTTCTGAGGGCAGCTTGCTCCTTTGAGATTTTGTCGTTTGCTATAAGTTCAGCAGCAATTGTGGGGAATTTAGTGGTCATAAGTTCGTATTCTTCCCAAGTTCGTGGTAATGCACGAACATCCGAAGCAAGTGTTTTGTCAAGAAGACTGAGGTCTAGCCTCTCATAACTTCTAGCAAATGTAGTGAAAGTTTTGTCCAACATATTGATGCAGGTTACTAAGTCATCCCCAGAAGTCACGGCGAAGTCTTTAGCCAAGGAAAGGAAAGGTCGTACCGCATAGGAAGGTTTAAGACCTGCTGGTGGGAATGGTGCAAATGGACTGGATAGTGGTTACTCCATCATTGGTGTCACAGGTGTGGCTTTGCACTCCGAAGCACTTTGAGGTGCTGTAGGAAGCTTTGGGGGCATGGGAGTTGTGCTGGGTTCTGAGTGAGCAGTCATGGGGGTATTTAAGTTCTCTGGATTAGGTAAGTCTAAGGCTTGTAGCTTTTGCTTTGGTCGATAGATGAGCTGGGGCTTACTAGCCACAGCGGGCAATGGTTTGCTGACTATGCCCTGGGCATCATGTGTGCAAGCCTCCCTCATGGGGTGAGATTGCTTGTAGATAAGCTTTTAAACTTGCCATTTTTAGGCACCCAAATCCAGGGGTTGCCCTCGTAGTATCCTTGTGCTCGCAAGAGATCTTTGGGGATCCATCGCGGCATGGTTGTGTGTCTACGTCGATAGCGTCTAGATTGCCTCTTAGGCCGTCTGATTATTTTGGTGTTTAGAATCACGTTTGGGTGGTCTACCCGGATGTGGTCTTTGCTGTTTTGGCACCCATATAAGCTTGGACTCCTTGGCCTTGTGAGCACTCTTGGTGGTTTTGGGCCTAGGGTCGAGAGCCTGGCATGAGGCCTTCGTTTTCTTCTGTTTAGACTTGGGCTGAAGCGTGGTTGTAGGGGTTTCTACCAGTGGCTTTGTAATGGTGGAGGAGTCAGGAAAGCCCTTGCTGAAAGTCGTCACTATACGCACATTGCCTATAGCAAGATGAATGCAGTTTAGGTTGTAATCCACATTACAGTTCGTTTGCTTGTTGAAAGTACGACCTAATAGTGACATATGACCGGCTCCTTTAGTGTCAGGCAACACATGGAAGAAAGCTGGTAAACTTTCAGACTCGATAGAAACGACTACCTTGCACTTTCCTAGAAGTGAATAAGCATTACCCCCAAATGGGGTGAGTTTGGCATTAGTGGGCTGTAGTTTCGGTTGACCAATGCGTGTCCAATGGTCATGCGTCAAGATGTTGTAGTCGGCACCTTCATCAATCAAGGCATCGAAAGAATACGTCGCTCTTGCTGTGACTGTGATTCGTAGATACGCCGGTGCCACTGCTTCTTCGTCCTGATCTGTAAGGTCGGTTATAGTAGCCATGCAGACGTTCATTGGGGGTTCTAGCATGGGTGGCTCATGTAATGGATGGGAAGGAGGATAGTACTTCTTTATGCGGCTGCCATTAAAAAAGCCAATTCCTTCGCCTTCAAGTGTCTCTAACTCAACATTCCCTGTTCTACCAATCATGCGTACTCTGAAAGGCCCTAGCCCCCGAAACTTCATCTTCTGTTTATGTCCTTTTATAGAGTATAGCAGAACAAGGTACCCTTGTTCAAAGTCTCGCTGTTTGATATGCTTGTCAAACCACGTCTTTCGTCGATCCTTCTCACAAATCAGAGAGTGAGTGGCGAGGAGTCGGGTCTCCGTTAGGCACTCTAACTCCACTAAGCGATTGGTCCAAGCCTCTCTTCCCTCCCAATGCTCCTGGACTACTATCCTTAAGCTAGGGATGAAGAATTCTAAGGGTAAAATGGCTTCAGTTCCGTACATCAGCCTAAAAGGCGTCTATCCTACAGCCGTTTTATAAGCTGTGCGATAGGCCCATAAGGCCGCCATTAGCTTGTTGTCCCAGTCACTTCTTGAAGTAGACACTACCTTTGTAAGCACATTGACTAAGATTTTATTCATGGATTCGGCTTGGCCATTAGCCTGAGGGTAATAGGGAGAGGACTTTCGATGAATTATTAGGAAAGTAGAGAGCAGGTGGGAAATCACTTCATTAATGAAGTGCGTGCCTTGGTCGCTTACAAGTTCGATTGGACAGCCAAACCGTGAAATGAACTGCTCCCACAAGAACTTTGCAGTGGTTCTAGCATCATTCTTTCTCGTGGCTCGTGCCTCTGCCCACTTTGTTAGATAATCGGTTGCCACTATGATGTAGCGAGCTTGGGAATATTGTGCCGTAGGACTGATAGGTCCAATAAAATCGATGCCCCATTTTTCAAAGGGTTGTCGGGCTATGACAGGGGTCAACTCCATCTTGTCTTTCCGCACAGGCACTTTGGTCCTTTGGCATTCATCGTAGTGCTTTACAAATTTAGCTGCGTCGCAGAAAAGGGTGGGCCACCATAGTTGGGATTGTAGCACCTTTCGGGCTGTTGTGTCCCCGCTAAAGTGTCCTCCAGCGATTCTGCCATGTGCTTCTTTCAATGCATCGTGCATCTTGTGCTCGGATACGCATCTGCGCAATAAACCATCTTGTCCCAACCTATAGAGTTGTGGTCGACTATCAGTTGGTATGGCTGAATTTTCAGGATAAGTCTTCTTAGCTTGGCCTTCTCAATGGGTCTCTCAGGTAGTCCGCTCTCTAGCACTTGCACTATGTCATCGGCCCAATATGACGTCAGATCAGCTTTAAACAATTCTCTCTCGCTAGACAGGTTAAAGAGATGAGCATCCGGTAAATCGTCAGGTATGCCTTGTCCAGCAGCTTCTCCTGTGGGTATGCGGGATAAGTGGTTAGCCATGTAATGCTGCTTTCCTTTGCGTACAACCATAGAGAAGTCAAACTCCAGTAGAAGGAGTAACCATCTAGCTATGCGTCTCGTAGCGCAAGGCTTGTTCACAAGATATAGCAAGGCTTGATGGTCAACAAAGAAGACAAAGGGAGTGGCCAACATGTAATGCCTAAATTTCTTTACCGCAAATACCATGGCCAACCCCTCCCTTTCTGTCGTGGAATAGTTCATCTTGGTCTCTGTGAGCTGCCTGCTGGCAAAACTCAACGGGTAATCTAAGTTATGTTCACCAGGCTGGCATAGCACGGCTCCAATAGCGAACTTAGAGGCGTCTATGTGCACATGGAACGTTTCGTTCCAGTCTGGGGCTCGCAAGATTGGTGCAGTCGTAAGAGCCTTTTTCAATTCTTCATATGCACGCTGGCATTCTTCCGTCCACTCAAACACTATCAATAGCTTGTACAAAGGTCTAGCTATTAATGCATAATTTAGCACAAATCGTCGATAATATCCAGTGTGTCCCAAGAAGCACTGAACTCCCTTGTAGTTGTCGGGTGGCGGTAGGTCAACAATGACTCTGACTTTGGAAAAGTCAGTAGCAATGCCATTCCTTGACACTACGTGCCCCAAGATGCATCCGTGTTTTACCCAGAACTGGTACTTTAAGGGGTTTAGCGAGAGGTGGTACAGTCTACACCTTTCAAAGATAGCTCTCAATTTCTCCAAGTGTTCGGCCCAACTAGAGTGTAAACATAGGTCGTCTACGAACACTTCCAGTTCGTGCCTAAGCATGTCCTTAAAGATAGTGCACATTAGGCGTTGGAAAGTTGCAGGTGCGTTCATTAGCCCAAAAGGCATGACAATGTAGGCGAATACGCCCCATTCTGTGGCAAAGGCAGACTTGTGCTGTCATCGGGGTGCACTTGCACTTGATTGTAACGTGAGAAACCATCCAGAAAACTGTAGGCTTCCTTCCCTGCTACCCTCTCCAGCATGTGCTCGGTGTAAGGTAAAGGATAGTTATCCCGTTTTGTAGTGGCATTCACCTTTTTGTAGTTTACACACACTCGGATTTTCCCATTTTTCTTCATGACAATCACGATAGGTGACACCCAGTCCGTGTGCTCGATCTCATATATGAAACCTACCCTCATGAGTTTATCAATCTCCTCCTTCACTGCATGGGCGTGTTTGGGATTCATGGGGTAAGGTCATTGTTTTGTTGGCAATGCATCTGGAACCATTGGGATGTTATGAGTCACGACCCTAGGGTCGACTCCCTTAAGTTCGTCCAATGTCTAGGCAAACACGTCAACGTAGTCTTGCAGGAGCGCAACGAGTTTGGTCTCTTCCTCCCCCCCCAAGTCATTTGCAATGAACACCGGTCTTGGTTTTTCGCCTTTCCCAGCCAAGTTAACCTCTTTGACTTTGGCGGGTCCCTTGATCGGTTCACTAGTCTGTCCTTATCTTTTTGCACCTAACAGGACCACCACTCTGTCACCCTTTTGGAATTTTGTAAACCGTTTGGGTAGATCTTGTGGTTTCCTCTGCCTTTCCGCTTCTGAGTCTTGCTTGCTTCCTGGCCTCCTCTTTTAGCCTCCTGCACCTCAGGTGGACTGGCAAGTCTCCCTTGGTGTGTTTGACCTTAGAGGGTTGCGGTATCTCGGGATCACTCTCAGTGCTAACTTCCGACTTTGAGTTGAACTCGCATCCCTCACTTGAGGAAGGTGTTTCCCCAGGGGGTCGTAGTTTCGTAGGTGAATCTGTCTTGAGCACTGGGATTACCCGTCGTTGTGCTACTCCGGCTTGCTCGTAATCTACGGTTTCTATTCGTTCTAGCCACGATCCGTCACACTCCATTAGCATGACTCCTTTTTCATTCCGACTGACCCCTTCTTTCCCAGGCCTTAAGTTTGCCCTGATTTGCTCTATCGCTTTTCCCTCCATGTCGTCCTCTATTGTGTCTACCTCTTCTTCACTCTCTTCTCCCGTAGACTGACGGTCCTCATACTCCTCATCGTCCGGGTCCTGTCCTTCTGACTGCTCATCATCCCCTAAGCTTCCCTCTTCAATCTCTTTGTCATCAGTAACTAAAGCCCAGTTATATAACAAGTTCAGGTCATGGACCTTGGTCCATTTCCATTCTGGTTTAGCTAAAAGGTCACGTAGAGGTTTTAAGTTAGCAGCCAAATTGCCGTCCAATTTATTGGTCAGATACTCTACGATTTCCTGAAGCTCTAATTTGTTGTTGGGGATGCGAGACAAGGCCGGTTTGCTTGGGTTGAGTGAGCTTCCTGCCATCATGCAAAGTGGCACCACTGGCTCCTCAGTTGGCACGGTAGCAGTTTTAGCAGCCTGCTTGATATGGTCCTTCCTCATCCGAGAATGGTAGGTCAATGGTTGCCAACACGTGCATCCAATCCCTCTCATCCTCAGGGCAAGGAATATATCTAGCGAGCGATCCATAGGGCTTGGTCGTTTGAGTATCGCCTTTTAGCATGGCTGAGATGGCAGCCAGGTCAACAGGCGTCGTCGTCCAAGTGTCCATCTTTACCCTCACTGCACTAGTTCTGTTCCCTAGGAAAATCAATCCATTGCCCCAATCCTCTATGACTCGTGCATTCCTCATCCAAGGTCGGCCTAATAGTATGTCGTAATCCACTCCCTTCATGACAATGAAGTTTACCGAGAATTGCACACCGGCAATCTTTACTGGCCAATTCTTTAAGACCCCAAATGGTCTTACCTTCATTCCGTTTGCTAGCGTGACATTGAATCTAGCAGTCTCTACAGGAGGGTTTCTCCATGCCTCTAGGACCGCATGGTTTAGCACACTAACATTGGCACCTGTGTCTACAATTCCCTTCCGAGTCATGTCCCCTAAGGCTAGGATGGGCAAAACTGTGTGCATTTCAGTGCCTTCCCAAAAAGCATTAATGTGCAAAGACTTAGGATCTGCGTGTAGAGCTAGGCTTGGGATCCGTGTAACTGCATCATGATCTTGCGGATCAGCACCCGCAAGTTCTACGTGTCCCTCGATCGAGTCTTTTAACTCTTGCCACAAGGAGTGATTTTGCCTAAGCAGATCCTCCAAGCTTAGAGTTACTGGAGTGGACAGCAAAGTTGTGAGGAGGCCATTGGACCCTTGTCTTCCTCTGAGGCTGGCAGTTCTAGGCCATGCATTCTGTCTGCCCTGGTAAGCTTCCCCCCGGCCTTGCTGTTGAGTCGCTCCTAGTGGTGCAGGCATGCTCCCAGCCTGTGGTTTTGAGGGTGAGACTGGTGTGCTAACACTGGAGAAGTCGTCCATAGGGTCTTCCAATATGGGTTCAGCATCTTCAAGGTGCTTTTGGGCGTCCTTGACCCAC
Source organism: Lygodium microphyllum (assembly GCF_053477565.2). Classification (NCBI taxonomy): domain Eukaryota; kingdom Viridiplantae; phylum Streptophyta; class Polypodiopsida; order Schizaeales; family Lygodiaceae; genus Lygodium; species Lygodium microphyllum. The sequence continues at coordinate 34,590,465 of NC_141141.1, forward strand.
TCCTTAACCTTGGCTATAGCTTCGAGTTGCCGCTTGGGATGGGGATATTCCCCTACCTTGGCACTCCCTAGCTCTGCTTTCTTAGGAGCCGAGGTCTCTGCCTCTGCATCTGTGACCCTCTTTCCCGTTACCAGCGTAGTCGTTTCCTCAGTTTTAAGGGTTATCTTCACATCGGTTCTCTTTTTCCGTCTCCTCCGGCTTTTCTTCCCTATTGAGGTTGCATCAAGGTTACTTGGCCCTGGCAAGGAGATGCCTGCTTGTTTCGTTTGAGCTTGCGTCATAGCATGTAGTGGGATGGGCGTATCCTCACTACCGAAAGTTTCAACTCCAAAGAGCCCCAAAGGCACCGATGGCATGTTGGCAGCGCTCATTGATGGCTTCCGCCTAGGACAGTCAGGAAACAGATGTGTGATTCCACACTCTGTGCATCGGAGATCCACTTTGTCCTTGTTAGCTTGTTCTCGCTTTGGGCAACGTGATGAAATATGGCCTGGGTGGCCGCAAGTCCAGCATGTGACTGGATCCAGGCTTGGCCCTCCAAAGCCTCTGCCTCATCCTCTTCCTAAAGCCATCACCGGCACTGGCTGATAGTCCATCAGGACTGGGTTGCCCTCCTCGTCGTAGGATACATAAGGATTGACATATGCCTCTTCCTCATTAGGCTCCTCCACAAAGTGAACAGGAGCATCGCTAGGTGGGTGAGTCACAAAAGGCCCTGGTGGCATGGATATACCAGTTGGGTTCATTTCCAGCCTAGGCACGACATGTCTTGAGTCAGTTGGTGCTGGAAGAGCTAACTGGGTTCCCTTGCCAAAGAAATTAGGTGGCCTATTTCCTAAGTATGGAGGGTTGTACTGCTGTGTGTATGGGAATCTCCTCGGCATTCTGCAATGCGTTGCATCATGACCGTATCTACCGCAATTTGAGCACGGCCGAGATCTAGGATCTTGGCACTCCACTGGGAGGTGATTGCCACCGCAGTACACACATTGTACATGCGATCTCACTGGCTTTCTAACGAGCTCTTGTAACCGCGCAATCTCCATTCTCATCTATGCCATCCCTTGGTCGTGGTCTACACTCTTTCCCTTGTCCTGCATGCTAGCAGTTGCTTTTTTCCCTAAGGGGGTTGATCTCTCAGGGTCCCTCTGGCTTGCACTATCTCGGTTGGTAGCCCTCAAGCTTCGTTCCATAAGTTGATCATCCACGCGTATTGCCTCCTCGAAGACTCGAGCTAGCACGTCTCGTTGTAAGGTGGAGTTATTGGCCAAAGCCTTGTAGAGCTCCTCACTCCGAATCCCGTTCATGAACACTGTAGACACTGCCCTCTCGGTAGGTCGCTCATTGGTAGGGATTCTCTTATAGAGGCTACGCACCTGAGTAACGTAATCCCTAACATCCTCCTTCTCCCTTTGACTGATATTCATCAACCTAACAATGAGGTTGTTCGAATACCCTGCCTCCGAAAACCTCTTGATGAAGAGGCCCTTAAGGCGAGCGAAGTTTGTACGTTCTGCGTCATCCAGACTAGAGTACCAGGTCCTCCCCTTGTTGCCTAAGCATAGGTCGAAGGCTTGAGCTTGCTGCGCAGGGTCAGCAAGACCGTTTGCCTCACACACTTGCTTGAACTGCTCCATGAAGCTGTACGGGTCACTGCTAGGTTCGTATCGAGCTAGTTGTTTTGCTACTATGGGGATTCTAGCCTGCCCTTTAGCCCCTTGCGTGAGTCCCAATCCTGACAGTAGTGCAGTGGCTAGGGCAACATCACTCTGTTCCACGTATGTATTATCCATGAGTCGCTTTGCCACTAGTTCACTCAACGTCATGCTAGCCTCTACTGCCCATTCCCTTTCTATGTTTGGTTCGGACTTGGCTGCCCCAGCTAGGTCTAGTACTCGTCTAGCCTCGTACATATCCACGTCTTGCTGCAGCCTTCTAGCCCTTTGCTCATGGTTGTAGGCAATTATGCCTTCCAGTGCTCTCTTGATAGCTCTTCTCTCTTCTTCCAGGTTAGCCACCACTTCCTCTACAGGTCTACCTTGGATCTCAGTCCTGGTGAGTAGATCGTAGTCGTGTACCAGTTCCTGGACCGAAGTTGGAAATTATCCTAAGTCTAATTGGTCTTTCCCTTGGTCGCCTCTTGATCCCGACATTGTTTCTACTTCCAGCTTCACGAGATTGTCGATGAATCCAATCAGCTCCGGTAGCTTCCACTCCTCTATCTTGTTGCTTCCCGTGTCTTTGTGTTTTCTCTAGGTACTACTAGTAGGGCGCTCAGGCACCTGTCTAAGTCTTGGGGTCTCCTCCTACTAGTGGGTTCCTTAATGTTATTAGGCATCCAGATGTGTTCATTGTTATTTGAAAGCAGCGGCGATCCTTACTCACACGTTGTGCTTAGTGCTTTTGTGGTGCTTGGTGCGAAAACAGGCTTTTCACTTTTCTTGCTGTGCAGGTTTAGTGGAGCACAAAAGTGAAATGCCGATGCAGAAAACGTTTAAAGCAAACTCCACCTTGTTTCTACCCGCGGTCTTAGCCTAATTTGAGTTTTCAACTCGGTTCCCGGCTATCCTACAGTCTTTCCGCACCCCAAGTTCGATTAGTCTCTGTGGTCCTAATGGTCAAACTGGGTCTTGGTGCTCAGGGTTGCGTCTTGGGGTCAGGTCTGTGGCAAGGTCAACAAAAGATCCTTACCTTTTTGTTCTGGCAAAATGGTCCGATTTTGGGAATCGGACAGGGCTGGTCCGATTCTAGGAGTCGGACGGTCCGATTCTGGCAATCGGACCAATCTGGTTCGACTCTAACAGTCTGCTCGGACGGGGTTGGTCCGATTCTGGGAATTGTCCGACCTTGGTGGTCCGATTCTGGGAATCGGACCAGGAGGGTGGTCCGATTCTGGGAATCGGACCAGGAGGGTGGTCCTACTTTTGAAGTGGTCTGACGGTCCGAGCTCAGCCCCAATGGTTAGACTACGATGGTCCGATTCTAAGGGCAGTCCGAGTGCCACGTGGCACGTCCGATCGGGTTGGTCCGATTCTGGTAATCGGACCAGTCTGGTCCGACTCTCTCTCAGTCGGACAGTCCGATCCTGGGAATCTGACGGTCCGACTCCAGAACTCGGGTGGTCCGATTCTGGGGATCGGACCACTGCAGGTTGGTCCGACTGCGTCGGCGGCGGGAGCGATTTCGACGCGTTTGAATCCTTGCTAATGCCTGCTGCACTCAATCACCACAAACTTCCCATAATCGATTAGAGCACCAATGGAACACACTGGACTCACCTGAAGTAGCCCGAATCGAATGCGCCTCGAATCGGGGTCGCGTTTCCTTGTCCTGTGAACTAGAAGCTCTCTAACTCTCTCTCTCTCTCTCTCTCTCACAAGGCCAATTAAAGAAATAAGGTCTGTCCTGGCTTCCCAAACCTCTTAAGGTCCTTTCCCAGCACTGCAAAACCTTACAGCCAGTTCCTTGTCCCTGTTTCACCCAAAAACTTGAATTTGAGCCCCTGTTTTCTTGTTTCCAGCAGTAACCAGAACCCCTGTTTTCTCTTTTCTTACCCTAATCTAACCTTAATCTAGTGCAGGCAATATGAAAACAGAAATGCAGAACAGTAGTCCTAATCTAATGCTTCCAACAAACCCAAATACTTACCTGTTCCATGGATTAAAACCTCCTAAATCTCCTAGTTATCTCGAGCACTGGTTCAAGCTATAAACCCTACTTCCATGCTCGATCTGATGCGTGCGGCGCTCAAGGCTTGATTCTATCGGTCCCGGCAACGGAACCAAAATGTGGGGGGGCTTCAAGCTCTACCCCGAGACCTACGGACCACTTATTACTCAAGTGTTTCGAACCGAGTAGCCATGGCTACCTCTCACATAGCCGACGCGCAATGCCTACCTTATGGGTGTAGTGAGCTTACCTTGATGCTCGATCGAGTACCCTCCTCTTTCTTGCACACCGGTAGCTCCACGATCCTTGAGGCAAGCTCAAGCAACCTCAATCCCTCTCCCATGAGCTTCATCCTCCATAGCCACGTGCGAGACAAGAGAAGAGAAGAGAGGAGGGGAAGATGAAGAGAGAAGATGGAGAGCTTCTTCTCCAATATCCCTCACTCTCACACAATCACTCCCTCACTCCCTCACACTCTCTCAATCCCTCTCTCAAGCACAAGCAAGAAGGCAAGAAACAAGAGAAGAAGAAGAAGAAGCTTTGGCCACATACAAGAATGAGCTTCTCATTCACTTTTCAACTTTATATACAAAACCCTAAATCCCTTTTGGGCGGTCATCCCCTTTTCCCCTTTTTTACATGGCCGGCCGTTAGCCTAGGCCCATTTCTCATTTCCCACCGTTCTAATCTATCCTATTCCTAACCAATGCATACAATTTGCACAGGATTGAGCCTGGCGCTCTTTTACAAGGATTCGGGAGTGCTTTCACACTTAATGGTGCGCTTTTTACTCTTTTACTTTCCTTGGGCGACTCTAAGACGTCCTGAGGGTTGTGCCCGTGCTTTTAATTTTTTCAGGGTCTGGTTACCGATTAAGGCACCTTTTTCTTCCTTTTGTCTTGCGCCTTTTGCTATTTCCTTTTTTCCATTTCCCGCTCCTCTGTGCTGCGGTAAACAAGTTGCTTCCTACCAACAAAGCATTCAAATGACACCCTTTCAAGCATTGTATGGGAATGATTGCCGTACTCCATTGAACTTTTCAAATCCTACCTTAAGGGTAGAAGCTTCCAAGAAAATGCTTGAGGAAATGGATGAGTAGGTCAAGGCCATTAGACAAGACATTAGAGCCACCAAGGATAGACAGAAAGCCTATGCGGATCTAAATAGACGAGAGCGACTCTTCAAAGAAGGAGATATGATTTTTATTAGTGTACGACCCAAGAAGAGTTCCTTATCATTGGGAGAATTTAAGAAACTAAGTCCAAGGTATTGTGGACCCTACAAGATCCTCAAGTGCCTAGGGCCCAATGCCTACAAACTCCAACTCCCTAGGAATATAAAGGTTCACAATATATTTCATGTTGGCCTACTAAAGACATATGTATCCAATCCTAGCCATGTGCTCAATGATCAACAAGTTGTAATGCCAAGTCAAGGAGTCCTTGAGCTCTGGCCACATAGGATCCTAGACATTCGAGAAAAGAGATTGAGGAGTACAACCCTCAAAGAGTATCTCATCCAGTGGAAGGACTATCTAGAAGAGGATGCCACATGGATTGACGAGAGTACTCTCAACCAACAATACCCCCAAGTTCTTACGAGATGAGAACATCTCGATTCCTTAAGGGGGGAAGGATGTAATATCTGGCTTCTGCCGTAAGGATCACCCCCCATTTACCAAATTAAAAATGATTTTTTTAAAATTATTACGTTCCCCTTGTCAACGCCATTGGTTGGCGAAGGGAGGGGGAGTTGAACTACGCATCGATAGGGAGCTGTAATAGTAGGAAAAGAAGATGACAATAACGAGAGCTAATCGATAGTCGATGGGGGTAGAGGAGGAGATCATGATGGTGAAAGAGCACTAGAGTGGTGGATCCTCCGACGATCACAAGGCATGAAGATGGAAAGGACGACAAATTTGATGGGGGGAGGGGCACACGTGTGCCACCTCCAACCCCCTAATATCCCTTTCTTTCCCTTAACAAGCCGCATGGCGGTGGCATGAAATTTGGGGGTCCCATGTAGTTAGGTCACACTTTATGATTTACGAAGAACTCATGTACACTCGCACTTAAATACTTAGGTTACACTTTATGATTTGCATAAATTCAATAGAAGGAATTCTCATGAATGGGAACCCCGCATTGTATCATCAACCTAGGAAAGACTTGCATCTAGATTTGTGTGGCATCATGGACAGTTTCGGTTGCACCACAAAATAGGGATTCATCTTAAAAGATATATTTAAGACACGCATGTGAAATGCTAAACTAAATTGCAAGAGGCAATTCGGTAGATGAAATCCTATATGATAAAGAAGGCTAGTAGGATCTAATTCGACTCAGCTAGGATTCAATAGTAAATAGATCAAATTGTTATTATGATCGTATTTTGACTTTGAGTCAAATAAACATGCTCTTTTGTCTCTATCCCAATAACCAACCGCGATGATTCCAAAACACTCTTGAAGATATCATTTTCAAAATATGTTACATCTTGAGGCTAACATAAGAAAACTCAAATGCCATATCCACAAGAAGAATGACCCATTCACCACATTACATTCAATGCTCACAACTATTTAAGGATTGTAAATGGGCTTAGCTTACTCTTGACTTGCAAGAGGAATGAACAAAAGTTCCTGTTATCTTAAGGGAAGGAAACCCTAGGGTAAACTTAGAACCACGAAAAATTCTAAGGTGGAAAATTGGTTACCAACTGACCAATTGAAATCCTAGATTGAATCATCTAAGATCGAGACTTTAAGATAAGAACCAAAGGTTAGTAACTTAAGGAAGCTACCATTTGAAACTATAGCATAATTGCTCACTCCTATTACATAGGAGTGAGGTTGGAAAGAGGGTATCCTCTATCCCTAAGAAGATAATGGAAGTTGACGTCAAGGCAGGAAAGACCCAAGAAGGGCAATGACAAACATTCAAGGATGGGAACTCCACCTAATATGTCAGAGCACTCGCCTTCATTGTTGTTTGTGCTTGTAACACTAGATTCAATGTCTGTGAAAGGAATGTATGACCCAAGCTCACAAAAGAAATTTGAATAATGAATCAAGTTGAATTCATGAAGGACACGCCAAGCCACCCCCAACTAGCTGCCAACCCTAGCCAAGGGGGTTCTAAATAACCGTGATAGGAATCTGGACTGAACACGTCACAAGAGGTCTCTTCATGGGTTAGTTTTAATGTAGGAGGACGCTTGGATCCCAAGGGGGTTTTAGCTGCAAATTCCCTGCCTCTGGGTCCTACTCAAACGATCTATGTGACTCGAGATTGTTGAGAATCAGCAATCACACTCAACAAAACAGCCTCTTTGTATGGAGCCTCAGGGTCAAGGATATGCAGGCTAACTTATCCCATATGCACAATAGTGCCTACTGCAGTTTCCTACTTTCTTATAAAGCATTGTACTTGCTTCCTTTCTTAATGCAATGATAATACTCTTTTCTTTTCAATGAAGTGTCAATGTCATTGTCCACATACACAAGATTGTGTTTATGAGTCCAAGTCTCAATCTTGGAACCTAATTCACTTGTGTAACAAACAGTGTCCTTGTCTTCTCCATCATGAGTCCACACTTCTCATTTCATCCTCCATAGCTTCCGGTTTTGCCATGCTCTAGATCCCGCATTTCTCACATGGTATCAGAGCCCAGTTGGGCATGGCATTGCTTCTCTAGCCTCTCTTGATTCCTCTCAACCTCAGTCTAGCTCAATGTCAGCTCATGACTTCATCTCCCAACTCTACTCTCACTGAAGCTTCCATGGCAGCCATAGCCAGCAGCACCCTGTCAGATTGAGCTGCTTATATCTCACTCCACAGGTCAAATCTCTTGGAACTTCCTTCTGGAAAAGTATTCCCCAACTCACAAAGCTTCCCTGTATCACATCAATCTAGGACATTGGACCATCTGGAGCTCAGCATTGTGAAAATCCTCAATCTCTGCTCTGTGTCTGCCATAGCCAGACAGGACCTACCTTACTTGGAGCTTCAATAACTCCTCAACCAGGCCATTTCAGCCCACGATTTCTTCTAGGGAGTTGTTCCTTTGCTCAAGGCACTTCATCTTGGCACGAGAATTGACGACATTACTGTGCCTTGACCCCAGCATTGCGGAAATCGCGCAAACCTGTCCTGAACTGCGCCGAATCTGTTCGACGTGTCTGCGTGCTTCATACAGGCCACGATCTTGACGATTATGATAGGGCTTTGATAGCCCATGAAGTCAGCTTCCTAGGCATGTAAAATTTTTTGAAAATGATCAAGTGTAGCTCCTGCAATCTGAGAAAAACCAGGCCCCTGTCTCAGAAACCCTAATTCCACCATAGCCAAAGCTTCAAAATTCTGACATTTTTCACTGTTTCTCTCACTGAAGTTATCAACAGTGATTTTAATCACTGAGCAATACTCTCTGAAGTTCATTAAAGTACTGTCACTCAGATTTGAAGGTATCAGCATCAAATCAAGAAGGGGAAGATTAGACTTGGATTTAAAAAGAGTAAAGGACTTTGCAGATTGGGTGTTCATTGACACTCAGTTAGTGCTTTTTAGCACTTGTGTCTCTCAACCAATTCTTTTGTTTCTCAAATCTAATAAGTCTAAAGTTGATTTGCTACTGTTCTCGTAAGTCTAACATGGGCAAAGACTCTCCAAATGCTCGATTCAAAGGAGTCGGGTTCCACACTTGGCAAACCCGCATCAAGCTCATCCTGATGAAGAAGGGTCTCTGGGCCATCACAAATGGCAAAGAGAAGAAACCTCAGGATGTGGACCTTGCAACTACTTGGCAAAAAAATGATGACAGAGCCTAGGTCATTATCAAACTGGAGCTAGACGACAGTTATATCCATCATGTGGATAACTATGAGACCTCACAGGATACATGGAAAAGACTTGACACCCTGTTCGGTGCACAATCTAAATCATCAAAGTATGGTCTCCTGATTGAGTTCTTCAGACTTGAAATGAAGTCTAGCACATCACTTGCCACACATCTTAATTACATGGAAGGACTCCTAACCCAACTTGCAAGAATCAACATTAAAATGGATGAAGATGTTTGCATCGGTGTTCTACTTAAGAGTTTGCCTCCTGAATATAATAATGTATCAACAACTTTAATCAACATGCCAAATCCTGAACTTGTTGATATCCAGGCATCACTATTAGAAGAAGAAAAGAAGCTAAAAACTAAAGAAGAACCAAGTACCTCTAGAGATGAGCATGCATTATATGTTGGCAACAGGTACAAAGGCAAGAAGGATCAGCTCTTCTGTGACTTCTGCAAAAGGACCGGACACACCGAGAAGTTCTGCCACGCAAGAAAGAGATCCCAAAAGGCCTATCTAGTCACAGTCAAAGAAGAAGAAGAAAATGGAGCAAAGGAAGAAGAAGAAGAAGATGAAGACCACCAGGATCGGAAGGACAAGACTCATCAGTCCTTGTACTCTCATAATTCTGATAGACTGTTTTAAAAGCCTTGTACTTCCTTGCCCTAATGCTTCCTGCCATAAGCTTTGAAAACTCCTTATGTAACTTGGCATTACAGTCCCTGTACACTTTGTGAGGCCCTTGTTACAGCCTCTGGATGTCCACCATGTTTATGGTACCCACACTTAGCCTTTTCTGCGATAGCCTCTGGTGTTTTGCCATGTTTGTGGTATGCCCACACTTTGCAGGTGGTTCTCATTACAGCCTCTACACACTTTGTGCCTTTTCTAGTTGTGATTGAGGAGGGGTGTTGAGAATCAGCAATCACACTCAACAAAATAGCCTCTTTGTATGGAGCCTCAGGGTCAAGGATATGCAGGCTAACTTATCCCATATGCACAATAGTGCCTACTGCAGTTTCCTACTTTCCTATAAAGCATTATACTTGCTTCCTTTCTTAATGCAATGATAGTACTCTTTTCTTTTCAGTGAAGTGTCAATGTCATTGTCCACATACATAAGATTGTGTTTATGAGTCCAAGTCTCAATCTTGGAACCTAATTCACTTGTGTAACAAACAGTGTCCTTGTCTTCTCCATCATGAGTCCACACTTCTCATTTCATCCTCCATAGCTTCCGGTTTTGCCATGCTCTAGATCCCGCATTTCTCACACGAGATGGATTCTTGAGAACCTGTACTAGTGCAATGGAAAAAACTTGAAAGAAATAAGACACATCCTCATGGATTGCGGGAAACATCCTTTTTGGACAAAATTTTGTATCTTAGTTAAGATGCTAGTATAAAGTTGCTTCCAAGGAACCTTTTTGAATTGTTTTCAAGTCAGTGCAGTAAGTTATGTAAATGAATCATGTTCCCTAAAAGGCTTAATTAAGGAAGTTGATTTTAAATGTCACTCATAAATGTGGTAGGATCTAATTAGATAACTAAATAATGCCTATTGAGGGATGCGGGTGGGCAGAACCCCGGGCGGATCCGTCCTATGGAAGGGTGGTCCAAGAAAACTGGGAGGCTTCTCACAAGGTTCTACAGGCATATGAGATTTAGGTAATATTAGGTTAGAATTCAATTCATGCCGTTTTAGGGGACCAAAATGGGACTATGCCCTACGGCCAAAGAGGTTGAGCAGCGCATCCCTCTCGTTTTCCATTCTATTTGAACCAAGAGTGGCGTGGATCTTCTTTGGCTTGGGTATGACTGCATAAAGTAGGATGTCCAGGATTCGATGCTAGATTATTGTTAGAAGACCTTGGCCACTAGGAACCCAGATTTCATGTCAATCCTAGTGGGTTCGGCCATGAATGTTCCATTGCGAGGTAGACTCGGGAGATCCTAGGCGATAAACCCCGAAACATTCTATGGGAGTGCCGAGCAACAACGACAATTAGATTCGTTTCTTAATGGACCACTAAAAACATGCTTGGATAGCCATTAGGCGAGCATGTTAGAGTAAGGTAGTAGCTACCAACCAAATGATACTACTACATGTCACTCAAAATAAACAACACATAGCTATGAAAAGTACAAACTATAAGTTGATAGTTATCACAAGTAAGGTGGTAGCTATGAACTAAATGCTATTATTACACACCACACTACCACACACTACTCAATAAGGTGGTAGCTACCAAATGAATGCTTCTACAATACACTACTCAAAATCAGGTTCCCAAATCAACCTTAACATTTGTGATAGGTACCACCAAAAAGTTGGTAGATACCAAATTCATGCTATTTTGAACACACTATTCTTCTAAATCATATTTCATATTGACTTTTTAAAGGATTGCACATATCTTTTGATGTTAGTACACAAAGATTATTTGACACACTCACCCAATTTTGATTGTTTATTGACACTTGACTCATTTTTATTTGGTTGCTACCACAAGATAGGTGGTAACTACCAATGAATTTTGGTAAATACTACTTAGAATAGAAAACACTTCAAAAGCCATGCCTTCTACTTTCTATCTTAGTTTTGGTACCAATAACTACATGAGGCTAGCCACAACCTAGATTTGACATCACATTATTTCTAAAAAAATAAAAACTATAAGTTAATAGCTACCACAAGTAAGGCAATAGCTATCATGCATAAGGTGATAGCTACCAATTGAATTTTGCAATTAGACACTATTCAGAATAAATTGTATATTTTTTATGAAAACTATAATGAATAATTTTGTAGCAACCACAAGTAAGGTGGTATCTCTACCACAAGAAAGCTGATAGCTATTGCTAAAAGATGCTACTACATATAGCATGCAACTTAGTAAAAAGATGGTAACTACCAATTGAATATTGTTACTACACACTACTCAAATTCATATGGTAGGAATCAACCTTAGCATTTATGAGAGCTACTACCACAATTTGGTAGCTAACAAGTTCATGGTATTTTGAACACACTATCCTTCTCAAATTGTATATATCTTATGATATTAAACATAAATCTTATTTTACTATAACTTTTTTAAAGGAAGGTGTGCATATCTTTTGATGTTAGCACACAAATCTTATTTGAGATACTCGCCACTTTTAGTTATCTATTGACTCTTGACTCGCTTTCACTTGGTTACTATCACAAGTTAGATGTTGAGATGGCAAGCTCAACACCTACAAATATTGATGATGGACCACCTAGCTATATGGGCATGTATGTCTACACTTAGCACATCGATGGTCATTATGATCCTAACATGGCCACACTGATTTATCATTTATTATATTTAGTTTGTTGCACCTACTTGGAGCTGGTATAATTATAGTGCCAATCAAAAAGTATAGTCAATTATGCACTATTTGACTTAGTAGACCACTTTCCTTTATGCTATATCTTATCTATACTTTGTATACATTGTATTGTTTATGAAAGAATAAGAAGAAACTAGCAAGAAAATATTTTTTCCTCCATCTCTCTTCTTGTATTCTTGAGTGAGCTTCCTCTTATGTATATGGTGTGTATTTAGCGTAACAGCTCAAGCAAACCCCCCCACCAAGCGAACTTGACATGGTATCAGAGTGACACCACTTAGAGAGACTAGTTTTGAAGGCTAAAGTGAAGGAGAAGTAATAATTAAAGCAAGCAAGCAATAGATAAGAAGCTCTTCCATTCTTCCACTCTATCTCTTAGGTAGTGTATGTGGAAGCACTAGAAGCAAGGCAGAGCAAAAATCTCATAAAGTTGTGAGATTTGTGTGTAAGCATAGCATTATATATTCTAAAAATTGATCCTTTAGGGCTTTCTTGCTACTTTTTGGGCCATCTACAACTATGTCCATTTTAGATTTGCAAGATTGCAAGTAGCAGTTTTAGGGTATGTTGTGATTTTGGTTGTGTTGACCTAAAGTTGGTGCACATGTTATAGATTTCATATCTATAAGTTTTGAGGTATTTCTTAGGAAGAAAAAACAAGTTTTATTTATGAAAAATTTGTAGATTATATTTTTTAATTGAGCGGTCAATGAAAAAGACTACTTGGTATATTGCTATGCACTTGTGAAAGATTGCAGAAGACTTGCTAGCTGTTTTGTATCAATTTTGTGATAATGGCAGAGAGAAGTGGTGGAAACCCCATCTTTGGAAGCTAAACAAGAACAACTACCCATCATGAAAGTTTTCTGTGGCAAACTTTCTTATTGGAAAAGACCTCTTTGAGTTAGTTTCAACAGGTAAAGAAAATGAGTAAGATCTAAGTAACCTTGCAACTGCACATGAATTAAAGGTATGGAAAAAATGGAATGCAAAGGATAAAAAGGTGATATATTGGATATTCACAACCATTGATAATATTGAGGTATATAAAAAATGCAGAAAGTTCAAATGCAACATGGACCGCATTTACAAATATCTTTTTTATGAATACAAAGGTATAGAAGATTTAGCTTAAGTAAGAGCTGAACATTTTGAAAAAATTTTAATAGACAATGTGCATATACATTCCAAAATTTGATTTATGTTGAAAACAAATTGCTTATTTTTAAAACTAGCTCTAAATATGAAGATAATTGTTAGTATTAATGAGGTATTATATGCCAGCTCATGGAAGAAAGACTTGGGAAACCCTCCCAAGATTAGCTTATTAAAACTATGTTTGTAGTATAAAGCAATAAAAAGAAGTAGCCTAGTGGATAGTCACTTGGCAATTAAGTGCACTTGGGTGATGACACTATCAGGATGGGTGTCCTTCAAAGAAGATTTTTCTACAAGCTAGTGGGAACTTCTCACGCATAGCCAATGGTGCCAAGGAAGCCTTCGTATCCTATTGCTAAGTATGCCAAGACCAAGATGCCAAGGTCAATGCCTTGGTCACCACCTTAATTATGAGCCTTGGAGTGTAGTGCTCGTCCATATATTCGTAAATTTTTATCTTCCCACTACAAGAATTGAGCCCCCTCTCTGATGTCATCAATGATGTCATCAAAAAATGCTAAAAAAAAGTGTTCTCTCTTTATCGTCAATGATGCCATAAAAAATGTTAAAAAGCAAGCATCCTCTCTTTACCCCCCCTCCCAATTACTATATAAACAAGGGTAGAGTGTCACGTCAGAAAGACACACACATACACAAAAAACACACAAGCTGTGTAAAAATCTCTCTACTATTGATGCAACAAAGCTCTACTATAAGTAGCCGAGTCTCTCTCTCTCTCTCTCCCTCTCTCTCTCTCCATCCACACCTATGTAGAAGCGCTACTCAAATTCATCAAACTTCTCCCATGGCTCCCAAGAGATGTTGAGATGCTGAGTGATGTCATGCTCAGAGACCTTCCCAATATGAGGAGGTAGTCGCCCTAAGGGAACTCAACATGAAGCTGAAGCACAAGCGGAAATTACCCCCAATTCCATTCAACCCGAAGGACCACAACAAGCCGAGGTTGCAGTCATAAACCATAATCACGATGGATGGCCGAAAGGAGATAATCAGGAAAGGATTACTATTTTATGTTACTAATTTTTTTTTCATCTCACGATAAAATGAGGGATAAGTTAGTAATGTTAGAAAAGCCCATAGGATAAGTCAGTTACATAGAATTACGATTAGTTAGAATGTATTAAACTTACAAAAGCATGTTAGTCTTATCAAAATTTTAAAGGAAGGAACACGAAAATTGATGGACGGGATAGATTCTATGCATCATTCAAGACATTGGGGTCCCCAACCCAATGCTCTATAACACTCTACAAAGTGTGAAAAAACTCACCTGCGGGTGGAGGTTCTACGCTCTTGAGGGAGGTAGGTGTTTTTTGAAAAAACTCACCTACGGGTGGGGGTCCTACGCTCCTGAGGGAGGTAGGTGTTTTTGGTTTTTGATCACTCGAGCACCTAAGAGGGCAAAGGGCCAAGTGATAAGTGCCCTTGTTATGTAGGATGGCTCTGAAGACTTAGAGAAGCTTAAAGGGCTCTAAGCCAGTGAATTACATGTTGACCGTGGATGGAGTGCAATCACATACAACCCAATTCTGAGAGATTGGAAGGTCCTATCCTAGGCTAGATGGTGTCTTTCTATGAAAAGACAGTTTTATATCACTATGTAGAGTGATGGTGAATAAAGCATTTGATTTTCGAATTGTTTGCTATGTGCTAAATTGAGCTTAACAAACCCAATTTAACAGAGTAATAAAAGGAAGCTAATTTTATATGTCAAAATAGTGTGGTAGTATACTTTGCTAATTAGAAAGCTAAAGCAAACCCAATTGAGGAAAGTGGGAGGCTTAGATCCTAATGATTGAACACCTATGGCTGGGTGGACTCGATAAGTTGGATAACTTTCCAACACTAGATAGAGCTGATTAAAGCATGACCCTTCCAATATCGATAGGATTAGTTACTAGGTTTAACACCGTTTTAGGGGGCCGAAGCTGAGATTTTACCTTATGGGTAGGGGGATCGAGTTACACTCTCCCATGTCTCTTACTCTCTTTGAACCAAGTGTAATGTTAACCTCACTCCTACCTTTGATTGATTACAAAGTGGTCTTTCTTAGGTGGGCGTTAGATTGCTGTTAGGGGTGACTTGTCCATGCTTCCCCTATGAAGTAGAACTTAGATTCCCATGTTCAACTAAGTATGAGGTTTCACATGGGGAGATAGGATGGTGATGTGCATGGATATGAATTTCAGTCGACTACTAAGAGGACTCCTCTGGGTCTATTGGAGGAGGCACCTCACATTTTTCAACTTCAAGTTTCATTTCAATATGGTGATGTACATGGATATGAATTTTAGTCGACTACTAAGAGGACTCCTCCCCGGGTCTATTGGAGGAGGCACCTCACATTTTTCAACTTCAAGTTTCATTTCAATATGGATCCATATATTCGAGATATCCTTGTCATCTTTATTGTAATTTTTCCAATTTCAGCTTTGAGGACAAAGATCGTTTACATCGGGATGGCTTGTAATAAAAATAATATATTAGCCAATATTTAGACTTAGGTCTAGGGTCAAATAAAATGTTAAGTTGTAACTTGCCAAGCATCTTTTGCTAATTGTAAACATTTCTTGTTTGAGGTCTCCATGTCTCACCATCCATTGAGGGTGCATACTCTTTGGATACCATAGCATTCGAGTGGATTCCATGCCCCTTTATAGCATGAGGAGGATGCCATGTTGTAGCCTCTCATGAATGATTATCAACCTTTGTATCATTTGGTAACATGATTCATGGCAGCCTAGCTATTGTGGCTATGGCTTTCTTAGCATTTTAATGTATTTATTTTATTTTCAATATTTTAGCTTGCTGGGAAAGTTAGCTTCTTTACATTAGTAGTATATCAATTATGTAGAGCAGCAAAAAGCAACCCATAGTTGCTTTCTTGAGTACGAAGATTGAGTTTAGAGGTGTTGCTATAGCAACATGTGAGATCGTATGACTGTAAAAGTTATTGGGTTATTTGGATGTGCAATGAGATGGTCCAGTTGTCATTCATGGTGACAACATGAGTAGCATACAGTTAGCTAGGAACCCATTGTTCCATGCTAGCACAAAACACGTTGGCATGCATTACCACTTTGTGGAAGACATACTAACAGGAGAAGCTAACTTGATATATGTTAGCACACAAGATCAAATAGCTGACATTTTCACAAAGTCATTGGGTGCAAAGAAGCTTTAAATTTTTGAAGCTTACTTGGAGTCGAAAAGATATAGTTGAGCTTGAGTGAGAGTGTTGACATTGCAATCTCAACACATATGGACATTGATGATAGATCACTTGGCTAGATGGGTCTACACATCCACACTTAGCATGTCAATGGTCATTATGATCCTCACATGGCCATTGACTTATCACTTATTGTATTTAGTTTGTTGCACCTATTGCTAGCATAGTTTTAGTGCCAATTGATTAATATAGTTAGTTATGCACTATTTGACTTAATAGGCTACTTTTCTTTATGTTGTATCTTATCTACTTCATGTACATTGTATTGTGTGTGAAAGAAGCTGAAGCAACTAGCAAGAAAATGTTTTGGTCTCTATCTCTCTTCCTTTGTTCTTGAGTGAGTTTCCTCTTGTGTGTATAGTATGTGTATGGCACATCAGCTCAAGGAAGTCCCCTCCCACCACAACACAATTCTTGACATTAGGTAATAGTAGCTAAAAAATGCAATTCTAGTAGAAATTAGTGAAAATAGACATCACTTCAAACCTCATGCATTTTATGTCTATCTTAGTTGGTAGTAAACACATACAAGATGGTTGCTACCAAGAGTTGTATGAGGCTAGCCACAACTCAAATTAAACAACACATTATTTGTGAAAAGTACATACTATAAGTTGGTATCTACCACAAGTAAGACAACACCTAATGTAAATAAGGTGGTAACTACCAATGAATCCTACTACCACCACAAGGAAATATCTAACGTAAGATGGTAACTACCAATGAATCTTGCTACTACATACTACTCACAACAAGCTACACATTCATGAAAACTACAAAGAATAATTTTGTAGTTACCACAAGTAAGGTTTTAGGCTAAAAGATGCTACTACACATAGCACACCACTCAATAAGATGGTCGCTACCAACTGGATGATACTACTACACACTACTCCAAACCATGTTCCAAAATCAACCTTAACACTTGTGAGAGGTACCACTAGTAAGTTAGTATCTATCAGATTCATGCTATTTTGAAAACAATATCCTTCTCAAATATATATCTTATGATATTAAACATGAATCTTATTTCATAGTATCTTTTTTAAAGGAAGTTATACATATCTTTTGATGTTAGTTCACACATCTTATTTGACATACTCACCCATTTTTAGTTGCTTATTGATTGTGAACCTACTTTTATTTGGTTTTTAGTAGCTACCAACAAAATTCTAGTAGATACTACTCACAATAGATGCTACTTCAAAATCTATGCCTTGTAATGTCTATCTCATTGATTGCTACCAATATCTACATGAGGCTACAACTTGGATTAGAAAGGGCATTATCTATGAAAAATACAAATGGTAAGTTGATAGCTATCACAAGTAAGTTGGTAGCTACCTTACATAAGGTTGTAAGTACCAACTAAATGTTGTTGCCATAAAGTACTTAGAATAGATTGTACATTACTTACAAAAGCTACAAATATTAATTTTGTAGCTACCACAAGTGAGATGGTAGCTACCGACTAAATGTTGCTACTACATATAATTCAAAATATTATTCTAGCATCCACCTTAACATTTTTTAGAAGCACCACAAGCAAGTTGGTAGCTAAAAAATACACTACCCTTCTCAAACTATATATATATATTTATACTAAATATAAGTCTTATTTCATAGTAACTTTTCTAAGTAACTTGCACATATCTTTGGATTTTAATACATAAATCTTATTTGAAGTTGTGTGTGTGTGTAGTTTGATAGAAATATGTTTATTAAAGATACGAGGCTTAAAAAGTTATCACTTTCATGTTTTTACAAAATCAATACAAGGCTTAAAAAGTTTTCATCAAGCCCCTAAGTATAGCCATGGAAAATGCTAGACTTAAGCATGACCTCATGGCTCTCTTGATCACTTTCAACCTCTAGTTTGACAAGTGGTTGTATATTCCAAGTAGTCTACAACTTTGAGCCATTGAGATAACCAATATACCATAGTGGAGATCAAATAATTCTTCATCAACTCTCGCTTTTGATGTGTAATTTTCTTCACTTACAACATGGTGCTTGGGGGATTCTTCAACCTTATAAGAACTATCATCAATCAAAAGTATACCAATTGCTAGTATTTAGGAAATGCATTCTAGGAATCCTCCAACTTCTTATAAAAGATGGGTTTATCTTTGCCAATAGTGAAGAGGTTCCCTTTGCTATAGTTCTCTTGTGCCAATACAACTTTAATCTAATTATAAAGGTTTGGGAAAGTACCATGTAAGAATATTTGTAGCCTTTGGATGCATAATAAATGTCCAAGAAAAGACATCAAAATGTATGAGTCATCATTCCAAGAATTTGCTAGCATCTAATTTCATATCAACATAAATTTTCTTTTTGTGGCCATTGTACACTACTCTCATGTAGTACTAGAAAAATGCAAAGCAAGGCCTCATGTGAAGATAAATGAATACACCATTGAGATCCAAAATTAGGGAACACTTTGACTCAAAGTCCTTATGACTTTCATATTTCCATGGATGATATCTTTCTCTCGTAGGTTGGAACTCACTTGTACTAGAAACACATTTTCTACACATGCATTTTCCTACTCATCATTTTCCTACCCACAACATATTTGGCAATATGCATTTCCTATTCAGTCATATCTTCATGATGCTTCTCTTCAATTTTCACTTGCATATTATCTAAAGGTCTTACATCATCAATGACAATATGTATTTGCTCTCACCATTTCCATGTCCTTGATTGTGGCACATCATTAGGATACCAAATGCATATCTTTTCTCTCTTCAACATGCATGTGAACTTCTAAAGTTCATGTATCCTACAGTTCATCATCACTAGTTCTCAAAGATAAAACTACCACATTTATTAAGTTGCCTATGCTAAGTATCTTTACCTTAAAACCACCATCACAAGAAACTTCTACAAGCATATCTAACAATACATAAAGAAAAACCAATCACAACAATGGTACTTGTAATTTCCTCCTCTCTCTCTCTCTCTCTCTCTCTCTCTCTCTCTCTCTCTCTCTCTACCATAGTACTAGGACCCACTAGAATATTAGAATTCTAACAGTTGTGACTTATCAATAGGTTATTTATAGACTAATTAGTGTTTAATATACTATCACTTTCTTATAGTCGTACACCTCAAAAGGAGGTGAAAGGAGAGAAATTATTCACGAATTCAAACTCTAGAAATGGTAATGTCTACTTTCTTGAAATAGTAGCTTCACCGTTTGAAGTAACACATATTGTATATTGTTATGCCTTACTATATTGTTTTTATGCATCGTAATCTACATATGGAAAGGAGACCAAGGATTACCAAAATACACCAGTAGTCTCATACTTGAAGATTGGTAACACCCATTTTTTGAGGATATAATCATAATTAATTACTATTTGTAAAATTATTTCATCTGTATGATTTGGCATCCTTACTCACATACATAGATTCAAAGGAAGATTTTAAAAATGCGGGATGAGTAGGCATTTGATACCTTTGTATTTCTCTTTTTGAACTTTTCTTTGCAACGAGAATCTAATCATTTTTTCAATTCTTTGTGCACCGTGATGGTGCCACGGTTCCTGTTGAAAGTCTAGAGGAATTTCATGCCCTTCTTGTAGTCCACGTCTTGGCCCACCTTCTTCACACAATTTTGTAGCTTATACTGCTTCATGATTTTGCTTGATGGTTGGCTCCTCCATTATTTCCAAATTCAAGATGTGCCTAAATTTGAATTGGTTGTAGGCCCTTGTCTCCACTGAGAGGCCATACTTTTCTTGCTCTTCCTTGGTAGTTTGCTGGTTTTCTCTTGTCTTGCCATTGCAGGTGCTTATCATGAAACCATAGCCCACCATCAATATTCTTTAGATAATTTTTGTGGAAAGACATATAGGAAATGGAAGAAATGCTTATGAAAATTAAAATGCTTAAATATAGAAATAGAATTTTTCTTTAACCAGTCCATGCATTTCACAAAATTTTTTGACACTTTTACTCAATCATGAGTTGATTTTTACACTTTATTTTCCATTTTTGAACATTGATTGAGGTTTTAGGGTTTATTTTTATGTTTCTCGCTTTTTATGTTCCAATGTGTTTCATATCATTCACATCCTCCCCCTTAGAAATGAGAAGGATCCTTCCTAGGATTAGAGGTTGTAGGGTGGGGACCATTTAGTGTATGCTCACTGTGTTTCCCTCTCGCATGAGCCAAGCGTAGAAGTTCGAGTTGTATTCAATTTGAGCATAATGGTCCACATCAATAGGTCGAATGCTTACATGGGTGAGATAAGTGAGGACATTTGTAAGGAATTCACTAGAGTCCATTTGGTTGGAAATGTGTAGCTCCTCCTTGGTCAAAATGCGATCTAAGTAGGGGTGAGTCATGATGTGCTCTTCGAGGGGCCATTTGCGGATGGTGGTCAACACCCTATAAGAGGTTGGGGCTACATAAGTTGGGTTGTATTCCGAGGTATTGATTGCACGTCTCTGCTCAATGTTCGTCATGATTTGGTAGCCTTCTTGCTCCCATTGAAGTCTAAGAGCATACTATTATCGCAAGAAAGAGGAGTCATTAGCAACCAGTTGTTTCCGCTTTGTAATTTCTTGGTCGGTGGCAAGGACTATGCCCTTGGCATAAGACATAATATGAGGCCTTGCTTGTACACTTGTTCATGGGAAATCTCTATGTCAAAGAGTTTCTCAACTGCCTTGGGAGTCGTAATGAATACAAATCCCGATTCTTCCCATAAGCAAGGTAGCGTGCATACCTCCATTGCTAAAGGGTCGTCTAAGAAAGAGACCTAGGTCTAATCAATCTCATAGCTTTTAGCAAGTGTGGTAAACGTGGCATCCAAACCCCAAAGGCAATCAACCAAGTCATCCCCTCTATTTTCAGCTAAATTTGCAACTAAAGCAAGGATTGATCATCATTCGTAAGAAGGTTTAAGGCCTACTGGGGGCTGGGGTTTGACTAGACTCGATAGCTCAACAGTGACAGCTTTGACGTCTGTGGTTGCGCCTACTCCAGAGTGTGCGGTTTGGCTTCTTATGCACTAGGCTTGGTTTGGGGTTGTGACTTTGTGCTGCCAGATATTTGTGAGGCTTGAGTAGCACTAACAGTGCTGGGTTGAGTTGGTTTGGAGTCAACAAGCTGCAGTTTCAGTTCGATAGACTCGTTGAGGTGTTCTATGGTCAATGGGCTCTATGGCGTTTGTAACTTGAGCTTTTTGTAGTTTTAGTGCCTCATCTGTCATACGGCTTTGTATAGTCAGTGGGCTTGAGGGTGGTGTTTGAATAGAGCCACTGGCCCTCTTGGTTTTAAGCACCCAAATCCAAGCATTGCCCTTGTAATAGCCTTGTGCTTGCAGTAAGGTTTTAGAGACCCATCTTAGGTTGACTATTCATTTGTGCCTATAGTTTCTCCATTGCCTCTTGGGTTTCAAGTGTGAGTTCCTAGGCTTGTGAGGTGGTGATTGCATGCTCCTAGGTGGCAGTCCTTAATGTTTAGGCACCCACTTGAACTGTGGTTCAGGGGCCTTAGCTTTGATCTCAGTGGCATGCTAACGGTGTGGCATGGCGGGTTGTGATAAGTCTCGCGACCCCCCTCCTTAGACTTGGTGGTGGGTTTCTCTACTGATGGCCTCACAAGCCTTGATGAAGTCGCACTATCCTTGCCAAAAGCTGTGACTATTTGTACATTGTCAATAGCAAGGTGAATATGATGTGACTCGTAGTCAACATTACAATGTGCTTGCTTTTTAAATGAGTGCCCTAACAATGATTCATGACCAACATCTTTTGTGTTTGACAACATGTAAAAGATTATGGGTATGCTTTTAGACTCGATAGAGGCTGCACCTTTGCACTTTCCTAGAAGGCACTTTCCTAGAAGGGCATATGATGTACCCCTAAATGGGCTAAGTTTGGCATTGGTAGGTTGTAGTTGTGAGTGGCCAATTTGAGTCCAATGATCATGAGTTAAGATATTGAAATCAGCTCCCTCATCAATCAATGCATCAAAGGTATGTCTGTTGGGTAGTGACCATTATACGTAGGTAAGTGGGCGCTATTGCCTCTTCATCTTCCTCCTCAATTTTTGTTATTGTGGTGACTCAAACTTTCATAGGGGACTCTAGCATGGGTGACTCATGTAGTGGATGTGTAGGAGGGTAGTACTTCTTTAATTGGTTACCATTGAAGAAGCCTATGTCCTCTCCGTTGCGTCGAGGGTCTCGAGCTCCACATTGCATGTCTCCTCTTCACTGTCCTCCTTTGTACTATCTTCGTTCATGGAATAGCACTCTTCATACTCATCATCTGAACTATCATCATTTGGTTTCTTGTCATCTTCTAAGCCTTGATGCTTCGTTTCTTTCTCATCGGCGACTAGGGCCCAATTGTACATCAAGTTTAGGTCGTGCACCTTAGTCCATCGCCACTTGGGTTCATCCAAGAGATCCTTGAGGTGTTTAAGATTTGCAACTGGGTTATCGACTAATTTATCCCTCAGGTGCTCTAAGATTTTATGGTTGTTTAGGACGTCAAATGTGATAGAGGTGGATTGTCCATTTGAGCTCCTAGCCATCATGCGCATTGGTGTACTGGTGTGTCTCTGGGCTTACCACTGCCTTAATAGCTTGCTCATATTCTTCGTTATCCTAGAATGGTAGATCAATTGTGACTAGCACATGCATCCAATCTCGCTCATCCTCGGGGCAAGGGATATACTTAGTTAGTAGCCTGTATGATTTTCGGATCCGAGCATCGCCCCCTTGACCATAGCTAAGATGGTGTTTAGGTCGACTTGTGTAATCTTCTAAAGTATCCATCTCCACTCTTATCACTTCCATCTGATTGCCCAAGAAAATTAGATCTTTCCCCCAATCTTCTATGACTCATGTATTGCCCATCTTGGGTTAGCCCATTAGGATATCATAGTCCACTCCTTTCATGATGACTATAAAGTCCACAGAGAACCAAACTCCTATGATCTTCAATGGCCAACTTTTCAGCACTTTGAATGGCTTCACCTTTGTTCCGTTAGTCAGCATGATGTTAAACCTAGCATCCTTGAGATAGGTGGGTTACCCCAAGCTTGGAGTACTGCGTGGTTAAGTACACTAACTCCTGGCCTCATGTCTACAATCCCTTTCCTCGTGGTGTCACCTAGAGCTAGGACCAGTAAGACCACATGCATTTTAGTGCCTTCCCAGAAAGAATTAACATGCAAAGACTTGGCTATTGAGTGTAGCGTCAAGCTTAGTATTTGCGTTACTGCATCGTAGTCTTACAAATCCACGGGGGGTTCACTCATAGTAAAGAAGACATGTCACATGTGTGCAGGGACTTCCAAAAAAACCCCTATTTATGAAGCTTGTAAGACTAATATATCCCCCTATTTAAGCTTATAAGATATATACATGTATGAATTTTTATGTATCCCCTTTCTTAAATGTAAGTTTTCATAGAACATATACTAACTTTCTTTTTTAAAGTTCGAATTATTCTAAGCAATTAAAAGTACCAAAATGGTCATATCACAAAGTGATTTATGTAGTGGCACTTGGATACCATCGAAGTATGTGTCGCAATGTTTTTGAGTGCCCGTGCCCCCTTACCACATGAGGAGAGAGAGTAGGGGAATCGAATCCCTTTACACTTAAAGTGACTACACCAAGCGGACACCAAGCTCTCTTTGGAAGAAGGGGAGTTGAATCTCTCTACCAAAACCATGGGAGAGTGCCAACTCCCCCCTCCCACACTATGATTAATTCAATAACCCTACTATGTGAGGGTTTAGGGTTTTAACCTTACTTGTCAAGGTCTATTTTATGCCATGGAGAAACCAATCTATGGAGAGAGGTGATCAAATGCATCCCCCCCTTCTTTTTTCCCTCTATCCTCTCCTTAAATTTAAGTTCAATATAGGAAATTAAGAGGGTTCTACCTCTAATGTATATGCTTAAGTGTCCCCTTCTGTAATGTGTCTACCTGTTATCTTCATGACACGTCTTGGCAGTCCATTGGAAAGGATGTCTAGAAAGCTCCGCCCGACACTCCCATGGAATGTTACGGGGTTTGCGATCTAGGGCTTTCCACGTCTGCCACGTAGTGGAAGTATTCCGATCATTCCCACTTAGGACCGACCTGAATTAGGGTTTTTCTTATTGGTCATTTCCTAACAGCAACTAGCGTCGAACCCAAGAGAACTACTTTACGCAGAAATGCCAAGTCCGAAGTGGATTCACGCTACACTTGGTTCAAGGAGAATGGGAAATGAGAGGGATGCCAAGCTCAACCTCTTTGCCATAAGGCATAGTCCCATTCCGTTCCCCTAAAATAGCGTAAATCGGGATTAGTTACAACTCTAGGTAAACGCTCTTGTTGTTCGTGTTCTTTTGAATGATCTTCCTGCTATCCATCGTGATTTGAGAAAAGTTCTCAGCCAACCGGGACCACCCATCCGTAGGACAGACCTATGGCCACATCCACCGCACTTTCCTCAGGTTGTTTTAGTTATTTAATTACCTAACACATTTAGTTGGACATGTATCAATTAGCTTCCTTAATTAGCCCATTAGGTACTGGTTCCTTCACGTAATCATATCACTCGACATAGAAAAGCAATGTCAAACAAGTTCCTTTTTAACAGGTTATCATATTTATCTTTGAAATACATAAAGTCCACCCCGTAGGCTTATCCACAATTCGCTCGAAGGCTATCCAGCAATCCACAGGGATCACTAATCCAAGATTCCGCCCGTAGACTAGTATGCGGGCCTCAAGATCCAATCCCGAGTCACGTTAGCCTCTTGTGTAGGGCCCGGAAGGCGAGGGATTTATGGCCAGAGCCCCCTGGCACCCAAGCGTTCTCCTGCTCCAAGTAGCGCTTAACGGAGAGACCTCTCGCGGCGGGTTCGGTCCACCTTCCCGGCGCGGTTAACAACCCCCTTGGTTAGGGTCAGGCAAGGAGGTGGGGGTAACTGAAGCTGCCTCTCCCTTCAGGCCTTCAACCTGAAGCATTAGATATCCATTTATCCTTTAATTCATTGATCAAACAAAGCAAACCAGTGCTCTTAAATCTGTAACAAGCACAATCATTTCCATTGGTCGTTATTGTTGGCCAACTGCTAAGGAGTGAATCCTTCTTTCCCAATGCATCCAGCACTCGATCCGAGATTACTTGCGACTTGGCAAGATCCTCTATATCATGGGTTAGGGTGTACCCCTTTAACCCGACTTGGTCAAAACCTTAAGTTTATATGTTATTCCAATTTATCGACTGGTCTTTTGCTTCGAAGCAATTATCTTTACTCAAGAAAGATACTATATTAGGACGACTATTCATCCTCTTGCAAGATAACTTGTGTAAGAATCTTCCAATCTCATTCCGAGGAATTTGGCCATTCCCTTGTGATCAAATCACAAGATCATGCGACTCTACCACTTGTTACACAAGTGTCGCATCAACTATGGGACTATTTACCCATCGAATGGAGTCACAAAATAGTCCGTTCTTGATGACATTAGGCCGACTTGTCAGTCCTAGGGTTTCGAGTTTCATCATTTTAGCGAGAGGTTCTTAGGAAAACCCTAGATCACTTCTCGCAAGTAGGTCCTACTGTCCCTACATTCCGTGAATGTACGCAAGTATATAGGGTTTAGGAGTTTCAGTCTTTGGCAATACGTGCGACTAGGTAAATGTCTCCACCGGGCTAACCCTCGTCAATTCCTTGGGATACGTCGCATTGAATTAACCCTTTTCTAAACAAGTACTCCGTGGTTTTTAGGTGTTTAGGTTTATGCCAATTTAACCTATCTATTCTTGAAGATAATTATGCTATTATTTCCATAACCACGTGTCTCATTGTCCACGCATAAGTTGATTTTCAACCTAACTTTTCGATTTAAGATCAAGCATAGGTTAGGTTATAATCTAATTCTAATTAATCATCCTATAACTTGCAAACAAGATTCATGCTAAGACAAGCAGTCTTTTGCTAATAATTATGTAGTTAAAAAACGATAGTTGACTAGAGTTATGCAACGTAAGAATCATTTCATGCCTTGCAATTTCCTATGGGTTATTAGCACTTTCCATAATGACTCATTTGCGAAGAAGGTATATCCTAATAATGCAACATGCAAATTATAATCCCATGCCTAAATGGAGTGCACTATCTTAATTCTGTTTTGTAAATATGGACATTAGTCTAAGTTCAATTCATTGAAATGCACAAAACTACTTGCTAGAAACGCATATCAATCTTCTGCTTACTTTATTTGTTCATTTTATTAAAAATACTAATGAACGAAATTTTCTGTCTCGTGAGCTAATTCTTTCAGAGTTAAGCTAAGTATTTAAAACAAAAAATGCATCTATCTCCAACAATTATCCTCGCACGATTGAATTATAATAATACCAAATAAAAATTAGGAAGGAAAACCTGGACTTGGGGTGAGATGTCCACGTGGATGTTAGGGGACGATCCTCCTGCGGCTGCGCCTTGGGCTTTCTTAGGAGCCATCATGAATGTAGCCTTTCTGTCTTGGATGCGGCTTTGTGAACTCCTTTTTGAAATTCCTCCGTAGCTCCCTTTGTGATAACTTGCACCATCCGTCGGAAATGGTTTTAGAAGGCTTCCTCCTTGAAGTAGGGATTTCACGAAAAAGGGGGTGCTTAAACCTCGGGAGGGTTTTAAATGGTCTTAGTGGATCAGAAAAGGAAGGAAGGAGAATGTATAACCCGCTAGTGAGGGGTTAAATCACAGAGTAACTGGGCTTTCAACCCACTTGAAAGGTATTACGAATTGGGCACGAGAAGGGGCTTTGAATAACTCTTGGTGGAAAGGAAAAAGGGGGGAAACAAAGGTATAAAAGGGCTAAGAAGGAATCTTTTTTCATGGGGGGAAAGGGGCTTAAGGGAGCCCTTAGGAGGATTTAAGGTAAGGGTAGAAAAAGGGCCTATAAGCCCTTGGAAGGACTTTGGTGTGGGGGGGAAAAAAAGGGTCTTAAAGACCACTTAAAGGCCTTTCAAGGAAAATTTGGGGGAGGGGGGGAAAGGGGTGTCAAGATTGTGGGAGAGAAGGAAGGAGTATCACTTGTAGCTTTCTTGCTTGCACAATGGGGGAATACACACAAGGGTGGAGGCTGAAAACAATTTTCCTCTTCTTAGTTGTGTAAGCCAAAAGAACTCTCGTACAAAGAAATAGAAGAACCCTATAAATGGGTCTCAAACCAAACTCAACTAACTAAGGTGGCATACTAACTGAGCCACGAACTAGAGTAGATAAGGATTGCTATCATGTAGCTATTATTCATGGGCGGTGTACCAACCGCGTCTGCAACTGACAAGTCGGTGACATAAATACACAACGGTCACCCTGGCGTATCACGAGTGGAGCTCGATATCTCAACACTCCCCCTCGAGCTCAATCCCAATTCCTGCACACCAAACAGGTCTCTGAACTTGCGCAGCTTCTCTGCGCCCAATGCCTTCGTAAATATGTCAGCTACCTGATCCTCTGTGCTGACATAAACTAGATCAATAAGACCTAGTAAAACCCTCTCCCGCACATAGTGATAATGCACCTCAATGTGCTTTGTTCTAGCATGATAGACTGGGTTATTTGCCAAGTGTATACTACTCATGTTGTCACAATAAATGAGAACTGGCCCATCTGTAGACTGATGCATATCATAAAGTAGCTTATGCAACCAAGCTACCTCACATGCAGCCATTGCTGCACCCCTGTACTCAGCCTCTGTGCTCGACAAGGCAACTGTAGGTTGTTTCTTGCTGCTCCAAGTGACTGCAACACTCCCAAAAGAGAACACATATCCATTGGTAGATCGTCTATCAGAAATACTACCAGCCCAATCAGCATTAGTGTATCCATGCAGCTGTGTCTGAACCCCAGTCTCATAAAATAGTCCATACTGCAATGTGGACTTCACATACCTGAGTATGCGTCTAGCCGCATCCAAATGTGGTTTCCTTGGAGCCTGCATAAACTGACTTACCAATCCAACAGCATAGCTCAAATCTGGCCTGGTAATAGTCATATAAATCAAACTTCCTACTATGCGTCTGTACATAGTAGGGTCTTCTAGAAGCTCACCTGCATCTGTGCTCAGCTTCACATTCTGCTCCAAAGGAACTGAAATAGGCTTACAGCCTGTCATCCCATATTTGGACAGCATGTCCAATCCATACTGCCTCTGTAAGAGCTGTATCCCACTTGGTGATCTAATCACCTCAATGCCCAATAAATAACGCAGCTCTCCCAAATCCTTCATCTCAAACTTCTGCTTCAATAGAATTTTCACATGAAGGATATCTTCATCACTGTCACCTGTCATAATCAAATCATCAACATAAATGACAATTAGCATAATACCTTTCTCTGTTTTTCTCACATAAAGTGAGAAATTTGCCTTGGAAATCTGAAAGCCAATAGTGACAAGATACTGTCCTATCTTGTCAGACCATGCTCTAGATGCTTGCTTCAAGCCATACAAAGCTTTCTTCAACCTGCAAACAAACTCAGGATGAACAGCATGCACATAACTTGGTGGCTGCTCCATATAGACCTCTTCTTGCAAATCACCATGCAAGAAGGCATTCTTTACATCCATCTGATGTAAAGACCATCCCTTTGATGCAACCATAGCAATGACTGCTCTTACGGTTGCCATTCTTGTAGCGGACTGAATGTTTCTTCATAGTCAATGCCATATGTTTGTGCATACCCCTTGACTACTAATCTTGCCTTGTATCTGTTCACAGAACCATCTGCATTGTGCTTCACCTTATAAACCCACTTACAGCCAATTGCATTCTTACCTTTAGGCAAAGGTACAAATTCCCATGTAGCATTTGCTTCCAAGGCATCCATTTCTTCATCCATGGCTTTCTCCCATTTTTCTTTTCCCATGGCTTGCTCAAAAGAAGTGGGTTCTGGTTCCTGTATCACCTTGACCATATATGCATAGTGAATGGCTGTAAATCCATCATATTTCAGCCTATCCACAGGATACCTAACTCTAGTAGACCTGCGCAAAGTGGGTTCACTCCCAGGTGCTCTCAAAACATCCCTGGTCTTCCTTACTCCAGGTGTAACAATAGAAGGAATACCCAACTCATCATCAATGCTCTGTTCTGAGCCACTGGATTCACCATCCACATAAGAGTGACCTGCATTCACATCAAACATGGGCTGATCAACCTTCTCTTTTCCTTTTCGTGATACCTGCATACCACTATCTGCATTACTTTGAGAAGATTCTCCTGATCTCAATCTGCATGTCCATGGCGAAGAATGTGAACCACTGCTAGAGGACGCTCCAGGTCCACTAATATTTTGTGACTGCTGCTGTGAATTCTGTGCAGCATTACCATTTTGTGCGTCTACATCATCAATCACATTTACTGGTTTATACCAGCTACTCATCTCATCAAAAACAACATCTCTGCTCACTGTAAACTTATGAGTAAAAGGGTTATAGCATCTATACCCTTTTTGATGCAGAGAGTAACCAATAAAGATGCACTTCTCAGCTTTTGGATCCAACTTGGATCTCAACTCATCTGGCACATGTACATAGGCAATGCAACCAAAAATTTTCAAATGAGAAATATCTGGTTTCCTACCAGTATACCTCTCCTCTGGAGTCATTCCATGTATTGCTGCAGTGGGAGTCCTGTTCATTATGTAGACTGCTGTAGCAACTGCTTCAGCCCAATAAAAATCTGGCAAGTCTTTTTCATTGAGCATGGCACGAGATACCTCTCCAATATGCCTGTTTTTCCTTTTTGCAATTCCATTTTGTTGTGGGGTATGACTGCATGAATATTGTTGCTTTATGCCATGCTCCTGCAAGAACCTTGCAAACTCATTTGAGAGGTACTCTCCCCCTTCATCTGACCTTAGGCATTTTATCTGCAGGCCTGTTTCTTTTTCAACCATAGCTTTAAGAGTTTTGAAATGCCCAAAAACTTCACTTTTCTTTTTCATAAAATACACCCAAACTTTTCTGCTATAGTCATCAATAAAAGTGACAAAATAATGATAGCCTCCAAGAGATGCAGCTTTAGTAGTCCACACATCAGAGTGGATTAATTCCAATGGCTTCTCACTCTCTTGAACATGTCTAGGAAATGGTTTCCTTGCCTGTTTTCCAAACTGACAGGCTTCACATACCTTATGCATTTCTGCAACCCTAAATTTGGGCAATCCTGCAACAATATTTTGGGCCTGCATTGATTTAAGTCGCTGTACATTAACATGACCAATGCGTTTATGCCAGATATCAATATCTGTAACTACATCGGTCCCATGTGCAAACATTGCTGCACTCAATTCAGACATGTCTGCATCCAATGAACACATTCTGCCCTTCTTCTTTCCTTTTGCTATCAAGCGACCTTTATTTTTCATATCCTCAACAAAGCATCCATGAGGATTAAATCTGACCTGCAAGCCCTGTTCAACCATTTGACCAACAGAAACCAGATTCTTGGTGATATTCGGGACATGAAATACATCGGACATGTATTTCTTTTTCCCATCCTGCATAGACAAAGGAATTTTTCCAATCTGCACAATCGGATGTGCAGTATCATCACCAGTCTCCACAAATCCTGGTTTTTCCATTTTCCTTGCATCCTCCATCCATTCTGCATGACCTGTCATGTGGTTTGATGCACCAGAGTCAACATACCACACATCGTTGCTTTCTTCTGCACTTGTCACAGAATTGTTCATGTGCTGCACCATAAACAAATGCTCATTCCTGTCATCACCCTGTCTACTAGAAGATGCATAATTTCCTTGTTGCAGTTTTCCATTCATGATGTCATTCTGCTTTTTATAGCAGTCTTTAGCCATATGACCCATTTTACCACAATAGTAGCATTCAACATTACTGTTTGCATTTTGGCCTCTTTGCCATCCACCACGACCTCTTTGGCTCCCCCTACCTCTAGAGTTACCACGTCCTCCTCCATAGGACTGGTTTTCTTGAGTTTGCTGCATATTCTGATTTCTACCACGGCCTCCAAATCGGCCTCCTCTACCTCTGCCTCTACCTCTTCCAGCATTTGAGTAGAAGACAGTTTCTTTTGAAGTTCCTCCTGAAGAAGATGCACCACCATTTCTCTGCTCCTCAGAAATTAGAAGAGCAATCAACTTCTCAAAATCAGGAAATCTTTCACGAACTGAAATGGATGTCCGAAACTGTGCATAATCCTTTCCTAGACCATTCAAGGTCACAGAAACTAAATCATCATCTTCCATTGGCGACCCAATGGAAGCAAGTGCATCTGGCTTCGAACCGGGTTCAAATCCTATAAAAAATCTTCTTCACCTTCATGTGGTAGTCATTGATGCTCATATTTTCTCTTTGCACATTGTGCAACTCTTGCTTGAGCTGCATTTTCCTGGCTTGCGTATTTGTGCTATACATCTTTGACAGAGTATCCCATGCCTCCTTTGGCGTACTTGCATCCTGAATATGCACAATCATAGAGTCTGAAATACTAATAGACAGCCAGTACATAACTTTCCTGGCTCTCTCATGCCATGCTTTGAATGCCTTCATTTGCTGTTGATTGGGAACATCAGGAAGAACTGGTTCTTCTTCATTTCCTGCAACAAATTCCCAATATCCTTTTCCCATAAGGAAATTCGTCATTCTAAACTTCCATGCCTGGAAGTTGTTCTTGTCAAGCTTTTCAGTGACAATCTGTGAAAGAGAGTCAGATGCCATTACAGAATACTGCAAAAAATTCTGTCACTGCAAAAAACACAGCTTCACCCTCACAAGGGCAAATCTGCAAAACTGGCGAAAGTGGTATTTGACGACACAGTCACTTCCTAGTGACAATTTTGCATAAACAGGAACCAAGGATGATTCTGAAACTCCCAATGTCTCTGCGCACAAGCATACGATGCAATTTCTACAGTAACTTTTCACTGACTTGTAGAACAGTGGTCGCACAGCATAAAACAGGGTGTTTTCCTGAGTGCGTGCAGAAAACTTCCGCCTCCAAAACAGGCCCCGAAATCTCTGCAGATCTCTGCAGGTAGCACAGCCGAAAATTGCAGGAGTGCATTGTCTCAGGTTGAGACGCCCTTCGCGGTGAAGCAAGAGGGCAGTATATGCTGCGGGAAAGGGCTTTAGCCCTTGGCGACCTTGTTTTTTTGATTTGAGGCCATTTCGGGGCCTGTTTTGCAGACGGAAGTTTTCTGCACGCACTCAGGAAAAGGCTCAGTTTTATGCTGTGCGACCACTGTTCTACAGGTCGGTGAAAAGTTACTGTAGAAATTGCATCGTATGCTTGTGCGCAGAGACATTGGGAGTTTCAGAATCATCCTTGGTTCCTGTTTATGCAAAATCGTCACTAGGAAGTGACTGTGTGGTCAAATACCACTTTCGCCAGTTTTGCAGATTTGCCCTTGTGAGGGTGAAGCTGTGTTTTTTGCAGTGACAGAATTTCTTGCAGTATTCTGTAATGGCGTCTGATTCTCTTTCACAGATTGTCACTGAAAAGCTTGACAAGAACAACTTCCAGGCATGGAAGTTTAGAATGACGAATTTCCTTATGGGAAAAGGATATTGGGAATTTGTTGCAGGAAATGAAGAAGAACCAGTTCTTCCTGATGTTCCCAATCAACAACAAATGCAGGCATTTAAAACATGGCATGAGAGAGCCAGGAAAGTTATGTATTGGCTGTCTATCAGTATTTCAGACTCTATGATTGTGCATATTCAGGATGCAAGTACGCCAAAGGAGGCATGGGATACTTTGTCAAAAATGTATAGCACAAATACGCAAGCCAGGAAAATGCAGCTCAAGCAAGAGTTGCATAATGTGCAAAGAGAAAGTATGAGCATCAACGACTACCACATGAAGGTGAAGAAGATTGCAGATGCACTTGCTTCCATTGGGTCGCCAGTGGAAGATGATGATTTAGTTTCCGTGACCTTGAATGGTCTAGGAAAGGATTATGCACAGTTTCGGACATCCATTTCAGTTCGTGAAAGATTTCTTGATTTTGAGGAGTTGATTGCTCTTCTAATTTCTGAGGAATAGAGAAATGGTGGTGCATCTTCTTTAGGAGGAACATCAAAAGAAGCTGTCTTCTACTCAAATGCTGGAAGAGGTAGAGGCAGAGGTAGAGGAGGCCGATTTGGAGGCCGTGGCAGAAATCAGAATATGCAGCAAACTCAAGAAAACCAGTCCTATGGAGGAGGACGTGGTAACTCTAGAGGCAGGGGGAGCCAAAGAGGTCATGGTGGATGGCAAAGAGGCCAAAATGCAAACAGTAATGTTGAATGCTACTACTGTGGTAAAATGGGTCATATGGCTAAAGACTGCTATAAAAAGCAGAATGACATCATGAATGGAAAACTGCAACAAGGGAATTATGCATCTTCTAGTAGACAGGGTGATGACAGAAATGAGCATTTGTTCATGGTGCAGCACATGAACAATTCTATGACAAGTGCAGAAGAAAGCAATGATGTATGGTATGTTGACTCAGGTGCATCAAACCACATGACAGGTCATGCAGAATGGATGGAGGATGCAAGGAAAATGGAAAAACCAGGATTTGTGGAGACTGGTGATGATACTGCACATCCTATTGTGCAGATTGGAAAAATTCCCTTGTCTATGGGTGGGAAAAAGAAATACCTGTCCGATGTATTTCATGTCCCGAATATCACCAAGAATCTGGTTTCAGTTGGTCAAATGGTTGAACAGGGCTTGCAGGTCAGATTTAATCCTCATGGATGCTTTGTTGAGGATATTAAAAATAAAGGTCGCTTGATAGCAAAAGGAAAGAAGAAGGGCAGAATGTTTACATTGGATGCAGACATGTCTGAATTGAGTGCAGCAATGTTTGCACATGGGACCGGTGTAGTTGCAGATATTGATATCTGGCATAAACGCATTGGTCATGTTAATGTACAGCGACTTAAATCAATGCAGGCCCAAAATATTGTTGCAGGATTGCCCAAATTCAAGGTTGCAGAAATGCATAAGGTATGTGAAGCCTGTCAGTTTGGAAAACAGGCAAGGAAACCATTTCCTAGACATGTTCAAGAGAGTGAGAAGCCATTGGAATTAATTCACTCTGATGTGTGGACAACTAAAGCTGCATCTCTTGGAGGCTGTCATTATTTTGTCAGTTTTATTGATGACTATAGCAGAAAAGTTTGGGTGTATTTTATGAAAAAGAAAAGTGAAGTTTTTGGGCATTTCAAAACTCTTAAAGCTATGGTTGAAAAAGAAACAGGCTTGCAGATAAAATGCCTAAGGTCAGATGGAGGGGGAGAGTACCTCTCAAATGAGTTTGCAAAGTTCTTGCAGGAGCATGGCATAAAGCAGCAATATTCATGAAGTTATACCCCACAACAAAATGGAATTGCAGAAAGGAAAAACAGGCATATTGGAGAGGTATCTCGTGCCATGCTCAATGAAAAAGACTTGCCAGATTTTTATTGGGCTGAAGCAGTTGCTACAGCAGTCTACATAATGAACAGGACTCCCACTGCAGCAATACATGGAATGACTCCAGAGGAGAGGTATACTGGTAGGAAACCAGATATTTCTCATTTGAAAATTTTTGGTTGCATTGCCTATGTACATGTGCCAGATGAGCTGAGATCCAAGTTGGATCCAAAAGCTGAGAAGTGCATCTTTATTGGTTACTCTCTGCAGCAAAAAGGGTATAGATGCTATAACCCTTCTACTCGTAAGTTTACAGTGAGCAGAGATGTTGTTTTTGATGAGATGAGTAGCTGGTATAAACCAGTAAATGTGATTGATGATGAAGATGCACAAAATGGTAATGCTACACAGAATTCACAGCAGCAGTCACAAAATATTAGTGGACCTGGAGCGTCCTCTAGCAGTGGTTCACATTCTTCGCCATGGACAGGCAGATTGAGATCAGGAGAATCTTCTCAAAGCAATGCAGATAGTGGTATGCAGGTATCACGAAAAGGAAAAGAGAAGGTTGATCAGCCCATGTTTGATGTGAATGCAGGTCACTCTTATGTGGATGGTGAATCCAGTGGCTCAGAACAGAGCATTGATGATGAGTTGGGTATTCCTTCTATTGTTACACCTGGAGTAAGGAAGACCAGGGATGTTTTGAGAGCACCTGGGAGTGAACCTACTTTGCGCAGGTCTACAAGAGCTAGGTATCCTGTGGATAGGCTGAAATATGATGGATTTACAGCCATTCACTATGCATATATGGTCAAAGTGATACAGGAACCAGAACCCACATCTTTTGAGCAAGCCATGGGAAAAGAAAAATGGGAGAAAGCCATGGATGAAGAAATGGATGCCTTGGAAGCAAATGCTACATGGGAGTTAGTACCTTTGCCTAAAGGTAAGAATGCAATTGGCTGTAAGTGGGTTTATAAGGTGAAGCACAATGCTGATGGTTCTGTGAACAGATACAAGGCAAGATTAGTAGTCAAGGGGTATGCACAAACATATGGCATTGACTATGAAGAAACATTTAGTCCGGTTGCAAGGATGGCAACCGTAAGAGCAGTCATTGCTATGGCTGCATCAAAGGGATGGTCTTTACATCAGATGGATGTAAAGAATGCCTTCTTGCATGGTGATTTGCAAGAAGAGGCCTATATGGAGCAGCCACCAGGTTATGTGCATGCTGTTCATCCTGAGTTTGTTTGTAGGTTGAAGAAAGCCTTGTATGGCTTGAAGCAAGCACCTAGAGCATGGTCTGACAAGATAGGACAGTATCTTGTCACTATTGGCTTTCAGATTTCCAAGGCAGATTTCTCACTTTATGTGAGAAAAACAGAGAAAGGTATTATGCTGCTTGTCATTTATGTTGATGATTTGATTATGACAGGTGATAGTGATGAAGATATCCTTCATGTGAAAATGCTATTGAAGCAGAAGTTTGAGATGAAGGATTTGGGAGAGCTGCGTTATTTCTTGGGCATTGAGGTGATTAGATCACCAAGTGGGATACAGCTCTTGCAGAGGCAGTATGGATTGGACATGATGTCCAAATATGGGATGACAGGCTGTAAGCCTATTTCAGTTCCTTTGGAGCAAAATGTGAAGCTGAGCACAGATGCAGGTGAGCTTCTAGAAGACCCTACTATGTACAGACGCATAGTAGGAAGTTTGATTTATATGACTATTACCAGGCCAGATTTGAGCTATGCTGTTGGATTGGTAAGTCAGTTTATGCAGGCTCCAAGGAAACCACATTTGGATGCGGCTAGACGCATACTTAGGTATGTGAAGTCCACATTGCAGTATGGACTATTTTATGAGACTGGGGTTTAGATACAGTTGCATGGATACACTGATGCTGATTGGGCTGGTAGTATTTCTGATAGACGATCTACCAGTGGATATGTATTCTCTTTTGGGAGTGCTGCAGTCACTTGGAGCAGCAAGAAACAGCCTACAGTTGCCTTGTCGAGCACAGAGGCTGAGTACAGGGATGCAGCAATGGCTGCATGTGAGGTAGCTTGGTTGCATAAGCTACTTTATGATATGCATCAGTCTACAGATGGGCCAGTTGTCATTTATTGTGACAACATGAGTAGTATACACTTGGCAAATAACCCAGTCTATCATGCTAGAACAAAGCAC
The DNA here is from genome assembly GCF_053477565.2 of Lygodium microphyllum. Classification (NCBI taxonomy): domain Eukaryota; kingdom Viridiplantae; phylum Streptophyta; class Polypodiopsida; order Schizaeales; family Lygodiaceae; genus Lygodium; species Lygodium microphyllum. The sequence goes on from NC_141141.1 coordinate 34,627,406, forward strand.
ATTGAGGTGCATTATCACTATGTGCGAGAGAGGGTTTTACTAGGTCTTATTGATCTAGTTTATGTCAGCACAGAGGATCAGGTAGCTGACATATTCACGAAGGCATTGGGCGCAGAGAAGCTGCGCAAGTTCAGAGACCTGCTTGGTGTGCAGGAATTGGGATTGAGCTCGAGGGGGAGTGTTGAGATATCGAGCTCCACTCGTGATACGCCAGGGTGACCGTTGTATATTTATGTCACCGACTTGTCAGTTGCAGACGCGGTTGGTACACCGCCCATGAATAATAGCTACATGATAGCTATCCTTATCTACTCTAGTTCGTGGCTCAGTTAGTATGCCACCTTAGTTAGTTGAGTTTGGTTTGAGACCCATATATAGGGTTCTTCTATTTCTTTGTACTTGAGTTCTTTTGGCTTACACAACTAAGAAGAGGAAAACTGTTTTCAGCCTCCACCCTTGTGTGTCTTCCCCCATTTGTGCAAGCAAGAAAGCTTCAAGCGAGACTCCTTCCTTCTCTCCCACAATCTTGACATGTGTACCACGTCCTACCTTTATCACCTAAGCATAGGCCGAAAGGTTGTGAACACTAAGCAAGATCGCAAACTTGCTCGAATAGCTCTACAAAATTGTATGGGTCGTTTCTCAACTGGTACTTGTCTACTTGTTTTGCCACTACGGGGATCCTCAATTGGCTCTTGGAGCCCTAAGTAACTGCTAATCCTACAAACAATGATGTTGCTAGTGCTATTGCACTTTTCTACCGATGTTTTGTCTATTATTCACTTCATGTGAGAAGCTTGCTCAGCGTTAAATCTGCCTCTAGCACTCTTTCCCTCTCTGTGTTTGGTATTGTTTAATTTCTATTTGTTAGGGCTAGCATTCTTGCATTTCATTGTCCTGCCACAATCTCCTAATCTGCTGCTGCTTGCTGTATGCCACTATGCTTTGCAAGGCTTTTTGCGCCAGCTTTCTTTCCTCCTCGAGGTCCACTATGATGTCTTCTGACAGTCTACCATGGTGGTCCAACTTGGTTTGTGCATCGTATTCATTCACCATCCACTGGATTTTGATCGAGAAATCTCCCAAGTCAAGCTCTTTGTTTCTATGGTTTATATTAGGCTCTACCATATCTACGATCTCCTACTCCACTAAATTGTTGATGAGATTGATCAAGTCGGGTAGTGTCGTGCTTCCAATGGTGTTTCTCCTTTGATGCATTTGGCCATTCGTGTTGTGTCTGTCACTTGGTCCTACAAATTGGTGTTGTCCTCTCTGAAGTTGGATTGCATAGGGGACAAATAGAAATAAAAAAGGATGAGAAACAATCGGGTAAGAGTAGAAATATCCCTTGCAAACCATGCTTTAGGAGACCCAAGGCTAGGAAGTTTGTATCTCCACCTCAAGATATGAGGAAGACAATATACTTGTGAAATAATCGGGATGAGACATTAACTTTTCTTTTGTTTAAAGTGCTGAAAAAATGAGATTGTTTAAAGCTAGAACAAAAGGATGAAGCATGGAAAAAGTTACACCTTGTTGTTCTAGATTGAAGCAATGGGGGACAAACGAGGATTGCAAAATAGAAGTGTGGATACACCTAAATATATTAGCAGTTCTCTTACAAAATTTGAGGTTTAGGAATGGTAATGCCAATACATTTAAAGAGACAACTACTAAATTTCATAACTCTATGGTGGAGGCATGGACTTCAAACAACATAACACACTACATGGTCAGTATTGTCACCATTACAAAAGTATATCATCATTGTGAATTAGTTTGTGTTTCTAATCTCTCTTTCTTATGCAATATATACTTGAGGCACATGGTCCATACTTTGCAGATCAAGGGATTTTAGCAGTATGGTCAAGGCATGGAACGATCTCACTAGCAAGCTCACTATGCTTTTCAAAAGGCAATTGATCATGGAGCTGGCATCAATGATTCCAATTCTATGAGGCAATTATTCCAATGGTGGTATAGGATATTAGTGATATGATATGAGGGGGAAAAATAGAAGTCCAAAACCTCTTAAGCAGAATTTGTAAGTAGGGTAATATATGAAGTGAGAAAAGTAAAATGTGAAAATAGCACAGCTAGACAACACCATGCAAAATGGCTGGCAACCCAAGAGAAAGATGGCAAGAAATGGAGACCTAGATATAGAGTACAATTTTAATGCATTCAGAGTCCAACAAAGGGTACATGCACTAAGGATATGACTCATCAATACTTCTATCTTAAACATGAGATGTCTTAAACACTCCTATCTTAAGCTTTAGATAGTTTGTCTATTTGAATTTGGCTAAAAGAGCATTTTGTAAATATTTTTTGAAAATTCAGATGTTTGAATGTTGAGTGTTGAAATGACTTGCTTTTTGGCTGATTTTTGTTGTTTTTGAGAGCTGAATGGTTGATTTTATGAGATGATTGATTGATTAGGAAGTGGATTGAGAGTGTTTTGGATGATATTGATTGTGTTTTGGAAGATCATGATGTTTGTTGATGGTTCTGTGATGTTCTGATAGGTTCTGATTGGTTCTGTATACCTTCTGTTTTGTTCTGTTTTGTTCTGTTTTGTTCTGTTTTATTCTGTTTTGTTCTGATTGTCTTCTGTAAGGAGGGAAGGAGTATTGATTAATGAAGAATGAGATATTGTGAAAGTTTATTGAATGGTTTGTGAGAGTTTGGAATGATTTGAGAGTGAGTGATGAGGTTTTGATGACCTTCTGTAACCTTCTGTAGGTCTTCTGTAGAGCTTCTGCTTCTGTTCTGTAGACTGTTCTGTTCTGTTCTGTCTCTGTTCTGGTACTGTTCTGTAGACTGTTCTGTATGCTTCTGTAAGTGTTCTGTGGAATGTATGTGTGATTTTGGGAAAGTTTTCTAGCCTTGGAAAGAGGTGAATACAAGTGCAAAAGAGCTGAAGGAAGTGGAAGAAGTAGCTGCTGAAGACTCAAGAGAAGACTAGAATAAAGTGACAGTAGTGAGCTATAAAGAGACATTGTAGTGGCTCTGGTGACCCTTCATATCAGACATACCTCTTAGGAGGGGTATCCATGACCTAAGAGTGATTATTGAGAGTGATTTTTGAGAGATTGTAGTGAGGATATGATGTATTATTGATGGAGTGAAAGAGAGAGAGTCAGAGATAGCCAATTCTACTCAAACAGAGTGATTGTATATGAGAGATTGAGAGAGAAGACTATGAAGATATTGAAGATGAATACTATGTGATGTTTTTCCATTCAAGGATGGTGTATTTCTTTGCTTTCTTTGTTCTATTGATGGATTTTATGAAGATATTGAAGAATATGGTTGATTCTATTAAAAACTGTGGGAGATTTACATGATGCTGCATGAAGATTTGTTGTGCCTGGTGTTCTTTTCTTCATTGTGATCATATGAAACATGATAAACAAGCTTGTTGATGTTACAAGATAGATTTTCTTGCAAGAGAATTCCCTTTTCCTTGGTGTTCCTCTCGGGGCTCCATGTTTTTGGTGCGCAGTCGGGGAAACTTGCCATTAACAAGCACCAAAAGAGGTTGAAAATGAAGGAAATGGTATTGCCAAGAAGAGAAGAATTCAATGGATGTTTGTAAAGTTCCTTCTTCCATTGAAGAGTTGGAATTTCTCATAATCAAAGCCACTTTCCACAAGAAGTTCATCCCACAATGGCGGAAACACATTACCATTATGATGCATGCTCTATGTGGTGGACAGTTTCCTCTTCCTATTGAAGCAGCAGAAACTTGCATCTTGGTGGCAAACTGTTTGGGAACAAACTGAAGAGCAGAAACAGAGAGAATGAACATCCATGGAAGATTTGGCATTCATTGAGAAGTTTCCAGACAACATCAAGTGGGAGATTGTGAAGAAGCTTAAGGAGTCTTGGTCTGTAGAGGTTCACAGGGACAAGAAGGAAAAGAGTTGGAATTTGTTCGTGGATGCTCAACAGCAAGATACATGGGATGCTTGGTGTACTGATAATCTCCTGTTTGTTCAATTAGCAACCCACTGGAAGTTGGTAGACAGAGTGTTTTTCACAACATACACTATTGAAACCATTAGAAACTGGCATTACTATAATGATGGCACCACCACAATGCTCAGACGTATGTATTTTGACACCTTCAGAACCGAATACCTTCCTCTGTGCAGTGGCATGAAAGCAGAATTCAGGGACGTTGAAAAGAAAGAAGTAGAAGAAATGTTGGCAAGAGAGTCCTCCAGAGACTGAAGCCTTCTGTTAACCCTTTGTGGAGCACTAACAACATAGTGGAGTCAACCCCCTGATGAATGACGCAATAAAAAGGCAAGCGTTGGAACGAGTCCAGAGGTACGTGAGAAGAGAGAAAGCAAGAATCAGAGCCGAGAGCGAGCTCGCAGCAGAAGCCGCCTTTGACGCCCTTGCGGAACTCTTTACAGAAGTCCCAATGGCACCAAGCCCTTCCTCCTCCTGTTGGAGGTCCACCTCCAAGTCAGATCCGTCCTAGAAATATTGATGATAGACCAGCGAATGTAGTCCCATTGCCAGTTTTTAAGGGAGAGTACAATGAAGACCCCGATCTTCATGTAGCAGAGTTTATGGTAGCATGTGTGGCTAACAATGCCAGAACCCCTGAGCATTGGTTGGCAATATTCCCCGCCACTTTCAAGGGCGCGGCGTTTCAGTGGTATGAGAGACAAGCAGCAGGAACTTTTGGCACATGGGACGACCTGAAGTTGGCCTTCCTCACTAAATTCAGGCGTGAAGGTTTTGAAGAGCGGATGAGAGAGGAATTTATGAACCTAAGTCAGTCCTCTGGAGAAAGAGTGGAAGCCTATGTCTCACGAATGGAATCCATCCTGAAGAGATGGACTAACCATAATCTGGATGATGGAATTCAGAAGGGAGTGTTTCTCAGAGGATTACAACCAGAAGTCCGTAAGTTTGTGGAGCTGCAAAGACCAGCCACACTGCAAGCTGCAACAGAAGGAGCAAGACTGTACGATGAAGTGGAAGCTCGATTGGCGATGAATACAGGAAGAGGAGTCCTACCTCCTCTGGTGCCAGGAATGATGTACCCACCAAATGCAGTTCCAGGGACTGTTCCCTACCCTTACCAACAGATGCCCCCGGTATCACAGTACAGTGCACCAAATCCACAGTGGCCACAATCCATGCCTCAAATGGTGGTTCCACCACAACAACCATGGTCTCAACCAATTTCCTCAATGCCAAATCAGCAGCAACAGTGGAACCCTACCAACTGGAGTCAACAGCCAACAGTTCAAACAGGAGCACTGAATCAGAACCAGAACAGAGACCCCTCTGTACCAGCCCAACCAGTTTATGCAGTGATTACAGAAACTCCTCAAAACCCTCCTGCCAGTACGTCAGGAGGAGAAAGCTTGAAGGATTATTTATCCAATTCAGTTGCAAACATAAAAAAGGAGTTGATGGATGTGATTACAGAACAACTACAGACGCTGAAAGTGAATACCGCTAGCATATCCAACGTTGCAGGAGCAGGAAGAGATGTGATACGGTCAAACACTTGGTGTGGTAAGTGTCATCAAGCAGGCCATTTAGCCACTGAATGTACACGAAAACCAACCATCCCTGGAGCCTTCTGTTCCTACTGTTTGCGGAAGAATCATACAAAGGACATTTGCTCTCTGAAGGAGATGCATGATAGGAGAAGGAAGGAAGAAGACGCAAGATTTAACCTGCTGGAATCCAAAATGACAACACAAGATATTGGACCCAAGCCTAGAGAGTTTGGTCCTAATTTCGGACCTAGAAGATTTCCTTCTCAGAGTTACAGAGGAAGACAATCTGGCGGTGGTCAGAGATCAGAAGTGGAGTGTTACAGATGCGGAGAAAAGGGACACATCTCACCAAATTGTCCAAATCCTCGAAGGTCAGTGGATTACAAGCCCTTATGCAGTCGATGCAAAGGAGAAGGCCACACTGCAAAAGACTGTCCAAGCCCAGCCCCAATGAAAAACAGTGCTACTGATAGTCCGTCCAAGGCCCAAGAGCCTACCTCCAATTTAGTGGAATTGGAAGTTGCTGCCATCACGCGTGCAAAGCAGAAGGAACCACCTATCCAGAAAGAAAATAACCCTCCTGCTAGAACAATGAAGTTCAGTCTTCCACCAGAAGAACAGAACAGAACAGAGCCTAACAGTGTCGTACAGAGCCCTACAGTGCCACAGAGAGTTACAGAGACAGTTACAGAGGCAGGACCAGAGGTCCAGGATACAGAAGAGGAGGAAGTGCCACAAGTGGCAGAAGAAGCTCCTATAATTCCTCTGATGGAAGGAAGAGGAAATATGAAAATGGGTGTTGCCCCATTCCCTAATCGGTTAGAGAAGCCAGTGGATCCTATTAAGGAATACGATCTGGTTAGAGATCTAGATACCTTTAAACCAAACCTTACATTCCGACAATTATTGATGTTGTCTCCCAGTTGCCGGAAAAGGTTCAAAAGTATACTGACAAGACGACGTGGTTTAAGGATTGCTCCCTCAACAGTAACAAAGTCCAACAAGGCTCTAGAGCCTGTAAAAGAAGTGGATGTGGCTAACGCTTTCCTAGATCCGGGTACTCCAGAGACTGGCGTATGGATAGAAGGCTGCTTCATTGCAAACGCACTGATTGATGGAGGCTCATCAGTGAACATTATGACGGATGTGACGATGAAGGATCTAGGCCTACAAGGTGTGCAACCCACCCAATGGCTCATCAGACTGGCGGATCAGAGTAGAATCAAGCCTTTGGGCATTCTTCCATATGTGAAGACTACAGTGGCTGGAAAAGATTATTGGCTAACCTATTTGGTGGTGAAGCCAAACTCTTATGGTACATCCTATCCTCTGTTACTGGGCAGATCATGGCTTTTTGAAGCCAGAGCAAGGACGGATTGGTTCAAAGGAACCTTGACCTTGGGCAGAGGACCCAACAAAGTGGTGCTGAAACTGTATAGTTCTCAAAAAGGACATGGATCCACCTCCTTGGAATTATCTTCTGATTCCCCTAACGAGGCTACAGATGGAACATCAGCAGACGAAGATGCTGTCAAACAGATCCTTCCCAAGAAAACAGTGGCACATTCCTTAACAGTGGATACTGTAAGCCGACTTCCAAAAGATGCAAAGCCATTATCAATGGGTGAATACTTCCTGCCTGAATCAGGCATGACTTCTGAAATCACTTCTGACAGTGAGATAGAAGCATGGATGTACTGCTCTCCCTGTTACATGGTCACAGCAGAAGCAGAAGCAGAGACAGAGGCAGGAGAGGAACCAGAGAATCTGTTCTTCTGTTACAGAGCTCCTACAGAGACAGAAGCAGAAACAGAGACAGAAGCAGAGACAGAAGCAGAAGCAGACGCAGAGACAGAGACAGAGACAGAAGAGGATGGATATGATATGGACGAAGAAGGTGATGGGAGTGAAACGGAAGAGTCTATCCCACCTGAAGAGGATACATTTGACGAAGAAGTTTCAGAAGCTTCCGAAGCAGACGAGCTCATGCTATGGGACAGAATGGTGATGATACCATTTGGTTGGTAAATGGATCTTCTCATATGCAAAACCTTTATAAGAAATGGATTAAGAAGAACAAGCCGTCTTTTAAGTGTGGCTCATGCCGTCCTAACCCGTCCTTGCCGAAGAAAGATGATGATGATGCACCGTGCCAACAAACACCAGTCCCACAAACCCAACAGGCATCAGAGGGTCCCTGTTATGTGATGTTCCTGGATGTATCATCAGAAGATGAGTCTTCAAGCCAAGACGTAATTAATCTTGAAACCAAACCCGAAACAGCTCTAATTCTATTCCAACATCTCAAGGAGCAACCTAAGTCTCCACCAAAAGAAGAAGTTGGTTCTAGTGGGACATCAGAAGAGGATATCACTCCCTTGAAGGAGTCGGATCTGTATCCAGAAGTAGTCCGTGGGGCCTTCATCCGTGAAGTAGAAGGTGAAAGGCAGTTAACCTTTGTGGATTCAGAAGGCACTAAATGACACTTGAAGGTGGGTAGCAGTCTCCCAGAAGAGGAGTTGTCAACTTTGTACAACTTGTTGAAAGAGAATTTGGACGTGTTTGCATGGTCTTACAAAGACCTAAAGGGGATTGATCCCACAATATGTCAACATCATATTGACTTGGAGCCTGACGCTAAGCCAGTACAGCAATGACAGAGGCGAATGAACCCGAATTATTCCACATTGGTGAAAGCGGAGCTGTTGAAGCTTCTAGAAGCCGAGTTCATCTATCCAGTGGCAAATAGTGAATGGGTTTCACCCATCGTGGTTGTACCCAAGAAGAATGGCAAATTGCGAATATGTGTGGATTTCCGAAAGCTTAATTCCAAGACTAAGAAGGATCACTTTCCAATCCCTTTCACAGACCAACTGTTGGACACAGTGGCAGGACATGAACGTTATTCTCTTTTGGATGGATTCAGCGGATACAACCAAGTCCAAATCGCAGAAGAAGACCAATCCAAAACGACCTTCACCACAGAATGGGGGACCTACGCTTACCGAGTGATGCCATTTGGGCTCTGCAATGCCCCTGCTACTTTCCAATGAGTCATGATGGCCGCATTTCAAAATCATCTGCACGACTTCATTGAGGTATATTTGGATGACTTCTGTGTCTATAGTTTGATCAGTGAACACTGGGGACATTTGGAGCAATGCTTTGATCGATGCCGGGAGTATGGGATTTCCCTCAACCCCGACAAATGCATCTTTGGGGTCTCTTCTGGAGTTCTGTTGGGCCACATTGTCTCTGCACAAGGGATATCAACAGACCCTGCAAAGATCGAAAAGATCACCGCTCTGACAGCACCCACCAACCTCAAACAGTTGAGGGGATTCCTAGGCCATGTGGGTTACTACAGAAGGTTCATAACCCATTTTGCGACAAAGGCAACCTCCTTGCATAAGCTCCTGAGGAAAGATGCAGAGTTTACTTGGACGGAAGAATGTGACAAAGCCTTCCACATTCTGAAGCAGTGTCTGATAGAGGCACCCATTCTGCAACCTCCTGATTGGACAAAAGAGTTTCACGTACACACTGATGCATCTATTGAAGGCTTAGGTGCTGTCCTCTGCCAAAAGGGCTCCTCGAAGCTGGATCAACCGATCTATTACGCAAGCCGAAAAGTCACTGATAGGGAACGAAACTATACAGTGACAGAGCTGGAGTGCTTGGCAATGGTGTTTGCCCTGGAGAAGTTTCACCATTACCTCCTATCTACCCACTTTAAATTTTATGTGGATCATGAGGCCCTGTCCTTCTTGATGAACAAAGCAGATGTGAAAGGACGATTGATGAGATGGCTCCTTTTATTCCAGGAGTTCGACTTTGAGGTGATTACTAAGCCTGGTCGTTCCCATGTTCTGGCTGATCATCTGTCGCGTATTCCACAAACTGCAGACGAGGAGCAGGATGATCCAGACCTCCCTGATGCTTCCCTATTCTTGGTAGAAACTGTCACTCCCTGGTATGCGGACATTGCCAATCTGCTGGCAACCCAACAGTACCCTCCTGGTATTTCTAGTCGGGAAAGGAAGAAGCTCATGTTAGAATCAGCCCCCTACACCCTGTTAGGCGGTGCACTGTACAAGAAAGGCAAAGATGAAGTGCTCAGAAGATGTGTTGCAGGAGAAGAGATTGGGATTGTTCTGAAGGCTTGCCACGACGAGCCATGTGGAGGTCACTTTGCAGGAGAAGCTATAGCCAGGAAGGCTCTACTAGCAGGATATTGGTGGCCTACAATTCATAAGGATGCCTATGATTACTGTAAAAGATGTGATGCTTGTCAAAGAATGGGGAAACCCACGAAGACAAGTGCCATGCCACTGCAACCTATCCTTCCCTTGAAGCCGTTTGAGAAGTGGGGCATTGACTTCGTAGGTCCAATTGATCCTCCTACCAGAAGGAAACAGAACCGATACATCCTCGTATGTACGGATTATGTCACAAAGTGGTGTGAAGCTAAAGCCCTAAAGCGGGACGATGGTAACAGCGTGGCCCTGTTCATGTACGAGAATATCATCACCCGTTTTGGTAGTCCCTTAGAGTTGGTAAGTGATAGAGGCACTCATTTCCTCAACAAAGTCATGGAAGAGTTGACAGAGTTGTATAAGATCCGCCATCGCAAGTCCACTCCTTATTACCCCAGAGCCAACGGCCAAGTCGAAGTCACCAATCGCATCCTCTGCTCGATTCTGACAAGAACAATTGCCGCACATCGTCGTGATTGGGACGATCGACTTACAGAGGCCCTCTGGGCGTACAGAACCTCCCATAAAGCAGCAACGGGACAGACACCTTTCCAGTTGGTGTATGGTACAGAAGGCGTATTTTTGACATTTTTCCATGTAAACCTGCCCTATTTGCATCGGAATTCCAATTTGATTTGACAGCCGTGTCCCCTGTACCTTCCCCTACCTTTTTCCTTTTTCCTCCACCCTTTTTCGACGTTCGGATTTTTACTTATTAATTTTTAAATGAGTTTTCGAGAGTATTTTTGGAGTTTTTCACATGTGAACCCCTCCTACTTCCGTCGAAACTGCGGTTTAACGTGATAACCCTGTGCCACTCCTTTCTGTGGACATTTTTCCTTCTTAATGCATGTCATTCCGGTGAACGGTTCGTCCGATATTAATTTCCGATCCCATTTTCGGGTTTGTTTTTTGGGTTTTTCCCATGTGAACGCGTCTTCTCCCAGTCGGGATTATGTTTTGATGTGATAGGATTGTCGGGCACATCTTTCTGCACAGTTTTCCTTTTTTCTGCACTTCATTCCGATGCACAGCTTTTTCGATATTAATTTTTAAATTGCGTTTTTGGTTCGTTTTTTGTGTTTTTGCACGTGACCGCCCTTTACCCCTCCCGGAACCCCCATCCCGTATTTTCTTTGTTTTTCGCCTGCCGTCCTGCCCACTTTTTATTTTTGCGCTATTTCGTTTTGACGTCCGGATTGGGAGTTATTAATTTTTCTTTATTTTTACGTTTTTTGTCGCGCCCGTTTTGCGCGTGAACGCGCCCTTTTTCGATTTTACGAATCTCCACGTGCCTCGGTCGTGTCCGCGTACCCCGTACCGTCTTCCTCGCGCCATTTCAATCCCGTCACGGCAAATTTTTTTACCCCGCCCCGCGCACGAGCGCGGGACGGGGGTACGCGCCTTTGTCCCCATCCCATGGCCCCCCCCATGGGCCTCCCATCCCTTATCCCCACCTGCCCATCCCATGGCCCCCCCATGGGCACCCACCCTTTCCTCCCACCCCTTCCCCCCCCCAACTGCCACCCCTTCCCCAACCGCCCGTGAATCTCTCTCTCTCTTTCTTTCTTTCTTTCTCTCTTTCTTTCTTTCTCCTCCTGCGTTCTATCTCCTTCCTCGCCCGCCCGCGGCTCCCTCCTCCACAGCTCGCCCCCCCCAGCGGCTCCCTCCTCCACAGCGCGCCCCCCCCAGCGCGTTCCCCCTCCTCCCTCGCCTCCTACCCTTCTCCTCCACAGCGCGCCCCCCCCTACCCTGTTCTATCTCCTTCCTCGCCCTCGCCCGCGGCTCCCTCCTCCACAGCTCGCCCCCCCCAGCGGCTCCCTCCTCCACAGCGCGCCCCCCCCAGCGCGTTCCCCCTCCTCCCTCGCATCCTACCCTGCTCTCCTCCACCTCCATCGCTCCAGCGACCACCTCCTCCTTCTCCTTCCCTTCCTCCACCGCCTCCTCCCCCTCTGCCACCTCCTCCCTCCCTCCCCCGCCACTGCCTGGCCGCCGCCACTGCCTGGAGCGCTCGCCACCGCCTGGTCGTCGCCGGCTCGCCGCCTAAAGCCACCCCCACCTCTCTTCTCCTCCACCACCACCTCCTCCTCCTCCTCCTGCTCTGTCTAAACCATACTAAGGTTAGACTCTAACCTTAGTTTAAGTCATACTAACCTAAGTTAGATTAAAAACTAACCTAAGTCAACCTCTAACCTAACTTAGGTTAAAAACTCACTTAACTAGGGTTAGGTTAACCTTAACCTAACTGTAGTTAGTCAACTAACCTACCTCAGGTTAGTCTTCTCCCGACTAACTAACCCTAGGTTAGTTAGTCTCTCCTAGGTTAGTTAGAACTTACCTAGACTAACTTAACTAACCTAGACTGACCCCAGACTAACCTAATTGACTTACCTGACTAGACTTAGGTAGACTAACCTAATCAACCTTGACTTACCTGACTAGACTTAGGTAGACTAACCTGACTTATCCCACTAACCTGACTTAATTGACTTATGTTTAACTGACTTATTTGATTAATGTGATTTAGGTGACTTAATTAATCACTACATTAATTTTTCCATAAAAAATTTTTAGAAAAATTTCTAAAAATTCCTTTTGCCTTTTGTCAATTTTTGGAAATTTGTCTGTTGGAAATTGCCTACCCTATAATTTCTGAAAATTTCCCATTTCCTAAATTTACCCCTAAATTGCCCATAAATGTAGAAAATTCATTTAAAAAATTGCAAAAAAAAATCTAAAAAATTCTAAAAACATTCTAAAAAATTTCCCTCACCTCCCTTCCTCATTTTCCATTTATTCAACCATAAATAATCACAACTAAAAATAAAAAAATCAATAAAAATAAAAAAAACCAACCCAAACCAAATCAACACATCTGCTAAGGTGTTGTCATTGTGTTTCATCAGTGCTCTTTACTTTTCCTTTACTGGAACTCTTCCGTGCGCATTCCTGCATTACATACACACCCCTTCCAGGTATTTATTTTATGTGCTTTATTTATTTTTATTTTCCCCCTTAATCACAAATTAATTGTTAAAATGAATTCTTTAATTCACCCACAGTTTCCACGCGCATTCGCGCTAAATACACATTTTTTTAAATTAAAATAAACCAGCCGTTCACTTAGCACGCGCTACGTGCGCTAAAGAGGCACTTTAAATTTTAAATTAAAATAAACCAGCCGTCACATGCGCACGCGCTGGCAAAAAAGCGCTCCACATCACCTTAATTTATAATCAATGAATTGCATTTAGAGACCCAGTCGGGAATCGAAGTCCGGGAATCGAATAACTGCACCACTTAACCTGATAATTGGTAAATAAATTTATAATAAGGAACCGCCGTTTTCTTGTTAAGGTTTATCACCTAATAAAAATTCACCCATTTTTAATAATTTATTAAAATCAACCCTTCATTAAATTAATCCCCTCTCACTGCACTTACTTCCCCTTTTCAATGAACCGTTTCGTGGGATGGGTATACGCAGTTATTAGTGTTCTTTTCCATGGTCCAGTCTTGGTTCTATCACAGATGTCGTATTGATATGTGTCGAATATGGTATGGTTTTGGTTTCCTGTCTTAGTTATGGTTATGGGTACGGTATGCAGTTTTTTTTCTTTTGTTGCCTGATACGGGGTTCAGGGTGTTTGTCTGATGCATCGCATGAAGCTTTCGGTCGCATTTGTCTCAAGGTCATGTCAAATTTTTTCTAGGATGTGGTTTGCTTGGGGTTAGTAGGTCGAGTCATGTTTTATTGTTTTGGTAATTCTCTTATCCTTGGTTTTTTGTCTGTTGCTTTGCAGGCATTCTCTTTGATTGTCTGTGTTTGTGGTGTGTGTGTAACCATCTGAATGGCGCCTTCTCATGCTCCTCCCCCTATCCAGTACGTCCCACTAGTTAGTAGGGATTACTCGTCCCTACTTACTTTTGAGCCCCTCACGAAGGCAGGACTTGCTGCTTTTGTGGCTACTCCTTTTCCATTACTTCCAGAGGATCCGTCCTTATGTGATGAGTTCCTGGCCTCTTACAGCAAGAAGACAGGCGTAGTCCAAGGAATGTCTATGACATTGACGTCTCGAGGCTTAGGGAAGGCTCTGTCTTTACCCTCCAAAGGAGAACCTTTTGTGACCACTCGTCAGCTCTTCTCTAATGAAGAGATTCTCAAACTGTTGCAGAAGCAGACAAGGGAAGTCCTTGATGTTAAGAAGGTGATAAACTCTTCAGGAGTTTCGTTTTCTATGATTACTGATCCCGTATGGAAGACGATGTGCCAGTTCCTTCAAGACAGGTTCATGCCTGCCAAAACGCCATCCCACTATTTGTCCAAAGAGCTTTTCACAGCTTCCAGGATGGTGCTAAAAGGAGTTGCTATTGATTGGAGCACATACCTCCTTACTAAAATGGATTAGCATTTTGTTAAAGTCACCAGGGGTAATGTTACCAATGTTACCTACGGATCATATTTGTCTGCCTTCTTGACCTATTCAGGTTTACAGAAGACTGTGCCTCCACCTCCTCCATCAGATCCAGTACCTCCTCCTCCACCTTCAGAAGAGTCAGCACCCATTGACATAGAGGATGATGATTCTCCGCCTCCCCTGGTCATACAACGCAAACGCTTGAAGAGGGTAGCAGATAAAGCCCCTGTTGTACTTCCCTCAGTGCCTATCCCTGCTACTTCTGGCAGTGAACTCCCTGGGTATCTCACTTGCAATAATCTGTTCCGAGCACATCGAGAAGGATCCTTGGAGATCTCAGTTCCCTCCCTGAACAGTCTAGTTTCAGGAGATGCCATTCCTTTCCTCTGCAAGGATATTCAAAGTTCTATTGAGTTGTCAGTGACAGCCTATGTTCAACAGCTGTACGCATCTTTCTATGAGGAGCTCATGCAGTCCAAAGACCAGTTGCATAAGGCAACATCTGAGTTAGCTTCTGCTAAGGATACCCTAGCAGATTTATTTAAGCAAATGGAACAGCAAACCCAACTGGTTGCCACTCAAAGCGATGAGATTTCTTCATTGAAGACCCAGTTATTCGAGGCTCAATCACAGGTTACTAGCCTTTTAGCAAAGAAGGAGAGGATGTCCAGAGAAGCGAAAGACTTCCAAGTTCTTTTAGATGCCAAGCTTTCAGCTTTACAGATGGCTAATGACACAGTGGCCAACCAAGCTTCCCAAATCCAGCAGTTGCAAGATCAGCTTGCACAGTCTCGCTCTGTTCCTCCAAGCCCTCCTGTTCCATTAATTCCTTCTCTTTCACAACAGGATTTGGCTGCCCTACAGAGACAGGCTACTTTGTGCCCTTTATTCCAAGATAAAGTGGAAAGATTGCAGTCCCGAATGGACTTGTTATGGTCTACCTTTGAATAGTTTCAAGAATATGTCCTACCAGACCATTCTTTCTTTGTCCACTACCACTTACAGAAGTTGGTCTTCTACATGAAGCTTTCCACGATGGATTTACCTTTTCCAGAGGATGGCTGGAGTGGAGCTTGGTCTGCTGAGTTGTTGACAGAGGTAGTCAGAATGGTCTTTGAAGATTCTGTCACGCCAGACACCATGTTGCTGTCATATATGTATCTCCGAGGAGATTTGTTAATTCCAGATGAAGTAGATATGGCATGGTATGTGGGGGATGTGGTCTTACAGGCTGTTCTATATGTCAATCATTTGGAGTTGCGCATAGCTGATATGTTTCAAAGTTATTCCTCCAAAGTAGCTGATTGTCAGGATAATTCGTGGCATCCCATGATTGATTCGGTGGTCCTCAATCAAAGACAAAACACAGCTCCTACCTTTGTACAGAGTACTAACCAACTGAGGATGGATCTCTTAACCTATCTTTCCAAACATAATCCATTTGATGCTACCTTCTTTGATGCCTATCATAGACGATCTCTTTTGGGACCTTCTGTTCCTACCCTCCTTTATTACCAACAATTGGCTCACCTCTATGCTATATATATTTCCCTTTGTCAAACTAATTCCATAGTAATTTTACCACTTCTTTTCCAACCTTCCAATTTCCCTCAAATTCCTATTTTCACTTACTGTTCCTTTATTGAGGATAGGGTATTTTCCCCTTCTCCACCCTGTCCTTCACCCCTCATAAACGTACCCTCCACATTTCCTATTTATCAGTTAACACCGTTCCTTAGTGATTCTTTCCAAATTTCTGCCACTCCTTCTTTAACCTTTTCTTCCTTTTATGATTTTTCCTATCCTTCCCTACATCCACTTTCCCTTATTCCACTACCCTCTCCTAACACTTCCATATCTCAACCACCTCAGTTGGTTAGTGACTGTGACGGTTTTGATAATCAGATTTCCAGAAGAAGGGGATGGAGTTCGGATGATTGCCTTACAGGACCGCAGATTAATTGGCCAGTAATTCCAGGAGAATGGACAGCTTCCAGTCAAGCTTATCAAAATTATGTTCATTTTGCCCAGCAATATTCACAGTCTACAAATCCCTCAGTGAGATTAACTGCTCACTTTGCTTGGTACCTGGCGTATATGCATAGGCACTCTCATACTGATTCAAAGCCTATTCCAAAGTTGTGCATGAATGTCAATGTTAGCATTGATTCCCAACAGCTGGAGATATTGTATTTTCATGCCCTCTGTTTGCCTAGCAGATACTTGGTCCTGTTGGAAAGGATGTGCTGTCTCCAATTTTTCCAAAATCCTCCTAAAAACTTTGTAGATGAATCCTTATCTATGGATCGATTTCGACAACATCAATCTTTTAAGAGGGATCATCTTCATTGATACCTTTTCCATGTATGATGAAAGCTTTTAATGAACAACTCTCTTTTTGAAGAAGTCATTCAGATGGTTGTGTTGTGTATTAGTGTTTGTGTTGTGAGTTCATGTATGTCAAACGAACGTGGTGGTTTCCTATTGGATTTTGTGTACGAGCTATGTTTTGGAGATTTGTAGAGATGGGGTCGTGGATGGAGAGTTGCAACTGATGCAGATGACGAAGAAGAAAGCTTTTATATCCTTTACAAAGTTGTTGTGATTTTTAGTTTGATAAGAGGTGTTAATGTATAAAGAGTTTTCCTTTCTTTGTATTTTTATATCAGAAACAGGTTATAAGTTGGGGTTGTGTTGGATGGATTCTTTGTGAAAAGATATTGAAGATCAAAGTTGAGCTTTTCTATGAACTTGTATTCCCTTTTTCCTGGGTCGCGAGGACGCTTCCTTATTAAGTGTGGGGATATGTTGAGTGTTGAAATGACTTGCTTTTTGGCTGATTTTTGTTGTTTTTGAGAGCTGAATGGTTGATTTTATGAGATGATTGATTGATTAGGAAGTGGATTGAGAGTATTTTGGATGATATTGATTGTGTTTTGGAAGATCATGATGTTTGTTGATGGTTCTGTGATGTTCTGATAGGTTCTGTATACCTTCTGTTTTGTTCTGTTTTGGTCTGTTTTGTTCTGATTGTCTTCTGTAAGGAGGGAAGGAGTATTGATTAATGAAGAATGAGATATTGTGAAAGTTTATTGAATGGTTTGTGAGAGTTTGGAATGATTTGAGAGTGAGTGATGAGGTTTTGATGACCTTCTGTAACCTTCTGTAGGTCTTCTGTAGAGCTTCTGCTTCTGTTCTGTAGACTGTTCTGTCTCTGTTCTGGTACTGTTCTGTAGACTGTTCTGTATGCTTCTGTAAGTGTTCTGTGGAATGTATGTGTGATTTTGGGAAAGTTTTCTAGCCTTGGAAAGAGGTGAATACAAGTGCAAAAGAGCTGAAGGAAGTGGAAGAAGTAGCTGCTGAAGACTCAAGAGAAGACTAGAATAAAGTGACAGTAGTGAGCTATGAAGAGACACTGTATGTCAAGATTGTGGGAGAGAAGGAAGGAGTCTCGCTTGAAGCTTTCTTGCTTGCACAATGGGGGAAGACACACAAGGGTGGAGGCTGAAAACAGTTTTCCTCTTCTTACTTGTGTAAGCCAAAAGAACTCAAGTACAAAGAAATAGAAGAACCCTATATATGGGTCTCAAACCAAACTCAACTAACTAAGGTGGCATACTAACTGAGCCACGAACTAGAGTAGATAAGGATAGCTATCATGTAGCTATTATTCATGGGCGGTGTACCAACCGCGTCTGCAACTGACAAGTCGGTGACATAAATACACAACGGTCACCCTGGCGTATCACGAGTGGAGCTCGATATCTCAACACTCCCCCTCGAGCTCAATCCCAATTCCTGCACACCAAGCAGGTCTCTGAACTTGCGCAACTTCTCTGCGCCCAATGCCTTCGTGAATATGTCAGCTACCTGATCCTCTGTGCTGACATAAACTAGATCAATAAGACCTAGTAAAACCCTCTCTCGCACATAGTGATAATGCACCTCAATGTGCTTTGTTCTAGCATGATAGACTGGGTTATTTGCCAAGTGTATACTACTCATGTTGTCACAATAAATGACAACTGGTCCATCTGTAGACTGATGCATATCATAAAGTAGCTTATGCAACCAAGCTACCTCACATGCAGCCATTGCTGCACCCCTGTACTCAGCCTCTGTGCTCGACAAGGCAACTGTAGGCTGTTTCTTACTGCTCCAAGTAACTGCAGCACTCCCAAAAGAGAACACATATCCACTGGTAGATCGTCTATCAGAAATACTACCAGCCCAATCAGCATCAGTGTATCCATGCAACTGTATCTGAACCCCAGTCTCATAAAATAGTCCATACTGCAATGTGGACTTCACATACCTGAGTATGCGTCTAGCTGCATCCAAATGTGGTTTCCTTGGAGCCTGCATAAACTGACTTACCAATCCAACAGCATAGCTCAAATCTGGCCTGGTAATAGTCATATAAATCAAACTTCCTACTATGCGTCTGTACATAGTAGGGTCTTCTAGAAGCTCACCTGCATCTGTGCTCAGCTTCACATTCTGCTCCAAAGGAACTGAAATAGGCTTACAGCCTGTCATCCCATATTTGGACAGCATGTCCAATCCATACTGCCTCTGCAAGAGATGTATCCCACTTGGTGATCTAATCACCTTAATGCCCAAGAAATAACGCAGCTCTCCCAAATCCTTCATCTCAAACTTCTGCTTCAATAGCATTTTCACATGAAGGATATCTTCATCACTATCACCTGTCATAATCAAATCATCAACATAAATGACAAGTAGCATAATACCTTTCTCTGTTTTTCTCACATAAAGTGAGAAATCTGCCTTGGAAATCTGAAAGCCAATAGTGACAAGATACTGTCCTATCTTGTCAGACCATGCTCTAGGTGCTTGCTTCAAGCCATACAAGGCTTTCTTCAACCTGCAAACAAACTCAGGATGAACAGCATTCACATAACCTGGTGGCTGCTCCATATAGACCTCTTCTTGCAAATCACCATGCAAGAAGGCATTCTTTACATCCATCTGATGTAAAGACCATCCCTTTGATGCAGCCATAGCAATGACTGCTCTTACGGTTGCCATCCTTGCAACCGGACTGAATGTTTCTTCATAGTCAATACCATATGTTTGTGCATACCCCTTGACTACTAATCTTGCCTTGTATCTGTTCACAGAACCATCTGCATTGTGCTTCACCTTATAAACCCACTTACAGCCAATTGCATTTTTACCTTTAGGCAAAGGTATCAATTCCCATGTAGCATTTGCTTCCAAGGCATCCATTTCTTCATCCATGGCTTTCTCCCATTTTTCTTTTCCCATGGCTTGCTCAAAAGAAGTGGGTTCTGGTTCCTGTATCACCTTGACCATATATGCATAGTGAATGGCTGTAAATCCATCATATTTCAGCCTATCCACAGGATACCTAACTCTGGTAGACCTGCGCAAAGTGGGTTCACTCCCAGGTGCTCTCAAAACATCCCTGGTCTTCCTTACTCCAGGTGTAACAATAGAAGGAATACCCAACTCATCATCAATGCTCTGTTCTGAGCCACTGGATTCACCATCCACATAAGAGTGACCTGCATTCACATCAAACATGGGCTGATCAACCTTCTCTTTTCCTTTTCGTGATACCTGTATACCACTATCTGCATTACTTTGAGAAGATTCTCCTGATCTCAATCTGCCTGTCCATGGCGAAGAATGTGAACCACTGCTAGAGGACGCTCCAGGTCCACTAATATTTTGTGACTGCTGCTGTGAATTCTGTGCAGCATTACCATTTTGTGCATCTACATCATCGATCACATTTACTGGTTTATACCAGCTACTCATCTCATCAAAAACAACATCTCTGCTCACTGTAAACTTACGAGTAGAAGGGTTATAGCATCTATACCCTTTTTGCTGCAGAGAGTAACCAATAAAGATGCACTTCTCAGCTTTTGGATCCAACTTGGATCTCAACTCATCTGGCACATGTACATAGGCAATGCAACCAAAAATTTTCAAATGAGAAATATCTGGTTTCCTACCAGTATACCTCTCCTCTGGAGTCATTCCATGTATTGCTGCAGTGGGAGTCCTGTTCATTATGTAGACTGCTGTAGCAACTGCTTCAGCCCAATAAAAATCTGGCAAGTCTTTTTCATTGAGCATGGCACGAGATACCTCTCCAATATGCCTGTTTTTCCTTTCTGCAATTCCATTTTGTTGTGGGGTATGACTGCATGAATATTGCTGCTTTATGCCATGCTCCTGCAGGAACCTTGCAAACTCTTTTGAGAGATACTCTCCCCCTCCATCTGACCTTAGGCATTTTATATGCAAACCTGTTTCTTTTTCAACCATAGCTTTAAGAGTTTTGAAATGCCCAAAAACTTCACTTTTCTTTTTCATAAAATACACCCAAACTTTTCTGCTATAGTCATCAATAAAAGTGACAAAATAATGACAGCCTCCAAGAGATGCAGCTTTAGTAGTCCACACATCAGAGTGGATTAATTCCAATGGCTTCTTACTCTCTTGAACATGTCTAGGAAATGGTTTCCTTGCCTGTTTTCCAAACTGACAGGCTTCACATACCTTATGCATTTCTGCAACCTTGAACTTAGGCAATCCTGCAACAATGTTTTGGGCCTGCATTGATTTAAGTCGCTGTACATTAACATGACCAATGCGTTTATGCCAGATATCAATATCTGCAACTACACCGGTCCCATGTGCAAACATTGCTGCACTCAATTCAGGCATGTCTGCATCCAATGTAAACATTCTGCCATTCTTCTTTCCTTTTGCTATCAAGCGACCTTTATTTTTCATATCCTCAACAAAGCATCCATGAGGATTAAATCTGACCTGCAAGCCCTGTTCAACCATTTGACCAACAGAAACCAGATTCTTGGTGATATTCGGGACATGAAATACATCGGACAAGTATTTCTTTTTCCCATCCTGCATAGACAAAGGAATTTTTCCAATCTGCACAATCGGATGTGCAGTATCATCACCAGTCTCCACAAATCCTGGTTTTTCCATTTTCCTTGCATCCTCCATCCATTCTGCATGACCTGTCATGTGGTTTGATGCACCTGAGTCAACGTACCATACACCATTGCTTTCTTCTGCACTTGTCACAGAATTGTTCATGTGCTGCACCATGAACAAATGCTCATTTCTGTCATCACCCTGTCTGCTAGAAGATGCATAATTCCCTTGTTGCAGTTTTCCATTCATGATGTCATTCTGCTTTTTATAGCAGTCTTTAGCCATATGACCCATTTTACCACAATAGTAGCATTCAACATTATTGTTTGAATTTTGGCCTCTTTGCCATCCACCACGACCTCTTTGGCTCCCCCTGCCTCTAGAGTTACCACGTCCTCCTCCATAGGACTGGTTTTCTTGAGTTTGTTGCATATTCTGATTTCTACCACGGCCTCCAAATCGGCCTCCTCTACCTCTGCCTCTACCTCTTCCAGCATTTGAGTAGAAGACAGCTTCTTTTGAAGTTCCTCCTGAAGAAGATGCACCACCATTTCTCTGCTCCTCAGAAATTAGAAGAGCAATCAACTCCTCAAAATCAGGAAATCTTTCACGAACTGAAATGGATGTCCGAAACTGTGCATAATCCTTTCCTAGACCATTCAAGGTCACGGAAACTAAATCATCATCTTCCACTGGCGACCCAATGGAAGCAAGTGCATCTGCAATCTTCTTCACCTTCATGTGGTAGTCATTGATGCTCATATTTTCTCTTTGCACATTGTGCAACTCTTGCTTGAGCTGCATTTTCCTGGCTTGTGTATTTGTGCTATACATCTTTGACAGAGTATCCCATGCCTCCTTTGGCGTACTTGCATCTTGAATATGCACAATCATAGAGTCTGAAATACTGATAGACAGCCAGTACATAACTTTCCTGGCTCTCTCATGCCATGCTTTAAATGCCTGCATTTGCTGTTGATTGGGAACATTAGGAAGAACTGGTTCTTCTTCATTTCCTGCAACAAATTCCCAATATCCTTTTCCCATAAGGAAATTCGTCATTCTAAACTTCCATGCTTGGAAGTTGTTCTTGTCAAGCTTTTCAGTGACAATCTGTGAGAGAGAATCAGACGCCATTACAGAATACTGCAAAAAGTTCTGTCACTGCAAAGAACACAGCTTCAGCCTCACAAGGGCAAATCTGTAAAACTGGCGAAGGTGGTATTTGACCACACAGTCACTTCCTAGTGACGATTTTGCATAAACAGGAACCAAGGATGATTCTGTAACTCCCAATGTCTCTGCACATAAGCATACGATGCAATTTCTACAGTAACTTTTCACCGACCTGTAGAACAGTGGCTGCACAGCATAAAACATGGCTTTTTTCTGAGTGCGTGCAGAAAACTTCCGCCTCCAAAACAGGCCCCGAAATGGCCTCAAATCAAAAAAACAGGGTCGCCAGGAGCTAAAGCTCTCTCCCGCAGCATATACTGCCCTCTTGCTTCAGCGCGAAGGGCGTCTCAACCTGAGACAATGCACTCCTGCAATTTCCGGCTGTGCTACCTGCAGAGATCTGCTCCCAAAACAGAAAATGAAAGCAACACTGCTCCTCTTACCAGAACACCGCGAGCTTGGCTTGCTTTCTTGAGCTCCTTACCACGAACAAGGCTCTGATACCATGTCAAGATTGTGGGAGAGAAGGAAGGAGTCTCGCTTGAAGCTTTCTTGCTTGCACAATGGGGGAAGACACACAAGGGTGGAGGCTGAAAACAGTTTTCCTCTTCTTACTTGTGTAAGCCAAAAGAACTCAAGTACAAAGAAATAGAAGAACCCTATATATGGGTCTCAAACCAAACTCAACTAACTAAGGTGGCATACTAACTGAGCCACGAACTAGAGTAGATAAGGATAGCTATCATGTAGCTATTATTCATGGGCGGTGTACCAACCGCGTCTGCAACTGACAAGTCGGTGACATAAATACACAACGGTCACCCTGGCGTATCACGAGTGGAGCTCGATATCTCAACACTGTAGTGGCTCTGGTGACCCTTCATATCAGACATACCTCTTAGGAGGGGTATCCACGACCTAAGAGTGATTATTGAGAGTGATTTTTGAGAGATTGTAGTGAGGATATGATGTATTATTGATGGAGTGAAAGAGAGAGAGTCAAAGATAGCCAATTCTACTCAAACAGAGTGATTGTATATGAGAGATTGAGAGAGAAGACTATGAAGATATTGAAGATGAATACTATGTGATGTTTTTCCATTCAAGGATGGTGTATTTCTTTGCTTTCTTTATTCTATTGATGGATTTTATGAAGATATTGAAGAATATGGTTGATTCTATTAAAAACGGTGGGAGATTTACATGATGCTGCATGAAGATTTGTTGTGCCTGGTGTTCTTTTCTTCATTGTGATCATATGAAACATGATAAACAAGCTTGTTGATGTTACAAGATAGATTTTCTTGCAAGAGAATTCCCTTTTCCTTGGTGTTCCTCTCGGGGCTCCATTGAACTATGTTTTTCAAAGTTTTGATATTGATTGCTCTATATTTTGGGTCTATTAATCTTAAAACATGCTTCTTGGGAGAAAGGACAATGTAACAATGCCTATCTTAGATAATGAAGTTTAAGGTTATCTCTACTTGAGATAATTTATTTAACTTTAGATACAATATATTATTAGAACTTTCAAAAAATTAAATTTAAATGATGAAAAATTAATTTCAAAATCCTAAGACAAAGATTTGAAAAGTTCAAACCTTGGAACATTCATTAGATTAGAGAGAGAGGGGCATGAGGGGGTGGTAGGAGACAAAGAGAGGGAGGGATGGGGTGGAGAGAGAGAGAGAGAGAGAGAGAGAGAGAGAGAGAGAGAGAGAGAGAGAGAGAGAGAGAGAGAGAGAGAGAGAGAGAGAGAGAGAGAGAGAGAGAGAGAGAGAGAGAGAGAGAGAGAGAGAGAGAGAGAGAGAGTTCATTTATACTACAGTAAGTTTGAAAGCTCATTTATACCAAAGTAATTTTGAAGTTCATTTATACTGCATTAAGTTTAAAAGTTATGTATTTAAGTCAAGTCTCTCCTTTTATTGTTTTCCATTACTCTTCACTCTACCCTCCACTTGTGTATCCTATGTCACCACCACAACCATGGCACATTCCAAGCTCCCTATCAAGAAGGCACATGCAAGAGCAAGAGCTCAGTACTCTTCTAAATCTAGTGAGCGTACTATGAGTGACAATGGCCCCTTGTTGGTGGCCGACAATGGTGGCCCTACCTACAGCTAATAATGGTGGCACTATTGTGGCCAACAATGGTGGCCCTAGTGTGGTCAATAATGATGGCCCATCGATCGAGAATCATGGTCCACCATTTTCCAAAAATGGTGGTCCACATGCTCCAATTACTCTACCTCCCACTATTGCTCCGTTTGATAATACATGTCCTCCAACACATAAGAAGTGAAGATGGAGACCAAGCACAGTTGCTCTACATGAGATAAGGAAATTCCAAAAGACTACCAACTTGATTATTCCTAAGGCACCATTCTCTAGGTTGGTGCGAGAAATACTACAAGATTTGTAGTTAGGCTATCATCACAAGTTCTCTTCAAGGAACTAGGCAAGGAATGCGGGATGATAGTCAAGCCAAGCCTTGCTTGCTCTCCAAGAGGCAGCTACAAGCTACTTGATTGATCTAATGAGTGATGTTCAACTTCTAGCCATTCATGCATGATGTATCACTATTAATCCCATAGATTTGATTCTCATTCATAGGATTTGCAACAAGAAGGATGCATTTAATCTTAATGTCAAAAACATGCTTTGAGAAACTACCTTGTAAATGGATCTATGTTTAGCTCAAGTCTAGTTTTAGATTTTATGGAGCTTAGTTTTTGGTTATCCTTTTAGTAGACCTTCGGTTGTACTTGGTGTGATATATTATCTATCGTGTATTTTGTGGTTTCGTAATGCTATATCTGATATGTGATATTCTATTTTTCCTATGATTTACATTGTGTGAAATTTTAAGTTTCCAATTTTGCAAGTAGTTTCATTGAGGATAAATTTAATACATAATCATACACATATTGGTGAACAATTGTACTTGGGTCGATACACTATATCTTTACTATATTTTGTGGTTTGGCAATACTATATCTGATATATGGTATTCCATTTTGCCCATGATTTGTATTTCAAAAAAGATTCAACTATCAATTTTATATATTGAAATCCAGTGAAACCTCACCCATATGCCGGGCATCATAAGAACTCATGGAAAATAAAAATTTGGCCCCATAAAAAGCCTCTAGGATATTTGGCTAGAGGCTCGCATGTGGGGCCTTGAATATGGGAAATCATGGTCCCACACGCGAGCCTCTAGCCAAGTGTCTCAGAGGCTTCTGATGGGGCCAATTTTTGTTGGGTGGTTAATGTGTCCTAGAAGATTCCACATGTAAAGTTTCAAGTCAATCTGTTCACTAGTCATATTTTTTCAAAATCTAGATACATTAATTCATGTTAATGGATTTTTAAAAATTTTAGCTATAAGTTGAAAGTTTCACCTCATTTTACACATTTGATTTATGTGTTTCAAGTTCTCACTCATGGAAGACATGGCACACACTAAGCAAGCAGCTCAAAGATTCCCCCCCATAACTCCTACATAAAGGCAACCTCCCTCTACTCCACCAACACCACCACCACCACACTACCATTGCAAGTGTCGATGGAAGCCATGCATAGTGGCCCTCCGAGAGATCCGCCATTATTAGGAGACCACATGCCTCTTGATACCAAATGCTATATTCTAGAAGCTAGTGTAGGAGACAATGAAAAGCATAGTAATAAGAAAATGTAGGAGCACTTTTCTGATAGTTCAAGTGTGGATCAACCTAATCGATGGATTGCTCAAGCCCTCCTTGCACTAGAGGAAGTTGTTGAAGCCTTCCTCATTAACTTGTTCATAGACTTAGTCTATGCAGCAGTGCATGCAAGGAGAGTCAATGTCTCATTGACAAGGATCTACGAATAGTAAGGTTCTTTCAGCAATATAAAGAGACACCTATCATAGAGCATCAACAATAGGGGTCTATTAAACACCATATTAGAGAATTTGGGAATCTCCCAAGTCCCACTTTCAAATAAGCGGTAAATATTTTGCCATGTGGCTAAATCTTAACACATCCTTCAAAGTGGGACTTGGAAAGACAACCTATATAGTAATTAGGGTAGACTTCACTTTCAAGTAAGGGGATAAGATTTGATCATATGGCCAAATATTTACTATATTGAAAATTTTCAAACTACATGAGAATTTTCAAATTCCCTTATATAGTGTTACTAGTAAATCATCTAAAATTGTTATGAATTTGAATACAATTTTTTTGGAGTATCTTATTTTTTCTTAATCACTTGTTATTTGTTTTATTTATTTATTTAAGTTATCCTTACGTGTGTCTGGATAAATAAATATTGCACATGAATTCAATAAAGTGTTGTGTATTTAATTTAAATAATGAATCATATTGTATATAAATTTGATAAATAAGTGTTAGATTCAAATAATAATAATAATAAACAACATGTATCACAAACTAGATTGCATGCAAATCCAATAACATCAGTTTTTATTAATACAAGAGAAGATTACAAACTACGTTACATTGCAAAAGAGACATCATTAGGTAGTAAGTACATCTAATTAGTCATCATAGGCTTCTTGGAGCCAAGCTCCCCATGGTTAAAGCTGCTCTTTATCATAGGCAATAATTTATTTTTCCCTAGAAGTTCTTGCCTAAAAACAATAGGGTATTCAACTCTGGCAACCATACTACGGGCCACCATGGAGAAAAGTGGGGCAAATCTAGTACTTATAAACAAGTAGAGCAGCTTCATAGGTCGAAGCAACACTACTTTCTTCAAGCTAGAGTTGGTCAGGATGGTTTTGAAAGGGCCCAATCTTTTATCGGTGCCCTTAGCTTCAAGAAGTTCTCAACCAAAGCAAGAGAATATATTTTATGAAATACTATTGTGTTAATAACAAGCTATCCAATGTACTCCTTCAATGTCGAGTCTTGTACTCTTCCTTGACCACCATATTTCCCACCTTGCCTAAATGAAAACTCATCTATATAGATAATGTCCTATGTCACACAAGTTCAATGTTAGACTCACTATGCATGGAGAGTGCTAAAGATATATAATTTGACTTTGCATGAAACTTCACCCATAGGGTCTCTAGAGCATTAACCACTTTATGAATTTTTATCGAGATCGAGGGACCCCTGCAAAACCCCTAGCAATTGGAGGTCTCGTGTTTGGGGGCCTAAATCTAGGACTCACATACCCTGGAGGCCCTATGGGTGAAGTTACACTAAAAATTGAAAACATTACCTCCTCCATGTCATATGTCTACTCACTGTAATGGAGCATCCATGTTTGCTCCTGCACTTGGGCCACCCTCATCTCTCTCCTGGGAAGGTATCATGTAGTAGGGTTGAGGTCCAAAAAGGTTTCCTTGCAAGCACTCAAAGCCCTCGTTGGAGTTGCTATACTCTGGTTCCATATCCTCAATTTGCTTTTGAATGCTCACAATGGCAAATATGTCATCGATGCTCATGCCATTACATTGAGCTACCTCATCCACATGTGGTGGGGCATCCTGTACATCAAAATCTATAAAATCATATGGTGCATCACACACCATGATACAATATTTTTTTCTTTTCTTATCTCCAAAATCTCCAACATATCTTGCATGAATAGGTATTTAACCCCCTCGATGGTAATAACATTGAGAGAAGCAAGGGGTGGCATATTGTTTAGCATCTCAATAGGGCAAGGAGGTGGGTGTATAATAGCTAACTTATGTGTGCTGCCTCTTTACTTGGATGGAGAGTAATTTTCTCAAGCTCCCTCTTAAAATATTGTAGCTACGGCTAAGAGGGTGCATGAGTGTCTTCTTCACTGTCCTCTTGCATATCAATGCACAAAACATAAATGAAAAAGGCTACATCACACTCGATGAGATCCATCAAGGTGTGGTCCTAGGATGAGGTGGGTATAGCTCTAGCATGGGTTGTTACCCCACATGCACTATAGCTCAATTTATGACCTTTACATAGCTCAATTTGGCATGTAGACTATACCAAGAATCTATAGGAATCCACCTAAGAGCAGAGTTCGAAATGGAGCAAGTGAGGGGATTTGCCACATCACAAAATGATGCCACTATGTTAGAGCTAGGATTTATTGCAAAAAGTGAGCTCTCTAGATTCAAGGTCATACAAAACCTTAGGTAAATTTGGTCTCCTATAGGTACATAGCGTGTGGAGCTAATCCATGTGACAAAGGTGGGAGTAGTAGCCATGTTTAGAGAGAAAGAAGAAAGGAGAGTACAAATATAGAGAAGAAGAGAATGAAATTGAAAATGAGTTTGGAGATCTAACTTTTATGTGTCAAGGGTTTTCAATAAAGATTCTTATAAGTTTTTTAATCTTAAAGTTTCAAATTAAAACCCTATTCATAAATACTTTATTTCAATAAGTTAAAGCTATCATCAAAATTACTCAAATAAACAAATACTTCATTACACTTCATTATATCCTTAAATATGTTGGATCCACTACAAGATACAAGCTTCATACCAACGTTCAAAGCGACGGAAATGTTCACCAAAAAAATTTCCCTTGTCGCTAAACACATCGGTATTAGCGACATCATAGAACCGTCCCTATCGGCATCACTATATAGCGACACAAATAGCGATGGTTTGCGATGCAAACTGCAATGCTAATAGTGACACGTGCAGTAAATTTGTGACACTAATAGTGACGGTTATAGAGAAAAAAAAAATTTCACGTGCAGTAAATTTGTGACACTAATAGTGACGGTTATAGAGAAAAAAAAAATTTGTGGTAGGGCAAATGTAGCACTATGTGTTGTATTTGGGCTATACAAAAGGGTTACAGTAACGTGTACAATGGTCATAAAAATGAAGTCAAAATGTACTTGAATCCACAAGACTAATACATAAAGTAAATACAAGATCGCTTAATGAAAGAGCTCATGGAATCATGGCAAGGTAAAAGGATGATAATAATATAATAGTGCATAGAAAATGCCTACATAAATCACAGGGCCAAAAAAATAAGAGGACGTGCACTCTACGGATCCAAGTGCGAGCTATAGATCCTCGCCATATGAAAGCTCATCCCACCGCAAGGGAGCATCGAATGAACTCTGCAAAAAAAAGAAACAAATACACATTAATCCATCAGACAATAATGCATTTTAATTAAAATTAGTAACAACGGACAAGAAAGATGAGTGACTTACTAGGCCGTTGCGTGCATACAATCTATCGATCAATACAGTGAGACCATGTCTATTTGCATATCAAGTCTCTAGGCCGATTTATAATGGAGTGCTACAAAAAAAATAAATACAACTGTTAGAAACATGATTGTCAGTACAAACGATATTGCAAAAAAATAAGCGAGAAGAACAAAAGAAAAACTTACAAAGTCCTCCAGATATGTCTTGTGGTCGCCACTCCCAAGATGATGGACCACTCCTGTCTTCAGTCGTCCCCTCGCTGCCTTGCGCTGCTATCTCTAACGTCTTAGAGAATTTGTAGTCTCCTCCTCGAGTCAGCATCAGTCATCTATGTCTAGCTAGTTGGGCTTTGAGGCCCCACTCTTAAGTGCCTTGCGTACGTCAATTGTCTATGTAACATGTACGCATGCATGCACTCTATCATCCAACATGTGGAAAATATATATGCTATGATGGGTGCTAGAAACTCCTCATGCAAGGATGCTACTATGTAGTCCTTGTTCCCCTCCGGTATGTTCTTGCAATGATCCAAGACATTGTGCCGAAAAACTTGTTATCACAACTGTCTCACGAGCCATCACCCTCCTCCCCTCATCATTCATGATGACGGCTCTGTCCTATCATCTACAAGGTATCCATATCCCTTTTGGGGGTATGTCTAAGATGTGTCCTCTCCCACCTACGACCACACTCCTTGGCATATCCAGGAGACCCTTGTACATCTGGTGTACCCACGAGGGTGGCATTTCTTGGAGTAGCACCCATAGGGGTGCCACATTGTTGTACCACTATGCACGCATAGTGTGAAAAACTTTGGAGTGCACAATCATCCAACTTTCTTATTGATGTAGAGAGTCAATGTGATCAAAGTCATTAGTGCTAGCGTCCATGGCATAGATAGTCCAAAAATACTAGATTTTTTGACAATTTTAGTCTATTTTAGATATGTTTGAATATTATTTATTGTAAATATCTAAAAAATCTAGGAAAATTTCTAGATTAGGATGGCATGCAAAAAGCAAGTTGCTTTTTCAGCTAGTTTTGGGATT
Organism: Lygodium microphyllum; assembly: GCF_053477565.2. Taxonomy (NCBI): domain Eukaryota; kingdom Viridiplantae; phylum Streptophyta; class Polypodiopsida; order Schizaeales; family Lygodiaceae; genus Lygodium; species Lygodium microphyllum. Next base: position 34,657,978 of record NC_141141.1, read on the forward strand.
TTTCATAAAAAAGAAAGATGGACAAAATCGTGCGTGTCACGATCGCAGTTAACAAGCTGAAAACTGCACTTTGAAATGGAAGAAGAAGAAGAAGGAATGAACTGGGAGATCCTAGATTAGGTGTCTTGGGGTTTTACCCCCTTTCAAAGCCAACAGAGTCATCAAATTTGGGTTTCGAGCATTAGAAAAGGAGCTGTTATTTTTATGTACATTTTTTGTCTACGAGGGAGCTCCACGAGATCTAATGCTTGGAGATTGCTTTTGAGTAGTACCAGACAAAGGATTTTAGGTTCTGTCAATAGATATTGATTCAATTCATTGTGTGTGCTTTATCTTTATCATGTTTACCTCTTTTCTATTCTTTTTCTTCTCTTCCATCTCCTATCTCTACTTCCTTCTATCTCTGATCCCCGATGGATACAATCTTTCAACAAAAACCCATTCGACAATGTGCAAACGATTGAGCAAAAGCTAGAGCGATTGGAGTAAACATCCCCATAAGTGTGACAAATCCCACAGGTGGTACAACTCCAGCAGAACGGTGAGACGGAGACACTGCGTCGATACCTCCACAACAACCACCTAAGCCATCCTCTCTTGAACTTGCACAAGAGCGAGGAGTAGCACATGTATCTCAATCCAACCACAGGCTCACCACATCCACGTCTCCTAGCATCCCCCAAAACCACTCCCTCCGTTTTGGAGCGTCAATCCCGTCTACTGGAAACTGAAGTATCAAAGCGTACCAAAGTAGATCTAATGAAACGGCCTCATGGTGTTTGAGACAGCTCTTGGTCCACCATATCTCTGAATCCAACCATCTGATTTGGAGACATATGTGTGAAGATCTCTTGTAGCTCCTCGTCGCTCATCACTCGACTCATCCTACTGTCCAAATATCCACAAAGAAAGGTCACTTACACATACAAAAATTGATGTTAGCATAATCAATATAAAGATTCAAGTAAAGCACAGTAATATAACTCTAAAAAAATTATATTACTTAAAATGCATATTCTAGAGTACACTTATAAGCAATTCATCAACGAATTGAGTAGGTGGATGCTCCAAGTATGACGTAGCCTATGGTCCCATGTCAATCTCTTAACACAACTCTGCATGCACTGGAAGGTCGATAGAAAGGTCATCACTAAAGGATGAGTCCACCTCGTTCTCAAAGAAATCTTGGCCTCCTATCTTTCCATCATTATTACCCAAATTTTCCTCCTCTACATGCTCCAAGATTTGGGTGGCCTCCACCCCTTGCAATATCAACCCCTCTATTTGCATATTGTCCTCACCTACGCTGGGAACATTGCTTTCATCATATACTCTTGCACTTTGGGGAGTTGAAGGTACAACATACCACCATCGAGGTTGTCAGGGGTTTGGATAGAAAATTACCTATTCAAAATCACATATAAGAGAGATCTAACATTTGTGACATATACCATGTCATAATAAAATTTAAAAAAGCATGAGCTCATGCACCTGTTCACAATGGGTTGGCAATACAAACATGTCACACAAATTTGTCCATCTTTTTTTGGAATCTATTTCAAGAAATCTAGATGGACCTCATTGATCAGTTGCCCCGGCTCCTTCCAGTACCACTTTGAACCATTGCACATCGAATAGGATCATGGAGAAGCTATGGTAATCCACCATGATAATACTTTGCAAGTTTCCAAAATACTCCATCTCTTCTATAACAGTGTTTGGATCCATGGCTTGACATCAGCTCTCTTGCTCAAACTTTGCCATGATACCACAATTTGTTGTGAAGTGCATTTTGTCGATATACTCCACATGGAGATGTCGTCCATGCGACCACGTCGCACTGTATATTTTGTACTATACATTGAAATGGTTAATTAGTTGTCACATATAAAATCTAGATACGATAGCTTATAAAACATGTGGTCACCTTTGGACTATATCCCTTCGAGAATTCCCACTCCTCAAGAGATACCTCCACCCCTTCGCCAAAGGCTACAATCAAAGCTCCACGCAACCATCATATAGACATAAACTGTGGAATCTCCTCTATACCCTCAGGATATCCAATTGGTCGATGGTGCGTACTACTTTGAAATTTGATCGCGCTTCTTTCTAATCTTTCTTGGCTTACTCGTACCTAGCGAGCCATGTCTCCATGGAGGCATGGTGCAACATACAAAAACGATTCACTTTCTCCTCCATTGCAGCATCCATCCTTTTTTCTACCCCATTTCCAACCACCATATCTCCAGTCAGTCTATCATCATCCTTCAGCGACCATAGTATACTGTTTTCTAAATCCACCATTGGTAGCCAATGTGAGATATGCACTAATGCCTTAGACACCAACCAACCTTCAACCATGCTACCTTCTAGCCGAGCTCATTGTTGCACAAAGCCTTTCAGGGTTTTCAAGAAGCACTCCAAGAAGAACATCCATCGTGCATGGACAGGTCCCACAATCTCCACTTCATCTACAAGATGCACCAGGAGGTGGGTTTGTATTGTGAGCATGCTAGTGGACATGTACTTCTCAAAGAGACAGACCGTCTCCACTGCTCCCTCATTTACGGATTCAATAGAGGATGTCTTGATCTCCTTCTGTTGAAATCCATTGCACTAAATTTGACAACTTGTAAATTGCCCCGTGTATTTCTAGAATGAGGCATCCTGTGATCAGGATCAATAGTACAAACTACCACAAATGAAGAAGCATTACAAACAATGACTATACTCAAAATAGCAAAATATACAGGCCACTTATAATCCATTTGTAGTACAAACATGACATATCTTATGCCAATCATGGGATTTTAGCCCTGATAATTGGTTATCTTTAGAAAACACAGATCTGAGAGAACGTATCATACCCGTCGGAGTGTGGATAGACTTGATAATTTGCTTCACAAAGCGCTCTTCTTTAGTGGACAAAACCCAAGGAGTGCGAGGTAGTTGCAAGTGACCATCAGCACTCGACTGCAGCCTCGAAGACTGTAGCCTCTGCAGCCAAAGTGCCTCCATCTTGCCTACCTCCTTCAAATCCATTCGTGCCCCTGCAGTGTCTCTCTTTCCTATGATGTGGCCCCATAGTAAGCTACCCACATTCTTGAAAATATGCATGGAATGCAACAAGTGGTTGATCTTAAGTGGATCTGATATGGCAACTCGTAGAAAACTGAGAACCGTCGCATTCCATTCGGATGTGAATCCATGTGGACCATTTTCAGCTCCTACCAGCTTTGGGCATTCATTCGTGTTGGAGGTCGTCCAAAAAAACCTTCTCTCAGTTCATGACCCTCCGGCAAGAAAGTGACGTGTCCTTGATATACCATCTTCTTCATGGTTCGTGACTTTCGCGAGTCTAATTGTGGCCCACACAATGGACGTGCATGATAACCTAAGTTAACCAGACCTGTCTCAACACCTCTATCCTGTGAATACAAACTTGAACGAGCTATGATAGATATTACCAACGAGAATGGAAACCTACTTACATGAGCACTCCCCGAATCCCGGAAAGTGTTGCATGGTCCACATGAGAATGGCACATATATTGGCAGACTGTTGACCATCGTGATTGCTCATATCTTCCACGGCGACCACCTCCTCCCACAAAATCTTAATCTCATCGACTAATGGATGGAGATAGACGTCCATATTCTTGACTTTATAGCGGCGAGGAATGAGCGAGCTAAGGATTAAGTGTCCTTTCTTCGTAGAAAGCCATGGTAGGATGTTGTTAACAAGGACTACATGCCACACACTATAAGAAGTTGACCGGAGACCGAATGGGTTCACACCATCCATAGCTAGACCGATGAGAGCTAGATCTCTTGGAGCGTTGGATCTCGTTTTGGAGCCCGAAAGTGCTCGAGAGGCATTAAAGAGGCAATTTTCATGAAAAATCAAACGGTGGCGGATGGCTAAGCTAGAGTTTTCCTAGATGTATTTCGATGTCAGAAACCCAACACAAGTCTCGGTTCGTCAATCGGAGGTCATTTGACCCCCCATTTAATCCCCGCAAGGTTTGACATTATAAAGCAGCTACCAGATCGAAAAGCCGTAAAGTGCATGGGAGAGGCCATGTTGATGGAGTTCGATGCCATGAAGCCGTCTATCCAGTCGGATTGCAAATCGGAGTTCATTTGGGCCTTCAAAATCGAAAAATCCATTTGTCGGGTAGTGTGAACAAGAAAGGCTGAATCGATTATTTTAGTCTTTAAACCTTAATGAAGGATTCAAAGGGGAAAAACCTCATGGAACTATCAAGATAGAAGGGGGCGCATTTTGTCATGATGCTTCGATGATTGGTGCCTCTCTATTGCTGGCCGGGTGAGAGAGATGAAGATGGATTACTGATCCACACAGAGCACTCTCCGTTTTGGCTGTAAGCATGCGTCATATGATTGAGAAATGAGAAAGTTGATTTTTCAGTCTTTCTCTCTCCTCCCTCTCTCTCCTGCAAGGGGCAGCTCCTGCATGTGAAGGGAGATGAAGCCCGGGTGGTGAATGCTTGTTCGGCATGGTACCGGATCACTTCCGAGTTGACTTGGGACTGGAGATGGATGATTCAAGATGGGCTGAGCACTAATTGTGGACTGTTCTGTTGTCCCAAATCCAGTTTTAGAAACCCGCAACCATTAAAAAATTGGTAATTCTATTTTATAAAGAAAAAAATGCTTCTTTTTAGGTTTGGTTGGCCAAATGATATTCATATTGGATGAAAATTGATAGGAATGTTGTTCAATGTATATTTGATGATTTTATGTCAAAAAAATTAGAATATATAATGCCATAATGCTAAAAATAATTTTCTAAAATTCGGGATCCGCATTTTACAATGAAAAAATGAGATTTTGCGTGTTTCGGGTGGGAAAAAATGTGCACATGGGCTAGAAATTTGTTTGAGCATTGCTTGCATCATGTTTGAGGGCTGCACATGGAAAAATATAGAACACATAATAATTTATGGTCATAACTAATTACTTTAAACTAAAAAAACACGCATTTTATAAAGAAAATTGGATTTTTTGTCATTTTGGGTTAGATAAAAATGATGCATAAGGGATAAAATGTGAAAAATGAGCGATTCTTAGTTGTCATAATAAAAAAAACCAAGAAAACCAGTAAATGCTCTATTTTCTTGATAAATGAATATGAAAAAGTATTAAAAAATGAAAAAAATTGAGGTTTTTACAACAAATAAATAAGAAAAAATATGATTAATTTCTATGAATGCTTGGCAAGGTTGAGGCATGAGGTATAGCCTCAAATCACCCTTGTGTGTATGTTTGAGTGTTATTTTGTTGCTTTATACATTGAAAATGACAAAAAACAAAACCCTATACCTATGCAACGATGCAACACATAAGCGATAGAGGAAAAAAGGGTTGTGAAAGCGTTTTAAGTGCTAAAAATGAAGTAAAGTCTAATCTTTTATTCGTGCATGTCATATAGGACGATAACCATTTAGGTTAAAGGGGCTAGTAGCACGAGATAACTCGGTGCTAGTCTCTAGCAACGCATCAACAATGAGTAGATTGAAAATCATTGAAGGGCTGATTTTTACACTCCACTTTGCTGATTTTTAATAATAAATGTTTGTGCACAATAAGCATCCACTTTTGCATTTTGCATGCCACCTTGTATAAAATCCTGGATGCATAGCACATGTATGCTAAACATTGACCAACGCTGAGAGTGTGAGGAAGTCCCTTGTTGTAGGTTAGACAAGCGGTTCCTTGGGATAAGTTCAGTGAGGAAACATCAACTCCTGGTTCATTTGATAAATAAAAGTGTGGAGTTTGTATGTTTGTTTTTATGTTGAAGCAGCGCATCTTAGGGTCAATCCTCGAGATGTAGGAGAGCTGCAGTGAGGCCACGGTGTTTTAGTCGAGAGGTTGCCTCCTGTATATGTGATACGAGGTATTATATCTATATGTTATGGGATCTCCCTCTAAGGATTAAGGGAAGGTAAACGTTGGACTGTGTCCTATTACAAACAAAAAATCGATATTAGAGTTTAGTGTAGTGTGAGCCATAGACGCTCCTGGCCTCGAGGCCGTGCGGGGTTGTCTTGTGTGTCTTAGAGGTCTGACTAGTGCTAGAGAGCTAATATCGGGCCCATTTTAGGTCTCGAAACCGATTCGAAGATTCGTTGGCTCTCGTGAAAAGCTTGGAAAGGTAGAGTCAATGTGGCTCCATGTGTGTGAATCCATTGATATTCGTTGGACTCATCTATGGATCTATTCTGTGGATGCCACGTTGTCAATCTTGCCAAGCCCGACGTACGAAACATGTGATATATATGGGGGATAAGTGGAAAGTATCTAAGAACTTTCTGAGGGATGGTTTCCATAGTCTCGTACTCTCCTCAAAACATCACACAATTATTGACATATGTATGGATATTGTTGTAGTCCATGCCAAGCTTTTGTAAAACATGGCGCACATCATCACGAGACTTAGGCATGGTATTTGCAAGTGGTAATATATGATACTTTAGCAACTTGAAAAGAAATCATAAAACACCTTGAAAAAGCACAATTTCTTTTTATAATGGTGCCGAAAAGAAATCAACAAAGTGTATGTAGAAGGTACCTGAACAACTCGATCACACTCGCATCGCTCCACTCGTATTTTGCTTGCACACTTAGAAGTGCAAGAAGCGTCTTCATGCGAGATACTCGGCACCCATTATATAATGGTATGGATGATTCCTTTCTAAGCAGATCAAATGTCTCGGCATCCATGGGCATCAATGCATCGATCATTGCCTCTAGAGTTAGGCTCCAAGATTATAGGAAAGTCTGAAAGGCTGCCTGTCTCCTCTGGTATTGACGATATAGACTGGGTAGTGCCTTCCAAGTGGTGGATTGGCTCAGGCACTCTATCCATCGGATGCCCACAAAATCTTCTAACTGGCCACAATAGGTGCACTTCTCCTTGGGATGAGAGGTCACCTCCCTATAATAAATTTTACAGCCACATCCAATGTTTTTGTATATGATATTCAATTAGTTTGCGAATATAATGCATGATTGATATACACTTTTCTTACCATTTGGTCAAAGTTTGAGATCACTTAATCAATGATCTCTTATTAACTCATTGAAGCGTCGTACGTTTTCTATAGATAATCGATATTTTCATCTAATTGCAAGCTTGCATTGAGAGCAAGGACACGGGACACATTGATTAAGATACACCTTGCGATCTTGAACATCATGACCTTCATCGTTTTCCATTTGTTCTATGTTACGACAAACAATTTGTTTTTGTTCTTATTGTCTTTTTCTTTCTTAAATTGTTTGAGAAGGGATTTCTTCTCTTGTAACTCAATAAAATTAAGGTAAACTAAAGTCTTGGTTTTCTCCCCCTTTCTTTGTACCTTTCTTTGAGCTCTTTGTTTTGTGTTCTCTCCCCTTTTTGTTTCATGTTTTCTTTGTCTTTCATGTTTATTCTCTCTTTCTCTTCCTTTCTTTTTCTCCCTCTCTTAGTTTCTATCTTTCTTTCTCTCTCTCTCTCTCTTTCTTTGTTGCCCCTCTCTTTGTTTCTCTCCACCCCCTTATGGGTAGGCCTACAGTATGTAAAGTCTAAAATGCTTTACATGGGGGCGAGGGACTAGCTACCCTACGATGGAGTGTTCCCCATCCCATAGTATTGCACCAGACCTCACTATCTTTTTTCCTTTGTGTGTGACTCGATATGCAGAGCATAAGAGGAGGTAGTGCAAAACATGTCAAGAAAACCATCCATTCATGTCCAAGTCCAATCTCTCTTTTGCTTTACCGGATCTGGAGATAGGCCTTCCGCGCCTTCCTGAAGCGTTGAACACATCCAAGGTGCACCTTTAACAAAACCTCTCTCTCTCTCTCTCTCTCCTACTACTACTACTACTTCTCTCTCTCTAGATTGATTCGCAGCAAGGCCTCAGTCCCACATGACATTGTCCGAGCAGAGCTTGCCACACCGCCCATGCTAGTCGAGGCATTATTTCAGACAGTCTGCTTCCTACACAGATTTTAGGATATGGACAGAGATCGCATTGCATACAGAGCATATATGGCATCTCAGGAGATGGCTTGAGCGGGGGATACCACATCATGGTATGCACAGACTAGAGCTTGGTTTGACAGACATGGGCTGGACATTGATAGACTCCCACCTCTTCTATATGATACTCAGGCTCCCACTTACACCCTCTCTCTCTCTGAGAGGAACAGAGTCATCAGACAAGAGATATGGCATATTTATATACAGAGGACATGGGTCACCCTTGCACAGCCACTGCCATCGAAGATGGCACATTATTATACACAGTTCTTGAGCATATCAGAGCATCAGCTTATGATTGAGAGTGGCAGAGCCAGTGGCATCCCACGGGAGGAGAGGATATGCCCCCTTTGCAGATCAAAGGTGGAGAGTGAGGAGCATTTTGTTCTCAGATGCCCGGCATACTCAGAGTTGAGATCTAGATACACATTGAGCAGCTCACTTCAGGGATGTATGACTGATATGGATCAGAGATCATTTGGCCATTTTCTGGGAGAGGCATGGCACATCAGAGAGCAGAGCACACAGCGGGCCCCAGTCAGAGAGGGGCCCACCCAGATGACTATTACACAGTTCTTTCAGACAGACAGAGTGAGAGCTACTGTACCAGCCTCCAGCCAGACCTCCGAGCTCACACCAGCAGGCTGAGGACCAGCGTACCCAACGCCGCACGAGGATCCGTGGGTTTCGGACCCCACAGCCACACCGACAGGAGATCCGGAGGATTCTTGATCTACATCGACATCAAATTGAGATCCGACGACACTCGACACATTGGATCTCAGATCTCCAGTTTGCTCTTTCTCCACCGCCGATGTACCACATCCTGCATCCAGGAGGGATCACCTGCTATTAGCGACTTCGACGATTGCTACTACATCCTAGGATAGTATATCTCCCTACATCTGTTACATATACACATCGCACCACTTTATCACAGCCGACAGTTGTTCTCCTATCACAGCCGACATTTGTTCCCCTTTTGTAGCCATTATCTGGAGTACCAGAGCTACATACGCACATACATATACACAACACTTATCACACTCACAGCACCGTATTTTTAGTTTCCAGTTTTTAGCTTTTCATTCAGCACTTTTATTTTGGATAGCTGGACCTCATCAATTGTATCACAGTTTGTCTCATAGGCCAGTTTTGGTCTTTAGAAGACGTTAATATAACTTTCTTTCTTTCTTTCTTTCTCTCTTTACTACTACTACTACTACTACTACTCAAACACGATGGCCATGTCTCTCTTCCTCTTTCTTTCTTCTTCTCCCTCTCTTATTTCCTATCTTTCTTTCTATCTCTCTCTTTCTTTATTGCCCCTCTCTTTGTTTCTCTCTACCCCCTTATGTTTTCTCACTCATTCTCCTCTCTCCCTCCCTCCATCTCTCTCTCTTTTCCTATTTCTTTGTTATCTTTCATATTTATTCTCTCTCTCTCTCTCTCTCTCTCTTGTATTCTCTTCCTTTTCCTTTCTTCTTCTTTCTCTCTTGTTTCCTATCGTTCTTCCTCAATGCACCACATTCTCTGCCCTCTCTCATTTCTTATCTAATTTTCTCTCTTTCTCCCTCAATGCACATCATTGTAAAAAAAAGAAAAAAGAAAAGAAGAAATTAAAGTACAATATCAAACCCTCTCTTTCTTTTTCTCTACCCCCTCATGTTTTCCCATTCAGTCCTCTCTCCCTCCCCCACTCTCTCTCTAGTTCTTTCTTTCTTTATTATGTTTCATGTTTATTTCCTCTCACTCTCATTCATTCATTCTTTTTCTTTCTTCTTCTCCCTCTCTCATTTCCTCTCTTTCTCTCTCAATGCACATCATTGTAAAAAAAAAAAAACAAAAAAGAAGAATAAATAACAAGAACAAACCCTCTTTTTGTTTTTCTCTACCCCCTCATGTTGTCTCATTTATTCTCCTCTCTCCCTCTCTTCCTCCCCCCCTCTCTCTCTCTCTCTCTCTCTATTTCTCTCTTTCTTTATTATGTTTCATGTTTATTCCCTCTCTCTCTCTCTCTCTCTCTCTCTCTCTCTCTCTCGTTCTTTATTCCTTTTTCTTTCTTCTTCTCCCTCTCTCATATCCTCTCTTTCTCCCTCAATGCACCTCATTCTTAACAAAAACAAACAAAAGAAAAAGAAAAAGAACAAGAACAAACCAAGAGGGAGCAAGGCACTCACCGCAAAGGCCCGAGGATAGATTCTTTGTCTCCTCTTTGCAACGGTAGCTCCTCTTCGCCCTTCAAGCACTTCCTCCTCTTCTTCGTGAATGGCGGCAACGGCGGTAAAAAGCTCTCATTCTCTCTCATTCTCTCCCTCTCCCTCCCAAACGTGCGCACGATCTATTTCGCTCTCTCTTTCGCTCTTCGCGAGAAAATGCTGCGCTCGATTTTCGGCCCTTTTTTTGTCTAAGTATCGTCGCTATTTGCGTTGCTATTTGCGACGCAAATAATGATGCCGCTAATTTGTGTCGGAACTGCCTGTCGCTATTCATGAATATCATTGTAGTGATTGTTGAGTATGTTCAAGTCTAACTAGAAAAAATATTGGAATTAAAAAAAAAACTAAAAGACCTTCAAAATCCCTTTAGATCAAATTCTTGGGAGAGCCTTGAGTTACTCACTTTGTTTTACATGTTCAACTTACTTTTCCTAGCATAAATATAGCTCATTGACAAAACTTTACTAGAAGTTTAACTCTTTGAGATGGCAAATGTATCACATCAAGTGATCATATGTATTTTAATAGAAATCATTCATGAATAAGAAATCTAAAACTTATTGCGTGACACATAGTTTTTCCATATATCAACCATATAGCAAACGCCTTATCAGACAGGAACTCAAGCAATATGGTTACAAATTACTGTTGTCACTCACAATAGACTAGTGTAGGTTTGTTAAATAGTGAATTAAACCAAAAGCATTGAATCCATTTAACAATAGCTAGAAATATAAATTCTTTCAACACTTATTTTCATTCCTTCCAATAATAGAGCGAGTGCTCAAAGAAATGAGTAGAAGAGATGAGCTGCAATATATAATTTACACAAAGACAATATTTCAAAGGCTAAAAAACTCCACCCTACAATTTAATGGTGATTTTAACCAGCATGATTGACTAATTACAACATATATACACACATGCTTGGATCATAGTAAACCAAAATTATCAAAATTGAAAGTACAAATTTTTTAAAAAAATGTTTGTATTCACTCTTTATAAGAATTCTTAAAAGAATTTCACTATATCAAGGAAATGTGGAGCAGCACATTGTTTACATGCCAAGGATTGTCCACTACGAGTCTTGATTGTTTCATTGTCAAACTTGAAATAGAAGTTACACAAGGGCTCATTGGACATTAATTGAATTTCTTGTCTCAAAAAAGAAATGGGCCAATGACTGTCTACGTTGACTACAAAAGTATCATGACCATTCCACAAGATAACCATATCTATGAGAGCTATATGTGTCTCATCTCAGGTATCTTGATCTAAGCTAATCCACTCCCCTCGCAAAAGTTGCCATCTTTTATATCGAAAGTGAATACACAAAGTTTGTCTAGTGATGAGATACATGTAGTTAAAACAAAAAATATGGTAAGTAAAAATGACTAACACAACAATTCATCTAAGCAATACCTATATCAATTAAGTAAAGACATATAAATTAGTAAAAAATATTTACATGAATGTAAGGTTTGATTGGTTTCCACTACACTTGATCATCTCATAAAAATGTGTTATTTTGACCTAACGTGACTCGCCCAACAGTTGACCCATCCATTCCTCGGACGGACTCATTTTCTTCAGAACCTCATATGAACCAAACAAATGTGCAAACAATAAAAATGGAATAAGCCAACTAAGATGCATATCTTTGGAGCATGTGGTAAGTTTCATAGTACTATTGATGTCAAATTTTATCTCAGACCTACATGCTCCTGACAACTCCAAGCTATTAATCAACCATTTCTAACTAGATAGTGGCAAGCAACAATGGGACATGTTGCAATCTCTGACTTTCTACTACATATAATGAATTATAGAAAAGATATTTTTAGTTGCAAGTTGACTAGCAAAGTTATTATCATAGATCAAAGAACCTATGTCTTCATGCTAAACATGTATTTTGTCGCTCAAACATTCCATATTCTACCATTCATGCGGAGTCAATGGATATAAAGATGTCAATAAAACAAACTTGAATTAGAACACTGCAAAGATTATTAAAAAAAACTCTGATGCAAAAGAATAAACAATGATAAAATTTAAAAACTTACTGTTTTGTTTATATTTTGCAATGTAGTTGACATCGTGAACACAGATTTGTTTATGCATATAAACATGTTGGATCAACACTTTTGTTATCGTACTTGTCCCATTGAACACTTTTTTGAACTCTAAAACTCTACCTTTCCAATGTTTACTAGGGCTTGCAACATCCTTACCTTGACTTTGAAACTCCCTTGAGTACTTGTGTGTATCAAATTCCAATCCAACTTATAGTATTTATCACAAACCCAATTAGCACTACTATCTCTCCTATTGAAGACCTCCACTACAAGTATGTTACTGACAAAGCATGCATATAAATTACGTAGGCTTTGTCCGAAAGAGTTGAAATTTAACCATGGAGCAATTAAAAAAAATGATGATATACTTGTGGCTCTCTTTGTAGAGAAGCCTAAAGATGTTGAAGAAGTTGAGTTTTTAGAAAATCATTGTTCTTCACTGTGAGAGATTCTTGGAGTACAAAAACAAAGGAAAGATCAGAATGCATGTAACTTGCATAGATTTTGTCCAAATGAGATGAAATTTAACTATGGAGCAACAAAAAAAACAAGACAATATACATGTAACTATGTTTACAGAGAAACCAAAATATGAAGAAGAAGTTGAGTGTTTACAAGATCATTGTTCTTGACTGTGAGAGACTCCTAGAGTAACAACACAAAATAAAGTTCATGTCAGACCATGCACATAACTTACACAGGTTTTTTTCCAAATGAGATAAAACTTTACCATAGAACATCCATGGAAGAGAACAATATACCTATAAATTTCTATTAAGAAAATCTCAAGGCTTTTGTAGAATAAGCTCCGCTCTCATAAAACATGTGAGACTCACTCTCTGTTTGTGTAGAGGAAATGAAATTTCACAGGGTTATAGATACGGAAAGAAATAATGAGGCTGTAAAATTTCATTAGGAAAGAAGCAAGAAAAGAGAAATGATAAATTTGAGTTTCACCTAAGAAAGAGAGGAAATTTGAAAAGGGGAGATATGGAAAGTCAAACATTAAAAAAATGAGAAAATAACAATTTGAGTCACAAACTTTCAAGAAGTGGTAGCCTTGTATTTTTCATATTTTTCCTTATTTTATTGTTGAGGAAAGTTTTGGACCAAGATATGGCTAAAAGACTCATGTTACATGAATCTAGAATCCTAGCTCTCTCCTTGGTTAGCCCTATTTTTATTTATTCACTCCTTAAGGAGCAAAAAATACTATATTTCTCCGAATGAAAGAAAGGAGCCTTCATGTTTATGAACAAGAATGTTAGCAATACACCATGATATCATGAAATGGCACCATTATCTTTATTGCTTCCACTTCAAGGTAAAGAGCGATCACTAAGTTTTGAAGTACTTCCTCTGACAGCCCACAGTTTCTCCAAATCAATGAAGATGGTTAGCCACACTTTAAAGTTATGACTTTGAGATTTCATACATGGCAGGAAAAGATGATGTTGTGGCTAATGCACTTTCAAATGTGTGGGCATGTTTCGTATCAACCATCTCCATTGTCTATAAGGATTGGATCAATGACATCTAAGAAGAGTACTTGTTGGACCAACATGCTACAACCACTATGGAAAAATCACAGCAAGGTGATGATGGCAGCATTTCCAAATTACAATCACATAATAGTCTCTTGTGCTTCAAATGTCGAGTCTATTTGATACCTCTATCCAATTTTAAATAGAAAAAACTACAAGAGATCCATTCCTCTCTGATAGTAGGGCATTTGAACCTTTTTAAGACATTTGACAAGGTTCATAAGAGCTTTTATTGGAAAGGGATATGGAAATATGTGAAAGATTTTGTGTCCCAATGCTAACTATACCAACAAAACAAGGATCTTCTATTCTATCCAATGGATTGTTGAAACCATCACCTATTCCCTATGGCAACAGAATGGACATTTCAATGAATTTTATTATCATATTGGATTAAGAAGAAGATTAGATGAAAAATTCTATCATAGAAAGAAGTTTTTTGTATGAAAGATGTAAAATATTCTTTTGTATAAAAATTATTACTCTATAAAAATGGACTATATGCTATAGTTGGCATCACACACACACACACACACACACACACACACACACACACACACACACACACACACACACACACACACACACACACACACACACACACACACACACACAAAGCCCCCTGGGCTATGATAAAATGTAGAAATTACATGGCATAGTGGACATGATCTAAGCAAGGAGTAGATAATGCACAGAAAATATAAGAAGAATGTAAATTTCTTTAATCTCAAACAAAAGGAACAAAAGGATACAAAGATGCCTCTATCCACTTGTGCACTTCCACTATGAAGCTTAGATGGCAATCGAAACAAATGATAGGCAAAGAGCTTAAGGGCAGCTAGAAGAAATCTGTTGTGAAATATTAAAGATGGCTTTGGAAGGGTCTTTCTTTTATAGCTCGAGAAGGTAGTTTCGTCGGCATGTCCAACCATATTATGAACCTTCCCTAGTCGGCCAGGGAATATTGCAAGAAATATTCCCTTTACCATCAGTCCAAGGGTGCTACCCTTGACTCCTATACCTCATAACTTAATGCATAGTGCCTTGACTTACTACCAACATAACTACTCTATCGAACCCAAAGGCTAGATCCACAAAGGTTACCTTTTGCCATCCAATCACATGGACCTCATCTAAGATACAAGTCAAGACCCAACCAATATTTGTGTTCACACATAGCTTCTCTTCATAATGGGGACTAAGCATATCTAACAACATATTTTTACAAATCATGTAAAAGAAAATGTAGTTACAAAAAATGCGGGTCCACAATCACAAACATTGAGTGGCCCAAAAGAGGGTTCTCTTCTAGTAAGTCTACTAAGAGACCATCTCAATACCATGCAGAGGCAAGTTTTCTATGAATAGCACTTCTACAAGTGCAAAAAATGTATCACAAAAGGGAAAACAAAAAGTGATTGAGGTATTTGGTGTACTAGATGTTTTGCAAGCTATTCACAAGTAGATAGTGAGTTTGATGGCTCAAATCACAATATGGATAAGAAGTTTGGTATTCTGGTTATTCATACGCTTGGTATGAGAAAAAATATGGATTTTGTTAAGGGATTTTAGAATGATCCACAAGTGCACATGTCAACGATAGTAAGGTATCTCATAAATAGGTTAAGATATGATGGTTATGTTGCTCACCCTATGCATATATGGCAAATGTTATGAAATCACTTAAGCCCAATTTTTTTGAGAAAGATATTGGTCATGTGCATTGGTAGAAATCCATGATGAAGAAATGGCTACATTTGATGTAAGTCAAACTTGGAATTTGGTACCATTGCCTAAGGGAAAGCAAGGTATAGGCTACAAGTGGGTTTATAAAGTAAAACATAATGTAGATGGAAGTGTGAGTAGGTATAAAGTAGGATTGATTACCAAAGGTTATGCATAGACATATGGGATTGATTATGAGAAAACATTTGCTTTAGTGGTAAAGGTGGCAACAATAAGAGCTACCATTGAAGTGTTTGTAGCAAAAGGGTGGGTATTATCAAATTGATGTAAATAATGCATTCTTGCATGGTGAGCTACAAGAAGAAGTGTATATGGCATAGCCACAAGGTTATGAGACCATGGTTCACCCCAATCATGTGTATAGGCTATGCAAAGCCTTGTATGGGCTAAAATAGGCACGAAGATCTTGGCATGACAATCATTGTATCTTGTGTCTATTAGTCTCTATGTTGGAGATATATATCACTTGCTAGGAATTAGAGTGACAATATACAAGAGGTGGACCATGTGAAAAGTCTTCTTAAGCAAAAATTTAGCATGAAAGATTTGGGTGTGTTGTATGTCATGCCATTGTGGTGATAAGGATATTTAAGGCAATATGGCTCTCATAAAGATAGTACATCTTGGATATGTCGACGAAGTATGGTATGGCAAATTGTAAGGTAATCTCAATTCAATTGAATCAAAGTGTTAAGCTAAGTCCTAATTTGGGTGAGATATTGGAGGACCCTACAATGTAAAAGTTTCATCTTCACCACTATCACCATGCTAGATTGTAACTACATAGTTAGATTATTTAATTTATGCAGGTGCCTTGTAAGCCTCTTGAGATAGTGTGAGATGTACCTTGTATTACCTTAAGGAAACGTTGAATTATGGTATATTTTGTGAGGCTAACTCAATAATGTAGTTATTTAGGTAGGCAGTGTGTCTAACAAGAAGTCAACTACTAGTTATGTATTCACTTTGGGAGTAGAGTTGTGACTTGGAGCAATAAGAAACAGTCCCATGTTGCATTATCAAGTAGACAGGTAGAGTACAAGGGTATTGCTATGGCAGTATGCAAGATAGCTTGGATACAAAATCTACTTGATGATTTGGGAATATATATAGACAAGAGAGTTAGCATTTATTGTGACAACATGAGCATCATATAGCACACATGAAACACATTGAGATTCATTAATATTTCATAAGAGAGTGGGTTTTGGAAAGTGCATATATGTGAGCACAGAGGAGCAAGTTTTGTAGATATTTTCACCAAATCCCTAGGAGTAGAAAACCTTTGATGATTTCAAAGCTTACTTAGAGTATGAGTCATAGAGTTGAGCTTGAGGGGGAGTGTTGAGATGCCAAGCTCAACACTAACATGGTTGGTATCTGCATATCATTCTAGGTATACTTTATGGTCATCCATGTACCTAAGTTAGGGGATATCTATATAGTCATCTTTCTAGTTAGCGTGTTCACACTATGGACCTCTTTTATATTATGTATATTGTACTCTCTCTTCATTCTTGGTAGACTATCATATTGAAGAAGAAGGAGCATAAGAAAGACTAGGGTTTTTAGCTTCCTATCATGTGTGCATTCTCTATGTGTTGTGTGTCTTGAAAGAGCTTAAGCTCCCTCCCTCTCCCCATTTTTTAAGGGTTTGTCAAGCCTCTTATACACAATTTTTGCACTAGTTCCTACCATTTTTTCTAAGACAATCTACTTTTAAAAAAAGAGAGAAATCCATTGGTTTTTTGAGTCATTATAACTAAAGAGTAAACAATACTAGCATGTGCTTGAAACTTTGTCTTGTTCTTGTTTTCCTTTTCTTTTTTTGCCAAATATTTCTCCCCTTTTCCCCTCCATTGCCATGAAAAATTACAACACTTCCTAGCTTTGTAAGGGGTAATTAAAGGTCAATCTAATGAGATATTTAGGTGGTATATGTTTTTGTATAAGTCTTTGATAAAAGTGTAATGAATGAAAGTCTATCTATAGAGAAATAGAAGTTTATTTATTTACAACACAACCATTCAAAGAAGTGAGGGTTGTAGGATTCTAGTTATATGTAATGATCCATGTCACATGGTTGCATGCCAATATGGGTAATGTAGATCAAAGTATCCATTAGAAAGTCTCCTTATCCCTAACCTACTAGCTAGATGAATCTCTTTCTCACTCATCATTCTACCCAAGAATGGATGGTATATAATGTTATACTTGATGGCTCTATTATGAGTCATGGCTAGCATCCTCCTAAAAGATATTGAAGCAATGTAGGTTGGATCACATCATTGGTCTTGATAGCCCTCTTCTTTTAATGTTTTTCATGATCTGAGAGCAAATCCTTTTCCATTGTACTCATTAAGTGACTAATCTCTTAAAAAAGGAGATTATGATTGTGCTAGATGGCCCAAATCATCTAATTCTTCTTGGGTGGTATCTAGACACCTAGGTCCATAGAAAATGACCACGCAACCATAAAGATAGCTTTTTCTTTTGAAAACTAACTTGTAATTAGTTTTCTTGCTATGGTGACATGCTTGATGAACATAAATCCATATTCACCCCATGAACATTGAAGGGATCTAACATATTCTATTGTCTTACTATCTAGAAGACTTAGGTCCATTTGATCATAGTTGTGAGTAAACGTGATGAAATTATTATCAAGGATTTTGAAACTTATGACTATAGCTTCACTTTTATTAATAAATTCATTTTGGTCGCTAGCTCTAGGATCAAGGGTATTTCATAGGATAGGTAAAGGCAAGAGGTGGATTGAGTCTAGTAATGCATACTTGATAGGGTATGACAATTACTTGATATCCTTGGAGGTTTTGATCAAGGCTATTTCATAGGATAGGTATAGCTTCACTTTTATCAATAAAGTCATTTTGGTTGCTAGCTTTGGGATCAAGGGTATGTCATAGGATAGGTAAAGCCAAGAGGTGGATTGAGTCTAGTAATGCATATCTTATAGGTTATGACAATTACTTGATATCCTTGGAGGTGTTGATTGTAGATACTTGCTTAATTCTTCTTTTTGGATATGGTTATCCTTGTCTTTGGTTGTTATTGTTGTTGTTAGTTATTGTCAACAGTGATAGGTGGTGATATAACCTCATATAAGAAGTAGATTGACTTGGTGTTTTTACAAGAGGAACAACCTCATTGCTTTTTCTTTTTGCTTTGAAATCCACTTCTATTGGATGATTTGTGGTTTAGATACCTTGTTCATAGTGCTTGTTTGATTTAGTTGCCTATAGTAAGTCCTTAAGCAAGGCATTCCTCACCTTACTAAAGGAGCCATCAAGGTTTGTTGAAGGCCTCAATGGTAGAGTCTACTTTGTAGAAGCAAGTTTTCCCTTGCTAAATATTGTGATTACCTTGATGTTGGATAAGGCCAATTGTATGTATTGAGTATTATAATCAATCATACTTGGCCCATCTCTTGAATGTTTTTCTAATATGATTTATTTGCCAAATCCCTCAAGATTGTTTAGTATATTAGCAAACTATAGGGAGAACCTCACTCTTGTTGCTTAGAATCACCTTCCAGTTTCCTAGTAGGGTGTACCATTTGCCCCTATATGGATTGATTTTGGTATTTGTTGAGATCAATTGAGATTGTTTGATTTGTATCCATGCATCATATGTCAAGTTATTGTAATTAGCTCTCTCATCTATGAGAGCATCGAGAATATACTCCATTTTTATAGTAACTTTGACCCTTATATATGCTAGAGATATCTCTTACTCATTGTTTGGGTCATTTTCTGTGATGCTTATTGTGTACACAGTAATTGGTGGCCCAGGGGTGGTTCATAGAATGAATGCATAGGCATATAGTATTTCTTGATATATCTCTCATTGAAAAAGCCAATCCCCTAGCCTTCTAGAGTTTCAAGCTCTACAATACCAATTCTACTAATTTGGTGTACACGGAAAGAACTAGGAACTTTTCATTTTATTCTTTTTGAATGTCTTTGATGGAATAAAGAAATTTTGTATATGAGTACGTGTCTAGCTAAGAATTGAGTTTTTCATTACTATTCAAGTCTGATGAGATGCTAACAGCATTAGAAGGCATGGAAATTAGTCAAGTGGAAGGGCCTACCTATATAACTGAACACTAGCAAATGCCATTTTGTACCCATTGTTTCGATGATTGATTATATTCAAAGAATCCAGTAAAGCTACAAGCCTCCTTACCTACCATTCTCTCCAACATTTACTCTCTATATGGTGGAGGATAGTTGTCTCCCTTTGTCATGACATTGACTTTATTGAATTTGACACATAT
The DNA here is from genome assembly GCF_053477565.2 of Lygodium microphyllum. Taxonomy (NCBI): domain Eukaryota; kingdom Viridiplantae; phylum Streptophyta; class Polypodiopsida; order Schizaeales; family Lygodiaceae; genus Lygodium; species Lygodium microphyllum. The sequence goes on from NC_141141.1 coordinate 34,677,917, forward strand.
TTGGATTTTACTGTACTTCTTGATGTGATGACAATTAGTGATACCCAACCCAACTATGTCTTCAATCTCATAGATTGAATACATCATTCCAAATTTTGTCAATGGCATATGTGTATTTTGGATTCATTGTGTATGGTCCCTATCTTACCAGTCTAGTATCAAGGACCATTGATATAGGGTCGATTCCTTTAAGTTCTCCCATCAATAAAGAAAACATATCAAAGAACTCTCTCAAGAGGCTCACAAGATTAGTTAGGCTCATTCTCATTGTATCTCAATATTTGAACCTATCAATATGAGTATAGTTCTACTTTGCATCTAGCTCATTTGTCTTGCTTTCTGTTTTCTCTCCATACACACAAATACACAGAAAATCATGAGCACTCTATGATACTATCCTCCATAGCCTTGTCGTTGAGCTCATGATCATGTGGATGCCCTAAAATTCCTACATGGTATCAAAGTGGGAAACATTGTTGCATCTAGATCTTGCTCACTTAGCTCATAATTAGCTCATTTTTATGTTATTATTAGGCACTAGTACTATCCTTAATCCTTCTTGATTATCTTGCCTACCTTGTCTCATTCTATAATGAAGGACAAGAAGTCCAATGCTTTGTAAATAAGCTTGAAAATAATTGGCACTAGTTAGTTTTGGAGGAGAACTATATATAGGGAAGTGCTATTGTAGATATGTTTATGTCATTATAATTAATCGAACTTTGTGGATCTTCATTTTCTTTGTTTAACATAGTTAGACTATGGCTTCTTCCATTTTCCAGTAGTAAAATTATGCCATGTTCGATTTTCTTGTCATATTTAGCTAGGTTAGATTCTTTTCTTTTCATTAGTATCAAAGCAATAGTTAGATCCAACTAGTAGGTCATTTTCAAGCTTTGGACATGGTGTTAGCTAGAATAGGTAATGATGGTTACAAATCTTGGTTGTTGTGTCAAGTCTAGGGATAGCTTCTACAATTAAATGTGGTTACATCTAAAGCATTTCTTGGCTAAAATGGTAGCCTCCATGCCATTTTAGTAGGTTATGGACACAATGTAGCCAAAATTTTTGGTTCTTGGACCAAAAAGGAGCCTATAATGACTTGTGGAAGCAAAAAGAACCTTTGGAGAAATAGTCTTTCTCTCTCATCTCCCAAGCTTATTGGCAAACTTGCATGGAGGATCTTAATCTCTCTTTCCCTTTTATGGCTTCAAACACCTCAAAGGACCATAGTATGTGATTCTATGGATAATAAGCAAGACATAGCATAGCAATAAGCCATTATATGGCTTCATTTTGATCTTGTGGTATTAGAGGATACTCCTACATCTCACATTAGAAAACAAGCCATTCAACTCTATTATAAAGCTTATGCAAGTTCTATCCTATGCTAGCTTGGTTACTCTTCAACCTTGGATAAGATATTTTTCTCCTTTGAGCTTCCATGGAGTTTCAAAACCCTAGATATGGAGATGCAAGACAACAATCATTCTTTGTCCAAGTCTTTACCATTTGGAGGGACTTTTGGCTCAATTTTCTCTTATTTTTTGATAGACCCTTCTCTTCTAGCTCTACATTTATTGTTGATCTGCACTCATACACACATTTCAAGAATGTATGTGCAAGTCGATGTACACTTGACTATTTATCCAACATTTCAAGAGAAGATGAGTTGCTGAGACTGAAGAGCCTAGTGTGAGCCTAGTCAATGTGATGTAGATGCACTTGCATCCTTGTCTAATAATCCACTACTAGTAGCTAAAGAGGCCTAAGATTGAAGGCATATACTCACATCTCTTTCAAGTATAGTGAAAAGGAAAACTACTATGTTCAGGATTCAAAATGATCTCAAAACCTTTATCAATAGCCAAGTTTACAAATGTTGGGGTAAAAGGCCCTTGGGCCTGCCCGTGTACAGTGATCGCCCATATTCTTTATTCATATATATATGAAACTGCAATAAGTCTATCATAACATTGTTCACAGCACCTACATTGTGTGTGCTCTTCTCTCCTGTGTCTCCTGCATCCCTTTCAACTAGTATCAGAGACATTCCTTCGCGAGCTCTTCTCGGAATCTATAGAGGTATGAGAGCTTGCTTCTCACTCAGTTCTCAGCCATTCTTTGACATGAACAGTAGGGTTTCATGAAGAGGCAGCCATAGCTTCCATCATTGAAGCTTGTTCTCTTCACATCTTGCTTGGACTTGTCCTAGGCTTGTATAGGCCTATTGTAGGCCTTCATTGGGCTCTTTCTTATCCCCTACCCACCCTAATTTGGCCCCTCAAGTATAGCAACATGCTCATGTTATATTTGCGCATGTTTGCAAAAATGGCTAAAAAATCACTCTTTTTGTCATATCTCGAGCATTCAGAACTTGATTCAAGCAAGGTAAGAGTCTAAGTTGGGGTTTTGGCATGCTCCAGATGTGATGGTGATGTTGGATTTGCCAAATTCTGATGACAGAATATTTTGCAACAGATTTTAGGTTTGAGACAATATGTATTTGTATGCCTATGGCTTATGTGATGCTTCTACTGATGTCTCTTGATACCGGATCACTTGTGGATGTTATGCCTCTTATGTGAGACACATTTGGAGCTGATTTAGCTCAGCCATTGACTATTTTGAATAGTCCCAGATTTTTCCAAAACAGGGTAGCCACCTGTTACTTCAATTTTATGGTTACAGGTCTTGGCATTTGATGCCCGATTATGCCCCCAGTGGGTGCCTATACATACGGGAATGTATGCCTATGGTTTGCCTATTGATTTGAGCTTAGATTGAGCACTAATTTTCTAAGTTTACAGAGATTATATGCTACTAAAACTTCATGGCTAAAGCTATTTAATGATTTGCCAAGTTATGCCTATTGTGTCTATTGTGGGGTGCTCCCGACTACTTGGATTTATGTATTCACGCATTTTGATGATGCCACATGGTTCTTCTATGCTCCGAAATTATTTTGAGCTGAGATTAGAGCTCGATTTTATGGTTCACTGCCACTTTCTTGCAGCAGGCATTTCATTGTCATGACATGGTTTATGCCTAGGCTACCCAGTACGAATTATGATGTCTTGGTGAATGCTTTATGCTTGGGCTGTGGATGGTAGTTTTTTGAGCTCATCTCGACATTCATTTGAGTATTTCCTTGAGCAGTTGGTCATTGACTTGGCTTTTTCCGTTACGACTTGGCTTTTTCCATTAAAACCTTGGATGCTATATGGGATTTGATGCTCTGATTATGGATCTTGGCTATTACTTGGATGCACTTACAGGTATTGAGCAGTGAACTGCTCCCTTGTTTTGGCAATTGCCTATTGACCTGTGATTGCTCGTTTGCATTTGATATGCGGGATACTTACTGATTAGTGGACTTGGATAGTGCTTGGGATTTACAGTTATGGCCGTCTTGCTTCTCTGTTGTATGGCATCTATGCTATTTGGACTGCTATTGCCCGTGTATGTCAGAGAGTAGTTGATCTTTATGGCCACCCGTGTATGCACATGGTCTATTGCTATGTATTTTACAGAGCCTCTTACTTGGATGCTTTTACACAGATATTTGGGCTTTTATTGGAGCTTGATTCTTGCAGGTTTATTTGCCACCTGCCGTTCTTGGCTAGACATGTATGTCAGTACATGGTATGAGACACTACAAAGTTATGTATACTCCTATGTTTTGGGGATGCTTATGCATTTATGGCTCCGAGGCATGCTTATGCTTTTATGGCTGTGAGCTACAGTGGTTGGATATGTCATGCTTTTTTCCGCTAGGCTTGTCTGTGTGGGAGCTTTTGCATCCGTGGTTAATGCTTTTGTGTTCTCCCCTTCTAGGATGGATGAGTCCCCTTTGCAGTATGCTATGACGACTTCCAGCTCTTCTAGTCGTGTAGACAGTCCTCTTGATGAGCTTGTTCTCTCTGATGAGAGTTCCCCTGATTCATTGAGCTCCTTAGATGTATTGGATAGCCCTACTCATGCTATTACAGAGCAGTTGTCCTCTTCTATAGGTTTTACAGGTTCTGTTTGCTTTTATTGTGGAAAGACAGGGCATGTGAAGGGTAAATGCTTCAAGTAGATTAGAGAGTAGAAAAGATTGCGCCGCACTAGACATGAGAGCAGAGTCAATGATACAGTAGGTGAGACCACTGTTGATAGTGGTATGGTGCATGTAGTTACCCATGATAATGCAGCTAAGCCTAGACTCCTAGCATTGTGTTACCCTATAGATTACTTGCTCAGTGATACGGCCTATACCTTTGATTGGCTTTTAGACAGTACGACATCTTGTCATGTTACTCCGCATAGAGCTTGGTTCTCTTCTTACAGGGAGGTTGACGGATGTATCTCTTTGGGCCTTGAGCAGGATTGTCATGTTATTGGTACAGGGGATATACACTTGGCTTTGCCAAGTGGGTCTTCTCTTATGCTCCGTGATGTCTTGCATATACCTACGCTTAGTAAGAGCTTGATCTCTGTCAGTCAGCTGCATGGTGCAAGATATTATGTCTCTATTGGGGATACTTCATGGAAAATCCATCGTGGTTGCTTGGTATTAGCCAGAGGTGCTAGATATGGTTGTGATTATGTAGTGCATGTCTCTCATGTGGGAGATTCTATGGTTGTAGTTACACAGATACCACATGCATTGTTATGGCATTGTCGCCTAGGCCATGTACGACACAATGAGATGGATGCTTTACGTGATATGGGCTTATTTCCTACTCTTCCCCATGCTACTACTCATGGTCCATGCAGAGCCTCTTTGGCTTATGGCGATCGTGTGAGGCATGCTCCTCTAGATCTAGTCCATGTTGCAGTATATGGACCTATGCCTTCCCAGTCACTTGGTGAAGCGTCGTATTTTGTGACCTTCATGGATCATGCTACCCACCGTGTTTGGGCTTACCCTTTGGAATGGATTGAGGATGTTGTTACTATGCTTGATAGGTTTATGGATTTTGCTGGTAGTAGGCCTAGATGCTTGCAGATGGATTATGAGAGTCATGCTATCTCTCCCAGCTTACGGATCTCTTGTCAGCAATATGGCATTTATTTCTTATGTGCCCCGGTATTATGGGATTGCTCATGGCATGTGCCTGACCTTACGGGCAAAGGTTGCTGCTATGCTTACCACAATTGGATTGTCTTATGGCTTTTGGACTGAGGCCCTTATGATGGTAGTCTAATTGGTTAATAGGACGACGTGCTTGACTTTGGACGGTATTACACTGCATGAGGCATGGAGTGGTATGAGACCCTCCTATGATCACTTGAGGATATTTGGCTGCCACGCCACTATTAGTATGCCACACGAGCCTATGTTACGCAAATGTCTTCTCCTTGGTTATGGAGATGGTAACTTTATGGCTTGCAGGTTTTGGGATTTGGATGCCCAACAAGTTCTACGTAGCCGTCATGTTGTCTTTTATGAGACACAGACACCTCTCAGGCCTCTTGATGCGCGTTCAGTGCGCTTTATGGTTGATTCTACAGCCGTATGTCAGTCTTCCACTTCACTGAGGCCGCATACTGTCTTGAGACCCCGTCTGACTTGTGTCTGGGATGCTGGCCCTCTTTCAGTGATTGACTCTGGAGAGTTTGGATGCTCTCCGTTGTCTTGTATACGCCACGTTAATGCTATGCGCTACTCTGATGATGATGATGTATAGCCTTGCACTCATGAGTTATGCTGGATTGCTCCATTGTATGGAGCTGTGGGATCACTTGCCTCCTAGATGTCTTGGACTCGGAGATTCGCTCCCTGGACCATTGGCCTTTTAGTGGGAGGTTATTGGGGTAAAAGACCCTTGAGCCTGCCCGTGTACAGTGACCGCCCATATTCTTTATTCATATATATGAAAGTGCAATAAGGCTGTCATAACATTATTGACAGCACCTACATTGTGTGTGCTCTTCTCTCGCGCATCTGCTGCATCCCTTTCAACAAATGCCTTATTGTGCTCGAGTGGGAATGACAATGAATGCATAAGACCATCATTCCTATCTATCAAAAGAATGTAGTCCAAAGCCTTTTAACAATCACCACCATGAACAAGGTCATCTTCATGCATGCTAATATGTCTGATTCAGGAAGATGATGGCACAAGCACCTTGGTCACATCCTTGCCATTGTGAATTTCACTCAAGGTAGTACTTCATTTCAAACATCATATTATTAGCCACTTGGTTCTCAATAGGGTTGTCATGTGGTTATTATGGACAACAGTATCACTATGATCAATAGATGTACTATGACCTTTGGTATAATGAGTGTTGGTATGACCATCGGCATACATATGATCATGGCCATGGACACGGGCAGCATTATGCTAGTGAATATGGGCAAGTGACATATGGAAGATGTAGTGAAGGATATGTGTCACATGGACAATAGTCATGTAGAGAATTTCAAGGTCAAATGCATGAATATGGATCATATCATACACATGGAGAATCATCATGCAAGTTTGGACAACATCAAGCTTATGCGTATGGACAAAATGCAAATGTACACGATGCCTATTTTCCTAGACAATTGCATGCATGTAAGGGTCATGAAGTATCATCTATGCATTCCAAATATGTAGCATTTTGGGATGAATTGAATGTTAGGCATGAGGAAAGCAAAAAGAGGTTTATTGAGGACATAATGGGCTATAAACAAACCTTATCTTTGCTTGGGCAAAGGTAGCCACATGCTCACTAGCAACATTATGGGAATCTTTAACATCATAATCATAGTCAACCTTTGTGACTCTATTGGGCATAGTATGGGCCAACATTATGGACATAATCCTACTGATTCTTATGGCCGTATGGGGTAGCATTATGGGCATTATTCCTATTCATTCCTTTTTTAATTGAGAGAGATTCCTTACTTTTTTAAGGTTTTTAAACCTTAGAAAATAAAACGCAAGCTAGCTCAACGAGCTTCCACTCCAATTAGCATGAGCACCGACACCCAGCAACAATCTCGACACTCGTCAAGCTCAGCATGAAAGAAACACGGCCCGGCCCCTCCCACTGTCAACTCCTCAGCACGCCATCATACAAGCGAGATCATCGACTGTCTGGTATCGTCGAGTGAGTTCTGTATCATTTCGTGTGCTCATCGGCATCACAAGCAACCACGTGCAACGGGCACCGTCAACATCAACAGCAAAATCAATGGCGTCCCAGCCAACCAACCAACAGAGCAAACACAATCAGCGTGTGAATGGTCTCAGTTTTCAGGACGTGGCATTATGCATATGCGGCTCCACTATAAACTATAGAGTGTAAGCTATAAGGCTACAGCATCTACTAAGGCTTCCAACCTTAATGCCACATTAGTCCCCATTCACACCTAAAGCTTACTCTTAGTCTTTTTCCACACTATAACCACTAGACCAGTCTTGATCGAGCCCGCGTTTCATATTTTTGTATTCATACCACATCAAAATTTGAACTACTTCACTAAAGTGCCTATTCATACCTCATGCTACCTTTTCAAAGTGTCTTTTGACACTATTAAGCTCCTTTTCTAATATCAATAGCCTCAAGAAGTACATCCCAAGGATCCAAGTATCAACAAGATTTTGCAAGTCAGCATGGAGACAGCTTCAACTCCAAAAGTATGAGACCAAGTCAAGATCAAGTTTGCATGCTACAAGCAAAGGAGGGCCATCCACGAAGGTGCTCAACAATAACAAGAGCTTCATGTATGTCTTATTATATGACACTATTTTTTGCCATCAAGAGCAACTTTGCAAAAGAATTTTGTGCATCATCAAGGTCATCAATCAATGTATCCAACAAACACATTCTTCATTGACAAATTACTTAGAGAATTTTAGTGACAACAATTTTGTGGAGTCTAGGTTTTTATTTTAATCTCTCTTGTAATCCTAGACTTACTTTTGAAGTTCTAGAAGTATTTTATCTTACAATCCTAGACTTCCTATTTTTGGAGTTCCAAAAGTATTTTTCCTAGTATTCCTAGACTTGTTGTTTTAAGTTCTAAAAGTCTTTCTTAGCAATCTTGGTCTCCATGGGTATCAAAAGGAATTTGGTATTTTTAATCCTAGACTTCTTGTTTTGAAGTCCCAAATGTTATCTTGTCTTGTTAGAGTGAGTACCACCAAGCCCAATTATTCACTACCCATCTCTTGCCTATTATTCTAGCTAAGAAGAGTGTTAGAAATAGGCCTCTCTAATAGGCTCATGTGAATCCTCCTCTAGTTGGGTGGGAAAAGGGGGAAAATGTACTTGGACTCTTTTGAGAGAAGTAGTTAGACCCATGTGATCCTAACATCACTAATGATATAAGCAAGCCACTTGTCTCAACCTATATAAAAGGCTTATTCTCATTATATCTCAATATTTTAATCTATCAATATGAGAACATCTCTACTTTACATCCAGCTTGTCTATCTTGTTCTCAGGCTTTTCTCTCCATACATATACAAAAGCATGATCAATCATGATACCATCCTCCATAGCCATGTGGCTGAGCTCATGATCATGTGAAAGCACTAAAATTCCTACAATTCATTGATGCTTCAAAAAGGATTTTGGGATAATTAGAGCCCGATTAGCTCAATCATTGAAGTGTTTATTATTATAATAACAGTTTGGGCAACAAGCATACAACAGTGAGCTTCATGCTTTGAATACCTATTGTGCCTACATGGTATTTTGCATATTGTAGCATTGAAGTGTTTATTATTATGATAATAGTTTGGGCAGCAAGCATACAACAGTGAGCTTCATGATTTGAATACATATTGTGCCTACATGGTATTTTGGGTATTCTAGCATTGATGTATGAATCCACATATGGTTATGAAGTGCTTTGGCACTTAGATTTGAACTACATTTGATGTGCTTGGGTTTTGGTCAATTGCTTTGAGCTTTTGTGCTTATTTACTTATAGGTATTGAAGCTTCAGTAGACACTTATGCTCCCAGAATTGTGATGCGCTTGGGCTTCATGGATGCTTTGATCTATACATCTTGAACTTTGCTTGCTCACTTTGCATTCTACATTTGCTTCCAATGGGAGACACTTGTATTGACGTGGCAAAGCTTAGTTCTTTAGAGATAACGTGAGTCTCTTGCTTATATATATACTCAATTAATATATGCCTACACTATTCTAGTAGATACAACCTCATGTGGGCTAATTTACTTTTGAGCATTTGGATAGTCGGTATCTATCATTGTCAGTGGGTTATTAGTGGGGTGGATACTTGAGATGCATTGGTAGTATGCATCTATGCATCTAACAATCCATATGCTTTCATCGCTATTGATACGTGGTTATTGCTACACAACTAGTTGCATTCTACATATCTTAGATTGCTACTTGGATATCCTTGGGAGCTTGCTTTCATAGCTATTTTCCCATAGTTGGATTGATATTTACTACTACATTTAATTCAGCATTGTTGTAATTATAGTTTTCAACATTCTTTTGAAGAGCAGACAATTTGTTTAGCACTCTTTTGATTGTAATTTGTGGATAGTTCTACCCTCATTTGTTCTCGTCCTTTTGCATCAATTTTGGGACTATTTTGCCAAATGTACATAAACCCATCCTCTTGTCATTTGTGGATATTTTCAGTCATTCCCAAAGATGAATGAGAGCTCATTCTTTTGGTGCGTGGCAATGAGAGACTCACCTTCTTCTCTTCTTCTCTTCTCTTTGCTTGCTTGTGTATGCTTGAGGGAGGGAGTGTGTGTGTGAGGGTGAGGGATCAAGGAGAGGTGAGGCTTTCCATCGTCTCCTCTCTTCTTCTTCTCTCCTCTTCTCTTCTATTCTCTTGTCTTGCATGCGGCTATGGAGGATGGAGCTTGGAGGTGGAGGCTTGAGGATGCTTGAGCTTGCATCAAGAATCGTGGAGCTATAGGAGTGCTTGAGAGAGGAAGCAACTCGATTGGGCATCAAGGTAAGCTCATTACACTGGTAGAGAAGGATAGCATATCGACTATGTGAGAGGTAGCCATTAGTGCTTGCTTGAAACACTTAAACAATAAGTGGTCAGTGGGTCTTAGCAGGTGCTCGCCTCTACAATTGTGCTTGTGAATAAACATGATCAAATAATTCTTAAAGTACATATTCATCATGCACATCAAATATCAATCGAGTTCCATTGTTTGAGGGTGGAATTGGTGATCCCTAACAAAGTCTAGGACTGAACCATGGAAGCACACTAGCTCAATCAAGTAGGGAAGCATGTGCTCTAGGAGGAAAGTGTCCATGGGATTTCTCTCAAATGGGGGTGGGCATATAAAGGCCTTGGGTGGGTTCATCTACATCTTCTCCATGCTATCATCCACAAATAGTGTCATTATTAGGCTGAAGTGTTGCCAATCAATGTCACTAAGAGGTGAGCACCTATGTATTGGTATGACAAAAAAGAGCACTACATTATAGTCAAAATTATATAAGTTTATGTAAACATGTTACCTTTGCTCTTAGATATCTTCCATCTGTGATACAAACATACAATTTTGTGACTCTATCTCTTCATTTGTCTTGAAATTATGAAAGACAATGCTAAACATTTGCTCTCTATGTTTTCTCTCTATCTCTTGTGTGTATTGGAAGAACGAATTGTATTCCACTTGAATGTTATAATAGTCCTCCCAACTCAAAAGAAAACTCTTTCCACCATCTTGCAACATGGCCCAAAATGTCTCTTATCTTACCCAACTTCAAAACAATGCATTTTTGTCTGCTCGAATCAAAGCTATGTCATTTAATACCAATTCCTCAGACTTATGATGCACATAATTTAGACGAACAAGAATAACCAATGTTTAGGCATACCCATCAATGTTTGAATTTTCCTATTGAAACTCTCCATGACCTTCAATATCCTTATGCAATCTACCTCATTTAGCTTTGGGGATGCCAATGTATATACTCTCTCCTCATTCAATACACCCCCTATCTTGGAGTCCCATTCCAAGCATGAGACAAGCTTTTCATTAATACTATAGTACGCCTCACTCCACTTAGTTCTAAACTTGAAGTCGAAGAGATGTGTTCCTTTCTGTTCGATTAGTTGTACCATCATGTCATAATCGTCCTAAACTTGGTAACTAAGGGCAATGTCATTGCATTAGGAAAAAATGCATCAGGAAAAATATTGTTAAGTTAGCTTGAAGAACTACCTACCTTCCACATGACATGGGCTAGAGCAATCAATGGTGCCTTGTACCATGTGAGAATGGGTGTTGGGTTTATGTGTGCTTCCACCCATGTCTTTGCCTCATCAGTTAACTTGTCAAAAATAGTTGCATGTTCAACATGCCCTAACATCCTTGCTTTGCAAACAAGGTTTGGATACGAGGTATGGATAACCCCCTTTTGTTCTAGGTTGTGTACATTCTATATTAGTGTCTTATGCATATTTCATCATCCATGTGACCTTTAGCGTACAAAGGTAATCCAACCATATGAGAATATGGTCCATTGCATATCTTTTTATATGAGACATAACTGACAAAATATCCTCCTCTTCCACACTTGTCACTTTCACAATGCAACAATCAGAGCACACATGTTGCCTTGTGTGATCTAGAAAGGTTGTTGCAAACAATCAATTATGTTAACGACGAAGCAAGCAACAAACACATTGCAAAATATTAAGGTCCTATGGTTTAGGGCCGCTCCATGTGCATATCTCATTCATGCATGCTATGAGCCGATGGTTACCATCCCAAACATTAGGAAAAAATGAACTCACAAATGGGCCCTTAAAAATAATATAGTTTAAGATGCCTTTTGGATTGTCCAATAAGAAGGCTAGATGTTGACATCCATGGAGGGTGAATCTTCTCTCTCCAAATCTTGGGTTTTCTATTAAAAAAAGGGAGAATGAATACTACACAAAATTTGAGTTTCTCTCACCTCATATTTTTTCCATTTTTTGGAGAATTTTCAATTTCGGTTTTTTTCCCTCTCACAAAATCAGTTTGACCCAAAAGTTGAGTAACAGAATACTTTCCCTCTCTTCTCTATAGTCGTGAATTTTCGTCTCCATTGAAGCTCCCTACTAAGAGTAATTAGGGTTTTGAGTGTTCTGCTTACCTCTACACTTTCTTCTCCACGCAACTCCAGATTTTGGGCAAAACACAGGTGCCCATCTCTCTTTGCATTTTCTCTTGTTTGCTATTTTTTCAATAGGGTTTGATGTCATTTCTTACTGTTGTTGTTTTATTGCAGAGGTTGTTTGGGGCAGGAGACAGAGGTGCCCATCTCTCTCTCCTTTCTTTCCCCCCTCTCTCTATGTGTTGTTTCTCTTTTATGTTGTGTTTTCAATAGAATTTGATGTTGGTTCTAATTGTTGTTTTCTTGCAGAGTTTATTTGGAGCAAGAGGCAAAGGTGTTAATCTCTCTCTCTGTTTGGTTTTTTTTTTGTTGATATCTTTTCAATAAAACACAATGTTAGTTTTAACCTTTGTTGTTGTTTTATTACAGAGATCATTTTGGGTGACATTGCATAAGTGCTTATCTCTCTCTTCCTCTCTCTTTCTACCGCGTAGCCTCAGGACGAGGTGGAGAGTGCTCTCCTTCTGGATGTTGTAATCTGCTAGGGTACGGCCATCTGTTTGGCAAACTGCTTCAGAACTACCATTCTCCCCCTTGGTTACCAATGGCCTGATCAATACTCCATTGTCAATACTCCATTGATGATGTTGCAGCCTCCCTTCTCCTCATCTGCAATTCTACCCATGTTCTCAGAATCAGAAACTTTATTCAGCTCCAGGCATTTGCCATCAGCATCAATATGTACTTCATCATGTGAGATAGCAGCTGATAGATCCCTGCCTCCTACACCCTGAAGACTATGATCAGATGCTGCACAATATTTTGCCATCATAACATGGCTATCAGATGCAGACAGGCTGCCAGCATTCAGAAACTTTTCCACACAATCTGCAGTTGGCAAACTTTCTTTCCTATTTGCTGAAAAAGGATCAGTACACTTTCCATCAATCCAAGAATCACCTGAGTCATCAGCTGTCTTCTTATCGATCACAAAAACCTGCATTGCTAACCTCCCTGCTAACCTCAAAAGCATGTTCTGATTGTAATGAACTTTCCAGCAGACCTTTTGACATCCATTCCGCTGTGCATGACCCTTCTGTAACAGCCCTACGACTGCTTCCAAGATATGATCCTACAGCATTCAATCCTGTTTCAGATTCAGCAAAGCTTTGGTTGGATGCGTTGTGGGAGGCTAGAGTTGTACATGCCATCTGTGTTATCATCTGCACTAGTATCTTCTTCACTACTGAGATCAACTTCATCTTCATCTTCCTAGCTTGAAGAAGAGTCCTGGTTTGCTTGGGACTGGAGTGATCTGAGTTTCATTCCTCCCCTACGACTTGCAAAGATCGATTCCGTGGTTGGAACAGTCTTCTTAGCAGACTGGCTTTGGAATCTGTATACACTGAAGAAGTCACATTGTCTAGTGATTCAGTAATGTTTCAGCATAGGGGATAAGCATTTGGTTCTTCTTCAACAAGCTATGGCTCATGGAGAACCATTGGAGCATTATTGAGTAGAGTATGATGCTGGGATATACCACTATTTTGGTTCAAGCGTTCTTACTATAAGATTGGCTTTGAGGAGTTCATCAAGTAAGCTCAAGTAATTGGGTATCTTCTTACCTTTGAATCTACTTGGTATGATTCAATTCATCGGGTACTTTGAAGCTTGCAACCAACTCAAGCTATATTGGAGTTTGTTTCTTGGTTAGCTCCATTTTGAAGCAATTATTGGAGTTCTCAATGCTTATGGGTTTTGCTTGATCAAGTGGTTGAGAGTATGTAGTAAGGATCAGTTGGGCTATTTGTAGAGCACTTCTTGGATGTATCAAGGATGTATTTGCAGGGTTTTTGCATGACTAATCAGCGTTCTTACTGATCTTAAGTACCTTACAACTTTCCCTAGATGAAAGGTATTGATTACGAGGCAAAATAGGGTCATTACAGGGCTAAAATAGGGTGCAGTCTAAACAGGGACAGATTTGGAAAAGTTGCTACAGAAATTAGTAGCATCATTCTAATGACAAAGGAAAAATTGGAAGTGATACTAGACATCATAAGCTTTGAGTGGAGCCATCAAACGTCTCTTTTGGACACATATTTCTCGAGCTAGAGCCTATTTGGTACCGGCAGTTCACTAGCAGTTTACTGTGGACAGTTCTGGAAATTCTTAAACAGAGAGGGGTATTGCTACTCCTAAATTCAAACCTGGATTTCTAATTGATACTAGACATCCTAACCTTCAAGCCAAGCTATCATACACCTTATTTGGACTTCTATTTTTCAAGGAACAACATATTTTTTTCAACTTGACTGCAATGGCAGCTGAGAACAATAGCTCCAGCTCTAGTGAACAACGTTGGCTTCAAACACAAGCTAAAATTGACAAACTTGTAGTTTCGGCTGAACAGTGTATTTCTCTTATAAAGGCATTTATGGAAAAAACAGCAAGACCTGAATCAAATGCTTATGCTTATGGACAACATGTATATGCTGATGGTACACACTATGATCTACATGCATCTTATGAATATGAACATCAACAACATGCAAATGAATATGAGCAGTATGCTAGTACATCTGGACAGCATGTTAATGCTTATAAATATGATGTACCATATCATAATGCAGAGTATCATCCCATTGAACCTTGGCAGCAGAATGGTTATTATGGTCAACATGCTTATGCTTATGAGCATCCATCTCTTCAGCAAAATAGTTATGATTATACTTGTGAAGCTCTCTTGGTTGACCAGCCCAATTCTTATGGATGTGACAGAAATGGTTATGCTTATCAGTACACTTCTAGCTTTGATCAACAGCAAGCAAGTGATTATGATCAATGCAGTGGGACTAATGATCAAAGGCAACATGCTTATGTATATGAGCAGCAAACATCAGTAGAAGCAAATGGATATGCTCAACCAAACTGTCCCTCTGATGTGCAGCAAGGCTATTATCACCATATGCAGTATGGACAACATGAGCAATATGGTTATGAGTATGGACAGCCATCTGTTGTACATGATGAGCATGGACAGCCATCTGTTGTACATGATGAGCATGGACAGCCATCTGTTATGCATGAGCAGCAAGATGACTATGAGCAGCATGTCAAAACTATCATAGAGCTGACCAATGGTGATGAATAGGTGTGTAAATTGCTATCTAAGGCTAAACGTGTTAGACAACTTACTAGTGATACAATACGGGAACTGCATGCTGCGGGCTTATGCTATCGTTGTGCTAAGCCACTATCTTGTAATCACCAAGCCACATGTAGGGCAAAGTCTGCCAAAATAATCTTGTTATTTGAATATTATGATGCAAATGATGGAGAACATCTTGTTGAAGACCATTTTGGTATGAGTTCACAACAAGAAGTTCAGTTCAAGAAGGCAGATTATGGACAGCATGTGGATTTGGAGGACCATCATGCAATGGAGACTTCGTTAGTGAGTACCATCATGATGATCATGTTTCCAGCAGTATTTGATTTCGATCTTATGAAAGTTGATCCAATGCATGGCAAAGATACAACTTTTCCTTTTGATCTGGGAGGCTACAGGCTGATTTTGACCTCCTGTATAGATTAGTACTACTATTGAGTATTAGGTAATCTTTTCCTTTATCCCTTGTAATGCTGTACAGAGTAGTACTCTGTTCTATCCATCTCCTCTCTAGCTCTTTCTAGGTTTGTTTTTGGGGACAAAAACTTTTGGGAAGGGATGGATTGTAAGAAGTTGGGAATAGTTAAAAATGTTGATAATATGCCATGTCACACTGACATTGGTATATAAGGAGAGAAGTTGTAATTTTTCATATCTTTTGACAAATTAATACAATTACAGTCTTTCTCTCCCTTCTTGCTCACAGCTTCTATGGCTTTCTCATCTTTCTTGTCTTTCTCTCTCTAAATCTAGTCTTTCTCTCTCCTCGTCACTCTTATTCTCTCTCCTCTGTAGTCTTTCTCTCTCCTCTTTCTCTCTCCCTGGTTCTCTCTCTGACAGGTTGTGAGAATAGATAGCATGGGGAGAAGAGAGCAACAAAGTGTGGTTTTTTTTTTGCCCAAGAAGGGGCTGTCGACAACCCCTTGTCATTGAAAAAAAAGAACCCACACATCCCAGAATAGAGAGCATGGGCAAAAGAGAGAGTAACAGAGTGATGAGAGAAAGAGCATACAGTATTTTTTCATCTAGGAAGGGGCTACCGGTGATGCCTTCTTGGCGAGAAAAAATAGTACATATTGCATGCTCTCTCTCTCTCTCATCACTCTATTACTCTCTTTCCCCATGTATTCTTGGACCTATGGGCTTTTTTTCCGTTAAGAAGGGGTCAACGGCAGCCCCTTCTTGGGCAAAAAAAAGCCATGCACTCTATTGCTCTCTCTTCTCCCAATGTTGTCTATTCTTAGAACTGTGGTTTGTTTTTTTCGCTGAGAAGGGGTCGTTGACAACCCCTTATTGGGTGAAAATAAACCTACAAATCCACTTGGACAAAAATTTACTCTCACCAAGAATGGGTTGCCGAAAAAAAATTTCATTCGATAAGGGACTGTTGAGTGGCCCGTTTTTTGCAAGAAAACACACATATTGCATGCATTCTCTCCTCCCTCTCTCTCTTATCACTCTTTCTCTTCCCCCCCCCCCCCCCCATATTCTTAACTAATTAACTAACAATTACCTAATTAACTTTACTATATATATATATATATATATAATTTTTAATCATAAAATAATTAAGTAATTAACAATACATACTTAAATAGATATTAGTTACTAATTAAACTTTAATTAATAATAAATAGTTATTACTTATTAATTATTAGTTACTAGTTATATTTTGAATACTAATTATTAATTATTTTTAAACCAATTATAAACTATTTTTAACTAATCCTTAACAAAAAATTTAACTAACTATTAACCAACTAATTAAATTAATTAACTAGCTAATTAAATTTTATCAACTTAATAAAAGTAACTATTTAATTAAAGTAATTAACTAGCTAATCAAAATAACAATTATCAATATAATATTGGCTAACCAAATTATTAATAAATTATCTAAATTCTTATTTATTAATAAAAAATAAAATTACTTCACTAATAAAAATTTCTAGCTAATTATTAACTAGCTAATTAAATCAATTAACTAACAATATCAATATCAAGTCACTAACAAAATTGTTGATTATTAATAAAATTAATTGACTAATTAAGTTAGTTAAGTAACAAAGTTTTTAAATTTCAACAAAATTTTTAATCGATTTAGTTTAGTTAATTTAAAAACTAATTGACTAAGGAAGTAACTAATTTCCTACTATCTGTTTAAATTAGATAACTAACAAAAAAATTTAACTGTTTATTAAAAAGATAATTAAAGTATATTTAACTAATTATATTTAACTAGCTAAATAAAAATAGTTAAATTAACTTAACTAATGTAATTAATTAATTAACTAGCTAAGTAGTTAAAATTTTTAATTATCTAATTAACTAAATAGTTTTTTGGGATTGGGTTTTATTCTTGTGCAAGGGCAAAAAAATGGTTTTTTGGGGGCAAAATGGGGGGCAAGGGGAGACAAAAGATCGAGCCCGTGGGGGGGAGGGGGGGGCAAAATGTGGGGAAGTGGGGGAAATTTTTTTGCATCCTTGAAGGGGGCGTTGGTGCCCCCTTGTGAGCCTCTCTCCCTCTCACTCTCTCAACATTATCTCTCCACCCCTGTGCGCCCACACCACACACACACACACACACAAATAAAAATTATATATATATATATATATATATATATATATATATATATATATATATATATATATATATATATAAAGTAAACAATACATTCACTTTTTTTATAAATTAATTAATTGATTAAAATTAATTGATAACTTTTTAATTAGTTACTTAATAATTAATTGATTAATTAATAAACTAAGTAATTAAGTAATTAATATATTATTTAATCAATAATAAATAATTAATTAAATTAATTATTAGTTAATTAATTAAAATTAATAACTAATTATTTAAATAATTAATTACTTAACATTAATAATCAATTGATAAATAATTCATTAAATAATTATTATTTTAAATAATTAACTAGTACAATTATTTATTAGCTAATTAGTTGAAATTAATAATTAATCACTTCAAATTAATAATTAATAACTAATAACCAATTACTAATAACTACTAAACTAGTTACTTGAAATAAATATCTTTAATTCAAGTAATAATTAATAATTTTAATTAGTGTTTCTATTTTATTAAATTATTATTAAATAATTTTATCAAATAGTTATTTAGTTATCTTAATTTATTAATGATTTCTTTTATTGGTGTGAAATTTAATTAGCACATTTATAAATCAATTGATATTTACTTAGATGGTGTTAATTAGTTTATTGATTAGTTAATTAGTGTATTGATCAAATTTTATCCATTAGATTATTAATTAATTTGTTAATTGATGTTAGTTAGCTTGTTCATTCATTCATGCATATCAACTAGTTTATTAGTTAATTAGTTATTATAGTGATCAATTAGTATGAAGTGAACTAGTGGTATATTAATATTAATTAACTTGTCTATTAATTTATATATTAGCATTAATCATTTCATATAAATCAATGTGTTAGTATAGTTATACTAATTAATCAGTTAATATGGTAGTACATTAATATGTTAGCTATATGGGATTTTTTTCAAGGGGATGAAGAGAGAGTGCAAGTGCATGTGGATTAGCATCGTTCTGCCCATAGAGAAAGGGGTCACCGTGCGCCCGTATCTATGTTAGTTATTTGGGTTTAGGATTCATGGTGGTATGCAAGAGAGAGTGTGTGGGCTAGGATGGTTGGAGAGAGTGTGTCCATGTGAACTGGGATCATTCTGTCGCCAAAGAAAGGGTCATCGACACCCCCATATTTGGTGTAGAAAATAATGACAAGCACCCCTACCCCCTCTTATGGCTCTCTCTTCATAGTACAACACATCTCTCTCTCTCTCTCTCTCTCTCTCTCTCTCTCTCTCTCTCTCATTTTAATGCCCCACCATCTCAAAGTGCTTATATAAGCCCACACACCCCCTATGGCAACACTTCCCCCTCCTTCAAGTTATGGAATATTTTCTTAATCTCACAGGTACGTACATCTCTCTCTCTCTGTCCCTCCGTCCCCCCCCTCTCTCTCTCTCTCTCTCTCTCTCTCTCTCTCTCTCTCTCTCTCTCTCTCTCTCTCTCTCTCTCTCTCTCTCTCGCCAAACACTCTATATGTTTGGCACTCGCACATACACATATACATACACACTCTCTATCTCCCTCCTCTCTCTCTCATGCACATGCTTTATATATCCTCCTCTCTCTCTCTCTCTCTCCCTCTCTCACATATGACATACACCCCCACTCAGTCTTTGAATGACATCCATATCTGACATGCGTATTCGTAAATATATAGATAGCTTTGAAAATGGATCTAATATCAAGTGCTACACCAAACATTGAGGCCCACATATATGTATCCTCCCTCTCTACCAAACCTATTATGCACTACACAAGTAGTCGGTTCCTAATGTTGAAGAAGGAATACATTTGCAATGGCAATGGCTATCATGTTCTTGCTATCACCCATGCAAATGGCCGAATACAAAGCATGCCGATCCATTGTAACAATGACCACGAGCTTGGCTAGGTATATATTCTGGATACCTTGGTCTCGCAAGACTTTCTTAATGGGCCTACATTGTAGCCTTCCCCCACCATAGACCTCACCCAGAGAGCTTGCAGCATTGACAAAACAACAATCACTGTGGAAGCCTCAACACTCCCCTAGACACATCGAGAAAAACAAAACCATCCCTATCACACTTGATGTGGAAGAGGAGGGGATGCGACAATCCTATTATGTTGTAAGTGTGATTGAGTACATAGTGTCTTCATGGGGCTAACACTGAGTGTTACGTCATTTGCTTCAAAATATGAGTGCTATTGAGACTAGAGTGGAGGAGATCCCAATTTTGTATGATGGCAATGTGGCATACAATCTTCCACCAATAGTAGCAGACAATATGCATCCAATGGAGGGTATGGAGTAAAAGTATGATGGCCATTGTTGGACAAAGCCCGTGTGAACAATGATGGCATTCCTTGATACTATTTTCCAAGGCAAATGTGTTGGAGAACAAGAGTGTCCCAATAGAAATTGTGTTGGCATGTCAATTCCTGGCTTTCCAAACAAGGTGGCATGGACAGGTACAAGATTCTTCATTAGCTCCACTATCATTAAAATGATTGCGAAGTCACATGACATGGTTCTAGTACCCTATTGCAAGTAAATCATACTAATCAAGTCCCAATACATGCCATGCAAGTAAACTCAACACCAACATATTGGCCGTCGAAATGTCATCTAGTGGTCTCAGAAGCCTTGGATGCTTCTATTGTAAGAAACCCCCATCCTGCTCTCTAAGTGTGAGTGTGTAGTGTATTATGCGGTGTCAATTAGCCCAATGTCAAGGTTGTTCATCTATCAAGATACATAACCATGAGATGCAAAGAGGCACATGCAGAGCTAATGTCAAAGAGGTACGAAATATTGTAGAGGAAAAAGTAAGAGACTTTAGTGCAGCTAGACCTTGACACCTGCAAATGATTGTGGCTAGAAGGCTAGTGATGAGTGCCTTAGTTCATGCGTAAGGTGTCCCCATGTCTGACACTCAAATCTCAACGATGCTTGAGGAACTCCAACTACTGATTCAGAGGAACAAGTAACATATTATTCCATTCAAACACATTTCAAAATATCATTAAAAGCCATGAATATGAAGATCAATATTCTATGCATGCAAGTTCAAACACATGGTCAGTGTAGCATGTCCTAAGAATATATGCACATAGCTACTATGCCCTTTAGGTACATGATGATACCCTTGATGGCATCCCAATGCCATCTTCCAAGTGTGGCCATATAGCATGCCACAACTCCCACTATAAATGCTATGTTAGAAGGGATAAGTAGCTATGATGGCATACATCAAACTACCCACAGCACATGCATAAGGGGTCTTGGCCATCTCACCCTTTCTGCACATTAGAGTTGTAGAAAATCAACATGACTAACTTTCACATAAGAAGGTAGAGGATAGCCAATAGGCTTACCATCTTGCAGATGAAATCGCTCAAGGACTTTCTCGATATACTCCTTCTGTAATGATAGATAAAGGATTTGCTTAGAGTGATCATGCGTGATGTGTATCCCAAGAATATGCAAGGCATGTTCCATGTCCTTCATCTCAAATCTCTTATTGAGCTAAGTTTTCAAGGCATCCAGCTCATCTTGAGCTCTCCCAACAATAAACATATCATCCATATTGGTGCGCAGATCGGATGCTGTATGCTCGCGTAGTGAATGCCGGAAGGTCCCCAAGAACAAAAGAACTCTACTTTTTGCACAAAACTCAAGGTAAAAAGCATGCACGACATGAACAAGAGACCAATTGGGTGCAATCTCCCCCCATGCCTTGTGTGAGTGCTCCACAAAGCATGTATTTTTTGTATTAATCATCTTCAAGCTCAAATAATAGCCCAAATTACAAAATAGCACGCTTTTGACTTTTGAGTTTGCTTTAGCACAAAATAGAAATAAAGCTAATGGGCGGCGCCCAAAGAGTCAGGTGTACCCAATACAATGTCCAAGTACAAAATAACATAATCGTGTGCCCATGCGCATACAAAATAATAAACAAATATCCAACGCCTCAATAAATAGGCGCGACAAAATATAGGCGCCATGCCTAAGGTATGCGCCCATCAAAATATAAGTGATAACTCGAATACTCGCTATCCTCCAATGCTTTCCTCCGCCACTGCTGCTATCTCTACACATCAACTGAAGCATTCACAATCATTAGTAAAATAATACAATTAAACCATCAAAAGTGAATACCTAGCAGTCTTCAGCTACATAAATAAATCAACTTATTAGAAATCAATCCTAACCTTAATTTATTATGAGTGCGCACTCTAAACTCATAAAAGTTTATTAATTTAATATGTATTTTACGGAATCACTCGCTATGGAATCACCCATGTACATACTAAATTAATGAAACGCCCGAAAAGGATAGGCATCCCCATCAACTTCTCGCACAAAGAATCCACTTTGTGTATGAGCCCCGGTCAACAAAGTTTACGAAATCCACCGTAAAACCTCACGGAATCCACCGTGGCACGGAATCCACCATGAAATATGCCTCCTGGCATCACATATAGAGTACCAAAATCATAAGGTTACCATTACAAGCCTTCTTCGTGTAGTATAAACATAGATCCATAACACTATAGCTATATCCATGTGAATGTATAAAAGGATCAAACTTGTGGCACCATTCCCTAGGTACCTGCTTAAGGATATAAAGGCTATTTCTCAACTTGGAAACTAGGTGTTCCTTGCCCTTGTCTTCAAAGCCCTTAGGTTGCTACATATAAATCTCTTCATGCAAGTCTCCATGTAAAAAAACCATTTTTACATCCATCTAGTAAAGGTCCAAATCTAGCTAAGCAACCAATGCTAGTACCAAGCGTAGGATTGTAGAGAAAAGACTTCATCAAAGTCAACACCACATTCCTGCTTGAAACCCTTAACTACCAATCTGGTCTTATAAGTAGGCTTGGGGTGTCCAGGGAAACTTTTCAGCTTGTATATCCACTTGCATGCAATGCCTTCTTGCCACTAGGAAAAGGAATCAAATCATATATATGGTTAGTGTGCAAGGAGTCAAACTCCGACTACATAGCCCTATCCCATGAGTGACTATCATCTCTATGCATGGCCTTATCATAAGAGAGAGGCTCACATGCATCTATCACCATAATATAATCCATGGAGGCCGTAAAGCACTCAGCTACAACAAGTGGACATCTAGCTCTAATAGAGCATCTCAAATAAATCTGATCCTACAAAACAAGTGCAGCCTAGGCTACTAGAGCATTAGTTGCTACATGCTATCTATCTAGATGTATGGGAGCAAGAGGCTCCTCTTGAAAGATCACCCTACATACCTCAACCACCTATTCAGGCTACTTATGCATCTTTTCCTCATGGAAAATGATATCATGCCTATGGATAACCTTGCAAGCCTACGGATCCCATAGCCAATAGCCCATTTAGTTACAACATTGTAGTGAACCTACTTAGCAAGTAATAAAATGATTATGGACTTGTATAACTTATCCACTTCATCCCAATCCTTAGCCACAATGTTTTTGGGTTTGGTACCCCCATTTTTGAGTAGTCTAACATGGAATTTCTATACTAAAACTTGCCATATTTGGGTATTTCAGTAGCTATAATTGGTCCCATCCAATCTCTTAATATTGAAGACAATGTTATTATGAGAACCACTAGCCATAATGAGACCAAGAAATATAAAGAAGGACAAGATGATCTGCTACCCGGAAAATCAGCCCCAAAACCATTGCTAAATCAAGTGAGAGACTAGAGATACTACCAAAGTAATGAGCTTCCACAACTTGTAGGCAAAGACTATCAAGTCGAGGTGCGTGCCCTTAAATAGAATGCATAAAACTGAAATGGTAGGCTACTATAGTAAACTACAACAATATTTCAACAACCAATTGTGAGCAACCAAGAAGGAAGAAGTCAGGAATAACTAGGATTGAAGATTTTCACAACTGCAATGTGCCAGAAACCATACATGCAATAGGCATAGACATCATCCATAAGGTAGGTCTCAAGAGTAAATGAAGAGAACTGCTAGATGCTTAACTCACTAAGTAAAAGCTCAATACATAACCCAAAAGCATATAAACACCAATGACAACATCCTTATAGACATAAGTACAAGTCCAAGCCAAGAGATCAAATTAGCCCATGATAGGGTAACTGCATCTAATAAATATCAAGAGAGCATGTACAAGTCAAAATGAGTCTTATTATAATAAGCTTTTAGCTCAACTGCATAAACCAAATGCTTTGTAGTAATACATCCAAGTGTCAATGTAACTCAGTAGTACATAAAACCAAGTAGCTCCCATTGGAAAAAAAATTGAATGCCAAATGATCAAGAAAAACTCAAAACATCATGTGAATGACATTTGAGTATCCAAGATACATGAAGCATAACCCAGGATCATGAAACCCAATAGATTCTTCAAGGCTAATTGCATAAGCCATGAAAGTAACCACGTGACCATAACTAATATCAATGTAACAAAGCTCAAATGTCATTAACTTAGTGAATCATATGTGAAGGAATGGCACTGGGAACCTACAAAATAGCTCAATATGCTTCAACCACGTGCATCGCATTAATTATTGGACCACCACGATAGCACATGTGTATGAAACAAGGTAGTTTCTCTTACACAATTCTGCCATCACAACATGAACTTAATGAATATAGTTCTCCTTACTCTTCCATTCATGAATTGTGTTTCTATAGTGTACAAGAATTGATGACTCTGGCAATATATGAGATGAAGGAAGAGGATACAGATGCACAAGCTCTTTTTTGGACAAAGAAGAATGAAGTCATGGAGAAGTGTGCACACCCAAGCGTTGATTTTTGAGAATTCATAGCATACAAGGTAGCCGCCAAAACTGGAGGGCCATCTACACAGTGTTCAATGGTGGTCTAGACAATGTAATGCAAGGAAGGGAGAAATCTTGCCTATTTCATTGGAAACAAAGTCTCCAAATACACACATCATAGTATGTGCACAAGACTTTCCAAGATGAGCATAAGCGCTTGTGCTGTATGTGGAGGTGTGTAGCCATGAAAGATGATGCAACAATGCAATATCGATTCATTCAGGCTTGGTGGGCCTCAGGAAAAGTTGTGGATTGCAATATATTAACAATGGATTTTTGGCTTAGTTTGTGGCATATCAAATATCCACATTAGAGACGACACTTTTTTGGGGTAAGACTAATTTGTAATAGTAAGATGTGATGTGTGATGCATTTGTTTTCTCACACTCCATATTACCTTCTTGTGCTGTATTTTTGTCCAGGTGGTGGATGACATTGCTCATATGCCAACCACAAACATAGCAGAGCTAATGCATGCAAGTTGGTTGGTACGGGAGGGATTCAAGGAATCTATTACCTTGTGCAATGCATGTGTTAGTGATTTGGCCAATTCTCTACTACTACAAAGCACAAAACATCAGACATTCATTGATGGAAAGTTCCATGGTACATGACACAATGCAAAGAAGCTTTTGAGTCGACTACAATAAGGAATTAGCCCCACACCACCTCAAGAAATGGCAAGGATAGTTGAGGAGGTAGTAAGAGGAATTGAATTGCATCAACTTCTTGATTTTTGAGGGGACACTGTGACTGTAGCAAGAAAATGAAAGGTTGATGGGAAAGTGGGGTCTGAGGAAGCCAACACCTCTCACATGCCTAAGTATGTGACCGAAAACGTACCTAGAAGAAAGGGTATAAGAAAACTAAACTTTGAGGATCCTTTGCCTTTTGACCAATCAAGGGTAGTATCACCAAATTCTTCAAAGGAAATGGTGGTAGAGACAATCCTTCATGACATCGTTTGGGCTATAGGAAGGATTCCAGCTCACTATAGTGTGCAATGTCAAGGATGATTGAGAGCTAGAGAGGGAAAATACAAAACAGCTATAAAAAATATGATGCATGGGGTGCCTACGCCTTTGTTTTGGGGCATCATGGAGTGGTCCAACTCAAGAGGAGAAGCTAGCAATCAACATGGAATGTGGCACCAGTTCATGTGGTTTTGTAATGATAGTGTAGACCATACATGAAACATTTGTTCTTCCATTCATCACACACCACCTAAGGTTCCACAAGTATGGCCAGTGGCACAAGGCACAAATTTGAACAGTATAAGAAATCCACATGTTGGAGAGTGGTGGGTTTGTTCAACAAAAGGCACCATAAAAGGTGGATGCAAGCACATATACTATGTGTACCTCCGAGTATTTGGAATGGATGCAAATGCCAACACTTTTATGCACCAACCCACACTCACTAAAGAAAACTTGCACATTGTATTTGTGAGTAGAAGAACTTTTCCAACACATACTGCATTGTGACTAGCAATGCAATGTCAACGCTACCTCTTAGTACAACCACATTTGATTTTGCTAAGAAAGTACTGTTATACAATCTAGTTGGATGATTTGTGTCAAAATTTTTACAAGGCTTTGGTGATCTTGTCTCTCTTAATTTGTCAAGAAAAAACATTATTTCCAGAGTTAACACTATATAAATGTACATTTGGATTGCTTGTATGAATTGTCTTATATCAATTTTGTTGGAAGGAGGGGGAAAGGGAGAGAGGGGGGAGGGGGGAGGGGGGAGGGGAGGGAGATATCAATCCATTGTAATTAAAGTTTTAAAAACATAGTGGCCACACAAGCATTCACAATATGAGAGAGAGAGAGAGAGAGAGAGAGAGAGAGAGAGAGAGAGAGAGAATTTAAGATAAGTGTTTGTTACAACACATGCCATAATCTGATGTGAGACATTATTATACAATGTGGAGTGATCACATGCATGAGAGAGAGAAAGTGTGAGAGAAAGAGGAAGATAAACACAGAGAGTGGGTGAGTGACTGAGATTTATACATGCATACATACATATATATAGGTGAGAGAGAGAGAGAGAGAGAGAGAGAATGTAGAGTGAGAGGGAGAAATTGCATATACAACCTTAAATTGAGAGAGAGTAATGACATGGAGCAATTTGTGTGTGTGTGTGTGTGTGTGTGTGTGTGTGTGTGTGTGTGTGTGTGTGTGTGTGTGTGTGTGTGTGTGGGATATGGTGTTCCTTTCCGTGGTGATTTCATGAATATATCTACATTACGTGCTAGAGAGAGAAAAATTATTTACAAAGATAGAGTGCTATTTGATTGACTATGCTAGAAAGAGAAAAAGGGAATATACACATAGAGAGAGAAACTAAGAAACTAAGAATGAGAGGTGAGAGAGAGAGAGAGAGAGAGAAAGAGAGGTACACAGAGTGAAGGTAGTGGTGGTGATCCTAAAGGTGGTGAGGGTAATGGTAGTGGTGGTGGAGGTAGTTGTAGTTGTGATGGCAGTAGTTGTAGTGGGAGATCACGCTCATCTGGCAAGACCCACAGACCTCTTATTGCTTTAAGCATTTCAAGAAATCTCAAATGGCTATCTGTCACCTAGCCGATGCACCTTTGATCATATGGGGGTGTAGTGAGCTTACCTTGATGCTCGAATGAGTAGCCTCCTCCCTCAAGCAATCCGGCATCTCCACAATTTGATATGCGAGCTCAAGCAACGTTAAGCCTCCTCCTTCGAGCTCCATCCTCCATAGTTGTGCATGAGACAAGAGAAGAGAAGAAGAAGAGAGGAGATGATGGAGAGATTTTTCTCCAAGATCCCTCACCCTCACACACTCACTCCCTCTCTCAAGAGAAGAGAAGAAGAAGAGAGGAGATGATGGAGAGCTTCTTCTCCAAGATCCCTCACCCTCACACACTCACTCCCTCTCTCAACCACACACAAGCAAGCAAGAAGGAGAGAAGAAGAGAAGAAGAAGAGACGACTTTTTCCACACGCCAAAGAATGAGCTCCTCATTCGCTTTTTAGGTTTATATACAAGCCCTAAATCCCTTAGGAAGAGGGCTTATGAGAACAAGGAATGCCGAAAGGATTAGCACAACCATTCAAGTTTGATGAAAGTTTAGTTTAAGTAGAACTTGAGGAGTGAAGGAGGCATGACTAGGAGCTCAACATGGCACACCCAAGAGGAGTACATCGGGAGTAGTCTGCCAATTTTCATAAGCAAAGGGTGCCCTTGAAGGGAATGAGCCTAGAGTGGAAGCATGTGAGTAGAAGCAAGAGCTATGATGGAAGGAGAGAGAGAGAGAGAGAGAGAGAGAGAGAGAGAGAGAGAGAGAGAGAGAGAGAGAGAGAGAGAGAGAGAAGATGTGGAAACTCCGATAGTCTTAATATGTGGATTGGCCTTCCCTTTATTCAAATGTCACTAAAAGAATAAAGAATGAAGTGACAGTGATGGGCGCCCACCACTTGCAGTGTATAGGTGTGCAAGTAGTACTGTCAATGTAGTAATATACAGACAGTTAGGCACAAGCACCTTTACCCCCAACAACCTCCCACTTAAAGGAAATTGTGTCCCTAGTGAGGAGAACATAAGAAAAAAGTGATGAAGTATAAATGTACTTAAGTACAATGGATGAGGAAAGATGGCATCTCATCCAATACCCATCAACTTCTGAAGGAAGGAAAAACACTCCACTAAGAGACTTTTTATGAGCAGAACTACAAGATTTTGGCTAGTTGAGATCTTGACAAGGTCAATAGACATGTCCTCAATGACCTCTTTAATGAGGTGGTAATGCACCACAACAGTTA
Source organism: Lygodium microphyllum (assembly GCF_053477565.2). Taxonomy (NCBI): domain Eukaryota; kingdom Viridiplantae; phylum Streptophyta; class Polypodiopsida; order Schizaeales; family Lygodiaceae; genus Lygodium; species Lygodium microphyllum. Next base: position 34,706,375 of record NC_141141.1, read on the forward strand.
TATCGAGGTCTCCACTAGAGAGCTTTCTTGCAAGCCTTGGTGTGGCTACAATATACTTAGGCTCGATAGTAGAGAGGGCTGTGCATTTTTGCACCCTAGACATCCAAGAAACAACACCTCCATCAAAGGTGAAGACATAGCCAGAGATAGACTTCCTACTTGTCTTCATGTCCTGCATAATCAAAGTTAGTGTACCCCAAGAATCTTGTATCATGGCCACCATAATATATGCACATAGTTTCTATGCCCTTTAGGTACCTGATGATACCCTTGATGGCATCCCAATGCCATCTTCCAAGTGTGACCATATAGCATGCCACACCTCCCACTATAAATGATATGTCAGGAGGGACGACTAGCTATCATGGCATACATCAAGCTACCCACAGCACATGCATAAGGGATCTTGGCCATCTCACCCTTCTGTACATTAAAGATATACACAATCAACCTGACTAACTTTCACATAAGAAGCTAGATGATAGCCAATAGGCTTACCATCTTGCAAATGAAATCATTCAAGGACTTTCTCGATATACTCCTTCTGTAATGATAGATAAAGGATCTACTTAGAGTGATCATGTGTGATGTGCATCCCAAGAATATGCAAGGCATGTTTCATGTCCTTCATCTCAAATCTCTTTTTGAGCTAAGTTTTCAAGGCATCCAACTCCATCCCGAGCTCTCCCAACAATAAACATATCATCCATATAGAGTATCAAAATCATAAGGCTACCACTATGAGAGTTCTTCATGTATAAACATAGATCCATAACATTATAGCTATATCCATGTGAATGTGTAACGTGCCTGCTCCTCAAATTACGGGACGCGTCTTAGCAATCCATCGAGAGATATATCTAGAAGATGCCACCCGGCACTCCCAAGGAATGACACGGGGTTTGCCAACTAGGGTTTCTTGAGTCTGCCTTGCAACGGAACTTATCCGGTCGTTCCCACTAGGATCGACATGAAGTCCGAATTCCTAGCTGTTGGGTTCACCTAACAGCCTTCTAGCATCGGTCGACAACCACTCCACTTTGCGTGGATACAACTGGACCAAAGCAGACTCATACCGCACTTGGTTCAAAGAGAATGGGAAACGAGAGGGATGCATTGCTCGATCTCTTTGCACGTAGGGCATAGTCCCATTCCGGTCCCCTAAAACGGTATGAATCAGGGTTCTAACCAACATTGTCTAAGGTCATCGTCCGACTTTTCCTAACATTTCTCGTTAACATTTCCTTTAAGGAAAGCTCTCGGCTAACTGAGACCACCCTTCCGTAGGATAGACCCATTGGTTACATCCACCATGCTTCCCTCAGGGGTTGTTAAAGTTATCTAATTACCTACCACATTATATTTGACACATAAAAACATCTTCCTTAATTAACCCGTTAATCGTAGGTTCCTTTACATAATTTAGGGCACAGACACGAAGATAAGATAACAAGATCAAACACTTCCTTAACTTATCTTCAGATTAATGTTTGTCTCCCGTCCATACAGGAGAATTAAGTGTCCCTTTCCGCCTCCGCAAAAAAATCAAAACATCCCTTTTGTTCCCATGGCAATTTATCCTTTACAGTTCCCGCAATGAAATAAAATCACTTGGATATTCATCAAAAACCACAACCAATCCTTAAGTTTCCTTGCGGAAACAATCAAGCTGAAACAACTAGCCTAATAACATTTACTAGGGAAAACATCCCTTTTGTTCCCATGGCAATTTATCCTTACAGTTCCCGCCATGAAATTATCAATCACAAACAACTAGGATTAGCATCCAAAACCACATCAAGCAATCACCTTGCTTATGATCCACCTATCCTTAGTAAGATTCTCTCCTCTTACCAACACAACTAGTCAATATTCACTGGGAGATACCCTTTTCAAACAACCAAGCATAACTTGGGTCAACAATCCATTTAGAGTTAGGTCACCAGCTTCTATTAAGCTAGGAACGTATCCATTTGCGATAGTCTATAGCAAGATCGATAAAACAACTCGCTGGAAATTATACTTGACCTCTTAACTTCTTTTGAAGCTCTCTTCCCCTTGGGCGTTTCCTTGTGGTAACTTAGTCCTAACTCAAAGCATTGACTGGTCAACCAAGGCAACGGACAATCCTTATTCGCAACCCATCCAACAGCCTTTTATTATTCTAGTTCTTTACTCATCTCTCTCTAACCAAGTAAAGTTAACACACTTGGCAATGCAAGTCTTTTCACCTAGGCTTTCAGGATACAGTCTAGATACATGCGTCCCTTCGATCTCTCTTAGTGCGCTACTATGCAGAATTCTCCAATCAAACTTACCCATCATGTACATGGTGTGTTTAATATATTGGTACATCTTAATCAACCTTTAACTCTCTTCATACTTGGAAATGAATACTTATTCCTAATGCACCGGAACTCATGTGACTTGCGTATATGAAAGTCTAGGTTTCTATCCATCGGTGCAATTGCATCCTATGAACGGAAACTAACATTTCGTGTGCTTAATTTTTATGCAGATGCAAATCGTGATTTTTATTGGTTAATTTAAGCATTGCTCTACGCGAAGATCTATCATTTTATGTAAAAATTTATGAAAACCTTATCATTTCATGTGTGTCAATCTATGCAAAATCCATTCTATTTGTCCACTTGACTCCCATGCAATCATCCCGTATTTGCAATATTTCGTGCAACAATATTTCATGTACTAGGCTAGTCAATATTTCATGCAACTCATGCACTTGACTTTTCATAATCATGCACTTTAAGTATGGAAGAAAAACCATGAACAATAAGCAATAAGAATAGTGGGAGGGTTAGAGGACACCCTTTTCGAGTGGGTAGTCAATGTTGACTTGCTAGGTGTCACAAGCCATCCACGGACTTCCGGACTCATGCGTCCGCATAACCTTGAGTGTCCTTGATTTCTCGTTTGCTGTGAATGAGTCTTCGTGCTTGGACTTCTCCTTTTTCTTCTCTCTTCTTCTTCTTCTTCTCTTCTCCTTCTCTCTCTCTCCCTCTTCCTCTTCTTCTCTTCTTATCCTTCTCTCTCTCCCTCTTCTTCCTCTCTTCTTCTCCTCTCTCTCTCCCTTCTTCTTCCACTCTTCTTCTCCTCTCTCTCTCCCTTCTTCTTCTTCCTCTTCTTCTTCCTCTTCTTCTTCTCTCTTCTCCTTCTCTCTCTCTCCCTCTTCCTCTTCTTCTTCTTCTTCTTCTTCTTCTTCTTCTTCTTCTTCTTTTTCTCCTCTCTCTCCCTCTTCTTCTTCTCCTCCTCCTCCTCCTTCTTCTTCTCCTCTCTCTCCCTCTTCTTCTTCTCCTTCATGGCCAGGGGGCGGCGCCTTCTAGAGTCCACGAGGGGGTTGTTTTCGAGCCGAGGGAGGGGGAGGAGGCTGCGTTGTCCAGACAGGGGGGGAGGTGTCCAGGATAACGGGGGGGCCGTGCTGCAGTCCGAGGGGGAGGGCTTGCTGCCTATCCAAACGGAGGGGGGGAAGGTGTCCATGATAACGGGGGGCCATGCTGCAGTCCAAGGGGGAGGGCTTGCTGCCTGTCCAAACCGCTAGGAGGGGGGTACAGTCGCCTTTTAAGGTGGGGGGGAGATGGCTTATGGGGGGGAGGAGATGGCGCTCCCCGCCATCTGGGGGGTTGCATGCCCCCCTTCTCTCACTTCACTCACTCACTCTCTCTCCCCGACGTGCTGTCGGCAAGGAGAGAGAGAGGGATTAAAAAATTTGTGTAATTTTTTTATAAAAAAATTCAAAGGGGGGGTTCGCATGGCACGAGGGGGGAGATATTACAAAATGCATAAAAGGATCAAATTTGTGGCACCATTCCCTAGGTACCTGTTTAACGCTATAAGTGCTATTTTTCAACTTGGACACTAGGTGTTCCTTGCCCTTGTCTTAAAATCCCTTAGGTTGCTACATATAAATCTCATCATGCAGGTCCCCATGTAAAAAAACCATCTTTACATCCATTTGATAAAGGTCCAAATCTAGCTAAGCAACCAATGCTAGTACCAAGTGTAGGGTTGTAGAGAAAAGACTTCATCAAAGTCAACACCATATTCCTGCTTGAAACCCTTAACTACCAATCTGGCCTTATAAGTAGGCTTAGGGTGTCCAGGGATACCTTTCAGCTTGTATATCCACTTGCATGCAATGCCTTCTTGCCACTAGGAAAAGGAATCAAATCCTATATATGGTTAGTGTGCAAGGAGTCCAACTACAACTTCATAGCCCTATCCCATGAGTGACTATCATCTCTATGCATGGCCTTATCATAAGAGAGAGGCTTGCATGCATCTGTCACCATAATGCAATCCATGGAGGTCGTAAAGCACTTAGCTACAACAAGTGGACATCTAGCTCTAGTAGAGCATCTCAAAGAAATCTGATCCTACACAAGAGGTGCCGCCTGGGGTACTAGAGCATTAGTTGCTACATGATATCTAGCTAGATGTATGGGAGAAAGAGGCTCCTCTTGAAAGATCACCCTACATACCTCAACCACCTACTCAGGCTACTTATGCATCTTTTCCTCATGGAAATGATATCATGCCTATGGATAACCTTGCAAGTCTACGGATCCCATATCCAATAGCCTATCTAGTTACAACATTGTAGTGAACCTACTTAGCAAGTAATAAAATGATTATGGACTTGCATAACTCATCCAGTTCATCCCAATCCTTAGCCACAATGTTTTTGGGTTTGGCACCCCCATTTTTGAGTAGTCTAACCTGCAATTTCTATACTAAAACTTGCCATGTTTAGGTCTTTCAATAGCTATAATTGGTCCCATCCAATCTCTCGATGTTGAAGATAAAGCTATTGTGAGAACCACTAGCCATAATGAGACCAAGAAGGGCAAGATGATCTGCTATGATACCTTGCAAATCAGCCCCAAAACCATTGCTAAATCAAGCGAGAGACTGGAGATACTACCAAAGTAATGAGCTTCCACAACTTGTAAGCAAAGACTATCAAGACGAGGTGTGTGTCCTCAAATAGAATGCATAAAATTGAAATGGTAGGCTACTATACTAAACTACAACAATATTTCAACAACCAATTGTGAGCAACCATACATGCAATAGGCATAGACATCATGCATAAGGTAGTTCCAAGAGTAAATGAAGAGAACTGCTATATGCTTGACCCACTAAGTAAAAGCTCAATACATAACCCAAAAGCATATAAATATCATTGACAACATCCTTATAGACATAAGTACCAAGTCCAAGCCAAGAGAACAAATTAGTCCCATGATAGAGTAACTGCATCTGATAAATATCAAGAGAGCATGTACATGTCACAATGAGACTTATTGTAATAAGCTTTTAGCTCAACTGCATAAACCAAATGCTCTATAATACATCCAAGTGTTAATGTAACTGTTGAGTGTTGAAATGACCTATTTTTTGGCTGATTTTTGTTGTTTTTGAGAGATGAATGGTTGATTTTATGAGATAATTGATTGGTTTGGAAGTGGTTTGAGAGTTTTTTGATAGGTTGGAATGGTTTTATTAAGCTTATGATGTTTATTAGTAGAGATGTGAAGTTCTGATGATGTCCTGATAGGTTCTGTTTGGTCCTGATAGCTTCTGTTGAGCTTATGTTTTGTTCTGTTTTCTCTCTGTAAGGAAGAATGGAGTATTGATTGATAGGGTTTGAGATTGTTTGAAAGCTTATTGAGTGATTTTTGATGGTTTGGAATGGTTTTGGTATGAGTTATGTGGTTCTGATGCTTTCTGTTGACCTTCTGTAACTCTCTGTTGAGCTTCTGATGAGCTTCTGTATGCTTCTGTATGTGTTCTGTTGGATGAGAGTGTAGCTTGGGAAAGTTTTCTAGCCTTGGAAAGATGTGGATACAAGTGCAAAAGATCTAAAAGAAGTCAAAGAAGTAGCTGCTGAAGACTCAAGTAAAGACTAGAGTGAAGTGACAGTGGTGAGCTATGAAAAGTCACTATAGAGGCTCTGGTGCCTCTTCATATCAGACATACCTCTTGGGAGGTGCATCCACGACCTAAGAAGGATTATTGAGGGTTATTATTGAGTGATTGTAGAGAGGATATAATGTACTATTGATGGAGAGAGAGAGAGAGAGTCAGAGATAGTCAATTCTATCAAAATAGTGTGATTGTATATGAGAGATTGAGAGAGAGAAGACTATGAAGGCATTGAAGATGAATACTATCTGATGTATTTCCATTCAAAGATGGTGTATTCCTTTGCTTTCTTTGTTATATTGATGGATTTTATGAAGATATTGAAGAATATGGTTGATTCTATCAAATCTGTGGGAGATCTGTATGATGCTGCATGAAGATTTGTTGTGCCTGGTGTTCTTTTCTTCATTGTGATCATATAAACCCTAATAAAAAAGCTTGTTGATGTTACAAGATAGATTTTCTTGCAAGAGAATTCCCTTTTCCTTGGTGTTCCTCTTGGGGCTCCATGTTTTTGGTGCGCAACCGGGGAATCTTGCTATCAACAAGCACCAGAAGAGGCTGAAAATGAAGGAAATGGCATTGCTAAGAAGAGAAAAATTCAATGGATGTTTGTAAAGTTCATTCTTCCACTGAAGAGTTGGAATTTCTCATAATCAAAGCCACTTTCCACAAGAAGTTCATTCCACAATGGCGAAAACACATCACCATCATGATGCATGCTCTATGTGGTGGACAGTTTCCTCTTCCTGTTGAAGCAGTAGAAACTTGCATCTTGGTGGCAAACTGTTTGGGAACAAACTGAAGAGTAGAAACAGAGAGAATGACCATCCATGGAATATTTGGCATTCATTGAGAAGTTTCCAGACATCATCAAGTGGGAGATTGTGAAGAAGCTTCAGGAGTCGTGGTCTGTGGAGGTTCACAAAGACAAGAAGGAAAAGAGTTGGAATTTGTTCGTGGATGCTCAACAGCAAGATACATGGGATGCTTGGTGCACTGATAATCTTCTGTTTGTTCAATTGGCAACCCACTGGAAGTTGGTAGACAGAGTGTTTTTCACAACATACACTGTTGAAACCATCATAAGCTGGCATTACTACGATGGTGGCACCACCACAATGCTTAGACGTATGCATTTTGACACCTTCAGAACCGAATACCTTCCTCTGTGCAGTGGCATGAAAGCAGAATTCAGAGATGTTGAAAAGGAAGAAGTATAAGGAATGTTGGCAAGAGAGTCCTCCAGAGACTGAAACCTTCTGTTATCCCTTTGTGGAGCACTAACAACATAATGGAGCCAACCCCCTGATGAATGACGCAATAAAGAGGCAAGCATTAGAACGAGTCCAGAGGTACGTGAGAAGAGAGAAGGAAAGAATCAAAGCCGAGAACGAGCTCGCAGGCAGAAGCCGCCTTTGACGCCCTTGTGGAACTCTTTACAGAAGTCCCAATGGCACATCAAGCCCTTCCTCCTCCTGCTGGAGGTCCACTTCCAAGCCAGATCCGTCCTGGAAATATTGATGAACAGGCCAACAAATGTAGTCCCATTGCCAGTTTTTAAGGGAGAGTACAATGAGGACCCCGATCTTCATGTAGCAGAGTTTATGGTAGCATGTGTGGCTAACAATGCTAGAACCCCTGAGTATTGGTTAGCAATATTCCCCGCCACTTTCAAGGGCGCGGCGTTTCAGTGGTATGAGAGACAAGTAGCAGGAACTTTTGGCACATGGGACGACCTGAAGTTGGCCTTCCTCACTAAATTCAGGCGTGAAGGTTTTGAAGAGCGGATGCGAGAGGAATTTATGAATTTAAGTCAGTCCTCTGGAGAAAGAGTAGAAGCTTATGTCTCACGAATGGAATCCATCCTGAAGAGATGGACTAACCATAATCTAGATGATGGCATTCAGAAGGGGGTGTTTCTCAGAGGATTACAACCAGAAGTCCATAAGTTTGTGGAGCTGCAAAGACTAGCCACACTGCAAGCTGCAACAGAAGGTGCAAGACTATACGATGAAGTGGAAGCTAGATTGGCGATGAATCGAGGAAGAGGATTCCTACCTCCTCTCATGCCAGGAATGATGTACCCACCAAATGCAATCCCAGGGATAGTCCCCTACCCTTACCAAACAAATGCCCCCAGTATCATAGTACAGTGCACCAAATCCACAGTGGCCACAATCAATGCCTCAAATGATGGTTCAACCACAACAACAATGGTCCCAACCAATTTTCCCAATGCCAAATCAGCAGCAACAATGGAACCCTACCAACTAGAGCCAATAGCCAACAGTTCAAACAAGAGCTCTAAATCAGAATCAAAACAGAGACCCTTCTGCACCAGCCCAACCTGTTTATGCAGTGATTACAGAGACTCCTCAAAACCCTCCTGCCAGTGCCTCAGGAGGAGAAAGCTTGAAGGATTATTTATCCAACTCAGTTGCAAATATCAAAAAGGAGTTGATGGATGTGATTACAGAGCAGCTACAGACACTGAAAGTGAATACTGCTAGCATATCCAACGTTGCAGGAGTAGGAAGAGATGTGATGCGGTCAAATACTTGGTGTGGTAAGTGTCATCAAGCAGGCCATTTAGCCACTGAATGTACATGAAAACCAACCATTCCTGGAGCCTTCTATTCCTACTGTTTGCGAAAGAACCATACAGAGGATATTTGCTCTCTGAAGGAGATTCATGATAGGAGAAGGAAGGAAGAGGACGCAAGATTCAACTTGCTGGAATCCAAAATGATAACACAAGATATTGGACCCAAGCCTAGAAAGTTTGGTCCTAATTTCGGACCCAGAAGATTTCCCTCCTAAAGTTACAGAGGAAGACAGTCTGGCGGTGGTCAGAGATCAGAAGTGGAGTGTTACAGATGCGGAGAAAATGGACACATTTCACCAAATTGTCCAAATCCCAGAAGGTCAGTGGATTACAAGCCCTTATGCAGTTGATGCAAAGGAGAAGGCCACACTGCAAAAGACTGTCCAAGCCCAGCCCCAGTGAAAAACAGTGTTACTGATAGTCCGGCCAAGGCCCAAGAGCCTACCTCCAATTTAGTGGAATTGGAAGTTGCTGCCATCACGCATGCAAAGAAGAAGGAACCACCTATCCAGAAAGAAAATAATCATCCTGCCAGAACAGTGAAGTTCAATCTTCCACCAGAAGAACAGAACAGAACAGAGCCTGATAGTGCCGTACAGAGCACCACAGTGCCACAGAGAGTCACAGAGACAATTCCAGAGACAGGACCAGAGGTCTAGGAGATAGAAGAGGAGGAAGTGTCACAAGTGGCAGAAGAAGTCCCCATGATGCCCCTGTTGGAAGAAAAAATGAAAATGAAAATGGGTGTTGCCCCATTCCCTAACTGATTAGAGAAGCCAGTGGATCCTATTAAGGAATACGATCTGGTCAGAGATCTAGATACCTTTAAACCAAACCTCACATTCTGACAATTGTTGATGTTGTCTCCCAGTTGCCGAAAAAGGTTCAAAAGTATATTAACAAGAAGACGTGGCTTAAGGATTGCTCCCTCAACATCAACAAAGTCCAACAAAGCTCCAGAGCCTGTAAAAAAAGTGGACGTGGCTAACGCCTTCCTAGATCCGGGTACCTCAGAGACTGGTGTGTGGATTGAAGGTTGCTTCATTGCAAATGCACTGATTGATGGTGGGTCATCAGTGAACATTATGACGGATGTGACAATGAAGGATCTAGGCCTACAAGGTGTGCAACCAATCCAATGGCTTATCAGACTGGCAGATCAGAGCAGAATCAAGCCTTTGGGCATTCTCCCATATGTGAAGACTACAGTGGCTGGAAAAGATTATTGGCTAACCTATCTGGTGGTGAAGCCAAACTCTTATGGTACATCCTACCCCCTATTACTGGCAGACCATGGCTTTTTGAAGCTAGAGCAAGGATGGATTGGTTCAAAGGAACCTTGACCTTGGGTAGAGGACCCAATAAAGTGGTGCTGAAGTTATATGGTTCTCAAAAAGGACATGGATCCACCTCCTTGGAATTATCTTCTGACTCCCCCAATGAGGCTACAGATGGAACATCAGCAGACAAAGATGCTGTCAAACAGATCCTTCCCAAGAAAATAGAGACACGTGCCTTAACAGTGGATACTGTAAGCCAACTCTCAAAAGATGCAAAGTCCCTGTCAATGGGTGAATACTTCCTGCTTGAACCAGGAACGATTTCCGAAATCACTTCTAACAGTGAGATAGAAGCATGGATGTACTACTCTCCCTGTTACATGGCCATAGCAGAGCCAGAGACAGAGGCAGAAGATGAAACAGAGAACATGTTCTTCTCTTACAGAGCTCCTACAAAGACAGAGACAGAGACAGAGACAGAGACCGAAGAGGATGGAGATGATATTGAAGAAGAAGGTTATGAAAGTGAGACGGAAGAGTCTATCCCACCCAAAGAAGATATATATGAAGAAGAAGTTCCAGAAGCATCAGAACCAGACGGTCTCATGCTGTGGGACAGAATGGAGATAGTACCATTTGGTCTGGTAAATGGATCTTCTCATATGCAAAATCTTTATAAGAAATGGTTAAAGAAGACCAAGCCGTCTTTCAGCAGTGGCTCATGCCGCCCTCACCCACCTTTGCCAAGAAAAGATGATGATGATGCACCATGCCAACAAGCACCAGTTTCACGATTCCAATAGGCATGAGAGGGTCCCTGTTATGTGACATTCCTGGACGCGTCATCAAAAATGAGTCTTCAAGCCAAGAGGTAACTAATCGTGAAACCAAACGCGAAATGGCTCTAATCCCATTCCAACATCTCAAGGAGCAACCTAAGTCTCCACCTAAAGAAGAAGTTGGGTCTAGTGAGACATCAGAAGAGGACACCAACCCATTTAAGGAGTCGGATCTGTATCTAGAAGCAGTCCATGGGACCTTCATCCGTGAAGTAGAAGGTGAAAGACAGTTAACCTTTGTGGATGCAGATGGCACTGAATGCCATTTAAGGTGGGTAGCAGCCTACCAGAAGAGGAGTTGTCAACTTTGTGCAACTTGTTGAAAGAGAATTTGGATGTGTTTGCATGGTCCTACAAAGACCTAAAGGGGATTGATCCCACAATATGTCAGCATCATATTGACTTGGAGCCTGATGCCAAGCCAGTACGGCAACGACAGATGCGAATGAACTCGAATTATTCCACATTGGTGAAAGCAGAGCTACTGAAGCTTCTGGAAGCCGAGTTCATCTATCCAGTGGCAAATAGTAAATGGGTCTCACCCATCATGGTTGTACCCAAGAAGAATGGCAAGCTTCGTATATGTGTGGATTTCTGCAAGTTGAATTCCAAGACGAAGAAGGATCACTTTCCTATCCCTTTCACAGACCAACTGTTGGACACAGTGGCAGGACATGAGCTTTATTCCCTTCTGGATGGATTCAGTGGATATAACCAAGTGCAAATAGCAGAAGAAGACCAATCCAAAACAACCTTCACCACAGAATGGGGGACCTACGCTTACCGAGTGATGCCGTTTGGGCTCTGCAATGCCCCTGCTACTTTCTAGTGAGTCATGATAGCCGTATTCCAAAATCATCTGCACGACTTTATTGAGGTATATTTGGATGACTTCTGTGTCTATAGTTTGATCCGTGAACACTGGGGACATTTGGAACAATGCTTTGACCGATGCCGGGAGTATGGGATTTCCCTCAACCCCGACAAATGCATCTTTGGGGTCTCTTCTGGAGTTCTGTTGGGCCACATTGTCTCTGTACAAGGGATATCAACATACCCTGTAAAGATCGAAAAGATTGCAGCTTTGACAGCACCCACCAACCTCAAACAGTTGAGGGGATTCCTAGGCCACGTGGGTTACTACAGAAGGTTCATAGCCCATTTTGCAAAAAAGGCAACCTCCTTGCACAAGCTTCTGAGGAAAGATGCAAAGTTTATTTGGACAGAAGAATGTGGCACAGCCTTCAACACTCTAAAACAGTGTCTGATTGAGGCACCCATTTTGCAGCCTCCTGATTGGACGAAGGAGTTTCATGTACACACTGATGCATCAGTTGAAGGGCTAGGTGCTGTCCTATGTCAAAAGGACTCCTCGAAATTAGATCAACCCATCTATTACGCAAGCTGAAAAGTCACTGATAGAGAGCGGAACTACACAGTGAGACAGAGCTGGAGTGCTTGGCAATGGTGTTTGCCCTGGAGAAGTTTCGCCACTACCTCCTATCTACCCACTTTAAATTTTATGTGGATCATGAGGCCCTGTCCTTCCTGATGAACAAAGCAGATGTGAAAGGACAAATGATGAGATGGCTCCTTTTATTCCAAGAGTTCGACTTTGAGGTGATTACCAAACCTGGTCGTTCCCATGTTCTGGCTGATCATCTGTCGCGTATCCCACAGACTGTAGACGAGGAGCAGGATGATCCAAATCTCCCTGATGCTTCCCTATTCCTGGTAGAAATTGTAACCCCCCTGTATGCAGACATTGCCAATCTGCTGGCAACCCAACAGTACCCTCCTGGCATTTGTAGTTGGGAAAGGAAGAAGCTTATGTTAGAATCAGCCCCCTACACCCTGTTAGGCGGTGCACTATACAAGAAAGGCAAAGATGAAGTGCTCAGAAGATATGTTGCAGGAGATGAGATTGGATGTGTTGCAGGAGATGAGATTGGGATTGTTTTGAAGGCTTGCCATGACGAGCCATGTGGAGGCCACTTTGCAGGAGAAGCTACAGCCAGGAAGGCTTTGCTAGCAGGTTACTGGTGGCCGACCATTCATAAGGATGCCTATGATTACTGCAAGCGATGTGATGCATGTCAGAGGATGGGGAAACCCACCAAGACCAACGCTATGCCACTGCAACCTATCCTTCCTTTGAAGCCATTCGAGAAGTGGGGCATCGACCTCGTTGGCCCAATCGATCCTCCCACCAGAAGGAAACAGAACAGATACATCCTGGTATGTACAGATTATGTCACAAAGTGGTGTGAAGCTAAAGCCCTAAAGCGGGACGATGGTAACAGCATGGCCCTGTTCATGTACGAGAATATCATCACCTGTTTTGGTAGTCCCCTATAGCTGGTAAGTGACAGAGGCACTCATTTCATTAATAAAGTCATGGAAGAGTTGACAGAGCTGTATAAGATCCTCCATCGCAAGTCCACTCCTTACTATCCCAGAGCCAACGGCCAAGTCGAAGTCACGAATCGCATCCTCTGCTCGATTCTGTCAAGAACAATTGCCGCACATCGTCGTGATTGGGATGATCGACTTACAGAGGCCCTCTGGACATACAAAACCTCCCATAAAGCAGCAATAGGATAGACACCCTTCCAGCTGGTGTATGGTACAGAAGTTGTTTTCCCTATTGAACTGGAATTGCCCTCTTTGCGAGTGGCTATCAAAGAGCGTTTGGGGGACGATGATTCACTGCAACGCCGTCTCTTGCACTTGGAATGTTTGGACGAAACTCGCAAGATGGCTCTACAGTGCATGGAAGCCATGCAAGCTCGATGTAAGGCTTACCATGACAGCTTCATCAAGCACAAGGAGTTCAAGGAAGGTGATTTGGTCCTAGCCTATGATTCACGATTTGGCAAGTTTCCCGGCAAGCTCCAACAGCAGTGGATGGGTCCATATAAGGTACTTGCTCTCAACCCTAATGGCTCTGTCCAAGTGCAGACCATTGATGCCTCTGATGCTCCCTTCCTGATCAATGGATATCACCTAAAGAAGTACTTCCCTCCTTGGGAATCTTGACAATCACGGTCACCTGATCCTTTCCCTCGTTGGCGTGGCACTGTAACTCTTATGATGCTACTTCTGATAGCCGTTCTTCAGCCACTCCTGATGAGATGGACGCAACCCTCTATCCCCTCAACCCCACCTTCCGCCCCTGATCTCTTATCCTCTATTTTCCACCGGCGACAGTGGCGAGGTGGGTTCTGACAAATGGTATTTCTACCATTTCCTTACTTAATTTGAAAAAAAGAAAAAGAAAAAAATATATACATATTGATCATGGGAGAAAAGGACTTCGATCCCTGTCATGCCGACCTATTCTTCGAGAAAATGTGGAGACACCCTCGGGAATAGGAGAAAAAAAGAAAAAAAAACAACAACAAAACAAGAAAAACAAAAAAAAAAACAAAAAAAAAGAAAACAAGAAAAACAAATCTGTTATGGGAGAAAAGAAAGCAATTCCCTGTCATAGCAGGCCTCGCCCCAAGAAAAGGTGGCACACACTCTTGGGCGAGAAGCTGGCTGTGGAGAAGGTGGCAACACCCACAGCAGTCCAGAAAGTGGATTCATCATTTGACATCCCCAGGATCCAATTCTGAAGCTGCCTCCCTTGGTACGCTGTCCTGGGTCTTTCTGCAGAGCGTCTAAATATCCTCTAGCAGACGACATGTCCTATGTAACACAACGTTCGATCTGATGGCTACCTCCCTGGGTATTCCTCTTCAATAACTGACGATGCGATCTTCATCGACAAACAATCGAGTGACACGAGCTTTCATCCTAATCGGATGGGGAAGTGAGTATGGGTTGCCCTCTGTAATTATCAACAGAGCGTGAGACAGAGGGTGGGGCGAGTGACCAGTCTTTCCCTTCAAATCAAATGAGAGATGAGAAGTGTGAATGAAGTGTTGCACGCACGAGATGGGCCTCTCAATGCACAAAGCACGATTTGTTCTTGTGCACTGTACTATAAGGCTCTCTGGCCTTCCTTCTCACACCGTATGCAGGCACAGGGCGAGATGCACAATTGCACCATTAAATATGCACAAGGCATATAAGCTTTGCACAAGTGACCATGAGGATTACATCAATGGGTTTCAAGACACGGTTGCCCTCCTGTATCTATCAACAGAGCGTGAGACAGAGGGTGGGTTGAGTGTGACTGAAGTTTCTTCAATCAATTACCGAGAGGTGAGATTGAGGGACATTACGACACTTGGAGTCAGGTATGTTTCCGTTTCCCTATGCACCCACGGGGTGGGTCTCTACCGTCATCACAAGACACGTCACCCTGTTCTGTACATTGCACTGTAAGGCTCCCTTGCCTTCCTCCTTGCACTTATGCTAGACGGGTTGGACGCACTAATGCACCATCAACTGTGCACCCTAGCATACTCCCTCTGCACCATCCCCCTTGTCGATTTCTAAACCGGGTATGAGATATGGGTTTCAATCATTATTTCTCAAGTGATATTAGTCATGGGGTGAGTGATTGCTCTTTCATTCCATATGAGTGATTGTGAGTTGAGTGTAATATCCCTCGCCATCGGTGACTTTCTTGCGATTCCTTCAACCAGCTACCTCCCTAGGTGCTACCGCGTGGTCCCTGCCACGAAGAACATGTGCTGTGAAGATGCCTTGGTACCTCCCGCAGCCGACAACGACAGTGGACGTGCCATCGACAGTCAACCTTGATTCTTGACAACATGGGCCAAGTTTTTCTAACCCTACACCTTCTGTTTCTCAGTGACGTTCATGTTTTAAGTGTGGGGACATTAGTAGATGGTCTGTTGTGTGGTATTAGGTCCCTGTTGCTCGATTAACCCTACCCGTTAAGGTTTTAAGTGCGGGGACGCGTCCCTACGCGTCTACATTGCATACCCCTCTGCATATGCCTCAACCTGCTCATGCATGTATGCCATGACTTGCTTTTACCCTGATGGGGTCCCTTCCCACCCATCCGTTCATTTTTCACCCACCCTCGGGGCTGTTCCCTTGCAGTTTTCCTTCATTCCTTGATTTTGCTGTCCTGCCAAGTGCATGCACCCTACGTTCACTGAAATCCACATCCAACCTTATAGCCCTGTTCATCCCTTTGAATTGACCATTTTTCCTTTTTACCCACCCCTGTTCCGGTGCACGGTTCTCGAGTTACTAATTTTTGACGCATTTTGTGCAAATTCATCGGTTTTCCATGTGAATGCGCTTTGCTTGCTTCGAAAC
This sequence comes from Lygodium microphyllum, assembly GCF_053477565.2. Lineage (NCBI taxonomy): Eukaryota > Viridiplantae > Streptophyta > Polypodiopsida > Schizaeales > Lygodiaceae > Lygodium > Lygodium microphyllum. The sequence goes on from NC_141141.1 coordinate 34,722,292, forward strand.
TGTGATCTGACATCATAGCCCTGCCAACCACTTTCTCCCTGGCATTTTCCTTTTTACTCCGTGTCATTTTGATGCATGATTTGTCCAATATTAATTTTTGCGATTTCTCGAGAGTTTTTCGTGCATCTTTTTGACATTTTTCCATGTGAACCTGCCTTATTTGCATCGAAATTCTAATTTGATTTGAGAGCCATGTCCACCGTGCCTTCCCCCACCTTTTTCATTTTTCCTCCGCCCTCTTTCGACTTTTGGATTTTTAATTATTAATTTTTAAATATGTTTTCGGGTGTATTTTTGGTGTTTTTCGCATGTGAACCCCTCCTACTTCAACCAGAACTACGTTCTAACATGACAACCCTATGCTACCCCTTCCTGCGGACATTTTTCCTTTTTACTACATATCATTCTGGCAAGCGGTTCGTCCAATATTAATTTTCGATTCCAATTTCGGGTCCGTTTTTTGGGTTTTTCCCATGTGACCACATCTTATCTCAGTCGGAACCATGTTTTGATGTGATAGGATTGTCGGGCACGTCTTTCTGTGCATTTTTCCTTCTTCCTGCACCTCGTTCTGAGGCACGGATCTTCCGCTATTAATTTTCGTTTGCATTTTTGCACCCGTTTTTTGCATTTTTTGCATGTGAATTCCCTTTACCCCCCCGGAACCCCTGTTGCACGCTTCCCATGTCTTCCCCCTGCCGTCCTACACAATTTTTGTTTTTACGACATTTCGTTTCGATGCCCGGATTGGGAGATATTAATTTTTCTTTATTTTTACATGTTTCACGCGACTCGTCCTGCGCGTGAACGCGCCCGTTTTCGATTTTACGCGTCTCCACACGCCTGGGTCGGGTCTGTGTGCCCTGTACCGACATCTCGGCGCCTTTTCGATCCTGTCACCGCAAATTTTTTCTTACCCCGCCCCGCGCACGCGCGCGGGACGGGGGCACGCCTTTCTTTTCTTTACTTTCTTTCTTTAATTTATTATTATTTTTAAAAACCCCATTTATTATCCCCCCACCCTCCATGGGCACCCATTGTCAAGATTGTGGGAGAGAAGGAAGGAGTCTCACTTGTAGCTTTCTTGCTTGCACAATGGGGGAATACACACAAAGGTGGAGGCTGAAAATAGTTTTCCTCTTCTTAGTTGTGTAAGCCAAAATAACTCAAGTACATAGAAATAGAAGAACCCTATATATGGGTCTCAAACCAAACTCAACTAACTAAGGTGGCATACTAACTGAGCCACGAACTAGAGTAGATAAGGATAGCTGTCATCTAGCTATTATTCGTGGGCGATGTACCAACCGCATCTGCAACTAACAAGTCGGTGACATAAATGCACAACGGTCACCCTGGCATATCGCGAGTGGAGCTCGATATCTCAATACTCCCCCTCGAACTCAATCCCAATTCCTGCACACCAAGCAGGTCTCTGAACTTGCGCAGCTTCTCTGCGCCCAATGCCTTCGTAAATATGTCAGCTACATGATCCTCTGTGCCGACATAAACTAGATCAATAAGACCTAGTAAAACTCTCTCTCGCACATAGTGATAATGCACCTCAATGTGCTTTGTTCTAGCATGATAGACTGGGTTATTTGCCAAGTGTATACTACTCATGTTGTCACAATAAATGACAACTGGCCCATTTGTAGACTGATGCATATCATAAAGTAGCTTACGCAACCAAGCTACCTCACATGCAGCCATTGCTGCACCCCTGTACTCAGCCTCTGTGCTCGACAAGGCAACTGTAGGTTGTTTCTTGCTACTCCAAGTGACTGCAGCACTCCCAAAAGAGAACACATATCCACTGGTAGATCGTCTATCAGAAATACTACCAGCCCAATTAGCATTAGTGTATCCATGCAACTATATCTGAACCCCAATCTCATAAAATAGTCCATACTGCAATGTGGATTTCACATACCTGAGTATGCGTCTAGCCGTATCCAAATGCGGTTTCCTTGGAGCCTGCATAAACTGACTTACCAATCCAACAGCATAGCTCAAATCTGGCCTGGTAATAGTCATATAAATCAAACTTCTACTATGCGTCTGTACATAGTAAGGTCTTGGAGAAGCTCATCTGCATCTGCGCTCAACTTCACATTTTGCTCCAAAGGAACTGAAATAGGCTTACAGCCTGTCATCCCATATTTGGACAACATGTCCAATCCATACTGCCTCTGCAAGAGTCGTATCCCACTTGGTGATCTAATCACCTCAATGCCTAAGAAATAACACAGCTCTCCCAGATCCTTCATCTCAAACTTCTGCTTCAATAGCATTTTCACATGAAGGATATCTTCATCACTATCACCTATCATAATCAAATCATCAACATAAATGACAAATAGCATAATACCTTTCTCTGTTTTTCTCACGTAAAGTGAGAAATCTGCCTTGGAAATCTGAAAGCCAATAGTGACAAGATACTGTCCTATCTTGTCAGACTATGCTCTAGGTGCTTGCTTCAAGCCATACAAGGCTTTCTTCAACCTGCAAACAAACTCAGGATGAACAGCATGCACATAACCTGGTGGTTGCTCCATATAGACCTCTTCTTGCAAATCACCATGCAAGAAAGCATTCTTTACATCCACCTGATGTAAAGACCATCCCTTTGATGCAGCCATAGCAATGACTGCTCTTACGGTTTCCATCCTTGCAACCGGACTGAATGTTTCTTCATAATCAATCCCATATGTTTGTGCATACCCCTTGACTACTAATCTTGCCTTATATCTATTCACAGAACCATCTGCATTGTGTTTCACCTTATAAACCCACTTACAACCACTTGCATTCTTATCTTTAGGCAAAGGTACCAATTCCCATGTAGCATTTGCTTCCAAGGCATCCATTTCTTCATCCATGGCTTTCTCCCATTTTTCTTTTCCCATGGCTTGGTCAAAAGAAGTGGGTTTTGGTTCCTGAATCACTTTGACCATATAGGCATAGTGAATGGTTGTAAGTCCATCATATTTCAGCCTATCCACAGGATACCTAGCTCAGGTAGACCTGTGCAAAGTAGGTTCACTCCTAGGTGCTCTCAAAACATCCCTGGTCTTCCTTACTCCAGGTGTAACAATAGAAGGAATACCCAACTCATCATCAATGCTCTGTTCTGAGCCACTGGATTCACCATCCACATAAGAGTGACCTGCATTCACATCAAACATGGGCTGATCTACCTTCTCTTTTCCTTTTCGTGAAACCTGCATACCACTATCTGCATTGTTTTGAGGAGATTCTCCTGATCTCAATCTGCCTGTCCATGGCAAAGAATGTGAATCACTGCTAGAGGACACTCCAGGTCCACTAATATTTTGTGACTGCTGCTGTGAATTCTGTGCAGCATTACCATTTTGTGCATCTACATCATCAATCACATTTACTGGTTTATACCAGCTACTCATCTCATCAAAAACAACATCTCTGCTCACTGTAAACTTACGAGTAGAAGGGTTATAGCATCTATACCCTTTCTGCCTGCAGAGAGTAACCAATAAAGATGCACTTCTCAGCTTTTGGATCCAACTTGGATCTCAACTCATCTTGCACATGAACATAGACAATGCAACCAAAAATCTTCAAATGAGAAATATCTGGTTTCCTACCAGTATACCTCTCCTCTGGAGTCATGCCATGTATTGCTGCAGTGGGAGTCCTGTTCATTATGTAGACTGTTGTAGCAACTGCCTCAGCCCAATAAAAATGTGGCAGGTCTTTTTCATTGAGCATGGCATGAGATACCTCTCCAATATGCCTGTTTTTTCTTTCTGCAATTCCATTTTATTGTGGGGTATGACTACATGAATATTGCTTCTTTATACCATGCTCCAGCAAGAACCTTGCAAATTCATTTGAGAGGTACTCTCCCCCTCCATCTGACCTTAGGCATTTTATTTGCAGGCCAACCATAGCTTTAAGAGTTTTGAAATGCCCAAAAACTTCACTTTTCTTTTTCATAAAATACACCCAAACTTTTCTGCTATAGTCATCAATAAAAGTGACAAAATAATGACAGCCTCCAAGAGATGCAGCTTTAGTAGTCCACACATCAGAGTGGATTAATTCCAATGGCTTCTTACTCTCTTGAACATGTCTAGGAAATGGTTTCCTTGCCTGTTTTCCAAATTGACAGGCTTCGCATACCTTATGCATTTTTTCAACCTTGAATTTAGGCAATCCTGCAACAATATTTTGGGCTTGCATTGATTTAAGTCACTGTACATTAACATGACCAATGCATTTATGCCAGATATCAATATCTGCAACTACACCAGTCGCATGTGCAAACATTGCTGCACTCAATTCAGGCATGTCTGCATCCAACGTAAACATTCTGCCCTTCTTCTTTCCTTTTGCTATCAAGCAACCTTTATTTTTCATATCCTCAACAAAGCATCCATGAGAATTAAATCTGACCTGCAAGCCCTGCTCAACCATTTGACCAACAGAAACTAGGTTCTTGGTGATATTCGGGACATGAAATACATCCGACAGGTATTTCTTTTTCCCATCCTGCACAGACAAAGGAATTTTTCCAATTTGCAGAATAGGATGTGCAGTATCATCACCAGTCTCCACAAATCCTGGTTTTTCCATTTTCCTTGCATCCTGCATCCATTCTGCATGACCTGTCATGTGGTTTGATGCACCTGAGTCAACATACCACACATCGTTTCTTTCTTCTGCACTTGTCACAGAATTGGTCATGTGCTGCACCATAAACAAATGCTCATTTCTGTCATCACCCTGTCTACTAGAAGATGCATAATTCCCTTGTTGCAATTTTCCACTCATGATGTCATTCTGCTTTTTATAGCAGTCTTTAGCCATATGATCCATTTTACCACAGTAGTAGCATTCAATATTGCTGTTTGCATTTTGGCCTCTTTGCTATCCACCACGACCTCTTTGGCTCCCCCTACCTCTAGAGTTACCACGTCCTCCTCCATAGGACTGGTTTTCTTGAGTTTGCTGCATATTCTGATTCCTACCACGGCCTCCAGATCGGCCTACTCTACATCTACCTCTACCTCTTCCAGCGTTTGAGTAGAAGACAACTTCTTTTGAAGTTCCTCCTGAAGAAGATGCACCACCATTTCTCTGCTCCTCAGAAATTAGAAGAGCAATCAACTCCTCAAAATCAGGAAATCTTTCACGGATGGAAATGGATGTTCGGAACTATGCATAATCCTTTCCTAGACTATTCAAGGTCACAAAAACCAAATCATCATCTTCCACTAGTGACCCAATGGAAGCAAGTGCATCTGCAATCTTCTTCACCTTCATGTGGTAGTCATTGATGCTCATACTTTCATGAATGTCAATGTGAGCATTGATTCCCAGCAACTGGATGTCTTGTACTTTCATGCCCTCTGTTTGCCTAGCAGATACCTTGTCTTATTGGAAAGGATGTGCTGCCTTCAATTTTTTCAAAATCCTCCCAAGACATTTGTAGATGAATCCTTGTCCATGGATCGTTTTCGAAATCACCAAGCTTTCAAGAGGGATCATCTCCATTGATACCTTTGCCATGTATTGTGGATGATTTTTAATGATAAATCTCTCTTTTTGGAGGAGTCATTCAGATGGTTGTGTGTAGTGTTTGTGTTGTGGGTTAATTTATGTAATAAGATCGTGGTGGTTGCCTATTCGATTTGCTTTCGTGCGAGCTACATTTTGGATAATTGCGGTGATGGTATTGCTGGTTGGATAGTTGAAAATGCTGATGCAAAAGAAGAAGAAACCTCTTATATCCTTTACAAGTTTGTTGTGATTTCCAGTTTGATAAGAAGTGTTAATGTATACAAGGTTTTCCTTTCGTTGTATTCTTTGTATCAGATACAGGTTATAAGTTGGGGTCGTGGTTGGATGGACTGTTTTTGAATATTTATTGAAGATCAAAGTTGAGCTTTTGAATGAACTTGTATTCCCTTTTTCCTGGTCGCGAGGACGCTTCCTTATTAAGTGTGGGGATATGTTGAGTGTTGAAATGACCTATTTTTTGGCTGATTTTTGTTGTTTTTAAGAGCTGAATGGTTGATTTTATGAGATGATTGATTGGTTTGAAAGTGGTTTGAGAGTGTTTTGGATAGGTTGGAATGGTCTTATTAAGCTTATGATGTTTATTAGTAGAGATGTGAAGTTCTGATGATGTCCTGATAGGTTCTGTTTGGTCCTGATAGCTTCTGTTGAGCTTATGTTTTGTTTTGTTTTCTCTCTATAAGGAAGGATGGAGTATTGATTGATAGGGTTTGAGATTGTTTGAAAGCTTATTGAGTGATTTTTTATGGTTTGGAATGGTTTTGGTATGAGTTATGTGGTTCTGATGCTTTCTGTTGACCTTCTGTAACTCTCTGTTGAGCTTCTGTATGCTTCTGTATGTGTTCTGTTGGATGAGAGTGTAGCTTGGGAAAGTTTTCTAGCCTTGGAAAGATGTGGATACAAGTGCAAAAGATCTAAAAGAAGTCAAAGAAGTAGCTGCTGAAGACTCAAGTAAAGACTGGAGTGAAGTGACAGTGGTGAGCTATGAAAAGTCACCGTAGAGGCTCTGGTGCCTCTTCATATCAGACATACCTCTTGGGAGGTGCATCCACGACCTAAGAAGGATTATTGAGGGTTATTATTGAGTGATTGTAGAGAGGATATAATGTACTATTGATGGAGAGAGAGAGAGAGTCAGAGATAGTCAATTCTATCAAAATAGTGTGATTGTATATGAGAGATTGAGAGAGAGAAGACTATGAAGGCATTGAAGATGAATACTATCTGATGTATTTCCATTCAAAGATGGTGTATTCCTTTGCTTTCTTTGTTATATTGATGGATTTTATGAAGATGTTGAAGAATATGGTTGATTCTATCAAATCCGTGGGAGATCTATATGATGCTACATGAAGATTTGTTGTGCCTGGTGTTCTTTTCTTCATTGTGATCATATAAACCCTAATAAAAAAGCTTGTTGATGTTACAAGATAGATTTTCTTGCAAGAGAATTCCCTTTTCCTTGGTGTTCCTCTTGGGGCTCCAGTAACTCAGTACATAAAGCCAAGTAGCTCCCATTCAAGAAAAAGTTGAATACCAAATGAGCAAGCAAAACTCAGTACATAAAGCCAAGTAGCTCCCATTCAAGAAAAAGTTAAATGCTAAATGAGCAAGCAAAACTCAAAACATCATGTGAATGACATTTGAGTATCCAAGTTACATGAAGCATAAGCCAGGATCATGAAACCCAATAGATTCTTCAAGGCTAGTTTCATAAGCAATTAAAGTAAACATGTAACCATAACTAATATCAATGTAGTGAAGCTCAAATCTCATCTCAAAAGCATACCATAGCATATCGGGAACTACACATAACAATCGAAGTACCGGTAAATCTATTGAATATCCAATAAAGCATTAATGATCATGAGGCATAAGCTTTTCACTAATAGATGGCATTCATCTCTATTATTGTAGCAATGAAATATCTAAGAAAATGAGCAAAATGTGTGCTTAAATCATCCCAAAAGCATAACCATACCATCTAGGCACCAAAATAGCATCTTCAAAGAAAAATAGTTTTGTTTTATGTGAAATAGAGAATAGAAAACTACAAAGAATCAACTCTATGAGTGCCCACATTTCTAGCTCTCATCGCACTCTTTGTTTTTAGCTATAGAACACCTAAATCTGATATCGTATACAAAAGTTATGGCTAAAATACAATGGTGATGTCAAGCTGCCATAGCTATCCATAACTTCTATAGCATACTCTGTATCCACTCAATTTTGATAAAATGGCTACTCCTCATCTCAATAAGAACTCAACCAGTCTCAGCTAATCCTTGGGAAGCTCCTCAACAAGCACGAAGCAAATTGGAACAAGTCAAAAGAAGGAAAAAGTTAATGCATACCTCGAGAGAAAGAAACAATGGCCACCATGAAACCTTGAGTTGTTGAAGCTTTGAATCTAAGCTGAAGCAAAGGATAAAGAAGTTCCTTTATTACTAGTTAGCTCTAATACCAATTGAAGGGAGTGAGCTTATTCTAGAAGTAAGAGCTATTGTGGAAGGAGAGAGAGAGAGAGAGAGAATGTGGGAAATCCACTAGTCACAATGTGTGACCGACCTTCCCTTTATTCAAATGTTAGTGAAAAAATAAAGTGATAGTGATGGGCATTCACCACCTACAATGTACAAGTGTGTGGGTATTGTTTGTGTAGTAATACACAGGTGACTAGGCACAAGCACCTTTATCCCCAACAACCCTTGTGTACAGGTGTGTGGGTATTGTTTGTGTAGTAATACACAGGCGACTAGGCACAAGCACCTTTATCCCCAACAGCCCTTGTGTCCCCAAAGAATACGTAGGTGCCTTCATTTTAGTTGTAAAAGAAAATAGCATAAGAGTAAACAATGCTTATACCATAGTTTGATTAATTTTCTTAAATCACAAATGGATATTTGTAGAATCACTACTTGTTATTATGCTAAGACCTTAAGTCTCTAAGCATTAAGCCTTATGAAAAGACCTTAAGTCTCTAAGCATTAAGCCTTATGAAAAATGTCACACTCTTGGGAAAAAATTTATGATGCCTAATATCTCTTATAGAAGAACGGTTGGATTGCTTGACAAAATGGTTATTAAATCAAATTTGAAATTATTGCTAGAATCCACGCAAGAGATAAGATTAAAAATTTAAACTCTATATTTGTTAAAAGTATGTCCTAAGGAATAAGATGAATCTAACAGGGATGTAGTGATCCCTAGGTTATATTATTTATAAATATAGAAGGCCTTGTGATGTCATAAGAAACTAACTATGCATGGTTAAGATTTCACCTTTCTAAGGGGATAGATTTATGTGATATGAAGAGGATTGTGTTAGCAGTCATGTCTGTCATGCATTGATATCTCTTGCCTATGAGCCTGAATGATGAATTTAGGAGCTCTAACCTATATGTCACTTATTTTGACGAAGGAGGTAGCTCATTCTAGAGCACTCCGTTTATTTCCTTTCAAAACATTTTCTCCTCCAATCAAGATTTTGTGTGCATTTCTCGAGCAATTACTGTTTTCCATAGTTTGCCTACACATGTCGAACATTATCATTGTCATCTGGGATTTTTCCAAAGTCATCCCTATTTTTTTTGGCATTTTATCCATCATTGACCAATAGTAATTACTGGTTGGCCCAACATTTATGGCCTCCCTTGATGTAGATTGGCTATATTTGGGTACTTTTGGCTATATATAGCCTACCTCTCCCATCATTCATTCATCTTCCTGCTTCCTTGGCAAGTGTACACTCCAACTCTGTCATCTTCTTCAATCTCCAGTGCTACCATCATCATCAACCTGATTTGGTGCCCTGAGTAACATTGTGGGATACATCTAGGGATTAATCAGTCTCCTATTTTACTTTGTATCAACATTCTTTCTTGTTCAGTGCAGATTTCATTCCTTTTTTCTTGCAGTCTCTCTTTGTTCCTTTGTCTCTGTGTTTCTACTCCTTTTTGTTGTGCACTCTCACATGATATTAGAGCATGGTATTATTATTTGACAGAGGCACAAAGAGTGCTTGATTCTTGTAGAGGAGTCCATCCACATCTGCACTTTGCTGAAAACATAGCTTTCTTCTTGAAGGAAACTACTTCTTTGTGTAAGTGACATTATTCGTCCCCTAGATAGACCCTCTACATCAACTTCCTTTTGATCCTATATTTGTTCCCTATTGTTTTGGGGCTATCTACTACCAAACCACAAATTTCTTGTGTGTGTCTTACAAGATTTTGAAGATATCTTACCACTAATTTCGTGGCTTTGATGATATAGATAAGGAGCTTTCTCAACACTCCTCCGAATGGTGGTGAGATTATCACTGAAGGTCACTTAGGCTATTTGTCCACCAAGAACACTCTCCTCCCCATTCTTTCCATTTCTCACAAAAGGCCCATTCTACTAACCTCTATATGTCATCCATGGCACCCTCTATACAGGTTCTCATATTCCCTTCTTTACCCAAAAAGTGATTGGCTTGATTTTTCAAACTGCTTGCTTTGGTTATGTAAGGTGGAGTGTATCCTTGATACCTTCTATATTTTGGAGTTTGTTAACCACCCTATTCCTTGTCAAGTGGAGGATCCCACCATTGGGTCATCGATGGATCTTGTGGCCTTTTGGAATCAACTCAACTCTAGAGCCAATATTTTCTCTTTAAGAGCTTACATGATTATTTCCTAGTGCATGTGTGCAGGTTGCAGAAGGCAGTGGAAGCGTGGACAAAGCTTGCTTCTTTGTACCTTCAAAAGACATTTTCCCACTGGATTAATCTTAAGAAGAAATCACGTAGTCTCTCTATCAATGATTCTCCTTCCATGAAGGATCATATGAACAGGTTGGAGGATATGAGGGATGAGCTTGCATCCCTCATAAGGATATGGTTATGATTCTTTTGACTCATCTACTATCTCCCGAGTTTGATGTCTTCTACACTAGCCTTCTTACATTGAGGACCCGTTGTTGGAGGGGTTTTAGTTGAAATTTTGTATCAGAGAGAGAAGGAAGTAGAGAATAGGAGATAGAAGAGAAGAAAAAGAATAGACAAGAGGTACACAAGATAAAGACAACAAAGCACTATGTATTGATAGAACCTAAGATGATAAATAGAATCCTTGTCTGGGACTACTCGAAAGCAATCTCCAAGCATTAGATCTCATGAAACTCCCTAATAAACTAAAAACACGCACCAAATACTAGCTTCTTCTCTACTGCTTAGACCACAAATCTGATAGTTCCATTGGCTCTGAAAGGGGGGTAAAATCCCATGATGCCTGATCAGAATTCTCCCAAATCACTCCTTCTTCTACTCCCCATTAGGAGTATTATTTGCTGCCTAAAAATTATGATCACGCCTTGCGTGAATTCAGAAGCCCCTCCTTTTTTCATGAGATCTCCCAAAACTGGCTAAAAAGCCACTTGCTTTTTACATGTCACCCTATTCTAGAATTTTCTACATCTTTTTAGGATATCTACAAGAAACATTATCCAAAATATTAAAAATAGGCTAAACTTATCCAAAACTCCCATATTTTGGAACTATCCAGATTATGGACACTAACACAAATGACTAATGTGACACTCACTCTCTAGATCAATAAGAAAGCCAAATGATGATGCACTCTAGGATTTTTCACACTATGTCTCCGTAGCGACAAGACACCGTGAGAAACTTCTATGGGAGGAGCTTGCCTTGCTTGTTTTGGAGCATGATGTGCATGCCAAAGAGTTTGCCAATGGATACACCTCCACTAAAGCTTTTGTTGCAGGTTTGAGAGGGGAAAAGAAGAAGAAAGAAACATTGAAAGCTAAAAGACAAGATAGTTCTTCAAGCTTTGACTCCAATTCAAAGAATCCTACATGCCCATATTGTGGCAAGGGGACACATCCAAATGAGAAATATTGGAATAAGTACCCTCAACTTTGTTTGGGAGCGAAGTATGGAGCTAACACATCCAGGCCTTCTACCTCTACTCCATCGATTACCCATGAGTCAGTGTTTCTTCATATTGTTGAGTTGGAGAAGCCTTCTTCTGTGGTGGTTGCCTCATCTCCTAAGAGGCCTTGGCTAGTTGATAGTGGAGCTTCTAGTCATATGAATCCACAAGGTGATTTGTTGAAAGATCTCTTCCCTTCTAAGGGTTTAATCAATATTGATGGCATTGTATCAGTGCCTATTTGTGGTGTTGGCACTTTCCCTTTGTTTCTTGACCATGCTTCTAAGCTCCGTTTCACATGCCCTTTATGTTTCAAACTTGGGCTTTCCACTCATCTCAATTTATGGCCTTACTAGGCTTGGTACTTAGGTTATCTTCATCGAGCAAGCCATTTTTATTGAGGATTCTTCACAGGGGCTATTATTGAGATAGGTTGGCAAGAGAGTAGGCTTTATCGGATCCATTTTTCCTTCTCTTATTCAAGGTCTTTTGAGGAAATTATCTATTGCTACACCCATTCCCAATTATATGCACCACCTATTCCACAAGTTCCTTCCCATCCCCCGTCCCCCTCCTCTAATGGTTCCCTCATATCCCCCATCCCTTTCATAGGGGAACGATCTCGCATCAACCTTGGCATTCCTCTTGCCACCCCAAGATCCATTTCTTCCTTGACCTTCTACCACATCCAAGATCTGAGAGGGGTGTTAATAGTCATGTTTCTCATGCCTTATCATCTCCTATCTATGAGCCTTAGTCTGAGTTAGATAAGGACTTTAGGATATGTGACCTAACTATCATTTGTTTTGATGGAGGAGATAATTCATTCTAGAGCACTCAATTTATTGCCTTTTAGTGCATTTTCTTCTCTAGTCAAAATTTTGTGTGCATTTCCCAAGCAGTTATTTACTGCTTTCTATATAGTCTACCTACACCTGCCAAACATTGTCGTTGTTGTCATCTACACTTTTTCCAACATTACCCTTGTTTTTTGGCATTTTATTCATCATTGATCAACATTTATTACTGGTTGGCCAAGATTTATGGCCTCACCCGATGCAGTCAACCATATTTGGGGATTTTTGGCTATATAGCTACCTCTCCCATCATTCATTCATCTTCTTCCTTTCCTGGCAGGTGCACATTCTGACTCTATCATCTTCCTCTGACTCCAATGCTGCCATCATCATCTATATAATCTAGTGCTCTCACTAACATTATGGGTTGCATGTAGGAACTGATCAATCTCCTTCCACTTTCCCATTTGTATCAACATTATTTCTTGTCCAATGCAAATTTTATTCTTTTTTTCTTGCAATCTCTCTCTGTTTCTTTGTCTCTATATTTTCTTACCTTTTCATTGCACACTCTCATTGCTTGATATGCATTATCTTCACTTGAAGCCTAAGAATAAATCAAGATTGCAATCTATATTGTTACTTAAGTAGTTGTACTCTTTGGAGGATTATATTTGCAAGTTTATTGACCCTTAAGGGATATCCAAGGGCGTTGTTTGAATTCCAATTTTCCTTGAAAAGATGTTATCCTTGTAATGGGAAATTTTTGCTTTTTTTCATTTAAAGATAGGTTGTTTGCCTTGTTTTTTTTTTGGGCCACCTTGAAAATTCCCAAAGGGAGAGAGTTTACTCATTCCAAGGCTTATTAAGTGAGGGTTTAAGACATAGATGGATCACCTCAATGATTGCGCCATGGGGAAAAGATGCTAGTAAATGCAAGAAACCCATAGAACACTGCTCAATACAATGGACAAAGCTCAAGTGGTGTGAAGGCCATCACAGAACATTGGTTCAATCCTATGGCAACTTGCAGTTTAGGGAGGCTCTAGACACCCCATGTTGGGCCTAGGATGGAGATGGGAAACCCTCATGGCCTAACGTTTGTGGGGACGTTGGAAGTCCTATTCTAGTTAAATGGTGGATTATGAATTTTGTGCATGGGACTTAGGCACAGGTATCAAGGTACTTGGATACATGTCCCAGTGTAAGGGATGGAACACTAGATTAGTGCTACACCTTGGAAAAAGTGTGGGTGCATACATTATAACCACTCCTTTCTAAAAAATGTTTGATCTTATCTTTGTGTTTGTGCATAAATTATGTGTCCTAATGGGATTAATTCAGAAAGTTATTTTTGTATGTTACATTAATTGTGATAGGTAAGTAAATAAGTAAGAAATCCCATCTTAAAAGGAAAGAAAGAGGCCAAATGCTTAATCATTCCATCCCATGGTTGGATGGTCTCAGTGAGTTGAGTGTTTTGTTTAAAAGTGTTAGACTTATGAGATTTTAGGAAAGGGCTAGATGATGATTTCCCCAGGAAATATTATAGAGAGCCTTATCTCATGTCATTTTAGGGGGCTTGGTGAGACTTTGCTTCATAAGAAGTGGGGTCTATGTATTAACACCCCCTCGTTTTCCACCCTCTTTAGGCCAAGTGCAACACGAGACTTCTTAGGCTCAAGCTAACTTTATATATTCAACCACTCAATGAGACTGATGCTAAATAAATTATTAGATGAACATAGTATTATTTATGAGCCTTAAATTCAATTAGATCATCCTGGTGGGTATGGAGTGGAGCTTCCCCTGTGAGATAGACTCAATTCAGCGTAGGAGGCAATGTTTGTTATATTCCAAAGGGACTTCTAGACATCATCACTCACCTAGGACTATTTTTTGATTGGCTACTAAATCATACTATCAAGGGAATTTTTGATAGGCACATTACATGTGGTATCTTAGAAAAATGTTATTAGGGGGAAAGTAAACAACTTTGCATGTGTTTTCCTAATGATATGATTTGAACATTCAAGAATGAAAGAACTATAGACACCTTAAATTAATGTTCTAAATTATGAGATCTTAGATTTCTAGGCATCTTGTATAACCATGAATGTTGAGATCCAAGAAAAGAAATTTATATTCAAGCATATCAAGCCACTTAATTTATCAAAAAGGGACTCGATGTCGAGACTGATACTAAAGCATGGATTGAAAACCTTGAATATCATCTTGATATAGCATAAACAAGCACAGCTAACAAGGCTATGATTGCAAAACTATGGTTGGTAGGAGAGGTACACTTGTGGTGGAAGTAATGGTGTTGGGACAATGCTACCACCAAAACCCTTATGAGCTAGGAAGATATCTAGAGGGAAATAAGATAATGATACTTTGCCACCTTCTTATCGTTACATCAAGATGAACAAATTCTTTTCATTGTGCTAGCTAGGATTAAGTGCGGAAGCCTATTATTCTTAGTTCATGACATATGCACCACCTATAGATACTACCCAACAAGTGGAAATTTTCTACCATGGACCAAATCAACCCTTGGATACTCATCTAGAGTCCCTAAGGCTATTTGACTTGGAAGACACTCTCATACAAGCCAAAGCCTTGATCAAGCCAGATGGAGATTAGCTTCTTGAAAATGAAGATAACTACCACATAGTGGACACTAGAGAAGACTATGATGACTCAAATGACCAAGGAAATAAGTTTCTTAAGTGTAGTGGAATAGGGCACATCCAAAAGAGATGCTGCAATCTTGTCGATTTTTTCATTGCAATGAGCTAGGATATATCCAAGCCAATTACCCCAAATTAGATTAAGAAGATGTGGAATGAGTAGAGAAAAGAAGTTGTACAAGTCCAACATTTGTCTTTTCTCTAGTATTAAATAATGATCAAGGCCTAGAGTTCACTGAAACCTTTGAAGATGATTAAGAAACCCTAGAACAATCTTCATGAGATGTAATAAGGCATATACTTATAATGATCACTATTCTTGTAATAGAGGTTTAATTACAAAATATCGCAATTATAAGTTTTTTCTTGATTTCATTGAGTTTTGTGTGCAGTTTGAATAGTGTAACAAAAGTGTGGTGGGTTCCCTCTAGGTTCCTAACCCATAAGGTAGGAACCCACATGCCCTATAATATATATTATTCAAGAGAGTGATTACCCCTTAAGTTCTCTTGAGATGAGGGCATCTCAATTATTCTAAGGACGAGGGGATGTAATATCTCCACTCCTCTGTATTTAAGAACTTGCACTTATGGGGGGTTTTGAAGGTTAAAAACAAAATAATAATATTAGTCAATAAGTAACAACCAAATAACATTTTATTTTCAGCCATCAACATCGTCACAAATACATCATCATTGCAATGAAGCTAATCAAGCCATTGGCATCATCATTGCCCTCAAATATATAAAAAAATTAATCATAAGAAGTATCAAACTCATCCTCAACTAGACTAAAAAAGTGACATAACAAATCACAAACTACAACTCCTCGATTGCAAATTATTACGAGGAAGCAAAAGAGATGATGATAATGTGTGTGTGTGTGTGTGTGTGTGTGTGTGTGTGTGTGTGTGTGTGTGTGTGTGTGTGTGTGTGTGTGTGTGTGTGTGTGTGTGTGTGTGTGTGTGTGTGTGTGTGTGTGTGTGTGTGTGTGTGTGTGTGTGTGTGTGTGTGTGTGTGTGTGTGTGTGTGTGTGTGTGTGTGTGTGTGTGTGTGTGTGTGTGTGTGTGTGTGTGTGTGTGTGTGTGTGTGTGTGTGTGTGTGTGTGTGTGTGTGTGTGTGTGTGTGTGTGTGTGTGTGTGTGTGTGTGTGTGTGTGTGTGTGTGTGTGTGTGTGTGTGTGTGTGTGTGTGTGTGTGTGTGTGTGTGTGTGTGTGTGTGTGTGTGTGTGTGTGTGTTACATAAAGCCTTAATAATGAATACTTTTTGGATCCCTTATGAACATTACTCTCCTTGGTATGCTATGAAAATAAGGGGAAGAGATATTGAGAGAAATAGGAGGAGGAAGAGATGTTGAGAGATGGAGGGAGAGAAAGAAGACATAGAGAGAGAAAGAAGAATAGAGGGGGTGAGAGTGAGAGTGAGGTTGAGAAATCTAGAGAGAGAGAGAGAGACACACACACACAGAGAAGAAAAGGGCTAGAGGAGCTCAAGAAGAAAACCCATGAGAACAAGAATCCTAGATGGCACCAAAATGGAGCAATGTGTGAGTAGGACAAGGATCATTAGAACCAAGAGGATTCTTTCATCATCCACAAATGCTCGAAGGATTAGCAGAGCTATCCAAATCCATCAAAGGTCTAGTTTAAGGAGTACTTGAGGAGTGAAGGAAGTATGGCACCTACGAGGAGCATTGGGAGTAGTTCATAAAGTTACATGAGAAAATGAAACCCCTCCATCCCGAAGGAATGTCTAGTTGCCTTCGTATTAAGTAAAAGAAAAAAATATAAGAGTAAACAATGTTTGTATTGTGGTTTGATTAATTTTCTCAAAGCAAGAGTTGATTTTTTTAGAATCACTACTTATAAGTGTGCTCTCAAGGGTAAGACCTCAAAGGCTCTAAGTATTAGCCCGTACAAAAAGTGTCACACTTTTGGGAAGAAATTATGATACCTAATACCTCTTATAGAAGAATGGTTGGATCGCTTAATAAGAGGGTTATTAAACTACATTTGAAATTATTGCTAGAAATTCATGCAAGAGACTGGAGATAAAAAAATTAAACTATAGAGTCATTCAAAGTATGTCCTTTAGCATAAGATGAGTCTATGAGAGACCTAATGATCCCTAGATTGAATTAGGTATAAGAGATATATGCCTTGTGACATTATAAGAAAGTGATTAAGCATGGTTAAGGTTCCACCTTTCAAAGGGGAACAATTTACGTAATGTGAAGAGGCTTGATATGCATTATCTTCACTTGCAACCTAGGTATAAATTGGTGTTGCTATCTATATTGTTACTTAAATAGTTGCACTCTTTGAGGGATTATATTGGTAGCTTTATTGACCCTTGTGGGATACCCAAGGGCATTATTTGAATTTCACTTTTTCTTGAAGAGATGTTATCATTGTCCTAGGAAAAGAGTGCTTTTCTTAGTTCAAAGATAGGTTGTTTGCCAAGGCTTATCGAACGACGGTCTAAGGCATATGTGGATCATCTCCATAATTGCACATTGGAAAAAGAGATCACTAAATGCAAGGAACTCAAAAAGACACTATTGGATACACTAGCCAATGTTTGAGTGAAGTGAATGCCACCATGGAATGTTGATTGGCTACTATGGTGGCTTGCGGTTCATGAAGGCTCTAGTTACCCCATGCTAGGCCTAGGATAGACATGGGAAACCTTTGTGGCCTAACATCCACGGATGTTGGAAGACCCTATTCTAGATAAACAATGGATAATGGATTGTGTCCATGGAAGTTGAGCACAGATATCATGGTGCTTGGATATGGGTCTCAGTGTAGAGATAGAACATTGGATTAACATTGCACCTTGGAGAAGGTGTGGGGTGTGAATACATTATTAACATTTTTTTCTAAAGAATGTTTGCTCTTGTCTTTGTGTTTGTGCTTAATTTACATGAATAAACCTTGTACTAATGAGATTAATTAAGGAAGTTGTTTTTGTATGTTACATCAATTGTGCTAGATAATTAAATAATTAAGAAAACCCATTTTAAATGGGAAGTAAGATGGGGATCCTTGATAGATCCATCCCATGGTTCAGTGGTCTCAGTGAGCTAAGAATTTCCTTTAAAAGCATTAGACTTAGGAAATTTTATGAAAACATTAGATGATGACTATCCTCGGAAATACATGTTAACTTCCCCTCATTTCTCACCCTCTATAAAGATGCATGGCTTGTGATGTCATAAGAAAGTGACTATGTGTTAAGGTTGCACCCTTCTAAGGGGAAAGATTTATGTGAACCTCCAGTAAAATAAAAAGAAGAAAACCTTATATATGAAGAGGCTTGATATATGCATTATCGTCACTTGCAACCTAGGTATAAATTGGGATTGATATCTATATTGTTACTTGAGTAGTTGCACTCTTTGGAGGATTATATTGGTAAGTTTATTTACCCTTGTGGGATACCCAAAGGTGTTTTTGAATTCCATTTTCTTTAAAAGAGACGTTATCCTTATCCAAAAAAGAATGCTTTTCTTAGTTCAAAGATAGATTGTTTGCCTTGTTTTTGTTTAGGCCTTTAAAAACCCTGAAAGGGGAAGATTTTACTCATTCTAAGGCTTATTGGACAAGTGTTTAAGGCATAAGTGGATCATCTCCATGATCAAAGCATGGAAAAAGAAGCCAATAAAGGCAATGAACCCAGAAGAACACTACTCGATATACCAGGAACGTTGGTTCACTCCTATGGTAGCTTGTAGTTTAGGGAGGCTAATGTCTATGGATGTTGTTGCAAGACCCTATTTTAAATACGCAATGGATAATGGATTATGTCCATGGGATTTGAGCATGGGTATCACATGTTAAAATATTGAAAGGACAATAGAGAAAAGAGACAACGAGTACACCATGCATGCATAGAGTTAGCTCGAAAGCAAGACAAAGTGAACTAATTATTCATGAAGATGAGGTGTCTTTATAAAGGCTTACAAGTAGGTGGTTTAGGGTAGTGGTTTAGGGTGGTGGATTTGGTAGGTAGCTTTCAATTGATGGTTTCTAGGTGGATAATGTAGGTGGTTAAAGTGGATTCACATAGTGTAGTGGGTGTAGAAAAACTCTCCCTTAATTGATGGATACAACCATAGGATAAACCAATGTACCTAGGTAGTGTGACCCTTGTGCAATCCCCCAAATACATATCATGTATTTGTGAATTTTAAACCCTCCTTCAAACTCATGATGTACATAGCTTTGTGCATGACCATCTTTCAAAATAGCTCAATCACCACATGACTTACCAGTGACATGTCCACCCTTAGGCAGCTCAAAGGCACATTGTTTTGTCTACTCAAGATGGTCAGAGGTACTCTTTCCTTGATCACTTGTGGCTCAAATATTTGGATGGTTTAGGGGACTTGGGATTTAGACAAGATGACTTTAGCAAAGGTTGATACAAGAATTTACAATGATTTCATGGCATGAAATGAGAGAATAACAAAAGAGAATGCACACTTTCTAATTAAATCCTTTATAAATTGAAACATTAAAAGGAGCCTTCTTAACTCCCTTCTTCTTCTTCTTCTTTAGTCATAGATAACACTTCATGCTTTTCTTCTTCATCTTCTACTTCTTCCTTGTCTTCTTGAGCTTCCTCTTCACTTTCTTGGGCAATCTTCACGAGAAACACTTTTTGAGATCGCTTCATGTGAAAATAATATTTTTCTTTATGGTTGGTCTTGTGAAAAAAGTTGCATACAAGGGGTTCATTATTATGAATGACGTTATTCTTTCCTTTGTATTTTTATTTGGTATATCCTTCTTCTCCGTTACTTGATGACATGCTCACAAATGTTTGAGCAAACTAAGATGTTACAATATATTTGCTTGTAGAGGAGCAAGAATGGCCCTATGTTTAAAAACACGGGATTAGCAACTCATCTCAATAAGTACATTGACCATAGTGTTGCTAACAAATAGTGGAGCCCCAAGAGGAACACCAAGAAAAAGGGAATTCTCTTGCAAGAAAATCTATCTTGTAACATCAAGAAGCTTGTTTATCATGTTTCATATGATCATAATGAAGAAAAGAACACCAGGCACAACAAATCTTCATGCAGCATCATATAGATCTCCCACGGATTTTAATAGAATCAACCATATTCTTCAATATCTTCACAAAATCCATCAATAGAACAAAGAAAACAAAGAAGTACACCATCTTGGAATGGAAATACATCACATAGTATTCATCTTCAATATCTTCGTAGTCTTCTCTCTCAATCTCTCATATACAATCACTCTGTTTCAGTAGAATTGGCTATCTCTGACTCTTTCTCTCTCACTCCATCAATAATACATCCTATCCTCACTACAATCTCTCAAAATCACTCTCAATAATCCTTCTTAGGTCGTGGATACCCCTCCCAAGAGGTATGTCTGATATGAAGAGTCACCAGAGCCACTACAGTGTCCTTTCATAGCTCACTACTGTCACTTCACTCTAGTCTTTACTTGAGTCTTCAACAGCTACTTCTTCCACTTCTTTCAGCTCTTTTGCACTTGTATTCACCTCTTTCCAAGGCTCGAAAACTTTCCCAAAGTCACACATACATTCCACAAAACACTTACAGAAGCATACAAAACAGTCACAGAACAGTACCAGAACAGCTACAGTACAGAACAGAACAGAACAGAAACAGAAGCAGAAGCAGAAGCTCTACAGAAGACCTACAGAAGGTCATCAAAACCACATAACTCATTCTCAAACCATTCCAAACTCTCACAAACCATTAAATAAACTTTCACAATATCTCATTCTTCATCAATCAATACTCCTTCCCTCTTTACAGAAGACAATCAGAACAAAACAGACCAAAACAGAGCAAAACAGAACAAAACAGAAGGTATACAGAACCTATCAGAACCTATCAGATCATCACAGAACCACTAATAAACATCATGAACTTCCAAAACACAATCATTATCATCCAAAACACTCTCAAACCACTTCCAAACCAATCAATCATCTCATAAAATCAACCATTCAGCTCTCAAAAACAACAAAAAAACAGCCAAAAAACAAGTCATTTCAACCCTCAACATATCCCCACACTTAATAAGGAAGCGTCCTCGCGACCCAGGAAAAAGGGAATACAAGTTCATTTAAAAGCGCAACTTTGATCTTCAATATCTTTTCACAAAGAATCCATCCACCACGACCCCAACTTATAACCTGTTTCTGATAGAAAAATACAAAGAAAGGAAAACCCTTTTTACATTAACACCTCTTATCAAACTAAAAATCACAACAAATTTATAAAGGATATAAGAGTTTGCTTCTTCTTCATCTGCATTTGCTTCAACTCTCCAACTACGACCCCATCACCACAAATCTCCAAAACGTAGCTCGTACACGAAATCCAATAGGAAACCACCACATTCGTTTGACATAAATGAATGCACAACACAAACACTAATACACAACACAACCATCTGAATGACTTCTTCAAAAATAGATTTTTTCATTAAAAGCTTTCACCATACATTGGAAAGGTATCAATGAAGATGATCCCGCTTAAAAGATTGATGTTGTCGGAAACGATCCATAGACAAGGATTCATCTACAAAGTTTTTAGGAGGATTTTAAAAAAATTGGAGACAGCACATCCTTTCCAA
Source organism: Lygodium microphyllum (assembly GCF_053477565.2). NCBI lineage: Eukaryota > Viridiplantae > Streptophyta > Polypodiopsida > Schizaeales > Lygodiaceae > Lygodium > Lygodium microphyllum. The sequence goes on from NC_141141.1 coordinate 34,743,928, forward strand.
CAGGACCAGGTATCTGCTAGGCAAACAGAGGGCATGAAAATACAGTATCTCCAGCTGGTGGGAATCAATGCTCACATTGACATTCATGCACAACTTTGGAATAGGCTTGGAATCATTATGAGAGTGCCTATGCATATACGCCAGTACCAAGCAAAGTGAGCAGTTAATCTCACTGAGGGATCTGCAGACTGTGAATACTGCTGGGCAAAATGAACATAGTTCTGATAAGCTTGACTAGAAGCTGTCCATTCTCCGAGAATGATGGGCCAATTGATCTGAGGTCCTGTAAGGCAATCATCCGAACTCCATCCCCTTCTTCTAGAAATCTGATTATCAAACCCGTCACAGTCACTAACCAACTGAGGTGGTTGAGATATGGAAGTGTTAGGAGAGGGTAGTGGAATAAGGGAAAGTGGATGTAGGGAGGGATATGAAAAATCATAAAAGGAAGAAAAGGTTAAAGAAGGAGTGGCAGAAATTTGTAAGGAATCACTAAGGAACGGTGTTAACTGATAAATAGGAAATGTGGAGGGTACATTAATGGATGGAGAAGGACAGGGTAGAGAAGGGGAAAATATCCTATCCTGAATAAAGGAACAGTATGTAAAAATGGGAATTTGAGGGAAAGATGAAGGTTGGAAAAGAAGGGGTAAAATAATGGTGGAATTAGATTGACAAAGGGAAAGATATATAGCATAGCGGTGAGCCATTTGTTGGTAATAGAGGAGGGTAGGAATAGAAGGTCCTAAGAGAGATCGTCGATGATAGGCATCAAAGAAGGTAGAATCAAACGGATTATGTTTTGAAAGATAGGCTAAGAGATCCATCCTCAGTTGATTAGTACTCTGGGCAAAGGTAGGAGCTGTGTTTTGTCTTTGATTGAGGACCACCGAATCAATCATGGGATGCCGCGAATTATCATGACAATCAGCTACTTTGGAGGAATAACTTTGAAACATGTCAGCTATGCGCAACTCCAAATGATTGACATACAAAACAGCCTGTAAGACCACATCCCCCACATACCATGCCATATCTACCTCATCTGGAATTAAGAAGTCTCCTCGTAGATACATGTATGACATCAACATGGTATCTGGCGTGACAGAATCTTCAAAGACCATTCTGACTACCTCTGTCAACAACTCAGCAGACCAAGCCCCACTCCAGCCATCCTCTGGAAAAGGTAAATCCATCGTGGAAAGCTTCATATAGAAAACCAACTTCTGTAAGTGGTAGTGGACAAAGAAAGAATGGTCTGGTAAGACATGTTCCTGAAACTGCTCAAAGGTAGACCATAACAAGTCCATTCTGGACTGCAATCTTTCCACTTTATCTTGGAATAGAGGGCACAAAGTAGCCTGTCTCTGAAGAGCAGCCAAGTCCTGCTGTGAAAGAGAAGGAATCAATGGAACATGAGGGCTTGGAGGAACAGAGCGGGACTTTGCAAGTTGATCTTGCAACTGCTGGATTTGGGAGGCTTGGTTGGCCACTGTGTCATTAGCAGTCTGTAAAGCTGAAAGCTTGTCATCTAAGATAGCTTGGAATTCCTTCGCTTCTCTGGACATCCTCTCCTTCTCTTCTGAAAGGCTAGTAACCTGTGATTGAGCCTCGAGTAACTGGGTCTTCAAAGAAGAGATCTCATCGCTTTGGGTGGCAACCAGTTGGGTTTGTTGTTCCATTTGCTTAAACAAATCGGCTAGGGTATCCTTAGCAGAAGCTAACTCAGATGTTGCCTTATGCAACTGGTCCTTAGACTGCATGAGCTCCTCATAAAAAGACGCATACAGCTGTTGAACACAGGCTGTCACTGACAACTCAATGGAACTTTGAATATCCTTGCAGAGGAAAGGAATGGCATCTCCTGAGACGAGACTGTTCAGGGAGGGAACTAATATGTCCAAGGATCCTTCTCGATGTGCTCTGAACAGGTTATTGCAAGTGAGATACCCAGGGAGTTCACTGCCAGAAGTAGCAGGGATGGGCACTGAAGGAAGTACAGAAGGAGCGTTATCCACTACCCTCTTCAAGCGTTTGCGCTGTATGACCAGGGGAGGCGGAGAATCATCATCCTCTATGTCAATGGGTGCTGACTCTTCTGAAGGTGGAGGAGGAGGTACTGGATCTGATGGAGGAGGTGGAGGCACAGTCTTGTGTAAACCTGAATAGGTCAAGAAGGCAGACAAATAGGATCCATATGTGACATTGGTAACATTACCCCTGGTGACTTTAACGAAATGCTAATCCATTTTAGTGAGGAGGTAAGTGCTCCAATCAATAGCAACTCCTTTCAACACCATCCTGGAAGCTGTAAAAAGCTCTTTGGACAAATAGTGGGATGGCGTTTTGGCAGGCATAAACCTGTCCTGGAGAAACTGACAGATCGTCTTCCATACGGGATCAGTGATCATAGAAAAGGAAACTCCTGAAGAGTTTATCACCTTCTTAACATCGAGGATTTCCCTTGTCTGCTTCTGCAACAGCTTGAGAATCTCTTCATTAGAGAAGAGCTGACGAGTGGTCACAAAAGATTCACCTTTGAAGGGTAAAGACAGAGCCTTCCCTAAGCCTCGAGATGTCAAAGTCATAGACATTCCTTGGACTAGTCCTGTCTTCTTGCTGTAAGAGGCCAGGAACTCATCACATAACGACGGATCCTCTGGAAGCAATGAAAAAGGAGTGGCCACAAAAGCAGCAAGTCCCGCCTTTGTGAGAGGCTCAAAAGTAAGTAGGGAAGAGTAATCCCTACTAACTAGTGGGACGTACTGGATAGGGGGAGGAGCATGAGAAGGCGCCATTCAGATGGTTACACACACACCACAAACACAGACAATCAAGGAGAATACCTGCAAAGCAACAGACAAAAAAAACCAAGGATAAGAGAATAACCAAACAATAAAACGTGACACAACCAACTAACCCCAAGCAAACCACATCCTAGAAAAAATTTGACATGACCTTGAGACAAATGCGACCGAAAGCTTCATGCGATGCATCAGACAAACACCCAGAACCCCGTATCAGGCAATAAAAGAAAAAACTGCACACCGTACCCGTAACCGTATCAAAGACAAGAAACCAAAACAATACCACATCCTACACATATCAATACTACATCTGTGATAAACCAAGACTGGACCATGGAAAATAACGCTAATGACTGCGTGATTATTTATGGTTGAATAAATGGAAAATGAGCAAGGGAGGTGAGGGGAATTTTTTAGAATTTTTTTAGAATTTGGTACTATTTTTAAATGAATTTTCGATATTTGTTGGGAATTTGGGGGATTAATTAGGAAATATTTAATTTTCAGAAATTATAGGGTAGGTAATTGCCAGCGGACAAACTCCCAAAAATTGGCAAAAAGCAAAAGGAATTTTTAGAAATTTTTCTGAATTTTGTTTATGGAAAATTTAAGTTAGAAATTAATTAAATCACATAAGTCATGTTAATCAGATAAGTCAGTTGGAAATAAGTCAGTTAAGTCTTGTTAGTGTGGGTAAGTCATGGCAGTCACAGGAAGTCAAGTTAGGTTAGGTTAGTCAGGTTGGATAAGTTAGGGTAGGTTAAGTTAGGTTAGTAAACTAAGTTAGGTCTGTGGGGACTAACCTAAGGAGGGTTAGTGTAACTAGGCTAAAGTTAGTTTAACTAGGGTAGGGTTAGTGTAACTAACTTAGGGTTAAAGTAACCTAACTAGGGTTAGTAAACTAGGGGTGGGGTTAGGGTTAGTTAACTAGGGTTAGGTTAGTATTAGTTAACTAGGGTTAGGTGGTTAGGGGGTGGGGTTAGGGTTAGTTAACTAGGGTTAGGTTAGTATTAGTTAACTAGGGTTAGGTGGTTAGGGGGTGGGGTTAGGGTTAGTTAACTAGGGTTAGGTTAGTATTAGTTAACTAGGGTTAGGTGGTTAGGGGGTGGGGTTAGGGTTAGTTAACTAGGGTTCGAGTTAATCCTAGTTAGATTTAGGTTAAACTAGTTAGTCCGAGTTAGGTTAGTGATTAACTAACCAAGGTTAGTGACTAACCTTAGTATGGTTAGGGGAGGAGGTGGTTAGAGAAGGTGGTGGTGGCGAGAGGAGGTGGTGGTGGCGGCGGACGACGGCCCTCACGGCCCTGGCGACTGGCGTGCACGAGGAGGGAGGCAGCGGCGAGCTGGCGGGCGACGTCCGTGGCGGCGGCTTCAGCGTAGGTGGGAGACAGCTACGCGGCGACTGGCGGTCTAGCGGCGTGGGAGGGCGCGAACGGCGGCGACCAGGGGGGCTGCAGGTGGCCACGACGTGGGAGGGCGCGAACGGCGGCGACCAGGGGGGCTGCAGGCGGCCACGACGTGGGAGGGCGTGAACGGCGGCGACTAGGGGGGCGGTCAGGGCGGAGCGCAGGGCACAGGGGTTGGAGCAGGGAAGACGTGGAGAAGGGAGGGGAGGAGAGGAGCAAAGGAGGAGAAGGGAAAGGAGGGGAAGATGGAGGGGAGAAGGAAGCATCGGGGGGGGGGGGGGGGGGGGGAAGGAAATGGAGGAGGAAGGGAGGAGGGAGGTGGAGAAGGAAGCAGCGGGGGGGGAAAACGCAGAAGGAGAAGGAGACGGTTGGGGGACGGGGAGAGAGAAAGGAGGGTAGGGGGGAGATAGGGGAGGGTGGACATGGGGGGGAGGATGGGCAAGGACAAGGGAGGTGGGCAGGGGTAGGGCGGGCAGGGGTAGGGGAGGATGGACATGGGCAAGGGGTGGGGTAGGGTCAAGAGGGGGCGTATCCCCGTCCCGCGCACGTGCGCGGGGCGGGGTAAAAAAATTTACCGTGACGGGATTGAAACGACGCTGGGATGACGAGACGAGTCATGCGGACACGACCGGGGCGCGTGGGGATGCGTAAAAACAAAAAAGGGCGCGTTCACGCGCAAAACGGGTGCGCGAATACACATAAAAATAAAGAAAAATTAATAACTCCCAATCCAGACTTCAAAACGAAATAGCGTAAAAACAAAAAGTGGGCAGGACGACAGGGGAAAAACAGGGAAAATATATGACGAAGGTTCCGGGAGGGGTAAAGGGCGGTCACGTGCAAAAAACACAAAAAAACGAACCAAAAACGCAATTAAAAATTAATATCGAAAAATCCCTGCATCGGAATGAGGTGCAGAAAAAAGGAAAACTGTGCAAAAAGATGTGCCCGGCAATCCTATCTCATCAAAACAGAATTCTGACTGAGATAAGATGCGTTCACATGGAAAAAACCCAAAAAACAAACCCGAAAATGGGATCGGAAATTAATATCGGGCGAACCGTACATCGGAATGACATGCACTAAGAAGAAAAAATGTCCGCAGGAAGGAGTGGCACAAGGTTATCACGTTAAAGCGTAGTTCCGGTGGAAGGAGGAGGGGTTCACATGTGAAAAACTCCAAAAATACTCCCGAAAACACAGTTAAAAATTAATAATTAAAAAAATCCAAAAGTCGAAAGAGGGTGGAGGAAAAAGGAAAAAGGTGGGGGAAGGCACAGGGGACACAGCTGTCGGATTAAATTGGAAGTCCGATGCAAACAGGGCAGGTTCACATGGAAAAATGTCAAAAAGACGCACGAAAAAGTCGTAAAAAAATCGGAAAATTAATAATGGACAAACCGTGTATCGGAATGATGCGGAGGAAAAAGGAAAAATGTCAGGGGAAAAGTGGTTGGCAGGGCTATGATGTCAGATCACGGTTCCGGAGCAAGAAAAGTGCGTTCACATGGAAAACCGGCTAATTTGCGTAAAATGTGTCAAAAATTAATAACGCAAAAACCGTGCACCGGAATAAGGGTAGGTAAAAAGGAAAAATGGTCAATTCAAAGGGAGAAACAGGGCTATAAGGTTGGATTTAGACTTTGGTGAACGCAGGGTGTGGTCACATGACAGGACCTCAAAATCAGGAAAGAAAGGAAAACTTCAAGGGAACAGCCCCAAGGGTGGGTGGAACATAAACGAGTGGGTGGGAAGGGACCCCAGCAGGGTAAAAGCAAATCATGGCATACATGCATGAACAGGTTAAGGCATATGCGGAAAGGTATGCACTGTAGACGCGTAGGGACACGTCCCCACACTTAAGACCTTAACGGATAGGGTTAACCGAGCAACAGGGACCTAGGACCACGCCACAGACCATCCACTAACGTCCCCACACTTAAAATATGACCGTCACGAAGAAACCAAAGGGGGAGGGTTAGAAAAACTTGGCCCATTTTGTCAAAAAGCAAGGTTGAGGGTCGATGGCACGTCCAGTGTTGTTGTCGACGCTGGAGGGACCAAGGCATCTTTATAGCACACATCCGTCATGGCAGGGACCACGCGGCAGTACCCAGGGAGGTAGCTGGTTGAAGGAATCGCAGGAACTCCGTCGATGATGATGAGGGATACTGCACTCAACTCGCAGTCACTCAATTGGAATGAAAGAACAGTCACTCGCCCCATGACTAATATCACTCGAGGAAAAAGGATTGAAACCCATATCTCATACCCGGTTGAGGAATCAAAAAGGGGGAAATGGTGCAGAAAGAGTATGCCAGGGTGCACAGTTGATGGTGCATTAGTGCGTCCAACCCGTCTGGCATAAGTGCAAGGAGGAAGGCAAGGGAGCCTTACAGTGCAGTGTACAGAACAGGGTGACGTGTCTTGTGTTGACGGTAAAGACCCATCCCGTGGGTGCACAGGGAAACGGGAACATACCTGACTCCAAGTGTCGTAACGTCCCTCAATCTCACCTCTCGGTAATTGATTGAAGAAACTCCAGTCACACTCAACCCACCCTCTGTCTCACTCTCTGTTGATAGATACAGGAGGGCAGCCTTTTCCTGAAACCCATTGATGTAATCCTCACAGTCGCTTGTGTAAAGGTTGTATGCCTTGTGCGCATTTGATGGTGCAACTGTGCATCCCGCCCTATGCCGGCATACGGTGCGAGAAGGAAGGCCAGGGAGCCTTATGGTGCAGTGCACAGAAACAAATTGTGCTTTGTGCATTGAGAGGCCCATCCCGCGCGTGCAACACTTCATTCACACTACTCACCTCTCATTTGATTTGAAGGGAAAAGATTGGTCACTCGCCCCACCCTCTGTCTCACGCTCTGTTGATAGATACAGAGGGCAACCATACTCACTTCCCCATCCGGTTAGGATGAAAACTCACATCACTCGATTGTTTGTCAATGAAGATCGCTTCGTCAATTGTTGAAGAGGCTTACCCAGGGAGGTAGCCATCAAATCGAACGTTTTATTGGACAAGAACATGTCGTCTGCTAGAGGACAGGTAGTCACTTTGCAGAGAGACCCAGGACACAGCGTACCAAGGGAGGCAGCTTCGGAATTGGATCCTAGGGATATCAATTAATGAATCCACTTTCTGGACTGTTGGGTGTTACCACCTTTTCCACAGCCAGCTTCCCGCCCAAGGGTGTTTACCACCTTTTCTTGGCACGAGGCCTACTATGACAGGGAATTTCTTCCTTTTCTCTCATAACAGATTTGTTTTTCTTGTTTTTTTTTTCTTCTTTTTCTTTTTTTCTTTTTCTTGTTTTCCCCTATTCCCGAGGGTGTTTCCACCTTTTCTCGAAGAATAGGTCGGCATCACAGGGACCTAAGTCCTTTTCTCCCATGACCGATATGTTTTTTTTTTCTCTTTTTTTTTCGAATTGAGCAAGGGAATGGTAGAAAGACCATTTGTCAGAACCAACCTCGCCACTGATGCTGATGGAAAATAGAGGATAAGAGATCAAGGCTGGAAGGGGGGTTTGAGGGGACAGAGGGTTGCGTCCACTTCATCAGGAGTGGCTGAAGAACGGCTATCAGAAGTAGCAGCATAAGAAGTACAGTGCCGCACCAACGAGGGAAGGGATCAAGTGTCCGTAATTGTCAAGATTCCCAAGGAGGGAAGTACTTCTTCAGGCGATATCCATTGATCAGAAAGGGATCATCAGAGGCATCAACGGTCTGCACTTGGACAAAACCATTAGGGTTGACGGCAAGTACCTTATAGGGGCCCATCCACCGCTGCTGGAGCTTGCCAGGAAACTTGCCAAAACGTGAATCATAGGCTAGGACCAAATCACCTTCTTTGAACTCCTTGTGCTTGATGAAGCTATCATGGTAAGCCTTACGTCGAGCTTGCGTGGCTTCCATGCACTGTAAAGCCATCCTACGAATTTCGTCCAAACATTCCAGGTGCAGGAGACGACGTTGCAGTGAATCATCATCCCCCAAATGCTCTTTGATAGCCACTCTCAAAGAGGGTAATTCCAGTTCAACAGGAAAAATTGCTTCTGTACCATACACCAGCTGGAAGGGTGTCTGTCCTGTTACTGCTTTATGGGAGGTTCTGTACGCCCAGAGGGCCTCTGTAAGTCAATCGTCCCAATCACGACGATGTGCGGCAATTGTTCTTGTCAGAATCGAGCAGAGGATGCGATTGGTGACTTCGACTTGGCCGTTGGCTCTGGGATAATTAGGAGTGGACTTGCGATGGCGGATCTTATACAACTCCGTCAACTCTTCCATGACTTTGTTAAGGAAATGAGTGCCTCTGTCACTTACCAGCTCTAAGGGACTACCAAAACGGGTGATGATATTCTCGTACATGAACAGGGCCACGCTGTTACCATCGTCCCGCTTTAGGGCTTTAGCTTCACACCACTTTGTAACATAATCCGTACATACGAGGATGTATCTGTTCTGTTTCCTTCTGGTAGGAGGATCGATCGGACCTACGAAGTCGATGCCCCACTTCTCAAACGGCTTTAAGGGAAGGATAGGTTGCAATGGCATGGCACTTGTCTTCGTGGGTTTCCCCATTCTCTGACAAGCATCACATCTTTTACAGTAATCATAGGCATCCTTATGAATGGTAGGCCACCAATAACCTGCTAGCAGAGCCTTCCTGGCTGTAGCTTCTCCTGCAAAGTGACCTCCGCATGGCTCGTCATGGCAAGCCTTCAGAACAATCCCAATCTCTTCTCCTACAACACATCTTCGAAGCACTTCATCTTTGCCTTTCTTGTACAGTGCACCGCCTAGCAGGGTGTAGGGGGCTGATTCTAGCATAAGCTTCTTCCTTTCCCGACTAGAAATACCAGGAGAGTACTGTTGGGTTGCCAGCAGGTTGGCAATGTCTGCATACCAGGGAATGACAGTTTCTACCAAGAACAGGGAAGCATCAGGGAGGTCTGGATCATCTTGCTCCTCGTCTGCAGTTTGTGGGATACGCGACAGATGATCAGCCAGAACATGGGAACGACTAGGCTTAGTAATCACCTCAAAGTCGAACTCCTGGAATAAAAGGAGCCATCTCATCATTTGTCCTTTCACATCTGCTTTGTTCATCAGGAAGGACAGGGCCTCATGATCCACATAAAATTTAAAGTGGGTAGATAGGAGGTAATGGCGGAACTTCTCTAGGGCAAACACCATTGCCAAGCACTCCAGCTCTGTCACTATATAGTTCCTTTCTCTATCAGTGACTTTTCGGCTTGCATAATAGATGGGTTGATCCAGCTTAGAGGAGCCCTTTTGGCAAAGAACTGCGCCTAAGCCTTCAATAGATGCATCAGTGTGTACATGGAACTCTTTCGTCCAATCAGGAGGTTGCAGAATGGGTGCCTCAATCAGGCATTGCTTCAGAGTGTGGAAGGCTTTGTCACATTCTTCCGTCCAAGTAAACTCTGCATCTTTCCTCAGAAGCTTGTGCAAGGAAGTTGCCTTTGTCGCAAAATGGGCTATAAACCTTCTGTAGTAACCCACATGGCCTAGGAATCCCCTCAACTGTTTGAGGTTGGTGGGTGATGTCAGAGCTACAATCTTTTCAATCTTTGCAGGGTCTGTTGATATTCCTTGTGCAGAGATAATGTGGCCCAACAGAACTCCAAAAGAGACCCCAAATATGCATTTGTCGGGGTTGAGGGAAATCCCATACTCCCGGCATCGGTCAAAGCATTCTTCCAGGTGTTCCGAGTGTTCACGGATCAAGCTATAGACACAGAAGTCATCCAAATATACCTCAATGAAGTCGTGCAGATGATTTTGAAATGCGGCCATCATGACTCATTGGAAAGTAGCAGGGGCATTGCAGAGCCCAAATGGCATCACCCGGTAAGCATAGGTTCCCCATTCTGTGGTGAAGGTTGTTTTGGATTGGTCTTCTTCTGCAATCTGCACTTGATTGTATCCACTGAATCCATCCAGAAGGGAATAAAGCTCATGTCCTGCCACTGTGTCCAACAGTTGGTCTGTGAAAGGGATAGAAAAGTGATCCTTCTTTGTTTTGGAATTAAGCTTTCGGAAATCCACACATATTTGCAATTTTCCATTCTTCTTGGGTACAACCACGATGGGTGAAACCCATTCACTATTTGCCACTAGATAGATGAACTCGGCTTCCAAAAGCTTCAGCAGCTCCGCTTTCACCAATGTGGAATAATTCGGGTTCATTCGCCTCTGTCGTTGCCGTACTGGCTTGGCATCAGGCTCCAAGTCAATATGATGTTGACATATTGTGGGATCAATCCCCTTTAGGTCTTTGTAAGACCATGCAAACATGTCCAAATTTTCTTTCAACAAGTTGTACAAGGTTGACAACTCCTCTTCTGGGAGACTGCTGCCCACCTTCAAGTGGCATTCAGTGCCTTCTGCATCCACAAAGGTTAACTGCCTTTCACCTTCTACTTCACGGATGAAGGTTCCACGGACTGCTTCTGGATACAGATCCGACTCCTTCAAGGGAGTGATGTCCTTTTCTGATGTCCCACTAGAACCAACTTCTTCTTTTGATGGAGACTTAGGTTGCTCCTTAAGATGTTGGAATGGGATTAGAGCTGTTTCGGGTTTGGTTTCGAGATTAATTACGTCTTGGCTTGAAGACTCCTCTTCTGATGATACATCCAGGAACGTCACATAACAGGGACCCTCTGATGCCTGTTGGGTTGGTGGGATTGGTGCTCGTTGGCACGGTGCATCATCATCATCTTTCTTTGGCAAGGATGGGTTAGGACGGCAGGAGCCACTCTTGAAAGACGGCTTGTTCTTCTTAATCCATTTCTTATAAAGTTTTGCATTTGAGAAGATCCATTTACTAGACCAAATGGTACCATCACCATTCTGTCCCATAGCATGAGCTCGTCTGCTTCTGAAGCTTCTGGAACTTCTTCTCCAAATGTATCCTCTTCAGGTGGGATAGACTCTTCCGTTTCACTTTCATAATCTTCTTCGTCCATATCATATCCATCCTCTTATGTCTCTGCTTCTGTCTCTGCTTCTGCTTCTGCTTCTGCTTCTGTTACTGCTTCTGCTTCTGTAGGAGCTCTGTAACAGAAGAACAGATTCTCTGTTTCCTCTCCTGCCTCTGTCTCTGCTTCTGCTTCTCTCTCTGCTGTGGCCATGTAACAGGGAGAGCAGTACATCCATGCTTCTATCTCACTGTCAGAAGTGATTTCAGAAGTCATTCCTGGTTCAGGCAGGAAGTATTCACCCATTGATAACGGCTTTGCATCTTCTGGAAGTCGGCTTACAGTATCCACTGTTAAGGAATGTGCCACTGTTTTCTTGGGAAGGATCTGTTTGACAGCATCTTCGTCTGCTGATGTTCCATCTGTAGCCTCATTAGGGGAGTCAGAAGATAATTCCAAGGAGGTGGATCCATGTCCTTTTTGAGAACCATACAGTTTCAGCACCACTTTGTTGGGTCCTCTACCCAAGGTCAAGGTTCCTTTGAACCAATCCGTCCTTGCTCTGGCTTCAAAAAGCCATGGTCTGCCCAGTAACAGAGGATAGGATGTACCATAAGTGTTTGGCTTCACCACCAGATAGGTTAGCCAATAATCTTTTCCAGCCACTGTAGTCTTCACATATGGGAGAATGCCCAAAGGCTTGATTCTACTCTGATCCGCTAGTCTGATGAGCCATTGGGTAGGTTGCACACCTTGTAGGCCTAGATCCTTCATTGTCACATCCGTCATAATGTTCACTGATGAACCTCCATCAATCAGTGCATTTGCAATGAAGCAGCCTTCTATCCACGCGTCAGTCTCTGGGGTACCCGGATCTAGGAAAGCATTAGCCACATCCACTTCTTTTACAGGCTCTGGAGCCTTGTTGGACTTTGTTGCTATTGAGGGAGCAATCCTTAAGCCACGTCTTCTTGTCAGTATACTTTTGAACCTTTTCCGGCAACTGGGAGACAACATCAATAATTGTCGGAATGTGAGGTTTGGTTTAAAGGTATCTAGATCTCTGACTAGATCGTATTCCTTAATAGGATCCACTGGCTTCTCTAACCGGTTAGGGAATGGGGCAACACCCATTTTCATTTTCCCTCTTTCTTCCAACAGAGGCATCATGGGAACTTCTTCTGTCACTTGTGGCACTTCCTCCTCTTCTATATCCTGGACCTCTGGTCCTGTCTCTGTAACTGTCTCTGTAACTCTCTGTGGCACTGTAGGGCTCTGTACGGCACTGTTAGGCTCTGTTCTGCTCTGTTTTTCTGGTGGAAGTTTGAACTTCACTGTTCTAGCAGGAGGGTTATTTTCTTTCTGGATAGGTGGTTCCTTCTGCTTTGCACGCATGATGGCAGCAACTTCCAATTCCACTAAATTGGAGGTAGGCTCTTGAGCCTTGGCCGGACTATCAGTAGCACTGTTTTTCACTGGGGCTGGGCTTGGACAGTCTTTTGCAGTGTGGCCTTCTCCTTTGCATCTACTGCATAAGGGCTTGTAATCCACTGACCTTCGAGGATTTGGACAATTTGGTGAGATGTGTCCCTTTTCTCCGCATCTGTAACACTCCACTTCTGATCTCTGACCACCGCCAGACTGTCTTCCTCTGTAACTTTGAGAGGGAAATCTTCTGGGTCCGAAATTAGGACCAAACTCTCTAGGCTTGGGTCCAATATCCTGTGTTGTCATTTTGGATTCCAACAGGTTGAATCTTGCATCTTCTTCCTTCCTTCTCCTATCATGCATCTCCTTCAGAGAGCAAATGTCCTCTGTATGGTTCTTCCGCAAACAGTAGGAACAGAAGGCCCCAGGAATAGTTGGTTTTCGTGTACATTCAGTGGCTAAATGGCCTGCTTGATGACACTTACCACACCAAGTATTTGACCGCATCACATCTCTTCCTGCTCCTGCAACATTGGATATGCTAGCGGTATTCACTTTCAGCATCTGTAGCTGCTCTGTAATCACATCCATCAACTCCTTTTTGATGTTTGCAACTGAGTTGGATAAGTAATCCTTCAAGCTTTCTCCTCTAGACGTACTGGCAAGAGGGTTTTGAGGAGTCTCTGTAATCACTGCATAAACAGGTTGGGCTGGTACAGAGGGGTCTCTGTTCTGGTTCTGATTCAGAGCTCATGTTTGAACTGTTGGCTGTTGGCTCCAGTTGGTAGGATTCCACTATTGCTGCTGATTTGGCATTGAGGAAATTGGTTGGGACCATTGTTGTTGTGGTTGAACCATCATTTGAGGCAGGGATTGTGGCCACTGTGGATTTGGTGCACTGTACTGTGATACCGGGGACATCTGTTGGTAAGGGTAGGGAACAGTCCCTGGAACTGCATTGGGTGGAAACATCATTCCTGGCATCAGAGGAGGTAGGACTCCTCTTCCTGAATTCATCGCCAATCGAGCTTCCACTTCATCGTACAGTCTTGCACCTTCTGTTGCAGCTTGTAGTGTGGCTGGTCTTTGCAGCTCCACAAACTTACGGACTTCTGGTTGTAATCCTCTGAGAAACACCCCTTTCTGAATGCCATCATCTAAATTATGGTTAGTCCATCTCTTCAGGATGGATTCCATTCGTGAGACATAAGCTTCCACTCTTTCTCCGGAGGACTGACTTAGGTTCATAAATTCCTCTCGCATCCGCTCTTCAAAACCTTCACGCCTGAATTTAGTGAGGAAGGCCAACTTCAGGTCGTCCCATATGCCAAAAGTTCCTGCTGCTTGTCTCTCATACCACTAAAACGCCGCACCCTTGAAAGTGGCGGGGAATATTGCTAACCAGTGCTCAGGGGTTCTGGCATTGTTAGCCACACATGCTACCATAAACTCTGCTACATGAAGATCGGGGTCTTCATTGTACTCTCCCTTAAAAACTGGCAATGGAACTACATTTGCTGGCCTGTCATCAATATTTCCAGGACGGATCTTGCTTGGAAGTGGACCTCCAGCAGGAGGAGGAAGGGCTTGATGTGCCATTGGGACTTCTGTAAAGAGTTCCGCAAGGGCGTCAAAGGCGGCTTCTGCTGCGAGCTCGCTCTCGGCTCTGATTCTTGCTCTCTCTCTTCTCACGTACCTCTGGACTCGTTCTAACGCTTGCCGTTTTATTGCGTCATTCATCAGGGGGTTGGCTCCACTATATTGTTAGTGCTCCACAGAGGGTTAACAGAAGGCTTCAGTCTCTGGAGGACTCTCTTGCCAACATTTCTTCTACTTCTTTCTTTTCAACGTCCCTGAATTCTGCTTTCATGCCACTGCACAAAGGAAGGTATTCGGTTCTGAAGGTGTCAAAATGCATACGTCTGAGCATTGTGGTGGTGCCATCATCATAGTAATGCCAGCTTCTGATGGTTTCAACAGTGTATGTTGTGAAAAACACTCTGTCTACCAGCTTCCAGTGAGTTGCTAATTGAACAAACAGAAGATTATCAGTACACCAAGCATCCCATGTATCTTGCTGTTGAGCGTCCATGAACAAATTCCAACTCTTTTCCTTCTTGTCTTTGTGAACCTCTACAGACCAAGACTCCTGAAGCTTCTTCATAATCTCCCACTTGATGTTGTCTGGAAACTTCTCAATGAATGCCAAATCTTCCATGGATGGTCATTCTCTCTGTTTCTTCTCTTCAGTTTATTCCCAAACAGTTTGCCACCAAGATGCAAGTTTCTGCTGCTTCAATAGGAAGAGGAAACTGTCCACCACATAGAGCATGCATCATGATGGTGATGTGTTTCCGCCATTGTGGGATGAACTTCTTGTGGAAAGTGGCTTTGATTATGAGAAATTCCAACTCTTCAGTGGAAGAAGGAACTTTACAAACATCCATTCAATTCTTCTCTTCTTGGCAATGCCATTTCCTTCATTTTCAGCCTCTTCTGGTGCTTGTTGATGGCAAGTTTCCCTGGCTGCGCACCAAAAACATGGAGCCCCAAGAGGAACACCAAGAAAAAGGGAATTCTCTTGCAAGAAAATCTATCTTGTAACATCAACAAGCTTGTTTATCATGTTTCATATGATCATAATGAAGAAAAGAACACCAGGCACAACAAATCTTCATGCAGCATCATATAGATCTCCCACGGATTTTAATAGAATCAACCATATTCTTCAATATCTTCACAAAATCCATCAATAGAACAAAGAAAACAAAGAAGTACACCATCTTGGAATGGAAATACATCACATAGTATTCATCTTCAATATCTTCATAGTCTTCTCTCTCAATCTCTCATATACAATCACTCTGTTTCAGTAGAATTGGCTATCTCTGACTCTTTCTCTCTCACTCCATCAATAATACATCCTATCCTCACTAAAATCTCTCAAAATCACTCTCAATAATCCTTCTTAGGTCGTGGATACCCCTCCCAAGAGGTATGTCTGATATGAAGAGTCACCAGAGCCACTACAGTGTCCTTTCATAGCTCACTACTGTCACTTCACTCTAGTCTTTACTTGAGTCTTCAACAGCTACTTCTTCCACTTCTTTCAGCTCTTTTGCACTTGTATTCACCTCTTTCCAAGGCTAGAAAACTTTCCCAAAGTCACACATACATTCCACAGAACACTTACAGAAGCATACAGAACAGTCACAGAACAGTACCAGAACAGCTACAGTACAGAACAGAACAGAACAAAAACAGAAGCAGAAGCTCTACAGAAGACCTACAGAAGGTCATCAAAACCACATAACTCACTCTCAAACCATTCCAAACTCTCACAAACCATTCAATAAACTTTCACAATATCTCATTCTTCATCAATCAATACTCCTTCCCTCTTTACAGAAGACAATCAGAACAAAACAGACCAAAACAGAGCAAAACAGAACAAAACAGAAGGTATACAGAACCTATCAGATCATCACAAAACCACTAATAAACATCATGAACTTCCAAAACACAATCATTATCATCCAAAACACTCTCAAACCACTTCCAAACCAATCAATCATCTCATAAAATCAACCATTCAGCTCTCAAAAACAACAAAAATCAGCCAAAAAACAAGTCATTTCAACCCTCAACAAATAGAGACAACATCAATAGCTTAGTTCACAGAGACAACTCCTTATTTTATAGTAGCACGTTAGCTATTACTATGGATTGAAACTTGAGGAATGTTTTGGCTCAAAAAGCTAGAAAAATGGTACCATATGCATTAGTGACTCATATTGCACTGTCTCCCAAGGAAGATAAACAAAAATGTAGTTTGTAGGGCTATTGTAGCACCACGAAGATCGAATCTAGAGCAATTTTTCAATGCACCTAATCATGCCTACTACTATTGTCATAAACTACTAATTACATCTACTATTTAGATTGATTTCTCGCAGCATTTTTCACTTGACAAAGAGTAGCAGAATAGTGAGATTCAATAGTAAATCTATCAAGAATAGTCATGCTAATATGTCACGTGATGGAGGCACATATTCAACAATAAGGAACCTCATTTATTGAGTTATCAAATATCAAATTAATGTAGATTTTCTCCAAATCTATAGCCACTAATGTGTGAACACAACAACCCATAGTTGGAATAGGTATATTAGCTCGATTACAAGTACAAATTCAAGAGCTCAATTGTGATACCGCAGTAAGGATAGCCCATGTAATTCAGGGCACCAAAGGGAGTTTCAGATTTGATTTGTTTTACAAGGGAAATGAGCATACAAAATAGAGTAGTTCATTGCATATACAAATGAACAATAATAGTACATTATTCTAGTAAGTTGAAATGGCATGATTTGTGGTAGCAAATGGATCATATTCAGTAGTGTGATCTTAGCTTTGACCTACAACAAATGGAACATGTCTCAATGTTCAATAAGCATAAATTTAGTAGCTCTTACTCGCATGACCTTAGCATGAAACCATGCTAAATTGGAAAGAGAGACAGATAGGAAAAATAACACCAATAGAGCACCTCTCTTTAGCAACATATCTTAAACTAGATCTAAGAGCAACAATTAATGTGGAAGCAGATCATGTGAATGAAAACATAGGTGAATAGCTCTATGTGGCTTATTTCAACTTACTCTATTTACTCCAGCTAGTGGTCATGGCTATTGACAATAAAAAGCAAGAAGAGTCATGCCTCCTCATAGCTAAAACAGATCAATTTTTAGCTTTTTCAATTGCTCTTTAGTAGTGCCTATGAACTAGCATGATTTTTAGTGAAGAAGTAACAAATAGGAGAATGATAGCAGGTCATCAATAGAGATGATTGTAGATGAGAATGACAGTTAACATCAAGCCATTTTAGTAGCAAAATGTAGATGCACCATAGGGCTTCTCCTCTTCAATCTCAATGCCACGATAATAGCCATATCTTTTGAGGGAAGGTCTCCAAATATCAATACCTTACAATGCTCTACGGTACCATGTTAAAATATTGAAAGAGAGATGGAGAAAAGAGACAATGAGTACATCATGCAATAGAGTTAGCTTGAAAGCAAGGCAAAGTGAACTAATTATTTATGAAGACAATATGCCTTTATAAAGACTTACAACTCGGGATTGCTTCGGTTCAAGTTGATTCGCACAAGTAGCCGCTCACAAATTGATACTAGATAAACCATTAGCTGACCATAGTGTTGTTTAGAACTCTTAAATTTAGGTCGATCCTAGTGGGTATGGAGCAGAGTTTCTCCTATAAGATAGACTCAAGTAAGCCTAGAAAACAATGTATGTGATATTCCAAGGGAGTTTTGGATGGCATCATCTATGACTACTCTTGATGGGCTATTAAATCATATTATCAAGGGACCATTTGATAGGCATATTACATAGTTGTACTGATAGCTATGAGTATGCTTGTGCTTGTAGCTATCTATTATGATGTTTTAGTTAGTTTTGGAGATTTTATCAAAAGAAAAAATAAAGAGAGGGATTTGAAAAATCGCACGCACCACGATCACAGTCTATAGACACAAAACAGCACTTCGAATAGAGAAAAGAAGGAGTGAACTAAGAGATTTCTAAGCAAGTGTCTTGGAGTATTACCCCCCTTTCGGGGCCAATCATCAGATTTATGATGTGAGCATCAGATCATTGATCTTTCCAAGATCCCCTCCACAAAGAGCTCCACTTCTCAGCCACCACAAGCCCTCTTCTCTAATCCACTATAAATATGATGCATGGGGAGCACAAGAAGGATAAGGAGACCCCGAGAGGCTACGAGAGAGAGGTAGAGAGAAGGATACCCTCCAAGAGATCGTGAGAGAGAGCTTGAGGAGAGAGAGAGAGAGAGAGAGAGAGAAGAGTTACCTCGAGAGGCTACACAACTCCCTCTATCTTGATTATTGACTTAGCCATATTCTCTTACACTCTCCTATCTCAAATCTATTCTGCCTTCTTATCTCTTGAATCTACTTGCGGACGATGGCCTCCAAGCGAATAATGTTGCATGCGGATGGCAATCCCACAACCAGAAATGAAGCTTCAAGCAAAGGCATCATTATCAATCCAACTGCGGTTCCAGTCGTAAGTAATGTATTTCCAAATTGATAGATGCTTGTTTTGATTGTCGTATGAGATACGATAGGCCCCATACTATGACGCATGAGTATAGGTCATCGGAAGGGATAAATTTTATCTCACGTATTCACAATATCGGGCTTGCAAAGTGCATGTATTAAGAAAAGTTAATTGCACCTAGTTGCATATGGCTTGTTCATTGATATAGCAATTACAAGAAGGAATCGGTCAAGGGTTATGAATGGCATAATCATGACATTAAAAATTATGCTTACAAGTGTTAAGTAAATTTTACATAGAATCGCTCTTTGATCCCAAGGGGAAGAACATATATGCGATGGTAATGTTATCACGACTATTCTTGCATTTTTTTGCAAGAATACAATTGGTTTTTTGTTGGTTGATCTAATAACATCCTAAATACTTTTACATTCAACTAGTTGTTAGTTTGTTGTTTAGATGATTGTTCCAAGTGCCTGTAATTTATGCTAAATGCATGGCAAGGGTCTGTGATGACAAGTGGCCATGGAGATAAAGGAATGTTTTCCTAGAAAATGATATTAGGGCTGAATGCCTTGTTGTGCTGGATTCTTAAAGGATTTAATTAAGGAAGGATATATTGCACAGGTGGATCACCTCCATGATCGCACCATGGATTAACCCGAGAGGGCACTCCTCGATTCATGGGTCGAAGGTCAAGTGGTGAAAAGGCCAACCACGGGAATGATGTTTCTCTCCTAGACAACGTGCGGGTCAAGTGGAGCTCTGGACACCCCTTGCTAGGTCTAGAATGGAGTTGAAGACCTTCGTGGCCCCCAATGTCTAGGCATGTTGGGAGATCCTATTCTAGATAAAGGATTGAATTTGTGGTGCCATGTGATTTGGACTAGTTACTTCTACAAGGTAGAAGGGATACTTCTGTTGGACTTAAGGGATACATAATTTCTCATGTATGGGCAGGAGACAAAGATTAACTTGAAGATAAGTTAAGGAACTTGTTTGAACTTGTTTGTCAATAGATTGCTTTACTCTATGTTTGTGTCTATGATATAAGTTATGCGAACGAACCCTGTTCCCTAAAAGGCTTAATTAATGAAGCTGGCTTTAAATGTCACACATAAATGTGGTAGGACCTAATTAGAAAACTAAAGCTATTAAGGGAAGCGAGTGGGCGGAATCCTCGACGGGTCTGTCCTATGGCAGGGTGATCCCAGAAAACTGGGAGACTTCTCACAAGATTTTACCGTCATTTGACCTTTAGGTATTATTAGGTTAGAACCCGATTCATGCTGTTTTAAGGGATCGGAATGGGACTATGCCCCACGGGCAGAGAGGTTGAGTGGCACATCCCTCTCATTTCCCATTCTCTTTGAACCAAGTGCGTCATGGGTCTGCTTCGGCTTGGGTATCTCTCTGTAAAGTAGGATGTCCAGGATCCAACGCTAGAATGTTGTTAGGAGACCTTGGCCACTGGGAGCCCAAATTTCAAGTCGATCCTAGTGGGTTCGGCCCTGAACATTCCATTGCAAGGCGGATTCAGGAAACCCTAGGCAAAAAAACTCGAAACATTCCATGGGAGTGCCGGGCAGAGACGCTTAGATTCGTTTCTCGATAGACTGCTAAAATCGTGCTTAGACAGCCGATGGGCGGGCACCTTGCAGAGAGAGAGAAGATAGAAAATAAATAGTAAAAAGAGAAGAGAGGAGTATATGTATATGTGTGTGTATGTGTGTGTATAAAGAGAGTGAGAGAGTATGAGAGTAGAGATAGAGTAGATAGAGGAGAGACAATAGAGAAAGAATGGATAGAGAAGAGAGAGAACCACCTAGACTTTAGGCTACCTTAACTCAAGCTTACCTTAGCTAGGGTAAGTCTACCTACCTAGGATTGCCTATACCTAGCAAAATGTTTCAACTTTAGCTTGCTAGACTTCTTAACCAAGTATCCTAACTCACACTTGTCTTAGTTATATTTGAACCTACATAATTGACCAACGTACCTGCATACATGTACACTACAGGTGCCAAGGCACCTATCTTTCTCACTTTATTCTTTATTCTTTCTGTAACTATTGAATAAGGGAAGGTCGATCAAACATTGTGACTATCGGAGTTCCCACATATAGTATCTATCTCTCTTGCTCCATTTTCCATAGCTCTTTCTTTCACTTGTGTGCTTCCACTTGGGCTCTACCTTTCAATTGGTATCAAAGAGGGCATTCGAGGAGCTTCTTCATCCTTGCTTTTGCTCAAGATTTTATGGCAGCCATTGTTTCTTCCTCGTGAGGTATGTATTGATTATTCCCTTCTCCCAACTTGTTCCACCTTGCTCCCCACTTTTCGATGAGCTTCCCAACTTAGCTGGGCCTTGTTGAGTGCCTATTAAGATTATTGTTGGAAGGAGCATGATTCAAGGTAGTGTCTTGGGACACGAGTTGATACTTGGGTTTAGATTTTTCAAGGCAAATGAATTATTAGAGTGGTTGAGGTGAGAGACCTCTCTCTCTCTCTCTCTCTCTCTCTCTCTCTCTCTCTCTCTCTCTCTCTCTCTCTCTCTCTCTCTCTCTCTCTCTCTCTCTCTCTCTCTCTCTCTCTCTCTCTCTCTCTCTCTCTCTCTCTCTCTCTCTCTCTCTCTCTCTCTCTCTCTCTCCCCTATTTAGTGGAAAAAGGGATCATTAGGAATTGGAGGCAAGGTGGTTTATGGTTTCTTAGTAGTTCTATTAAGTTGGCTATAAGGGCTCAACATTAGGGTGTTTAGGGTGGCACACTAGGTATGATTTTGGTCAAATATGTTAGATTTAGAAAGGAGGGAAGGGAGGGAAGGTGGATTAGAAATTTTTTATTGGGCTAACATGGCTTTGCATTTTTAGAGGAAGGGTATGTAATATTTTGGAGCTAGCAAGGTTAGAACTTAGCCCAGGGGATGTACTTTATGGAACATCTAAGATACCACACGAGTTCAAAAGAAAGGCTGTATTTATTTAGTAAAATTTATAAGATTAAATTTATAAAATGGGTTTTTAAATTACAATTTTTAAAAAATCTATAAGTTTAGTAAAGCAAAAGGGATCGTTTTATGACCTTATAGCATGTAAAGAAAGGGCATTTATTAATATCCTTTGAACGCACATTATGTAGGTAATTTTTTATAGGTGCATCCCTCAAGGGACTGAGATTTAGAGTTTTGGTATGGGATATAGTTTAAAATGCAAGAGCTATCCATATTCAATGAGAAACGAGCCATGGAGAAGAAATACGAACAATTGTATTAGCACTACAAATTGTTCCCTTTATATAAGAAATGCATACATTCATTGGGGCTCCTAGTGGCATCCCCACAATTAGCCTCACCTCTTCTATAAATAGGGATGCTACGCTACATTCACTTTACCTTTTGTGGACATTGAATCTTTGAATTAGCTAGGCCATTTGGACTTCCATCAATGATTATATCATAGGTACTCTAGTTGCAACCATGCTAAATGCTTTAGTCTATACATATATCATACCTAATGGACCTAACCCTAATCTACCTTTGCACATTCTCAACATGTCCCTTGAAGGCTAGGTTGTGTTGATTGTTTACATTGAACAAATAGAACTTCCATCTTAATCTTGACCTAAGGCTATAGGACCAAAGTCATAGCTTAATAGTTGATGTAGAGTTCAAGGGATGATGAACAAAAGAGAGTCTCCCCTTGTTTAGGTATTTGGTATCTTAAGAGATATAGTTTTTGGATAACCTATAAGGGAATTGAAGGATATTTGCTTCAATTTTTGGTGGTTGATATTCTTGTTTAGTATCTTGGAACCCTAATTTTTTTATCTCTTTGCTTTTGATCTTTGTAAGCCTTACTATCTTTGCTTGTTGTCACATTGATGGTGGTTGAGTTTCAGTTCTAGTTTTCTTCTTATCATCCTTGGTGGCCTTTAAGTTTATCTTGGGATTCATCTTTGTCTTTTTCTTTGTATCCATGATTTGATCTTTCGGTTTGGCTTTTGCATTGGCTCCATATTTGATATTTAGGCATTTTTTTGTTGGAGGCATCAAGTTAATCTACTTGGTCATCATCATCCATTGCACTTGTAATAATAGAGAGCACACATGTTCTTGCCTTTTGCACAACACATTTCAAAAGGATGAGATTTACATAATTTTGTGGAGAAGTATGACCTCAGATCACAACCACTTCTTTGGCATATATCTAATGTTGAGATATTACATTAGCATTTGCATTGGAAGTTACCTCATAGGATCTATTGGCTTGTGGGTTCTTCTTCTTGGAAAGTTACATTGGAAACTTAAGAATACTGTAGTATTTGAGAATAGCATGATACTTTTGTACAAGGGTTGCTCATAGGATTACATTGGCCTTATAACGTAAATGCTTGATTTTAAGCTAGTTGGTTGGTTTGATACATGGACTTGCATGATGTTATAGAGTGCATTATAGGCTTACTAGCTTTGCCTAGATTCGTTCTAGTCACTGACCATGAGAGTATATAAATTTTCATTATTTAATAATTGAAAGAAAATATAATAAATTCTAGGTGGCACCAAACCCTAAGTACACAAACCCTAGCCTTTGGAAAGTTTGTGATATGGCTTCCATGCTTCTCTCAAACAATGTCTTACCTTTAGAGGTCATCCCCACTCCCCTCTTCTTGATAGGATCCCATGACCCATATTGTTTGTACAAGTATGAGAGAAATATAATACCAATCTTTTCCTCTTTTGACTCTAGACAATTAGATGATTAGATAATTGTGTTGGCATAAGTTGGCATCTCAAGCCAAAGTTTCATTACAAGGCATTTCTTACTTTCGTGGAGATTTTCTAGCATTAGTTTTCATCTTAGCTGGAATAGAAAAAAGTCAAGATAATGCATATATAGCTTGAATCTAGATTTCTATGCCTAGTTGGCTTTATATATTGAGAGTTGATAGTTACCTTATATAGGAGAGGGATTATCCTTGCTAAGCAATCAATTATTTCTCAAGTTATGCTCCTCTTTTAGCATTACCAAGACACTAGTCTTGTAGCAAAACTTGCTCTTGAGGAAACACTTGCTTCATTTTCTTTGTAAGGCTAACCATGTGAGAAAAGAAGACTCAAAAATTGAACACAATATGGTTTGAGCGTGTCGATGTGTACATGGGTGTATAGATGCAAACCTTGGGTACAGCTTGGAGCATCTTTCAAATTTCAAGCCTTTCCCCACCACACACGGCTTTACTCTTCCCATGGTAATTTCGCCTTAAACCGGGTCGTTGTCCATAGGTGCGCCTGCAAGTATGCAACCGCGTCAATGACACAAGGACTTGGTGTAAGACTTGACCGATCAGTCGAGAAAATTCAAAACTTTGCGTGGCCGGATGCTTCCTTCTCACGCGGCGTGGGCAGCTATCGGCCGGATGTAGCCGATATAAGAGGTATTAAATACAAAGATGTAAGTTGGAGCCAAATGAATGTAAAGCCAGATATCATGAGCAATGATAATATGACTAGCATGGATTCTACGGTCGATGAGAGGCTGGCGGGCCGCGTATACAAGGGTGTTCGCAAGCGAGCCTGGGGGAGGTGGGTATCGGAGATAAGGGTGCCGGCCACTGTAATGGGTGGCGCCCATCGTGAGCTGGCGGGGCGAATTCCGAGGAGGCGGATATGGCTGGGATCTTACCACACCCCCGAGGCCGCCGCCCGTGCCTTCGACGTCGCAGCTCTCTGCCTCAGAGGCGCCTCTGCCCCCCTCAACCTTCCTGTATCTCATAGCAGCATCAATAACAATGGCGTCGATAGTATCGTCTCCTCTAGTAATATAATGATCAGTGACGACTGCTATCACAATAATATTCACAACAGGAATAGTTATTATAAGAGCTATCATGCCGGCGTCATTGCCCCTCTGCACCGTCATGGAGAGTATGATGATCAGCATCATCATGCTCATGTGCTCTCTTCCATCCAACGGTTCGCATCGCTTGAGGGTGCCGCCTGGGACAGGCACATCCTCAACCGCTCCTCCTCCTCTTCTTCTTCTTCTAGTACCACTCCTACAACAACTGCTACTACTACTACTTCTTCTTCTTACAGTCCTGTAACTCTCGTGTTCGCAGATGAACTAATAGTCTCGGACCATACTTAGTCCTTGGACCTGGCAGACTGGTCCTCACAGTGAGAGACACAGTACACACACACACCTCTCTCTCTCTCTCTCTCTCTCTCTCTCTCTCTCTCTCTCTCTCTACATCCACATACAATTAGGATTAACAACCATTACACACTAGTCATATTTATTACCTTTAATTAATGTGTGTAGGTCCTTATGAAAAAAAATTTAAGATAAAAGACATGAGATATGCAAGACTCATAGAAGTCAACTAGAAGAATTATAGTAATACAATGATTATCAAGTTGGATCTTCAATCTCATCCTCAATGCAACCAATTGCCACTATCTACTTCAATGTTCATATTAATGCCTAAACCTTAAAAAAAATTGCAATCATCCATATGCTCCATGGCTATATGGATCATGTGTCACCATTGATTGAAAGACAACCTACACCAACAAAAAGGCTCCATAGATGTGTTTGTAGACGCAATATTTGGACTGTGTTAAAAAATGTCGAGCGCGTTTATTACCGTGTCTACTGCTGCGTCTAAAATTTCACGTCTAAAAGCGCGCTTATAGTCAGAGTTACACGCCCATATAGACGCGCATATTGATGCGCTACGCAAATATATAATCATATTTATAAAAAAGTGGATGTATTCATAATGTGTGTCTATACATGCGTGTATCTGCGCGTATAAAAAAGCGTTTACTCTGCAAGTTTTTGATGAGAATAGATGCGCATTTATCCTGCAATTTAGGCGCGCTGATAGACGCCCAAAGCAGAGGTGTGAAAAAAAAACCAGAGAGCACATGTGGCTTTGCAAGCCACATGCTCTCTGGTTTTTTTCCCCCATCAACATCAAATTGTATGCTTAGGGAAAACAGAGAAAGATTATTTCGAAGATTTTTGTACTGAAAACAAAACAATGTATGTAGAACACGAAATTTCATATATATAGATTAAACGTTTTTACATTATGAGTTTTAGTGCTTGTGACCTCAAGCATGGTCATGGTCGCAAGCACTAGCTGAAAGTAATACATATCAAAAATGAAAACTACAAGCCAAGGGGAGGCATGCATGCATGGGGCTCCTCTACATCTCCTCAGAAGAGGCATCATCATCGCTACCACCGCCGCTGCCTGTGCCACTGCCTGTGCCACCACCGCTACTACTAGTCCCCCCTTCGCTATCCTCAACTGCATCAGGGTTCGCCTACATAAAGGATTAAGGTATATAAATACCATTACAAACAGTAAATTAGAGTTACCTATACTTTTCATGTAAAAAATAAAGCATACCTCTTTTGGTTGTGGAATCCTCATGGCACGATTATATTGCTCCTCCATGATGAGTCCCTCCTCGTAGAAATGTTGCCAAGTGGACGCCCAGTTATGACCTCGATGGTAGCCTACCTCTCTAGGAGTAGGCATCCTACCAATGATATGATACTACAAAACAATTTGAACATACAACGTATTAGAACACACTACATAATGAAGTGAAACAAATTACAAATTTTAATTTAAAAAAAGAAATCAAATAATACTTACAAACTCAACCTCCCATGACTCCCTGCCACCCGATCCATAATACAACCATGGTTGCCATTTGGATATGTCGCGTTTCTGCATGCTAGCGACTTGTCATTTTCTCTGATGCTCTCTTCTTGGTCTCTTTCCACTCCTTGCAGTGGCAATTGAGTGGTTGGCCATATCCAGGGCGCCCCTGCTCTTGTCTCCGCAGTGACTCCTTGGCGTGAGTCATAAGGTAAGACCTCTTGCTATGCAGCGCGTCTCTCACCTTTGACAGTCCCCAATCATCTGAGAATCGTGAATTTTCGGGATTAGGGTACTTTCTATGTACTGCCCGCAGCACCTCTTGCCACAAACCATATTTTTGGTGCTTGAAGGGAATCATGCAATCTTTGTATGTGGCATGCACAACACTCCTCAAGTAGGCTATCACTTCCCTCCCCTCAGAGTCATGCAAGATACCACCAACATCAGTGACAAAGTAGTACATTTGTGGAGGCTCACCTCTCTCATTTTTCGGTGAGGGTGATCGAGAGCCACCTCCTAGGCAACCCCCACAAAGCCCTCGACCTCCTCGTCCTCCCGCACGACTCTCCCTCCTCCCTCGACGGGCACTATCCTCTACCTCACTCGATGCACGTGCTTTTGCAGATGCACGTGCTTCGGCCGATCCATGTACTTCAGCCTATCCCTGTGCATCAGCTAATCTGTGTGTATGCATAGTGCGTGGAGTACCTATTAGTAGAGGTGTGCCAAGGTTTGGTGTTTATGCGGCAGTGCTAGGCAAAGATGCGATAGGTGTCCCAGACATCACACTGAAAACCTCCTCTGCAATGGGAGGGCGACCAAGATAATTGGTCATCTCCCCCATGAATTGCTCCTTGTTTGGAAAACCTCCAAAAAAGCTACTAATACCTCTAGAAAACTCCGCTAAGGTGTTGTTCATGCGTTCCAACTCAGGATCAGTGCTGAAAGATCCAAGATTCTACATCTACACAAGAAAAATCATATTACACTATGCAGATAAAACATATTACATGCTGCGTCTATATCTACGTCTCTCTGTGCGTCTGTCAACGTGTCTATTTTCGCGTCTATATCTGCGTCTACACTGTCATCTGGACGCGCCAAACGCACACAGTCGGATCATTTTTTTCAAACTTGTTAAAAAACAAGCAAAAAAACCTCCATAGATGACAGTCTATAGCATGTAAAGAGAGAGAGAGAGAGAGAGACAAACAGACAGAGAAAGCAAACAAGATTGAGAGAGAGAATAAGAACTCACCTTCTTTGTTTGTTCCGACGGGTGGCGGCTAGGTTGCAAGCTCCTTGTCCTCCTTCTCCCTTCTCTTAGTAAGTTGCTTGAATCTTCTTCTCTTCCTTGTTGTTTGGCTCTTGTTCTTTACTCTTTGGCTCTTCCTTCCTCTTGTCCTCTTTTTACTCTTATTTCCTTCCCTCATTGTCTTCATGAAGTGGTAGATAGACATGATTAGTGATGTCGAGCTCGAACTGCAGAAAACGCGCAAAAAACGCAGGAAAGCACTGGTTTGAAAAGAAAGCCACAACTTTTTTTTATTTTTTTTTATATTTGTGTAGCGCATCTGTAAGCGCGTGTAATTGTATGTGTATATACGCAAATAATACTTATTACACGCGCTGGCAGACGTGCAGTAACAATGAAACTGATTAGATGCTAGCTTTTGGTTGTTTTTGGATCAACATGACATGACTTTCCTAGTCTTTCAATATCAAAATCTTTGCCTCCATGTTGTAAGTATCAATGCATGCATTTAGGGAATATGACATATATACCAAATGAAATCACATTTGTCCTTATGATCCAAGTGTAATTATGTCGTATATGCATCCAATCATGTCCTATACATGCATCACTTTGGAAAAGGTGGCCATAGAACTTATTTGGAGGATTTTTTATGTTTTCTTTTAGTTCTTATTTTCTTATTTGGAATATCACTTGTCCTAATAATCTTATTTCTAACAATGCTACTTTGTTTTCTTTATAGCACTCCATCACAAACCGTGATCCTATAGATTTGGAGACTCGATGTATAGAGAGACATGGTCTCACTACACTCATTGATAGATTGTATGTGCATAGTGGTCCAACAAATCAAGCCTCTTTCTTATTTGCAGGTATTATATATTGTAGTTAAACTCTAATAGTTTATATTACAGAGTTTGTTTGACACTCCATTATATCGGGTTGAGCTCTCTGATGGCAAGGAGCTATAGTAGTCGCTTGGATTCATGAAGTGCACATCTTTTTTTTTTTGGCCCCGTGATTCATGTAGGCTCTTTCCATGTAGTATTCATTAGACATATTTCTCATTCTTTGTATGGACTTGCATTTTGCGATATTTATAGATACATTTGAATATTTATTTTAGAGTCTTCTTTCTATTGTTCCATATAGTTTTATGAGTTTTCATCATCAGTCTTGTACTTATTTGAATATTGAATCAATAATCCTTTTTTTCTAGCATCTCATGATGCACCTGTCTCTCAGTGACAATTGTGTATTCAATATATAATTGCTTTATGGAACATTATTTAGCACATGATGCTAGAAGGTTAGCATCACTAATTTACTACATGCATTGCTAGCCTTCTTGCTTACTTCCACCATCTCAACTTTGAGGAAAAATAGTATATTTTAATACTTTCTCTAGAGTGGAGGATTTCGATATTCTCTATGTCTAAGTTAGATAAAATTTCATAAAATTGTTAATCCTTAATATTGAACGTCTTAACATCCTAGATATTTTTTGTTCAAACTAAAATCTATTGATTTCTTGTAGGTTATCAAAGGAGTTTCATTTAGAAGAAGTTGTCTTGACAAAATAGACCTAGTGCTTGAGGAAAATCTTCATAGAAAGGTAATAAGTACTATATTTTTCATTTGCACAATGTTCTTGAGTCTTTCAAAAGATATTTCATTCAATTTTATAGCATGTTAATATATTAATATTTACAAGTAGAAACTTACATGTCACTTTACGTTCCCAGGCTTTTGATGAAGTGAATATATCTACCCTTTGTGAGGATTCTACACAACTTACAAGGAATCCAAAAGGCATCAAGGTACGAGTTCTAATTTTTTAAAGTATGCATCTAGTCAAGTTATTTGAGAAAAATTAAAGTTTGTAAAAACCATAATTGAAATACCTCTTTTTCATTGTTTAATAGATGAGTCAATGAACTTTATTTGATATGCTTGGGAAGGGAAAACAAAAGGAGAAAGTTAATCCAAATGTCAACCTAGAAGTGAATCCAAATATAGATCTTAATGTCTATCTAGAAGACAATCCATATGTCAATCTAGATCTTCATCGTCAACTCTTTGGCGATACTCCAGAGCATGATGAAGATGAAGACAATGAGACTGAAAATGAAGACGAGGATAATGAAATGGAGGGTGATATAGAAATGTTTGATATGTCGGGTAGCACTTCAGAAAATGCAACTAACACAGGAAACTTCACAACAACATCAAAAGAGTACTCTAGAAAATTTCGAATAGAATGGACTAGAAAATATCCTTCTTTAAAACGTGTGGTGGAGGGAAAGAATGAGTATATGAATGAGGGAAACAAAATCTATGCATTCACTAACATGCTATATTTTGGATGAGAGAGAATGAGTATGAAGGATGCATGGCGTGTTTTCTCCAGCAATTCTGATTGGCAAGTAACATAACCAAACTTGATGAGATTATGGAAATTTCTTTTGGTTCTTCCTACTTCATAAATAGCATGTGAAGGAGGCTTCTCTAAGCAGATTGATGGTGTCAACTCTTGAGGCATTAATGTGAATTTCTCTTATTGGCCTTGACATCAAAAGCATTGAATGGGCCTTGGTCTATGAGAAATGGGAGCTAGTAAAGGCACGAAGACTACTTGATTTGTAGTTCTTGCTTGTTGCTCACCTTGTTTCTATCATGATGAACTTTATCAATTAACTATGATGTACAAGAGTCTAGAACTTGGATATTTTTTTGTCTTAAGAATATGAAACCAAAGTTTTTATTGTGATTTTCCACACTAGTTTATACTTCTTTTTTGTATCATGTATTATGGGACCTTACTATATTAAGAATTGTTATCTCTTAAGTTACATCTAAGAATGCTCTCTTGTAAGCTACTTGGAAGTTGATGCCTAAATTTTGAGCAAAGGCGCCACAAACTTCTCTGGCACAGCGAG
The DNA here is from genome assembly GCF_053477565.2 of Lygodium microphyllum. Lineage (NCBI taxonomy): Eukaryota > Viridiplantae > Streptophyta > Polypodiopsida > Schizaeales > Lygodiaceae > Lygodium > Lygodium microphyllum. The sequence goes on from NC_141141.1 coordinate 34,774,504, forward strand.
CCAACCTCCGAGGCCGTCGGCTTGCTACTGTCGTATCGATCTCAAATGACTTACATAGTCCATGGTATGTACAGATGTCTCTCATAAGAGGATCATCACATGCGATCCATTGTCAATCCCTGTGAATTGGGATCTCCTACCAAACAGTCAGTATATTCACTGTCCTTCTTCGTGGGCGTTGAATGCAATCTTACTTTTTTCTTTCTCCTTTTTTTTCACAATATCTATGCTTACTATGACTGTGGCTGGCCAACTCTCTGCTTAGACTTCATGGACGCAACCTGTGTTGAGAGAGAGAGAGAGAGAGAGAAAGAAAGAGAGACAGAGAGAGGGGGGCGGGGGTGCGGCACGTACGAAGGGCAAGGTTGCAGGATTAGAAACGAGAAAGATAATCTGCTGGAGTTCACTTGTGTTGTTTCATGGTTCTGCACAAGCTTCCCATGGCGACACAGGTCTTCCTTGCCCTCCCGAAGCCTCGAACACACCCACGGCCACCTTTAACAAAACCTCTATCTCTCTCTCTCTCTCTCTCTCTCTCTCTCTCTCTCTCTCTCTCTCTCTCTCTCTCTCTCTCTCTCTCTCTCTCTCTCTCTCTCTCTCTCTCTCTCTCTCTCTCTCTCTCTCTCTCTCTCTCTCTCTCTCTCTCTCTCTCTCTCTCTCTCTCTCTCTCTCTCTCTACTAAAAACGTCCCACCTTTCATATATAGTCAACAGTTTCAGAACTTAACATAGCAGACACGACGCCATTTCTATGTTCATGAATCGTATACATAGATTCTAGAGAGCCAAGACGGGCTAACCGTCCTCTCTCTCTCTCTCATTTTTAGGATGCCTCATTTTTAGGATGCTCCATTGACTTCAACAAGTTCCCATAACAGTGATCTATTTTAGTCACCAACAAGTGGACACACTGGCTAAAGATGATGAAAAGAGGACATGTGCACATTGGCTACATGTGATCCAAGTGTAATTATGTCGTATATACATCCAATCATGCCCTATCCAATCACATTTGTATAGGGCATGATTGGATGTATATAGGGCATGAAATCGCATATATATAATTAGCTTTGAATGATTGGATGTATATTTGTAATACTTAGAAAGAAGTAAAGTTGGTAATGTATTCAAACAAATACTAGCTATTAAGAGGTTTGGTCATAGTTAGGGACTTTATGAGAAATGAAAAATATGTGCATTTATTTTCGCATCTATAGGCGCATTTATAAACATGGATATATAGACGTGTTCTGTATACTAGCGTAAATAGACGCTTTGATACACGCACTTATAAACGCACCCACTTTTTCGCATGTACAGTGCGCGTCTATAGGGCCTTTCTCTTGTAGTGCTATTAAGCATAGATAGGAACATGTTAACTACGATTATATGAAGTGAACAAAAGCGAGAATAGTATTTATATTGTATAAAAATATCAAATATATACGTTGAGAAGATTTGCCCACTCACTTTGTCATGCTAGCACAAATATCCCATGCTTCCCTTACCATGACTTTTTGGAGTCAATGGTCATAAAGCCATTAGCATGGTGCTTGATTGTTGGATTAAAGTTCATTTCCACCACAAATTGAAACCACTTCATCCATAGCAAAAAAGAAGATTTGATAATTTAGCTTATACATATCCTAGCTTATGCCATACCAATCATTCATGTTGTCATTAACTCTCTCAAAGCTAGCAATGATTCAATCTATTCTCGTAAATACTTCAAGTCTAAAAATACTTTCCCTTCACACCATATAGCATTGAATATTTTTCATATTGGAAATGCATGTCACTCGCTTTATAGGTGTTAGAGTGATAGGGGTATTGTTGTGTTCACCCTCTATGGAGCCTATATGTGGATTATTTGATTGTTTGGGAGTGACAATATGTAAGAGGGGAAGTATATGAAGAGCCCTCTTAAGTAGAAATTCGACATGAAAGATTTAGGAGAAATAAATTACTTTCTTGGCATTGAGGTGATTAGGACATCTAAGAGGATATGGCTCTCACAAAGATAGTACATCTTTGACATATTGACAAAGTATGGTATGGCTGGCCAATCTCAATGCCATTGGATCAAAGTGTGAAGCTAAGTGCTAACAAGGGTGAGATAATGGAGGATCCCATAACACAAAAAAAGATGGTGGAAAGTTTGATCTTCATTACTATTGTCATGCCAGATTGTAAGCGCATAGTTGATTTGGAGAGTTAGTTTATGCAAGTGCCTCATAAACCTCATTTGGATAGTGTGAGGCATACCTTGCAGTACTGCTTGAAGGCCAGATTAGATTATGGTGACTTTTATTATGTTGATTCGGTGGTGTGATTATTTGGTTATACTAATGTAGATTGGATAGGCAATATGTCTCATAGAAAGTCCCCTATTGGCTATGTGTTTTCCTTTGGGAGTGAGACTACGACTTGAAGCACTAAGAAAAAGGCCACTATTGCATTATCAAGTACATAGGTAGAGTATAGAGGTGTTTTTATGACAAAATGTAAGGTAGGTTGGCTACAAGACCTACTTGATGATTTGGGGATATAGCTAGATAAGAAAGTTATCATTTATTGTGATAACATGAGTAGCACACAATTGGTAAGGAACCCAATGTTTCATACATGTATGAAATACATTAAGATTCATTACCATTTCATCAAAGAGTGAATCTCGGTAGATGACATTGATCTCACATATGTGAGCACAGAGGAGCATGTTACAAATATTTTCACCAAGGCTTTGGGAGCAAAAAAGCTTTGATGATTTTTAAGCTTACTTGGAGTACAGGTCATGGAGTTGAGCTTGAGAGAAAGTGTTTAAATGTCAAGCTCAACATGAGTTGACACTCGATGACCATTTTTGAATTCATATCAATGGAGTGGTTGATACTTGGAGTATAGGTCATAGAGCTTGAGAGGAAGTGTTGAAATGTCAAGCTCAACATGAGTTGACGCTCATATGTCTAGATGACCATTTTCACATTCATAAAATTAGTGGAGTGGTTGATACTTCTATCAGCATATGCTTCCCATAATACTTTACTAATGAACATCAATTAGTCCATCTACCCAAGTTACACGATATCTATTTAGTCATCTTACTAGTTATCGTGTTCACACTATGGACCGCTTGTATATTATGTATATTGTACTTCCTCTTTATTCTTGGTAGCTTGTTATAGGGGAGAAGAAGAAAGATTAAGGTTTTTAGCTTCATATCTTGTGTGCATTCTCTATGTATTATGTGTCTTGCAAGAGCTCAAGCTCCCTCTTTCTTGCCCTATCTTTTCATAGGCTAGTCTTCATCTTGCATTAGGGTTGTATGTTGGCATAGAAATTGTGATAGATGTGGTTCTCATAGTATAGAGATTATGATAGATATATTTCATGATCTTCTCTCTCTCTATTCTCTAGATAAAAATCAAGCTAGTTATAAGCAAGCCAAATGCTCGGATATAATATGTACGCAAGCTCAAGTATACCTAAGATAAGCATGAGTTAGATAAAAATGCTTGATCCAAACTTAGAGCCGGAGTGGAAGCACACAAGTGGAAGCAAGAAGCAAAGCAAAAGTTATAGTGGATGGAGTAAGAGAGCAAGAAAGAGAGACACCATATATAGGAGCTCCAACACTCACAATGTGTGACTAGCCTTCCCTTATTATTCAATAGTCACTAAAAGAATAAAGAATAAATTAATAGTGATAAGTGCCCACTACTTGCAGTGTACAAGTGCACAAATATAGTATACATTGAGTAAATGTGACCAGCTAGGCACAAGTGCCTTTATCCTCAAACAGCCACCTCCCAATTAAAGATGAATGGGCCTTAGTGAGAATTAAAAGAAAAAAGAGATAAGTACAATAGGATGAGAAAATGTGTGATCTCATCTGGTGCGCAGATCGGACGCAGGTAGCTCATGTAGTGAATTCCCAAAGGTCCCCAAGAACAAAGCACTCTACTTTTTAGCACAAAGACCAATGTAAAAACAAGCACGACATGAGACAAGAGACAAATTGGGTTGAATCTCCCCCATGCCTTGTGTGAGCGCTTCACAAAGCATGTATTTAATATATATTTTCAATCTTTTTGCTCAAAAATAGCCCAATTACAAAAATATACAAGCTTTTAGCTTTTGAGTTTGCTTTCCACCAAAAATAGGAAAATAAAGCTAATGGACGGTGCCCAAAGAGTCTGGCACGCCCAATCTCAATGTCCAAATCAAAATAACATATCCAGGCGCATAAGCGCATACAAAATAATAATAAATAGTCGATGTCTCTATAGACATAATCAAAATATAGGCGTGGCGCCTATCAAAATATAGTCGAAAGATCGGAAACCCGCTAGACTCCAATGCTTTCCTCCGCCACTGCTGCTATCTCTACACATCAACTGAAGCATTCACAATCGTTAGTAAAATAACACAATTAAACCGACAAAAGTGAATACCTAGCAGTCTTCAGCTACATAAATAAATCAACTGGTTAGAAATAAATCCTAACCTTAATTTATTACGAGTGCGCACTCTAAACTCATAAACGTTTATTAATTTAATATGCATTTTACGGAATCACCCACTATGGAATCACCCATGTACACACTAAATTAATGAAACGCCCGAAAAGGACAGGCGTCCCCATCAACTTCTCGCACAAAGAATCCTCTTTGCGTATGAGCCCCGGTCATCTAAGTTTACGAAATCCACCGTAAAACCTCACGGAATCCACCGTGGAATATGCCTCCTGGCATCATACCCCCGGGGTGGGATAGCAATTGACCTCAATTGCTATTAGCTCAATGTGGAGCTAACAGAGTGGGGAAAGCATTTAGGTCTCTAGCGTGCATCCATTGTGCTTCCTCTACAGGATGGTTCTTAAATTTCACGAGATATCTAGAGTACCTTCGGCCAGTTCTAGTGGTCATGTAATCAGTGTCTATGATGGCTTCTGGTTCAAGTATTTCAGTCTCTTCCTCTAGTAAAGGTGGGTTTTCATAGACAGGGTGGATAGGTAATTGTCCTCTAAATGGTCTCAATAAACTAATATGAAATGTATTATGAATTTTCCAATGTGATGGTAATTCTAACTTGAATGCATTGTCATTAATCTTATGAATGATTCTAAATGGTCCGTAGAATCTAGGGGCTAATTTGACAACTGGATGTCTATCTACACTTTGCAGTCTACGCTTTTCTATTCTAAGCCAAACATAATCATCTACTTTGAAATTCATGGCTTGTCTTTTCTTGTTGGCTTGTTTGGTATATGATTGTTGGGCTTTAGCAATCATATCCTTTACTTCATCAAAAATAGTATTATGCATAACAGCAATATCATCGGCACTTTGTATTCTATTTGACAAAGATGCAACAGGTGTAGATAATCTATGTCCATAAATAACTTCAAAAGGTGCTTTCTTTGTAGATGTGTGCGGTGTATTATTGTAAGCAAACTGTAATAAATGCAAATGAGTATCCCATGTTTGAGGTTTAGAGATAGTGTATGCACGTAAAAGATCTAAAATAGTGCTATTTGTGGCTTCTGTTTGTCCATTTGTTTCTGGATGAAATGCAGATGAAAAATCAATCTTTGTGCCTAGATTTGAAAACAGTGTAATCCAGAAATTATTACAAAATCTAGAATCTCTATCTGAAATAATCACTTTCGGCAATCCATGGTTAGTAAAAATAGTTTTCAAAAATAACTGTGCTGCTTGTGATGCTGTTAAAGTTTTCTTACATGCAATGAAATATGCTTGCTTACTAAATCTATCTACAATTGTCCAAATCATGTCATGGTTAGATTTAGTATTTGGTAAGCCAGTAATGAAATCCATAGATATATGTTCCCAAGGTTTAGATGGAATAGGTAAAGGCATTAATAACCCATACTGTTTACCATGATGTCTCTTTATTCTTTGACAAATCAGACATTCAGAAACAAAATTAGACACATCTGCATCCATATGCGGCCAATAAAAATCTTCAGTTAACATGCGTAATGTAGAAATGATACCTCTATGACCTTGATATGGGGGACAATGAATTTCATTCAAAACAAATGATCGGAATGGAATAGTAACACACAGTCTCTTTTCAAAGAACATGAATCCATCATTATATGACAATGAATCAACAGGAATGAAATTATTTTGAACTAATTTTTGCCAATCAGAATGAAAAGTAATATCCTGGTGATATGTGTCTTTCATAGTAATCAAAGAATCAAAAGATATGATAGAAATGTTATAAATTGCAGGTCTTCTACTTAATGCATCAGCAACTACATTTTCTTTTCCAGTTCTGAGTTTTTGCAAACGAACAAGTCTTCTAGGAGTTTCGAGCGTTAGTCAGTTCTGATTTAGTCTGACTTGCAGAGTTGCAGACTTAACAGACTTGCAGGGTTGTGAACTTGCTGAACTTAGCTGACTTGCAGGACTTGCAGTACTTGATTAGTGTCGACTTGCGAAACTTGTCTTCTGGAGTGCGTGACCCGGAGTTTTTTTGACTTCTCTGCCTTCACTGACTTGCAGAGTATGGAGGGACTTAAGCTTAATTAGTTAAGCTTAAGCTTAATAAGCTTAAGTAATGGAGAAATAGGCCGCCGTTTTTCAGTCGTGGGGGGGGGGGGCCGTTTTTTATTCCGCCGAAAATTTCGGGGGTCCTCCTCTTGATCACCACTTGACGATTTGTTGCTAATCAAGCTTCTCTTAAGTTCTTAAGCTTTGTACTTAAGCTTTGTTAATGAAGAAGATAAGAAATTTCTCACTGTTCATCACGACTTGTTCATGGAGTTGAGGGAGTGGTCCTCCGCCAACAGAGAGTGGTCCTTCGCGATCTGAGAGTGGAAACAGGGGTTCTTGATCGCCAGAAGTCTGCCTGTATCGACGGTTCGCGACGAGATTGACTGTAGAGGCCGTTTGTTCCTGGAGCTCCGCCTTCGCCCGAGATTGGTAGCGATTGGAAGCCCTTGATCTCTGCTCCGCTCTGATACCACTGGTGCGCAGATCGGACGCAGGTAGGTCATGTAGTGAATTCCCAAAGGTCCCCAAGAACAAAGCACTCTACTTTTTAGCACAAAGACCAATGTAAAAACAAGCACGACATGAGACAAGAGACAAATTGGGTTGAATCTCCCCCATGCCTTGTGTGAGCGCTTCACAAAGCATGTATTTAATATATATTTTCAATCTTTTTGCTCAAAAATAGCCCAATTACAAAAATATACAAGCTTTTAGCTTTTGAGTTTGCTTTCCACCAAAAATAGGAAAATAAAGCTAATGGACGGTGCCCAAAGAGTCTGGCACGCCCAATCTCAATGTCCAAATCAAAATAACATATCCAGGCGCATAAGCGCATACAAAATAATAATAAATAGTCGATGTCTCTATAGACATAATCAAAATATAGGCGTGGCGCCTATCAAAATATAGTCGAAAGATCGGAAACCCGCTAGACTCCAATGCTTTCCTCCGCCACTGCTGCTATCTCTACACATCAACTGAAGCATTCACAATCGTTAGTAAAATAACACAATTAAACCGACAAAAGTGAATACCTAGCAGTCTTCAGCTACATAAATAAATCAACTGGTTAGAAATAAATCCTAACCTTAATTTATTACGAGTGCGCACTCTAAACTCATAAACGTTTATTAATTTAATATGCATTTTGCGGAATCACCCGCTATGGAATCACCCATGTACACACTAAATTAATGAAACGCCCGAAAAGGACAGGCGTCCCCATCAACTTCTCGCACAAAGAATCCTCTTTGCGTATGAGCCCCGGTCATCTAAGTTTACGGAATCCACCGTAAAACCTCACGGAATCCACCGTGGAATATGCCTCCTGGCATCATCATCATACACCTATCAACCTCTTAAGAACAGCATATTGTTCCGCTATGAGACTTTTAGGGAGCAAATATGTAGGATTCATACCTATAGGTATCTTGACAAGCTCAATATACTTGTCCTCTATCATCTTCCTAATGAAGTGATAGCATACCTCAATGTTTTTTGTCTTCACATGGAAGACCTCTAATTCTTGGCTAACTAAATAAAGTCTCATATAATCCAATACATTTTAGGAGTTATAGGCATACCAAGATCTATAAGGCCTCCTTGCAAGTCTTAGTGTGGTTGCAATATACTCAGCCTCATTTGTTGTAGACAAGGCCATGCATTTTTGCATCCTTGACATCCAAGAAATAGCACCTCTGGCAAAGGTAAAGACATACCCAAAGATGGACATCCTATTATTTCCATGTTTTGCATAATCTAAGTCACTGTAACCCATGACTCCTATGCAATTAAAGGTTACACAACTTCAAGAAAAAGAGAAAATAATATTAAAAGGGATGACTTGCAAGGATACAGGACTGATTGTGTAGGATGAAGTTAAGGAGCTTTTACATTAAATGCATGTGTTATAGTGGAAACTAGGATGACTGAAACAAGATACTCAGTATGCTAAAGATACAAATGACTTGTCTGATGAGTTACTTGTTCCCTGGGGGGGAAGTCTGTCATAAATATATGTATGTATCACGTGGATTCAACATAAGGGATTTTTTAAATATCATTTTTACACATTTTTTACATACAATAAGGTTCCATATAAAGGGTTTATTTACAAATTGAATAGAAAAAGATTATATTTTATTAAGAAAAATTTCACAAATAAGGGTATTTATAAATAGGCCTTGAACACACGTGATATAGAAAGTATACCTATAGTGAATTACTCAAGCCTGATGCTATAGATGTATTTTCAATAGATTATTTACCTAAAGGTGTAGAGAATACATTCATTTTGAATATCATAGATGATGTAAAGACAATGAATGTAGAAGACATAGAGAGAATAGGTACAAATTGTTTGTTTGATTATACAAATGATATATTGACCATGAATACAACTAAGACAATGATAGTGATAGTATTTGTCAATGATGCTTTGACTGCAAGTATAGATGATATCTTGACAGAGAATGTGGATGATACTTTGATTAAGGATACAGCTATGTGAAGATGCAAATGTTATTCACTCTATGAAAGCCAAAGAATATGCCTTTCAAGGTGTTTTCCTAGCACAAAATAGAGAGATATATATCATGCAATTTGTTTCTTTATGGATGCTTGATATTGGGATTGTATGATATTTATATGTATTATGACAAAGAAAACATGGATATATACTAACCTAAAGATCAAGAAAATATTTTGTTATATTTTAGAGGGTTGATATTACTCTTATACACTATATGTTTATATATATAGGTTGTTTTGATACCAAGATATTCTATGCTTGTTGGGGGCCTAATGTTGTGCTATAGAGACATTATTTTGTGCTTCTATTCTTGTCTAGTAAACATTCAAACTTTTGGACTGATTTAAATTGGGATTTCACTAAGCCAAAGTCTCAGTAATCGGGATTTTACTAAGCCATAGTCTCAATAATTGGGTTTCTTTGAGCCATAGTCTTAGAAATATCATCCAAAAGTGGATATAATATATTTTGTATAAGGGTTGAGCTAGACACTACAAGGGACTGGGGCAATAGCGACGCCGATTAGCGACGGCGTTTATCGGCGTCGCTATTGGCGTCGCTATTTGCGTCGCTATATGCGTCGCTATTTGCGTCGCAAATGCGACGCAAATAGCGACGCATATAGCGACGCCGCAGGGAAAAAAAGCGCGGCCGAAACCAGAGCGCCGTTTTCATTTTGTTTCCTTCGCCTTTTGAGAGCGAGAGCGAGGGAGAGAGCCAAGGCTTTGTGAAAGAAGAGGAGGAAGAGACTTGTTGCCGCCGCCGCCGCCACCGCCACCGCCACCGTCGTTGTTCGCGAAGGAGAGGAGGAGCCCTCGTTGCAAAGAGAAGCCGCCCACGCTCGCCATATCTCATTGGTGAGTCTCCCTCTCTCTTTCTTTTACTTGTTGAAGGTTTAAATCGTTCTCTTTTGTTTATTTAGGAGAGGAAAAGAAAGAGAAGGAGAGGGAGAGGGAGAGAGAGGGAGAGAAAGAGAAAGAGAGGGAGAGGGAGAGAAAGAGAGTGAGAGTGCATTCTCTCTCTCTCTCTCTCCCTTTTGCTTGTTTAATGTTTAAATTACTTTCTTCTTTGCTTGTTTAGGAGAGGAAACGAGAGAGTAAGAGAGAAAGAGAGGGAGAGGGAGAGGGAAAGGGAAAGAAAGAGAAAGAGAAATAGAGGGAGAGGGAGAGGGAGGGGGAGGAAATAGGAGAGGGAGAGAAAGAAAAAGAGAGGGAGAAGGAGGGAGAGTGCATTCTCTCTCTCCCTCCCTCTCCCTTTTGCTTGTTTAATGTTTGAATCACTTTATTTTTTGCTTGTTTAGGAGAGGAAATGAGAGAGAAAGAGAGTGAGAGGGATAGGAAGGGGAAGGAAATGAGAGAGGGATAGAAAGAGAAAGAGAGGGAGAGTGCATTGTATCTCTCCCTCTCCCTTTTGCTTGGAGGATGTTTAAATCACTTTATTTTTTGCTTGTTTAGGAAATGAGAGAGAAAGAGAGATAGAGAGGGAGAGGGAGAAAAAGAGAGGGAGAGGGAGAGGGAGAGGGAGGGGGAGGGGAAGGAAATGAGAGAGGGAGAGAAAGAGGGAGGGGGAGGGAGAGGGAGGGAGGGAGCGAGGGAGAGGGAGAGGGAGAAAGAGGGAGAAAGAGGGAGGGAGAGGGAGAGGGAGGAGGAGGGAGGAAATGAGAGAGGGAGAGAAAGAGAACGAGAGGGTGAGGGAGAGGGTGAGAGAAAGAGAGGGAGAGGGAGAGGGAGAGGGAAGGGAATGAAATTTAAGATAATATACGTATCGATAATGGTATGCAATGTGCTTTGCATATGGCCACGTACTTCATCAAAATTAACCCAAAATTATTGTTATAGAAGTGGAGATCCCTTAAATTGAGTATAGGATAATTTCTCTCAGGTCTTATGACTATGAGTAGAATTGATTGAAATAAATTTTATTACTATAGTTGTAAAATTTCATAGATGGCGCACATTAATTTTAAAATGGATTACTTATACTCAAAGCCGAGATATAACAAAAAATTATCTACCGGGACAAACAAATCGTTGAGCATGATACAAGGCCGAGATATAACATCGGAAAATCTCTCGACTACTATATACAATGCAAGGTTTATGGTCAACTTGCAAGTTGACGTACATCTCCAAAAAGGTATCCATTTAAGCCTCGTTTGCTGTAATGTAGATAAGATGGCAAACGAAGAAGGTCCTATTGTTCAAGACCGCGAGTCGTATCTTAATCAGCGTGTCCCATGTCCTTGCTCTCAATGCAAGTTGGCAATTAGACGAAAACGCCGATTGTCTATAGAACACGTACGACGATTTGGCGAGTTTCAACCTGAGATTATTGATCAGGCGATTGCAGATTTTCAGCAAACGGTATTTTCAAGTTAGCATTTTTCATGCATTGTACTCTCAAGCTAATTGAAAACCATACACAATAAGATTGGGTCTTGTTGGCAAATTTTGTGTCCAGGGGGGTGATGTCTCGACCCAAGGGGGAGTGCACCCTTTGCGGCCAATTAGAAGAGTTCGTGGACGTGAGATGGATGGATGGCAGGAGCCAATAGACCACTCGCAAGGCCCATCTATATCGTCAATGCCAGAGGAGACAGACAACCTTCCCGACTTGCCTACAATCTTGGAGCCTGAGATGGAGGCAATGATCGATGCATTGATTCCCATGGATGTTGAGACATCTGACCCGCTTAGAGAGGAAGCATCCATACCATTATATGATGGGTGCCGAGTATCTCGGTTGAAGACATTGCTTGCACTCTTAAGTGTGCAAGCGAAATACGGTTGGAGCGATACGAGTGTGACTGAGTTATTCAGGTACCTTGCATACAGACTTCATTGTTTTTTTTTAAAACAGTATTATTGTAAATACGGATGGATTTTTCAAGGTGTTTTATGATGTTTTCAGGTTATTGAAATATCATATATTGCCATCTGCAAACACCATGCCTGAGTCTCATGATGATGCACGACATGTTTTACGGAAGCTTGGCATGGACTACAATAACATCCATGCATGTATCAACGACTGCATATTGTTTCGAGATGAATACGAGACTATGGAGACATGTCCAAAGTGTGGTGCTCACAGGTATCGACAGGACTTGCAAGGGCAGACCATCCCTCAAAAAGTCCTCAGACACTTTCCGCTCATCCCCCGCATAAACCACATGTTTCGCACGTCTGCCATGGCAAGCTTGACAACGTGGCATGTGCAGAATAGGTCTACGGATGGAGTGCAACGAATATCAGCAGATTCGCGCGCATGGAGCCACATTGACTCTACCTTCCCAGGCTTTGCGCGAGAGCCAAGGAATCTTTGGCTCGGTCTCGCCATGGATGGTGTGAACCCATTCGGTCTGCGCTCGACTTCTTACAGTGTGTGGCCTATAGTGCTTGTCAACTACAACATTCCTCCATGGCTTTCTATGAAGAAAGGACATCTCATCCTTAGCTTGCTCGTCTCGGGCCGCTACAAAGTAAAAAATATGGACGTGTATCTTCGTCCATTAGTCGATGAGCTTAAGATTTTGTGGGAGGAGGGGGTCACGGTGCAAGATATGACCAGGCGCGATGGTCGGCGGTCAGCCAACATTCGAGCCATTCTCATGTGGACGATGCATGACTTTCCGAGATTGGGAGAGTGCTCAAGTGAGCAGACCTTTGTTCACGCCGGTAATATCTATATTTTATTTCATTCAATCAAGTATTCACTAGGTCGTGGATCGCCTTGCAGGTCTCATTACCTCAGGTTATCATGCATGTCCATTGTGTGGGCCACAGTTAGACTCCCGAAGGTCACGAACCGTGAAGAAGATGGTATATCAAGGACACGCCACTTTCTTGCCGGAGGATCATGAACTCAGGGAAGGTTTTCTTGGACGACCTCCAGCACGTATGAATGCTGCAAGCTGGTACGAGCTGAAAATGGTAAACCCGGAATCACATCCAAATGGAATGCGACGGTTCTCAGTTTTCTACGAGTTGCCATATTGGACCCACTTACAGGTCAACCACTTGTTGGATCCCATGCATATTTTCAAAAATGTGGGCAGCTTGCTATGGGACCACATCACAGGAAAGAGAGACACTATAGGGTCACGAATGGATTTAAAGGAGGTAGGTAAGATGGAGGCGCTTTGGCCGCAGTCGAGTGCTGAAGGGGGAGTGCAGCTTCCTCGCGCTCCCTGGGTTTTGTCTACCAAAGAAGAGCGCATTGTGAAGCAAGTAATCAAGTCTATCCGCACTCCGACGGGTATGATGCGTTCTCTCAGGTCCGCATTTTCTAAAGATGACCAAATGTCTGGGCTAAAATCCCATGATTGGCATAAGATATGTCAGGTTTGTGAACAGAATGGATTTTAATTAGCGTGGACATTTTGAAATTTGAAAAGTGACCATTATTCTTAATGCTTTCTCATTTGTGGCAGTTTGTCCTACCGATCGCGATCGCGGGATGCCTAACTCCAGAAATTCGCGGGGCCATTTACAAGCTGTCGACTTTGGTGCAATGGATCTCACAGAAAGAGATTAAGACGTCCTCTATTGAATCCGCAAGGCGGGGAGCAGTTGAGACGGTCTGTCTCTTTGAGAAATACATGCCCACTAGCATGCTCACGATACAAGTTCACCTTCTTGTGCATCTTGTGGACGAAGTGGAGATTTCCGGACCTGTCCATACGCGATGGATGTTCTTCCTGGAGCGCTTCATGAAAACCCTGAAAGGCTTTGTGCGACAACGAGCTCGTCCGGAAGGTAGTATGGCGGAGGGTTGGTTGGTGTCAGAGGCATTAGTGCATATCTCACAATGGCTACCAACGGTGGAACCAGACAATGAAATGCTATGGACGCTCAAGGACGATGACAGGCTGACTGGAGATGTGGTGGTTGGAAATGGGGTAGAAAAAAGAATGGATGCCTCAATGGAAGAGAAAGTGAATCGCTTTTGTATGTTGCACCATGCCTCCATGGAGACGTGGCTCGCCAAGTACCAGATTGCAAGGCAAGATCGAGAGGAAGTGCGAGCTGAATTCCGACGCAGTACGCGTCATCGACCGATTCGATATCCCGAAGGCATGGAGGAGATGCCGCGGTTTATGTCAACACGATGGTTGCATGGAGCCTTGATCGCAGCATCCAGCGAAGGGGCAGATGTCTCAATGGAGGAGTGGGAGTTCTCGAGGGGATGAGTCCAAAGGTAATGAGGGGTTTAGAATGTGTCGTATCTGAATTTGTTTGCTACATCTAATTTGAGTGTTTCAATGTGCAGTACAAAATATATAGTGCAGCGTGGTCGCGCGGACGGCATTTTCGGGTGGAGCGTATTGACAAAATGCGCTCCACAATGGACTGTGGTGTCATGGCAAGGTTTGAGCAAGAGAGCCGGCGACGAGCAACGGATCCGAACACGGTTGTGGATGAGATGGAGTATTTTGGGAATTTGCAAAGTATTATTACGGTGGATTACCGTAGCTTCTCCATGATAATATTCGATGTGCAGTGGTTCAAAGTGGTACTTGGAGGAGCTAGCGCAACGGTTCGACGAGGTCCATCTGGATTTCTCGAAATAGATTCCGAAAAAAAATGGATGGATTTGCGCGACACCTTTGTGTTGCCGGCACATTGTGAACAGGTAATCTTCTAGTCATTTGCTTGCTAATTGTAATACGACATGCTTTATGTCACAATGGTTTGAAGACGGTTTGTAAGTGTTTGTGAACATGTAATCTTCTATCCAAATCCCCGACAACCTCGATGGTGGTATGTTATACCTTCAACTCCTAGAGGTGCGAGAGTATACGATCAAAGCGATGTTCCAGGCATAGATGAAGAATATATGCAAATAGAGGGATCGAAATTACAAGGGGTGGAGGCCACTGCAAGCTTGGAGCCCGCATCGGCTAACAATGATGGAAATACAGAAGTCGTAGAATTTTTTGAGAACGAGGCAGACTCGTTCTTTTGTGGTGACATGTCTATCGACCTTCCAGTGTATGCAGAGTTATGTCAGGAGATTAACATGGGACCATAGAATACTTCATTCTTGGAGAATTGTATTACTCAATTCGTTGTTTAGATCTTCCATAAAGGTAGATAAGATATGCATTTTAAGATGGATTTTTCAAAAATGATTTATATTAATGCGCTTTGTATAGTTTCAATTGATTATTCTAACATTATTTTTTATCTCTGCATGTATCTTTATTTTCAGGATGAGTCGAGGGATGAGCGATGAGGAGTTTCAGGAGATGATGGCACGTATGTCTCCAGATCAGCTCGCGAGATTCAGAGAGATAGCAGATCAGGAGCTGTCTCGTTCTTCGTCAGGGCGCTCTGCTAGATCAGCTTCAGTGCGATCAGATGCTTCAGCTTCGAGCAGACGATCTCGACGCTCGCGACTTGGGCCAGAGGGAGGGACTGCGACTGCAGGAGGATCAGGGGGGTGCTGCTGTGGAGACACGGACGCGGTGTCTCTGTCTCGTCGTTCAGCTAGAGCTCGGTCACCTCCAGGATTTGTCACACCTGTGGGGACGTCCACTCCAGTTACTCCGGCTTTTGCGCAGCCGTCGGCAGATGTCACGCCTTTTGGTGGCACTCCTTTTGGTGGCACCCCCTCTGGTGGCACTCCTTTTGGTGGCACCCCCTCTGGTGGCACTCCTTTTGGTGGCACCCCTTTCAGTGGCACTCCGGGAGAGGGTACCCCCGTCGGTACACCGGATGTTCAGGGGTCTCCTGGATATGCCCAGGAGCGTGGACGGAGATGGGAGAGGGCCCATACGAGGCACACTCCTAGGGATTATGGATACCTAGTGGATGGCAGGTCAGGAGCTATCATCATGAATGATGAGGGGAGGAGGGTGATAGCTCGCATGAGGGAGTTGTGCCAACAAGTTTTTCGGCACAACGTCCTCGATCATTGGAGGAACATACCGGAGGGGAGCAAGGAGTACATAGTAGCATCCTTGCATGAGGAGTTCCCGGTGCTAGCCGCAGTGGATAGATTCTCTACGGGCTGGATGATGGATTGCATGCGTGCATACATGTCACATAGACGATCCGACGCACGCAAGGCAATCAAGAGTGGGGCTCCAAAGCCCGAGTGGTTAGATGTAGAGGACTGGCGCCGACTGAGGGAGGAGGCTACAAATTCGCCAGGACGTTGGAGTCAGCAGCGGGAGGCGGCGAGGGCACGAATCGAGGCCGGATCGGTACATCATCTTGGGAGTGGCGGCCACAGGACATATTTGGAGGACTTTGTAAGTTTCTCTTTTGTTTTGCTTATTTGTTTTTTTGAGATATTATTTGTACTGACAATCATATTTCTAACAGTTAGCATTTTGTTTTCTTTGCAGCACTCCATTACAAATCGTGATCCGCAAGGCCTTGAGACTCAATATGCAGAGAGGCACGGTCTCAGTTCATTGATCGACCGATTGTACAGACGCGGCGGCCCAGTAAGTCTCTCATCTTTCATGTCCGTAGTTACCATGAGATATTTGAATGCATTATTGTATGGTGGATTGATATGTTGTTTCTTTTTCTGCAGAATTCGTTTGATGCTCCTTTGCAGAGGGACGAGCTTTCGGGGGACGACGATTTGTAGCTCGCCCTCGGATCCTTAGCGCTCACATACCTTTAGTTTTTAGTCGCCCGATCTATGTAGACATTTTCTATGTATTAGTGATGTTGTTTTATGATTGTACCAATCGCATTTTATGCGATATCATGTATTTATTTCATCTATCAGTTTTATGATTTCAATATAGATTCTTTTTGTTTGCAAACGCTTTGTATGCAGCAGTGCAGAAACTATTTTGTATGGCTCTCATACAGCACACAGGCTGCCCTGCCACAAAAAAAAAATTTCCTCTGTTACCGTCGCTATTTGCGTCGCAAATTTACTGCAGGCGTCGCTATTGTCGTCGCTATCAGCGTCGCAAATTCTCTGTAACCGTCGCTATATGCGTCGCTATATGCGTCGCTATTTGCGTCGCTATATACGTCGCAAATGCGACGCATATAGCGACGCAAATAGCGACGATTCCATGGCGTCGTCAATAACGACGCTTTTTGCGACGACGGGGGCAAATTTTGTTGTTTGTATTTTCGTCGCTTTAAACGTCGCTATAAGGTCTATATCTTGTAGTGAGAGCTTCTTTGCAAAAATTAAAATTTGCAATTGGATTTCTTCTATTTCTTGTGAATCTATTGGTTTTTCCTTCATCTTTTATAAAGTATCTTGTCTCTCTTCTATAAAATCTTCTCAGTGAAATTATATTGAGCTATTATCTCAAATTTTTCTGAATTGGATTCATGTATGATGTATAAGATTTGAATCAAAGACTCTCCTATTATTGAGTTTCTAATATTTCTCATGTCTCTATGACAAGATACATTCTATCTTTTGGAGATCTTTTATCTCTCTTCTCTATGAACACTATACTAGGGAATTTGGGAATTCTCATATAGTTTGCGAATTTCTAATGTAGTTAATATTTTGCCACATGGTCAAATCTAGTCCTCTTACTTGAAAGTGGTGTCTATCCTAATTACTGTATAGATTGTCTTTCCAAGTTCCACATTGAAGCATCAGAAGATCTAGCCACCTGGCCAAATCTTTACCCCTTATTTGAAAGTGGGACTTGAGAGATTTCCAAATTCTCTAATATGGTGTTTATGACTCTTCTTACTAAATCCTTGTGATTAAGGCCTTTCACTTAAACACCCCAACATCATGTATGTAAATGTTCTAGGATAGAAAAAACATATATTGATTATAAATTCACTTGGTCTTTGTGGTTTTCTATGCTATTCAATGTGTTGATTGGTGCAAAATTTCACATGCTAGTAGATACATTTAGTATTTTGGATGTTTGATTTTCTCTAATTTATGTAGAGATAAAAACATTTGGTAACAATTTTAAATTATTTTATTATTTTCTTATCCATTTTGTTAATGTTACTAAATTGATTGCTTATTATGCATTATCTATTTAGTAATTATGTCAATAAATTAATGACTCACTTTTCCTTAAATGTTGATGATGATCTAACATGGCCATGAGACCATTTAGAGACCAGTATTCCTAGTGCATCACTTAATGGGGTGATCAGAGTAGTGTGACGAGGATATCTTGTATAGGCAACACAAGTTATGAAGGGGGAAGGAAGTGTTTTCCAAGTGTAAGAGTGTACACAAGAACCAAGGAGTTACACATAAATGAAGATGGATTGAGTTCTAAGAAGAGGAAGTGCATTAGCATTGTGTATATGTATTTATGTGTGCATCTGGGGACGCCTAGGAATGTCTACTTGTGTGTAATGAGCAATGCATTCATTTGGGGTCATCCTCTCCCTTGCAAAGGCAAGCTGTAAGGTATTTTCTCTCTTAATAAATTAAGGAGACAAGTAATTCTTTCACTAATAAAAACAAGAGAGGTAATTCTCTCACTAAGAAAGATGAGAGACGTGATCCTCTGGAAGTGAGGAGAGAAGTGATTTTCTCTTTCTAAGGTCTAAGATGACACAAGCTTTTGTGTGGAAGTCAATATTAAGGTTAAGGCCCAAGGCAGTCTAATGAACTCTCCTTATCTATGGCTCAAGGTGGTTACATGGATCATAAGTTAAGAATAGAGTTAAAAAAGATGCTTTTCTTAAAATAGATCGGGTAAGTTGCTCTTGAATATATGTGTGCATCACATAGGTTCAAAATAAGATATTTTTAAAATTCCATTTTTATACATATTTTTTTACATACAGAAGGGTGTAATATAAAGGGGTTATTTACAGATCGAATAGGAAAGGGTTATGTTTTATTCATGGAAAATTCATAGATAAGGATATTTATAAATAGGCCTTGAACGCACGTGATGTAGAGGATATACATATAGTAACTCCCTCGAGTAAAATAGACATGGTGAATCCATTTTTGAAATATCTCACAATAGAAAGCCGATCTCTTAAAATGACTTGAGTGGGTTATCAAAAATGGAAAGATCTACAACTTTTGTGTTGGACATTTTCCCATCCAAAGAACGCAAGAGGAGATCCTTACACATATTGTGTAGGACAGAAGGAGAGACTCAAGAAGGATCGAAAGGTGCCAACTTCCAAGTTATGCAAGTGTATACCGTGCAAGGAACCGTAATCTTGTTCCCAAGATCTACAAGTTAAGAACCGGTTTATGTGTAACGGAGGAGCTTGCTCCTTGTCAATAATATAACTCCACAAAGGGGGAAACTGGCCCATCTTCCAGTCCCTAGTGTGTTATCAATATATCTACCTGTCTCTCTTTCTCTCTACATCTTTCTTTTCTCTCATCTCTTCTCTCTCTATGCCGGCATAATATTCACCATATATCTTTTAAGTATATAAGTAGGTCGAGCGTGTATCTCGGATCTTATAATAGTGGTATGAGAGCACATCTCTTTGCTTTTCTCAAAGTAAAGGCGATCCTTGCAAGAAGAAGGTAACGATGGCAATTGATGAAGTGCCTACAAGTAAGCAATTATAGGCTCAATTGACAGAGTATCGTAGCTTGTTAGAGATTCTCAAAGTACGCCAATTGATTGGCAGCTTAAGGGCAAGGAAAGAAGCTACTTATGAAGGACCGGATCCTCCAAAAGATACTTGCACCAATTGATGGTGAAGGCGCCAAGCATCCAATTGCTGACAAGCTTTCTAGAAGGAAGAAGGACTCTTGGGTCAAGAAGAGTAAATAGACCTCACCTCGAGTGAGGTGGATAAGGAGGAAGTCATCTCCCTCAACAACCACCTACTCCCCTAATTACTCAAGTTCCTCCTCCTCCTCATCATCTTCTAGTTCCTACTCTCTTGGTTCTAAGTCTCATGCAATCCGCAAACTGACAAAGAGGGACCATAAGAGGAGCAAGCTTAAGAAATTTGAAGTTGCTTTTTCTTATGGTAATTTCTTAGAAAAGTCCAACCTCATGCATTTAGGCATGCACTTGAAAGACACCGCTAGCAATTGGTGGTTGACTCTCATTTTGAAGGGAAGAAAACCTATGACTTGGAAAAAGTTCAAGAAGAAGTTTTATGCTCAGTTCTTGCCTCCTGATTTTGAGAATGATGTCAAGAAGGAGTGGGATTGGCTAGGCCAGGAAGAGCATGAGAAGATCACTAGTTATGTGGACAAGTTTTGGTCTACTCTTCTCAAGATTACTCCTTTCATGGAGATCAGCGATGAAGAGAAGAAAAGGACGTTTGAAGCTGGCCTACTCCCTCATTTACATAGAACCATGAAGGTGTATGCACCTGAAACCTTATCTCGCATTATGGAGTCTACCATCATAGCTAAAAGTTTGCATACACCTCGTACAGCTCGAAAGTTGGAGATGAGTTCTTATAGAGCTAGACAAGAGCAACTCTATGATCAACCAAGAGATAGGACTAATCGAAGAAGACCTACCTCTACCCATTACCAATATTCAAATCCGGAGGGTAATAAGAAGAAGCGCAAGTATCTCTCACCCTCTGAGATACAAAAGTACAAAGAGGAAGGAAGGTGCTTTCTTTGTGGTGAGTTAGGGCATATGAAGCCTGATTGTCCTCACAAAAAGAAGGAAGCAAATGTGATTAAAGATCCTCCTCCACCATCCTCAAATTCTATTTTGGATGTGCAAGCTAACACTCATTCAAATGAGAAAAAGAGACAACTCTTAATATGGTTGGGGGACACTCAACAATCAACGAGTTGGTAGTGGTGCTCTTCAAGTATGGAAACACTATTTACTTGGTGCAGATTTTATTATTAAAACAGATCACCAAAGTCTAAGATACTTCCTCACTCAAAGGAAGCTCTCAGAGAAACATATGCATTGGAAAAATTTCTTATCTATGTTTCACTTTCAAATCCTTCACGCATCTGAAACTAAGAATGTGGTAGTAGATGCTCTATCACGGTGACCTCAAGTGAATGCAATCACAACTATTTACCATAACTAGTTCACCGCTTTACCCAAAATGTATGCAACTGATTTCGACTTTTCAACCATATGGGATTAGCTTAACTCAGGTCAGTCGATTACACTTTACTTGATTTGAGATGGTTATTTGTATCATCAGCAAGTAATTTGTGTAGCATTACCATTGCAAAACAAGGTAATGGATAAAGCACATGCATCTCCATATGCTCTAACATAGGGGTATTCTACCCACTACTTAAGCATTGGAAATATATTTCTTTTGGCCCACTCTTAGAGCTGACATTGAAAGATACGTCCGCGAGTGCAAGATATGCCAAAAAGTAAAGTATGACAGACATAAACCACCTGGTCTACTAAAGCCATTACATATTCCCAATGAGCCTTGGGAAAGTATAGCCACCATAAACTTTATCATGGAGCTTCCTCACACACAAGCAGGCAATGATGCAATCTAGACTATCATTGATAAATTCAATAAGCAAGCACACTTTATACTTGTGCAAAAGACAATCAAAGCCAATTATATGGCTAAGCTATTCATTGCTCATATTTTCAAGCATCAAGGCATGCCTAAGTCCATTATAAGTGATCAAGATCCTCACATGAATGGCCTCTTTTGGCAAGCTCTCTTTGAGAACCTCGGGACTCGATTAAAGTTTTCATCCTCTTATCATCCTCAAACGGATAGGCAGAGTGAAAGTGCTATTTCTACTATTCTGGACCTTTTGAAATCCTATGTCTTTAATAATCAAAGAGAATGAAAAAAGTATTTTCCTTTAGTAGAGTTTTCATACAATAACATGGTGCATTCTAGTACTGGTAAAGCACCCTTTGAGATCATCTATGGTAAGCCTCATTTACCACCCATTCTTCTTACGAAGGATAAGATCTTTGCAGTAGATGAGCTTGTTAGAGATATTGATACAGCTTTCACATTGTCATGAGTTAGATCTCAAGTTGGGACAGTATGTTCTTCTTAAGTTTGAGAAGGCTCGCTTGAAGAAGCAAAAAGGTCAAAAGGGTAAAGTGGTTAAGCTTTCTAATCGCTATTATGGCCCTTTCAAGATCACAAATAAGATAAAATATGTGACTTTTTATTTAGATCTACCAAGTCATTGGAACATTCATAATGCTTTCCATATAAGTTTGCTACGTCTCTATATTGAATAACCTCCAATGAAACTAGTCAATGAAGATTTACCTAACATAGAAGAAACAATACTCTAAGGCTAGGTAAGGTATTATGAAAGTATTTGGTTAAGTTTAAGAAGTATCCCCCATTGGATACTCAGTTTATGACTGAGAGAGAACTACAAGACTTTCCAAATCTTCTTAAGGACTATGTATCCCCTCTACAGTTGAGGTCAACTATTTAGAAGCTAGAGGGATGTTACAAAATTGATTGCTTATCATGCATTATCTATTTAGTAAATTTATGTCAATAAATTAATGACTCACTTTTCTTTAAGTGTTGATGATGATCTAGCATGGCCATGAGACCATTTAGAGACCAGTATTCCTAGTGCATCACTTAATGGGGGTGATCAAAGCACTGTGACGAGGATATCTAGTACAGGCAGTACAAGTTATGAAGGGGGAAGGAAGTGTCTGCCAAGTATAAGAGTGTACACAAGAAATAAGGAGTTACACATAAATGAAGATGGATTGAGTTCTAAGAAGAGGAAGTGCATTAGCATTGTGTATATGTATTTATGTGTGTATCTGGGGACGCTTGGGAACGTCTACTTGTGTGTAATGAGCATTGCATTCATTTGGGGTCATCCTCTCCCTTACAAGGTAAGGTGTAAGGTATTTTCTCTCTTAATGAATTAAGGAGAGAAGTAATTCTTTCACTAAGAAAAACAAGAGAGGTAATTCTCTCACTAAGAAATACGAGAGACGTGATCCTCTGGAAGTGAGGAGAGAAGTGATTTTCTTTTTCTAAGGTCTAAGATGACACAAGCTTTTGTGTGGAAGTCAATATTAAGGTCGAGGCCCAAGGAAATCTAATGAACTCTCCTTATCTATGGCTCAAGGTGGTTGCATGGACCATAAGTTAAGAATAGATTTTAAAAAGCTGATTTTCTTAAAATAGACATGGTGAATCCATTTTTGAAATATCTCACAATAGGAAGCCGATCTCTAAAAATGACTTGAGTGGGTTATCAAAAACGGCAAGATCTACAACTTTTGTGTTGTTTTCCCATCCAAGCGACGCACAGAGAGATATTCCAAAATTGGTGCTACAAAGTAGGTCCTAGAAAAGCCACATCTTGCATAAAGATCAACCTTTCCAATCTTGGCACTCAAGTCTCTCTCCAAGAAGAGAAGCTCTTGGAGCCTATAAAAGGGAGGCTCTCCTTGGGTGTGGAGGAGTTGAAGGGAGCATCACTTTGCATGTATGCAAGAGGAGGAGAGAAAGCAGTTTGAGTCTCACAAAATATTATGGAAGCTCTACTGAAATCAAGCACCAAGAAGAGAGCCCTACACATATTGTGTAGGAGAGAAGAAGAGAAATCAAGAAGATCAAAGGAGTCAACTTTCAAGTTGTGCAAGTGCTCACCAGTTGTATACCATGCAAGGATTTGTGTAAGTTCAAGCTCGTCAACCCTCGAGTTGTGCAAGTGATGTAGAAGCTCCACTGAAATCAAGCTCCAAGAGGAGATCCCTACACATATTGTGTAGGAGAGAAGGAGAGACTCAAGAAGGATCAAAAGGTGTCAACTTCCAAGTTATCCAAGTGTTAGTCAGTTGTATACCGTGCAAGGAACCGTGATCTTGTTCCCAAGATCTATAAGTTAAGAACTAGTTTATGTGTAACCGAGGAGCTTGCTCCTTGTCAATAATATAACTCCACAAGGGAGGGAGCTAGCCCATCTTCTAGTCCTTAGTCTGTTGTCAATCTCTCTATCTCTCTCTCTTTCTCTCTACATCTTTCTTTTCTCTCATCTGTTATCTCTCTGCACCAGCATAATATTCACCATATATCTTTTAAGTATATAAGAAGGTCGAGCATGTATCTCGGATCTTATAACAGTTATTTTGTCGTGGGTTCAAGATTTAGGATGCCTCTTTGTTGCATAGAGAAAAGTCACAAGAAGTAGAAGAAGATTCATCTTCTAGAATCATTGAAAAATCAAAGGCATACCTACCTATACTTATTTTGATTACTTTTCTTATACTTATTGATGTTTTTTAATGCAATAGTCGAGTGGATATATATTTAGATGAGAACAACCATGTATCTAATCCTAAAGTCGTAAGTAATAACCCATTTAGAGGCCATGGTAGTTGAGCTATTAGGAGGAGCCTATTGTTATGATATGGTAACGTGGTTATCAATTTTTTTGGGAAAATCTAGAATGTTAGATTTGAAATTGGTAGATATTAGATTGGCAATTATTAGGTAGTTATTAGATCATTATTATTCATATATGTGTTGAGGGTTAAAGGATACCTATGCTAGTAGCCTACATTTATTTGTACATTGTATCCACACCACTCGTACATAGTCTACAAGTGGCTCTAATGTACATACTCAGTTAATCTATGCATATACTCTTCTTGCAAATATTAACTCTTGTGGGCCAACAACTTCTACTATCAAAGATGCAAATATGGTAGGTATTGGTGCAAAAGAAGCTGATAAGGCTATTTAAAACTAAGGATATAAAGCCAAAAAAATTAGGATAGAGATTACTAGGATGAACTTGATGAGTTATGAAAGTCTACTATCATACTGTATTTGTTTGAGTAGGTATATTTCAATGTTATTTTGACTGTTGATGGTTCGTATGAATTATGGAAGAATATATGTGATCTTTATGAAAGTAGAGTCATGCATCTTAGTTGTATTTGTTGAAGACACTTGTGTACCTAAAGGAGGGCACCCCTGTACTCATTTTAATGAGTTTCACTTTATTTTCATGTAGGTCATCTCCCTAGACATCAAGTTAAAGAATAGCATAAAGTCTTTGTTCTTGTCATACTACCAAAATCATACGATACATTTTATATTGCTATGAGTACTAATTGTCTTTAAGATGGTTTTAAATACAGTGATGTAGAGAGTGCTTTATTTATAGAAAAAAGTAAACATAAAAAATATTGGTATATTCTATATTTCTCATGCACTTACAATTAGAGGTAGAAATGGTGGAAATGGGAATAATAACCGTGGTAGAGACTCTTAGCCCCATAGGGGAGAGTCTCATCCTCATGAGCAATCTCATAGTAAGTTTTGTGATTCTAAGTCCTCTTTGACATCTCATTATTATGGACAACAAGGTCACATTAGACCATAGTGCCATAAATGCACAATGATAGGCACAATGAGAAAGGCATGGAGAAAGTGTAAGAAAATGCAAAGTCTACTAAGATTGTGCCTTAGTCCAACATGAAAATAGATGAGATGAATGCCTTAGAGTATCGTTTTGATGACTACATTTTTGCCACTTCATTACAGTTGATGCTATTCAATTGACCAATTCTCTTCTCTTCTTACTCTCAGTGTTAGCTTCTTGATTTGGGGGCTTCATTTCATATTACCTTGCATCGTATTGGTTTCATAGCTACCATACTATTACAAGTTCTATTAAACGAGGAGATGACATCACATTGGATATCATTGGCATAGGTGATGTTAGACTGTAGTTTTGTATTGGTGCTCCTTTTGTGCTTCATGATGTAGGTCATGTCCCATATTTACCTAAAATCCTTGTTTCAGCTAGACAATTGGATGATGTCAGGTACCATATATCTTTTTGTAATTCTACATGAAATGAGGAAAGTGAAATGACTATTGTCTTTGGGATCTGCAACTCTAGAGGTTATCCACATCCATTATGTTATCTTCCATGAGAAAAAGATGCATATGAGACCAAAGCAAGTGATTGAGATATGCAGGGTGATCTTTCAAGAGTAACATCCTATTACAGTATAGCAAGCCCCAATGAGATAGCCTATTGCAAATATTGCTAATAATATAGTGGCCTAAGATACACCTATTGTCTAGGATCATGATGTTGGACAAAGAGGATAGATCATATGGGTCCCACAACCAATTTTGCAATGCTCCACCAGAGCTTCAAATCCTCTTAATCACTATGAGTCCTCTATGTATTATATCATTGTGCCAGACTCTATTAAGCCATTTACCTATGAGGAGGCTATGCACAAAGGTGATTCGCATTATTGGGAGAGGACTATGCAATTTGAGTTTGATTTGATATAAAAGAATCATGCATGAAACTTAGTTTCCTTGCCTAATGGAAAGCATCCATTGCCATGCAAGTGGGTGTACAATTCAAGAGAACCCTGGTCATCCTAAGCCAGTATATAAGGCTTGATTGGTTACTAACGGTTGTAAGTAGAAAAAGGGAGTTGGTTTTGATCAGATATTCTCTCATGTGGTCAAGGTGGCTATCCTATGCTTAATATTGGCCTTGGTTGCTTAGTTGGATTTGGATCTTTATCAGATGGATGTCAAGATAGCTTTTTTACATAGGGATCTATGTGAGAATATGTATATGGGGTCGTCTAAGGGCTTTGTGAAAAAAGGCAGGAAACACCTAGTGTCCAAATTGAATAAGAGACTTTATGGGCTTAAGTAGACACCTAGGGAGTGGTATAATAAGTTTGATATTTTTATGCATTCATAAGGATATTTTCATAGTGATATGGGGTCTGCGTCTATATAGGAAGAAGGGCCATGATGATAGCCTTATTATCTTGGTACTTCATGATGATTACATGCTTATTACTAGGAGTGCTCATGCTAAGCTGGATGCTTTAAAGACTCAACTCAAGAAGAGCTTTGAGATGAAGGACATGTAGTAGGCCTCACATATACTTGGTATGTACATTACACACAATCAAAGGGACTTCTCTACTTGTCCTAGAAGGGGGTATATTCACAAAGTACTTGAGTGATTCCATTTGCAAGATGGTGATTCTATTGATTATTTGCTACCTTCTCATGTGAAGAAATTAGGAAAATTTTCTATGGTTAGATGATGAGAGGGCTAAGATGGCCAAGATCTCATATGCATCCATAATGGGCAGTTTGGTAGTTTCCATGATAGCCACTCATGCTGATATAACATTAGTAGTGTGAGGTATGACATGCTTAAGGCTACACCTAGCACATGGCATTGAGATATCATGAAGGGTATCATGAGATACCTAAAAAGCACATTAGATATGCACATTTTCTATGGTAGCAAGGATACAAGATAGTTATGGGTTACACTAACTCAAATTATACCAAACATGTAAACACTAGGAAATCCATCTTTGGATATGTCTTTACCTTTGTTGGAGGTGCTATCTCTTGAATGTCTAGGGTGTAGAAATGCACGGCCTTATCTACGGATGAAGCTGAGAACATTGCAAACACTAAGGCTTGCAAGGAGATCCTATGGTTAAGCCATCTAGTTGCAAATCTTGGTATGACTCTAAGTCATATACTACATTCAGATTTGATGATGAGTGCCATTCAATTGGCCTATAATATGGTCTTTTATGTAAAGAGAAAGTACATTGAGATGCACTATCACTTCATCAAAGAGGTGGTAAAGGACAAGTCCATTGAGCTTGTCAAGATCCCTACGGATATAAATCCTACAAAAATGTTTACTAAAAGTTTCCTAGTAGAATGATATGTCCTACTTAGAAATATGATGACATAGGATGAGATGATGTCTCTTCCTCCTCCTACTATACTTCTATAAATACTTTGTACTTTATCACTTTTTTCTTATTTTCACCACACTCAAGCACATTGACCTTTAAGCAGGATGTTGTTGGGGGTTAAAGGTTGCATGTCCCTAGCTACCTACGTTTACTTATATATTTTACTTACACACCTATACATTGTAGGTGGTGATCACCCATCATAGTCACTTTATTCTTTATTCTTATAGTGGCAATAGAATAAGGGAAGGCATATCACATATTGTGATTGTTGGAGTTCCCGCACATTGGTTTCTCTCTTCTTACTTAAATCTCCATAGTTCTTGATCCCTTCTTGCTTTTCCTATGCTTCCATCTCAACTTTATCTTTCAATATAGATACCCATTGCTTTGTATACACATATACATATGCATATATGTTGTGCATACATAATGTATATACATAGTTAACACATTATATATATACATACACATATATGTATAGGCTTTGCATATACACATATATGTGTTAAGTCTGTGTACAAGTATATGTCATGTTTATGCCTATGCATATACATATGTATATACTTATGCATATTTGTATGTGTGTGTATATTCTATACATGTGTCTATGTATATGTGTAACCTACGTGTGTGCCATGTATATGGCCTATATGTATATGTGTGCATAGCCTATATATATGTGTCTAAATTTGTAATCTATATGTGTATACACACGTGTAGTCTATATATACACATACGCATAGCCTACATATATGCTTATGTTTTCACATGTTCACATAGGCTATGTCTATATATACGCATCCACACATTTATACATTAGTTATGTCCTGAAAGGTGAAGCAAGCATGGAAGCACAAGCAAAACAAAGAGAGAAGCAAGAGATATGGAGGTTCAAGCAAGAGAGGAGCAAGATGGTATGTGGAAACTCCAATAGTTACTATGTGTGATTTACCTTCCCTTATTCTATTATCACATACAAAATAAATAATAAATCAATAGTGACGACTAGCCAACACCTGTAGTGTATAGGTATGCAAGCAATAAGTAGAAGTAAATGTCAGTGGCTAGGCACAACTAGCTTTTAACCCCCACCAAAGTTCCACTTAAATGTATTTGACTGTGAAAAAAATGAGAAAAAAAGTGATTAAGTACAAAGTGCACATATAAGTACAATAGGATGAGGAAAAGACGTCGTCTCATCCTAAACTCATCATCTTCCTAAAGAAGGCATAACATTTTACTGGAAGACTTTAAGTAGATCTGTAGGATTCTCATCAATTGAGATCTTAATAAGCTCTATCTACTTGTCCTCAATCACCTCTCTAATGAAGTGATAACAGACCTCAAATTTGCATGAAACACCAGATTACATGCCAAGCGAATGGTACTCATAGAGTTTGAATGCAATGTAGATGTCATAGCCATACCAAAGTCTAATTGCCTACTCACCATATAGAGCATCCTTGCAAGCCTCAAAGGATGCAATGCACTTAGCCTCACTAGTAGACAAGGCCATGCATTTCTCCACCCTAGACATCCAAGAAACAGCGACTCCAACAAAAGTAAAGACATAGCCAAATGTGGACTTCCTACTGTCTACATATCCTACATAATCAGAGTCTATGTGGACCATGAATCCAATATCCTAGCCAGTATAACAATTGCACATATCTATAGTCCCCTTAAGGTATCTCATGATATCCTTCATGGTGTCCCAATGTTCCCTCCTAGGTATCTCCATATAACGAGCCATAACTCACACTACAAATTCTATGTCAGGTCTAGTGACTATCATGGTATACATCAAGCTACCCACCATGAATATGTATAAATATTGGCCATCTCGATCTTCTCATCATCTGACTAGGGAAAATTTTCCTAACTAGCCTTCACATGAGAAGGTAATAGACATCCAATAGGTTTACCACCCTACATATGGAACTACTCAAGGACTTTATGGATATACTCCTTATATGTAACAAGTAGAGGATCCCTTTAGAGTGATTGCATGCAGTACACACATACCAAGTATGTGAGAGAGCATATCACATATCCTTCATCTCAAAGGTCTTCTTAAGCTAAGTCTTCAAAGCATCTAGCTTATCATGAAAACTCCCAATAATTAGTATTTCATTAACATATAGTATCTAAATGATAATAAGTCCATCATTGGCCTTCTTCTGTAAAGACACAAATCCATATCACTATGAGAGTAACATGTGAATGTATAAAGGCATCAAACTTATGATACCATTCCCTATGTGCTTGCTTAATTCCATAAAGGCTCTTTCTCACTTGCACACAAGGAATTTCCTATCCTTTTTCTCAAACCCTTAGGCTCCTGCATATAAATATCATCTATATATGTCTCAATATAAGAAATTCATCTCAACATCCATCCGGTAACTTAACATCCATCCGATATATGTCTAGATCTATCTATGCAACCAAGGTCGATACCAAGCATTGGGTGATCATCTTGACCATAGGAGAGAATATCTCATCAAAATCATATCCCTTCTTCTTAAAATCCTTAGCAATCAATCTAGCCTTATACGTTGGCTTAGGGTGATAAGGGGTACTCTTCAACTTGCATACCCACTTGCATAGCAATGCATATTTTCATTGGGCAAAAGAAACTAAATCCCTTGTATGGTTTTTCTATAGTGAATCGTGCTTAGACTCCATGGCTCTCTCCTAAGAGTGACTATCACATATGGGCATAGCCTACTTATAAGTAAGACAATGACCAAAATGTATCACTATACCATAATGCATAGAGAGCTTAAAACAATCAAACAGATGTGAGGCTCTGGTAGAGCATCTCAAGACTAGCTATGGAGCCTACATGGCATGTCCTCTATGTCCAACATCATGATCCTACACAACAAGATCGTGATATAATCAAGACTTATTATGGGGCATGAATGGTTTGTTCTCTCCATCCACCAATATCATGATCATGCACAATAGGCAAATTCTAGGCCATTACATCATCAATATAGCTATAATAGGCTGTCTCACTAGGGCTTGTTAAACTATAACAAGAGGCCCCTCTTGAATTTCTCAAAACTTATTTTTAGCATGGCTATCCATAAATTTGCAATAAGTAACATGTAATTGTATGCAAATGTATAAAAGAATAAGCTCCCACTACTAGGGGAATCTAGGTAGTAATTGGGATATACAATGCAACTACCCATTAGTGTAAAGACAAAGCATAAACCATCGAGTACCATAGATTGTCAAAACATACAAGGTGCCAGGTACATAGATGCATACCACAATGCATGTCGAGCATGTATCCACCACTAAAAATTAATATACAGGGTGTCAGAGTCAAAGGAAAATCAATCCACAATCATAAACCTCTGTAGTGATAGTATATACATAAACCAAGAGAGCATAAGAGAGTCTCCCACCACTACCTCAAATGAACCGAGCTCTATGAAGAAAATACCAAGTGCTCCCACTAGAGAAAATCTAGAGTATCCAAAGTAGGAAATGAAGATTAATAAATAGAGATCATAGCATTATAGTAGTCAAAATACATCATGTATACATTTGGGAGCATAATATGTCTTCAAGCTTGCAAGCGGAAATCGCTAAAGCAAATAGCCACTACCCAAATGCAACCAATTGAGCTCAAATTCAAGACGTAGAGCTCAACATAAGCATATCTAGGCATAAACAACAATGCCAAGCATCAACCAAACCATATAGCATACCCGCTTCTCCCACTTCTTCTCTTTCTCATGAAGCTTCTTGAGTCAAAGACACACGCTAAAACCCTTCTACCCCTTGCATGCATGGTAGATGGAGAAGAAAAGGATGAGTGATGCTGAAGTTGACCTAGGAGAAATGGCAAATAATGTGATTGTTAGAGAGTATATGGTCCACAAGGTTCTCTATAGAGGGTAGGATGTCCAATTGATACAAAACATGAGCAAAAATAATTATGTGTGATGTTGGTTCATGTTGTCTGAGCAATGTGGGCACCAAATTCTTGATGTTTGGACTATTGGTTTTGCATGAGAGAATCTGTGAGTTGCCTTGTTGGACCAAACTGTGGTGATCAACAAATTCATGACTATTGTGCATTTAGGACAATAAAGATCCAATTGTGGATAGTAATTGTTGATCACGTGCACATGTTGGTTATGTCTAGATTGTGGAAGCAAAGGATTTGATGTTTTGATAGCATCAGATCAGCGATTTATGAGCAAACCACTCATGGGTAGTAGGGAGAATTTGTGCAATGAACACCACGAATTATTGGTCCCCTCCTCCCTAGCCTAGATCACCACATATAATGTAGCAAGTCCCCTTCTTGATTTCACCTTAAATATGTAGTAGTCGTGGGCTAGTTAATGCCCATCAAGATCACAAGTAGTAGAAGGGATGATCATTGACAAAAAGTTGTCTTCTTCTAGAAGCAACAAGCGTGACCAGTAGACATGGGTGCAACAAGCACCTTCCTTAATTCATGACCAACAAAGACAATAAGATAATAAAGCTAGGGCTTGATAAAATCCTTACTAAGAAAGTCTAAGATACAAATGCCATGCTTTTTTTATTTTCATCTAGCCTTTCTTTTCATGCAAGCCAACCAACAAGAGCCTTCTAGTCACACTCAAGTAGGCATGTTAGCAAGAGAATAAAATGGTTAGAAGTCATGTGCCTAGTGTCTAAACTTGTGTAAAAGAATAGTTCCATCTCTTCCACTTCCCTCTTGTGATCACTCATATACAAAGTATATAAGGAAATCATTGTAGCTCACACAAGTGTGCGTACTCTATATATTATTGATTTATTCTATATGTTCCCTCTAATCTCCTTCAATGATATTATGAATGTCTTAACAAGGAAATAAAACCTATCAAAGCATATTATATTTATCCGTTTTCATGTGAAATTCTTCATTCCATTACATTGCACTTTAGTATAATACATTCAAGCAATATAAACTGTAATAAAATTCATTACATGCAAGATCAAAGTCCTTTCTTCCATTTGATAAAAATGAAATCTAACTATTTTTTAATTATTTTGGAGTTGGTATGCATGCACCCCTCCTATTCTGCTATACAAAGTATGCGAGTGATTGAGTGATCATTGTGTCCTTAGTCTCGCGGTAGAACCAAAATGTTGTGCTACATGAGCTCAATGATAGGACATTGGACACCCTCTTATTTGTTCAAGAGTTTCTATCCACGAAATAAAATGGCTATCTCCCACCTAGACTCTCACATGATCTACAAACACAATGATTTGCTAGTAGTGAGCTTGCAAGGTACTCCATCGAGTCACGATAGTTGCACATTGTAAACTACATGATCCATGCTAGTATTCTTTGATCCTTGACCCTCTACGACCTCCACATGCATGAGAGGAGCACGGATTTGGCAAGAGAGTGTGTGGAGAGAAAATGATGAGATTTACTTGTTTGGTCCCTCATTCTCACTCTCAATCTCTCACTCTCTTTCTTTCACAATGGATGTAAGAAGGCAAGTACATCAAGTTGGCATACATATGAATAGCCTCTTCTATTCTTTTTCATCCTTTAAATACACAAAGATTAGGATTAGGGTTTTCCCATCCTCCTTAGGTATCTTGTCCATTTTGTAGTCTTTTTCAATTGTCACACCCTTATTTACATGCAAGCAAACTCTTACCTTGCCAAAAGAATAAATTGGACATGGAATAGTAGCTTCTAAGTACAATTTGCACAAGCGGAAGGTCCAATCTCATAAAATGATGGCACCAATATTACAAAAATTAACTAACTTCTTTCAAAATTTGTAGAAAAATAAACAAACTTTTCCAATATTTACATCAAATTTAATACAATCTATTTTTCGTTGTCTTTGCCTTGCTCGATTCTATTGTCCTTCTCCTTTCTGTGTTTCTATTAATAGGAACACAAGACGTATATGTTATGCAACCAAGGGTGAGACTACAATAGCTTGTTCATATAGCAAGCTCAACACATGTAGATGTTGATGAGATGGATTGCCTGGCTATATGGATCCACACATCTGCACTTAGCACGTAAGTAGTCATTATGATTCTCACATAGACTTTGACTTATAACTTATTATATTTAGTTTGTTGCACCTACCTACAACTGGTATAGTTATAGCACCAATCGATTAGTATAGTCAGTTATGCACTTGTTCACTTAGTGTTGAGATATCGAGCTCCACTCGTGATATGCCAGGGTGACCGTTGTGCATTTATATCACCGACTTGTCAGTTGCAGATGCGATTGGTACACCGCCCATGAATAATAGCTAGATGACAGCTATCCTTATCTACTCTAGTTCGTGGCTCAGTTAGTATGCCACCTTAGTTAGTTGTCTTTGGTTTGAGACCCATATATAGGGTTCTTCTATTTCTTTGTATGAGAGTTCTTTTGGCTTACACAACTAAGAAGAGGAAAACTGTTTTCAGCCTCCACCCTTGTGTGTATTCCCCCATTGTGCAAGCAAGAAAGCTACAAGTGAGACTCCTTCCTTCTCTCCCACAATCTTGTCATGGTATCAGAGCCTTATTCGTGGTAAGGAGCTCAAGAAAGCAAGCCAAGCTCGCGGTGTTCTAGTAAGAGGAGCAGTGTTGCTTTCATTTTCTGTTTTGGGAGCAGATCTCTGCAGGTAGCACAGCCGGAAATTGCAAGAGTGCACTGTCTCAGGTTGAGACGCCCTTCGCGGTGAAGCAAGAGGGCAGTATATTTGAGGCCATTTCGGGGCTTGTTTTGGAGGCGGAAGTTTTCTGCGCGCACTCAGGAAAAGGCTCAGTTTTATGCTGTGCAGCCACTGTTCTACAGGTCGGTGAAAAGTTACTGTAGAAATTGCATCGTATGCTTGTGCGCAGAGACATTGGGAGTTTCAGAATCATCCTTGGTTCCAGCTTATGCAAAATCGTCACTAGGAAGTGACTGTGTGGTCAAATACCACTTTCGCCAGTTTTGCAGATCTGCCCTTGTAAGGGTGAAGCTATGTTTTTTCCAGTGACAGATTTTTTTGCAGTATTCTGTAATGGTGTCTGATTCTCTTTCACAGATTGTCACTGAAAAGCTTGACAAGAACAACTTCCAAGCATGGAAGTTTAGAATGACGAATTTCCTTATGGGAAAAGGATATTGGAAATTTGTTGCAGGAAATGAAGAAGAACCAGTTCTTCCTGATGTTCCCAATCAACAGCAAATGTAGGCATTTAAAGCATGGCATGAGAGAGCCAGGAAAGTTATGTACTGGCTGTCTATTAGTATTTCAGACTCTATGATTGTGCATATTCAGGATGCAAGTACGCCAAAGGAGGCATGGGATACTTTGTCAAAAATGTATAGCACAAATACTCAAGCCAGGAAAATGCAGCTCAAGCAAGAGTTGCATAATGTGCAAAGAGAAAATATGAGCATCAATGACTACCACATGAAGGTGAAGAAGATTGCAGATGCACTTGCTTCCATTGGGTCGCCAGTGGAAGATGATGATTTAGTTTCTGTGACCTTGAATGGTCTAGGAAAGGATTATGCACAGTTTCGGACTTCCATTTCAGTTCGTGAAAGTTTTCCTGATTTTGAGGAGTTGATTGCTCTTCTAATTTCTGAGGAGCAGAGAAATGGTGGTGCATCTTCTTCAGGAGGAACTTCAAAAGAAACTGTCTTCTACTCAAATGCTGGAAGAGGTAGAGGCAGAGGTAGAGGAGGCCGATTTGGAGGCCGTGGTAGAAATCAGAATATGCAGCAAACTCAAGAAAACCAGTCCTATGGAGGAGGACGTGGTAACTCTAGAGGCAGGGGGAGCCAAAGAGGTCGTGGTGGATGGCAAAGAGGTCAAAATGCAAACAGTAATGTTGAATGCTACTATTGTGGTAAAATGGGTCATATGGCTAAAGACTGCTATAAAAAGCAGAATGACATCATGAATGGAAAACTGCAACAAGGGAATTATGCATCTTCTAGTAGACATGGTGATGACAGAAATGAGCATTTATTTATGGTGCAGCACATGAACAATTCTGTGACAAGTGTAGAAGAAACCAATGATGTATGGTATGTTGACTCAGGTGCATCAAATCACATGACAGGTCATGCAGAATGGATGGAGGATGCAAGGAAAATGGAAAAACCAGGATTTGTGGAGACTGGTGATGATACTGCGCATCCTATTGTGCAGATTGGAAAATTTCCTTTGTCTATGCAAGATGGGAAAAAGAAATACCTGTCCGATGTATTTCATGTCCCGAATATCATCAAGAATCTGGTTTCTGTTGGTCAAATGGTTGAGCAGGGCTTGCAGGTCAGGTTTAATCCTCATGGATGCTTTGTTGAGGATATGAAAAATAAAGGTCGCTTGATAGCAAAAGGAAAGAAGAAGGGCAGAATGTTTACATTGGATGCAGACATGTCTGAATTGAGTGCAGCAATGTTTGCACATGGGACCGGTGTAGTTGCAGATATTGATATCTGGCATAAACGCATTGGTCATGTTAATGTACAGTGACTTAAATCAATGCATGCCCAAAATATTGTTGCAGGATTGCCTAAATTCAAGGTTGCAGAAATGCATAAGGTATGTGAAGCCTGTCAGTTTGGAAAACAGGCAAGGAAACCATTTCCTAGACATGTTCAAGAGAGTAAGAAGCCATTGGAATTAATCCACTCTGATGTGTGGACTACTAAAGCTGCGTCTCTTGGAGGCTTCATTATTTTGTCACTTTTATTGATGACTATAGCAGAAAAGTTTGGGTGTATTTTATGAAGAAGAAAAGTGAAGTGTTTGGGCATTTCAAAACTCTTAAAGCTATGGTTGAAAAAGAAACAAGTCTGCAAATAAAATGCCTAAGGTCAGATGGAGGGGGAGAGTACCTCTCAAATGAGTTTGCAAGGTTCTTGCAGGAGCATGGCATAAAGCAACAATATTCATGTAGTCATACCCCACAACAAAATGGAATTGCAGAAAGGAAAAATAGGCATATTGGAGAGGTATCTCGTGCCATGCTCAATGAAAAAGACATGCCAGATTTTTATTGGGCTGAGGCAGTTGCTACAGCAGTCTACATAATGAACAGGACTCCCACTGCAGCAATACATGGGATGACTCCAGAGGAGAGGTATACTGGTAGGAAACCAGATATTTCTCATTTGAAGATTTTTGGCTGCATTGCCTATGTTCATGTGCCAGATGAGTTGAGATCCAAGTTGGATCCAAAAGCTGAGAAGTGCATCTTTATTGGTTACTCTTTGCAGCAGAAAGGGTATAGATGCTATAACCCTTCTACTCGTAAGTTTACAGTGAGCAGAGATGTTGTTTTTTATGAGATGAGTAGCTGGTATAAACCAGTAAATGTGATTGATGATGTAGATGCACAAAATGGTAATGCTGCACAGAATTCACAGCAGCAGTCACAAAATATTAGTGGACCTGGAACGTCTTCTAGCAATGGTTCACATTCTTCGCCATGGACAGGCAGATTGAGATCAGGAGAATCTTCTCAAAGCAGTGCAGATAGTGGTATGCAGGTATCACGAAAAGGAAAAGAGAAGGTAGATCAGCCCATGTTTGATGTGAATGCAGGTCACTCTTATGTGGATGGTGAATCCAGTGGCTCAGAACAGAGCATTGATGATGAGTTGGGTATTCCTTCTATTGTTACACCTGGAGTAAGGAAGACCAGGGATGTTTTGAGAGCACCTGGGAGTGAACCTACTTTGCGCAGGTCTACCAGAGTTAGGTATCCTGTGGATAGGCTGTAATATGATGGATTTACAGCCATTCACTGCATATATGGTCAAAGTGATACAGGAACCAGAACCCACTTCTTTTGAGCAAGCCATGGGAAAAGAAAAATGGGAGAAAGCCATGGATGAAGAAATGGATGCCTTGGAAGCAAATGCTACATGGGAGTTAGTACCTTTGCCTAAAGGTAAGAATGCAATTGGCTGTAAGTGGGTTTATAAGGTGAAGCACAATGCAGATGGTTCTGTGAATAGATACAAGGCAAGATTAGTAGTCAAGGGGTATGCACAAACATATGGCATTGACTATGAAGAATCATTCAGTCTGGTTGCAAGGATGGCAACCGTAAGAGCAGTCATTGCTATGGCTGCATCAAAGGGATGGTCTTTACATCAGATGGATGTAAAGAATGCCTTCTTGCATGGTGATTTGCAAGAAGAGGTCTATATGGAGCAGCCACCAGGTTATGTGCATGTTGTTCATCCTGAGTTTGTTTGCAGGTTGAAGAAAGCCTTGTATGGCTTGAAGTAAGCACCTAGAGCATGGTCTGACAAGATAGGACAGTATCTTGTCACTATTGGCTTTCAGATTTCCAAGGCATATTTCTCACTTTATGTGAGAAAAACAGAGAAAGGTATTATGCTACTTGTCATTTATGTTGATGATTTGATTATGACAGGTGACAGTGATGAAGATATCCCTTATGTGAAAATGCTATTGAAGCAGAAGTTTGAGATGAAGGATTTGGGAGAGCTGCGTTATTTCTTCGGCATTGAGGTGATTAGATCACCAAGTGGGATACAGCTCTTGCAGAGGCAGTATGGATTGGACATGCTGTCCAAATATGGGATGACAGGCTGTAAGCCTATTTCAGTTCCTTTGGAGCAGAATGTGAAGCTGAGCGCAGATGCAGGTGAGCTTCTGGAAGACCCTACTATGTACAGACGCATAGTAGGAAGTTTGATTTATATGACTATTACCAGGCCAGATTTGAGCTATGTTGTTGGATTGGTAAGTCAGTTTATGCAGGCTCCAAGGAAACCGCATTTGGATGCGGCTAGACGCATACTCAGGTATGTGAAGTCCACATTGCAGTATGGACTATTTTATGAGACTGGGGTTCAGATACAGTTACATGGATACACTGATGCTGATTGGGCTGGTAGTATTTCTGATAGACGATCTACCAGTGGATATGTGTTCTCTTTTGGGAGTGCTGCAGTCACTTGGAGCAGCAAGAAACAGCCTACAGTTGCCTTGTCGAGCACAGAGGCCGAGTACAGGGGTGCAGCAATGGCTGCATGTGAGGTAGCTTGGTTGCATAAGCTACTTTATGATATGCATCAGTCTACAGATGGACCAATTGTCATTTATTGTGACAACATGAGTAGTATACACTTGGCAAATAACCCAGTCTATCATGCTAGAACAAAGCACATTGAGGTGCATTATCACTATGTGCGGGAGAGGGTTTTACTAGGTCTTATTGATTTAGTTTATGTCAGCACAGAGGATCAGGTAGCTGACATATTCACGAAGGCATTGGGTGCAGAGAAGCTGCGCAAGTTCAGAGACCTGCTTGGTGTGCAGGAATTGGGATTGAGCTCGAGGGGGAGTGTTGAGATATCGAGCTCCACTCGTGATATGCCAGGGTGACCGTTGTGCATTTATGTCACCGACTTGTTAGTTGCAGATGCGGTTGGTACACCGCCCATGAATAATAGCTAGATGATAGCTATCCTTATCTACTCTAGTTCGTGGCTCAGTTAGTATGCCACCTTAGTTAGTTGTCTTTGGTTTGAGACCCATATATAGGGTTCTTCTATTTCTTTGTATGAGAGTTCTTTTGGCTTACACAACTAAGAAGAGGAAAACTGTTTTCAGCCTCCACCCTTGTGTGTATTCCCCCATTGTGCAAGCAAGAAAGCTACAAGTGAGACTCCTTCATTCTCTCCCACAATCTTGTCACTTAGTAGGCCAATTTTCTTTATGTATAGCTTCCTTATTGGAAGAGGCCTTTATGAGTTCATTTCAAGTGAAGTAGAGGAGCCAAAGCTGAGTAACTGTATGACTACAAACAAATTAAAGGCATGGAAAGAATGGAATGCAAAGGACAAGAAGGTGATTTATTGGCTATCTGCAGTCATTGATAATACTATGCTAGGGCATATCAAGAATGCAGAAACTTCACATGCAACTTGGACAATTTTTGAAAACATGTTTTCAGTAAATACAAAGGCATGGAAAACTCAACTTAAGCAAGAGTTGAATACTTTGAAGAAAGAAAAAATATTTATCAATGAGTATGTTTTGAAGGTGAGGAGCATTGCAGATGCTTCGGTACAAGATTGATGCAAAGCTTGATAACGATGATTTGGTTTCATCTACATTGGGTGGTGTTAATAATGAGAAGGCATGAAAATCATTCATCACTTCTGTATATATATAGAAGCCAATTCCATATTTTGATGAGTTGGTATCTCTCATGATTACCGAAGAGATCAATATGCAAAGTGACTCATCTGAAAGAAATGGTGAACAAGTCCAAACATTTTACTTAAGTTCAGGAAGGGGATGTGACAAATCCTCTTTGAGAGATTGTGGTATGGGATGTACTACTAATAACGAACAAAATAGGTTAAATCAATAATTCAATGAAATGGAGGTTTCACGAGGCCGTGGAAACTTTAGAGGCAGGGTCAGCTAAGGTGAGCTCTAGAGGAAGAGGTGGATGCCAGAATAAAGGTTCTAGAAGTTCTGCTATTGATTGCCATTATTGTAGCAAAATAAGTCATATTACAACCCATTGTTATGCTAAAAATGATTATATATGCAGTATTAAATTGCAACAAGAAAGCTATGTATCATCTTCATGATAGAATGAAGACAAAAATGAGCATCTACTTGTTATGCAGCATGTTATGAATGTTGTTATAAGAAAGGGGACACATGATGATGTATGGCATGTTGATTCAAGTGCATATAATCATATGACCAATCATGCTGAATCATTTAAAGAGATGTAGGATTTACAAAATCTAGGTTATATGTAGACAGGTGATGATTCATACAACCCAATTCTACACATTGGAGAGGTTCCCTTGTCTTTGCATAGTAGCCAAACAAAGAGTCTATCAAATGTATTATATGGGCCAATAATCACAAAGAATTTAGTGTTCGTTGGCCAAATGGTAGAGCAAGAATTGCAAGTTTGATTTAATACAAAAGGTTCTCTTGTAGAAGACTTTAATGATAAGTGTAGATTGGTCACAAAAGAAAGTAGAGCTTGCCACATGTTCACTTTAGATGTTGAAATTTCTACTATGTATGCTAAAGAAAAAGGATCGATCACAAACATTGAAATATGGCATAAACATATTGGACCTGAAAATGTACAAAGGCTGAAATTAATGTAGTATAAAGGATTAGTTACAGGGTTACCTGCCTTTAGAGTTGCAAAATTTCACATAGTATGTGAAGCATGTCTGTTTGGTAAGTAAGCAAGACAAAAAAATTTGCATGATAAAGATGTAAGTAGAAATATACTTGATGTTATGCATACAGATATTTGGAGGCCTATACAAAACATATTTCTTAATGGTAGTAAATACTTTGTCATGTTTATTGATTATTGTTCAAGAAAGTCATGGACATGTTTCATGAAGGAAAAGAGTGATGTATTTGAGCACTTTAAAACTTTCAAGGCTATTGTTGAAACAGAAACAAGATTGAAAGTTAAGTACTTGAGACCAGATAGAGGGGGAGAGTACCTCTCTAATGAGTTTAGTGGCTTCTTGAGATGTCATGGGATAAAGAGATAGTTTGCTTGTAAGTATACCCCATAGAAAAATGGGATTTCAAAAAGAAAAAATAGACATATTACAAAATTTGCATGGGCATTGATGGTGGCTCAAAAGAATATGCCAAAATATTTTTTATTTGAAGTTATTCATACTGCTATCTATATTATGAACAAACTCCCACAACTGCAATTCATGATATGATCCCTAAAGAATGCTTTATAGGCAAGAATCTCAATGTATCACACTTAAAAGTGTTTGGCTACATCACATATGTTCATGTTCCAGATGAGCTATGAAAGAAGCGTGATTCAAAGGCTAAAAAATGTTTTTTTTTTAATACTCTTTAAAGCAGAAAGGGAATCCTTTTTATAACCATGTCATCACACAAGTGAGTTCAGAGTGAGTATGCATGTTATTTTCTATGACACGAGCAGTTGGTATGCATCTAATGGTGATACATTAGATGATGATCATGATCATGATAG
This sequence comes from Lygodium microphyllum, assembly GCF_053477565.2. Taxonomy (NCBI): domain Eukaryota; kingdom Viridiplantae; phylum Streptophyta; class Polypodiopsida; order Schizaeales; family Lygodiaceae; genus Lygodium; species Lygodium microphyllum. Next base: position 34,816,234 of record NC_141141.1, read on the forward strand.
TTATATATAGAAAGAAAAGCAAGAATCACATAGCCTTAATGGATTAGAAATATCATCTGGTACTATATCTACATTTATCCCTTGGTCTAGGAGATTGAGTAGGCCCACATTATCAAGTGGATCTACAAGTATTACAAGTAAAGGCAAAGGAAAGGAGAAAGTGTTGGATGGTAATGATGCATCTGCTAGTCATTTGGGATTTGATGGAGATTCTAATAGTTCAGAGAATTTAGATGATAAGCTTGGTATTCCTTCAATCAAGACACCAGGTATATAGAGAGCACATGGTAATGTAGAGCTCCATTAACTGATCAAATGGTACATAGGTCTAGCAGAGTCAGATACCCTATTAAAATATTTGGTTTTGAAGATTATATAGCTCACCATTATTTTTATATGGTAAAGGTAGTTGAGGATATTGAGCCCATTGTTTTGAGGATGATGTTGGTCATGCTTATTGGGATGTAGCAATGGATGAGGAGATGGCTCCATTAGAAGCCAATAAGACTTGGGATTTGGTGCCCTTGCCTAAGGACAAGAAAGATATTGGCTATAAGTGAGTTTACAAAATCAAGCATAATGCAGAAAATGATGGTTTGTTTAGCAGGTATAAGGCTAGTCTAGTTGCAAAAGGCTATGCTCAAACATATGGTATAGATTATGAAGAGATATTCAGCCCAGTTGCTAGAAATACAACTATTAGATGTGTGATTGGTAGCATCCAAAAGTTAGAATTTACAGCAAATAGATGTTAAGAATTCCTTCTTGCATGGTGAATTGCAAGAAGAGTTATATATGGAGTAACCAATAGGTTATGAGGATTTAGAATATCCCACATATGTGTGTAAGTTAAAGAAAGTGCTCTATGGGCTGAAGCAAGCACCTAGAGTATGGTCTAACAAGATCAAAGAGTACCTTATCGAAATTGGCTTATATATTTCTGATACTAGCCACTCACTTTATGTGAGAAACGGAGATGCATGCTTGGTCATCATAGTCATCTATGTGGATGACTTGATTATTACATGTGACAATGATAGTGGGATTGCTAAAGTTAAGGACTTTTTGAAGAAGAAGTTTGAGATGAATGACATGGATATGAGCTAAGTACTTTCTTGGTATTGAGGTGATTAGATGTGATGATGGTATATAGCTATCCCAAAGGCAATATGTATTGGATATGTTATCCAAGTATGGTATGACAACATGTAAGCCTCTTTTGGTACCATTGAAGCAAAATGTGAGGTTGACTGTTGATGTTGGAGATGAGATAGGATACCCTACTATATTCAAAAGAATAGTAAGAAGTCTGATTTACATGACTATCATAAGACCAAACTTGAGCTATGCTATTGGCTTTGTTAGTCAGTTTATGCAGATGCCTCATTTGGATGCAATTACACACATATTGATCTATGATGTTGACCTTGTCAATTAGTTTATGCAAAAAGCCTCATTTCAATGTAGTTAGACACATATTGAGGTATGTAAAGTCCACTTTACATTATAGACTTTTTTATGAGGTAGGTAAGGATGTACATGTGTTTGGATACTCGGATGCAAATTGGGCTAGTAGCATGTCAAATAGACGATCTACCAGTGGATTCATGATTTCCCTTGGTAGTGCAATAATTACATGGAGTACCAAAAAGTATCCTGCTTTATTGAGTACAGAGGTTGAGTATAGAGGTGCTATTATGACAGCATGTGAGGTGGTATGGCTACAAAAGTTATTGGGTGATTTGGATGTGCATGGAGATGGTCTAGTTGTCATTCATTGTGACAACATGAGTAGCATATAGCTAGCTAGGAACTCATGTTCCATGCTAGGACAAAACACATTGAGGTGCACTACCACTTTGTGAGTGGGAAGGTACTTGCAAGAGAGATTTACTTGGTATATGGCACCACACATGATCAAATAGCTAACAATTTTACAAAGGCATTGGGTGTAGAGAAGCTTCAAAAGTTTCAAAGCTTACTTGGAGTTGTAGAGATACAGTTAAGCTTGAGGGGGAGTGTTGAGATGGCAAGCTCAACACATGTGAATGTTGATGATGGACCACCTAGCTATATGGATCCGCACATCTACACTTAGCATATTGGTGGTCATTATGATCCTCACATGGCCACTAACTTGTTACTTTTTGATTGTATTTAGTTTGTTGAGCCTACCTACAGGTGGTATAGTTATAGTATCAATCTATTAGTATAGTCAATTATGCACTAGTTAACTTAGTATGCAACTTTTCTTTGTGTTTTATCTTATCTATAATTTGTGTACATTGTAATGTGTGTGGAAGAAGAAGAAGAAACTAACAAGAAAACATTTTGACCTCTATCTCTCTTCTTTTATTCTTGAGTGAGCTTCCTCTTTGTACTATTTCCACGCAATAAAAGTTAGTTGGTTAGTTCGAAAGTTAGTTAGTCAATTAATAAGTTAGTAAGATTACTAACTAAAGACTAACTAAGGTAAAAACTAGCTAACATTAATAACTAATAATTTTTATTTAATTAAAAAATTTAAAATAAATCGAGAGTCGTAATTTGACATTTTTCTTGGATTGACAATAACCATAGCCACCCTTCACGAAAGTTATAACCGAGACTTATGATCCTTATTAATCATTAGTATTAATGTGTATAGTTTGGATGGTCCAAAGATATTAGATTTTTTGGGCAAAAAAAAATTACTATATTTTAGATATTACCCTAAAAAGATAGAACTGAAAGTCATTTAAAAAGAAAGACAAGTGATGTTTTAGTTAGTTTTGGAGATTTTATAAAAAGAAAAATAAAGAAAAGTGATTGGCAAAATTGCACATGCCGCGATCGCAGTCTACAAGTAATAGACAGCACTTCGAACAGAGAAAAGAAGGAGTGAACTGAGAACTTTCTAATCAAGTGTCTTGGGGTTTTACCCCCCATTTGGAGCCAATGCAACCATCAGATTTATGATCTGAGTATTAGATCACTGAGTCTTCCAAGAGCCCCTCCACTCTTATTCTCAACCTTATCCCTCCTCTCTGATTCATTATAAATATGAGGCATGGGGATGCACAAGGGAGCATAAGGAGGCCCCGAAAGGCTGCAAGAGAGAGGGAGAGAGAGAGGATACCCCTCCAAGAGATTGTGAGAGCGAGCTTGAGAGAGAGAGAGAGAGAGAGAGAAGATTTACCCCGAGAGGCTGCACAATTTCCCACTATCTCGATCCTCGATTCAACCATCCTCTCTTATGCTCTCCCATCTCAAGTACCATGGCCTCCAAGCAAAGAATGTCGCATGTGGATGGCAATTCTACAACTAGCAACAAAGCTTTGGGCGAAGGCATCACTGTTAATCCAACTGCGGTTCCGATCGTAAATGAGGTATTTCTAAATTGATAGATGCTTGCTTTGATTCTTACATGAGATATGTTAGGCTCAATACTTTCTGGTGCTAGAATAGGTCATTGAAAATGATAAATCACATCTCAAATATTCAAAGATGAAGTTTGTGAAGTGCTTGTATCAAGGGGAGTTAAATTGCACCTAGTTGCTATGCGATGAATTCATGCATAGCATAAGCAACATATGGGACTCTAAAGTATTGAGCATCGATGAGTCTTTGATTAATCTTTACCCAAGACAATATTGTTTAAGGTTTGAAAATGCACATAGATGGTACATACATAGGAGAGATTATGTGAACTTTACATCAATGACATGCGACTCCTTGCCTTGGGAGAAAGGAAGATAAAGCCAAGATAAAATGCTGCATAGTAGGGAAAGGCTAAAAGATAAATGTCACTTAGAGAAGAGACATAAATGCTCTTGCTAGATTGATTAATTCCCATTGGAATGATAGGACTTACGTCGTGTATAGTATTTGAACCTTTAGCATATGCCTTAGCCGAAAGGAGGGAATGTTAAGTAAATTTCACTCGTTGGTCCCAAGGGGGAGAGCAAAATTGCGATTGAATTATTATCGTTTCTATTCTTGTATTATTTGGAAAAAATACAAGTAGTTTTGTTGGGTGATTGAACAACACCCTAAATGTTTTTATTTCAATCAATTGATTGTTTCATTGTGATTTGGATAAATATTCCAAGGCTTGTGTTGATGGTAAATGCGAGGTGAATGCATGGCAGGGGTCTGTAATGACAAGTTGCCATGGGAATAGAGGAATGTTTTCCTAGAAGATGATATTAGGGCTTATTGTCTTGATTATTCTTGCTTCTTAATTAGTTAATTAAGGAAGGATATTTGCACGGGTGGATCATCTCCAAGATCGCACCATGGATTGCCCCAAGAGGGCATTGCTCGATTCTCAAGCCGAAGATCGAGTGGTGAAAAGGCCAACCATGGAAAGTGTGTCTCGCTTCTAGGTTGCTCGGGGTCAGTGGAGCTCTGGACACCCCTTGCTGAGTCAATAACGGAGTTCTAGACTGCCGTGAGCCCAACGTCTGGGACGTTGGAAGATCCTATTCTAGATAAAGGATGGAAATTTCAGTGCCATGTGATTTGGACCAGGTATTTCTGTTGGACAGAAGGGATACATAATTCTACTGTATGGGTAGGGTACAAAGATTAACTTGAAGATAAGTTAAGGAACTTGTTTGTCAAAAGGACTGCTTGCTTTATTTTCGTATCTGTGCTATAAATTATGCAAAAAAACCCCGCTCCCTAAAAGGCTTAATAAATGAAGCTAATTTTAAATATCGCACATAAATGTGGTAGGACCTAATTAGAAAACTAAAGCTATTAAGGAAAGTGGGTGGATGGAATCCCCGACAGGTCCATTGTACGACAGGGTGGTCCCAGAGAACTGGGAGGCTTCTCACAAGGATTTATCACCAGGTTGGCTTTAGGTATTGTTAAGTTAGAACCTGATTCATGCCATTTTAGGGGACCGGAATGGAACTATGCCCTAGGGGCAAAGAGGTTGAGTGGTGTATCCTCTCATTTCCCATTCTCTTTGAACCAAGCGCGGTATGGATCTGCTTCAGATTGGGTATCTCTACGTAAAGTAGGATATCCAAAACCCGACACTAGAATGCTGTTAGGAGACCTTGACGACTAGGAACCCAGATTTCAGGTCGATCCTAGTGGATTCGGCTGCGAACATTCCGTTTCTTGGCGAACTCGGGAAACCCTAGGTAACAAACCTCAGAACATTCCATGGGAGTGCCGAGCGGCGACGCTTAGATTCATTTCTTGATGGACCGCTAAAACGTGCTTAGATAGCCAATAGGCGGGCACGTTACACTCTTGTACGTATAGTATATATTTGCTGCAAAAGCTCAAGTAAGTCTCTCCACTATACAATTCTTGTCATAGCTAGCTATATTAAATCTTCTTTTTTTTGACACAATACCTTAGAGGGGCTTTACGAGAACAAGAAGAATTATGGTAAGATAACAATAGAATATCACTCAAGGATAGTAGCAAAAAGCACAATCAAGAGTATGCCATTATTATAGATGCTAAGGACACTCTGGGGAACCTAACTACGATTTATGGGCAAGCCATAGGACTAAGAGAGGAGTACTAGTAGTAAGGAACTACTATGATAGAAGACCTACATGAGCACCTTATCAATAGCATCCAGCAAGCCCAATTGCAACGATCTTGATTGATTTCCTTGACCAAAAAGAGCAAAGCAACATCTTAGAGGGATAATAATTGTTTTAGGAGAAGATGGGATCACCTTGTGATGGAGTATCAAGTGTTGGAAGTAACTTGACACATGTGCCTAATTGCCCACATATTCATTACACTAACAATATCCACACACATGTATACTGCATGTAGTTGGAACCCATTATTGTCATCTCATTCTTTATTCTTTTAGTGACATATGAATAAGGGAAGGCCAATCATACATTATGACTATTGGAGTTTCCACATATACAGTGTGTCTCTCTCTTGCTCTCTTGCTCCATCTACCATAGCTCTTTCTTTACTCTTTCTTTCATTTGTGTGCTTCTTCTTGAGCTCTACCTCTCAATTGGTATGAGAGGCAACCATTCGGAGAACTTCTTCATCCTTTGCTTCATCCCATATTAAAAGCTTCAACTCAAGGTTTCATAGCAACCATTGTTTCTTCCTCTCAAGGTATGCACTAAGTGTTTCCTTGTTCCAGCTTGCTCCTTGCTTGTTGAGGAGCTTCTAAGGCTTAGCTAAGCCTTGTTGAGTACTTATTGAAGGAGATGACATTTTATCCATTTTGGGTGGATATAGGGCACGATGTAGAAGTCCTAGACAACTATGGCAACTGGACAGCACTGTCATACTTTGGCCATAACTTTTGCATACAATATTAGATTTAGGCATTTTATAGCTAAAAATCAAGAGCACAGTGAAATTTATAGATCTATCCACAAATAAAGTTGATTTTGTATAGTTTTCTATTCTGTGTTTAACATAGAATAGAACCGTTCTGGTCTAGATAACAAACAATAAATTCCATAATGCATGTTTGATACTTTAGGGATGTTATTTTGGCACCCAAATGGTATGATTATGCTTTGGAGTTATTTATACTACTTTGGATATTACATAGAGCTTTGGATTTATGCAGCTAAGCTTGAGTTTGCTTTCACCAAGATCATGGAAGTACATACTCTCTTAATATGTATTGGATGTAGTTACCCTATAGTGGACTAACTTGATTACTTACTTTGGACCTAGTACTTATGTCTATTAGTGTGTTGTTAATGATATCTATATGCTTTTGGATTATGTATTGAGCTTTTCTCAGTGAGTTATGTATTTGGCATCTCTCCTCTATTTACCTTGAGATCTCTTATGTGCATGATGTCTATGCCTACTGTATGTATGGTTACTAACATACTGCAATTGTGATAGCCTTCAATGACGGTTGTTCTTGGTCTTTCTTTCTTGGTTGTTCATAGTTGGCTATTGGCATATTATTGCAATTTATTACAACTTGGCATTTCCATTTCATGCATTCTATCAATCTGAGGGCAATCACTTGGATTTGATAGTTACTTGATTATAGTTTGTGGACAACTCACCATTTTGGCAGTTTCTCTTGCTTAGTTGTGAATTTAGGGATGTTTTGTTGTCATTTATAGCAGCCTATTTGTCTTGGATCGTTCTTTCGTCTCTTACTTTATGACTTGCGGATCAAATGACATTGCTATTGTAAATTACTAGACTACAAACCCTTGAACCCCCCTTAGATTAAAGGGTCTCCTTCTTTATATAGCAAGTCAGTCTATTACATTGATTTAAGAACCGGGCTCTTGAGGGTTGTTATACATAGTCATTAGGGGAAGCCTCCAGCATGGCTATTGTGTGTTGGTAGGGTATATCACACCTCCCCCCCAGGGAAAAAGATTCTTTTATCGCATTTAATGCTAGAAAATAAGGCTTCATGCGGCACACATGAGTTGAGGTAAGAGTGTCGATGCTATCTCTTTTGAGCTTGTATGTGTTTGCACGCAGTCATCTAGTGACTATGTAAGGTCACCCATATGTGAAGGAGGGACTCACTAAGTCTGGCACAACGCGCTGGATAGTATAGCCTGACCTTGTCACCTTCCTTGAATGCCACCAATCGACACCCTGCATTGTAGGCCTTTTTCTATCATCCTTGGGCTGTTTGAAGGTTGAGCTTGAGTGCTTCGGTGCATAAGCAGAATAGTTGTAGCCAAGTGACTATACCAATCGATTGCATCTCGCTTGGTAGGTGTGAGCGCATTATGTTGTAAATCTAGAGGAAAATAATGATCCCTACCTATAACGCTCTGAATGGGTTGATTCGATTTGATGCATATACTGTTGTGTTATACACAAAACTAGTGTATGGGAGAATTGTGTCCCATGTTTGATGAAGAGGGTCAATGTAGGCTGAGAGGGTTTGTTTGATTGTCCTGTTGAGCCTCTCTCTTAAACCATTTGTCTGAGGGTGATATGGAGAGGTGAAGATTTGTTGAATGCCTGGATAGAAAGTGCATGACTTCACTTTTAAATTGTACCCCTTGATTTGACAGAAGTTCTTTTGGACAGCCATGTCTAATGATGATGTTTTGTAGAAGGGCAAAGGCAACCGAAGATGCTATAGCATCCGAGAGAGCCTGCACTTCACACCACCGTGTGAGATGGCCAGTTATGACTAAGATATATCTATTGCCTGCTAATGATATAGGAAATGGGCCTATGAGGTCCTATCTAATCATCTCAAATAGAGCATTGACGAGTATGGGGGTTAAATAACCTACATTCTATGGTGGGGTTTGGATTTGTTGACATATTTGACATTGTCGTAGTAGATTAGAAATTGTATGTCGCATCTTAGGCCAATAGTGCTTAACCTTGATCTTACTGAGGACTTTGTGAAATCTCATGTGACCAAACAAAGGGCATGCATGATAGTAATTGCACATAATGTGTCTGCAAAGCTATAGGGATGTACAAGCGTGGCTCTTGACCTACTTTGACTCAGTATAGTAGGTGAACTTGGAGAATGTATTGCTAAGACATTGAACCTGAAGATCACATGTTCTGAATTATTTCCTAGATCTTAGGGTCACCTTGCTATAGTAGTGACATCTTGTCAAGAGGAATCTCGAATCATCCCCAACTGAAATTTGTGAATGTTGGGTGTGAGTTGTCCTAGAGATAGAGCATCTGCCAACTGATTCATACTCCCCTTCTTATATTTAATGGTAAATCTATGCTCTTGTAATGCTAAAACCCACTGCAACAATCTGCATGTGGATGGGTTTTATAGTGAGAAGGGCTATGAGAGGCTGATGGTCAGTTTCCACTGTGACATCAATCCCATGAAGGTAAGGATGTAATTTGGCAAAGGACCAAACTATAGCCAACAACTCATTTTCTATAATCGAGTAGTGTAATTCAAATTTTGTGAGGGCATAACTAACAAAATGAAGAGCACCCTGCCACGTCACAAAATGAACCACGAACCGACTAGGTAGAGGCTGCAAATACATTGCTGGCCACAAAAACCTACAAGAAACCTTTCTTCCTCACCAAGAACCATTGCTCCAAAACACACAAGAGGAAGGCACACAAGAAATTGAACAATGCTTCCATCCTCACTCTCTTCCTCTTCCTCACTCTCCATTAAAAGTGAGCATGAAGCACAAAAGGGAAAAGCAAGAACAAGAAATATGAGAGTTGTGCCAAATGAGGGAGAGAGGGAAATAAAGCGTGAGAGGAGAAGATAAAGGAAGAGAGAGGGTGTAACCACCTCAACCTCCCACCTCCTCAAATCACCTGACAAGCCTCTTCCTTTTCCTTCCTTGATATTATAAAATTGAAATGCATACATCTTGGCTAAGGTCTAAAGGACCCTTTATTTTGAGAATGGGACAAAGGTGTTTGACCTTGCTTTTCCTTTCTACATTTTTTTTAATGTGAGTCTTTTGAACTACACATTTTACATTGCTTCATATTTGATTTTTTTACAAGAGAGTACAAAAGAAAAGTGTTAGTTTGCAAAGGATGTTTCCATATTGAGCACATTTTGGTGCCTTTATTTGCACATATTTCTTGGTTATCATTCCTCCCACGCTTAAGTGTGAAGCATCCCCGCAAAAAAATTGGAGAAGAACCACAATTAGCTCCAACAAAAGTCTTTATCTTCATCGTCGGTCTTCATTTTCTTCTTGGATCTTTGAATTGCCTTGGGATAGGGAAAGGAAATAATCACACAAAAATACACACACAACTAGGATGTTGAGCCTAGCTCAACACGAGAATACCACATAAAATCATACATCATGCAAAAGATAGGGCTTTTCACACAATTTGCACACAAAAATGACTTCACACTTAGCATGAATTGAAAAACAACCAAACATGAAGTACAATAACAGGACCCCAAAAAGATATGAACATGAAGCATGCCCTCACAAAATATATGACAATAGTGTTTTTCCCACCCGCTTAATGTAGGAAAGGAAAAAAAATGTAGGTTTTATCATGAACAATAACAAGAAAATAAACACAAAAAGAAATCTAAGTGTGTATTGGGAGGATAGTCTTGGTGAAAAAGGAAAAGATAAATCAAGATAGAATACAATGGAAACAACCATTGAGAAGGGGTTTTTTTTTAGTAAGGTTAAAGATTAAATCTTTCTTTGTTTATCTTTTTTGTTAGAATTATTTTAGGTAATTGGATAAGTCGTCGTCGCCGCTCCATGTAGATGGATAAGAGAAGGTGGAGATGAGGTCATTGCAACTGCCATGAAGATTGGGATGTGGATCTTTTTGCGCAGAAGGAGGAGAGCACTACTGCACCTATAATGATGGAAGGTGGAGGACCTTTTGCTTGTGTGGTAGAGTGACAGGCGAGGGTTGAGGAAAGGGAGAAGGTGAAGGATTGGATGGCCGCCGTATTGTGGACGATGATGGGTCTGGAAGTGCCGCAGGACAGAGAGGGAGAAAAGGTTGATTGGTGAGTTGAAGAATAGTGGTAGGGAAGGAAGTTGCCCATTTTCTGTCTGGTCAGAACCTCCTTTCGGATGTCTCAGTTTCTTCAAGAGACAAGTTCGAACAAATGCTATGCTACTGACACCTCCTACAGAGGCTGATTCGTGTGAAGGGGTCATGTGGAAGACGCACCAAGGCTCCTGCATCCTCCTCCTGTGGTCAGCAATCATGTTTCTTCTTCTCCCTCTTCTATTTCTTATTTCATCCTCCTCCTCCTTGTGCCCTTCTTCTCATTCAGCATCATGCGATTCCTTCGTCATTTCTTGGATTCGTTGATGCTCTTATCAGGAAGATGATAAAGCATGAAACTTTGTCGAAAGGAAAGCCCTTGAAGCCCTCAAGCCTTGTCATGGCTAAAATAATACTTCTAGACCCTTCTTCTTTGCAAGCTCCATAGCCACCTTAGTTTCCCGACTAGTGCACCAAATGAACAGTGCCCTGCCATGTCACAAAATGAACCATGAACCGGCTAGGTAGAGGCTACAAATACATTGCTGGCCACAAAAACCTACAAGAAACCTTTCTTCCTCACCAAGAACCATTGCTCCAAAACACACAAGAGGAAGGCACACAAGAAATTGAACAATGCTTCCATCCTCACTCTCTTCCTCTTCCTCACTCTCCATTAAAAGTGAGCATGAAGCACAAGAGAGAAAAGTAAGAACAAGAAATATGAGAGTTGTGCCAAATGAGGGAGAGAGGGAAATAAAGCGTGAGAGGAGAAGATAAAGGAAAAGAGAGGGTGTAACCACCTCAACCTCCCACCTCCTCAAATCACCCGACAAACCTCTTCCTTTTCCTTTCTTGATATTATAAAATTGAAATGCATACATCTTGGCTAAGGTCTAAAGGACCCTTTATTTTGAGAATGGGACAAAGGTGTTTGACCTTGCTTTTCCTTTCTACATTTTTTTAATGTGAGTCTTTTGGACTACACATTTTACATTGCTTCATATTTGATTTTTTTACAAGAGAGTACAAAAGCAAAGTGTTAGTTTGCAAAGGATGTTTCCATGTTGAGAACATTTTGGTGCCTTTATTTGCACATATTTCTTGGTTATCACAAAAACAATTGGATGCCAAAGATTGTCTTGTTTTAGCAAAGTGGCTCCAATTCCTAGGTTGGAAGCATTTGTCGTCTGAAGTAGGAAAGGTTTCTGAAAATCTGGGTGTGCCAACATGGATGTATCTTTAATGACTTCTTTGAGCTATTCAAAGCTGTCTTATTATCCCAAGCAAATGGGGTATCCTTCTTTAACAGATTTCAAAAAGGATGAGTTATCTAGGCTAAGTCTACATCAAAGCAAATAGAAAAATTTACCATACGTAAAAACCTTTGTAAGCTATTAATGTTTGTCGAAGCAGGAAATTGTTGAATGGCTAGAATCTTGGTCAGGTCCACTCTGATGCCTTCACCAAATGTTAACCCTCAGACAAACGAGGTGGAAAATCCAGAAAATATAAAGCAGAAGATAAGGCCAAGGCAAAAGTCAAACAGAAGATGAAGGTGTGCCAAGAAAAATATGGAAATACAAGAAGTGTAGAAAAGTCCTAAATCAAGGAGAAAGGCGCACAAGAAAAAATGCAAGTCAATACTTTTGTAAAAGAGCACAATGTGCACCATGATTTATTGGCCGACCATGTAAAAAAGGGGACAAGGGGATGACCGTCCAAAAGGGATTTAGGATTTTGTATATAAAGTTGAAAAGTGAATGAGAAGCCCATTCTTGTGTGTGGCCAAAAGTAGCTCTCCTCTTCTTCTTGCTTACTTGATCTTGTGCTTGAGAGAGGAAGTGTGAGAGTATGAGGGAGTGTGTGTGTGAGGGTGAGGGACCATGGTGAAGAAGGTCTCCTTCTTCTCTTCTCTTCGTCTCTTCTCTTCTCTTCTCTTCCCTTGCTCGTGGCAATGGAGCTTGGAGTGTGGAGATTGAGGATGGAGCTTGCTTGAATCTTGCACTTGGATCATGGAGCTACCGAAGTGCTTGAGAGATGAGGCAACTCGATCGGGTATGGAGGTAAGCTCGCTACATTTGTAGAGATGGATAGGGCGACGGCTATGTGAGAGGTAGCCATCAGTGCTCGACATGGAACACTTGAACAATAAGCGGTCCGTGGGTCTTAGCAGTTGAGCTTGAGCTCGCTCGCCTCTACATTTTGGTTCCATTTCCAAAACCAACGGATTCAAGCTTGAGTGCTTGAACACTTCAAATCGAGCATCAAAGTGAGAGTTTCATCCCCGAACCGATGCTTGAGGTAGATAGGTAGGAAGGGAGGGATTTTGAAGAGGTATTCGATTGCTTTTTGGATTTGGAAATGTAGGTTGGAGTAGTGTAGGTGTTTTCTTTGTGATTTGGATGCATTAAGATAGGAAAAAACAAAGAAAAAAAAGAGAAAAACAAGCATTAGGGTTTATGCTATCATAACAAGGCAAGAGGGTTTGATTTGTTTGCCGATTTGTATTTTGGAGTTTATTTCTATTCCAGGTATATATAACTCTTCCTCTCTATCATGTTGGTCAAAATCATACTGCATTCGGTCAGTCCAAGTGACGGCAATTCTGGGCTAAGTCCCAAAATCGGCCCTCGGCCCTCCTGTATTCGGCCATTCGGCCCACTACCACTCGGACGCCCACCGCTTGGCCCATCCAAATCGACCATTCAAACCAACTTGGCATTCATCCTACTTGATTCTACCATTGGCCATTCGGCCCAAACCTGTTCAAATGAGCCACTTGGCCCTCGACGATTCGGCCCACTACCATTCGACCATCTGGCCCTCGAACAACCACGTTCGAACCAGTTACATTCGGCCCTCGACCATTCGAATGGGCCAAATCAAACATTCAGCCCCTACAATTCGAACCTGCTAAGCTAAATTTGGATTTTTTCACATTTTTAACTTGTAGACCTTGAAACTGATCTAGAGACCATATAGAGCTAAAAGCATATCATAGATCTATCACTAGATTGAAATCTAAAGCAAGTAATTCAAAACTTGGCTACGAATAATCCTTCAAATCATACATGGCGTTTAGCATAATGGCCCTATGGGCCGGGAGGGACTACCCCGACAAACCCCTGAAGAGGAGGCTCTTCCCCCTCCGCACCTCCCCCAAGTAGGCTAGAGAGAAAACGCGCACCGCGACGAGTCCTCCAAATTAGATCCTAGTGTGGTAATGGCTCTACACAAGCATAGATTCTCGCTTGCAAAATAGCAACCAAAATCCCACACCTGAACAAAGACAAATAGAGACCCTATAACCTCAATAGGCCAATCTAGCCAATAAGGGAAAAAATGCCACATCGCAAAAACACGTATGTGTTGCATTCGAATTGCATCTAATCAAGGCAGAATGCAACAACATCGAGATACAACTGCGAGGATGACTAAACATGACAGTCCCAATGATAGATGCACCTTGAATGGCATTGCACATACAACCCAAGACATTAGTGGAGAATCCACATATGGTTGTGCAGTTGGGGACTCAAAGGCATGTATTAGAAGGCTTAAATTTATAAGCCAAGACTTGGAAGATAAAGAGATAGTATCGCCTGCTTATCTTAGGGTCAAACTCATCGCAAAAAGAGAGCAGTGGGTCGATGCTCTCATCAATAAAGGAGCTGATTTTAATATCTTGACCTATAAAGCATGGACCCTACTAGGCCAACTAGAGCTCACACCAACTGATGCAACTCTTAATCCTTACAGGGGACACCCACAAGCACTTATAGGGAAGTGCAAAATAGTTGTAACTATTGAGACTCAAAGATTGCCTATCCTATTTCATGTTCCTCCAAATGGTACTAATTGTGGAAAGGAAACCCTCCTAAGACAATCTTCAAAAGGGCGACAAAGTGTGAGGCCAATTATGTAGCATAGAAGATACACTTAACACTACCGAGTGTGAGGATAATCACAACCTTTAGTAAGGGTGACCTCATCAAACCTAGAGGGAAAGACAATAAACATTCTGACATACTAGGCAAGCCTAGTAATGAGAGCAAGGGCTTGTTGAAAGAGTTGATACAAGTGCATGTTGAACAAAGAAAACCAATGAGCAATGCCATGCTTGAAACAAGAAGGTCAAGAGACAATGCCAAGGATAGGCTTTGGACTTACAAATATTGTAGAAGACCACAAAAGAAACCCAAGCCTTATAGACAAAGGTATTGATGGAGAGTAGCACAACGCTACGATGGATATCCAAACCGTTGTTACGTGCTCAAGGGTATTACACAGGTTGAAACCCCCTACTAAACCACCTCTATCAGCTAAAGGCCAGATTGCATCAAAAGCAAAGAAGCACAAGAGGAAATCTAAATGAAAATCCAGGTCTCAAGGTAAGAAACCAAGCACTCAACCTAGCATGCTTAACGAGTGCACATCACATGTAACCGCTGAGCGTGCACAAAGATCATTAGTGCACAAGGAGCCTTTGACTTTCCAAGAGGATAATGAGCATCACAGGCATAACGCTGCTCATGATAAGGCTAATTACTCAACAAAGCAAATGGCAGAATCCCCTAATAGCCACAAGCAAATCTTCAGGCAGTGCCAAGTCCACCTAGGAGTCCCAAATCTCCTACACCCTCTTTTCCTAAACGAACACAAGAAGCACAACAGTAGTTGTCTAGTGCAGCTCCTCAATCCCAATCTCTATCTCCATCTGAGCTTCCAAATGTCCAAGATGCAGGACATGACACCACCCTTAGCTCTCAACCTAAGGATATGCTTGTGCAATCCACTGTGACTAGCTCAACTGATGCTCGATTTGCACAAGTGAATGTGCAAAGGGCAACAAAAGACATGATCACTTCTGATCTGCTTAAGGACTTGATACTGTAGTCTACCAATAGTGGCCAGTTCACTGAACTAGCCGCTACCACTTCCAATCAGAAATCACAGTAGTCATAGCCTTTGGCCATGCAATTCACATGTGGAAGTCCATCTTTCTGCCACTGTCCAAAAACATCCCTTGTACAATAAAGTGCTTCTAGAAAAAGATCTACATGTGGCTAGCAGGCTAGGAGTAGGGAGCATGGTACTTGATGTTAGTGCATATGTCTTGTGCCTCACTCAAGACCCTGCAATCCTAGATCTCTATGCTTTCCATCAATACAACCCTGACTTCTTAAGCTAGTTTTGTCCAAGCCTACATGATAGGCACCTTAAACCATCTCTTGGTTCTATAGTAAAGTCACTCGAACCTCCAAAGCAAGAGAAAAATAGCTCTAAACACAACACCCGCTCTAATAAGAAGCAATAGATGCATGTTCGAATGGGTAAGGATAAGAGTCTAGAGCAAACGCGACCAGGAGCAATTGCCAATGCAATCGGATGAGGGGCTAAATGGAGGGGAATTAGTCGAAGATCTAGACTCTCCAAAAAGAGAGGTAGTTGTACCCTCACAACCTAGAAAGGCTATTCAACAAGTTGCATCTGTGTCCCATGAGGACACACCAAAAAAAGAGAATACTAAGGCCTAACCAAGCAGACCACATATGACAGGTTTTTTAATTGCAGGTATTGAA
Organism: Lygodium microphyllum; assembly: GCF_053477565.2. Classification (NCBI taxonomy): domain Eukaryota; kingdom Viridiplantae; phylum Streptophyta; class Polypodiopsida; order Schizaeales; family Lygodiaceae; genus Lygodium; species Lygodium microphyllum. The sequence goes on from NC_141141.1 coordinate 34,832,235, forward strand.
GACTCCAACGAAAGTATCGTCATCTCTTTATTAACACTCAACTTTGAATTCTTATCCTTTATCATCCTGTAAGCCCACCAAAGATTCATCGCCCGCCGCAGAATCCCCAGAACATTAACACCTATGCCAACCCATGACTACAACTCCCAACAAAAACCAGCCCTATCGCCAACTTCAACAACCCTATCACCAACCAATCAAGCCAACAAAGTGCCACCAACCACCTTAATCCACACCACCGCCAAAACTCCTCCAAGGCAAACCACATCAGTCCCTTCCACCCACATACTCGGTGCATGCCCAAGCCTGCTACCTCTAACAGTGAGTGCTATGGGACTGGCACTCGTCTAAAAGGGGGTAATGTTAATCCTTAGACGAACAAAGTGGAAAATCTGGAAAATCTAAAGCAGAAGACAAGGCCAATACAAAAGCAAAATGGAAGACAAAGGCACGCTAAGAAAAATATGGAAATACAAGAAGTGCATAAAAGTCCTTAATCAAGGAGAAAGGTGCACAAGAAAAAGTACAAGTGAATACTTTTGTAAAAGAGCGCAAGGCGGTGCGCCAACATTTATTTTAAGAGCGTTGGGCTCTCACCCAGGCAAATTGTAAAGATAAATGGATAGTAGGAAGGAAGCTAGGAAGATAGAATGACATTGGGAGAAAGGGCCTAGGCCACAGCCGGCTATGTAAAAAAGGGGAATAAGGGGATGACCGCCCAAAAGGGATTTAGGGTTTTATATATAAAGTTAAAAAGTGAATGAGAAGCTCATTCTTGTGTGTGGCCAAAAGTAGCTCTCTTCTTCTTCTTCTTCTTCTTCTTCTTCTTCTTATTCTTCTTGCTTGCTTGAGCTTGTGCTTGAGAGAAGGAGTGAGAGAGTGTGAGGGAGTGAGTGTGTCAGGGTGAGGGACCGTGGTGGAGAAGTTCTCCTTCTTCTCCTCTCTTCCTATCTTCTCTTCTCTTGCTTGTGGCAATGGAGCCTAGAGTGTGGAGCTTGAGGATGGAGCTTGCTTAAAGCTTGTACTTGGATCGTGGAGTTACCAAAGTGCTCGGAAGAGGAGGCAACTCGATCGGGCATGGAGGTAAGCTCACTACATTTCTAGAGATGGATAGGGCGTCAGCTATGTGAGAGGTAGCCATTAGTGCTAGGCTTGAAACACTTGAACAATAAGCGGTCCATGGGTCTTAGAAGTTGAGCTTAAGCTCTCGCCTCTACACCAGAGATTATGAATCCAAGAAACTTGAGACTTGTTGCACCCCACTTGCATTTCTTTAGTTGCAACTGCTTATTATACTTCTAAATTCTTGTCAATACCTTTGTTAAAACTATTTTATGTTCTTGCCCTGTTGTCATGTGTAGTAAGATGTCATCCAAGTATCCTATGACCAACTTTTGCTAAATGAGATCTCCAAAAATGAAGTTTGTTGTTCTCTGAAAAGTGTTGCCTAAGTCTGAAATGCAAAATGGCATGCGTTTGAACTAATAAAGAACATTTGGAGTGCTGAATGTTGTCTTATGAGCATCCTTGGGATCTAACAAAAGTTGCCAATAGCTTGAAGCAAGGTCTAAAGATGTGAAATAGTGTGATTTGCCAAGGTGGTCTAAAAGGTCGTCTAGCCTTATAATGGATACACATGATGATGTGTGATCTGATTTAGGGCTTGAAATCAATACAAAAATGATATGTATCGTTATCTTTCTTGACCAGATGAGGTTCTAATGCCTAATCGCTCCAGATTGTATTATGACACCTTGTTTCAGCATTGTGTTGAGACAGCTTGAGTGATGTTGTCATTTTCTTTTGGAGAGCACCTCCTAAAAGTCATATTGACGGGTGAAGCATCACCTGTGCAAATATAGTGAAAAATAGGGAGGTTAATGACTGAGGGAGTTGTGTCTTTCTAAAAAATAGAGGGGAATTGGTATAAAACTGAGTGAATTTCTTGAGTCCTAATGGATGTGTCTAAGATTGTTTGCTGAGTGTGAACAAATTCGGGACCATGAGTAGAATATATGAAGGGTGTTGGGAGAGTACTTGGAAAAGATAATGTGTGGTGTTCAAAATTCAGATGTGCACCTATCTTAACAAACTAGTCACATCCCAAGGTCAAAGTAAACAATTGCTAGGGTAAAACATAAATAGCATGATTGAAAATGAAAGAACCAATGGAAAGGTACATTGTGGGTTTGTATCTGAATGGCGTTTATTATTGTCTCCAAAAAAAACAGTGATGGGAGTTGCTGGGACTAGAGATAATCCTAGGGTATCTAACAAGGTATGAGAAATAGAATAGATGGTGCTACCAAAATCTAATAATACTTCATGAGATGTGTTCTTGAGGGAGACTAAAGTAGAACACACCATGCTATTGGAAGTAGCTGGCGGCTTGAACTTGCGGGTGAATCCCTTCCATAATCCACTTGCCTAATTTTTTTTCGAGAGAGTTGCTAATGTGGCTGTATCAGCTATCTTCACTTGTCCATTTTGTACTTGTCTAGTTGCTTGAAGCCTCCTACAATGTCGACAAACGTGACCATAATTGTCACAGTAGAAACATTTGGGGCGGTCATTAGCATCTCGTGTTGGAAGATTGTGCCAACTTGTATACTGGCTATTTTGGACATCAATATCCATTGGTGTGGGGGCATCTTCAAAGACTCTACCTTTGGGTTGAGGAACCGGTTGGTGGTGATGTTGTTGCCTCTCTGGTTGCATGCTGGCTTCAATCCATTGGGCTATCTAGATAGCCTCATGGAAGGAAGTTGGTCCTTAGACAACGAAGGTGGTGAGAAATGTCATGTTGGAGGTGAGGCCACAAGAAATACACTTTCATTTCTTCTAACATAAAAGAGTCAGCCCTCAAAAACAATTGATTAAGTTTTACTACAAATTGTGCCACAACTTTGTTTTTGTTGTTGACGTAGTGTCTTCATTTATTGTAGTGCAGTCTGAGTGAGATTTTGATGTGCACAACTTTAGACTAAAAGTTGCTTCAACATTATCCAACATGATCCAATTATCTTTGACCTGATCAAATTGTTGGATGAAGTAGGTGGTTGCCACGCCTTCTAGAAGTGTTTGAAGTTTGAGTGCTTTGTGCTCATCTAACCAATGATGATATCTAGCTACATTTTCAAAATGATCAAGCCATGCCAGGACATCTTCAAATGGGAGACCAGAGAAAGATTTTGGTCATACTTTAGCATCTATTTTGATGTTTAGAGAATTTTGGTATGCTAAGAACCCTAAAAGGGCTGATTTGTGTGATTGATCTGGAGAAGCATGTTTGAAACAACACTGAATAGTTGTTCTATGTGTGTGGGATTGTTGTCAGGAGCATTGGATGCATCTATGTATTGAGGGGAAGCTGGATTGTGTCGTGGTGACATTTCTCGACTCATGATGTTGTGAAAACTACCCAAGCAGAAGCTGAAGAGAGGTGCTACGACCTACTAGTAAGCATAGAGCAGACTACAAAGAGGATGGGTGAATTGAATTGTGTGATATATAGAAAATGTGTATTGGGGAGTGCTTGCCATCTCCACTCATTACACTTTATGCTTATGCTACATAGTAATTTGATGCTCGGTTGGTGCCTATACATACGAGAAAGTATGCCTATGGTTTGTCTATGGTTTTGAGCTTGGATTGAGCCACTGTTTGCTCAGTTTTGGACGTTTATTTGTTGCTAGAATATTTATGGCTGAAGCTCTTTTACTTATGTTTGGATATGCCTATTGCATTTGGGCTATGTCTTGGATGTATACATTGATGTAGTGACTCTCGGGGATCAACATAGAGCTTGGATTTGCTCTCGAATCATTGGTTGAGCTTGAGCTCACTTCGCATAGCATTTGGATCTTCATCTCTGTTATACTTATGGCATGTATTTTGCTTATGTCTGACTGGTCTTGACATGCTTGGCCTATACCACTAGTACATGCCCGTTACATCGTTTGGAGTTGGATGCTATTGAGCCTTGCTTTGGCTTGACATTTGATTGCCCGAAGCTTACTTTGGCTATTTCTTGACTTGCCAGAGTTACATTTTGGATGTACTTGATGTCTATGGATGTTATATATGGATGCTACATAGCCTATATGCTCATGAGGTCTTATTGATGCTTAATCTTGGATCTTCTGGCTCTGGTACTATCATATGCCCTTGTTGAGCTTCTTTGCTTGGTATTTATGGCTTTTGTGCGAGTGGGAGCGCCTTGATAAGCTTGACAGACATTGAGCATGCGATTTATGCTACTTGAGCATTCAGATACTTGAGACTGGGATCTTTACTTGGATGTTGCATGGTTGATATGCCGTGGTCCTCACAGATGTATTTGAGCTGATTTGGGCTTTGCACTCCCTGAGCATACACCTCTTTGTGCCAGGGCTTGCTAGTGTTGTGTACACTTTGCCCTATTACAGGCGATGTGCCGACTTACTAATGGATTCATTTGACATGCTTGGGTGTTTGCTCAATGTACATATGACTATCACATGCTGATTTATGCCTGCTTGATGATGGTTATGCTTTGATAGTCAATGGTTGACTTGGTGCATTCATTTTGCCTACAGTTTATGTTGAGATAGCAAGCTCAACACCTGCGGACATTGATGATGGATCGCCTGGCTAGAAGAGTCTACACATCTACACTTAGCACGTTGGTGGTCATTATGATACTCACATGGCCACTGACTTATCACTTATTATATTTAGCTTGTTACACCTACCTACAGCTAGCAAAGATATAGCACCAGTTGATTAGTGTAGTCTCTTATGCACTGTTTGACTTAGTAGGCCATTTTCCTTTATGTTGTATATTATCTATACTTGTGTATGTTGTATAGTGTGTGGAAGAAGAATAAGAAATCAGCAAGAAAATGTTTTGGCCTCCGTCTCTCTTCTTGTGTTCGTGAGTGAGCTTCCTCTTCTACATACAGTGTGTATTTGGCACAACAACTCAAGCAAGTCTCCCCAACAAGCGATTCTTGACAGTTTGCTCTCATTGTACATGGCTGTAATTTATTACAACAAGTAGTTATGCATGGACTGACATGGAATTTTCATGCTGAATCATTCTAATTTTATGTACTTTTAATAGTACTTGGTGGGCAACATCATTAGCTATCAGTTTGTGGTCATTTTGCCTTGGTTTTGGTGGTATTTTGGCTGTTTACAATAGAAAACGGCAAGCAGTTTTGAACTGTCTGCACCGTTTTGGACTACATTATGGGTTCTTCTTCCAATAACAATACTATCTTCAACATCATAAGCTTGATGGTATGAATTATGCATATTGGAAGAGCCAAGTTTGGTAGGTATTGGTGTAGAAATCATAGATAAACCCACTAAGGATGCATGGCAAGCAACATGAAACTATGACTGATGATGAATGGGATGAGCTTGATGAATGTGATGAGCCTGAAACTATGACTGATGACGAATGGAATAAGCTTGATGAGTTATGCAAGTCCACCCTCATCTTGTCTCTCACTGAACATGTGCATTACAATGTGGTTGAGGAAACATAGAGTGCTTAGCAACTTTGGGATAAAATTAAGAACATCTATGACAAGAAAAGACCAGTAAGTCAGATGTATTGACTAAAGTAGCTTATGGACGTGCGCATGAAGGAAAATATGACAATGTTTTCTCATTTGAGCCAGTTCCATGCTATTCTTAAGAACTTGACTTCGCAGGGCATTATCTTCATAATGAGGTTACTCCATTGTTTTTGCTTGGGACTTTGATTGAGTCATGGGATGTATTCCACATTGCCTTATGTGCTCCTGCTACTATTTTGAACTTTCTTGATGTAGAGAGTGCTCTTCTACAGGAAGAGATCAATCGTAAGAACTTGGATGCCTCTCATGTGTCGCATGCTTTGACTATTAGAGGCAAAGATGGTAATGGAAAGAATGATCATGGGAATGGCCGTGGCAAAGACTCACAGAAGTCTAGGTCTAAGTTGCATGGTAAGTCACATAGCAAGTCTCGTGGGAGAAATGCTAATGTGACATGTCATCATTGTGGCAAGAAGGGTCATGTACACCCACAATGTCATGAGTTGTGCAATGCTAGGCTTACCCCATTAAGCTTAAGTCAGATGTCTTGACTGTGTTTCAGAGATGGCTTGCATTGGTTGAGAACTAGACTGGGCATAGGTTGAAATGCCTTAGGACTGAAAATGGGGGAGAATATGCGTCATGTGCCTTTGAGCAGCTATGTGGTGAGAGGGGTATTAAGCGTCAGTTGACCGCTCCCTATACCCCACCCCGAAATGGTTTGGCTGAGTGGATAAATAGAACCATCCAGGAGCATGTACACAACATGCTTAGACATACATGCCTACCACAAATCTTTTGGGCTGAGGCAGTCAGCACAATTGTGCATGTCATCAATAGATCACCTTCCAGTGGTTTGGATTTCTAGGTGGCAGAGGAGGTATGGACTAGGAAACCTTCGTCTTATGTGCATCTACGTGTCTTTGGATGTGAGGCATTCTGCCATGTGCACAAGGACAACAAGCTGACTAAGTTGGATCCTAAGAGTGTCAAATGCATTTTCCTTGGCTATGGAGATGCAAGCGAGATGGGTTACCACCTCTGGGATCCACAGGCACGAAAAGTCATCCGCAGCCATGATGTAGTCTTCCACGAAGACAAGATGCATAGGCACCTTGAGAAGGTGGTAGAGATACACAAGGTTATATTCCAGGAGGAGCCATGTGCTCTTGCACAGCCAGTTGGACAGCCTGCAGTAGCAGTTGGTACACATGACTAGGGTGTCGGATAGGATGCTAGACATGCAGCAAAGCTCATAGTGAGACGATCTACTAGAGCTAGACATCCACCTAATCGATTTGAGCCCTCGATGCATTATGTCTTGGTTACAGATGTAGGAGAGCCTCTCCCCTATGATGAGGTTATGTGCAGGGGTGACAGTCACTCCTCGGAGAGGGCTATGCAATCTAAGATGGACTCCCTACATAAGAATATGACTTGGGATTTGGTTGCATTGCCAAACGGAAAGAAGGCTTTGCCATACAAATGGGTGTACAAGCTGAAAAGTATCCTTGGGCATGCCCAAGCTAGGTTATAAGGCAAGACTTGTTGCTAAGGGTTTTAAACAAGAGCATGGAGTTGACTTTGATGAAGTATTTTCTCATGTGGTTAAGATGACCACCCTACGCTTAGTTTTGGCCTTAGTCGTGCAGCTTGACTTGGGCATGTATCAGATAGATGTCAATACTGCATTCTTGCATGGGGATTTGCATGATGAGATTTACATGGAGCATCCCAAGGGCTTTGCAGAACCTGGCAGAGAGAGCATCTAGTGTGCAAGTTGAAGAAAATTCTTTATGGCTTGAAGTAGGCACCTGGGAGTGGTATCATAAGTTTGATGCCTTTATAGATTCGGGTCTTTACACGAAGACAACCCGTGATGGCTCATTGCTTATTTTGGTACTTTATATGGATGATATATTGATAGCAGGGAAAGATCATGTTAAGCTGGATGCTCTTAAATCTCAGCTGAAAAAGTGATTTGAGATGAAGGATTTGGGATAGGCCTCTCGCATTCTTGGTATGCGCATTAAGCGTGATAGGCATCAGGGACTACTATATCTCTCACAAAGGCTCTCACAAAGGGAGTACATTCATAAAGTCCTCGAGCATTTTCACATGTAGGATGTCAAGCCTATTGGCTATCCATTACCTTCTTATGTGAAGGTTTCACAGGCCGATTGTCTGCAGACAGATGAGCAGAGGGTTGAGATGGCCAAGATCCCTTATGCATCAGCCATGGGCTGTTTGATGTATGCCATGATAGCCACTCATCCAGATATTGCCTTTGCAGCTGGTGTTTGGCATGGTATATGGCTACACCTAGCAGCAAGAAACATTGGGATGTCGTGAAGGGTATCATGAGATACCTAAAGGGCACAACAAATATGTGTATTTGCTATGGTAGCCAGGATACAGGAGTTGTGGGGTACACAGACTCCGATTATGCATGACATGCAAATAGTAGGAAGTCCACCTTGGCTATGTATTCACCTATGCTGGAGGTGCTGTCTCTTGGATGTCCAGGGTTCAGAAGCGTACAGCTCTCTCTACCATTGAGGCTGAGTATGTTGCAGCCATTGAGGCTTGCAAGGAGGCCATATGATTGGGCCGTTTGGTTCATGACCTTGGGATTAATTCTATACCTACACTGCATTCGAGTTTTATGAGTGCTATTCAACTAGCCAAGAATCCGGTCTTCCATGAAAAGAAAAAACACATTGAGGTGAGGTATCACTTCATACATGGGGTCATGGAGTACAAGTCAGTTGACCTTGTCAAGATCTCCACTGACAAAAATTCTGCAAATCTGCTCAAGAAAAGCCTCACTATTGAGCACTTTGCCTTCCTCAGGAGATTGATGGGCACTGGATAAGATGACGTTTTTCCTCATCTTGTTGTACATGTGTACATTGTATTGTCTTTTCTTTTTCTTTTCACTCCTCATTGGGCCAGATTCGCCTTTAAGTGGGAGTTTGTTGGGGGTAAAGGTGCCTCTGCCTAGCCGCCTGTGTATTACTACACTGATAGTACCCGCCACTGCACACTGCAGGTGGCGGGCGCTCTTCCCGTCACTTTATTCTTTATTCTTTTAGTGACAGTTTGAATAAAGGAAGGCCCGGCCACACATTGTGACTATTGGAGTTCCCATTTGGTCTCTCTCTCTCTCTCTCTCTCTCTCTCTTGCTCTTGCTCTCCCGCCATAGCTCTTCCAAGCAAGCTTCGATCCTTCTCACCTTTCAAATATGGGTTCCAAAGACAACCTAGTGCCCAAGGACAACCTACATTGCCCAAAAAGAAATGTACTAATGTATCATTCATCTACAATGTCTAAATCACATAAAATGATAGACAAACAATATCAGAGCTCCTAATGTCCTTGTTAGACTACGATTAATGCTTATAGACAGGAGATGATGGTACTAGACACGCATGCCTACTAATACCCCTCTCAGATCTTGCATGCAATGGAAGGCCAAAGAAGATGCAGATTTGAGTGTGGCAAGAAGAGTACCAATGTTGATGAAGAATGCTAGCCAACAAGCAGGACCCCCTCTCCAAATGAAATCCTGATCAAAGGGAAGGCCAATATAGGTCAAAAGAAATAGTGAGGCCTCAAATAGATTCACTCTTGAAAACTACAATCAAGGGTGATTCATGCCTTTGATCCAACTATGAGACAATAATGAGGAGCTATCAAAGGTGCCATAACCTACAAAGGAACAATAAGGAATAAGGGCCAAGCAATAGGGATGCTAGCTCAATCACAAAGAAAAAAAGGATACAACATGAAAGAAAGACCGGTAGTAGATTGTAATCCTTAAAGAAGCTCCTCAAGTTCTTGGAGATCCCCCTCTGAAACACAAAGGGAGAGGAAATCAACAATTGCAACACTAATATCACCCCCTCTAAAAGAAATGGGAAATATAAAGAAACCACCAAAGGAGATTGTGGTGGATGAGATAGAACTTGTGGGATGGGTGGTACACATCTAGGAGCAAGTGCATCAATGGAAAACTACTTCAAAGGGCACTTCACAATGGAAGGGGGATGGAGCATGGATAGCCCCTTCTCTTGCCAACCTGTCACTAAAGTGGCTTGATATAAGAATCCTAAACAAAGACAATCTACTTGGTAAAGACAACCCAAGTACTAAGTCTAATAAGACCATGAATTGAGAGGACTGGGAAGCCCAAGTCTAGAAGATGTACGACTTCCTAAACAAAGCTAAATGGATGGTCACACAGGAGAGGAAAAGTGCCAATATCACTAGTAGACACCAAATAAATTTCAAGTAACAATGGCTATACCCTTTTATGGATGAAGATCCAATAGCAAATCTCAAGGATTCATATGAGTCGATGCAGTACTGTCAATGAGCCAAGGCCATTTAGAAGAGAAATAGTTGAAGAAGAGTCCTTCACTTGATGAATGTGAAGAAATACTGACTTGGTAGTAATAGCTAGTGTCAAAGTAGAGCTAAACAGAGGCTCCAAGTTCCACCCTTTGATCTTGAACAAAGGTGAGGATATCTTTGTTGAGATGCCAAGCTTAACATGTGCAGACATTGATGATGGACCGCTTGGTTAGATGGGTCCATATATCTATACTTTATATGTTGGTGGTCATTATGATCCTCACATGGCCACTAGCTTATCACTTACTATATTTGGTTAATTACACCTACCTACATCTAGCATAGTTATAGGGCTAGTTTATTAGTGTAGTCAGTCATGCACTATTTGACTTAGTAGGCCCCTTTCCTTTATGTTGTATCTTATCTATACTTTGTGTAGATTGCATTGTGAGAGGAATAAAGAATAAAAATTAGCAAGAAAATGTTTTGGCCTCCATCTCTCTTCTTGTGTTCCTGAGCAAGCTTCCTCTTGTGTGTATTATGTGTGTTTAGTACAATAGCTCAAGCAAGTCCCCCCATCATGCAATTCATGATAACTTCTTCCAACACTTCTCCTCAAGGTGCAAAGTCTTCACATAGTGAGGACACTTGGAATATCATTTGCGCTTTCCCTTCAGAATTTGTATCCAGGGTTGAAAGATGACTCTAACTACTTTTTCTTCTTCTTCTTCTTCTTCTTCTTCTTCTTGGCTTATCTTGTGCATGTAGGTGATGCCACAAAAGCACAATTGTGTGCATTACCTCTGCCAAATCTATCTCCCTATGATAATGCATATAGATGATGCCAAAATCTATGTTAGAGCTTGAAATATGACTCTGGCTTCTTCTTCTTCCCTTTCTTATGCTTGCCTTATCTTATGCATGTAGATTATGCCAAAAAAACACAATTGTGTTGCATTATCTCAACTAGAATTTATCTCCCTACTGATGCACATCTCACTCAAGCACCAATGGGACTAGCTCCTTCCAAGTGATAGTGTCCCATGTAAGAGAGGTGAGAAAACTACTGTACAACACATCATATGTGTGTGATGGAGTATGTGAGAAAAGTGTCATAGCTAGGTCATCCAAAGGAATATCCTTCCTGAGGGATATAAGCTCATCTCGAATCTCCCCCATCTATTTCATGCGATCTCTTATTGTAGGGGAATTTGTGAGATAGAGAGCTATCATAGCTTCAACTTGAGCATTAGGTGATGCCCACATTTCTAAATTTGGTAAAGAGAGTCAGTAATGGCTTCCAAACCTCTACAGAGATGGTCTAGATGTGTTTTATATGCACAAAGATAGAATTTGCACAGCACAAACAAAGAATAGAGCAAGCTTTGGCATTCAACTAATCCCAAAAAGCTATTGTGTTTGATGTTGCTCTAATAAGAGGATCTACAATAGGTCAAGGTATGGGGATTCTGATAAAATCCCAAAGATTGTAAGTGTTGAGAATGCACTTGACTTTGCATGACCATAGAAGATAGTTCATCCCATCGAGCTTCTTGAATATAGGGTAGGATAGGTATGTAAACAAGGGGTTGCCAAACCTACCAATCCAAGGGATTGGTAGACTTAGAAGAATGTGAAGGGAGATAATGATAGGATGGTGTGTGGTCTTCTTTGTCTCAATCCACACGATCCTCCAATCATATGCATTGGCCATAGATGTCCTTCAAGTATGCCTATGAGAAACCCCAATGAGAAGAGGTGTTGTGCTAGGTGTTCTCCACTTATTCAAGGTCCATCGATCTATTATACAATAGAAAAGATGATGTTGAAGGGTAGATGAGGGGAATCCAAAGCAAAAGAGGACTTAATATTGAGTAGGAGGGGTAGATCTTCAAAACAATAGCAAGAATGGATGTTTATCCACTTGTATGTCATGTTGTCTAGCCTATATGAAGCCACCTATGTTAGAAGACCTATTACTTGGTAAAGATGAGAGAATGCCCACCCAAAATGTAGATCAAAGAGGGTTGCTTGCTATGTTGACTATGCTACCCAACCTAGGGAGAAGAGCATGTTTGCAAAATGTAAGCAAAGATTGACCTGAACTTTTGTATCTTTCACAAAACACAAGTTTGTTATAGAGAAAATAACCCCTAGGTAAAATATTCATTGGAAGGTTGGCTAGAAAAATGGAAAATTTGCTTGTCTTTGAGAAACTCTGACTCCCATGTGTGGCTCTAACACCATGCAAGAGTGCACAATAGAAAGGAACGCAAACATGGAGAGGAAAAGATTTAAAGAACACATGTGAGAAGGAATAAATTAGCTACAATGGCTAAAAGATACAAGGCTGCAAATGGTCAGACCACCCCAATGTGCAATAGTGAGCATTAGTGCAGGTACTAGATGATAGTAGGGGGATTAGAGAGAGTGAGGAGGGTCGGTTGAATAATCATAATGAAAATGATGAATGAATGAGAGAGTAGACCACCTATAAATAGGCAAGTTGGGGCCATAATTGGTAATCGAGTGGCCATGCCCATAATGTGGATACCCTGGATAGACTAAAATGCCCAAAAAGAAATGCATTAATGCACCCTCCATCTAAAGTTCCTAAAGCACATAAAATGATAGACAAAGATAATGTCACAGCTTCTTAATGCCCTCATCTGACTCAAATTGAGACTCACGGGCAAGAGATGGTGATACAAGATACACATGTCTATTAATGAAAGTCTACAAACCTCTTCTTGATTCTTTGCAAGGAAAAGGACACTAACATTCTGAGTACTCTAGATGTACTTTCTACAACAACTGTTTTTTCTCTTCTCTTTAATGTCTTCATACAAGGACACCTCAACTTGCCTCATACCAAGATTGCAATGTTTTGCAATGAATAGGAAATCTATATTAGTAGACTTCGCATTTTTGGCACTCTTCTTGCTTGACTACCCATCATTCTCCTTCCCGATCTCACATAAGCTTTTTTTTTCCCATTCCCATAGATTGCATTGAAGGAAATCAAGTGTCATAGCCCCTAGTAGATGTGGCCACGTTCCAATTAAGGGTAGTAAATGCCTTTAATGGCAATAAATGTCTCTATATTGCTACTTCTCCCACTCTCCCACAATGTTCCTTTGCACTCTAGAGATAACTAAGAGCATGAATGCCTTCCTAACTAGGTTGTGAACTTGTGACAAAAGGGATTTTCAAGTTTTGCTATTGTAAACTTGTGTTCTAGAGCTGTAGGTATTGCAACATTTTGCCCTGTCCCTAAAATGTACTCTTAAAAATGCAACTTAACTCTAGAAGCATTCCTAAAAAGAAACACAATACAATGTATAATTTTGTTACTTCAAACTTGTACCATAAACTTGTAAGTATTCCTTATCTAGCATCCATGTACCCTTTAATTGAATCTTGAGACCTTCAACTTTATATCTTTCCTCAACTACAATGAAATCTTCAATACCTTACAATACCCAAATGAGTACATGATCATTAGAATAAATAGGAAGAGAAGCCATAATACTTATTTGACATTTGTTAGCACTAGCTAGGATTCTCCTTCAACTAGCACTTTAACTTTGCCATATTGCTTTGCTACTAGTTTTATTGCTTTGATGCTCTCCTTAAATTTTTGTATAATGTCAAAATCTTATTGCCAAAATCCTTCCACCTACTCTTCGATAATGTGCCCAAGCCCATGTGTGACTTAGGGATTGGAGGGGTGATATTTAAAACTTTATCCTTTGTAATTATTGGTCATAAGAGAAATAGACGTGATGAACTAGTCATTGAACTATGCTGCCATCGACTTCACCATCCCCAACTCCTCGATCTCATCACAATTCATGCCATTGATTGTGTGATGGCTATCAAACCTCAAAATTCACTACCATCATCTCCGTCCACTCCTTGATGGAATTGAAGGCACCATGACCATCCATCCAACATAAATTTCATCGACACTAAGTGCAAAAAAGAAAAGATAACCATACAATCAATAGCCTTAGCTTAGGTTGTAAAAGCCTTGACTAAAGGCTTAAGAAAATTATATGATTTTATCAAGGATGCTAGTTTCTGTCAACACGCACACAGATTGAGAGAGAGAGAGAGAGAGAGAGAGAGAGAGAGAGAGAGAGAGAGAGAGAGAGAGAGAGAGAGAGAGAGAGAGAGAGAGAGAGAGAGAGAGAGAGAGAGAGAGAGGGGAGTTGGGAGGGAAGTAGAAAGAGGAGAAGAAAAAGAGAAGAGGAGAAGAAGAGAGAGAGAGAGAGGGAAGGAAAATAAGAATAGGGAGAAGAAGAAGAAGAGATAGAGGGAAGAAGAATAGAAGGAAGCAAAGAATGAGAGATTTTTTTTAAAGGGCTTGATAGCAAGTTCCATTGCATTGCGGGTTCTTCCATCGATCCTTGTGTGATAGTTGATCCAACTATAGAATCTTAGTAAGTGGCAACACCACTAAATTGAGCAGTACCAAGCTGGAGGGAGGTCCCTCGACCCCACTTTAATCATGCTATTCATGCAACATGGGAGCACATCAAGTTGTCAGCTTGCAAAGGACTCCAGGTGCTCCCCTATATTTGCTTGCTTTTGGTTATAAATTGAGTTGGGATTATGATGGTCATACGATTCCAGTCTAAATCATAGCTTTAATATCTGGACCACTTTGCTATTGCACGAAAATACAGGTTGTTCATGGGGGTGAAGCACAAAGAGTTGTGCATGGATTTTCCTTAGGAAGTAGCAACTTATATTGCTAGGTAATGCTTAGATTCTTCGTGTTGTAGAGAATCTTAGTGACCTACATGGAAGATAAGAACAAAGATAGATGCCTTTTGATACAATGGTGAAAGGGATTGTGCATAAATAAGTATCAACTCATTTGGAAAGAAGTTTGTAATGTAAAGAAAAGCTAGAAATGTGTATTTTAACATGGAATCTAAGTCTTAGGAGTATAGTATGTGCAATTTTGTAATTTCACTCTAGGAAAGAATAAGTTTTCATAGATTACATCATCCTTTGCAAAGTATCCAAAGGTTATTGTTTATCTATTGACTTATTTTTTCGAGTAAAGGCTTGTTATTTTGGGAAAAAGGGATTTCCTTCCTAACCAAAATAGGTTGGTTGATTCGTATGGAACATTCAAAATAGTTATTTGGATTGATGCCATGAAAAATGATTGTTTTTACTAGTTGTTATTGATAAGATAATTACTTGATTGTGTTTGCACAAAAGTTATTGTGCCCTCATAGGTGGAAATTTTGTTATGCACTAAACCTCCCCCAAGGTTAGTGGTGGGAGCCCTTCATCAAGGGGTTGTTTGACCACGCTAGAGGGTGCCCAGGGGGCTCTAGCTAGTAAACCCCTTATATTCCTGGGAATTTTCCAACTTGACCCAAGATGGCCTTCTTGGAAGGCCTTGATGCTAGATAAGGACAGATTGGTGGATCATGTGCATGAGATTGGACATGAGTTCTAGATTCAGGGATGGAGTGCCGAGTTAGCATTGTACCTTGGAGAAGGTGCAAGATGAATACATTGTTTTGCAACTACTTTCAAAGGATTGTTCAACATTGTCTTTGTGTTAGTGACCATAATTTATGTAAAGGAACTAGTGTTTAATGGATAACTAAGGAAGTTGTATTTGTATGGCAAACATAAATGTGTTAGGATAATTAAAGTACGAGAGCGAAATCCTCGATGGATCCGTCATATGGATGGGTGGTCTCGGTAAGCTAAGAGTTTCCTTCAAGATACTAGATTTAGGTAGTGGTGATTGAATGCGTAACTGCCTAGGATAGATCCCAATCAATGCCATTTTAGGAGAACAGTGTCGAGACTATACTCTATGGTGTTGATGAGGAATAGCATGTTTAGCCATGACCCATTGGGGATCAACTTCAACGAGACAGGTAGGATATAAGGCGAGAAGCAAAAAGAATGATCCTTAGAAACTCTTTGTATTATGAAGACACAATATACAATGAAGGAATTCAAGATACCTTGCAATCCGTCTTTCAATGAGTCGCCTCTCTAGGCAAGAGCCAACTCGGTCCTGGTTAAGACCCTTCACATGATTAGTTTCTCAAACTCAAGCTCTGATTTGATTGTCCAACCTTCTCATTCATCCATACTTCTATTTATACAATTCTATCCCTTGTTTGCAAACTCAAACTCTTGCTTTTCAAACACAAAATCTTGCTTTTGCCTTCCTTGCCTTTGCTTTTTGCTTTTTCTATTTTTGTTTTTGTGCAAGCCTCAAGTCTGATTACAAAATGTTTTGGCCATTTCTTTGTCATACGAACTCCGAATATGGTCATCTAGGTACTTAAAATAATCAAAAAAACCTTGGTCTATTGGATAATGTAGGTAGAATTATGAAAATCTTCTCAAAATATTTGAAAATAGTGCTTCTTGTAAAACACGTCGCTTTTTTATAGTTTTTGTCTTGGATGACTTGTACTATTCAAATAAATCCTTGTATGTATTTGGATCCATCCAAAGTTTAATAAGTCATTAGAACTTAATATTGGAAATTTAGACTATTTTGGTGGTCCAGTTCTACTACCTGAAAATCCTGTAAAGATCTTGTTCAAGTGCACCATAAGAACATAAACACCATATCAGAGAATTTGGGAATCTCCCAAGTCCCACTTTCAAATAAGGGGTAAAGACTTGGCCATGTAGCTAAACCTTAACACATGCTTCAAAGTGGGACTTGAAAAGATAACCTACATAGTAATTAGGTTCGACTCCACTTTCAAGTAAGGGGACAAGATTTGATCATGTGGCCAAATATTAACTATACTAGGAATTGCCAAACTATATGAGAATTTCCAAATTTCCTAAAATAGTGTTTGTATCCAAAATACTTGAATGGATGCCTTTTCCTTGCTCTTCCTTCACTGAACCTATAGTCTTGTGACAACGGGTAGAGGGGTCGATGTGTATCACTCCCCCTCGTTTCTCACTCACTATAAACCAAGTGCAGCATTGACCTACTTTAATTAGAGTTGACTTGCAAATGTAGTGCCTCAAGGACCAATGCTAGTTAAGCTTATAGGTGACCTTAGTGTCAAATTAGGAACATGAATTCAGGTTGATCCTTATGGGTTGTGGCTGAGAAAGCCTAGGTAACAAACCTTGTGTTATTCTAAGGAACACTAAGTGGTGTCGCATAGGAAAAGTCTCTCGATGGACCACTAAATTGTGCCATGGAGGGCCCCTCAATCAAACATGTTACACCTTCACTTGAGAGACAATCATTTATCTTGTACAAAGGAATTGTTGAATGTAAAAGGGAGAGGGCCATGATTAGTTTGTTGTAGGGTGATCATTTTTAGGGCACATATTTCAATCGCCCTCTAAGATAGCACCTTCTTGGGATATTCGACCCTTCCATGCCTTCCAAAGTCTCCATCTATTCATGGGTGCATTGGGCCTATAAATTGACCACACAACAACTATCACCTCATTGACACTATGATAGCAACACACCCTTCCTCTTTCCACTTCAAAGTTGGTATGAACTCTTATTTAACCAATAGGGTCACACTGCCTTTCCCTTGCATGCTAATGAATAAAAGCATACATAGTTAGGGTCACATTGCCATTCCCCTTGCCTGCTTTACCTCTTGCATGGCTATTTCGTTTAGCTTCTTGGTCCTCAACATGCTTTTGTAAGTCCCCCTTTTGACCATTAGAGCACAGTTCCCTCACATTTTAGGAGATGAGATTCAATTAAGTAGTCATGCTATCCATAAATTGTACTAGTGCATACCAAGTAGAGGAGGGAGTCAATCCCAACTATCCTTCATATAGAACGCAAGACCCACACTAATGACATCTCAATTGCTAAATTTTTGGCAGATCACCTTGCACAGGTATTATTGGTCACCCCTCGAAAATGATCCTTGATTATAGTAATAGTGCACCCATTCATAGAGCCAATTGAAAAGGTCATTCTAGTTAAGGTGGTTGTCTTGTTAGCTAGGCCTTTCATTGAGGAGAAGTTGTGATATGTAGTTTGGAAAATGGAAAACAGCAAATCACTTGGCTTAGATGGTTTCTTGATGGAGGTCTATGAAGCCTTGTTGGACATGTTTGGTAATGACATAAGTGCCTTTTGCCAATGCCTATGTTATCAAAAGGGGAGAAATTCCTAGGTTTGCTAATAAGGCCATGATTAAGATGTTGCTCAAATTTTTCATTAAATAGAAATCTAATTGATGGAGGCCTTCTTATCCTTAATATTACAAAGTAAGAGCAAAAGAGATAGCTTTGTAGGTGAAATTCATTCTACTAAAGATACTCCATAGAGTCCAATATGGTTCCTCCATGGAAGGAAGATGCACAATGCAATACTCAATATAATGATTGATATAGATTATGCAATCGAAAAAGGAGGCAACTTTATCTTTATTACCATGGATTCAAAAAAATCACATGATAAGTTAAGAATGGGATTATTTTTTACAGTTATTGTGAAATTGGGGATGGTAACCGAATTTGTAGGATGTTGAATATCAACTTCACTAACATAGCTACTAATGTGGGGATTAATGGATACATGCCACACCCCTTCTACAAGAATATATAAATTAGGTAGGGTTGTCCTCTAGCACCCCTATTTTTTTCCATAATAGTAGACCCACTACTCAAGACAATGGATTTCAAAGTGTAAAGCATGGTTATTACAGGACTCCCCCTCCCATATAGTACCCAAATGACCATTGCATTATTTGTGGATGACAACTCAAACCTGTTAGTGGTAGAGAAGGCCGATGTAGAGAATATTTTATACAAACGTGTGTGTGTGTGCGTGCGTGCGTGTGTGCATGTGTGTGTGTGTGTGTGTGTGTGTGTGTGTGTGTGTGTGTGTGTGTGTGCGCGCGCGCGCGCGTGCATGCGTGCGTGCGTGCATGTGTGCGTGCGTGCGTGCGTGGTGCGTGCGTGCGTGCGTGGTGCGTGCGTGCGTGGTGCGTGCGTGCGTGCGTGCGTGTGTAAGCAATATGTAGTCATTTTAGGTGCCAAAATGTTGGGATGCAAAATACTTGGAACGAGGAATGTATTTAGGTACTTGGGATGCCCTTTGGGGTTGCACATATCCTCATCATAGAAAATGAAATGGTTGCTAGCAAAAATAGGGAACAAGCTCAAAAAGTTTGAAGACTTGCCTTTGAGCTTCAGGGGCCAATTAATAATCATTATTGACAAGATACCCTCACCCGCATTAATGTTTGTTGTAGGTGTTACACCTTTCTCCAAGGTATGGTGGGACAAAGTTGAGAAGCTATTTGTACAAATTTCTATGGAGCCATAGAGCAGCTGGAAGGTGGCAATCAATCTTTGGAAGGCAGTTGCTACAAGGAAAGGAGAAGGATTAGGACTCGAAAAGCTTAGTGCAAAGACAAGGAGGCTTGTATTCATTTCTACCAATGCTTAACAAAGATGAGCCATGGGCAAACATGATCAAGTATATGTTAAAGAAGGTGGGGATCCTAGGTTGAATGTTGAAAGAGCCCACATGGGAAGACAAGGTATTGGTCACTAGAAAAATCAAGATCTCAAGATTTGCGAATTCCCTAGGCTCCAATAGACTAATGGAGATAGGTGCTCTTGAAATTGCATGGAGGATTAAGAAGAGTCACAAGGTGGCAATGCCTTGTTGCATTGTATCTAGACATTCCCTCATGCATAAGCAACAATGAATGTTTCCTCCTATCACACTTGATCCCAAAATTGTAGGCAAGATTGCCAAGAAGGGGCTAATGAGATAGTGAGACATTTGGGAGCCCAATGCACACCGTGTGCATCATAGCACAAAAGGTTCAACTATATTAGGAGGAGAATTTCTAGGTGACTATAGCTCTCCAAGCCAAGAAGCTGGAGGGATTGCTAGGCCCAAAATTTGGTCTAGACGATAAATGTTGCTATCTAGTCAACTCTAGGGCATGTGTGTACGCAAATTGAGGAAAATGAATGATTTTGAGATGGATGAGGGACACATGGCTGTTAGTGCTTGGAAGACCTCATATCCTCACACCATAGTATGAACATGGAAAAGGTGATTGTCCAAAGCATGGAAAACGACACCTAGTTAGGCCCTAAACTTAATGCTATGGAGAGTGGGGGCCAAGAAAAAGAAAAACCTCATGAAGTTTGAATTGCCGAGTTCAAGCATATGAGTGATCGATGTCCCATGTGTGTAATACATAGTGAATAGTGGCCCATCTCTTTTGGCATTGCATGGAGGCAAAGGTATTTTTTGGACCAAAGTGAGAGAGTGGATGCAACACGCTGGTTTGAATGGTACTATTAAGATGAGAAGTACCCTATTTGGGGACATTGCAAGGATGAATGAGAAATCACAATATTTGGTGGACCAATAGAAATAGGGTTATCATAAAAAAGAAGAATGGGGTTCTTGTATATGATTTATTTAAGCAGTGTGTCACTAAAGCCTTGGCTTGTTTTAAGGGTCTTAAAAGAAAAGATCATCTACAAAGTTGCCTTCAAAGTTACTAATAATGGGGGAAGGGTTGTTGCCTAGCCAACTACCCCAATTGTGTAGTTGTACATATTTTCTATGAATATAATTACTTCAAATTTAAAAAAAAGTTGTAGTGATGACAAATATGTTAACACAATCTGAATATTACAACATTCTTGTTGAAGAGCTAGAAAAGAAATGAATTAAAGTATTAATAAATAGCTCGTATGGGATTAGTAAACATTTTCTCAAACAATAAATTTTTTGGTGTAATGCATAGATATATATTAATAAAAAATTAAATGAAATATACAATTGGCTTAAAGCCACATCCTTAGGGCACTACATTATAGGGTGGAAAGAGGGAGTGTAAAAGGGCTCCCTCAACTCAACGGAGTGCAGATGTGTGCACAACTTTTCACAAACAACAAACTTGAATATTGTGCAAGCAGAAGAAGGAAATGTGGCCAATTTGTTGCTTGCACAACTAGTTAGTGAGACAAGGATGCCCCTTGACCCCACTATTATTTGCCATTTCCACCAACCCCCTACTTAGGGCACTATAAGATAGGGTGAAAAGAGGGAGTATAAAAGGGCTCCCCCTACCTAATGGAATGTAGATGTGTGCACAACTTTTAGTAGACGACAACTCAAATATTGTGCAAGCAGAAGAAGGAAATGTAGCCAATTTGCTACAAGTGTATGGTTAGTACTCCCAAGTATCCGACACTCTTATAAGTAAGCCCAAAATTGAAACCTTGTATCTCAGGCTAGAGTACTGGCCAAACTGCTTACAAAAGATGGGATATAAACTGGTCAAAGTGGGTGAAATCCTAAGGTACCTTGGAGTGCCAATAGGCTTAGCTATATCAAGGAAGAAAAAGATGGTCTGTTTCTTGTCCAAGATGGAGCAAAGGGTCAAGAAGTACACTAAGACCCCTCTCACCATGATAGGGAGACTCATAGTAGAGGACAATATTTTTTTGCCACCAGCCATGTTCATTTCGGCCATAAGCCCTTTCTCCAAGAACTAATGTAGTCAACTAAACAAAATGTTAAGAACATTTCAATGGACCCATGGGGAGCATGAGGGATGCCACTCAATTAATTGGAACACAATGATTTTATCATAGATCAATGGAAGGCTAGGATTGGAGAATGCCATTGAGAGGGCCAAGAGGTTAGCCTTCAAGATGTTGCTTAGAGTGGAGGATGAGGAACCATGGGTTATAATCACTCGAGTTGTAGTGAGTGTAGCCAAAGTGGGAGGTGGAAGATGGGACTGTTTGAATTAAGAGGATAAGTTGCTAGCCTCATTCTCCAATTTTAGCCTAAAGGGCTATAAAACTATAAAGAACCTGATTTATCATGGAGAAAGGTGATAAAAGACTAAGTTGGGGTGAGGGAAATCCAAGGACATGGGACAATACACGGTTGCAGTGTGTATTTACCTTCTCGTAGGCATACATAGACAATAGGCCACCAAATAACACAAATGCTAAGTTGGCAGATTTGTGGAGTGAGTTCGAAGCGAAGCTATTGGCCATAGACATAATCAAGGTCAAGTTTAACTTGGAGAAATAGAGTAGCTACGGGAGTTGATGAGGAGAAAGGCCCAATCCTACCCTCTACAGAAATAGGGCTTGTGAAGATTTGGAAAACATTGTGTAATCACAAAGGGAAATGAGCTTGCAAGATGATGCACATGAGGGACTTTTAGGGACAGAGAAGGGAAGTCTCAACTAGGACACATGCAAAGTGGAAGAATACCTTTGCCCATACCTCAATGGGAGTGTGGGAGAGAAGATTGGGTAGGACATGAAGGGCTGCACCAAGTTGCCAACTCAACTTAATGCTATGGAAGATCACAGCTTTGAAGTTACTAACCAAAGACCGATTTGGGAAAATGTTGAGAGTCAACATAGGATGTGCCTTATGTTTAACTTAGAATGAAATAGTGAAACACTTATTCTGGACATGTAGAGATACCGTGATAATTTGGAAGAAGCTAAAAGATTGGTTTAGGAAGGCAAGGTTGAATGAGGAGATAAAGATGAACATAGCCCTATTTGGGGACCAGGCCAGGCTAGACGAGGAAACACTCAAACTATGGAATGTAGTGAGAGCACTTGTAGCTAGGCACGTATGGAACAAGAGAAACAAGGTAGTTAAACAAAATTTGGCACAAGAAATATTCCAAGCTATAAGGAGAGAGGGCCTAGCAATCTTCAAAACCCTTAGGAAAAAGGTCCATATATCAAAATACCAAGTAGGAAGCTCGAGTAACAAACAATAAACATTAGCGGGGCTTATACTCGAGAACAATGATCATTTCTCAACAACCTCCACTCGGAAAAATAATGTTGGATCTGTTGACAAAGCAAGTGTTTCTCCTCGAGTTTGGTCTGTTCGAGCTCGATAAGCTTCGGAACCTGGGGGGACTGAGATGGCTCAGAAAAATGGGTCAGTCTCCAACAACGTGATTGTATGCGACAATGGAACCGGGGTACGCGTTTCCAGACCTTAACCTTTTCAGAGGAGTATTCCATAGTATGTGAATTGTAGAACCACCAATACCCATTAATGCTCAGGATCTGCCCTTTACCAAATATTCAACCCACCTCGTCACGCATTGATGTAGTATAACTATTTGACCCATGAAGGTTCTGGACCATCAAGGTGCAGAAGGTCACAGACTGTGCAAATAGATGCCTTCTGTCCGTTGGTATCAGACAAATGCACCATTGTTGAGCCATCTGCCTGAGGTTATCAGGTGTTTTGAATAGCTGGGTGTCTCCTGTTTAAAAACCTTGAACTTGAGTGTAAGTTTTGTTTTTATCTGCGGTTCTCTTCTCCAAACCATTGGATGAAGGCTTGTAATTGCTGTCCCATTTCTCGTGCAAATTCCAATTTCTAGGTTTTTACAACTTGCGAGTTATACTATCAGTAAACCTGAGTCAGAGTTCAGTAGGAGGGTCAAAGGAAGAAAGGCAAGAGTACACAGACCAATAGGTCTGCAACCTAACTCATGAAACCTTTGCAAAATTTGGGGAGGCATAATAACATTAGATATTGCTTCACAAACGTGTAAATTTTTGCTATTTTTGTTCATTGATTTCCAAAAAGACTCACAATATTATCAAATAAGTAAAGTGTGAGTGTCGAACAAGTAAATTAAAGGCCTAAATTATTCTCAAAACTATCGAGAATTATGGCCTGATCTAACTCCTAAAAATCAGCAGAAAATAATAATTAAGTGTTGTAGGAATAGAGGCTCAAAATCCAATATGAAAGGCAAGCATGGCCATTTCAGGCCCTCATCTCCATGCGGTAGCCTTTTCTCTCCATTGCCATTACCTTTTGCTATCCAATGCAGCCATCACCTACATCTCCCTCAGCTGTGTTTTGTCAGCCTTGCTTAGTGACTATCGGCTTGCTGTTGTATTATACTGGTTTGACATGAAGTGTAGGTATTGAAGCAGCTTTTATCCTATTCAGAGTAATCTATGCTCTGAGGGAAGAATAAAGGATAGTTAGATTCAATGCACTACAAAATAGAGAAGCTTTCCCAACCACCATTGGATATTGATCATGAAGGAATCTATGGAGGGTATGCGGTGAAGCAAAAAAGAGAGGTGGAAGCAAAGGAAGATTGCCCTCAGAGATTGCCATGCGAGCTTTGTAAATATGGTGACTTGAGAGTCGACCACTGTTTGACCGAAAAGGGATAAATGCGGATAGATGCATCTTTACAAGAACAAAATGCCAATGCATGTGGTTATGCAAGAGGCAATGCAAATCATCATGTTCATGCAAAATGCTATGCAATAGTACCACTTGGACAATGCCATTGCAAGGGAATTGTTTATTTACCCAGGGGCCCTTTTACAATCATAGTCATTTAGATGATGTAGATAATGATATGAAGGACAAATAATAAATGTTTGTGAGGAATGAATAAACCAAAATCCTATCACCCTCAATAGAAAAAGGCTGTCTCCTCTCAATGTGGAAGGGAAAGCTAGAGTCAATCACACCTTGTCAATTTGAAGTGGTAGGAAAGGGCGTACCCATGTGGTCTTGGGTAGTAAGTGTTGAAGTGGTAGTAAGGGCGTACCCATGTGGTCTTGGGTAGTAAGTGTTGAAGAACCAGTCAATTGACCGCTTTGGTTAATATTTATGCAAAATTGTCAGATATAGGCACAAACTCTAGGTGGACAATGCCTAGCTTACAACCTACTCTCTAGTGAAATGGAAGTGCATATTAATACGCCACATCCGTGGATTGATGATCGGGTTACTAGCTAGTGCAATGGTACTTTGGTTGTCGCAATAGAGGATAGTTTGTGAAGCATATGGAAAGCGAAGAATAGCTAGCAATCCCTTCAGGTCAATAGCTCTTGTGGTGCTATCAAAGAGGGTATGGAAGCAGCTACTACATCTTGCTTACACCTTGACTAAGAAATGTTAACTGCGCCCATTAGTCTTTGAGAATGCTAGGCGTCAAGATCTCTAGCCTAGTACGAATCAATATACTAGTGTAAAAGCAAACCATGACCATATATTAGGTCATAATAAGTACATTGAATATATCTCAACACATGTACACAAGCAATTCAATGTGATACTTTAGATGCATTGAAATATTTGTTGGATTTGACTAGCCATAGAGGAGAGAGATACAAGAGAGAGAGTAGATAGTGTGAGCTAAAAGTGACAGATTGTACTTGCTGAATTGAAAGAGATAGAGTGAAAGTACATTCCTTATCATGGTAACGTAAAATTTTAAGATGCTCTAATCTCGTCGATAACATTTGATTAAGATATTAATCAAATGTGCAAGGCTCTTTTGCATATGTGATGCACATGGCAGTTATTTCATCGTAACAAGCCAAGGACCTTGAGGATGCAGTGGGTGTTAAAGGCAAAAGTTGTGATAAGTTATGCCAATTGGGTTTTAGTAGTCAATTGGTGTCAATTTTGGCCCTAGGACAAATTGTTTGGCCAATAAGTGTTAGTGGTGATATTAGGGACTACCATTAAATAAATTAATGTCAGCCTAGGAATCACTCTAGGTTGCAAATGGCCTAGCTAATTTAATTATGGATGGGCACATTTAATTTTGGGCAGGGTCAGAAGGGCTGAAATTAATTTTCAAGATTATTTAATCATGAAAATTAAATGAATGGCTAGATAATGCTAAAAAATAGATTCAAAAGATTGCCACTTGGCCAAAATGCCCATGCAAACTGAGAAAACGTTTTTGGGGGTTGGGTCTCAACCATTTAGTCAACAACATTGGGATTGTTCTTATGCAAGATGGTTGTGTTGTGGCTTATGAGAGCTGAATTTTCATGGTGCAAAGAAAAATTTGCAGGTCTATGAGGAAGAGTTTTTGGTTGTAATTCATGCATTATCTACGTGGAAACATTATTTGTTAGGGGTTGATTTTACAGTGTAGATAGATCATCAAACTTTGAGGTACTTTTTGGCGCAGATAAAGTTGTTAGAGAAATATATAAGATGGGCAAATTTTCTCTCTATGTTTCATTTTCAGATTGTATATATTGATGGTAAAAAGAATGTTGTGGTTGATGCACTGTCGCATAAGCCACAAATTTCAGTCATCAGTATGGTTTATCACACTGAGTTGGATGCCATGAAAGATCAATATGTTGTTGATTTGGACTTTGCTAATGTTTATGATCAGCTTTGTAATGGCCAGAGGCATGAGCACTTTGTGCTTAGAGATGGATTTCTGATGATGCATGGATGATTGTGTGTCATAAAGCTTTGAGGCCTAGAGTTATTATTGAAAGTCATACTTCTCCATATGCAGGACACAGAGATATCGATACCGCAATCAAGGTAGTGGAGCACTTCTTTTATTGGTGAGCTAGGGGGAGGTCTATCACGTGGGTGTGAAATTTTGAGATGCTTTAATCTTATTGATAAGAGTTGATTAAGATATTAATCAAATGTACAAGGTTCTTTAGCACATGTGATGCACATGGCAGTTATTTCATAATAACAAGCCAAGGACCCCGATGATGCAATGGGTGTCAAAGGAAAAAGTTGTGATAAGTTATGCCAACTGGGTTTTGGTGGTTAGTTGGTGTTAGTTTTGACTCTAGGATAGTTGTTTGACTTATAACTGTCAGTGGTGACACTAGTAGGGACTAGCATTAATTAATTAATTAATGCTAGTTTAAGGGTCAACAAAGGTTGGAGATCACTCTAGGTTGCAAATGACCTAGCCAATTCAATTATGGATAGGCACATTGGTTAGAAGGATTGAAATTAATTTTTAGGACTATTTAATTTTGGAAATTAATTAAATGACTGGATAATGCTGAAAAATGGGTTTAAAAGATTGCTACTTAGCAAAAAGGCCCATGCAAATTGAGAAAATGTTATTGAGGATTGGGTCTCAGCCATTTAGTTAGTTTACAACTTAGGAGAGAGAGAGGGGAGGAGTTGTTTCATTTTTGATTAGAGAATAGCAATTTGCTATAAAAGACAGCCATTTCGGGGCCTCAGCAAGCAAGGGACAGCAGGGAGACACCTTCGAGGGGATGGTACTAGCATTGCTAATCAGGTGACAACATCTTGGAGATGCCTAGTAATAGATGATGGCATTAAATGCAGGCTAGAGCAAGCAGTAGGTAGACTTTAGGGCTTTCTTACGAAGGAAATCAGATTTCTCTCTTATCTTGGCCTTCTCTCACCTTCTCCAACTCATCCTTAGGAGACATTTGTTAGCAGTCATGTTTGTCATGCCTTGTCATCTCCTGCCTGTGAGCCTTAGTCTGAGTCAGACGAGGACTTTAGGAGCTCTGACTTGTCTATCACTTGTTTTGACGGAGGAGGTAGCTCATTCTAGAGCACTCATTTTATTGCATTTCAGTGCATTTTTTCCTCTAGTCGGGATTTTATGTGCATTTCCCAGGGCAGTTTCTGCATTCTTCAGCTTGCCTCACCTGCCGGACATTGTCCACCCTTTCCGGGATTTTTCTGAGCATTCTTGGCATTTTTACCAGCATTAAATGCTGGTCGGATCAGCATTAAATGCTGGTCAGACATATTTATGGCCTCAAATTTCAGGTCGGCCAGTTTTTGGATTTTTTGGCTATTTATAGCCATTTCCCACTTGGCAGTTAGTTGTATTATCATCTTCCCTCCTTCTTTGGCAGGTGCACATTTCGACTCCGTCATCTTCCTCCGTCTTCGGTGCTGCCGTCATCATCAGCCTGATCTGGTGCCCTCACTGATGCTTCGGGCTGTGTGCAGAGACTGATCAGTCCACAGTTTTGTATTCAGCATTCATTACAGTCAGTGCAGATTTTCTTCCTTCATTTTCTGCTTTCTCTCTCTCTCTCCCTCTATGTTCGTGTTTCTTCTTCCGTTGCGCATTTTCACATGGTATCATCGCCTAATTGAGAGCACAGAGGAGAGCTTCCATTGCAGAGGACACCATCAAGTGCAGCCTTTCTTCCCTCCTTTCCAGCCCTTGGCGGTGCTGTCCAGGCTGAAACGCAGCCTTCCATACCTGCGTTTTGTTGTTTTGCAGCATCAGGAGGAGTAGACGACAGTTTTCTAGGTGTTTGCAGCCTGCGTTTGCATCAAACGCAGCCAACAGGAGGTGGTCAACATCAGCAGAGGAGAAGGCGTCATCATCTGGAGGATAGGCGACAGTTATTTTTCTCCAGGCGGCAGCATTTTCTCTCTCCTCTTGCAGGCGACAGCATCTTCTGGGTCTTTTCTGACATAGCCGGCTCCATCTTGACTGTCTGTTGGTTGCAGATTGTTTGGTGATTGCAGATATATACGAAGATGTCTTATCACCAGTTCTTTGCTGATTCAAATGATGAGGTCTCTATTCCTTCCTTTGAGAGACGGAGAGACTTTCGTGCTAGTTCATGCGACGACCGGAGGTCACCTAGCCCATTTGACCGAGATCCCTCTATTCTCCGTTCTCTCCATGTTTCACAGAAGGCTCAACTCACGAGCTCGATCTTTCCTCTTTATGACATAGTTACCTGGAACGGGGAACGAGAACGGGAACGGGACCCCCTGGAACGGGGGGAACGTCCAAGGTCGGGGAACGGGAACTAGGGGAACGACACATGTCTTAAGTGCTCCAAATATGCCCTGCATGACCCAAATTGCCCCAAAGAATGTCCCTCTAATTGCCCCAATACCCGTCAATGTATGAAATTGACCCAAATGTCCCAAAATTGACTCGATTATCCCCATAACTCCAAATTGCCTTGAATTGCCCCAATTATCCCAATTTCCCTTGAAATTAGACAATATAAATGGATGAATACCTTGGAATTGAGGATCGGCTGAAATTTGATTCTGATTTGCAAGAGTTGATAATGCATCAAATTTGAACTTTGCATGTGCCATGGACTTCTAATTAGCTTGTGGGTTGTCTTGACACTTTGAATCTTCAACCCGCGAGAGAGAGAGAGAGAGAGAGAGAGAGAGAGAGAGAGAGAGAGAGAGAGAGAGAGATTAGTGTGTGCACATTAGGCAATGGAGATGGGTGAATATGTGATAGAAGGACTATGACCCAAGCAAAAAAAAAAGAAAAAAGAAAAAACGTCAATTTTCAGTAAACAGGCCTGGAACGGCCGTTCCAAACAGGGAACAGTAGGGGGAACGGCAGGGAACGGCAGGGGGAACGGCAGGGAACGTTCCCTGGCTGTTTCACCTCCTTGGAGGGTTTGGAACGCGTTAGGCCGTTCCTACAGGCCAGAATGGCTGTTCCCTGTTTCTATGCTTTATGAGCTTACAGGATTCTATCCTAGTGCATGTGCGCAGGTTGCAGAAAGCAGCGGAAGTGTGGACGAAGCTTGCTTCTTTGTACCATCAGAAGACATTTGCCCATCGGATTACTCTCGAGAAGAAATTACGGATGCTCGTTGTTGATGATTCTTCTTCCATGAAGGATCATATCAACAGGTTGGAGGACATGAGGGATGAGCTTGCGTCCCTTGATAGGATGATCTCTTCCGAGGATATGGCCATGATTCTTTTGACTCAGTTGCCATCTCCCGTTTTGATGTCTTCTACACCAGCCTTCTTACATCGAGGACACGTGAGAAGCTTCTATGGGAGGAGCTTGCCCCGCTTGTTTTGGAGCATGACGAGCGCGCCAAAGAGGTAGCCAATGGATCCACCTCCATCAAAGCTTTTGTTGCAAGCTCGAGAGGGGGGACACCAAAGAAAGGGAAGTCACAGGCTAAAAGACGAGAGTTCTTCAGGTTCTGACTCCGACTCGGAGAAGCCTAAATGCCCATACTGTGGGAAGGGGACACATCCAGAGGAGAAATGTTGGAAGAAGTACCCTCACCTTCGTCCAGGAGCGAAGGATGGAGCTAAAGCATCTAAGACTTCTACCTCTACTTCAGCAGTTATCCATGAGTCAGTGTTCTTTCATATTGTTGACTTGGAGGAACCTTCTTCAGTGGTTGCCTCATCTTCTGAGAGGCCTTGGCTGGTTGATAGTGGAGCTTCTAGTCATATGACTCCCCGAGGTGATTTGTTGCAGGATCTATGCCCTTCTGAGGGTTCAGTCACTGTTGGTGACATTGTTTCGGTGCCTATTTGTGGTGTTGGCACTTTGCCTTTATTTCCCGACCGCGCATCGAGCTCCCTTTCCTAGGCTCTTTATGTTCCTGACTTGGGCTTTCCACTCCTCTCAGTCTATGGCCTTACTAGGCTTGGTACCCGGGTTGTCTTCACCGAGCAGGCCATTTGTATTGAGGATTCTTCTACAGGGGCTGTTATTGCGACAGGTTGGCAGGAGAGTGGGCTTTATAGGCTCCATTTCCCTTCTCTTATACAGGGTCCTCCGAGGCAGTTGTCTATTGCTACACCCGTTTCCACTTGTGCACCCTCTTTTCCACAGGTTTCTTCCCATCTCCCACCCTCTCCTCCGGTGGTTCTCTTGTACCCCCCATCCCTTTCAGAGGGGGACGATCTCGGTGATGCTGCTATGGATTTCCTGGCCCCTATTGTTTTAGAGGGGGCTTCCCAGGATCACGAGGAGTTTCTTCATTGGCAATCTTCATTGACGGACTTCATCGACCTTGGCATTCCTCTTGCCACCCCAGGATCTGTTTCTCCCTTGGCCTTCTGCCACATCCAGGATATGAGAGGGGGTGTTAGCAGTCATGTTTGCCATGCCTTGTCATCTCCTGCCTGTGAGCCTCAGTCTGAGTTAGACGAGGACTTTAGGAGCTCTGACTTGTCTATCACTTGTTTTGACGGAGGAGGTAGCTCATTCTAGAGCACTCATTTTATTGCATTTCAGTGCATTTTTTCCTCTAGTCGGGATTTTATGTGCATTTCCTGGGGTAGTTTCTGCATTCTTCAGCTTGCCTCACCTGCCGGACATTGTCCACCCTTTCTGAGATTTTTCTGAGCATTCCTGGCATTTTTACCAGCATTAAATGCTGGTCAGATCAGCATTAAATGCTGGTCGGACATATTTATGGCCTCAAATTTCAGGTCGGCCAGTTTTTGGGTTTTTTGGCTATTTATAGCCATTTCCCACTTGGCAGTCAGTTGTATTATCATCTTCCCTCCTTCTTTGGTAGGTGCACATTCCGACTCCGTCATCTTCCTCCGTCTTCGGTGCTGCCGTCATCATCAGCCTGATCTGGTGCCCTCACTGACGCTTCGGGCTGCGTGTAGGGACTGATTAGTCCATAGTTTTGTATTCAACATTCATTACAGTCAGTGCAGATTTTCTTCCTTCATTTTCTGCTTTCTCAGAGACATGAACGTGGAAGAATGAATAATGAATAATAAATAAATATGATGTTCAATGCAGTAGACACACTGTGCAGAGTGAATTCAAAACCTTGAACTCTCGTGTCTCTAAAAGGACCAAGGTAGAGAGATGAGCTGAAGAGTCTGTTGTACTTTGAACTGCGGATCCCAAAATGCAGCAGGCAGCTCTTGTATGTGATCAGTAGCTGCAGGCACAGATCTGTGTTTGGATCAGGCTAAAATTGCAATGGCAGCTCGAAGGTGCCAGCTGATGAAGAACTTGCAATGGCGAGATGGGCTGAGTGGAAGGGTAGCCTTCTATTTATAGATGTGTGCATCCTCCCAAATTAGGCTTTGGCTTATGGGACATAGACACTCTCTAGGAAAGTTTGGTAATTTTAATGAAAAGTTGTTAATGACATGTTTTGGGGCTGTTTTAAAGAGCTATTTGAATGGTTTAAATTTGTAATGCATTTCTTAGCTCAACACTATGGTGTATTCATCTCAACAATACAGTTTAAGAAAACCCTGTTAATTGTATATTAGCAAATTATAGGTACCTGAATATGCGTGACTTATATTTGTATGCATGGGCACTTGCTTATGATTGCCATGTTCAATGCCTTAAGCTCATGATTCATGGTTCTAATTTTCTGCATTTACTTCTGGTTTTGCAACTTATATTCATCTTTCTCTTGTTTCAGTATGTCAAATGTGGCTTTGCTGGTGAGAATTTCCCTACTGCAGTTTTTCCATGCATGGTCGGGCGCCCAACGCTCCGATTTGACGAAGCAATCAGTGAACAAAAACTTGATGTTTGTACATAAATCTTTTCACTGGTTAGATAGAGCTGCATTCTGTTCCTCTATTTCAATTGTTGCAATGTTTCTCTGCTACCCATGCTAAAGCTGTAGTGGCCAAATCTTGCAACATGGTTTCCTGGTTTTGGGTTCTAGAAAGGTTCTCTCTATAAGTCATTCAATGTGGAGGATCACACAATGGCCATAACATTATTGCACTAAAATATTCTACTTGTAGACAGAGATCACATATCTGATGACTCATGACAAGGCATTTTCTTCACAAGTTCAGATCTAGAGGGGGAATATTAAGTAGACACAAAGTCTGCTTGCATAGAAACTAGGGGCACAACAAGTCACCGCATTGTCTTCTTCCTTGTTTGTACAAGTAGATGGCCATGAGATCCAAAAGCATGGTGATTTGACTTTAGAGAGATCATAGTTTTAGGCTACAAGAATCAATGATTGGCACATTTCAATGGTCAGGTTGCCTCAACCCACTACACTGCCCATTTGCCCTCCTGTCACGACTGTCAGATCTGCTGCATACAAGACCTCCCATGTATCACCCAAACTCGTGTGAGATCATCTCCTGAAAGATTTTTTGGCGCTTTCCTCTTGCGTAGGAATCCCTTATGGCTCTTAAGATCACAAAATTGATGCAAAGGAGGCTGCGATCCTTTCTTGCCTGCCTTACATCTGTGAATGGTTTGTCATTCATTCTTAGCATGTGAAGTAGCAACTAGTAGTGACAGAGAGAAACAAAGATGAATGAATGTTACATTAATGTCTACTAGAGACCAAACATGACCTATAAGACCAAATGATAAGTACAATCGACACAATCTCTCATCATGACTAAAACAAAAGAAACAAACTAGTTTAAGCTAAGTTGCCTATAGCTGCGTACAAGCAGACAGTGGTTCTTGTCTGTCCTATATTCAGCATGGAATGGTAGAGGATAGAGTTCAATGTCTTCTGATATCATCTACTGCAGAGACCTGCCTCAAGATTGTCCAGTTGTGATGGTAGATGCGGGGCCTTGTCTGGTTCTAGCATGGCAAGTTCTCTGGAAATTGCATATCATTGTGGCTCTTTCAATAGTCATCCTGCCAGTCATGTACTAGTACCTCACGTCAGAAGCTGGCACTGAAGGTAGTGCCCTTAAGTAGTCCATGAAATATATGAGGCCTTTTCTCCTTGGATTGACTTCTGCTAGAATATGTCCTTGTTTAATGAAAATGCCCTTCAGTGTCATAGATCTAATGGGCAGATATTTCAAGAACACTTGAGTCTCAGCGTCATGAATTAGGCATACTGTGGATGGGATTTTCAGAGACCAGAATGTCAATATTATATTGTTTACTTCCAGTAACCAAGTTAAAGGGACAGACATTAACCATGTAAACTTTGTAACAAAGACCCCTGTGGAAGAATGTCCGTGGGTCCTGTGGGAAGAATGCCTGCAAACACTGGAATCTGGAGTAACATGCTTTAATAGCTTGTGCACCATGGGCCAAAACCCCTTCCTCCAAAGAAGATGCCTTGACATTTTCTGACATGGCACATGTGATCTCCATCTGCAAGTGGCAACTAGTGAAACCATGTAAGCTTGGTAACAAAGACCCTTGTGGGGAGAACACCTGAATCTCAAGACCGTGCACCTTCATAGTCTGGGCACCATGGGTCAAACCCTCTTCTCCATGTGGACAAGCTATCTCGGATCCTCATGCCAACTTTCAGAATGCAAGGCACCAGTATAAGTCTCAACATGAGAATGAATACATCAAGTTCCCCCTATGGTGTGCATGCATGGCGATCATGTGAGACCCACGTGTACGAACTGTCTTTCAGCCCTCAGGCAAATGTGTCAACAGAGTAACTTGCAGTATACGACCGACTAGAGCAAAACATATCAAGTGCTAATGGCAGGATCCAACTGGGGATGACATGATTGCCACGTAGCCAAGCAATGTCCACAAATGGAAGAACACATGTACGTTTGAGTTTTCCATAAGCCAAATTCACAATCAGCCACATGAGCAGACTGAATCAAATCCAAACTATGGGTCTCTACCATCCAAAAAGCTTGAAACATGCAATAATCAGCACATGAAGAATAGACCTGCTCAAAGTCACCAATGTTAACTGAAAGTGGCCATATGTAGCCTCTCATGATAGTGTTAAGCTACTCATAGTTAGCCCTAAGCTTTCTCCCACTTTTGGCTAATCTATTTGGTTCTTGTACAACTCCAAAACACATTTTAAATTATTTTAAATTGAATATGAAACTCCAAAGATTTTGTTAGGAAAAGAAGCTCAAAAAGTTATATAAAAGGGAGTCATGCACAACCTTCATCTATGTTTCCCACATCATCATGTCTTCATCCTTCATGCATTATGATCAGCCATTGCCACCATTGTTGCCATGATCACCATCATTGCTGCCCTCTCCATCACCCTGTTGCACTAGCCATCTCAGTGCCAATTTTCTCCTCGCAAGGATATCATGTTCAGTCTTGGTGATCGCTCCTGCTGGTGGTGATATCTCCCATAGCTTGGTGACATCATTGCTGCTGTGGCGTCCTGACTG
Source organism: Lygodium microphyllum (assembly GCF_053477565.2). Lineage (NCBI taxonomy): Eukaryota > Viridiplantae > Streptophyta > Polypodiopsida > Schizaeales > Lygodiaceae > Lygodium > Lygodium microphyllum. The sequence goes on from NC_141141.1 coordinate 34,866,832, forward strand.
CTACATTTTCAGTCTTGGCGACTTGCTGCTGCAGCTTGCTTCTCTTTGGCAGCTGCATTTTGCAGTCTGGCATCTCCTGCTTGGTAGTCTGCATTTGAGTTACTGCAATTTCTGTTTCAGTGCTAGTTATTATTTGACCTCCATCTGTGAACACATCTTAGTCTGTGTTACTGTGTGAAAACACCTTAGTGTGTGATAGTTAGTCTAGGGTTAGGGTTATGGGGAATCTCTAAGGCTATAAAGTAAACCCCTACCTTTGTACTTTTATATTGTCTATCTCCATGCAGGCTCTAAGAGACTTGCAACTAGCTCTTGAAATGCAAAATCCTCCATGCATTATTCCAGGTATTTTAGTTGCAAAGATGTAAAGGATTACTGTTGATGAATACACCAAAGTCTTAAAGAGGAGGCAAGAGAGAAGATGTCAAGAAATGGGCTTACCTCAGAGCTCATCCGATTACTCCTTCCCCTTTGGTATACCATCTTGATAATCCCATCTACAACTCAGAGGAAGGTGCACAACAGCCTGAGTATGATGTTGATGAGGATCCTGAACTGCCAGCCCAAGGAGCACACACCAACATGTGATACATACCATGCTTTCATCCTTACCTGTGAGAATTGGTGAAAGGTAAATCAGTCTTATTTTCTAGTCATTGTTTATTTACTACAGCTGAAGTACAGGCTATTTGGTACAAGTATTCATGATCCTTGACCTATACTAGCATGTGAAGACTAATAGAGGTAGCTCAAGAAGAAAAAAATCAGGTAACACTTCTCATTCACTTGCAGATTCAAGTGTGGGACGACATTTTGAGTTTACTCAGAATTCGATCCAACTCCCAATTGCACAAACACGAGCATTAAGCACAGCACACGTGAGGTAGACACACCCCTTAGGAGAGAGCACTAGCACATTTGCAGACACATCAAGCATCAAGAAGGATCCCTCAACCTCCTCGCAACGATATATCAACCTCGACACTGTCCCAAGGATTCATCACACAACCACATACCCTCAGTGACATCCAAAATCCTAAATGTCATGAATAACTATGCCAACATTAATTGTCAAAGTGCTTCTCATGATAGCCCATCCCCAAGATGTGCCATGGTACTAGCACATATCTAGGAGGGGGGTAATGCTAACCCCATCCCAAACCAGATGTAGATGGAGAAGCAAAGGAATGCCCAAGGATGGGAAGGATCACATTTTTTGTAATTTTTTGTCCACATCAACAAATGTAAGTTGAATAATGTAATCTATAAAAGTTGAAAGTGGGCTCACTCCCTACCAATTGTAATATTTCTATGAGTAGAGTCCTGCATAGATCCTAATACCATGTGCCCAAGGAACCAAAAAGGGTGGAAACTCTCAAAAGGATGTATAAAAGGAAGAAAAGATAATGAAACAGGTCTTCGAGTGTGTGCCAACTTTTTGACAGCTTTCTTTTTTCAAGTTTCTACTTCTACTACTTCAAACGCTTGAGTGTTGTTGAGAGAGGGAGTGAGAGAGAGAGGGGGAGAGTGAGGGAGAGAGTGCAATTGTGAGAGTGTGAGAGACATGGTGTGAAGTGCTTGGTGGTTCCTTTTTCTTTTCTTGATGTTGCATTCTTTTTGCATTCTTCTCACGACGACAACTTGAGGCTCATGGTGGTAAGTGTACTTGGATTGAGGGCTTGTAGATCAAGACGACTGCACAAGGATCGTGAGATACCCTTCGGCTTGTGAGAGACTACAACGATGAGTAAGCTCGAGGTGCATCTACTATAATCTCAGTACTATTGGTTTCTGTTATTATTGCTTGTGAGGGTAGCCGGTAGTTTTGAGAGAGAGGTGAGAGACTAGGTGAGAGCTGGTCTACATCGGATTATCAAACTTCTGAAACAATAGGAGCTCCGCACTTGTTCCACTGTCAAGCATAGCTATGACCTCTGACACTTGGCCCTTGGATTCCATCTATGCTACTAGGCCTTGCCAGTTTGGATCCCTCTCTTGTTTCACACTCTTCTCTAGCCTATAAAAGGCACTCCTTCCCTCCATCCTTTCACATTAAATCAACAAGCATTCTCATCTCCATCTCTAAGCACCACTTCAATCTTGGTGTTCAAGCTTTCACACACACACACACACACACACACACACTCTCTCTCTCTCTCTCGGTGCCCCCCCCCCCCTTGGCACCCCCATCCCTTCCATCTTCAAGCATCAATATGTTGAGCCTATCCCATCCCCTCCCTCTTTGACTTTCAAGCTTCTCACTCTCCCTCTCCCTCCCTCTCTCTCTCTTCTTTCCCCCACCTAAACTTCTGACTTATAAGCTTGAAGCCTTGGCTCTCCATCGGCATTAGACTTACAAGAAGCATGATGCCTTCAATTTGCACGCCATCCATTTGGAGAGGGACACAAAGAAGTCCAATTTCAACCATTGGACATGCAAATTTTGTGGGAAGTGCTATACAAGTGATGTGATCCAACTTCTTCAACATCTTTTCAAGATGGGGGGGGGGGGGAAGTAGGGGCAAGTTGCTCCATGCAAGGAAATTCCTCAAAGCATCGAAGATGAGTTTTTTGCCTAGATGAGAGGGGGATCCATTGGAGGAGGAGGAGGAATAGGCGCATCAGCACCAACACCTATGACTAATCATAAGGAAGCCTTGAATGTAGGCTTATCTTTGACCCATACCTTCACCATTGGTGGTGAGGAGTCCACATGCGTGCCCCACTCTAACAAAAGGCAAAGAGTGGAGGCTCATGAGGCATCAGAAAGGCAATCCTCTCTCTCTCTCTCTCTCTCAATCCCTTGGTCATGTGCATGAGTTGATTGCCTTAAGGCAATGACTTGCGGACATTAAGATTGCACACTTGGTGGTTGAGTGTAATCTTGCATTCAATGCCCTAAACCAAGATCAATGCAAGAAGATGGTAAAAGTCATTGCTAATGTGAGTCCATACGAAGGATGAGGAGAGGATTGATAGAGCTCTTGATCCTATTCGGGCCACATGGACAAAATATGATTGCTTCATTTTTACCGACTTATGGAGTGATTGTAAGAAATGGGGCATCGTCAACATACTTGTTTCATGTCCACTTGGCACATACTTTTTCTATGCCGTAGAAATTGGCAAGAGAGGGAGGAAAATGATGGGCACATTTATCTACTGCCACATTGGGCAAGCTATCATTGAGGTATACATTGTCTTTTTAAATTTGTTCCTTTTATAATTTTAAGTTTTGTACTATATTTTAATGATCATGATTCATGAAGTCTCTTCTACGGCAATTTACATGTCTTCAATCTCATTGTACATGGAAAGATTTGAGGGGTAATCTCTTCCGGAGAGACCTTCTTGATGGTCATTACCTTTTCTTCGATTCACTTGGATTCTGTACGATAGTAAGGACTCTCTTCTCTTATTTTTAGAAGTTCCCCATGATGATTATACTTCTTAGTTCAATTGCTTTGTGTACCACAATAACAATAGCATGCGTGGCTCGTAAGGACTTGTGATGTCTTCTTGATTATAGATAGGGCTATTAGAAATCAACATGGAAGGTTCGCACCATTTTGATTTGCTATTCTCTCTCTTCCTTCCAAGCCGCTCATTCTCTCGATTCGTGAATCTTTCGAGGTTCAACTCTCTCTTTGTCTCTAAACATTATAATTTATGGTTGTAGATAGGCCCCTGGAATGTGGTGCAAGTTGTTACTGACAATGTATGCAATTGTCGATGCATGGGCCCTTTGCTCTTAGCTGAGTTTCCTACGATTGTATAGACTCCATGTTCAAGTCATTGTTTGGACTTGCTCATGGAGGACATTGAGAAGCTCAAGTGGGTGAATAGGGTGATGAATAAAGCTACATCAATTGTTACCTTTTTCACGATAAAGGTAAAGGTGCTTCTGATGTATTGCGAGCATAGCATATTTGAGTTGAAATATTATTCAACTCGGTTTGCTTACATGTGGTTGTTATTGAGGTGCCTTTATGAGGTGTGATCGAGTGATTGCTGCTCTATATTAGACAATGGTATCCACTCTATGGAATGAGTGGGATAAGCATGAGATAGAGGAGGCCAGAGCCATGTAGCACTTGTGTTTCAATGAATAGTTTTGGCAGAAAGTTCGTGTCATTGTTATTGTCGTGACTTCCTTTTATAGGTTGTTGTATAGGAGTGATTGGGAGGGGTCCACCATGAGTCTTCTTGTTCACTTCTTTAGAGCAGCATTGGTGGAGGCATGGGCTTGCATGATGATCATAGAAACACAACGATATATGTTCTATAGATAGCAGAGAGGAGATGGGCATGGATGCATAAGCCCATCCATGGTCTTATAGTGTTGGTACATTCGGCCTAGAAGTCACCAGTGGTCATGGATGATAGAGAGCTCTGTTCGGACCGACTTGCATATTTGATTCATGTGGCTCCCATGGATGACCACAATGTAGTGCTAGAGGAGTTAGGATGTTATGTAGATCAGAGAGGCCATGTGGCATTTGCTTCTTCTACTTGGAGGAGAGAGTCACTTTTGAAGCCTCTCTTTTGGGGGCAAAATTTTGGATATGAGCTAGAGACTCTTCAGACCTTAACCATGAGAGTCCTCATTGAGGACTGCTCTTTAGGTGCATATGAGAGAAACTAGAGTGCCTATTCTCTCATTCACACGAAGATTCACAATCGGCTTAGCACATGATAGTTAGAGTGGCTAGTCTATTGCCGCACTAACTTGTGTATGATGAGAGCCATGAGGAGCATGGGTAGTCCAAAGCAAGTAAGCACTTAGCCCTGAATCATGATTCATGTGGGTCCCATGGATGACCACAATGTACTACTAGAGGTGTTAGGATGCTACGTAGATCAGAGAGGCCATGTGGCATTTGCTTCTCCTACTTGTTGGATGAGAGAGTCACTTCAGCCCTTAACCATGGGAGTCCTCATTGAGGATTGCTCTTTCGGTGCATATGAGAGAAACTAGAGTGCCTATTCTCTCATCGACACGAAGATTCGCAATTGGCTTAGCACATGATAGTTAGAGTGGCTAGTCTATTGTTGCACTAACTTGTGTATGATGAAGGCCATGAGGAAAATGGGTAGTCCAAAGCAGGTAAGCACTTAACTGTGAATCATGATTCATAAATTTCAAATGATAAGTCAAGTTTTAATTTGTTATTTTGAACCGTATACTTACACTTTACTATTTGCTATAAAGAAATGCCATAACATAGAAACACAAATACAATGATACAACAAAGCATAGATTGAGTTAGGGTTAGGGTAACTTAGAGACCATGAGTACAGTGAATAATTTGAAATGAATGACTAGTGAATATACAATACTCCATGTGCAAACACATTGTGTAGTGAATGAATACTGAACCTTGAACTCTCATATCTCAAGAATTGAGGTAGAGATAATGAGGTGGAGTGTGTGTTGTACTTTGACAGATCTTGAAACACAGCAAGGTAGGCTTTGAAAATGTCGCTGAAGATGTTTGGCGTTAGCAAACACGGGGGGGTGGTAGCTGGATCAGACAGGCAGAAGGATGCTCAAATTTGCAAACACAGGCAGCAATGATGATGTGGCAGCTGTTTGGACCCTGCAGTTGGCAAAACACAAATTTGAAGATGATGTGGCAGGTAGGGTGGAGTAGACAGCAGCAAAATGCAGCAGTCTGTAGGTCGTGGACAGCTGGGTGATAGTGGCAGCAGGCTGTAGACAGCAAAGGAGGGTAGAAAACAGTGAACACAGGCTGTTCCAGCCCTGAACAGCAGTCGCCAGCAATGAATAGTTCCAAAACAACAGCAAAAGGTTGAGTAGAAGGCATCAGATGGTAGGAGATGAAGACGGGCAGCTCCGGTTTATCCGCGAACGGGGTGCGGTCAATGAAGCCACAACACTTGCAATTTGCAAAATTGAGATTGAAATGAGTGGGAGGCCATGCTATTTATTTATAGAAAGTTTCGAGCCTCCCAAATTAGCATTTACATGTGGGACATTGATACCCTTTAGAACTGCATTTGTTCAAAAGAAATGGTTTAAATTCATTAATTAACTTGAGTTTTGGGGTCATTTAAACAAATCTAATGATATTTTAGCTCACCCCCTCTTAGGCCCAAAACTAGAACCAATAAGGGATTGCAAACAAGCACAAGTTCTTTTTTTGTTTCTTTTTCTCAAGGAGTCCCACCCTAAAGAGTCAGGGCATTGGGGAAAGGGTGCACATCGGCTGCCCCCACTGACCTACCAAGACTATAGAGACAATGGTTATCTTACCAAGGGAGCCTAAGTGTTCACCCCAGAGAGGACAGAGCATCGGACAAAGGGTGTGCATCGGTTGCTAGTGGCCAACAAAGGTGGATGGAAATACTAATGGCCTTTTTGAGGGGGGGGGGGGGGGGAGAGCTTTTGGTGTGTTTTGCAAAAGATGAGCATTAAGTGATAGTTTTCCAAAAGTTTTCGGCCAATTAAGTAATAATGCCTCAAAGGAAGAAAGGGATGATCAGCCCTAGGATCTTCAAAAAATAAACAAGACTATCTTGACCACACTGGATGTTGATGACGAAGGAAATACACTAAGTGTGTGAAGCGAATATGAAGGATATGTGGAGAGGCAAAAAAGAAGGGTGGAATGTAAGCTAAGCAAGTGAAGCAAGCAAGGGAGACTACCATGTATAATGCCATGAATATGGTGAATCCAAAGTCGACCACTCCAAAGATTGAAAAGGGATAAAAGCGCATAAATGCATGTTTACAAGAACAGAATGTTGATGCATTGGAGTTATCCAAGAGACAATGTAGGTGTGATCATGCTCATGCAAAATGCTATGCAACGGTGCCACTTGGACAGTGCGTTCGCATGGGAATTGTTCACTTGCCCACGCACTCTTTCACGATCATGGTCATCCTGATGATGCGGATGAGGATACAAAGTACAATATACATAATGTTTGAATCACAAAACTGTAAATAACACATTGTTACTATCACGAGAAGAAAGCCATTCCCCCTCAAACTAGAAGGAAAAGTTGTAGGGAAGCACCCTCTCCCTGTCAATCTGAAGAAGTATAGGAGGATGCACCAAAGCCAATTGTAGGTAGTAAGTGTTAAAGCACTGGTTGATTGACTGCCTTGGTTAATATGTCTGCAAAGTTGTTTGATCAAGGCACAACCTCCAGGTGAATAGTGCCAAGCTCAACTTGCTCTTTGGTGAAGTGAAAGTGTACACCAATATGCTACATCCTAGGTATGATGATCAAGTTGCTAGTAGGTGCTATTGCACTTTGGTTGTTGCAATAGATAACAATCGTTGTAGCACATGGAAATTGAAGTGCCACTAGTAAGCTACTTAGCTAGATGGCCTCAGTGGTGCCATCAAAGAGAGCCCTTTACTCCGCCTTGGTCGTGGAAGTTGCCATCCTCTCTTGCTTATGATTGGACTAGGAAATGGGAGCCGTGTTGAGCTAAAATATGCATTACTTGCTGATTACCCTCTTAAACAGCCCCAAAACACACTAAAAATGCTCTTTTAGAGTAAAACCCTAAAACGGGGAGTGGTTCGAGAAAGTTTAGTGGAAACCCTAATTTTTGGGGCGCCCTTCCACATCTATAAATAGACAGGCTACCCCCATTCAGCTATCATCCTTGTTTGCAGGTTACACCAGCCCACACACCCTCTGCTGCTGTTGGCGCCCAGTTTCTAGCCTGCAGCCCGCCTCCATTTGCTGTCCAGGCATTATCGACTGCAGCCACATCATCATTAGCCTGTCCATTGCTGTAGGCGACAGCTCTCAGCTCTGCTGGCAACTGCTCCAGACTGTCCCAGACTGTTGTTCAGCCTACTGTCCATCATCTCCAGGGTCAGCTAGCCTGCGTTTTCAGCATTGTAGGCCCTGACACTCTTAGACACTGTTTAGCCTGCTATTTACAGCAAACTGTGCACAGTTTCCAGCCCCCGATCAGTGGTACACTGCTGCGTTTACTAGTTTCCAGCCTCCAAACTGCTGCGTTTTGGTGACCAGCCTGTTGCCATTCACTATTCAGCACTTCTACACTCCGATTGGTGGTCACAGACTTGGGACCCGTCTTCGGTGGACGTCACACTCCGACATTGCTCTGCCCTTGAGCACACTATACACACTCTTACATTCATTTACAGCATTCATTCACTTCAGAGTTGTGTTCTCTGTCTCCCTTCTTCTGTTTGTGTTTGAGTTTTTGTGTTTGAGTTTTGAGTTTTGCGTTTAGGGTTTGAGTTTTGCCCTCTGTGTCTGTGTCTTTGTGTTTCTGTCGTGGTCGTACACTCTGTGTGTCCTCAGTGCAAACCCTAGCACTCTTCTTAACAAGCCATACCTAAGGTAAAGAGGTAGTCACCATGAGAACACCGGGTGTCAGGATTTCTTGCCCAGTTAGAATCAATGTATCCTTGCAAATATAAACCAAAACCGTAAGTCGGACGATAAGAATATCTACATCTTAGATATCTTAAAACAGGAAGGCATACAACCCATTGTGATATGCTAGGTGCTGTGAAATAGAGACAGAGAGAGTTAATTAAGCATGCTAAATTTGACCTAGTATGAATCAACCAAAGAAGTTTCCTTATGATAGATCCATAGGTATGCTCATCAAGGGATTGACTTTTTTAGTTTCCCCCCCCTTGTTGTCGCTGATAGGTGGCGGGGGGAAAATTAGTAGTTGACGTGGCAGAGAGTGGCAACGAGCACGAGGACGAAGAAGTAGATAATAACAGCGAGGAAGAAGGTGTCGATGGCAGAGCCAATGAAGACGATGACAAGGAGGATCAGGACGAAGTCGACGATCAAATCGATGGGGGGAGGGGCACACGTGTGCCACCTCACTCCCCTCCCCCACTCTGTTTCCCCCCCTATAATTAATACCTCCTTACCCTTGTAACCCCCCCTCCCCATTGCTGCCGGCTTGAGAAAGAGGGAGAGAGAGAGAGAGAGAAGAAGAAGAGGGAAAAAGAGAGAGGGAGAGAGAGGGGAGAAGAAGAGAAGAAGAAGAAGAAGAAGAGGGAGAGAGAGAGAGAGAGAGAAGAATAAGGGAAGGAGAAGAGAGAGAGAGAGAGAGAGAGAGAGAGAGAGAGAGAGAGAGAGAGAGAGAGAGAGAGAGAGAGAGAGAGAGAGTTCCCTTCCCCTCTGAAGAGGGTGGCCACACGCATCTCTTTCCCTTGTGGCTGCGAACCTATACCTATCTCGCAAGATTATCCACTACTCGCACAAATGGCCCCACTACTCGAGCACAAGGTACGGAAGTCTTGTGCGACTCGCAAAGATCGGGGATGGCCCCCAAGCGGAAAATGATGCGTGCGGATGGAAACCCCACAATGAGCAATGAAGCCTCAGACGAGGATCATCACTGCCCATCCAACTGCGGTACCGGTTATAAGTAATGTATTTCCAAATTAATGAATGCTCGCTTTGATTCATGTGTGAGATGCATTAGACCCGCGCTAAGCCGCACGAGAAGGGATTATTGAAAAGGGTAAGTTTATCGCAACATTTAAAAGATGGAGTTTACGAAGCGCATGTATCTAGGGAAGTTAGTTGTATCTAGATGCTATGCGACAAATCCATATGTAGCATGAATGGCATACAAGGTTCCAAGGTATTGTTGACTCTCATTTCCTGGAAATTAATAGATAAAGTATCTTGCCACACTGGAAGTACATTGAGCTTGCACACTTAACAGATCACATGGTAAGTAATCTATCCTAGAGGAAAATCAATCTCGAAACTCTAGTGCAGAGTTAACACAAACAACGACCATAAGGGTTAGAACTTAGGTGCCTTGAGATCCGTGTGATAGTGACTATGTTTATTAATCCTTGGGGTTGGGCTAGATGCAACAACAACTCTAGGGCAAGTGAAGAGCTCAAGGATTAGGAACCCTAAGTCAAAGGAAAGACCGATGCATTTGTACTTGTTGAAGAAGGCTGGGTTATCGATCAATGTAAGAGATTAATAGAACCTAGGTCCTGTACAATGTTGAAACTTTAACATATGCCTTAGCCGAAAGAAGGGTGTGTTAAGTAAATCTTACGTAGAATCGCTCCTGATCCCAAGGGGGAGAGCGAATATGTGATGGAAGGTTATCGCGACCATTCTTGCAGTGTTGGATAAGGATATCATTGTTTTGTTGATTGATCTAACATCGTCTTAAATATTTTTTGTATTAAATTGATTGTTACGATGTGATTTGGATGATTATTCCAAGTGCTTGTGCTTGATGGTAAATGCATGGCAGGGGTCTGTGATGACAAGTTTCCATGGGAATAAAGGAATGTTTTCTTGGAAGATGATATTAGACTGATTATCTAGATTGTGCTTGATTCCTAAATGGATTAGTTAAGGAATGATATTTTGTGTGGTTAGATCATCTCCAAGGTCACGCCGCGTTTTAACCCGAGAGGACACTGCTCGATTCACAGGCCGAAGGTCGAGTGGTGAAAAGGTCAATCACGGAAGTTGTGTCTCACTCCTAGGTCGCTTGGTGTCAGTGGAGCTCCGGACACCCCTTGCCTAGTCCGGAATGGAGTTGAAGACTGCTGTAAGTCTACGTCTGGGGGTTGAAAGATCCTATTCTAGATAAAGGATAGAAATTATGGTGCCATGTGATTTGGACCGAGTACTTCTGTTGGACAGAAGGGAATATATATTATTTCTCCTATATGGGCCGGAGACAAAGATTAACTTGAAGATAAGTTAATGAACTTGTTTAATAAAAGGATTGCTTGTTTTGTTTTTGTGTCAGTGCTGTAAATTACACAAACGAACTTTGTTTCCTAAAAGGCCTAATTAAGGAAGTTGATTTTGAATGTCATACATAAATGTGATAGGACCTAATTAGAAAACTAAAGCTATCAAGGGAAGCGGGTGGGCAGAACCCCGACGGGTTTGTCCTACGGCAGGGTGGTTCCAGAGAACTGGAAGGCTTCTCATAAGGTTTTACTGTCATTTGACATTTAGGTATGGTTAGGCTAGAACCCGATTCATGTTGTTTTAGGGGGTCGGAATGGGACTACACCCTACGGGCAGAGAGGTTGAGTGGTACATCCCTCTCATTTTCCATTCTCCTTAAACCAAGTGCGGCACGAATCTGCTTCGGATTGGGTATCTCTATGTAAAGCAGGATGTCCAAAAACCGACGCTAGAATGCTGTTAGGAGCCCTAGAAACCCAGATTTTGGGTCGATCCTAGTGGGTTCAGCCTCGAACGTTCCATAGTGAGGCGGACGGGAAACCCTAGGCGACAAACCTCGGAACATTCCATGGGAGTGTTGGGCAGCGACGCTTAGATTCGTTTCTCGATGGACCGCTATAACATGCTTGGACAGCCGATGGGCACGTTACAACATCTAAGGCTGTGAAATCACATGTTGCACAAAATGGAAATATTTTCATGGTAGCTTGTTAAGGAACAGGGGTAGCTTGTTAAGGAACAGGGTAGCCTGATTGTTAGAGGACTTAGGAGCTCCAGTGGTTGAGAACTCGGCGAGGAGACGTTGATACTCAGCCAACTTGACTTTCAAGTCATTCTTGTTTGTGATTTTGAAATTTTGGAGCCCATGATTCAAATTGATGCGATAGGTCCTATCCTGAGTCATATACCGGTTTGTCAAGTATGCCCAATGCTCGGATGCTACGTCAAAATGTTGAAGCTGAGAGTGAAACCCAAGCAACAAGCTCTTCATAAGCTTGACAATAGCAGAGGTGCTACGAGTATTGAAAATTAATCTAATAATTATTTCGGTGTCCTGAAAAATAATCAAACTGGCCTATAATTAAATTGGCTAGGCAACTTCCATTCCCAAGTGTCTCTGCACCATCTTTTGACCATCAGATTGGCGTTAGGTACCATTAAACACCACTTCTTTAGTGTCACCAACTGACATTAATGGCCAAATGAATGACCTAGGCCAACAACTGGCACTAGATACCACCAAGTACCTGTGCGGAATAACTTATAGCAACTTTTGTCTTTGACATCCCGTGACTTCCTCGGGTCCCGGGCTTGTAAATTTACTCTAACCCTAGTTACACCTCACATGTGCAACATTTACTTAACCATGTGATTAAAAATTAGTCCACATGTTAAGTGGGGTTTCAAAAATATGTGTCCTTATGACAACCATTGACACTTATTGGCCAAATAACTGTCCTAGGGTCAAAACTGATACCCATTCACCAAAAGCCTAGCTGGCATAACTTATCACAACTTTTTCCTTGGACACCCATTGCATTCTCAGGATCCTTGGCCTGTTACCATGAAATAACTGCTATGTGCATCACATGTGCTAAACAATCTTACACATTTGATTAATAACTTAATCAAATGTTTTCGGCAAGATTAAAGCATCTTAAAATTTCATGTCCTCGTGAGAATGATTGTAAGGGGTGTGGGCAGAGTCATGTGTAGGGGGTTTAGACAAGGGGTCATAGGTGCAAGGGGTAGGAGTAGATAAGTGGGTGTCACTTGCAGGGACAAATGTAGTAGAAGTAGCATGCGGAGAGGGGTGGGTGAAGGGAGCACATAGGATGGGATGGGGAGATAGGGGCAAGAGCAGATAGGTGCGTGTCATTTGTAGGAGCGGAGGTAGCAGAAGCAACATATTGGAAGGGGTTTGGGGGGGGGGGAGGGAGTGCACAGGGTGGGAGGGGGGAGATTGGGGCTGTGCATAGGATGGGGTAGTTGAGGGAGGTAGTGGAGGCGGGTGTCAGGCGGCACCAATGCATGCGGAAAAAAGGGGGAGGGGGGGACAACTCAATTCATTAGGTGGACCTTTATGTGTGTAGGGGACATTTCACATTTCCAATCGACCAAGGTTGACAATTTATTACAGTTAGCCAATTCTCAGGGTTTTTGAAGATGTCTCCTAATAAATCTTTCCTCCTTGAAAAAGTAACATCTTGGTTATCTGACTTAGGCATGCTTAATTGGTAATCTACGCTAACAAAGGTTTGTCCCAAATCAAATGAATTTTGCTGTATGTAGTACTTCTACCTGCTTCAAAATGACCCAAATCAAATGGGTTTGGTTGTATGTAGTTTTACTATCTTCTAGATGTCTTAATGCCAATACACACATTTTATAGATGATTAGATGTGAGTTCTTGAATCTTCACCATGTTCTTGACCCAGAATAATGAATTTTGTTATATGTAGCATTACTACCTTCAAAGTGACCCAAATAAAAATAATTTGCTGTATGCCTTTGTGTAGGAGATCATTGTGGGAGAGGCTTGTGCCAAACTTCGGCATCAGTTAGAAGTCACATATCCTGTCAGTAATGGGATAGTACAAGATTGGGAAGATATGACCCATGTGTGGGATCATATGATTCACAATGTTCTGAAGGTTTTCATCTCTTCCTATTGCTTATGAAAGACATCTTTTGGTGTTGTATTTACTTTTTTTGTCTGGTTTATTGAACATGGTATTATTTTAGGGATACACAGTTTGGTGGATGCATAGCAAGCTTACAGAATTATGTTTTCTTTTCTTTTTTATTCTTGCAAAGAGGAATTCATCCAAATTTATTAGATATAATAAACACAATATGAAAGTAGTCAGCCAACCAATATTTCCAAGCCTATCTCTAGGGAATATGTTCAAAGATGGGGATGAGAGCAACACAACCTTGCATCAATTGGGGGATGTCTTTCGGGGTATGGGTTTGTGACACTGGTTGGCAGTCAGATTGGAGACCACATGAGGGCTTGGTTCCTTGTAGGATATCTGTGAGGTATCTTGGATGTCATCAGAGAAGTAAATTAGCAACCCTGGCTTTCAAATATTTGAAAAAAGCCTCTCTATTGAAGCACAACTAGACTTTTTTTGGTAGGGAGGGTGGTATGGGGACAAGTCACTTGGGATGACATCATTCAACATATATTCTTGTTGAATTGGGCATGCCCAACTCCATAAACTGGTCAGAGTCCAAGTCCTTTGGCTCCATTTCCTTGGACTCTATTTTCCGTAGTTTTCCATATCAGGGTTTTGCGTTGTGGTGAAAGTTTTCAATCAACCAGTTTTCTCTATTGCTGGTCAGACCATTTTCAGCTTCGTGCCTATTTGTGAGCAGCTTACAATGTGTACTGTCAGTTCTCATCATTTTAGCTTTGCACTCGAGTCTCCACAGTGTTCCTTGGTTCATTCTGTCTTCATCTTTCTTGGTTCCTTCTCTCTTCGCTGTCCACACTCATTTGTACCTTTGTTTCTGGCATGCTATCAGAGCACAGCCGATATTTGCCATTGAATGTTCTGTAGAAGGTGACCCTTGCTATTTATGGGAGTGTAACAGTGCTGGAGTTTGGACCTGCATGTCTTGCAACAGAAGTATTCACAGCTGATCATGCTTGCTGGTGCAGCAGCCTTCAGTGCTTCCCCTATCTTCGGTGGCTGTTCATGGTAGCAGATTACTGTGTTTTGCAGATTTTCAGACCTGCTGCTATTTGCAGCAGTAGTTTTCAGCTTGACCAATGTGTTTGATGACCATTAGATTGCTGCAGCCCCTTTGAAGTCAACTAATGTGCAGTCCAAGGCAAAGGATTACTGCATTTTTGCTAGCAGAACTAGATGACACCATCTCCATCTTGATTCCTTCCATTTCTTTTTTTCGTAAAGGATTTTGAATCGAAGAATTGAAATGGTTACAGAAGGCTCCCTAGCCAACTAGATAGTTTCAAACACAGAAGCCACAAGGCTACAGAGACAAGGAACGGAAATCACAAAGTGGGTACTACTATGGTGGAATGACTAATCTCTGCAGCCCCCTGTCTGGGGACAATACTAGCAGAAATAATAGAACATTGCCCAACATACTCCTATGGTGGAATGGCTAATCTCTGTCCACAGAGACAAGGAAAGGAAATCACAAAGTAGGTACTACTACGGTGGAATGCCTAATCTCTGCAGCCCCCTGTCTGAGGACAATACTAGCAGAAATCATGGAACATTGCCCAACATACTCCTATGGTGGAATCAATAATCTCTGTCCACAGAGCAGCCCCCTGTCTAAGGACAATACTAGCAGAAATCATGGAACGTTGCCCAACATACTCCTATTCTGGATGAAGCCTGTGTGTGTGTCATGAATGATGTCTAGGAGAAAGGGGCAGAATCTGCTGCCAGTCATCTTGGCCAGTGCCTTATAGGCAAATAACAGCAAGGTGATTAGCTGCCAGTGGGACAGCTCCAGGTTGTCTCCCCCTTTGGGAAGACTAGTCCTGCTGATATACTACCCAGCATCCATCTGGAACTGAAGATCTCTTGAAATGCTTGTAGCAGAGGGTCCTTCATCTTCTCCTAGTATGCAAAGAAGGCCATGGACAGTCCCTCCTCTTCTGGGCATTTCTGCCTGTACTGTAACTGGAAAGCTTGGGCTAACTCAGTGAAAGACTGTCTCTTGTTGAAAAAGCTCTTTGTAGAAGTCTATGGCAAGTCCCATCACTCCTTAGGGTAGCAACAGACCCTCCCATACTGGTCACAGCGGCTGTAGATCTGGCCCCCAAGGTGAATGGCTGGTGCACCTTGAAGAACTCTTTGTAGTAGCTGAAGTATGCAAAGCTTTTGTCAAATCTCTTGTGCAGTCCTCTAGTGATCTGCTTAGATCTAGCGTCTTTTATCTATTACACATAGAGCCACTATATATATGTGAAGTCTCCTATCAAAGTGATATTTGTGGTGCTTGGGAAGATTAGGTGCTGCATCTCTCATGTGTCCACAAGAGAGTGTAAAGGTTAAGATGACATGATCCACTGCTATCCCGATTGGTCTCCTCGAGATCTCTAAGTTCTTGATGTCTGGTATTAATGATGGTGATCCTATTAGGTAGTCAGCCTAACCATTTCAAAATGCGGCAATACCCAATCACCCTCCACAAACTCTAATGCATGTCTATGGTGATCACTTTCCCTCTTTTGCTTCTGCCCCCTCACTTGTGATTCTAGCATGTCAAGGCATATATTCGATCCTAGCCAACATGATAGACCATTGAAAATGGCTAATCTATATGCACTTCCTAGAGCTAGTAAGGGTGTCTTGTAGGTGCTTCTTTGTCTTGGGCCATCTTGAGAGATTTGCCAGAGCATCATTGGCTGCCCTATAGAGGGGAGAGGAGAGATGGCCAGGGTGCAGCAGATGGATAGTTGAGAGGATGCACATTACCAAAGCAAGGATTGATGCTATGAAGGAAGCCAAATCAGCGCATAGATTTCACACGAGAGCTTCCTTCTAGACCTTGTTTGGTGATAGGGTTAATAGAGACTTTTCCACACCACACGGCCAAAACACTCTAGACAGGGTGTTAAGAGATTTTGTAGAGCATATGGATCCATTGCATAGGGCCTTTTGGATGTGAGACAGGTGGCTACATAACACTACACAACTTTGCTTGGGTCAACCACTAAGCTCCCAAGGACTGAGAGACAATATGAAAGAGTACCAGGAGGGTGGTTATAGATAGGTTGAGTAGATATTTGATGGCCCATTTTAGAGAGGAGTTGGAGAAGACACTTTTTGCACTGCCCTCAGGCTGTCCTCAGGCAAGCATCCAAGAGAAGATAGATTGAATAAGTTCTTTTTGAGCTACTTGGATCTTATTAGTGCAGGCCTCATCTCAACTTTCTAGAAGACTATGGCATCATGCATTATGCCAAAGAGACTTTTAGAGGGATTGATTCACCTTGTTCCCTAAGGAACTGGAGATAAATTGGAGATCACATAATGGAGGTCAATCACTTTGCTTGGAACTCCCTATAAGATCCTTGTGAAGGCAATCAGTCTCCCATTGATGCCAAATTTTATACACCGCACCCAAAGGGATTTTGTTTGAGAGTGTAGCATCTTTGACAATGTCTTCACTTTTTAGGAGTCCACCACTTTGTCTTGATTCAAGAACTAAGACCTTATTGTGCTCCTTGACTTTTAGAAGGCATATGACCATGTGGAGGGAGTTCTTAGAAGACATGATGCTATGTAAAGCTTTTCACTCCTCATTACATAGCTAAGTTATGGATGGTTGGGGGAGAGGAGACAGATTCAACTTTAGAGATGAGGGCTGTCCACTAGGCCCCTTCTTGTTTTTGTTTGTAATAGAGACCATGAGCTCCTTCTTGAGAGACAAATCTATAGGTATCTGAGGCATCAAGTTACCCATCCTTGAGTTTGAGGAGCTTCTTAATGGGGAGTTTGCCGATGTCACAATAGTCTACCTAGATGTGTCATAACACAATAGAAAAAGAATTTGTATCTTTTCTAGTATTTTGCATATTAAAATATGACCTGATTGGACACCTGTGACTAGAACTCAAGCATATCATGACAGCTCATGAGTAAGCCTGTGCATGTATATTTGTGTTGGGCACACTATTATTTTAGGCCATTTTTTAGTACTTATTGTTATGGTTTTTGGCATTTATTGGCTGGCCGACTACATACCTAGGCTATTATGATGCTGGCCAACTTGATGCATTACTTTATGCCTTTATATTTGTGGGCTCCCTCCTTAGTTATCATTCACTTTGCAGTCTTCTAGTGCAAGTTTTGTTGGACAGAGGGAGATGGTGCTAGTGCCCACACAATTAGTGACTCACTGTTGTACGAGACCGTCTCATAGTTGGTATATGGATTCCATTTCCCAAGCATATCTGTGAGTTCTCTTTGCAGTGTTCTTTTGTTTTCTCTTTCTCTCTTTTCTTGTATTGTGCAGTCTATTAGGTAGTCTTCTATGCTTCCATTTTTGCACCCACTTCTGACATAGTATCAAATGTCTGTCCTCCAGCCCTAGGTGCTGTTTTCTGTTGTGGACAGTCTGCTCTCACACCTTCCTGCTGCTGATCAGCCTTCAGTTGCTGCTGCTGTCTAGGAGACTTCAATCTGGAGCCCATTGGCATGTTTTTAGTTATCTGCTGCCTGTGTTTTGTCAATAGCTGACTGCGTTTGAGTCTTTGCATTATTTTTATTGCTGTATGGCTGCATTTAATTCTTGGGCTGACTGCATTTTTCATTCAGTTGGCTGTGTTTTTCACTTTCTGACCTTGTGCAGGCTGGGTGACAGTATATGCCGGTTGTGTTGGCTGTAATTTCTATCTTCTAGCTGTATTTAATCAGATTTTGCCTTCTTGCAGCAATTGTTTTGTGA
Source organism: Lygodium microphyllum (assembly GCF_053477565.2). Classification (NCBI taxonomy): domain Eukaryota; kingdom Viridiplantae; phylum Streptophyta; class Polypodiopsida; order Schizaeales; family Lygodiaceae; genus Lygodium; species Lygodium microphyllum. The sequence continues at coordinate 34,884,997 of NC_141141.1, forward strand.
TCAGTTGTCTCTATTTGGTGTATGTGAACTAATACTAAATGCAATTTGTGCTGTGTTTGGTTGTACTCTCTCTCTATTTCTCTTATGTTCTTTCCCTTCTCCTATTCTCTCCAAATGGCATCTCCCTGCTGTTCTATTGATGATAAACTTCATTTTTGTGGTTATCTCATGTGAAGTGCTATCATGAAAGCATGGTTTGTGTAGAAGCGATAATGGTATGTGGTTTCTCGAGCTATTGAGTGGCATCAATCTCCCATTCCTCTTCAAGATGATTGGGACGTTGTCAACCTTGAGGAAGCTATGCTTACATGGAATTCCGATGATGCTTGTGCATATTTTGCTATTCTTCAATGTATCTTTAAAAAGGTGTTACCAGTGGTCACCTCCTGTCGATGAATAACTTTAGTAGTATGGGAGAAGCGTCAAATGTTGTATGCGGCTCCATTGACTATGTGCAGTGTCTCTTCATGGACAACTCCAATAGATGAAGTTTGAGCCTAAGGAAACTATTCATTCATTCTTGCTTTGTGTTATGCAAGTATAGGATCAACTTTGGCACATGTAGTCTGTGCTTCCAGAGGCTCATCTTGTGAGGACTGTGCTCTATAAGCTCTCTTAGGAGTTTGATGGAGTAGCCAATGCTTAATGGAAGAAGGAATATGAACACACACACACACACACACACACACACACACACACACACACACACACATTAACGTATGTAAAAGGCCAATGTGGCCTATGAGACAAAAACCAATACATCTATATCCAATGTCATCTCATCACCGTAAAGCTGAAGTGAAGTAATATGAAATAAATGTATTCTAATATGAGGCTGAGATCTACTAAAATCAAAATGAATCTAAAATATCTATATATGTATATATATGATATCTAGCTAGAGTGATCCATCTCTTAGAATCTCCATCTTGAAATGGTCTAGGGCCACTCTTCTAATGTGTCGAGGGGTGAGTCCCCTGCGTCTCACAATAATGGCATTGTTTTGATTATGGTATGGGCCTCTTAGACGTTGGCTACGTGGTCGGGGTCGTCTGCTTTGCAAAGTGCAATGGCCTGGTCTAATGTGACTCTACGGCATGATGTAGATATGGGCTGAATAGATGGGATGGGATCTGCTAAGCTAGTGGTACTTGTGGAATTTGATTGTGAAAGAAGTCAGTCATCACTGGCCCTTGCTTGGGTCCTTCTAGGTGGGGTGGTCTTCTATCTTGTAACAATGTTGTGCGGCGACTCTGGAGATCCAGCCCCAAGCATCTTTGGTCCTCATACTCCATGACACACTGAAGAAGACCGAAGCCATCATAGAAGATACAGTGGTATCTCCCTTGTATATCATAGTAGACTGTGCATCTACATATGTAGTTGTGAAGAAAAATACCCTAACACAGAAACATAAACATAAACCGTACGACAAAGCACATACTGATAAAAAGAACATAGTTAGGGTTAGGGTTAGAGTAACTCAGAGACAATCATAGTTACTTGGAGTTTCGGAAACGGCGAAACGGAAACGGTGGGGAAACGGAGTTTCGTCTCCAGGAAGAAACGGGAAAACGGGGATACAAGGAAATATGTAACCCCAATTTAATATATAATATAGATAATAGATGACAATAAGCCACACTTGTCACTTGATCGAAAAATACTTGACATACATGATTAACATACAATTGATTATTGACATTGAAATTTGATACTATCATACTAGGTCGGAGGTCCTAAATCCTAACTTCTATAACCTGTTACCTATAGCCTGCACCAATTTCCTAAATTGAAAGATACATCAGGATTCATACAATATACTTAAACTTTGAATTGGCAAGTGCCAAGCACACTCTAAAGATATTCATAGATCACACTTTAAAGATTAGATCATTACAATTTACATGTAACATGATAATATATATACATGAATCACAAAAACACCTGGAGGCTGGATCATATTCATGAATCATGAAAAAAAGATACAAGAGCATAAAAGATAAGTTGATAACTAATGCTCCATAAAACACCACGGTCCAGTGAGTCCTCAGCCAATGACCATAAACATAAATGATAAGACACAGTCAAACAAGAGAGCATTTGTTTGAACTCTGAAGAGTCAAGACTCAAGTGTCATCAATGATCACCCTCCTCAGCATCTGCATCACTACCACTAGCACTGCCAGATGCACTGACAGAAGCAATATCTGACTCAGAGTGGTCATTGGCACTACTAAATGAGGGCGAGGGTACATTTGCTAAAGTGCTGGCACCCCTGCTTGTCGACCTTGACCTCCGTGATGAAGCTCGTGTGTGGTGCGTTGGAGCTGACATCTCCTCATATAGCATGGTATAAATGTCTAGCTCCTCTCTGGGAATGTCTGGAATGTCCTTCATTTTCTCAATGCCAATCTTGTCAACATTCACCTGGCAAGTCTCAGGAGATGAAGATGTGTGCTCCACGTCCCCCCCCAATAACACCCCCCTTATCACCTATAAAATCCTCTCCCCCCCAATCGTAAAGAGGGATAGGCAACACTACTTCTTTGCCCCTCCCCCCCCCCCCCCTTTGCTGCCATGAGAAAGAGAGAGACCCCCCTTATTGCCAACAAGAAGAAGAGAGAGAGAGAGAAGGAGAAGAAGATGAAGGAGAGAGAGAGAGAGAGAGAGAGAGAGAGAGAGAGAGAGAGAGAGAGAGAGAGAGAGAGAGAAATGAAAGGTTCTAGAAGATTTCTCCCTTCCCCTCCTTAGAGGGTGACCACACACTCCATCTCTTCCCCGCAACTTATTCCCTTTTTCCACGAGTTAAACCCCCCTTCGCGATAGAGGAGAGTCACCCCAGCACACCATCTCTCTCAAACGGTTCCTCTTCTTTGTGTGGAAGAGGGCCCAAGTGCTCCAGTTTCTTTCACAAGGACCTGAGTTGCAGTCTTGTGAAAGAACTCGAATGGCAAGACATTTCTGCCAATCACATGACAAAAACAAGAAAAAAATATTATAATTGATTCTTGTATTATGATTCATGTTTGTCATGAAGCTTGAAAGTTGAGTCTAGACTATGGTTTATGGGTTAGCCTACTTACCAAGGTAGGTGCGGATGTCCCATATTTCTCCCACCAAGACACAGGCTGCAACTGTGTCTCTCGAAGCTCTGCTGTAGAGCGACAAAAAGAGAGACTCCTATTTCGAAAGAGGAGAAGATCATCCTCTAGCCTTCTCAGCATCTGCACATCTCCTCCTACCCACTTTGAGAAGTACTCCTCAATGCCATGCTCTAGCTCCTCATTCTCGTATTGCATCTCATCATGCCATAGAGGATGCAATACGCGTGCAACAGCATGGATTGGTCTATGAAACCAATCCCATCACGTGTTCCACACACATTGAAGTTGCTCAATCCTATATTGACACATGTATAAGTTTATAACAAATTACAATCATAAATACGCACACAATTAGTGTCTTCTAGACTCTAAAAATAAGTTAATACCACAATGGAAAAAGTTAAAACTTTAAAAGGAACTTACTTTGAGCGAGAAAGATAGGCATTGCTCTCAAAAGCCTCTCCGATCTTATCCATGTACTCATACAACAATCCCATGGTACTCCCCTCCATGTCAGTGATGCGTAAAATGGAGTAGATAGGCTTGATGGACTTCACAAAAGCTTCAGCCTCCAAGAACCATGTCTCATCCATAGCCTGTCGTGCAAAAGCCCTATAGTGTGTATCTTGATACTCAGGCATGACTGACCACTCTCTGGACACAACTCTGCGCATCAAGCCCTGGCGCACTCGCACAATCCGCTCAAGAACTATAAACATATACGCAAAGTGTGTGCTAGATGGCATCAGCAACTCAAGGTCACTGTGTGCACGATAGATCCTCAACACTTTAGGCCTCTTGGTGACAAAGTTCACCATGGACTTTGCAGTAGTAAGAATAGTGTCTACCCAATTCAATTTTTGCAAGTCCTCCATCAATAAATAAAGAGAGTGTGATGCACACAGAGTCCATCTAATCTTGGGATAGGCAGCCTCAAGCATTTGCCCCATGGAAACAGAATTGGAACCATTATACGTAATCACATGCACCACATTTTCTGGCCCTATCTCCTCAATGGATGTGCGTATATGCCCATAGATGTACGAGCCTGTGATCACTGTACCAGGAGCTGAAGCATCAATGGCTCTCAAGAACATTATCCCCTTGCATGAGGACACTAGAATGTTATAGACACTGCGTTTACGTACATCTGTCCACCCATCACATAACACAGTACATCCATACTTTACCCAAGTGGCCTTCAATGGTTCTAACTGAACCTGTATACGCATCTTTTCATTTTTCAGTTCTCGTGTGCGCATACCATCATAGGATGGACTTTCCCACTCGCATCCAATATGGCTAACGACTCTCATGGTTGATCTCCATCGTGGCATTCGCAATACATAAAAAGGTATAGCACACTGTATAAAGGAGCGAGTGAGCTCCCTAGTAGTCTCTTGAATAGCTTGCTTTTGCAAGCTTGCCTGAATGCTTGTCTTCTGAAGTGACCCTTTTGCCGGCCCTGCCACTGTATCTGTACCAACTCCACTTCCACTACTAGTGGACCATGCCAATGGAGTCCTGTGCGCCCCAGGCCCCAGGCCCCGGCCCCGGCCCCCCAGCCCCTCTCACTGAAGTTGCATCTGACTCCAATGTAGCTCTACTCCTCTTTGATGGCCCTGTTGCTGCAGAAGCTACATCATCTACTCCCCTCTCTCCTATAACTGATGCACTTTGATTGCCTAACCGACTGAGCTTCCATGCTTGAAGAGAAGCCTTCACGTCTGCGGGTACATTTGGGCACGGGCCTATGTCTTTATTTGCCACATGTGCAAGATGATCTTTGATCCTTGTGGCTGTCCCTCCTCTTTCAATGCCACAATAATTACATCTCCATCGCTTGGAGCCACTACCACCTCTATACTCGGTGAGAATCGTCACATGATCCCATGCAGCATCCTTCACCATGATGAGTGCAGGGCCCAGGCTGCAGCGTGAGATGGTCACAGCTTCACGAAACAGAATCACGATTCACAGGCTACAACCTACAACCACACAGAAATTTGAGAGAGAGAGAGAGAGAGAGAGAGAGAGAGAGGGAGAGAGGGAGGGAGGGAGAGAGGGAGGGAGAGAGTTATATTAACGTCTACAACAGGCCAAGTTGGCCTATGAGACTAAAATGTTGCATACAAAATGTCTGGGGGATTTCAAAAGTCCCAATGAAGCTAACATTTATGCTATGTTGAACTAAATTGAGTAGGTACAAAATGATATCTAGACTAGATACAATCTAGAGGTACTCCCAGTGCGGTGTGGAACTGCTCCTAGAGTGTTCATCCTAGGATGTCCCGTATGGGTCGGTCTAACATGGAGAGACTAAAGCGGCGGGGCAGGGTCCTCCGATGGCGGCGTAGTATCCCTTGTATCTTCGACATGTGTCTTCTGCGGGGACGCGGGCTGGCGGGGCGTGGGCGCAGGGCTTTGCCTCTCGCTATGGCTATTTCTAAGGTGGTCCCCCGGGGTCGGGAGGCCGGTTGGGCTGGTGGGGGCTTGGTGGTGGGGAGGGTAGCTGGTATTTGGTAGAATTCGTTGATTGTGCGTTGGTTGGTGGCTCCTTGTCTTTGCTCCGTGATTCGTAGGAGGTGGTCTCTGTGGCGTCGTATTTCCAGTAGAAGCTGCAGCGTGAGATGGTCACAACTTCACGAATCAGAATCACGATTCACAGGCTACAACCTACAACCACACAGAAATTTGAGATAGAAGATGAGAGAGAGAGAGAGAGAGAGAGAGAGAGAGAGAGAGAGAGAGAGAGAGAGAGAGAGAGAGAGAGAGAGAGAGAGAGAGAGAGAGAGAGAGAGAGAGAGAGAGAGAGAGAGGAGCCACTACCACCTCTATACTCGGTGAGAATCGTCACATGATCCCATGCAGCATCCTTCACCATGATGAGTGCAGGGCCCAGGCTGCAGCGTGAGATGGTCACAACTTCACTAATCAAAATCACGATTCACAGGCTACAACCTACAACCACACATAAATTTGAGAGAGAGAGAGAGAGAGAGAGAGAGAGAGAGAGAGAGAGAGAGAGAGAGAGAGAGAGAGAGAGAGAGAGAGAGAGAGAGAGAGAGAGAGAGAGAGAGAGAGAGAGAGAATCAAGCTTGGCCCTTTCATGTTCGCCTCAAAGTGGCTCAGACAATTATGCTGCCAATGCTCACATATTTCTTGCCATTGCTGCCTTGGACTCCTACTACTTTGAATGCTCTCACTCGGCCCATTCGTTTCATGTTATGGAAGAAGGATTCATTGCATGCAGGTATTTGTGGATTTCGTGGTCACATACATGTACCCCCAAACGCCTGGGTGGTGGGGCTATTTTGGATGCCTGGCACTTCGTTGGTCTCTTTTTCGTACCATATGTGTGGATCATCACCCGTGGGCCGTTATAGCCCGTTATTTTCTTGAGGACCGCGTTCTTCTGCATGGTAATACACAAATTCGGAGCTCTTGGTGGCATGTTCTTAATGCAGACTCTCGGTTTTCTAGTCCTTCCTCATCCCTGCTAGTTCATTTGGTTGGCTCCTGGAAAGTGGTGCTCCAAAAGGCGCGTTGGCATCCAGCGGAGGACCGCTTGTATACTAACTCTTTTCAGCTGGAATTGTTGGCAGCCTCGAGATTACTGTCATGGGAAGGCAAACATGAGCTCAGACCAAAATTTAACCTCATGGCCCGTTTGGGCGTGACTTCAGTTGCAGATGCCACCCTTGCCAATCGTAATGTCTTAATATCGTTTCGCACGGCCAGGAGGCTTTTCAGAATCCCTCGTGGATACCATGATTTATGGGAAGAGCTTTTGTTACTGCTCTAGAGCAGGCAACCCTTTCCTGCCCTTGCTGTGGATCGTCCTTGGCAGGACTGGGACCTTGCAAGTCGGTTGAATTTGGAAAAGGCCTTAGCTAACCAGGTGTACCATCTTCTGATTAAAGATCATCAATGGCTGGTTACCAAAGCTAATATTGTATGGGGATTGCGGAAATCTCAGTCATGGTGGAAGGCAACTGTGATGTAGGGTTGGTTGAATAAGACACCTTTCAAATGCAAGGTCTTTCTTTGGAGGGTGATGATTGGTGGTCTTCCTCTTGCCTCGTCGACCCTTTCCAAGCGTCGAATCTCTAACGGCAATTGTTTCTTCTGTACCACTACTGTGGAATCGGCCCGTCATCGATTTATTTCTTGCCCTCTCGCTAAGAATATCTGGTTGCTCTTGTCACAGGTTTGGCAAGTTGTGGTTGGTTTCTCACTAAGCCCTTTTGATTGGGTTTTTGTATGCCCAAAATACCCCACACCGGCACAGTTGCATATGAAGATCTTGTTTCACTTTCTTAGATACTGGGGATGCTGGCACAATTGGACCACTCGGAATGCCTTTCTTTTTGATTCGGCCTCTAATATTTTGGGACACATTGCCAGGCTTAAAGGTCTCTTGCATTGGCAGATAGATCTCCTTCGGCACTCGGACTTGCTTCCTCGGGAGGACTTACTTCCTTGGCATATGGCAATTTCCTCTGTGTCTTTGCCATGACTTGTGTAACTCTTTCGTGGTTTCGTACTGAGATTTTAATGTGTGTGTGTGCGTGGCTTTGGAGTCAGTCGACAAAGGAGCAAGTCCGAGTCCTGACAGAGTGGAGAGAAGAAACGTAGGCGGGCCGCGGGTGAAAAGTCGACTGGAATGTGGGAGTCGGGGCGCGCTCACGTTCGGGCCAAAGTTTGGCCCCAAATTGCAGTCTGCAAAAACTCCGTTTCTTGGGCGTTTCTGTTTCTAGAAACGCTCTAGTGTTTCTAAAATGCCAGAAACGGCATTTTGTGTAACTATGGAGACAATGAACACAGTGAATAAATGAAATGATATGACTACTAATAATACGATGCTCATGCAGCAAATACACTATGCAGTGAATGAATACTAACCTCGAACTACTGTATCTCTAGGATCAAGGCAGGGGTAATGAGCTGGAGAGTGTGCAGCAAGGTAGCCTCCGGATGTCGAACACCAGCAAACACAGCAGTGAGAAGCTAGATCTAATGCAAACAACAATGAGGAGAGAGAGAGACTAAAAACGGAGCCTGTAGGAGAGAGAAAGACTAGAAACGCAGGTAGGGCAGCCTGCAGAGGAGAGAGAGACTGAAAACGTAGGCAGGACAGCCTGAGGAGAGAGAAAGACTAAAAACGGAGCTTGAGAGAAAGACTGAAAACACAGGCAAGACAGCCTGCAGGAGAGAGAAATACTGCAGCGACTACAGACAGGAGAGAGAAAACTGTCAGGGCGGCAGCTGGAGCCTGCAAATGCAGCAGTTTGCTGGCATGGCAGGCTATACGACAGTAGTGTAGATGAACAACAGTCTATCGCCAGGCAGAAATAGCAGTAATCAGCGTGTGGAGGGCTGGAAACAGGCGCCAGACTATTTCTAGATCCTCTCCCACTTAACTTTCTCGATTCGATCCCCGTTTTAGGGTTTTGGCTAAAATAAGCCTAAAATAAGCATGTTTTGGGGGTGTTAAAGTGGCTAAGTGCTTTTCTTAGCACAACACCCCCTCTCAAGCCCAAAATAGGGCGAGAAAGTAGGCCAGCCTAAATTTTGATTTACCCCAAGGCGTCCCACCCCAAAGCAGCCAGGGCATCGGACAAAAGGTGCACGTCGGCTGCCCAGTGGCCTACCAAGACTACAGAGGCGATGGATATCTTACCAAGGGAGCCTAAGTGATTACCCTAGAGAGGTAAGGGTATCAGACCAAGGGTGCTCGTCGGTTGCCCAAGGGCCTATCAAGGCCTATAAAGGCGGATGGAATCAACAATGGACTTGTTTGTTTTGTTTTGTTTTGTTTTTTTTTTTTGAAAAGTGTTTTGAAAATACATAAGTAATATAGTGGCAGCGGCCGATTAAGTGACAGATAGGAAAAGATAAAGAGAGTTTTAAACCCAAGTTATTCACAAAACTAGCAAGCCAATCCCTCGCATTGACGAGGATAAGTGCCTAAGGATGATAAAAGTGAGTGTATGTGCCAATCATGTGTTGAATATGTGAGAGGCAAAAAAACGGTGGGCTTAGCAAGACAAGCAAAGCAAGCAAGCAAGGGTAGGGAAACTGTCTTTAGGAGAACTGCCATGTGTTATGCTACGAATATGGTGGATCCTAGAGTCGACCACTCCAAAAGACCGAAAAGGGATAAATACGCACAAATGCATGTTGACATGAACAGAATGCCAATGCATAGGGTAATGCAAAGGGAGATGCAAGATGTCATGCTCATGCAATATGCTATGCAACGGTGCCATTGGGACAGTGCCTTCGCAGGGGAAGTGTTCACTTGTCCAAGTGTCCTTTTACAATAAGGTCATTCTGATAGTGCGGATGAAGTTACAAATGCCCATAATACAATACAAAAGAATAAGTCAATGTAATGTCTAAAAAATTGTAAGCATCATCACTGTCATGATCAAGAGTAGGAGCCGCCCCCTGTCAAACTAGAAGGGAAAGCAAGAGGGAAGCACCCTCTCCCCGTCAAGCTGAAGAAGTAGGGGAGGGTGTACCCAAGCCGATCTTGGGTAGCAGGTACTGAAGAACCGGCCGGTTGACCGCTTTGGTCAAGATATCTGCAAAATTATCTGATGAAGGCACAAACTCTAGGCGAATAGTGCCTAGCTCAACCTGCTCTCTAGAAAAGTGGAAGTGGACTCCCACATGCCGTGTCAGTGGTGTGATGATCGGATTGCCCGCAAGGGCAATGGCACTCTGGTTGTCACAGTAGACAACTGTGGGAGAGTCACATGGAAAATGAAGCGCCGCCAGTAAACTCCTCAGATAGATGGCCTCGATGGTGCCATCGAAGAGAGCCCGGTACTTAGCCTTGGCCGTGGAAGCCACCACCGTCTCTTGCTTACGGCTAGACCAAGAAATGGGAGCCATGCCCAAGGTAAAGAGGTAGCCACCATGGGAATGCTGGGTGTTAGGATCTCTTGCCTAATTAAAATCAGTGTATCCCTGCAAACATAAACCAGAACCATATGTCAAGCCATAAGAAAAAGTACACTGCAAATAACGCAACACACGAAGACATGCAATCCAATGTGACATCTCTGTTTAAGTGGCCAAGTGCATTTCTTAGCACAACAGTAGTGTTTCTCCGTGTCTGGCTGTTGATTGCAGAGCTGCCATATCCTCTCCTGTGCTGTAATATCCATCCATTTACTTGTCTCTAACTGCAGCTGGTGGGAGGAGGTATGTATCTGTCAAATCGTAGCTCACATACCGTGGGAGAGATGTGTGTCCATGTACTGTGGTCGAACAATGAATCCATTCTCCAAGAGGGGTTGAAAATGATCCTAGTAATGCTCCATCCTGGATCCTAGAGGTAGAGGTGGCTGGATCCAAGTTCTCCTTGTTTCCACTCTCAAGAGTAAAAACGTTAGCTCTAATGATTGAATTCAGCTTAGGTCGGGTAAGGGGGACTTTAGGGTAACCCAAACTATAGTCAAATGGGGGAAGCCGATTGATGTTTAGCCCATGTAGGCTCATCCATGTTATCATTTGTGAGTACCAAAAGTCTTTTTCTCCTTCCTGTGCTAACTTTTTGGAAGAGGCCAATACCAATCTAGAGTATCTATGGCGTGGGAGCTCCCATATCCTGTGTATGAATGTCACTGCTCTAAAGAGAACCTCTACAACCATGGGTGTTGCCCCAAGCTCTGCTTAGATGATAGGATGTGGTGCAGAGGCCTTACTCTTGATCATACATGATATCATCAATATTAGTGGTCTCTCTATGTGATCCGAGCCATCATAGTGTTCTCTCTCTGGGCCTGTGTAATCTGTGAACGGGGTCAATCATCTATGGTATAAGCTGCAACCCCATATTTCAGCTTTGTACAAAAGGGTAGGAGTGACTATGGTGTCAAACAACCATAATTTGGTACAGGGCTCTTGAAATTGTACATGAATGCATTGACTCTTAAGCCTCTAGGTGCTGCATGACCTCATGATAGTCGGGCTTCAGCTACCCCCCTTAATGAAAATCTTGGACAAGAGAAGGTGACTCCCAAGTATACATATTCCCTTACATGCTCCATTGCATCCCCTCTGAATGTGAACTAATACATAGATCGGGTCACCCATGCTGTTGAGGTATTGAATACCATCACTTCGGTTTTTCCAAGATTCACTGTGAGGTCTATATCCTTGCAAAAAGTGGGCAATGCATCCAAGTGTTGTTGCAAGCTCTCTGGTGAATCAGAGAGATAAGTACAATATCATGTGCATAAAGTAATATTGGTATCAATACTCCAGCTAAGTTAGCTCCAGTCCCTCCTACCTTGTCAATATATTCAAACACCTCATCTATATATAATTCAAATAATGTGGGTGAGAGTGGACATTCTTGTTTTACTCCTATGGTGCTGTCAATTCTTTTAGACATCTTTCTAGATGTGCATATATGGCGTGTCACTTTCTCATATAGTGCATAGATACTCCATTGCATACTTCTGGCACACCAATTTCCTGTAGTCTTTGCATGAAACGTGCTCGAGGTATTGTGTCAAATGCCTTATGAAAGCCTACAAAGCAACAATAGATTTTGTTGCCTCAAGCCCATCCTTCCTCAATAATTGCTCTAATTGTGAGGTTGTGATCCAAAGTGGTGTATCCATGTCTGAAACTAGCTAGCTATAAATAGCTGAGGATCACCAAATCTGGCCGACTTACAAAAAACGCCCTAAATCTAGTTGACGAGCATTTAATGCTGGTCTGACTGCAATAAATGCAGGGAAAAATGCCAGATGGGCATAAAAAAATCTTGACAAATATGGACAATGTTGAGCAGGTGGAGATAGACTAAGAAATGCAGAAATTGCCCTAGGAATATATACAGATATGTGACTATTAAAGGAAATACACAGAAATGCATCCTCAAATAGAGCTGCCTTCTCCGTCAAAACAAGTGATAGCCATGTTAGAACTCTTGAAGTTTTCGTTTGACTCAGACTGAGGGTCATAGGTAGGAGATGACAAAGCATGACAATCATGATTGCTAAACAAGGTCAAGGCGCAGAAGGAATCATTCTTTTTTGAGAAGGGAAAGGGGCTGGTGGCTCCTCTTGTTGCTTTCTATTGTAGGTGATGCAGTCATCCTTGATGACTTTCCAGTACCAGAGAGTGAGTGAGAGAGTGGTGAGGTGGGATAGGTGAGTCTTCTCAAATCTTGGAGCTAGGATTGACATCCAAGTTCATGATGGGTTGTTTCTAGATAGAGAGTAGGATCTGCTCCTAGTCTGAGCTCATATGAGAGGACACTTTGGTGCTGTGGCCGAAGGTAGTGAATCCATGGTCACGTATGTTCAAAGGCATTGTTGATAGGATGGCCATGTATACTATTGCGAGGCATTGTTGATAGACATTGAGAGTTGCTATGATTCTTCTCTATTTTTAGGAGTTGGTATGATTGCAATCGACATTGGTTCTTTTTGAGGCACCTTGGTGGTGGCTTGGTCAGTCATTCCTTCGGTATCCGTGGTTCCTATTCTGGTGGTCTTTGTTGTATGGACTATGATGAGTCATTATCATCATATGAATGCATTGTATCAGATCACCCATGATCTGTGAGATAGTATTAGCAGATTAGTTAGCTCATGAGTAAGTGTGCATGTATATTTGTGGACTGGACATAACAGATTATTTTAGGTTAATTTTTGATGCTTATTATTATGGTTTCTAGCATTTATTGGCTGGCCAACTACTTTCCTAGGCCATTATGATACCGATCGATCTAATGCATTATTGGCATTATTTTATGCCTATATATTCGTGGGCTTCCTTCTCCTCAGTTGTCATTCACTTACAGTCCTTCAGTGCAGGTTATGTTGGAGAGAGGTAGCTAGTGTGAGTACTCACTCGGCTAGTAACTCATTGTTGTATGCAATTATCTTATGCTTGATATATGGATTCCATTTCCTGAGCATATTTCTAAGTTTTCTCTTTGCAATGTTCTTTTCCTTTTTCTTTTCTCTTATATTGTGCAGCCTATTACAACAGCCTTTGCAATGTTCTTTTCCTTTTCTCTTTTCTCTTATATTGTGCAGCCTATTACAACAGCCTTTACACTTCCATTGCCACATCCACTTATGATATTCTCATTAATTATTGGCTTTGTGTTACTCTTCTTGCTTGACATAAACTGCTTAAAGAAATTCAGGAGCCATCTTATGCAGGACATAGAGAAAGGACAGCCACTTCTTCTGGTTTAATCCTTTTGAAATAAAATTTGTTCAGATTACAAGAGTTGTTTTGTTTCTTTGACTTCTAGGGGATCTTCAATAATGGGTTTCTTGGGTTCTAGTCTTGTGTAAGGCTTTAGCAAACTTACATGGAAAACATTGTGTATTTTTCAATGAGTAGAAAGCCTGAGTCTATAAGAAACTTTATGTATTTTGTTGATAACTTTGAAGGGTCCAAAATATCTACTTAAGATATTTGGAAATGATGAATTATAACCAGAACCTTGTTTCGGCTTGCTTTATCAATTGACCAATTTTAAAAGTAAAATATATTTTTCATTTATTTACTTGCTTTTTTTGTTGCTCTTGTACAACTTTGATAGCGGGTCAAACTTGCTCAATTGTTGTTTTCAAATATGAAGCAAACTTATTAGTAACAAAAATATTATCTTGAGTTTGAATGATTGGAGAAAGAATCACTTTACCTTGCACTAAATCATTTGGAGTTTTCCCTATGGATGAGAGGTGCACTGTATTATTGTAAGCAAACTCTAACAATAGAATATACTTCTCCCATACTAATATAAGCTTTCAATATATCCAAAAGAGTGAGATCCATCACTTCTGTTTAGATGTTAATCTAAAGATGAAAAAGTGAAGAATACTTTAAGATGGCTCCTAAGTTCTTAAATGAAGCATGCTAAAAGTTACTTGTGAATTTGAAATCTCTGTCTAAGATGATTTTAAAAGGTATAGCATTTTAATATGAAGATATGTTGAATGAAATGTTTTGCAACTTGTGAGGATTTCAATGTTTATGATATAGAATAAAATGTGGTTGCTTGTTGAATCTATCAATTATGACCTTGAAGTGTTCTTAGAATACCTAATATCAAATCCATTGTGATAGATTCCTATGAAGCACTACGCTTTGAAAGAGATTGTAGCAATCATTGAGTCCTCTTTCTAAATTCTCTTATACTTGGATCTTTGACATACTAAACAAGCCTCAATGAAGTTATGAGTATCTCTTTGTAATGTTGGCAAAAAAAAAAAAAAACATTCAATTATACTTTAAGTGGCTACATTATGTCCTACATAAGAAGGCTCATCAGTGTCTTGTATAAGAAGGCTCCTTACTTTCTTTAAGCACTTTTTGTTGAACAAGAGGAGCAATACAAAGTCGATTATTCATTAGAAGGTCACCATCTTCCATGGAATAATCTAGATGAGAACCAAGATTCATGAAGGATTATCCAAATATTCTTTGGTTATATGAAGAAGGTTTTCAATCAAGGACAGTTGAATAAAAGTTGGAGAGTTGTCATAACACAATACAAAAATAATTTGTATCCTTTCTATTATTTCACATCTTTAATTTTTATTAAATTTGTTTATTTTTTCACTTATCAGATATAAGAAAAGTGCATTAGAGTTGGTGACTAATGAGTGGTCACAAGTTACGGTGGACCCACGTAGTTGATTAAAAAAAAAGATAATACTCACTTCCATCTAGATGACCCGATTGGGCATATGTGATAATGCATTGATGTGGGGGACTAGATCCGCTAGAACAAACAATTACAATTAGCAAGATGACGTGATCGTGAAATATTTATATACTACACATATGTAGGTTGAATGCTTAAAATACATATATCTTTGTATAAAAGACTTATATAAAGATTTTAGCACTGTTTTTGTAATATACTTGTAAAGAGCTTTCACATGACACCTATATTAGGGAGTTCCTAAATTTTAGGAGCTTGGGATTAGCCTAAAAAATATAGATGATATTCTGAAAGTAGAAGTTTTGTGTTCTATCAGTACTTACTAGATTTGGTTGCCTCTATTCTTGATAGTAGTCAACCCAAAAAAGAAGATCATAAAGAATAGATTAGTGTTAAGATACTTGTTACGCAAGCTTCCCTCCCTATTCTCCTGTAAAACGAGAGCTCCTTTTTCTTTCTTCTACATTAGTTTTTTTGGTTGTAAACTCTTGTAGAATAGTAGCTGAAGCTAGCTTAAAGCTAACCCTATCCATCTACATAATCATCCTCCACTTCACTATTGAAAATCCTCATATTCCCTTTTCTTTCATTGCTATTTTATAGGACAGTAGACCTTAATTCATTATAACCCCTATTCTGAAGCTCTTATTCCATTCCAAAAACAAGAAGCATGCATGTCATATTGATGTATTGCTGCTCATCGATAAAGAAAGATTGATTTTTCCTCTTTCTACTCATATCTTGTAAAGAAATCTGTTATTTTTATTGCATAGTAAGTGATGCATGTATATATGCACATCTTTGTACAATCTTGTGGAAGTGAGAACTACTACTCACTTTTAGGTTAATTGTTATTGAGCTCTTCTCTAGGGGACTTGGGTTGAGTAGAAATACATTTCTTTGGTGGGGGTTGTCCATCTTCAACCCTCAAACTTTTCTCCATTACTTTAATGTTTCCATGGCTGTAATTTTTTGAGTAATTGTCATATTCGGCTTTAAGTATTTGTTTTCTTCAATTCTTGAAATATTAAGTTTGAATTATAAATTGTTGAGCATACTATGTTGTTCGGGGCATTTGCAGGATGAGAGTAAATTTAGGGCCTTTTTAACAACCATGGAGATATTTTTCAGAGCACCAAGTTCCTTATTTCTTTGAGACAAGTCCTATGGATTTTGAGTATGTGACACTAGTTAGCCGGAGTGGCGATTGCATAGGGATTTCACGTGGGGTTCCCATGGGAGCATAGTGAGATATCTTGGATGCCATGTGGGCATTGACATTACATTAGAGTAGCAATTGACACTTCTTCTCTTGAGCATAAGGTAAAAGCTTCTTTATTGGAGCTCAGTGAGACTCTCAATGGTAGGGGGAGTCGTGGTTGCCAACTAGGTTCTTGCAATGATTTGGTACATCACTTTCTGTTGGGCATTCTCTAGATCATGCATTGCCCAAATCAAACGCCTTATGAGGAATTCCATTTGGTCTAGAGGAGATGGGAGTGGGGCCAAAGTGAAGGTTGCTTGGGGTGTCATCATATGCGTTTTTAACTTGATCTATTGATTATTTGAATTTGAATCACGTAATAAACAGACTGCTCATCTTTTGTGCTATTTAGAAGTGACTACCTTGTAGCCATTAATGGGCCCCATAAAGTTACTGCATAACCTTCCTTACCATTTGGAAAGCCTACCTCCATCAAATAGCTTATTTCAACTTAGCTCCACAAAAGAGAGAATCTATGTATTTGATGTTGCATCGGTTTCAGCTCAGATTCCTTGTTGATCAAGTTAGAGGTGTTAATGAATAAATTCCCTTTCTTTGGGGAAATGAATCAAAATCAAGTTGGAGATGGAAATCTTCTTTGTAGCTGATACTTCAAGATTTTTCTTCAGTGCATGCTGCTTTTTCTTTTCCCTTAACATTGGCATTGTGAACTTTGTATTATGACAAATAGATTAATCAAAATTTCAATGGTTCCAGATTGAACCAACAGAATGCAAAATACTTCTTTCTGATCCGCCACTTAATCCTGCAAGTAATCGTGAAAAACTGGTGTGTAAGAATTCACTTCTTGTCATTGCTGTACTGATATATACTGTTAAAGATTTTGTTTTGACCACTACTAGTTTAATTGAAATGCATACTGATTTATAATCGATGGATGTTTTGAGCCTTTAATGAACAGGTAGAAACTATGTTTGAGACTTACGAGTTTGAAAGTGTCTTTCTTCAAATTCAAGCAGTTCTTACGCTCTATGCACAAGGTACCCATCTTGCACAACTGAGTTCTGGCCCTATTGTTATGTTACACTGCACTTGTTTACAAATGTTTTGCGTGAAATCCATTATCTTTGATGCTTGTGTAAGTGCATAATTGTATTAATTTGTTTGAATGGAAGCCTGCTTGTGTTTCATCTTCTTCTTGTTGAGTCTTTGAGATGTGAGTTCTACTTCTTATACATGGGGAAGGGAGAGTTGTAACTTGGCGATTGAGCTACTGCCCTGCAGATATGCAGCACCCAATGCACAACCTACCCACTGACCAGGTGGATGAGATAATGAAGGCATTCAGATTCGAAACGCGGAGAGCAAGATGCATTGATGACATTGGACAGCAGGACATTTTCCATCATGGAAACTCTCTCCATGATTTGGATGAAGATTATTCGCAGTATTCTAACGGAGATGCGAGAGGATCTAGGGAGACTTTGAGAACATGAACAGGGGGAGGAGTGATGCCTTTCTAGCCATGAGATGAGTTGGCACCTCACATGGTTCGGCTCTCTGAGCCTCCAAATTGGGTTTCTATACCACCCATTCGTTGGAGATTCTCCTGAGAGCTCATTGATTGGGAGTTGACTTACCTTATCTTTATCTGGTTTGGATTGTGCCATTTAACGTGGCTTGTATTGCATTTCTCCTCAGTTTTCTCAGCTGAGGTGTTTATTAATAGATATGTCTTCAAAAAGCTGGTCAAACCAGTTGTCATACAGGTCCTTGCGGTCTTCTAAATATTGATCTGGCTGCCTGAACAGAGCCTTCAAGTGTGACACTCAAGAAGAAGCCTTTGGTAGGGGATGCCCAACTTACAGCTGCGTTATACCTGCTCTCTCAGTACTGTTATATCCCTTGATGTGCATTGACAAGCCAGCTACAGATATCCTTTGTACACATTTTGAATTTAGCCCATTCAGCACCCGAAGTGGAGTGTACAAATGATGATTGATGTACTTGATTTGTCCTTTAGGTGAGTTTTGGCCTCCGCATGACATTAATAGGACATTCTTTCTTTCTTTCTTTCGATCCTCAAGCTCTCCATACATAAACTCCTAGTGTAAAGACTCTACTCACTTGAAGTGTATTGTTTTTAAGTCCCAACATTAAGTATAGGCCTCAAAATTGTGCATTGGATGTAGCATTGGAGGCTACACAAACCTGTCCCAACAAGAACAAGGCCTAATGAAGAAGCCACCAAAGATGTGAAGGGAAGTTAACCACTTCTATCCAAATGCAATGAACATCTTTGAATTCCTCCATGGGCCACCACAAAACAGCACGAATTAGTATTCCATCCAAGAACAAAGGAATGTGTTGCATGATCTGAGTAAAATAATTTTGAGATGCAAAAGACAATCTCAAGCGGAGCCTGCACTTATCATTATGCAAATCATGACATGAAAGCAAGGCCTCTAGCCAGGTCTAGATATGGACAATGAGGGGAGTTTGGCTTGTGAAATAGAAGATGGCAGTCCTCTCACGGGCAGCTACAACTTGCTGCACACGATGCCTGTCCCCAAAACTGCCACTACATGTACTCCTTTGTGCAAACTAGTTCTTTTTCCTTCATTTTGCATGAACATAATCACTTATCAGGCTATTAGCTTGAAAAAGCATATAATGAAACCCATCATTCCTCTCCTATCGAGGAGGACAAGAGCCTGGCTGAGAGGCCTCCAAAACGGCCGAGCTTGAAGGATCGATTGGTAGCTTGTGGCAATTGCCTTCATCTCCTCTCCATCATCCTGAAAATCCTCAACCTTGGATTCCACATCTGAATCCACAATGTCTTTCTACATACCTCCATCAATGTGTTGGTTGAGGAACTCCATATCAATACCACTAGAATTATGCATTGCAACTAGACCCAACCTGCAACCCATTGCAAGACTGTTTGCAGCATTCTAGGAGATTATGGCATTAGGAGAGATGTCAAAGAGGTTGTCCGAGGGATTGATTCACCTCATCCCGAAAGGCAGTGGAGACAAATTGGAGATTACTCGATTGAGACTTATCACTTTGCTCGGAACTATGGATAAGATCCTTGCCAAAGTGATCAACCTCAATTGGTCTGTTCTCATGCTAGATATCATACACCCTACCTGGACAGATTTTGTTTGGAAACAGTGTATCTTAGACAATATCTTTACCTTTGGGAATCCACAGCTTTAATAGTGTGGATTTGGAGTTTCGAGAGGGCACCAAGTCTATGATAGAGTGCTAGTGGCCTATGATAGGTTCGATTTAGAGTTCCTAGTGCACTTTCTAGAGAAGTGGATCAAAGATGTAGCAGCCCTCTATTGTGTTAGTCATAGCGGGGTCCCAAAGGGTGCAGCGATCAGTGAGACAAGGCTGCCCCCTTGCACCTCTACTTTCTCTTCGTGGTAGAGAGCATGAGCTCTTATTAGAGGGACTTATCTATAGATACTCATGGCATTAGGCTGCCCATATCAGAGTTGGAGTAGCTTGTGGACGTAGAGTCGATAGAGGACACAATTGTGTATTTGGGTGCAGATGAGGGGAACTTCAATATCTTTGTAGCTTTCATGAGGACTATCTATAAAGCTTGAAGAGCTCATATCAGTTGGCACAAGTCCAATGGGTTTGCGCTTGTGTCACTCAGCAGCAGACTAGAGACGTCGTGAGAGTTTGACTCAGGTGCCTCTTGGCAATATCACCGGGATACCTTGGTTGCCATGTGGGCTTTAATATTATCTTGGAGTAGTAGATAGCATCTTACTCTTTGGCATCAAGAAAAAGCTCGTGTACTAGAATATGACAAGACCTTCTCTAGCAAGGAGGGTAGTGGTGACTAACTAGGTTTTACTTGCCACCACGTGGTGTGTTAGCTCTTGCTTGACTTTGTCTAGATCTTGTATTGGGCAGGTGATGCACTCAATTGAGGGATACAGTAGCCTAGGATGCTATCATTCAGGCTTCAGCCTACATCTAGAGGTGATTTGGGGTCTTAGATCTAGACAGTCATTCTTGGTTAAGCTAATTGTGAGGGGATTTATTCCAACTAAAGCACCGTGGAAGTAGCTACTATTGTGGAGAGTGGAGTCTGTTGTTCTGACTGATGGAAGATCTTGGTAGCCTAGTATTCATTGGATTTTTCAATAGATCCAAGGTACAAGTCTTGGTAATAGATTTGTGGTCAGATTTGTTATTGGCATTATTCGGGCTTAGAGGTTAGTATTAGTGTGACTTCACTAGATTGCTCCAGCCATAGTTGAAGAGAAGATGAGGCAGCCTCTTCTCTTCAGCTGGTTATTCAGGATAAAGAGAGGTCACATCATTAGAAAGAGTGTGCACCTATAGCTTTTCTTCGTTGATTTCTCCTACGTATTGAGTCACAAAGACAAAGGCTTTGTGGCATTAGAGGAGCCAAAGACATGATGTAAAACATTAAGAGATGGTCCTGCTGGAGTGGAGGACTAATCCAAAGACCTTTTGACAAGTGGATTTGCCAGAGGAGACATTCTTGTTGCAATAGTTTTTTCCCCAAACAAGAGAAAATTCTACTAGCAAAAGCTTGGAGAAAATCACCTTGAGGTAAAATACGAAGTACAAGGAACCCTATAAAGCATAGCTAAGCACATCACAAATACAATGGTTGTGTGAACCAATCTGGTGTGGGCTATAATGCCAGACTATTTGAGGGGCATTATGAAATAAGGTGCTAGAGTCCAAGGTCTGCAAGTAGGCATTGTTAAATAGAGAGGAATAGGATCAGGGTGATGCTCATAATCATCTGGTTATAATGCTTAGCATGCCTCATACTGTATACAGCAGTATTTGTTATTGCTTCTAGAATAGACCAATGCTAATAAGCACTAACCTAGAATAGACCAGTGCTAATAAGCACTAACATGAGGTAATCTTATATGGCTTTGTTTCCCATTGGATTACAGCAGAGGTATTAAGCTCTATCCTGCGGTTCTATCATAAGTGTTCATCCAGCCAAAAAGTGATCAATATATTTCGGTCAGTAATAAGGATGCTTCATAGCCATAGCTATGAGCAGAGGTAATGCTCAAATATAGTCTACGGTGCCCATCGGGATATGACAAACAGCATAAAAGCGTAGGTGATATTACAGCAGCACAGATGAAAACGGCTGCAGTAAATTTTTCAAAGAATAAAGAAGATGAAAAGGTAGTTAATGTTCCAGGAGTGAAAGTAAGTACTAAGGCTGTGAAAGAAATCCTCAGCTAATCAAAGAGATGTATTGGATGTACTTGCATAATGCAGCCAGATCAAGATGCCAGTTCAGTCCTTTAATTCCACAAAGTTGAGAGCATCCCAGACTAACAGGCCAAGCAATCATACACATGCAGGAGTATTCAATAGATACGAATTGAATAATTGAAACAAAAGCAACATTCAGTTACAGAGAAGGAACAGGATGGAGAGGTGTTTAACTGGCAGGAATCAAGCAACCTCAGAAAGAAAGCATATTATTTAAACAGAAACCTTCTTGTACATTAGATAAGGTCAGAGAATAACCTGTGATATGCTATCCCCATCATCAGCATTCACGAGTATGCATAAGGTTATACTAGCTCGAGCAGGTCTGCAACATATTTAGTCTAAAAACGGGATCGTATGTATCCACCCAAGCTTACATCTATAATAATACCTTGAATAGACAGCAGGCAGGCATGTTATAAATGAACAGAGAGTACCCATAGGCCAAAAGCAGCATGCTTTCAAGAGTGGGATAGGACTGATAATAGGAAATAGCATCAGTCCATTCTAATCAATGGCATTATAATCCATAGCCATGATAACGTCTGGTAGAGATATTCAGTTGAGGGATAAGGCATGGGGAGTGTCCAGACCTCCTCCACGTATGCAAAACCAGAAGCCTTCATAGCAAGAGTGTTGCTCTTTATTAGGGTATAAACCCTAATTTGACATAAGGGTTTAATGAGTGTAAATAGCCTACAGCCTTGCCATTTCAAACAGAGTTACAAAAGCTGTCTCACACCTCCTTATAAAATGTAGGCATACATATCCTTTCATGAGAGAATTGTATATTGTAAAAAGGCCCAAAATGCAGCTATCCACTTAAAAAAGATTTTTTATATCCCTGAATTCAAGACCTGCCTTCATCCCATGCATCAGGGACGTGCATACGCATTTGTGTAAAAAAAAAATTTGCTGGTGCTTAATTATTTGCATGGACTCAAATCTAGTTCATATGTCCAAGAGATTAAGTGATTGTGTTGTAAGCATGTAAATTCTAGCTTGTGCAGGTCGAATGTGGGTCTCAGGCACCTTTTTCCACATTGCCCCTCAGATACCGTTATAGCCCATCAGATCAGTTGCTCACACAACCATTGTATTTGCGATGTACTTGCAGAGTTCCTTGTACTGTGTACTTTTCCTCACAGGGATTCTGTCTGAGGTTTTATTGATAGAATTTTCTTTTTCCAAAATGAAAAAAACATGTTTTGGATGCGACCCTCTTGTGGTTCAGTTCTGTTTATATACATCCTAGTATAATCTTGACTTTGATATTTGATTTTGCAGGACTTCTAACAGGTTTGGTTATTGACTCAGGTGATGGTGTCACGCATGTGGTAGGTGACTTTCACAAATCAGTTTTGACTTTGGATATTGGCTTACTTTAATGTGTCAATGTGAGTTCTGGCTAGATCTTTTTTTTTTTGCAAATAAAAAGTGGCTGATTATATTACTTCAGAAAAAACCTTGAATACAAGGAAGTGCTCATGCTCAACACACTAGCTGGAGCTGATGCAGAGTTGCAAATATATCAGATGTACAAGCCTCTCAGGGTGGTCTAGGGGGGATGGGGGCAAGAAGCCATGGAGGGGGGGTGTAATTCCATTTGGGGCTACTTGCCTGCATCTCAAAAAACAGGTCTTGGCGGCTCCAAGTGCGTATGAAATGACAACGGAGCTCCTGACGAGCCCTGGACTCGCCCTGCACCTGATCCCATCCGCCGTGGAGGGAGTGGATGATGGAGGTCCAGAGCTCTGCTAAGGTCTCCTGTACTGAAAGTCTCTGTCCGCCAAAAACCTCTTGGCACCACGCCTTCCAGATATGCCATCCAGTAAGACTCCCTATGGTCTCCCATACTTCAGAGCGGTCTGTTGTGGACTCCAATACCTGGTGGATGGGTAGAGCCTCCAAACCGACCACTACGCACGACCCTGCCTCGATAATGAATATTGTGTCCTGCATCTTGGCCTCATACAGAAGGTGACGGCCCTGGCTGACTGCGTGCCAGCAAAAAGCTCCCCAAGAGATACATCCAAGGCTGGCCCAAGCCTTGGTCTACACTCTTGAAGATCCTCCTGTAATAGGACCTTCCAGGTTTGCCCTCCTGGTGTGAGGCCGTGGACAACTAGCCTGCCCAAGTGGGCCATACTTTGATACTCTAGGTCTATGATCCCGAGCTCTCCCTCTGATCGATGTCGTATGATGGTCGCCCACGTGACCTTGGCCCTGGAATCACTGGAGCCGTTTGACCCGGACCAAAGGAAGTTCCGTGTTGGTGGCGAAGTTGCAGTGCACAGGATTAGGAGAAGCACCAACACGAGGTGATTTACCAGGCTGTTGCTAGGAGGACTTGGTTAACCACCAGGGCTCGGCCTGCTAGTGAGAGGCGAGCCGTGCTCTAGTAGGTCAGTTTTCTCCGAATAGAATCAAGGACTGGAAGAAACTGTTGGGCAGGAGTGATGTCGAGTCCCACCGGGAACCCTAGATAACGGACGGTGTGCCCTCTCCTCACCCATCCAAATCCCAGGTGGACATCCCACTCCATGCTAGAGTCCGGGACTGTGAGGAAACCAACCGACTTTCGCCAGTTGATCTTTGCTCCCATTGCAGAACAGAACACCTCAAGAGCCAGCCTCACTCTCTCCAGTATTAACTCACCCGTGACCTGAGGAAATGAGACATTGCCTCTACAAAGAGTAGGAACAGGTACGGGGCCAGGGGGACAGCCCTGTCGGACCAATCTCTCCAGCCAAAACTCCTTCCCTTACCTACCACCTATGAGAACCTTGGTGGTGGCCGATCTGTAAAGTGCGGAGATCCCGTGAATCCAAGCCTGGGGGAAACCCAACCTCACCATGGTGCCCTCTAGGAAATCCCAGTCCACCTTGTCATAAGCTTTCTCGAAATCCAAGAGTAGTACGACCAGTCTCTGCTCACTGTGCTGAGCCCACTCTGTCGCTTCAAAGAAGGTGAATACATTGTCTAGGATGCTCCTATCCTAGACAAAGCCTGTCTGTGTGTCATGGATAATGTCTGGAAGCACGGGGCGTAGTCACCTACCAATCATCTTTGCTAGTGCCTTATAGGCCACTGACAATAAGGTGATTGGTCTTCACTGGGAAAGCTCCAACTGGTCTCCCTCTTTGGGGAGAAGACTGATAAGGTCTGCTGAAAGACTCCTTGGCATCTGTCTTGAAGTGAAAATGTCTTGGAATGCCATTAGTAGGGGGTCCTTCACCACCTTCTAGTAGGTAGTGAAGAAAGCCTTAGAGAGGCCATCCCCTCTCAGGCATTTTTGCCCGGCCTGTGTATGTAAAGCCTCCTCTAGTTCCTTCTCTGTGAAGGGGGCTAGGAGGGAGCATCCCATCTTTGTGACGAGGGACGGGATGTGATCCTAGACCTGCTATGTATATCGTTGTCCCCTAGCTAAGACTGTCTACTGTTGGAACATGCGCCTGTAGTAGTCGGTGGCAATCTCCATCATCTTGTCTGGGCTAGAACGAGTCCTCCCATACTGATCATGAAGGCTGCGTATCTACTCTCCTGATGTGTGAGACTGGTGTACCTGGAAAAACTCCCTGCACATTGTGTCCTCTTTCTGCGCCCAGAAAGCTGCTGAGGTGTGGAAAGAGAACTCCGAGCGCTTGTCCTCTAGGCCACCAATGGCTGCTCGCACGCTCACCTCCTGTGCGTGGAGGGTGGGATCCCTTGATGCCTCCTGTAATAATCTCTGTGTGGCCGCAAGGTCCTGCTGAAGTGCTCTCTCCTCCCAACACTGCTGCCTGGCCTGTATGGTTGCCTCTTGGCAGATACTGCTCGACTTGGCTAGGACCTCTGCAACCTCCTTTGCGATCCGGTGCCTCCTGCCCCACTCCCCAGTCCAAATCTGCTCAATCTATCTCGTCACCTTCTCCCTCCTATAGATCGAGTCCGGGACCCGATAGGATCGTGCATCTAGGGTAGAGTCTCGAGGATCAAGTGTCAAGAGAACCAGGCAATGATCGGACAGCGTGATGCCCACCAACTGCCCAATTTGGCCTCCGCGAGAGCATCCCCACTCTGCCACATAAAACCTGTCCAACCGCTTTAGCAAGACTCCAGCTAGCCGCCTGTATCCCTAAGAGAAATCCAACGACCTCTCCCTCCTGTGGAAGGCATGATCTCTCCAAGCATCTCGTGCTCCTACTGCAAGTAGGAAGACCTCACATGCCTCCTACTTCTCCGCAGTCATGCCTTGGTAGTTTCTGCCTCTGCCCTATTGGTCCTCTAAAGCCTCCAGGTTGTTGAAGTCTCCTCCGACGATCCAGGAGTCCACATCTGGGAGTCCATTGGCGATCTCCATCTAGAACTTGCTGCATGCCCTAACCTCAGTAGGGGCATAGACATTGAGGACTCCAAGGCATGAGTCTCCAATATCCAATTTGATACATAGAATCCTCCCTGCCACTATCGTCTCGTGGTCTCGTACACAGGCGGTGAGACTTGGGCCAATAGAGGTGCATACGTCTCCGCTTCTGCCGTGGGTACCGATGGCGTGCTCCCAGTAAGTGTGCGAGCTACCTTGGAGTACCTTCCCTACCCTCTGGGCCTGGCTGGGAGTGAGCTTGTGCTCCTGTAGAAGTAAGATGTCGATCCGTTTGGCAAGGGCAGGCTTTAGCTCTTGCCGAACAATCAACTTCCTGGAACCACGTGCCCCACCATAGTGGAGGCTATTCTCATTCCAGGATGCAAGGTGTAAACTCATGGAGAGACTTGTGACTGACCGAACAAGCATTTGTTTGGTGTGGAAGCTGTTGATGAAGAAGAGGAACTATGAGGCATGCGGACATGCTTCGCTGCTGGCCTGGATGGTGAACTCCATTCCCCCAAGGTAGCCATCAGTCGGGGACCATGGGGGTGATAGATGGGCATAGTGGTACCACCAAGGCATCAATCAACCAGGCTGAGAGGTGAGACTTCGTACACTGGTAGAAACGAACCGGTTGTGCCAGGGGCCACTCAATCACATCTATTGGCGCTCTCCACTATGGGGGGGCTCGAAAGATAATGCTCAGATGAGGGACCTCAGCTGCCGCACCCACCAGTTGATGTCCATCATGCAACCCAGCCACTGCTGGGAGAAAAGTATCAGTCCACTTTCTCCCATCCACTGGGAAATGTGGTCTGCCACCACCTGGCTCTTCACCTCCTCCTCTACCTGAGTTGTCGTCTAGCCTCCTGTGTGAGAGGTCTAACAGAAGAAGGCGTAGTTTGGTCCATCCGATGGTGCTAATAGATGGACCTTGTCGCTCCTAGACTTGCGTATCACGAAGATTCCCACCTCTAGGGGTAGTGGGAAAACTCAGCGCTCCGCAACTCTTAAATAAGACCATGGCCCATTGCGAAAAAATTCTTGTGGTAGTAGCTGTGCCTGTCTTGGGTAAGTGTGGCGGGCGGCATGGACAGATGAATTGGTGGTTGTGTGAGGGAGCGAGGTGGGGCTAGACAACCGATGGATGGAGGATGTCAGTGTCTCGGGCTCCTCACTTCCTGTGGGAGGGGCGGGGATGGGTAGGGGAGGGGTCACCTGTACTGGGTGGGGATCGGGGGGGGGGGGGGGGCGGGGCGGCGGGGGTGATGGTTGGGGGGGGGGGATCGAGAGACGGTAGGGTGGTCAGAGGCAATCGACAGGTGGGAGGAGGGTAGTGGGCCCTCGGGTGAGGCAGCCTGTGACGCCTTTGTGGGGGGTGAATGTGTAGATCTGTGGACCTGTCAGGCAGGGTGGGGGGGGGGGTCGCGTGGTGCTTTGTCGGGGGGTGGACGCTCGCTCTCCAGCTCCTTGTCATGGCTGTCTGAGGAGCTCCTTGCAGCCCCCCTTGCTATCTCCCTCTCTGTCGTCTCTGTACTCGTGTGAAACCGTCCGCATCCACCTGTGGGCCTGTCGGTGGAGCCGCTCTACCACCGAAGTGTGTGCACTCTGCTGCTTGGTGCCCAAAGTCATGGCAGCATAGGCACTGCCTTGGCTGCCCAGTCACAATGACTTGCTGCCTAAAGGAGTGTTCACTTGCCTCAATCTCTAGGAACTATGGGATATTCTTGACCTCTTTGACTGCCACCCGTACCTTTGGGACTTTTGCGGCTGTCATTGTGTCTGCGAAAGACGCGGGAAGGACAGAGTGCCGAAGAGCCATCCAAAGTCTTCCACCAATTGGCGATACTCTATCGCCAAGCCGGGAAAGAGAAGGGTGACCGGGGCCGAAGAAACTTGTTGTGGAGTGCAAATGCCTCCACCGTGAAGCCACTGTACCAAGGGACCATGTATATGACCCCCTTCGTGGACGTAGGGTGAACTGGCTAGTAACTCATGGGCTGCGTCTGCTGAGCTGAGCTGAACCATGAAGATCCCTTGGCCCATTAGAACCACCTCCACGATCTGCGCTGTGCAGCGTGGAGTGAAGCCAGTCTCGAAGCTTGGTCCTGGTTGGGGAATGTCCTACGACCTGACCATAGATCGCTGTTTCCTTTAGCTCTAGCTCTGTGTAGGTCTGACAGCTAAGAGCTGCTCCTCAGAGAGGACAACGCGCAAGGTGTTTGACCGGGGAGCACTCGCTGTATGTGTCGGTGTCTGACCAGAGGTTTCCATTGCGCGTCCCTTTGAAAAACTACTAATCACGTTGCGGTGCTACTTGGGGGGGGGGGAGGGGGGTGCTGTTTTTGGCGGCGGGAGAGGTGCTGGATGCCATGGATGGTCAAGTTATGATGGGCACCGCACGGGGAGTGGTAGGTCTGCTGGATGGAGCCGGGACCACGAGGCGGAGGCAGCGCGTGGGGGGGGGGGGGGGCAGTGCAGGGGATGGCAGCGCTGCAGGGGAGGGAGATGGCGGGGGGTGGTGTGTCACAGGACGACGGGTGGGGGAGGGGCGTGATGGCTTTGCGCAGGTAGGCAAGGGGGCGTGATGGGGAGGCGGGGGGATGGCACGCTGGAACAGTCGTGGGCAGGGGGGGGGGCTCGCTACAGGGCAACGGCTTGGGGGGGGAGACGCGATGGCAACAGCCAGTGGAGACAGGGGCGGGTGCGAGCAGTCGGGGTGGGGGGCAGCAGTATGACGTGACGGGCGTTGAGCTTCTGGCTAGATCTTAAAAACCTACCACGATAGTTAACATTTCTCTTGATCTTTAGGGGCTGCTCTTGACAAATCCAACTTGATTTGTCAATCAACTATGCGACCACCTCAGGGACCCAAAGGCCTACTCCTAGTCTTTGCTCCGCAGCTCTCACCCCTCTCATGTTCTCAACTCATAAATCATGTCAAGTATCCAACGTGTGTTATCCAGGGATTACAATGTGCATCTAGTGAGAAGAGAAGGGGGGCGTGGTTGAAGAGTGTGTGCCTGCCAAATGCTCCTCTTCACCACCCTGACTACAACCCTCATCTTCCACATATGACTTATCCCAATGATCCAATAGCCCCATTGGGGATTCCTTCCCATAGGGGATTCCTTTGCCTCTCCTCTTGCTTTATCCTTAAATTTTCCAACAAGAAGAATTCTATTACAAATCCAGTAACACTTTTGTGATAATCACCAGTAAGGTAAAAGTGCAAACACAAAATCCCTTTAGATAAAAGAAAAACCACAAAGGGCTGGCATCTCTGTGGCTTAGAGACAATTGTCAAATATAACTAGCAGAACATCCAATTTTGGTGGTGCATAATACCACATAATATGGGGTTTCTTTGAGTGAAAAAAGGTGCTAATTCCTGAGTATGTAGGAAGGCCTCTTGCCTCCTGCTCATGCAATCTGAATCACCCTGTACTCTCGCCTATCGGCCTCTTAGCTGATCTCTATCCAAATCTAAGTTACAGGCTCTAAACTAGAAATGTAACGTTCTCTACACCCTAATAACATCTTTTTGTCTATATATTTCAAGGTACAATGCTGCCAATAATTTTCCATTTGTAACGGCGACCATTTGGGAGAAGTCTGAAAGTGAGGATGCTCTCTCTACTCTTTTGATTTAATATCTGGTGGGCTGTGTTCATTTGAAGTTTTCATATCCACAAGCGAAGTCTCTGTCCGTGACTGATGCTATTGCTCCTCTGGTCTCAATCATCTCACAACGAGTCCCATTGCAATCAAAGAGCTTTATTCTATACCTTCTCAGCCCTAGTATAGTCCCAAACACAATGCCTCTGAGTATCCTTTGTTGCAGCACATCTCGAGCTTCAGCTGGGTCTCTGCCAACTCCCAACAAACTGCTATTCCGAGGCTCCTATACACCAATGGCTAGAAAGATAGTGAGACTTGACCTAAAACTGTCCTCCAATCTCTTCCTACAATTTGTCAGAAAGAGACACAGTGCCCAAACCAGTGTGGAATGGCAGCAGGAATTCTCTTAATGCTTCTCATTGGAATCCTCCTCCCAGTCTGGTCATATATTGGCTAGCAAAAGGGAATATTTGGAACCCTATGCTGTTTCTCCAAACCAGTCTGTTGGATCCATGAGTCTCTCAGAAACTCCACCTCTTCTGGCTGCAACAAGATGGGTCCGGGTCAGGTGTACCACTTCTGTTCAATATGTGCTACTACACTAGTGCTTTATTTGCCAGCCAACATACTTTGTTAAGTCAACCTCCTCCCTCATAGAGTCGTAAGTCTGCCATGCTTCTCAATTGTGAAATAAAAGGGAATAGCACCTTAAGAAAAGACCCACACAAGTTTGGAATTAGGGAAGATCTGTCCACTTAGGAACTCCCTCCTGAGTAGACTGCATCATTACTAGCCTCCTTTGAGTCCCTATAGGCTGTATTTGAATACCCAGCAGAAGATCTATGAATGAGAAATGCTCTTGCACAATACTGTCAATTTTTCTGAAGAAAATCTCCCTTAGGAAAGAATTGAGTTCTCAGGTCCAACTCTTTATTTTCTGATAATTTTTAACCCGAATTTGCCCACCGTTTCTGCCATTTTAGTCCATGCTGGTCTGATCATATTTATGGTCAGTAGGACGACTGGTCAACCAGACTTTTTTGTCAGACCACAGTCTAATTTTCTGTTCTCAGTTAGGTGGGATCCTAACCGCTGCTGATCATTCTTGCTCCTTAATTATCATGCAATGTTTCTCTCTTACCTGCCGTCCACTCTGCTGCATCTTTTTTCTGTCATGATATCAGACCACAGATCCTCCTCGTATTGAAGTAACAATTGGAAAAGAAAGAACTTGTAGATACAATGCTCTCTCACTTTTAACCTGATCTTGGCTCATTGTGGCTATTCTTATTCATTTCGTCTTATCTATCTTGTGGTGATTAGCTTGGGATGTAGTTGTATGCTGTATAATTTTCTAACGTTTTGCAGGTGCCCGTTGTTGATGGTTTCTCTTTCCCACATAGTACAAAGCGGATGAAAATTGCGGGCAGGCAGATCACTTCCTACCTGATAGATCTTCTTCTCCGAAGAGGGTAGGTAAATTTGAAAGCATAATACCTGACCATGGACTTTTACAATGATTTGTAGTGGATTCTGTGGGAAGTGTTCAGTTATTAGTGCTGCTTGCAACAAATTACATGTCCCAAAAAAGGGAAAGCTATATGGGGATCAATCAGAAGAACCTGACTCAGCATGTTTCAATGGATCTACAGCTATGCTTTTAATAGAACTGCTGATTTTGAGACAGTTCGGGAGATAAAGGAGCAACTCTGTTACGTAAGGTTAGGAGTTGCTCTCACTATCGCTTTGCTACCAGTCAGTTTTCTTTTTGTATCCTATCTACTCAGTCTGATTGTGCAGCTATGACTTCAAACGAGAATACCAACTGGGAGTTGAAACAACTATTCTTGTGAAACAATACACAGTAAGATCTTATATTCATTGTCACCGTAGATTGCATTTCTATTTGGATGCTGTAATCAGCATGTTATATTTGTTGTGAACAGTTACCAGATGGAAGAGTGATAAAGGTTGGAGGGGAAAGGTTCCAAGCTCCTGAAGCACTCTTTAATCCAGTAAGGTTTTTGACAGTTAATATGTTCTATCAAAAGGATTTGAGGTGATCTGGTACAAACCAATCTTTAGCATGGATAATATGGGGTTAAGTTATTAGATGAGGCTTGTTATTTAAACTTACTGAACCCCAACAATTAAAAACGAATTTGTGCAGGGATCAATGCAAAGTTTGGAACTTATCAGGAAACTGATTCTAGATTGTTGTATCAACATTCAGCTTGCTGATGTTGGTTGAGAGATTCTCTTTCCTAATGTGTACTCATGTTTAGCGCAAGGAATGCTAGGCCTCTTTGTGGCACGTGGCAGCTTGACAGTGCAAAGCTGCTATGAAGCAGCCTTGCATGAGGGAAGCTTCCCTCTCTTCTTCCCCTCTTCTCTCTCACCTCTTTTTTCTCTTCTCTCTCACCTCTTTTTTCTTTTCTCTCTCTCTCTCTCTCTCTCTCTCTCTCTCTCTCTCTCTCTCTCTCTCACACACACACACACCCCGACAACCCCGCCATCTCCCGCCACTGCCCGATCAGCCTGCCACCCACCCGCAATGGGGCCAAACAGCCCATGACCCCAACCCGCTAGGCAAGATGAGCAGACCAATAGGATGGGCTCGAGCAAAGCATCACCCTCGCCAAGCGACCGCACAAGAGGGGAGAAAAATGAAAAATACTTGACGATCTGGAGCAGCATCGACAAGGTGATAGACTACCACACAAGGAAAAGCATGGAGGCCCTTTGAGACGTATGCAAGATGCATGACGAGGACATTGTCAACATCAAGGAAATCATGGCCACACTGTGCGCGGAAACTGCACACCAAATCAAGGAGGAAATAAGCTCAAAGTGCAAGGATGGAAGAACAAAATCTACACAGAGATCACAGCACACTTCACTTCTTGGAAGGCGGACATTGAAACGTCCCTCCAAGAGAGAAATAGGGTGATTGAAGAGCTGAGTAGACGCCAAGAAGATATGTGAAAAGCTGGGAGTTTAGGACCCCACAATAGTGGAGAACGCATGGCGCATAGGGAAAGACCTCACCAAAAGCAGACCTCTCATCCTCAAATTCGCTAACATGGAATCCCGACGAGTCCTCCTCTCTAAAAGGACAGTGCTAAAAGGGGAAAAGGTCTATCTAGAGGATGACCTCACACCTGCACAGGTGGCACACGGTAAGGAATGCATGCCATAAATCTTGGAAGCACACAAAGTGGGGAAATGGATAGTATACTGAGACGGCTGGGTCATCATCACAGATGAAAGCAAATAACGTGGCGAGGCCTATGAGACCCCCTTGAGGTTTGCAGTATGGAATTGCAATGGAGCTATGAAGATAGATGCAGGACTATTCCAAGAGACCTTCCTGACAAGGAGATCATCCTATACATAGAAACACACCAGAGCCCAGACATACACCTACCCGAAGTGAGGGGATACAGATGGGAGACGGAATGCCGCCCTAGAGCCCGAACAAAAGGAGGGACCCAAGGGTTCGGAGGAGTCGCAATGCTGTACAGGGAGGAGTTACAGCCCATGGTGCAAGTCATGCGGAAAGATGAGGAAGCCCGGTTCATGCGGATCCGGATACACACAGTTCGCCCTCAAGACGTCTACATGGTGGTGTGCTACTTCCCCCCAGCTCACTCCCCACACGCGCCATAGAAGGGGGAGCCACCATACCTACCACTGTACGAGGACATCATGCACTACTTCAACCTGGGGGATGTCATGTTGGCAGGAGACTTCAATGCCCGCACAACACAGAGATAGACTCCCTTCTTCGAGAGGGAAGACTACATATACAAAGAGAGCACCGGAGGAGATAGGGCTCAACCGTACATCGCAAGATACAATTGAATGCACTGAGTATGGCGACCGCCTATTGGTGCTAGGGGGTGTGCACGAATTAGCCATCCTCAATGGGCTGGACAGATGGCCGGGCATGAATGCCCTCACATGCTTCCCACATAAGCATGTGGCTAATTGCAACAAACGAGGGGCACCAGGAGCACCTACACAGAAACTGGGAGCAAGCACAGTGGATTACATACTCAGGCCCCTATCACTTATCCTTGATATCTAGTCCTTCAGAATATCACCCCACCCGCTTGTAGTGGCCGCCAACCATACCTACTTGCAGTTTGACATCGGTTGTAGACATGACCCAACTCCCCCCCCCCCCCCCCCCCCCCCCCTCCCCCACACCCCAGCAAGCCTCCCAAGATTCCCCAGGTACCACTTCACCAAGTTAACTGGGAGCGTTTATTCCAATCACCTTTATTGGAGCCTGTAGGAAATGAACCCCTACTCACCCTTGGAGGAGATCAAAGCACAATTGGTGGGAACACTCCACACCTCGGCGGCCAAGTACTTCCCCCACACACCCCCCCATCCCTCCCCTCTGGACAAGAATGTCCCATAGAATAGTTGGTATGATGCAGAGTGCAGGGAAACTCGGCTGCGTCTTCAATAGGACGAAGCACGGGGAGTACACACGCACAAATAGGCAAGCCTGATCTTCCATCGCCTCATACGAAGGAAGAATCGAGCCTACCTATCCAAAGTGGAATGCGAATTCTACCAGCTATTCTTGGGACATGACAGCAAGGAAGCATGGAAGGGATTCCAAGAGCCCCGTGCTTAGACACCCATTATCTCCCCAGACACATGGCATGCATATGCGACCTCACTGTACCAAATACCCGAGCAGCCCCTGCTGCCCCGACTACTAGGGAGTAGACCTGAGTGATCTACATTCTTAGAAGGGAGCAGGTTTGGGACACCATTGACAGACTACAGAATGGCCGAGCCCAGGACCATGAAGGCCTAGTAGCAAAGCACTTGACCCATGCCCGGGACGTATTTGTACCCCTTCTAGCCCACATGTTCAATAGAGCCTTATGTGAGGGCTTCCCTGCTAGCTGGTCAGCCAACACCATAATACCTATCCTGAAGGCTGGAGATCCCACGGCCCTCACGAACTACCGAATAGTCATGGTTGGCCATGTACTGGCCAAGCTCTATGGATTCATCCTGGACCTTGAGCTGAGTAAGTGGGCAGAGCACTAGCACCGGGCGGCTGGACAAGCAGGGTTCAGGAAGGGGTACTCCACTCTTGACCATATCCTCACACTTAGAGCCATTATAGAGGAGGGAAGGGCACACGGGAGGTGGGTATATTGTTGCTTCGTGGACTTCCGCAGGGCCTTCGACATGGTACCATGAGCCAGGCTCATGCAGAGACTACAAGAACTGGAGGTCCCGCCCGAAATGTGTTGGGGGATATGGTCACTATACGAATCGGTCACGGGCCGAGTCCTAACACCAGGGGGGTTATCAAAGGAGATAACCAACACCATTGGAGTTAAATAGGGATGCCCACTCTCACCTACTTTATTTGGTCTCTGCATTGATGAGATATCAGAGTACATGGATAGATTGGGAGGGGAGGGATCTAGTCTAGGAGGAATATTGATACCCATCTTACTATATGCAGATGACATTGTTCTCATCTCTAGCACGCTTGAAGGGCTACATCGCCAATTGAAGGCGTTGCGGGCCTTGAGCCAGGATAAAGACCTCACCGTGAACCTGGGGAAGACCAAGGTCATGGTGTTCAACACTTCAACCCAATGGATTCGATGGTCAGTACCCTCCTCCACATACGGCGGGGAACTCTGGAAGTGGTCCAAAGATACGTCTATCTGGGGATTACATTTTCAGGACCGAGATTCACTTTGAGAAAGGCAGCAGCAGATAGATTGACATGAGGCTATGCAGCCCTTGGATCCATGGAAAACCAATGCGCCCGCATACAATTCTAGGAGCCCCGTACAAAGCTCTGGCTATTTGACACTGTAGTCACACCAACACTCTTGTACGGGGCTCCCATATGGGGATCTAGTCTCTACCACATGAGGAGGGCCACACAGGACCAGCCACTGCCTCAGGAGGAGGCCACCTATGAGGGATGGGAGCAGATGGAGAGACCACTGGTACTTGTGATCTCATGGATGATCCAGAGCAAGCCCTCTGTGCCACACGAGATCATCAGAGCAGAGATGGGGGAACCGCCCATCGTAGCTGAGGCCCTCTTCCAAACAGTGGCCTTCTTGCACTGACTATGGGACTTGCCCCGGCATCGGTACTCTAGACTCGCACCGGAGTTGTCCAAACAGCTAGCACTGCAAGGGGACATTGAATGCTGGTATGCTCGAACAGAGACCTGGCTATGGCTACATGGCCTACACATGGACCACCTCCCCCCACTACAATACAGCCTAGATTGCCCCCACCTGGAGCTCAACCGGGAGGAGGTGATTCGTATCATCAGAATGGGCATCATTCAGCTACACACGGCCAAGACATGGGTGACTCCTATAGAAGACCTAGAGACAAAGGAGGCTTTCTACTGAGAGCACTTCTTGCACATATCTCCGGACGGCTTCATTACCCGCCCAAGCTACATGGACACACACTTGTCCCATGGAGTCAGAAGCGCCATCGGACAGATCCGTACATCTTCACACCAGCTACAGGTCAAGACAGGTAGATATGGGGCCTACCCCTTGCCCCTAGAAGATCGGATCTACCATATCTGCCAGCTCGAGCCGGAGACAAAAGAACACTACATATGCAAGTGCCCAACGTACTATGAGATTCGAGGATGCTTCCACAGCCTGTTTAGAGAAGGATTCGGGCCACTCTCCAGAGTGATGGATTTCAAGGACCAGAGATGCCTTGGGCTCTTCCTGTTGCTGGAAATACGGCACCATAGAGACTACCTCCTTCGGACCTTGGAGGAGAGACAGGGAGCCGCCCAATGCCTGCTCACAGAATTCTTCCGAGAGCCAACTACCATCCCCACCCTTGAGTCCCCACCAGCCCCATTCCTCCCAGCCACAGGGGACCACCCTAGCCATAGCCACAGCAAGAAGCAAAGCTCGGCACCCACGCCCAACCACCCGCGCCCTCGCAGAAGGCACATGTCGAGGATACAAGGGATACTACGCTATCATCGGAGGGCCTTGCCCCGCCAATTCAGCCTCTCGATGTTAGATAGACCCATGCAGGACATTTTAGGATGACCAAGCTCCACGAGCAGTTCCACACCATACTTGTAGATCGAGTCACGAATCTGATAGGATCCTGTACCTAGGGAGGATGTTGGGGGATTAAAACTCTCCCACATAGAACCTGTCCAACTGCTCCAGCAAGACTCCGCCTAGCCGCTTGTATCCCCACAAGAAGTCCAATGACCTTTTCCTCCTCTGGAAAGCTGGGTCTCTCCAAGCGTCGCGAGCTTCTATTGCTAGTAGGAAGACCTCCCATGCCTCTTGCTCCTCCCCAGCCATACCCTAGTAGTTTCTGTCTCTACCTTGCTGGTCCTCTAAGGCCTCTAGGTTGTTGAAGTGTCCTCCAACAATCCAAGAGTCCACCTCTGGGAGTCCTGCTGCAATCTCCATCCAAAACCTGCTGCATGCCCCGACCTCAGTGGAGGCATAGACATTGAGGACTCCAAGGCATGAGTCCCCAATATCCAATGTGATCCATAGAACCCTTCTTGCCACAATCGTTCCATGGTCTCGTACACAGGCCGTGAGGCTCAGGCCAATTGAGGTGCATACCCCTTCACTCTTGCCGTGGGCATCGATGGAGTGCTTCCAATAAGTATGTGACTTGTGCGGGAGTACCTTCCCTACCCAGTGGGCCTGGGCGAGAGTGAGCTTGTGCTCCTATAACAGTAAGATGTCGATCTGTCCGGCAAGGCAGGTTGCATCTCTTGCCAAATGATCAACTTCCTGGAACCGTGTGCTCCACTATAGTGGAGGTTGTTTACATTCCAGGATGCGAGATGTAGGCTCATAGGGAAACTTGTGATCCACCGAACAAGCATCTGTTCGGTATGGAGGTTGCTAACGAAGAAGAGGAGCTATGAGGCATGTGGCTACACTTCGTTGCCGGTGTGGACGGTGAACTCCATTCCCCCATGGTAGCCCTAAGGCGAACCATGGGGGTGATGGATGCGCCTAGTGGTACCACCAGGGCATCTATCAACCAGGCTGAGAGGGGGGACTCTGTGCATTGATAGAACCGGGCCGCTTGTGCTAGGGGCCACTTGATCACGTCCATCGGAGCTCTCCACTGTGGGGGGGCATCGAAAGATAATGCTTAGATGTGGGACCTCGGCCCTAGTGCACTAGTTGATATCTATCATGCAACCTGGCCACTGTTGAGAGAAAGGTTTCAGTCCTCCTTCTCTCATCCACTAGGAGATGTGATCTGCCACGTGGCTCTTCTCCTCCTCTATCGCAGGCATCATCCAGTCTCCCGTATGAGAGGTCTGAAGGAAGAAAGCGTAGTTTGGTCCATCCGGTGGTGCTGGTAGATGGACCTTGTTGCTCCGTGACTTGCGTACCACGAAGATTTCCACTTCCAAGGGTAGTGCAAACTCTCTGCGCTCCGTAACTCTCAAGTAGGACCACGGCCGACCACGGCCCGCTGCGAAAAAACCCCTATGGTGGCAGCTGTGCCTGTCTTAGGAAGGTGTGCCGAGCGGCCTGGGCAGACGAATTGGTGGTTGTGTGGGGGGGGGGGGGGGGGTCGACTGCCTATGAGTGGAGGATGTCGGCGTATGGGGCTCCTCACCTCCTGTCGGGGGGGGGGGGGGGGGGGAGGGATGGGTGGGAGGTGGGTCGCCTATACTGGATGGGGATCAAGGGGATGGTCGGCAGGGGTGATGGTGGGGAGGGGGAGGACCGAGGGATGGAGGGGTCAGATGCACAAGGCGGGTGTGGGGAGGGGGGCGGTAGCTTTGGAGGGGGGGGGGGGCTGTGGGCTTGGGTCGGGGGGGGGGGGGGGGTGTGCGTCCCTAGGTGAGGTGGCCTGTGATGTCTTCGTGGGTGGTGGGTGTGTAGGCCTGTGGTCTTGCCGAGTGGGGCGGGGAGGGGGGACGCCGTGTGGCGTTCTATCGGGGGGCGACGCTCGCCCTCCTACCCCCTGCTGTCGTGGCTGTGTCTGAGGGAAAGAGACTGCGGCCCCCCTTGCCGTCTTCCTCTCTGTCGTCTTTGGATCCGTGTAAAGCCATCCGCATCCACTTGTGGGCCTGGCGGCGAGGCCGCCTTGGCTCCAAAGCGCGTGCAATCTGCTGCCTGATGCCCAAAGTCATGGCAACACAAGCACTGCCCTGGCTGCCCGGTCATGATAACCTGCTGCCTAAAGGAGTGTCCTCTTGCCTCAATCTCTAGAAACTACGGTATATTCTTTGTCTCTTTAACTGCCACCCCTACCTTTGGGAGACCTGCAGCTGTCACTGCGTCCGTGAAAGAATCGGGAAGGACGGTGCCGAAGAGTTGTCCAAAGTGTTCCACTTAATTGCCGGTACTCTATTGCCAGTTCGGGGAAGAGTAGGGTGATCGGGTGTCTAAGGAAACTGCTGTGGAGCGCGAATGCCTCCACTATGAAGCCACTGTACCAAGGGACCATATAGCTGACCCCCTTCTTGGAAGCATAGGGTGAACTAGCTTGTAGCTCACGGGCTGCATTTGCTGAAGTGAGCGGTACCATGAAGATCCCTCGACCCATGAGAATCGCCTCCATGATCTGCACTGTGCCGATGCACAAAGTGGAATGACGCCAGTCTCGAAGCTTGGCCCTAGATGGGGAATGTCCTACTACCTGACCAAAGATTGCTGTTTCGTTTAGCTCCAGCTCCGTGGGACGAACGGGTAAGAGCTGTTCCTTAGAGAGGATGACGCGCAAGGTGTTTTATTGGGGGGGACACTCGCAGAATGCATCAGCGTCTGACCAGAGGTTTCCATTGTGCGACCTTGTTGAGAACCTACCAAACACTCTACTGTGATGCCAGTGGGGGGGGGGGGGGGGAGGGGGGGGGTTGCTATAGATGGAGGGAGCAATAGGGGGGGTGTTTTCCAGGCGATGGAGGGGTGCTGGATTCCACGTATGGCTGGCTCCCTACGGGGACACGCGGGTCGCCTACTAGGCGCAGCTGCCAGGCGAGGAAGGCTGGGACAGCGTGGCAGAGGAGCTCTTGGGGGGTGCCCGCACGTTTGGAGAGTTTGGGCCGCAGCACGATGGATGTCAAGCTGGAGGCAGAGGGCATGACATCAGGAAGTTGGAGGGGGTGCGAAGGCAGTTAGGCGGGGGGAGACGCTAAGACGGCTGGGGGAGGATGCGTGATGGTGTGTTGGGTGGGGGGAGTGTGGCGCGAAAGGCAGGCAGGAACGCTGGGGGAAGGGGCGCGACTGGTGGACAGAGGCGTTGAGGGAGGGGGCGCGATGGCAAGCAGCTGGGGGGTGGGCGACGCGATGGCATGAGATGACGGGCAGTAGCGTGTTGGCAGGGAGTGTTCGTTTTAAGTGGGATTGCTTTAAGTGGAAGAAAGAGAAGAACAAGGGCAAAAGCATTGATGATAGCAAAGATGAGAAAAAGGATAGCCAACATGCAAAGAAGAGTAGTGTAAAGATAGAGGAAGTCAATGTAGTCAGTCATGGAAGTGACTGTGGCAGTGATGAACTCCTTGCTTCTTCTTTTAGTGCATAATCATTGATTGCAAATTCTGATGATTGCACATTTGGATTCTTGATTTAGATGCCTCATTCCATGTGACACCACATCATGAGTGGCTTTTTGACTACAGTGGTAGTAGACATGGTGTTGTCTACTAGGGGGATAACTATGCATGTGACATGGCAGGGATTGGCAGTGTGTAGTTGGCATTTCAGGATGGTTTAGTGTTCACCTTGCATAATGTGAGGCATGCATAAGCACAAAGCAACTAGATGATGAAGGCTATCACACCACTGCTGGGGATGGCAAATGGAAGATATATATATATAAGGGATCTAGGATTGTTGCTAATGTTGGGATAAAGGCCCGTTTGACCTCCGTGTAAAGTACACACACACGCGTACATTTGACGGGCGCTGCAGCTAACGGGAGCCACGTGACAGAATAGGCGCTGCTGGTCCTGACGGGTCAATGGACTCGTCATTCTGTTTTTTTAATATATATCAAAACCATTATTTTCTTTAAAATCCCTTTGAAATTCCTTTCTCTAACCGGGGTTCATGCACTGGAGGTTCAGATCTCAGATTTGTGCAAATTTGAGGGGCCCAGAGATTTGGGGCTTTTCTCGGATTTTATCTCGTCCATGCCTGGTAGTGACATTCAAGTCAGAATATGCAGACATTGCATGTGGTGACCTCAATTAAATTGGGAATTTTACCAAATTTGTCAGAATTTTGCTCTTTTGAGTAAAATTTCTTGACATTGGAACCCAAAAAT
This sequence comes from Lygodium microphyllum, assembly GCF_053477565.2. Taxonomy (NCBI): domain Eukaryota; kingdom Viridiplantae; phylum Streptophyta; class Polypodiopsida; order Schizaeales; family Lygodiaceae; genus Lygodium; species Lygodium microphyllum. Next base: position 34,925,631 of record NC_141141.1, read on the forward strand.
TTGGGCCTTTTCATGTATCGGTAAAATTTTGCTCAAGTGGGTCAGATTGGCTGACATTTATGCACTTTTGGACCTGAAATTTTGGGGGTTTGTGCAGAATTTGGTAAATTTTTGCATTTTTTCCCATGTGGTGGCTGGTTCATGTACAAACAGCAGAGATTTATTTCTGGTTGAGGAAGAATAGCAGTGTGTTTGCTGGTTCAGCTTGTGCTTTTGCAGTTCAGGGGCATTTACTTTTGTATTTGTGATAAATGGCTGCAACTTCTTCTAGTTCAGACATCAAGAGTTTGATGGAAATCAAACGGTTTGATGGTCATGGCTTTGACCTTTGGAAAAAATATGCAGAGCATATTTTTCTTAAAGGATTGCGAGGATGCTTTGTAGAAAGATAAACCCACACTAATGTCTGATGCAGATTGGGCTAGAGTCAACAAAAAGGCTATGGCCTACATTAAGATGGGTGTCACTGATGACATCTTGACAAACATTAAGGGTTTAGATACAGGTTATGCAATATGCGAGAAGCTGAAAACTACTTATGAGATCACCACACCTGTTAATCAGGTGCATTTAATGTGTAAGTTGGTGAATATGCGATTAGATGAGTCAAAGCCTGCAGCTGAGCACTTGAGTGCATTTATAGGCATTTTAAATCAGCTCAAGGATGCAAATTTGGATTTTGATGATAAGTTGAGGGCGATCTTTTTGATCATGACACTGGTGACTCTTGGGAGACCTTGATGGTTTCTCTCAGCAATAACCCCAATCTCTCATATGATGGGGTGAGGGGCTTAATTTTGAATGAAAAAATTAGACGTATGTCTAGTGGAGAAGGCAACAACTCAGCTTATAATGAAAGAGGCAAGACTGAAAAGAAAAATGCAAATGCAGGACAGAGAAACAAGAGCAAGAGCAAAGAAAAGGAAAAGAGTGACATTACTTGCTGTCACTGTGGTCGGAAGGGCCACAAGAAACCTGATTGCAGGTATTACAAGAAGGAATAAGAGAAAAAGAAGAACGCAGGAGATAAAAAGGAGGATAAGACATATGCATCTCAGGCAGCCAAAGGCAAGGAAAAGACCAATGTGGCCTCTAGTGTGGCCATAGAGGAGCTTTCAGATACAGAGGTTGATGTATTATGTGCAGTTGATTATGATGCCCTTGTATGTCACATGCAGGATATGCAGATTACCAAGGCTGATGTGATTGATGCACTTTTGTCAGTTGATGATGGTGTCACTTAGACTTGAATTGTAGACTCTAGTGCCTTTTTCCATGTAACTCCTTGCTTGGAGTATTCTGCTATGTTCAATGCAGGCAGCTATGGAAAGGCGTATCTTGGAAATAACCATGCTTGTAGCATTGATGGGAATGGCATTGTACACTTGTCTTTAGTCAATGGGCAAGAGCTTGTGTTGAAAGATGTCAGATATGTGCGTGGCATTAAAAAGAGTTTACTATCTGTTGGTCAGCTTGACTTGCATGGTTACACCACACTGTTTGGTGTTGGATTGTGGAAAGTGAAAAATGGGTTCCATGCTGATTGCAAAAGGAACCAAAAAGGGCACTATGTATTCTTTGCACTGTAAAGCTTTGAATGGCAAGTTTCTTGCAGTTGCTGAAATTGGCAGTCACTTGGAGTTATGGCATAAGAGATTAGGCCATATGAGCTAGAAAGGACTTGATGTCCTTACCTCTCTAAAGAAGACTGATGGAAAGGCTCTAAACTTGACTTTTGTAACGTTAGTTTGGAAAACAAATAAAAAATTCCTTTTACTCTGGTGTCTCTCGTAAGTCCAATGTCTTGGACTTAGTCCATTTTGATGTATGTAGTATGCCGGTGAAATCGTTGGGTGGTGCTGCATATTTTATCTCCTTTATTGATGACTGTTCCAAAAAGATTAGATATACTTGTTGAAAAAGAAAAGTGAAGTGTTTGCTGTTTTTAAAACTTTTCATGCATTTGTGACCAGCTGAAGTGCTTGAGAATTGATAATGGGGGTGAGTTCACATCTACTAAATTCAAGTCTTTTTGTGACTTGCATGGTATTAAGAGGGAGCTTACAGCTCCTTACAACCCTTCTTTGAATGGGGTGATTGAAAGATATAACATGACTTTATGTGAAAGAGTGCGGTGCATGCTGTCCACTATTAATTTTCCTCATGAATTTTGGGGAGAGGCACTCAAAACCGCGGTTCACATTTGCAACTGCTCTCCAAACATGTCCTTAAATAATGGCATCCCCGAGGAGGTTTGGTCTGGTAAATCGGCCTCATATGACCATTTATGCATATTTGGTTGTGATGCTTTTATGCATGTTAGAGATGAGCTGAGGAACAAACTTGACCCAAAATCCACCAAAGGCATTTTCATGGGCTATGGTGATGAGGGTGAATTTGGCTACAGAGTGTGATTACCTCAGTCCAAGAAAATTATTCACAGTCGTAATATTGTGTTTAATGAGGCAAAATTGCTGAAAGGTACTTTAGCCTCTAATGAAGATATGAAAAAGGTGAAGTTTCAGAGTTTGTAGCCACCTATTACTTTAGAAAAGGAGCCTCATGGTGCTGTACCACAGGCTGAAACTGATGATCAGCCAGTTATTTTTGAGCCAAATGATGATGGACAGCAAATAGGAGCACAAGGAGGTCATGGATAGCAAGATAGACTTGCTGATTATAAAAATGTAGGTGTTGGTAATGAAAATGAAGGTGCTGTACAGCATGAACAACATGCTAAAAATGGCTTACAGCAGTCAATAAATGCTGAAAATAATATACCTCTAGATGTAGACCCAATTCTTGAAAATGTTGATCATTAGGCCTACAGGTCTACATGCGTAAGAAGGCAACCACATAGGTTTGACCCCTCCTTGCATTATGTGATGGTTATAGATGAGGGTGAGCCTCTTACATACAAAGAGGCCAAGTCATGCGAATTCAGCAATAAGTGGGAGCTAGGTATGGAGGAAGAGATTAAATCTCTATAATAAATGATACTTGGAATCTTGTGTCGTTGCCCAAAGGAAGGAAGCCTCTTCCAAACAAATGGGTGTACAAAGTAAAGATAGTTGATGGGAAATCCAAGTAAAAGGCAAGATTGGTTGGTGCTAAATGGTATGCACAGAAGGAAGGGATTGACTTCCAAGAGGTCTTCTCACTTGTTATGAAGATGACCACTCTACGTGTGCTTTTTGCTCTCACTGCTGTATTGGACTCAAAAGCTGTACCAAATGGATGTAAAAACAACTTTCTTTCATAGTGACATTGATGAGGAAATCTACATGAAAGAGCCCGAGGGCTTTGTAGTTCCTGGAAAAGAGTAGATGGTGTGTAAACCAAAACGCAGCCTGTATGGGCTGAAGCAAGCACCACGGCAGTGGTACAAAAAGTTTGACACTTTTATGCTATCTCGTGGGTTTACACGCTGCCACACAGATCATTGTTTATACATGAAAAAGGATATAGATGGCAGCCCCATCATACTTGCTTTGTATGTGGATGATATGTTGCTAGCTGGGAAAAGAAAGACTAGCTTGGATGCTCTCAAAAATCAGTTGAAATTAGCTTTCTCCATGAAAGATTTGGGGAATGTAGAGCATATTTTGGGCATGAGGATTCGTAGAGATAGAATGCAGAAATTGCTGTTTTTATCTCAAGAAAAGTATATTGAAAAGGTACTGGACAGATTTAACATGGTTGAAGCTAAGCCTTTTGGGGTACCCTTACCTCCTTATCTTAAGCTTAGTAAAGCTAACAACCCAAAGGATGATGTGGAAGCGAATACTATGAAGGGAGTTCCTTATGCATTAGCTTGTGGCTCTCTTATGTATGCTATGGTTGCTACTGGTCCAGACATTGCTCATGTAGTGGGAGTTGTTAGCAGGTTTATGTCAAATCCTAGCAAAACACATTGGGAGGCTGTCATTTGTATTCTTTGATACCTCAAGGGTACACAAAGAATGCGAATTTTCTCTGGGCAGGGTGCACTTAGTTTGTAGGGTTATTGTGATGCAGACATGGCAGGTGACTTGGACACTCGTAGGTCCACGAGCGGGTATGTCTTTACAGTTCTTGATGGGGCTATTTCTTGGTGTTCTAGGTTGTAGAACATCGTCGCACTGAGTACCATTGAAGCTAAATACATATTAGCTACTATTGAAGCTTCTAAGGAAGCTATATGGTTGAGCAGACTTGCAGAGGATCTCGGCATATCTATGGGTACAATAGTTTTGGGATGTGATAGCTAGAGTGCTGTATATTTGGCTAAGAATGCCATGTATCATTCATGCACAAAGCATATAGATGTGCGATATCACTTCATTAAACAAATTTTGGAAGATAGTCTCATCACATTGACCAAGATCAAAACACAGGTTAACCCTGCAGATGTTCTCACTAAAAGTCTAAGCAAAGCTTAGCGTGAGCATTGCATACGACTAGTGGGAGTTGGTTAGAGGTTCACTTCGGATCTTTAAGTGGGAGGTTGTTGGGATAAAGGTCCGTTTGACCTCCGTGTAAAGTATACACACATTATTTAGCTGTACATGTGAATGCACCCTTATGTGCCCTAATTATAAATACATTTTATTCTTTGTGTACCAACACATTGTTGGTACACTCAAATCTAATCGTACTTTCACTCTCCCTCGCTTACTCTCTCCAGCCGTCACTCTCACTCCTCGAACTGCTGCACATCCATAGTTGAGCTTCAACAGCTAAAGGCTCTAAGAGACACTCTATATCCATCACATGTATCTAGTGTGTGCGACTATATTGTGGCCATAATCAAGCAGCCAAGTTTGTCTTTGTGGCATGGCCGGTTGGGACACGAGTCAAAGTGGAATGACAATGCTTTCTTGTTTGGGTTATTTGTCCTATTTTAGGTATGCTGATTTTGATCATTGTATATTTGGTAAGCATGCTTGAATGTCACATAAAAAGTCTATTTCGTTGAAGTCTTCACCCTTAGAGTTGGTATATTCAGATGTATATGAGATGATAGGGTTGTCTCTAGGAAAAAAGAAGTATTTTATCACATTTGTTGATGATGCCACACGCAAAGTATGGCTTTATCCAATCCATCGTGAAGATGAGGCATTAGATAAGTTTAAAAAATTCACAACACTTTTGAAAATATGACCAGCAAGACATTAAAGTGTCTTCGCTTTGACAATGGTGGGGAATATGTGTTAAAAGTTTTTCAGGCCCTTTGTGACAGCAAAGGGATAAAGAGGGACCTCACTGCCCCTCATAATCCACCACAAAACAATGTTATAGAGCGTATGAATAGGACTATTCAAGAGAAACTCCGTATCGTATTGTCTCATGCTGCATTACCTCATGGATTTTGGACACAGTTTGTTATGACAGCCATACACGTGATAAATCGGTTACCAAATAGGTCTTTGGGGAGGAGGGTCTCTCAAGAACTGTGGTCGGGCAAGCCACCTTCGTATGCACACTTGAGAGTGTTTGGTTGTGAGGCGTTTGTGTACATATGCAAGAAACAATGCAGTGAATTGGAGCCAAAGTCTTGTAAATGTATTTTCCTAGGATATGATAACGAGGGTGAAATGGGGTACAGATTATGGGATCTCGAGAAAAGGAAAATTGTACGCAGCAATGACGTTATTTTTTGGGAAGCTCGCATGCATAAATAGCTCGAAAAGACTAAGAAAGTTAGAAGAGTTGTGTTTGGAGATATTTGTAGGAGAGCAAAGAGTTCCTGCTATACAACAGCAAATACCTACTGTAAATGACCCTGTAAATGCAGTAGTAAATGCCTATTGTAAATGACTCTATAAATGCAGGGAATGATGCTGAAATTGATCAGCAAGGAGTTACCCATGATATACCATAGCTTTAGCAAAAAAATATGCCATTAGAACAGTCGGAACATGTAGGACAACACGCTGAACCATTTGAACAAGAAGTTGTTAATATAGATTTGCAGATTGAACAGCCAGCAAACACTGATCATTGGGTCCGTAGGTCGATCAAAAATAGCAAACAACTAGATAGGTTTGTTCCTGGTACAAATTATGTTGTTGATTATGTCATGTTGGCAGATTGTGGTGAATCGTCATGCTTCGAGGAAGCAATCGACAAAGAGGACAACAAGAAATGGCATAAAACTATGTTGTTAGAGATGGAACCTCTAAATAAAAATGGTACTTGGGATTTGGTGCATTTTCCCAAGGGGCAGAAAGTCCTACCATGCAAATGGGTTTACAAGATGAAGGTCACTTTTGGTTCCTTGCCAAAGTACCAAGCACAACTTGTTGCAAAGGGATACAAGCAGGAACATGGGATTTACTGTGACAAGATCTTTTCTCCTGTAGTCAAGATGACTACTTTGCGAACCATATTGGGCTTGGTTTCATGTGAGGATATGGAACCCATACGAATGGATGTAAAAACTACTTTCGTACATGGTGATCTACATGAGAACATATATATGCAATAGCTAGAAGGTTTTGTGGCCAAGGGGTAGGAAAAGATGGTATGTAAACTCAACAAAAGCTTGTATGGGCTAAAACGGACACCTCGTGAATGGTATCGTAAGTTTGATACATTCATGCAATCTCTATGATTCAGAACGAGTCAAGTGGATTATTGCTTATATACAAAGAAGGTAGCCTTATTATGCTGGTTTTGTATGTGGATGACATGCTGATTGGTGATAGGGATATTTATGCTTTGGACACATTGAAAGAGAACCTACATAGCAGTTTTGACATGAAGGATCTTGGTGAGGCAAATCACATTCTTGACATGTGTATACTCAAGCACAGATCGAAAGGTTTTCTTTATTTGTCATTATAGGAGTATGTATCCAAGATCTTGCAGCGTTTCAATATGGAGGAGAGGAAAGCATTTAGCGTACCATTGCCTCTATATGTGAAACTTAGTACAGAGGACAATCCTACATTTGATGATGAAAATGCTGAAATGGCCAATATTCTGTATGCTTCAGTTGTGGGTAGCTTGATGTATGCTATGGTTGCTACACGTCTTGACATAGCATTTACGGTGGGAGTGGTTAGCGGATAGATGGCACATCCTTGTAGTGTAGAAAGCATTGGGAAGTAGTGAAAGATATCATGAGATATCTTAAGGGCACAAAGGATTTGTGCATCTGCTTTGGAAAGCAGAAGGCATTTGTTGTTGGCTTTACGGATGCGGACTATGTTTTTCATGTTGACTGCAAAAAGTCTATTTTAGGGTATGTATTCACCTTCATAGGGGGAGTAGTTTCGTGGATCTCCAGGTATAGAAGTATGTTGCATTGTCTACTACAAAGGTAGAGTATGTTGCTACCATTGAGGCATCAAAGAGGCTTTATGGCTTTCACGTCTGGTGGGAGAGCTTGGCATTACCAAGATCCCTGTCCTCCATTGTGATAGTTAGAGTGCTATCATGCTAGCATGGAACCGTGTCTTTCATGTAAAGACGAAATATATATAGGTGAAGTATCACTTTATCAAGGACGTACTTGATAGCAAAAGCATTGAGCCTGTCAAGGTACATACAGATGATAATCTTGCAGATCTTCTCATGAAGGGTCTTTTAGCAGAGCAATTTGCTCATTACTGACAGATGAAGGAAGTTGGATAATATATGTATTTTCGTTTCGTACATAGACTTAGTTGATTCTTTTCTTCAACCTCAGGGCATGCTACCTTTAGGTGGAGATTGTTCGGAATAAAGGGCCACTATGCCTTTTATATGTGCATCAGTGTGAACACACCCTTAGCACTTGTAGTTTACATATATCTATCTCAAAAACCTAAAAGAGGTATAACTTATTTTTGTATCCACATCGTGCATCTCTCACTTATTCTCTACTGGTACGTACGTTTTTTCTCTCTCTCTCTCTCTGCCATTGCCATGGTTGATCTTTGCTTCTTCATTGTGCGTCGGATAGTTCAATTCTTTGAAAAGAACCGTTTTGGGCATGTGGGGAAACCAGCGAACTGGAAGCATTTTTCTAGGCCCAAATGCCTTGTGGTAGCTGTTTCTCCGAACGAAGACGTTTTGGCTAGGGAAACACGTTTCAGGCCCAACTTCCTAAGTTTCAGCGTTTTCCGTCCTCCTAAGAGCTGTTTTTAGAAAACCAAGAATCACTAGGGGTTCTGCAGGTGTGGCTATACTATACCGGAAAGACGTCGAAGGGATAGTGTAGGTAATGAAGAGAGATGTTGATGCACGATACTTATGGATTAGAATGCATCCAAGAAGAATACATGATATATTCATTGCAATATGCTACTTTCCTCCTACAAACTCAACCTATGCCACATGAGATGGATCTCCCTTTGATGTATTTTACAAGGATATTATGAGATATGCTAGTATTGGGGACATATGATGAGTGGGAGATTTCAATGCACGTACTGGAGATAGACAAAGTGGCTTTTATATGCATGATGCTGCCATATTCAAAGAGATTGATATAGATGAAATAGGCCTATACAAGAGAGCCCAGGATAAAGAAGTGAGTACGTATGAGACACATTTATTGGCTTTGGAAAGTACACATAGACTAGCCATATTTAATGGTCTACCACAATTGCTAACATTTCACACTTTGACATGTTGGAACCACAAAGGAGGGACAAGTATCATGGACTACTTGATAGGCTCACTAGCATTAATACCACACATCTAGAACTTTAAGGTATCTAAGACCAATTGGCATAGCAATAGATCATGCTATTTTTGACTTTCACGCTCTTTTTTGGACATACGAAACATGGAACACCATGCCTCTCTAAACATCCTAAATACTACTTTGTAGAAGATATCTCACATGTGTACTATGGCTCTCCGTAGACTAGTTTATATACATTGGACTTGAGCAGATTGTTGGAGGAATGTACAAGGGACTTAGCAGAGGCCATACATAGATCAATCATATATTCATTCCCACAGACCTTGCATGGATGTAGACCCATATGCTCTACTACTACCCAAGATAGTCGGTATGATGATGAGTGCAGAGTTACTCGGGCTCACTTACAGAGAGAAGTGGAGCTAGGCACTTGGACACATCGTGAAGCAAGGGCATCCTTCAAACAAATGCCTTGTACGGGAGAATCGAGACTACTTGATGAAAGCATCCTAACAATTCACGAGTTAAGCCAAAAGACTACCAAAACCTAGCACACTAACATCATGTTGGCCGCACAATAAAAGTAGAGTGAACAATATTCAACCAAGGAGCAACCACATTAGGGGGGACCAGGTCTGCTGAAACCATGGAGGAGGTCTACCAAAACAATAATCCTTGAATATGGAAAACATGACCATGGATGCCTAAGGCTGAATAAAAAATGAAGGCATTATAGTGTGCGAAATGTGCTAAATGTTGTGAAACTACTTCTTTAGTTCACTCACTTCATTCAGGGTTTCACACTCATAGCCCCAAAAAGGGCTGATGTTCACATTTTGGCCACTTTTTTAGTGGGCGCCTACACAGTGATGCACCACCCTAGATAACTTATGCCTATAAATAGACAATCACTTTATTCATTCCACTACTCTCTCTTCAGCCATTCTTCACCACCTTCTTCGGTTACCACCACTGTTTCGGTCACCACAACCGAGAAACCACTTCTTTAATTCACACACTTCATTTAGGGTTCTGCATTGATAGCCCCAAATAGGGCTGGTGTCCACATTTTGGCCACTTTTTTAGTGGCATTGATAGCCCCAAAAAGGGTTGGTGTTCACATTTTGGCCACTTTTTTAGTGGCTGCCCACAGTGGTGCGTCATGTTAGACAGCTTATGCCTATAAATAGGCAATCACTTCATTCATTCCATCACTCTCTCTTTAGTCATTCTTCACCGCCTTATTCGGTCATCACCACTTTTTTTCTCTTACTAGTCCTTTCCACTGCCCTCACACCCCTTCAGGAGGACATTGTGGTTCGTAGGTCTTGGCTGCCTTCACCCTTCCTCTTCTACTTTAAATGCCTAGTTTTAGCATGAGGCCTTGCGTTCGGAGCATCGTCCACTTGCCGTCACCATCATGTGCTTGGTGTTAGTATCCTTGTCCATCAGGCTCCACATTTACTTGCATTTTTTAGGTTGGAGGCCTTTTCCTTGCCTAGTGTTGCCGGAGGGGTTTTAATCAAAAGGTATCCACTGGGGATTTGAGAAAGAAGGAAGTAGAAAATATGAGATAGAAGAGAAGAAAAAGAATAGGCAAGGGATTCAAATTTTCCAAAGCCTTCACACGATGTAAAAACAAAGCTCAATGATTCAAAGCACTATATATTCATAGAATTTGAGAAGATAAACAAAATCCCTATTTGGGACTACTCAAAAGCAATCTCCAAGCGTTAGATCTCCTGGAGCTCCTTGGTAGACAAAAAACGTGCACCAAACACTAGTTTCTGCTTTGCTCGTCAGATGGCAAATCTGATGTTTCCATTGGCTCCGAAAGGGAGATAAAACCCTAGGATGCGAGAACAAATTTCTCCCATATTGCTTCTTCTTCTTTTTCTTCCCATCCAGAGTGCAGTTTGTTGCTTGAAAACTGCAATCGTGCTCCACATGAATTTGAAAGCCCATTTTTTTTGCACGAGATCTCCCAAAACTGATTGAAAAGCCACTTACTTTTTGCATATTACCCTATTCTAGAAGTTTTCTACACCTTTTTAGGATATTTATAAGAAATAATATCTAAAAGATAAAAAATAAACAACTTGTCCAAAAATATCGTATTTTGAAACTATCCATACTATGGACACTAGCATTAATGACTAATATGACATTGATTCTCTAGATTAATAAGAAAGCTGGATGATGATGTACTCCAAGGTTTTTCACATTGTGTCCACGTAGTGGCACGCCATCCACTCCCTCTGAATTTGCACATCCTCTGGTATGTGCCAAAGTCCTAGTTGTTACCAGATTCTGAGTCTTCCTCATCCTTTGCAACCATATCCTTTGCTTCTTCATCTTCCATATCTTCTTGGCTAGTCCTTGTATCATGGCCACTATTTTCTTCCAGTTCTGGCAACCCATAGATAGTAGATTCCTGCCTCTTGAATAATTTGATTCTTTTTCTTGCTACCAGCAGTTTTATGGATGTCCCATCCAGCTCATTTAATGCAAAAGTAGAATTATCAAACACTTGTCTTATCACATAGGGTCTGAACCATTGTTTGGAGACTTCATGTGTGACACTATGCTGGTTGTCCATACCGCTGTCATAAACCAACATCCAATCCCCATCTTGTATGGTTCTTGGCCTCAATCTATGTCTTTTGTCAAACCGTTTCTTGTTTTGTATCCTTGCTGCCCTTAACTTTCCAACTGTTGTCTCTATGTCTACCGACTTTCTTTCCAACTGTCTAATACGCAAGGCCAACCACTCCTCTGGATTCAGCTTCTCTTCCCAAGATAGCACACTCTGTGACTGCCATCTCTTCTATCGGCATGATAGGTTTTTGACCATACATCAATTCAGCAGGCATATATCCTATAACAACACTATGAGTTGTTTTGTTAGCCCACAAAGCATAAAAGAGCAAGTGTGACCACTCTTTTACCTTCTCTCCATATGCTTTTACCAATGCCTTGGCAATAGGTGGGTGACCTCTTTCACTTTTGCCATTTCCTTCAAGATTATAAGTTGAAGTTAAAGTAAGCTTTATCCCCAATTGCACAAAGAAATCATGGGCTTCATTTGCATCCAATTCATCCCTATTTGTTGTAATTTTTCCCACACAGCCATACCGACAAAAGATCCCTTCTAAGAGAAAAGTACACGTTTCATTTGTTGTCTTGGTAGGTAGAGCTCTCCCTTCCACTTGATTAGTTGAGTCTTCACGGGAAAGTACAAGATATCTCATTTGCCAAAGGCCTGTAGGCATTGTGACTAAATCCATCACCCACTTAAAATGAACAGACAAGGGATATTTGGGTTGCAATCCATGCCGATGTCTCACAGATGAATACATTTGACATGTCGTACATGTTTCCACAAAGAGAGTAACATCCTTATGCATGCCCTACCACCAATATCTTTCTTTGATCTTTGCAAAAGTATCCCAAACACCTCTATGGACAACACATAAGCTTTCATGAAATTCTTGCATAAACATTTACTTATGAAGCTCTATCACCCAGAACTTGCAGAGGCATACCCTGTTTATTCTTAGCATATTTCCACAAGTATCCATTTTTAAAGAAAAACCCATAGGCTTTTCTCTTGATATTCTTAAACTTCTCTTCCGACCGCTCAACTCTCTTTGTTAATGTGCTGAGGTATTGACCAATTCTTAGCCACTCTCCTACATATTCGTCTTTCAGAAACACTTCTACACAAGATACATAGTATCCAAAGTGTTTTCTCTTTGCTGTCCAACCTTCTGTTAGTGTTGTAGCGACTCCTTCATTGCTAAATTCACTCTTATAACACTTGTACTTGATAAACCAACTGCTATATTTACCGCATTTAATGTTGTTCTTGCATTCATGAGAGCTGTTGGTTGTCAATTAAGTTTCACCAATCAAAACATCATTTTCAGCTGCAAGAAAGTCGTCTTCTTCCTCCTCATCCATCATCCCATCTTCATTCTCATAGCATGCCCCAGATAACATGTCTGCCACCGGGTTATCTCTTCGTGCAATATGCTGAAATTCAGGGTTCAAAGATTTGATGCATGCAATCCGCCAGAACATAGCAATGTTTGGAGTAGCACAACTAGTAATCATATCCAATACTATGGCAAACAATTGGTCTCAATGACTATACGAGCATCCATAAAATACTACTTATCACATTTAAGGGCTGTCACAATTCCCCATAATTGTCTTTTTACTTGTGGATACCTTCTTTGTCGTTTGGTCAATACTTTAGCACCAAACTGAATTGCATGTCTTTGCCCTTCCTCATCATCTTGCCCACTTGCCCTTCTAATCCCGATTGGGCTCGTATCAACAGTAATAATGATAGGCTTACCATGTGAGTAATCAACCTTTCTCAATGTAGGAGTAGATTTTAAGAGCTGCTTCAATTTCTTCTTTGCTTTTTGATCTTTCCTTTCCCAGTGAAACCTCTAACCTTTCCGCAAGAGTTGATATAGAGTATTAGCTACATGTGCAAAGTGAGAGATCCATATAAAATAGAACACACGTGCACCCAAGAATCTATGCACCTTAGATACATTCGTGCATACGTCTTGCATCCTATCAATCCCATCTATTTTTACTAGCGATGGTCTTCGCCCATAGGGCCCACACATATGCCCGATAATCAAAACCTCTTCAACTCCAAAGACTGACTTTTGTCTAGAAAAAGTTAAATGCATTTCTTCTAGACACGTCAAAATCCTTTCACAATCCACTATATGGTTTGCAACAAAGTGTTTGCATCCATGAGCATCCATCTCTTCATTCTTTTCATCCACTACACACCCTTTGATGGGAACATCATCCAAGAAGAGTATTATCAATTGTGGTATAAAATCCCTGAGTATCCTTGTAGTGGCGAGCGCAAGCTCTACCGCCAAGATCCACGGACCGCTTATTGTTCAAGCATTTCAAGCGAGCACTAATGACTACCTCTCACATAGCCAACGCGCTATCCCTCTCTACGAGTGTAGTGAGCTTACCTTGATGCTTGATTGAGTTGCTTCCTCTCTCAAGCACTCTGATAGCTCCACGATTCTTAATGCAAGCTCAAGCATCCTCAAACCTTCACCTCTAAGCTCCATCTTCCATAGCTGCAAGTGAGACATGAGAAGAGAAGGAAAGAGGAGAGAAGAAGAAGAGAGGAGATGGTGGAGAGCTTCATCTCCTTGATCCCTCACCCTCACACACTCTCCCTTACACTCTCACACTCCCTCCCTCAAGTACACACACACACACAAGCAAAGAGAACTCATTCATATTTTGAACTTTATATACAAGCCCTAAATCCCATTTGGGCGGTCATCCCCTATTTACATGGTTGGCCATAGCCTAGGCCCTTCTTTCCATTGTTCTCCTAGCTTCCTTTCTACCGCCCATTTATATTTACAATTTGCACAGGTTAGAGCTTGGGGCTCTTAAAATAAATCACGGTGTGCCTTGCGCTCTTTTACAAAAGTGTTGACTTGTGCTTTTTCTTGAGTGCCTCTCCTTGATTTAGGACTTTTTCACACTTCTTGCATTTTTCGATTTTTCTTGGCGTGCCTTCGTTGTTCTCCATTCCGCTTTTGCCTTGGCTTTCTGCTTTAGATTTTTTAGATTTTCCACCTTGTTTGTTTGAGGGTTAACATTACCCCCTCCTAGTTGAGTGCCAGTCCCATGGCAATTGTTGGGGGATGAGTCGGACTCTGTTGCTGGAGTAGCCAAGTACCTCTTTGAGTTTGTGTACGAGTCGTGTTGGAAGGTGTGTTGGAGGGATTTGTGGAACTGTAAGACCCTCGAGTTGGAGATGATCCCTTGTCTTGGAGAGATTTATGGAATTGTGAGGCCCTTGAGTTGGAGATGATCCCTTGTCTTGGAGGGATTTATGGACCCGAAAGGCCCTTGAGTTTGGACTGAGCCTTGGTCGTGGATAGAGGCTGGTGGGCGGATTTGGCATTGAAATTGAATATCGTGTTGGATGGATCTGTCGCCTGGCCCTGTGCGGTGACCTTCTTATGCACTGTTCGAAATGAGCTTCTTCATTCACTTTTCGATTGGGGTTGTTGTGTCCGCCCCTTGGTTTGTTAGGTCGGCATGGTAGGATGTTTCATAAGATGAGGAGCACATTGCATGGATGATGGGGTTGCTGAAGCTGGTGGTGGGGCCTTCGGTTGTACCTAGAAAGGAAAGAAAGGTGCATTACGTGTGGGTGTGTGCCATTGTCGTGTGGGTGCATTGTGTGCATGCTAGTGGGATGGAGCTTAGGGTGACAGGTCTAACCACAGACGAGTGTTACCTCCCTAGGTGTGTCTTGCCCTTGATGTGTCCTAAGCGGGAAGTGTGGGATCAAAATGAGGCTAGGGGTTTAGGAACGGAGCCGGCCGATTGGGGCCATCGGACGTACCTAACTTGAGGACCCCTAGGTGCAGTCGTTGTGGTGGATGTGCAACTTGCGGTGGCGACGTTTGATATCTTAAAAAAAAATAAAAAAATCATAAAGTTACATAGTCGTGACAGAAGTTTAATCTTCGTCATCAAAATGAGGTGGAGAAGGGGGCTGAATAGATTTATTAAGGAATCGGCGGCTTTGAATATATCCCTTGAGGTTTAGGCGGACTTGAAGGGTGGTGGTGGAGAGGAATGGATGATTGCAGCGGCGGGTGAAGCGGCTATCATTCATGTCCTTCAGCAGAGCTAAGCAAAATGAAGGCAATAGAGTGGCTCGCATCATTAGCCGAGCCATCACGCAACTGTCTATAGCGTTAGGATCAAAATGGAGCACTGGGAGATCGCGCTCTTGCGCGGTGGGGTCTTGCCTAAGGAGTATCCTAAGAAATCTCATATAATTGCAAGTGGTAATAAAGGCCGGGTCAGGGCATGAAGAGAATTGGTTAGTGAATTGGATTAGAGTATCATATAAGTCTTCTGACGTGAAGATGAGGGCATCTTCATATGTAGTACAATGAGGATTATAGATTACAGGGAAGTCATAACGGCCGTGGATATTGAAGTCAAAATCCACTCCCACCCTTCGAGGGTACGGCATAAAGGTTGGGTGGTCCCACTCGAAGGGTTGAGTGTTGCAAAAGGCCATCCAATGTGTCTAGGTTGGTGTCGCAGACCCTTCTTCTCCATGTAGGTTGGCATTCGTAGCCGGCCATAGACCGTGGTACTTTAAAAACTTTATTTTGCAAAAGTGTAGGAGCTCAGAGAGCTAAAGACCCTATTCATCAGAGAAGGCAAATATAGGTTTTGGGCTCGACATCATCTATTGATTTCCCCCTTCATTTCTGTTGCCTCACTAGGAAACAAAGATTCCCTTCTCTTCCTCTCCCGCCCCCCCACCCTTTTATTGGTTGATACTCTGGTACTGTGACTTCTCCACAGGCAGATGGAAAGCCCACTGGGTGCTTCTCTTCTGACATCATTAGAACCTCCACTGATGGTTGCCGCTATGAACCTTGTTGGGAATAAAGGCCTCGTGCCTTTAAATGTGCTCAGGTGTGAACGCACCCTTAGCACTTGTACTTACACATATATATCTATCTAAAAACCAAAAGGTACAGTCTCCTCATTGTACCTAAAAACATGTACACTCTCGTCATTGTACCTAAAAACGTGCTCACTCTCTGCTTTGCTTGCTCTCGCTCTCTCTGTCTCTCACTGCGCATAGGACAGTCTGCCTCGATCGTCGTGCTCTATCGGCCCCTACAAACTGGTATCAGAGCCAATGGCTCACTCAAGCTGTTGAGAGGTGCAGGCGACACGCAGAGTCTCGTGTAATAGTCTTGTGGACTGTTGAGGAGTAGGCGAACGGGCAGTAGCAAACGTGATGGGCTGCAAGCATAGTCGACAGGCGACAGACGACAGGCGATAGGCTGGAGACTAGGCGACAGCGGGAGCAGTTGGCGAGTTTGGATTAGGCGTGGACCAGCGGGCGGGCGCTGACGAGTGCGACCAACAGGACGACGCTTGGGTAGGCGACGTGATGCTTGACGTCGACGTGGGTCAACGGACCTCGTCACGTTCCAATTTTTTCCTTTTTTCTTCAAAGAAAAATTCAGATTCTACCCCTTTCTTGACGGGGTTTCGCGCGCGCAAGCACAAACTCTCAGATCTATGCAAAATTGGCCCAAAAATTTGGGGCTTTTCCCGAATTTGGGGATCTCAACACAGAATTGAACAATCTGACTCAGAAATTGCAAAGTTAGTGCACATTTGTCCAGGAATTTTGGGGTTTTTTCACATTTTAGTGAAATTCTTTCAATTTTACTGAGATTAATGCATGTAGCACTTGGAAAATTTGGGGATTTGTCCAGATTTAGTGTGAGCAAGATGCAACAGTGATATTTGTCTCAGAAATTGCAGGAATTTATGACATTTTGTCCTTGACATTTGGGGCTTTGAATGTACATGCACAAATTGGGCTGAAATTTACCCAATTTCTCGACATTGAGGCACATTGGTCCCTATGCAATTTGGGGCTTTTGCAGTTTGGGCAAAATTTGTGTAGCATTTGGTCATTTTATGTACATGCAGGTTGAATTCCACGCAATTTGGACATCAACACTTGGTAAAATTTGGGGGTTTTGCTGAAATTACTTTATTTTGGCAAAATTGGATTGTCCTATGCATGACAAAGGAAATGCAGATGTGTGTTTGACGCTTTGAGCACAAAATTTTGGGGCTTTTGACCGTTCGTGTCAAATTTTATGCCCGTGGGTACATGTACAATAGAAATTGCAGCTGAAATTTTGGGATTTCTCATGTAATGTGATGCACATGCCCTTGGAACAGCTGTAATCAGTTGGATAATGCTGTAGCACATGGTTTGGTGCTTCTGAAAATTTAATTACAGATCTGAATCTGTACTTCTGCGTGGTCATTTATTGCTGATTGATACTTGTTTGTACCTTGGTCACTTGGGTGACAGTTTGGGACCGCATTTGTTGTTGTTTTTTTTTTTTTTGGTCACATTTGGGCTGAAAATCATGGTTGGCAGCAATGGCAACAGTAATTTGATGCACAAAAAGAAGCTTGAAGGCGCACATAATTTTGCAATATGGCAAAAACAGTGCTACAATATCCTGTTACAAAAGAAGCAGGCAAAGCCGATGAAAACCAAAGGGGCAAAGCCTACGGACATGGATCAGGATGATTGGGATGAGTTGAATGAGCTTGCACGCTCAACCATAGAGCTATTGATTTCTGATGCCTTGCTCTTCAACATTGAAGGTTTGGATTCTGCATATGCTATATGGACTAGACTGGAAGAATTGTATGCACAGAAGAGTGCTGCAAGCAAAGTGTATTGGCTGAAAAAGCTTATGGATTTGCGTATGAAAGAAGGTACAGCAATGTCTACTCACTTGAGTGAGTTTAACTCCATTTTCAGCTAGCTGGTTGCCTTGAAGTTCATGATTGATGAGGAATTTAAGGCTACTTTCTTGCTTTGCACTCTACCAGAGAGTTGGGATACATTCAGGATTGCTATGAGCAATTCTAATGTGATCCTTTTGTATGCTGATGTAGAGAGTGCTCTACTTATGGAAGAGATGAATCGGCAGAACAATGCATCCAGTAAGTCTTCCAGTGCTTTGCATACTAGGGGCAGATCACAACAAAAGGGCAAATATGAGGAAATGGCTGCCTTGGCTGAAAATAGCACTTGGGATCTTGTTTCACTACTAGATGGGAAAAAGACCATTGGCTGCAAATGGGTTTATAAGATTAAATGCAAGTTGGATGGTAGTATGGAGAGGTATAAAAAGCAAGGCTGGTCGCCAAGGGATATGCTCAACAGTATGGTCTAGACTACGAAGAAACTTTTAGCCCAATTGCCAAATATTGTGGCTTCTATGGTCATTTTTACGGTCCCACATGTGCCTTGGAACCTCAAGCCTATTCCTGGCGCATTTTCCCAAATTACTGGAACTTCTAAATGAAAAGATCAGAATGAAGATTTTAGAATCTTCTTCAGCGCCCTACTCAAATAGATGGTTTACTGTGCCCAAGAAAAATGGATCTTTACGGTTCATTCAAGATCTACAACCTGTTAATCATGTCACAATCCGAAATGTTGGTTCGGGTCCAATTGTTGATGAGGTTACTGAAGCTTTTTCAGGTAGAGAAATTTATTCTATGGTGGACCTATATTCAAGATATGACCAATTTCAGCTTTCATTAAGGGACGTAGTAAATCACGTGGCAAAGATGTTGAATGCCATCATTGTGGCAAGAAGGGTCACTTTAAACGTGATTGCTACAAATGGAAGAAAGAGAAAGGAAAAGGCAAGAAGACAGATGATAGCAATGAAGTGAAAAAAGACAGTCAGCCTAAGATGAGCAGTGTAAAAATTGAAGAGGTGAATGTAGTCACTCATGACAGTGACAGTGGGAGTGACGTACTCTTTGTCTCTTCACACTTTCATGCACATGCTTTACTTACAGATACAGATGATGACATGCATATCTGGATTCCTGATTTAGGTGCTTCCTTTCATGTCACCCCTCATCGTGAGTGGTTTTCCACCTATACAGGGGGTCGACATGGTGTTGTCCATCTTGGGGATAACTATGCATGTGAGATTGCAGGTATTGGCAGTGTACAGTTACAGTTTCAACATGGCTCTGTCTTTACACTTCAGCATGTACGGCATGTACCTTAGCTCAAGAAGAGCTTGATTAGCACAGGGTAACTAGATGATGATGGTTTTCATACCACATTTGGTGATGGAAAATGGAAGATCTGTAAGGGATCTAGGATTATTGCCAGAGGTTGCAAGAGTGATACTTTGTATCCACTTCATGTATTTAGTGTGCTTGACCATGTTGTTGCCGTGACGGAGTTATTTAGTGTGCTTGACCATGTTGTTGCCGTGACCGAGTAGCCAAGCGTTTCTTTGTGGCATGGCCGGTTCCGACACATGAGTCAAACATGAATGAAAGTGCTCTCTCGTTTGGGTTACTTGCCTTGTCTTCATTATGCTGATTTTGAGCATTGTGATCATTGCATTTATGGCAAACATGCACAGAGGTAACATAAAAAGTCTCTTTCTTTGAAATCTTCTCCTCTAGAGTTAGTACATTCGGATGTAGGTCAAATGCCAGGATTATCTTTAGGGAGAAAGAAATATTTTGTCACCTTTGTCGATGATGCTGCACGGAAAGTATGGGCTTATCCATGGATATGGAGGATGGAAGATAAAGACAACACTCACGAAGACATAGACATGGGAACTGACTATTACACAAGTGAATTAGGTTCCAAGATTGAAGCTTGGACTCATAAACACAAACTTGTGTAATTGAACAATGACACTTGATTGAAAGGACAAAAGTACCATGACATTACATTCAAATGATAGGCAAGTACAATGCTTTATAGTCTTCTAGGTAGGTAGCACTTTCCACAATCAAACTTACCCATCATGCACATGGTGCATTTAATATATTAGTACATCCTAAGCGACCTTTAACTGTCTTCATACTTGGCAATGAATACTTAATCCTAATGCACTGGATCTCATGTGACTTGCATACATGAAAGTATAGGTTTCTATCAATCGGTACAATTGCAACTTAAGTGTCTTCGCTCTGACAATGGTGGGGAATATGTGTCCAAGGCCTTTCAGGCATTTTGTGACAGCAAAGGGATAAAGAGGGAGCTCACTGCCCCTCATAATCCGCCCCAAAATGGAGTTGCAGAGCGTATGAATTGGACCATACAAGATAAGGTCCGTGCGATGCTGTCTCATACTACATTACCCCATGGTTTTTGGGCAGAGGCTGTTATGACAACCGTTCACTTGATTAATCGGTCACCGAATAGGTCTTTGCGAAGGGGAATCCCTCAGGAAGCGTGGTTGGACAAGTCACCTTCATATGCTCACCTGAAAGTGTTTAGCTGCGAGGCTTTTGTGCACATTCATAAAGAAGAAAGCAGTAAACTTGAGCCAAAGTCCTGTAAATGCATTTTCCTAGGATATGGTGACAAGGGTGAAATGGGGTATAGATTATGGGATCCTGAGAAAAGGAAAATAGTACGTAACAATGATGTTATCTTTCGGGAAGATTGCATGCATAAACAGCCCGAAAAGACTGAGGAGGTCCGTAGGGTTGTGCTCCGAGAAGAAATACCTTTTGGACAGCGAAATGTGCCCCTTGTACAACAGCCAATACTCGGTGCAAATGAACCTGTAAATGCAGGAAATAATCGGCCAGCTATTGCCCATGGAAATGAGCTATTACATGTGCAGGAACAGCCAGGACAGTAAGCTGTTAATGCTGATTTGCAGGCTGAAATACCGGGATAGCATGTTGAAAATGGAAATTTGCAGGAACAGCCAGCAAACAATGTCCATTGGGTTAGGAGATCATCTAGGGCTACTAAACAACTTGACAGGTTTGTTCCTGGTGCAATTAATGCGCCTGATTATGTCATGTTGACAGACTGTGGTGAACCCTCTTGCTTCAAGGAAGCAATGGATAGATAGGACAACAAGAAAAAAGCCATACTGTCAGAGATGGAATCTCTTGAAAAAAATGAAAGTTGGAACTTGGTGCAGTTGCCTAAAGGGTAGAAAACCCTTCCATGCAAATGGTTTACAAGATGAAGGTTACTTCTGGTTCCTCACCAAAGTACAAAGCGAGATTGGTTGCAAAAGGGTACAAGCAGGAGTATGGAATTGAGTTTGATGAGATTTTGTCTCCTGTAGTCAAGATGGCTACATTGAGAACCATTTTGGGCTTGGTTGCAGTTGAGGATATGGAGCTCATACAGATGGATGTAAAGATTGTATTTTTACATGCTGATCTGGATGAAGACATATATATGCAACAGTGTGAAGGGTTTGTTGAACTAGGGAATGAAAAAATGGTATGTAAACTCAAAAGGAGTTTGTATGGGCTGAAACAAGCACCAGGAGAATGGTATCATAAGTTTGATACCTTCATGCAATCCCAAGGCTTTCATAGAAGTCAAGTGGATCACTGCTTGTATACCAAGAAGGTAGTAGATGACAGCTTGATTATCTTGGTTCTGTATGTTGATGACATGCTGATTGCTGGCAGGGATACTCATGCCTTGGACTCACTGAAGCAAAGTCTTCATGGCAGCTTTGACACGAAGGATCTTGGTGACCCAAATCACATTCTTGGCATGCGAATACTCAAAGATAGGTCAAAAGGATTACTCTATCTATCTCAGCAAGAGTATATCTCCAAGGTTTTGCAGCGTTTCAATGTGGAGGGGGGGAAAACAATTGGGGTTCCATTGTCTCTATATGTGAAATTTAGTGCAGAGGACAGCTCTACATTTGATGATGAGAAGGCTGAAATGGCCAAGATTCCATATGCTTCAGCTGTTGGTAGTTTGATGTATGCTATGGTTGCTACACGTCCTGACATTGCCTTTGTAGTGGAAGTGGTTAGTAGATACATGGCAAACGATGTTAAAAAGCATTGGGAAGCAGTGAAAGGTATTATGAGATACCTTAAAGGCACTAAGGATTTGTGCATCTGCTTTGGAAAGCAGAAGGCATCTGTCGTTGGCTTTACGGATGCAGGCTATGCTGGTCATACGGGCTGCAGAAAGTCCACTTCTGGGTATGTGTTTACCTTTACAGGAGGAGCAGTCTCTTGGATCTCTAGGCTACAAAAGTGTGTTGCATTCTCTACTACAGAGGCAGAGTATGTGGCTACCACTGAGGCATGCAAAGAGTCTTTATGGCTTTCACGTCTGGTGGGAGAGCTTGGCATCACAGAGTTACTTGTTCTCCATTGTGATAGTTAGAGTGCTATCATGCTAGCACGGAATCCCGTATTTCATGCAAAGATGAAGCACATACAGGTAAAGTATGACTTCATTAGAGATGTACTTGACGGCAAGAGCATTGAGCATGTCAAAGTGCATACAGATGATAATCCTGCAATCTTCTCACGAAGGGTCTTCCAGCAGAGCGGTTTGCTCATTGCTGACAAATGATGGGAGTTGGATAGGTATATGTATTTCAGCTTTGTACATACCTAGACTTAGTTAATTCTTTTCTCCTCTTAAGGCACATTGCCCTTAGGTGGGAGTTTGTTGGGAGTAAAGGGCGATCGTGCCTTTTATATGTGCACGTGTGTGAACACACCCTTAGCACTTGTACTAACACATATATGTCTATCTAAAAAGCAAAAGGTACACTGTGATCATTGTACCTAAAAACGTACTCACTCTCTATTCTAGTTGCTCTCGCTCTCTCTCTGTCTCTCACTGCGCGTAGGACAGTCTGCCTCGATCGTCGTGCTCTATCGGCCTCTACAGACCTTTGCTTTCTACCCTGCCAGAGTATATGTGTCTTCTCCTTGGTACTCGTTGTGCCACCTCTCCCTTCTGGGCCACAGAGTTTATTTCGCACCCACTTTTGAATTTTTATGTTGAAGGCCATAAGACGCATCCAATGCGCACTAAGCCCTTTTGAGCCAAAGGAGGATTGATTGGTACCACGGCCTTCTCACAACCATTGCAATGTGCTATGAAGGTTGCTTCTACTTCTTCTAGGCTTTCAAGAATACACCTCGATAACCTGTAGCTATGTAGACCACTTCCTCGAGAGAGAGTGATTGTTGGATATTGTCCCCTTGGTAGTCCACTCCAGTGAGAAACAGTGACTATTGCCCACCCTATGCTCCACCCTTGGCTCAACTTGAGTCTCCCTTTTTCCCACCCTCGACTACTCAGGTTTGAGAGGCTATCTTTGGGAGTTCGTTGATATCTTTGATACCCTAGATACCTTCTTTGGTACAATTAGTGGCACTTTCTTTATCATCAGATGATTTGGAGTTTGTGATCCATGAGTTTTTAGATTCCCTATCTCTTGTAGAGGGGGATTCAAAGGGGGCTATATTCTCTTTGCCCTTAGAAGGAGCTCCTACTTGTTTGGCTTCAGATGGGGCCCTTGCACCTCCACCCTCAGAGGGGGCACGTACTCATCATGAAGTTCGTCACCCACCATTTACTCTTTTGGGATGGCTGTCCTCGAGCAATCATTTCTCTCTTAATACCTAGGATCTTCAGAGACCGCCCAGAGTGGGGCCTTGGAGGTTCAACTGCGAATTGGTGACGAGACCTTTGAATTCCTTTCGCCATGGAGTTACCTAGGATCTTCAGAGACCGCCCAGAGTGGGGCCTTGGAGGTTCAACTGCGAATTGGTGACGAGACCTTCGAATTCCTTTCACCATGGAGTTACAGAGTTAGTGGCTTCTCTCTAGAGGTGAAGTTGGGTTCTAGAGTTCATCTTGTCTATTGTTCCTTGCTACAGGTTACCTTTTAGGTGAAAGTCTTGGATCTTCGGGATCCTCTTCTTCTTTATCATATCTCTCTTCGCTTCTTTTTTTAAAATCTCTTTTTGGGCCTGAGAGGGGATGTTAAGAAAGTACTTCTTCAATTCACATACTTCATTTAGGGTTTCACACTGACAGTCCCAAAAAGGACCCGTGTCCACATTTTGGCCACTTTTTCAATGGCCGCCCACACAGTGGTGCGCCACCCTAGATAGCTTATGCCTATAAATAGGCAATCACTTCATTCATTCCACCACTCTCTCTTTAGTCATTCTTCACCACATTCTTCGGTCACCACTTTTTTTTTTCTCTCATGAGTTCCTTTCATTGCCTTCACACCCCTTCAGGAGGACATTGCGGTTCGTAGCTCGTGGCTGCCTTCACCCTTCCTCTTCTACTTTAGGTGCCTTGTTTCAGCATTAGGCCTTGTGTTTGGAGCACCTTCCATTTGATGTAACCATCATCTGCTTGGCATTAGCATCCTTCTCCATCAGACTCCACATTCACTTGCGTTTTTCAGGTTGGAGGTCTTCTCCTTGCTTGACGTCATCATCTCCAACTTGGCGTTAGTATCCTAGCCTTTGGCGACAATCTCCGTCATCGAGCATCAGTGATTTCATCACTTGTCTATCACAGGGGATGCTAGGACCTCCGTTTTTGCAGCCTCGCTCCTCCTCCATTACCTGGCATCACTCATTTGTCATAGGGGCTGTTGGGACCAGCGTTTTTGCAGCCTGGCTCCTCCTCCATCACTTGGCGTCACTTGTCTATTTTAGAGGCTGCTCAGACTTGCGTTTTTGCAGCTCGACTCATTCTCCATCATCCGGCGTTAGCATTATCCACCTGGCATCAACATTTGGGCTGCTCTCCCTGTGTTTGACAATTCCTATACTCTAGGATTTGCATTTTGCTACTCAACTCACTCCCCAACATCAGAGGACTGTGGTTCTTTGCTCCCTTGACAGCTGGTGATTATCTTCCACATCTCTGACAACATCAGAGGACTGTGATTCGCTCCCTTGACAGTTGTCCTTTACGTTCTAGTGATTACTTCAATAGCCCACTGCTTGGAGGACTGCGTTTCACTCCCTTCACTGTGCAGATTTTCCATAGGTGCTGCTGTCTGATTCAAAAAGGAGAGTGCAATTATCTTCTAAGTTTTGGCTCTATTGTATCAACTTTTCTTCTCATAGCATGGTTCAATGCATCATCACCGTGTTCTTGTGTTTCTAAGTTTCTCTTCTCTCTTAGTGTTTGCCATACACACTCTGTGTTACTCCCCACAAACCCTACTGTCTCTCTGCACCGTCACTTATTTTGACATGGTATGAGAGCATACCTGTAATTTTTGACATGATTTGATTGCAAAACGAAGGAAGGAGGGATCTTGCCTACGACCTAAGTCCGGATGGGTGTCTGTTGTTGAGTCACTGAGGTCCACACATGGGAAACCAAAGCTCCAAATTTGTTTGGCTAGAGGATAGGAGACGAAGCAAAGTCTCATCACATGTAGTACAACAGATACATGTACCACGTGAGATCTTGTGGGCACTTAGCACATCCCTTGTGGGAAGACCTTCAATAACCAGTCTCCACATAAAACTTTCTATTCATAGGGAATCTTGAACCTCCATAGCTGAATAAATCTGTCCTGCCACTTCACTTTGCTATCTTGAGCACACCAAACTTTGTTGGCTTTCTTAGTAACCTATCTCTCATCCTCTACCATCTTATGGTAGATCTGATTAGCCGACCTTTGAAAGTCATCAGGTTTCACAAACATCCAATCTTGCCAAGGGAAACAGGTTGAAAAGGAGGTAATAGATTTATATTGCTGAAGCTGCTCCTGCAAGGTCGACCAAATATGGCTATAGCCTCTCGGCACCTGAAAGTATTGGCATATGTGACGGAAGAAATAAAGACAGGACTGCCCAAGAATGACATCATCCCTCATCGTTTGCAGCCCCAAGCGAGCCATCCTATTGAATTTATCTTGCTGTAAATCTTCATATGGCCAATCAAGCAGCCTAGAAGTGGCCATTACTTTTGCTTGTAACGATGCCTCTTGTCGGAGATCAGGAGGATGCCTAGCTGTAAAATGAAGAATCTTGTGCCATGAGGCAATCAAATGAGTAAGCAGGAATAATTGAAGTTTTAAAATGACCTGTTGAATTCAGCACATGTCACCAAGATGCTTAGATAACGGTGCGATCATGGGAGATACTAGTCTCCCTGATGAAAAATTTTGCAACATCAGTCCAGGGATGACTCTGCGCGCAGTGGGGCAGTCAACCTGGGCACTGAAGCAATCATGACCTGGTGACCCTGATGGAGTTGTGACCCTTTTTATGGAAAGTACTGATGCAGGCAGGACCTTAATGTGCAGAACTGATGCAGTCATTCTCTTTTTCTCTCTCTCTTTCTGCAGATTTGTGACTGTAAGCTGGTATCACTGCAGGACTCTGCCACTGCAATTCTATGTCACTGTACGCCTGGTACAAAATCAACCAGCAGCAGCCATTCAATCTTCACCAGGATTTGAATTCTATATAAGCTGTAGTGGTGGCTAGAGGCTTGACATTATAGATGTATTTGTTATCATTGATGACCTCCAATCTGCATGATGAGACCACACAGCCGTATCTTGCTGCATAGCACTCATTTGATTGTGTGTGTGTGTGTGTGTGTGTGTGTGTGTGTGTGCGCATGCGTGCCTTTCTCCCCCTTTTGTCTCTCTCACCTCTTTCTCTTTTCTTTTCTCTCTCCTCTTTTTCTGCTCTCTTTTCTCTCTCTCTCTCTCTCTCTCTCAATATGTGTTCCCCTCCTTTTTCTTTTCTCTCCTCTCTCTCTCTCTCTCTCTCTCTATCTCTCTCTCTCTGTCCCCTCTTACTATATAAAAAGGAGAAGACATCTATATGGCTTCGGTATCCATTGTTTTTTTTTTGCAAATAAAATGTGGCTGATTATATTACTTCAGAATAAACCCCGAATACAAGGAAGTGCTCACGCTCAACAGACTAGTTGGAGATGATGCAAAGTCATAGATATATCATATGTACAAGCCTCTCAGGGTGGTCTAGGGGGGATGGGGGCAAGAAGCCATGGAGGGGGGATGTATCGCCATCTGTGGCTACTTGCCTACATCACAAAAAATAGGTCCTGTCCGCCCCATGTGCGCATGAAATGACAACGGAGCTCTTGACGAACCCTGGACTCGCCCTACACCTGATTCCATCGGCCGCGGAGGGAGTGGATGATGGAGGTCCAGAGCTCTGCTAAGATCGCCTATATTGAAAGTCTCTCCCCGCCAAAAGCCTGTTGACATCGCGCCTTCCAGATATGCCATCCAGTAAGACTCCCTATGATCTCCCATACCTCAGAGCGGTCTACTCTGGGCTCTAGTACTTGGCAGATGGGTAGGGCCTTCAAACCAACCACTGCGCACGACCTTGCCTCGATAATGAATATCGTGTCTTGCATCTCGGCGCCTCATACAAAAGGTGACGGCTCTGTCTGACTGCTTGCTCAGCAAAAAGCTCCCTATGAGATATATCCAAGGTTGGGTGGTATACGGCGAAGGGTGCGGCATGCTCCTCTCCACACGAGCTACACCGCCTCACATGACCAAAGGCAATGCTTTGGGGTTTCCAGAGGCTGCTGTGTGCAGCACTTGCAACCTCTCTTCTTCTGTGTCTGGGCAAGCCAACTTCCCACCCCCAAGCCTCCATGTGCCACCAGCCATAAGAAATACGATACCCTCCTCAACCTCCAGCTATCCCATAGGTTGCACCAGAAGATTCGTCGAAAAGGCTCCTTGATGCTGTGCTCCACCCAGTGTCTCCTACGTCACGGTGCCCAATTCATGTCCTGCAGCAGTACGTGTTTGCCAATCTTGGTAGTATACTCTAGAAACCTCGGTGGCTTCTTGGCGACCGTAGTGGCTGTCCATAGCCACACTCGGGGATCCCACTCCAGCTCATCAAGTGGCCTGCCCTCCCAGATCCAGAGGTGCCACTCCTTGAGCTCCTCCAAGAAGACAAAAGGATCCGATCACCATGTCTTCCCTCCTCCATGAAAGGACAGGTATCCCCTCATCCTGCTGCTCTATGTCAAGAGCCAGACAGCCCCCCTCCTGCACGGTAAAGAAGGTCCCAGGTGGAGTGCCGCCCACTCTACCTGCCACCTGTAGGGGGATACTTGCTGGTGAAAACCTAGCGGCCCATATCTCCTCGGGCTCTGTCAGCTCTTGTATGAGGGAAGCAAGCTACTCTTGAGGTATTGCTGCGTCTATCTCCCTTCTCCTGAACCCCACTCCTCTCTGGTACCCTGATACTCGCTGCAACACCTCCTTGTCTACCATTTTGTACACCTCCCGCCATGTCCTGATGGTACTAGTTGGGCCGGCCTCCCAACCAGTCCACTGGATATGGGGGCGCTCGCCAATCGGTGCCCCTTTCCAATCTCTGACTTGGGGGTTCTAGATCACTGGTTGACGGTCTATCTCCTCCTGGCAGCCTGGGGGGCTTTGGATTAGGGCCTTACAGAAGCCCTGCCACACACGGAGCAAGCTATGTAGGAAGGGGGATTTTGGGGGGGGGTGATTTGGGCTGTCGTGAAGATCCATCTCAGGGACGGCCTCCACTCACCACCAAGCCTCGGTCTACAACCTTGAAGACCCTCTTGCAATAGGACCTTCCAAGTCTACCCTCTTGGTGTGAGGCCGCAGACTACTAGCTTGCCCAAGAGGGCCATACTCCGATACTCTGGGTCTATGATCCCAAGCCCTCCCTCTGACCGATGCCGGATGATGGTCACTCACACCACCTTGGCCTTGGAATCCTTGGAACCGTTTGACCCGGACCAAAGGAAGTTCCGCACTAGGCGGCAAAGCTGCACTACATAGGATGAGGAGAAGCACCAACACGAGGTGATGTACTAGGCCGTCGCTAGGAGGACGTGGTTAACCACTAGGGCTGGCGTGCTAGTGAGAGGTGAGCAGTACTCCAGTAGGTGAGCTTCCTCTGAATAGAGTTGAGGACTGGAAGAAACTGCTAGGCGGGAGTGATGTCGAGTCCCACCTAGAACCCTATGTAATGGATGGTCTGGTCATCCATCTAAATCCCAAGTGGATGCCCCACTCCTTGCTAGAGTCCGGGTCTGTGAGGAAACCAACCGACTTTCGCCAGTTGATTTTAGCTCCCGTTGTAGTACAAAACACCTCAAGAGCCAGCTTCACTCTCTCCAGCATCAAGTCATCATCCTCTATGTGGAGTGTTGCATCATCTGCATACTCTGAGTCTAACAGCTCAGTCTCCTCTCTCAGTGGAAGTCGGAGGCCGTGTAACCTGCTCACACGTGACGTGAGGAAGTGAGACATCGCCTTTGCAAAGAGTAGGAAGAGGTACGGGGCCATGGGGCAGCTCTGCCGGACCGATGTATCCATGGTATTAAAAAAAGAGAGTGAGCTATATAGAAAAAGAGAGGACATGGTGCATTAAAAAGAGAAGCCACCTCATTTGAATTTTAAACACTTCATAAGTTTAGAGGAACTACATACAAAAAGAGAGGACATGATACATTTCAACATTTGAATTGTAAGCACCTCATAGGTTTGGGGGACATCTCATGTTCGCGAGATCTCTGGTTGTTCAGTGGATCCCAAAGCTAGAGTCAAAATAATGAGATAGTATAGATTTGTAATACAGAGTTCATCTTTCCTGTTCTTTTTGTAAGATTTCTGAAGGCACTTTAGTGAATCATTTCTTCATTCTAACATCTCTTAGGTTAGTCTAAAATTGTACACCTAAAGATTTTATCACTTTGAAGTCAAGCACATAAAGTTCCTTTAAATTAAGCTTTCCAAAACACCACCAATTTTACAATTATTATGTGAGAATAGAGAATGCTGATAATGGTTAGTTGCGGTTAGATACTTTGGTCATCTTGTCATGTTGCATTAAGGGGGTGATGAAATAGTTTGGTGGAAGCCTTGTGCAATTAGATGAATTTTTCCTGCATATGTTTCTTCTGTGATGTTGCCAGAAATAAGAAAGTCCGTTTAAGGACTAGCTATCCAGAATGTCTTATGCTTGCCTTTTTGAGCCAGAGGTATCTAATTATAGTACTTGTATTAGCTTGACTAATCATCTAGAGAAGTGTGACAGTGACCAACAAGTCTGGTGGATTCCTTCTTTGTTTGACAAATACGTGTGGCAGGAACTGATTGATGTTGAAGGTGAAGGCCTAGCAGAGATGGCTTTTCGATGTGTCCAGGAAATGGATATTGATAATCGCATGCCTGTGAGGTCCTTAACATCCCGATGGACCTCGTTATGTACTTTTTGGGGTTGCACTGAGAATCCTGTTAACTTGTCAGTGTTTTTCTGTATAATACAGCTCTACCAGCATATTGTTCTAAGTGGAGGCACTACTATGTTCCCTGGCCTTCCTAGCAGGTTCATTCTGAAGAACTCATGGTTTTATGTCTAATTTCTCTTACTTCCTCGTTTGAAATTGCATGCCACAGTTGCCAGAGCTAGTGGACCAGTTTTTAATAATATTGTCTGTTCTTCACTGGTTTGTAAAGGCTGGAAAAAGAGATTCGACAACTCTACCTTCAGGCTGTGCTGAAAGGAAACAAACAGGGCCTCAAGGTAGTGACTTTTTTGCAACTGTATGCAGTGTAGGAAGGTTTCTAGTCATTGTTTCATTCATTTCACTAGCTTCAAATAGACAGTGCAAATTCTCATCAATATTATCAACCAGTCAGATCTTTAATGACTGTCTACCAATAATTAAAGAGCTAAGGGATTTCAAAAATTATTTTTGCAAGAAAATAATAGTCTTTTTAAAAAGAGTGCAGTCAGCAAGTGCTAGGTATGCAATGGTTGGGTTGAATAGGTTCTAGGTCAGATCCGATTAAGTCCCCTCTGAGCCTTAGAGAGATTCAGAGCTGAATTTGGGATGTAATTACAAGATAAACATGGTGACTCGGCTGTACTGCTGGATCAAATTGTATTTCAGGAATGTATTGATCTTATTTTACATTGGTTTAGCCAAAATTTTACCATGTTTTCACCCTTGCTCTGTGCCAGCACTTCTGCTGAACATTCAGCACACCAATAACACTATCAGGACTCCTATTTTTCTGTCAGAAATTCAAGCTAAGGATTGAAGATCCACCAAGACGAAAGCACATGGTGTATTTAGGGGGATCAGTGCTGGCTGGTATCATAAAGGTGTGCACCTAAAACACTTGTTTTTCTGCTGTTTGACATGTCTGAGGATTGGCACTGCTGAAGATTTGTCAATAGTTGTTCAGTTGTCTTCTTATGATCTGTTGTGCCACTTGTTTCTTGGCCGAGTGTCGGTACCACTCAAATTCAGCTGTATAACATATAAGTCCTCTTGGTTCCCTCTTGTTTCTTAAACCATATGAATGCTTTGCAGAATGCACCTGAACTTTGGATAAGCAAAAATGAATATGAAGAAGAGGGGTTTCGATGCCTTCAAAAATGTGGACAGTCATAATTCACCGAAGCTGACAAGAATTGATTCATTTTTGCAACGCCAGAAAGGCATGTAAGTGCTACAAAACTTAACATTTTATGAGATAGATATTTACACACTGTTTTTTGTCTAGAATTTGTAGAGTACAACTTTCTTTGGAGTTTAGACTCCTTGGGCTATACAATCTCAAAGAGTAGTTCTATCTGCTACAACTGTAAAGCTAAAAACAGGCAAAGCTCCTTGTTTGTGTGTATAAAATTTACATTCTTTTAGTGGTCAGCTTAACACTATATTCAAGGTCTGAAAATGTTTACGTGAGGCTGCAATTTTTTCTAATACATGCAAAAGTGTTGCAAGTTTGGGTTTTGATCTTGTCACTTGCATTATTATTGATGCTGGGATTGTCCACCATTCTGGCATTTTTACTCAACATACACTAGTTTTTGGATTTTATATTCAAGGTGGAGAAATTTTATCAGTGATTTCCATTGCAACTCCCTTTTGGAGCTGCCTTTTCCTACTCTCCTGTCATGTGTCCCTGCCTGCCCTAGTAGCCATTCCCTTCTAAATTTTCTCTTCCTCTTCTTCACCATTTTCCCTAACCTATTGTCACAAGCAGCCATCCTCCTCGCTATCTGTGCAGCTCCAATTATCACTCTCCTCCTTGCCATGCCATTTCTCCTTTGGTGCGTTCCCTAGCGCTCATCTATTAAATAAGAATGTGCGACTCCGCCCTGTGCTTCCAGACATCATTCATGACACACAGAGAAGCTTTGTCCAGGATAGGAGCATCCTAGATGTCTTCACCTTCTTTGAGGCGACAGAGTGAGCCGAACACAGTGGTTAGGGGTTCGCAGTGCTACTCTAGACTTCGAGAAAGCCTATGACAGGGTTGACTGGAACTTCTTAGAGGGCACCATGGTGAGGTTGGGCTTCCCCCAGCAGGCATGGATCCGTGGACTCTCCGCACTTTACAAATCGGCGATTAGTAGGGTTCTCAAGGTGGTAGGCGAGGGGAGGAGTTTCGGCTAGAGAGATCGGTCCGGCAAGGCTGCTCTTTGGCCTTGTATCTGTTCCTACTCTTTGCAGAGGCGATGTCTCACTTCCTCAGGTCACGTGTGAGCGGGTTACGTGGCCTCCAACTTTCAGGGAGAGAGGAAACATAGCTGTTAAACTCAGAGTATGCAGATGATACAACACTCCACTCAGAGGATGATGAGCTGATGCTAGAGAGAGTGAGACTAGCTCTTGAGGTGTTTTGCACTATAGCGGGAGCGAAAATCAACTGGTGAAAGTCAGTTGGTTTCCTTACGGTCCCAGACTCTAGGATGGAGTGGGGCGTCCACTTGGGATTTAGATGGGTGTGCAGAGGGCAGACCGTCTGTTACCTAGGGTTCTAGGTGGGACTTGACATCACTCCTGCCCAACAGTTTCTTCTTGTCCTCGACTCTATTTGGAGGAAGCTGATCTACTGGAGTATTGCTCGCCTTTGCCTAGCGGGCCGAGCCCTTGTGGTTAACCAGGTCCTCCTAGTGACGGCTTGGTACATCGCCTCATGTTGATACTTCTCCTCGTCGTGTGTAGTTCAGCTTTGCCGTTTAGTGCGGAATTTCCTTTGGGTCAGGTATAACGGCTCCAAGGACTCTTGGGCCAACGTGGCGTGGACGACCATCATCCGGCATTGGTTAGAGGGAGGGCTTGGGATCATAGACCCAGAGTATCAGAGTGTGGCCCTTCCAAAAGATATAACGAAGATATTATGGATACTTGGTTTTCTACTTAAGGCATTGGCAACAACATTCTCTTTTCCGGGTCGATATTGGATAAGTGGGTGAAAAATTTGAATAAAAGCAGCCCATGGGTCAGAGATTTGTGACTGACTAAAGAGATGTTTGATACTTTTTTGGTAAGTTTTGATCATGAATTCAGATCCCATTAAATAGTGTTTTCATTGACGTAAAGGTTGTACTACAGCTAGCAATTTCTTATAAGGCAAGCTAGTAGTCTGCGGTCTCACACGAGGAGGGCATATGTGGAAGGTTCTATTGCAGGAGGGTCTCCAGGAATATAGACCGAGGCTTGGTGGTGATTGGAGACCGTCCTTGAGATGGATCTTTACGATGGCCCAAATCACGCCTCCCAAATCCCCCTTTCTACGCAGCCTACTTCGTGTGTGGCAGGGACTCTGTAAGGCCCTAATTCAGAGCCCCCCAAGTTGCCAGGAGGAGATAGACCGCCAGCCCATGATTTGGAACCCCCAGGTCAGAGATCGGGATGGGGTACAGATTGGCGAGCGCCCCCACATCCAGTGGGCTGGTTGGGAGTGTTGGGAATAAAGGGCCATCGTGCCTTTTATATGTGCACGGGTGTGAACACACCCTTAGCACATTTGTACTTTCATATACATCTATCTAAAACCTAAAGAGGTACATACAAAAAGATTGTACCCAAGAACATCATGCATCTCTCTCTCTGACTCTCACTCTCTACTCTTGCTCATGTTTTGCTCTCTACTTGACATTTTTATCGCAGGACATTGCATCGCCACTGCGCATCGCTCAAATCAAACTGGTATCAGAGCTGCGTCTAAGGTGTTCGCGCTTCTCGGAGTCCGCTCAGACCAGCTTGTCATTGTTTTTTTCACTGGATAGATAGGCGACGGTTTTAGGCTGCATGCAGGTCAAAATCGTCATTTCCTCATCAGACGCAGTCACGTGCAGATCACGCACTTCAGGCGCACGTCAAAACGTCGTTTTTCAGGTCACGAGCAGGTCATGCGAGTAGGCGATGGGCTGGGGCGGCTGTAAACGGGGTAGTTTCGTCACTTTTCTTTTGCAAAATTTTGATTTTTTTCAAAGGTTCCCCGCAAGCAAGCCCTTTGCTCACTGAGGGGCGTTCGTGTGTGTAAGCACAGTTCAGAATTTTGGGCAGATTTGTACCAAAAATTTGGGGATTTGTCCAAATTTGATGCGAGCAAGACACAACAGTGATATTTGTCTCAGAAATTGTAGGAATTTGTGACATTTTGCCTCCGACATTTGGGGCTTTTCATGAACATGCAAGAATTATGCTGAAATTTATCCAATTTCTCGACATTGTGCATTGGACCCCATGCAATTTGGGGCTTTTGCTTTTTGGGCGAAATTTGTGTGCCATTTGGTCATTTTATGTAGATGCGGGTTTAATTCCATGCAATTTGGACATCTAGCACTTGAAATAATTTGGGGGTTTTTGCTGAAATTGCTCTATTTTGGCAAAATTGGCCTATTCTATGCATGTCAGAGATAGAGCAGATGTATGGTTGATGCTTTGAGCACAAAAAATTTGGGGCTTTTGATCGTGCGTGTCAAATTTTGTGCCCGTGGGTGCATGTACAATAGAAATTGCAGCTAAAATTTGGGACTTCTCATGTAATGTGATGTATTTGTCCTTGGAACATCTGTAATCAGTTGTGGAGTGCTGTAGCACAAGGTTTAGTGCTTCTGAAAATTTATTTGCAGATCTGAAATTTCTGCTTTTACGTGGTTATTTATTGCTGGTTGGTACTTGTTTGTACCTTGGTCACTTGTGTGACAGTTTGGGCGTGCATTTGCTGAATTTTTTGGTCGCATTTGGGCTGAAAATCATGTGTGGCAGCAGTCACAGTAGTCATCTCATGCACATTAAGAAGCTTGAAGAAGCACATAACTTTGTAGTCTGGCAAAAACAGTGCTATAATATCTTGTTGTAGAAGAAGCAGGCAAGGCGGATTAAGACCAAAGGGGCAAAGCCCACAGATATGGAACAGGAAGACTCGGATGAGTTAAATGAGCTTGCACGCTCAACCATCGAGCTATCGATTTCTGATGCCTTATTGTTTAACATTGAAGGTTTGGATTCTGCCTATGCTATTTGGACTCAATTGGAAGAACTGTATGCCCGGAAGAGTGCCGCAAGCAAAGTTTACTGGCTGAAAAAGCTTATGGATTTGCGTATGAAAGAGGGTACAGCAATGCCTACTCACTTGAGTGAGTTTAACTCCATTTTCAGCCAGCTGGTTGCCGTGAAGGTCAAGATTGATGAAGAATTTAAGGCTACATTCTTGCTTTGCACTCTGCGCCAGAGAGTTGGGATACATTCAGGATTGCTATGAGCAATTCTAATGCGATGCTTTTGTATGATGCTGATGTAGAGAGTGCTCTACTCATGGAATAAATAAATCGGCAAAACAATGCATCCAATAAGTCTTTCAGTGCTTTACATACTAGGGGCAGATCACAGTAGAAATGCAAATTTGATAGCAATGGACACAGTAAATCACATGGCAAGGATGTTGAATGCCATCATCGTGGCAAGAAGAGTCACTTTAACCGTGACTACTACAAATGGAAGAAAGAGAAAGGAAAGGGCAAGAAGATAGATAATAGCAAGGAAGAGAAGAAAGAGAGTCAGCCTAAGAAGAGCAGTGTCAAAATTGAAGAGGTGAATGTAGTCACTCATGATAGTGACAATGGAAATGACGTACTCTTTGTCTCTTCACACTTTAGAAAACATGCTTTACTTGCAAATACGGATGATGACATGCACAGTTGAATTCTAGATTCAGGTGCTTCCTTTCATGTCACCCCTCATCGTGAGTGGTTTTCTAACTATAGAGGAGGTCGACATGGTGTTGTCCATCTTGGGGACAACTACCATGTGACATTGCAGCTATTGGCATTGTGCAGTTGCAGTTTCAGCATGGTTTTGTCTTCACACTTTAGCATGTACCTCAGCTCAAGAAGAGCTTGATTAGCACAAGGCAGCTAGATGATGATGGATTTCATACCACCTTTGGTGATGGGAAATGGAAGATCTGTAAGGGATCTAGAGTGATTGCTAGAGGTTGTAAAAGTGATACATTGTATCCTCTCCATGTATCGAGTGTTGTGCATGACCATGTTGTTTGAATGACCGAGAAGCTAAGTGTTTCTTTGTGGCATCGCCGGTTGGGACACATGAGTCAAATTTGAATGAAAGTGGCTTCTCATTTGGGTTACTTGCCTTGTCTTTGTTATGTTGATTTTGAGCATTGTGATCATTGTGTTTATGATAAACATGCACAGACGTCTCATAAGAAGTCTCTTTCGTTGAAATCTTCCCCTCGAGAGTTAGTACATTCTGATGTATGTCAGATGCTAGGGTTATCTTTAGGGGAAAATAAATATTTTGTCACCTTTGTCGATGTGATGCTACACGGAAGGTATGGGTTTACCCTATTCGTAGCAAGGACGAAGTGCTTGACAAGTTTAAAAAATTCTTGGCGTTGGTTGAAAATGTGTTCGCTCTGATAATGGTGTGGAATATGTGTCCAAGGCCTTTCAGGCATTTTGTGACAGCAAGGGGATAAAGAGGGAGCTCACTGCCCCTCATAATCCACCCCAAAGTGGAGTTGCAGAGCGTATGAATTGGACCATACAGGACAATGCAAAGCCTTCTCATCATCAGATGTAACATATGAGCTCACTGGCCCTCATAATTCACCCCAAAATGGAGTTGATTAATCGGTCACCGAACAAGTCTTTGGGAGGGGGAGTCCCTGAGGAAGCGTGGTCCGACAAGTCACCTTCATATGCTCACCTGAAAGTGTTTGGTTGCAAGGCTTTTGTGCACATTCATAAAGAAGAACACAGCAAACTTGAGCCAAAGTCCTGTAAATGCTTTTTCCTAGGATATGGTGACGAGGGTGAAATGGGGTATAGATTATGGGATCCCGAGAAAAGGAAAATAGTACGTAGCAATGATGTTATCTTCCGGGAAGATCGCATGCATAAACAACCCGAAAAGACTGAGGAGGTCCGTAGGGTTGTATTCCAGGAAGAAATACCTTTTCGACAGCAAAACGTGCCCGTTGTACAGCAACAAATACCTGCTGTAAATGAACTTGCAAATGTAGAAAATAATGCTGGAAATGGTCAGCCAACCATTGCCCATAATGATAAGCCACTGGATGTGCACGAACAGTCAGGACAACAAGTTGTTAATGCTGATTTGCAGGCTGAAATGCCAGGACAGCAAGCTGAAAATGGAAATTTGTAAGCTCAACAACCAGCAAACAATTAGGAGATTGTCTAGGGCTACTAGACAACGTGAGAGATTTGTTTCTGATGCAAACAATGTGGTTGATTATGTCATGTTGACAGATTGTGGTGAACCGTCTTGCTTCAAGGAAGCAATGGACAGACATAACAGCAAGAAATGGTATAAAGCCATGTTGTCATAGATGGAACCTCTTGAGAAAAATGGCACTTGGGACTTGGTGCAGTTGCCTAAAGGGCAGAAAACCCTTCCATGCAAATGGGTTTACAAGATGAAGGTCACTTCTGGTTCCTCGCCAAAGTACAAAGCAAGATTAGTTACGAAGGGGTACAAGCAGGAACATGGAGTTGACTTTGATGAGATATTCTCTCGTGTAGTCAAGATGACTGCATTGAGAACCATTTTGGGCTTGGTTGCAGCTGAATATATGGAGCTCATATAGATGGATGTAAAGACTGCATTCTTACATGGTGATCTGCATGAAGACATATATATATGCAGCAGCCTGAAGGGTCTGTGGCAAAAGGTAAAGAGACGATGGTATGTAAACTCAAAAGGAGTTTGTATGGGCTGAAACAAGCACCAAGAGAATGGTATCATAAGTTTGATACATTCATGTAGTCCCAAGGCTTTCATAGAAGTCAAGTGGATCACTGCTTGTATACCAAGAAGGCAGCAGATGGCAGCTTGATTATCTTGGTTATGTATGTTGATGACATGCTGATTGCTGGCAGGGATACTCATGCCTTGGACTCACTGAAGCAAAGTCTTCATGGCAGCTTTGACACGAAGGATCTTGGTGACGCAAATCACATTCTTGGCATGTGAATACTCAGAGATAGGTCAAAAGGATTGCTCTATCTATCTCAGCAAGAGTATATCTCCAAGGTTTTGTAGCGTTTCAATCTGGAGGGGGGGGGGAAACAATTGGGGTTCCATTGTCTCTATATGTGAAATTCAGTGCAGAGGACAGCTCTACATTTGATGATGAGAAGGCTGAAATGGCCAAGATTCCATATGCTTCAGCTGTTGGTAGTTTGATGCATGCTACGGTTGCTACACGTCCTGACATTGCCTTTGTAGTGGGAGTGGTTAGCAGATACACGACACACCATGGTAAAAAGCATTGGGAAGCAGTGAAAGATATTATGAGATACCTTAAAGGCACTAAGGATTTGTGCATCTGCTTTGGAAAGCAGAAGGCATCTGTCGTTGGCTTTACGGATGCACACTATGCTGGTCATACGGAGTGCAGAAAGTCCACTTCTGGGTATGTGTTTACCTTTACAAGAGGAGCAGTCTCTTGGATCTCTAGGCTACAAAAGTGTGTTGCATTCTCTACTACAGAGGTAGAGTATGTGGCTACCATTGAGCCATGCAAGAAGGCTTTATGGCTTTCACGTCTGGTGGGAGAGCTTGGCATGACAGAGTTACTTGTTCTCCATTGTGATAGTTAGAGTGCTATCATGCTAGCACAGAATCCCGTCTTTTATGCAAAGACGAAGCACATACAGGTGAAATATCACTTCATTAGAGATGTACTTGAGCATGTCAAAGTGCATACAGATGATAATCCTGCAGATCTTCTCACGAAGGGTCTTCCAGCAGAGCGGTTTCCTCATTGCCGACAGATGATGGGAGTTGGATAGGTATATATATTTCAGCTTTGTACATACCTAGACTTAGTTAATTCTTTTCTCCTCTTAAGGCACATTGCCCTTAGGTGGGAGGTTGTTGGGAATAAAGGGCGATCGTGCCTTTTATATGTGCACGTGTGTGAACACACCCTTAGCACATTTGTACTTTCATATATATCTATCTAAAACCTAAAGAGGTACACACAAAAAGATTGTATCCAAGAACATCAAGCATCTCTCTCTTTGACTCTCACTCTCTACTCTTGCTCATGTTTTGCTCTCTTGCAAACATTTTCATCACAGGGCATTGCATCGCCATTGCTTATCGGTCACTTTAGGGAGGCCGGCCCGGCTCTCACCATTAGGACATAGCGAGAGATGTACAGGACGGTGGATGAGGAGGTGTTGCGGTGGGCATTAGGTTGCCAGAGAGGAGTTGAGGTGAGGAGAAGGGAGATTGATGCAGCAATACCTTAGGAGTGGCTTGCCCCCCCGATACGAGAGCCGGTAGATTTCGGGGAGGTATGGGCCGCTAGTTTTTCACCATCAGGTATGCCCTTACAGGCGGTAGGTAGAGTGGGCGGCGCCCCACATGGGACTTTCTTCACCGTGTAGGAGAGGGGGCGTCTGGTCCTTGACAGAGGGCAGCATAATGAGGGGATAGTTGTCTTTTCGTGGAGGAGGATTTGGGTTGTTGGCCTGCAGGGGAAGACATGGTGGATGGACCCTTATGTGTTTTGGGAGGAGCTCCGAGAGTGGCGCCTTTGGATTTGGGAGGGCAGGCCACTTGATGAGATGGAGTGGGATCGAAGAGAGTGGCTATGGCTGGCCACTGCAGTTGCCAAGAAGCCACCGAGGTTCCTAGAGTATATAGCTCGGATTGGCAGACACGTACTGATGTAGGAGGACATGGACTAGGCGTCGTCGCGTAGCAAGTACTGGGCGGAGCACAGCATCACGGATGCTTTCCGGCGGGCTTTCTAGTGCCACCTATTGGACAGCTAGAGACCGGGGAGGGTATCGTATTTCTTATGGTTGTTGGCACATGGAGGCTTGGTGGTGGGGAGTTGGCTAGCCCAGATGCAGAAAGATAGAGGTTGTAAACATTGCTCACAACAGTTTTTGGAAGTTCCAAAGAACTGCCGTTGGTCTGTGAGGCGGCGCAGCTCATGTGGAGAGGAGCATGCCGCATTCTCCGCCATATAGCACCCAGCCTTGGATGTAACTCATGGGGAGCTTTCTGCTGGTAGGCAGTCAGCCAGGGCCATCACTTTCTATATGAGGCTGGGATGTAGGACACAATGTTCATTATTGAGGCTGGGTCATGCGTAGTGGTTGGCTTGGAGGCTCTACCCATGCGCAAGGTACTGGAGCCCACAGCTAACCGCTCTGAGGTATGGGAGATAGTAGGGAGTCTTACTGGATGGCACATCTGGAGGGCGCGGTGTCAAGAGGTTTTTGGCGGAGAGAGACTTTCACAAGGATCTCTATACAGGATCACAATATAAGGCTCTTCCTACAGTAAGGTAGATTCCCAATGAAATTGTGGGCTTTCCCAACAAAATATGGGCTCTTCTCACAAACACTCCCAACAGATAGTGAACCACAGTAGGTGAGATTCTCCCATTGAATAGCCAGCAAATAGGAGCTCTTTCTTTTCAGTAGGGACCCCCAACAATTAGCTTGACTTTGAGCTGCACACCGCTCACTGATCCCCTATTCTTGGACATGATATTAGTGGTCCTGACTCCTCCCCTCCTGCCAGCTCACCCATTTTTGCAGCCAAGAGAGACAATGGACATTCTCAGCCTCATGCTTGTAGCAATTCCTTCAGGC
The DNA here is from genome assembly GCF_053477565.2 of Lygodium microphyllum. Classification (NCBI taxonomy): domain Eukaryota; kingdom Viridiplantae; phylum Streptophyta; class Polypodiopsida; order Schizaeales; family Lygodiaceae; genus Lygodium; species Lygodium microphyllum. The sequence continues at coordinate 34,966,630 of NC_141141.1, forward strand.
AAAGCACACAGACTGCTTGATACTTCAGGTTTAAGCAGCTGAGTTCTTCTGCTTATGGTTGCAAGGATTCTCTTCAAACTGCAGGTCAATTGTCATCTCTGAAAAAAGGTCATAATCGTGCAACATGAATCTGACACTGTTTTGGTCTTCGAACTGCAGGTCAATTGTCATCTCTGAAAAAAGGTCATAATTGTGCAACATGAATCTGACATTGTTTTGGTTGCCTTTTATTTTGGTCTCAAGTTCAGGATTGGATGCTTTTTGTTCTCTACAGCGAAGAAGAATCAAAGCAGTTTCTAGATGCAAGATTACTTGTAAAAGGTTTTCCAAATTCTCTTCCAATTGCAAGATCCTGCATTCGATGTTCTGCCATCCAGCCCCTGTCTGTATTCTAGTCTAGTGAAACCTTGCCCTTCCATCATGAGGACATGGAATTTTGGTGCTTTGTTTAGCATATGATTAAGTATTAATCAAATGTGCAAATGTAAGGTGTACATGTGATGTGCAAGTTAGTTATTTCACAATGATGGGCTAAGGACCCCGTGATGTCAATGGGTGTCAAAGGAAAAATTTATTATAAGTTGTTCTTGACAGGTATTAGGTGGTCCTTGGTAACCAATTTTGGCCTAGATCAAATTTTTAGCCATTAATGTCAGTGGTGACATTAGGAACTAGGCATTATTTAAGAAATTAATGCCATTTCAAGGGCTAATAAGTGCTCAAGAATGCTCAGATGACAAATTGACCTAGCCAATTTAACCATTAATCGGTAATATTATTTTTTTGAAATCTTAGCAAAAAATAATAATTAAATTGATTTTCAGAAGTAATATTCTGAAAAGTAATTCAATTGGGCTTAAAATTGCTGAAAAGTCGAACTAGAAAGTTGCCACTTCGCAAAACTTGCCCATGCAAGTGAGGGAAAGGTTGTTAGAGGCTAGTGGGACCTAATTCCAACATTGTGGAGGTAGGGGAGAGAGCTGTTTTACTACAATTTTCCAGCCATTAGTGATTAGCCCAACTATTAGAGATAGGTAGAGTTTCCTTCAATTGATCAAGAGGCCATTAGAGGTAGGTGACAGCCCATATAGGCTGTTTGGCTGTCTATAGGCAAGTGGCAGCAATTTTGGGGTCCACATGGGTTGGCAACTGCATGTGGGGCTCTTGTCGATGATTGGCTACAAGCAAATAACCGTTCGTAGTAGGGAAACATTAAATTCCATACAATTTTGGCGATGAAACTTTGAAATTTCTCTCTTTAGCCTCCTCTCTATTCTTTGAGCCCATTCAGCAATACAACTTAAAGAAATACTACAAGAGGCACTAGTTTTGGGGCCAATTGGGTGTCTAGTATCCAAGGTTAAGTGGTAACAATTTCATTTTAGTTTATTTGAATTTTATTGCTTGCTGTAATTAGTGCTTAATCAAGTTATTTACCACCTATCCGAGAATGAAGGCTGGTCTCACCTTCTCATTGAAGACTATCTCTAACTCTACTATTTTTCTTGGGCTCCGCCAAGGATATTAGAAGGTATTATCTTCCACTTGTATTCAATTGGGTATACTGCTAAAGATATTCTAGTGTTTAAAGCCCTTACATTTTTCTTACAACTGGATTCCTAGAATTTAAATTATAAGGAAAATATGGAAATGGGTTAGTTTGTAGCTCTACCTGAGAAAGCTGAGATTGGTATTTTAAAATTCTATACATGATGTAACAGAGCATTCCTTGCTTTTGTAGTACTTGTTGGCGTGAGGTTGTGCAATTCTTGTGGACAAAGGATAGAATCCCATTTTCATAATACTTCTTTGCTTATGTAAGGATGATTGAAATTTAGTCAAAGGTGGGCATTAGTTTTGTAAGGCATCAAGAAAATTGCAAACATTGTAGAAGGCTGGATATATAGAGAGATCTACGGCACATTTTTTGTGAGTGAAGGCCCTTACTTCATGGTGTTACTTTTTTGTCTCATGAAATTCAAAATATATCCTATGTTGGTTAGACTATTATTTGTACTATTGAAGCTCCCAACATAGAAATAGTGGGTTCCATATTCTTAATTTTCACCCATATTAGGCATGCATACTTAATCATGATCAATAATCCTTCGTGGGTGATTTATACCATTCAAGGCTGGTAGAAACTAAGGTGTCTCCTTAGCAGTGTAGCACCATGATAGAACCCTTGCAACGTCTAGTTCATTTCCAGATTTTGTCACCCCTAGTTTTGATTTTATGAAAGAAGTTGTATACCCCAACAATTTTACATTTCCTGGAGAAGTGCAACAAGCAATGATTACAGGTTACCTTTCTCCCACCTTGTAAGATAAACCAACCTTTCTATTGGGAATATACATTTTTTTCCTCAGAGAAAACAATTTGTATTAATGAATTGCCTTAGGATAGAGTATCCAAAGGCACCATACAACAATAGCCCTACAATTGGTTGTTTACACAACCCTTGTATCTTTGATGTACTTAGTTACTCTTCAGAGTTTCTTGTACTTTGTATTTACCTTAGGGGGACTTTCTCCGAGGTGTTATTAATAGAATTCTCTTTTCTTGGAAAACAAAAAAAAATAAAAATAATTAACTCTACAACAAAGTGGAAGTCTATCATGAGGCCTGAGTGAATAGCAAATTAGGAAGTCTAAACTGCAAAACCATGTGTGGGCGGCAGTGAAAGAAAATGCTAAAATGAGAATTTTTTCTCCTCCTCATAGTCTTGGAACCATTCTGTATCTTCTCCCAACTCCATCAGAGGAAATGAGCAATCTCCTTCCAAATCTTGGAGAGAATCTCTACAATTGCCAATTGATATGTCCAATAGGCCTATGGCATGGCTACATCTAGTTGTCCAAATATACTAGGCAATGATGCTAGCATAGTTGTCAAGTACGAAAGGTACAATACGGTATGGTACGATAAAATACGGTACTAATTGGTACCTTATGATTTTATAAGGTACGGTACGATATTAGTACGAAAAAAAATTAAGATGATTTTTTAAAATAACAAAAACCATAAATCATTAAATGATAGATCATAGAATACATGTTTAAAGTGGAAATAGCCATTTCATTACAGAATAAGATGAATAGATGAGGGTGACCATCGCGGTCGCATGGGCTACACAAAACATGCGATACATCATACAACTACAGTCTAGTATATCTGATACAAAAAAAAAGAGAGACCTATTTCATATGAATGATGAATCTATGAATGAGGCATCACTATCATCATCATCATCAGAACCATCTGAGTGTTCATCAAGAGAGTCTGAAGATGACTCCTCGGCATCCGATGATGAGACAGACTCATATTCATCCTCACTGATGAGGTTACCATCATCATCAAATGATGGCTCCCTAGGTGGCAGCTATGTAGGCAAGGGGGGGATGTCATCATGAGACACAGGATGTGAGCTACTAGAGCCCCGCCTTACATATGGTTGCAAGCCACTCGAACCACCCCTCCTCGATGATGGAGGGTGTCGAATGACCATGCCCCTGCTACCACCTACTCGAACTCCTCGCCTACGAGCACATTGACTACGAGTGTCATGAGTATCTGTTGCTATAAGCTCTCTATAGAGATCTGCAAAAATCATCTCCTCCTCCTCCTCGTCCACCTCCTTATGTACACTCGGAAGAGTGTCGCCCGTCAACTTGAATGTATCAACATTCACCTACACAATGCAGTGATGCACGTAAGATTGATCATGATTCATTGTAAATACTAAACGCTAAAGTCTAATGTAAAGTATAAAGTTTAAACTTCAAAGTTCAAAGTTTAAAAGTTAAAACAACAAATTTTAAATGTTATGGTTAAGTGTTTAAACTTTACCTGATTCGGACTGCCCATGCTCATCATAGCCCTCATCATGTGTAAGTTAGTGCGGCAATAGACTAGCTGCTCTAACTGTCGTGTGCTAAGCCGATTGCGAATCTTTGTGTGAATGAGAAAATAGGCACTCCAATTTCTCTCACTTGCACCCGAAGAGCAATCCTGGGCAAGGACCCTTATGGCTAAGGGTTGAAGAGTCTCCAGTACGTATCCAAAGTTTTGCCACCAAAATAAAGACTTCACGAGTGACTCTCTCCTCCAACAAGTGGGAGAAGCGAAAGCCACATGCCCTCTCTGATCTGCATAGCATCCTAGCTTCTCTAGCACTGCATTGTGGTCATCAACAGGGACCACACAAGTCAAATAAGCAAGCTGGTCTGAATGGAACTTTCTATCATCCATGACCGCCGGTGACTTGTAGGCTTGATGTACCAATGTGGCAAAACCATGGATGGGCTTATGCATCCACGCCCATCTCCTCTCTGCTATCTCTAAAACATGTGCACGGTGTGTCTCTGTGATCACTGTACAAGCACGTGCCTCCTCCAATGCCGCTCTAAAGAAGTAAATGAGAAGGCCCATGGTGGACCCCTCACAATTACTTATATGTAACATCCTATAAAAGGGAGTCACGACAATGACAACGGCACAAAATTTTTGCCAAAACTGCTCATTAAGGCACAAGCGCTGCATGGCTTTGGCCCGAGAGAGAGAGAGAGAGTGGAGGGGAGCTACGGAGCTCTACCCTGAGACCTATGGACTGCTTATTGATCAAGTGTTTCAAGCCGAGCGGCCATGGCTACCTCTCACATAGCCGACGCGCAATGCCTACCTTACGAGTGTAGTGAGCTTACCTTGATGCTCGATCGAGTTCCCTCCTCTCTCTTGCACTCCGGTAGCTCCACGATCCTTGTGGCAAGCTCAAGCCCTCTCCGTTAAGCTCCATCCTCTATAGCCGTGCGAGAGAAGAGAAGAGAAGAGAAGAGAAGAGAAGAGAAGAGAAGAGGAGAAGATGAAGAGAGAAGCTGGGGAGCTTTTTCTCCACGATCCCTCACTCTCACACACTCACTCCCTCACTCCCTCACACTCTCTCAATTCCTCACTCAAGCACAAGCAAGGAGGCAAGAAACAAGAGAAGAAGAAGAAGAAGCTTTGGGCACACACAAGAATGAGCTTCTCGTTCACTTTTGAACTTTATATACATGCCCTACTTTTTGGGTGGTCATCCCCACTTTTTACATGGCCGGCCATTAGCCTAGGCCCTCTTTTCCTATTTCCCACCGTTCTAACTTATCCCATTCCCAACTAATGCATACAATTTGCACAGGAGTGAGCTCGGCACTCTTTTTACAAGGATTCGGGAGCGCCTTCACATTTAATGGTGCGCTTTTACTCTTTTCTTTTCTCGAGGCGATACTGAAGCCTTTTTGAGAGGTCATCATTTAAATTTTCAGGGTTTGATCTCCATCCGGGGCACCTTTTTCTTCCTTTGTCCTGTGCCCTTTGGGTTATCTCCTCCTTCCATTTTTCCGCATCTCTGCTCCATTTTCCGATCCTCTGTGCTGCAGTAAACACTATCCCCCTCCTAGCTAAGTGTCAGTCCCATGGCACTGGGGTGGGGAGCAATAGGGTAGTTGGGGTTGCTGCTAAGTGGAATTGGTGGGTAGATGACCACAATCAAAAGGTGCTGTTGTGAATGAGAGATGATGGAGTTTTGATTCTTGATGATTGGGAGAGATTCCGACGTGCTTTGATCTTCATGAAGATGCTCGGCATTTGTCACACAGTTGTGACTTCCCTTCTACGACGGTTGTCAAAACCGGAGCTCCGTAATCATTTGGAGAATATGTGGTTCCAAGATCTATGTCAATGGTGGGTCCATCACTAAGTTTTCTGTCTGCTTGATTTGGTTGAGTCATGGTAGCCATCAAAGCAGATGGTCAGCCACATCAAGCATATTGGTCCATTTAACCATCAGAGTATGCAAAAGCTCTTGAAGTTGCTGTAGTGGTGTTTGTCCGACTTATGAAAAAATTCCTGGTCTTTAGCGGATGTCGTGGATGGCCCTCCTTAGCTAGGTCGTCAGTCACTGAGTCACGATCATGGCCTGCAAGAGAAAGTTGTGCACTCCCTAAGGGGTGTGTCTGTCTCACGGTGTGGTGTGCATGTGCAGTGGAACTGCGAGATGGGTCTAACCTTGGGTAGACCCTTGGTAATGTCCCACACTTAAGGACTTAGTTCGTGTATTATTGGAGGTGCAGTGCAGAACTTAGGGTGACAGGTCTGAAGTCCTACCCTTGATGTGCCCTAAGTGTGAAGTGGGGGGAGGGGCTAGGGGTGAACCCTAGGTGTAGTGAGCAAAGTGAGTCCTCGTGCTGCTTTTTTTTTTCCGGAGGATTGCATACAAAGAAGGCGTTCTGGCTAACGCCTATCACCTTCAGGCGGAGCACGGGGTGGTCGCAAGCATTGGGATAGAAATGCGCGACTTTGTAGATATTCTTTAATAGCGGCATGGGCCTTCAGAGGTGTGGATGACAAGAAGGGATGATTACACCTTGTGAAGCGGGTATCATTCATATTCTCTAAGATTTCTAGGTAAAAGGAGGGAAGCAGGGTTGCCCTCATCATTAATCTAGTCATAGCCCTACTATCTATCCCTAGGTTGATGTCAAAAAAGAGGGGAGGGAGGTGGGCTTCCTCGGCTGTAGGTCTTTGCATTAATAGGAATTTGATAAGCCTAAGATAATTACAGGTGGTTAGGAAGGCTGGATCTGGACAAGAAGAAAAATCCGCGAGGAGGCGGTTGATGGATGGGAGGAGATCCTCTACTCTAAAAACTAGGCATTCCTCGGGACTCTGGGCATTTACGTTATATATTCTAGGAAAGTCAAAATCCCCATGAATGGTGCGGTCATAATCAACTCCATGCCTACGGAGGTAGGGCATGTAGATGGGGTCGTTGCGTTCTTCAGGAAGTGAGCTGCAGAAGGCGGTCCGGGCGTCAAAATTGGCATCCCAAATCCTTCTCCGCCACTTCGGTTGTGCCTTGTAGCCTTGGAGGTTTTGGGAACCCTGTTTACCTTGTCCTGCCAGTAATCTGCAGGCTCTTGCCTCCACTTGGTTATTATAAGGCTCCTCTCTTCTATCCATCTATTTGCCAGATCATTGGCCAGGTCCTTGATCTTGGCTAGAATGCCTAGAGGCAACGCACGGTCCAGAGAGCGTGGATAAGCAAATGAAAGCTCAAATGGTCTTGTCTGGAACTCCTGGTCACGCTATATGATCAATTCCTGAGGCCAATCGATAGGGTTGGGATCCCCTTGTAGTGGCACCCGCTCTTCAGGGAATTGTCTGGGCAGTGACCGTGCTCTGCGTTGTGCTTCCTCTGCCAGTTCCTGCCTTCTTCTTTTGGTTGCCACAATGCGCTCGGGCATGTAGGCATCTTTGGGCTCTTTAGGCGGGAGGTTTGGTAGAGGCGGACTGGGCATTCTTCATTGTTCTTCTTCAGCATCTTGCTCCAAGTCCGAACCCTCTTCGACATTCTGCTCGGCCACTGCTGGGGCCACTTGTGGTGGTGGTGTTGGCTGCTCCTGTTCTTCAAACCCTAGTTTCTTAAGCTCCACAGTTGCTGCTTTTTCGTGATTCCCGTGCCTGTTGGAAGCTCCTGTTTTTGAAGGCCATATCTTAGTGCTCGGGTAGTCAGTTCTAGCTTCCTTCTTATCTTCTCCACTGAATCATTGCCCTATGCTTGGGTGACATGTAGTACTGTGTTGAGAAAAGCTTGCCTTTGTGCGTTGGCGCATACATCGGCTGCTTCTGCCCTGGATTCGGCAAGCACTCTCTCGCACTCAGCCACCGCCAAGCGTTCCGTTTATTGCCTAACCCTTTCAAAGTTGTTCTTTTCCCACTCGTTGGCTCTCTCGTCCATCTTCCTTCTTCCCTCTGTCAGCTCACTTGCCAAGGTGGTTACCACCTGCTGCTGTTCATTTGTTAAGACCCAAAGTTGGTGCTACTCTTTGGATTTCCGAGCCAGCTATTCTTCATCAATTTCTTTCGCTTGATTTGCAATGCCAAATCTCTGTTCTGCCTCAGTAATTAGTTCTAACTTTTCTTGCGCTAGCTGCTCATGGCTTTGGATCTCCGCAAGGTGCAATCTTCGTTGTGTGAAGGCCATGGCCATGAGGGCCTATGTGTCTTCCTTGGCAATCTCCAATGCACCTTGCAGTCGTTGTGCCTTCTGTTGTAGTCCTTGTGCTTCTGCTGCGAGGATTGCTGGCCTTTCCTGTGCTAGGAACTCTCTCTCTCTCTCCAGTTTGTCTTGTTCCTGGAGTTGATACCATAGCTTTGCTATGGTATCCTCTTGCCGCTTGCTTGGCTCGCCTTCTTGAGCTGCTAACTGTCCATACCTTTCTAGGTTGGTAGTTCTCTGTTCCAGGTCAACATATTGCTGCATTAGCAACTTTAAGCTCCGCTGCTCTGCCACCAGTTTTTTCTTTTCGTTCTCTAGCCTTTGTCTCAGGCGGCTCTCATTGTCCTGGGCTTCTTTCGTTTTTGTTTCCAGTTGATCTTGCAGCACTTTCATCTCCCTTTTTCGGTTGGCTCCTTGCCTTGAAACTTCTAGCCTCAAGGTTGCTGAAGTTTCCTTTTCCTTCTCCAGCTCCACTAGGGCCACCTTCTTTTCTTCCTTTGCCTTGTCCAACTATGCCAGGAGCTCAGCCATGTAAGCGTCGTAGTCCGCCCAGGTGGCATGGGAGTAGGGGCTGTGGTGGTTGACGCCTCTAGCTTTTGCTGTTTCGGATCTTTCCTGGACTCAGCATGTGCAGCGGTAGGTCTTTTCGCTCCGGTTTCCGGTACAATCTCAGCCACTTTACTGACAAGCATCTGCATCATACTCATCAACTGGGCCGTGTCCAGAGAGGGTGTGGGTTGCGGGGTGGTTGTGGTGTCGGTTGGCACCGACACGAAGGAGGAAGGCAGGGGGTGCAATAGTGACTTGCCCTTGCCTACAATCACTGGGGCCGCTTCCGCGCTGCCACTTGCTTCGGCCTCATGGTGGAGACTCAAGGGGTTGATCTCTCCTCTTCATGGGTTTCTTCAACAGATCTGCGAGTGGCCTCTGCCAACTCAGCCAGTTCTTTCATCCTTAGCTCGTCGGCTTCCTTCTCCGCCCTTCTTTGCCTCTCTTCTTCCGCCCTGTTTGACTCTTCTCTAACTCTTTGGAGTTCTTCCTTTTCCTTTTTCCTTTGTTGCTCCTCCACCCTCCTTGACTCTCTTTGAGCCCTCTTTACCTTGGCCCGCTCCTCTTTGCTCAGTCTTTCCTCCTTTTTCTGGCTCTTGTCAGTCTTCATTTGCTTCTGTGGTTTGGCTATTTGAGTGGGTGGTATTTCCGGCTCTCCTTCGTCGCTTCCGTCTTTTCACTCGAGCCTTCTTCCTCGCGGTGATGTGAGCTTTGGTGCATAGCTTGCTCTTCCTCTACGCCGGCATTCTTGATAGCCTTGTCGATGATTGCCATGAGAACACCTCCGTATTTGATTGTAGAGGCTTTTGTGGTAGGTTTTTCCTCGTGGATCGTGTAGTAGAGGCCGGAGATTCCCCACCAACTGGTGCTACGGTTGGAGCCAGGAGGGCGGCTGAAATCCTGATTGTTTTCTGGACAAAGCCGTTCCAATCCACCTCCTCTGGAACTCCTGCCGCGATGCTTTTCAGCAATGGCACCCCGATTCTATTCATTAGTGCATTGTATCTGTGACCCGAGAAATGGGCGTGGATCATCTTAGCTTGCATCCTCGTCACAGGGTTTGGAATGTCAGCCAAACTGATTCCATCGACCGTGTGCACGTCCTCTTTTCTGACTCCCATCATGGCATACACATCTCTTTTTGGGCGTCTCTCTTTCTTGGGCACAAGCCCCAGGGCTTTCTCGACAATGTCTGCGTTAAGGGGCACTTGCATCCTTCTTTCTTGGTCACCAGCTCTAATTGTGACTGTGCCACAGCTCTTTCCTTCATTGAAGCTCCTTAAGAAGTCCGTGCACATGCTATAGTCTAGAGCCTGTCGGACCTTCTTCACGTACTTTTGGAGGTTACATTTGTCCACCAGCTCCCTCATGGCCGGCTCTTCCAGGATGGCTTCATCTAGATTCATGGTATGCTTGAACGTGAATTGACTAAATCCACGCGTCTGGACGCTGATTCCATACTTTGTCAGGTCCGCCTCAGTGAATGGGAGTTTACTCTGTCCTGCCATGATAGGTGCCTGTCATCACACAAAGTCAATATTAGTGTTATAACTTGACTCATCACTAACAAAAACCCAAGAAAGAATGCGTGTGGCAATTTGCGGTGTTGATTCAGAGGAATGAAACTTGGAAATAATTCACGACCAACATCTATTTCCTCCTTGCATTCTTTTCTATTTGAATTCAGTTGATCATTTTATCCATTATACATCTTGCTACATCACTTGGTTCTCATTTGCTCCCTTGCTTCCCCTGCTCCCCCCCCATTTCCTCAAGTGTTAAGGGAATCCTTCCTAGGATTAGTAAGGGGGGAGGAAGGCTCGCATGGGTTGTGTGGGACGAGTTAATTGGCCAACAGCCAAGTATAAAGGTTAGGGTTATATTCAAGCTGGGCATGATGATCAAGTTCGCATGGTTGTATGGAAGCTTGAGTGATGTAGGTCAAGATATCATGAAAGATGTCCTCGGAGTTGAGGCGACTAGCAACGTGCAACTCCTCTTCCGTGAGGAACTGGTCAATGTAAGGGTGGGCCAGCACCTGGTCATCTAAGTGTATGTTGCGTGTAATGGCCAAAACCCTAAATGAAAGAGGTGCCACATAAGTAGGGTCGTGCTCAATTGTTTTGATTGCCCTCCTTTGCTCAGCATTGGTCATGATACGGGAGTCTTTTTTCTCCCATTGGAGTCGTAAGGCATATCACAGTTGTAAGAACGAAGAAGCAGAGCTGGCAAGCTGCGTGAGCTCCTCTAGTTCTCGTTCAGGTGTAGAGCGAGCAGGCTTGCGGTAAGAGGTGATTAGTCTTCTGAGAACAGCTTGCTCCTTTGAGATTTCGCCATTAGCAATTAACTCGGCGGCAATTTTGGGAAATTTGATGGTCATAAACTCGTAGTCTTCCCAAGTGCATGGCAACGCACGAACATCAGAAGCAAGGGGTTCGTCAAGAAGTCCTAGGTTAAGCCTCTCATAGCTCCTAGCGAATGTGGTGAAGGTGTCATCCAACTCCTTGATGCATGTCACTACGTTATTTCCCGAGGTCTCAACGAGATCCTTGGCCACTGAAAGGAAAGATCGTCTTTCGAGTGAAGGCTTAAAACCTGCTGGTGGTGATGGTGCAATTGGGCTGGACAGTGGTGATTGCATTGCTGGCATCACAGATGGGACTTTGCACTCTGGAGCACTTTGAGATGCTGCAGTGGGCTTCAGTGGCATAGGAGGCGTGCTGCATTCTATTCGAGCCGGCATGGGGGTGCGCAACTCCTCTGACCTGGATGATGCTGGGGCATCCAGCTTGGGACGACAAATGTGTTGGGAGTCATTAATCACCACTGGTGCTGGTTCAGCTTTCTTTGCAGTTTGTGCTTTGTATGTGCCAGTCTGTCTAGCTGGAGTGGGGTTGCTCAGAGTTGAGCCTCTCGAATGTCCACACTTAGGCATCCATATCGAGGGGTTACCCTCATAGTATCCTTGTGATCGCAAGAGATCTTTGGGGATCCATCGTGGCGTGGTAGTGCGCCCATGGCGATAGCATCTGAGCTGCCTCTTAGGCTACAACTGATAGTTTTTGCGTTTAGAAGCACGTTTCTGCTGTCTACAAGGAGGTGGCCCTCGTTGTTTTGGCACCCACATGAGCGTGGACTCTTTGGCCTTGTGAATGGCCTGGGTGAGCTTGATTCTAGCAGTTTGAGCGTGGGGTGAGATATCCCTGCCCTTCTCCTTAGGCTTGGTCATAGGCGTGGCCGTGGGGGTCTCTATCGGCGGCTTTGCAGTTGTAGGAGGCGTAAGATAACCCTTGCTGAAAGTAGTCACTATGCGCACATTGCCTACAGCAAGATGGATGCGATCTAGGTTGTAGTCCACATTGCAGTTCGTCTGTTTTTTAAAAGTGCGACCTAGTAGTGACTTATCACCGGCCCCTTTAGTGTTTGGTAACACATAAAAGAAGACTAGGATACTTTCAGACTCGATGGAGACAGCCACTTTGCATTTTCCTAAGAGTGAGTAAGTGTTGCTCCTAAATGGGCTGAGTTTAGCATTTGTGGGCTGTAATTTAGGCTGATCGATGCATGTCCAATGGTCATGCGTCAAGATATTACAGTCAGCACCTTCGTCGATCAAGGCATCAAAAGAATACGTCCGTTCTGCAGTGACCGTGATTTGTAGATAGGCGGGTGCTACTGCTTCTTCATCTTGATCTATTAGTTCGGTAATTGTGGCCACGCAGACGTTGACAGGGGCTTCAAGCATAGGTGGCTCGTGCAACGGATGGAAAGGAGGATAGTACTTTTTCATGCGACTGCCATTGACAAGCTTATCACAGTGTTTGACAAACTTAGCAGCATCACGGAATAGGGTGGGCCATCATAGTTGGGATTGTAACACCTTATGGGCGGTCGTATCCCCACTAAAGTGTCCTCTAGCTATCCCGCCATGCGCTTCTCTCAATACATTGTGCATCTCGTGCTCGCACACACATCTACGCAACAAACTGTCTTGTCCTAACCTATAGAGTTGGCCGGCGATCAATTGGTATGGCTGGATTTTTAAGATAAGTTTCCTTAGCTTGGCTTTCTCAATAGGTCCCTCAGGCTGACCTTTCATACATCCGTGCTTCACCCAGAACTGGCACTTTAAGGGGTTCAATGAGAGGTTGTATAACCGACACTGTTCAAAGACAGCTCTCAATTTTTCCAAGTGTTCGGCCCAACTAGAGTGTATGCATAAGTCGTCTACGAACACCTCTAACTCGCGTCTAAGTATATCCTTGAAAATGGTACACATTAATCGTTGGAAGGTTGCAGGCGCATTCATTAGCCCAAAGGGCATAACGATGTAGACGAATACACCCCACTCCGTGGCGAAGGCAGTCTTGTGCCTGTCGTCAGGGTGCACTTGCACTTGATTATAGCCAGAGAAGCCATCCAGGAAGCTGTAGGCTTCTTTGCCTGCTACCCTCTCCAACATGTGCTCGGTATACAGTAAGGGGTAGTTGTCCCTCTTCGTAGCGGCATTAACTTTCTTGTAATTCACACACACTCGAATTTTACCATTCTTTTTCATAACGATCACTATGGGTGATACCCAATCCATGTGCTTAATCTCATATATAAATCCCACCTTCATGAGCTTATCGATTTTTTCCTTTACTGCATGGGCGTGTTTGGGATTCATAGGGTAAGGTCGCTGCTTTGTTGGCACCGCATTTGGAACCATTGGGATATTATGGGTCACAACCCTAGGATCGGCTCCTTTAAGTTCCTCCAAGGACCAGACAAACACATCGACATACTGTCGTAGGAGAGCAACAAGTCTAGCCTCCTCATCCTTGGTCAGGTCGTCAGCAATGAACGCAGGTCGAGACTTCTCGCCTTCCCCTGCCAGATTGACTTCCTTGACCTTGGCGAGTCTCGCAATTGGTTCACTAGCTTGCCCTTGTCTCTTTGCTCCTAGCAAAATCACCACTCTATCACCCTTCGTAAACTTCGTGAAGCGTTTGGGGAGATCCTGCGGCTTCTTTTGCCTCTCTGCTTCTGAGTCTTTAGTTTGCTTCCTGGCCTCCTCCCTTAGCCGTTTGCGCCTTAGGTGGACTGGTAAGTCCCCTTTGGTGCGTTTGACCTCAGAGGGTTGGGGTATTTCGGGATCACTCTCTGTACTGACTTCAGACTTCGAGTTAACCTCACATCCCTCGCTTGAGGAAGGAGTTTTGCCAAGGGGTCGTAATTCAGTAGGTGAATCCGTCTTTAGTACTGAAACTACTAGTGGCTGCGCCACCCCTGCCTGCTCGTAATCCATGGCTCCCATGTGCTCCAACCAGGACCTATCGCACTCCATCAGCATGACTCCTTTTTCATTCTAGCCCGCCCTTTCCCTTCTAGGCCTAGAGTCTGCCTTGATCTGTTCGATTGCTCTCCCTTCAGTGTCATATTCTATCGTGTCTAACTCTTCTTCACTCTCGTCCCCAGTAGAGCGACAGTCCTTGTACCCCTCATCATCGGAATCCTGCCCCTCTGACTGCTCGTCATTCCCTAGGTTTTCCTCTCCAATCTCCTCTTTGTCAGTGACTAAAGCCCAATTGTATAACATGTTAAGATCGTGAATTTTGGTCCATTTCCACTCAGGCCTAGCGAAGAGATCACTTAGGGGTTTTAGATTAGCATCCATGTTGCCCTTCAGTTTATCGGTTAGGCACTCTACGATTTTCTGAAGCTCGAGCTTGTTGGTTGTGTTGCATAGGTTTCTTCATGGTTCAGATTTGACATGTAGCCCTACTTTTCATGGGACACTTTCTTTTGGACCTTGTTATTCCCACATGCATGATAAATTTGAACCTTGCCAATCCATAGACAATCATTGTAAATTCACAATTTTCATGCTAATATGATTAAAGACATAAATACATAACTGAAAGATGCAAACCACAATTACAATTGTAAGCACTAAGCATATATGTCTTATACTAATGTTTATACTACTTTACAACATGATATGAAGTAGATAACACAATAGAAATATCAAATATAATTACAAGTAACATATTATTTTCTCATTATATAATATTATATGCTCTAACTTACTTTTAGTTATGTGGAACGAGACTGGTTTCCTTGGGTCACGTGAGCTTCCTACCATCATGCAGAGTGGCAGGTCACGTGAGCTTTCTACCATCATGCAGAGTGGCATGATGGGCTCCTTTGCTGGCATGCTTGGTGATTTAGCAGCTTGCCTATAAAGCTCTTCTTCATCTGAGAACGGTAGGTCAACGGTTGCCAAGACATGCATCCAATCCGGCTCGCCCTCAGGGCAAGGGATATACTTGGTCAATAACCCATAGGGTTTGCTTACCTATGCATCACCTTTTAGCATGGTTGAGATAGCATCGAGGTTGGCTGGGGTAGTCTTCCAGGTGTCCATCTCAACCCTTACCGCTTCTGTTCTATTTCCCAAGAAAATGAGATTATTCCCCCAAACTTCAATAACTCGCGCATTCCTCATCCAGGGTCGGCCTAGGAGTATGTCGTAGTCCACTCCCTTCATGACAATGAAGTTCACGGGAAACTGCACTCTTGCGACCTTCACTAGCCAGTTCTTTAGGACCCCGAATGGTCTGACCTTCATTCCGTTGGCCAATGTAACATTGAACCTAGCCGCTTCCATAGGTGGGTAGAACTGCGTGGCTCAAGACACTGACCCTAGTGCCTGTGTCTACGATTCCTTTTCGCGTTGCGTCCCCCAAGGCTGAGATAGGTAAGACTGCATGCATCTCCGTGCCTTCCCAGAAAGCGTGGACGTACAATGACCTTGGAGCCGAGTATAGCGTTAGGCTTGGAATCTGCGTGATTGTGTCCTGCTCTTGCAAGTTAGCGGCAGTATGCTCTCCTTTTCCCTCCACCCAGTGCCTTAATTCTTGCCATAAGGGAGGTGCTGCCGAAGCAAATCTCCTAGGCTCACGGTTACTGGGGTGGTTACTAAAGTGGTGAGGAGGTTGTTGGGTGGTTGGCTTCCTCCTTGGTCAGCATTCTTTTGGCCATATGGCTTGGTTAGCTTGTTGACAAGCTTTTTCTTGGTCTTGCCTCTGTGGCATCTCACATGGTGTGGGTGCGTTCCCTGATTGAGGTCGTCATGGTGAAACGGGTGTACTCACACTAGAGAGGTCTTCCATTCGGTCTTCCAGTATGGGTTCTATATCTTTAAGGTGTTCTTGGGCGTCCTTGACCTACTCCTTGACTTTGGCTATAGCCTCGAGTTGCCGTCTGGGGTGGGGGTATTCCCCTACCTTGGCACTCCCTAGTTCCGCTGTCTTGGGAGCTGAGGTCTCTGCCTCTGCATGAGTGACTCTCCTTCCTGTCACTAGAGTTGTAGCTTCCTCAGTCTTAAGGGTAATCTTTGCGTCTATTCTCTTTCTCCTTCTCCTCCGGCTTTTCTTTCCCAACGAGGCTGCATCCAGGTTACTTGGCCCAGACAATGAGATGCCTGTTTGCTTTGTCTGTGCTCGCGTCATGACATGCAGTGGGATGGGCGTATCCTCACTGCCAAAGGTCTCCACACCGAACAGCCCCAAGGGTACGGAGGGCACGTTGGCAGAACTAGTTGATGGCTTTCGTCTAGGACAGTTAGGAAATAGATGTGTGATTCCACACTCCGTGCATCGAAGGTTAGCTTTGTCCTTGTTTGCCTGTTCCCTTTCCGGGCAGCGTGATGAAATATGGCCTAGATGACCGCAAGTCCAGCATGAGATTGGATCTTGGCTTGGTCCTCCAAAGCCTCTGCCTCTTCCTCTACCTAGCGCCATTACCGGCACTGGTCGATAGTCCATCAGGACTGGATTGCCTTCCTCATCATAGGAGATGTATGGATTCACATAGGTTTCCTCTTCACTAGATTCTTCCACATAGTGAATAGGAGCGTCACTCGATGGTTGGGTTACATAGGGCTCTGGTGGTCTGGGTATGCCTGTTGGGTTCATCTCTAGCCTAGGAATGACTGGTCTTGCGTCATTTGATGTTGGAAGCGCCAGCTGGGCTTCCCTGCCAAAGAGGTTATGTGGCCTGTTGCCTAAGTATGGAGGGTTGTATTGCTGCGCATATGGGAATCTCCTTGGCAATCTGCAATGCAATGCGGCATGACCGAACCTACCGCAGTTTGAGCACGGCCTAAATCTAGGATCGTGACACTCGGCTGGGAGGTGGTTTCCACCACAGTGTATACACTGCACATGTGACCGCACAGGCTTCCTCATCTGTTCTTGCAATCGTGCAAGCTCCATTCTTACCTCAGTCAGCTCCTGGCCTTGGTCAACACCTTTTTCCTTATCCCATGTGCTAGAGTTCTCTCTCTCTCTCCGGAAGCTGTTGTCTGCTCTGGATCTCTCTGGCTTGTACTGTCCCGACTGACGTCCCTCATGCTTCGCTCCCTAAGTTGATCGTCCACCCTTATTGCCTCTTCAAAAACTCTAGCTAACACGTCTCTGTGTAGAGTGGAGTTACTAGCCAAAGCCTTGTAGAGCTCCTCGCTTCGAATTCCATTTATAAACACGGTAGACACAGCCTTCTCGTTAGGTCGCTCATTGGCAGGGATCCTCTTGAAGAGGCCACGCACATGAGTAACGTAGTCTCTTACGTCTTTCTTTTCACTCTGATTGACATTTATCAATCGGACGATGAGATTGTCAGAGTACCCTGCCTCAGAGAATCTCTTGATAAAATGGTCTTTGAGATGGACAAAGTTCGTGCGCTCAGTTGTATCTAGACTAGTGTACCAAATTCTCCCCTTATCACCTAAACACAGCCCGAAAGCTTGAGAGCATTGTGCAAGGTCCGTGAGACCGTTTGCTTCGCAAACTTGTTCAAATTGCTCCACAAAGCTATATGGGTCATTGCTAGGTTCATACTTGTCTAGCTGCTTTGCTACAACAGGGATCCTAGATTGCCCCTTTGCCCCTTGCGTGACCCCTAATCCCGAGAGTAATGCTATGGCTAAGGCTGTTGCGCTCTGCTCAGCAGACGTGTTGTCCATGAGCCGCTTGGCTACAAGTTTACTCAATGATAAGTCAGCCTCTATTGCTCGCTCTCTCTCTGCATTTGGTCCTGCTTTGGTTGCACCAGCCAGGGCTAGCACACGCCGGGCCTCGTACATGCTTGCTCTCTCTCTGCATTTGGTCCTGCTTTGGTTGCACCAGCCAGGGCTAGCACACGCCGGGCCTCGTACATGCTTGCTCTCTCTCTGCATTTGGTCCTGCTTTGGTTGCACCAGCCAGGGCTAGCACACGCCGGGCCTCGTACATGTCTATATCTTGTTGGAGTTTCCTAGCCTTTTGCTCATGGTTATAGGAAATTATGTTCTCTAGCGCCTTTCTAATTGTCTTTCTTTCCTCTTCTAGGTTTGGTACCACTTCCTCTACTGGCCTGCCCTAAACTACCGTCCTAGTCAACAAGTCATACTCATTGACTAACTCCTGTACTATGACTAGGAATTCTCCCAAGTCCAGTCGGGGTCCTCTCCTTGTCCACCTCGTGATCCTGACATTGCTCCCACTTCCAGCTCCACAAGGTTGTCGATCAATTTGAGTAGCTCCGGCAGTGTCCGATCCTCTATGTTGCCTTTTGGACCTTCGTGTCCTCTTTAAGCTCCTACTAATGGGGCTCTCAGGCACCCAATTATATTTTGGGATCTTCTCCTAATAGTTCCTTGATATTATTATATCTCCTGATGAGTTCCTTGTTATTGAAAGCAATTGTCAATCTTATTCACAAACTGTGCTTCGTGCTTTCTAGTGCTCAGTGCGAAAACAGGCTTCTCCTTTTCTTGTAGTGCACCTTTGGTGATGAAATCAAAAAGTGAGGTGCGGATGCACGAAATGCTCAATGCAAACTCCACTCTTCCCTTCACGTTCGTAGCCTGATGTGGCTCTAAGCATAGGTTCTGGCTGATCTAAGGTTTTACTGAAAGTGCCTGTTGCATTCTCTATTCCGCTTCAGGGTTGGTTGGTTTGTTGGTCGCTGAATGTCAAGTCAAATTCTAAATTTGGTCTGCTTAGTGTCTAGCTGTTCGGGATGAATCCTCGGTTATCCTACCTGGTCTCTGGCTTCTAAGGGCCAAAATAGGTTCCCTGGGGGATCAGAAATGTGACCAAGGTGGCCATGACTGTGGGGCAGGTTTAAAAACCTTCTATTTAAAGTTCTGGTGAATTGGTCCGATTCTGGGAATCGGACAAGTTGGTCTGATTTTGGGAATCGGACAGGCTGGTCCGAGTTTTACACTAGGAACGGTGGTCAAATTCTACTTTGGTCCGATTTCCCTAGTCGGACAGGGGAGGATCTGACTATTGCAATGGGTCGAGTGGTCCAAATTCGGGACTAGGACACGTGGTCCGATTTTGACACCGGATCCGATTATAACAGTCGGACGAAGTTGGTCCGATTTTCGGACTGGTCCAATTCTGGGACTCGGATCGGAAAAGTGGTCCAATTTTTGGAGTCAGATGGTCCGACTCCAGAAATCGAGTAGTCCTATTCTGGGACTCGGACGGCTTGGTCCGATGGCGCGAACGACGGCCCGTGGGTTGCGCGCGATGCCTCAAGGTGAATGCCTTCTCCACGGAATCGTGCCGTGCTTTCCAAATATGTGCAAAGCAATAGAGGGAACTGCCAGGCACACCTTGAAGCAATGCGGCGCTTGAATCGATCGGCGCTTCAACGATCTCCCCGCAGCTCTCTCTTTCTCTCTCTCTCTCCCTGGCTCTCAATCTCACTCTCTTCTTAGAAGGCAGGATGCCAAATGTGGTCCTTCTTGGTTCCCTGGGCTTCTACTTGCTCCATCCCAGCCTGTTGTAACCTCAGAAATTAATCCCTCATACTCTTCTAGCCAGAAATCTGACTCTGTGCTCCTATTTCCCTGTTTCGAGTAGCAGCAGAACCCTTTCTGTTTTTCTTATTTTTTCTATCCTAATCTTAACCTAATGCAACAGAAATAAAAAATAGAGATGGAGATGATAGTCTTACTCTAATATTCAACAACAAATCAAAATACTTACTTGCTCCAAGGATTAAAACCTCCTAAATCTCCTATTATCTCGAGCACCGGTTCAGGCTGCAACCCTACTTCTATGCTCGATTCGATGCTTGGGGTGCTCAAGGCTCGATTCCATCGGTCCCGGCAACGGAACCAAAATGGAGGGGAGCTACGGAGCTCTACCTCGAGACCTACGGACTGCTTATTGATCAAGCGTTTCAAGCCAAGCGGCCATGGATACCTCTCACATAGCTGACGTGCAATGCCTACCTTACGGGTATAGTGAGCTTACCTTGATACTCGATCAAGTTCCCTCCTCTCTCTTGCACTCTGCTAGCTCCATGATCCTTGTTGCAAGCTCAAGCAACCTCAAACCCTCTCCGTTAAGCTCCATCCTCCATAGCCGCGCGAGAAAAGAGAAGAGAAGAGAAGAGAAGAGAAGATGAAGAGAGAAGATGGGGAGCTTCTTCTCCACGATCCCTCACTCTCACAAACTCACTCCCTCACTCCCTCACACTCCCTCAATCCCTCACTCAAGCATAAGCAAGGAGGCAAGAAACAAGAGAAGAAGAAGAAGAAGCTTTGGCCACACACAAGAATGAGCTTCTCACTCACTTTTGAAATTTATACATGCCCTACTTTTTGGGTGGTCATCCCCACTTTTTACATGGCCGGCCTAGGCCCTCTTTTTCTATTTCCCACCATTCTAACTTATCCCATTCCCAACTAATGCATACAATTTGCGCAGGAGTGAGCCCGGCACTCTTTTTACAAGGATTCGGGAGTGCTTTCACATTTAATGGCGCGCTTTTACTTTTCTTTTCTCGAGGCGATACTGATGCCTTTTGGAGAGGTCGTCATTCAAATTTTCAGGGTCTGATCTCCATCCGGGGCACCTTTTCCTTCCTTTGTCCTGTGCCCTTTCGGTTATCTCCTTTCATTTTTCCGCAGCTCTGCTGCATTTTCCGATCCTGGGTGCTGCGGTAAACACACACACACACACACACACACACAGAAAGAAAGAAAGAAAGTTATATTAACGTCTTCTAAAGACCAAAACTGGCCTATGAGACAAACTGTGATACAACTGATGAGGTCCAGCTATCCAAAATAAAAGTGCTGAATGAAAAGCTAAAAACTGGAAACTGAAAATACGGTGTTGTGAGTGTGATAAGTGTCGTGTATGTGTATGTGCGTATGTAGCTCTGGTACTCCAGATAATGGCTACAAAAGGGGAACAAATGTCAGCTGTGATAGGGGAACAACTGTCGGCTGTGATAAAGTGGTGCGATGTGTATATGTAACAGATGCAGGGAGATATACTATCCTAGGATGTAGTAGCAGTCGTCGAAGTCGCTAATAGCAGGTGATCCCTCCTGGATGCAGGATGTGGTACATCGGCGGTGGAGAAAGAGCAAACTGGAGATCTGAGATCCAATGTGTCGAGTGTCGTCAGATCTCAGTCTGCTGTCGATGTAGATCAAGAATCCTCCGGATCTCCTATCGGTGTGGCTGTGGGGTCCGAAACCCACGGATCCTCGTGCGGCGTCGGGTACGCTGGTCCTCAGCCTGCTGTAGTGTGAGCCCGGAGGTTTGGCTAGAGGCTGGTACAGTAGCTCTAACTCTGTCTGTCTGAAAGAACTGTGTAATAGTCGTTTGGGTGGGCCCCTCTCTGACTGGGACCCGCTGTGTGCTCTGCTCTCTGATGTGCCATGCCTCTCCCAGAAAATGGCCAAATGATCTCTGATCCATATCAGTCATACATCCCTGAAGTGAGCTGCTCAATGTGTATCTAGATCTCAACTCTGAGTATGCCGGGCATCTGAGAACAAAATGCTCCTCACTCTCCACCTCTGATCTGCAAAGGGGGCATATCCTCTCCTCCCGTGGGATGCCACTGGCTCTGCCACTCTCAATCATAAGCTGATGTGATGATACCCTGAGCTGTCCAATAAGAACTCTCAATCGATGTGGCATATAGATCTGCATATATCTCGGAATCTCTATGAATCCCTGCTCTAATATGCTCAAGAACTGTGTATAATAATGTGCGATCTTCGATGGCACTGGCTGTGCAGGGCTGACCCATGTCCTTTGTATATAAATATGCCATATCTCTTGTCTGATGACTCTGTTCCTCTCACAGAGAGAGAGAGAGAGAGAGAGAGAGAGAGAGAGAGAGAGAGAGAATCCTTCCCTCAGGGCTGCACAGGTTCGACCTGACCCTGCGTGCAGATGGAACACGAGCCAGAGAGGGCGAGACTGAGCCGTCTTCCCTGTCCGACAAACCTGGCCCTGTGTATAGCAGGTACGCGAGAGAGAGAGAGCAGGCGTGAGCTTTCCCTGCCAGACCTGTCGAATCTTGCCCTTGCCTTCCAGACTTTTCCTGTCCTGCGCGCACTCTGTCCCAGCACCCCCGTAATCGCATCTACCACAGGTGAGGGAGTGAATCAGCTAGCGGGAGCAGTATAAACAGGAGGCGGGTGCATTGCAGACTTGACTGTCAGTCCCCTGTCTGTTATGGCCTTCAAATTCCCTGTAGTAAGAGCGAACGGCACACAGTCATGTAGGTTTCTGACACAGCAGAAAGAATTCTGTGATACAGCAGAGGGCCAGCCTCAGCAGTGTGAGAAACCAGCATACAAAGATGCAGATTTCTAACACAGCAGATAGAGATCTGTGATACAGCAGACACACACACACACACAGAGAGAGAGAGAGAGAGAGAGAGAGAGAGAGAGAGAGAGAGAGAGAGGCCTGTGTCCTTCGCCATCTAAGTTGACACAGTGGCGCCCCATTTCTTTGATGGGTTCAATGTACAAAATCTTTTCCAAAGTAATGGCGAATTGGCTCCATAAGCATCTCCCTGCCCTTGTGCACCCTCTCCAGTATGGTTTCATTAAGGGCCGAAATATTCTACACAATGTTTTGAATGCCCAATTGGCCATTGATTATGCCCGGCATTCTAATCAGGAGGTGGTACTGATTCAACTGGACCTGGAAAAGGCTTTTGACTATCTGGACTGGTCTTTCGTTGCTGACCTTATGTCTGCTATGGGCTTTGGCGCTCGGATGTCTCGTCTGATCTACACCATTAGTGCTGCGGCGTCTTCGCGAGTCATGCTGAACGGAGGTGTTACTGAGCCATTTGTCCTTGCCCGTTCTGTCAGACAGGGGTGCCCTTTGAGCCCTTTATTCTTTGCCCTTGCGACACATCCAGTTCTTTCCATGTTATCACATATGGCCGCCTCTTCCCAGTTGGCCGGACTGTCGCTTCCTACAGGACAACACTTCATTAGCCAATCCCTGGCGGATGATACTTTTATGATTTTGCGTGCGGACAAGGATAACCTTCGAAAAGCATTGGATGTTTGGGGTCTCTTTGGTCAGGCGTCAGGCCTTCGTATCAATGCGCTCAAATCGGCCATTCTAAGCTGCACGGAGTCAGATTTGCAGTCCTTGGACTAGCAGGGTCTGGTTGTTCCTCGAGGTTCCATTGTCAGGCATCTTGGATACCCTTTGGGTGTTGATGTTCCCCCAAAGCAGCTTCTGCAGTGGATTTCTCAGAAAATGGTGGCCAAGTTTATGTATTGGAAGTCTCAGGCCTGGCCTTTTCATGTTCGCCTCAAAGTAGCCCAGATAATTATGTTGCCAATGCTCACATATTTCTTGCCATTGTTACCCTGGACTCCTACGACTCTGAATGCTCTCACTCAGTCTATTCGTCATGCTATGGAAGAAGGACTCATTGCATGCAGGTATTTCTTGGATCTCGTGGTCGCATGCGTGCACCCCCAAACGCATGGGTGGCGGAGCTATTTTAGATGCCCAAACTCACATGCAGGCACTTCGTTGGTCCCTTTTCCGCGCCATGTGCTCGGATGATCATCATCCGTGGGTCGCTATCGCCCGTTATTTCCTCGAGGGCCATGGGCTTCGGCATGGCAATACCCAACTCCGGAATTCTTGGTGGCACGTTCTTAATGCTGATTCGCGGTTTTCTAGTTCTTCTTCATCGCTGCTTACTCATTTGGTGTGTTCCTGGAAACACGTCCTTCAAAAGGCTCAGTGGCACCCAACGGAGGATCGCTTGGCTACTAACTCTTTTCAATTGGAATTACTAGCAGTCTCGCGTTTACTTTCGTGGGAAGGTAAACAGGAGCTTAGACCACAATTCAACCGGATGGCACGTTTGGGCTTGTCTTCAGTTGCGGATGCCACCCTTGCCAGTCGCAATGTGCTTATATCGTTTCGTACTGCTAGGAGGCTTTTCCGGATCCCTCGTGGATATAGGCCTTTATGGGAACAGCTTTTGACGGTGCTCCAGAGTAGACAACCCTTTCCTGCTCTTGCTTTGGATCATCCCTGGCAGGATTGGGACCTACAAGGCCGGCTGCATTTGAGCAAAGCTTCTGCTAACCAAGTGTATCATCTTCTGATTAAAGATAATCAATGGCTAGTTACTAAAGCGAATGCTTTATGGGGATTGCGTAAATTCCGGTCATGGTGGAGGGCAACTGTGATGGAGGGCTGGGTCAACAAGACACCCTTTAAATACAAAGTCTTTCTTTGGAGAGTGATGATTGGGGGTCTTCCGCTTGCTTCGGCTCTTTCCAAGCGACGAATCTCCAATGGCATCTGTTTCTTTTGCACCACTACTATGGAATCCGCCCGCCACCGATTTATTTCTTGCCCCGTCGCTAAGAAAGTCTGGTTATTTTTGTCGGCCGTTTGGCGAGGGGTGGTTGGTATCACACTACGCCCCTTTGATTGGGTTTTGGGCCAGCCCAAATACCCTACTCCCGCACAGCCACATATGAAGCTCATGTATCACTTTCTTCGATACTGGGGCTGTTGGCATAACTGGACCATTCGGAATGCTTTTCTGTTTGACTCCGCCCATAATGTTCAGCGGCATATTGTGAGGCTTAAGGGCCTTTTGTATTGGCAGTTAGCTCTTCTCCATCGTTCTGATATGCTCTCTACGGAGGACTTCCGTCCTTGGCATATGGCAATTTCCTCCGCATCCTTGCCATAAAATTGTAACTTGTAGTACTTAGCACCTCTTCACATGATGGCTTGGATTGTCGTCATGTATCTTGTAATCAAGTAATCTTGTATTTTTTTCGTAATTAATACAATTACCTTTTACGAAAAAGAGAGAGGCCTGTGCGAAACGTTGTGGTTTTGTGTCCCGCTCTTGCCATCACCTCATCTTTTCGATCGCGTGTTTGCGTCTGCAGTCGCCATGCCTGTAGGCCATGGTCTCCGATCTCGCACTCGCGATTTGTTCTCGCGGCCTTTCCGTCGCAAGGGGTACATCCCTCTCTCCACATACCTGCGCACCTACAGGATTGGGGACTATGTGGACATCAAGGTGAACGGTGCAATCCACAAAGGTATGCCGCACAAGTTCTACCACGGCCGCACCGGCGTCGTTTGGAACGTTACTAAACGAGCCATTGGCGTGGAGATTAACAAACAGGTCAACAATAGGATCGTAAGGAAGAGAATTCATGTGCGCATTGAGCATGTGCAACCTTCACGATGCAGGGAGGATTTTCTAGACAGAGTCCTACTAAAAGGCAGCCCGAAGGTCCTAAGCCTGGATTTATAGTGGAGGGTGCAACATTAGAGACTGTGACACCCATTCCTTACGATGTTGTCAATGATCTTAAAGGAGGATATTAAATTGCTGCATGCACAGGGTTATGCTGCCCTGAAAGCAGTTTAGAGAGGTCTTGTTAAGTTGCCCTTGCCAGTTCACTCGTATTGATTATTCCTTGCAGCTGTAAACGTGGATTTTCAATTTCTTGCTTTTACACGGCTCATTGTTTGAATGGCTTGAAAGCTCAAAGGGTTTGCCCATGGGGTTATGTAAGAGTTTACTTTATAGTTCAGGCTCTACTTTGGGTTTCACAAAAAAAAAAAGAGAGGCCTGTTTTTCTGTCTTCCGTGAGCTCTTGGCGTTGCATCCGACCTACACAAGTAGTGATACAATATGGCTGGTTTGGATATGGCTTTTATCGACCAAACGGTGGCAGCTCTTGGTCCGGATTCTGACACAGAGGAACCAGAGGATATGGTTCCTTGTACGGAGGAGATGCCCCTTGGTCCGGACTTCGAGCCTGCGGGCAAACGCTCCAAGCATACGTCAGAAGAGACAATGGGTCATCAGGAACGTTCTTATGCTCAAGTTGCCTCTGACTCTATGGATTCTCAAGATATTGACTGGGAGCATTTATTGGAGTTTGCCAACAATCTGCTTGGCAAGTATGTCCAACATAATTATGAAGCTTTTTTTGACTCTGGAACTGAAGATGTTCTGGAAGCCACGGTGGACCCGAAAAATGTCTTGTGCGCTTTTTTGGTGTTTTATGACCGTGCTGTTATACTCTTCTTCACTGGCAGGATTCCAGTGCTTTCCCATATTCGCCAGTGGGTGCACCATTTACTACAGGGGGAGTGTGTTGAGGAGATTTGTGGTGGGCCCCGAGGCTTCTATGAGGTGCTGTTGAAATCTGAGAAACATCGGGCTGATCTTCTGTCTAAACTACCATTGTTCTTTGATCGCTGTTTGGTCCATGTTGTGCCATGGCGCCCTATGGCAGACTTTCAGCGCCTGCTTCAACGTGAATGCCTGGTGTGGGTTGAAGTGGAAAATTGCCCGGTTGTCTATTGGCCTTTGTTAAAGGATGCCATGGCCGTTGTGGGAACTGTTCTGGTCCGCGGCTTCTTCGCGAGTTATGCTGAATGGTGGTGTTACCGAGCCATTTGTCCTTGCACGCTCGGTGAGATAGGGTTGCCCTTTGAGTCCTCTCTTTTTTGCCCTTGCGACTCATCCGATTCTTTCGATGTTATCTCATATGGCAGCTTCTACTCAGTTGGCTGGATTGTCTCTTCCTTTTGGAAAGCACTTCATTGGTCAATCCTTGGCTGATGACACCTTTATGATTTTGCGTGCGGATAAGGATAATCTTCGCAAAGCATTAGATGTTTGGACTCTCTTTGGTTATGCTTCTGGTCTTCATATCAATGCTTTGAAATCAGCCATTCTCAGTTGCACGGAGTCAGATTTGCAGTCATTGGACTGGCAGGGAATGGTTGTTCCCTGTGGTTCCATTGTCAGGCATCTTGGGTACCCTTTGGGTGTTGATGTTCGGCCAAAGCAACTACTAGAGTGGACTTCATAGAAACTGGCAGCTAAGTTTCTGTATTGGAAGTCACAGGCTTGGCCCTTCCATGTTCGCCTCAAAGTGGCTCAGACAATTATGTTGCCAATGCTCACATATTTCTTGCCATTGCTGCCTTGGACTACTACTACATTGAATGCTCTTACTAGTACACTCGTTTCATGTTATGGAAGGACTCCTTGCATGCAGGCATTTCATGGATTTCTTGGTCGCATGCATGTACCTCGAAATGCATGGGTGGTGGGGCTATTTTGGATGCCAAAACTCATATGTTGGCACTCCATTGGTCTCTCTTTCATGCCATGTGCTTGGATCATCACCCGCGGGTCTTTATAGCCCGTTATTTTCTTGAGGATCACGGGCTTGTGCATGGTAATACCCAAATTCGGAGCTTCTGGTGGCATGTTCTTAATGAAGACTCTCGGTTTTTTGGTCCTCCATCATCCCTGCTTGCTCATTTGGTATGTTTGTGGAAATTGGTTCTTCAGAAGGCTCAATGGCATCCAGCGGAGGACCGCTTAGCTACTAACTCTTTTCAACTGGAATTGTTGGCAGCCTCGCGATTACTTTCTTGGGAAGGCAAACACGAGTTGAGACTAAAATTTAAACCCATGGCACGTTTGGGCTTGACTTCAATTTGCAGATGCCACCCTTGCCAGTCGCAATGTGTTGATATCGTTTCTACAGCTAGGAGGCTTTTTAGGATCCCTTGTGGATACCATGATTTAAGGGGATAGCTTTTGATGGTGCTCCAGAGCAGACAACCCTTTCCTGCCCTTGCTTCGGATCATCCATGGCAGGATTAGAACCTTGCAGGCCGGCTGAATTTGGAAAAGGCCTCAGCTAACCAGGTGTATCATCTTCTGATTAAAGATCATCAATGGCTGGTTACTGAAGCTAATACTGTATGGGGATTGCGTAAATCTCAGTCATGGTGGAAGGTAACTATGATGGAGGGCTGGTTGAACAAGACACCTTTCAAATGCAAGGTCTTTCTTTGGAGGGTGACGATTGGTGGTCTTCCTCTTGCTTTAGGCCTTTCCAAGCGTCGAATCTCCAACGGCAATTGTTTCTTTTGCACCATCAGTGTGGAATCGGCCCGTCATCGATTTATTTCTTGCCCTCTTGCTAAGAAAATCTGGTCACTCTTGTCAGCGGTTTGGCGAGCAATGGTTGGTTTCTCGCTAAGCCATTTTGATTGGGTTTTTGCGCAGCCCAAATACCCCACACCAGCACAGTCGCATATGAAGATCTTGTTTCACTTTCTTAGATACTGGGGCTGTTGGCACAATTGGACCATTCGGAATGCTTTTCTTTTTGATTCAGCCTCTAATGTTCAGGGACATATTGCTAGGCTTAAAGGTCTCTTGCATTGGTAGATAGATCTCATTCGGCACTCTGATTTACTCCCTCGGGTGGACTTACTTCCTTGGCATATGGCAATTTCCTGTGCGTCTTTGCCATGACTTTTGTAACTCTTTTGTCCTTCAGTACTTTATAAATATAACATCCATTACGAAAAAAAGAGAGAGAAAGAGAGATGCTTGAGTCTGAACTCTTGAAACTTGAGTCTTGAAAGTTGAAAGGGAGGGAGACTCGAGAGGCCCGAGGGTTGGGGTAAAGTTGAAAGAGCAAGAGTGAGAGAGAGGGAATAGGAGATGAGAATGGCAAAAGCTTTGATAGGGTGCGGGATAGAGGTCTAAGGGGATGGGAGATGAGATTTGAGAATGGCAAATGCTTCAATAGGGTGCGGGAAAGAGAAAGATGAGAATGGTAACTTGTAAGTGCCTGCTGAATTGGTGTGGAAGCATGGAGGAGAGCACCTTTTGTAGATGAGAGAAGGGTCAAAGTCAAAGTTCAAACAATCAAAGTCTAAAGAGAGAAGGAATCCAAAGAGAGGGCTGCAAGCCGGAGCCGGGAAGGAATCCAAAGAGGAGCACCTTTTAAGTTTTGCATGGCTGGAATTTGGAAAAGTGGGGTGGGGTGAGGTATCCAAGGCTTCCCAACCCCCCAAAAAGCGCAACAGTGCAGGAAAAGTGCGAAACACGGGGGCGCAGGAAACATGGAATGAGGACGCACAGGCCAGGTGACTGAAAGAGGCCTGTTTTAACGCACGAAATTGTACCGTACGGACTGTTCCGTACCACGTACGGAGGCAACTATGGATGCTAGCTATGAGCTTCCAGTTTTGCAATACCCTTGAATCTACACCTCCTCTGAAAAGTATGGCATGGCAATCCCGCTCAATAGCTGACCTGGAATGAGATAAGCATGATGTAAAAAGATACTCGTCTACAGACAACAAACACAATTGTATGACAAAGCATAAGTTGATAAATAACA
Source organism: Lygodium microphyllum (assembly GCF_053477565.2). Classification (NCBI taxonomy): domain Eukaryota; kingdom Viridiplantae; phylum Streptophyta; class Polypodiopsida; order Schizaeales; family Lygodiaceae; genus Lygodium; species Lygodium microphyllum. The sequence continues at coordinate 34,995,758 of NC_141141.1, forward strand.
TTGTTAGGCTTGGGGTAACTCAAAATTAATGAATATTGAAGAAGATAATGAATGAATAAATGCTGAATGCAATGCTCAATGCAGCAAACACACTATGTAGAGGTGAAAAGCTGATCCCTGAACTCCCATGTCTCTAGGAACATAGCTGAGAGTATGAATTGGAGTGTGTTGTATTGTGATGGATCCCTAACTACAGAAAATAGCTTCCAAATATGTCTAGCAGTTGCAAATGCAGCAGTGTGAAGCTACATCAGTGACAAACCGGTAGAGGAAAGCACTTGCAAATCACAGCCTGTAGTGATGAGGTGACCAGGTGATGATGGCTGCTGAAAGACTGCAAAACGCAGGCAGCAATGACACGCAGTGGATCATGCAACAATCAAGAACATCAAACATAGGGTTTACATGACATTAGCAGTTGGCAGCAGCTGTTCAGGTTGAAACGCAGGCTGGAACAGCCAGATCAGCAATAAACGCAACAATCCAAGTGATGGCAGCAGGTTGAAAATGGTTGCCAGTAGGCAAAAGCAGCTGGACACTAGGCACTTGATGGTAGACAGCAAAGGACAGCAACTTGAATTGAGATATTCTCCGTGAATGGGGTGTGGACCCTGAAAGGGGTTGTGGGTTTTGAAGACTCTGAAGGTGGTTCAAGAGCGGATAGTAGACTTGGCTTAGATGACACTATCTCTAATGAAGTAGGCTGAGGGATTAGTTGAGAGGCTAGTGCAATTGGTTGCATGATATCCCCCCATCAAAAACTAAATCTCTATGGGTAATCACCTTATTCATCCAAGGATCAAACAAGCAATAGGCTTCAATCATGGAGAAGTATCCAACAAAAATCAAGAGATCAGTTGGGGGCTCTAGCTTTCGTATGTCATCATTAGGAGTATTTGCGTAAGCATAATATCCAAAAAGCTCTAAAGTGGGAAATGAGAGGCCGAGTTCTAAAAAATGCCTTGAAGGGGGTCTTTTAGGGAACCACTGAATTCATGCACCAGTTAAGGATGTTGATTGATGTGTTAACAGTCTTAGTCCATAGGCGCTTGGGGAGCTCTCTTGTGAATAACATAGTGCGTGCCATATTCATCACAGTTCGGTTCTTATGCTCTACGACTTTATTCTAAGAGGGGAAGTTGATAGCAGTTAGCCTAGAGAGAGATGCCATGCTCGTGTAAGAATTCGGAATACTTGCAGGAGGTAAACTCACCACCACTCTCTCTCCTCAAAAGTCCTTATATGACGACCTGTCTGATTTTGTACAAGATGTATCCAAGTGGAGAAGTATATGAAGGTGTCAAATTTATTATTTAAGATATACATCCACATATATCTCGAACTATCATCCACAATCAAGAAAAAGTACAAGGCGCTATTAGTGGCGGTAGGGGATGGTGGCCCACAAAGATCAATGTGAATCAATCTAAAGGGCTTCTTAGCTCTATGTGTAGTCCAATGAGGGAATGGCATGCGGTGTTATTTTGCAACCTGACAGGCTCTACAGACATCCTTGGATAGTTTAATACATGAAAGACTCTCAACCATTTGGCGGCGTGATAGTTCATATACAGGGTTGTCTCCGTACAAAGTACGGACTAATCCGTAGGGTACGTATCTGTATGATTTAGTATGAAAAAATGGGCACTTTTTGGCCCCTCTACTTTAAGTCTGCAACTTTCTTTTTTTCTTTTTTCTTCTTTCTTTCTTATTTCTTCCCCAAGCCTCTCTCTCTCTCTCTCTCTCTCTCTCTCTCTCTCTCTCTCTAGTTGCACTAGTACCATGTACGAAAGGTTTGATACTATACCATACTTTAGGTACCGTACCTTATGTATTAGTACCATAAGGTACCAACTTAATGGATGCATCTTTCCCATTCGAATTGCACTTTGGGACGAGCTAAATGCTCCTTATATTAATATGATTCTCCCTTTAAGAGGTAGTACAAGATCCCCCTCTAAGAAGGATGTGGTATGAAACTAATCGAAGAGTCGAGTATAACACAGTAGCTGACACTCAAACTCATAGAACATGGGCATAGTTAGCTGTGTAATCATTTGCTGAATGAAATTAAAATATTTCTTTGGAAGCTTATTAAGAAACAATGTGACCTAGTCATTAGGGGACTTAGGAATCCTTGTAGTGGAGAACTGGAGGAGTAATCGCCGATATTCAGTCAACTTGACCTTAAGTTTATCCTAGTCTTTGATCCTAAATATCACAAGCTTCATAGTGGTTGGTGAAGTATTAGAGCCGTTGAAATGAGTCTTGTCAGTGCATGCATGCTTGTTTGAGGAGGAAGAACTATGAGGTGTCGGATAAAGTGGGTAGAAAGGAAAATGAGATGGGTAGGCAATAATAGGTTAAGAGTCAATAAAAGGTGTCGTTTGAGGAGGCACTAAAACTCTATAGCCTTGCCCAATTGTAGGCACTAGAAGAGAACCAATAGGTCCACTAGGTAAAGCCCTTTGGGCAAACTGTAGTAGGAGTTGGTCCACATTGGGAAAGCTTAGAAGGGTGTCCCATGTGTAAAACCCGAAACTGTGAGAGATGGAGATTGAGCCTCCTCCATAGGTGTATCTACACCACTTGGAAAGGAAAAGGTCCTAAAGGTTGTGCCTAAGTTTGAAGATCTCCTAGTATTATGTGAGATGCCATTGGTGGTATGTGAAAGGGAAAATTGAATGGTGTAAAAGGTAAGGCAGCGGAAGAAGTTAGTGGGATGTAATAAAGATGATGATGTGGAAGTGAATTCATTAAATTAATTTTCTGAATTTCAGATTGATCTTGAGAAACAACACAAAGGAAAAGAAGGAGAAGGCAAACTTATAGAAGGGTCAATATAATTTTTCTTATAAGCATCTCTTCTTGTATTTACATAAAGACACTGGTCTTCTTTAGGACTTATGCTGTTGTGAATTGATTGAATAATACCTTTCTCTTGATTATCGCCAAAATCTTGTAGAGAAGTAGAAACCAAAAAAGATGAAGTAAAAACAAGCAAACCTAACACTGGAGTGAATGGAGGGGTAGAGAAAAAGAGCCCACATGGAGTGTCCATCCTTCTTGCAAAAGTAGTAGATTTGTGCATTGAAAATCTAAAGGGAATAAAAAAGGTTTATCTTCTAGTAATTCTTAAGCTTGATGCATAAGGATAAGATTGTACTTGGATCATATAATCTCATACGGCCTATGGACTCCATGGTAGTTTGATGTCTCTCCACTCATATTAGATCCTTGCAAAGCAAGTTGTGAGGCCCACCATTGATTGGGTCTCTACAAGACAACATCATAAGTAGAGACCTACTATTGTCCATGGCAACTAAGGATGCATAACCAAAAAAGGATACAAAAAGATGTCACCATCATCAGTGTCACATGCATTAAGCTCCTTAATCTTTACCTTGATTTTCTCCTTTCCAATATCCTCATTTGCCTTCTTGTCCTTTTCCTTGTTATTCTACTTGTAACAATCCTTCTTAAGTGTCTATTTTTGCTATAGAAGTAGCATTTTGTATCCTTTGTGCTACATGACTTGCTTCTTGATTTACCTCTCTCATGAGAGTTTTCCTTGGCCTTTGACCTTTCTCTCACCATACATAGAAAACTTTTAGATTTCTAAAAGTAACCAACAAAAGGAGCGACTAGCTAATTCAATATTAGTGCTAAGAAGCACTCATTTCCAAGCATAGTTGAAACATTTTTACATTATCGGGAGTTTGATATTCTAACAATAGCAATAACCTATGGAGTTGTATCTTCATCACTCTCATCCTCTAGGGTTGTATCCAATGCAAGGAGGTGAATTGCCAATATGCAATCACACTCCACAATATTCAAAGGTGATGGACCTGGTGCATTGCCCATGGGAATAGTGCATACTCTGTGCGAAGGATCCACGTGGGCCAGACACCTATTCACCACTTTTTGGTGATTCTTCCCTACGTGAAATACCATGAGCTATTCCAAAGGTACCCAAGTCATGTCGGATCCCTCAATGGAGTATGTGCAGATAGCAATGGTGCTCACAAAGTCTTCCAAATCCTGAAAGGGGGGATCCAATGATGAGAGCACGCTTTCAAGGTTGAAGTTCTTAGAGAAACTTGAAATATCTCGTCACCCTGGCTAGCAAAGATAGTCTCATGGATCCACTCATCAAAGTGTGCGCAAGCATCCATCGTAGCAGGTAGGAGGGATGCGGTGGACATAAAGAGATGAAGAGAGAAAGTGTGAAATGAAACAATGAAACAAGAACTAAACTAGTTTTACCTTAAAAACCTTAAGTTTTAAATCATTAAGGGATGTTCGCATACGGCTTTACTTACGTCTTTGTAAAGTTTACATGCATATGTAAATGTATTGATGTGAAATGTGTACAGCAAGTGTATGATTTTGCATAAATACCATAATTTTTAAATATTGCAAGTTTGCAAGCGACAATATTCTATTGGCTAAAAAAATTTGAAAATTTACAAGTGTTGGATATTACAACTTGTGGTGTTGGGATTTTTAGGGAGACTCTACATCTAAAATATGTGGAGCCACATAGTTTCCACTGGTAATAGTATCCTCAACTCGAATCAAAAGCCTAGGTTTCTTCTTTTAGTATACAGCTCTCATCCCATGTGAAGAAATACTTGTTTGCAGATAATCGTATGACAAAGCACAGACTGATAAAGAACACTAGTAGGGTTAGGGTAACTTAGAGACAATGAACACGGAAGAAGATAATGAATAAATGAATGCTGAATATATACAATGCTCAATTCAGCAAACAGATTATTCAAAGGTGAAATACAAACCCCCGAACTTCTCTCTCTCTAGGACCGGAGCAAAGGGTATGAGATGGAGAGTGTATTGTACTGTGATGGATCCCGAAACGCAGCAAACAGCCTCCAAAGATGTTTAGTAGCAGCAAACAGAGCAGTGTGGAGCTGGATCAGTGATAGACCGATAGAGGAATGCAGGAAATCTGCAAATGCAGCCTGTAGTGATGATGTGGTAGGCTGGCGATGGCTGAAGACTGCAAAACACAGGCGCGATGACACGTGGCAGCACAGACAATAGTCAAGAACAATAGACATAGGGTTTGCTGATGACATCAGCAGTTAGCAGCAGCTTTGTAGGTCCAAATGCAAACTGGAACAGCAAGATTCGTAGTAAACCCAATAGTTGAGGCAATGGAAGCATGCTGGAAATGGTCGTCAAGAGGTGGAAGAGGCTGGGCAGCAGGCACCTGATGATGAACAGCAATGAACAGCTCAAAACTAAGATATCCTCTGTGAACGGGTGTGGATAGGAGAAACAAACACTAGCAATTTGCTAAACAGGATTGAGGCTAAGGGATGGGCAGCTTGTGTTTTAATAGATGGATGGCTCCTCCCAAATTAGGGTTTGGCTTATGGGACATAGACACACTCTAGAATCGCGTTTCTTTTTTTAATGAAAGTTTGGTCATTTGAGTTTTGGGATTGTAATTAAAGGGCTAATTAGTTTACAATGCATTTTTAGTTCAACAGACGGCTCCACCACATATCCTCATATCCACAAACTACTAGTCACGACACATGCTACCCTCTAGGTCACAATTATATATTGTGCTGAACCGTGAAACACTATCCTAAGAGTTCCCCTCCATATCTTTTCGTGAAGGTTGTTCCCTAGGGCAATTCCATCTGCATTGTGCCTGCATCTCCTTCAAGTCCCTGCATTTGACACAAGTGACTAGATCTTTGCCATAACCAAGCCAAGTGCCAACTACCCAGCTCCTATGCACTATGAATCATAGAAAGAGATAGATCTTTCTAGGTCTAAAGCTATTCTTCAATCTTCTCCAAAAGTCTAAAAGGAGAGGTTCTGTGATACCTTGTACTTGGTCAGCATTGACATCACTCTAATCTTTCTTATCTGTTACTGTCCCCCCATATATTGATATATCCAAAGAAAAAGACATCCTTGTGTGCCTTTGCAAATGGATCCCTCCAAACCTGCTCCCCAAGGTCCCATTGTAATCCTTGATTGAAGAGGTCTCTTCTTATATTTCCAATACCTCTAGCCATCATGCAAGTCACAGGGTCTAGGTTTAGATACCAGTTCATGTCACAATGAACCACAGCCCTAATCCTCTACTAAAGTGATTAATCTCAACTTCTCTCTTCTCATGCTAGATACATCGTGCACCGTACCCCTTTAGGTTCTCTTTGGAGTGCACTGTCTTGGATATTATTTTTACCTTGTGAAGATCCACATCCCTTGCATGCTCCAATAGATAGAACCTCATTGTACTGCTTGACTTCGAGAAGGCTTATGGCTTATAACAGACTTGATTGGGAGTACTTGGAGGACACTGTACTGAGGATGGACTCTCTAGAGTAGTGCATTGGAGATGTAGAACCTCTCTATTCCTCATCTCATAGCCGAGCCTTGATTGGTGGTTCTAGAGGCAACAAATTCAATATCCAATGATCTGTAGGAGGGCTGTCCACTTGTACCCCTACCTTTTCTTTTTGTGCAAAAGCCATGAGCTCTTATCTTAGAGAAAGATTAAGTATTTGTGGCATAAGGGCTGTCCATCCCAAAGTTTGAGAAGCTTTTTGATGTAGAGTTTGTAGATGACACAATTGTACATTTGGATGGAGGTGAGGGGAAATTTGGGGTCTTTATAGCGACTATGGAGACTTTTGGTAGAGCCCTAGTAGCTCTTATCAATTGACACAAGTCCTATGGATTTTGGATTTGTGATACTCAATAGCGAGATTGAGATCTCATGAGAGTTTCACTTGGGTTCCCTGTAGCACCTTAGTGAGATACCTTGGTTGCTATGTGGATGTCAATGTTACTAGAATAAGAAGTGGGCATAGTGATTTAATTAAAATGAACTCTAATTGTGGTATCCCTAGCCCTTGGCATGGTGACCATTGCACTAGTAGTAAAGGATTTGATACGCGGGCATGCAATGGACAAGTGTACAAGCTATGTGGTACAAGGAAAGGGCAAAAAGCACACAAGGTGCAATATGAAACTTTCATTAATTGAAAGTTTACACCATAGATTTAATGATCATTGAAAGGTTTTGCCTAGTAAGCATCTCAGCCAAGTTATAAAGCAAGCTTGAGCTTAAGTTTAGTCGAGTGAGCAACTCACTTATGATTAATGAGCAAGTCATTACTTAGTCTTGAATAAAAAATAAGATTTATTGGTTTACTCAATTAGAAAGTTGATCTTGGCTATTTGGGATATCTTTCTCTATCATTTGAGAAACCTAAGTTTAGAGAAAAGACATTCTTATCTTCTTTGCTGGAGAAATTGTAGTTTTTAGCCATGAAACACAAGTTAACGACAAATATGGAGTCAAGATAATAGGCAATCTTCTCCTCTTTGTATGGGGCATCCATTGGGTGGCTTTATAACTCCATTTACAGCAAGGTATATTGTTGTTTTCAACCAAATTTTATTGAAATAGGTTATCTTAGCATGAAGGGTTGAAATTCTTGTCTTCTTGAAAGTCTCAAGGCTAGTGCACTTTCTAGACAGCTTTGTTGTGAAGAAAATGGTTTTCTCATAGTTTTATTGCAAGAAATCTCTTTGATTGTGAAGTGTCGGATTACATGGGAACTATGCAAGATAATTGTCTAGGCAAATGCTTACTTAATGAAATTGGTTTCAAATGCTAGTTGTCATTCATAGGTTTTCATGTGCATTTTTTAGCACTCTACAGTTGGAGACACACAAGGTCATTGTGCACTTGTGGATCATTTATGCCAAGTGAAATGGTTTAAATATAGCCATTCTATTGCAAGAAATACATGGGGAAAAATAGAGAAATGCAAGGCAGTATCTAAGGAGATGCGTTTGGTAGGGATCGCCGCAATCACCCTTTGTTTTTGGGCATGAATTGAATGTTGGTTTGCTATGGTAGCAATGCAAATCTAAAGTACAAGTCTGAATTTACTAAGGTTGATGGTGAATTGCACGTACAAAGTTGAGGTCAAAGTATTGGGATTGATTCACAAGGCTGAGGCTTCTTAGAGCAGTTTAGAATTGATATCTACTTGTTTTATACATCGTTTGCAACATGCAATAGTGTGGGACCATCTTTGCACCTTGAATGTCACTTTCACAGGCCATTGGAATGTGGATAGCACGTATTCTTATGCATTACACTTGTTATAGTGTGAATGGACAGATTTGTTGTGCATTTGGTTAAGGTTGGTGAGAGCAATTGAGGACATTGTGTTTGAGAGAAATTTGGGTTGATTTAAGACTAAGGTATATGGAAATTCTTTAGCATCAAGAGAGTGCTCGTTTATGATAATTGATGTTGCCTCAAAACAACAATTAGCACCCTTACTCTTTAGCATCAGGCAACATATTACATTCTTGAGGCTTGGACATCCAGATGGATGCCAGTAGCAATGGTCATAGCGGTCATGAAGTGGCTTTATGCGAATCACACTAAGGGCACTTCATGTCCACTATGACGAATGCTACTAGCATCCATGCAAATGTCCAAGGAGATTTGCATTGAGTCACTTCATGACCGCTGTGACCGATACTACCAGTGCCCATCCGGATGTCCAAGGATGTAATACAAAAGCTCATGTATTGGAGTATGGCAAGACTTTCTCTAGCAAGGAGAGTAGACTTGGCTAACTAGGTCTTACTCTCTACCATGTGGTATATTACCACTTGTTGAGCTTTCTCTAGGTATTTCCTTTGAAAACAATGTTTTTTTTTAACATCTACTTTAGGCATAGTTGAGTCTACTAATAATCTCTATATCAGCCATGTGAAGTGCCTTATTAGGAATTTCATTTGGTCAAGTGGAGACAGAAGTCCAACAAGGGCTAAAGTAGCTTGGGATGCTATTATTCAGCCTAGGTGTAGAGATCATGTGGGAATCATGAACCCTTTAAGTAGTACTCATGGTAGAGAGGCCACGCCATCGTAGGGAGGATGCACTTACCTTGCGGGGAGCTCCTCTCTATGGAGTGCTTCTACAATGGGGGAGTGGTTTGCCTTTCTAGAGCTACTATTTGAGTCACAGAGACAAAGGTTCCATGGCATTAGAGGAGCTACAGACATGATGAAAAGCATTAGGGAGGTGGCCCGCCTAAAGTGAATGACTCATATAGACACTTGTGACCTCTTGGATATGGATTGGGATTTTCACAAGAGGACACATTCTTATTGCTCTATTGCATGAAGGTTGGAGCCTCTCAAGATGCATAATCTTCATAAGGCGCTTAGAGTATTCTGATCTGTGGTCTTGGATGTTAGTGAATGTTTTGACCAGTTTGCCTTTGACATTGCCCAGCCAATACAGTGTGCCTGGATACAATTCTCAGCAATTGCATGCCATTTTTCTTGCAAAGTCATTTGGCAAGTCCTGGTTATTTAGCAAAATTTTCTCCAATCAGAATACTCAGTTTTTTAACAAGTCAATATAAGGGCTGTGTGAAATCATTTAGTTGCTTTACTAGTACATGACATCCGTTCTGTAACTCATGCAGCGCTGCAGAGCAGATCATCACAAGGATGAGTTACTAATCAAAATACACCACAAAAGTGGTCAGAAAATCATGTCCGAATTTTTTTGTCAAAGAGATCTTACTTCAAGTACTTCCTATAAAGGTTCATGCAGAAAGAAAGAAGCTTATCAAACAACTACTACCTGATAGGGATGTGCAAAAATAGATGTTCAAAAAAAGAGTTGATCATCGTCAATTACAATGAGTAAAAGAGGGATGGTTGCTTATTATATAGAGAAAGAGCACAAACCATCTCAAGGGCAGTGGCATATGGTTCTAGTCAGTAAGGGCGGAAGACAGCTCTAGTAAAATTGTTACACACACTATGAAAATAAGAATATCTTGAGATCACCGAGTCACAAATTTTAAGAAGCATAACACATAACTATCACTTGATTATATGTCTTCATTCTTTGGCATGCATGTCATTAGTTTAAATCCAGCATATCAAATAGACTCAGTCTATTTTCCAAGCATCAATTGTAATTCCTATACATCATCTGTGTCTTCTGCAACCTCCTTGATCTGTGTACTGAGCCACACCGTTCCACATGCCCACGACCAGTAACATTTCAACAATACAAATGGAACATTCGAATTAGATGTAGCACTTACTTGAGTACACGGAACTGTGCAATACAGTTGGAAATATTGCAATTACCGTGCTGCACTATCACTCTTTCTATCACACTAGTTCATAATTTCCTTACATACATGAAAGTGGCATAGATCTTTTATGGGCTAAGCCAATCGAAGTGATTGATAGAATGCTTATTTTCTATGGTAATCTTCACATAAATTGAGTATATATGACAAGAGATTGCTGCAAATATCATTTTCTTGTCAAAGAAAAGGAAGCAATGCTATGCCTGTGCTTCAGCAACTTCATTATTTTGCTGTTAGCAAAGAATGTTTAGGACCTGCCTGCTGGTCGTGGCTAATACATCGGATAAAAGACATTTTCGGCAAGTTTTCTGCACGGCACATGGAACCATGTCACATGACGCATTTATTTTGTGTAAAGACCTTCGTTTGTAACAATAGCTATTGTCATTGATCATTCCCACACACCTCACAGGGACAAGTGCTTGTTGTAGTTAGTTATCTATGGTTACATCTTTTTCCCGGTTTTTTTTTGCTTCGTTTTGTAAAGTTTCTTAAAATTGAAAAAAAAAACTAAAAATCAAATGAAAAAGAAGAAGAAGAAGCTTTTTTAACTCGTTTAGCTTTTGTCGTTTTTCTTTTATCTTTTTCTTGTTTTTTTTTGGGCCTAGTTTTGCGATTTCTTATAAATTTTGAAAAAAAAAACTAAAAATCGAATGAAACGAAAAAAAGAAAAGCAAGATGATTTCGTCGCTTCTCACTTCATGTGGAACACAATGCTACAACGCCAAAGCAATGTGCATGCGTGTAAGCTCTCTTTGAAAGATTAATCCTTTGACATGTGTGCTTGCGGTTGTGGTCCAAGGAATAATGAGCGTGTTGTCAACTAGCTTGGCTATCAACCCACAAATGATTAAGATCATTTAGTATTAGTAGTACTTGTAATAGTTAATAGTTAATTATTAGTTGCAGTATTAGTTGTTAGACTTGTGTTAGTTAGACTTAGTAGTAGTTGTAGTAAATATTAGTTTATTAGTTAAACTTATGTAGTATTAGTACTATTTGTAATAGTTAATAGTTAATTATTAGTTACAGTATTAGTAGTTAGACTTATGTTTGTTACACTTATGTAGTATTTGTAGTATTTCTAGTAGTTAATAGTTAATTAGTAGTGAAATGAAAAGAAAAGGAAACAATATTTTGAATGTATGGAAAAAACGAAAGCGTAATGATCTTTCAAATGTACTGGAAAAAATAAAAATGTACTTTTAAACTAACATCCTATTTTGAATGGACAGATAAATAGCACATTCCTTCATAATTATTTGAATACGAAGAGACTTATGTGAACTCTTCGATATATTATATAGTATGTTTTTTTAATTTCATTTAGCTTTTTGAAGTATTATTAATATTTATTGATCTTATTCATTTATTTGGATTATTATTAAGTTAAAAATAAAATATCATTATTCTTAAATGTAAAAGAGGAAAATTAGTTTTATTTAAATATGTAATTATGAAGTATAGCATATTATTTTCATGAACAAGTATAGTATAGTTGAATGATAGGAATGCATTATTTTCATAATCAATGGAGGCTACATTAAAACAAAGTTATAGGGCATCTTTCAAGACTTCTAGAAAAAGGAAAGCTAAAAAAATATCATTAAAACCCTTTGTTGCAACTTGGTATAACATAAACAAATTCGAATCATCTTGGGCAATGGAATATGACCATCATTGGAATACTAACAATGTGCACATCCTATGGTATAGTCACAATGCAACATCATGCTATTATCTCGCAAAAGAACAATGCATCTTCAGAAGAAATACAAGTAATGATAGCTTTGTCAAGGACTATTATCATTCTTGTATACCAACAATACGGAGTCAATATGATGATAATGAAATGTCAATCATGTCTTGCAAACAAAGGCATAAATAAATACGTGGTCTCACTGTTACTAGACTACATAAAATGAATTCTCAAGGCATAATTATTTAAGCTTCAACTCTTGAGCGTCATTGATACATCCATCTTGGTCTCCAAAATGATAACAATGATTGTGAACGAAGCCTTGGATTGGTGATCAATTCTTGACAACCCTCTAGTCTCTTGGAATGATACATTACTTTCGTAGCCATCTACTAGAATTGACTTGATTACATCTGATATTGCGGATGTGTTTGCTTTCAGCATGCTACATAATCCACTATTTCAGAAGCACATGGCTATGGCAGAACATCCACATCCAAGGACAAGGCTTTGCATCTTCAGTAGACAATCCATCAAAAGGATTCTAGAGCTCCATCATAAAAGCTCTCCATTTAACCCAAAATTCAAAGCAAAACTCAAGAATGAAAGAGGCTACAATTTTCTCGACAATGTATAGTTAAGTCAAGCCGACGACATGCATTCCAAAGAGCCGATCAACACAAGTTTACATGCATCATATTATGGAATAATAACTGTCTCATAGAAAAAACATCAATGTTTAGGACGGACAACTTGTCTATAAGCTCATCCTACCTAGATATCACCTTGGAAAATGCAATGTTTTCATTCTTATTTTCACTTGGCCATGGTATCTACGATAGCAACATCTATCTTAGTGAATACATCAAGATGCAAGTATCAACCATATTCTCTATGTATACCTTACACAAGCCTTACATCTCGATTCTATACCAACTAAAACAAGCTATCTTGATTGTGAATAACATAAGCACAACTTGCCTACAAAGGGACATTGGCAACTACAGGTGTGCAAACAAGAACAGTTTCAATAAGGTGGTTGTAAGGCATATCCTCCACTATAGTGTTCCTGCTTCAATACATCGGGATCCCTATCTTGGCCCTGTCATAACTTGAAGGGCCTTATCACAATAGACAACGTATGGGGCATGCCTTATTTCTTCCTTATGTTCAATGTGGATGAGGTTACCAATACAAGGTGGACCGAGATCAACAAGTTCAAATGCATTGCAAAGGAGTTCAATCTTGAATTCTCATGGAAAGACTACCTCACGAAGTGCGCCATCCTCTTCCACACAGGTTTCACCTTTCTTCAACCAATACATTCTTGGCAGAGTTGCTTGCATCTGACACGTCCAACACCATATCATTAGGCATAAGATCCAACACAGCGGCTCCTTACATGCACATGTGATCCTATAGTTACATGAGGTACACGTTGCAAATACGAAAAATGAGATATGCACACACATTTCATGCAATGATGTTCGGTGTAGTTTAACAAGAAAACTATGAGTCCTCATCATGGCAAAGCAAATTCATAGGTGTTGACGTGTCTACTATATAAGCAAGAGTAAGGGCCATGGTAAAAGCAAGTACGGATTTTCTTGTGCCTCACGTGACGATTCGAAACCAACAATAGACCTTGGAACTCAATGATACATAAATCTACTACTATCTTGGAGATGAGCACCAAAATGTTGTGCCATATCACCCAATATTACTGCTCCTTTGAAAAGCGCACATGAATATTCAATGAGTATTAAACTCTTTCATCTCTTACTAGCTCAAGTATGCAATGAAGATGGAGTTGATCAAAGAGTTAAATATCCAAACTAAAGATGCCAAGAGATTAGGACTACAAGACTTGGACTCAAACAAGCAAAAAGTAATCTCCACCGCAATATTGTACAAACCATTGTCACCCATCAAAGCAGCGTTAAATTGCAAGCAGATCCTGATAGTCACACGAAGCGAGCTTGTCGAGTACATCGACAACTCTTTTGAACAAATACGACAATGGAAGCTCATAAGGATAGGGAATATCATCACGCACCCTTTGTAGACCTTTACTGTGTTCGGCCATCAAGCTTGAAGCATATAACATTCTATTAGTATCACTTATAGCATTATCGAAACCACCACTACATTTGATCTTGAACCCACTCTCCGCAACCCTTACAGCAATACCGTGGAGCAGCATACTAGACTGTTATGATTCATCAATTTTCACCAAAGCCACCAAACTAAAGGTTTCTTCTTTAACACTTTACTACAACGAATAAGCTTTAGGTTAAAGAGCGAATTTATAAGTGTCGAGCACTCCGCACAATCATACTATAATCGAGTGTCAACTTTGTGGTCTCATGGCCAATGAGGACTCCAAATGTTCATCATTGACTATACACAAAGAAACTTGCTCGCCTCAAATCGAACCCACCAAATTGATGAACATGATCATTCAAAAGATCCCTTTCATCAAAGACAACCCAACAATATTCATAATATCTCTAGCAGCTTTTGACTACAAAAGTAGCATTACATCAATACAAATAAAGATGTTACAACTCATAAAAGAGTTCTGAACAATTCCTGACAGTACTCTAATAATAGAATAATAAGCTGTCTATAACCACCTCATCAATGTGACATAAGGCCTACATATCGTCAATGATGCACCAAGCAATGGAAAGAGCTTCCTCATACGATACTATAATTACAACCTCATTGCCAAGAATAAGAGCGTATGTCTAACAACAAGCATAGAAGCAACTACAACTAGACTATGGAGCCTATCCACCACGGTCCACTACTAGTTCATCAATATCTAGTACAATTGCAAGAGATGGATGAATGCTACATTGTAATAAGAGAAGTTGATGCAATCATCATCGATGAGATGCCCATGTCAACAAGGAAAACATTCGTTATAATAGTGCGCCAGATAGTGAGCGTATGCCAAGGTTTGTTGCTCAGTCCATTCAGCAAGAAACTCGTAATACTATTTGGCGATCTTGTGTAGTTACCGCTTATCTACAACCATCAAACCAAGTTCTGCAAACAATGTCAAATCACCTCCTCATCGTATTGGGCATATGGAAAACAACACACTCTCCAAACCTTAGTTCAATTACGCATGCGACATGCCATTCCTACAATTTCTACAAGTGATAGACATTATTGTCTAACAAAGTGAGAGATACATGAATGCTTACATCAGTGCATGATAGACAAGGACATCCTAGATTTCGTTGATAAAAAAACAATAATCATATATACACATAAGGAAGACTATAACAAGCAGATTCTACACAAATACTATATACTTGAATAGATCTACGCTGTAAAAGCTTATATGAATGCAAAAGACTAGCCAGCATGGCAAACCTAGCTACATGACAAGAACTTCCACGAGATAGAGGAGATAGCAGTTGGGGTGACTGCAATGATAACTGAGAACATTGACCTCACCATAAGTGTAGCAAACAATGCGATGTGTAAGATCAACCATATCGACACATCAAATGACAAAATGATATCACGAATCTACGTCACGACCTATGGTACCACTTGCTATTCAGTACCATAAATCCACGTTCTCATTGACACTCGCATATGTGATCACTAGTCACAAATCACAAGGAGCCACAATCAACCAAAAAGCTCTTCTAGGCACATGCGTGTGCGCACACACACACGTGCACGCACACACACACATTCTCATATCCACTTCTAAGAGAGGCGAGAGGAAGAAGAGAGTAGGCTATCACATGACATTATGAGATGCATATATGTTTTCTTTGCACCATTGTCAATATCAATTAGAATACTTTGCATCCTAGTTGTTGCATCTCTAGTGCAAGTGAGTGGGTGCTTCTATGATTACGAAGTTGCATATATTGATGTTTCCCCCATCTTCTCTATTTTTCACTATATTCACTGTCTCTCCCTCATTCTCTCTTATTGATTTGTGAGTTCTCTCTCTATTTTTTTGTACCAGGGAATTGTATTAATCACCAAGAAAGTGTAAGATTACATGATTACAAGATGCAAGATGGCTCTAGGCCATTGTGTATAAACTTGGTTTACAAAAGATCAAATAACTAAAAGAGTACAAAAGTCATGGCAAAGAAGTAACAAAGATTGCCGTATGCCAAGGTTCCAAGTTCTCCTTTCCAGTGTACTATAATAAGGTCAAGTTGCCAACCACATCCTACCATATGTCAAGGGACCAAGTCCTCCTTGTAAAGGAGATCAGTGTACTGAATAACGTCAAGTTGGCAACCTGTATGCCAAGGGTGTGCTGATGTATGGAATAAGGTAAAGTTGCCCTATGCCTAGGGACCAAGTCCTCTTGGGAAAGGAGATCAGTGTACTGAATAAGGTCAAGTTACTAACGTTGTGCCAGAGAAGGGTATTTGGGTCGGAGCAAAGACCCAATCAAAGGGGCATAGTGGCGTGCCAACCACATCTTGCCAAATAGCCGGTAATAGAGACTAGATTTTCCATGCCAAAGGGCACAAAAGAAAATGGTGGCGACTGACATGAAGCATCTTGTAGGTTCTTAGTCAAGCTTTACACCTTGGCTTACTGATAAGCTCTCTCTCTCTCTCTCTCTCTCTCTCTCTCTCTCTCTCTCTCTCTCTCTCTCTTTGATTTGTGGAACTTCTACATGGATCCAAGCTCAAGTGGCCTTCAGTTTCAGTGTCTTTTGGATGCATACACCCACAAAATGAACACACACATAACATATTATACATATAATATACATGTCTATATGCGTATAATATATTGTATATATGATAAATTATTAAATATTTGTGTGTGTGTATCATCTAATATGTATCTTAATAGATATATATATATATATATATATATATATATATATATATATATATATATATATATATATTATGTATCTTACTATATATCATATACTTTGTAGATGTCTTAATATATCTTAATACGATACACATGATTATATCATATATTACTATTTTTGTGTCACCGGTGTCAAGCAACATCGTAGGTGCCGAGCGCTGCAAATTTGGGGAGGGGGAAGCAAATGTGACCTCTATTTTTTCACTATATATCAAATGAATGTAAGGTCATCGTTCTTTAATTATGCAATATGTTTTTCACCTCTAGGGATTTGAAGCTTTCCCTCAATAACCTTTGATGGATTTTATAAATCTTTTCATATTTGTTTCCACATTTATTTAGCCATGAAATTCGATTGGGGATCAAACCATGAAACGCCTCCCGAAACTTTGCACATTATTGTGGCTAGAAATATGTCTACTCAATGATCATCACAAAGCACATTGTGGAGGAGAATATTTGGCTAGAAGCAACATATACATAAACTCACAAAATATATTTGGCTAGAAGTCTTCAAGCACATTGTGGAGGAGAATATTTGGCTAGAAGTCAACATATACATAAACTCACAAAATATATTTTTTACAATTGTAGATACATAATATTTGTATCTAATGAAATCCATACAGTATGCTAGACAATCTATCACTTGATTAATGAATAGTGGATCTACAAAATTAAGTGTGGTCAAGGACATCTATGTATTTGTAAAGTTTGCAAAATCTTTGAGCTTTGTTAGATAGTAGTATTTGAAGAAGGTTAGGAAACGGTCAAGAGTTTCATAGAGGTAATGTATATTAATGTAGGGATGGATTTGTGTTTATTTGCAATAATTCAGATAAAAGTGGGCCCTTGTGGGACTTTTGTGATGTTTCCTTATCTATCATTTATACATAGGGAGTGATATTGCTTCATTTTAGTTTCATTGGCTAACCTTTAGCACGATCATACTACTTTCCTTGCAATGGATCCAGCCTACACCCTCGCTATGATGAACCTCATAAAAGAGATGAATTTATTTCTAATGCCCACATCTATCACCTATGATGTTACCCTAGGATTATGCAAACCTCCATAACAAAAAGAGTACATGAAAATCATTAAGATTAGATGGTTGCCATTGGAAAATATGATTGAGGAATGGGTCCCTTGTAGCCTCATTATTTGTCTTAGGACCTTTAAGAAGCATCATGATTTCTTCATCAATATTCTCTTGTCATTATTGTGCAAGCAATGTTGAAATTAGCAAGTAGATATTTTATGTTATGAGAAAGCTCGGATACTCTTAGAGGTGGTGTTGCTCAATGAAATTAGTTACCTCACACTAGATGAAATTTAGTGCTAGAGTGCAACTTTGAGGATTCCCAAAGAATGCCCTACATCCCCCCTCTCCTAACCAACCCAAATAATTATTGTGAAGTTCACTATTCCCATTCTCTCTCATTGCAATTGATTGCATGCATAGTAAAGGTCACACTTCCCTTCTCTTTGTTTAGGCTTGATTACATGCATTTGTTCATTTTTCCTTCATATTGCTTGTGAGCTTGGAATGAGCTATCTTGAGATCTTGAGTTGATAAAGACACATTGAAAGACTCATTGATTGGGCGAGATGAGGAGAGATATCATGTTGATAAAGTGAAATTACTAGTACTTGAGCCCAAGTTTGTTAGCTCGTATGCTTCTTTCACAATCAAGTCATTTTTGTGACATTTTGCCAAATTTTTTCACCTATTTAAGCTTTAAAGTCCTCTTGTTGGTGTCAAATCCATTAGAAAAGTTGGGTGGGTATCTTAAATTGATTGGATATGTATTTGGATCAAGAACAAACTATAACTTTTTAAGTAGTAATAAAGCATATTGATTAATTATGATCAAACAAATTCAACTATAACACTATCAAAGTATATTAACTAATTGTTTGCAAAGAAATTCATGCGAATGCCCAACTTTTCCAAATTGCACCTTCTCTATGAGGCTAAAACAATACATGCTCACTTGAAACCAATTAAGCTACATTTGTGTATTTATATTTTAAAGAAATTCAAGGTTCCGAATCCTTTGTTTCCAAAGGCTAAGGAACCTATTATCACAATGTTGTTCCTTTCTTTCTTGAAAATCATATGAAATCGACCATGGATCTTATGGTCTCAAATCAAGAGTTGTGAGTTTTTGAGCTAACATCCTAACCTAGATATTGGACTATAAGAACACTTAGTGCAATTGAATTGCCAAATTTTATCTCCATATACATTTAAATGATTACTTACAGGCTCACTTGAAGTGGATTATTCTAGAATGTCAAAACTAGATTTTCAAGTTGGGAGGTTTGTAATGATAGCCCCACTATAAACACATATATAGAAATCCTTGTAGGTGGATTTTTGGATTTGTAATATCCTCAAAGTCAACACTTCCATGCATTAACTTGACTCAACTTAGCAAATGACATGCAAATTGAGTTAACCAAGGAAGCTTTTTACTTGGATACCTTGGCTATCAATCTTGCCTTATACTTAGGCGATGCATCAAATTGAGATATTCTCACTTTATAAACCATTTTAAAGGTAATGCCTTCTTGCCCTTAAGAAAAGGAACCAACTCCAAAGTGTTATTCTTAACCAAAGAGTTTGTTTCTAGCTACATAGCCTTCTTTCACTTATGAGCGTCATCCCTAATCATAACATCATCAATCATCACATGAAGAATCTCTACAATCTATCACCAATTGGATTTTTAGACCAACATATAATGAGCTCAAAACTTGGCTATGGAGGATGATACCTCAAGGTGCTCATGGGGTGTGTGTGTGTGTGTGTGTGTGTGTGTGTGTGGAGAAGAAAAGAGAGAATACAATGGAAACAACAGAGACTCATATGGCTCTAATTTACACCTTACATGAGTTTTAATACATATTCCCTTTTCTACCAAATAGGAGAGGGTTCCTATGATCATAGTTAAAGAGCCTACATTCCAACATCACCACCATGACATAATCAAAAGATAGAGTGTCTCTCTCTCATGGTCTAGAGACTCTCATAGATCATCTTAGTACTTGCTTAACATGAGCATCTAGCTGCTCAAATTGTCTTATCTTGCTATATGTGATGTTGGCCACTTGGTTGTGGCACTCCCACCACAACATTTCTTAGTTGTCTTAGCCTCGCATCAATGGGATAGATTGTGCATGTTGCTCTTATGTGGTTGTCCATCCTTCTACAATGCCACCCTATGTATTTCAACAATCATTATGGGTTGTTTATGTATCTTCTCCTCATTAAAGATCCATAGATAGTATCTCATCTATCTTGAATCATTATATATTTATTTTAAAAACCCAACTTAGGATCAAGCTTGTTCCACTTGCCTTTTAAAACATGCACATAAGCTTTGTAATCAAACACACTTAAGTAGTCATAAGAGGGCTTTTTACCAAACCATAGCTATTCAAGAATCTTGCCATCCAATGGCTTGCTAGGTGATTGATTGATCAAGTGAATAATTGTCCTAATTGCCTCAAACCAAAACCATACGACTATCAATTGATAGCGTACTCCAAACTCTTTCCTATAAGACCATATGCATCTTTTAAGCCACCCTATTTTGAGCTAGGTTTTTATAGCAATTGTGTCCCTTTTGATACCACACATCTCACAAAAGTTTTGGAAGACATGAGAAGTATACTCCAATCATTATCAATCCTTAAGCATTTAAGCTTCTTGCCTATCTGATTCTCTACATAGGCTAAGAACTTTGGGAATGTATTAAATGTATCACTCTTCTTATAAATAGGATAAGCACATACTTTTAATCAATCAATTATGACAAAATAGAGAGGACAATTATTCTCCTCTCTATAAGACCATAGGCAAAGGGATCACACACATCATCAATATGCACTAATTTCAATCATTTGAATTCATTTGTACCATAAGACTATAGGTATAGTGCTTGTATACATCACTATGGACTAATTCCAATGGTTCAAGTTTCTTTGTACCAAGTCTCTTCTTATATGAAACCTTAGATTTTTATCCCATACATATAATGCTCACATATCTCAAAGTTAAAAAGTTTGAATGAATGAAGATATTATAAACAAGAAAGAAATTTTATTCCATTCACTATATATGATCCAAATGGTGATGCCAAAGAGATATAGATGGTTTTTTAGTCAAAGCTACAATGCGATCCTTTACACTAGACACATGCAAAGAATGCAAAGTGCCAGACTACAAGCAAAAACATAGCTTTGACTTAATCCTCAAAAGAAATCTTTTAGTATATAATTGGCTAAAGATAGTACAAAGACTAATGAGTTTCTTTAATGAATAAATCTATGATGTAGCACTTTAGTTTAGAGATTATGTAACTTCTTGCAAACTCCATATGCACCACTCTTATTATCTTTTTATAATAAATCAATTTTGAGAGAGTTAACATAATGCTAGAGCATGCAGGCTCATTCGTTCATCCCAAATATCTATTTTCATGCCTTTAGGCTTTACATCTTCCAATTGAGTTGACATAACTTGCTTCTTCACTCTATCCTCACTATCCAAAGCACAAGTAATAAAACTAACAACCAACAGTTTGTAGCATACTCAACTTCTTACCTTTGTGCATTGTACTCTGATTACCTTTGAAGGTTCATTGATGGCCTCATGATTCATCCATGGCTCCTCAATCTGCTCCCACTAGTCCATCTTAATTGATCCAATCCACATGCATTCTATGAAGAAAGGAAAAGTAAAGAAAATTGAGAAGCATTGACCTCCCTCTTATGCTCTATCTCTCATTGTCCAAGCTATGGATGAAGAGAAAAAGAAAAATGAGAAGAGCTTCACCCTCCAATTCCCTCACTCACACTCTCACTCTGATAGTCTTATTGTCCCTCACTCTCCAATTCCCACACTCTCACTCTCATAGTCTTATTGTTACCAAATCATAGTGCAACTAAATTAGTTGCACATTGCTAATGATGGTGACTATATTAATATAGTATAGTTTAAAAAAATATTGCTTTTCCAAATAATTTCAAAACTTTGTATTTACATACTTCCACTTGAATTTGTATCCTTCATTATTCATGAGGTTAACATTACCCCCCTCTTACATGAGTACAAGTCTCATGGCACTCAACATCGTAGATAGCATGCTTCAACTTGTATGATAGATGCGGAATGTTGGGGTTATTAGGATGTTGGTTTTCAAGTAATGGTATATGTTGATAAAGAATATTGCTTGATGCTTGGTAGTTAATGGTTAAATTGGTGGTTGGTGTGACAAAGCTCTTGAAGAGCTTATCATTGTTGATGATACCTTTGACTAATAATTCCCTTTGGAAAATGATCTTTAATGGAATGCAATGGGGTTGTAGGTGATAGAAAATGGAGAAGTCATTGTTGAGGGGTAGTTAATGGTTAAAGTTGTCAGAGCTTCCTAGCTAAGCGATTTGATGCCTATTGATGATCGATTGTTGGGGAATGCAAGACATATGTTTTTCCATGACCTTGGAATGATTTTTGGCTGAAAATCTCAATTTTGAACAGTAAATCACTGTTGTACAATAGTGGGTTGAAGCCTATTACTTCATGTTTGCATATGCCTCTTGGAATCAAGACATACTTTGGAGATTTACTTTGATGTATTGATCATCAGGGATCGACTTTGAGATTGATATTGCTTCGGATCATTGGTTGATCTTGAGCTCGCTTCGCATAGCATTTGTATCTCCATCTTTGATGTACTTATGGCATGTACTTCACTTATGTCAGACCAGTCTTGACATGCTTGGTCTATGCCACTACTACATGCCCGTTACATTTTTTGGAGTTGGATGCTACTGAGCCTTGCTTTGGCTTGAAATTTGATTTCCTGGAGCTTACTTTGGCTATTTCTTGGCTTGCTAGAGTTACAGTTTGGATGTACTTGATGTCTATGGATGCTATGGAGCCTATATGCGCGGGATGTCTCACTGATGCTTGATCTCGGACACGTCACTTGTGCACTCTTACATGCTTTTTTTGAGCTTTCTTGCTTGATATTTATAGCTTTTGTGCTAGTGGGAGCGTCTTGCTACGCTTGACAGACATAGAATAGGTGGGTTTATGCTACTTGACAATTTGGATACTTGAGACTGGGATCTTCACCTAGATGTTGCATGGTTGATATGCCGTGGTCCTCGCAGATGTACTTGGGCTGATTTGGGCTTTGCATTTTCTGAGCATACACCTATTTATGTCAGGTCTTGCTAGTGTTATGTACACTTTGCCCTATTACACAAGGGGTGTGCCAGCTTACTAACAGATTCATTTGACATGGGTATTTTCTCAATGCCCATATGGCTGTCACATGCTAATTTATGCCCGCTGGATGTTGGTTATGCTTTGACAGTCAGTGGTTGACTCAGTGCATTCACTTTGCCTACGATTTGCTCTCATTGTACCTGGCTGTAATTTATTACAGCAAGTAGTTATGCATGGACTGACATGGAATTTTCATGCAGAATTATCCTAATTTTATGTAATTTTGATGGTACTTGGTGGGCAGTATCATTACCTATCAGTTTTTGGTCATTTTGCCTTGGTTTTGATGGTATTTTGGTTGTTTACAGTGGAAAACAGCACACAATTTTGAACTCTGTCTGCATTGTTTCAGCTTGCAGTATGGCATCTTCTTTCACTGACAGTGCTATCTTCAACATCACTAAGCTTGATGATATGAATTATGCTTATTGGAAGAGTCAAGTTTGGTAGGTATTGGTGCAGAAATCGTAGATAAAACCACTAAGGTTGCATGGAGAGCAGCCTAAAACCATGATTGATGATGAATGGATGGAGCTTGATGAGTTATGCAAGTCCACCCTCATCTTGTCTCTCATTGAACAAGTGCATTACAATGTGGTTGAGGAAGCACAAAGTACTTGGCAGCTTTGGGATAAGATCAAGAACCTCTATAATGAGAAAAGTCCAGCAAGTCTGATGTATTGGTTGAAGCAACTTATAGATCTACGCATGAAGGAGAATATGATTATGTCTGCTCATTTGAGCCAGTTCCATGTTATTCTCAAGAACTTGACTTCATAGGGCATTACTTTCAATGATGAGGTTACTCTATTTGTTTTTGCTTGGGACTGTAAGTGAGTCATGCGATGTATTCCGCATTGCCTTATATGCTCTTGTTACTATTTTGAACTAGCCTGATGCAGAGAGTGCTCTTCTGTAGGAAGAGATCAACAATAAGAACTTGGATGCCTCTCGTATGTCAAATGCTTTGACTGTTAGAGGCAGAGATGGTACTAGAAAGAATGACTGTGGATATGGACATGGTAGAGAGTCGCAGAAGTCTAGGTCTAAGTTGCGTGGTAAGTTGCGCAGCAAGTCTCATGGGAGAAATGCTAATGTGACATGTCATCATTGCAGCAAGAAGGGTCACATACGCCCACAATGTCATGATTTGTGCAATGAGAAATGAAAAGAGAAGGGGAAAGACAAAGTACAAGAAAAGTCCTTTGATCACTCAACATTATGCCTGCAAAATCTAGTGTGAAAATCAAGGTGATAAATGTCATGCAAACTAGTGACTCCGATGGGAAGTACATACTTGCAGCTAGTTCTTGTGATGCTATGTTGTTGATTGAGGTTCACTCTATGTATGTGCAGTACTGGCTTTTAGATTCTGATGCTTCATTTCATGTCACACCATGCTGTGAGTGGTTCCATTTCCTACCGCACTATCTTTGGTTCAGTTCGCTTGGGTGATGACAGGTCACTTGCTATTGTTGGGATTGGAGATGTATGAATGCAATTCTCTAATGGTAGTACTTTTCTATTACAAGATATACATCATGTACTTGCGCTTACATGTAGTCTTACGTCTATAAAGCAGCTTGATGATGGTGGGTTTCATGTCTCTTTTGGGGATTCTGCCTAGAATATCACACATGGAAAACTTGTGCTTGCTAAAAGTGCCAAGGCTAGTAGCCTCTATCCTCTTGTAGTTGATGGGTCCTTTGTTGACCATGTTTTGTCAGTGGGTTCCATCCCACATGTATCTCTTTGGCATGCCCATTTAGGCCATATGTCTTTGAAGGGAATGAAAATGCTTTCTGGTTTGCAGTACTTACTACCCCCTTGACTATTCATATTTTGATTCATGTGAGCATTGTCTTTACAGCAGACAGACGAGGAATACACATAAGAAGTCTGGTAGGACATGCATGGGTGAGC
This sequence comes from Lygodium microphyllum, assembly GCF_053477565.2. Classification (NCBI taxonomy): domain Eukaryota; kingdom Viridiplantae; phylum Streptophyta; class Polypodiopsida; order Schizaeales; family Lygodiaceae; genus Lygodium; species Lygodium microphyllum. Next base: position 35,020,764 of record NC_141141.1, read on the forward strand.
CCTTGGCATTGGTACATTTGGATGTCTGTGGGCCCATGCCCTGTGAGTCTATGGGTGATGCAAAGTATTTTGTGATATTTATTGACGATTTTTCACGTAAAGTTTGGGCTTATCCCATTAAGCTTAAGTCAAATGTCTTGGCTTTGTTTCAGAGATGGCTTGCATTGGTTGAGAACCATAATGGGCATAGGCTGAAATGCCTCTTCGGACTGACAATGGGGGACAATACGTGTCACGTGCCTTTGAGCAGCTATGTGATGAGAGGAGTATTAAGCGTCAGTTGACCGCCCCCTATACCCCACCCTAGAATGGTTTGGTTGAACAGATGAATAGAACCATCTAGGAGCATGTACGTAGTATGCTTAGCCATGCAAGCCTACCATAGAGCTTTTGGGATGAGGCAGTCAATACAGTTGTGCATATTATAAATAGATCACCTTCTAGTGGTATGGATTTCCAAGTTGTAGAGGAGGTATGGACTGGGAAACCTTTGTTTTATGCACATCTATGTGTCTTTGGATGTGAGGCATTCTGCCATGTGCCCCAAGGACAAGCGCAGTAAGATAGATCCTAAGAGTGTCAAATGCATTTTCCTTGGCTATGGAGATGTAGGCGAGATGGGTTAGCGCCTCTGGGATCCGTAGGCACGAAAAGTCATCCGCAGCCATGATGTAGTCTTCAATGAAGACAAGATGCATCAACAGCCTAAGAAGGTGGTAGAGATATGTAGGGTTACATTCCAGGAGGATCCCCGTGCTACAGTACAGCTTGCACAGCCAGATGGTCAGCCTGCAACAGTAGTTGGTACACATGGTCAGGGTGTTGGCCAGCCAGCAAAGCCTACCGTGAGTCTACTAGAGATAGACGTCCACCTGATAGGTTTGAGCCCTCGATGCATTATGTCTTGGTTACATATGCAAGAGAGCCTCTCACCTATGATGAGGTTATGTGCAGGGGTGAAAATCACTCTTGGGAGAGGGCTATGCAGTCTAAGATAGACATACATAAGAATATGACTTGGGATTTGGTTTCCTTTCCTATTGGCAAGAAGACTCTGCCATGCAAATGGGTGTACAAGCTGCTGAAAAGTACCCTTGGAAACCCCAAGCTGGCTTATAAGGCAAGACTTGTTGCCAAGGGTTTTAAACAGAAGCGTGGAGTTGATTTTGATGAAGTCTTTTCTCCTGTGGTAGAACAACTACCCTTCATGGAAGTTTCGTGTCACGAACTTCCTTATTGGAAAAGGCCTCTATAAGTTTGTTTCAGGTGAAGAAAAGGAGCCGGAGGTGAGTGATCCTCCAACTGCAGAAGAGACAAAGGCACGGAAGGAATGGAATCCAAAAGACAAGAAGGTCATGTATTGGCTGTCTACAGTAATTGACAATAATATGCTAGGACATATTAGGAATGCAGAGAATTCATATGCAGCTTAGACCATACTTGAAAGTATGTTTTCCGTAAATACAAAGGCATGAAAGATTCAACTCAAGCAAGAGTTGAATACATTGAAGAAAGGGAAGATGTCTATCAATGAGTATGCACTGAAGGTAAGGAGCATTGCAGATGCATTGGCAACGATTGATGCAATGCCCGATGATGATGATTTGGTTATAGGAAAGGGAACACATGATGATGTTTGGTATGTTGATTCAGGTGTATCCAATCATATGACCAACCATGCAAAATGGTTTGGAGAGATGTAGAATTTACAAAATGCAGGTTATGTGCAGATGGGTGATGATCCATGCCACCCAATTTCACACATTGGAAAAGTTCCCTTGTCCTTGCATGATGGTAAGACAAAGAGTCTTTCAAATGTATTACATGTGCCATCTATTACAAAGAACTTGGTGTCAGTCGGTCAAATGGTAGAGCAAGGGCTACAAGTCAGATTTAATGCAAAGGGTTGCTTTGTAGAAGATTTCAATGACAAGTGCAGGTTGGTAGCAAAGGGAAGTAGAATTGGACGTATGTTTACTTTGGATGCTGGAATTCCTACTATGAATGCTGCTATGTATGCTAAAGGAAAAGGTGTTGTTGCAGATATTGAAATTTGGCACAAATGCATTGAACATGCAAATGTACAAAGGCTGAAATTAATGCAATCCAAAGGGTTGGTTACAGGTTTGCCTACATTTAGAGTTGCAGAATTTCATAAGGTATGCGAAGCATGTCAGTTTGGTAAGCAGGCAAGACAACCCTTTTCACATGACAGAGATGTAAGCAAAAATATCTTGATGTTGTGCATACAGACATTTGGGGGCCTACACAAAATGTATCTCTTGGAGGCAGTTCATACTTTGTCACATTCATTGATGATTTTTCTAGAAAGCTGTGGATATATTTTATGAAGGAAAAGAGTGAAGCGTTTGAGCACTTTAGAACTTTCAAGGCTGCAGTTGAAAGAGAAACAGGCTTGAAAGTAAAGTGCTCGAGGTCAGATGGAGGGGGAGAGTACCTCTCGAATGAGTTCAATGATTTTCTGAGGTCTCATGGGATAAAGAGACAGTTCACATGCAGATATACCCCACAGCAAAATGGGATTGCAGAAAGGAAAAACATGCATATTACAGAAGTTGCACGCGCCTTGATGGTTGAAAAGAATATGCCTAAGCATTTTCGGTCTGAGGCTGTTCATACTACTGTTTATATTATGAACAGAACTCCCACAACTACAGTTCATGGGATGACTCCTGAAGAATGCTTTACTGGCCCAACTCTAGTGAACAAGGTTGGCTTCAAACATAGGCTAATATCGACAAACTTGGAGCTTTAATTGATCAGTGTATTGCTCTTATGAAGGCGGACATAGAAAAAGGAGCAAGACTTGAATCAAATGCTTATACTTATGGCCAACATGTATATGCTGATGGTACACACTATGATCTGCATGCATCTTATGAATATGAACAGCAAAAACATGCAAATGAACATGAGCAGTATGCAAGTACATCTGGACAGCATGTTAATGCTTATAAACATGATGTACCATGTCATAATGAAGAGTATCATTCCACTGAACCTTGGCAGCAGATTGGCTATTATGGGCAACATGCTTATGCTTATGAGCATCCACCTTTTCAGCAACATAGTCATGATTATACATGGGAACCTTTCTTAATTGAGCAGCCCAATTCTTATGGACGTGACAATAATGGTCATGTTTATCAATACCCTTCTAGCTTTGATCAGCAGCAAGTTCATAACTACCATGGTACCCCATATCCCAATCAGTTCATACCTCATGATTACCCAAATGTAATGATGAGTTCTTTTCTGTTAGAATATCAAGCTCATTTAGTGTGTGTTGACCGACATGAGCTGGACACAGCTAGTCTAGCCATAGTAGTTAGATACATTAAATAAGTCGGTGCCTTTGGTGTGAATGGTCTTATGACCGTAGGTTGTATCTTTCACTATTGAGTGTGGTATAAATAATAGAGTGTGAGAGAGGAAGCTAGTTGCTTCACTCTGTCTGTCATCTATCTGCCTCTTTGAATCTGAACATGGTATCAGAGCTTCATCCATGAGGCTGTGGGAGAATGGGCATGACAACTTGCAGTGCAAAGGAGATGGAAGTAAGGAATCAGGAAAAAATCGTGGACTGCCTCCTGAAACCTGTGTTTGAAAATCGTGGACTGCCTCCTGAATGGACAGCAACCTGTATCTAAAAATCTGCGCCTGCTGATCTGAATGGATAGCAACCTGTATCTGAAAATCTGCGCTTGCTGATCTGAGTGAATAGCAACCTGTCAATCTTTAGTGGGCACCTGGACAAGGTTCATAGAGCATGTATGCTCACTATTGAAGGTATTTGAAGTGTGCAAAGAGTAAATGCTTGTGTGGGAGCTCTGTTATGAGCTGGAGTGACAGACACAGACCTGTAATCATTTCTGAACTGCTATAAACATGAATGGACAGCATGCATTCAGTCATTACTGACACACAGGAGCCTTGTACTACACTCAGAAAGCATCTTTGGAGCACAAGAATGTGTCAAAGCATGTATACATTGGATCAAATGTCTTGGAGCTGAGATCTCTTGCTCAGAATACTCAGATCTGAAAATTTGAAACCTGTCATACACAGTCAATGACAGAATACTCAGATCTAAAAATCTGAAAACTGTCATACACAGTCAATGACAGAATACTCAGATTTGAAAATCTGAAAACTGTCATACACAGTCAATGACAGAATACTCAGATCTGAAAATCTGAAAACTGTCATACACAGTCAATGACAGAATACTCAGATCTGAAAATCAATGATAGGCTGAAAACTGTCATACACAGTCAATGACAGAATACTCAGATCTGAAAATCAATGACAAGCTGAAAACTGTCATACACAGTCAATGACAAGTACTGTGCATTACTGAAGCAATACAGGTCATCTTGGGGGTTCCATCATCTATATGAACTGGCCTATACATGCTAATGCATGGAGAATTGAAGCAAGCAATGAGCATCATTGAAAACTGAATTTTGAAGCTGAAGTAAATGCAGTTACACTGTCCTGGCTAATTACAATTTTGGAGCTGCTTGGAGCTTGGTATGCTGAATTCTGGTTGACTGCAACCTGAAACTGAATTTGTTGACACACTCAGTTTGGACTTGAAATTGCTGCTGGTTACTCACAGTTTACAGTTTTCAGACTGCATGTATGTACCCTGGCAGTGAGGTTACATAAGCTTAAGCTGAAGCAAACACATAGCTTATGTATTGACAGTTATATCTACAGTTGAGACCACTTGTTTGTGGGTTGTTTTGGGGTGTCAGTGGGCTGAAATACTCTGGTTTTTTTACTGCAATTAATTGCAGAAAACTGTCATAAACAGTTCCGGGCTGAAGTTGAACTGTTAAGAAAATCTTGGTTTGCAGGTAGTCAGGCAAGGTCTGCAACATGGCAAATGCTGATAGAACTGATAATGTAACCCAGATTGTGGGAGAAAAGCTTGATAGCAACAACTATGCAATATGGAAGTTCCGCATGGAGAACTTTCTGATAGGCAAAGGATACTGGGACTTAGTGACAGGTGTTGAGGCTGAACCTGAAGTTCCAGATAGGAATCCTACAGCTGATCAAAGACGAGCACATCGAGCTTGGATGGAAAGAGCTCGCAGAGTTTTACATTGGCTGTCATTATGTATATCGGATGCTATGGTGATGCAGATCATGAACTGTAAATCCCCAGCAGATGCATGGAACATATTGGTCAGGTACTATGGCACAACTACAAGTGCCAGGAAGATACAACTGAAGCAAAAATTCAACAACATAGAGAGGAAGAACAGATCCATACAGGACTATGTCACGGAGATTAAAACCTTAGCAGATCAGCTCGCATCTGTTGGCTCACAGGTAGAAGATGAGGATATGGTTGCAGTGACCTTAAATGGCTTGGGTCCGGAGTATAAGTCTTTTGACACTTCAGTATCTGTGCGGGCTGAGATGCCTGATTTTAATGAGCTGGTTGCATTATTGATTCATGAAGAGGTGAAGCTTGGCTTAGCTACAGGGTCAAGCAGCTCTAAGAATAAGGATGCAGTTTTTTATTCGAATCAGCGTGGTCGTGGTAGCCGTGGTAGAGGCTATGGATCTGGCAGAGGAGGCCAGCAGAATGCATCCTATAGTAATAGCAATTAGCAGTCATCAAATACAAGAGGTAGTGGCAGCTTTCGAGGTAGGGGGAGATCGAACTCCCGTGGCAGAGGCTCATGGCAGCAGCAGCGTCAGTCAGACAATCCAAATAAGGACAAGGATTGTCACTACTGCGGAAAGTATGGGCATATTGCAAAGGATTGCTGGAAGAAGCAGGGAAATCAGAAGGGCAAGCAGCATGGACATTATGCTACGTCCAGTCAGGCAGATGACTCTGGTGATAGACTGTTTGCCATGCAATATGTCAAAGATAAGGCTGCTCAAAAATCATCTGATGATGTAGTGTGGTACATTGACTCGGGGGCGTCGAATCACATGACCCCTCATGGTGATTGGTTCACGAATATGGTGGCTGAAAATCATGGCTATGTATGCACAGGTGATGACACGCAACATAGCATTGAGCATAAAGGCAAAGTGCCTCTGGTTGTACATGATGGCAGGAAGAAGAATCTTCATGATGTTTTGCATGTTCCTTCGATTACGAAGAACCTATTGTCTGTGGGTCAAATGACAGAGCAGAACTTGCAGGTTCGCTTCAATAAGCATGGCTGCTTTATTGAAGAGTTTGGCAATGGATGCAAGTTGATCGCGAAAGGCCACAGAAATGGAAGAATGTTCACTCTTGATGCTACACTGCCAGAGCTGAATTCCGCTATGTTTGCTCAGGGTTCTGGCACTATCAGGGACTTAGAGATTTGGCACAAGAGAGTGGGGCATGTCAATTTGCAGAGGCTGCAGACCATGCAGAAGAAGCAGCTGGTAACATGGCTACCTAGATTCCAATATTCAGATATTGGTCATGTCTGCGAGGCTTGCCAGTTTGGTAAGCAGTCACGATTGCCGTTTGTCAGGCATGTAAGACAGAGTACACGACCACTGCAGTTAGTGCACTCTGATGTTTGGGGACCAGCTCATAATGCATCTATGGGGGGTTCCAGATACTATGTATCCTTCATTGATGACTACAGTCGATATACCTGGCTTTACATATTGAAAACAAAAGATGAGGTCTTTGCTGTTTTTCAGAAATTTAAGGCACAGGTTGAGAAGGAATTTGAGTGTTACATCTCTTGCTTGAGATCTGATAGCGGTGGGGAGTATGTCTCCAATGAATTTGCTGATTTTTTGGCTGAAAATGGCATTCGTAGGCAGCTAACCTGCAGCTACACTCCGCAGCAAAACGGAGTAGCTGAAAGGAAGAACAGGGTTCTAATGGAAGCTGCCAGGGCCATGATGAATGAGAAGCATATGCCGCTTTACTATTGGGCAGAGGCTGTTGTGACAGCCGCATATATTCTGAACAGGACTCCCACTGCAGGCATTCATGACATGACACCGTTTGAGAGGCTCTATGGCTATAAGCCGGATGTAAGACACATGAAGGTCTTTGGCTGTCTTGCTTATGTGCACATTCCAGATGAGAAGAGGAAAAAGCTGGATCCCAAAGCGCATAAGAGTGTGTTCATTGGATACTCGCAGGAGAAGAAGGCATACAAATGTTATGATCCCTCTACCAGGGAGACTTTGGTAAGCAGGGATGTCATCTTTGATGAGCTGGGCTCTTGGTATGTCTCACCAGTTGCAGTGCTATCCGATCTGTCTTCCACTCATGTCTCTACAGTTGATATGCAGCAGAGCACTGCTATGACAGGCCCTATCAGTCAGACAGTATCCCCATGGACAGGGAGATTGAGGAGCTCACCGTCCACTGACACGGGTATGTCAGTGAGGGGGAGACATGATGTCTTGGACAGCAAAGGAAAAGAGAAAGTTAGTGAGGATGGTATGATGACACCTGGCAGAATGACTTCGGGCTATGAGTCTAGTGATACTTTAGACAGCGAACTTGGTATTCCGACTGTCTATACGCCTGGCACGAGGCAGAACAGGTACATTCCGCCTCATGAGAGAGGTGAATCGAGTAGTGCACCACAGCCTAGACGATCGCAGAGGGTCAGATACCCTGTTGACAGGTTGACGTACTCTAGTTATTATGCAAAGCATTATGCATACATGACAAAAGTGATGGAGATAAAAGAACCAGGTACTTATGCTGAAGCTGCAAAGGATGAAAACTGGTGCATGGCTATGGACGAAGAGATGAAAGCCTTGGCTGAAAATCAGACTTGGGATTTGGTACCACTGCCTGAAGGGAAAAAGCCTGTTGGCTACAAATGGGTGTATAAAATCAAATGTAAGTCTGATGGCAGTGTAGAAAGGTACAAAGCAAGGCTGGTCGCTAAAGGATATGCTCAGCAGTATGGCTTGGATTATGATGAAACATTCAGCCCGGTTGCAAAAATGGCAACCATACGAACTGTTATTGCCTTGGCTGCTGCAAAAGGCTGGAAATTGCAGCAGATGGATGTTAAGAATGCATTCCTCAATGGTGATTTAACAGAGGATGTATACATGGTTCAGCCGGAAGGGTATGAGCACCCTGATTTTCAGCATTATGTGTGTAGGCTGAAAAAGGCACTGTATGGGCTGAAGCAGGCTCCGAGAGCCTGGCATGCTAGGATCAGCAGTTACTTGCAGAGTCTTGGATTTGTTGTTGGCAGGGCTGATCACAGCCTGTTTACAAAGAAGACTGACAGTGGCTTGGTAGTGCTGGTCATATATGTTGATGACTTGATAATCACTGGAAATGATGACATGGGAATTCAGCATGCTATGAAGATGCTGAAATCTGAATTTGACATGAAAGATTTGGGAGATCTGAAGTATTTCTTGGGTATTGAGGTCGTACCAGCTGAAAATGGCTTATGGCTGATGCAGAAGCACTATGCCATGGAAATGCTTAAGAAGTATGGCATGGCTGAATGCAAACCACTGGATACACCTCTGGACCAGAATGTAAAGCTAGACATGAACACTGGGGCTGAAGTAGAAGATGTGACTATGTACAGGCAGATGGTCGGCAGTCTGATTTACTTGACCATCACTAGGCCTGACTTGAGCTATGCAGTAGGGCTGATAAGCCAGTTTATGCAAAAGCCGAGAAAGCCGCACTTGGATGCAGTTAGACGCATCATGAGGTATGTTAAGTCCACCGTAGACTATGGGCTGTTGTATGTCAGAGATAAGCCCTTGATACTGATTGGATACACAGATGCAGATTGGGCAGGATGCTCAACTGACAGACGATCTACGAGTGGCTATGCCTTTGGCTTTGGTAGCGGCATGATTAGTTGGAGCAGCAAGAAGCAGCCTACGGTTGCTTTATCTAGTACTGAGGCAGAGTACAGGGGGGCTGCATTGGCAGCATGTGAGATTGCTTGGCTGCTCAAGCTTATGGCTGACTTGGATATTCAGGTTGATGCTCCAGTGAAACTGTTATGTGATAATCTGAGTAGTGTACTCCTGGCCATGAATCCAGTTTACCATGCTAGGACAAAACACATAGAGGTACACTACCACTTTATTCGTGAGATGGTTCTTGTAGGAAAGGTTGATCTTATGCATGTGAGGACTGATGAGCAGGTAGCAGATATCTTTACCAAGTCTCTGGGTAAAGATAAGTTCTGTGGTTTTAGACAGCTACTTGGAGTACATATGCTGTCTTGAGCTTGAGGGGGAGTGTTAGAATATCAAGCTCATTTAGTGTGTGTTGACCGACATGAGCTGGACACAGCTAGTCTAGCCATAGTAGTTAGATACATTAAATAAGTCGATGCCTTTGGTGTGAATGGTCTTATGACCGTAGGTTGTATCTTTCACTATTGAGTGTGGTATAAATAATAGAGTGTGAGAGAGGAAGCTAGTTGCTTCACTCTGTCTGTCATCTATCTGCCTCTTTGAATCTGAACATTTTCTAAGTGTTGATGATGAAGAAGAGAGCAATGAGCAAGCTGAACAACAAGACTGGGATAATGAACAACATGATCAACAAGAAGATGAGCAAGAAGACCAAGAAGATGTACAAGAAGGGAACCATGAAGAGCAAGATGTACAAGTTGATGGAATCTTCGTTGATGAATCACATGAGGCACTCACAGATGTAGATGGTTATGGTGAGGGTTTTAGACTCTTAGAGAAACCTCATGATGATATTCTTGAGCATCAGTTTACACTTAATCAAGGTTTACAACAGCCATTGAACACTTTTGATAATGAGTACCTTGATCATGGTTATGATGATTGACATATGTCCGATGATGATATAATACATGATTTGGGCATGCATGAATATGAAGATGGCATTGTGCTTCCCTATGATCCGGGAGATTATGGATGTGATCATGGACTTGATTATGGAGATACTTCATTGTATCCATTTGATCCGGGTGGATTGGAGTATGTGGTTGATGGGAATTCTCTTCTCTTGGACAATCATTATGATGAAATACCTTTTGATCCAGGAGGTTAATGGATTACTTGGGATCTCATTTAGACCAGCATCCATCTTTTTGGTAGACTCTTTTGGTTGAAGATTGGTTATCTATGGCCATATTTTAGTGTAAGGAAGATTGCAGACAGCTCACTATTTTACACCAATTTTTTCTCTAAACTTTGAATAGCCAAACCCAACCTACATGAGCTGAAAGCACTTACCAAGAGCTCCATTTTGATGTGTAGCATGCCCCGATCGGAGTCTCCTAAAGAAAGTTATGACAGATTTACTACAACATGGTCCTGTAGTAAACAACTTGCTGTGTCCATTGTCTACAACTCACATTCACTCAAGATACTTGGGTAAAACTTCATTTTTTTTAATAATTTCCCAATAAGACCCATGTAACGTACATACCCCAATGACCCAACATATGCAATAATACCTCTTCATTCATTTGTATACCCCTGTAATAATGCAGCAGAGTAGTACTCTGATCTGCTCCTGCCCAGTTATCATAAGTGCCCAAATTGTTTTTGAGGGCAAAAACCTTCGGGTGGGGATGGAATGTAAGAGAGGGGGATTTAATAATGGGGAAATACTAGCTACACTGGCTGGTATATAAGGTGTTAGGGGCTTGATTTTTGGGCAATCAGATTTTAATACAAGTCTCCTTTCATCTTCATCTCCTTCTCCAAGCTCTCATGGCTTTTTTCTCTCTCTTTCTGCCTTTCTCTCTCTTTTTCTAGTCTTTCTCTCTCCTCGTCACTCTCTTTCTCTCTCTTCCTGCAGTCTTTCTCTCTCTCCTGCACCCTCTTTCTCTCCCCTCCTTCTCTCTCTCCTGCCTCCTTCATTACATCTTTGAGCGCTATTCAGTTGGCCGAGAATTCAATCTTCCATGTGTGAAGACGAAGCACATTAAGGTTTTATAATGTTGACTATATAGTTTATATTTTATTATACATATATATATTTATATTAAAATATCAACGTTTGAATTTTATTGTAAATATTAATATTTTTATATAATCTAGCTTAGTGTACTTGAGTAATGTCCAAGGTGTAGAGCTACCTGACTCTATCTACTACAAAGGCAGAATATGTTACAACCAATTAAGGCTTACAAGGAGGCTCTTAGGCTAGGTCGTCTCCTCGTGGTAGACCTTGGCATTACTAATGTGGTCTCTATATTGTAGTCATATTCTTTAAGTACTATTGAGTTGGCCAAGAATTCGATCTTCCATGTGAAGAGGAAACGCATTGAGGTGCATTACCACTTTATTCGAGAGGTCATTTGTATTCTCTTTGATAAAACATTTAGCTATAGGATTCGCTTTCTATACATCATCATCAATATAATCAAGCACATGTAACTTTTTTGTACGCAAATATTCTCTAATAATGGTTATTATGATATTCTTGTATATATGGAATTTCAAAGATCAGTAATCATCATTATATCATTTATAAAAGACAAAAAGACACTCTCTTATATTAATAGAAAACAATTATATTTAAGGTTTTGCATTAGTATTCTAATTTTTCAATTCTTTTGGCCTTCCATATGATTTTTGAGAGGTTAAATAAATTAATGACTATTTCAATATATTAATTAATCATTTATGCATACATGTGTGTATATGTATATATAGATTATTTGATGTAATAAAATAAAAATTGAGTAAATTATTAATATAAATATTTTTCTTGAATATATAAATGATATTATTATACAACATTGAATTTTGATTCAATGTATACAATTAATTTCCAAAGTAGAATTTTCATAAATAATACTTGATTTACATTAAATCAATATAAACAATTCTTAAAATAAATACTTTATTTTGAAAAACTTCATCTATAATATGATTGATACATTTTACTATTTATATATAGTTATAATTAAATACTAGATTTTCAAGGTTTTATAATATTGAATATATATTTTATATTTTAGTATACATGTATATATTTATATTAAAATATCAAAGTTTGAATTTTATTATTAATATCAAAAAATTTATCTAATCAAGCTTATTGTACTCGAGTAATGTCCAATGTGTAGAATTACATGACTCTATCTACTATAACGGCAGAGTATGTTACAACCAATTGAGGCTTACAAGAAGGTTTTTAGGCTAGGACATCTCCTCGTGGTAGACCTTGGCATTATTTATGTGGTCTCTATAGTGCAATAATCGGATTCTTTGAGTGCTATTCAGTTGGCTAGAATTCGATCTTCCATGTGAAGACAAAGCGCATTGAGGTGCATTACCACTTTATTCGAGAGATCATTGAGGACAAGTCCATTGAGCTTGTCAAGATCTCAACTCACCAAAATCCTAATGATCTGCTCACTAAAAGTCTCTTAGCAGAGCACATTGCCTTCCTTAGGAAGTTGATGGGTGTTGGATGAGATAATGTCTTTTCTCATCTTGTTGTATTTATGTACATTTGTACTTTGTCACTTTTTTCTTGTTCTCTCCTCACTAGGGACAGATTCACCTATATAAGTGAAAGGTTGTTGGGGGTAAAGGCGCTTGCGTCTAGCTCCCCGTGTATTAGTTACACTAACAATACCTGCATGCCCGCACATCTATATACTGCAAGTGGCAAGCGCCTATCACTGTCACTTCATTCTTTATTCTTTTAGTGACATTTAAATAAAGGGAAGGCCAATCACACATTATGAGTATTGGAGTTTTCACATTGTGTCTCTCTCTCTCTTCTTCCACCATATGTAACGTGCCCACCTATTGGCTGTCCAAGCTCGTTTTTAGTGGTCCATCGAGAGACGAATCTAAGCGATGCCACCCGGCACTCCCATGGAATGTCATGGGGTTTGTCGCCTAAGGTTTCTCGAGTCCACCTCGCAACGGAATGTTTGCGGTCGAACCCACTAGGATCGACCTGAAACTTGAGTCCCTAGTGGTCAAAGTCTCCTGACAGCATTCTAATGTCGTGTTTTGGACATCCTACTTTAAGCAGAGATACCCAGTCGAAGCAAACCCATGTCACACTTGGTTCAAAGAGAATGGGAAATGAGAGGGATGCGGTGCTCCACCTCTTCGCCCATAGGGCATAGTCCCATTCCGATCCCCTAAAACGGCATAAATCGGGGTTCTGACCTAACTATTTTTAAGCGTTGGTCGTCAATAAAACCTTGTGAGAAGCCTCCCAGTTCTCTGGGACCACCTAGCCATAGGACAAACCCATCGAGGGTTCTGCCCTCCCGCTTTCCTCACTTGGAGTACTTTAGTTGTCTAATTAGTCCTATCACTTTTAAGTGTGACATGTAAAAAAAACTTCCTTAATTAAACCTTTTTAGGGAACAAGGTTCGTTCACGTAATCTTATGGCATTGACACGAAAACAAATTTGAGCAGTTTCCTTGGAAGTACTTAATATTAACAAATTATCAAAATTACAAGTCTTGTTCAAAAGGGACAATATTTGCAATCCGTAAGGATGCACTTTAATTCCACCAAGTTTTCGCCCTGCACTAGTAATAAGGGACCCTCGAAAATCTATTCTGAGTCACGCTATGATCGCTTGATTAGGGCCTGGAGGCAAGGAATTTACAGCCAAAGGCCCCCTTGGCATCCAAGCGTCCTCCTACGTTCAAACCAATCCACGGAGAGACCTCTCATGGCGGGTTCGATCCATGTTCCTGTCACGGCTATTTAAAACCCCCTTGGCTAGGGTTGGCAGCCAACTGGGGGTGGTTGGGCGTGCCCTCCAAAAGTTTCACCTGATTCACTATACTTATTTATGAGTTTGGGGTTACACAATCTTTAAATTTAGAAATAGTGTTCCTAAATTTACAAGCACAAACCAAGGTGCAGGTGAGAGCTTGAGACATCTACTAAGGTGGGGTCCCTCTCTTGACCCAAGCGTTGTCCTTCATGCCTTGGTGGTAATTTCCAATATCCTCTGAAGGGTAGGGAATCTCTTCGTTCCATCCCCCTATGAAGTAGCCCCAGATTGGCTTAGTTTCTTCGAAACCCTAAATAAGTTGAGTTGAACCCTATCCTTGTGTGTATAGGGTTCATTTATATTGAACGGCTTTTGAACAAATTTTTGTATTTCATAAGTGCGGTTGATAGTTATCTTCAAGATGAATCCCTAGTAGTGCAACTAGACTGATCATGATGCCACACAATTTAGAGGCGTAGTTTTCCTAGACAATACAATGCTGCAAAGCAGGCTTTTGCTTTTGGGAATTCATTTCGATGCACTTATGCCAAACACAAATAGAGACTTGTATATATACACACACACACACACATATATATTCCTAGGGTGGAGGACGTGAAGTTATTAGTCCTAAGGAAAAAAAATGAACACTCCTTCTAAAATTTTATAGGAGTCAGATACCTGTTTTTGTCTTGCAATGGTCTAGATATACCTAAACGTTATTGTAGCAATTCAAGAATTTCATGTACTTGGTTCAAACCCTCACTCCTACCTTTCCAATTTCACAAGTTTGTGATGCAAAGAAAAAAGCACGATTTCTTCTTAATTGACGAATATGCATAAGTGTTTCAACAACCCTTTTTTTTAAAGCATGCTAACATTAGTGCATAATCTGAAATATTATGTGCATAATCAATAAGGTCCCGGCTTCATCTTTTGCGTGCATGAATACACGATTTTCAATATGATAAAATGATGTAAACTAAACAGTGGTTAGTTATGATAAACTTTTGCTGAATAGTTTTCCATTCCCAATGAAGCTGGCCTATGTCCTTAAGACTCCCCATCAAGGTAGGGTGAATAGAACACACCTGATTACCAAGTGACGTGCTTCCTTGCTCCATGGCTCTATCAGTTGAGGCGGGATTCGTGTTTGGTTGGACCTTAGTTCGTTTGGGAGGCATCGTATGATTTGGCTTTTGCTTCGCAGCTACGCACCCAAATTGCGAAAGAGATGGCTCCTCGTGGAAGGGATTAGGCTGCGAGGCTTTTCCTCCAAGGGGGAGAAAGGTAAGAGGAACAACGAGCTCTGATTTCTTTAATGAGGGAAGAAAAAAAAAGCAATTCCCTTCTCTCTCTCTCTCTCTCTCTCTCTCTCTCTCTCTCTATCTATCTCTCTTTCTCTCTTCTCTTGCCCTCCTTCTTCTTTTTCTTCTCTTCTTCTTCTCCTCTCTCTCCCCCTTTTTTCTTATTCTTCTCTTCTCTCTACTCCGTCTCTCCCTGTCCTTCTTATTCCCCTCTTCTCCTCTACTCACTCTCTTCCTCTTCTTCTTATTCCTCTCTTCTTCTTTGCTCACTCTCTCCCTCTCCTTCTTATCTCTCCTCTTCTCTACCCACTCTCTCCCTCTCCTTCTTATTCTTCTCTACTCACTCTCTCCCTCTCCTTATTTCTCTCCTCTTCTCTACCCACTCTCTCCCTCTCCTTTTTATTATTCTCTACTCACTCTCTCCCTCTCCTTCTTATTCCTCTCCTCTTTCCTATTTGAGTAGCAACAGGTCGTGCCCCTCCACCTAACCTTCCCATCTGCTGGCAGTTTTTTTAAATAGGTAATTGGGAGGGAGGAGTTTGTAATGGAGGCTCTCCCTCATGCCACCTCCTTCGCCACGCGGTAGCAGCAATTCCCCCCTCCTGCCACCTCCTTCGCCACATGGCAACAACAGTCCCCCCCTCCTGCCACTTGCGTTGAGACGACAGCCTCCCCTCCCCTCACTCCGGCATAAACGGGGGGTGGGGGCTCTTTTTTTTTTCAAAAAAAAATCATTTAGGGGGGGAGGGGAGTCCTATAGTAGGACTATTACATTCTTCCCCCCTTAAGGGGATCGATATGTCCTCATCTCGAAAGGAATTGGGGGTATTGATGGTTGAGAGTACTCTCATCAATCCATGTGGCATCTTCTTTTGGAAAGTCCTTTCATTGAATGAGGTACTCCTTAAGGCTTCTATTCCTCAATCTCTTGTCTTGAACGTCTAGGATTCTAGATGGCCAGAGCTCAAGGACTCCTTGGCTTGGCATTACAACTTGTTGATCATCGAGTATATGGCTAGGATTTGGTACATATTTCTTTAGCAAGCTAACATGAAATACATTGTGGACCTTTACGATCTCAGGGAGTTGGAGTTTGTAGGCATTGGGCCCAAGGCATTTGAGAATCCTATAGGGTCTGCAAAACCTTGGACTCAATTTTTTAAATTCCTCCAATGACAAGGAACTCCTCTTGGGCCGTACACGAATAAAAACCATGTCTCCCTCATTGAAGAGTCACTCTTGTCTATTTACATCTGCATAGGCTTTCTGCCTATCCTTGGCGGCTCTAATGTCTTGTCTGATGGTCTTAACCTGCTCATCCATTTCCTCAAGCATTTCCTTAAAAGCTTCTACTCTTAAGGTAGGATCTGTGAAGTTCAATGGGGTGCGGCAATCATGCCCATATAATGCTTGAAAATGTGTCATTTGGATGCTTTGCTGGTAGGAAGCATTATAGGCAAACTCTACTAATGGTAGATATTGAATCCATCTCTTGGGTTCATGACATCAATAAGCTCTAAGGATGTCTTCAATGATTTGATTGACCCTCTGTGTTTGGCCGTCAATTTGAGGGTGATAGGTTGTGCTGAAATAGAGTTGAGTCCCAATGGCCCCAAATATCCCTCTCTAGAAGTGAGACGTGAAGAGGGAGTCGCGGTCACTAATGATCCTTCTAGGCAACCCATGGAGCTTGAATATCTCCTTGATGAACAGTCTGGCAATATATAAAGCTTTATAATTTGTCTTGACTGGAATGAGGTGTGCAACCTTGGTGAGCATATCTACTATAACCATAATTGAGTTGTAGCCCCCTTGCACTGAGGATAACCCAACAACAAAATCCATGCTGATAAATTCCCACTTCATTTGGGGAATGTCGAGGGATTGCAGCTTCCCAGGCATCTTGACCTGTTCCGCCTTGATGTGCTAGCAAGACAAACATTCCGTGATATATTTAAGCACGTCTCCCTTAATCCTTCCCCAATGGTAGCTTTTTCTGACTGTATTGAGGGTTTTTAGGAGATGGCCTAAAAAGGGGGAGTCATGTGCTTCCCAAAGTATTCTCTATTTGAGTTTCCTGCTGGAGGGTATGCATAATCTTGCCCTAAAATAGACAAGTCCCTCATTGATGGAGAATTCTTGATATTTGAGCTTAAGTTTCGGGTTTTGGTCCTTCCCCTAAATTTCCTCTATCATCACCAGATATTCTGGATCATGGCTAGCTTCCTCCTTGGCTAGTTCAAGAATAGGGTTGCTAGGTATTGACACCATAGTTGCCAAGGATTCGGCCATTGAGGGTTCCTCCATGATAATAGAGTTGAGAAATGCCTTGCGACTTAGAGCATCCACGACCACATTCTCTTTGTCGGGTCGATACCTGATCTCAAAATCATACTCCTGTAGAACTTCAATCCAACGATGTTGCCTCATGTTGAGGTCGGTCTGGGTGAAGATCCATTTAAGGCTCTTATGGTCTGTGATCAAAGAAAACTTGTTACCAAGCAAGTAATGTTGCAAAAGTTTGAGGGTGTGAATCACTACTAGCAATTCCAGGTCATGGGTGGCATAATTCCTCTCATGAGATTTTAGCTTTCGCGAGGAATAAGCTACGAGATGACCTTCTTGCATTAGTACACATTCCAGTGCAACTGTGCTAGCATTTGTGACAACTTCAAATTCCTTGCTTAAGTCAGGGAGCTTCAGAATTGGTGCTGTCACTAGGTTATGCTTGAGTTGATCAAAACTTGCTTGTTCAGAGGGCGTCCACATTATGGCAACTTGTTTTTTCAGCAAATTAGTGAGGGGTGCTACGATTAAAGCATAGTCCTTAATGAAGATCCTGTACCAACCTGTTAATCCAAGAAAGCTACGCACTTCTTTAATAGTAGTTGGTGGAGACCACTCTTGGACATCCTTAATCTTGGTAGGGTCTACAGAGATCCCTTCATTAGACACAATAAATCCGAAATATTCAATCTGCCTTTTTAAGAAGGCACACTTTTTCTTCTTAGCATAGAGCTTGTGAGTCCTCACGGTCTCGAGGACGATGCGAACTTGGGACTCATGATTTGCATCCTTCTTGGAATAAACCAAGGTGTCATCAAAGAAGACGAGTACGAAATCATCGAGGTGTGGTCTAAAAATGTCCTGCATTATCCTATTAAAGGTGGCAGGGGCATTAGTCAAACCAAAAGACATTACTATGAATTCGAAATGACCATATCTGGTATTGAATGTCGTCTTTGGAATATCCTCACCCTTGATGAAAATCTGATAATATCCTGACCTTAAATCAATTTTGGAGAAGATTTTTTCTCCCTACAGTCGATCGAGTAACTCATCTATCCTTAGAATGGGGTATTTATTTTTTATGGTTACTTGGTTCAGGCCTCTATAATCAATGCAGAGACAAAGTGTACCGTCTTTCTTCTTTTGGAACAAGATTGGAGCTCCCCAAGGAGAACTGCTAGGGCGTATGTACCCTTGGTCCTTGAGTTGTTCCTTCAACTTAATGGCCTCATGAATGGACATATTCTAGGGCCCTTTTGCAACTGAAGCAACTCCTAGGAGTAGTTTAATCTCATGATTCACTTCACTAGGTGGTGGTAATTTAGTTAGTTCCTCTGGGAACACATCCACATATTCTTTTAGCCATGATGGTTCTTCATAAGTGTCTTCCGCCTGATCGGGTTTGTTTAGCTTGATCCGGTAGACAGGTAACCCCTTCCTTATTCCTTGAACTATTCGCATTGCCTTAGCCAGCTGGATCTTTGGTTTACCTGCTTCACCTTGTGTTGTAACTAGCTCACCCTTAGGATTTCAAAAGGAGACTTGGCCCTTTGCACAATCAATGTGAGCATCATTGGGGATTAGCCAATCCATCCCGAGTAGACATTCATGGACACCTAGATTCATTACTCTAAACCTAACAATTGTGGGCTCGTTTTCGAGTAGGAATTCCACCTTAGCATTTTGTCTAGTGCAAGTGACTTCTCGCCCATTTGCTAGTTCGACAAGCAAAGTGGGTGCAGCTATAGTGGCTATCCCTAACCTTCTTGCACACTTTGGTGAGATGAAAGAATGAGTGCTCCCATAGTCAATCAGGGTTTTGAAATCCTTACCTTGGTAGTCTAATGGTGTTTGAATCATCGAGAATTGGCGGTTTGGCCCCTTCTTATGGAGGGCGGCATGAATGGTTGCCCTCTCGATCTCTGCTTCTCCATGCACAGATCTGCTTCTTCATTTAATCCTTTAATGGTAATATTGGAAGTTTTTACCCTTCCAAATATTGCATGACCGCAGCCATGGGTAGCCCTAGCTTGGCCTCCGAATTTCCCCTAATGACGGCGGTCCCTGCCAAGTTTGGGACATTCCCTTTTGAAATGCCCAAGTTCATTGCAGTGAAAACAATGCAAGCTTTGTTCACTTCTTTGAGTGGGGACAAAGTCGTTGATTGCACTTGCTCTTAGCTTCTTTCATTGACTTTGACCCTATCCTTGTGCCCTTTTAATTTGAGCTCTCGACATCCCTGGATTTTGGTCTCTATAAGCCCAAGGTCTGGACTTTGGTTGGACTTCTTGGGCAATAGGTCCTACTCTTATCAATGCATCTTGCAAGTCTGAGGGACGCATTGATTCCAACCGAGTGTTTATAGGCAGATTCAATCCATCACAAAACTTTGAGACCTATTGGGGGATGCTCATTGTTGGGGCATATTTTAGCAAAGAAACAAATTTCGAGTAGTATGCTTCGAGAGACAGCCCCAACTGCCTCAACTTAAAAAACTCATTCATTTTTTGAGTTCTATATGCAGGTGGCATATACCTCCCCTTCACTGCTTCTTTTAGTTTTTCCCAAGTTATTGTGCTTTCACTGAATGCTTGGTCTTTACACCATTGCTTCCACCATAGCCTAGCCTCGCCAGTGAGCTTGAGCTTAGCAATCATGCCTCAGTTCACATGCGTTATTCCTGCTACACTAAAATAGTCTTCCATAGATTCAATCCATATTTCAACATCAGCTTCAACAGTCTTCTCCTTTCCATCAAATTATGGTGGCTTAATTTGTTTAAGAAGAAACATCTTCTCTTGTACTTCTGCTGAGCTTAGTGTGGTAACAAAGTTCTGGATCTGCGCTTGGGGGTGTATCTGATTACCATTTAAACTTTCTTGTGTTAGGTTTGCATTTACACACCCCTATATAACTTAAATCAAAGAGCACATATTTTTCCATTGCAACCATTCAAATGAATATAAAATTCTTATTTAACCATAGGGAAACGTAAGCCTCAAGTACAATTATTCGGGAGTGGATAGGGTTTGGTTGAGACAATTTTTTTCCTTCTTCGGAGTTACATTAGTACCAGGTTAATAATTCTCTATTAGATTCAGCTACAGGGACAGAATAGTAGTATGGATTTGGGGAATGGATTCTTAGGAAACGATAAGTCATGGGAAGTTTAGGAAATCCATGTTTCTGATAGCCATGACGTTCGTGTTGCCCCATTATTTTAATTATGTCTGCTAGTAAAATTTTAACCATCTCATCGTAGATGTAGCGGTTTTGATCTACTTACCGGCGTCTGATGTGTAGGGTCGAGCTCACACGAGCATCATGGAAGATGAATAACTTGATAATCTTTAAGTCTTCCAACCACCTTAACCTCTTTAGATTGTTTGGAAGATAGGTGAGTCGGTTGGCGTCTATGTAGCAGTAACCTGCGCTCCAAGTCCAATGCCTTTCCACGTACAGCAGTGAAGGGTTGTAGAGCCGGTCCAGGATCCTCATCATCTCAGATCGTCTGGATAGCTTGAAGATTTCATATTTGTCATGAACATGATCTAAAATACGATGAACCTATTCCATGATCGTCTAGATAGCTTGAAGATTTCATATCTGTCATGATCTAAAATACGATGAACCTATTCCATGCCTCGTAAGTTTGGAAGCGGCATCAATCCACAAGTGAGTATAAAAGAAAAACATTTACTAATGAACATATCACCTTACTCTTTCCGATTTCTCTCCCTAATTGTTTTAGTGGTAGGTCGGCTCTGATACCAACTGTAACGTGCCCACGTATCGATTATCCAAGCACTTTTTTAGCGGTCCATGAATCTAAGAGATGCCACCTGGCACTTCCATGGAATGTCACGGGGTTTGTCGCCTAGGGTTTCTCAAGTCCAGCTCGCAACGGAATGTTTGCAGCCGAACCCACTAGGATCGACCTAAAACTTGAGTCCCTAGTGGTCAAGGTCTCCTGACAGCATTCTAATGTCGCATTTTGGACATCCTACTTTACGCAGAGATACCCAGTTGAAGCAGACCCATGCCGCACTTAGTTCAAAGAGAATGGGAAATGAGAGGGATGCGGCGCTCCACCTCTCTCCCCATAGGGCATAGTCCCATTCCGGTCCCCTAAAACGGCATGAATCAAGGTTCTGACCTAACGATTTTTAAGCGTCGGTCATTAGTAAAACCTTCTGAGAAGCCTCCCAGCTCTCTGGGACCACCCTGCCATAGGACAGACCCATCGGGGGTTCTGCCCTCCTACTTCCCTCACTCGGCGTACTTTAGTTGTCTAATTAGTCCTATCACTCTTAAGTGTGACATGTAAAAACAGCTTCCTTAATTAAACCTTTTTAGGGGACAAGGTTTGTTCACATAATATTATGGCATTGACACGAAAACAAATTTGAGCAGTTTCCCTGGAAGTACTTAATATTAACAAATTATCAGAATTACAAGTCTTGTTCAAAAGGGACAATATTCTCAATTCGTAAGGATGCACTTTAATTCCACCAAGTTTCTGCCCTGCACTAGTAACAAGGGCCCCTCAAAGATCTATTCCAAGTCACGCTGATCGCTTGAGTAGGGTCCAGAGGAGGCAGGGAATTTACAACCAGAGCCTCGACTGGAATCCAAGAGTCCTCCTACGTTCAAACCAATCCGCGGAGAGACCTCTCGTGGTGGGTTCGGTCCATGTTCTTGTCATGGCTATTTAAAACCCCCTTGGCTAGGGTTGGCGGCTAACTAGGGGTGATTTGGCATGCCCTCCAAAAGTTCCACCTGATTCACTATACTTATTTATGAGTTTGGGGTTACACAATCTTTAAATTTAGAAATAGTGTTCCTAAATTTACAAGCACAAACCAAGGTGCAGGTGAGAGCTTGAGACATCTACTAAGGTGGGGTCCCTCTCTTGACCCAAGCGTTGTCCTTCATGCCTTAGCGGTAATTTCCAATATCCTCAGAAGGGTAGGGAATCTCTTCGTTTCATCCCCCTATGAAGTAACCCCAAATTGGCTTAGTTTCTTCAAAACCCTAAATAAGTTGAGTTGAACCCTATCCTTGTGTGTATAGGGTTCATTTATATTGAATGTCTTTTGAACAAATTTTTGTATTTCATAAGTGCGGTTGATAGTTATCTTCAAGATGAATCCCTAGTAGCGCAACTAGACTGATCATGATGCCACACAATTTAGAGGCGTAGTTTTCGTAAACAATACAATGCTGCAAAGCAGGTTTTTGCTTTTGGGAATTCATTTCGATGCACTTATGCCAAACACAAATAGAGACTTGTATGTATATATATATATATATATATATATATATATTCCTAGGGTGGAGGACGTGAAGTTATCAATCCTAAGGAAAAAAAAAACAAACACTCCTTCTGAAAGTTTATAGGAGTCAGATATCTGTTTTTGTCTTGCAATGGTCTAGATATACCTAAATGTTATTGTAGCAATTTAGGAATTTCATGTACTTGGTTCAAACCCTCACTCCTACCTTTCCAATTTCACAAGTTTGTGATGTAAAAAAAAGTACGATTTCTGCTTAATTGACGAATATGCATAAGTGTTTCAACAACCCATTTTTTTCAAAAGCATGCTAACATTAGCGCATAATTTGAAATATTACGTGCATAATCAATAAGGTCCCGGCTTCTTCTTTTATGTGCATGAATACACGATTTTCAATATGATAAAATGATGTAAACTAAATGGCGGTTAGTTATGATAGACTTTTGCCGAATAGTTTTCCATTCCCAGTGAAGCTGGCCTATGTCCTTAAGACTCCCGATCAGGGTAGGGTGAATAGAACGCACCTGATTACCAAGTGACGTGGTTCCTTGCTCCATGGCTCCATCGTTTGAGGCAGGATTCGTGTTTGGTTGGACCTTACTTTGTTTTGGGAGGCATCGTATGATTTGGATTTTGCTTCGCGGCTACGCACCCAAATTGCGGAAGAGATGGCTCCTCGCGGAAGGGACTAGGCTGCGAGGCTTTTCCTCCAAGGGCCCGGGGAAAGGTAAGAGGAACGGCGAGCTCTAATTTCTTTAATGAGGGAAGAAAAAAAAAAACAATTCCCTTCTCTCTCTTTATCTCTCTTTCTCTCTTCTCTTACCCTCCTTCTTCTTTTTCTTCTCTTCTTCTCCTCTCTCTCCCCCTTTCTTCTTATTCTTCTCTTTCCTCTACTCCCTCTCTCCCTCTCCTTCTTATTCCCCTCTTCTCCTCTACTCACTCTCTCCCTCTTCTTCTTATTCCTCTCTTCTTTTCTGCCCACTCTCTCCCTCTCCTTCTTATTTCTCTCCTCTTCTCTACCCACTCTCTCCCTCTCCTTCTTATTCTTCTCTACTCACTCTCTCCCTCTCCTTCTTATTTCTCTCCTCTTCTCTACCCACTCTCTCCCTCTCCTTTTTATTCTTCTCTACTCACTCTCTCACTCTCCTTCTTATTCCTCTCCTCTTTCCTATTTGAGTAGCAGCAAGTCGTGCCCCTCCACCTAACATTCCCATCCCCTGGCGGGTTTTTTTTATAGGTAATTGGGTTTTGGGGGGGGGGGGGGGGGGGGGGGAGTTTGTAATGGAGGCTCTCCCTCCCACCACCTCCTTCACCACTCGATAGCAGCAGTCCCCCCTCCTGGCACCTCCTTCACCACGCGGCAGCAACAATCCCCCCTCCTGCCACGTGTATCGACACGACAGCCTCCCCTCCCCTCACGCCGTCCGCCATTTGGTGGCATAACCAAGGGGGTTAATTATTTTTTTTCCAAAGAAAAAGAAATCCATTTAGGTTGGGAGGGGAGTCCTATAGCGGGACTATTACACCATAGCTCTTAATTCTACTCCATGCTTCCACTTCAGGGCTTACTCCCTTCATAATATATATAATTTGTATTCTCTTTGATAAAACGTTTAGCTATAGAATTCACTTTTTATACATCATCATGTTGCAGATTAGAGTTGGAAGCATGAGAGAGTGCGCACAAGAGGGAGAGAGAGAGCTCAAGTACAAGAACAAGATCTTGTTTAGTCAGTTGTTCAAGGTACAATTAGTACACTCTCCTCTACATTGAGTGTGTACTTTAGGTTGTTTATATAGCCTCTGGAGGAGTTAGGGTTAGGGTTTCCCCTATCCTCCATTCCATTTACACCTAGCTACCCTTATCCTCTCCAGTGTAAGGATAAATACTATGCTTATCTTTCAACACACCCCCTCAATGCCAAGTGGCATTGGATAAAACATAATAGGATGCCTCCCCTTAATTCTCAATGAGATGCCTTTATAAATCAGGATACAAGGAAAGGTTATAGCTAGAGAATGTTACAAGACTCAAAAGAGTTGGTCACCTGTGGACATGGAGGCAAAGTTGACCTCCAATTCCTTAGGTACTTCTGGAACACTGGGACACTTACTGGTGATATGCCCGGTCTTTTTGCATTTATTGCACTTCATTTTGTAAGGATATTTCTTCCAGCAGTTGCTTATAGTATGGCCCTTTTTGTGACAGAAGGAGCACTTAGTAGAAGTTGTATGGACTAACACTTGCTCATGGGAAGTAAATGTTGAAGACCCTTCAGTATGGTTTCTCTTCTCTTCATCCAAGCATGATTATTGGATGGTACTTGCTAAAGTTGGGTTTGTGATATTAGTTAGAGTAGTCACAAGGGTTGGAAATACCTTCTTCATAGACTTTAGCAAGAGGGCAAAGTCATCTTCATCATGGATGGGTGCTTGAACGGAGGCCAGCTATGCCATAAGCCCCTTCATATGTGAAATAAACTTAGATCTTCTCCCTGTTTGTATTCCAAGCTAAAAAACTCAATCTTGAGAAATATCTTAGAGTTCTTCCCTGTAGCACCATAGAGCCTTTCAAACTCATCCCACTTTTCTTTTGTAGTTGAGAGTTGGTCAATGTGATGAATTAAAGATTCATCTAAATGAAAAATGATGAGTTGAGTTGGAGGCAGCAAAATCCGCACCAGATTCACAATTTCTAGCAATGACATCTTCCTGGCTACCCAATCTCCACTTTTGATGTGCTGAAGCGCCTTGTGCTGGGAATGAAGTTTCCAGAAGGAATCAAGAGCTAATACTGCCTCCTTTGCACAGACCAGCTCCTCCAAGGTCAGGGGGTCTAGCTGGCTATGGTGGAAAAGAAGGTAACTGAGATGGCAAAAGAACTTATTGTGCACTTAGATGTGTAAAGAGGCTGAGGGAAGCTGAAGGATCAAAGATGGCTCTGATACCATGTTGCAAATCAAAGTTGGAAGCATGAGTGTGCACAAGAGGGAGAGGGAGAGAGCTCAAGTACAAGAACAAGATCTTGTTTAGTCAGTTGTTCAAGGTACAACTAGTAAACTCTCCTCTAAATTGAGTGTGTACTTTAGGCTCTTTATATAGCCTATGGAGGAGTTAGGGTTAGGGTTTTCCTTGTCCCCCAGTCCATTTACACCTAGCTACCCTCATCTTCTCCAATAGTGTAAGGAGAGTTCCTATGCTTATCTTTCAACACATCATCAATACAATCAAGCACATATAACTTTTTTGTACGCAAATATTCTCCAGTAATGCTTAGTATGCTTGTCAGGACCCCAACCAACCAAAATCCTACATATCTGCTGACTAAAAGTCTCTCAGCAGAGTGCATTACCTTCCTTAGGAAGCTGATGGGTGTTGGATGAGATGACGTCTTTTCTCATCGTGTTGTACTTATGTACATTTGTACTTTGTCACTTTTTTCTTGTTATCTCCTTACTAGGGACGCATTCACCTATATCAGTGAAAGGTTGTTGGGGTTAAAGGCGCTTGTGCCTAGCTCCCCGTGTATTAGTTACACTAACAATACCTGCATACCCGCACACCTATATACTGCAAGTGGCAGGCACCTATCACTGTCACTTTATTCTTTCTTCTTTCAGTGACATTTAAATAAAGGGAAGGCTGATCACACATTGTGACTATTGGAGTTTCCACATTCTCTCTCTCTCTCTCTCTCTCTCTCTCTCTCTCTCTCTCTCTCTCTCTCTCTCTCTCTCTCTCTCTCTCTCTCTCTCTCTCTCTCTCTCTCTCTCTCTCTCTCTCGCTCTTGCTCCTTTTACCATAACTCTTACTTCTGCTCCATGCTTCTACTTCAGGGCTTACTCCTTCCATAATATATATCATTTTTATTCTCTTTGATAAAACGTTTAGCTATAGGATTCACTTTTTATACATAATCATCAATACAATCAAGCACATGTAACTTTTTTATACGCAAATATTATCTAGTAATGCTTGTTCTTGTAGATATAAAATTTTTAAGATTAGTAAATATTATTATATCATTTTTTAAAGACAAAAAGACAATCTTTTATATTAATAAAAAATATATATTGAAGGTTTTGCATTAGTATTCTAAATTTTCAATTCTTTTGGCCTTTCATATGATTTTTGAGAGGTTAAAAAAATTAATGGACTTTTGAATATATTAATTAATCTTTTATGTATATGTGTGTGTATATGTATATATAGATTATTTGATGTAATAAAATGAAAATTGAGTAAATTATTAATATAAATATTTTTACTTAATATATAAATGATATTATTATACAACACTGAATTTTGATTCAATGTATACAATTAATTTTCAAAGTAGAAATTTTATAAATAATATTTTATTTACATTAAATAAATATAAACAAGCCTTAAAATAAATACTTTATTTTGAAAAACTTTATATGTAGTATGATTGATATATTTTACAACTCATATATAATTATAATTAAATACTAGATTTTCAAGATTTTAGAATGCTAAATATATATTTTATATTTTAATATACATATATTTATTTATTTATATTCAAATATCAAAGTTTAAATTTTATTATTAATATTAAAAAATTATATAATCAAGCTTATTATACTCGAGTAATGTCCAAGGTGTAGAGATATATGACTCTATCTACTACAAAGGCAGAGTATGTTACAACCAATTGAGGCTTATAAGGAGGCTCTTAGGCTAGGCTGTCTCCTTGTGGTAGACCTTGGTATTACAGATGTGGTCTCTATATTGTAGTTGTATTCTTTGAGTGCTATTCAGTTGGCCAAGAATTCAATCTTCCATGTGAAGATGAAGCACATTGAGGTGCACTACCACTTTATTCGAGAGGTCATTGAGGACAATTCCATTGAGCTTGTCAACATCTCAACTCACCAAAATCCTAATGATCTGCTCACTAAAAGTCCCTCAGCAGAGCGCATTGCCTTCCTTAGGAAGTTGATGGGTGTTGGATGAGATGACGTCTTTTCTCGTCTTGTTATATTTATGTACATTTATACTTTGTCACTTTTTTATTATTCTCTCCTCACTAGGGACACATTCACCTATATAAGTGAAAGGTTGTTGGGGGTAAAGAGAGTTGTGCCTAGCTCCCCGTGTATTAGTTACACTAACAATACCTGCATACCCGCACACCTATGGCCCCTATCACTGTCACTTCATTCTTTATTCTTTCAGTGACATTTAAATAAAGGGAAGGCCAATCACACATTGTGACTATTGGAGTTTCCACATTGTCTCTCTCTCTCTCTCTCTCTCTCTCTCTCTCTCTCTCTCTCTCTCTCTCTCTCTCTCTTGCTACTTCCACGATAGCTCTTACTTCTGCTCCATGCTTCCACTTCAAGGCTTACTTCCTTCATAATATATATCATTTCTATTCTCCTTGATAAAACATTTAGCTATAGGATTCACTTTTTATACATCATCATCAATACAATCAAGCACATGTATTTTTTTTGTACGCAAATATTCTCTAGTAATGCTTGTTATGATATTCTTGTATATACAAAAATATATGATGTTAGTTTAGTTTTTATAATCAAGCTTTTATAATAATGTTTTTAACTTAAAAACATCTTATTTCTATCGAATATATAAAAACTAAACTAATAATATATATTTTTGAAATAAAATCTAGTTTTTAATGCTACTCGTAAGGAATAATAAATTTGAATTTGATTATTAATATTTTTCTAATATTTCTAATCAATATATAATCAAGCTTTAAAAAAGAAAAAGTATAAAAGAATTTGTGTGTGTGTGTTTGTGTGTGTATGTGTGTGTGTGTGTGTGTGTAATATATCAATCATTTTTTCAAGTAAAACCTATATTTTAATATTACACAAAAATAATAAAATATAAACTTCATTGCTAATATTACTTTAGTTTTTTTTTTGAATATATAATGAAGCTCTAAAAATTAAGAAAACTATGAATGAAATTTTATTTTTATTTAATTTATTTTAAAAATAAAATAATTTTAAATAAAATTCAATTTTTAAATTACTTTTGTATTTTATTTTATATATGCAATAAGGTGGAAGGAATTAAATTTTTTATAAACAATTTCCTTTTGCAAATTGGAATCAAATAGATGTTAAGCAAAATTTGACATTCAACATTACTAATTCATTTTGTTCAATATATACAACCAAATATAAAAAATAACTTTCTAAACAAGATCTGATGTTTGATGGTCGCATAACCAATAGAAGGAATCAAAACTTTAAATGCAAGGTTTCATTTTAGAAAAACTAGAATATATATATACATATATACATATATATATATAAAGTAAAACCTACTTTTTCACATCACTTCCTATTTTTGTTTGATATATACAATCAAATATAAAATATCAATAACTTTACAAACAAGTTCTCATTTTTTATGTTGGTCGCAAAACCAAATATGGCTTGGTTTTCCATACTTTAAGTCTTTCTTTGAGATATGCAAGCATACAATGACAGCTAATATAGGGAATAAACATTTCATTTATTGCCAACATTTTAAATCTTCTCGTTACTGTAACATATTCATGATTACTTGGACTTGTATGAAAATAACAGTGCACATATTTCTCCCAAAATCTATATATTTGTAATACTACCAATCCCATAACATAAACATTTGATGCTTTTAAAAATGCATTTCTGCATGCATGATCTAAATTTTCAGGTGGGAGCCATGTTTTATCTCATTGATGAAATAGTATCACGTGTCCTTGCATTCCATTCTATTTCTGTTTCATTTGTTTTTCTTTCTAAATAGGCATAAGATGCTCTCTTTTCTCCGAACTAGATAGATTGTCCCCAATCAATAATACTTATACGAACATTTTGTGATTGTGTAAAATCCAACACTAGATTGTTGCAACGCAAATCTCAATGTGTCCAGTTGAATCCATGAGCTAAAGACATTGCACTATTATTGCATATATTACATTTGGTATAGATTTCACAAATGTACATAGTCTTTCTTTATTTGCATCATTCAATACAAGATTGGAGCATAGATTACAAACATAACTTAAATATTTCTCCCCAAACAACAATCTAATAATGTGCCTTCTATATGAACCCTATGTATAAAGTAAAGACATTAGCATATTGTGAAGTGTACCTCCATTGTAGAAATGGAAAATTGTTACAAATGGTTGATGTCTACTAAATGCTATACATCTTACTAGACATCCATGAACTAACTTAATGTTTTGTTCATGAAAGAAAGAGTATATATTTTAATATATATTTTCTTTATATCTCTTTGCACATTATATCTCACAACTCATAAAATTGGGAATCCCTTACCATTTATAGTATAACATTCTCCAAAACCTTCAGTTGCAATTTTTCTTTGAATTTGATTGCACCATGCGATAATGATTTTGACATTCTTATAGTATTTTCAAGGTGACTACTTCCAAGATTACTACATGTGTAATCAAGCTCATTCTTATGAAATGCATCATTTGTTTCTTTCTGTTTTTTTTATAAATAACATAAACATGAAGCTCTAATACTCTTGCCTTTTTCAATCTGCGTCTATAATTACTCCATACATCATTCCACTATTTTAATTTTGATCCATCTACATTTCTTGAAGCATCATTACAAAGATCTATATATCTTTTTTGTGTGTTTCCAATAATACTTTCCAATATTTATCATATTATTTGAAGTTGTGAGGCAAACATGGATGATATTTCTTAATATTTCTCTAATTCCAATCATTTCAAGGTTTTTTAAAAATTATTTTTAAAAATTATATATTTGTGCATTACTACTAATTACCTTCAATATTTGATGATCATTGTGCTTATTCAAAACAAATATTATCACATATATAATAGCATTGATAACAATCCTTTTTTTACATTGCAGTGTATTTTCACTTAATTTATGATAAATAAGTTTTATTGAAAACTTTAATTAAATATTATGTAGTATTAAAAACATCAATATACATATATTTTTTAATTCTAATCTAATAGGGCAAAAAATAATTTAAATCAATAAAGTTTTTAAAATCTAACATTTATTTTAAATTTTGATACACTAGTTCAATATATATTATATATGTGTGTGTGTGTGTGTGTGTATAAGCCAACACACACACACACACACATGCATATGTGAGTATGCGTTTGTGTATATGTGATGAATTTTTCAAGATTAGAAATATTAAACTAATTTTCTTCCAAATAAAAAAATTATAACTTAAACTAATATAAATAATACATTGATTGTTCTTATAATATAATGATTTATGTTTTACTAAAATTCTATCATAGTAGATATATGTATATTTATATTTATATGTATATAAATAACTTCAATATAATAGAAATTTAATCTAACTATAAAAAATAAAATTATAACTATAATAATAAATTTGAATACTAGACCTACAATATAATCAATGTTAAAACAATGCCTACTTATATATTTCTATGTTTATAAATCTTCATTTTTGGATTGTTTAATTGATCTCTTTCTATATATTTAAATTTAAATTCAATATATTCATAATTTACATTTATCTAAAAAAATTTAAAAGATATTTAGGCCTTCCTTTATTTTCTTGTCACTTCAGCTTTTTTTTTTTCTAATAGTTGTTTCTTTACATTTCAAAAATAGTAATTACAATTCACATATTAGCAAATTTAAAAATTTTCAAGAGAACCTTTTTTCAGAGTGTTAAAACTATACAATTTAACTTTTTTCATGCTATAGTTTTCAAAAATAAAAAATGTGTTTTATTTATAATGATTATAAACACTATTATTACTATCATAAGAAGTAAATATATTAATACAAAAACTTGAATTTTTTATCAATATAAATATTTTAAAAAATAGTTACAAAAATATTATATATATATTTTGATCATGTAATATTTATTATTGTAAAAATATTTTATTATTATATTATATTACATTATAAGCACAAAGCAAAGTGATAAACATTATTATACTTTTATATTATAATTTACTTTAATTTTATAATATTAATTTAATAACAAATATATTTTCTATTATCAATGCTTTAAATATTATAATAAAAATCAATTGTGGATTATTTAATCTTATTTCTTAATTTAAATTTATTTTAATTCTATAATTTAATAATAAATAAGTTGTTTCAATTGCATTATTTTATACAACATAATTATAGTAAAAAATACAATAAAAATATTATGCTTATATTTGCATTTTTTTATTTTACACAACAATAAATTTCCAATTTTTTCTTGATGCTTAATATATATGTGTCTCACTTATCTTTGTAAGACATTAATGCATAGCCATCTATATTGACTCAAAACATAATTTATAAATGATAGGAGAAAATGAAATACAATTTTTTTTGGGTATTATCCTTGTTTCTTACATTGAAATTAAAAATCCCTTTAAAAGTGTGACTAATTCTTATGTGCTTATACTTTTTCAACTATGTTCTTTAAGTACAAGAGATAAGATTAGTAAATGGAAACTCTTCTTACTTATAAATAAATCACTTAGAAAGGACTTACATGTTTTTAAATCATTTTTTACTTTTAGTAACCTTAAGTCTTATAAATTTCATATATAAAGTGCTTTAAAAGCATTTCACTTATAATAACAAGTGTTTTATATATCATCTAAAAATATACAAAAAATATAATTAAACTATTTTTACTATTAAGATGTTATATAAATTTAATTTTTATGAAATTAAAAAATACTTTTGATTTTTTTAAATTTTTGTTCATATTTATGATTTTTCTCTTTTTAAAATTCTATTATATATGTTTTTATCCCTTCTAAACCACATCCATAATCTAGATTTTAGAAAATGTGATATATTCAAATTGTCTCTTAGTATGAATATCTTATAGAATTATGAATCTCATAAATGTTATTTTTTAATAATTATGTTTTTAGCTTTTTCTCATTCTATTATTTTGATTCGAAAAAGTATTCTACTAGTCATTTTTATTTTAAACACTATTTCTTATTAATGATATAACTTGTAAATGTGCTTTGAAATTTAATGATCTTATTCAATTTATTTATGAAAATTAAATATTTATATATATTGAAATCTAGTTTTTTTTTTGAATTACATTTTCAAAATATTTAATGTAAGATATACATATTTGAATTTGAGTACTTTATCAATCTTTAAGAACCTTAATTTAAACTATTTAATTTCTTTGGCTTAGAAAGTTTCAATCTTTTATCAAGCTTTGTGTTTTCAGTGTTATTTCTTAAAAAAATTAATATAAGTAGTTTTAATCCTTCCATTAAAGTATCTCAAAATATTATTCTATTATATTCTTAAAATATATAATATTTTAAATTTAAATAATAAGAAATGAAATCAATCTAAGATCTACTTTGTGCTTTACGTAATAAGATAATTAAATTGTATATAGGATTTGGATATAACTATTATTATATTATATAAATTATTTCAGAGTATACCAAATATAAATATATATGAAAATATAATCACAATGTGATAAGAACTCTTAAAATATTTAATAATCATTTTTATGTTATTCTTAAATCTCAAAGATGATTTATCTTTTAATTGAGTTTATCATTTAGAAAGAAAACTACTTATATCCAAATATGAAATGAAAAAATATATTTATAAAATTACACACACACACACACACACCCAACACACACACATGTATATATATATATATATGCACCAAATTTTAGTATATTAAACAAAGAAACTATTTATTTTAAATTATGTATTTTATTTCAAGAATGATGTAAAAATACATCACATTCAAAAAATTTCTATAATTTTTATTTTAGAAAATCACATTTTATAACTAAATTATTAATTACAATTTAAGATAACTAAGAGTACATCATATCAAAACTTATATGATCGATATAATTATAGGAAAAATAATTTATAACTTTTAAAGATTCAGCCTATATATACATGCACAATTACTTTCAATTACTTAAGGTATATATATCTACAATCTTAATATCTATCATATAAAAAAACATTAATTATTTTACATGGAAATATTAAACAAGAAAGCTACGTATATCAAATCACTTTTTTTCAATTTCAAGCATTATATAAAATTGTATTATATCAAAATTTTCACTTTTTTTTCAAAAACTACAATTTCATAAATATTAATTATAAGACTTATGTATGCACTATACTTTTATTAATATATTTGTTATTTAATTTTGAAAAAATGAAAAATGAAAATGAAATAAGTGGAAAATATCATATTAAAATATGTAATAATAATATTGTAGTAATAAACAATAATCAACTTATGTGTAAAGATAAAAGCTAATACTTAGTGATCGAATCTAAAAAATACTAAACAAGGAACCCCTCTCATGCATCAAAAGCAGACAGCTATGGAGAAGATGAGTACACATGAACACATAAACCACACAAACACAATATTAATCTTTCTTCAAGCCTCACTCTTTAAGAGGCCTAGGCTCCTCTTGTCATGAAATTCAACTTTAATTCCATTTCTATCTTATATTAAAATCCATAGTATTAATAATATTGGCCCTACTTTTAGAGAAGGACAATAGTATTTAGATTCATTGTCTACATTTTCTTCACAAAAGTGCGACGACGGATTTGAATTTCTAGAAGATGGAAATTGCACATGAGAGTAACTTATCAATTGAGATATACATATATTATCTGGGGGTGTGTGTGGGGCACTAGCAACCTTTAGATGTCATGGTTGGGCACTCTTTGAATTAAGATGCCTTTATATTGATCATTGTATTCTATTTTTTGTTGAATTCATGTTACCTTTCAATTGACCATTGTATTCTATTTTATGTTAAATCATAGTTGGATTACTAGTAAATACTTTGAAATTTGAATCCAAATGTTAATCTTTTCATGTGAAGAATTCATATGTGAAGAAGATTGGTTGCTCTCATCATAGCCATGCAGGCCTTGTAATCCATGAAGAAAGACTATGTCCTCTTTTGCTACATTTCTTCTTTAAGAAGAGTTACAAAGTATTTCGTATGGATTATAAACATCTAGTTGTTTCATTTTAACCAATAGTTATCTCTTTAATATGTTGAAAATTTTACAACAACAGGGTTGTTTGATTTAAGAAAGCATGCTCATTCCATGAGAGTATGGACGTTACGCTCCTTTTGCAAAAATCTAATGGTTCTATTTGTGATTCTATTTGTGGAAAATCCCAGTTTCAAAACTTTAGAAAGTGATCAGTTTTGGGTCCAAAAATAGCCAAGGCTTGCATGAGAACAGAAGGGCATTCCTACATTCCTAGATCCTTTGAATGGTTGCACATCTAATGACCTACCAAGCATAAAAAACAATGACATTCTCCCCTTTTGTTTGAGTAATGCAATCTTCCAAGACACCACATAGTGTAGCTAGGCTCTATAGAGCCAATCTTGAAGCTTCTAAATTGCAGGCCCAAAAGATATGAAAGGCATCTTCCTCAAAATCTTTACAAAGTGTTAAGTGAGTATCCAAGGGCATCCACTTGCCTAGTTTTTTTGTCATAGGGAACTTGTTTATAGTCAATCTCCATAGTAGGAAATTAAATATGCCAACTGGAGTAGCCCACCAAATGGCAATTGTAAGACTTCTCAACTTGGGCACTACTAGATTTCTATGATGTTGGCTCCAAAAGGCATGAGCCTTTAAAACCCAATCTTTCTTGATAGCCATGGGCCTTGACCTTTGAGAATGGGATGTGTTTATGCATAAATACTTCTAGCAAAAATCTACCATCCTACTTAGTGAGGTGGGCTAATTTGGTTTCATTTTAGAAAATACCAAAACAAGCTAGTCATTTTCCTTATTAGACAAGTATTAACTTTGCATAGCTACTTCAACAATAAACCAATCAAGTCTGTTGAAGTCTCACAGATGAAACCAAGAGACTATACCTTTGTAGAAAAGATGTAGTGGCTCTATAGGGCTTAAATGGAACCGATCTTTGTTATTTGAAGTAAAAGTTGTGAAAATCCAAATGGACAGCTTGAGGGAGAGGGGTGCAATTCTAGTAGTGAAAAAGGCTTGGACCACAAGTCTGATAGAGCTACGATGCACAAGAATCTTTCACTTTTATCTTGGTCTCATTAAAGAGATCTTTCATACAAGGTAACCCAAGCCATATCTTTTTCTTGATGGGTGCTAAAACCATCCAAAACTTTAAAATGACAGCCTAGGACTATAGAAAGTCATGAATTGACTATAGCTAGTGCATATTTAATTCGATTGCCCTCTCATATAGAGCTATTATACCCAATCCACCATATTATTCTTTTGTAGTAACTTGAGACGATGAGATGAAATGCTAATATTTCTACTTATCATTAACTTCCAAAGAAACTCTCATACCTTGTAGATATTCTAGGCCCCATTGGACACCTTAGACATGCCCTTTAAACCAAAACACTAGAATATGATGGGGTTCTCCTAATGCGATAGTTTGGCCTCATATTCAATTACATTAGTATTATTATCAATGAACATTTGCCCTACAAAGTAGATACCATTTGGGAAGGGGAGCCCCTTAATACCCTTTTTTGAAACCATGACATCTAAATTTTGTAGCAAGGGGTTTGACATGATTGCAAATAGCAAAGGAGCTAGAGGACAACCATGTTGGATAGAGCAAGCCAAAGTGAAGGAAGTTATTAAGTAATCATTGATGCAAATCATTGAGGATGCATTAGAAAACATGACCTTTATCAATCTATAGAAAACACCACACAAACCAATTTTCTCACAAGTGAGCAAAATGAAGTTCCATCAAAATCAATCATAAGCCTTATCAAGGTCAAGATTGGTAATCACAAAGTCCCTTAAAACACAAATCCTTCACTTGAAAAGCTCTCAAACTTTCCTTGTTGGGGGTAAAGGTGCATGTGCCTAGTCACCCGTGTATTACTACACTGACAGTACCTGCACCTGCACATTGCAAGTGACAGGTGCCATCACTATCACTTCATTCTTTATTCTTTCAATGACGTTTGCAAGCAACCTACAGACCCAGTTTGAAAATTCTGACGATGAGTACAAGGTCAGATGCTCCACCAATTAGGAGAGCAAGGAGGAAGTACATACCATAGAATATGATTCGAAAGGAAGGATAATTGAGCAAATCATATCAAACTGTAAACCTTGAGGGATAAACATGTTTCCAGCAAGCAAAGGAGTTGCCAAGGTAGACTATGATCTTTGATAGAATGTCTTAAGGTGGTAAATCATGAGCAAGAAAGACTATCTCATCCTTGCCCCCACCACTATTTGGAGTTGAAATAGCTTCAGATTTGCAAGCATTAGGGGTGATAGCTTCTTCTATTGAGGGGAGGGTGAATACAATTTTGAGTTGTCAGAGGTAGCTCCGATAGTGACCCCAAGATACCTCAACCACCTGGGACCCATTGCACCAAGGGGGACCTTTTAGTCCACCTAAGGTGCAAGAAGTTAAAGGAGAAAAAAAGGAAACAGTCACAGTCGAGACAGAATCTGAATGACAGAAGAACCTTAGGACCTGCCCAAGCACTTCATGAGGTATAAAAAGGGTGATAGAATAGTGGTGTTGGTAGGAGCCAAGCAGAAAGGGCAAGCAAGTAAACCCATCAAAGAACCAACCAAGGTTAAGGAAATCAATTTGGTAAGAGGGGCGAACAAGACTCGATCTGTGTACATAATGGATGACCTAATCGAGGAGGAAGACCATGATCTCATAAATCTCCTAAGGGAGCTTGCTGATGTGTTTGCATGGTCTTTAGATGAACTGAAGGGAATAAATTTGAGTATCATGACTCATAACATTCCCCTGATCTCCAACACAGCACCAGTCAAGCAACGACCATATGAAATGAATCCTAAGCATGCACACGCTGTAAAGGAGAAGATTGATAAACTATTGAAGGAAGGATTCATTTATGAAATAGAGCATACACACTGGGTATCACCCATAGTCATAGTCATGAAAAAGAATGGGAAGATTTGAGTGTGCATAAACTATAAGAAGGTCAACACAGCCACCAACAAGCGAGGCAATTACCCACTACCATACATGGAACACATGGTGGAGAGAGTAGTAGGATAGGAAGCTTATAGATTTTTAAATGGCTTCTCAACCTATAATCAAGTGCAACTCCATCCGGATGATAGGAACAAGATGGCATTCACCACCGAATGGGGAGTGTTTGCCTACATAGTCATGCCATTTGGACTGACTAATGCTCTTGCTACCTTCCAGCACCTCATATGTGCCATTTTCTAGGATATTCTTAGGAAATGGTTGGAAGTCTTTGTTGATGAACTATGCATCCACACCAATTGGAAAGAGCACTTGAAAAAGCTGCGAATAGTCTTTAAACAGTGTAGGCAATATGGTCTCTCATTGAACCCCTTAAAGTGCCAACTTTGGGTAAAGAACGGTTGCATCTTAGGCCATGTCATGTCAAAGAATGGGATAGCCAAGAGATTTTCTAAATTCAAGGTTATATAGACCTTCCCCCTCCTGACCAACTTC
The DNA here is from genome assembly GCF_053477565.2 of Lygodium microphyllum. Taxonomy (NCBI): domain Eukaryota; kingdom Viridiplantae; phylum Streptophyta; class Polypodiopsida; order Schizaeales; family Lygodiaceae; genus Lygodium; species Lygodium microphyllum. The sequence continues at coordinate 35,058,916 of NC_141141.1, forward strand.
AAGGGAGTTCAATGTTTCTTATTAGGCTACACAATATACTGCCGACAATTTGTACTAAAATATGCATTGACTGTTAGACCTTTGTACAAGCTGTTGACAGTATTTGAGTAGACCCAAGAATGTCAACAAGCCTATGAAAGGCTTAAAGAGGCTCTAACTTTAGCTCCTATCTTAAGAGCCCCAGATTCATCCATCATGTTTTACGTACACATTGATGCATCAAGATTTTTCGTGGGAGCAGTCTTGTGCTAGGCTGACAAACATAACCTAGGCTATCCAATGATTTTTGCTAGCAGATAGCTCATAGAGATAGAAATGAACTCCTCCATGACAGAGAGATAAGGGTTAGCCATGGTGTTTATTGTAAGGAAGTTCAAGCATTATCTTCTAGTGACACCCTTCACCTTCTTGGTGGACCATCGTGAATAAACCTTGCGCAATGGGACACATTTCTTGGTGGTTACTTCTATTCTTGGAATTTGACTTCTTTATGGTCATACACAAGGGCAAACAACATCATATGGCAGATCATATATCTCACCGCATACCCAAAGGAGAGGCCGTTGGACAAGGAATTAATGATGACCTACCAAACACACCTTTTTAAAATGTTTGGCAAATGAGAACTATTTAGAGTAGACTTCATGCCATATTGGGTAGAAGACATAGTCCACATACTTGAGAGCAAACTACTAGAATGACCAATAGAGAAAGCTAGATTGAAAAGACTTGTCTTGAAGATCCAACCTTATCAATTGATTGTAGGTTAACTGTATTGGGTAGGATAGGATGGACTTTTGACTCAGATGTGCTTGCGATTATGAAATGTATGATATACTCAAGGAATCATATGGGAGAATAGCTAGAGGGCATTTTAGTGGGGACACTACCGCACGCAAGGTGCTCCAATCCCAATTGTGATGGCCAACATTATTCTACGATGTAGCTAAGTTTGTAAAGCATTGCGATGAGAGTGCCAACAACTCAATATTCCCAAGGCAAATACATCATTGGTGCCACAGACTATCTCATCAAGTGGACAGAAGCTCAAGTAACTTGCCAAAATGATGCAAAGACCACAACTAAGTTTCTTTGGGAGAGCAAATAATCCACCTTTCTAATAATCCATAGGAAGTCCTCTCCATACTATCTATAGGCCAGTAGTCAAGTTCAATCCACAAACACGAACTTGGTGGGTATTCTAATGAAAGTCATCTCTTCCTCTCACACAGTGACTGGGATAACAAACTTATGGCACCTTTATGGGCATACCAAACAGCCTACAAAATGGCCATAGGAAAAACTCCAATCAGGTTGACCTATGGAACTGAAGCTGTTTTTCTAGTGGAATTCTTTGTTCCCATCTTGAGAATAGCAACCCAAGAGCAATGGGAGGGGCCAAGAAGCATGGAAAAATCACCTAGTGGAGCTAGAATACCTCTCTAAGACCCATCTCATTGCAACCCATGCTCTAATATGCAAAAAGGCACACCACAAGAGCAGGTTTGATAAATATGTCAAGCAACAAGACTTTGGGCAAGGAGATTTAGTCTTGTTATACTTTGTCAAAGGACACAAGTAGAAAATGAAGTTTAGGGGATTGGGAACCTTCAAAGTTCGTATTGTCAGTAGAAGGGGGAATGTGAAATTAGAAACCTTAGAACGATAGGGTATAGGTTTCTTTAATGGAAGCTGCATCAAAAAGTACTACCCCCCATCGCATCCACTTCATGAACCTCCGATGATGAAACCACCGTTGAATGTGAGGGTTGCGACCATCACAAAGCTTGAAGATGTGGATGACAAAGAAGTAGCACCAACCTACCTCTGCTGATCATCGTGACCTCCCAAATGTTGTGCACCCTTGATATGTGTAATTGAAGAGGGAGCCGATGCCCACATCTTAACGCATGAACACTGGACCACAATGGGTCAATCCTAATTGTAGCCAACCAACACAAAATTGAGCCCATTTGGGGGCCAATCCTACCCACTCTTAGGAAATGAAAATTGATGGTTTTTATCAAGATTGAGAGTCTACCCATCATTTTCTATGTGCTACCCGACAAGCAAAGTGTTGACAAGGAGTTTTGCTAGGACGAGCGTTCAAATAAGAAGCTCGTTGCAATGTAGACTATGACTTGCACAACACATCCACCTTGCCATCAGGCAACTTAGAATTGTAATAGCTTTCAGTAGAGTAAGAGCACCACAGTTATCCCAAAACCTATAGTGCTACCAATAGCTAAACCTAGTGTCCATCCTAAGGAGGAGAGTGGTACATTCCCACGTGCTTCCATGGTACCTCACATATTGCATCAAAGAACCATAGCCCAAACACTCAAGTGGGTTCCCAAGCATAAACCACAATTTTACAAATGTCAAACACTGAATGTGCATAATTTCCATACCTCATGCTCTAGGCCTAAACGATGGAGTTGGAATTCATATAATGCACATGTGATTGAGCAGCACTAGATTCTAAAAGCCTTACTACAAGCCCAAGTGTACTATGAGGGTAACACCTCACTATGGTTGCCCAAACTTGCGAATGCCAAGTCAGATCCTCAATCTCAGGCCCCACAAACCAAGCTTCCGTATCGTCAATCGAAACAAGGGAGGAGAAGAGCTAAGACAGAAGTTGCTAAATCCTTGAATGCTCAAATGATCTATTTCAACCAAGAGTCCATGAGCAACCAAGCAAGGACTTGCCTAAAGACTTTAAGATAATCACCAAGAACCCCGACGCCAACACATTAATTGAGTTGCAAACCTCACAATCCAAGCCTACGACATCCATTGAGAATCTTCCAGTAGAGGTGTCCTGAGTCAACTTGTCCTGCTCAACCAAACCCAAGCCACCAGAACACCTTAAGTTGCCACCACCATGACGATCCATTCTTGAAGTCATATCCAATATGGCCATTGCCACAGGGGATGACTTGACTACATGCATTTGACAGTTGGATTCAACTTTCATACTGTTCGCTAGAAGTTATGAATGTTTAGACCTAGGCCTACTTGATGAGCCTATAGAAGGTACGCTCCTTACCATGTTCTTGGGAAGAATACAAATTCATATTTATTAAAATTTCCACTATTGCAAATGAGATAATTGGTGATGAAATCTCATGAGAAAAGGCTTAAAGGCAACGTTTGATCACATCTTATAAAAAAAGTAAAATTTCCATGCCACTCTAGGAAATCTCTGAACTCCAATGACTTGTTGAATTTGAGTCCAATTTCATATGCAACTGGTATAATTTGTGCCTTTCATGGGCCTATGAGGGATACCAAATTATGACCAATGCGGAGCAATGACATGCCATCAAGACTACTGAGTACAACCAGACCTATGTGGCCCCCATCTCATTTAGAGTGTTGGCCATAACTAGGAATCAGCCATTAGAAGACAATGTCATGCTTCACCCATGCCTGGATAAGATTCTCACGGAGGAGGAACTCCATATTGCAAGTCAGCTCAACTCAGGTGACCTCTTGACTAATGTATTGACTTACATCACGCAAGTAGGCATTTGTCCACCAGATTTGAGCTGTTATGTGACTCTTGAATATGACCCCAAGTTTTACGAATGGTTCTTGAGAAAGTAAGGCACACCATGGATGCATTGAATGCCCATGCACTTTGATTTCCACAATCATAGGAGGATTTTCATCCTTTCCAATGGGAAGGGGAGTAATGGATGAAAACTCAAAATAGGAATTGAATTCTAAAAGAAAAGAATGAAAGTGTGGATTGATTGGTATGAGAATTCTAAGCTTTTGGGATTTTGTGGGTGATATTCCTCATTGTATGAGAGTTCTTATTTTCAAACACTGATCTTTCTAGTCATCTTGCTTTCCGTGCAAGAGATGCCCCTTAAAAAGAACTAATTGTGGGATGTTGTGTGGCAACATGAACCTAAATGGTAGGATAGTAGGATAAAGCCAACAAGCTTCCATTCTTGGAGGAAGAGCATAGAAGTTATGGAGTAGCCATGGAAATCTAGGCATTCAACCAATTGAACTATCACAATATCCACAATCTCAAAGGAGTGGTGATAGACCAAAGGTACCTTGAAAAGGTGGGACAAGACATAGATGATAGTAAATGCACCAAATTCCTGAGGACCTTCAATGTCTAAAGGAACATTGGCATAGTGACTGTCTGGCAAGGTGACACCTTTAGAAGTGTGGTGGTTCCCCTTAGTCCAGAAGTTGTAGAGAAGACACTGGGGCTAGCAGAGAGATTAGAAAGGAGACCCAAGAGGGGTGTGTATGGAATGCTAGGAATGGAAAAATAAAGGGTCTACACTAATGATGGAATCGGCCTAGTAGATATCCCGGATCCTATTATTCGGTTGTAGACTAAAATGATCCATACACTTTTTTCAAGCCAGAGATACAATGCCCTTATGAGTAGAATCAGTGTACCCTTGCTGGAAAGCCTTGTAGCCAACATCCTGGATGAGACGAATTAGAATGCCTACTTCCAAGAAACAAACAGGCTACCTCGACAAAGGTACTAGCCGTAGTACCAACAAGGGTGGCAGGAGGAGAGTCGCCGACTACCACTACAGAGTCCGAAAGGAAAAAAACCTACCTCCAAGGCCTCAACCATAGGTTTTGGAGGAGTATTGACATCCATTATCTAGGAAGCTCTAGATGAGGAGGAGAGAGAAGTGGTATAGGAAACCTCGGAGCCATCACCAATCCATGAGGAGCATCGCTCTCCCACCCCAGCAAACCCAACCATGCAAAAATCATTAATGAAAAGGAGAATGACCAACCACCTCAACTACAAGAAACTTCGAGTGAGAGGATAGTTAATGAGGTAGCAATGCTGAGAACTCTCAAGCCAAGGGGAAAGAAGGAAGATTACTCTCAAAATCCCCACATGGAAGGCCCGCTTCACCGTTAAGGAAAACATAGAGCTATAAAGGGTGAAGGAGGAGTCAAAGAGGCTAGAAGAAGAGTGCAAAAAGAGGCAAGAAAAGGAGGAAGAAAGGCTAAGAAGACAAGATAAAGAAGAGATTGCCCTTTCCATTTGGAGGTTAGTGGAATAACCCTCCCAATATCAAGAATTGGTAATGATGAGCCCAGTAAGGGAGGACATGCCACCAAACATGAGCGCAGCAATGAGGGAAGCTAGACCAAGGCTGGTGGTGGAAGGCAAGGGAAAAGCCCCATTACAACCAATCCCACTAGCCTTGGCCACACAAACGATCACCCCAACATAGGGTACTACAAAAGGGGCGGTCAATGAAAGCAATCTCATGGCCTGGGTGTAGTACCTAGTTAGCAAAGTGCAAGAAATTGTGCCTGCGCCTAGCGAAGGAGCCCCTCTTGCAGGAACCAAGAGACCAACAGCAGGCGGCGCAAAGTCACGACAAGGGCCAAATGTACCCCGCTTAGAAGTGTCAACCGCTTCAGTACCTTTGACCATGCGCCATAATGAAGATTAGGACAAACTGGTGAAGAAATTTCAAAGCCAACTTCATAAGGCGATCAAATACAAAAAGGCCACACTTGTAGAGCTTGAAAAAGAAAAGGCTACATTTGCAGACTATAAAATGGAGCATGCAAGAGTAATGACTATCATTAATAGGGAAATGTTCTCATCAAAAGAGGCCTTGAAGACAAGAGAGGGAGAGGAGGGTCTCAAGGAGTTGTATGATGAAGAGAGGGAGACCAGCATCTCCTTGGAAAATATGTGCACCTTCAACTCCTGTGAAAATTAATGCCTAGAGCTAGAAATAAAAGAGTTGAAAAGGCCAAAAGAACATGCTACGAAGGAGCTAAAAGAGGAAAGTAACCAACGGGATGAGGAGAACAAGAGGAAACTAATGGAGCTGCACAACCAACTACAATCAGTTCTCCACAAACAAGACATACTTAAAGAGAAGGTGAAAAGAAAAACCCAAGAATAAGAGCAAATGCATACACTATGGCAGGAGCAAGAGCAGGTAATTGCCACTCTAGCCCAGTTCCAAAACCAAGGATTAGAGCAAATGAAGGAAAAAATAGAAGAATGGGCGGTCAAGAACAAAGATTGAATCAAAAACTTAGCTTACAAGAATGGGCGGTCAAGAACAAATATTGAATCAAAAACTTAGCTTACAAGTTGGCCCATGTCAAGGGTGAGTGCCTCCTAGTAAAAAGAAAAGCCACAGCTATTGTTGAGATAGGAATTGTAGAGCAACAATGGGCATTCTTAAGAATAGTGTTGAATGTCACATAGCCAGGAGGAGAAGAGATAGTGGAGTAGCTCAAGAGAAAGCTAGAATTGACAAGGGAGGGCTCTACAACACGGAATCCATGACAAGGCACCTAGGACTAGTACCAATTTGGGACAAGAGGAGCAATGTGCTCACCTAACCTTAGCTAGCTTAACCACACAATAACTCTGCTAGCGCTTAGGGAGGCATAACAAAAAATGTAACCATTGCAATAGGAGCCACTAGATCTGGTATAGGAAGAAGGACCTAATTTTGAACCGAATCGTCAAGAGGAGAAACAAATGCAAGAATCAAGCCCCCCTACGTAACCACAAATGCAAATAGAAGAGCAAGGGGAGGAAGTAGGGCCACCAGAACAAATGGTGGAGGCAAAGCACAAGCGTAGGGATTAAGTGGAACATGGCAGCAAAAAGTTTCAAGTTAGGACGCTGCAAGTCCCTCAATTGGTCATCCCTCAATGTAAGGAGTGTGATCTTGTCAATTGGGGCTAGGAACTTGCAGTGTGGGAGCAATGGGAGAACTGCATTCCCTTCAAGTTCTCTTTCACCTTCCCTCACTCATTGGATAGAGTGCTATCTCCTAGGGTGGTGGATGATATCATCAAACTTTCAGCTAGTATAGGAAGGAGATGGCTAGAGGAATGAAGGAGGCACCCCACAAGGTGGCGGCAGGAACCTGCAAACTATTGGAAAGATAAGGTGGAAAAGGTACCCCGGGGGGTAGAAGGATATGAGACATAGCCAAGGTGGTGCAAGAACATCTAGGACTCTAGCTTGGAGGCTTGGATCACTTTCTGCAACATCCTACCTTATGAGCGGGATGATCCTATCTACATGGCCTACCCAAGAAGAATTGGAGTTAATTTCAACCTAGAAGTGCATGTTAGATAATATGACTTCCCTTTGATCTATAATGTAAACACCTCAATCCTATAGAAAGCTTGAGTTTTATCAAAAGGGACCTCCTCCAATCTATGGCAAGTTTCCCGAATGACTTCTCCTCATGCCTTTACCCTACTTTCATCACCACATATGTAATTACCCCCGCCTAATGCAAGTACTATTAAAACAAAAACCTACTGTGGAGGAAGCACAACTACTGCCCCTCTTTTTTTACCTCAATGTTGGGGTTGATAGCTATACGATGATGCACCTCGTGATGAGAGCCACTCTCTTGCTCAACATTTTGCATGAACCTCTTAGAGGACATGAGTGATAGTAGATTCACTGGGTGTAACCACCCATTTTTGTCATCTAATCCACTCAATGTAAAAACCAACTTAAAGGTATATTTGCAAAGTAGGGCATTCGTCAGTAAATCCCTCAAGCCTCCACGTAGCTTTTGGCCCCTACTTCCCAATGGGATGTCTCTTAGCATACTCCCTTATTAAATTTATTCATTAAAAGAAGAAGAAGAAGAAGAAGAAGAAGAAGAAGAAGAATAAGAAGAAGAAGAAGAAAGAGAAAGAAAGAGAAAAAGAAAAAAAAAAAAGAGAAAAGAAAGGATGAGGACAACAAGGAAGGAAGTAGAAAGCAAAGAAACACAGCAAGGAAATTAGCCATTTGTACTCTACGAGCATCACAAGCACCACACCTAGGAATCACCCTAGCCTATTGATCCCTAGGTAGTGCAATTTCTATTCTTTTCAGGTACATCCACCACTGGCATCAGAGGCCCCCATCATCCACTCAATCCTTCCTTGGCATCCATAACTCTCCATCCATTTTGATGTGTCTCTCCTCCATAGCCAATCTCTTGAGATCCCATCATCAACCCACTTGGCAAACCTTCAACCACATGAGCCCTTAACAACAAGTGCCACGGGACTAGCACTCAGCTAGGAGGGGGTAATGTTACAGCCCGAAAGGAAGCCCAAGACAGAAAAGCCCCAAAAAGACAGAAATGGAAGGCAACCCAAGGCATCACCCTAAGGCAAGAAAAACGGAAAAGAAAGGCAAGCTTGGAAAAATGTAGGAAAAGAATTAACGCAAAAGGAAGTGTACAATAATGAGTGCACCGAATATTCTAGCAAAGAAAGTGTGGGCACATTGTAATTCATTTTGTAACAGAGTGCCATGCTCCCTCCTATGCAATTTGTAAATGTAGACGGGCACAGGTGAAGGAACCATGAAAAGAGGAAAGAAACAAAGAAAGAAGACCTTGTCCAAAATGTCCAGTTCTGTAAAAAGGGATGGGCGTCCAAAGAGGAGGAGAGCATGTATAAAAAGACAAAAAGTGAATGGAGAAGATCATTCTTGTGTGTAGCCAAAATTAGCTCTCCTCTTCTCTTCTTCTTGTTCTTGATTGCTTGAGGTTGTGTTTGAGAGAGGGAGTAAGTGTGTGAGGGTGAGGGACTGTGGTGGAGAAGCTCTCCATCTTCTCCTCTGTTCTTCTTCTTCTCTTCTCTTCTTGTGTCTCACGCGCGGCAATGGAGCATGGAGTTTGGAGCTTGAGAATCGAGCTTGATCAAGCTTGCACCTTGGATCATGAAGCTATTGAAGTGCTTGAGGGACGAGGCAACTCAATCGAGCATGGAGGTAAGCTCACTATACTTGTAGAGGTTGAGAGCAGATTTTAGAGCCATATTTTGAAGCAGCAAAATCTCAAGAGGTTGTAAAAGACCAAATTTTCATGCAAAGTGAAATGTTGCAGATCGAAGAGCTAAAGTTTTTCTAGATGGAATTAGATGCTAGGAAGCCAATGCAAGTCTCGATTCATTAATGGGAGTCTATTTGACCCCCCATTTAATCCCCGCAAGGTTTCATGTTATGAAGTAGCTATGTGATCCGGGAGCCAAAAAGTACATGACGGTGGCCAAGTTTATAGATTTTGACGTCACCAAACCGTGTAGAATTCGAGCTCATTTGCCCCTCTGAAACAAAAAAACCACTTCCTCCGTAGTGTGAACACAAAAATTTGAACTAGTTCTTTTAAAAAGCAAAGCTTAAACTTAATTAAGCTTAAGGAAACCAAAAGGCATAATTCCTCAAAATGTGAGGGTGGGTTGGGGGGAGGGGATTGCCATTTTCTTTGATGCCCCAAGAATCATTAAAAAATGTGCTTTTGCAGTTGTTGATCATCACATAAATGCTTTGAGTAGCAAGATGAAGAACTTCCTCACCCTCCATCACCACAAAAATGAACCAAAATGATGCATTAGTGAAAAATATCTGATTTTAGTCTTTCTCTTCCCTCTCTCTTCTCTCCTCTTGTAGTTTGTCCTAATGGATCAATGTAAAAGAGAAGGGGTGGGCTTAGATGGGTGATTCTAGTCATGCGATGATACAGGAGTAAAAAGAGACATGAATCAAGGTTAGATGGATCATCAGTAGTTGTGAAAGAGGGTCAGCAGGCCTCCAATGTCAAAAAACGTACGTCATAATGAGCAGTTTTATGAGTAATTCATCGATTTCATTATTTTATGATCAGTTTTGGTTTGAAACGGTTAGAAATGCTTGTATTTGATTGCCAATTTTTAGATTTGTCACTCATGTTGAAGAAATCACAAAGAATCAATCGTATAATAATTCTATGCTAAACACGCTAAACCTTAGACTATGTGATTTAAGAAAAAACATGCAGCTTTTTGAGTTTTGGTGTGTATATGATATTCCTATGGATTGAAACATGCTAAGAAAATCATTCTCAATAAGATCATTCAATCTAAACTAGAAAATTGAGCAATTTTGTATAAACAAATAGAAATAAAATAAGAAAAAATGAAAAAAACTTGGTTTTTTGCATTTTAAAAAAAAGATTTATGTTTGTGAACATATGATAGAGCTGAAGCATGGATTTAGTCTCAGCTCAACCCTATCTCTTTGTTGAAGTGATTTTTTATTACTTTCAAAAAATAAAAATACATGAACAACACACCTTAAACCTACCAATGCATGCAAAATTTTAAACGGTAAGGAGAAGGGGGATTATGGAGTGGTTAAAGTACCCTAAATTTTGATGTTTTATGATACATATCATATAGGGTTTATTGTTTTCTAAAATAAAAAGGGTCTAGTAGCACGAGAAAGCTCGATGCTAGCCCTAAGCAACGAAGCACTATCGTATTAGAAGAAAAGAATTGTCCTTACACTTTCACATTATTGATTTTTAATGAATAAATTTGTTTGAGCATGGTAGTCATATACACAATTGCATTGATGCACCATATAGCATCATATCCTTTATGCATAGCACCTATTTGTATGAGTGATGACCTACATTGAAAGTGGCGGTATCCTAAGCTGTAGGGCTAGATATTCAATTCCTTGGGAGTTATTTAGTGAGGTTTATCTATTATCTCATAGATCAATTTATCAAAGAGTGGATTTTGTTTCGAATGTGTTCTATATTTACAGTGCATCTTGGGGCCAATCCTCGGGGTGTGAGAGAGCCATAGTGGAAGTGTAGTGATCAACTGAGGAGTGCTTCCTTTGTATGTGCTACGTGGTGTATAACACTAGCATGTTTAGGTATTCTCTCTGAGGAGTTGGAAAAGAATCATCTGTTAAACTACAAAATCGTACAAACGCAAAGTTCTTAAATGCTCCTGGCCGCCACGAGGCCATGTGGGGTAGTTTTAGGTGAGTAGTAGAGGCCCTCTAGTGCCTTAGAGCCAATTTTAGGCCCGTTTTAGGCCCCAACATATGTATGAGAGCACGTACGGCTATGTGAGAGGTAGCCATCACACTTGGCTTGAAATGCTTGAAGCAATAAGCGGTCTATGGGTCTTGGTGGTCGAGCGAGAAATCCACACACCTGCAATGTTTGAACCAAAAGTATTCAAGGCTCCCCAGATGTGGTCACTCCAAAGAGGAAAAGAAGAAGGTTTTCTTCAGGGTCAAGAGATTTACGTTGTGCTGTCTTTTCTCCTGAAATTCCCACAGCTTCTTCTCCTTGCTCAACAGCAAGTGTAGGAATGCCTAAGAAATCTCCAAGCAAAGGTAAGTCACCATTGAGGGTTCATGGATTGTCTCAAGTCACAGAGGTTTCTCCCTCATAAAGGCTCATAGACTTTCTTCTTCAAAATGACATGGAGTTATCTTACTATGCAATTGCAAATGATATTTTCAACAATGATTGGGATATTGACCACGTCTTAAATTCTTACAAAAAAAAATTTGTGGAGGAGTTTGCTGAGTTTGAAAGTCTTGCATTTCCTATGGTTGAAAAGGATACAAAGAAATATATTCATATACCTATTGGGAGCTCACCTTCAAAGAAGTCACTGTTCATAAGTGTGGATCTCATTCTCTCGACATGTTTTGTGCACCAAATGTGTTTTGTTCTGCTCATTCTATGAAATGCAGGCTTATGTCAAAAGTAGTTGCATTCACTGTGTATACTCTTGTTAAATATCCTATTAAATTTGAAGAAGAACAATTGGAGGAAGCAAAATCTTCTAGCTTCTGCCTTTTGGATGAGGTGGAAAATGAGAAGGATGTAGAGGAATGTTTGGACCCTAAAAAAGAAGCATATATTGCTAACAAACTAGATGTCGCTCAATTCAAAGCTGAGACTATTATTGAAGAAAGCCATGTAAATGTAGATATTGTGTCTGACTCCCCTTCTTTCTATACGGTTCCTTCTTCTCCAACTTTTCCTATTAAGGACAAGGTATACATACTACTATCAAACATCCAAAGGCTATTCAATCTTAGGGAGGATTATTGTTTAGCGATCATGCAAAGGCTTCTAATGTTGAAAATGGCATAATTGATGTCGAAAATGATTTGAAAGAAGAATTACTTTAATCTTAGGGAGGTTTATTGTTTAGTGATCATTGCAGAGGCTTTTGATGCTCCAAATGGCATAGTTGATGTGGAAAATGAATTGAAAGAAGAGTTACTTAAACTAGACATTGAAATTACAGATGACAAGTTTACTAATATAGGGGATGCCCTTTCTCTTTGTTTCAACAAGGGAAAGGATGCTGAGAAAGAGTTGGGGATCACTGATGAGAAGTTCAACTGCCTTCAAGACCACCCGACTTGGAATTTTCAATTTTGGAAGAGAGTAGTTGGAGTATGTTAAAGAATTGCAAGATACCAATGAGACATCATCATCAATTAATACATGGAATCTAACTAAGCTACAAAATGATAAAAATCAATTGGTAATATTATCTCCAATTCGTAAGATACATTTATATGTTTGATTTCAACTTTCATTTGACATTCATCTTTTTTGTAGTTGGAGATTGAAGATTTTGATAACTTCTTGGGGTGGGAAAAAGGGTTGAGAGATGGTGTGGTAGTTCATTCAAAGATGTTGCACTTGGCCATTACTTGGCAAGGATTGATCCTTATGTTTTCTTAGTAATCCATAACATCTTCTCAGAGGAAGTAACATGGCATGTACTATGTATTAAGGCACTTACAAGGCTACTTGGTTTCTCTAGGTTATAGTATAATGTGCACAAGGTGATGTTTTTGAAGAAGACATCAACAATTAGGGTTTTTGGTTATGGTCCTAGTTTCTCTTCTTCTAGAGCATGATACTTTTCGGCCCTCTCATCTCACGCTTTGGCAAAAAATTGAACTGATATAAAATCCATAGTTGGCTACAAAAGAAGAAAATATATATGTTATAGAGAAAAGATTTCTGAGGAGGAGATATATGTAAAGGCTCTTGAGAGCTAGCTTTGCAGTTTTCTATCTTGAAAAATACTATGAATTCTCAAGTTTCATTATCATCTTTAGTATTCATTCTTTGGTGTCATTGAAAAAACCAATTGAATAGCTCCTCAAGAGCATTGCTTTTTGTAACTCCTTCTCCATGTCTTGTGCTTCAAAAAAAACTTGTACGTGCTTGATAGTGATATTTTTCCATGCCTTGCCTACTATACGTTACTAGGGGGCCTTGCTTCTCCACAAAGTAAGGCCCATGGATATGAAGGATATGTTGCAAATACAAGAGAGTAACAATTATTTTACACCATTGGAAAATTTATCAAACAAAACTTGGATTAAATATTTTCGCTTACCAAATAAAATGTAATATCATTTTCTCTTCGTGTCTCCTTTATTGGTCAAACAAGATTTGTAATCAAATATTTGAACTCTTCTGGATATGTGTATGTTGTCTTTTGTTGCTTAAAGAGCTTTAGAAAGACGTTGAGGTGTCTCCAAGCCTTCATCCTTAGAAATGCAAGTCATGGTGTGCTTGCAATGTTTGTTGTTATCTCATACAGCTCTCTCCAATACTCCTAAGTAATGCTCACGTGTTTTCCTGAATGGTTTTCTAAAAGGCATTTGGCTTTTGAGCCTCCCATTGAGACATCAGCCCCAAGACATCTCTTGTTTTCCCTTAAAGTGTTGGATCTTTTCTTAAATGAACTTGACCTTCATGAAAACCCATTTTCAAGAGTAATGCCTCACATTTGTCAAAATATGCTCATCTGTTAATTTAGACAAGGGCTTAATCGAGTATGCATAGTCAAGATACAATGTGAGAAGTTTGTCAATTATTCTAATCTTTGCATGCAAAGTACAAATATAAACATTTCTGAGAGAAATTGAAAGAATGGGATCCCATATGTCTTCTTTGTGTTTAAATTTACTCAAATCTATAAAGTCTCTAGTTGGGGCTCTTCTTGCAAGGCGCAAGTTTTTCCAATCTTTAGACCCAACATTTTTCATACGATAAATACAAGGATATTTTGCATTTTCTCCATTATATATTCCAAGTATACATTTGATAGTTTCTAAGTCATCGCTTATATGCCATTCTACATTAAAATTACCAATCCTATCAACCACCAATATTTCTCCTTCACTTTGAGACTTAATAATGTTTGGAATACCTATATGATTGAACAACCATTTCAATGTTTGATGATTCTTGATTGGTACCTAAGTTGCACCAAACCACCAAATCTCCATCTCCAACTAGAACTTTTACATTGGAGCTTGACCCCCACCATTGCTGTAGTGCAATACCCTATTCATGATGCAAATGTTGACTCTTTTCATCTTTTGTCTTTTTCAAATCTATGCTTCATCTAACTTCAAGGCAAACTTCAAAACACCATGATATTCCTCTACCACGATTCTATACATGTGAACCATTGCAATTTGCACTCTTCTTAGATCAACCCATATATTGTTAAATGCATTGTATTCAAAACTTTTTTTTTTTTTTGTCTTTTCGTATGGCATAGACCCTTCAACATGAATGTATTTTCTAAACACATGTGGAATCTTACGATTCATAGCAGTCCTTGCAATGGATACTACAAGGGCCCGAGGCAACCCAAATGCACTTATTCTATTATATTTAATACTTTTAAACCATAATCTAGAGATAGCATGAGATAACCTTTTTGACTAATACCCATAGCATCACATGTCTCTATAATTTTGTTTGGTTTATTGTGTTCTTTAAGTCCTTTGCCAATTCTTTGAGAGTTGGACCTCTCAAATCCACATTTTTGTTGAAAAATAGACAAATGATGTATGCTCCAAGAAGAGCTGTCCTGAATCCCATATGCACAGTGAGGAGAGTGAAACAACTCAAAGTCTATAAAGCATTGTACTTGACTATGAAATGAATACATTGTCATGATGCTTTGTACTTTCAATTAAGTGTCTTGTCATTGTCAATTCTACACAAGATTGTGTTTATGAGTCCAAGCTAATCTATCTTGGAACCTAATTCACTTGTGTAACAGTTTGTCTCTACTTATCCATGCCATTATGAACTTGGTCTTCATCTGTGATCCACCATAGCTTGTGTCATGCTCTAGATCCACATCCTTTAACATGGTATCAGAGCCCAGTCGGGCATGGCTTAGATTATCTCCATCTCTTCCCAGCTCAGGTTGAGTGTTGGATCTCATCCTCAACTTCATTTACAATTCTACCTTCAAAAAAGCTTCCATGGCAGCCATAGCCAACAGCACCGTATAATCTTGAAGCTCTTATATCTCTCTCCACAGGCCAAATTTTTCTAGACATCCTTCTAGAGAAGTAGTTCCCTGCTTCCAGAGCTCCTCCCTTGCACCTCAGTCATTGACATTGAGTCAATATTGCCTCAGCATTGCCTATTTTTGAAGTTGTTGCCATATCTGTGTCTATGGACAAGAGCACCCACCTGACTTGGAGGAGTTGTATCTCCACATAGGGACCATATCTCTCCAAGGTCTCTTCTAGGAAAACCTTTGTAAACTCCAGGCACTTCTACTTGGCACAAGACAGTCAGGCATTGGCCCCCCAACCACCCAGCATTGCGAAAATTGGACGATGCTATCTAATCTGCGTCTGGTTCTGTTCGAGCAGTTTATTCTTCTTCCACGCAGTGCGATTTCCGCCGAGATCATAGGGCTTATGTAGAGCTTGAAGAGAGCTACATTTCCATAAAAAAAATTTTGGAAACGATCCACTGTAGCTCATGAAATCAGTAAAAAACCAAACCTGTGTCTAAACCCTAATCCAAGAAGCCATAGCCAAAGCTTCAAAATTTGACATTCTTCACAAGTTCTTCTCACTGAAGTCATCAATAGTGATTTTAATCACTGAGCAATACTCTCTGAAGTTCATTACTATTCTGGAAGTGCCCAAGCAAGCTCAGAAGCCATCCAGGAAGTTTGTGAGAGAGAAAGCAGATCAAGTACCTGACTAGTATCCATTAACACTCAACTAGTGCCAATTTGACACTGATTCTCTTGTGTCTCTTGACACATTAAAATACAAGCTTTTGTTGGTTAACTGAAGTTTAGTAACATGGCAGAGCTTGAGAAAATAGCTAAATTCAATGGTGAAGGATTTCATGCATGGAAGGAGAAGACCATGTAGCACCTGGTGCGAAAGGACTTGTGGGACCTATTTAAAGATGATGCAGATAGCAAGGGGGAAGATGATGAAGATAGGTTCGTTGAAGAAGACCAGCTCAAAACCAAAGAATGGAAGAAAATGAATATCAAGGCACTAGGTATCATTGCCTGGGGACTAAGTGATGATGTACTACATCATATATCTGGCATTAGAAATGCTAGAACGGCTTGGGAGCAACTTGACAAAATGTTTGGTACCCAAGAAAAGAACTCAAAGGTAAAACTCCTCATGAAGTTTTATAAACTAGATATCAAAGATAATGCTTCTACGACCATGCACATTAACAAGTTCAAGAGCCTAAAAACCCAGCTTGCAACTCTTAAGAAGAATATTGATGAAGATGAAGCAATAGCCGTACTGCTTGCAAGTGTAAACAAGGATCCATATGAGAACCTTGTGTCCACTCTAAGTAATGTTCCAAGTCTCTCACTCAAAGATATTGAGCACTCACTACTTGATGGAGAAAGCAAATTTAAAAGAAAAGATGTAAAAGATACCAACTCAAGGGAAAACCTCTTATACACTAGAGGAGCTACTGGATCCAAGGGAAGAGGTCGAGGATTCAACACTGACAACAGGAGTCGGATGACATGCCATTATTGTGGTAAAACTAGCCATATTGTTAGTGAATGCTTCCACAAGAAAAGAGCACAGCAAATGCAGAATGACCACCACCAAAGTCAATTCATGAATAAAGAAGAAGAAAAAGATACTTCTGCTACCATCAACAACTTTGACAGATTGTTTTAAGAAATTTGTTCCCATAGTGGATCTCTATGTTTCCCTTAGTGGATTTGATTTGTAAAACCCTTGCCAAATATGTAAAGTCTCAAGCTTTAACTTGACTAGGCTGCCTATGAGCTAGTCTTCCAGGCCATGTTATCATGTAGGGGGGGCAAAAGCCAACAAGTGTAGGGACTCATCATTTGAGGGGGGTGTTGAGAAATAGACAATTGATGTATGCTCCAAGAAGAGTTGTCTTGAATCCCATATGCACATGAGGAGAGTGGAACAACTCAAAGTCTATAAAGCATTGTACTTGACTATGAAATGAATACAATGTCATGATGCTTTGTACTTTCAGTTAAGTGTCTTGTCACTGTCAATTCTACACAAGATTGTGTTTATGAGTCCAAGCTAATCTATCTTGGAACCTAGTTCACTTGTGTAACAGTTTGTCTCTACTTGTCCATGTCATTATGAACTTGGTCTTCATATTTGATCCACCATAGCTTGTGTCATGCTCTAGATCCGCATCCTTTAACAATTTTGAGGTGACTTAAGAATCCTCAAGTTATCTATTTTATTCATGGTCTCTCTTTTAAAGGATTGATTCTCTCCTCACTCTCTTGATTATTAATGTCAGATATGTTAGAGACATATTTCTTTATAAGATTTAGTTGTTTTTTCTTTTTTCTCTCACATAAGCTAGGTATATTTTTTAATGGTCTCTTCCTCTCTCTAAATCCTATCAGAGTTTCCTTCAAGTATACTAGCTTGTCTTGTAATGACTTATTAGCATTTTCCAAAATGTCAATCTTATTTGTTAGCTCAGAAATGCTTGTCTGTGCAATTAATAGTGCTTTTTTCATTTCGTGCATTTGAGCCATGTATGTACAAGGTGCAAAGCATAACCTTGTATAATAGCCAAGCATCTAGTTATGACCTTCCCCAACATATCTTACGTAGTTATGAATATTACAAAAATTAGGAGATTTGCCTCTAGAGGAAGGATCCTTGGGATAAATATTTCCATCCATCCACAAATCTATATGTTTCTTTTCTTATGTTCACAATATGTTAGCCTCTATCTCATTTGTTAGTATACTCAATGATGTATACTTCTCCAAGATGTATAAATTGGATCTAGTTGGATGGTAAGTTTATAGTTGCATGTTCTCACATCTATATTACTGGAAGAGGTATTGCTAAATATTTTAGTAGATCAACCATAAATGAATCTCATAGTGATAAGAAAGTGAGCACAAAGAGGATAATGGCGAAAGAGAATGGTGAAAGAGTGGTTGTTGTGTGAAAAGAAGACGCGAAAGCAAATGAACATGATTTTGGTGGATATATCTCAAAAATACAAATTCTCCAAAGTTTCAAGACAAAAATGGTTGAAAAGATGACCCTGACATAAATTAAAAGATGAAGGCAATTAATGGTTGGTCCCTTCAATGAATTAAATATTATTTCATTAATCATATATGAGCAACCAAAATTGGCAGCTTCATTCTTCCAAAATCTCAACTAATTAGCGACTTAATCATTTTCTTACAATTGCATTTTTTGAAGTGTTTTTGGCCCTAATGAAGATGCATTTGTATAATCTTCTTGGCACCTATTGTATTTTCATTAGCCTTGTTAAAATTTGTTTTGAGTGTCTTTCTCTTTCAATAAAATTTTGTACCATTTTTAAGAAAAGTGCAGATGGAAAATGGGGGCCCAAAATGTTTAGTATAAACGATTGGATTGCCATGTTGCTATCTTGTAAGGTCTCTCACAAGGTGAAGAAAACAAAATAAGAGGATATTGAATATCACTGGAAGGGATATATCACAAAGTTACAACCAGGGATGGTTTGCTCGGACACAACATGTTTGCGTGGCGAAGGAGATGTACCTGCCTCCAAATGGATGTTTTTTTCAACAAAGCCATTGTAAGTTTGGTTTTGAATTGAATATTGTATAAGAATATATATTTTTGTTAAAGCACTAATAAGCAAACAATGGATTATTGGTGTTAGATATCTTTTCATTGACAATTTCTAAGTGGCAGCCTGTGGAGAGCCTTAGTAGCATATTCTATGCAATTTGTAAAGAATTTGCAAACATTATATATATTGGTTAAATCACGGGTTTTTTTTTGCGAAGGTAATATTTTTCTATATTATCCACAATATGTGGTTTCGTTAAGAGAATATGTATATGGACATATTGAAGATTTACCATTGCCAAGCTGTGCATCCTTGAATTGGGAGACTCTTGATGAAGTAAATGTAAAGTGCTTCAAACTCAAAATAGCCAAATATATTCAAAAGGCCATGACTCTTGGAAGTATTTCAAGAAGAATACGCTTATCGTGGTTTGTATCCTTACACATCTTTCTAGTTTGTTTTAAACAACATGTTTACAAAAAACGACATTTTTATAGCTAAGTAGAAAGTTTTTAGAGGGGGATTAGGACAACATTCTAAGACTATCCTAGAAATTTAGGGAATGTGACCACAAGGGATTTTATAAGGTGTAATACATGTCTTGAGTCTTCAGCTATATCTTACAGTATCTTTTGACAATCTCTTATTATGGGTTTTAATTATAGAAGGTACAAACTTAGATATGGTACTTGGATTCCTTTAGATTCTAATGTCAATTGTATCTCATTAAAATAGGAGGTGTGAGTAATTAGACAAGAAGCAAAGGAGGTTAATGTAACTTCTAACTAGAGTCTAAAATATGCAAGAGACACATTGGAGTTTCGAGACAATAGAACTCTTGGGAATAAGTTCAAAATCAATGGCACTATAATTGAAAGAAGAGGCAAAAGCTCTTTCTCTTATGCAAGATGTTTGCCACCTGGCATTTTGAATTTTGAACTACGAAGATATAAACAATTTCAATTTTGTTCTTGCTCACAAACATTGTTGCTAAAGGTATTCTTCAATTAGACACTCATAAGCATTGTAGAGAATTTGTGTGAGCATCCAAAAATTTAATTATATGTGGGTCATAAAATTAAAGTACAAATGTACAAAGACTATTTTTTTGTTGCTATAAGAATTTGAATTTCATGGGTACCCTCTTCTCTTGTGGCTTTAGGGGAGATGGATCAAAGTTCAAAGGAGAAAGCCTTAGTGTACCTTTCTTTGTAGAGACAAAAAAAGGCTTTTTGGAGGTTGAATTGGTTGTGCCCTTACTCAAAGGAGAAAGCTTCGACATACCTTTCTTTGCAGAGGCAACAAAGGTCTTTTTGCCGGTTGACTTGGCAATGCCCTTACCCTTACTTGTAGCTTTCACTTATCTCTTGGCTTTTCCCTTGGAAGATTTAAGAGGAAGAGAAGAGTTAGGCTCTTGTAGTATATGAGTCATCTTCAAGCCTCATTGTACCCTCTCTATTGATTTTTCCAATCAAAGACAAGGAGTACTTGTTGTTGTTTGATATCCAAAGGCTCTTCACTTTGAGAGAAGACTAATTATTACAAAAGCTTCTACAGATGCTAATCAAATTATTGATATTGACACAAGTCTAAAGATGAATTTCTTTTATCAAATACATAAATATCCAACAACAAGCTCATCAATGCACTCGAGGCCTTGTCTATGTGTTTGACCAAAACAAAAGATGCTGATAATGAATTACAAGCTATTGATAAGGAGTTTCATGAGCTTCAAGAAAGACTCAAAATTTTGTAGTTTGGGAGAGAAGAGTCGTAGTATGTAAAGAAACTCAAAGACATCAAGGAAACATCATCAATTAACTTATGGAATCCAAGTGAAAATTAGATGGTAATACTCTACTTCTTTTTCATGAGTATGAAAAGATATTTTATATTTTTCTTTTCCCCATTTTCTTTCTCACATTTTCTTTTCATCTTATATTCTTTTTCTCCAATTGGAGTTTGCAAATGAGGATAATTTCTTGGAAAGAGGCAAAGGATCAAGAAGTAGTGGTGGCTTTGTTGAGGATGCTACACTTGGATACTACCTTGCTAGAATTGATCCTCCTATTCTTTTAATTTTACATAACACTTTCTCAAAGGAGGCCTCTTGGCCCACTCTTTGTATAAAAGCTCGTATAAGGCTTCTAGGCTACTAAGGAATACAATATAATACCCACAAAGTAATGTTTCTTAAAAAGGCAGTGTCCATTTAATTTTTTGGCTATGATCTCGACTACTCTACCTCCAGAGCTAGATACTTTCTAGCATTCTCCTCTTATGTTTTGGTGGAACAACAAATAGATATCAAATACATAACTGGCTATAAAAGGAGAGAATTTTTGTGTTACAGAGGAAAGATGCTCGAGGATGAATAGGATGTAAAGGCTGTTGGAAGCTAGCTAACCTTTTCTATCTTTGACTATTTAGATGTCATAAGCATTTTTTGTACTATTTAGTCTTTGAAGTTGTCTTTAAAAAAACCAATTAAATAACTTCTCAAGAGCATTGCTTTTTGTTACTCCTCCAGGTGTCTCGTACTACAAAAGTAACATGTACATGCTTGAAAGTGGGATTTTTCCATTCCTTGGCTACTGTAAGTTGCTAAATGCATGTGCTCTTCCACAAAATAAGGCCCATGAATTAGAAGAATGTGTTGCATCATATAAAAAGAAAGAGTTAGTTTATATCATTTGATCTTTTATTTTAAAAATGCAAGGATTGAATTCTCTCTATCTTATCAAATAGAAAGTAATATCCTTTTCTCCCTAATATGCTTCCTTTATTGCCTGAATACGATTTGTAATTGAAGATTTGTATTCTTTTGTACGTGAATAATGTCTATTGTTTCTTGAGCACTTTCAAAAAGATGTTGAGATGTCTCTAAACCTCCATTCAGAGAAATGCTACTTTGGATGTGCTTATCATATTTGTCATGTTCTCACACAACTCTTTCCAACACTTTCATACCACCTTTACTTGTTTTCCATTGTGATTTTCGAGAAATCTTCTAGTTGTTAGAAGTATAGCATGGAAACGTGAGTAAGCAAGGGTTTATGAGGGAAGGTGAGGCGTGAATGAATTGAAGGGCAAGGGAAACCTAACCCTAGTCCACAATGAGGCTATATAAACAGCTTGGAGGCCACTCTCAAGGGTAGAGAGAGTGTACCTTAGTTGTGCTTGAGCAACTTACTAAGCAATATTTCTTTCTTGTACTTGAGCTCTTTTCTCCCTCCTATACACATAGCTTTATGCTCTCACTTTGATTTTCTAACATGGCATTAGAGCCATCTCAAATGCTTCCTCCAACTCCATCTTGACCTAACTACACATGAGTGTGTGGTTTTTCACTTGACCCTCTCAACCTCCATAGCCAAAACTAGATAAGCGATCAATGGAGCACCTAGTGAGGGAAAAGGAGGCTATCTCAACCCATGAGTTCTTCTGAAGTCCTCCTTCTCAGCTTAGGGTGCACTGGCCTATCTTAAAAAATCTCAACATTGTGTGGTATATAGCTCAACATTGTAGAAATACCATAAATGTGCCATTTTTTATAGCGTATGTTGTGGAACGTGCAATGTGGGTGGACTTCATAGGTCTTTGAAAGGCCCCTAAGTGGGCTATCTATCCTTGAAAGAGTTTCTTAAATTTCATCCTCAACTGCTCATATAGAGTAAAACCCTAACTATGGGTTCAATTGGCAGCCATAGCTGGAAAGCCAAGGGATTACCTATAAGTTAAAGCTATTAATACTATAGTTTACATTCTCAATCAAAACTACACAAAGACTCTTATGAGAAAAATACCTCATGAGACCTACACTAGTAAGAAATCATGTCTCACACTTCAAAACTTTTGGATATAAATGTTATGCATACGTTTCAAATAAGCAATAGAACAAGTTGAAACAAAAAAGCACAAAATGTATATTCTTGGAAAATATTGATGAGTACAAGGTTTAGAAGGTGTATAACCGAGAGGCAAATAATATCATAGCAAGCCATGATGTGGTGTTCAGCAAGAAGCCACATGATGTAGGAAAGACAAAGGTAAGTCCTTCCATTTTATTATCAAGTGAAAAATAGTCTGCCATGAACCTATCCTAACAACTATTCCTATCCTTAAGGACGTAGAAGCAACATCTTCCATTGATAAAGAGAAAGCTCACTAACATGCCATTGAATCATCAGACAAGCCAGTGCCACAATGGGTGAAGTAGCTTTATGACCGAAATAACATTATGCTTATGTATGTTGAGGAAAAGATAGATGGACCAAGTAGGTATTAGAGAATAGAGGACCAAAGAAATACTTTTGCTCGCATAGTCTACATGGCCTTGATGGTGGTTGGGACTCTGAGAGAAGTAAAGGAGGTCTTAGAGAATAGAGGAGCAAAGAAAGGCTTTTTCTCATATAGTCCATATGGCATTGATGGCTGAGATTATGAGAGAAGTAAAGGAGCTAGTTGTAATGTGTCCACTAGAATCATCCAGGACACGTCTTAGCAGTCCATTAGAAAGGATGTCTAGAAAGCTCCGCTCGGCACTCCCATGGAATGTTACGGGATTTGCGATCTAGGTCTTTCCGCATCTGCCACGTAGCGGAAGTATCCTGGCCGTTCCCACTTAGGATCGATCGGAATTAGGGTTATCCTGATTGGACATTATCTAACTGCAACTAGCGTCGGACCCAAGCGTACTACTTTAGGCACTGGTTTCTTTAAGCTGACGTATGTCGGACCTAGGGTCTCTTTTTAAGAACCTCAGGGACAAACCCTAGTTCTTTATCTTTATGAATTTATTGACCCTACAATAAGGAAAGTAGTCAAGTGCTTAAGGTATAAATGTTTCTTTGGTCTTTAAATAATTTCCAAGGCATATTTTTTCAGCATGGTACTTCTAAGTTTAGATTGGTTTGGTTATCTTTTGGAAGGTAATATTGATCACCTTGTCACGATTTGTTATCCTTGTGACAATTGATTTTTCAGTCGGTAAAATTCAATTTAATCTTTCTTTTTCCTTGCAAACGAAACTCATGCCAAATAACAATCTTTTCCTTGCTAAGATATGCAATTAGTAATGATAACTTCCTAGTAATTTGAGCAACGAAAGAAACCTTTCATGAATTTAATCTTCTACAATGATTCGTTGCAAAAAGGAATAGGACTAATGGTGCAAGTTGCGGTTTTTATACCTTCAAGATTTAGTCAAAATATACTACTACAGTAGGCAGATAATCTTGCTCGTAATTCGTTTTAATGCATGATGCTATTCGAAGGAAACTATGTTCTATACATTATCATTTGTTCGATTTAAGTTAAACTCATTCATTGAAAATAACTCGGAAAAATATATCCTATTCCTAACAATTTATCTTTGCATGATTGGCTTAAAACCGATTTAAAACCAAGAAGAAGAAAAACCTGGTTTTGGGGTGAGATATCCACATGGATACCAAGAGATGACCCTCCCGCAGCTACTCCTTGGACTTTCTTAGGCGGCATCGCAGTTCGAATGTGAAGACAGCTTTTATTCTTTCTTCCGGATTTCCACCGTCTCTCTTTCGAGGCAAGAAGTTGTTCAAAAAGTTGACCACAAGAAGGGATAATATGATCTCAAAAATCTTAGCTTCTTCGGAGAGGGAAAGGTTTATAAAGCTTAAGAGAAAAAGGGTCTATAGGATATAATCACGGTGGAAAAGATTATGTGTGAGTGTGGCTTCACAAACATCTATGAAAGCCCTTGGGATATCTTTGGCAATGGAGTGGAAGGATTTAGGGTTTGTTTCAAACCCAAAGGGAAATTTAAAAGATAACACAAGGGTTTATAGTATGGGGGAACAAGGCGTGTACGGGGTTTAGAAAGGCTTAGGGGTGTATAAAAAAAGAAATATGAGGGGTAAAACACGGGGTTTAGAAACACAAGATGGGACTTATGGTCAGGCATGGGTTAGGTTAATTTCGACTAATCTTCCCTTTACTTTGCAAACAAAATTCATGCTAAATAAGCAACCTTGGAAGAATGATAAAGGGAGCTAGTGGATTGGCTAGCCAATAGGAATGTTATTGGCACCAAGTCTCCTAGAAGATAAAGGTCAATCCAAGGCATTTTTGCTTAAGAGAGCACATAGTGATGTTATAGTAGTCACCCCAATGCATGCAAGTCACAAACTTAATTTCAAAGGCGGCAAACCAGTTTTTTCAATCATTGATATGGAAGTGTGTGAAGCAGAAATTGTTTAAATATCCTTATTTCAACCTAATTTGAACAAATCAAATGCCCTTATCTTGACCTAAAGTTACATGGCAATGAGGAGGGCTTAGGAACCAAGCTAACGCCACCATTCATTAAGAGAAAACACTTTAGTCTTCAAGAGTTATACCGGAGTAGGTAATTCACCAGACTTTTTGAAAGTCTAGTGAGTACATGTATCTGTTGTGAAGCATAATGTGAAGGAAAAGAGAGAAAGAAAGTGTCAATGTAGCCAATGCGATAAATTATTAAGGGCCCCATACGGGTGACTCGGTGTGCGCACAGCTTTACTCTTCGCACGGTACTCTCGCTTTAAACGGGGTCATTGGCCATAGCTGCGCGTACGGAGAAGCAACCGCAGACTCCAGAGTCTAGAGACGACCCACGGACTTTGTGTCAGACTTGCCTCGTCAGTCCAAAAAATTCAAAACTTCGCGTGGCCGGATGCTTGCTTTTCAAGCGGCGTAGGCAGAAGTCGGCTGGAGTTGGTCGATATAAGAGGTATTAAACACAAAGATGTAAGTTGGAGCCAAATGAATACAAAGCCATATATCATGAGCAATGATAATATGACTAGCATGGATTCTACGGTTGATGAGAGGCGGCGGGCGAGCGGCGTATACAAGGGTGTTCGCAAGCGAGCCTGGGGAAGGTGGGTATCGGAGATAAGGGTGCCGGCCACTGTAATGGGTGGCGCCCATCGTGAGCTGACGGGGCGGAGGCCGAGGAGGCGGATATGGCTGGGGTCTTACCGCACCCCCGAGGCTGCTGCCCGTGCCTTCGACGTCGCGGCTCTCTGCCTCAGAGGAGCCTCCGGGCTCCCCCTCAACCTCCCTCCATCTCATAGCAGCATCAATAACAATAGCATCGATAGTAGTATCGTCTCCTCTACTAATATCCTGAATGTCGGTGATGACTGCCACCACAATAATATTCACAACAGGAATAGTTATTATAAGAACTATCATGCCGGCGTCATTGCCGCTCTGCACCGTCATGGAGAGTATGATGATCAAGGGCTCCAGCATCTGCATCATGCTCGTGTGCTCTCTTCCGTCCAACGGTTCGCATCGCTTGAGGGTGCCGCCTTGGACCGGCACATCCTCAGCCGCTCCTCCTCCTCCTCCTCTTCTTCTACTGCCACTCCTACAACAACTGCTACTACTACTACTTCTTCTTCTTCTTACAGTCCTGTAACTCTCGTGTTCGCAGATGAACTAACGGTCTTAGACCATAGTTCGTCCTCGGACCTGGCGGACTGATCCTCACTATGGCACACATACAAACACACTCACTCGCACACATCGATCTCCATGAACATTCTTCTTGGATAAGACAGGGATTATAGCATACTAAGATTGTATTGACCTAGTCAATCATAGCTGTAATGCTTCCACCCCTTGGAACATGTATACACACTGTTCTGTTATACAATGCTACTTAAGATGGTTATTTCCATGGCATTACTATCAACATTATATGGACCAACTTGTTATAGCTACAAGGCTACTATCCTTCATAAGAATATATAATGATAAGCAATGCCTCTAAAGGTGGGTGTTTCCACTTACTAACTATTGCCATAATATTGATTGTGCATTAGGTTTATCTAGGTACAAATCCGGCTATTGTTATACACTATGTTTCCATATTGCTCTAATTTTGGGACGTAACATATGGAATCATTTATCTCTATTCTTTTTCAATGGTTTCAATGCTTTAAATCCATGATGCAAAGCATTCCATGGGAAATAACTATAGGCCTTGTGGACTTAAGTTCTCCATAGCTTTGGCATGTCGTAGTACCTTTGTCTCCCTATAGCTTTGGCATGTCGTAGTACCTTTGTCTCCCTTTTTATACACCCTTAAGTATAAGCCTGTAAAGAATTCAATGCTTGATAGGATATTTTGCTCCAACCCTGGTAACATTTATTTGATAAGTAACTTAAAATATCTCACATGAAACACAACGCCTATGGCATAACCTCCTCATGTTTTTCAACAACTACCTCTATCATTTACTTTTCTTGCTTTAGCCTAAATAGATAAATAATATATGTAGTCCTCAGTTGGTGTGTATCCAGGCTATTGCAGCTCTGCTTCCCCACAAAAGTGATTAATGTTGCTATTGCTTTGTGTTGAGAGTGGAAAAAGACTGAATTTTTGGCTTATTTTTACTGTTTTTGAGATATGAATGGTTGATTTTTTAAGGATTTTGAGTGATGTTAGGTTGTTTTTGAAAGTATTTGAGAGTGTTTTGGATAATATCGATTATGTTTTGAAAGTTCATGATGATTCTTAGTGGAAATATAAAGCTTTCTGATGTTCTGGTAGGTTCCGATTGCACTACAAGAGAAAGGCCCTATAGACATGCATTGTACACGTGAAATAGCGGGCGCGTTTATCAGCGCGTCTATTAACGCTAGTATATAGACGCAAAAAACACGTCTATATACTCGCATTTTAAATGCGCTTATAGATGCGAAAAATAAATGCACAAATTTTTCATTTCTCATAAAGTCCCTAAATATGATCAAACATCTTAACAGCTAGTATTTTTTAGAATACATTACCAACTTTACTTCTTTGTGGTCTAATATAGCTTACCCAATTGTACTTCTTTGTGCATCTTGGTGCATTGTTCTTTGGATGTATGCATTCAATTCTAGTACTATAACACAACAAATGTTATATGTATCACAAAAGTAAACGGCTCTTAATTGATATTTTAGTTGTTTTTGAGTATTACAAATATACATCCAATCATTCAAAGCTAATTATATGTTACAATGAATAATCAATCTCATCTTCAATGAGATCGGCCCCCTTGCTAGACTATCTACCTCTAGGTCTATGTTACCAATAGACAATGAAACAAATAAGTTTATCCCACTATCAGATGTATTGCTATGCTCAATTTCTTTATCATCATTTGCAACCATATTGTTATCCTTTCTACGCTTCCTTGAACATCCTCGCAAGAATCATCTTGCACTGCATTATGTATATCATCGATCATGGCATCATCATGTACATTATCATTGATTGTTGGATGGTCATCAACTATCTCTATGTTGGTAGCATTGCCATATATTGGTTTTGAACGATTAGATATGGGGATAGTATGCCACCATCGGTTATTGTTTACCATTGGGTGATACACAACTTGCATTTAAAAAACAAAAAGTAAGCAACTTAGATATTTATTGTATTTTGAGAATGCATCAAAAAGTAATATATATGAAAATAAATAGCTTCTAATATACCTGCTCGCATTGTTGAGGTAGTACGAATGTGTCATTCTTGCCTTGGTGAAATTTTGTAGAGTTAATCACTACAGAACCACTTGGATGATGTCTAATTATGCAATGCTCACCCGTTGTTACTACTTCTTTAAACCACTTCACATCTAGTACATGTATAAAAAAATCGCCTAAAGTCAAGCTTCAAAATATCTTGGATCAAGCCACAATAACCTTCCATGGTGCCATTGGTATCCTGGAAGTTTGCAAGAATACCACAATCCTGGGTATTTCTCTAATCATCTATATGTTGAGTTCAAAAATGTTTGCCTTCACACCAAATAGCATTGAATAATGTGCACTAGTAGTACATTGTTGAGATCATATTAATGATTTAGTTAAAGATGAAACATGTGAAATTATTATATCATATATAACTAAAGATAATTTAATTATAAGTATATCTCATATTTGATAAGCAACCTCGTGCGTATTCCCACTCCTCTTGCGATATATCCATCGCCTCCTCTTTTTCCATATTCTCAATTTCTTCATGTAACCAATCTATATCAATATGACATGGAAGCACACTTAAATATTCTAGATATGGGACATTACGTCCATGTCTAGCACAAAATGCTTGCCTTCCGCTTACTCTTCTTGCCCTTGCTTCTTTATATAGTGTCACCCATTTGCTCATTACTTCAATGTTAAGCACACAAAATACATTTAACTTACGAAGTTCCTCTTTCATTAGCACTTTGCTCCTTCCTTTTCCTTGAGGTATTATAGAGGTCATCCTCAAATCTTCATCATCTTTCCATAGTCGTAGTAAAGAGGGGTCCACTTTAGTAAGATATTTTGAGATTTGTACAAGGGATGATTGCACTAACCAACCCTCAGCCATACTTCTCTCGGGCCGTGCATTTTGCCTTACAAAATCTTTTAGGGTTTTCATAAAGCTTTCTAGAAAAAACATCCACCTTGCATGAACTAGCCCACAAATTGCAATCTCATCAATCAGATGTACGAGTAAGTGTACTGGAGTAGTCAAAATGGAGTGAGGAAAAGTTTTCTCCACAAAATAAACCACCTCAATGGACAATACTCGAGCCTCTTGCAACGTATTTGGATCGATTTCCTTCAAACTCACAAATCTACCAACATGCAATTGAGAACAATGATTAGTTTTGTCCATAAATTCAAGTGGGTTTACTATGTGATGTACATAATATGTAAACTAAAAAATAAGTATAATGTATATATACCTCGTGAGCTCACCCATCTTGTAAATGATATCACGCACATCTTTTGAAACACAATGGGATATGCTAGTAGGAATGATGAGCTGTATGTAAATATTCATACATTGTTAATTAGTCTACATAGTTACTCCACTAATTAATATATTTATGGCTATGATAATCCTTACCTGAATCATTTTGTGCCAATTGTGAGACTTCAAACCGGATAGTTGCTCCACACCTCTTTTCTTTTTCTTTATGAAGGCTTCCTTGAGGTATCTCATATATCCTGTGGAAGTTCGAAAGCTACATATCTGTTGCTTCACCATCTTTTCTTCGGTCTTCGACAAAATCCAAGGTGCACGCGGTAACTCGATCTTTTCTCTAGGTCCAATGCGTGGCCAAGCTCGTCTTATACGTCCAATGCTACGTAAATCCTCCCTTACATTGACAGAATCATGAGCCCCGATTAAGTGATCCTATAATGTAGAGGCAATGTTCTTGAATATATGCATGGGGTCTAACAGGTGATTGATCTTGAGTTCAGTCCAATATGGGAGACGAAAAAATATAGAGGATCTAAGGCACAGATAATATATTATTTCTCATTCTCATAATGGATTGTACTTTAAAGACAAACAAAAGAAGTAAACTAGTTACCGACTCATGTCGAGTGGAGGATGATCATTGGCGTGTGTCCAAGTGTCCTTCCAATCTTGAATGGTCAGAGACTATAGAGTTTTTCCATTAGTGGGGGGTGCATATTTGGGGTGGTCAATAGGAAGAAAACGATGATGATTGTTATAGATAACCTTTTTCAAGCGTATCAATCTAGAAGAGACTAAAGAGGGACCACAAATTGGACATGCATGATATCCTGATGCAGTTAAACCTGTAGAAACAAGTGGGTTAATGATTACATACATTTGATTAAGGGTAAGAATGAATAAAATAGAGTACGCAACTACATGAACACTCTCCATAGCCTAGAAAGTCATGCATGGTCCACAACAACATACCCTTTAAAGTGAAATCTCTAGAGGACAATGATGCACTCACATCTTACACCTCAATACCTCTCCATAGAATTTCTAGCTCCTCGATAAAAGGCTCTAAGTAAATGTCCATATTTTTTACTTTGTGTTTCCCAGGAATAAAAAGGGACAACATTATATGTCTTTTTTTTATTGCCATGGACGGAGGGATATTATAGTTCACCAATACCACTAGTGGCCATACACTATATGAGGTGCTTTTGATGCCAAATGGATTTATTCCATCTAATCCTAGACCAAATCTCAAATTTTTGGGCTCTTCTTTGAAAGTAGGCCACAAATTATCTACGTGTTGCCAATCTAGTATGTCTGAAGGAATTTTTCACTTTTCATCACTTGAATGGTGACAAGCATGCCATGACATGAGTCTCGCAATAGATTCATACTTAAACATAAGTTGAATACGTGGAATAATAGGAAAATATCACAAAAGTTTACGAGGCACATCTCTTGGCTATATCTTGGTTCATCACAAATAGGACACTGTCATGCAGATGCATGATCCCCACGAAACAAGATACAATCATTGACACATGCATGGATTTTAACATAATCGAGACCTCTAAGAGATATCAAGAAATGTCTTGCTTCCTTCCTTCTAGTTGGTAATTTATTTCCATTTGGAAGCATTTGTGACAAAAACCTACATATATTGTGCAAATAGAGTTAACAAACCGCGAATATTGTCTAGAAGCATTTATTAATGAATATCAAATGATACATACTTTAATAATGTATTCAAGCTAGCATTACTACATCCATAAATGGTTTATAAGTTCAGTATTTTGAGAGATGCACGTAGAACGGAGTATGCGAAACCTTTGTACAATTTAGTTTTCAACGCTATGTGTAGCGGGTCATCTGTCTCTCTAGTGGCACCCTCCTCCCGAACGTCATGGGAAAATAAATCGTGCACCATGTAGTCGAAAATCTCTTCCTTCAAAACTTGATGGGACATTTGAGGAGGGTTGCTATCGTCGTCATCAGTCTCTACTCTTCTTGAGGACTCTGCCTCCTTGCGTCGACGCTTTGCAGCCTCTCAATGCCCTGGAGGGACCATTTGAGGATGTGGTACTGCATCCTGCTCAATAAAAAAAAGGAGGTTTTGTTTAATGGTGAAGACGCAACATAGACCAATAATATTTGTGCAAATAAAGTAGTAAAAATTACTGGGTCTTTTTCTTGGTCCCACTCTTGGTACATGCTGAGGTGTAAAGCCTCTTGCAACGTATTTGGATCGATTTCCTTCAAACTCACAAATCTACCAACATGCAATTGAGAACAATGATTAGTTTTGTCCATAAATTCAAGTGGGTTTACTATGTGATGTACATAATATGTAAACTAAAAAATAAGTATAATGTATATATACCTCGTGAGCTCACCCATCTTGTAAATGATATCACGCACATCTTTTGAAACACAATGGGATATGCTAGTAGGAATGATGAACTGTATGTAAATATTCATACATTGTTAATTAGTCTACATAGTTACTCCACTAATTAATATATTTATGGCTATGATAATCCTTACCTGAATCATTTTGTGCCAATTGTGAGACTTCAAACCGGATAGTTGCTCCACACCTCTTTTCTTTTTCTTTATGAAGGCTTCCTTGAGGTATCTCATATATCCTGTGGAAGTTCGAAAGCTACATATCTGTTGCTTCACCATCTTTTCTTCGGTCTTCGACAAAATCCAAGGTGCACGCGGTAACTCGATCTTTTCTCTAGGTCCAATGCGTGGCCAAGCTCGTCTTATACGTCCAATGCTACGTAAATCCTCCCTTACATTGACAGAATCATGAGCCCCGATTAAGTGATCCTATAATGTAGAGGCAATGTTCTTGAATATATGCATGGGGTCCAACAGGTGATTGATCTTGAGTTCAGTCAAATATGGGAGACGAAAAAATATAGAGGATCTAAGGCACAAATAATATATTATTTCTCGTTCTCATAATGGAGTGTACTTTAAAGACAAACAAAAGAAGTAAACTAGTTACCAACTCATGCCAAGTGGAGGATGATCATTGGCGTGTGTCCAAGTGTCCTTCCAATCTTGAAT
Organism: Lygodium microphyllum; assembly: GCF_053477565.2. NCBI lineage: Eukaryota > Viridiplantae > Streptophyta > Polypodiopsida > Schizaeales > Lygodiaceae > Lygodium > Lygodium microphyllum. The sequence continues at coordinate 35,091,505 of NC_141141.1, forward strand.
GGTCAGAGATTGTGGAGTTCTTCCATTAGTGGGGGATGCATATTTGGGGTGGTCAATAGGAAAAGAACGATGATGATTGTCATAGATAACCTTTTTCAAGCGTATCGGTCTAGAAGAAACTAAAGAGGGACCGCAAATTGAACATGCATGATATCCTGATATAGTTAAACCTGTAGAAACAAGTGGGTTAATGATGACATATATTTGATTAAGGGTAAGAATGAATAAAATAGAGTACGCAACTACCTGAACACTCTCCATAGCCTAGAAAGTCATGCATGGTCCACAACAACATACTCTTTAAAGTGAAATCTCTAGAGGACAATGATGCACTCACATCTTACACCTCAATATCTCTCCATAGCATTTCTAGCTCCTCGATAAAAGGATCTAAGTAAATGTCCATATATTTTACTTTGTGTTTCCCAAGAATCAAAAGGGACAACATTATATGTCTTTTTTTTATTGCCATGGACGGAGGGATATTATAGTTCACCAATGCCATTGGTAGCCATACACTATATGAGGTGCTTTTGATGCCAAATGGATTTATTCCATCTAATCCTAGACCAAATCTCAAATTTTTGGGCTCTTCTTTGAAAGTAGGCCATAAATTATCTACGTGTTGCCAAGCTAGTGTGTCTGAAGAAATTTTCCACTTTTCATCACTTGAGTGGTGACAAGCATGCCATAAAATGAGTCTCGCAATAGATTCATACTTAAACATAAGTTGAATACGTGGAATAATAGGAAAATATCACAAAAGGTTACGAGACACATCTCCTGGTTGTATCTTGGTTCATCACAAATAGGACACTGTCATGCAGATGCATGATCCCCACAAAACAAGATACAATCATTGACACATGCATGGATTTTAACGTAATCGAGACCTCCAAGAGATGTCAAGAAATGCCTTGCTTACTTCCTTCTAGTTGGTAATTTATTTCCATTTGGAAGCATTTGTGACAAAAACCTATATATATTGTGCAAATAGAGTTAACAAACCGCGAATATTGTCTAGAAGCATTTATGAATGAATATCAAATGATACATACTTTAATAATATATTCAAGCTAGCATTACTACATCCATAAATGGTTTATAAGTTCAATATTTTGAGAGATGCACGTAGAACGGAGTATGCGAAACCTTTGTACAATTTAGTTTTCAACGCTATGTGTAGTGGGTCATCTGTCTCTCTAGTGGCACCCTCCTCCCGAACGTCATGGGAAAATAAATCGTGCACCATGTAGTCGAAAATCTCTTCCTCCAAAACTTGATGGGGCATTTGAAGAGGGTTGCTATCGTCGTCATCAGTCTCTACTCTTCTTGAGGACTCTGCCTCCTCGCGTCAACGCTTCGCAGCCTCTCGACGCCCTGGAGGGACCATTTGAGGATGTGGTAGTGCATCTTGCTCAATAAAAAAAAGGAGGTTTTGTTTAATGGTGAAGATACAACATAGACCAATAATATTTGTGCAAATAAAGTAGTAAAAATTACTGGGTCTTTTTCTTGGTTCCACTCTCCGTACATACTTATAAGGTGTGACATTGTGATTCGACGTGCTTGAAAAAAAAAATCATCGACAACGATCACACATACATTTGATTTTTCATCGTAGCCAAGCATCTCGATTGTGAAGATGCAATGTCTCATCCTCACTAGAGGATGTACTGTTTGTTGACTCAGCATGTCCCATACTAGTAGAAGATGATGACATAATTACACCTGAATCATAATGACATATATGATTTCATTTGGCATATATGTCATATTCCCTAAATATTTTAATACTTACAACATGGAGACAATCATTTTGATATTAAAAGACTAGGAAAGTCATGTTGATCCAAAAACAACCATAAGCTAGTATTTTAATAAGTTTAATTGTAATCACATCTATCAGCGCGTGTAATATCTTTTATCTACACATATAGACGCGCAATTACACGCACTTACAGATGCGCCACGCGAATATAATTTTTTTTAAAAAAAGTTATGGCTTTCTTTTCAAACCAGTGCTTTCTTGTGTTTTTTGCGTGTTTTCTGTAGTTTGAGCTTGACATCACTAATCATGTCTATCTATCACTTCATGAAGACAAGGAGGGAAGGAAATAAGAGTAAAAAGAGGAGGAAGGAAGAGCCAGAGAGTAAAGAATAAGAGGCAAACAACAAGGAAGAGAAGAAGAATCAAGCAACCTACTAAGGGAAGGGAGGAGGAGGACAAAGAGCTTGCAACCTAGCCGCCACCCGTCGAAACAATCAAAGAAGGTGAGTTCTTATTCTCTCTCTCAATCTTCTTTGCTTTCTCTTTGTTTGTTTGTCTCTCTCTCTCTCTCTCTCTCTCTCTCTCTCTCTCGACAGCAGACTGAGATCTGACGACACTCGACACATTGGATCTCAGACCTCCAGTTTGCTCTTTCTCCATCGCCGATGTACCACATCCTGCATCCAGGAGGGATTACCTACTATTAGCGACTTCGACGACTGCTACTACATCCCAGGATAGTATATCTCCCTGCATCTGTTACATATACACATCGCACCACTTTATCACAGCCGACAGTTGTTCCCCTATCACAGTCGACATTTGTTCCCCTTTTGTAGCCATTATCTGGAGTACCAGAGCTACATACGCACATACACATACACGACACTTATCACACTCATAGCACCGTATTTTCAGTTTCCAGTTTTTAGCTTTTCATTCAGCACTTTTATTTTGGATAGCTGGATCTCATCAGTTGTATCACATTTTGTCTCATAGGCCAGTTTTGGTCTTTAGAAGACGTTAATATAACTTTCTTTCTTTCTTTCTTTCTTTTCTCTTTCTCTCTCTCTCTTTACATGCTTTAGACAATCTATGGAGACTTCGCGCCATTTTTTATAACAGTTTTTGAAAATATGGTCCGACTGCGCATCTGCAGGCGCGTCTGGCTGACAGTCTAAATGTGTTTTTAGATGTGTATATAGACGCGCTAACAGACGCGGGTATAGACACGGGTATAGACGCAGGTATAGACGCGGGTAGTAATGGATTTTTGCTTGTGTAGATGTGAAATCCTGGATCTTCCACCACTGATCCTGAGTTGGAACGCATGAACAACATGCTAGCGAAGTTTTCTAGAGGTGTTAGTAGTTTCTTTGAAGGTTTTCCAAACAAGGAGCAATTCATGGGGGAGATGACCAATTATCTTGGTCGCCCTCCCACTACAGAGGAGGTTTAAAGTGTCATGTCTGGGACACCTATCACATCTTTGCCTAGCACTGCCATACAAACACCAAACCTTGGCACACCAAACCTTGGTACACCTCTAACAGGTACTCCACGCACTATGCATACACATAGATTAGCTTATGCACATGGATCAGCTGAAGTACATGGATCGGCCAAAGCACGTGCATTTGTAGAAGCACGTGCATCGAGTGGAGGTAGAGGGTAGTTCCCGTTAAGGGAGGAGGGAGAGTCATGCGGAAGGACGAGGAGGTCAATGGCTTTGTGGGGGTTGCTTAGGAGGTGGCTCTCGATCACCCTCACCAGGAAATGAGAGAGGTGAGCCTCCACAAATGTACTACTCTGTCACAGATGTTGGTGGTATCTTGCATAACCCTTAGGGGAGGGAAGTGATAGCCTACTTGAGGAGTGACATGCATGCCACATACAAAGATTGTATGATTCTCTTCAAGCACCAAAAAAGTGGTTTGTGGCAAGAGGTGCTAAGGGCAGTACATAGAAGGTACTCTAATCCCAAGAATTCATGATTCTCAGATGATTGGGGACGGTCAAAGGTGAGAGACGCGCTTCATAATAAGAGGTCTCACCTTATGACGCGCACCAAGGAGTCACTGCGGAGACAAGAGCAAGGGCGCCTTGGATATGGCCAACCACCCAATTGCCACCGTAGGGAGAAAGAGGCCAAGAAGAGAGCAACAGAGAAAAGGACAAGTCGCCAGCATGCAGAGGTGTGACTATCCAGATGGCAACCATGGGATTGTTGCATTATGGATCGGGTGGCAGGGAGTCATGGGAGGTTGAGTTTGTAAGTATTATTTGATTTATTTTTTTAAATTAAATTTTGCAATTTGTTTCAATTCATTATGTAGTGTGTTCTAATACGTTGTATGTTAAATTTTTTTTGTAGTATCATATCGTTGGTAGGATGCCTACTCCTAGAGAGGAAGGCTACCATCGAGGCCATAACCGAGCGTCCACTTTAATCCTTTGTGTAGGCGAACCCTGATGCAGTCGAGGATAGCGAAGGGGGGACTAGTAGTAGCAGTGGCGACATTGGCAGTGGCACTCACACCGGCAGCGGTGGTGGTAGCGACGATGATGCCTCTTTTGAGGAGATGTAGAGGAGCCCCGTGCATGCATGCATGCTCCCCCCCCCCGCCCCCCCCCTCCCTCCCCCCCTCTGGCCTTGTAGTTTTCATTTTTGATATATATTACTTTTAGCTAATGCTTGCAACCATGACCATCTTGAGGTCACAAGCACTAGAACTCGTCATGTAAAAACACTTCATCTTTATATATGAAATTTCATGTTCTACATTGTTTTGTTTTTAGTATAAAAATCTTTGAAATATGTACAAATGTTTCAGCACAGTATGCTCATCATGTTTTATTATCAATATATGGACTTTGGCTCTCCACATTTTTTTGCTTTTAGTATAATAATATTTCTCTGTTTTTCCTAAGCATACAATTTGATGGGGAGAAAAAAACCAGAGAGCATGTGGCTTGTAAAGCCACATGCTCTCTGTTTTTTTTTTTCATACCTCGACTCTTTTGCTCGTCTATCTGGGCGTCTAAATTGCAGGAAAAATGCGCGTCTATAATCATTAAAAAATTGCAGAGTAAACGCATTTTTAGACGCGCAGTTACACACCTCTATAGATACAGAATATGAATATATCTACTTTTTTTATAAATATGATTATATATTTATGGAGGGCGTCAATAGGCACGTCTATATTTGTGTCTGTTTTTGTGTCTATATGCGCGTGTAGTTCTCACTATAAGCGCGCTTATAGACACAAAATTTTAGATGTGCTAGTAGATGTGGTAATAAACACGCCCACCATTTTTAAGCACAATTCAAATATTGCGGCTACAAGCACGTCTATGGAGCCTTCTGTTTACCTTCTGTTTTGTTCTGATTTTCTTCTGTATGAAGCATAGATTAATGATTGATGAATGTTGAGGTCTTTTGAAAGCTTATTAAATAGTTTTTTATAGTTTGGAATGGTTTTAGTATGAGTTATGAGGATCTGCTATTCTCTGATGACCTTCTGTAACCTTCTGTAGACCTTCTGTAGAGCCTCTGTCTCTACTTTGTCTCTGCTTTGTCCTTGTTCTGTTTTGTTCTGTAGATCTTCTATAAGTGTTCTGTAGAATGTATGTGTGACTTTGGGAAAGTTTTCTAACTTTTGGAAAGGATGAATCTAAGTTCAAAAGAGATAAAATAAATGGAAGAAGCAGCTGTCTGCTAAAGACTAAAGTGAAGACTAAAGTGACAATGATAGTAGTGAGCTATGAAGAGACATTGTAGTGGCTCTAGTGCCCTTTCATACCTCCCATACCTATTGGGAGGTGCATACACGACCTAAGAATGATTATTAAGTGCAATTCTTGAGTATTGTAGTGAGGAGATGATGTACTATTGAGAGAGCAAGATTATTGTGAGAGAGAGAAGTGAGAGAAACTCAGTTCTATGCCTAAAAACAATGTATCTTTCTAGGAGAGATTGAGAGAAGAGAACTATGAAGATAATGAAGATGAATACTATGTGATTATTTTCATTCAAAAATGGTGTATTCTTTTGTGTTTCTTTTTCTATTGATGGATTCTATGAAGATGTTGAAGATTATGGTTGATTCTATTAAGTTTGTGGGAGATATCTACTATGATGCTGCGTGAAGATTTGCTCTTTTCCTTGTTTTGGTTCTCAAAAGAATGAAATAAAAGCTTGTTGATGTTACAAGATAGATTTTCTTGTAGTAGAAACCCCTTTTCTTGGTGTCTTTCTTGGGGCTCCATATTTTTGTTGCACAGCCGGGGAAACTTGCCATCAACAAGCATCAGAAGAGGCTGAAAATGAAGGAAATGGCATTGCCAAGAAGAGAAGAATTCAATGTATGTTTGCAAAGTTCCTTTTTTCACTAAAGAGTTAGAGATTATTATTGCAAAATCCACTTTCTACAAAAAGTTCATCCCACAATGGTGGAAACATATTACCATCATGATGCAAGCTCTATGTGGTGGACTATTTCCTCTTCTTGTTGAAGAAGTAGAAACTTGCATCTTGGTGGCAAATTGTTTGGGAACAAATTGAAGGATAGAAATAGAGAGAATCACTATCCATGGAAGATTTGACGTTCATTGATAAGTTTTCAGAAATCATCAAGTGGGAGATCGTGAAGAAGCTTCAGGAGTCATGGTTAGTGGAGGTTCATGAAAACAAGAAGAAAAAGAGTTGGAATTTGTTCGTGGATGCTCAACAGCAAGATACGTGGGATGCTTGGTGTTCTAACAATCTTCTATTTGTCAAATTAACAACCCACTGGAAGTTGGTAGATAAAGTGCTTTTTACAACATACACTATTGAAACCATTAGAAGCTTGCATTATTATAATAATGGCATAACAATGATCCTAAGACGAATGAGTTTTGATACTTTCAAAACGGAATATCTCCCCCTCTGTAGTGGTTTGAAAGCTCAATTCAGAGATGTTGAAAAGAAGAAAGTAGAAGAGATGTTGGCCAGAGAATCCTCCACAGAGACTAAAGCCCCTCTCTAGTTCTATTTTGTTGAGTACAGACTAATTGGTTGGAGCCAACCCCTTGATGAATGATGCAATCAAGAGGCAAGTGCTAGAATGAGTCTAGAGATATGTGAGAAGAGAGAATGCAAGAATCAGGGCTGAGAACGATCTTGCAGCAGAAGCCTCCTTTGATGCCCTAAAAACACTCTTTACAGAAGTCCCCATGTTGACTCAAGGTCCCCTTCCTAGTCAGATTCATCTTAGAAATATTGATGACAGGCCAGCAAATGTAGTCCCATGCCAATTTTTAAGGGAGAGTACAATGAAGACCATGAACTTCATGTAGCAGAGTTTATGGTAGCATATGTGGCTAACAATGCCACTTTCAAAGGCATGACGTTTCAATGGTATAAGAGACAAATAGCAAAAATTTTGGCACATGGGAAGACCTGAAGTTGGCATTCCTCACTAAATTCAGATGTGAAGGTTTTGAAGAGCGGATGTGAGAGGAGTTCATGAACCTGAGTCCGTCCTCTAGAGAAAGAGTAGAAGCTTATGTCTTGCAAATGAAATCCATCCTAAAGAGATGGGCTAACCATCATTTGGATGAAGGTATCCAAAAAAGAGTGTTCCTCAGAGGCCTACAACCAGAAGTTCGCAAGTTTGTGGAATTGAGAAGACCATTCAATCTGCAAGCTGCAGTGGAAGGTGCAAGATTGTATGACGAAGTTGAAGCAAGGTTGTCAATGACTCCATGAAGAAGAGTCTTACCTCCTTCCATGCCAGGAATGGTATACCCACCAAATGTAGTCCCAGGGATAGTTCCCTACCTCTATCCCCAAATGCAAACAGTGTCGCAGTATAGTGCACCTAATCCACTGTGATCACCGCAAATGACAGTGCCTCGAATGATGGTTCAACCACAACAACAGTATCTTCAAACAGTTCCTCCAATGGCGACTCAACAACAATGGAACCCTACCAACTGGAATCAACAACCCCAAGTCTCAACAAGAGATCTGAATCAGAAGTAGAACAGAGGACCCTCTGGATCAACCCAACCTATATATGGAGTAGTTATAGAAGCTTCCCAAAACCCTATTATAAGTACTTCATGAGGTGAAAATCTGAAGGAAATGAATACCACCAATATATCTACTCCTACAAGAGCTGGGAGAGATGTGATGCATTCTAATACATGGTGCAGAAAGTGCCATGAAGGGGACATTTAGCCACTGAATGTACTAAAAAACCAACCATTCTTGGAGCCTTCTATTCATACTCTTTGAGGAAGAACCATACAGAGAATATTCACTCTCTAAAAGAGATATACGAACGAAGACAGAAAGATGAAAATGTAAGATTCAACTTGCTAGAATCTAAAATGACAACACAGGACATTGGACCAAAGCCTAGGGAGTTTGGTTCTAATTTTGGTCCAAGGACGTTTCCCTCTCAAAGTTACAGAGGATGATAGTCTGGCGATGGTAAGAGATCCGAGGTGGAATGTTACAGATATGGAGAAAAGGGTCATATTTTCCTAAATCGTCCAAACCCCAGAAGATCTGTGGATTATAAGCCCTTATGCAATCGATGCAAAGGAGAAGGCCACACTACAAAGGACTGTCCAAGTCCAGCCCTTGTCAAGGCCAATGCCACTAATAGCCAACAGAAGGCACAAGAGCTTGCCTCCAATTTGGTAGAGTTAAAAGTTTCCGCTATCACGCGTGCCAAGAAAAAGGAACCAATTGTCCAGAAAGAGAACAACTCCCCTACATTGTGAAGTTCAACTTGCTAGAGGGACAGAGCAGTACAGAACATAGCAGTGTAGTACAGAGCGCACTACAGTGCCATAGAGAGATACAGAGACAATTGCAGGCAAGACCTGAGGTTCAAGAGATAGACGATACAGAAGCACCTCCAGAAATAGAGGAAGTTTCCCATTCCCCAATAGGTTGGAGAAGCCCGTAGATCCTATCAAAGAATATGACGGTAAAAGACCTAGACACTTTTAAACCAAACTTAATGTTTCGACAATTGTTGATGTTGTCTCCCAAATGCCGAAAGAAATTCAAAAGCATCTTGACTTGAAGATGTGGATTAAGGATTACTCCTTGAACATCGACCAAGACCAATAAGGCCCAAAGCCTGTAAAAGAAGTGGATGTGGCTAACACCTTCCTAGATCCTAGAACCCCAGAGACTAGTGTATGGATAGAATGATGCTTTATTTCAGATGCATTGATTGATGGAGGCTCATCAATAAACATAATGAGCGATGTGACAATGAAGCACCTAGGCCTACAAGGTATGCAACCTACACACTGGCTTATCATAATAGCAGATCAGAGCAGAATCAAGCCTTTGGGCATTCTCCAATACGTGAAGACAACAATTGCAAGAAAAGATTACTGACTGACCTATCTGGTGGTGAAACCAAATTCTTATGGGACCTCATACCCTCTACTGCTGGCGAGACCATGGCTTTTTGAAGATAGAGCAAGGACGGATTGGTTCAAAGGAACCCTAATCCTAGGCAGAGGACCCAATAAAGTGGTGTTGAAATTGTATGGATTGCAATAAGACAATGGATCCACATCCATCAAACTCATAACAGACTCCTCCAATGAAGTAACAGATGGTACATCAGGAGATGAAGAGGCTGTTAAACAGATCTTTCCCAAGAAAACACAGACATAGTCCTTAATAGTGGGCACTGTAAGCCAACTACCGAAGGAAGCAATGTCTTTGTCCATGGGAGGATACCTCCTGCCTCAACTAGAATTGACTTTTGAAATCATCTCTGATAGTGAAATAGAAGCATGGATGTACTGCTCTCCCTATTACATGGCAGTCTAACAGAGATAGAGCCAGAGATAGAGGCAAAAGCAGAAGCAGAGGCAGAGGCAAAGGACCTATTTTTCTCCTACAGAGCCTCTACAGAAGCATAGATAGAGCCTCCAGAGGAAGAGGATGAAAATGATGAGGAAGAAAATGAAGCAAGTTATAAAAGTGTAGATGAAGACGTTCCTCTGATAGCGAACGATCTTGTTGATGTCCCTACAAAGACCTCAGAGGTCAAAGATCTCGGGGTGTTGGATTGAATGGCCATGGTTCCATTTGGGTTGACCAATGGACCACAAAGTATGCAGAATCTGCATCAGCAATGGATCAAAGGTATAAAAATTAAGTTCAATTTCCTGTCGCCTTGACCATTCATTCTGGAGAAAAGATGATGATGATGTCCCTTGTCAACAGAAGCTAGAGCCATCAAAGCCACGACTTATAGAAGGTATGTGCTATGTGACATTCCTAGACGCCTCCTCTGAAGATGAATCCCTAAGTCCAGATGAAATCACCACTCACACAAAAATAAACAAATTTTTGATACCCTTTTAGCAATCTCAATAGACAAATGAGTCATCTGTTCAGAAGGAGGACACTGGTTCTAGTGGAACATCACACGATGACAATACTCGCTTGAAGGAGTTAGACCTCTACCCAGAAGCAATCCGTGGGACATTCATCCATGAAGTGAAAGGTGAAAGGAAAATGACGTTCTTGGATACTAACGATACTGAATGTCACCTGAAAGTGGGTCTCAATCTTCTAGAAGAAGAACTAGTGGTCCTGCGAGATCTACTGAAGGAGAACTTAGACATGTTTTCTTGGTCATACAAAGACCTAAAGGGGATTGATTTTGAAGTGATCACTAAGCCCGGATGTTCCCATGTCCTAGCCGATTATCTATCACGGATCCCTCAAACTGTAGAAGAGCAATAGGATGATCCAAACCTTCCTGATACTTCCTTGTTTCTAGTCCAAACAGTTACTCCTTGGTATGTGGACATCGCCAACCTCCTGGCAACTCAACAGTATCCTCCTGGCATCTCAAGCAATGATAAAAAGAATATTCTGTTAGAATCAGCCCCCTATACCTTGCTAGGTAGTGCACTGTACAAGAAAGGAAAAGATGAAGTATTGCGAAGATGTGTTGCAAGAGACGAAATCGGCATAGTATTGAAAGCATGCCATGACGAACCATATGTTGGACACTTCGCAGGAGAAGCAACAGCCAGGAAGGCTTTGTTAGCAAGATACTGGTGGCCGACCCTCCATAAGAATGCATATGACTACTGCAAGAGATGCGATGATTGTTAGCGAATGGGGAATGATGGGAGCTGCAACCTCAACCCTCGAGACCTACGGACTACTTTTTGGTCAAGCGTTTCAAGCCGAGCGGCCATGGCTACCTCTCACATAGTTGATACGCCCTCCCTACCTATGGGGTGTAATGAGATTACCTTGATGCCTGATCGAGTATCCTCCTCCCCTCTGCACGCCGGTAGCTCCACGATCCTTGAGGCAAGCTCAAGCAACCTCAATTCCTCTCCAACAAGCTCCATCCTCCATAGCCGCACGAGACAAGAGAAGAGTAGAAGATGAAGAGAGGAGATAGGGAGCTTCTTCTCCTCGATCCCTCACTCTCACACACTCACTCCCTCACACTTACTAACTCCCTCTCTCAATCACAAGCAAGAAGGCAAGAAGAAGAGAAGAAGAAGAAGCTTTTTGCCACACACAAGAATGAGCTTCTCATTCACTTTTCAAGTTTATATACATGTCCTACTTTCCATGGACGGTCATCCTTAATTTTTACATGGTCAGCCATGGCCTAGGTCCTTTTTCTCTATTCTTTCACTTCCTAGCTAGTCCTACCACCCTTCTAAGTTTACAATTTGCACAGGAGGGAGCCTAGCACTCTTTTACAAGGATTTGAGAGCGGCTTTGCATTTAAAGGTGCACTTTCTTGCTTTTAGCTCCTCCAGACTTTGATGACTGCTCCCTTGGACTTTTGGTGGTTGTTCCCATGCTTTTGGATTTTTTTTTCAGACTTGTTATTATTCTGGGTACCTTCTCTATACCTGCCCTACGCCTTTTCCTACTTCTCAATTTTTTCTATTTTCTCTCTTTTTTCCTGTTGCTGGTGTTGTAGTAAACATTACCCTCCTCCTAGCCGAGTGCTAGTCCCATGGCACTGATGGGTGGTAGCTTGGAAGGTGGTAGTGTTGGTGGCCGGGTAGCCTTTTGAGTTTGTATATATGCCCTTGTCGAGGATAGTGTTGGAGGGATTCATCCTTGAAATTGAAAATGGTGTTAGGGCGGATCCATTGGTTGATGTGCTTTCTCCTTGATACGGCCCGATCTTAACCTGCAAGGCAAAGCTGTGCACTTCCTAAGGGGTGTGTCTACCTCTCTATGGTGCATGCAGTGCACGTGGCGGTGGAACTGGGAGTTGGGTCAGCCCATGGTGTTGTCCCACACTTGAGAACCCAGTTCGTGTATCGTCATAGGTGCGGTGCAGAGCTTAGGGTGATAGGTCTGGTAGTCCTGCCCTTGATGTGCCCTAAGGGTGAGGTGGGGAAGGGGCTAGATGGAAACCCTAGGTGCAGTGAATGTGGCACTCAAGATGTTTCATGGTGAGCTCAAACCTTTGATTTTATTTTTCTTGCACCTTTTTGTCCTCTAGTGCCCTCTTTCTTTTCATTCCTAGTACTAGCCTCTTTTCTTTTTCTTTTTTCTCTTTCTTTCTCTCTCTCTCTCTTTTTCATTTTCTCTCTTTTTTTTTCTGGATGACTTATTGATCATGGCTCCGATTGGAATACAAAAAGAGCTCTTATGTTGTGTTCCTATCATCCTTGGATGGTCCATGAGGTGGCCTCAGGCACTTAGCAAAAAATGTGCGGCTTTGCAGATATTCTTTGATGCTAGCTCTTACCTTCAGAGGTGTTGATGACAAAAAGGGATGGTTACACCTCGTGAAGTGGGTATCGCTCATGTCCTCTAGGATTTCCGTGAAGAAGGAGGGGAGAAAGGTTGCCCTCATCACGAGCCTAGCCATGGTGCGACTATCGATGCCTAAGTTGATATCAAAAAAGAGTGGAGAAAGGTGGGCTTCCTCAGTTGCAGGCTTTTGCTTAAGCAATAACTTAATAAGCCTAAGGTAATTATAGGTTACTATAAACGTCGGGTCTAGAAATGAGGAGAAATCCTCGAGGAAGCGGTTGATGGATGGAAGGATATCCTCCAATAAAAAAACCAAGCATCCCTCGGGAGTCCGTGCATTGACATTGTAGATTGTTGGAAAGTCAAGGGGTCCATGCAAGTTCCTGTCATGGTCGAATCCATGTCTGTGGGGGTAAGCCATGTAGATGGGTCGTTCTGCTCTTCAGGCAATGAGCTGCAGAAAGAAATCCAGGCATCAAAGTTGGTATTCCAAATCCTCCTCCTCCACTTCAGTTGCACCTCGTAGCCTTGGATAGGCTTGGGAACCCGGGTCACCTTGTCTTGCCAATAATCTGTTGGTTCATGCCTCCATTTGGTAACTACAATGTTTCTCTCCTCTATCCATCTGTTGTTGAGGTCATTAACCATTCTGTTGAATATTGCCACCATCTCTTGGGGTAGAACATGATCCAAAGCTCGTGGATAAGAAAAGGACAGCTCAAATGGTCGTGTCTAGAACTCCTGTTGTCTCCATATAGTTAACTCCTGAGACTAGTTGATAGGATGGGGATCCTCGCGTATCGGCATGGGCTCTTCAGGGAGTTGTTGTGGCCGTACTCTTGCTCTCCTCTAGGCTTTCTCCACAAGCTCTTTCCTTCTTCTTCGGGTCGCTACCATGTGTTCAGGAATTTGTGCCCCTTTTGGCTCTTTTGGTGGCGATTCAGATAGGGGCGGACTGGGCTCTCTGTGCTGGTCTTCCTCGAATTCTTGCTCAAAGTCTGGCCCTTCTTCCATGGCTTGCTCTACCATTGGCTGATCTTGAGGTGGCGGCCGTTGCACTTATCCTTCAAACCCTAGTTCCCTGAGCTCGTCAACAGAAAGGTCGGCTTGCCGTAGGTGATTGTATTGTTGTGCCGCAGTAATACCTATGCTAGCTGGAAGGGCGTGTTCTTGAAGGCCGTATCTCAAGGCACAAGATGTCAATTCTAACTTCCTCTTCATCCTTTCTATTGAGTCCTCGCCTTCAACTTGGGTGACATTCAACACCGTGCTCAAGAAGGCTTGTCTCTGAGTGTCTGAGCACACTTCAACAGCCTCTGCTCTTGATTCCGTGAACACTCTTTCGCATTCACTCACCGCCAGGCGTTCTGTTAGTCCATTCACTCTTTCAAAGTTTGCCACTCCCATTGCTGTGCCTTCTCTTCCATCTTTTTCCTTCCCTCCTCTATTTCTCGAGACAGCATCACTACCACCTGTGTTGCTGCTCATTCACTAAGTCTAGCATCTGCGTCTTCTCCTTATTGTGGCAGTTCAGTTGCTCTTCTCCTGTTTTCTTTCCTTGTGTTGGGGTAAAAGGCCCTTGGGCCTGCCTGTGTATAGTGACTGCCCATATTCTTTATTCATATATATATAAAAGTGCAATAAGGCTGTCATAACATTTTTGACAACACTTACATTGTGTGAGCTCTGAGACAACATGTATTTGTATGCCTATGGCTTATGTGATGCTTCTACTGATGTCTATTGATACCGGATCACTTGTGGATGTTATGCCTCTTATGTGAGATGCATTTGGAGCTAATTTAGCTTAGCCATTGACTGTTTTGAATAGTCCCAGATTTTTCCAAAACAGGGTAGCCACCTGTTACTTCAATTTTATGCTTACAAGTCTTGGCATTTGATGCCCGATTATGCCCGGTCTCGGTGACTATACATACGGGAATGTATGCCTATGGATTTGAGCTTGGATTGAGCACTGATTTGCCCAGTTTACAGAGGTTATATGCTATTGGAAACTTCAAGGATGAAGCTATTTAATGATTTTCCAGGTTATGCCTATTGCGTATGGGGTGCTCCCAGCTACTTGGGTTGATGTATTCACACATTTAGATGATGCCAAATGGTTCTTCTATGCTCTGAAATTGTTTTGAGCTAAGATTAGAGCTCGATTTTATGGTTCACTGTCACTTCCTTGTAGCAAGCATTTCACTGTCATGGCATGGTTTGTGCCTAGGCTACCCAGTGTGGGTTATGATGTCTTGGTGAATGCTTTATGCTTTGGTTGTGGATGGCACTTGTTTGAGCTCGTCTCGACATTCATTTGAGTATTTCCTTCAGCAATTGGACATTGACTCGGATTTTCCGTTACGACCTTGGATGCTATATGGGATTTGATGCTCCGATTATGGATCTTAGCTATTACTTGGATGCACTTACAAGTATTGAGTAGTGACTGCTCCCTTGTTTTGACAGTTGCCTATTGAATTGTGATTGCTCATTTGCATTTGATATTTACTAATAAGTGGACTTGGATAGTGCTTGGGATTTACGGTTATGGTTGTCTTGCTTCTCTGTTGTATGGCATCTATTTGGGCTGCAATTGCTTGTGTATGTCAAGGAGTAATTGATCTTTATGGCCACACGTGTATGCACTTGGTCTATTGCTATGTATTTTGCAGAGCCTCTTACCTGGATGCTTTTACACAGATATTTGGGCTTTTATTGAAGCTTGATTCTTGTAGGTTTATTTGCCACCTGTCATTCTTGGTTGGACATGTATGTCAATACATGGTATGAGACACTGCAAAGTTATGTATACTCCTATGTTTCGGGGATGCTTATGCATTTATGGCTCTGAGGCATGCTTATGCTTTTATGGCTGTGAGCTACAGTGGTTGGATATGTCATGCTTTTGTCTACTAGGCTTATCCGTATGGGAGCTTTTGCATACGTGGTTGATGCCTTTGTGTTCTCACCTTCTGGGTTGGATGAGTCCCCTTTGCAGTATGCTATGATGACTTCCAGCTCTTCTAGTCCCCTTTGCAGTATGCTATGACGACTTCCAGCTCTTCTAGTCACGCCGATAGTCCTCTTGATAAGCCTGTTCTCTCTTATGAGAGTTCCCCTAATTCTTTGAGCTCCTTGGATGTATTGGACAGCCCTACTCATGCTATTACAAAGCAGTTGTCCTCTTCTACGAGTTTTACAAGTTCTTTTTGCTTTCATTGTGGAAAGATAGGGCATGTGAAGCGTAAATGCTTCAAGTGGATTAGAGAGTAGAAAAGATTGCGCCACACTAGACATGAGAGCAGAGTCAGTGATACAGTAGGTGAGACCACTGTTGATAGTGGTATGGTGCATGTAGTTACCCATGATGATGCAACTGAGCCTAGACTCCTGGCATTGTGTTACCCTGCAGATTACTTGCTCAATGATAAGGCCTATACCTTTAATTGGCTTTTAGACAGTATGGCATCTTGTCATGTTACTCTGCATAGATCTTGGTTCTCTTCTTACAAGGAGGTTGACGGATGTATTTCTTTGGGCCTTGAGCATGATTATCATGTTATTGGTACAGGGGATATACACTTGGCTTTGCCAAATGGGTCTTCTCTTGTGCTCCGTGATGTCTTGCATATACCTACACTCAGTAAGAGTCTGATCTTAGTCAGTCAGTTGCATGGTGCAAGATATTATGTCTCTCTTGGGGATACTTCATGGACAATCTGTCGTGGTTGCTTGGTATTGGCCAAAGGTGCTAGATATGGCAGTGATTATGTAGTGCATGTCTCTCATGTAGGAGATTTTATGGTTGCAGTTACGTAGATACCACATACATTGTTATGGCATTGTCGCCTAGGCCATGTATGACACACTGAGATGGATGCTTTATGTGATATGGGCTTATTGCATGCTCTTCCCCATGCTACTTGCCCTCATTGTACTCATGGTATGTGCAAAGCCTCTTTGGCTTATGGCGATCGTGTGAGGCATGCTCATCTAGATCTAGTCCATGTTGCAGTATATGGACCTATGCCTTCCTAGTCACTTGGTGGAACATCGTATTTTGTGACCTTCATGGATCATGCTACCCACCGTGTTTGGGCTTACCCTTTGGTACGGATTGAGGATGCTGCAGCTATGCTTGATAGGTTTATGGATTATGTTGGTGCAGGCCTAGGTGCTTGCAAATGGATTATGAGAGCTATGCTATCTCTCCCAGCTTACGGATCTCTTGTCAGCAGTATGGCATTGATTTCTTATGTCCCCGGTATTATGGGATTGCTCATGGCATGTGACTGACCTTACATGCAAAGGTTGCTGCTACGCTTACCACAACTAGATTGTCTTATGGATTTTGGGTTGAGGTCCTTGATGACAATCTACTTGGTTAACAAGACACCATGCTTGAGTTTGGATGGTATTACATCGCATGAGGCATGGAGTGGTATAAGACCCTCCTATGATCACTTGAGGATATTTGGCTACCAAGCCACTGTCATGAGCCTATATCATGCAAATGTCTTCTCCTTGGTTATGGAGATGGTGACTTTACAACTTACAGGTTTTGGGATTTGGATGCCCAGCAGGTTCTACGTAGCCGTCATGCTATCTTTTATGAGACGGAGACACCTCTCAGGCCTCTTGATACACGTTCAGTGCACTTTATGACTGATTCTACAGCCGTATGTCAATCTTCCACTTCGCTAAGGCTGCATATTGTCTTGAGACCCCATCTGACTTGTATCCAAGATGTTGGCCCTCTTTTAGTGATTGACTCTAGAGAGTTTGGATGATCTCCGTTGTCTTGTATGTGCCACGCTAATGCTATGTGCTACTCTAATGATGATGATGTACAGCTTTGCACTCATGAGTTGTACTGGATTGCTCCATTGTATGGAGCTGCGGGATCACTTGCCTCCTAGCTGTCTTGGACCCAGAGATTCTTGACACTTATTGCACACCTCGCTTTCCGATTGGGTGTTGGGTGAGATGTCATGAATCCTCACCCTGTCTCTTTTCTTTTGTTTTGCTTTTTCACTCCCTGGCCCATTGGCCTTTTAGTGGGAGGTTGTTGGGGTAAAAGGCCCTTGGGCCTAGCTGTGTACAATGACCGCCCATATTCTTTATTCATATATATATGAAAGTGCAATAAGGCTATCATAACATTGTTGATAGCACCTACATTGTGTGTGCTCTTCTCTCCCGCATATCTTGCATCCCTTTCACCTTGTTCTGCAATGGTAAACTACAGTTCTGCCTCTGCGAATCTCTCTGATAGTTCTTCACAAATCTGCTCATGGGTTTCTAACTCTGCAAAATGCAGTATTCTTTCTATTATTGCCATAGCCATGAGAGCTTCCACATCTCTTTTTGTGTTTTCCAAGTCGTCTTTTAGCTCATGTGTGCTTCTTCCTGTGGCATCCTACCTTTCTTGCTCTAGGACTTGGATCTCTCTTTCTAGTCTTCCTTGATCCTCTATTTCATACCATAGTCGGAATGCCAGGGCGTCCTCTTGCTCTTGACGTTGCTCTTCTGACTCCTGGCTTTCTTCCCGCCAGTGCTTCTCCAAGCGAGCGATCCTTTCCATTAGCTCATTACACTACTGAATTAACATTTTCTGACTCTTTAGATGAGCTAATAGATCCTCTTCTCCCTCCTCCAATCTTTGCCCCAAGTGATCCTCATTCTCTTGAGCTTCCTTGATCTTGGCATCCAACTGCTCTTTTAGGGCCTTAAGCTCTTTTTGATGATCTAAGGCTTGCTTGGACACGTTGAGCCTCAAAGCTGCTGAGGTTTCCTTTTCAACGTCCAGCTCTGCCAAGCCCGCTTTCTTTTCCTCTCTGGCCTTGCTCAACTGAGTGAGGATTTCAACCACATATGCCTCGTAGTCTGCTAGTGGTGGCATTGTGAGAGGGGCCATAGTGGTTGATGCTTCTAGCTTCTGCCGCTAAGGGTCTTGTCGTGATTTTGCATCTGCTGCTGCTAGCCTCTTTGTTCCTACTTTGAGGGAAATCTCCGCCACTTTGTTAGGCAGGATTTGTATCATTGCCATTAATTGAGCTGTCCACAGCTGGCACTAACTCCTATGTTGTGGTGGGTGTGGTTTCAATTGGGAGTGGAAAAACGGAAGAGGGGAGGGGGTGCAGTGGGGCCTTGCCCTTTCCTGCAACCACAAGGGCTGTTTCTACACTACCACTAACTCCAGCCTCATGATGCAGGCTCAATGGGCTCATCTCTCCCCCTCCATGGGTCTCTTTCACGGACTTGTAAGTTGCCTCTACCAAATCCGCAGCTTTGTTCCTCCTCATTTCTTCAGCTTTATCTTCAGCTCTTCTCTTTCTCTCCTCCTCGGCTCTTCTTGACTCTTCTCTGATCCTTTCAAACTCTTCCTCTTCTTTTCTCCTTCGTTCCTCCTCCATTCTCTTGGAGTCTTCTTATGCTCTTTTCAACTCAGCTTTCTCTTCCTTGCTTAACTTTTCCTTCTTTTGTTTTGGATCTTGGCAATCTTCGCCTTTCCTTGTGCCCTAGCTTCTGTCAAGATTGTGGGAGAGAAGGAAGGAGTCTCGCTTGAAGATTTCTTGCTTGCACAATGGGGGAAGACACACAAGGGTGGAGGCTGAAAACAGTTTTCCTCTTCTTAGTTGTGTAAGTCAAAAGAACTCAAGTACAAAGAAATAGAAGAACCCTATATATGGGTCTCAAACCAAACTCAACTAACTAAGGTGGCATACTAACTAAGCCACGAACTAGAGTAGATAAGGATAGCTATCATGTAGCTATTATTCATGGGCGGTGTACCAGCCGCGTCTGCAACTGACAAGTCGGTGACATAAATACACAACGGTCACCCTGGCGTATCACGAGTGGAGCTTGATATCTCAACAGCTTCGACTTGAGAGTGGACAGTGCTTCAAGCTCTTCTCTCTCACTAATGGTGTCTTCATTGGATCTGTCTTCCTCACGATGCAGTGGCTGGGAGGGTGCTACTATCTCTTCAATTCCCTCTGCTTCCTTGGTGGCCTCGTGAATAATGGCCAATAGTACACCATTGTACTTGATGGTAGAAGCCTTGGCAGAGGACTTCTTGCGGGCTGATCTCGCTGTAGAGGCTGGGGACTCTCCTCCAGCTATTGTTGCACCCATAGCAAGGGCCTTTCCTGCTATCTCGATGGTCTTTATGATGAACACATCCAATCCACTTCCTCATGGGACCCTGCTGCTATGCTTTCCAACACCGAGACACTAATCGCGTTCATCAAAGCATTGTATCTCTATCCTAAGAAGAGGGTGTGGACCATATTTGCTTGCATCTTTACTTCTGAGTTTGGGATGTTTGCCAAACTTACTCCATCCACTGTGTGCACCTCACTCCTGTTCATCCCCAGCATAGCATATACGTCTCTTTTATGATGCATCACAGCCTTGGGGGCCAAGCCAAGGGCCTTCTCCACCACTTCAGTGTTAAGCAGTACCTCCACCTGGTGGGCAATATCCCCTCTTCTTACTATCACTATGCCACAGTTCCTACGAGCATCAAAACTCCTCAGGAACTTTGTGCAAGCATTGTAATCCACCGCTTGTCCCACTTTCTCCACATACTTCCAAAGAGTACACTTGTCCACTAGCTACTTTACTGCTAGCTCCTCTAGGATGGCTTTGTTCAGATTTAGAGTGTGCTTGAAGGTGAACATATTAAATCCTCGTGTCTCCACACCTATCCCGTACTTGTCTTGTTCTTCTACCATGAACAGAAGCTTACCACCTTTTTCCTATCCTGCCATTGTGGGTACTTGCCATGCAATAGTACCCATAATTAGTATTGATGGGGTAGGAAAATTTGAATTATGGCATTATGAAAGAATTAAACAATTAGAAAAGCTGCACGAGAACATGAAATTTGAGAAATAACAAACTGAAAGAAAAGAAATCAATTTTCCAAGTGTGCTTTGCTCTTAAGTTTTTATGCATAGTTCAACTCTTCATTATGTTTTTCCTTTGTGTTATGTTTTCCCAATCACCTTACCCCCTCCCTCGTGGAAAGTTAAAAATCCTTCCTAGGATTGAATAGGATGAGGCAAGGGCATTAAAGCACAATGTGGTGTGTTTAATTTGACAAAAACCCACTAGTAGAAATTTGGGCTGTATTCTAATTGGGCATGACGGTCAAGTTCATGCGGTCTAATGGATGCTTGCGTGATATATGTTAGGACATCATGTAGCACATCACTAGATTTGAGGCCGCTTGCAACGTGTACCTCTTCTTCTGTAAGGAATTGGTCGATGTAAGGATGGCCAATAAATGGTCATCAAGCAGTTTGTTACACAAGATGGACATAACCCTAAAAGAAGTAGGAGCTACGTACATGGGGTCATATTCCGCAACCTTGATTGCACATCTTTGCTCAGCATTCGTCATAATTTGGCAACCTTTCCACTCCGATTGGAGACGTAAGGTATACATTGCTGTAAGAATGAAGAGGTAGAGTTTGCAAGACTCACAAGCTCTTCAAGCTCTTGGATTGGTGCAGAGTTGATAGGCTTTCGGTATGAGGTCAGCATCCTACCGATGATTGCTTGCTCCTTTGAGACTTCACCGCTAGCGATAAGCTCAGTTGTAACCTTGGGGAATTTAATGGTCATGAGCTCGTACTCTTCTCAGGTGCATGGTAAAGCACAGACTTCAGAAGCAAGTGGCTCATCAAGAAGGCCAAGGTCTAGTCGCTCATAACTTGGGGCGAAGGTCGTGAATGTGCTGTCCAACATTTTAATGCAAGTAACTAAGTCATCACCTGAATTGGCAACAAGGTCCTTGGCCATAGCAAGAAATGAGCGTCGCTCATATGAAGGCCTAAGACTTGCTGGTGGCTGTAGTGGAATAGAATTAGATGGATGCATTAGTGATGATGTTTCGCTAGATTGCTCCTTGGGATGAGCATCCACTTGGAAGGTTAGTTGTGTGTCATGCGGCTTGGAAGACGTGTAACCTTCATTGTGAGCTGCTTTGAGCATGCAAGAGTCGGTCACATTAGATGATTGTGGGACACCTAGCTGCTGCGTAAGTTGATGGATTTGTGAGATCTCGAGAGACATAGTGGGTTCAAACTGCAAAAGACTGATTGGTGTAGTCTCTAGAGACTTTGCTTTGGCATCAATAGTGGTTGGTTTAGAGACAGCGGGTTGCGGCTTTGGCTAATAGATGGGCTTAGGTTTTGGGGCTTTGGCCTTTGTGGTTGTCATAGATTTGACAGCTTGGGTCTTAGGTATGCCTGGTTGTTTAGTGAACACATTGCTTGAAGAAGGTGTGGCCGCAAGCTATGTAAGGGGTTTGTTCTTAAGGACTGATGTCTTGGGCACCCAGATCCATTTGTTGCCTTCATAGTATCCTTGAGCACGTAATAGGGTTATGGGGACCCATTGCGGCTTAAGGGTGCATTTACGGATTTGGCATCTAGGCTACTTTCTAGGCTTTGCATGAGAGTTCCTAGGTCTAGGGGTTGTGTTTGCTTATTGTGGGAAGGCTTGTCTTGATGTTTAGGTACCCATTGAAATGCAGGTTGCTTAACCTTATGAGTGGGTTTGGTGGGGTGGTGTTTTGTGGGTTGAGTGTAAGACATCATGAACCCCCTCATTAGCCTTAGGCATGCTCTTCTCTATTGGTGGAGTGGCGATCTTGGAGGGACCCGCACTGCCCTTGCTAAAAGTTGTCACAACACGTACATTTCCTATGGCAAGGTGGATATGCTGTAGGTCATAATCGACATAACAATGGATTTATTTTTTGAAAGTGCGTCCTAGTAACGACGCCTTGCCTACCTCCTTCGTGTTGGGCAACATATAAAAGATGATTGGCAAAATTTTAGACTCAATAGAGACAACGACTTTGCACTTCCCAAGGAGTGCATAGGATTCACCTCCAAATGGGGTAAGTTTAGCGTTAGCTAGCTACAACTGGAGTTGACCAATGAGGGTCTAACAAGCATGGGTTAGGATATTGACATCAACTCCCTCATCGATCAAAGCATCAAAAGAATGTGTCTTTTGGGTTGTGGTTGTGATTCGTAAATAAGCTGGAGCAATAGCTTCCTCATCATCCTCTATCTCGGTGATGGTTGCGACACAGACATTGACAGGGGCCTCTATCATAGGGGGCTCATGTAAAGGATGTGTGGGAGGGTATTACTTCTTCATGCGACTGCCATTAAAAAAGACTATGCCCTTGCCTTCTAGTGTTTCAAGTTTGACATTGCCCATCCTACTAATGGCACATACTCTAAAAGGTCCTAACCCTCAAAACTTCATTTTCTGCTTATGGCCCTTCATAGAGTACAATAACACAAGGTGGCCCTAGTTAAAATCACGTTGTTTGACATGCTTGTCAAACCACATCTTTCTTCGTGCCTTTTCACAAATTAGAGCATGGGTGGTGATGAGTCTAGTTTCAATGAGGCATTCCAACTCGATAAGACAGTTATTCCAAGCCTCTTTCCCTTCCCAATGCTCTTGCACCGCTATCCTTAAGCTAGGGATAAAAAATTCTAAAGGTAGAATAGCCTAGGTTCCATATGTCAGCCTGAAGGGCGTTTGTCCCACAGCCATTTTATAGGCTATTTGATAGGCCCATAAAGTTGCCATGAGCTTGTTATTTGAGTTGCTACGAGAAGTGGAAACCACCTTTGTGAGCATGTTGACCAGGAGCTTATTCATCGATTCTACTTGTCCATTGGCTTGGGGATAGTACGGTGAAGACTTCCTATGGATGATCAAGAAGGTTGAGAGCAGGTGGGAAATCACCTCATTGATGAAGTGGGTGCCCTGGTCATTCACTATCTCAATAGGACAACCAAATCTCAAGATGACCTACTCCCATAAGAACTTGGTTTTAGTCCTTGCGTCATTCTTCCTTGTGGCTCTTGTTTCAGCCCATTTTCTCAAATAGTCAATTGCTACGATGATATATTGAGCCTATGAATACTGGGCCATAGGACTAATGGCGATGAACTCAATGTCCCCATTTCTCGAAAGGTTGTCATGATATTACAGGGGTCAATTCCATTTTGTCCTTCCATGCGGGAACCTTGGTCCTTTGGCACTCATCATAGTGCTTGACAAATCTAGCTGCATCATGGAATAGCGTGGGCCACCACAATTGAGACTGCAACACCTTGCGGGTTGTCGTGTCTCCATTGAAATGCCCCCCAGCAATTCCAGCGTGTGCCTCTCTCAATGTGTCATGCATCTCATGTTCACACACACACCTACGTAGCAACCCGTCTTGCCCTAACCTATAGAGTTGGCCGACAATCAGTTGATAGGGTTGGATCTTCACAATAAGCCTCCTAAGCTTGGGCTTCTCAATAGGTCTCTCTAGTAGACCGTGTTCGAGCATGTGGATGACATCATCAGCCCAGTATGGCCTTAAATCAGCCTTGAATAATTCCTTGTCACTAAACAAGCCAAAGAGATGCGCATCTGGAAGGTCATCCATTATGCCTTGTCTAATGACTTCACCTATGGGGGTATGAGAGACATGTGATTTGCCATGTAATGATGTTTCCCTTTGCATACACCCACAGAGAATTCAAACTCTAGAAGAAGCAATAACCATCATACAATGCATCCTATAGCACAAAGCTTGTTCACTAGATAGAGCAATGCTTGATGGTCAACAAGAAAAGTGAAGGGTGTGGCCAAAAGATAATGTCTAAATTTCTTAATTGCAAATATCATGGCCAGCCCCTCCCTTTTCATAGTGGAATAGTTCATCTTTGTCAATGAGTTGCCTGCTACTAGCAAAGCTCATTGGGTAATCAAGGTTGTGTTTGCCAAGTTGGCACAGAATAGCTCCGATGGCAAAATTAGATGCATCTATATGCGCATGGAATGTTCTAGTCCAATCCAGAGCTTGTAAGATGGGTGCAATGGTAAGAGCCTTTTTCAATTCTTCATAAGCATGTTGGCATTCTTCGGTCCACTTGAATACAATTAGCAGCTTGTACAGTGGTCTTGCAATTAGTGCATAATTCAGTACAAAGGGCCGATAGTACCCTGTGTGACCTAAGAAGCATTGAACACAATTATAATTGTTGGGTGGTGGTAAGTCGACAATAACCCTGATCTTCGAGAAATCAGTGGTGGTGATGCCGTTCTTGGACACCACGTGCCCTAGGATGCATTCGTGTTTCACCCAAAATTGGCACTTCAGGGGGTTCAACGAGAGATTATAAAGTCGACATCGCTCAAAGACTGCCCGTAGTTTCTCTAAGTGTTCCACCTAGCTAGAGTGTACACATAGATCATCCACAAACACCCCTAGCTCACGTCTGAGCATGTCTTTGAAGATCGTGCACATCAGGTGTTGGAAGGTTGCAGGTGCATTCATTAGCCCAAAGGGCATAACGATGTAGGAAAATACCCCCACTCTCTGTAGCAAAGGTAGTCTTGTGCATGTTGTCGAGGTGTACTTGCACTTGATTGTAGCCCAAGAAGCTGTCCAAAAAACTATAGGCTTCTTTACCTGCCACCCTCTCAAGCATATGCTTGGTGTATGGAAATGGGTAGTTATCTCTCTTTGTAGCAGCATTAACTTTCTTATAGTTGACGCACACTCGGATCTTTCCGTTTTCCTTCATAACGATCACTGTTGGTGATACCCAGTCTGTGTGCTCCATTTTGTAGATGAATCTTGCTCTCATGAGTCTATCAATCTCCTCTTTTATTGCATGGGCATGGTTTGGATTCATGGGGTAAGGGCGTTGTTTTACAGGAACAACGTCAGGGACCATAGGGATGTTGTGGGTCACAACCCTAGGGTCGACTCCCTTAAGTTCATCCAGAGACTAAGCAAACACGTCCATGTACTCCCATAGGAAAGCAACAAGGCTAGCCTCCTCATCCTTGGTCAGGTTATCTGCTATGAATAAAGTCTGAGGCTTCTCACCTTCCCCTGCTAGGTTGACTTCCTTCACCTTGGTGGGTCCTTCAATAGGCTTGTTGGTCTGGCATTGCCTCTTTGCTCCTAGCAAGACCAACACTCTGTCACCCTTCTTGAACTTAGTGAAGCGTTTGGGTAGGTCCGACAGTTTCTTTTGTCATTCTACGTCTGACTCTTTTTTTCATTTCTTAATTTCCTCCTTTACCCGATTGCGCCATAGGTAGCGGCAAGTCCCCCTTGGTGCATTTGGTTTTGGATGGCATGGGTATTTCAAGGTCGCTCTCCGTACTGACTTCAAACTCTGAGTTGAACTCACAGCCCTCACTGGAAGAAGGAGTCTCCCCGGGTGGTCGTAGTTCAGTCGGTGCATCTCTCCTAAACACAGGTACTACTGGTGGTTAGGCAATTCCAGCCTGCTCATAATCCACTGCCCCTATGCATTCCAACCAAGATCGATCGCAATCCAATCTCATAACTCCTCTCTTGATCTCATATGCATTCCTTTCTCGGGGCCTGGAGTTTGCTCTTATCTGTTCTATCACCCTTCCATCAGTATCATACTCCACGGTATCCATTTCCTCCTTGCTCTCCTCACTGATGGAGAAACAATCCTCATATTCATTGTGAGAACCATCACTCGACTGCTCGTCATCTCCTAGATCCTCCTTTCTAGCCTCTTTCTTGTCGGTGAGGACTAGAGCCCAATTGTATAGCAAGTTCAGGTCGTGAACTTTGGTCCACTTCCACTTGTGCTCACCCAAGAGGTCTCTGAGGGGCAAGAGATTAGCGAAAGGAATGCCCTCCAATCTGCTTGTCAGATACTCTAGGGTCTCCTAGAGTTCTAACTTATTATTTGGGATATGGAAAGTGATAGGTTTGGGCCAACCACACGCACTCCTTCCAATCATGCAGAGTGGTACTAAGTATTCCTCATCTGGCGTGCCCATGGCTTGTACGGCTTTCTTATACTCCTCCTCATCGTCTGAGAATGGGAGATCGATGGTTGCAAGGACATGCATCCAATCTCACTCATCCTTAGGGTAGGGAATATACTTGGTCAGTGTCCCATACGATGTGGTTGGTTGCATGTCACCCCTCAATGTGGCTGAGATGGCATCTAGATCAATAGGTGTTGTCTTCTAGGTATCTATCTCCACCCTTACTCCTTCCTTTCGATTCCCTAAGAAGATTAGACCATTGCCCAAGTCCTTGATGACTCATGCATTCCTCATTCAGGGTCAACCTAGTAGGATGTCGTAGTCCACTCCCTTCATAACAATGAAGTGTACAGAGAACTAGACACTTGCAATCTTCACTAGCCAATTCTTTAAAACTCCGAACGGCCTTACCTTCATTCCATTTGCTAGTGTGACATTGAACCTAGTAGTCTCGATAGGAGGGTTTTCCTAGGCCTGCAAGACTATGTGGCTCAAGACACTAACCCCTACACCCATGTCTATGATTCCTTTCCATGTCATGTCTCCTAGGGCCAGGATAGGTAGCACAGCGTGCATCTCGATGCACTCCCAAAAAGCATTTACATGCAGAGATTTAGGCGTTGAGTGCAACGTCAAGCTCGATATCTGTGTGACTGCATCATGCCCATGAAGGTCAGCAGCAATTTGCTCAGTTGGTTCCTCCACCCAGTGCTTCAGTTTCAGCCAAAGCATCGGATGGCTGCCTAAGCAAGTCTCCTAGGCTTAGGGTTATTGGGGTGGTTACTAATGTCGTGAGGAGGTTACTCTTCATTTGTCTCTCCTCCATTCCCACACCTTTAGGCCATTGGCCTTGGGTGTTTTACTGGCTCATTGCTCTTAAGCTTCTCCTGGGTGGTGCTGCCTATGGCATGGGCATATATCTTGACCTTGGTCGAGAGGGTGAGATTGGGGTGCTCACACTGAGAAGTCCTCAGTTCCATCTTCTATGATGGCCTCAGCATCCATCAGGTTCTCTTGGGCTTCCTTTACCCACTCCTTGACCTTTTCAATTGCTTCTAATTGGCGCCTTGGGCGGGGGTACTCCCCTACCTTAGCACTCCCTTTCTCTGTTGTTTTCGAAGCGGTGGTTTCAGCCTCAGCATCAATTACCTTCCTGCCACTCACTAGCATTGTCTCTTCATCAATTTTGAGAGTGATCTTAGCGTCAATTTTCTTCTTTCTTTGCCTACTACTCTTATTTCCTATTGAGACAATGTCTAGGTTGCTAGGCTCAGACAGTGAAATGCCAACCTGCCACGTTTGTGCACATGTCATGACATGTAGCAGGATGGGTGTATCCTCGCTGTCGAATGTCTCAATGCTAAAAAGGCCCAAAGGTACTAATGGTACATTGCCTGAGCTCGAGGATGGCTTTTGTCTAGGGCATTCCCTAAAGAGATGGGTGATGCCACACTCGGCACACCTGAGATCAGCTCTCTCCCTATTAGCTTGCTCTTTTTCTGGGCATCATGTCTATATGTGACTACAAGTCCAGCACGTGACTAGGTCTTGGAAAAACCTTTGTCTCTTCCCCTTCCTAACGCCATCACCGGCACTGGTCGATAGTCCATGAGGACCGGATTACCCTCTTTGTCATACGAGATGTAAGGGTCCACATATGACTCCTCATCATTGGCCTCTTCCACATAGTGGATAGGAGCGTCACTCAGTGGATGTGTCATGAAGGGTTCAAGCGGTCTGGGTATGCTCGTGGGATTGATCTCTAATCTAGGAATGGTCGGTTTTTCATCATTAGGTGCTAGAAGGGCCAATGGGGCTCCTCTTCCGAAGAAGTTAGGCGGCCTATTCTCATAGTGTGGTGACTTGTATTGTTGTGCGTAAGGAAAACTTCTTGGAAATCGACAATGCATTGCATCATGGCCAAACCTTCCGCAATTTGCACAAGGCCTAGATCTTGGGATCCTAGCACTCGACAAGGATGTGGTTGCCTCCACAGTGCACACACTGGACATGTGGTCTAGTGGGTCTCTTTACCAACTCGTGCAACCGTGCTAGCTCCATCCTGACTTCGGCTTGCCCTTATCCTACATGTCAAGGGCTGATCTCTCGCTATAGGTTGTGACTTTCTCTATGGTTCTTTGGCTAGAGTCATCTCGATTTGAGCTTCTAGTGCTTCTCTCCCTAAGTTGGTCATCTACCCTTATTACCTCATCAAAAACCCTAGCAGGCACATCTCTCTACAAGCTCAAGTTGCTTGCCAGGGCCTTCTAAAGTTCCTCGCTGCAGATTCCATTTATAAAAACTATGCATTCCAACCTAGAGCGATCACAATCCAATCTCGTAACTCCTCTCTTGTTCTCATATGCATTCCTTTCTTGGGGCTTGGAGTTTGCTCTTATCTGCTCTATCACCCTTCCATCAGTATTATACTCCACGGTATCCATTCCCTCCTCGCTCACCTCATCACTAATGGAAAAAAATTCCTCACATTCATTGTCAGAACCATCACTCCCTGACTGCTCATCATCTCCTAGGTCCTCCTTTCTAGCCTCTTTCTCGTCGGTGACTAGAGACCAATTGTATAGCAAGTTCAGGTCGTGAACTTTGGTCCACTTCCACTTGTGCTCACCCAAGAGGTCTCTAAGGGGCAAGAGATTAGCAGAAGGATTGCCCTCCAATCTACCTGTCAGATACTCTAGGATCACCTAGAGGTTTAGCTTATTATTTGGGACATGGAAAGTGATAGGTTTGGGCTGACCAATTGCACTCTTTGCCATCATGCAAAGTGGTACTGAGTGTTCCTCATCTGGCATGCCCATGGCTTGCGCGACTTGCTTATAATCCTCCTCATCGTCTAAGAATGGGAGATCGATGTTTGCAAGGACATGCATCCAATCTCGCTCATCCTTAGGGTAGGGGATATACTTGGTCAGCGGCCCATACAATGTGGTTGGTTGCATCTAGATCAACAGGTGTTGTCTTCCACGTATCCATCTCCACCCTTACTGCTTCCTTTTGATTCCCTAAGAAGATTAGACCGTTGCCCAAGTCCTCGATGACTCGTGCATTCCTCATTCAGGGTCGACCTAGTAGGATGCCGTAGTCCACTCCCTTCATAAAAATGAAGTGTACAGAGAACTGGACACTTGCAATCTTCACTGGCCAACTCTTTAAAACTCGGAACGGCCTTACCTTCATTCCATTTGCTAGTGTGACATTGAACCTAGCACTCTCAACAAGAGGGTTTCCCCAAGCCTGCAAGACTCTGTGGCTCAAGACACTAACCCCTATGCCCATGTCTACGATTCCTTGCCGCGTCATGTCTCTTAGGGCCAGGATAGGTAGCAAGATGTGCATCTCGGTGCCCTTCCAAAAAGCATTTACATGCAGAGATTTAGGCACTGAGTGTAGCATCAAGCTCTAAATTTGTGTGACTGCATCATGCTCATGAAGGTTAGCAACAATCTGCTCAATTGGTTCCTCCACCCAGTGCTTCAATTTCAGCCAAAGCATCGAATGCTACCTAAGTAGGTCTCCTAGGCTCAGTGTTACTGGGGTGGTTACTAATGTCGTGAGGAGGTTACTCTTCATTTGTCTCTCCTCCATTCCACACCTCTAGGCGATTGGCCTTGGGTGTTTTGCTGGCTCATCGCTCCTAAGCTTCTCCTAGGTGGTGCTATTCGTGGCATAGGCGCATCTCTTGACCTTGGTTGAGAGGGTGAGATTGGGGTGCTCACACTGAGAAGTCCTCAATTCCGTCTTCTATGATGACCTCAACATCTTTTAGGTTCTCTTGGGCTTCCTTTACCCACTCCTTGACCTTTTCAATCGCTTCTAATTGGCGCTTTGGGCGGGGGTACTCCCCTACCTTAGCACTCCCTTTCTGTGTTTTTTTCGGAGCGGTGGTTTCAGCCTCAACATCAGTTACCTTCCTGCCACTCACTAGTGTGGTCTCTCCGTTAATTTTGAGAGTGATCTTAGCATCTCTTTTCTTCTTTCTCCACCTATGACTCTTTTTCCCTATTGAGACAGTATCTAGGTTGCTAGGCTTAGACAGTGATATGCCAGCTGCCACGTTTGTGCACATGTCATGACATGCAGCGGGATGGGTGTATCCTCGCTGTCAAATGTCTCAACGCCAAATAGCCCTGAAGATACTGATGGTACATTGCTGAGCTCGAGGACGGATTTTGTTAAGGGCATTCCCTAAAGAGATGGGTGATGCCACACTCGGCACACCTGAGATAAGCTCTCTCCCTATTAGCCTGCTCTTTTTTTGGGCATTGTGTCTATATGTGACTAGGGTGACCACAAGTCCAGCACGTGACTAGGTCTTGGGTTGGCCCTGAAAAACCTTTGCCTCTTCCCATTCCTAATGCCATCACCGGCACTAGTCGATAGTCCATGAGAACCGGATTACCCTCTTCGTCATACGAGATGTAAGGGTTCACATATGACTCCTCGTCATTGGGATCTTCCACATAGAGTATGGGAGCGTCACTGGTCAGGTGGTATGGGTATGCCTCTGGGATTGATCTCTAATCTAGGAACGGCCGGTTTTGCATCATTGGGTGCTAGAAGGGCCAATGTTTGGAAGACTTAGGCGGCCTATTCCCATAGTATGGTGAATTGTACTGCTATGTGTAAGGAAACCTTCTTGGCAATCAACAATACATTGTGTCATGGCCAAACCTTCCGCAATTTGCACAAGGCTTGGATCTTGGGATCCTAGCACTCGATAGGGATGTGGTTGCCTCCACAATGCACACACTGGACATGCGGTGTAGTGGGTCTCTTTACCAACTCCTCCAACCATGCTAGCTCCATCCTGACTTCGGCTAGCTCTTGGTCTTATGTCGTGCTCTTGCCCTTATCCTGCATGTCAGGGGATGATCTCTCACTATAGGTTGTGGCTTTCTCTATGGTTCTTTGGCTAGAGCCATCTCTATTTGAGCTTCTAGGGCTTCTCTCCCTAAGCTCGTCATCTTCCCTTATTGCCTCATCAAAAACCCTAGCGAGCACATCTCTCTACAAGCTCAAGTTGCTTGCTAGTGCCTTGTAAAGTTCCTTGCTGCGGATTCCATTTATAAAAACGGTAAAGATCGCTCTCTCGTTTGGTCATTCGTTTTGGTAGGGATTCTCTTAAATAGGCTATGTACCTGAGTGATGTAGTCTCTAATTTCCTCTTTGTCCTAACTCTGACATTCATCAGTCGGACTATGAGGTTGTCCGAATACCCTATCTTTGAAAATCTCTTGACGAAGAGATCCTTTAGGCGATTGAAGTTTGTTCGCTCCGCTACGTCTAGGTTGGTGTACCACGTCCTTCCCTTATCACCCAAGCAAAGTCCAAAAGCATGCGAGCGTTGGGGGAGGTCCACGAGACCGTTGGCTTTGCAAACCTGCTCGAATTGCTCCATGAAGCTATAGAGGTCGTTGCTGGGCTGGTACTTGTCTAGCTACTTGACCACTGTAGGGATCTTGTTGTGGCTCTTCGCCCCCTACGTGACTCCTAAGCCTATGAGCAAAGAGGTGGCTAGCGCAATTGCACTTTGTTCTACAGAGCTGTGTTGTCTATGAGCCGCATGGTGACAAGCTCGATCAGCGTCAGGTCTTCCTATAGCTCCCTCTCCCTCTCTGCGTTCGGCCCTGTCATGGCCTTACTAGCTAAGGCTAGAATGCATCGTGTCTTGTGCACCTCTAAGTCTTGCCACAATTTCCTCCTCCTTTGCTCGCGGTTATATGTCGTGATGGTCTGTAGTGCTTTCTTAGCTGCCTTATTCTCTTCCTCAAGGCTCATAACTACTTTCTCGATCGGTCTGCTATGGATTATGATCCTTGTTAGCTGGTCGTATTGGTTGACCATACGTTGCAATTCAATTGGAAACTCACCAAAGTCTAGCTGGTCATCCTCTCGGTCCATCCGTGCTCCTGACATTTCTGCATCCTCTCACTCCACCAAGTTGTTGATCACTCCAATTAGCTCAGGTAGTGACTTGCCCTCAAACCTGTCGTCTTCGAACTCTTTGGGGTCTTCAAGGCCCTATTAACGGGGCTCTGTGGCACCCAGATACATCTCAAGGTTTGCTCCTATTGGTGGGTTCTTTGAATTATTGTGATTCTATGTGAGTTCCTTGTTATTGAAAGCAGCTATCAATTTTATTCACAAATTTGCTTAGTGCTTTCGAGTGCACAGTGCCAAATCAGGCTTTCTCCCTTTTAGTGCACTTTAAATGATGAAATCAATGTGGGGTGCGAATGCAAAATGAACAATGCAATTCCCGCTTTTCCCCCTTTTGTTCGTAGCTCTAAGTCTTGTCTGTTCTATGGCCTGCTACTAGAGGTTGACTCTAGGTTGCCTAGGTGTGGTTTCTCCAATTTTTGGCTTTTGAGATCCGGGTCAGGTACTCAGGGGTGTTTGGGGATGTGTTCGGAGTGGCATTGGCTTGAGGAGGTGGCTCACTTATCAGTTTAAAATGTTATGGCCTAGTAGTCCGATTCCCTGAATCGGACCATCTGATTCTGGGTGGTTCGACTATCCAAGTCGGACTGTCCAATTGAACCGATTGGTCCGATCCTAGTCTTGGTCCACGACTGGAGTTGGTATGATCTCCCCGGTCCAACTATCTAATGGCAGTTTGATCGGACGTGTGGGTCCGAGTCTAAAAATGGGTCCTATTGCCATGTGGCAGGGTCCAACTGGCAAAGTCGGACAGTCCAATCTTGCAGTTGGTCCGATCGGACCGAGTGGTTCGAGTCTAAGGTGGTGCGTCTGATCGGATGAGTGGTCCAACTAGTAGAGTCAGATGGTGTGACTCCGAGAGTTAGACAATCCGAGTGTTCGATTTTGGGAATCGAACAACTACAGCTTGGTCCGACTACCTTTGCCGTGGCATAGTTGCGAGGATGTAAGTGACGAATGCCACTGTGGGGGTCCTGGTACAAGCTCCAACTTTCCAAATCAAACAAGCACAACTCAGAGAAGGTCAAAGAATACCTCAAATGACTAGGCGACAGCAAAACGACCGGATCAAATCCCTTCTGTACTTGCACTGACACTCTCTCTCTCAAGCTCTCTCTTTCTCGATGTCTAACTGCAAAATGAGGCCTCCCCTGACCTTTTGAGCCTCTTATTGCCCTGCTCAAGTCTCCTTCAACCTTATGGTTGCCCCTCTTGCACCCATCTACTCAAGATTTAGATTTTATGCCCCTTTCTCCTGGTTTTCAGCCTATTTTTAGCAGCAAAAAACCCTTCTATTTTCCCTATTTCCTTGGTCCTAATCCTATCCAAGCAGCACAACAAAAATCAAAAGCAGTGGCTGAGGTTGATTTACCTACTTACCTACTCAACAACAAACCAAAATACTTACTTGTTTCGAAGATCAAATCACCTAAATCTCCTATCTATCTCAAGCACTGGTTCAGGCTAAAAACCTTACCTCTATGCTCGATTCGAAGCGTGTCGCGCTCAAGGCTTGATTCCATTGGTCGTGGCAATGGAACCAAAATAAAGGGAGTTGCAAGCTTAACCCCTAGGACCTACAGAATGTTTACTGGTCAAGTGTTTCAAGTCGAGCAGCCATGGCTACCTTTCACATAGCCAACATGCCCTCCCTACCTATGGGGTGTAGTGAGCTTAACTTGATGCCCGATCGAGTACCCTCCTCTCCCATGCACACGCCGATAGCTCCACGATCCTTGAGGCCAGCTCAAGCAACCTTAATCCCTCTCCAACAAGCTCCATCCTCCATACCTGCGCGAGACAAGAGAAGAGAAGAAGATGAAGAGAGGAGATGGGGAGCTTCTTCTCCTCGATCCCTCACTCTCACACACTCACTCCCTCACACTCACTCACTCCCTCTCTCAAGCAGAAGTAAGAAGTCAAGAAGAAGAGAAGAAGACAAAGAAGCTTTTTGCCACACACAAGAATGAGCTTCTCATTCACTTTTCAAGTTTAAATACATGCCCTACTTCCCACGGGCGGTCA
Organism: Lygodium microphyllum; assembly: GCF_053477565.2. Lineage (NCBI taxonomy): Eukaryota > Viridiplantae > Streptophyta > Polypodiopsida > Schizaeales > Lygodiaceae > Lygodium > Lygodium microphyllum. The sequence goes on from NC_141141.1 coordinate 35,125,917, forward strand.
TCCTCAATTTTTACATGACTGGCCATGGCCTAGGCCCTTTTTCTCTATTCTTTCACTTCCTAGCTAGTCCTACCTCCCTTCTAAGTTTACAATTTGCACAAGAGGGAGCTTGGCGCTCTTTTACAAGGATTTGAGAGTGCCTTTTATTTAAAGGTGCGCTTTCTTGCTTTTAACTCCTCCGGACTTCGACGGTTGTGCCTTGGAATTTTGGCAGTTGTTCCCATGCTTTTGGATTTTTTTCAGACTTATTATTCTTCTAGGTGCCTTCTCCATGCCTGCCCTACACCTTTTTCTACTTCTCAGGTTTTTCTATTTTCTCGCTTTTTTCATGTTGCGGGTGTTGCAGTAAAGGAAACCCACCAAAACAAGTGCCATGCCACTACAACCTATTCTTCCCATAAAGCCGTTCGAGAAGTGGGGGATTGATTTTGTGGGTCGCATTGATCTGCCTACTAGACGGAAGCAGACCAGATACATCTTGGTATGTATGGATTATGTCACAAAGTGGTGTGAAGCTAAAGCTCTGAACTGGTTGATGGTAACAACGTAGCCCTATTCATGTACGATAATATTATCACTCGTTTTTGCAATCCCCTCAAGTTGGTAAGTGACAGAAGTACTCATTTCCTTAATAAGATCATGGAAGAGTTGACGGAACTGTACAATCTACCATCACAAGTCCACTCCCCCTTACTACCCCAGAGCCAACGGCCAAGTTGAAGTCACCAACATCATCCTCTGCTCAATCTTGACAAGAAAGATTACCACACATTGTCGTGATTGGGACGATCGACTTACAGAGGTGCTCTAGGCATACAGAACCTCCCATAAGGCTGCTACAGGACAAACTCCTTTCCAACTAGTATATGGTACAAAAGTTGTTTTCCTGGTTGAATTGGAATTGCCCTCTTTGCGAGTGGCAGTTAAAGAATGCTTGGGAGATGATAGGTCACTGCAATGCTGACTCTTGCACTTGAAATGTTTAGACGAGATTCGGCAGATGGCCATGCAATGCATGGAAACCACTCAAGCCCAACGTAAGGCTTACCATGACAGCTTCATCAAGCACAAGGAGTTCAAAGAAGGTGATCTTGTCTTGGTCTATGATTCCCGATTTGGCAAGTTTCCAGGCAAGCTTCAACAACACCGGATGGGTCCCTACAAAGTACCTGTTGTCAACCCAAATGGATCTGTCCAAGTGCAAGCTATCGATGCTTCTAAGGATCCCTTTTTTATAAATGGCTATCACCTAAAGAAGTACTTCCCTCCTTGGGGATCTTGACAATCACAGTCGACCCACCCTTTCCCTTTTGGGCATCGCACTGTCCTTCTCTTCGTGCTCCTGATAGCCCTTATGATCTTCCTCATGAGGCGGTCTCGTTATGTTAGCCCCTCACAGATACCGCTCAACCCTACCCTGTTTTCCTTTCGTCTAATCCAGCAGTGGTGATGAGGATGGTCTTGCTACATGGTATTTCTACCATTCTCTTTATTACAAGTTTAAAAAAAAAAACAAAAACAAAACAAATAAATTGTTATGGGAGAAAAGGAAGAAATTCCCTATCATAGCAGGACTCATTCTAAGAAAAGGTGGAAACACCCTTGGGCGGGAAGCTAATTGTGGAAAAGGTGGTAATACCCCATAGTTCAGGATAGCTAATTGACCAACAAAACCTTTCCGCAAGCATTTTGAAGCCACCTCCCTTGGTGTGCTGTCTTTGCAATATCAGTCCGTCTGCCCTTCTTAACAGACGCGATCTTTCATATAAATCATTGAAGTACCAGACGTGTCAGCTACCTCTCTGGATATGCATCATCTTCAACACTCTGGTGACAACAACAGCTGACGCGATCTTCATCACCAACCCCTTGAGTGATACAAGCTTTCATCCTAATAGGATGGGGACATGAGTATGGGCTGCCCTCTATATCTATCAAAAGAGTGTGAGACAGAGGGTGGGATGAGTAGCCAGTTTTTCCCTTCAAATCAAATGAGAGGCGAGATGTGTAAATGGAGTGTTGCATACACGGGTTGGGCCTCTCAATGCACAACGCACGATCTGTTCCTATGCACTGCACCATAAGGATCCATGGCCTTCCTTCTTGCACTGTATGCTGACACAGGGCAGGATGCACTGTTGCGTCATCAAATGCACACATGGCATACAACCTCTGCACAACTGAATGTGAGGATTACATCAATGGGTTTCAGGAATGGGCTACCCTCTATATCTTTCAATAGAGTGTGAAACAAAGGGTGGACTAAGTGTGACTGGTGTTTCTCCTCAATAAATTCCGAGAGGTGAGATTGAGGGACGTTATGACACCTAGAGTCAGGTACATTTTTGTTTCCCTATGCACACATGGGATGGGTCTCTGCCATCAGTATAGGACACGTCATCTTCTTCTGTGCACTGCACTACAAGGCTCCCTGGCCTTCCTCCTTGCACCTATGCCAGATGGGTGGAACGCATGGATGCACTATCAATTGTGCACATTGGCATACTCCCTTCCAATCACTTTTTCCTTATTCAATTCTAAACCGGTCGTGAGTTATGGGATTTCATGCATATTCATTGAGAGATGTGCGTCATGGGGTGAGTGATTGTTCTATCATCCTCTTGAGTGCCCGTGAGCTGAGAATTCTATTCTTCGTCATCGACACTTGAATCTACAGACTTTATTGACAAAAATACCTCCCTAGGTGCTGTTGCATGGTCCCTACCATGTTGGACGTGTTCTGTGGCATGCCCTGGTCCCTCTTGCCGCCCGACGACAGCTTCAATCTTTCTACATTAACAATGACGATTCCCTTCAACCATGTACAAAATGGGCCAAGTGTTCATAACCCTACTTTTTGGTTTGCAAGCGTATGTTATGTCTTAAGTGTGGGGACTCTAGTGTCTAGTCGGTTGACAAGTCCGTGGCCATGTCGATCAATCTACTCTAACCAATAAGGTCTTAAGTGTGGGGACACGTCCCTATGCGTTTGATGTACATATCCCCTGCATATGTCATTACCCAATCATGTGTGTCTACCTCGTACTACTTTTGTTCTAATGGGTTCCTTTTCTCACCCACCCACCCTCGTACCCCTTGTCGTCAAGGCCGTTTCCCTTATGGTTGCTTTTATTGCACAATTTTTTCCTTTTCTATGAGAACATCCCCTACGTTCACCAAACTCTTGATCCAACCTTATAGCCTAGTTCATCCTTTTGAATGACACACTTTTTCTTTTTACATCCCCTTATTCCGGTTTACTATTTTTGCGTTCTTAATTTTTGAAGTTTTTTTCGCACAATTGGATGTATTTTCATGCGAACGCGCCCTTATCGCTTCGAAACAATGATCTAACATACCAACCCTATCCTATGCTTTCCTTGGGATATTTTTTCCTTTAATCGCCTATCACTCTGATGTACGGTTTGTCCGTAATTAATTTTTTGTGGTTTCGTGCCTTTTTCGCATATGTTTTTTTGACCCTTTTCCATGTGAACCTGCCCTATTCTTCTCCGAATTCAATTCTGGCTCGGTAATCTTGTACGGCCCCCCTTTTTGTACAATTCTCCTTCTTCCTCCACCCTCTTTCGACCTCTCAATTTTTTGTTATTAATTTTTATTGGTGTTATCGAGCTCCATTTTATTGTTTTTTCCATGTGAACGCCTCCTAACCCCATCCGAACTTCAATTTGATGTGATAGCCCTGAAGATTCTATATGTCCTCACATTTTTTCTTTTTTTTGCCCTCCCTTCCGATGCACGGAACATTTGCTAATAATTTTTTAATCGCGTTTTGGATACGATTTTTGGGTTTTTTCCATGCGAATGGGGTTTATTTAGCTCAACACTATGTTCTGATGTGATAGGCTTGTCGGGCACAATTTTTTCCCACTTTTTCTTCCTCTCTCACTTCATTCCGGCTAACAAATTTTTCGCTATTACTTCCTGTATGCGTTTTTTGGGTCGCTTTTCATCTTTTTTGCATGCAACTATCTCCTTATTCCCTTGGATATGTGTTTTATTATGCTAACCCTATGAACCCTCTTCCCACAAACATTTTTCATTTTTACTACCCTTTGTTCCGGTGACCAGATCTTTTTCTATTCATTTTTGTATCCTGTATGAAGATTAATTTTTGGGTTTTTTCCATGTGAACGGGTCTTACATATGCCAAAATTGTGTTCTGATATCATAAGCATGTCTGGTCTAACTTTTCTCACAAATTTTTTTTTTTCCGTGTTTCATTTCGACGAATGGATTCTTTGATATTAATTGTCGTATAGATTTTTCCACCTGTTTTTTACCTTTTTTCCATGGGAACACCTTGATTTGATCCCGAAGACCGCATTGTACAATCTCCCCCTCGCCTTCGGGCCCAATTTCCCTCTTTACGGCCTTGCATTCCGATGAAAGGTTTGCGAGTTATTAATTTTTCTTTGGTTTGCCGTGTTCCCGTGTGCCTTGTCTCGCATGTGAACACACACATTATTGAATTTACGCGCCTTGAGATGCCCCTTTGTCTTCCTGTCCTTCCGTCTCGAGGTCCTAGCCGTGTTCCATCCCATCTCTGTAAATTTTTTTACCCCCAGCCCGTGCATACGCACGGGACGGGTGCACTCTTCCCTTTTTCAATTTTTCTTTTCTTAATTTAATTTAATTTTCCCCTTTTTTTACATTAATTATCCCCCCACTCATTATTTTAAATAATACAACAAATACAACCACCATTTAAAATTTTTTCCAAAAAAAAATATAAAAACCCAAACAAAACAACAATAATTACAAAAATAAACCACAGAAAAAAAACAAAAAACACAACCCAAACATAAAAAACAAAAACAAAAAAAACACACAACATAAACACAAATAAACAAGCCAAAAAATATTATTATTATTATTATTAACAAAAAAGCAACAAAAAAATGGTTCTTCTTCGTCTTCATTCTCTTCACCCTCCCTCCTCGTCGCGGCTTCCTCTTCCTCGTCTCCACCTCCTTGCCTACGACAGCCCCTGCCCCTTCGCGGTCATCTCCTCCCCTCTTGCCGCTATAGTAGCCCCCGCCCCTTCGCGGTCGTCTCCTCCCTCCTTGCCTTCCTGCGGCCGCTTCGGCCCCTTCGCGCCTCCTCCTCGTCTCCTCCCTCTCGCGGGCCTCCTCCTCATGCCCCCGCCTGCTCCTCGTCGCTGCCCCCTCCCATTCATACTCCTGCCTCCTCCTCGTCGCCGCCCCTCCCTCTCGTCATGGCCTCCACCTCGCATCCTTGTCGTCGCCGCCTCCTCCCCTTCGCACCTCCCACCTTCCTTCTCCTCCTCGTCGGCGCCCCCTCCCCTTCATGCCACCTCCTCCAACCCGCCTCCTCCACCATCCTCCTCCTCCCTCGCCCCTCCCCCGCAGGCGCTAAACCCCCCCCCCCCCCCCCCCCCCTAAATTTGAACCCCCCCTCTCAAATTGGCCCTACGCCCGATTTTGACCCCCTCCCCTCAAATTGGCACCACCCCCCAAATTGACCCCCCTATCCTAAAATTGGCCCATGCCCGCCATTTTGGCCCTCACCTCCCATTTTGACCCCCCCCCCCCCCCCCTAAAATTGGCCCCACCCCCATTTTGACGCCCTCCCCTCAAATTGCCCCCCCCCCCCCCCCCCTCCCCCTCATTTGACCCATGTTCCTACCCCCCTTCTCAACCCCTGTTCTCATGCCCTTCCTAAGCGCCCCCCCCCAACTCACCTTCTCTCGCTGTGGCCTCATAGCCCCTCGAAGTCCCAGATTAAATAGTTGAAGGACCAACTGGCGCAGTCATGGTCCATCCCTCCAAGTCCCAGTGTCCCTGTGATTCATTCTATATCTCAGTAGGACTTGGCAAATCTCCAGAGATAGGCCACATTATGTCCGTTGTTTCAAGCTAAAGTGGAAAGATTGTAGGCCTTCTATATTACGCTCTCAATGATGGACCTCCCTCTTCCAGAGGATGGTTGGATTGGTGCCTAGTCTTCTGATTTGCTGACAGAAGTTGTCACTATGGTCTTTGAAGATTCTGTGACAATGGATACCATGTTGCTGTCTTATATGTATCTTCGAGGTGATCTATTAATTCCAAATGATGTAGATCTGGCTTGGTATGTAGGGGATGTGGTCTTACAAGCTGCCTTATATGTCAACCATTTGGAGTTGAGGATAGATGAAATGTTGCAGTGCTATTCTTCTAAAGTGGTTGCTTGCCCTAACGCTTTATGGCATTCAATGATTGATATTGTAGTCCTGAACCAAGTACAAAATACATCCTCTACTCATGTGCAAAACACTAACAACTGAGGGTGGATCTTTTAGCTTATCTTTCCAAGAACCATCCCTTTGATTCATCCTTCTTTGATGCTTGCCATCGACGATCTATTTAAGGTCCCTCTGTTCCTAGCTTATTGTATTATCAACAAATGGCCCATCGCTATGATGCTTATTTTTTCCTTTATCAGTCAAACTCAGTAGCCATCTTACCTCTCCTTTTCCAACCTCAGGGTGCTCCTCAAATTCCAATCTTTACCTATTTTTCTTTCATTGAAGATCGAGTATTTTCCCCTTCTCCACCTTATCCTTCCCCATCTATCCATATACCTTCTATTTTTCCTTCTTATCAATTAACACCTTTCCTAATTGATTCGCCTAAATTTTCAGCTAATCCTTCTTTAGCTTATTTCTCATTTTATGATTTTTCCTACCCATCTCTTCATCCTCTTTTACTCATTCCTCTTCCATCTCCTACCACTTCTATTTCTCAAACCCTTCAATTGGTTAATGGGTATGAAGGGTTTGATCAGTAGATTCCAAGAAGAAGATGATGGAGCTCAACTGATTCTGTCACAGGACCACATATTAATTGGCCATTAATTTCAAGGGATTGGACAACTTCTAGTCAAGCGTACCAAAATTATCTCCATTTTTCCCAACAATATTCACAATCTCTAGATCCTTCAGTGACATTGACAGCCCATTTTGCTTGGTACCTAGTATATATGCATAGGCATTCTCATAATGATCAAAAGGCCATTCCCAAGCTTTGTATGAATGTCAATATGAATATCAAAAGCTTTTGTAGACGAGTCTTTATCCATGGATCGCTTTCGTAATTATCAAGCTTTCAAGAGGGATCATCTTCACTAATACCCCTGAATGTATCTTCTATGCTTCTTAATGATTTTTTTTTTGGAGGTCCCATTCAGATGGTTGTTTTGTGTTTGTGATGTATAAATTTTTATGTGATGAGTTTGTGTTGGTTGAATAATTTGTTCGAGAGCTCTCTTTTCGACTATTGACATTGATGGTAATGGTGGATAGCAAGCCTACGATGCAAAACTGAAGAACCTCTTATATCCTTTACGGATTTGTTATGACTTTCTATTGTTTATAAGATGTGTTATTGCATAATGACATTTTCCTTTAGTAGTATTCTTTCTTAGATACAGATGATAAGTTGGGGTCGTGCTTGGGTGATTATTGAAGATACTAAAGAAGATCAAATTGAGCTCTTTACTGAACTTACATTCTTCTTTTCCTTAGATTGCGAGGATGCTTCCTTTCTAAGTGTGGGGATATGTTGAGAGTAGAAAAAGACTGAATTTTTGGCTGATTTTTATTGTTTGTGAGGATCTAAATGGTTGATTTTTTACGGATTTTGAGTGATGTTTGGTTGTTTTTTGAAGTGTTTGAGAGTGTTTTGGATGATATTGATTATGTTTTGGAAGTTCATGATGATTCTTCTTAGTGGAAACATGAAGCTCTGTGATGTTCTAGTAGGTTCTGTTGAGATTCTGATACCTTCTGTTTAGCTTCTGTTTTGTTCTGATTTTTTCTGTATAATACATGGATTAATGATTGATGAAGGTTGAGGTCATTTGAAAGCTTATTGAATAGTTTTTGATAGTTTCGAATGGTTTTAGTATGAGTTATGAGGATCTACTGTTCTCTAATGACCTTCTATAACCTTCTATAGATCTTTTGTAGAGCATCTGTCTTTGCTCTGTCTCTGCTCTGTTCCTGTTCTGTTTTGTTCTGTAGATCTTCTATAAGTGTTCTGTAGAATGTATGTGTGACTTTGAAAAAGTTTTTTAACTTTTGGAAAGGATGAATCTAAGTTCAAAAGAGCTAAAATAAATGGAAGAAGTAGTTGTTGAAGAGTGAAGAGAAAACTAAAGTGACAGTGATAGTAGTGAGCTATGAAGAGACACTGTAGTGGCTCTGGTGCCCTTTCATACCTCCCATACCTCTTGGGAGGTGCATCCACGACCTAACAAGGATTATTAAGTTCCATTCTTGAGTACTGTAGTGAGGAGATGATGTACTATTGAGAGAGCAAGAGTATGTGAGAGAGAGAAGTGAGAGAAACTCATTTCTATGCCTAAAAATAATGTATCTTTCTAGGAGAGATTGAGAGAAGAGAACTATGAAGAAAATAAAGATTAATACTATGTGATTATTTCCATTCAAAAATGGTGTATTCTTTTGTATTTCTTGTTGTATTGATGGATTCTATGAAGATGTTGAAGATTATGGTTGATTCTATTAAATCCATGGGAGATATCTACTATGATGCTGCGTGAAGATTTGTTCTTTTCCTTGTTTTGGTTCTCAAAAGAATAAAATAAAAGCTTGTTGATGTTACAATATAGATTTTCTTGCAGTAGAAACGCCTTTTCCTTGGTGTCTCTCTTGGGGCTCCATATTTTTGGTGCGCAGCCAGGGAAACTTGCTATCAACAAGCATCAGAAGAGGTTGAAAATGAAGGAAATCGCATTGCCAAGAAGAGAAGAATTCAATGTATGTTTGCAAAGCTCCTTTTTCCACTGAAGATTTGGAGATTATTAATTGACAAATCCACTTTCTACAAGAAGTTCATCCCACAATGGTGGAAACATATTACCATCATGATACAAGCTCTATGTGGTGGACTATTTCCTATTCTTGTTAAAGCAACTGAAACTTGCATCTTGTTGGCAAATTGTTTGGGAACAAAATGAAGAGTAGAAACAGAGAGAATGACCATCCATGGAAGATTTGGCATTCATTGAGAAGTTTCCACACATCATCAAGTGGGAGATTGGAAAGAAGCTTCAGGAGTCATGGTCAATGGAGGTTCACAAAAACAATAAGGGAAAGAGTTGGAATTTGTTCGTGGATGCTCAACAGCAAGATATGTGGGATGCTTGGTGTTCTGACAATCTTCTATTTTTCCAATTAACAACCCACTGGAAGTTGGTAGACAGAGTGTTCTTTACAATATAAACTATTGAAACCATTAGAAGCTAGCATTATTATAATGAAGGCACAACAATGATCCTAAGACAAATGAGTTTTGATACTTTCAGAATGGAATATCTCCCCCTCTGTAGTGGTTTGAAAGCTGAATTCAGAGATGTTGAAAAGAAGGAGGTAGAAGAGATGTTGGCCAGAGTATCCTCCGAGAGACTGAAGCCCCTCTCTGATTCTATTTTGTTGAGTACAAACTAACTGGTTGGAGCCAACCCCCTGATGAATGATGCAATCAAGAGGCAAGTGCTAGAACGAGTCTAGAGGTACGTGAGAAGAGAGAAGGCAAGAATCAGGGCTGAGAACAAGCTTGCAACAAAATCCTCCTTTGACGCCCTAAAAGTACTTTTTACAAAAGTCCCCATGGCGACTCAAGGTCCCCTTCCTAGTCAGATTTGTCTTGGAACGATTGATGACACGCCAGCAAATATAGTCCCATTGCCAATTTTTAAGGGAGAGTACAATGAAGACCCTAATCTTCATGTAGCAGAGTTTAAGGTAGCATGTGTGGCTAAGAATGCCAGAACCCCTAAGCATTGGTTAGAGATATTCCCCGCCACTTTCAAAGGCGCAGCATTTCAATGGTATGAGAGACAAGCAACAGGAACTTTTGGCACATGGGATGACCTGAAGTTTGCCTTCCTCACTAAATTCAAGCGTGAAGGTTTTGAAGAGTGGATGCAAGAGGAGATAATAAACCTAAGTCAGTTCTTTGGAGAAAGAGTAGAAGCTTATGTCTTCCGAATGGAATCCATCCCGAAGAGATGGACTAACCATCATTTGAATGAAGGTATCCAAAAAGGAGTGTTCCTTAGAGGCCTACAACCAGCAGTTCGCAAGTTCGTGGAATTGAGAAAACTAGTCAATATGCAAGCTACAGTGAAAGGCGCAAGATTTTATGACGAAGTTCAAGAAAGGTTGTCAATGACTCCAGGAAGAGGAGTCTTACCTCCTCCCATGCCAAGAATGTTATACCCACCAAATGCAATCCCAGGGACAGTTCCCTATCTCTATCCCCAGATGCAAACAGTGTTGTAGTACAGTGCACCTAATCCACAATAGTCGTCGTAGATGACAGTTCTCAAATGATGGTTCAACCACAACAGTAGTGGCCTCAAACAGTTCCTCCAATGGCGACTCAACAACAGTGGAACCCTACCAACTAGAATCAACAACCCCAAGTCTCAACATGAGCTTTGAATCAGAACCAGAACAAAAGACCCTCTGGATCAACCCAACTTGTATATGCAATAATTACAGAAGCTTCCCAAAACCCTACTACAAGTACTTCAAGAGGTGAAAATCTGAAGGACTACTTATTCAACTTAGTCACGAGTATCAAGAAAGAGCTTATGGATGTGATTACAAGTAGCTACAGACGCTGAAGGTGAATACCGCCAATATATCTACTTCTGCGGGAGCTGGGAGAGATGTGATGCGTTCTAATACATGTTGTGGAAAGTACCATCAAGTGGGACATTTAGCGACTGAATATACCCAAAAACCAACCATTCCTAGAGCCTTCTATTCATATTATTTGAGGAAGAACCATACAAAGGATATTTACCCTTGGAAAGAGATGCATGAACGAAGACAGAAATATGAAAATGCAAGATTCAACTTGCTAGAATCCAAAATGACAACATAGGACATTGGACCAAATCCTAGGGATTTTGGTCCTAATTTTGGTCTAAGGAAGTTTCACTCTCAAAGTTACAGAGGACGACAGTCTGGCGGTGGTCAAAGATTTGAGGTGGAATGTTACAGATGTGGAGAAAATGGTCATATCTTCCTGAATTGTCCAAACCCTAGAATATCTGTGGATTACAAGCCCTTATGCAACTGATGCAAAGGAGAAGGCCACATTGCAAAGGACTGTCCAAGTCCAGCCCCTGTCAAGGCCAATGCAACTGATAGCCAGCAAAAGGCACAAGAGCCTGCCTCCAATTTGGTATAGTTAGAAGTTGCTACTATCACGCGTGTCAAGAAAAAGGAACCAGTTGTCCAGAAAGAGAACACTCCCTTGACAAGACTATGAAGTTCAACTTGCCAATAGAGTGATAGAGTAGTACAGGATAGAACAGTGCAGTATAGAGCACTGCAGTGCCACAAAGAGCTACAGAGACAGTTACAGAGGCAGGACTCGAGGTCCAGGAGATAGACAATCTAGAAGCACCTCCAAAAACAAAGGAAGTGCCGATGCTGCCATTGCTAGGAGAAAAAGGAAACATGAAAATGGGTGTAGCCCCATTCGTAGGCTCAAGAATCCCGTAGATCCTATCAAAGAACATGACTTGGTAAAAGACCTAGACACTTTTAAACCAAACTTAACGTTCCGACAGTTGCTAATGATGTCTCCTAGTTGTAAAAAGAAATTCAAAAGCATCTTGACTCGAAGACGTGGATTAAAGATTGCTCTTTCAATAGTGACCAAGACTAATAAGACCCCAGAGCCTGTAAAAGAAGTGGATGTGGCTAACGCCTTCCTAGATCCTAGAACCCCAAAGACTAGTGTATGGATAGAAGGATGCTTTATTTCAAATGCATTGATTGATGGAGGCTCATCAGTAAACATAATGATCAATGTGACAATGAAGGACCTAGGCCTACAAGGTATGCAACCTACACAGTGGCTTATCAAACTGGCAGATCAGAGAAGAATCAAGCCTTTGGGAATTATCACGTATGTGAAGACAATAGTTGCAAGAAAATATTACTAACTGACCTATCTGGTGGTGAAACCAAATTCTTATGGGACCTCATCCCCTCTATAGTTGGGGAGACCATGGCTTTTTGAAGATAGAGCAAGAATGGATTGGTTCAAAGGAACCCTAACCCTAGGCAGAGGACCCGATAAAGTGGTGTTAAAATTGTATGGATCACAATAAGGCAATGGATCCACATTTATCAAAGTCATAACAGACTCCTCCAATGAAGTAACAGATGGTACATCAAGAGATGAAGAGGTTGTTAAATAGATCTTTTCCAAGAAAACAGAGACACGGTCCCTAACAGTCGGCATTGTAAGCCAACTACCGAAGGAAGCAAAGTCTTTGTCCATGGGAGAATACCTCCTACCTCAACTAGAATTGACTTTTGAAATCACCTCTGATAGCGAAATAGAAGCATGGATATACTGCTCTCCCTATTACATGGCAGTCGTAGAGATAGAGCTAGAGACAGAGGCAGAAGCAGAAGCAGAAGCAACACAGAGGTAGAGGACCAATTCTTCTCCTACAGAGCCTATACAGAAGCAGAGAGATAGAGTCTCTAGAGGAAGAGGATGAAAATGATGAGGAAGAAAACAAAGCAGGTTATGAAAGTGCAGATGAAGATGTTCCTCTGATAGTGGACAATCTTTTTGATGTCTCTATAGAGACCTCAGAGGCCCAAGATCTCAGGTTGTTGGATGGAATGGCCATGGTTCCATTTGGGCTGACCAATGGACTACAAAGTATGCAGAATCTGCATAAGCGATGATGATGATGCCCCTTGTCAATAGAAGCCAGAGCCATCAAAGCCACGACTTATAGAAGGTCCGTGCTATGTGACATTCCTAGACACCTCCTCTGAAGATGAATCCCTAAGTCTAAAAGAAATCACCACTCACACAGAAACAAACAAAGTTCTGATACCCTCCGAGAAATCTCAACAGACAAATGAGTCATCTATTCAGAAGGAGAACACTGGTTCTAGTGGAACATCAGACGATGACACTACTCCCTTGAAGGAGTCAGACCTCTACCCAGAAGCAATCCATGGGACATTCATTCACGAAGTGGAAGGTGAAAGGAAAGTGACATTCCTAGATACTGATGGTACTGAACATCACTTGAAAGTGGGTCTCAATCTTCCAGAAGAAGAACTAGTGGTCCTGCGAGATCTACTGAAGGAGAACTTAGACGTGTGCTTGCTCGTACAAAGACCTAAAGGGGATTGATCCCATAGTATGTCAACATCACATTGACCTAGAGCCTGATGTCAAACATGTGAGGTAGAGACAAAGGCGTATGAATCCTAATTATTCAGCTCTAGTAAAGGCTGAATTATTGAGGCTTCTTGAAGCCGAGTTCATTTATCCCGTGGCTAATAGTGAATGGGTTTCGCCCATTGTGGTAGTATCCAAGAAGAATAGGAAACTTCAAATATGTGTGAACTTTCAAAAGCTAAACTTGAAGACGAAGAAGGATCATTTCCCTGTTCCTTTCACAGACCAACTGTTGGACACAATGGCAGGCCATGAGCTCTATTCCCTCTTGGATAGATTTAGCAGATATAACCAAGTCCAAATCGCAAAAGAGGACCAATCCAAAATAACCTTCACCACAGAATGGGGGACCTATGCCTATAGAGTGATGCCGTTTGGGCTCTGTAATGCTCATGCCACCTTCCAACGAGTAATGATGGCTGTCTTCTAGAATCATCTGCATGATTTCATTGAGGTGTATCTTGATGACTTCTGTGTCTATAGCTTAATACGTGAGCATTGCACCTAGAGCAATGTTTTCACAAATGCAGAGAGTATGGGATTTCTCTCAACCCTGAAAAATGTGTCTTTGGTGTCTCATTAGGAGTTCTTTTGGGCCATATTGTCTCTACATAAGGGATTGCAATAGACCCCGCGAAGATTGAGAAGATTTCTAGTGCCTTGACAGCACCAACAAACCTCAAGCAACTAAGAGGATTTCTTGGCCATGTGGGCTACTACAAAAGATTTATTGCACATTTTGCAACCAAGGCAGCCCCTCTGCACAAGCTCCTAAGCAAAGATGTGGATTTCCTTTGGACTTATGACTGTGAAGAAGCCTTTAATACCCTAAAATAGTGCCTCATCCAAGCACCTATCTTGTAGCCTCCTGACTGGACAAAGGAGTTCCATGTACATATAGATACATTCGTTGAAGGACTAGGTGTTGTTCTATGACAAAAGGGTTCCTCTAAATTAGATCAACCAATCTATTATGCAAGTCGGAAAGTAACCAACCATGAGCGGAACTACACAGTGACAGAGCTTGAGTGCTTAGCAATGGTGTTTGCACTGGAGAAGTTTCGACATTATTTACCATCAATGCATTTCAAGTTCTACATGGATCATGAAGCCCTGTCCTTCCTAATGAACAAAGCAGATGTCAAAGGACGACTGATGAGATGGTTGCTCCTATTCTAGGAGTTCGATTTTGAAGTGGTTACTAAGCCCAGATGTTCCCATGTCCTAGTCAATCATCTAGCATGGATCCCTAAAACTGCAGAAGAGGAACAAGATGATCCATACCTTCTTGATGCTTCATTTTTTTAGTCAAAACAGTTACTCCCTATTATGTGGACATCGCCAACCTCTTGGCAGCTCAACAGTATCCTCTTGGCATCTTAAGCCATGAGAAAAAGAAGCTTCTATTAGAATCATCCCCCTATACCTTGCTACGCAGTGCACTATACAAGAAAGGCAAAGATGAAGTGTTGCGAAGATGTGTTGCATGAGACAAGATCGGCATAGTATTGAAAGCATGTCATGATGAACCATGTGGTGGACACTTCATAGGAGAAGCAATAGCCAAGAAGGCTCTATTAGCGGGATACTGGTGTGACTGACCCTCCATAAGGATGCATGTGACTACTGCAAGAGATGCGATCCTTGTCAATGAATGGGGAATGAAGGGAGCTACAAGCTCAATTCCCAAGACCTACGAACCGCTTATTGGTCAAGTGTTTTAAGCCGAGCGGCCATGGCTACCTTTCACATAGCCGACGTGTCCTCCCTACCTATTGGGTGTAGTGAGCTTGCACACCGGTAGCTCCATGATCCTTGAGGCAAGCTCAAGCAACCTCAATCCCTCTCCAACAAGCTCCATGCTCCATAGACACGCAAGACAAGAGAAGATTAGAGAAGGGAAGAAGATGAAGAGAGGAGATGAGGAGCTTCTTCTCCTCGATCCCTCACTCTCACACACTCATTACCTCACACTCACTCACTCCCTCTCTCAAGCACAAGCAAGAAGGCAAGAAGAAGAGAAGAAGAAGAAGAAGCTTTTTGCCACACACAAGAATGAGCTTCTCATTCACTTTTCAAGTTTATATACATGCCCTACTTTCCACAGGTAGTCATCCTCAATTTTTACATGGTCGGCCATGGCCTAGGCCCTTTTTCTCTATTCTTTCACTTCCTAGCTAGTCCTACCTCCCTTCTAAGTTTACAATTTGCACAGGAGGGAGCCTCGCGCTCTTTTACAAGGATTTGAGAGCACCTTTGCACTTAAAGGTGCGCTTTCTTGCTTTTAACTCCTCCAGACTTTGGTGGCTGTGCCTTGGACTTTTGGCAGTTGTTCCCATGCTTTTGGATTTTTTTTGGACTTATTATTCTTCTGGGTGCCTTTTTCATACTTGCCCTATGCCTTTTCCTGCTTCTTAGATTTTTTTATTTTATTACTTTTTTCCTATTGCTGGTGTTGCAGTAAACATTACCCCCCTCCTAGCCAAGTGCCAATCCCATGGCACTGATGGGTGGTAGCTTGGAAGGTGGTAGTGTTGGTGGCCGGGTGGGCTTTTGAGTTTGTATACATGCCCTTGTTGAGGATGGTGTTGTTGGAGGGATTCATCCTTCAAATTGAAAATGGTGTTGAATTGGGTCCCTCCAGAAAGATGTCTTGACAAAGATCTGCTTTGTCTTAACAAAGATCTACCCTTGAAATTGAAAATGGTGTTGGGGTGGATCCATTGGTTGATGTGCTTTCTCCTTGATAGGACTCAATCTTAACTTCCAAAGCAAAGTTGTGTACTTCCTAAGGGGTGTGTTTGCCTCTTTGTGGTGCGTGCAGTGCACGTGGCAGTGGAACTAGGAGTTAGGTACCTTGGGCAAGCCCAGGGTGTTATCCCACACTTGAGGACCCAGTTCGTGGATCGTCATGGGTGTGGTGTAGAGATTAGGATGACAAGTCTGGTAGTCATGTCCTTGATATGCCCTAAGCGTGAGGTGGAGAAGGGGCTAGGTGAAAACCCTCGGTGCAGTAAATGTGGTACTCAAGATGTTTCATGGGGAGCTCAAACCTTTACTTTTCTCTTTCTTGCACCTTTTTGTCCTCTAGTGCCCTCTTTCTTTTCATTCTTGGTACTGGCCTCTTTTCTTTTTCTTTTTTCTCTTTCTTTCTCTCTCTCTCTCTCTCTCTCTCTTTTGGATGACTTATTGTGACTGCAACTGGAATACAAAAAGAGTTCTTATGATGTATTCCTATAATCCTCGAATGGTCCACGAGGTGGCCTCAGGCACTTAGTAAAAAATGTGTGGCTTTGTAGATATTCTTTGATGCTAGCTCTTACCTTCAGAGGTATTGATGACAAAAAGGGATGGTTACACCTCGTTGTGGGAGGTCTCGCTCAACCGTTAAGACCCACGGACCGCTTATTACTTCAAGCGTTCCAAGCCGAGCACTAATGGCTACCTCTCACATAGCCGATGCGCTATCTATCCATGTGTGTAGTAAGCTTACCTCTATGCTGATCGAGTTGCACTCTGGTAGCTCCACGATCCAAGTGCAAGCTTTAAGCAAGATCCATCCTCAAGCTCCACGCTCTAAGCTCCATTTCCATGAGCAAGACAAGAGAAGAGAAGAGAAGAGAAGAAGAGAGGAGAAGGTGGAGAGGTTCTCCTCCCCCGTCCCTTGCCCTCACACACTCACTCCCTCACACTCTCACACTCCCTCTCTCAAGCACAAGCTCAAGCTAGCAAGAATAAGAAGAAGAAGAAGAAGAAGAGGAGAGCCACTTTTTGCCACACACAAGAATGAACTTCTCATTCACTTTTCAACTTTATATACAAAACCCTAAATCTCTTTTTGGGCGGTCATCCCCTTATCCCCTTTTTTACATGGCCGACCGTGGCCTATGCTCTTTTTCCCATTGTTATCCTATTTTCCTAGCTTCCTTCTTACCGCCCATCTACCTTTACAATTTGCACGGGTGAAAGCCTGGCACTTTTAAAATAAATCATGGTGTGCCTTGCGCTCTTTTACAAAAGTGTTGACATGCGCTTTTTCCTGTGCACCTTTTTCCTTGATTTAGGATTTTTTTGCACTTCTTGTGTTTCCAAGATCCGCCTTCGTCTTTTGTTTCACTTTTGCCTTGGCCTTGTCTTTTGCTTTAGATTTTTCAACTTTTCCACCTTGTTCATTTGAGGGTTAACATTAACCCCCTCCTAGATTAGTGCCAATCCCATGGCACTCACCGTCGTAGGTAGCATGCTTTAGCATGCATCGAAGACGTGGGTGGAAGGGACAACTATGGTTTTCCGTGGAGGAGTTTTGATGGTAAGGCAAATGAAGGTCATTGAGAGCATGTGGTTGGTGATTGGCTAGTGGCAGGGTTGGTTGTTGTTGGGAGTTGCACTCATGGGTTGGCACAGGTATTGATATTCTAGGAATTTTGTGGCCGATGATTCTTATGGGCTTGCAAGATGATAAAGGATAAGAATTCAGAGTTGAGTGTTGATGAAGGGCGAACGACACTTTCGTTGGAGTCTTCAATACCTGCAATTGAAAACGTCTCATATGTGGTCTCTCCGTGGGGGTAGTGCTAGTATTCTTATTGTTTCACAAGACATAGTTTGATTAGTTTGGGAGACAGGTTGAACTCTAAGCAAGCTGAGAGTATTGTCCTACACTTGAGGACCCAAACTGTGTATAGATTGTAGTGCAAATATTATGTGAGTACACGTGCATACTTAGATAGTACGTAGTTAGGAGATTGCTATTCGGGTTCCTTGTAGAATTGTGTGGGTAAAGCGAGGGTTCAATGGAGTGAAAAAGACTGTCGATGTTGAGGAGAAGTATACTTGAAGGCTTCTTGAGACCTTATTTGCAACACGATGTAGGAGAATTGAGCTCATTGACGCCGAGATTAGATTTGATCGGGTAGTGGGGGCCCTCAATGTTGGTGGTGGTTGATCACCATTGTTGAGCATACTAAAAAAAAGAAAAAGGAAGTGCACTACCTGAGGGTGCCTCTACCTCACTGTGCAATGTTGCATGGTTTTCGTGTGCTAGTAAAACTGGGGGTGAAAGCCTATGGTGTTGTCCCACACTTGAGGACCCAGTTTGTGTACAGGGGAGGTGATATGGATATCACTTAGGGAGACAGAACTAACCATAGGCATGCACAAACTCCCTATGTGTGTCCTGCCCTTGATGTTCCCTAAGGGGGATAGGAAGGGATAGGGGGTTATGCCAAGAATCACGTGGTGGGGGGACTTACTCAAGATGCTGTGTCGAATACACACAGAATGCACAAGGAGAAGTTCACTCAAGAGATAAGAAGAGAGATGGAGGCCAAAACGTTTTCTTGATGGTTTCTTCTTCTTCTTCCATACTCTTTACAATGTACACAAAGTATAGATAAGATACAACATAAAGGAAAGTGGCCTACTAAGTCAAACAATGCATAACCGACTACACTAGTCGACTGGCGCTATAACTATGCCAGCTATAAATAGGTGTAACAACCTGAATATAATAAGTAATGAGTCAGTGGCCATGTGAGAGTCATAATGACCACAATGTGCTAAGTGTAGACTTGTGGATCCATCTAACCACGCGGTCCACATCAATGTCCGCATGTGTTGAGCTTGTCATCTCAACACTCCCCCTCAAGCTCAAGTGCATCTCTGCAACTCCAAGTAAGCTTCAAAACTTTTGAAGCTTCTCTGTATCCAATGCCTTCGTGAAGATGTCAGCTATCTGATCCTGTGTGCTGATATACACCAAGTCAATCTCACCTCCTAGTACCTTTGCTCTCACAAAGTAGTAGTGTACCTCAATATGTTTTGTCCTGGCATGGAACACAGGGTTCCTAGCTAACTGTATACTACTCATGTTGTCACAATAAATGACAATTGGACCTTCCACCTGCACATCCAAATCAGCCATTAACTTTTGTAGCCATACTACCTCACATGCTGCAACAGCAGCACCTCTATACTCAGCCTCTTTACTCGACAAAGCAACTGTAGATTGCTTTTTGCTGCTCCAAGCAACTGTTGCACTACCAAGAGAGAACATGTATCCGCTGATAGATCTTCTATCAGACATACTACCAGCACAATCTGCATCTGTGTATCCAAACACATGTACATGTGTACTTGCCTCATAGAAAAGTCCATAATGTAATGTGGACTTCACATATCTCAATATGTGTTTGGCTGTATCCAAATGTGGCTTTCTAGGTACTTGCATAAACTGACTCACAAGACCAACATCGTAGCTCAAGTCTGGCCTTGTAATGGTCGTGTAGATCAAACTTCCCACTATCCTCCTAAACATAGTAGGGTCTTCTATCTCATTCCCAACATCGGTACTCAACTTTACATTCTGCTCCAACGGGATTGAAAGTGGTTTGCATGCTGTCATACCATACTTGGACAACATATCCAAGCCATACTGTCTTTGGGACAGCCATATACCATCATTACATCTGATCACCTCAATGCCAAGGAAGTACCTTAGCTCACCTAAATCCTTCATCTCAAACTTCTTGTTCAAAAATTCCTTGACTTCAGCAATCCCACTATCACTGTCACCTATAATAATCAAGTCATCCACATAAATAACTATGATGTTTAAACCTGCATCTCCCTTTCTCACATAAAGTGAGTGATCAACATCAGAAACATAAAATCCAATATTGACAAGATACTCTCTGATCTTGTCAAACCATGCTCTAGGTGCTTTCTTGAGCCCATAGAGTGCCTTCTTCAACCTGCACATATACGTGGGATGCTCTAAATCTTCATAACCTATTGGCTGATCCATATACACTTCTTCCTGCAAATCACCATGCAAGAAGGCATTCTTCACATCCATTTGCTGCAACCTCCAACCTTTGGTTGTTGCCAAAGCAATCACACATCTGACAGTTGCCATCCTAGCAACTGGACTGAAGGTTTCATCATAATCTATGCCATATGTCTGGGCATAGCCTTTTGCAACCAGCCTAGCTTTGTACCTACTAATAGGACCATCTGCATTGTGCTTAATCTTATAAACCCACTTACATCCAATATCTTTCTTGCCCTTTGGCAATAATACTAGATCCCAAGTCTTACTGGCCTCTAATGCAGTCATCTCCTCATCCATTGCTGCATCCCAATGAGTATGACCAACAACATCCTCAAAACAGGTGGGCTCAACATCCTCAACTAGTTTCACCATATAAGCATAATGGTGAGCTGCATAACCTTCAAAACCAAATATTTTAACAGGGTATCTGACCCTGCTAGATCTGCGTACCACTGGATCACTCAATGGAGCCTTCACATTACTATGAGCTCTCTGTACACTTGGTGTCCTGACAGAAGGAATGCCAAGCTCATCATCCAAGCTCTCTGAGCCACTGGAGTCTCCATCAAGAACTGCATCAATGCCATTTGACACTTTATTCTTTCCTTTGTCTTTACCTGTAGTGCTACTAGATGCACCTGAAGATGTAGAGCTACTCCTTAGTCTCCCAGACCAAGGACTATCAGATGATGTCTCTGGTCCACTAAGAGTCCATGATTCTTGCTTTTCAGCCTGCACATGACTATCATGATCATCATTATCATCCAATGCATCACCACTAGATGCATACCAACTGCTCATTTCATCATAGATGACATCCATGCTCACTCTGAACTTACATGTAACAGGGTTATAACAGTGATACCCTTTCTGCTCTAAAGAGTATCCAATAAAGACACATTTTACTGCCTTTGGATCAAGCTTCTTTCGTAGCTCATCTGGCACATGAACATATGCAACACAGCCAAATACCTTCAAGTACGATACATCAGGCTTCTTGCCAGTAAAGCATTCTTCAGGAGTCATCCCATGAACTAAAACTATGGGAGTTCTATTCATAATGTAGACAGCAGTATGGACAGCCTCAGACCAAAAATGTTTGGGTATATTCTTTTCAACCATTAATGCCCGTGCAACTTTTGCAATATGCCTCTTTTTTCTTTCTACAACACCATTTTGCTGTGGGGTATACCAACATGTGAACTGTCTATTTATCCCATGAGACCTCAGAAAATCATTGAACTCATTTGAGAGGTACTCTCCCCCTCCATCTGACCTCAAGCACTTTACTTTCAAGCCTGTTTCTCTTTCAACTAGCCTTGAAAGTTCTAAAGTGCTCAAATGCTTCACTCTTTTCCTTCATAAAATATACCCACAGCTTTCTAGAACAATCATCAATGAATGTGACAAAGTATGAACTGCCTCCAAGAGATACATTTTGTGTAGGCCCCCAAATATCTGTATGCACAACATCAAGGATATTTCCGCTTGCATCTTTGTCATGTGAAAAGGGTTGTCTTGCCTGCTTACCAAACTGGCATGCTTCACATACCTTATGAAATTCTACAACTCTAAATGTAGGCAAACCCTTTGAACTGCATTAATTTCAGCCTTTGTACATTTGCATGTCCAATGCGTTTGTGCCAAATTTCAATATCTGCAACAACACCTTTTCCTTTAGCATACATAGCAGCATTCATAATAGGAATTCCGACATCCAGAGTAAACATACATCCAACTCTACTTCCCTTTGCTACCAACCTACACTTGTCATTGAAGTCTTCTACGAAGCAGCCCTTTGCATTAAATCTGACTTCAGCCCTTGCTCTACCATTCGACTGACTGACACCAAGTTCTTTGTAATAGATGGCACATGTAATATATCTGAAAGAATCTTTGTCTTACCATCATGCAAGGACAAGGAAACTTTTCCAATGTGTGAAATCGGGTGGCATGAATCATCACCCGTCTGCACATAACCTGGATTTTGCAAATCATACATCTCTCCAAACCATTCCGCATGGCTGGTCATATGATTAGATGCACCTGAAACAACATACCAAACATCATCATGTGTTCCCTTTCCTATAACAACATTCAGCATATGATGCATAACAAACATACGTTCATTTTTGCCTTCATTCTGTCCTGAAGATGATGCATAGTTTCCTTGCTGGAACTTACCACTGCGAATATCATCTTTCTTAGCATAACATTGGGCTACAATATGACCTGTTTTTCCACATTAGTGACACACAATACCAGAGTTGTTAGAACCTCTGTTCTTCCATCCACCTCTTCCTTTAAAGCTCCCCCTGCCTCTAAAGTTACCACGACCTCCTGAAACCTGCATATCGCCAAATTGCTGATTCAATCTGTTTTGTTGGTTGTCACTACCACGTCTTGTACCACGGCCTCTTGAAGAGAACCTGCCAAGTTCCCTTCCTGAACTGGAGTAGAAAGCTTGGACCTGTTCACTATTTCTTTCAGATGTCCCACTTTGCATGTTGATCTCTTCAGTGATCATAAGGAAGACCAACTCATCGAAATTTGGAAATGGCTTTCTGACATATACGGAAGTTACAAAAGACTTCCAAGCCTTTTCATTATTAAGTCCACCCAAGGTAGACGACACCAAATCATCATCATCGGGCATTACATCAATCATTGCCAATGCATCTGCAATGCTCCTTACCTTCAATACATACTCATTGATAGACATCTTCCCTTTCTTCAATGTATTCAACTCTTGCTTGAGTTGAATCTTTCGTGCCTTTGTATTTATGGAAAACATACTTTCAAGTATGGTCCAAGCTGCATATGAATTCTCAGCATTTCTAATATGTCCCATCATATTATTATCCTGCAGACAACCAATACATGACATTCTTGTCTTTTGCATTCCATTCCTTTCGTGCCTTTGTCTCTTCTGCAATTGGAGGATCACTGACCTTCGGCTCCTTTTCTTCACCTGAAACAAACTCGTAGAGGCCTTTTCCAATAGCGAAATTCGTGACACGGAACTTCCATGAAGGGTAGTTGTTCTTGTCAAGCTTCTCAATGATGGGGCTTCCACTGTTCTCTGCCATTATCACAAAACTAATACTAAATAGCAAGCAAATCTTCTGCAACCCTCGACCTGTAGTGCACAGCAATACACCAGATAACCTTTTTCACTGTCTACTCAACAATACATGCAATCTGCAACCTGTTTGTAGATGAACCTTATGTTTGCTTCCTGCAAACACCTCAAGAATTACAAATTTGCAATCTATAACTTGCGCACCCACTTTCGGTCAAAACAGCCGAAATCACAGTGTACCCTGAAACTGATATCTGCAACCTTGCAGCCTGAAACGGCCTCAGATGCCCAAAATAACTGTGGGAATGCCATGAAGGGCTTATCTGCAGAATATACAGCGCTCTTCGCGCACACGAAATCTCACTGCAATCTGAGATTTTTTGCTCTGCCCTGCTTCTCGTGCCTCCACAGGCCACTGTCCAAGAGAAAGAGTGGAAGAATCGGAGAGCTTCTTACATGTGGCTTGCTTGCTTGAACCTTGCTTCTTCTCGTCCACTTCAGCCTTCAAAATCAGCCTCTCTGAGTGGCGCGGCTCTGATACCATGTCAAGAATCGCGTATGGGGGGACTTGCTCAAGATGCTACGCCGAACACGCACAGAATGCACAAGGAGAATCTTACTCAAGAGACAAGAATACACAAAGTATAGATAAGATACAACATAAAGGAAAGTGGCCTACTAAGTCAAACAATGCATAACCGACTACACTAGTTGACTAGCGCTATAACTATGCCAACTGTAAATAGGTATAACAACCTGAATATAATAAGTAATGAGTCAGTGGGCTATGTGAGAGTCATAATGACCACCGACGTGCTAAGTGTACACTTATGGACCCATCTACATCTAACCAGGCGGTCCATCATCAATGTCCGCATGTGTTGAGCTTGTCATCTCAATAGGTTAGGCACGGAGCCGAGCCGGCTGACCAAGGCCACTAGACATGCCTAACTTGAGGACCCCTAGGTGCAATGTTTTTGGCACTCTGAAATACATGAAAAATATCATTGTTTCTTTTCTTTTTCTTTGTGGGAGTCTTTGTTTGTTTGTGCTTTCTCTTATTTATTTATTTATTGTTTTGGAGATGCATTGGGAGGGGGCATGCTAGACATCATCCTGATACTCTATAGTTGTTACATTCTAAGGGGATCTAAGAGATTGACCCAAGGAATGCATGGCTTGGCATGGAGTCCTTTTCTCTTTTGATGACTGCACTTGTTGTGGCCACGGAGGGGGCTTGGTTCCTGCACTCATTCTTTCTTTCGTTGATTTGATTTAGAGTTACACCCTTCTTCATGGACCAACTCCAGTGGCTCTTATTGGGGTGGATGCATTTGTTTTTTTGGCTCCCTAAACCCCTAGCCAAGAGAGTTCTTGTGAGGTTCAACTAGTTGGGATTAGGGAGCATACTACTCCTCTACTCCTAAGCCAGTGTTAGGCTTAGGTGTCATAGCATGGAGTCCATGTTACAGCGATGTGCTAGCTTGTAAGCTAAATCTTTGCTTCCATCTTCATTAGAGTAATCTCCTCCTCCCTTTTGCCTTAGTCGTTCTTCTCCTCTTCTAGGTTTTGCTTGTGCTTTTCTCCTAATCTCCTCAATTCCTCCTCCACCCTTTGTAGCTCTTTATTTCTTTGCAGGTGGATCGAGTTCTTCTTATGGGGATTTTGAGAGTGTGATCTTTCCTATCCACTTGACTTGACAATTTTTTAGCCTTGCTGCTCACGAATTGTCATCTCACTCTGTTGCTGTTGAGATGGTTGGTCATTCTCCTTTTTATTAGTAGCTCTCTCCATGTTGTCCTAATGATCCTTGTGAACTTTGACATATGATTTTTTATGCCGAGAAGTGCTTAAAAATAGCTAAAAATTACGAATATCAGGGGAAAAATAGACTTCGTCATTAAAGGTGGCGGTGGCGAATCAATACGATTTTAAGCGGCAAGTCCCTAAAGCGCTAGTGCTAATTTTCATGGAAAATCAAATGGTGGCTGATGGCCAAGCTGGAGTTTTCCTAGATGCAAAATGGCGTTAGAAATCCAATGCAAGTCTCGAATCTCCATTTCGAGGTCATTTGATCCCCCATTTAATCCCTGCAAGGTTCGGGGTTGTGAAGCGACTACTAGATCTGGAAGTCGAGAAGAGCGTGATAGAGCCTAGCTTTGTAGATTTCGATGCCACGGAGCCAGCCGTCCAATCAGATCGCGAATCAGAGTCCTTTTGCACCCCCAAACAGGCTGAAAACCCTTCCATAGTAGTGTGAAAGTGGTCTTTTGAAGTCGACATTTTATAAATGAAATGAAATGAAACTCTAAATGAAGAAAACATGCAAAAACATGTCGTGATGCAGTTGGGGATGTATGTGCTTCTTGGATACTCAATCATGTAGAGAGAGAAGGGAAGATTCTTGATCCATGCAGAGAGGGAAAGATTTTGATGTTAACCACGTGCATTATAATGAAGGGAATGAAATTCTGATTTTTAGTCTTTCTCTCTCCTCCCTCTCTCTCCTGCATAGAGGCAATTCATGTGCAAGAAATCAAGAAGAATCGGATTGTTTCAAGATGAAGAGGAGGCTGAGGAAAGAGGTTCAGCACTGAAGAATGGTTGTTGGTTGATCTATAGGCTGCCCAAAATTATTATTAAAAAACCCGCAACACTCAAGACACGTGGTATGCTTCAATTTTACAAAGAAATTTGATTGTTTTTGTTGTTTCATGGTCCAAATGTTGTTCATATGCAATGAAATTTTGTTTGAACCTTGTTTACATCATGATTAAGGGCTGAAATTACAGAAATATAAAACCCGTAATGATTTAGAGTCGTTATTAATTCTTTAAAAATCGTAAAATGTCATTTTTAGTGAAAATTAGTGGTTTTTTTCAAATTTGAGTTGGATAAAAGGAATGGAAATGGGATAAAATCAAAGAAAATATTAAGTTTTAGTCAAAATAATAATCCAATACAAATAAATCAGAAAATTCCTATTTTTCATGAATAAAAAATAGAAAAAATAGCAAAAAATAGAGAAATTAGGGTTTTTACACTCAAAAATATGGAAAAATAAGATTTATGTGTGTGGATGTTTGGCAAGGTTAAAGCATGAGGTCAAGCCTCAGTTTGGCCTTTTCCTTTGTATTATAGTACGTGTTTATCGCTTTTTACATACAAAAATGATACAAAACAATCATTTATACCTATGCACCATAACAACACCTAAATGGTGTGGAGGGGGGGGGTGAAGTTTGTGTGACGATCTAATTGCTGAAAAAAAATTCTGATTTCCCTCTTTGTGCATAGCATTTAGGGATCGTTCCATAATTAAATATAGGTGATTAGTAGCATGGAAGTTTCGGTGCTAGTTTCTAAAGCAACGCAGTACGTAATGCTTAGTTAAAATTCATGAAAGGGCTGTTTTTCGCACCTCACATAGCTGTTTTTTTAAATCATAAAATGGTTGTGCACAATTGTCATACACCTTGCATCAAGCATGCCATGTGGTATCTCCTGGAATG
This sequence comes from Lygodium microphyllum, assembly GCF_053477565.2. Taxonomy (NCBI): domain Eukaryota; kingdom Viridiplantae; phylum Streptophyta; class Polypodiopsida; order Schizaeales; family Lygodiaceae; genus Lygodium; species Lygodium microphyllum. The sequence continues at coordinate 35,152,626 of NC_141141.1, forward strand.
CATTGCAATTGATTGATAAACTTTGACCAACGTTGAGAGGACATGAAACCTAAGTCATAGGTTAGACGGGCACTTCTGTTGGGAAAAGCTTTGTGAGGCAAATTAAAATCTCTTGGAACACTGAATTATGAAAGAGTGGAGTTTGTGCAAATGTTATATGTATTAGCAACGCATCTTGGGGCTAATCCCTTAGGTGTAGGAGGGTCGCAGTGGAGCCGCGGCAATCAGCCCGAGAGGTGATTCCCTATGTGTGTATTATGAGGCATTATGCATATATGTTATGGGATCTCCCTCTGAGGAGAAGGGAAGGTGAATGAACGTTGGAATACATATTAGATACAAACACAAAATAGTTATAAGCATTTAGTGCAAAGTGAGTTTTAGACGCTCCTGGCCCGCGAAGCCGTGTGGTGGGGTTGTCTGTTGTATGCATCAGGTCTAGCTAGTGCCATAGCCAGTGTCGGCCCATTTTAGGTCTCATCAGTGGTGCGTTTGTCGGGAGCTGCCTATAAGTGGTGGTCTCCGAATCCAGGTTGTAAAGGGATCTAAGTTTATAATTTCCATTAGGAGTATGCTAAGCTAACCATAAAATGGGGTTTGTTCAAGGATGGAAAACCTTGGCTTTCCCTATATAAAACTTACTGATGGACTTAGCTAGTTATATAGAGCATGAGCCTCTACTGAAGATAATTTAGGTGATGAGAAGAGTAACCAGTTAGTGGTTACCCCATCCTCTAATGCGATGGTATGGGCCGAGGTTTTCCTTGGTGTGGTCTCTACCCAAGAGAAATCATGTATAACCATCCATCAACCTAGAGGGCATGGAACAAGTATGTTTGAAGCTATGGCGGTCATGGCATCAACAAGTGATTATGCTAAAGCCGTAGTGCCATGGGAAAAATTCGACACATAGTGGAGTGCAGTCATGGCTGAAACATCCTATGTGGTGGGACATCATGCCAAAATTTTAAGTATCACAAGGATGTTAGAAGCCCTAGATGTAAAGGGAAAACCTTTGCTTAAAAGACAGGTCCCCAGGTCCTAAGTGCTAAGGATAAGTTTGCTTTTGATGAGGGGCAGAAGCTCCTAGATAAAGCCATCATGGAAGTGCCTAGGAAGGGGCAAGATATGGAAGATCCTCTAAGAAAGGATCGGAATGACATGCTAAGAGCTATAGGTCTCCCTAGACCACTTTATGAGTAGGCAGACAGGGACATTAAGGATAATATTAACCTCCCTACACCAGTAAAGGTGGAAATGGAAGAAGTTGGAGACCCTAAGACACTAGGGTTAGGCCATGATTACGAGGATTTTAATGGCCCAGTGCTGATCCCGAAGGAAAGGACTAAATGCCCTCCTCCTTATGGGGATCTCCCAGTGTTTCATGGGCTAGTTAATGAGGATCCGATGGTGCATTTATGAGAATACATCCTAACTTACCTTGCACGTTGGTTCAATGATATTCATCGGATGCTCGTATTCTCAAGTACCCTAAAGGGAGAGGCTAGACAATGATACTGGAGCCTCCCAAGGGAATCTTTTAAATCCTTTGAGGAGTTGAGTGATCGATTTTTAGATGAATATGAGAAGAAGGTGCATATGACCCAAGTTTTAGGGCATCTAATGCAGATTAGGCAAGAGTCCTATCCTTCTATTAAAGAATATGCTAGAGCCTTTGATGATATTCTGAGGCTTTGGCCAAGAAGAGCTACTGCATTGCCAGGTGATGTGCTATGTGAGCTCTTTTTGAGTGGCTTAGAGATTAACATGCAAATCCAAGTGGGATTGCGGAATCCTAAGTCGTTAAGGGAAGCAAAGATGCATGCCATTGATTATGAGGGACATATTTAGAGATGTTGGGAAAAGTTTTGGAGTTTTTCCCACTCAGTACAAGTGCATCCTAGCTTCCAACCATTTCTACAAGGAGACAGTTCACTTGTTGATACCAAGACAGCCTATGAGAGAAACCATGGTAGCCAAAATCTCCAAGCAAAAAATGGAAATAGTAGGGATAATATACCCCCTGGGGATAAAAAGATTCCAAGCCCAGTAAGTCCCATCAAGGCTTGCAACACTTCCATGAGAGGTAGTTGTGATGGTGGAATTGATAGAACCATTAGGTCTACAAGCTTAGATGAGCATTCTATGAGTGGTGACATCTCATATGAAGAAGATGCGGCATGCCAAAGGTCCACCTGTATTAAATAGAAGCCATAAGGCTGTGAGGCCATCTGGTAATGGTGATAAATCCATTGTGAGTCCATTGGACCAATGTGGGTAGATGAGGCAGTCTAAGAATATGAAAAGGAATATGAGATGGGTTTGGAGGCCCAAAACCCCTAAAAATACTATTGGTGTGTTAGATGAAGGGCCATGAATTGCATGTGGACACGCTTTGATGGATTTCCAAGAGGATGCGACTAAAGGCCATAATGCGACATTTGACAATAGGGACCGTCGCCCTGAGATGCATCTATGTGATGGGTCTAGGCTTGAATCTCTATCTAGTCTGGATTCTATCATTGACATATGTAATGGTCTAATTAGAGAAGAGTTGAATGATCATAAATCCATGATTCTCCCTGTAGGAGGAGTTACTGGAAAGTTGGGACAAGCGGTCCGTTTGAATGGCGACCAAGGGGATGAGATATATCAACCTAATGAAGTCATTCATTCAGCTCATAGTACCCAAGAAGAGATGGCCATTATTGCTGAGATATTAGTAGAAAGGCTTGGGCTAGTTTATCTACAAAGAGCGTAGATCAAGCTTTTAGCTGACTCGCATGAGTAGCATGAGGCTAGTCCTCCTATTTTATGCTATCCTGATTAGTTTGATAGGATGTGTGGTATATGCCAAGGAGATCATATATTGTATGGATTAGAATGAACTATCCATTTTAGGCCAAGAGGGCCAGTTAGTTTGCAGTGAAATGCTTTATTTCTTTAGGCCAAGAGGGCCAGTTGTCTGTTTAGTACGAGTGTAGTTAATGGTTTCTTGTTTTAGTCCTGTGCTAGACAGGTTCAAAGAAGCACTTGGAAGGAGCCTTTGTCGCATGGAAGCTTCTCGTGGCCCTATCCAGGTGATATCTCTCCTTTACGAGTGCATGTTCTTTTGCATTATATGTATCTATGTACTTGAAGGGGGTTTTCTTTCTTGTTGGGGACCGAAAATCAAGGCATGAAGTCCCAGGTTTAGGTTAGGTATGTTTGAGGGAGGTCTGAGTAGTCATTGCCTCCTACAAGGCATTGACAGGAATTGAAAGACTTGTTTTAGATGGGAGTTCTAGTGGCCCTATTTTGTTGACCTGCTAGGTAGCCATTCTAGGAGTTCTTACTAGTTGTGAGGCAGTTAGAGAAGCCTACTAAAATAATGATGGAAAGAGACAAAACCCTAAAGATCTGAAAGACAATATATAAATATATGGAGGTGTGTAAAAAGGGGTTTTAACCCCTATAACAATAGAAAAGTAAGAAAAATCATTGAGCTATTGTTTATCGCCTTGTGAAGGCCTGGTAGGTTCTTGGGGATGAGACAAGACCCATGGCCAATGCCTTGTCTTCCTAAGGGTGGTAACTAGCTGAAAAGCAAAGAAAATAAAAGAAGGTTGGAGCGAAAATAAAAGTGAGCGTTAGAAAAGGATTAAGTGTCGCCTAGCAAGGGCTTGGTAGGTTATTGGGTACCGAGACACGACAACCTGAGGCCGATGCCCTGTTCTCCTCGGGTCACTACGCTCAGCTCCCTCCTTTTTACACGCCCAAGTATGGAAAATAAGAGGCTAAAGACCCAATGTGCTAAAAGAAAATATTTGTTGATCAGGCTATAGGAGTCCTCACCTAGTAGGAGCTCTTGGTTGAGTTGTCCTTAGTTAGGTAGGTAGTTCAGACCACCACTTAGGGTGACCTCTTTGATAGTTCTTTTTAGTTTGGTCGTGTTGGAGCAATTGGTTAGTGACTGGCTTCGGGCCTTCTATCAGATTATGCTAGGCCTACTCCTCGTGGATTTCCTGCCTTGCTTTTGTCAAGGGGTAGGGTATGAGCTGTGATGTGTTTTGTTGTGTATCTATTTTGTATCAGCTTAATGCTCCTTTTTGTTGTTTCTGTGCAGATCTATTTGTGGGATTCGAGGAGCTGAGTCGCCCTATCCTGTGGTCGCCAATGACAGATGATTTTTTATGCCGAGAAGTGCTTAAAAATAGCAAAAAATTACCAATATTAGGGAAAAATAGACTTCCTCGAAGGCGGCAGTGGCAATCAAGATGATTTTAAGCAGCAAGTCCCTAAAGCGCTAGTGCTAATTTTCATGGAAAATCAAATGGTGGCCGATGGCCAAGCTAGAGTTTTCCTACATGCAAAATGGCGTCAGGAATTCAACACAAGTCTCGGATCTCCATTCCGAGGTCGTTTGATCCCCCATTTAATCCCCGCAAGGTTTGGGGTTGTGAAGTGGCTACTGGATTTGGAAGTCAAGAAGAGTGTGATGGAGCCCAACTTTATAGATTTCAATGCCATGGAGCCAGTCGTCCAATCGGATCGTGAATCGGAGTCCGTTTGCACCCCCAAACAAGCTGAAACCCTTCCATAGTAGTGTGAAAGTGGTTTTTTTTTTAAAGTGGGCATTTTATAAATGAAATGAAATGAAACTCTAAATGAAGAAAACATGCAAAAACATGTCGTGATGCAAGGAGGAGCGTTTTTTGATTGACGCCCCATTTTTTGGGGATGTATGTGCCTCTTGGATACTCAATCATGTAGAGAGAGAAGGGAAGATCCCTTATCCATACAGAGAGGGAAAGATTTTGATGGTAACCACGTGCAATATGATGAAGGGAATGAAATTCTGATTTTTAGTCTTTCTCTCTCCTTCCTCTCTCTCCTGCATAGAGGCAATTCATGTGCAAGAAATCAAGAAGAAGAGGGGCTGAAGAATGCTTGTCCGGCTGTGATTGGATTGCTTCAAGATGAAGAGGAGGCTGAGGAAAGAGGTTCAGCATTGAAGAATGGTTGCTAGTCGGTCTGTGGGCTGCCTAGAATAATTATTAAAAAACCCGCAACATCTAAGACATGCGGTATGCTTCAATTTTACAAAGAAATTTGATTGTTTTTGTTTTTTCATGGTCCAAATGTTATTCATATGCAATGAAATTTTGTTTGAACCTTGTTTACATCATGATTGAGGGTTGTAATTACAAAAATATAGAACCCGTAATGATTTAGAGTCGTTATTAATTCTTTAAAACTCGTAAAATATTATTTTTAGTAGAAATTAGTGGTTTTTTTCGATTTTGAGTTGGAGAAAAGGAATGGAAATGGGATAAAATCAGAGAAAATGTTAAGTTTCAGTCAAAATAATAAGCCAATACAAATAAATTGGAAAATTCCTATTTTTCATGAATAATAAATTTAAAAATAGTAAAAAATAGATAAAATTAGGGTTTTCGCGCTCAAAAAATATGAAAAAATAAGATTTATGTGTGTGGATGTTTGGCAAGATTAAAGCATGAGGTCAAGCCTCAATTTGGCCTTTTCCTTTGTGTTATAGTACGTGTTTATCGCTTTTTTCATACAAAAATGATACAAAACAACCATTTACACCTATGCACCGTAGCAACACCTAAATGGTAGGGGGTGAAGTTTATGCGACAATCTAATTGCTGAAAAGATAAAAATTCTGATTTCTCTCTTTGTGTATAGCATTTAGGGATTGTTCCATAATTAAATATAGGTGACTAGTAGCATGGAAGTTCTGGTGCTAGTCCCTAAAGCAGTGCAGTATATAACGCTTAGTTAAAATTCACATGGCTGTTTTCCGCACCTCACATGGTTATTTTTTTAATTATAAAATGATTGTACATAATTGTTACACACCTTGCATTAAGCATGCCACGTGGTATCTCCTGGAATGCATTGCAATTGATTGATAAACTTTGACCAACACTGAGAGGACAGGAAACCTAAGTCATAGGTTAGACAGGCGCTTCTGTTGGGGAAAGTTTTGTGAGGCAAATTAAAATATCCTGGAATGCTGAATTATGAAAGAGTGGAGTTTGTGCAAATGTTATATGTGTTAGCGATGCATCTTGGGGCTAATCCATGAGGTGTAGGAGAGTCGCAGTAGTGAGCCACAGCAATCAATCAAGAGGTGCTTCCCTATGTGTGTATTATGAGGTATTATGCCTATATGTTATGGGATCTCCCTCTGAGGAGAAGGGAAGGTGAACGAACGTTGGACTACATATTGGATACAAATGCAATATCGTTATAAGCATTTAGTGCAAAGTGAGTTTTAGACACTCCTGGCCCGCGAGGCCGTGTGGTGGGGTTGTCTGTCGTATGCATGAGGTCCGGCTAGTGCCTTAGCCAGTCCCGGCCCATTTTAGGTCCCATCAAACTTTGTCTCCCTCTTGTTTTTTATTTGATGATGGCTCACCCCTAGCATATTATACACATCCCTCCTTGGGCGTTTCTCAGTCCTACTTCTGGCTAATAAACCCAGGGCCTTATTCACCATCATAGGGCTCAACTCCACCTCTACTTGATGATCTTATTCCCCTCTTCTTACCATCACCATGCCATAGTTTCTTTTGGCATCAAAGCTCCTCGAAAATTCTGCGCACTTGTTGTAATCGATAGCCTGCCGACCTTATCTACATACTTTTGTAGATTGCACTAGTCTAAGAGTTTTACGACTAGCTCCTCCATGATGGAATCTTTTAGGTTTAGGGTAAACTTGAATGCACACTAGCTAGAACCCCTCGTTTCCACCAATAGGCTGTACTTTGCTTGCTCTTTCATCGTGAATGGGAGCTTGCCACCTTAAGCTTTCCCCGGATGTAGAGTCTGGCCAAGAAAGAGAGAGTAGCCAATGACAATGCTTTGGGCCATGCTCAAATGCAATGTGTGACTTCTACAGGGGTGATTCTCTCTTCTAGCAAGCGGGGCTTTCGTCATGGCTCTTTGTTCTTGGTATTTTTGTTGCTTTCTTCGTAATGGCCCTTTGTGGGGTTTGTGGTCTTATGGTGATTTGGACATTAAACGCTTTCATATAGAGACCTATGTCGTCCTACATTCACTTGGTAACTCATGAGAGTACATGCAAGTCATATGATTCAACCATAATGAGCAGGTGTAGCTCAAAGAGACGTCACTTGAATCCTATGGTGTTGACTTCGATGCATATCACCTGCACTTGATTATCATTGCTTGTGTATGTGCTGACTTTTTTTTTTACTACTATCTATACACAGTCACAAAACTCGTTGTTTATTTATATGCACATCTATAAACCTATGTCACTTTATGAGGATAAAAACCAATTGTAGAACTCAGGGTTGTACTGGAGTGTGGCACATTGTCTGGAGTACTGGATGTTGCCACGAGTAGATATCTTGCAACATTGAGTAGCATGGTACATTGTCTGAGTCTACTTGCAACATGTAGTTCCTCCTCAGTGAGAACCTTATCAATCAGAGAGTTCTCTTGGCTAGTTCCAGCTAAGTCCACACCCCAAATGACAATCAATACTCAAAAGGAAGTTGGCACCACGTAGGTTGGGTCTCTTTGAGACTACCATTTGGCCAATCATTGCTCTGAGACCGTTATAATCTGGGATCCCAGTTTGGCCATTGTAATGCGGCTTTCAAACCAACATTTTTCAAATTGACTTCGATCCTCTAATTGTTGCTTTATTTTCTCTATCTCTAAGAGATTTGGTTGGCATATCACATCATTGTATGTCACAGTTAAGTGTAAGTCGTCAACTTCTTCGTCAGAGATGAGTCACATGTGTTCATGTAGGAGCTTTTCATAGTGCTCGTCAATATATTTTTACTCTTCCCAAGATAGAGGAAATGGTAAATATTCCTCTACCTGCTCCTTAGGGAATGCAGCCATGTCTGCAAGGATGTAAACACGTGCGAATAATTTGAGTTTAGCATCCAACTCAGTTAAGAATTCTGCAACACTTCTATATTTAATGAGGGCTTGGTCAGTTGCTATCTCCTGCAAGGTTCTAGGAGTTTTTATATGCTTAAGCATAGCTGGGGGGTCGGGCCTAGATGAGCAAGATTGGTCAACACTAGGATTGTTTATGTCCTCGGGGTTTCCATGTTTCTCCTGAGGCCTTGCTACTATTGTGTCATTGTTCTCCTTGGATGTGACCGGTATATAGTCTTGTCACCCTGTTGTGATAGTGTTGTATCCACTCTTGATTGGTCAATGCGAGTTCTATTGTCGGTGGATTGAGTGTTGCAAGCAACCGTTGATGGTAATGGTTGCTTTGATTTTTCAGAGCACACAGATGTGTCTGAGGTTTCACCACTATTAGGAGAGATGGCAATGTGCTCATTGATAGATGGACTCAACGCTTTATTCCTTAGCTCATGAGCACTCTTGGTCTCAATCTTCTTGGTGTCTACAACCACTAGCAATTGCCGTTGTTTTCTCCTCTTTTTCTTGGGCAATTGCGGTGCATCCTTTAAGGAATCAGAACCCTGAACCAGGTCAACCATTGATGTGTTTGGTTGGGCCTCATCATTCTCTTTCTCTAGTGTGTCCTTGTGGGACATGGCTGCAACCTGCTAAATAGCCTTGCTAGGTTGATTCGTCAGATGCGCCCTCTCCTTGGCCACCTCTTTGAGAGATCTCTCGCATGCTCTACTATCATTTTGATGCTTTATAAATCAATGTAATTTCTGTATTTGACAAAGGTGGTAGTGCATATGGAGTAGAAGCTTTGCAATCTTTATGAAAAGAAAATTGATGTATCACTACTTAAAGAACCTCATTGATTTTTTTTGTGCAAGAGGGGGCATCTATGTTTGAATACTTGAATAATTTTAACACTATCTTCAGCTAGTTGTCAGCTCAAAAAATTGCTTTTTTGAAATCTATTCAAAGCCATGTTTTTTCTTGTGATTTGGCTTGAAAGTTGGGATACTTTTAGGACTACTATTAGTAGTTCATCACTTGCTAGGGGCTTGACTAAATTAGGATACTTTTAGGACTACTGTTAGTAGTTCATCACTTGCAACACCTCTTTCATAGGTGAATGGCCAAGGACGCCTTTCACTAGAGGTATTGTCACGGCTCGAGGCTATGACTGCCATGATTCCTGATTGGAAGTAGTAGTAGTTCGGTCAGTGACCATACTACTATTAGTCAACTGTGATGTCGAGTCCTTAGGCGGATTGGAAGTGGCCATGTCTTTTGTTGCCCTTTGTGCATTCACTTGTGCGGATCGATTGAGCTAGTCACGATGGATTGCATAAGCATATCCTTAGACCAAGAGCTATGGGTGGTGTTATGTCCCACCTCTTGGACATTGGGAAGCTTAAATGGAGATAGAGATTGGGATTGAGCAGCTGCACTTGAGGACTACTATTGTGCTTCCTGTGTCTATTTAGGAAAAGAGGGTGTAGGAGATCTTGGACTCTTAGGTAGACTTGGCAAATATTTGCTCGTGGCTGTTAGATGATTGTGCCATTTGCTTTGTTGAGCAACCAGCCTTCTTATGAGCAGTGTTGTGCCTATTGTGCTCATTATCCTCTTGGGAAGTCAAAAGCTCCTTGAGCATTAGTGGTCTTTGTGCATGCTCAATGATTACATCTAACATTTGCTTATTAAGCATGCTAGGTTGAGGCTCTTCCCTTCGAATACTCATGTTTGGTTTCTTGCCCTGAGACCTTGAGTTTCTCTTAGATTTCCTCCTGTGCTTCCTTGCTTTTGATGCAATCTGGCCTTCAGCTGATAAAGGAGGTTTAGCAAGGGGTTTTGGTATCCGAATCCATCAGTTACTTGCATAATACCCTTGAATAGCTTTGGATATCCATCTCAGCGTTGTCCCGGCTCTCCATTGATACCTTCGTCTATAAGTCTTGGGCTTCTTTTGATGTCTTCTACGATATTTTTAAGTCCAAAGCTCATCCTTGGCATTGTCTCCTAACCTTCATGTTTCAAGCATGGCCTTGCTCACTGGTTCTCTCTATTCAACATGCGCTTGTACCAACTCCTTCAACAAGTCCTTGCCCCCATTACTAGGCTTGCCTGCTATGTCAGAATGTTCCTTATCTTTCCCTCGAGGTTTGATGAGGTCACCCTTACTAAAGGTCATGATTATCCTCACACTCTGTAGTGTCAAGTGTATCCTATGTGCTACATAGTCGGCCTCACACTTTGTCACTCTTTTGAAAGGTCGTCCGAGAAGGGTTTCCTTTCCACAATTAGCACTATTTGGAGGAACATGAAATAGGATAGGAAAGCTTTCTATTTCAATGGTTACAAGGATTTTGCACTTCCCCATAAGTGCTTGGGAGTGTCCTCCATAAAGACTAAGAGTTGCCTTAGTCGATGTGAGCTCTGGTTGGCCTAGTAGAGTTAATGCTTCACAGGTCAAGATATTAAAATTAGCTCCTTCGTCGATGAAAGCATCGACACACTACTCCCTTTTTGCTGTGAGTTTGACCCTAAGATAAGAAGGTGGTACTATGTCTTCGTATTCTGGGTCTTTGCTTGTAAATTCAAACCTTCTAATGCATGCCTTTGAGTCTCCAATTATATGATCAGATGTGGATTCTCCACTGATGTCTTGGGTCGTCTGTGCAGTGCCGTTCAAGGTGCATCTATCATTAAGACTACCATGTCTAGTCATCCTCGCAGTCGTAGCTTGATGTTGTTTCATTTCGCTTTGACTAGATGCAGTTCAGACGCAATCTATACATGTTTTTGTGGTATGGCCTTTGTGCCCTCATTGGCTAGATTGGCCCATTGAGGTGTTTTTTTGCAAGTGAGGATCTATGCTTGTGCAGAGCCCTTACTACACTAGGATCTAATTTGGAGGACCTATTGCGGCACATGTTTTCTCTCCAACCTACTTGGGGGAGGTACGAAGGGGGCAAAGCCCCCTCTACAGGGGTCCAGGGGGGCAGTCCCCCCGGCTCACAGGGCCGTTACGATAAGCACCATGAGCGATTTGAAACACCGTTCATAGCCAAGTTTTGAACTAGCTCTAGATTTTAGCCCAGTGATAGATCTACGATGTGCTTCGGCTCCATATGGTCTCTCGTCGGTTTTAGGGGTTATAGGTTAAAAATTTTAAAAAAATCCAAATTCGGCCCAACAGGTTTGAATTGCAAGGGCTGATTCAACCCGTCTGAATAAGCCGAGGGCCGAATGAGAAAGGGCCAAATGTAGCTGGTCCGAATGTCGAATTCAGTCAGTCCGAATTGTGGTTGTCCGAGGGCCAAGTGGCCGAATGATAGTGGGCTAAATCAACCGAGCCGAGGGTAGAGTGCTTCGTCTAAATGGGTTTGGGCCGAACGGTTGATTGGTGAGTTAGGTGGACTGAATGCCAAGTTTGTCCAAATGGTCGATTCAGACGAGCCAAGCAGGTGTTCGAGTCGAGTGCTCCGAGTGGTTGGCGTTCGAGTGGTAGTGGGCTAAGGGTGGGCCGAGGGCTGATTTCGGGACTTGGCTCAGAATCGTCGTCACTCGGACTAGCCAAACGCGGTGCAATTTTGGCTGGCATAACAATAAATCACACGACTTAGGCCACGACCTACTGCATGCACCTCCAAATCAAAGCTATGGGTGGAGGGGAAGAGTTATATATATGTGGAATAGCAAATAAACTCCAAAATGAAAATCAACAAGTGAATCAAACCCTTATGTCCTGTTATGACAACAAAAACCCTATTGCTTATTTTCCTTTGTTTTTGTTCATTTTTTCCTACCCTAATGCATCCAAATCATAAGAAAAATACCTACACTACTCCAACATGCTTTCCCAAATCCAAAAAACCAAAAACCTACTTGCTAAGGAGATCGAATATCTCTTCAAACTCCCTCGCTTCCTACCTATCTACCTCAAGCACCGGTTCAAGGAAAACCCTTACTTCGATGCTCGATTCGAAGTGCGGAAGCAGTCAAGGCTTGAATCTGTTGGTCCCGACAATAGAACCAAAATGTGGGAGCTCTCGCTCAACCGCCAAGACCCACAGACCGCTTATTACTTCAAGTGTTCCAAGCTGAGCACTAATGGATACCTCTCACATAGCTGACACGCTATCTATCCATGAGTGTAGTGAGCTTACCTCCTCTCTCGTGCACTTCCGTAGCTCCATAATCCAAGTGCAAGCTTCAAGAAGCTCCATCGTCAAGCTCCATACTCCAAGCTCCATCACCGCAAGCAAGAGAAGAGAAGAGAAGAGAAGAGAAGAAGAGAGGAGAAGATGGAGAACTTCTCCTCCCCGGTCCCTCACCCTCACACACTCACTCCCTCACACTCTCACACTCCCTCTCTCAAGCACAAGCTCAAGCTCGCAAGAAGAAGAAGAAGAAGAGGAGGAGGAGAGCCACTTTTTGCCACACACAAGAATGAGCTTCTCATTTACTTTTCAACCTTATAAAAAAAACCCTAAATCCCTTTTTGGGCGGTCATCCCCTTATCCCCTTTTTTACATGGCCAACCGTGGCCTAGGCCCTTTTTCCCATTGTTCTTCTATCTTCCTAGCTTCCTTCCTACCACCCATCTACCTTTACAATTTTCACGAGTGAAAGCACGGTGCTCTTAAAATAAATCATGGTGCGCCTTGCGCTCTTTTACAAAAGTGTTGACATGCACTTTTTGTGTGCGCCTTTTTCCTTGATTTAGGATCTTTTTGCACTTCTTGTGTTTCCAGATTCTTCTTAGTGCGCCTTCATCTTCTGTTTCACTTTTGCCTTGGCCTTGTCTTTTACTTTAGATTTTCTGACTTTTCCACCTTGTTCGTTTGAGGGTTAACACTCGTGAAGCGGGTATCGCTCATGTCCTCTAGGAATTCCATGCAGAAGGAGGGAAGTAAGGTCATCCTCATCATGAGCCTAGCCATGGCACGACTATCGATGCCTAAGTTGATATAAAAAAAGACCGGGGGAAGGTGGGCTTCCTCAACTGCAGGCTTTTGCTTAAGCAAGAACTTAAAGAGCCTAAGGTAATTATAGGTTACTATAAATGTTGGGTTTGGACATGAGGAGAAATCCTCGAGGAATCAGTTTTGATGGATGGAAGGATATCCTCCAATCGAAAAATCAAGCATCCCTCGGGAGTCCGTGCATTGACATTGTAGATTGTTGGAAAGTCAATGGGCCCATGCAAGTTCTTGTCATGGTCAACTCCATATCTGTGGGGGTAAGGTATGTAGATGGGGTCGTTCCACTCTTCAGGCAATGAGCTCCAGAAAACAATCTAGGCATCAAAGTTGGTATCCCAAATCCTCCTCATCCACTTTGGTTGCTGCGCCTTGTAGGCTTGGACGGTTTTGGGAACCCGGTTCACCTTGTCCTACCAATAATCTGCTAGTTTCTGCCTCCATCTGGTAACTACAATGTTTCTCTCCTCTATCCATATGTTGGCGAGGTCATTATCCATTCTATTGATTCTTGCCATCTTCTCCAGGGGAAGAACATGATCCAAAGATCATGGATAAGAAAAGGAGAGCTCAAATGGTCATGTCTGGAACTCCCATTGTCGCCATATGGTCAACTCCTGAGACTAGTTGATGGGATGGGGATCCTCACGTATCGACATGGGCTCTTCAAGGAGTTGTTGTGGGCCATATTCTCACTCTCCTCTATGATTTCTCCACAAGTTCTTGCCTTCTTCTTTGAGCTACTACCATTTGTTCAGGAATTTGTGCCCCTTTTGGCTCTTCCGGTGGCAATTTTGGCAGGGGCAGACTGGGCTCTCTGTGCTGTTCTTCCTCGAGTTCTTGCTCAAAGTCTCCCCTCTTCTGTGGCTTGCTCTACCACTGGCTAGTCTTCAGGTGGTGGCTGCTGCACTTGTCCTTCAAACCCTAGTTCCCTGAGCTCATCAATGGAAAGGCTAGCTTGCCGTAGGCAACTGTATTGTTGTGCCACAATAATACCTATGGCGGTTGGAAGGGTGTGTTCTTGAAGGCCCTATCTCAAGGTACGAGATGTCAATTCTAACTTCCACTTCATCCTTTCCATTGAGTCCTCGCCTTCAACTTGGGTGACATTCAGCATCGTGCTCAAGAAGGCTTGTCTCTGAGTGTCTGAGTACACTTCGACAGCCTTTGCTCTTGATTCAACGAACACTCTTTCCCATTCACTCACCACTAGGCATTCTATTAGTCCATGCACTCTTTTGAAGTTGTGCTGCTCCCATTGTCGTGCCTTCTCTTCCATCTTTTTCCTTCCCTCCATTTTTGGAGACAGCATCACTACCACTTGTTGCTGCTCATTCATTAAGTCTAGCATCTGCATCTTCTCCTTATTGCAGTAGTTCAGCTGCTCTTCTACTGTTTTCCTTCCTTGTTCTGCAATGGTAAACTGCAGTTCTACCTCTATGAATCTCTCTGACAGTTCTTCCCGGATCTGCTCAAGGCTTTCTAACTCTACAAAATGCAGTCTTCTTTCTGTTATTGCCATAACCATGAGAGCTTCCACATCTCTTTTTGTGTTTTCCAAGTCATCTTTCAGCTCCTGTGTGCTTCCTATGGCATCCTGCCTTTCTTGCTCTAGGACTTGGATCTCTCTTTCTAGTCTTCCTTGCTCCTCTGTTTCATATCACAGTCAGAATGCCATGGCATCCTCTTGCACTTGACATTGCTCTTTCGACTCCTCACTTTCTTCCTGCCCATTGCTTCTCCAAGCGAGCAGTCCTTTCCATTAGCTCATCATACTATTGAATTAACACTTTCTGACTCTTTAGATGAGCTAGTAGATCCTATTCTTCCTCATCCAATCTTCACCTCAAATGATCCTCATTCTCTTGAGCTTCCTTGGTCTTGGCATCCAATTGCTCTTTTAGGGCCTTAAGCTCTTTTTGATGTTTAGAGGCTTGCTTGGACAGGTTGAGCCTCAAAACTACCGAGGTTTCCTTTTCAATGTCCAACTCTGCCAAGGCCGCTTTCTTTTCCTCTCTGGACTTGCTCAACTAAGTGAGGAGTTTAGTCACATATGCCTCGTAGTCTGCTGCTAGTGGCACTGTGAGAGGGGCCATAGAGGTTGATGCTACTTGCTTCTGTCGCTTAGGGTCTTGCCATGATTCTGCAGCTGCTCCAGCTAGCCTCTTTGTTCCTGCTTCAAGGGCAATCTCTGCCGCTTTGTTAGCTAGGAGCTATGTTATTGCCATTAATTGAGACGTGTCCATAGCTGGCACCAACTCCTATGTCGTGGTGGGTGTGGTTTCAGTTGGGAGTGGCACAAGGGAAGAGGGGAGGGTGTGTAGTGGGGCCTTGCCCTTTCTTGCAACCACTGAGGCTATTTCTACACTGCCACTAACTCCAACCTCATGATGCAGGCTTAGTGGGCTCATCTCTCCCCCTCCATGGGTCTCTTCCACGGACATGTGAGTTGCCTCTAGCAAATCCGCAGCTTCCTTCCTCCTCATTTCTTCAGCTTCACCTTCAGCTCTTCTCTTCCTCTCCTCCTTGGCTCTTCTTGACTCTTCTCTGATCCTTTCAAACTCTTCCTCTTCTTTTCTCCTTCATTCCTCCTCCATTCTCTTGGACTCTTCTTGTGTTCTTTTCAACTCAGCTTTCTCTTCCTTGCTTAACTTTTCCTTCTTCTATTTTTGGATCTTGGCAGTCTTCGCCTTTCCTTGTGCTCTAGCTTCAACTTGAGTGGATGGTGCTTTAGGCTCTTCTCTCTCACTAATGGTACGTTTACTGGATTTTTCTTCCTCACGGTGTAGTGTTTGGGAGGGTGCTACTATCTCTTCAATTCCCCCTGCTTCCTTGGTGGCCTCATGAATAATGGCCGCTAGTACACCACCGTATCTGATGGTAGCAGCCTTGGCAGAGGACTTCTTGCGGGCTGATCTCATTGTAGAGGCTAGGGACTCTCCTCCAACAGAGCTGCTGTTGCACCCATAGCAAGGGCCTTTGCTGCTGTCTAGATGGTTTTTATGACGAACCTGTTCCAATCCACTTCCTCAGGGGACCCTATCGCTATGCTTTCCAACACCGAGATAATGATCCTATTCATCAAGGTATTGTATCTCTGTCCTGAGAAGAGGGCATGGACCATCTTTCCTTACATCTTTACTTTCTGATTTGGGATGTCTGCCAAACTTACTCCATCCACTGTGTGCACCTCACTCCAGTTCATCCCCAGCATGGCATATACATCTCATCTATGATGCTTCCCAGCCTTGGGGTCCAAGCCAAGGGCCTTCTCCACCACTTCAGCGTCGTTAAGTGGTACCTCCACCTAGTGGGCAACATCCCCTCTTCTTACTGTCATTGTGCCACAGTTGCTACGAGCATCAAAATGCCTCAGGAAATCTGTGCAAGCACTGTAATCCACCACTTGTCCCACTTTCTCCACATACTTTCAAAGACTACACTTGTTCACTAGCTGCTTTGCTGCTGGCTCCTCTAGGATGGCTTTGTCCAGGTTTAGAGTGTGCTTGAATGTAAACTGATTAAATCCTCGTGTCTCCACACCTATCTCATACTTGGCTTGTTCTTTTTCCGTGAACAGAATCTTACCGCCTTTTTCATGTCCTGCCATTGTGGGTACCTGCCATGCAACATTACCCATAATTAGTATTGATGGGGTAGGCAAAAATGAATTATGGCATTATGAAAGACTTGAACAATTATAAAAGCTGCACAAGAAAGTGAATTTTGAGAAATAACAAACTGAAAGAAAAGACATGAATTTGGGGCTTTGGCCAATAGATGGGCTTAGGATTTGGGGCTTCAGCCTTTGTGGTTGTCATAGATTTGACAACTTGGGCCTTAGGTATGGCCGGTTGTTTAGTGAACACACTGCTTGAAGCAAGTGTGGCCACAAGCTGTGTAAGGGGTTTGTTCTTAAGGACTGATGTCTTGGGCACCCAGATCTAATTGTTGCCCTCATAGTATCCTTGAGCACGTAATAGGGTTATGGGGACCCATTGTGGCTTAAGGGTGCATTTACGGCTTTGGTTTCTAGGCTACTCTCTAGGCTTTGCATGAGAGTTCCTAGGTCTGCGGGGTTGTGTTTGCTTATTGTGGGAAGGCTTACCTTGATGTTTAGGTACCCATTGAAATGTAGGTTGCTTAACCTTAGGAGTGGGTTTGGTGGGGTGGTGTTTTGTGGGTTGAGTGGGGTGTGACACATCACGACCCCCCTCCTTAGCCTTAGGCATGGTCTTCTCTATTAGTGGAGTGGCAGTCTTGGAGGGACCCGCACTGCCCTTGCTGAAAGTTGTCATGATGCACACATTTCCTATGGCGAGGTGGATACACTACAGGTCGTAATCGACGTAACAATGGGTTTGTTTTTTGAAAGTGTGCCCTAGCAGCGACACCTTGCCTGCCTCCTTTGTGTTGGGCAACACATAGAAGATGATTGGCAAACTTTGAGACTCAATAGAGACAATGACTTTGCACTTCCCAAGGAGTGCATAGGATTTTCCCCCAAATGGACTAAGTTTAGCCGTAGTTAGCTGGCTGCAACTCGGGTTGACCAATGAGAGTCCAATGAGCATGGGTTAGGATATTGATGTCAGTTGCCTCATCGATCAAAGCATCAAAAGAATGTGTCTTTTGGGATGTGGCCATGATTCGTAAATAAGCTGGAGCAATAGCTTCCTCATCATCCTCTATCTCGGTGATGGTTGCAATGCAGACATTGATAGGGGCCTCTATCATAGGGGGCTCATGTAAAGGATGTGTGGGAAGGTAGTACTTCTTCATGCGACTACCATTGAAAAAGCCTATGCCCTCGCCTTCCAGTGTTTCAAGTTCGACATTGCCCATCCTACTAATGGCACACACTCTAAAAGGTCTTAGCCCTCGAAACTTCATTTTCTACTTCTGGCCCTTCACAGAGTACAACAACACAAGGTCACCCTAGTCAAAATCACATTGTTTGGCATGCTTGTCAAACCACATCTATCTTTGCACCGTTTCACAAATTAGAGCGTGGGTGGCAATGAGTCTAGTTTTAGTGAGGTGTTCCAACTCGATAAGACGGTTAGTCCAAGCCTCTTTCCCTTCCCAACGCTCCTACACCCTATCTTCAAACTAGGGATAAAAAATTCTAAAGGCAGGATAGCCTCAGTTCAACAATCGTTTTATAGCCTGAAGGGCGTTTGTCCCATAACCGTTTTATAGGCTGTTTGATAGGTCCATAAAGCTGCCATGAGCTTGTTATCCTAGTCGCTCTGAGAAGTGGAAACCACCTTTGTGAGCACGTTGACCAGGATCTCATTCATTGATTCTACTTGGCCATTGGCTTGGGGATAGTACGGTGAAGACTTCCTATGGATGATCAAGAAGGTTGAGAGCAGGTGAGCAATCACCTCATTGATGAAGTGGGTGCCCTAGTCGCTCATTATCTCAATAGGGTAACCAAATCTCGAGATGACCTACTGACATAAGAACTTTACTGTGGTCCTTGCATCATCCTTCCTTATGGCTCTTGCTTTAGCCCATTTCGTCAAATAGGCAGTTGCTACAATGATATATCAAGCTTGTGAACAGTGGGCCACATGACTAATGGGTCCAATGAAGTCAATGCCCTATTTCTCGAAAGGTTGTTGTGCTATTACAGGGGTCAATTCCATTTTTTCCTTCCATGTGAGGACCTTGGTCCTTTGGCACTCATCACAATGCTTGACAAATCTAGTTGCATCACGGAATAGCGTGGGCCACCACAGTTGAGACTGTAGCACCTTGTGGGCTGTCGTGTCTCCATTGAATGCCTCCCAGTAATTCTGGTGTGTGCCTTTCTCAATGTGTCATGAATCTCATGTTTGCACACACACCTACGTAGCAACCCATCTTGTCCTAACCTATAGATTTGGCTAGCAATCAGCTGATAGGGTTGGATCTTCACAATAAGCCTCCTAAGATTGGCCTTCTCAATAGGTCTCTTGGGTAGACCATGTTCGAGCATGTGGATGACTTCATCAGCCCAGTATGGCATTAAATCAGTCTTGAATAATTCCTTGTCATTGGATAGGCGAAAGAGATGCACATGTAGAAGGTTGTCTGTTATGCCTTGTCCAGTGGCTTCACCTGTGGGTATGTGGGACATGTGATCTACCATGTAATGATGTTTCCCTTTGCATACAACCACAGAGAAGTCAAACTCTAGAAGAATCAATAACCATCATGCTATGCATCCTGTAGCGCAAGGCTTGTTCACTAGATAGAGCACTGCTTGATGGTCAACAAAAAAGGTGAAGGGTGTGGCCAAAAGATAATGTCTAAATTTCTTAATTGCAAACACCATGGCCAACCCCTCCCTTTCCGTAGTGGAATAGTTCATCTTCGTGTCAGTGAGATGCCTGCTAGCAAAGCTCACTGGGTAATCAAGGTTGTGTTCGCCAAGTTGGCACAGAACAATTCCAATGGCAAACTTAGATGCATCTATATGCACATGGAACATTCTAGTCCAATCTGGGGCTCGTAAGATGGGTGCGGTGGTAAGAGCCTTTTTCAATTATTTGTAAGCACTTTGGAATTCTTCGGTCCACTCGAATACAATTAGCAGCTTGTACAATAGTCTTGCGATTAGTCCATAATTTAGTACAAAGCGCCGATAGTACCCTATGTGACCTTAGAAGCACTGAACACCCTTATAATTGTTGGGTGGTGGCAAGTCAAAAATAACCTTGATCTTTGAGAAATCAGTGGTGATGCCATTATTGGACACCATGTGCCCTAGGATGCATCCGTGTTTCACCCAAAATTTGCACTTCAGGGGGTTCAATGAGAGATTATAAAGTTGACACCGCTCAAAGACTACCCGTAGTTTCTCTAAGTGTTCCGCCCAGCTAGAGTGTACACATAGATCATCCACAAACACCTCTTGCTCATGTCTGAGCTGGTCTTTGAATATCGTGCACATCAGGCATTGGAAGGTTGTGGGCACATTCATTAACCCAAAAGGCATAACGATGTAGGCAAATACCCCCACTCTATAGCAAAGGCAGTCTTGTGCCTATCGTCGGGGTGTACTCGCACTTGATTGTCACTCGATAAGCCATCCAAAAAGCTATAGGCTTCTTTACCTGCCACCCTCTCAAGCATGTGCTCGGTGTATAGCAATGGGTAGTTATCTCTCTTCATAGCAGCATTGACTTTCTTGTAGTTGATGCACACTTGGATCTTTTTGTTTTTCTTCATAACAATCACTATTGGTGATACCCAGTCTGTGTGCTCCATTTCGTAGATGAATCTTGCTCTCATGAGTCTATCAATCTCCTCTCTTATTGCATGGGCATGCTTTGGATTCATGGGGTAAGGGCATTGTTTTACAGGAACAACATCAGGGACCATAGGGATGTTGTGGGTCACAACTCTAGGGTCGACTCCCTTAAGTTCATCCAGAGACCAGGCAAATACGTCCATGTACTCCCGTAGGAGAGCAACAAGGCTAGCCTCCTCATCCTTGGTCAGGTCGTCTGCTATAAATAAAGGCTGAGGCTTCTCACCTTCCCCTACTAGGTTGACTTCCTTGACCTTGGCGGGTCCTTGAATAGGCTTGCTAGTCTGGCCCTACCTCTTTGCTCCTAGTAGGACCACCAGTTTGTCACCCTTCTTGAACTTAGTGATGCATTTGGGTAGGTCCTGCGGTTTCTTCTATCGTTTTGCATCTAACCCTTTTGTTCATTTCTTTCTTTCCTCCTTTAGCTGATTGCATCTTAGGTGGACCGGCAAGTCCCCCCTGGTGCATTTGGTTTTGGATGGCATGGGTATTTCAGGGTCGCTCTCTGTACTGACTTCAGACTTCGAGTTGAACTCATAGCCCTCACTGGAGGAAGGAGTCTCTCCCCAGGTGGTAGTAGTTCAGTAGGTGCATCTATCCTAAACACAGGTACCACTAGTGGTTGGGAAATTCTAGCCTACTCATAATCCACTGCCCCTATGTGTTCCAACCAAGAGTGATCGCAATACAATCTCATAACTCCTCTCTTGATCTCGTATGCATTCCTTTCTCAGGGCCTAGAGTCTGCTCTTATCTTCTATATCACCCTTCCATCAGTATCGTACTCCATGATATCCATTTCCTCCTCGCTTTCCTCACTGATGGAGGAACAATCCTCATATTCATTGTCAGAACCATCACTCCCTCACTGCTCATCATCTCCTAGGTCCTCCTTTCTAGCCTCTTTCTCGTCGATTGACTATAGCCAAATTGTATAGCAAGTTCAGGTCATGAACTTTGGTCCACTTTCACTTATGCTCACCCAGGAGGTCTCTAAGGGGCAAGAGATTAGCAGAAGGATTGCCCTCCAATTTGCTTGTTAGATACTCTAGGGTCTCCTGGAGTTCTAGCTTATTATTTGGGACATGGAAAGTGATAGGTTTGGGCCGACCACACGCACTCCTTGCCATCATGTAGAGTGGTACTGAGTGTTCCTCATCTGGCGTGCCCATGGCTTGTGTGGCTTGCTTATACTCCTCCTCATTGTCTGAGAATGGGAGATCCATGGTTGCAAGGACATGCATCCAATCTCACTCATCCTCAAGGCAGGGGATATACTTGGTCAGTGGCCCATACGATGTGGTTGATTGCGTGTCACCCCTCAATGTGGCTGAGATGGCATCTAGATCAACAGGTGTTGTCTTCCAGGTATCCATCTTCACCCTTACTGCTTCCTTCTGATTCGCTAAGAACATTAGACCATTGCCCCAGTCCTCAATGGCTCGTGCATTCCTCATCCAGGGTCGGCCTAGCAGGATGTGGTAGTCTGCTCCCTTCATAACAATGAAGTGTACAAAGAAAAGATGACCATCAATGTTGCCAAAGCAATTTGCATATACTTGACAGAAGCCATTCTCTAGCATAGGTGAGCAAATATCACACATCAATGGAAACAAGGTTTCCCTTTTTAACTCATGTTAACAACTAGGTGTATGTAATCATACGTACCATGCTATAACAACAAGGGTATCTACTTCTAGTCACGGATGCACTATGGGAGCCTTAAAAAACTTGCATCTTTGTCAGACATTGCTTGGAAATGCCCCTAAGATGCTTGAAAAACTTAGGGAGCTAGCATTGGCAAATGATTACATTAAAGGAAAAGTTGGACCTATGGAACACAAAGTGGAGAGAGGAGGTAGCAACTCAAAGAGAGCAAAGGACTTATATGGCAATAAATCACAATATTTTGTAAAATAATATACTATGGAATACAACTTAGTAACTTTCACTATTTCTAAGAGTCTAATCATGTATAATTACATTGTGAACTACTTGATGACTCTATCGCACAATTTTGACCTTTGTGCATTTGTAAATACCTTTGGGACTTGTTTATCAAGTCTAGCATGCCATACATGCTATATTGTGCATATTGTGTGTGCATCTAATTGCTTTAAATTCAACAAAATATGTTATCTCGTGTATTTTATTTATCAAGAGTAGCAAGTTGATAAACTAGCAAGTCATACATGCTTTATTGTGAATATTGTGTGTGCATCTAATTGGTTCAAATTCAAGAAATTATGCTATCTCATGTTTTTTTTTTTCGATTCCTATGTTATGAGATGTATTATGTAATTGAATATATTTCTATGTCTCTCATTATGCTAACTTGTTTAATATTTGTGTTATTTGTCATGAGTTTCTTGTAGCCTCTTCATCTTCATATTTCATTTTCAAACAATGAATGCTAGTGTTGCTTGATGATGAAACATGGCTAAAGGGAAAGACTATCAATGAGAAAGGGACAAGGGTGATGGCAATGAAAAGAGAGAGTTGGAAGCCATGCAAGTGCCTAAAGAGTTTTCTAATACATTGTATGGAACACATGAGAGTAGACTAGTGTATGGGAACTCCAACAACTAGAATGTATGACATGCCTTCCCTTTATTATTCTATCATAGTAAAGAACAAGGAATAAAGATGTCACTGATTTTCTTTTGAGCTTGGATACCATGCATCTATATATTTGAAACCTTGGATGTTTTGATCATTCTTGGATGCATCTATATATTTGATACCTTGGATCTTTTAATAATTCTTGATACTTGGTTGCTAAACTACTAGTTGAATTTTACATCCTGGTTGCTACCTAGACATCCTTGGTAGTGGGAGCTTATTATTTTATTCATTTTCCTATAAATATATGGTCATTTAATGTATTTTTATGGATAGCCATGCTAAAAATTATTTCTACGTAGCTTCTTTGAGAGTAGACACTTTGTTTGAGCAACCTAGTACCTCTTGTTTGTGGACAAATATATACTCTTTAGTTCCTCACTTATTACCTTCACTTTTGGCTCAATTTTTAAATTTTGAGCTATTTTGTTGCAATTAAAATAGCCTATACTCTTGTATTTTGTAGTTCTTTGCGGTCATAATGGATAGTGATAATGCAATTTTTAACATAGATAAGCTTAATGGCACTAATTTTAGTTATTGAAAGAGGCAGATATGGCAAGCATTAGTGCAAAAACATCATATTAAGCTATTGAAACTCAAAGGTGTAAAGCCAAAAGGCATTGATTAGGAAGATTCAGATGAGTTAGATGAACAATGTAAGCCCATTATTATATTGGCCTTGTCTGAACAAGTTTATTTCAATGTCATTGAGACTAAGGATGGCGCTATTGAGAATTTTTCTGCAAATGAAAAACCCTTAAGAGTTGTATCTTGTTGTTAGGATTTTTTATATTTGATTGTTTGTCGATTGGTTGTCTTGATATTTTTTTAGTTGACTTTTTTGTGTTTTTCTAGAGTAGAGATTGTTTTTGTCTTTATTTTGGGACTGTTTCTCTTCCCTACTAATGCTAATGTAGTTTTTGCATATGCATATGTAGATGTTTTCCTATCTAAGATACCATAAAAAATCTATGCACCCTTGATGGCTTCTTCTAGTGTTTTAGGATATTAAGTTTTTCACCTTGGCCTTATACTTGTTGTCCGAGCCTTGAATAAATCCTTTAACATTTTGAAAATCATCTAAGCCATCAAGTTTGAGAATGATTTCTCTATATTTGGAGATGTATTGGGTTAGTGCCAACAAACCCTCCATCCGACACTTATCCCATGTAGTCTAATTTTGATCATTTTCATTCTCAAAAAGATTTTTTTTTTGGAATTTTTTCTATGACTTGGCCCATGTTGTAGGGCAAGTAGTGGCATCAAGACTCATCCATCGCTTGTAGGCCTTGCCCTCAAGTGTGAGCCTTTCCTCAAAGGACTCTAATAGAATTTGGGGAATGATGTAACTGTAATGTGCCCGCCTATCGGTTGTCCAGGCACATTTTTAGCGATCCAGAGACGAGTCTAAGCGACGCCGCCCAACACTCCCATGGAATGTCACGAGGTTTGTCGCCTAGGGTTTCCTGAGTTCACCTCGCAACGTAAAATCCACGGCAAACCCACTAGGATTGACTTGAAATTTGGGTTCCTAATAGACAAGGTCTCCTGATAGCATTCTAGCATCGGGTTTTGGACATCCTACTTTATGCAGAGATCCCCAAGTCAAAGTTGACCCATATCGCACTTGGTTGAGAATGGAAAATGAGAGGGATGCATTGCTCGTCCTCTCTGCCCATATGGCATAGTCCCATTCCGGTCCCCTAAAACGGGATGAATCGAGGTTCTAACCTAACAATACCTAAAGGTCGATAAAACCTTGTGAGAAGCCTCCCAATTCTCTGGGACCAGCTTGCCGTAGAACAGACCCATCGGGGTTCTACCCACCCGCTTCCCTTGATAGCTTTAGTTTTCTAATTAGGTCCTATCACATTTATGTATGACATTCAAAATCAGCTTCATTAATTAAGCCTTTTAGGGAACAGGGTTTGTTTGCGTAACTTATAGCACAGACACGCAAATAGTACAAGCAGTCCTTTTGACAAACAAGTTCCTTAACTTATTTTCCAGTTAATCTTTGTCTCCTGTCCATACAAGAGAAATTATGTATTCCTTCTGTCCAACAAAAGTACCCGGTCCAAATCACATGGCACCATAATTTATATCCAATATCTAGAATAGGATATTCCAACACCCTAGACATTGGCCTCATGGCAATCTACAACTCCGTTTTGGACTCCTAAGAGGTGTCCAGAGCTCCATTGACCCTGAGAGACCTAGGAGCGAGACATACTTTCCGTGGTTGACCTTTTCACCACTCGACCTTTAGCCCATGAATCGAGTAGTGCCCTCTCGAGGCAAAATGCAGCATGACCTTGGAGATGATCCATCTGTGCAAAATATCATTCCTTAATTAGTTCCATTAAGACTCAAACATAATCAAGGCAATCAACCTAATATCATCTTCCAAGAAGAACATTCCTTTATTCCCATGGCAACTTGTCGATACAGACCCCTACCATGCATTTACCATCAAATACAAGCACTTGGAATAATCATCCAATTCACATCCCACAATCAATTTAATGTGAAAGCATTTAGGACATTATTTAATTAATCCACAAAACAATGGTATCCTTTTCCAAACATTGCTGGAATAGTCGCGATAACCTTCCATCGTGTGTTTTCTCTCCCCCCTTGGGATCTAAGCAATTCCATGCAAAACTTACTTAACACTTCCTCCATTTGGCTAGGACATATGTCGAAGTTTCAACATTGTTCAATACATGAGTTCTAATAATCCCTTACTTTGACGAACCTTCTTCCTAATGAGTACAAAAGCATTGGTCTTTTCCTTTGACTTAGGGTTTCCTAGCTCTTGAGCTCCTCATTTGCCTTTAAGGCCTAGAGTTGTTTGTATCTATTCCAGTCCCTAAATAAGATTGATAACATCGTAGCTATCAGAAGGATCTCAAGGTGTCTCAATTTTAGCCCTTATGATCATCATTTTTGTTAACTATGAACAACATCAAGACTCCCAATCTATCAAAAATAAGCTATTAACGAGAGCTTGGACAATGGTCTAGAGCTTCAATAACGATTCTTTTCTAGACTAAGCTGTTTACCATGCAATCCTTCAGGCATGCAAGTTGCAACATACACCTTGAAAGCAAGGATAACACACCTACTATTTGCAAGGACGGGAAGTTGACAATGCTTGAGTCTTTATATATTTATGAATTCATCGTATAGCATTCAAACACAATAATCTTCTCTTGATATGCACATTCGGGGAATTCAGTCTTTCGAATACTTGTGATGCAGTTTATCCTTTTTAATGACCTATTCCCATGTGGCATGATACAGTCTAATGCTCCTCATGCTAGAATTCAAAGTAGGCATCTATTAATTTGGATTACTTACGACCGATATCGCATGCGGATTGGCAGTGATGTCCTTGTATGAGCCTTCGTTGCTCGTTGTGAGGTTTCCATCCGCTCGCGTCATTTTTCACTTGGGGGCCATTCCTGAGCGACATGAGTCGTGTAAGATTTCCACACCTTGTGCTCGAGTAGTGGCATTGTTTGCGAGTGGTGGATAATCGTGCGAGACAGGTATGGGTTTGTAGCGATGAGGGAAAGAGATGTGTGTGGCTACCCTCTTCAGAGGGGAAAGGAAAGAACCTCACTCCCTCTCTCACTCTCTCTTTTTCCTGATTCTTCTTCTTTCCCTCTCTCCTCTCTCCTCTCTCTCTCTCCCTCTCTCTTACCCTTCTCCTCCATCTCTCTCCCTCTCTCCCTCTCTTCTTCCTCTTCTTCTCTTCTTATCTTCTTCTTCTTCTCCTTCTTCTCTTCTTCTCTCCCTCTTCTTCTTCTCCTCTCTCTCTCCCTCTCTTCTCCTCTTCTTCTTCTTTTCCTCTTCTTCTCCCCTCTCTCTCTCCCTCTTCTTCTTCTTCTTCTCTTTCTTCTTCTCCCCTCTCTCTCTCCCTCTTCTTCTTCTTCATTTTCTCTTCTTCTTCTCCTCCTCCTCTTCTCCTCTCCTCTCCTTCATTGTATCTGGGCATCAAGGTTTTCTCTCTCTCTCACGGCAGCAATAGTGGCAAGAGGTGGTCTCCCTTTCCAATGGATGGGGTGTTTTATAGGGGGAAAAGGAGTATTATTGGGCTTCTCTTCACCTCCACCTAGATGGTTAGGAACGCCCTATCATCATGCAGTCGGCAGTTTGGGGGGGGGGGGAGAGAGAAGAAAGAGATAGTGATGGGGGTGTCATCATCTCTATCTTCCTTGTCATTACTGCATCCTTCCTCCCCTCATGAGCATCCTAGTGGCTTCCTCCCCTCGTGATCATCTTCATGCCGTCCTTCTCCTTTCTTTTCCCCCCCTCACCACTTGTCAGTGCGATGATAGAGGGGGAAAGGGATTTCAAAAAAAAAAGAACTAAGGTTAATTATTAAAGGGGAGGATTGTTCCCATGCGGGCAAGAGATATTACAGTAACTGATGCAAGTCACTCCACTTTTGAATAAAAAAGTGTTGATTGCATCCTTATTATGATCTCGTTTCTCTCCTTGAAACACAAGTGGCTTTCTATTCTTTAACATATTATTAACCTCATGTGTACTGAGAGAGCCAAAAGCGGAACTCCCTGGTCTTTTGTGGCAACCTCACTCTGATACCACTATAAGCACTCATGGGTGCCTTTCATTCAACAAGCACAAAAGTTAGAAAAAGCTCAGTTAACCTCCCAAACACTCAAGACGATAGCCTCTTTAAGCACCACATTAGTAATTTTCGGCTAATCCATGGACTATTTTTAACTTGTTCCCTAAAGTAGAATATCTCTTGATCCCTTAACCTCATCAATGCCTTAGTATAGTGGTCCATTACCTATTGTTAGTGTTATGGTTGAGTTATCCTATGGATCATGTCCACTCAAGACCCTTATCCACTCAGGACCTTGTCTTGACAAATACTATTCTGTGTAAAGACACTACCAACTTGGAGCTCATCTAGAAGATCATCCATTTAGGGAATCAGGTATCTATTCTTGATGGTACACTTGTTGAGGTCTCACTAATCAATGCACATTCTAAATGGCCCATCCTTCTTCTTGACAAGCAACACCAGAGAGGCAAACAATGATTGATTAGGCTGAATTAACCTCATTTGCTACAACCCTTTTACTTGCCTTTCCACTTCTTCACACTTATATGTTGATAGTTGATAGGGTGGTTTATTTATGGGTTTAGTGTTTGAAACCAAGTCAATTGGATGGTCTACTTCTCTCTTAGGGGGCAAAGAAGAAGGTGGTTGAAAAAGTTATTGTGCTCTTCCAACAATTTACTCAAACATGGATCCTTCTCTGTTGAAGAAAAGGTTGGCTAATCTTCATCTAATTTTGAAAGTAAACAAGTGAAGATATAAGCCATGGCATTTATTTTCCTTTTCTAACTTCCTCATAGTAATCAACTCACTTGCTTTTGCTTTATGCCTTCAAGTATCACTTGTTGCCCATTCCAATTTGCATATGATCCAAATCCATAGAGAAATTTCCAAGTCCTTAACCAATCACCAATAACCACATTAGTTGCCCCCATCTCAAAAGTTATAAGATCAACTTTGATGGTACATGTTGGCAACAATTCAATAGGGGTTTGTAGACACTTCTTATTCCTTGTTTCATATACTCCAATTACCACGTGTACCCTCAATGGTACATCCATGTTGTTTGGTAACAATTACAATCCATAAAAAGGTTTGACATTGATAAAGCTATGTGTGTTGTCGATATCAATAAGGATATGATCCAGTTTTTCATTAATACTCCCTTTGATACGAAGTGTATTCTCTTCTCTACAACTTGTCCATGCATCATGAGAAATAGCACAAACAATCCCACCCATATCAAATGGAAAATCATCCATGGGATCAATGAATTCATCATGGATATCTTCATCCATTTCATGTGGCTCTTTAATGTGGGATTGACATCAATCTGTAGTAAATTTCCATCATGGATCTCATCATCATTTGAATCTTGAAAGGGAAGTGGAACCCAAGAGGAAGAAGCTTGGCAATGAGAGCTATGGTGGATGGAGAGCAAGTGCAAGAGAGAGAGTGAAACTCAAAGTGGGAACTCAAACAACCACAATGTGTGGTCGGGCCTTCCTTTATTCAAACTATCACTAAAATAATAAAGAATAAGTGACTATGACGAGCGCCCACCACCTGTAGTGTGCAGTGGTGGGTACTGTCAATGTGGTAATACATGGGCGGCTAGGCAGAGGTGCCTTTATCCCCAACAACCTCCCACTTAAAGGTGAATCTACCCCAGTGAGAGAGAAAAAAGAAAAGGCAATACAACATGTACACATGTACAACAGGATGAGGAAAAAGATGTCATCTCATCCAATGCCCATCAATCTCCTAATGAGGAAGGCAAAGCGCTCTGTAGTGAGGCTCTTCGTGAGCAAGTCTGTAGGATTCTACTCAATCGAAATCTTGACAAGGTCAACAGACATGTCCTCAACAACATCGCGAATGAAGTGATACCTAACCTCAATATGTTTCACCTTCGCATGGAAGGCCGGATTCTTGGCCAACTGAATGGCACTCATAGAATCCGAATGCAGTGTAGGCATAGCATATGTCAAACCAAGGTCTGCAATCAAACAGCCTAACCAAATAGCCTCCTTGCAAGCCTCTGTGATTGCAATATACTCAGCCTCTATAGTAGAAAGGGTCGTACACTTCTACGCCCTGGACATCTAAGAGATAGCCCCTCCAGCATAAGTGAACACATAACCAGAATTGGACTTCCTACTATCTGCATGTCCTGCATAATCAGAGTCAGTGTACCCCACGACTCCTGTATCCTAGCTGATACACATATCTGTTGTGCCCTTCAAGTACCTCATGATACCCTTCACAGCATCCCAATGTTTCTTGCCAGGTGTAGCCATATAACGTGCCACAACCCCAACTGCAAAAGTTATATCTAGACAAGTGGCTATCATGGCATGCATAAGACTGCCCATGGCTGATGCATAGGGAATCTTGGCCATCTTGGCCCTCTGCTCATCTGTTTGAGAACAATCAGCCTATGAAACCTTCACATGAGAAGGTAATGGAAAACCAATAGGCTTAACATCTTGCATACGGAAGTGCTCAAGGACTTTATGAATGTACTCCTTTTATGACAGATAGAGTAGTCCCTGAGATCTATCACACGTAATGCGCATACCAAGTATATGAGAGGCATGTCCCAAATCTTTCATCTCAAATCTCTTCTTGAGCTGAGCCTTAAGAGCATCTCGCTCCTCAAGAGCTGTCTGTGATAAAAGCATGTCATCCACATAGAGTACCAAAATCAATAAAGAACTATCACGAGCTTTCTTTGTGTACAAGCACAGATCCATAACATCCTCAAGAGCTGTCAATGATAAAAGCATGTCATCCACATAGAGTACCAAAATCAATAAAGAACTATCACGGGCTTTCTTTGTGTACAAGCACTGATCCATAGCCCTGTGACTGCATGAATGCATCAAAATTATGGTACCATTCCCTAGGTGCCTACTTTAAGCCATGTAGAATCTTCTTTATCTTGCAGACTAGGTATTCCCTACCAGGGTCTGCAAAGCCCTAAGGCTACTCCACATAAATCTCATCATGCAAGTCTCCATGTAAAAAAGCTATCTTAACATTCATCTGGTACAAGTCCAAGTCAAGCTATGCAACCAAGGCCAAGACTAAGCGTAGGGTAGTCATCTTGACCATAGGAGAAAAGACTTCATCAAAGTCAACACCATGCTCTTACTTAAAACCCTTAGCAACCAATCAAGCCTTGTATGCCGGCTTGGGGTGTCGAGGGGTACTTTTCAGCTTGTATACCCACTTGCATGGCAAAGCCTTCTTACCCTGAGGCAAGGAAACCAAATCCCAATTTTGATTCTTATGCAATGAGTCAAGCTCAGACTACATAGCCCTCTCCCAAGAGTGACAATCACCCTATGCATAGCCTCATCATAAGTGGGAGGCTCTCCTACATCTGTAACCAATACATAATCCATAGAGGGTGCAAAACTGTCAGGAGGTCATCTATCTCTAGTAGAACACCTCAACCTAGGCTCTGTTGCCTGACCGACATCGTGTCTAACACCAAAATGTCTAACATCTAGGCCATGAGCATTAGGTGATGCTCCACATTGTCTAGCTGGCCGTGGAGTGGGCTAAACAGGAGCAAATGGCTCCTCTTGAAAGATAATTTTGAGTACCTCAACCACTTTCTCAGGCTGCATATGCATTTTATTCTCATGAAAGATGACATCAAGGCCACGAATCACTTT
The DNA here is from genome assembly GCF_053477565.2 of Lygodium microphyllum. Taxonomy (NCBI): domain Eukaryota; kingdom Viridiplantae; phylum Streptophyta; class Polypodiopsida; order Schizaeales; family Lygodiaceae; genus Lygodium; species Lygodium microphyllum. The sequence continues at coordinate 35,183,742 of NC_141141.1, forward strand.
TTGTGCCGCTTGTGGATCCCATAGATGGTAACCCATCTCTCCTGCATCTCCATAGCCAATGAAAATGCATTTGACACTTTTAGGATCCAGCTTATTGTGTTTGTCCTTGGGCACATGGCAGAATGCCTCACATCCAAAGACATGCAAATGATCATAAGAGGCGGGTGTACATACCCATACCTCCTTTGCAACTTGAAAGTCAATGCCACTGCTAAGCAACCTATAATGAGATGTGGTACAGTAGTAACTGCGTCAGCCCAAAAGTGATGTGGTAAGCCATCCTAGCTAAGCATGTTGTGGATCCTTTCTTGAATGATCCTATTCATGCGTTTAGCCATACCATTTTGGGATGGGGTGTAAGGGGCGGTCAACTGATGCTTAATATCCCACTCATCACAAAACTGCTCAAAAGAACGTGATACATACTCACCCCCATTATCTGACCTTAGGCATTTTAGCCTTTTCCTAGATTGGTTCTCTGCTGATGCAAGCCAATGTTGAAATGTATCTAAGACATCGGATTTTCTCTTTATGGGGGGATAAGCGCAAACCTTACATGCGTAATCATCTATGAAAGTAACAAAGTACTTTTGCCCCACCGAGTGACTGATAGAGTATCGATCCACATACATCTGAGTGCACAAGAGCCAAGGACTCACCCAAGTGTTTCTTACCAGACTTTTTACACGTATTTTTAGTCCAGTTGCCATACAAACAATGATCGCAAGAATCAAAATGCAAAGAGTCAAAAGGCGGAAGATACTGCAAAGCACATAGCATTTTCATTCCTTTAAGGGACATATGCCCCAAACAAGCATGCCAAAGGGATACATGGGGGATAGAACCCACAAACAAAACATGATCCAATGTGGCTCTAGATACAAGTAAGGGATAGAGGCTGCCAGACTTGGCACCTCTTGCAAGCACAAGCGTGTCACGAGTAATCTTCCATGCAGAGTCTCCAAAAGACACAAAATACCCTGCATCATCAAGCTGTCCAACTGACATAAGACTGTGAGTCAACACAGGTACATGGCATACATCATGCAAAACAAAAGAACTGCCAAAAGGAAACTGCGATCTAACATCTCAAATGCCCACAATGTCAAGAGACATCATCACCAAGACACACAAAACCAGAGATGGTACGATAGGTATGAAACCAATCTCTACAGGGTGTCACATGAAATGATGCACCCAAATCCAAAAGCCAATGCTGCACATACAGAGAATGTATCTCAAAAGCCTATAAGGTATCACATGAAGAAGCTGCAAGTATGTAATCGTCATCTGAATCAATGGCCTACATGACATTAACCTCTTCTATCTTTACACTGGACTTTGTTGCGCTCAAAAGACTTTTCCTGCACTTTCTCTTTTCCCTTTTCCTTGCGCTTATCATCTCGCATTTTATCGCATTGAGGCCTAATATGTCCTACTTTCCCACAATAATGACAAGTAAGATCAGACTTACGTCCATGGGACTTACTACAACCACATGACTTGGACTTGGACTTCTGAGAATCCCTGCCCTTATGATCATTATCATGTCTGCCATGTCTGCCACCTCTAACGGTCAATGCATGTGAAGAGCGGAAAGCATCACTGTTTCTCCTGTTGATTTCCTCATTCAATAAAGCACTCTCAATATCTTTGATTTTCAGACCATCAAGCTTGTTCGTGCATATGGCAGTATAGAAGACATCCCATGATTCAGGCAATGTGTCAAGTAGAAACAACGGGTGCAAGTTGTCTTTGAACTCAATACCATTTGACAATAGACTCTTCATGATAGCATGAAACTGAATGAAATGAGATGATAGGGAGGTCCCCTCCTTCATGAGAAGATCCATTAACTACTTCAACCAATACATCTATGACACAGAACTCTGCTGCACATAGAGCTCTTGAATCTTCTCCATAAAACCCATGCACTCTGATTCTCATCTTCAACAACATTATGATGGACCTCTTCTGAGAGTGACAAGATAATGAAAGACTTGCATAGCTCATCAACTTCCATCCAAATGTCATCATCCATATCCTTGGGTTTAACACCCTTGAAACGCAAGGGTTTAATCTACAACTTCTGCACCAAAACCTGCCATATTTGGGACTTCCAATACCCATAGTTGGTACCATCCAACTTGGCAATGTCAAAGAGAGCTGTGTCTTTCAGATGACTAGCCATACTATCCCAAATCAAAGCAAAAAACCAAATTATAGGTTGCTATAATTAGTAGAAAATGCACCAAAACCACTGCTAAAACTTTTTGAAAGTGTGGATATCACCAAGAGAAGCACCTATCCACCAAATATGACCAAGATAACATCAAATAGTAAGCATTACCCTCATAGAAGTGCTCAAAATCTACAGATTTCATCTTGTTGGAATAAATTACAGTAGTATGTAAAACTGTCCCAAAGTGAAGCAATCACTGATACATATGTCACTGCAACTTCCAGGTAGCAAGATACATCCAACAGTGAGTGTCAAGGGGCAAGAAGGTACCAAGAACTATCTATCAAGAATCGCGTGGTGGGGGGACTTGCTTGAGCTGCGGCACCAAACACACACTGTATACACAAGAGGAAGCTCACTCAAGGACACAAGAGAGATGGAGGCCAAAACGTTTTCTTGCTGGTTTCCTCTTCTTCATCCACACACTATACAATGTACACAAAGTATAGATAAGATACAACATAAAGGAAAGTGGCCTTCTAAGTCACCAGTGCATAACCGACTACACTAATCGATTGCTTGTGCTATATCTTTGCCAGCTGTAGGTAAGTGTAACAAACTAAATATAATAAGTGATAAGTCAGTGGCCATGTGAGTATCATAATGACCACCAATGTGCTAAGTGTAGACTGCGGACTCATTTAGCCAGGCGGTCCATCATCAATTTTCACACGTGTTGAGCTTGCCATCTCAACACTCCCCCTCAAGCTCAACTCAATCTTTGCAACTCCAAGTAAGCTTCTGAACTTTTGAAGCTTCTCTACACCCAATGCCTTTGTGAAAATGCCAGCTATCTGATCCTGTGTACTGACATATACCAAGTCAATCTCTCCTGTACCTTCTCTCTCACAAAGTGATAGTACACCTCAATGTGTTTTGTCCTAGCATGGAACATTGGATTCCTAGCTAACTGTATACTGCTCATGTTGTCACAATGAATAACAACTGGACCATCTCCCTACACATCCAAATCACCTAATAACTTTTGCAACCATACCACCTCACATGCTGCCATAGCAGCACCTCTGTACTCAGCCTCTATACTCGATAAAGGAACTGTAATGTTGAGCGTTGAAATGACTTGTTTTTTGGCTGATTTTTGTTGTTTTTGAGAGCTGAATGGTTGATTTTATGAGATGATTGATTGATTTGGAAGTGGTTTGAGAGTGTTTTGGATGATATTGATTGTGTTTTGGAAGTTCATGATATTTATCAGAGGTTTTGTGATGTTCTGATAGGTTCTGATTGGTTCTGTATACCTTCTGTATGGCTTTTGTTTTGTTTTGTTTTGTTCTGATTGTCTTCTGTAAGGAGGGATGGAGTATTGATTGATGAAGATTGAGATCTTGTGAAAGCTTATTGAATGTTTTGTGAGAGTTTGGAATGGTTTGAGTATAAGTTATGAGGTTTTGATGACCTTCTGTAACCTTCTGTAGGTCTTCTGTCTCTGTTCTGTTCTGTACTGTAGCTGTTCTGGTACTGTTCTGTATGCTTCTGTATGTGTTCTCTTGGATGAGAGTGTAGCTTGGGAAAGTTTTCTAGCCTTGGAAAGAGGTGAATACAAGTGCAAAAGAGCTGAAAGAAGTGAAAGAAGTAGCTGCTGAAGACTCAAGTGAAGACTGGAGTGAAGTGACAGTAGTGAGCTATGAAATGACACTGTAGTGGCTCTGGTAACTCTTCATATCAGACATACCTCTTGGGAGGTGTATCCACAACCTAAGAAGGATTATTGAGAGTGATTATGAGAGATTGTAGTGAGGATATGATGTATTATTGATGGAGAGAGAGAGAGAGAGAGTCAGAGATAGTCAATTCTACTGAAACAGAGTGATTGTATATGAGAGATTGAGAGAGAAGACTATGAAGATATTGAAGATGAATACTATGTGATGTATTTCCATTCAAAGATGGTGTATTCCTTTGCTTTCTTTGTTATATTGATGGATTTTGTGAAGATGTTGAAGAATATGGTTGATTCTATCAAATCCGTGGGAGATCTACACGATGCTGCATGAAGATTTGTTGTGCCTGGTGTTCTTTTCTTCATTGTGATCATATAAAACCTAATAAACAAGCTTGTTGATGTTACAAGATAGATTTTCTTGTAAGAGAATTCCCTTTTCCTTGGTGTTCCTCTTGGGGCTCCATGTTTTTGGTGCGCAGCCGGGGAAACTTGCCATCAACAAACACTAGAAGAGGTTGAAAATGAAGGAAATGGCATTGCCAAGAAGAGAAGAATTCAATGGATGTTTGTAAAGTTCCTTCTTCCACTGAAGAGTTGGAATTTCTCATAATCAGAGCCACTTTCCACAAGAAGTTCATCCCACAATGGTGGAAACATATCACCATCATGATGCATGCTCTATGTGGTGGACAGTTTCCTCTTCCTGTTGAAGCAGCAGAAACTTGCATCTTGGTGGCAAACTGTTTGGGAACAAACTGAAGAGCAGAAATAGAGAGAATGACCATACATGGAAGATTTGGCATTCATTGAGAAGTTTCCAGACATCATCAAGTGGGAGATTGTGAAGAAGCTTCAGGAGTCTTGGTCTGTGGAGGTTCACAAAGACAAGAAGGAAAAGAGTTGGAATTTGTTCGTGGATGCTCAACAGCAAGATACATGGGATGCTTGGTGTACTGATAATCTTCTGTTTGTTCAATTGGAAACCCATTGGAAGTTGATAGACAGAGTGTTCTTCACAACATACACTATTGAAACCATCAGAAGCTGGCATTACTATGATGATGGCACCACCACAATGCTCAGACGTATGCATTTTGACACCTTCAGAACCGAATACCTTCCTCTGTGCAGTGGCATGAAAGCAGAATTCAAAGACGTTGAAAAGGAAGAAGTAGAAGAAATGTTGGCAAGAGAGTCCTCCAGAGACTGAAGCCTTCTGTTAACCCTCTGTGGAGCAGTAACAACAGAGTGGAGCCAACCCCCTGATGAATGACGCAATAAATAGGCAAGCGTTAGAACGAGTCCAGAGGTACGTGAGAAGAGAGAAAGCAAAAATCAGAGCCGAGAACGAGCTCGCAGCAGAAGCCGTCTTTGACGCCCTTGCAAAACTCTTTACAGAAGTCCCAATGGCACATCAAGCCCTTCCTCCTCTGCTGGAGGTCCACTTCCAAGCCAAATCCGTCCTGGAAATATTGATGACAGGCCAGCGAATGTAGTTCCATTGCCAGTTTTTAAGGGAGAGTACAATGAAGACCCCGATCTTCATGTAGCAGAATTTATGGTAGCATGTGTGGCTAACAATGCCAGAACCCCTGAGCATTGGCTAGCAATATTCCCCGCCACTTTCAAGGGCACGGTGTTTCAGTGGTATGAGAGACAAGCAGCAGGAACTTTTGGCACATGGGATGACCTGAAATTGGCCTTCCTCACTAAATTCGGGCGTGAAGGTTTTGAAGAGCGGATGTGAGAGGAATTTATGAACCTAAGTCAGTCCTCTGGAGAAAGAGTGGAAGTTTATGTCTTACGAATGGAATCCATCCTGAAGAGATGGACTAACCATAATCTAGATGATGGCATTCAGAAGGGAGTGTTTCTCAGAGGATTACAACCAGAAGTCCGTAAGTTTGTGGAGCTGCAAAGACCAGCCACACTGCAAGCTGCAACAGAAGGTGCAAGACTGTACGATGAAGTGGAAGCTAGATTGGCGATGAATCAAGGAAGAGGAGTCCTACCTCCTCTGATGCCAGGATTGATGTACCCACCAAATGCAGTCCCAGGGACAGTCCCCTACCCCTACCAACAGATGCCCCCAGTATCACAGTACAGTGCACCAAATCCACAGTGGCCACAATCCATGCCTCCAATGATGGTTCAACCACAACAACAATGGTCCCAACCAATTTCCTCAATGCCAAATCAGCAGCAACAGTGGAACCCTACCAACTGGAGCCAACAGCCAACAGTTCAAACAGGAGCTCTGAATCAGAATCAGAACAGAGATCCCTCTGCACCAGCCCAACCTGTTTATGCAGTGATTACAGAGACTCCTCAAAACCCTCCTGCCAGTGCCTCAGGAGGAGAAAGCTTGAAGGATTACTTATCCAACTCAATTGTAAATATCAAAAAGGAGTTGATGGATGTGATTACAGAGCAGCTACAGACGCTGAAAGTGAATACCGCTAGCATATCCAACATTGCAGGAGCAGGAAGAGATGTAATGCAGTCAAATACTTGGTGTGGTAAGTGTCATCAAGCAGGCCATTTAGCCACTGAATGTACACGCAAATCAACCATTCCTGGAGCCTTCTGTTCCTACTGTTTGCTGAAGAACCATACAGAGGACATTTGCTCTCTAAAAGAGATGCATGATAGGAGAAGGAAGGAAGAAGACGCAAGATTCAACTTGCTGGAATCCAAAATGATAACACAGGATATTGGACCCAAGCCTAGGGAGTTTGGTCCTAATTTCGGACCCAGAAGATTTCCATCCCAAAGTTACAGAGGAAGACAGTCTGGCGGTGGTCAGAGATCAGAAGTGGAGTGTTACAGATGCGGAGAAAAGGGACACATTTCACCAAATTGTCCAAATCCCAGAAGATCAGTAGATTACAAGCGCTTATGCAGTCGATGCAAAGGAGAAGGCCACACTACAAAAGACTGTCCAAGCCTAGCCCCAGTGAAAAACAGTGCTACTGATAGTCCGGCCAAGGTCCAAGAGCCGACCTCCAATTTAGTGGAATTGGAAGTTGTTGCCATCACGCATGCAAAGAAGAAGGGGCCACCCATCCAGAAAGAAAATAATCCTCCTACCAAAACAGTGAAGTTCAATCTTCCACCAGCAGAACAGAGCCTGACAGTGCCGTACAGAGCACTACAGTGCCACAGAGAGTTACAGAGACAGTTCCAGAGACAGGACCAGAGGTCCAGGAGATAGAGGAGGAGGAAGTGCCACAAGTGGCAGACGAAGTTCCCATGATTTCCCTGTTGGAAGAAACAAGGAAAATGAAAATGGGTGTTGCCCCATTCCCTAACCGGTTAGAGAAGCTAGTGGATCCTATTAAGGAATACGATCTGGTCAGAGATCTAGATACCTTTAAACCAAACCTCACATTCCGACAATTATTGATGTTGTCTCCCAGTTGCCGAAAAAGGTTCAAAAGTATACTGAAAAGACGACGTGGCTTAAGGATTGCTCCCTCAACAGCAACAAAGTCCGCTCTAGCGCCTGTCAAAGAAGTGGATGTAGCTAACGCCTTCCTAGATCCGGGTACCCCAGAGACTGGCGTGTGGATAGAAGGTTGCTTTATTGCAAATGCACTGATTGATGGTGGTTCATCAGTGAACATTATGATGGATGTAACAATGAAGGATCTAGGCCTACAAGGTGTGCAACCAACCCAATGGCTCATCAGACTGGCGGATCAGAGCAGAATCAAGCCTTTGGGCATTCTCCCATATGTGAAGACTACAGTGGCTAGAAAAGATTATTGGCTAACCTATTTGGTGGTGAAGCCAAACTCTTATGGTACATCTTACCCTCTGTTACTAGGCAGACCATGGCTTTTTGAAGCCAGAGCAAGGACGGATTGGATCAAAGGAACCTTAACCTTGGGTAGAGGACCCAACAAAGTGGTGCTGAAGCTATATGGTGCTCTAAAAGGGCATGGATCCACCTCCTTGGAATTATCTTCTGACTCTCCTAATGAGGCTACAGATGGAACATGAGCAGATGAAGATGCTGTCAAACAGATCCTTCCCAAGAAAATAGTGGCACGTTCCTTAACAGTGGATACTGTAAGCAGACTTCCAAAAGGTGCAAAGCCATTATCAATGGGTGAATACTTCCTGCCTGAACCAAGAATGATTTCCGAAATCACTTCTGACAGTGAGATAGAAGCATGGATGTACTGCTCTCCCTGTTACATGGCCATAGCAGAGCCAGAGACAGAGGCAAAAGAGGAAACAGAGAACCTGTTCTTCTCCTACAGAGCTCCTATAGAGACAGAAGCCGAGATAGAGACAGACGCAAAGACAGAGACAGAGATAGAGACAGAGACAGAAGAGGATGAAGATGATATGGAAGAAGAAGGTAATGAAAGTGAACCAGAAGAATCTATCCCACCCGAAGTGAATATATATGAAGAAGAAGTTCCAGAAGCATCAGAAGCAGATGAGCTCATGCTATGAAACAGAATGGCGATGGTATCATTTGGTCTGGTAAACGGATCTTCTTATATGCAAAATCTTTATAAGAGATGGTTGAAGAAGAACAAGCCATCTTTTAGCAGTGGCTCTTGCTGCCCTCACCCACCTTTGCCAAAGAAAGATGATGATGATGCACTGTGCCAACAATCACCAGTCCCACAAACTCAACAAGCATCAGAGGGTCCCTGTTATGTGGCGTTCTTGGATGTGTCATCAGAAGATGAGTCCTCACGCCAAGAGGTAATTAATCTTGAAACCAAACCCAAAACGGCTCTAATCCCATTTCAACATCTCAAGGAGCAACCTAAGTCTCCACCAACAGAAGAAGTTGGTTCTAGTGGGACATCCGAAGAGCACATCACTTCCTTGAAGGAGTCGGATCTGTACCCAGAAGCAGTCCGCGGGACCTTCATCCGTGAAGTAGAAGGTGAAAGGCAGTTAACTTTTGTGGATGCAGATGGCACTGAACGCCACTTGAAGGTAGGTGGCAGCCTCCCAGAAGAGGAGTTGTCAAAATTGTACAACTTGTTGAAAGAGAATTTGGATGTGTTTGTGTGGTCCTACAAAGACCTAAAGGGGATTGATCCCACAATATATCAGCATCATATTGACTTGGAGCCTGATGCCAAGCCAATACGGCAACGACAGAGGCGAATGAACCCGAATTATTCCACATTGGTAAAAGCAGAGCTGCTGAAGCTTCTGGAAGCCGAGTTCATCTATCCAGTGGCAAATAGTGAATGGGTCTCACCCATCGTGGTCGTACCCAAGAAGAATGGCAAATTGCGAATATGTGTTGACTTCCGAAAGCTTAATTCCAAGACGAAGAAGGATCACTTTCCTATCCCTTTCATAGACCAACTATTGGACACAGTGGCAGGACATGATCTTTATTCCCTTCTGGATGGATTCAGTGGATACAACCAAGTCCAAATCGCAGAAGAAGACCAATCCAAAACAACCTTTACCACAGAACAGGGGACCTACGCTTATCGAGTGATGCCATTTGGGCTCTCCAATGCTCCTACTACTTTCCAGCGAGTCATGATGGCTGCATTCCAAAATCATCTGCACGACTTTATTGAGGTATATTTGGATGACTTCTGTGTCTATAGTTTGATCCGTGAACACTGGGGACATTTGGAAGAATGGTTTGACCGATGCTGGGAGTATGGGATTTCCCTCAACCCCAACAAATGCATCTTTGGGGTCTCTTCTGGAGTTCTGTTGGGCCACATTGTCTCTGCACAAGGGATATCAACAAACCCTGCAAAAATCAAAAAGATTGCAGCTCTGACAGCACCCACAAACCTCAAACAGTTGAGGGGATTCCTAGGCCATGTGGGTTACTACAGAAGGTTCATAGCCCATTTTGCAACAAAGGCAACCTCCTTGCACAAGCTTCTGAGGAAAGATGCAGAGTTTACTTGGACGGAAGAATGTGACAAAGCCTTCAACACTCTGAAGCAGTGTCTGATTGAGGCACCCATTCTGCAACCTCCTGATTCGACGAAAGAGTTCCATGTACATACTGATGCATCTATTGAAGGTTTAGGCGTTGTCTTATGCCAAAAAGGTTCCTCGAAGTTGGATCAACCGATCTATTTTGCAAGCCAAAAAGTCACTGATAGGGAACGGAACTATACAGTGACAGAGCTGGAGTGCTTGGCAATGGTGTTTGCCTTAGAAAAGTTCCGCCACTACCTCCTATCCACCCACTTTAAGTTTTATGTGGATCATGAGGCCCTGTCCTTCTTGATGAACAAAGCAGATGTGAAAGGACGAATGATGAGATGGCTCCTTCTATTCCAGGAATTCAACTTTGAGGTGATTACTAAGCCTGGTCACTCCCATGTTCTAGCTGATCATCCGTCGCGTATCCCACAAATTGCAGACGAGGAGCAGGATGATCCACACCTCCCTGATGCTTCCCTATTCCTAGTAGAAACTGTAACTCCCTGGTATGCAGACATTGCCAATCTGCTGGCAACCCAATAGTACCCTCCTGGCTTTTCTAGTCAGGAAAGGAAGAAGCTCATGTTAAAATCAGCCCCCTACACCCTGTTAGGCGGTGCACTGTACAAGAAAGGCAAAGATGAAGTGCTTAGAAGATGTGTTACAGGAGATGAGATTGGGATTGTTCTGAAGGCTTGCCATGACGAGCCATGTGGAGGCCACTTTGCAGGAGAAGCCACAGCTAGGAAGGCTCTGCTAGCAGGATAATGGTGGCCTACCATCCACAAGGATGCCTATGATTACTGTAAAAGATGTGATGCTTGTCAGAGAATGGGGAAACCCACGAAGACAAGTGCCATGCCACTTCAACCTATCCTTCCCCTGAAGCCTTTTGAAAAGTGGGGCATCGACTTCGTAGGTCCAATCGATCCTCCTACCAGAAGGAAACAGAACAGATACATCCTCGTATGTATGGATTATGTCACAAAGTGGTATGAAGCTAAAGCCCTAAAGCGGGACAATGGTAACAGCATGGCCATGTTCATGTCGGAGAATATCATCACCCGTTTTGGCAGTCCCTTAGAGCTGGTAAGTGACAGAGGCACTCATTTCATTAATAAAGTCATGGAAGAGTTGTCAGAGTTGTATAAGATCCGCCATCGTAAGTCCACTCCTTATTACCCCAGAGCCAACGGCCAAGTCGAAGTCACCAATCACATCCTCTGCTCGATCCTGACAAGAACAATTGTCGCACATCGTCGTGATTGGAATGATCGACTTACAGAGGCCCTCTAGGCGTACAAAACCTCCCATAAAGCAGCAATAGGACAGACACCCTTCTAACTGGTGTATGGTACAGAAGTTGTTTTCCTTGTTGAACTGGAATTGCCCTCTTTGAGAGTGGCTATCAAAGAGCATTTGGGGGACGATGATTCACTACAACGCCGTCTCCTGCACTTGGAATGTTTGGATGAAACTCACAGGATGGCTCTACAGTGCATGGAAGCCACGCAAGCTCGATGTAAGGCTTACCATGACAGCTTCATCAAGCACAAGGAGTTCAAAGAAGGTGATTTGGTTGTTGAGATATCGAGCTCCACTCGTGATACGCCAGGGTGACCGTTGTGTATTTATGTCACCGACTTGTCAGTTGCAGACGCGGTTGGTACACCGCCCATGAATAATAGCTACATGATAGCTATCCTTATCTACTCTAGTTCGTGGCTCAGTTAGTATGCCACCTTAGTTAGTTGAGTTTGGTTTGAGACCCATATATAGGGTTCTTCTATTTCTTTGTATGAGTGTTCTTTTGGCTTACACAACTAAGAAGAGGAAAATTGTTTTTAGCCTCCACCCTTGTGTGTCTTCCCCCATTGTGCAAGCAAGAAAGCTTCAAGCGAGACTCCTTCCTTCTCTCCCACAATCGTGACATGGTATCAGAGCCTTGTTCGTGGTAAGGAGCTCAAGAAAGCAAGCCAAGCTCGCGGTGTTTTGGTAAGAGGAGCAGTGTTGCTTTCATTTTCTGTTTTGGGAGCAGATCTCTGCAGGTAGCACAGCCGGAAAGTGCAAGAGTGCACGCACTCAGGAAAAGGCCCAGTTTTATGCTGTGCAGCCACTGTTCTACAGGTCGGTGAAAAGTTACTATAGAAATTGCATCGTATGCTTGTCCGCAGAGACATTGGGAGTTACAGAATCATCCCTGTTGCCTGTTGATGCAAAATCGTCACTAGGAAGTGACTGTGTGGTCAAATACCACTTTCGTCAGTTTTGCAGATTTGCCTTTGTGAGGCTAAAGTTGTGTTGTTTGCAGTGACAGAATTTTTTGCAGTGTTCTGTAATGGCATCTGATTCTCTCTCACAGATTGTCACTGAAAAGCTTGACAAGAACAACTTCCAAGCATGGAAGTTTAGAATGACGAATTTCCTTATGGGAAAAGGATATTGGGAATTTGTTGCAGGAAATGAAGAAGAACCAGTTATTCCTGATGTTCCCAATCAACAGCAAATGCAGGCATTCAAAACATGGCATGAGAGAGCCAGGAAAGTTATGTATTGGTTGTCTATCAGTATTTCAGACTCTATGATTGTGCATATTCAAGATGCAAGTACGCCAAAGGAGGCATGGGATACTTTGTAAAAAATGTATAGCACAAATACGCAAGCCAGGAAAATGCAGCTCAAGCAAGAGTTGCATAATGTGCAAAGAGAAAGTATGAGCATCAACGACTACCACATGAAGGTGAAGAAGATTGCAGATGCACTTGCTTCCATTGGGTCGCCAGTGGAAGATGATGATTTAGTTTCCGTGACCTTGAATGGTCTAGGAAAGGATTATGCATAGTTTCGAACATCCATTTCCGTCCGTGAAAGATTTCTTGATTTTGAGGAGTTGATTGCTCTTCTAATTTCTGAGGAGCAGAGAAATGGTGGTGCATCTTCTTCAGGAGGAACTTCAAAAGAAGCTGTCTTCTACTCAAATGCTGGAAGAGGTAGAGGCAGAGGTAGAGGAGGCCGATTTGGAGGCCGTGGTAGAAATCTGAATATGCAGCAAACTCAAGAAAACCAGTCCTATGGAGGAGGACGTGGTAACTCTAGAGGCAGGGGGAGCCAAAGAGGTCGTGGTGGATGGCAAAGAGGCCAAAATGCAAACAGTAATGTTGAATGCTACTATTGTGGTAAAATGGGTCATATGGCTAAAGACTGCTATAAAAAGCAGAATGACATCATGAATGGAAAACTGCAACAAGGAAATTATGCATCCTCTAGTAGACAGGGTGATGACAGAAATGAGCATCTGTTTATGGTGCAACACATGAACAATTCTGTGACAAGTGCAGAAGAAAGCAACGATGTATGGTATGTTGACTCAGGTGCATCAAACCATATGACAGGTCATGCAGAATGGATGGAGGATGCAAGGAAAATGGAAAAACCAGGATTTGTGGAGATTGGTGATGATACTGCACATCCTATTGTGCAGATTGGAAAAATTCCTTTGTCTATGCAGGATGGGAAAAAGAAATACCTGTCCGATGTATTTCATGTCCCGAATATCACCAAGAATCTGGTTTCTGTTGGTCAAATGGTTGAGCAGGGCTTGCAGGTCAGATTTAATCCTCATGGATGCTTTGTTGAGGATATGAAAAATAAAGGTCACTTGATAGCAAAAGGAAAGAAGAAGGGCAGAATGTTTACATTGGATGCAGACATGTCTGAATTCAGTGCAACAATGTTTGCACATGGGACCGGTGTAGTTGCAGATATTGATATCTGGCATAAACGCATTGGTCATGTTAATGTACAGCGACTTAAATCAATGCAGGCCCAAAATATTGTTGCAGGTTTGCCGAAATTCAAGGTTGCAGAAATGCATAAGGTATGTGAAGCCTGTCAGTTTGGAAAACAGGCAAGGAAACCATTTCCTAGACATGTTCAAGAGAGTAAGAAGCCATTGGAATTAATCCACTCTGATGTGTGGACAACTAAAGCTACATCTCTTGGAGGCTGTCATTATTTTGTCAGTTTTATTGATGACTATAGCAGAAAAGTTTGGGTGTATTTTATGAAAAAGAAAAGTGAAGTTTTTGGGCATTTCAAAACTCTTAAAGCTATGGTTGAAAAAGAAACAGGCTTGCAGATAAAATGCCTAAGGTCAGATGGAGGGGGAGAGTACCTCTCAAATGAGTTTGCAAGGTTCCTGCAGGAGCATGGCATAAAGCAGCTATATTCATGCAGTCATACCCCACAACAAAATGGAATTGCAGAAAGAAAAAATAGGCATATTGGAGAGGTATCTCGTGCCATGCTCAATGAAAAAGACTTGCCAGATTTTTATTGGGCTGAAGCAGTTGCTACAACAGTCTACATAATGAACAGGACTCCCACTGCAGCAATACATGGAATGACTCCAGAGGAGAGGTATACTGGTAGGAAACCAGATATTTCTCATTTGAAAATTTTTGGTTGCATTGCCTATGTACATGTGCCAGATGAGTTGAGATCCAAGTTGGATCCAAAAGCTGAGAAGTGCATCTTTATTGGTTACAGTGAGGAGATGCTATAACCCTTCTACTCGTAAGTTTACAGTGAGGAGATGAGTAGCTGGTATAAACCAGTAAATTTGATTGATGATGTAAATGCACAAAATGGTAATGCTGCACAGAATTCACAACAGCAATCACAAAATATTAGTGGACCTGGAGTGTCCTCTAGCAGTGGTTCACATTCTTCGCCATGGACAAGCAGATTGAGATCAGGAGAATCTTCTCAAAGTAATGCAGATAGTGGTATGCAGGTATCACGAAAAGGAAAAGAGAAGGTTGATCAGCCCATATTTGATGTGAATGCAGGTCACTCTTATGTGGATGGTGAATCCAGTGGCTCAGAACAGAGCATTGATGATGAGTTGGGTATTCCTTCTATTGTTACACCTGGAGTAAGGAAGACCAGGGATGTTTTGAGAGCACCTGGGAGTGAACCCACTTTGCGCAGGTCTACCAGAGTTAGGTATCCTGTGGATAGGCTGAAATATGATGGATTTATAGCCATTCACTATGCATATATGGTCAAGCTGATACAGGAACCAGAACCCACTTCTTTTGAGCAAGCCATGGGAAAAGAAAAATGGGAGAAAGCCATGGATGAAGAAATGGATGCCTTGGAAGCAAATGCTACATGGGAATTGGTACCTTTGCCTAAAGGTAAGAATGCAATTGGCTGTAAGTGGGTTTATAAGGTGAAGCACAATGCAGATGGTTCTGTGAACAGATACAAGGCAAGATTAGTAGTCAAGGGGTATGCACAAACATATGGCATTGACTATGAAGAAACATTCAGTCTGGTTGCAAGGATGGCAACCGTAAGAGCAGTCATTGCTATGGCTGCATCAAAGGGATGGTCTTTACATCAGATGGATGTAAAGAATGCCTTCTTGCATGATGATTTGCAAGAAGAGGTCTATATGGAGCAGCCACCAGGTTATGTGCATGCTATTCATCCTGAGTTTGTTTGCAGGTTGAAGAAAGCCTTGTATGGCTTGAAGCAAGCACCTAGAGCATGGTCTGACAAGATAGGACAGTATCTTGTCACTATTGGCTTTCAGATTTCCAAGGCAGATTTCTCACTTTATGTGAGAAAAACAAAGAAAGTTATTATGCTACTTGTCATTTATGTTGATGATTTGATTATGACAGGTGACAGTGATGAAGATATCCTTCATGTAAAAATGCTATTGAAGCAGAAGTTTGAGATGAAGGATTTGGGAGAGTTGCGTTATTTCTTGGGCATTGAGGTGATTAGATCACCAAGTGGGATACAGCTCTTGCAGAGGCAGTATGGATTGGACATGCTGTCCAAATATGGGATGACAGGCTGTAAGCCTATTTCAGTTCCTTTGGAGCAGAATGTGAAGCTGAGCGCAGATGCAGGTGAGCTTTTGGAAGACCCTAATATGTACAGACGCATAGTAGGAAGTTTGATTTATATGACTATTACCAGGCCAGATTTGAGCTATGCTGTTGGATTGGTAAGTCGGCTTATGCAGACTCCAAGGAAACCGCATTTGGATGCGGCTAGACGCATACTCAAGTATGTGAAGTCCACATTGCAGTATGGACTATTTTATGAGACTGGGGTTCAGATACAGTTGCATGGATACACTGATGCTGATTGGGCTGGTAGCATTTCTGATAGACGTTCTACCAGTGGATATGTGTTCTCTTTTGGGAGTGCTGCAATCACTTGGAGCAGCAAGAAACAGCCTACAGTTGCCTTGTCGAGCACAGAGGCTGAGTACAGGGGTGCAGCAATGGCTGCATGTGAGGTAGCTTGGTTGCATAAGCTACTTTATGATATGCATCAGTCTACAGATGGACCAGTTGTCATTTATTGTGACAACATGAGTAGTATACACTTGGCAAATAACCCAGTCTATCATGCTAGAACAAAGCACATTGAGGTGCATTATCACTATGTGCGGGAGAGGGTTTTACTAGGTCTTATTGATCTAGTTTATGTTAGCACAGAGGATCAGGTAGCTGACATATTCACGAAGGCATTGGGCGCAGAGAAGCTGCGCAAGTTCAAAGACCTGCTTGGTGTGCAGGAATTGGGATTGAGCTCGAGGGGGAGTGTTGAGATATCGAGCTCCACTCGTGATACGCCAGGGTGACCGTTGTGTATTTATGTCACCAACTTGTCAGTTGCAAACGCGGTTGGTACACCACCCATGAATAATAGCTACATGATAGCTATCCTTATCTACTCTAGTTCGTGGCTCAGTTAGTATGCCACCTTAGTTAGTTGAGTTTGGTTTGAGACCCATATATAGGGTTCTTCTATTTCTTTGTATGAGTGTTCTTTTGGCTTACACAACTAAGAAGAGGAAAATTGTTTTCAGCCTCCACCCTTGTGTGTCTTCCCCCATTGTGCAAGCAAGAAAGCTTCAAGCGAGACTCCTTCCTTCTCTCCCACAATCGTGACATTGGTCCTAGCCTATGATTCACGATTTGGCAAGTTTCCTGGCAAGCTCCAACAGCGGTGGATGGGCCCATATAAGGTACTTACTGTCAACCCTAATGGCTCTGTCCAAGTGCAGACCGTTGATGCCTCTGATGATCCCTTCCTGATTAATGGATATCGCCTGAAGAAGTACTTTCCTCCTTGGGGATCTTGACAATTACGGTCACCTGATCCTTTACCTCGTTGGCGTGGCACTGTACTTCTTATGATGCTAATTCTGATAGCCGTTCTTTAGCCACTCCTGATGAGGTGGACGCAACCCTCTGTCCCCTCAACCCCACCTTCCAGCCCTAATCTTTTATCCTCTATTTTCCACCAATGACAGTGGCGAGGTTGGTTCTGATATATGGTCTTTCTACCATTCCCTTGCTTAATTCGAAGAGAAAAAAAAAGAAAAAAAAAAGAGAAAACAAATATGCATATCGGTCATGGGAGAAAAGGACTTCGGTCCCTGTCATGCCGACCTATTCTTCGAGAAAAGGTGGAAACACCCTCGGGAATAGGGGAAAAAAAAAAGAAAAAAAAGAAGAAAAAAACAAGATTAAAAAAACAAATCTGTTATGGGAGAAAAGGAAGAAATTCCCTGTTATAGCAGGCCTCGTTCCAAGCAAAGGTGGCAAACACCCTTGGGCGAGAAGCTGGCTGTGGAAAAGGTGGCAACACCCAGCAGTCTAGAAAGTGGCATCATCAATTGAAGTTTCCAGGATCCAGTTCCGAAGCTACCTCCCTTGGTACGCTGTGTCCTGGGCCTCTCTGCAGAGCGTCTAACTGTCCTCTAGCAGACGACATGTTCCTATCCAATACAATGTTCGATTTGATGGCTACCTCTCTGGGTACGCCTCTTCAACAACTGACGACGCGATCTTCATCGACAAATAATTGAGTGACGTGAGCTTTCATCCTAACCGGATGGGGAAAGTGAGTAAGGGCTGCCCTCTTTAACTATCAACAGAGAGTGAGACAGAGGGTGGGTCGAGAGACCAGTCTTTTCCCTTCAAATCAAATGAGAGGTGAGAAGTGTGAATGAAGTATTGCACGCACGGGATGGGCATCTCAATGCACAAAGCACGATTTGTTTCTGTGCACTGCACTATAAGGCTCCCTGCCCTTCCTTCTCGCACCGTATGCCGGCACAGGGCGGGATGTATAGTTGCACCATCCAATGCGCACAAGGCATACAACCTTTGCACAAGTGACTATGAGGATTACATCAATGGGTTTCAGGACATGGCTGCCCTCCTATATCTATCAACAGTGCGTGAGACAGAGGGTGGGTTGAGTGTGACTGGAATTTCTTCAATCAATTACCAAGAGGTGAGATTGAGGGATGTTACGACACTTGGAGTCAGGTATGTTCCCGTTTCCCTATGCACCCACGGGATGGGTCTCTACCGTCATCAACACGAGACACGTCACCTTGTTCTGTACACTACACTGTAAGGCTCCCTTGCCTTCCTCCTTGTACTTATTGTCAAGATTGTGGGAGAGAAGGAAGGAGTCTCGCTTGAAGCTTTCTTGCTTGCACAATGGGGGAAGACACACAAGGGTGGAGGCTGAAAACAGTTTTCCTCTTCTTACTTGTGTAAGCCAAATGAACTCTCTTACAAAGAAATAGAAGAACCCTGTATATATGGGTCTCAAACCAAACTCAACTAACTAAGGTGGCATACTAACTGAGCCACAAACTAGAGTAGATAAGGATAGCTATCGTGTAGCTATTATTCAGGGGCGGTGTACCAACCGCGTCTGCAACTAACACGTCGGTGACATAAATGCACAATGGTCACCCTGGCGTATCACGAGTGGAGCTCGATATCTCAACACTCCCCCTCGAGCTCAATCCCAATTCCTGCACACCAAGCAGGTCTCTGAACTTGCGCAACTTCTCTGCGCCCAAAGCCTTCGTGAATATGTCAGCTACCTGATCCTCTGTGCTGACATAAACTAGATCAATAAGACCTAGTAAAACCCTCTCTCGCACATAGTGATAATGCACCTCAATGTGCTTTGTTCTAGCATGATAGACTGGGTTATTTGCCAAGTGTATACTACTCATGTTGTCACAATAAATGACAACTGGCCCATCTGTAGACTGATGCATATCATAAAGTAGCTTATGTAACCAAGCTACCTCACATGCAGCCATTGCTGCACCCCTGTACTCAGCCTCTGTGCTCGACAAGGCGACTGTAGGCTGTTTCTTGCTGCTCCAAGTGACTGCAGCACTCCCAAAAGAGAACACATATCCACTGGTAGATCGTCTATCAGAAATACTACCAGCCCAATCAGCATCAGTGTATCCATGCAGCTGTATCTGAATCCCAGTCTCATAAAATAGTCCATACTGCAATGTGGACTTCACATACCTGAGTATGCGTCTAGCCGCATCCAAATGTGGTTTCCTTGGAGCCTGCATAAACTGACTTACCAATCCAACAGCATAGCTCAAATCTGGCCTGGTAATAGTCATATAAATCAAACTTCCTACTATGCGTCTGTACATAGTAGGGTCTTCTAGAAGCTCACCTGTATCTGTGCTCAGCTTCACATTCTGCTCCAAAGGAACTGAAATAGGCTTACAGCCTGTCATCCCATATTTGGACAGCATGTCCAATCCATACTGCCTCTGCAAGAGCTGTATCCCACTTGGTGATCTAATCACCTCAATGCCCAAGAAATAACGCAGCTCTCCCAAATCCTTCATCTCAAACTTCTGCTTCAATAGCATTTTCACATGAAGGATATCTTCATCACTGTCACCTGTCATAATCAAATCATCAACATAAATGACAAGCAGCATAATACCTTTCTCTGTTTTTCTCACATAAAGTGAGAAATCTGCCTTGGAAATCTGAAAGCCAATAGTGACAAGATACTGTCCTATCTTGTCAGACCATGCTCTAGGTGCTTGCTTCAAGCCATACAAGGCTTTCTTCAACCTGCAAACAAACTCAGGATGAACAGCATGCACATAACCTGGTGGCTGCTCCATATAGACCTCTTCTTGCAAATCACCATGCAAGAAGGCATTCTTTACATCCATCTGATGTAAAGACCATCCCTTTGATGCAGCCATAGCAATGACTGCTCTTACGGTTGCCATCCTTGCAACCGGACTAAATGTTTCTTCATAGTCAATGCCATATGTTTGTGCATACCCCTTGACTACTAATCTTGCCTTGTATCTGTTCACAGAACCATCAGCATTGTGCTTCACCTTATAAACCCACTTACAGCCAATTGCATTCTTACCTTTAGGCAAAGGTACTAACTCCCATGTAGCATTTGCTTCCAAGGCATCCATTTCTTCATCCATGGCTTTCTCCCATTTTTCTTTTCCCATGGCTTGCTCAAAAGATGTGGGTTCTGGTTCCTGTATCACTTTGACCATATATGCATAGTGAATGGCTGTAAATCCATCATATTTCAGCCTATCCACAGGATACCTAGCTCTTGTAGACCTGCGCAAAGTAGGTTCACTCCCAGGTGCTCTCAAAACATCCCTGGTCTTCCTTACTCCAGGTGTAACAATAGAAGGAATACCCAACTCATCATCAATGCTCTGTTCTGAGCCACTGGATTCACCATCTACATAAGAGTGACCTGCATTCACATCAAACATGGGCTGATCAACCTTCTCTTTTCCTTTTCGTGATACCTGCATACCACTATCTGCATTGCTTTGAGAAGATTCTCCTGATCTCAATCTGCCTGTCCATGGCGAAGAATGTGAACCACTGCTAGAGGACGCTCCAGGTCCACTAATATTTTGTGACTGCTGCTGTGAATTCTGTGTAGCATTACCATTTTGTGCATCTTCATCATCAATCACATTTACTGGTCTATACCAGCTACTCATCTCATCAAAAATAACATCTCTGCTCACTGTAAACTTACGAGTAGAAGGGTTATAGCATCTATACCCTTTTTGCTGCAGAGAGTAACCAATAAAGATGCACTTCTCAGCTTTTGGATCCAACTTGGATCTCAGCTCATCTGGCACATGTACATAGGCAATGCAACCAAAAATTTTCAAATGAGAAATATCTGGTTTCCTACCAGTATACCTCTCCTCTGGAGTCATTCCATGTATTGCTGCAGTGGGAGTCCTGTTCATTATGTAGACTGCTGTAGCAACTGCTTCAGCCCAATAAAAATCTGGCAAGTCTTTTTCATTGAGCATGGCACGAGATACCTCTCCAATATGCCTGTTTTTCCTTTCTGCAATTCCATTTTGTTGTGGGGTATAACTGCATGAATATTGCTGCTTTATGCCATGCTCCTGCAAGAACTTTGCAAACTCATTTGAGAGGTACTCTCCCCCTCCATCTGACCTTAGGCATTTTATCTGCAAGCCTGTTTCTTTTTCAACCATAGCTTTAAGAGTTTTGAAATGCCCAAAAACTTCACTTTTCTTTTTCATAAAATACACCCAAACTTTTCTGCTATAGTCATCAATAAAACTGACAAAATAATGACAGCCTCCAAGAGATGCAGCTTTAGTTGTCCACACATCAGAGTGAATTAATTCCAATGGCTTCTCACTCTCTTGAACATGTCTAGGAAATGGTTTCCTTGCCTGTTTTCCAAACTGACAGGCTTCACATACCTTATGCATTTCTGCAACCTTGAATTTTGGCAATCCTGCAACAATATTTTGGGCCTGCATTGATTTAAGTCGCTGTACATTAACATGACCAATGCGTTTATGCCAGATATCAATATCTGCAACTACACCGGTCCCATGTGCAAACATTGCTGCACTCAATTCAGACATGTCTGCATCCAATGTAAACATTCTGCCCTTCTTCTTTCCTTTTGCTATCAAGCGACCTTTATTTTTCATATCCTCAACAAAGCATCCATGAGGATTAAATCTGACCTGCAAGCCCTGTTCAACCATTTGACCAACTGAAACCAGATTCTTGGTAATATTCGGGACATGAAATACATCGGACAGGTATTTCTTTTTCCCACCCTGCATAGACAAGGGAATTTTTCCAATCTGCACAATAGGATGTGCAGTATCATCACCAGTCTCCACAAATCCTGGTTTTTCCATTTTCCTTGCATCCTCCATCCATTCTGCATGACCTGTCATGTGGTTTGATGCACCTGAGTCAACATACCATACATCGTTGCTTTCTTCTGCACTTGTCACAGAATTGTTCATGTGCTGCACCATAAACAGATGCTCATTTCTGTCATCACCCTGTCTACTAGAGGATGCATAATTTCCTTGTTGCAGTTTTCCATTCATGATGTCATTCTGCTTTTTATAGCAGTCTTTAGCCATATGACCCATTTTACCACAATAGTAGCATTCAACATTACTGTTTGCATTTTGGCCTCTTTGCCATCCACCACGACCTCTTTGGCTCCCCCTGCCTCTAGAGTTACCACGTCCTCCTCCATAGGACTGGTTTTCTTGAGTTTGCTGCATATTTTGATTTCTGCCACGGCCTCCAAATCGGCCTCCTCTACCTCTGCCTCTACCTCTTCCAGCATTTGAGTAGAAGACAGCTTCTTTTGAAGTTCCTCCTGAAGAAGATGCACCACCATTTCTCTGTTCCTCAGAAATTAGAAGAGCAATCAACTCCTCAAAATCAGGAAATCTTTCACGAACTGAAATGGATGTCCGAAACTGTGCATAATCCTTTCCTAGACCATTCAAGGTCACGGAAACTAAATCATCATCTTCCACTGGCGACCCAATGGAAGCAAGTGCATCTGCAATCTTCTTCACCTTCATGTGGTAGTCGTTGATGCTCATACTTTCTCTTTGCACATTATGCAACTCTTGCTTGAGCTGCATTTTCCTGGCTTGCGTATTTGTGCTATACATTTTTGACAAAGTATCCCATGCCTCCTTTGGCGTACTTGCATCCTGAATATGCACAATCATAGAGTCTGAAATACTGATAGACAGCCAATACATAACTTTCCTGGCTCTCTCATGCCATGTTTTAAATGCCTGCATTTGTTGTTGATTGGGAACATCAGGAAGAACTGGTTCTTCTTCATTTCCTGCAACAAATTCCCAATATCCTTTTCCCATAAGGAAATTCGTCATTCTAAACTTCCATGCCTGGAAGTTGTTCTTGTCAAGCTTTTCAGTGACAATCTGTGAAAGAGAATCAGACGCCATTACAGAATACTGCAAGAAATTCTGTCACTGCAAAAAAACACAGCTTCACCCTCACAAGGGCAAATCTCCAAAACTGGCGAAAGTGGTATTTGACCACACAGTCGCTTCCTAGTGACGATTTTGCATAAACAGGAACCAAGGATGATTCTGAAACTCCCAATGTCTCTGCGCTCAAGCATACGATGCAATTTCTACAGTAACTTTTCACCGACCTGTAGAACAGTGGTCGCACAGCATAAAACTGAGCCTTTTCCTGAGTGCGTGCAGAAAACTTCCGTCTGCAAAACAGGCCCCGAAATGGCCTCAAATAAAAAAAACAAGGTCGCCGAGGGCTAAAGCCCTCTCCCGCAGCATATACTGCCCTCTTGCTTCACCGCGAAGGGCGTCTCAACCTGAGACAATGCACTCCTGCAATTTCCGGCTGTGCTACCTGCAGAGATCTGCTCCCAAAACAGGAAATGAAAGCAACACTGCTCCTCTTACCAGACCACCGCGAGCTTGGCTTGCTTTCTTGAGCTCCTTACCACGAACAAGGCTCTGATACCATGTCAAGATTGTGGGAGAGAAGGAAGGAGTCTCGCTTGAAGCTTTCTTGCTTGCACAATGGGGGAAGACACACAAGGGTGGAGGCTGAAAACAGTTTTCCTCTTCTTACTTGTGTAAGCCAAATGAACTCTCTTACAAAGAAATAGAAGAACCCTGTATATATGGGTCTCAAACCAAACTCAACTAACTAAGGTGGCATACTAACTGAGCCACAAACTAGAGTAGATAAGGATAGCTATCGTGTAGCTATTATTCAGGGGCGGTGTACCAACCGCGTCTGCAACTAACACGTCGGTGACATAAATGCACAATGGTCACCCTGGCGTATCACGAGTGGAGCTCGATATCTCAACACTTATGCCAGATGGGTTGGACGCATTAATGCACCATCAACTGTGCACCCTGGCATACTCCCTCTGCAACATTTCCTCTATCGATTTCTAAACCGGGTACAAGATATGGGTTTCAATCATTATTCCTCGAGTGATATTAGTCATGGGGTGAGTGACAGTTCTTTCATTTCATTTGAGTGACTGTGAGTTGAGTGCAACATTCCTTATCATCCACAAATTTCCTGCGATCCCTTCAATCAGCTATCTCCCTAGGAACTGCTGCCTGGTTCCTGCCATGACGGATGTGTGCTGTGAAGATGCCTTGGTACCTCCTGCGGCGGCCAACAACGACAGTGGAAGTGTCATTGACAATCAACCTTGATCCTCAACAACATGGGACAAGTTCTTCTAACCCTACATCCTGTTTCTCAGTGACATTAAGGTCTTAAGTGTGGGGACGCGTCCCTGCACGTCTACATTGCATACCCTTCTGCATATGCCTCAACCTGCTAATGTCTCTATACCATGCCTTGTTTTTACCTTGATGGAGTCCCTTCCGCCCTACTCGTTCATTTTCCACCCACCCTTGGGGCTGTTCCCTTGCAGTTTTCCTTCATTCCCTGATTTTGAGGTCCTGCCATGTGAACCCATCCTACGTTTACCAAAGTCTATATCTAACCTCATAGTCCTATTCTGCCCTCTGAACTGACCATTTTTCCTTTTTACCTACCCCTGTTCCGATGCACGGTTTTTGAGTTATTAATTTTTGAAGCATTTTACGCAAATTAGCCGGTTTTCCATGTGAACGCACTTTTCTTATTTCGGAACTGTGATCTGACATCATAGCCTTGACAATTAATTTTCCCCTGACATTTTTTCTTTTTACTCCGAGTCATTCCGATGCACGGTTTGTCCAATATTAATTTTTCGGTTTTTTAAAGACTTTTTCGTGCGTCTTTTTGACATTTTTCCATGTGAACCTACCCTGCTTGCATCGGAATTCCAACTTGATTTGACAACCGTGTCCTTCGTGCTTTCCCCCACTTTTTTCCTTTTTCCTCCACCCTCTTTCGACTTCTGGATTATCAATTATTAATTTTTAAATGCGTTTTGAGCATATTTTTGGTGTTTTTCGCATGTGAACCCCTCCTCCTTCCACCATAACCGTGGTTTAACATGACAATCCTGTGCCACCCCTTCCTGCGGACATTTTTCCTTCTTACTACATGTCATTCTGGTGACCGGTTTGTCCAATATTAATTTCCGATCCCATTTTCGAGTTTTTTTTTTGTTTTTCCCACGTGAACACGTCTTATCTCAGTCTGAACTATGTTTTGATATGATAAGATTGTCAGGCACGTCTTTCTGCACATTTTTCCTTTTTCCTGCACCTCGTTCCGATGCACGGATCTTCCTATATTAAATTTTAATTGTGTTTTTTGTGTTTTTTGCACGTGACCGCCCTGTCATTCCCCCGGAACTCCCATTGCACATTTTCCTTGTCTTCCCCCTGCCGTCCTGCCCACTTTTTGTTTTTACGCCCTTTCGTTTTGACGTCTGGATTGGGAGATATTAATTTTTCTTTATTTTTATGTGTTTTCGCGCGCCCCGTCTCGCGTGTGAACGCGCCCGTTTTCAATTTTACGTGTCTTAACGCGCCCCGCTCACATCCAGTGCCTCATCCCCGCATCCGGGCACCCTTTCAATCCCGTCACGGTAAATTTTTTTACCCCCGCCCCGCGCACGCACGCGGGACCGGGGGGTACATCTCCTTTATGGGCCTCCCGCCCATTCTTTTCCCTTGGGCACCCTACCTATGGGCTCCCCTGCCCAACCCTACCCCTACCCTTTCCCCATGGGCCTCCTGCCCATCTTTTCCTTTGGGCGCCCCACCCCCTTGGCCACCCCTACCCATGGGCCCTTCCACCCATTACCCTACCCCCACCCTTCCCTATCCCCCTCTACCCCGACCCCTTTCGCCCCTAACTGCCTCCCTCCCTCCCTCTACCTCTGCGTGTCCCTCCTCTCCCTCCATCTCCACCTCCTCTCCTTCCCCTCCTCTTCTCCTCCCTCCCTCCTCTCGGCCCTCCACCTCCTTCGCCACCTCCGGGTCTACGTCGCCGGCCTCTTTGACGTTGCAGCTGCTCACCACCACCACCGGACGTCGCAGATCCAGCGGCGGGCGAGACGATTGCTGGACGAAGCACTGCTGCGCCGTCCTCGTTTGCGCCCACGCTCTGGCCGTCTGACGTCGCCAACTCGCCCTCCAGCCCGCTCCCCGCCCTGCTCCAGCCCTGTGGCCCATGACGCCCGTCTGCGACGTCCACGCCTGTGCCGCCCTAACGCCCATCCGTGGCGCCAGTCGCCCATGCCAGCCCCGTAGCCCCCATCCTCTGCGCCGCCTTCGCCCGGCGTCGCCCCCTGCAGCGCCGCCTGCCCACCACGACACCCCGCCGCCGTCCTCATCTGCGCCTTCTTCACCTCGACGGCCTCCCGCCTTCCCACCCCCATTCAAACCCATTATCCCCCACCCCCACACTAATCCCCTTTCCCCCCAGAACACACCCCCACCCCATACAAGCCCCTGTTCACACCCCCCACTAAGCCCACTCACCTCCTACCTAGCCCTTGTTCACACCCCCCACTAAGCCCACTCACCTCCTACCTAGCCCCTGTTCACACCCCCCACTAAGCACACCCACCTCACACAAGCCCCCTTTCCCACCATAACCACCCCATCCCCAACCAAGCCCCCAGTCCCACCACCAACCCACCCTACCTCCACACAAGCCCCCTTTTCCCCCCAGAAACCTGCAGAACCGTTGAACCACAGAAAACTCCCCGTAAGTCCCCCTGTCACCCGCAGAGAACCCTCTTTACGCCCCCTTTCCTCTACCGACAACCAGCAGTCCCACGCAGAACCCGTAGATACTATTTTCCGTCCTTTGACACACGCGTGTGTGTGTACGCACGTGGCTATTCGTGCGAGTGTGATTGTTTGTGATTGATCGTGCGCGGGTGCGGGACTTTGTTAGTCGGTTGCTGACTCACAGCTGCCACACAGCCTATTTCTGGGTATTTTCCCAGATTTTTAATTCAAACACCCGAACCCTTTAACACACTTTAAAAAAAAAAACAAAACAATAAAAACATAACAATTAAACAAAAACCAACCTTTACAATTCTGAAAAAATACAGAAAAATCTAGAAAAATTCCTATTATTTCTGCAACCCATGGCCATATTTTTCTAAACCTGTAAATTTCAAAAATAAAAAAGAAAAAACATTTCTGCCCATTTTAAAATTCCAAAATCTTTTAAAAATACCCAAAAAATGAAAAAAAAATCATTAAAAATGCTAAAAATTCCTAATTAATTTCCGATAAATTTCTAATACTTCCATTAATATTTTTATTTATTTTTGGCATATTTTTCTAAGCTGCTACCATATTTTATTTCAGACCTAAATTCCTTTATTTAAAAAAACAAACAAAACAATCAATAAAAAACCAAAAAAAAAAACATTTTTCATCTAAACACAAACTAAACATCTAGAAACAAAATCCAGATATTTTTAGATTGAGGAGAGCGCATTCTTTGCATTTACATACACCCACTACCAGGTATTTTCCTTTTTATTTGTTATTTTTTCAGCTACCCCAAAACCCACGGTTAATATAAAAATAAAAAAACAAACAAGAAAAAAAAGCACCACACAAACAAACAATCACATAATTTTAAAAAATGAAACCTAAACACCACCATGGCACGCGCATTCGCGCTAAACACACCATTTTTTTTAATTACCATAAACCCGCCGTTCACTTAGCACGCGCTAAGTGCGCTAAAGAGGCACTTTAACATTTTTAATTAAAATGAACCAGCCGTCACAAGAGCACGCGCTGGCAAAAAAACGCTCCACATCACCTTAATTTGTAATCAATGAACTTGCATTTAGAGACCCAGTCTGGGTATCGAAGTCCGGGATTCGAATTAAAGCACCGCTTTCACCTAATAACTGGTAATTAAATTTTTAAGAAGGAACCGCTGTTTTCTTGCTAAGGTTTATCACTTAATAAAACTTCACTCATTTCTTAATAATTTATTAAAATGAACCTTTCATTAAATTAATTTTCCCCTCACTACACTTAATTCCTCTTTTTAACGAACCCGTTTCGTGGGATGGGTATGCGAAGTCTTTGGAGTTATTTCCATGGTCAAACACCCATTTATCAAAGTTGTGGTCTTGATGTGTGTAGGTTGTTGTGATGTTTTGGTTTAGTGTCTTTGTTACAGTTAAGGATACGGTGTGTAGTTTTTTTCTTTATTGCCTGATACGGGGATTTAGGTGTTTGTATGATGCATAGCATGAAGCTTTCGGTCGCATAAGTCTCAAGGTCATGTCGAATTTTTTCTAGGCTGTGGTTTGCTTGGGGATAGTTGGTCAAGTCATGTTTTATTGTTTTGGTTGTTCTCTTATCCTTGGTTTTTTGTCTGTTGCTTTGCAGGCATTCTCCTTGATTGTCTGTGTTTGTGGTGTGTGTAACCATCTGAATGGCGCCTTCTCACGCTCCTTCCCCTATCCAGTACGTCCCACTAGTCAGTAGGGATTACTCTTCCCTACTCACTTTTGAGCCCCTCACGAAGGCGGGACTCGCTGCTTTTGTGGCTACCTCCTTTCCATTGCTTCCAGAGGATCCATCGTTGTGTTACAAATTTTTGGCCTCCTACAGCAAGAAGTCAGGACTGGTCCAGGGTATTTCTATGACTTTGACATCTCGAGGCCTAGGGAAGGCTCTATCTCTTCCCTTCAAAGGTGAACCTTTTATTACCACTCGTCAGCTTTTCTTTAATGAAGAGATTTTGAAGCTGTTACAAAAACAGACAAGGGAATTGCTGGATGTTAAGAAGGTGATCAACTCTTCCGGAGTTTCCTTTTCCATGATCACTGATCCTGTGTGGAAGATGGTCTGTCAGTTTCTCCACGACAGGTTTATGCATGCCAAAACACCATCCCAGTACTTGTCCAAAGAGCTTTTCACAGCTTCAAGGATGGTGTTGAAAGGAGTCGCTATTGATTGGAGCACTTACCTCCTCACTAAAATGGATCAACATTTCGTCAAAGTCACCAGGGGTAATGTTACCAATGTCACATATGGATCATACTTGTCTGCCTTCTTGACCTATTTAGGTTTACAGAAGATTATGCCTCCACCTCCTCCATCAGATCCAGTACCTCCTCCTCCACCTTTAGATGAGTCAGAACCCATTGATATAGAGGATGATGATTCTCCACCTCCCCTGGTCATACAGCGCAAACGCTTGAAGCGGGTAGCGGATAAAGGTCCTTCGGTTCTTCCTTCAGTGCCCATTCCTGCTACCTCTGGCAGTGATCTCCTTGGGTATCTCACTTGTAATAACTTGTTCAGAGCACATCGCGAAGGTTCGTTGGACATATCAGTTCCCTCACTGAACAGTCTAGTCTCAGGAGATGCAATTCCTTTCCTTTGTAAAGACATTCAGAGTTCCATTAAATTGTCAGTGACAGCCTGTGTTCAACAGCTGTATGCTTCCTTTTATGAAGAACTCATGCAGTCTAAGGACCAATTGCATAAGGCAACATCCGAGTTAGCCTCTGCTAAGGATACCCTAGTAGATTTGTTTAAGCAGATGGAACAACAAACCCAACTGGTTGAAACCCAAAGAGATGAGATATCTTCTTTGAAGATCCAGTTTACTAGAGGCTCAATCAGAGGTTATTAGCCTTTCAGAGGAGAAGAAGAGGATGTCCAGAGAAGTGCAGGAGTTCCAAACTCCTTTAGATGACAAACTTTCAGCCTTACAGACTGCTAATGACACAGTGGAATCCCAAGCTTCCCAAATCAAGCAGTTGCAAGATCAACTGGCAAAGTCACAGTCTGTTCCTCCAAGCCCTAATGTTCCCTTGATTCCTTCTCTCTCACAGCAGGACTTGGATGCTCTTCAGAGATAGGCTACCTTGTGTCCTCTCTTCCAAGATAAAGTGGAAAGATTGCAATCTAGAATGGATTTGTTATGGTCTACATTTGAGCAGTTTCGGGAATATGTTCCTTCAGACCATTCTTTCTTTGTCCACTACCATTTACAGAAGTTGGCCTTCTACATGAAGCTTTCCACAATGGATTTACCTCTTCCAGAGGATGGATGGAGTGGGGCTTGGTCTGCTGAGTTGCTGACAGAGGTGGTCAGGATGGTGTTTGAAGATTCTGTCATGACAGATACCATGTTGATGTCCTACATGCATCTACGAGGAGACTTGTTGATTCCAGATGAGGTGGATATGGCATGGTATGTGGGGGACGTGGTTCTACAAGCTGTTTTGTATGTCAATCATTTGGAGTTGCGCATAAATGACATGTTTCAGAGTTACTCCTCCAAAGTGGCTAATTGTCCTGATAATTCCTGGCATACCATGATTGATTCTGTGGTCCTGAATCAAAGACAAAACACAGCCCCTACCTATGCCCAAAGTACTAATCAACTGAGGGTGGATCTCTTAGTTTATCTTTCAAAACATAATCTGTTTGATTCTACCTTCTTTGATGCCTATCATAGAAGATCTCTCTTAGGACCTTCTGTTCCTACCCTCCTATATTACCAACAAATGGCTCACCGATATGATCTATATCTTTCCCTTTGTCAATCCAATTCCACAACTATTTTACCCCTTCTTTTCCAACCTTCATCTTTCCCTCAAATTCCCATTTTTACATACTGTTCTTTTATTGAGGATAGAGTATTTTCCCCTTCTCCACCATGTCCTTCTCCATCCATTCATGTACCTTCCACCTTTCCTATTTATCAGTTAACACCCTTTTTAATTGATTCCCTACAATTTTATGCCACTCCTTCTTTAAACTTTTCTTCCTTTTATGATTTTGCATACCCCTCACTTCATCCACTTTTCCTTATTCCACTTCCCTCTCCTAACACTTCTATATCTCAACCACCTCAGTTGGTTAGTGACTATGACGGGTTTGATCATCAGATTTCCAGAAGAAGGGGATGGAGCTCGAATGATTCCCTTACAGGACTTCAGATAAATTGGCCAGTAATTCTAGGAGAATGGACAGCTGCCAGTCAAGCTTATCAGAACTATATTCATTTTGCCCAGCAGTATTCACAGTCTGCAGATCCTTCAGTGAGATTAACTACTCACTTTGCTTGGTACTTGGCATATATGCATAGGCACTCTCATAATGATTCCAAGCCTATTCCAAAGTTGTGCATGAATGTCAATGTGAGCATTGATTCCCAGCAGTTGGATATATTGTATTTTCATGCCCTTTGTTTGCCTAGCAGATACCTAGTCCTGTTGGAAAGGATGCACTGTCTTCAGTTTTTTCAAAATCCTCCCAAAACATTTGTAGATGAATCCTTGTCTATGGATCATTTCCGAAATCATCAATCTTTCAAGAGGGATCATCTTCATTGATACCTTTCCAATGTATGGTAGATGCTTTTTAATGAAAATCTCTCTTTTTGGAGGAGTCATTCAGATGGTTGTATTGGTGTAGTGTTTGTGTTGTGGGTTAATTTATGTAAAAAGAACGTATTGGATTGGATTTCCTGCGAGCTACATTTTGAAGAATTGTGGTGATGGGGTCGTGGTTGGAGAGTTGACGATGCTGATGCAGAAGAAGAAGAAGAAACCTCTTATATCCTTTACAAGTTTGTTGTGATTTTTAGTTTGATAAGAAGTGTTAATGTATAAAGGGTTTTCCTTTCATTGTATTTTTATATTACATACAGGTGTTAAGATGGGGTCGTGGTTGGATGGATTGTATTTGAAGAGATATGGAAGATCAAAGTTGAGCTTTTGAATGAAATTGTATTCCCTTTTTCCTGGGTCGCGAGGACGCTTCCTTATTAAGTGTGGGGATATGTTGAGTGTTGAAATGACTTGTTTTTTGGCTGATTTTTGTTGTTTTTGAGAGCTAAATGGTTGATTTTATGAGATGATTGATTGGTTTGGAAGTGGTTTGAGAGTGTTTTGGATGATATTGATTGTGTTTTGGAAGTTCATGATGTTTATCAGAGGTTTTGTAATGTTCTGATAGGTTTTGATTGGTTCTGTATACCTTCTGTATGGCTTCTGTTTTGTTCTGTTTTGTTCTAATTGTCTTCTGTAAGGAGGGATGGAGTATTGATTGATGAAGATTGAGATCTTGTGAAAGCTTATTGAATGGTTTGTGAGAGTTTGGAATGGTTTGAGTATAAGTTATGAGGTTTTGATGACCTTCTATAACCTTCTGTAGGTCTTCTGTAGAGCTTCTGTCTCTATTCTGTTCTGTACTGTAGCTGTTTTGGTACTGTTTTGTAGACTGTTCTGTATGCTTCTGTATGTGTTCTGTTGGATGAGAGTGTAGCTTGGGAAAGTTTTCTAGCCTTGGAAAGAGGTGAATACAAGTGTAAAAGAGCTGAAAGAAGTAGCTGCTGAGGACTCAAGTGAAGACTGGAGTGAAGTGACAGTAGTGAGCTATGAAAGGACACTGTAGTGGCTCTGGTGACTCTTCATATCAGACATACCTCTTGGGAGGCGTATCCACAACCTAAGAAGGATTATTGAGAGTGATTATGAGAGATTGTAGTGAGGATATGATGTATTATTGATGGAGAGAGAGAGAGAGAGTCAGAGATAGTCAATTCTACTGAAACAGAGTGATTGTATATGAGAGATTGAGAGAGAAGACTATGAAGATATTGAAGATGAATACTATGTGATGTATTTCCATTCAAAGATGGTGTATTCATTTGCTTTCTTTGTTATATTGATGGATTTTGTGAAGATGTTGAAGAATATGGTTGATTCTATCAAATCCGTGGGAGATCTACATGATGTTGCATGAAGATTTGTTGTGCCTGGTGTTCTTTTCTTCATTGTGACCATATAAAACCTAATAAACAAGCTTGTTGATGTTACAAGATAGATTTTCTTGCAAGAGAATTCCCTTTTCCTTGGTGTTCCTCTTGGGGCTCCATGTAGGTTGCTTTTTGCTACCCCATGTAACTGCTGCACTACCAAGGGAAAACATGAATCCACTTGTAGATCTTCTATCTGACATGCTACCAGCCCAATCTGCATCTTTGTCTCCAAAGACCTGTACATCCTTACCTGCCTCATAAAAAAGTCCAAAATGTAAAGTGGACTTCACGTACCTCAATATACGTCTAATTGCATCCAAATGAGGATTTCTAGGCATCTGCATAAACTAACTAGCAAGGCCAACAGCATAGCTCAAGTCTATCCTTGTGATAGTCATGTAAATCAAACTCCCTACTATCCTTCTGAACACAGTAGGGTCTTTTATCTCATCCCCAACGACAGCACTCAACTTCACATTTTGCTCCAATGGTACTGAAAGAGGCTTGCATGCTGTCATACCATACTTGGATAACATATCCAAGCCATACTGCCTTTGGGATAGCCATATACCATCATCACATCTGATCATCTCAATACCAAGAAAGTATCTCAGCTCACCCAAATCTTTCATCTCAAACTTCTTCTTCAAGAAGTCCTTAACTTCAGCAATCCCATTGTCACTATCACATGTAATAATCAAGTCATCCACATAGATGACTATGATGACCAAACCTGCATCTCCCTTTCTCACATAAAGTGAGTGATCAGCATTAGAAATACAAAATCCAATATTGACAAGATACTCTCCAATCTTGTCAGACCATGCTCTAGGTGCTTGCTTCAGCCCATACATCGCCTTCTTTAACCTGCACACATATGTGGGATACTCTAAATCCTCATAACCTACTGGCTGCTCCATATACACTTCTTCTTGCAATTCACCATGCAAGAAGGCATTCTTAACATCCATTTGTTGCAAAATCCAACCTTTGGCTACCACCAAGGCAATCACACACCTAACAGTTGCCATCCTAGCAACTGGACTGAATGTCTTGTCATAATCTATACCATATGTTTGAGCATAGCCTTTTGCAACCAGCCTAGCCTTATACCCGCTAACTGAAACGTATGAATTATGCTTGACTTTGTAAACCCACTTACAGCCAATAGCTTCCTTACCCTTAGGTAAGGCTACCAAATCCCAAGTCTTATTGGCTTCTAATGCAGCCATCTCCTCATCCATTGCTGCATCCCAATGAGCATGACCAAGAACATCCTCAAAACAAGTGGGCTCAACATCCTCAACTAGTTTCACCATATAAGCATAATGGTGAGCTACATAACCTTCAAAACCAAATCTTTTAACAGGATATCTAACCCTGCTAGATCTGCGTACCACCAGATTACTCAATGGAGCCTTTAGATTACTATGAGCTCTCTGTACACCTGGTGTCCTAACTGAAGGAATACCAAGCTCATCATCCAAGCTCTCCGAACCACTTGAATCTCCATCCAATCCCAAATGATTAGTAGATGCATCATTACCATCCAGCACTTTCTTTTTTCCTTTTTCCTTCCCTGCAATACTTATAGACCCACCTGAAGATGTGGGGCTCCTCCTTAGTCTCCTAGACCAAGGGCTCACTATAGGTGTAGTACCAGATGATGATTCTGGTCCACTAAGACTCTGTGATTCTTGTTTATCTTTCTGCACATAGTTGTCCTGATCATTATCATCATCCAAAACATCACTAGCAGGTGTATACCAACTTCCCATCTCATCAAAGATAACATCCCTGCTCACTCTGAACTCACCTGTGATAGGGTTATAACAACGATACCCTTTCTGCTCTAAAGAGTATCCAATAAAAACACATTTTTCTTCCTTTGGATCAAGCTTCTTTCGTAGCTCATCTGGCACATGAACATATGCAACACATCCAAATATCTTCAAGTGTGATATATCAGGCTTCTTGCCATTAAAGCATTCTTCAGGAGTCATCCCATGAACTGCAACTATGGGAGTTCTGTTCATAATGTAAACAGCAGTATGGACAGCCTCAGACCAAAAAAATTTGGGCATATTCTTCTTAGCCATTAATGCCTATGCAACTTCTAGAATATGCTTGTTTTTTATTTCTGCAACACCATTTTGTTGTGGGGTATACCTACAAGTAAATTGCCTCTTTATCACATGAGTCCTCAAGAAGCCACTGAACTCATTAGAGAGGTACTCTCCCCCTCCATCTAATCTCAAGCACTTTACTTTTAAGCCTGTTTCTATTTCAACAGCTGCCTTAAAAGATTTGAAGTGCTCAAACACATCACTTTTTTCCTTCATGAAGTATACCCATAACTTCCTTGAACAGTCATCAATAAATGTGACAAAGTATTTGTTGCTACCAAGAGATACATTCTATGTAGGCCCCCAAACATCTATATGCACTACATCAAGTATTTTTCTACTCACTTCTCTATCATGCGAGAAGGGTTATCTTTCCTACTTACCAAACTGGCATGCTTCACAGACTTTATGCAATTCTGCAACTCTAAAAGAAGGCAACCTTGTAACCAATCCTCTGGACTGTATTAATTTCAGCATTTGCACATTTACATGTCCAATACATTTATCCCATATTTCAATATCTGCAACTACTCCTTTTCCTTTAACATACATAGCAGCATCCATTGTAGGAATTCCAGTATCTAAAGTAAACATTTGGCCAACTCTACTTCCTTTTTTGACGAACCTGCACTTATCATTAAAGTCTTCTACAAAACAACCTTTTGAATTGAATTGGACCTGCAACCCCTGCTCTACCATTTGGTCAACAGATACTAGATTCTTTGTAATTGATGGCACATGCAATACATCTGTCTAACTCTTTGTCTAGCCATCATATAAGGGCAAGGGAACCTTTCCAATGTGTGAAATTGGGTGGCATGAATCATCACCCGTCTGCACATAACTTGGGTTTTGTAAGTCCTGCATCTCTCTAAACCATTCAACATGACTGGTCATATGATTAGATACACGTGAATAGACATACCATACATCATCATGTGTTCCCTTTCTTGTAACTACATTCATCATATGTTGCATAACAAATAGACACTCATTTTTATCTTCATTTTGCTGTGAAGACGATGCATAGTTTCCTTACTGCAATTTACCATTGTGAATATCATTCTTCTTTGCATAGCAATGGGCTGCAATATGGCCTGTTTTGCCACAATAATGGCAAACAATAGTAGAATTTCTAGAACCTCTATTCTAACATCCACCTCTTCCTCTAGAGCTCCCCCTGCCTCTAAATTTTCCTCTGCCTCTAGAAACTGCAGTTCACCAAACTATTGATTGAACCTGTTTTGGTAGTTATCGCCAACATGTCCCATACCACAACCTCTTGAAGAGGATCTACCACGTCCCCTTCCTGAACTTCTATAAAATGCTTGGACCTATTCATTATTTCTTTCAGACGAGTCATCCTGCATATTGATCTCTTCAGTAATCATGAGAGAGATCATCTCATCAAATTCTAGAAATGGCTTCCGTACATATATTGAAGTAACAAATGATTTCCATGCCTTCTCATTGTTAAGGCCACTCAGAGTGGATGAAACCAAATCATCATCATCCGGCATCACATCAATCGTTGCTAAAGCATCTGAAATGCTCCTCACCTTCAACACACACTCATTGACAGACATTTTCTTGAGATGACAAGCTCAACACATGCAGACATTGATGATGAACCGCCTGGTTAGATGGGTCCACACGTCTACACTTAGCACGTCGGTGGTCATTATGACTCTCACATGGCCACTGACTCATTACTTATTATATTCAGGTTGTTACACCTATTTACAGCTGGCATAGTTATAGCGCCAGTCGACTAGTGTAGTCGGTTATGCATTGTTTGACTTAGTAGGCCACTTTCCTTTTATGTTGTATCTTATCTATACTTTGTGTACATTGTAAAGAGTGTGAAAGAAGAAGAAGAAATCAGCAAGAAAACGTTGTGGCCTCCATCTCTCTTCTTGTCTCTTGAGTGAGCTTCTCCTTGTGCATTCTGTGTGTGTTCGGCGCAGCATCTTGAGCAACCCCCTCCACCACGTGATTCTTGACATGGTATCAGAGCCGTGCCATTGAGAGAGGCTGATTTCGAAGGTTGAAGCAAAGGAGAAGAAGTAAGGTTCGAGCAAGCAAGCCACGGGTAAGAAGCTCTCCCATCCTTCAACTCTTTCTCTTGGATAGTGCTTGTGGAGGCACTGGAAGCAGGGCAGAGCAAAAATCTCAGATTGTAGTGAGATTTGGTGTGCACGAAGAGCACTGCGTATTCTGCAGATAAGCCCTTTAGAGCTTGCCCGCAGTTATTTTGGGCAATCTGAGGCCGTTTCAGGGCCCGTTTTCGAGCCGCAAGGTTGCGGACAGCAGTTTCAAGGTACGCTGTGACTTCGACTGTATTGACCGAAAGTGGGTGCGCAGGTTGCAAATTTCAGATCTGTAAGTTCAAAGGTGTTTACCAGTGAGTAAACACAAGGTTTATCTGCAAACAGGTTGCAGATTGCATGTATTGTTGAGTAGACAGTTAAAAAGGCTATCTGGTGTATTGATGTGCACTACAGGTCCAGGGTTACAGAAGATTTACTTGCTGTTGGTATTAATTTTGTGATAATGGCAGAGAACAGTGGAAGCCCTATCATTGAGAAGCTCGACAAAAACAACCACCCTTCATGGAAGTTCCGTGTCACGAACTTCGTTATTGGAAAAGGCCTCTACGAGTTTGTTTCAGGTGAAGAAAAGGAACCGGAGATGAGTCATCCTCCAACTGCAGAAGAGACAAAGGCACGGAAGGAATGGAATGCAAAGGATAAAAAGGTCATGTATTGGTTGTCTGCAGTAATTGACAATAATATGCTGGGACACATTAGAAATGCAGAGAATTCATATGCAGCTTGGACCATACTTGAAAGTATGTTTTCTGTAAATACAAAGGCACGAAAGATTCAACTCAAGCAAGAGTTGAATACATTAAAGAAAGGGAAGATGTATATCAATGAGTATGCATTGAAGGTAAGAAGCATTGCAGATGCATTGGCAGCGATTGATGTAATGCCCGACGATGATGATTTGGTGTCGTCTACCTTGGGTGGACTTAACAATGAAAAGGCTTGGAAGTCTTTTGTAACTTCGGTATATGTTAGAAAGCCATTTCCAGATTTCGATGAGTTGGTCTCCCTTATGATCACTGAAGAGATCAACATGCAGAGTGAGACATCTGAAAGAAGTGGTGAATAGGTCCAAGCTTTCTACTCCAGTTCAGGAAGGGGACATGGCAGGTTCTCTTCAAGAGGCCGTGGTACAGGATGTGGTAGTGACAACCAGCAAAACAGATTGAAAGAGCAATTTGGCGATATGCAGGTTTCAGGAGGTCGTGGTAACTTTAGAGGCAGGGGGAGCTTTAGAGGAAGAGGTGGATGGCAGAACAAAGGTTCTAACAACTCTGGTATTGTGTGCCACTACTATGGCAAAACAGGTCATATTGCAGTCCAATGTTATGCTAAGAGAGATGATATCCGCGGTGGTAAGTTGTAGCAAGGAAACTATACATCGTCTTCACGACAGAATGAAGACAAAAATGAACGTCTGTTCGTTATGCAGCATATGCTGAATGCTGTTACAGGAAAGGGAACACATGAAGAAGTTTGGTATGTTGATTCAGGTGCATCCAATCATATGACCAGCCATGCAGAATGGTTTGGAGAGATGCAGGATTTGCAGAATGCAGGTTATGTGCAGACGGGTGATGACTCATGCCACCCAATTTCACACATTGGAAAAGTTTCCTTGTCCTTGCATGATGGTAAGACAAAGAGTCTTTCAGATGTATTACATGTGCCATCTATTACAAAGAACTTGGTATCAGTCGGTCAAATGGTAGAGCAAGGGCTGCAAGTCAGATTTAATGCAAAGGGCTACTTTGTAGAAGACTTCAATGACAAGTGCAGGTTGGTAGCAAAGAGAAGTAGAGTTGGACGTATGTTCACTCTAGATGCTGAAATTCCTACTATGAATGCGGCTATGTATGCCAAAGGAAAAGGTGTTGTTGTAGACATTGAAATTTGGCACAAACGCATTGGACATGCAAATGTACAAAGGCTGAAATTAATGCAGTCCAAAGGGTTGGTTACAGGTTTGCCTACATTTAAAGTTGCAGAATTTCAGAAGGTATGTGAAGCATGTCAGTTTGGTAAGCAGGCAAGACAACCCTTTTCACATGACAGAGATATGAGCAGAAATATCCTTGATGTTGTGCATACAGACATTTGGGGGCCTACACAAAATGTATCTCTTGGAGGTAGTTCATACTTCGTCACATTCAT
The DNA here is from genome assembly GCF_053477565.2 of Lygodium microphyllum. Taxonomy (NCBI): domain Eukaryota; kingdom Viridiplantae; phylum Streptophyta; class Polypodiopsida; order Schizaeales; family Lygodiaceae; genus Lygodium; species Lygodium microphyllum. The sequence goes on from NC_141141.1 coordinate 35,222,945, forward strand.
TGATGATTGTTCTAGAAAGCTGTGGGTATATTTTATGAAGGAAAAGAGTGAAGCGTTTGAGCACTTTAGAACCTTCAAGGCTGTAGTTGAAAGAGAAACAGGCTTGAAAGTAAAGTGCCTGAGGTCAGATGGAGGGGGAGAGTACCTCTCAAATGAGTTCAGTGATTTTCTGAGGTCTCATGGGATAAAGAGATAGTTCACATGCAGGTATACCCCACAGCAAAATGGGGTTGCAAAAAGGAAAAACAGGCATATTGCAGAAGTTGCACGCGTCTTGATGGCTGAAAAGAATATGCCTAAGCATTTTTTGTCTGAGGCTGTTCATACTGCTGTCTATATTATGAACAGAACTCCCACAGCTGTAGTTCATGGTATGACCCCCGAAGAATGTTTTATAGGTAAGAAGCCTGATGTTTCACACTTGAAAGTATTTGGCTGCATTGCGTATGTTCATGTGCCAGATGAGTTGCGGAAGAAACTAGATCCAAAGGCTGAAAAGTGTGTCTTTATTGGATACTCTTTAGAGCAAAAAGGGTATCGCTGTTACAACCCTGTCACATGTAAGTTCAGAGTGAGCAGGGATGTCATCTTTGATGAAATGGGCAGTTGGTATGCATCTAGTGGTAATGCATTGGATGTTGATGATGATCATGACACTCATGTGCAGGCTGAAAGGCAAGAATCACGGACTCTTAGTGGACCAGAGACATCATCTAGTAGTCCTTGGTTTGGGAGACTAAGGAGTACCTCTACATCTTCGAGTGCATCTAGTAGCACTACAGGTAAAGACAAAGGAAAGAATAAAGTGTCAGAAGGCATTGATGCAATTCTTGATGGAGACTCCAGTGGCTCAGAGAGCTTGGATGATGAGCTTGGCATTCCTTCAGTGAGGACTCCAGGTCTGCAAAGAGCACGTGTTAATGCAAAGACTCCATTGAGTGATCCAGTGGTACGCAGGTCTAGCAGGGTGAGATACCCTGTTAAAATATTTGGTTTTGAGGGTTATGCAGCTCACCATTATGCTTATATGGTGAAACTAGTTGAGGATGTTGAGCCCACATGTTTTGAGGAGGCTGTTGGTCATGCTCATTGGGATGCAGCAATGGATGAGGAGATGGCTGCATTAGAGGCCAATAAGACTTGGGATCTAGTATCATTGCCGAAGGGAAAGAAAGCTATTGGATGTAAGTGGGTTTATAAGATTAAGCATAATGCAGATGGTTCTGTTAGCAGGTACAAAGCTAGGCTGGTTGCAAAAGGCTATGCCCAAACATATGGCATAGATTATGATGAAACCTTCAGTCCAGTTGCTAGGATGACAACTGTCAGATGTGTGATTGCTTTGGCAGCAGCCAAAGGTTGGAGGTTGTAGCAAATGGATGTAAAGAATGCCTTCTTACATGGTGATTTGCAGGAAGAAGTGTATATGGATCAGCCAGCAGGTTATGAAGATTTAGAGCATCCCACGTATGTGTGCAGGTTGAAGAAGGCACTCTATGGGCTCAAGCAAGCACCTAGAGCATGGTCTAACAAGATCAGAGAGTATCTTGTCAATATTGGCTTTTATGTTTCTAATGCTGATCACTCACTTTATGTGAGAAAGGGAGATGCAGAGTTGGTCATCATAGTCATCTATGTGGATGACTTGTTTATTACAGGTGATAGTGATAGTGGGATTCCTGAAGTCAAGGGTTGTTTGAAGATGAAGTTTGAGATGAAGGATTTAGGTGAACTAAGGTACTTCCTTGGCATTGAGGTGATCAGATGTGATGATGGGATATGGCTGTTCCAAAGACAGTATGGCTTGGATATGTTGTCCAAGTATGGTATGACTGCATGCAAACCACTTTCAGTCCCGTTGGAGCAAAATGTAAAGCTGAGTGCTGATGCTGGGGATGAGATAGAAGACCCTACTATGTTCAGGAGGATAGTGGGGAGTTTGATCTACATGACCATTACAAGGCCAGATTTGAGCTACGCTGTTGGTCTTGTGAGTCAGTTTATGCAAGTACCTAGAAAGCCACATTTGGATGCAGTCAAACGCATATTGAGATATGTGAAGTCCACATTACATTATGGACTTTTCTATGAGGCAGGTACAGATGTACAGGTGTTTGGATACACAGATGCAGATTGGGCTGGTAGTATGTCTGATAGAAGATCTACCAGCGGATACATGTTCTCTCTTGGTAGTGCAGCAGTTGCATGGAGCAGCAAAAAGCAATCTACAGTTGCTTTGTCGAGTACAGAGGCTGAGTATAGAGGTGCTGCTGTTGCAGCATGTGAGGTAGTATGGCTGCAAAAGCTATTGGCTGATTTGGATGTCTAGGTGGAAGGTCCAGTTGTCATTTATTGTGATAACATGAGCAGTATACAGTTGGCTAGGAACCCTGTGTTCCATGCCAGGACAAAACATATTGAGGTACACTACCACTTTGTGAGAGAGAAGGTACTAGCAGGTGAGATTGACTTGGTGTATGCCAGCACACAGGATCAGATAGCTGACATCTTCACGAAGGCATTGGGTACAGAGAAGCTTCAAAAATTTCGAAGCTTACTTGGAGTTGCAGAGATGCAGTTGAGCTTGAGGGGGAGTGTTGAGATGACAAGCTCAACACATGCAGACATTGATGATGAACCGCCTGGTTAGATGGGTCCACATGTCTACACTTAGCACGTCGGTGGTCATTATGACTCTCACATGGCCACTGACTCATTACTTGTTATATTCAAGTTGTTACACCTATTTACAGCTGGCATAGTTATAGCGTCAGTCGACTAGTGTAGTCTGTTATGCATTGTTTGACTTAGTAGGCCACTTTCCTTTTATGTTGTATCTTATCTATACTTTGTGTACATTGTAAAGAGTGTGAAAGAAGAAGAAGAAATCAGCAAGAAAACGTTTTGGCCTCCATCTCTCTTCTTGTCTCTTGAGTGAGCTTCTCCTTGTGCATTCTGTGTGTGTTCGGCGCAGCATCTTGAGCAACCCCCTCCACCACGCGATTCTTGACACATTTTCCCTTTCTTCAAGGCATTCAACTCTTGCTTGAGTTGAATCTTTCGTGCCTTTGTATTTACTAAAAACATGCTCTCAAAATTTGTCTAAGCTGTATGTGAAGTTTCTGCATTCCTGATATGTCCTAGCATAGTATTATCAATGACTGCAGATAGCCAGTACATCACCTTTTTATCTTTTGCATTCCACTCTTTCCATGCTTTTAATTCATCTGCAGGCAGTCGGAGGGATACCCAGCTTTGGCTCCTTTTCTTCACTTGAGACAAACTCATAAAGGCCCTTTCCAATGAGAAAGTTCATCACACGGAACTTCCATAAAGGATACTTGTTCTTGTCGAGCTTCTCAATAATGGGATTTCCACTGTTCTCTGCCATTATCACAAACAAGGATGCAACACAGCAAGCTAGTCTTCTGCAATCTTTCACAACACGTGCACAACACTACACCAAGCAACCTTTTTCACTGATTGCTTAATAGTACATATAATCTGCAACTTGTTTGCAGATAAACCTTATGTTTACTTCCTGCAAGCATCTCAAAAATTACAGATTTGCAATCTGTAACCTGTGCACCCACTTTCAATCTCAATACAGCCGAAATCAAACTGTACCCTCAAACTGCTGCCTGCAACCTTACGGCTCTAAAATGGGGCCTGAAATGGCCTCACATGCCCAAAATAACTGTAGGACAGCCCTAAAGTGCTAATCTGCAAAATATAAAGTGCTTTGCTTGCACACCAAATCTCACAGCAATCCAAGATTTTTTCTTGACCCTGCTTCCAATGCCTCCACAGGCACTATCCAAGAGAGAGAGTGGAAGAATGGGAGATCTTACCCGTTGCTTGCTTGCTCGAACCTTGCTTCCTCTCCTTCACTTTAGCCTTTGAAATCAGCCTCTCTCAGTGGCGCGGCTCTGATACCATGTCAAGAATCGCGTGGTGGGGGGACTTGCTTGAGCGACAGCGCCAAACACACACTATATACACAAGAGGAAGCTCACTCAAGAACACAAGAGAGATGGAAACCAAAACGTTTTCTTGCTGGTTTTTTCTTCTTCTTCCACACACTATACAATGCACACAAAGTATAGATAATATACAACATATAGGAAAGTGGCCTTCTAAGTCAAACAGTGCATAACCGACTACACTAATCGACTGGCGCTATATCTTTGCCAGCTGTAGGTAGGTGTAATAAACTAAATATAATAAGTGATAAGTCAGTGGCCATGTGAGTATCATAATGACCACCAACATGCTAAGTGTAGACGTGCAGACTCATCTAGCCAGGCAGTCCATCATCAATGTTTGCACGTGTTGAGCTTGCCATCTTAACACTATCAAACCAATAACCTGTCAGGAAAGGTACATCTCATAGGTCTAGAAGTCATGCATGTAATGGGTCTCAACATAAGAGCAGAGACCAAGCACAAGCACAACTAATAGAGCAAGAAGCTCAATGCATAACCATCCAAGATGCATACAAAACTAACAAACCTGTGATAGAGAGAGATGCCTGCCCCAATAGGTGTATCAAATCAGCCCACTACAAACTAACTACAGACATAAAGCTCTCAAGAGAGAAAATGCATGTAACTATCCCACAAGCTCAAGCTCAAGTGTAAGTAAGACTTTGTGCACATCTGAATATACCAAGAGGCTCCCACTAGAAGTAAAGTTAGATGCAAATAGAGCAAGCAATGCTCTAATACATGGAATACATAGCATTAGACATGCCAAATCCTAGTAGGGTACATCCGGAGCATAAATCCCAAGCTATCTCAGACCCATAAAGCATAAGCCTGAAAGCATTCAAAGAGCATGTAACTGACAAACAAATGTATTGCCCAATAGGACCAAAATGCTCAAATAAATCTGATGACAAAGCTCCAAGTGACTACCAAGCATGGGCAAACCAAGTGGCATCCACATCTTACCAAAGCATAAATGCAAGAAGCCTAAATATCAAGCAGTGACAATAGGCATAAAGTGGTCCAAAGCATGCCAACTGAAGTCAAATGCTAGTGAAGGACGACCAAGTTGGAGTCTAATCCAAGCTCAAAAGCATTCCAGAACCATAAAGAAGCATTTAACAATCTCCAAATACATCGGTATGATCATTCAAACCTCCAGTAAGCACCCCGTATCCAAGAACCAATGCATACACCAAATAAATGAGCTTCAATCCACTTTATTATAGCAGCATATTTACTATTAAATGAAGCTTAATGGGTTCCCCAATCTTCTCCAAATCTGTCCCAAAGCATAGACATAGAATCCCATAACATCCAAGCATCATCGGGCATCAATAGGCATCAAACGTACAATGCCAAGAAGCATCAAACAGTAAATGCCAAGTGCTGCCCTATTTTGGCAGTCCTAGGAGTGTGTATACAGTAATGGCTGAAGGGGGAAACACTCGAATTGATCAGTGGGAGCCAAGAACTAATGCCGAGGAGTCCAACAATGATCGGGAAGGTTGACAAGAGTGCCAGGAAGCTTGGGAAGAATCGAGAAATGCCAGGAGCAGATCAGCCCAACCCCCTAAACATGCGCCACATTTTGCGCTGGCTATTCCTGGGGGGGCTGGGGGGGTCTTCAACAGTGCTCAAGAGCACTTGGCAATGTTGAGGGGGCTCTGATGCAACCCTAGAAGGTACCAATGAAAGCTCGAGGAGGAGGTGGGAGATCAAAACATACCTGCAAATGAAGGTGCAATTTCTGCCATTGAAGCTCGTGTTGAAGCTCTTCAAATACGGGCTAAAGAGAATGCCTGGAAAGCTCCAATGCCTTTGCTCTTATACTAGTTGAAAGGGAAGTGGAACCCAGGAGGAAGAAGCTTGGCGGTGAGAGCTATGGTAGATGGAGAGCAAGAGCAAGAGAGAGAGTGAAACTCAAAGTGGAAACTCCAACAACCACAATGTGTGGTTGGGTCTTCCTTTATTCAAATTGTCACTAAAATAATAAAGAATAAGTGACTGTGACAGGTGCCCGCCACCTACAGTGTGCAGTGGCGGGTACGGTCAATGTAGTAATACACGGGCGGCTAAGTGGAGGTGCCTTTACCCCCAACAAATCTTCAATAAGGATTGTACTATCTTTTGCATTTTTAGCTTTGCACGTTTGCTTCTAGATGGGAGTCCATTTTTTCCCACATTTATAGCACAAAAATTTTTCATGCATGTCGTGAAGCTTGTCAGTTTATAGTAGCTTGTTGTTGGTATTGTTCGATAATGGTTATATCCATAAATTTTGACTAAGTGGTTCTTGATTCCATAAATTTTATTGGCAAGGTAGCAACAAAGTGAACATAGTAATTAGCTTGTCAAGCTTTGAGTCCATACTCTTATATTGAGTTATTGAATCCCTTCATTCATGTGCTTTATTTAAATTGATAGTTGTTGATAGACATTGGAATCATGAGATGCATAGTTGACTTTATCCAAATGATGAGCATTTTATACATTAGACATACTAGCTCCCACAAAGCATTGTTAGATTAATTTTTCTCGTTTTCATAGGCTTGCACATCATCATTAATAGTATCCACCATTTGATCCTCTTTCTTGTTCTTTGCCATAGGTGTTAAGGGTGTTATCTATGTGACCCACTATCAATGTTTTAAATAAATATACCTTTTGATTGTTGTGTCCAAATGATGAGCATTTTTATTTTAAAAGGAGTGTACAATGTCCTCTTCAAGTTAGTTACTTTAGTTTTTTGTTAGAATTGTTAGAATGTAGGCATGGGAATCCACCGTAAGCAAGGGTCTATAAGGCTAGATGTATGTGAATGGTCTTAAGGGGCACGGGAAACCCTAACCCTAGCTTGGCACAAGCTATATAAACAGCCTATGGGCACTATCAGTGTGATAGTGTGTACCCAAGTTGTACTCTAAGAAACTTAGTAAACAATATTTTATTCTTGTACTTTGAGCTCTCATCTCCCTTGTGCATATCCTTCTTGCTACAAACTCTGAGTATTCACATGGTATCAGAGCCTCCTCTGATCCCTTCAGCTTCCTCTATCGTCAGCTTCACTAAGTGCACATGATTCTCCATCATCTTCATTTTTCCCCTCCTACCTCCATAACCAAACTTTGACCCCCTGACCTTGGAGGACCTAGGGAAGCCAAAGGAGAGAATTTCAGCTCCTGACTTCTATTGAGGACTCCTTGCCCAACACAAGGCGACCTGTTGTGGCACATCAGAGGGTGACATTTTGCGTTGTAGAGGGCAGCATCGAGGAAATCACAAATCAGGCGCGCAAAATTCCCAGCCTCCTATTCATCACCATGGCGTGGCCAGTAGAAGACACAATAATGGCGAGCATCTTGGGGAAATGATAGTCTCCCCAAGTGGGCATCCTAACCCTAAAAGGGTTTGGAAAAATTCCATCTTTGCTTGCCACACAAAGGAAAACCCTAATTGCTTGTCTCCTGGCAACTGTAGCCAAAACCTCAAGCTTGCTTCAAATTTTAACTTTTTTCACTAATGCTATCACTAACAGTGATTCTAATCACTGATTGATCTTCTCCAAATTCAGTTGAAGCTTTGAAAGTTCTATTTCAAAGTTTCTTACCCTCGATGGACCTCCTTAGTTCATAAAACAACCCACATCTCACATCTCAAGTGACATAAACTTTGAGATGAGTGCTTATAAGCACTAATGATGCATTCTACAATCATGTTACTAGTTGGATATTGACTCAATCTAGTTTTTTTATCAAAAAATTAAATCCATCAAGTGCTTTATGTCATTTATCTCTTCTTGCTTGGTTGTAAGGCTATGTGTACAACTATAAACACATAGACCATATCACAATATCAATGTGTTGCTAGTACATAAGAGATATGAGTGTTATTGTACTCTCCTCTGATTCATCCCACAGCATAGACTTAATTGATAAGCCATGCTCCACCAAGAACTCTTCTAATAGGCCATATTATCAGGAAGAGCCTGAAGTTTTGTCAAAGCTCACCTTGTTGAAACCCTGGAGAACAGTAAAGCTTAAATCAAGAGTTGTTCGAAGAACAGGACCTCTTAAATCCTATCTTGAGATATTGTATATGTATGATTTCCAACTGTTTTCAACTCTACAACTTTAAAGTTGGCTCTCAGTTCTACTATTTGGTTGTACTTGGCCACCTGTAAAGGACTAGTACTGCCATTGCTTAAGGCAATAGGTAAGACCTTCCTAAAATGGACATGGCCTATGCAGATGTAAGGCTTCAAATTTGGAAGCTCAATGGAAAAGATTTCCATCCTTGGCAAGTCCTGGTAAAATACAAAATGATGGAAAGAGATTACTGGCCCTTCATAAAAGAAACCAAAGTTATTGACCCATCCAATCCCCTTGATGTGGAAGATGATGAAAGATCTCAGGCCATCATCATGCTTCATTTAGATGAATCTTTAATTCATCATATTGACAAACTCTTCACTACCAAAAGGAGAAGTGGGATGAACTTTAAAGGCTCTACGATGCTACACAAAAGAACTCCAATATCTTTCTAAAGATTGAGTTTTTCAGCTTGGAATACAAATAGGGAGAAGATCTAAGCAAGTTTATTTCACATATGAAGGGGCTTATGGCACAGCTTGCCTCCATTCAAGCACCCATTCATGCTGAAGATGCCATTGACATCCTTCTAAAATCTGTGAAGAAGGTTTTTCCAACCCTTGTGACTACCCTAACTAACATTCCAAACCCAACCTTGGCAAGTATCATCCAATCATGCGTGAATGAAGAGAAGAGAAACCATACTGAAGGAACTTTAGCATTCACTTCCTATGAGCAAGTGTTAGTCCGTCGTACCGCTTCTACTAAGTGCTCCTTCTGTCACAAAAAAGGGCATATTGTAATCAATTGTTGGAAGAAATTCCCTAACAAAATGAAGTGCAATAAATGCAAAAAGACCGAGCATATCACCATTAAGTGTCCCAGTGTTCCAGAAGTAACTAAGGAATTGGAGGCCAACTTTGCCTCCCAATCCACAGATGATCAACTTTTTTGAGTCTTGTAACATCCTCTACCTATGAATATCCTTGTAGCCTAATTTATAAAGGAATCCCATTTAATTGAGGGGGGGAACTTTAACATGTCTTGTGATGCAATGCCACCCCAGCATTGAGGGGGGGTGTTAGAATGTAGGCATGGGAATCCACCCTAACCAAGGGTCTATAAGGGTAGATGTATGTGAATTGCCTTAAGGAGCATGGGAAACCCTAACCCTAGCTTGGCACAGGCTATATAAATAGCCTATGGGTCACTATCAATGTGAGAGAGTGTACCCAAGTTATACTCTAAGCAACTTAATAAACAAGATTTTGTTTTTGTACTTTGAGCTCTCATCTCCCATGTGCACATCCTTCTTGTTGCAAACTCTGAGTATTCACAAGAATAAACCTACACATTTTTTAAACCACTTTTTTGAAACTTTCCATAATATGACAACACCTTGTTTTGACCCTATTTGGCACTCGTAATGACCTCTAGACCCTACTTAACACTTATGAATACTTGGAAAATAGTATAGATACTTGTAGGGGACCATGCATGAGGTACTTTCAGCCTGGAATCATGATGAGAGAGGATCATGGCGAAAAATGCGCCGCCCTGCAGCCTCACGCCATACTCACGCCATTTCGTGAGAAAAATGAGGGAGGGGGGGTCAAGGTCCCAAAGGATACCCCCCCTTTGGTCCTAAGTTTGGCCACCTTTTCATATCTTGGCCCATTTTGTGGCCTCTTCCTCGTCAGGGCTCTGTTTCAAGCTCTAAAAAATCCTGCGTGTTCGGCTTGATATCCCGCACTGATTGGTAGCTCCTGACATCCTGCACGGTAGTCGAAAAAATTATCAAAAATCCACAAGTGTCGCTCGGGTACCTTTTAAAAGCCATTTTTCACTTGGTGCTTAAAATCGTCCTAGCTGCAACCGCCGCCTTCAATGTTAAATATTTTTCCCCTAAATTCTAGATTTTTTGGCAAATTTTAGACACATCCGTGGCTCAAAACTCCGCTCTCATTGGCGACCACGGGATAGGGCAACTCAGCTTGTCGAATCCCACAACCGATCTACACAAAATAACTAAAGAAAGCATCAAGCCGATACAAAATAGATACAGATTAAAACACAACACAATGCTCACTCGACCCCCTGACAAAACCAATGCATGACATCCACAAGGAGTAGGCCTAGCATAATCTGATAGAAGATCCGAAGCTAGTCACTAACCGACTGCTCCAACACGGCCAAACTAAAAAGAACTATCAAAGAGGTTGCCCTAAGTGGTGGTCTGAACTACCTACCTAACTAAGCACAACACAACCAGGAGCTCCTACTAGGCGAGGACTCCTATAGCCTGATCAAGAAGTAATTCCTTTTAACGCATTTCTTCTTTTAGGTTTTTATTCTTCCATACTCGGGCATGTAAAAAGGAGGGAGCTGAGCGTAGTGACCCAAGGAGAACAAGGCATCAGCCTCAGGTCCTGTCTTGATACCCAAGCACCTACCAAGCCCTCGCAAGGTGACACTTAATCCTTTTCTGATGCTCACTTTTATTTTCGCTCCAACCTTCCTTACTTTCTTCTTTTCCAACGAGATGCCACCCCTAGGAAGATAAGGCATTGGCCCCGGGTTTGACTCGTCCCCAGGAACCTACCAGGCCTTCGCAAGGCGATGATCAACTGCTTATAAATTTTCCTTTCTTTTCTTTTCTATTTTTATAGGGGTAAAAATCCCTTTTTACACACCTTCGTATATATTTATTATCTTTGAGATATTTAGGGTTTTTTCCTCTTTATCATCATCATTTTTTCCTCTGGTAGGCTTCTCTAACTGCATCACAACTAACAAGAACTCCTAGAACGGCTGCCTAGTAGGCTAGCAGAACAGGGTCACTAGAACTGCCTTCTAAAACAGGTCTTTCGATGCCTGCCAATGTCTTTACAGGAGGCAACGACTACTCAGATCTCCCTCAGAAAGACCTAACCTAAACCTGGGACTTCATGCCTTGGACGCTGGTCCCCAACAAGAAAAGAAAATCCCCCACAAGTACACAGACACATATAGCATAAAAACACGGTACTCGTAAAGGAGAGATATCACCTGGATAGGGCCACGAGAAGTCTCTCGCGCGACATAGGCTCCTTCCAAGCTCTTCTTTGAACCTGTCTAGCACAGAACTAAAACAAGAAACCATTAACTGCACCTGTACTAAACAGACAACTGGCCCTCTTGGCCTAATGAAATAAAGCACTTCACTACAAAAACTAATCGGCCCTCTTGGCCTAATGAAATAAAGCACTTCACTACAAAAACTAATCGGCCCTCTTGGCCTAATGAAATAAAACAGAATAGCACCTACATATCCCTCCCCGAAATAGTACAGATACACAATAATATGCTCCTTTCCAAGGAGGAAAAAATAGGACTCACAGCCCTAAACTAAATGCATAATGTTATGACCCATCCCTCTTGCATATATAGCAAGAGGTGTATGCATAACATGTTGTCTAATTAGCCTATGGGTCCAGGATAACAACGGTAGATTGTTCTCAGCTACTCTTTGCATCACCCATATCAACCATCACCTGCCATATATTGCATGCTTTGATAACATTCCCCACAAGCGATCGGGTCATATCTCATTATTGATAGCAATATCCAAACTAGGACCACAGTTCAAGAAAAGGTCTTCTTCATAAGCAAGGTTTGCCAGTGAATCTGCAAAGTGATTCCAGTAACGTGGAATCAGCTGAAAAGACACTCTCTCAAACTCCTCAAGTAGGGTCATCGCAGTTCGATGATACATACAAAGGATGGGATTCCGCACTGTGTATGTCCCATCTTGTTGATTCAAAATCAACTGGGAATCCCCTTTTACTAACAACCGCCGAATACCACCTTGCTTGGCAATATGCAGTAGTCCCATAATCAAGGCTTTATACTCCGCCATATTGTTAGTGAATCCTACCCCGAGATAAGCAGCTAACTTCATCTTAACTCTACTTCGGGGATCTCGGATTACTACTCCAACACTCCCTTTTTTATTAGGGCCCTTGGATGTTCCGTCAAAATATAATGTGTACGTCCACAATTTAGCATGTTTAGAGGATGAACTGATGGCTCCATCCCACCTTCTTCATTAAACTCAATAGGGATACTTGTCAACACTCGTAAGTAGTGATGGCCGAAGACTTTGATCTCCCACACAGGTTCCGTCTTCTTGCTCAATCACTTTGTACCCTTTGCTCCACCAGATAAGTTTCCCCTGATGGTATGACTACTCCAGATATGGGTGCTCCAAATAAGGAATTAACCGCCCCATCAACCAGCTTTAAGCTCTTTTGCAGGTTTCAAATCAGCCCCACCATGGACCTGCAATGCATTTTCCGTGTTAGCATACTTAGAAATAATAAGGTTTAATCTTATTAAGATTAACCTTATTTTTAAATTCTACTCAGATTAGCTAGTAGAGCCGTAGACCTATTTTTTTCTATCCTGACAATCTTGTAGGGGCCATCCCATCTAGGTTCCAGCTTCCCTGGAAACATCTCCCTACGCGCATTGTAATACAGAACTAATTGCCCTTTTTTAAAGGTATACTTCTTCACTTTAAGGTCGTGCAACTGCTTCATCTGACATTTAGCTATCTCCTGGTGTAATAAGCTCTGCAATTTCAGTCCATCCAAATGGGCTATGGTCGTAAACCGTTCAAAGAGTGAATCCTCATCTCCCAACAAGTGGTTAATTGCAAACCATATGGTTGGCAACTCGATTTTGAGGGATAACACACACTCTTCCCCATAAACTAATTTAAATGGAGTATGGCCAGTAGCTCATTTGAACGTTGTATTGTATGCCCATACTGCCACATACAACTTCCTGTCCCAGTCTCGTTTCTTCTCCGATACTATTTTAGACAAGATACCCACAAGCTGCTTATTAGTACTTTCAACTTTCCCGTCTGCTTGCGGATTATAAGGGGTCGTTTTGTTGTGCTTGATTTGCCAAGCTTCAGTCAGACTTTTGATCACTTTATTCAAAAAATGGGTTCCACAGTCCGACACTAGTTCCTTCGGTGGACCGAAACAACAGATAATCTACTCTAAGAGAAAACTTGCAATCTCGTTTGCATTGTCCTACCTCGTCGCCCACGCTTCTAACCATTTTGTAAAATAATCAATTGCTACTATAATGTACCTCTTCTGAGTAGTAGACGACGAGGTGATAGAACCCACAAAGTCAATGCCCCACTTCTCAAATGGAAGGATAGCCATGATAGGCATAAGTGGGCGTTTCCTATTCTCTCTGCTGTCATGTCTTTGACAAGTATCACATCTCTTAACATACTCAAAGGAATCTTGGAAGATGGACGGCCACCAATATCCAGCTCTTAAAGCTTTTTGTGCCATCAATCGTCTAGCGAAGTGCCCTCCACATGCAGAGTCATGGCACTCTTCCAAGATGAAAGGAATCTCATCAGGCATCACACATCGGCGATAGATATCATCAACACCCTACCGATATAGTGTTCCTGCGATCAAGGAAAACTTCAAAGTCTGTTGTCTAATTTTCCTCTTTTCTGATTTTGATAAACCAGCTCCAGTCTCTCCCGCTGATAGATAATGCATGATAGTAGCATACCAAGATGGAATAGAATCAGTATCAATTTTAAACATTTCTTCAATATCACTTTCTTCAGCCAAAGTCTCTTTCGGCTCCCTGAAATCCACAAGGCATTCCACAATACCTTGCAACCTCGGTGGCTTACTCTTAATCTCATAATCGAACTCCTACAAAGTGATTAACCACTTTGCCAGACAATCAGGCGGTTGTAGCTTGTTCATAAGCAATCTAAGCCCTTCCGCCTTCGTATAAAAAACTACCTTCTCATAGAGGATGTAGTGCCTGAATTTTTTGTTGCAAAAGACCATCGCAAGGCACAACTTCTCCATGTAGGTGTAGTTAATTTCTGATATGCCCAATTTTCGACTAGCAAAAGCTATTGGATGATACCACTTTTCCTCCCAATTTTGGGCTAAACAGCAACTAATATTATGCATGGTGGCTATTGAAAATATGTAAAATACCTCGCCTCTTTTAGGTGCTTTTAAAACGGGTGCTTTTACTAGCTCCTATTTCACATCCTCGAAAGCTACCTTACAAGGGTCGCTCCATACAAATAGACAGCTAAAGAATAATAAGTTCGTTAATGGCAATGTCCTTTCTGCCAAGGCATTTATAAACCTTTGATAGTACCCTATCGATGACAGAAAGCTATGTACCTCTTTCGGAGTGCGTGGTGGACTCATGACGACTATAACCTTGATCTTTTCAAGGTCACTTGCAATTCCTACTGAATTGACCACATGGCCTAGCAATAGCCCATAAGGCACTCCAAAGACACACTTCTGTGGATTAAGAGCGATACAAAATTGTCTGCAGCGCTCAAAGCACTTTCTTAAAATAATCAACATCCTTTCTTTTACAGTGGCTGCCCCCAGGTCACCGATAAATACTTTCAACTCATCTCGGGAGATGTCACCAAAGGTAGTGTTTGTTGTTTATTGCCATGAGATCCAGGTGCATTGCACAATCCAAAGGCCATCACATGGTACGCAAAAGTACCAAAGACAGTAATGAAAGTTGTTTTCAACTTGTTCTCTTCTGCAATTGCCATCTGGTTATATCCTGCAAAGCAATCCATAAACGAATATATTTCCCTACCCGCTAATTGATCCAAAATCTAGTCAATAAATGCCAGCGGGTAGTAATCCTTAACCGTCTGCTTATTCAGCTCTCTAAAATCTACACATAGTCGGATCTGGTTGTTTTTCTTCTTCCTGATAACAACTGGTGAACACCATTCTGTGTGTTGTACAGGGAAGATTAAACCAGCTTTCCGTAACTTTTGTAACTCCTCAAATAGCTCGTCCCTCAATTCAAAAGGCATACGCCTTACCTTCTGATGCACATGACAACTGCCTTCTTTTACAGAAATAGTATGAACAACCAGACTGGGAGGAATGCCTCTCAGCTCATCATAACTCCAAGCAAAGATGTCGCAGAATTCTTGAGTCAAGGATATATAGTCCTCCCTTTCTGCTGAATTGAGCATGGAACCTAATTTAATTGGTCGCGAATCATTCGGTGTGCCAAGGTCCAACTCAATCACATCCACGTCTCTTATCCTATCTTGTGGCTCTATCAGCTTATTTAGAGTTATTTGATAAATATCCTCTATAGTGGACCCCTCCCTAGATTCATCACTGGATGATGTCTCACTACCAGATGGATCATCTGTTGTTTCTAATTCAGTAGAGGATAAAGGAGCTCTCTCACTCCAAGGAGACTCAAGGTAAGCATCGACTATTACTCGATTAGCACCTCTACCTAGAACCACTTGACTGGCGGGTATATCGACTTGACAGTCTATTTGTAAGATCGAAGGCTTGCCTAGCAAGACTCGATAGCTAGGACATCCTGCAAATCTTATCACCCTAAACTCCAAGAAGCATTCTACACTTGCAACTGTAACATGGACTTTAGTAACGCAACCTTCTGGTTGCCTTAGACTATTATTAGCCATTCTAAGAAGGGTGGAGCTGTCTTTTTGGATGCCTAATCTCAACCTCTCCATCAACTCTGAACTCATGATATTGATGGAGGACCTAGTGTCTACAATAGCATGCTCCACTAATATTCCATCTACATATGCTGGAACCCTAGGGCAATTCTTTTCAGCATGATCAAACCAATCTTCCCCTACTCGTGCTATGCCCAAAGGTTCTACAATATACCCAATACGTAGGATCTTCTTGAATTCCTTGCGTACTCCTGGAGATCATTTAATCAACTGTAAGAGGTTTACATCTAGTTTGACTTCGCAAAGAGAACTTGCTAAATCAAAATCATGATAGGTAGCCAAAGCTTTCTTTTCTCGCCAAATCATCCTTTCTTTTGGTCTCGGGACCGGTTTTGTGCTTCTTTTTTAGCTCTTGCCTTGTTTCTTGGCACTTCCTCATCCTTCTTAGGATCGATTTTTTTATCAACAAGCCTTAGAGGTCCACCTTCCACGCTGGGATTTAGGACTTGCATCCCCTTATCCCCTTGCTTATGGTTTCCCTCGACCGGTTTTGCATTATCTTTATCGCCCTCTTTAGCCTTTTAGCCTCTTGTCAGGGCTCGTAGGTTAGAGGTTTCAGCGGCATTGACGCGTACAGCCTCGATAAGGCTCACCCCATTGCCTTGTGGCAACTCTTCTATAGTGGTTTTTTCCCTTTGCAGTATTTGTCTTGGTCCATCATTTTGCTGGAGGTTATTACCTTGCGCTCTATGATTAATTGGAACTGGCTATTTACTCCCTTATTGGAGGGAACTAATCTTACTCCAACAGGTAGCGGCTAAATTGCCCGACTTCCCACAAATATCACATTTAACATTTGGACAGTTTCTAGGGAAATGTTGTCCGCCACACCACTTACAGCTGAATCTTGAGGGTCCACCCTCTTTAGGGCGTCAAATCCCTATCAGATTCTACTACTGGAGAATAGTGACTTATAATCTCCAACTGCCGTCTAGCCCTCTTAGCATGTTCTACTTTTTGTATTTCGGCTTGATGGTCCTTATTAGAGGACATAAACCAACTTTTTGGTCCCTAAAAACCCTAGATTCGAGAACCACCACTTGTTGGCAGCTTCCGACAGACGCACCACTGATGGGACCTGAAATGGGCTGGCACTGGCTATGGCACTAGCCGGACCTCATGCTCATAACAAACAAACACACCTTCACGGCCTTGCGGGCCAGAAGCGTCATCTCTACTACTAAAGGACAAACTGTCCTAAAGCCTAATCTATACGTTTATAGTTTTGTAGTTTTGTAGTCCAATGTTTCCCTTTCTATAAACTCCTCAGAGGGAGAACCCTTACACATTGGCAATAAATACCACGATAATCACATACATGGGAGGCAACCTCTCGATAGAAACACCGCAGCCCCATTGCAACTCTCCTATATCGCAAGGATTAGCCCCTTGATACGCTGCTCAACATATACAACAAACGAACAAACTCCACTCTTTCATTTCAAAAGTACTCCAGGAGATACCATGTTTCCTTTCCAAATAATCCCCCAAGAAACGAACATCTATCCTACGGCTTAGGATGCCTTTCCACACTCAAACGTGGGTCATTGTTATTGAAAACAGGTGCTAGGAATCCAGTCTTTCTTATTCCGATACCATGATCGTCATGCACATGCAAAGTGAATGATTCTAAAGTGCTCAAACATAATTTTCAAATCAGCAAAGTGGTGCACAATCAGGCTTTCCAATGCATTTACTAACCCATTGCAGCGATGCAAGGATAGCACCGAGATAACACTCGTGCTACTATCCTCTTAATTAACATACCATGAACTCTATGCCATGACGTGCATCAGAAAATTAGCAACAATCAGCACACAAATCACACCATTCATACATCCCAACCCCCTACGTTTAGGTATTGCTTTCGTTGCATAGGTGTAGAGGTTCATTTTGTCATGTTTTGATATATAGAAAGCAATAAATCACAAACTTTGACAAGGAAATAGGGCAAACTGAGGCTAAACCTCATGCTTCGCCGCTACCACATATCCACAAACATTCATTATATTTTTCCTTATTTTTCCAAGACATATTTCTATTTTTCCCTTTATTTTCCCCATTTTCTTGATTTATTTGTCAATAAAATATGCTATTTTCCGATTTTTCTTATTCCAATCACTTCAGCATACTAACATTCAATTTATCTTCCATATTCCTCCCATGGAAACACCTTTTACCCACCCAAAACAGAAAAACTGTCATTTTACCACTTAAAAACCGCATTTCGGGTTTACGGGAATTAAATAAAGCATGTAAATCATTGCAAAATCAGAATTTTTTGATGAACAGAAATTGCCCATGATGTAAACAGCACACAAATAGATTTTCATCCAATAAGAACATAATTATCATCATAAACTATAAAAAATCCTTCATTTTCTTCATAAAAATGGTCATACCGTGTTTTTACGTAACTCAAGATGCCTTGAATGACTGCATAACCAAAAAATGGAGACTCCATTGCTCTCAATCCAATGCTGCTCATCAATCCTCAGCATCTCCATCAATCTTCATCACCATTTCCTTCATTCTCCCTCCCTAGTTCCTTTTTCAAGATGATACACATCAACAGCCCATAGAGAAGAGAGAGGGAGGAGAGAGAAATACTAGAATCTAATCTCTTCATTCAGACAGCCATTTCTCGCACGAAGATCGGCGATATCATCAGCCAAGAGGGAGAAGTTGAGGCCCAATGTCTGTTGCATGGGGTACTTTCAGCCTGGAATCATGATGAGAGAGCATCATGGCAAAAAATGCGCCGCCCTACAGCCTCACACCATACTCATGCCATTTCGTGAGAAAAATGGGGGGGGGTCAAGGTCCCAAAGGGCACCCCCCCTTTGGTCCTAAGTTTGGCCACCTTTTCATATCTTGGCCCATTTTGTGGCCTCTTCCTCGTCCGGGCTCCGTTTCAAGCTCTGAAAAACCCTGCGCGTCGGCCGGCTTGACATCCCACACTGACTGATAGCTCCTGACATCTCGCACGGCAGTCAGAAAAATTATCAAAAATCCATAAGTGTCGCTCGGGTGCCTTTTAAAAGCCGTCTTTCACTTGGTGCTTAAAATCGTCCTGGCTGCAACCGTCGCCTTCAATGTTAAATATTTTTTCCCTAAATTTTGAATTTTTTGGCAAATTTTAGACACATTCCAGGCTCAAAACTCTGCTCTCAAGAAGGAACTTCCATAACACTTAGACCATCTATTGCATGAAATTTCATTAGAATCGATGCATCAAGTCTATTACAAGTATATGAACTATTTCTTGATCTCTCCATCTTAGCCACTTGTTGAGTTTGCTTGTTATGGAGGTTTAATGATTACATTTTTTAATTAATTAGAGATATTCTCTTCATTAGAATTATTTCTTCACTGAAATTAGTAGCCTAATTTCCTTTTTCAAGACTCTCTTGAGTGCAATCTTGCCTGGGAATTTCTATATTGAATCATTTATTGCCCACAATAATCCCTCTTTCCCCAATCATGTGATGTCTTCACTCTATTCCTATTACATCTCATAAAAGTTTGAAAAACTACTTCCAATCAATGTTTTATTAGCTTAGCATTGAGCTACCATGTTGATTTCTTCACAATGAAAAAGTCAGATGTTGAGATAGTTGGATGATAGTGAGATGACCCTTGCTTGCTACTAAAGACTTTGAAAGGGTACACAACTAGGCCTACGGTGAAACTTTGCACACCCCCTATTAGTCTGAAGTCCATTTAGGGAGCCTTGACTATTGTTATATCCCTCATATCATAGATACCCGAGTGGAGATTGAAAACCTTTTGAAGATCCACAGTAGTTGAAAGTAGTCTCAAGTAGTCATAGACTTGTTACAAGGTTCTAAATAGGGTATTGCAAGCCTATAGCTATTTAGAGCTACTTACAAGTACTACAAGAATTACTATAGGGTATTTATCGATATTCTTTTGGTCCCCACAAGTTCTTATCAATTCAAGAAGGTGCCTTGACATTGGGCCTCAACTTCACCCTCTTAGCTGATGATATCGCCGGTCTTCGCATGAGGAATGGCTGTCTGAATGAAGAGATCATATTCTAGTCTTTCTCTCTCCTCCCTCTCTCTCTTCTCTATGGGCTGTTCATGTGTATCATCTTAAAGAAGGAACCAGGGAGGGAGAATGAAGGAAATGGTGATGAAGATTAATGGAGATCCTAAAGATTGATGAGTAGTATTGGATTGAGA
Source organism: Lygodium microphyllum (assembly GCF_053477565.2). Lineage (NCBI taxonomy): Eukaryota > Viridiplantae > Streptophyta > Polypodiopsida > Schizaeales > Lygodiaceae > Lygodium > Lygodium microphyllum. The sequence continues at coordinate 35,242,821 of NC_141141.1, forward strand.
GCAATGGAGGCTCCATTTGATGGTTATGCAGTCATTCAAGGCATCTTGGATTACGTAAAAACACGGTATGACCATTTTTATGAAGAAAATGAAGGATTTTTTATAGTTTATGATGATAATTATGTTATTATTGGATGAAATTTTGTTTTTGTGATGTTTTCATCATGAGTAATTTCTATTCAGCAAAAAATTATGATTTTGCAATGATTTATATGCTTTATTTAATTCTCGTAAACCCAAAATGCGGTTTTTAAGTGGTAAATGGTAGTTTCTCCATTTCGGGTAGGTAAAAGGTGTTCCCATGGGGAGAATATGGAAGATAAATTGAATGATAGTATGCTGAAGTGATTGAAATATGAAAAATAATAAAATAGCATATTTATTGACAAATAAATCAAGAAAATAGAGAAAATAACGGGAAAAATAGAAATACGTCTTGAAAAAATATGGAAAAATATAATGAATGTTTGTGGATGTGTGGTAGTGGCGAAGCATGAGGTTTAGCCTTAGTTTGCCCTATCTCCTTGTCAAAGTTTGTGATTTATTGCTTTCTATACATGTTGAGAGTGGAAAAAGATTGAATTTTTGACTAATTTTTGTTGTTTTTTAGGTCTGAATGATTGATTTTTGATGGATTTAGAGTGATGTATAGTGTGATGGGAGTATTTGAGAGTGTTTTGGATTATATTGATTATGTTTTAGAAGTTCATGATGATTCTCAGTGGAGATGTGATGTTTTTTATAGGTTCTAATTAGTTCTGTAAACCTTCTGTATAGCTTCTGTTTTATTCTGATTGTCTTCTGTATGAAGCATGGATTGATGATTGATGAAGATTGAGATCTTTTTAAAGCTTATTGAATAGTTTTTGAGAGTTTGGAATGGTTTGAGTATGAGTTATGAGGTTTTGATGATCTTCTCTAACCTTCTGTAGATCTTCTGTAGAGCCTCTGTCTCAGCTCTGTCTCTATAATGTAACTGTACTGTAGCTATTCTGGTGTTGTACCGTGATTGTTCTGTAGACCTTCTGTAGGTGTTCTGTAGAATGTATGTGTGACTTTTGAAAAGTTTTCTAACCTTTGGAGAGGATGAATCTATGTTCAAAAGAGCTAAAACAGGTGGAAGAAACAACTGCTAAAGACTGAAGAGAAGACTAAGTGATAATGACAGTAGAGAGCTGTGAAAAGACACTGTAGTGGCTCTAATGACTCTTCATATCAGACATACCTCTTGGGAGGTGCATCCACGACCTAAGAAGGATTATTGAGGGTTATTATGGGAGCATTGTAGTGAGGATATGATGTACTATTGATGGAGAGAGAGAGAGAGAGAGAGAGAGAGAGAGAGAGTCATCAGAGATAGTCAATTCTATCAAAACAGTGTAACTGTATATGAGAGATTGAGAGAGAGAACTATGAAGACATTGAAGATGAATAATATGTGATTGATTTCCATTCAAAGATGGTGTATTCATTTGTGTTCTTTGTTCTATTGATGGATTTTGTGAAGATGTTGAAGATTATGGTTGATTCTATCAAATCCGTGGGAGATATCTACTATGTTGCTGCGTGAAAATTTGTTGTTTTCTTTGTTTTAATGATCAAAAGAATGAAATAAAAGCTTGTTGATGTTACAAGATAGATTTTCTTGAAAGAGATTTCCCTTTTCCTTGGTGTTCCTCTTGGGGTTCCATGTTTTTGGTGCGCAGCCGGGGAAACTTGCCATCAACAAAAGCACCAGAAGAGGCTAAAAATGAAGGAAATGGCATTGCCAAGAAGAGAAGAATTCAATGGATGTTTGTAAAGTTCCTTCTTCCACTGAAGAGTTGGAATTTCTCATTATCAAAGCCACTTTCCATAAGAAGTTCATCCCACAATGGTGGAAACATATCACCATCATGATGCATGCTCTATGTGGTGGACTATTTCCTCTTCCTGTTGAAGCAGCAGAAACTTGCATCTTGGTGGCAAACTGTTTGGGAACAAACTGAAGAGCAGAAACAGAGAGAATGACCATCCATGGAAGATTTGGCATTCATTGAGAAGTTTCCAGACATCATCAAGTGGGAGATTGTGAAGAAGCTTCAGGAGTCTTGGTCTATAGAGGTTCACAAAGACAAGAAGGAAAAAAGTTGGAATTTGTTCGTGGATGCTCAACAGCAAGATACATGGGATACTTGGTACACTGACAATCTTCTATTTGTTCAATTAGCAACCCACTGGAAGTTGGTAGACAGAGTGTTTTTCACAACATACACTGTTGAAACCCTCAGAAGGTGGCATTATTATAATGACGCAACAACGATCCTAAGAAGAATGAGTTTTGATACTTTCAGAACAGAATATCTTCCCCTCTGTAGTGGTTTAAAAGCTGAATTCAGAGATGTTGAGAAGAAGGAAGTAGAAGAGATGTTGGCCAAAGAATCCCTCAGACTGAAGCCCTCTCTGATACTATCCTGTTGAGTCCAGACCAACTGGTTGAAGCCAACCCCCTGATGAATGACGCAATAAAGAGGCAAGCATTGGAATGAGTCCAGAGGTACGTGAGAAGAGAGAATGTAAAAATCAAAGCTAAAAACGAGTTCGCAACAGAAGCCTCCTTTGACGCTCTAAAAGCACTCTTTACAGAAGTCCCCATGGCGACTCAAGGTCCCCTTCCTAGTCAGATTCGTCCTGGAAATATTGATGAAACAGGCTAGCAAATGTAGTCCCATTGCCAGTTTTTAAGGGAGAATACAATGAAGACCCTGATCTTCATGTAGCAAAGTTTATGTAGCATGTGTGGTTAACAATGCCAGAACCCCTGAGCATTGGTTAGCAATATTCCCCGCCACTTTCAAGGGCGCGGCATTTCAATGGTATGAGAGACAAGCAGCAAGAACTTTTGGCACATGGGACGACCTGAAGTTGGCCTTCCTCACTAAATTCAGGCGTGAAGGTTTTGAAGAGCGGATGCGAGAGAAGTTCAGGAATTTAAGTCAGTCCTCTAGAGAAAGAGTAGAAGCTTATGTCTCGCAAATGGAATCCATCCTGAAGAGATGGACCAACCATCATTTGGATGAAGGTATCTAGAAAGGAGTGTTTCTAAGGGACCTACAACTAGAAGTTCACAAGTTTGTGGAATTGAGAAGACTAGTCAATCTGCAAGTTGCAGTGGAAGGTGCAAGATTGTATGACGAAGTTGAAGCAAGGCTGTCAATGACTCTAGGAAGTTGCAAACACTGCCGCAGTATAATACACCTAATCCAGTGTAGTCACCGCAGACGACAATGCCTCAAATGATGGTTCAACCACAACAACAGTGGCCTCAAACAGTTCCTCCAATGGTGAATCAACAACAATGGAACCCTACCAACCGGAATCAACAACCCCAAGTCTCAATAGGAGCTCTGAATCAGAGTCAGAGCAGAGGACCTTCTGGATCTACCCAACCAGTGTATGCAGTAATTACAAAAGCTTCCCAAAACCCTACCACAAGCACTTCAGGAGGTGAAAATCTGAAGGACTACTTATCCAACTCAGTTGCAAGTATCAAGAAAGAGCTTCTGGATGTGATTACGGAGCAGCTACAGACGCTCAAAGTGAATACTGCCAATATATCCACTCCTGCGAGATCCGAAAGAGAAGTGATGCTCTAATACATGGTGTGGAAAGTGTCATCAAGCGGGATATTTAGCCACTGAATGTACCCAAAAACCAACCATTCCTGGAGCCTTCTTTTCTTACTGTTTGCGGAAGAATCATGCAGAGGATATTTGCTCTCTGAAAGAGATACATGAACGAAGACAGAAGGATGAAAATGCAAGATTCAACTTGCTGGAATCTAAAATGACAACACAGGATATTGGACCCAAGCCTAGAGAGTTTGGTCCTAATTTCGGTCCAAGGAGGTTTCCCTCTCAAAGTTACAGAGAACGACAATCTGGCGGTGGTCAGAGATCAGAGGTGGAATGTTATAGGTGTGGAGAAAAGGGACATATCTCCCCAAATTGTCCAAATCCTAGACGATCTATGGATTACAAGCCCTTATGCAGCCGATATAAAGGTGAAGGCCACACTGCAAAGGACTGTCCTAGTCCAGCCCCTGTCAAGGCCAATGCCACTGATAGCCAACAAAAGGTACAAGAGCCTGCTTCCAATTTGGTCGAGTTGGAAGTTGCTGCTATTACGCACACCAAGAAAAAGGAGCCAGTGGTTTAGAATGAAAATGACTCTCCTGCCAAGACTGTGAAGTTCAACCTACCTACAAAGGGACAGGGTGGTACAGAATAGAACACTATAGTATAGAGCACTACAGTACCACAGAAGGCTACAGAGACAGTCCCAGAGACAGGACCAGAGGCCCAAGAGATAGATGAGATAGAAGCACTTCCAGAAACAGAAGAGGTGCCGATGCAGCAATTGTTGGAAGAAAAAGGAAAGATGAAAATGGGTGTAGCCCCATTCCCTAGCTGGCTAGAGAAGCGTGTGGATCCTATTAAAGATTATGACTTGGTCAAAGACCTAGATACTTTTAAACCAAACTTAACATTCCGGCAGTTGCTGATGCCGTCTCCTAGCTGCCGAAAGAGATTCAAGAGCATCTTGACAAGAAGACGTGGATTAAGGATCTATCCTTCAACAATCGCCAAGATCAATAAGGCCCCGGAGCCTGTAAAGGAAGTAGATGTGGCTAATGCCTTCCTAGATCCTGGAACCCCAGAGATTAGTGTATGGATAGAAGGATGGTTCATTTCAGATGCATTGATTAATGGAGGCTCATCAGTGAACATAATGATAGATGTCACAATAAAGGACTTAGGGTTACAAGGAATTCAACCTACACATTGGCTTATCCGATTGGCAGACCAAATTGTTGGGCATCCTCCCATATGTAAAAACAACCCTTGCAGGAAGAGACTATTGGCTGACATATTTGGTGGTCAAAACCAAATTCTTATGGGACCTCATACCTTCTACTGTTGGGAAGACCTTGGCTTTTTGAAGCAAGAGCCAGGATGGACTGGCTCAAAGGAACCCTAACCCTAGGCAGAGGACCCAACAAAGCGGTGTTAAAGCTGTATGGATCGCAAAAAGGCAATGGATCCACATCCATTGAGGTAATAACTGACTCCTCTAATGAGGTAACAAATGGTATGTCAGGAGATGAAGAAGCTGTTAAGCAAATCTTTCCTAGGAAAACAGAGCCACATTCCCCAATAGTGGGCACTGTAAGCTAACTGCCAAGGGAAGTAAAATCCTTGTCCATGGGTGAATACCTCCCGCCTTAACTAGAATTAACTTCTGAAATCACCTCTGACAGTGAAATAGAAGCATGGATGTACTGTTCTCCCTGTTACATGACAATCACAGAGACAGAGCAAAGTCAGTACAGAGGCAGAGCAGATACAGAACGGCTATAGAACAGAGACAGAGCGGATACAGAGATAGTTACAGAGATAGTAACAGATACAGAGCCAAAGTCAGAGGCAGAAGTAGAGTCAGAACTGGTGACAGAAGCAGAAGCGCATGCAGAGGCAGAAGATCTATTCTTCTCCTATAGAGCCTTTACAGAAGCAGAGACAGAGCCTCCAAAGGATGAGGATGAAACTGATGAGGAAGAAAATGAAGTAGGCTATGAAAGAGTAGATGAATAATTCCCTCTGATAGAGGATGATCTGGTTGATGTTCCTACAGAGCCCTCATAGGCTGAATATCTCAGGGTACTGGATGGAATGACCATGGTTCCGTTTGGGTTGATCAATGGATCACAAAGTATGTAGAATCTGTATAAGCAATGGATTAAAAGCATAAAAATTAATTTCAATTGTGGCTCCTGTCGTCCTAACTGTTCAGTCCAAAGAAAAGATGATGATGATGCCCCCTGCCAATAGAAGCCCAAGCCCTCAAAGTCACAGCCTCTAGCAGATTCGTGCTATGTGACATTCTTGGATGCATCCTCTGAAGATGAAGCCTTGAGTCTTGAAGAGGTCACCACTCAAACAAAAGCAAATAAAGCTCTAATACCTTTTCAGCAACTTAAACAGATGAATGAGTCATCTGTTCAGAAGGAGGACACTAGTTCTAGTGGAACATCAGACGAGGATACGACTCTCTTGAAGAAGTCAGACCTCTACCCAGAAGAAATCCATGGGACATTTATCCGCAAAGTGGAAGGTGAAAGACAAGTAACGTTCCTGGATGCTGAGGGTACTGAACGTCACCTGAAAGTGGGTCTCAATCTTCCAGAAGAGGAATTAGTGGTCCTTCGAGACCTACTAAAGGAGAACTTAGATGTGTTTGCTTGGTCGTATAAAGACCTAAAGGGGATTGATCCCACAGTATGCCAACATCACATTGACCTAGAGCCTGATGCCAAACCTGTAAGGAAAAGACAAAGATGAATGAATCCTAATTACTCTGCTCTGGTGAAGGCCGAATTATTGAAACTGCTTGAAGCTGAGTTCATTTATCATGTGGCTAACAATGAATGGGTTTTGCCCATTGTGGTAGTACACAAGAAGAACGGGAAACTTCGAATATGTGTTGACTTTTGAAAGCTCAATTCGAAGACGAAGAAGGATCATTTTTCCATCCCTTTTACAGACCAACTGTTGGACACAGTGGCAGGCCATGAGCTTTATTCCCTCTTGGATGGATTCAGCGGATATAACCAAGTCCAAATCGCAGAAGAGGACCAATCCAAAACAACCTTCACCACAAAATGGGGGACCTATGCCTACATAGTGATGCCATTCGGGCTCTGTAATGCTCCTGCCACCTTCCAACAAGTAATGATGGCTGCCTTCCAGAATCATCTGCATGATTTCATTGAGGTGTATCTTGATGACTTATGTGTCTATAGTTTGATCCTTGAGCACTGGGGACACCTAGAGCAATATTTTGACAGATGCCAAGAGTATGGGATTTCTCTCAACCTCGACAAGTGTGTCTTTGGTGTCTCCTCAGGAGTTCTTTTGGGACATATTGTCTCTGCACAAGGAATTGCAACAGACCCGGCAAAGATTGAAAAGATTGCCGCCTTAACAGCACCAACAAATGTCAAGCAATTGAGAGGATTTCTTGGTCATGTGGACTATTATAGAAGATTTATTGCACATTTTGCAACTAAGGCAGCCCCTCTGCACAAGCTCTTAAGAAAAGAAGCTGATTTCCTTTGGACGAATGACTGTAAAGAAGCCTTTAATACCCTAAAACAGTGCCTGATCCAGGCACCTATTTTACAACCTCCTGATTGGACGAAGGAGTTCCATGTGCATACAGATGCATCAATTGAAGGGTTAGGTGCTGTCCTATGTCAAAAGGGCCCCTCTAAATTAGATCAACCGATATATTATGCAAGTCTAAAGGTCACTGATAGGGAACTGAACTACACAGTGATAGAGCTTGAGTGCTTGGCAATGGTGTTTGTACTAGAGAAGTTTCGACACTATCTTTTGTCCATACATTTCAAGCTCTATGTGGATCATGCAGCCATGTCCTTCTTGATGAACAAAGCAGATGTTAAATGTCGACTGATGAGATGGTTGCTTTTATTCCAAGAGTTCGACTTTGAAGTAGTCACTAAGCCTGGCCGCTCCCATGTCCTAGCCGATCATCTATCACGGATTCCTCAAGCAGAAGAAGAGGAACAGGATGATCCAGACCTTCCTAACGCTTCTTTGTTTCTAGTTGAAACAGTTACTCCCTAGTATGCAGACATAGCCAATCTCCTAGCAACTCAACAATATCCTCCTGGCATTTCAAGCCGTGAGAAGAAGAAGCTTCTGTTAGAATCAGCCCCCTACACTTTGCTAGGTAGTGCACTGTACAAGAAGGGCAAAGATAAAGTGCTGCGAAGATGTGTTTCAGGGAATGAAATCGGCATAGTATTGAAAGCATGTCATGACTAACCATGTGGTGGACACTTCGCAGGAGAAGCGACAGCCAGGAAGGCTCTATTAGCAGGATATTGGTGGCCGACCCTCCACAAGGATGCATATGATTACTGTAAGAGATGTGATGCTTGTCAGTGAATGGGGAAACCCACCAAAACAAGTGCCATGCCACTTCAACCCATTCTCCCCCTAAATCCATTTGAGAAGTGGGGGATTGATTTTGTGGGTCCCATTGATCCACCCCAGACGGAAGCAGAACAGATACATCCTAGTATGTACGGATTATGTCACAAAGTGGTGTGAAGCTAAAGCCCTGAAGCGGGATGATGGTAATAGTGTAGCCTTATTCATGTACGAGAATATTATCACCCGTTTTGGCAGTCCCCTCGAGCTGGTAAGTGATAGAGGTACTCATTTTCTTAATAAAATCATGGAGGAGCTAACTGAGCTGTGTAAGATCCGCCATCGTAAGTCCACTCCCTATTACCCCAGATCCAATGGCCAGTTTGAAGTCACCAATCGCATCCTTTGCTCGATTCTTACAAGAACAATTGCTGCACATCGTCACGACTGGGACGATCGACTTACAGAAGCCCTCTGGCATACATATCCTCCCATAAGGCAGCTACAGGACAGACCCCTTTTCAGCTAGTGTATGGTACAAAAGCTGTCTTTCCTGCTGAGTTGGAATTGCCCTCCTTGTGAGTGGCAATTAAAGAACGCTTGGGAGATAGTGAGTCACTGCAACGTCGTCTCCTACACTTGGAATGCTTGGATGAGATCTGGCAGATGGCCCTACAGTGCATGGAAACCACTCAAGCACGATGCAAGGCCTATCATGACAGTTTCATCAAGCACAAGGAGTTCAAAGAAGGTGATCTTGTCCTAGCCTATGATTCAAGATTTGGCAAGTTTCCTGGCAAGCTTCAACAGCGGTGGATGGGCCCGTACAAGTTACTGGCCGTCAATCCTAACGGTTCTGTGCAGGTGCAGACCGTTGATGCCTCTCATGATCCTTTTTTTATTAATGGCTATCGCCTGAAAAAGTACTTCCCTCCCTGGGGATCTTGACAATCACAATCGACCTACCCTTTCCCTTTTGGGCATCGCACTGTCCTTCTTGTTGTGCTTCTGATAGCCATGATGATTCTCTTCATGAGGTGGTCTCGTTTTGCTACCCCCTCGCAGAAACATCTCAACCCGACATTGTTCTCTTCTCGTCTGATCCAACAACGATGCCGAGGTTGGTCCTGATATATGGTATTTCTACCATGCCCTTTATTAAGAAAGAAAAAAAAAAGACAAAAAGAAAAAAAATAAAAAAATAAAACAAAAGAAAAAAAAAGGAAGAAAAGAAAAAGCAAAAGAAAAAAAAAAGAAAAACAAACAAAACTGTTATGGGAGAAAAGGAAGAAATTTCCTGTCATAATAGGCCTTGTTCCAAGAAAAGGTGGAAATACCCTTGGGCGAGAAGCTGACTATGGAAAAGGTGGTAACACCCTGCAATTCAGAATAGCTGACTCATCACTAGCAAAACCTCTTCAAAAAGTGATTTGAAGCAACCTCCCTTGGTGCGTTGTCTCTACAATATCAATCCATCTGCCCTTCTTAACAGACGACTCTTCTTACAAATCATTGAAGTACGGGATTTGTAGGCTGCCTCCCTGGGTACGCCTTGTCTTCAAGATCTTGATAACACCGACACTCAACATGATCTTCATCACCAACCCCTTGAGTGATGTGAGCTTTCATCCTAACAGGATGGGGATGTGAGTATGGGCTGCCCTCTGTATCTATCAGAGAGTGAGACAGAGGGTGGGGTGAGTGACCAGTCTTTCCCTTCAAATCAAATGAGAGGTGAGAAGTGTGAATAGAGTGTTGCACGCACGGGCAGGGCCTCTCAATGCACAAAGCACGATTTGTTCTTATGCACTGCACTATAAGGCTCCCTGCCCTTCCTTCTTGCACTGTATGCCGGCACTGGGCGGGATGCACAGTTGCACCATCAAATGCGCACAAGGCATACAACCTTTGCACAAGTGACCATGAGGATTACATCAACGGATTTCAGGACATGGCTACCCTTTGTATCTTTCAACAGAGCGTGTGACAGAGGGTGGGCTGAGTGTGACAGGAGTTTCTTCAATCGATTATCGAGAGGTGAGGATTGAGGGACGTTACGACCTTTGGAGTCAGGTATGTTTCCATTTCCCTATGCACCCACGGGCTGGGTTTTTGCCATCAGCACATGACACATCACTTTGTTCTATACACTACCCTACAAGGCTCCCTTGCCCTTCTTCTTACACCTATGCCAGATGGGTTGAATGCATCGATGCACCATCAATTGTGCACCCTGGCATACTCCCTCTGCACCATTCCTTTGTCGCTTCCTAAACCGAGTGTGAGCTATGGGTTTTCATTCTGATTTCCTCGAGTGATATCAGTCATGGAGTGAGTGACTGCTCTTTCATTCCATATGAGTGATTGTGAGTTGAGTGTAATATTCCTCATCAACAACGAATTTCCTACGATTCCTTCAACCAGCTACCTCCTTGGGTGCTGCCGCGTGGTCCCTGCCACAAAGGATGTGCGCTGTGAAGATACCTTGGTACCTCCTGTAGAGCCGACAACGACAGTGGACGTGCCATCGACAGTCAACCTTGATTCTCGACAACATGGGCCAAGTTTTTCTAACCCTACACCTTCTGTTGTCAGTGACAGTCATGTTTTAAGTGTGGGGATGTTAGCCGTTGGTCTGTTATGTGGTACTAGGTTCCTGTTGCTCGGTCAACCCTATTTGTTAAGGTTTTAAGTGTGGGGACGCGTCCCTGCGCGTCTACATTGCATACCCTTCTGCATTTGCCTTAACCTAATAATGCATCTATGCATGCCCTGCTTTTACCCTGATGGGGTCCCTTCCCCACCCACCCGTCCATTTTTAACCCACCCTTGGGGCCGTTCCCTTGAAGTTTTCCTTCATTCCCTGATTTTGCTATCTTTTCATGCAAACGCACTCTACATTCACCGAACTTCCAATCCACACTTACAGCCCTATTTATCCCTTTGAACTAACCATTTTTCCTTTTTATCGACCCCTGTTCTGACAGATGATTCTAAAGTTATTAATTTTTGAAGTCTTTTGCGTACATTGGAAAGTTTTCCATGTGAACGCGCCTTGCTTGCTTCGGAACGGTGATCTAACATGATAGCCCTGTCCTATCCCTCCTCCTTGACATTTTTCCTTTTTACTTCATGTCATTTCGATGTACGGTTCATCCTTTATTAACTTTTGCGGGTTTTCGAGTCTTTCTCGTGCTTATTTTTCACAATTTTCCATGTGAGCCTGTCCTATTTTCACCGGAATTCCAGTTTGATTTCACATCCGTGTCCTCCCAGCCTTCCCCCCACTTTTTCCTTTTTCTTCTCCCCCTTTTTCGACTACCGAATTTTTAGTTATTAATTTTTCCATGCGTTTTTTAATGCATTTTTCATGGTTTTTGCATGTGAACCCCTCCTAGTTCCCCCGGAACTAAGTTTTCATGTGACAGCCTTGTGCAACCCCTTTCCTTACACATTTTTTCTTTTTTCAACCCTCTGTTCCGGTGAACCGATTTTTTGTTATTAATTTTCGACCTCGTTTTTTTGTGCCATTTTTCCATTTTTCCCAGTGAACACGTCCTATCTCGGTCGAAATTGTGTTTTGACGTGATAGGGTTGTTGGACATGTTCTTTTGCACCTTTTTCCTTTCTTCCGCCCTGCATTCTGACGAGTAGATTTTCTGATATTAATCCCCGTATGTGTTTTCGGGCCTGTTTTTTGCCTTTTTCCTATGTGAGCACCCTCATTTTCCTCCGGACACCCCATCTTAATTTTCCCTCATTTTCCCCTCCTCTCTTGGCCCATTTTTCCTTTTTACGGACTTTCGTTTCGACGAACGGTTTATGAGTTATTAATTTTTCTTTGTTTTTTCGTGTTCTCGCGTGCCTCACCTTGTGCGTGAACGCATACGTTTTCATTTTTCCGTATCCCAAGACGCCCCCATCGCGTCCACAACTTGCGTGTTGATGTCCCTGCCTCGTCGGGTCCCACCACCGCAAATTTTGTTACCCCGTGCCATCTTTCCCTCTCACTGTTCTTTTTCCCTTTATTTATTTCTTTATTAATTAATTCCTTTTTTACTTAATTAATTTTTTTTAATCTCCCCCCAACGGTCACCTCCCCCCTGCATCCCAACCACCATCTCTCTCTCTCTCTCTTTCCTCTCTCTTCTTCTTCTTGTTTTTTCTCTCTCCTACCCCTCTTTCTCTCTCCCCGACCCTTCCTCACCCTCTCCCCTCCTCCTGTGCCTCCCCTTCCTCCCACCCCCGCTCCATCTTCCTCCCTCCCCATCACTTCCTTCTCCACCCTCCATCCCCTCCTCCTTCCACCCTCCTCCCCCTCCCTTCCCCCTCCTCGTTTCTTCCTACCCCTTTGCTCGCCCCCTCTGCCCCTCCCACTGGGCATTCTCCTCCTACACCCTCCTCCCCCTCCTTCCCGCCTTCTCTACCCCTCCCACCCCAGGCCACCCCTTCCTCCCCTATTCCTCCTCCCTCTCGCCCGGGCATACTCCCCCTCTGCCCGCCCCCTCTGCCCCTCCTGTCGGGCGTCATCTCCTTCTCCCTTCACCCTCCTTACCCCCCTTCTCCGCCCTCGGTGCCTCCCTCCCAGCCCCACCCGCCGTGGCCGCTCTGCCGCCCGTTGTGCGCCGACTAGCCGCCCGCACTGTTGCCGTTTCCCGTCGCCACCGCCAGATCCGTCGCGCCTCCGCGAGTGGCCTGTGCCCTCACCGCCGCCACTTCCTCCCTCCTCCTCCTCCTCCCCCTCCCCCTCCTTCCTCCCTGGCACCCCAAGTAGATTAAACTAACCTACTCTTAATTAGGTTTAATTAATCCTCATTAAACTAACCCCCTAGTTAACTAACCCCAATGTGGTTAGGTTTACCCCCTAGTTAACTAACCCCACTGTGGTTAGGTTTACCCCCCCTTAGTTTAACTAACCCAATTGTAGTTAGTTTACCCCCCCCCCCCTAGTTCACCTAACCCTACCCTAGGTTAGTTCCATTTAGTTCCATTAACCTTACCTAGGTTAACCTAGCCTAGGTTACTTAACTCTACCCTAGGTTAACTAACCCTAGCTTAGTTATCCTAACCCAAGTTGAGTTAACTAACCCTAGACTAGTTGACCTAACCCTAGTTAGTTAGGTTAACCCCTAGTTAGTTCGGTTAACCCTACCCTAGTTAGACTAACCCTACCCTAGTTAAACTAACTTTAGCCTAGTTACACTAACCCCCCTTAGGTTAGTCCCTACAGACCTGACTTAGTCTACTAACCTAACTTAGCCTACCCCAGAAAAATTCCAAAAAATTCCACCCACCCCCTCGACCTTTTTCCATTCATTTTTCCCTTTAAAATATTTTCATACACAGTACCCCTATTTAAAATAATTTTTTTTAAAAACAACAAACAAAACTTAACTATAAAAATCCCCATCTTATTTTCATACCCTAAATTGTGGATATTTCCTAACAGGCTGAAATTTTCTTTTTCCTTCATCCCATATCTATCTTTAATTATTCTTCCTTTTGAAAAAAAAAGAAATAAACAACCACATACAATTTATTTACAAAAAAATCTAGAGAACCACACACATAACTCCAACCACCACACATAATACCCCTCAAATATCAAACACCCTAAATTGTGGATATTTCCTAACTGGCTGAAATTTTCTTTTTCCTTCGTCCCATATCCATCTTTAATTATTCTTCCTTTTGAAAAAAAAAGAAATAAACAACCACATATAATTTATTTACAAAAAAATCTAGAGAACCACACACATAACTCCAACCACCACACATAATACCCCTCAAATATCAAACACACAATATCTAAAATTCAAAACCCAAAAATTAATAATAATAATAATACTAATAATAAAGAATCATAAAATTAACAAAACAAATAATAACAATCAACAAACCCACTAAGGTTTTGTCTTTGTTGTTCCGTCAGTGGTCTTTACTTTTCTTTTACTGGATTCATTCCTTTTGGGGGACTCTTCCGTGCACCTTCAGGCCTTGCATACACACCCCTTCCGGGTATTTATTTTATGTACTTTATTTATTTTCATTTTTCCCTTAATCACAAATTAATTATTAAAATAAAATATTTATTCACCCACATTTTCCACGCGCATTCGCGCTAAACACACAATTTCATAATAATAAAAATCAACCAGCCGTTCACTTTGCACACACTACATGTGCTTAAGAGGCACTTTAATTTGTAATAAAAATGAACCAGCCGTCACAAGAGCACGCGCTGGCAAAAAAGCGCTCCACATCACTCTTAATTTTTAATTAAGGAATTTGCATTTAGAGACCCAGTCTGGGCATCGAAGTCCGGGTTGCATTAAAGCACCGTTTCAACTTAATAATTTGTAATTAAAATTTTAAGAAGGAACCACCGTTTTCTTATTAAGTTTTATCACCTAATAAAATATCACACATTGTTAATAATTTATTAAAATGAACCCTTCATTAAAATATTTCTCCCTCACTGCACTTTTTTTTTCCCTTTTTAATAAACTCGCTTCGTGGGATGGGCATGTATATCTCTTTTAGTTAACACTGATGTGGTCAAGTTATGGTCCAGTCTTGATGTCTATTTTTATGATAGTCTGATTTGTCCATGTGTTACGATTACGAGTACGGTGTGTAGTTTTTTCTTTATTGCCTGATACGGGGATTTGGGTGCTTGCATGTTGCATCGCATGAAGCTTTCGGTGTCATCTATGTAGAGGTCATGCCAAAAATTTTCCAGGTTGTATCTTGTCTAGGGTGGTACGTGGGTTAGTTACGTCTATGTCTGTATGAGTGTCTTTCTTTTTGGATTGATTCCTTTTTTATAGCCCTTTGGTTGTTTTGCATGCATTCTTTGTGACTGCCTGTGTTGTGATGTGTGTGTTTACCATCTGAATGGCGCCTCATGCTCCTCCCCCTATCCAGTATGTCCCACTGGTCAGTAGGGATTACTCTTCCCTACTCACTTTTAAGCCTCTTACGAAGGCAAGACTTACGACTTTCGTGGCTGTCTCCTTTCCATTGCTTCTAGAGGATCCATCCATGTGTGATGAGTTTATGGCCTCCTATAGCAAGAAGTCGGGACTGGTCCAGGGTACTTCCATGACTTTGACACCTCGAGGCTTAGGGAAGGCTCTGTCTCTTCCCTACAAAGGTGAACCCTTTGTTACAGCTCGCCAGCTTTTCTCTAACGATGAGATTTTGAAGCTGTTACAAAAACAAACCAAGGAAATTTTGGATGTCAAGAAGATGATCAATACTTCAGGAGTTTCCTTTTCCATGATCACTGATCCTATGTGGAAGTTCGTTTGTCACTTCCTTCAAGATAGGTTTATGCCTGCAAAAATGCCATCCCATTACTTGTCAAAAGAGCTCTTTACAGCTTCAAGGATGGTGTTAAAAGGGGTAGCTATCGATTGGAGCACTTACTTACTCACTAAGATGGATCAACATTTCGTAAAAGTAACCAGGGGCAATGTTACCAATGTCACCTGTGGATCCTACCTGTCTGCCTTCTTGACCTACTCAGGTTTACATAAGAGTGTACCTCCACCTCCTCCATTTGATCCAGTACCTCCTCCTCCACCTTCAGATGAGTCAGAACCAATTGATATAGAGGATATGGATTCTCCTCCTCCTCTGGTCATATAGCGCAAACGCTTGAAGCGGGTAGCAGATAAAGCTCCTTCAGTTATTCCTTCAGTGCCCATTCCTGCTACCTCTAGCAGTGATATCCCTGCTTATCGCACCTGTAACAACCTGTTTAGAGCACATAGAGAAGGTTTCTTGGATATATCAGTCCCCTCACTGAACAGTCTAGTCTCGGGAGATGCCATTCCCTTCTTATGTAAAGACATTCATTGAAATGTCAGTGACAGCCTGTATTCAACAGCTGTACGCTTCCTTTTATGAAGAACTGATGCAATCTAAAGACCAATTACATAAGGCAACATCCGAGTTAGCCTCTGCTAAGGATACCCTAGCAGATCTATTTAAGTAGATGGAGCAACAAACCCAACTGATTGAAACCCAAAGAGATGAGATATCTTCTTTGAAGTTTCAGTTTAATAGAGGCTCAATCAGAGATCACTAGAATCTCAGAGGAGAAGGAGAGGATGTCCAAAGCAGCACAAGAGTTTCAAACTCTCCTAGATGTCAAACTTTCAGCCTTACGGACTGCTAATGACACAGTGGAATCACAAGCTTCCCAAATCAAGCAGTTGCAAGACCAGCTGGCAAAGTCACAGTCTCTTCCTCCAAGCCCTAATGTTCCCTTGATCCCTTCTCTCTCACAACAGGACTTGGTAGTTCCTCAGAGACAGGCTACCTTGTGTCCTCTTTTCCAAGATAAAGTGGAAAGATTGTAGTCCAGGATGGATTTGCTATGGTCTACATTTGAGCAATTCCAGGAATATGTTCCTTTGGACCATTCTTTCTTTGTCCACTATCAACTACAGAAGTTGGCCTTCTACACGAAGGTTTCAACGATGGATCTTTCTCTTCCAGAGGATGGTTGGAGTGGGGCTTGGTCTCCTGAGTTTCTGAACAGAAGTGGTCCGCATGGTGTTTGAAGATTCTGTCACAACCGATACCATGTTGATGTCATATATGTATCTACGGGGAGACTTATTGATTCCAGATGAAGTGGATATGGCCTAGTATGTGGGAGATGTGGTTTTACAAGCTGTTTTGTATGTCAACTATTTGGAGTTGCGAATAGATGACATGTTCCAGAGTTACTCCTCCAAAGTGGCTACTTGCCCTGATAATTCCTGGCATCCCATGATTGATTTTGTGGTCCTGAATCAACGACAGAACATAGCTTCTGCCTATGTACAGAGTACTAACCAGCTGAGGATGGATCTCTTAGCTTACCTTTCCAAAAATAATCCATTTGATTCCACCTTTTCTGATGCCTATCAGAGAAAATCTATCTTAAGTCCCTCTATATCCTACCCTACTGTATTACCAACAAATGGCTCACCGTTATGATATATATCTTTCCCTCTATCAAACTAATTCCACAGCCATCTTACCCCTTCTTTTCCAACGTCAATCTTTTCCTCAAATTCCCATATTTACATATTTCTCTTTTATCGAAGATAGAGTATTTTCCCCTTCTCCACCTTGTCCTTCTCCATCCATTCATGTACCTTCTACCTTTCCTATTTTTCAATTAACACCCTTCCTAAGTGATTCCCTAAAATTTTCAGCCACTCCTTCTTTAAACTGTTCCTTCTTTTATGATTTTTCCTACCCATCTCTTCATCCACTTTTACTGATTCCACTTCCATCTCCTTCCACTTCTATCTCTCAACCCCCTCAGTTGGTTAGTGACTATGACGGGTTTGATAATCTAGAAGAAGGGGATTAAGCTCGAATGATTCTCTTACAAGACCTCAGATAAACTGGCCAATTATTCCAGGGGATTGGACAACTGCCAATCAAGCATACCAGAACTAAATTCATTTTGCTCACCAATATTCACAGTCTCTAGATCCTTCAGTGAGATTGACAGCTCGTTTTGCTTGGTATCTAGCATACATGCATAGGCATTCCCATAATGATCAAAAGGCCATTCCAAAACTTTGTATGAATGGCAATGTGAACATTGACTCTTTCCAGTTGGATGTCCTATATTTTCATGCCCTATGTTTCCCTAGCAGATACCCTGTCTTGCTAGAAAGGATGTGCTGCTTCCAATTTTTTTAAAATCCTCCCAAGACATTTGTAGATGAATCCTTTTCCATGGATCACTTCCGAAACCACCAAGCTTTTAAAAGGGATCATCTTCATTGATGCCTTTGCCATGTATCTTGGAATATTTTTAATGATATATCTCTTTTTTGGAGATGTAATTCAGATGATTGTGTTAATGTTTGTGTATGTATTGTCTTAATTGTTGTGATGAGTTCGTGTTGATTGCGAATACTTGTTCGAGAGCTATTTTCAAAAGTTTGCTGGTGGATGGAAAGCCTGTGGAGGAAAGTTGAAGAGAACCTCTTATATCCTTTTAAAAAAATTTATGGCTTTTAAATTATTAATTAGATGAGTTAATGAATGATGAAGTTTTCCTTTAGTAGTTTTTTCTCTCAGATACAGGTGATAAGTTAGGGTCGTGTTTTGGCAAGATTATTGAAGATCTGAAGGAAGATCCAAATTGAGCTCTTTAGTGAACTTATATTCTTCTTTTCCTTAGGTCGCAAGGACGCTTTCTTTCTAAGTGTGGGGATATGTTGAGAGTGGAAAAAGACTGAATTTTTGACTGATTTTTGTTGTTTTTGAGGTCTGAATGATTGATTTTTGATGGATTTAGAGTGACGTATAGTGTAATGGGAGTATTTAAGAGTGTTTTGGATGATATTGATTATGTTTTAGAAGTTCATGATGATTCTCAGTGGAGATGTGATGTTCTGATTGGTTCTGTAAACCTTCTGTATAGCTTCTGTTTTGTTCTGATTGTCTTCTATATGAAGCATGGATTGATGATTGATGAAGACTGAGATCTTTTGAAAGCTTATTGAATAGTTTTTGAGAGTTTGGAATGGTTTGAGTATGAGTTATGAGGTTTTGATGGCCTTCTCTAACCTTCTGTAGATCTTCTGTAGAGCCTCTGTCTCTGCTCTGTCTCTATAATGTAACTGTACTGTAGCTATTCTGGTGTTGTACCGTGATTGTTCTGTAGACCTTCTGTAGGTGTTCTGTAGAATGTATGTGTGACTTTTGGAAAGTCTTCTAACCTTTGGAGAGGATGAATCTATGTTCAAAAGAGCTAAAATAGGTGGAAGAAACAACTGCTAAAGACTGAAGAGAAGACTAAGTGATAATGACAGTAGAGAGCTGTGAAAAGACATTGTAGTGGCTCTAATGGCTCTTCATATCAGACATACCTCTTGGGAGGTGCATCCACGACCTAAGAAGGATTATTGAGGGTTATTATGGGAGCATTGTAGTGAGGATATGATGTACTATTGATGGAGAGAGAGAGAGAGAGAGTCATCAGAGATAGTCAATTCTATCAAAACAGTGTAACTGTATATGAGAGATTGAGAGAGAGAACTATGAAGACATTGAAGATGAATAATATGTGATTGATTTCCATTCAAAGATTGTGTATTCCTTTGTGTTCTTTGTTCTATTGATGGATTTTGTGAAGATGTTGAAGACTATGGTTGATTCTATCAAATCCGTGGGAGATATCTACTATGTTGCTGCATGAAGATTTGCTATTTTATTTGTTTTGATGATCAAAAGAATGAAATAAAAGTTTGTTAATGTTACAAGATAGATTTTCTTGCAAGAGAATTCCCTTTTCCTTGGGTTTCTCTTGGGGTTCCAATACATCAAAACATGACAAAATGAACCTCTACACCTATGCAACGAAAGCAATACCTAAACGTAGGGGGTTGGGATTTTTGAATGGTGTGATTTGCGTGCTGATTGTTGCTAATTTTTTGATGCACATCATGGCATAGAGTTCATGGTATGTTAATTAATAGGATAGTAGCACGAGTGTTATCTCGGTGCTATCCTTGCATCGCCGCAACGAGTTAGTAAATGCATTGGAAAGCCTGATTGTGCACCACGTTGCTGATTTGAAAATTATGTTTGAGCGCTTTAGAATCATTCACTTTGCATGTGCATGACGATCATGGTATTGGAATAAGAAAGACTGGATGCATAGCACCTATTTTCAATGACAATGACCCACCTTTGAGTGTGGAAAGGCATCCTAAGCCGTAGGATAGATGTTCGTTTCTTGAGGGATTATTTGGAAAGGAAACATGGTATCTCCTGGAGTACTTTTGAAATGAAAGAGTGGAGTTTGTTTGTTTGTTGTATATGTTGAGCAGCGCATCAAGGGGCTAATCCCTATGATGTAGGAGAGCTACAATGGAAAAAAATTCGACCTTCAACAAGGCGTCCAAGCTCCCAAATCACATCCATATCATTTCAAACTGATGGAAGATGGATTCCTACTATCATTAGCAAAGATAGTTAGATCACCATGCAACAAGCAAAATGTGGAAAAAGGCAAAGACATGAGAGCTCGTTTATCTCTGCTTGGAAGGGTAGAATCCAAGATTTTAAGCTTGGAGCAAATAAGAATAGCATCAAAGAGGTACTAGTGCAACATGTGTTCATGCATAGAGAGTTGTGTTTGGAACCTGGATCTTCAAAGCTTCCAATGCATAGACCAAATTGTAAGAATTTGATTCTTAAAGTTTTTTCTTTCTTAAACATGATTTAGGTTTTTCCATTATAATATTTGTTTGTCTTGTAGATGTCTATCCCTCTAATCTTGAGGAATGGCAACCAGTGGAGTCTATTGTTGATGTTATCGATGTCATACATGGTTCAATTGGAGAAGAAATGTATAGAGGCAGAAAGAAGACAGAGCTTGCAGAGAATGGAATATTCTTTTATGACCATTCTTATGTTATTCCTATGTGGCGTTGCCAATGGGGATCAATAAACCTCCTTCCTTTGCCAGATTTTTCAAGCTTTAAGTGGCCTTTTCCAAGTCCAACTACTAGTGAGGGCTATAGATGTAAGATATTTTCTGAGGTCCAGAAAGCATTAAAATCTAATATCTCAAGTAGGCTAAGCAAAGTTACTTTTTTTATGCCTATTAATATATTTATTGATTTCTTCTCTAATATGGAGATAAGAATAACAAAAACCATGCTTTCAATGAAGAGACTAGCATATGATCATGTCATACAATTTGTTGATGAAGGATGGGATACAAGGATAGAATGAAAAATTATATGTAAGATAGATCAAGACTCTATAGCTTGTAAATATATGATTGCTACTCAAAATTTTATCCTTAGCTTTTACTATAGTCGATGGCATTTTGTTGGTAGTAGTCTAGTTGCTTTAGACCAGAATCTTGATGATTTCCGCAAAGATCCTATAATGGATCTTGATATTTGGTTCAACGAGGATATTATTTCAATCTTAAAGATAAAAAAATCATGTACGCTACATCAAGTAAGGATGGATTTACAAAATGAAGACATTGAACTACCATGCTCCTTGGTATTCCAACTTGACAAGAAATGAGTAAGTTTTCACATTATATTATATCTACTTAGATGTATATCAAGATCTCACTTCCTAACTAACAAACATTTGTAATTTATTTTTTGCAGATATCGAAAAGGAGAGAAGAATATACACTGCAAGGACATTCAAGAAAAGATATCTTTACTGTCAATATAAAATATATGTACAAATTTTATAGCAGATGTCTATCTACCATCTCTATGAGATATACAAGGGCTGAAGGGCAGTTTTCTATATATTAAGGCTTACAAGGCGATATGGCAAAGCTATTTCTTTTTTTGAGAACTATCCTTTCTAGGAGTCCATTTGCCTTTCTTTGATGCCTTGGGTTTAGAAGGTGTGGGTAAAGGTGTTGAAGCTGTGGCTTCACCTTCCGTGGTTATAGGCACTGCATCTCCTTCATTGTGTAAATCCCCACCAATCTCTGTTGTTGGTTGTATACAATTGACCATTATATACTTCAAGAACTTTGCTCTGACGTACCAAACATGCTCAAATGCATAGCAATCCTTCGAAAATTGTCACACATTTATAGGAAAAAGAGTTTTAGTTCATTATTGTTCTTACAATAGACTATATTTTTATCATCAATGGACTATTTGCAATGAATATCTATCTTAAAGTTTAGCATCTTTCATATTACCTTTACATGTTTATCATCATTAAGATAAACAAAGTTAACCTTTCTTCTAACATTTGCAATCACCCTCCAGCCACAATAATGGCTATCATCCTGATGAGGACACTGCAACCACCAACACAAAGTAAAACTATAAAATTTATGGATGGTAGTTCATAGAATAAACTTATGTTTCAATTATTTTAATCAATAACTTACCGCAACTTGTCTATATTGCATTGTTGCAAGCAAATCAGACGGCATAAGGGACCTTTTCTCTAGCTCTTCAATTAATCTTTTTGCACCTCTATATATAAAATATATTGAAATTTAGAGTACGTACAAAAAAAAAGAATTGAAATATTAAGGAGCCCTTGGATAATATAACTTACAATTTAGCATTTCCATGGCTTCCTTTCATAGAGTTGATTAAAAAACATTGCTTATCCACACAGTCTATTGCAATCAAGCTCCAATGAGAACTGGAAGCAATCATATCTCAACAAATTAGTAGGATAAAATCTCAAAAACTCTAATAGAATATTGAATCACTTACTTTTTATTATATAAAATTATAAGGAGCTCCAAAGTATCAAAGTCAATCAGATTGAACCACTGCTCAAACAAAACTTATATCAAGCTCATTCCTCATAAAGTATGAGATAGATGGATCAAGAACCTCAATTTTTTGTTGCATATTCAAAGGAAACTCATGCATTATGCACCTAGAAAAGGCATAGAAATAGTGAGTATAAATAAGAAAAATTTTATTGTTAAAAAAATATCAAAAAGTAGAAGTAATTATGAGTGGATATACCTTAGGCTAGCAAGAATAATACTGTCATTTATTTCTCTTCTTTTATCCTTAAGAATCTGAACACATGCAGCATTAAAGGAGATAACTCATCTCTTTTGCCTAAGTCACCAGGTAAGAAACAAAACACATTGAATCCTTTTGGATTAGCTACTTCAAGAAGGGTGGCTAGCTCATTTTCAAAGGGCTTTAGTTTCTCTGCTTCCCTTTTTTCAACCCTTTGCCTCCTATACTCTCTCCATTTATCTGCATGTTCCTCTTTAGCTTTCTCCTCTTTTTCATGTTGCCTTGTATCCCTCTCATGGGTGACATCCTCAACCTTGGGACCAGAATCATCTTTCTTTCTTCTGGGGGCACATTAAGGATATTAAATGTCTTCTCATCAGTGAGGGGAACTGGCTCAAGGACCTTTGAAAATCTATATCTTAGCCTCCTAAGAATTACCATGTCCTTGTCCATGAGTGTGAGCCTATGAGCATGAGCAGCACAAATATAGGAATCTTGAAAAAACTCAACTAAAAAATCCTCTATGGCTTCCTATATACAATTAAGGGCTGCTTTT
The DNA here is from genome assembly GCF_053477565.2 of Lygodium microphyllum. Lineage (NCBI taxonomy): Eukaryota > Viridiplantae > Streptophyta > Polypodiopsida > Schizaeales > Lygodiaceae > Lygodium > Lygodium microphyllum. The sequence continues at coordinate 35,265,887 of NC_141141.1, forward strand.
GTCCATCTGAAATTATCCAAACTATATTTGTCACAAATCTCCCTGACAAGCCTTTGAAAAGACAGCTTTGGAATTGCATTGTTAAGAGCCTTTATTTGCTTCCTAATCTCCCTTAAGCACTTGACATTTTGAGAAAACTTTCTCTTTGGCTTTGACTTTCTAGAGAGCTTCTGAGGCTTTGAAGATTGATGAATCTTTGATGCTAAACCCCTAGGATCAATCTTCTCCTTTCTTGCTCTTGCTTTAGTCCTAGCCATCTGCCAAAAAAAGACATGTTACTTCTTGTCCAATGAAACACGAGTTTCAGAAGAGAGACCTCCTTGCAGCATGTTATTTTCGTGTTTCACCAGACAACACATAAATAGCAAAACAATCAACAAAACTAAGGGGAAAAAAAACATTAACCTAAGGAATACCTGATAACCCAAAATTTATGCAAGAAAAAGGTACAAAATGTGGTCTACATCGACAAAAAGAAAATTCAAGCAGCTATCATTGATAATATTCTTTGTAATTTGCCATGGTATTTTATTGGGTCCACATTGTAAAGCCATGAGCATGAGAAGTAGTGTGTGTGTTTTGTAAAATTTGAAAGGTTTTAATGTTTCAATATTCATAGACCTCCTTTCTAAGGTCTAAGAATGCTCATGTAAAACAAACCCTTAAAGGAATATGAAAAGGTGGAAATGAAGAGCCATGCAATTTGTGGAAAAAGGTGGTTTGGGGAGTTACAACTTCTCTTCCTCTCCTTTATCTAGCTACTTGCACGTATCTTCTTTTCTCTCTTGCATTGGCACAACTCTTGCTCTCTTTCCTTTCTTGTGCTTTCTTGCTTTATCTCTTCCATGGAAGGAGAGAGTGAGGATGAAGATGATGGTCTTATCTCTTGTGTGCCCAAATCTTGTGTGTGAGCATGGTTTCTTGTTGAGAGGAAGGGTGTTTCTTTTAGATTTTTGAGGGCACGGGCATTGTAGATGCCACATGAGGCCTGCTCTCTTGGTAGATTAGGTGCTGTCCTTGGGCTGTTCATTTTGGCAATCCTGCCAAGGGGCTACTCATGGATGCTCTCGAGCTTCTTTGCAAGAAGAAAATGAGGAAAATGTATTGCAATCTGTTGTGTGTGTATGTGAGAGAGAGAGAGAGAGAGAGAGTGAGTGAGAGAGATATGTCTGTCTCACAGTACGATGTCATCAATAGAAGTCCTCCCAGGAGTCCCACAGGCCATCTGGTTGGTCCCCCATCCCTAATACAGAAATGTACCATGGTGAAGAAAAATCATGCCAATCTCAGTGCAATCAGAATGTTGCTTAGTGACGGCAATAGGCAACATCCTCATTTCAGATTCATCCCAGCCACAAATCGTCTCTCTTCCAGGCCTTTGCATTCTCAACGAAGCTGCGTGCGGGATGCCACATGCATCATCCATGATGCCGCCATCGACATAGATGATTGGAGAGATCACATCCTGGATAATGATGGAAACATCGACAATGTCGAGCAAGAGTGACTCCACACACCCGACAGTGACTCGTCATCTCCACATGATTATGAGGAAGGAGCGGAGGAAGAAGACCACCATGGCAGTGCTGCAAAAAATCAAGAATTATCGATGAGGTCAGAAAATGGGGGAGCAATAGCACAGTCAGATCCACGCTGGCCTAATGAGCAAGGCATTGAGGTGGGGCAGGATGGGGAAGCAACAGTGAAAGGCCCATGGATGGAGCCTGTGCATGCAGTGCAGGATCCAATGTCGAAGGAGGAGCTAGAGAGACGAGATAGGATGGGGTGGAGCGAGGCCTCATGTAATGAGGTCGGCTTCCATGGCAGGGTTTTTAGGGCACACTTGGATATTATCTGCAAGAAGCATCTACAAACCCAGGCTTCTTGTGATTTTGTTTTGCTCTTGTTTGCTGCCATATGAGGCCAACAAGTGTATAAATGCGAGGAGAGTCGAATACACGATCCTCATCCTAGAGAGAGAGAGAAAGAAACTTCCCACTCCACTCCTTTCTTTCTATCTTTTTCCTCTCATTCCCCATATCCTGCACAGACAACAATAGCCACAACTTTCTTATATCTCTCATCCCTTAAAATGAAGAAAGAAAACAACAAAATCTCTTTTGAGTTTGTTCACATGCTCTTCTCAACTAAGAGCCTTACTCCCTCACACAAGCATCATACTAGGCTCTAGCTATTAGAATAGTTATTTTCCTTTTATAAATAAAACCACACTTCTTTCCTTTTATACCAACCACACAAATACATCAACCTGGTGGAGCTCTTCATTGGCAAATCTTTTGTGAGGGTGCACTTAAAGGACGCTTTTGCGGGTTAAAGTTCCATGTTACTTTCCATGGATCGGTCTACAATGTGTTTCAAGATGAAGGTGGTTCTCTTTTCTTCTTTGCTAAAGATTGTGGGCAGGTTTGTGTTCTTTTGGAGGGTGTTTTGCCTTGTGCTCTTTTCAAAGTGAAAGTGGAAGGTTTTACAAATGTTGGTGTGAAGAAAAAGTTCAAATGAGATTTGAAGTTGAATGTGGAAGTGTGAAGAAGTCTGGTGTTTTTGGACGGGTACCGATTGAGGTGATCTATTTTGAAGTGAAGTGAAGTAAAGATATGCAAATTCTTCATCAACATGAGATGCTTATTCCCAGGCAAAGTGTATTTCCAAAGTGTTTGCGAGGGCGCTCACAAGATTGGAAGAGGAGGAATGATAACCCAAAATTTATGCAAGAAAAATGTACAAAATGTGGTCTACATCGGCAAAAAGAAAATTCAAGCAGCTATCATTGATAATATTCTTTGTAATTTGCCATGGTATTTTATTGGGTCCACATTGTAAAGCCATGAGCATGAGAAGTAGTGTGTGTGTTTTGCAAAATTTGAAAGGTTTTAATGTTTCAATATTCATAGACCTCCTTTCTAAGGTCTAAGAATACTCATGTAAAACAAACCCTTAAAGGAATATGAAAAGGTGGAAATGAAGAGCCATGCAATTTGTGGAAAAAGGTGGTTTGGAGAGTTACAACTTCTCTTCCTCTCCTTTATCTAGCTACTTGCACGTATCTTCTTTTCTCTCTTGCATTGGCGCAACTCTTGCTCTCTTTCCTTTCTTGTGCTTTCTTGCTTTATCTCTTCCATGGAAGGAGAGAGTGAGGATGAAGATGATGGTCTTATCTCTTGTGTGCCCAAATCTTGTGTGTGAGCATGGTTTCTTGTTGAGAGGAAGGGTGTTTCTTGCAGATTTTTTAGGGCACGGGCATTGTAGATGCCACCATGAGGCCTGCTCTCTTGGTAGATTAGGTGCTGTCCTTGGGCTGTTCAATACCATAACAATTACCTACAATCTCTACACCATTAAAGCCATAGAAGCAATGTTATAAAACATTAGGAACAAATAATTCTTTATAGTACCACCAGATTATATCATAGACATTAACTTTTCAAACGCGAGTCAAAGGAAAAGTGCAGAAAACCATACCTTGTCTCGTGCTTTGCTAGAAAAATTTCGTTTAAAACCAATTTTGTGAATAACTCTAGTGAAACACAAAGACGTTCTTCACAACCATAGCTCGAAGACCCTGCTGCATGACCATGAAAATGTGAAATAAATTTGGCCATTGTTTCCCTTTATTGGGGAACTTTTCTAAAAATTGATGGTACATGCATTACTTGGCAGTGTGTTAAGTGGAACACGTGCGACGTATTCTGAGATTGTTATTCCTGAAAATAGGGAGTGCGCACGTATTCTGAGATATTTCATGCGATGTGTTAAGTGGAACACGTGTTCACGTATTCTGAGATATTTCATGCATGCGGAAATAATGGAAATTTCCTCAAAATTTTCGGACGCCTTTATTTTGCCATCATTACGTTAACTTTTTCATTGGAACTATCAACACACGTTTGACAATCAATATAAAAGCTTGTCGAAATCATCTTCTTTGATATTGTCTTTCTTTCTCCCGAAATTTTGCTTCAATTTGTCTTCAAGGTCCTTGCTTCCTATTTGAAGAGCACTTCAACAATTTTTAATAGGTAACAGATTTTTGTTATTACAAGTATCTGAACAAAATTTCATTGATTAGTATAGAAAGAATTTTTAATAACACTTGAAAAATCACAGATATCATGTGTTTTGTGTCTTTCAAAAGGAGCATGACACTTCTAGAAAGGATTTTATCATAAATTTCTGTGTTTTTAATAGAATTAATTCATAGTTCATGTTTCTCTTCTTGTTCTGCATCTATTGACCGATGAAACGCGAAATAATGTCTCTGGTTTAGTGATGGCTTGCTAACTATTGCATTTCACTGGTCAAATGTTGAAAAAACGCTTGTTTTCAAGTAGTGTCTGGTGAAACGCGAGTTCTTCACCAGCTTTGGCCTCTAGACACCTGTTTCCGCGTTTCATCGATCACATAAAAAATTTTCTCCTTTTTTGATCTTTTGTCTTCTGAAACGCGATTTTGGGACCTCTTTCCATGGTTCTATTGCGTTTGATTCGACATTGTTGCCATTCTGTTTTGTTTGCAGGGATAAATCTTTTGTTGGTCAAGATGACAAAGAGAAAGTTATCGTTGGAAGGAATGGGTGAGGAGGAGCTAATGGAGACTTTTGATGATAGACTCTTTGATTTCTTACACACAACTGGAAATTCTTCCAAGTTTAGCTATATCAGGGAAATTTTCAATGTTCCTTTTTATTTGAAGGAGTTATTGGAGGATCTTGAATATAAACTTAAGGAGTACATATATTTTTATGATAGACATGTGCAAGGTTTAGAAGTCAATGGATTTGTTCATTATAGTGATGTCACGGAAGCCACCAGTATAGCCAGATCAACTTTGCTAGGCAGGTTCAACCTCATTGATGAGGAATTCAGGAAGAGAGAAACATGTTTCCCTTTCCACAGGTATTAACACTAATGCCTTCTGATCCACAAGGATGTTGGATTTATTGTGTATCTTCAGTACATGGAAAATTCTTCTCCAAATATAGCCCAATAGAGAAAGCTAGAGGATATTGCAAGTATGGATAAGGAGGTCGAAGAGAAGGAGGAGATGTTCCAAGAAGATATTGAGAATCAACTTGTCTAAGGTTTTGATGCAAGTTTATTTAAGAGTGACAATATCACAACGGTGGAAGAAAATGAGATCCAGCCAAGTGCACAAGTTGATGAAGAAGGTCCTCTTGCATGTGTTCCAACATTTCCCACTTATCTTATCAACAAGAAGAGATATGTGTTGCTAAATGATATTCAACATCTTTTTTATCTTAGAGAAGATTATTGCTTAGCAATCCTTGCAGGTTGAGGCCAAAATGACATGAATTTTATATGTTATGAACAAGAACTACTAGAAGTCTTGATGTTGAGGGAGAGAATTTCCAAGACAGTTCTATAGCATTACATACATGTATTAATCAGATCGTAGAATACGAAAAGGGGGGGTTACCTACAGAAGAAGAATTCTTGCAAGTCCAGAAGAGACTTCGTATTGATGATATAGGGTATGAAGAGAGATTGAAGTCTCCATCAGATGAGAAACCCAAGAGTTCAATAAATCTTTATGATGATAGTATTCTCGAACAAGACAAACACCCTAAGGTATGTATGAAATATAATTCGAAGTTACCCATTGAGTTTATGTTAGACTTTATTATACATTATACATAAATATCTTATATCTTATACTGTTGTGGTTTGTTGTGTAGATTGAGATTGAAGATCTGGACAACTTTCTTGGAAGGGCCAAGGGCTCTAGTCCAATGAAGCTTGGGAAAAATCAAAGCCTTGGCCATTATATTGGAAACTTAAACAATCAAACAATTGTAATATATCATAGTAGATTGTCAAGCTCTCCAAGTCTACCAATGATGGCTTTGAGAGCTATCTCAAAGGTAATTGGATCTCAAGTTTTCAGTAGAGGTTTGGACAAGATTATTTTAGGGGAGAAGGAAGAAGCCATAAGAGTTTTTGGCTTCATGCCTGGATACAGTTGATCTAGAGTTGGATATTTTCGAGTTCTTGACTCCTATTTGCTCTCTTATGTAGGAGATAGTAAGAATTTGAAGCTTCTTCCAAGCTATCGAAAACAGGAGTTTTTGAAATACAGAGGTCTTATTGAGTGGGATGAAACAAAAGATTCCTCTAGAGACCCTGTCAAGCTACCTAAAACCAAGGACTCCTCTAAAGGCCCTATTGAGGTGCCTCAAACTAAGGACTCCTCTGGAGGCCCTGTCGAGGTGCCTAAAACTAAGGACTCTTCTGCAAAACAATCAGACTAGAAGATGCCAAAGATCAAGGGTTTCTTGAAACCCATCTTTTCCCAACTCTTTGTCTGGTTTGTAACCATTCTGTAAATCTTTGCTTTGCGCAAAAATTTAAATATCTATATTTTCTTCTTTGGGTAATAATTTGTATAGTCCTTGCTAAAGATGATGTATTGCTTGATGTGGTTGTATCTTTAAGCTTGAATTTATGTCAGATTTGTTGATAGAACCATTGAAAGACCTCTAATAAACTCTTGGCTTTGTGTCTTCCACCTCCATGTCTTGTGTGTCTGAAATATTTTGTTCTTGCTTGATAATGTGATTTTTCCATACCTTGGGTTGACCAGATAGATAGAGATCCATATTGTTTAATAAAGTATGGAGCATGGTTGTATAAAATATGCTGCATAGTCAACAAATAAAGAAAGTTATTAAAAAACATTATATGAGTTCGACAATGAAGAAATAGACATATACAAACTTCTTACCATATAGTGAGTAAAGTATCGATCACCCCAAGCTTCTATCATCGCCTTTTTGAAAAGGTTCAATTGGTTTTTAAAGTCTTTGAGATCATCATCATTCCATTCAGTCTTATCACAATAAAAAACACTTTGTCTAGTGTTTCCCAAACTTTAGCTTTTCTATTCCGAGCTTGTCCATTATCAGTGTGATCCTTAACTGCATTATATAGGGATTTCCACTGATTAAATTTAATAGTTGAGTCACAATTTCTCGAGTTTATCTTGCCAAGTCTCCTATGAAAGCCTAGAAACCTTCTAGCCTTCACTCCACCAATAGATGGTTTTTTTGGGACATAATTACCATCCTTAGACTTCTGAAGATCTGGTTCAATAACAACATTGCCACTGTGCAAACCAATTGCAAAGAGAACTTTTTCAACCTTTGTTATAGCATTTGTTCTAGTTGATAATGGCTTCAGCTTCCGTGCAAATCCTATATAGAGATGAACAAGCTTTTCAATTATCCTGCAAAGTGCACAAAGTGTGGAAATATGGGCATTCGCTAAAGGAATGTCCAAGACTGGTTTAAACTGTGGATCCTTATGTTGAGATATCGAGCTCTACTCGTGATATGCCAGGGTGACCGTTGTGCATTTATATCACCGACTTGTTAGTTGTAGATGCGGTTGGTACACTGGCCATGAATAATAGCTAGATGACAGCTATCCTTATCTACTCTAGTTCGTGGCTCAGTTAGTATGCCACCTTAGTTAGTTGAGTTTGGTTTGAGACCCATATATAGGGTTCTTCTATTTCTTTGTATGAGACTTCTTTTGGCTTACACAACTAAGAAGAGGAAAACTGTTTTTAGCCTCCATCTGTTTGTGTATTCCCCCATTGTGTAAGCAAGAAAGCTACAAGTGAGACTCCTTCCTTCTCTCCCACAATCTTGACATGGTATCAGAGCCTTGTTCGTGGTAAGGAGCTCAAGAAAGCAAACCAAGTTCGCGGTGTTTTGGTAAGAGGACCAGTGTTGCTTTCATTTTTCTGTTTTGGGAGCAAGTCTTTGCAGTAGCACAGCCGGAAAGTGTAAGAGTGTATTGTCTCAGATTGAGACACCCTTCACGGTGTAGCAAGAGGGTGGTATATGCTGCAAGGAAGGCCTTTAGCCCTTAGTTGCCCTGTTTTTTTTATTTGAGGCCATTTTGGGGCCTGTTTTGGAGGCGGAATTTTTCTGCACGCACTAAGGAAAAGGCCGTGTTTTTTGCTGTGTGACCACTGTTCTACAGGTCGATGAAAAGTTACTGTAGAAATTGCATCGTATGCCTATGCGCAGAGACATTGGGAGTTACAGAATCATCCTTGTTACTTGTTGATGCAAAATGGTCACTAGGAAGTGACTGTGTGGTCAAATACCACTTTCATCAGTTTTGCAGATTTGCCCTTGTGAGGCTGAAGCTGTGTTTTTTGCAGTGACAGAATTCTTTGCAGTGTTCTATAATGACCTCTGATTCTCTTTCACAAATTGTCACTGAAAAGATTGACAAGAACAACTTCCAAGCATGAAAGTTTAGAATGACGAATTTCCTTATGGGAAAAGGATATTGGGAATTCGTTGCAGGAAATGAAGAAGAACCAGTTCTTCCTAATATTCCAAATCAACAGCAAATGCTGGCATTTAAAAGATGGCATGAGAGAGCCAGAAAAGTTATGTACTGGCTGTCTATCAATATTTCAGACTCTATGATTGTGCATATTCAAGATGCAAGTACGCCAAAGGAGGCATGGGATACTTTGTCAAAAATGTATAGCACAAATACGCAAGCCAGGAAAATGCAGCTCAAGCAAGAGTTGCACAATGTGCAAAGAGATAGTATGAGCATCAATGACTACCACATGAAGGTGAAGACGATTGCAGATACACTTGCTTCCATTGGGTCACCAGTGGAAGATGATGATTTAGTTTCTATGACCTTGAATGATCTAGGAAAGAATTATGCACAGTTCCGAACATCCATTTCCGTTCGTGAAAGATTTCTTGCTTTTGAGGAGTTGATTGCTCTTCTAATTTCTGAGGAGCAAAGAAATGGTGGTGCATCTTCTTCAGGAGGAACTTCAAAAGAAGCTGTCTTCTACTCAAATGCTGGAAGAGGTAGAGGCAAAGGTAGAGGAGGCCGATCTAGAGGCTGTGGTAGAAATCAGAATATGCAGCAAACTCAAGAAAACCAGTCCTATGGAGGAGGGTGTGGTAACTCTAGAGGCAGGGGGAGCCAAAGATGTCATGGTGGATGGCAAAGAGGCCAAAATGCAAACAACAATGTTGAATGCTACTATTGTGGTAAAATGGGTCATATGGCTAAAGATTGCTATAAAAAGCAGAATGTCATCATGAATGGATAAAATTGCAACAAGGGAATTATGCATCTTCTAGTAGATAGGGTGATGACAGAAATGAGCATTTGTTTATGGTGCATCACATGAACAATTCTGTGACAAGTGCAGAAGAAAGCAACGAAGTGTGGTATGTTGACTCAGGTGCATCAAACCACATGACCGGTCATGTAGAATAGATGCAGAATGCAAGGAAAATGGAAAAACCAGGATTTGTGGAGACTGGTGATGATACTGCACATCCTATTGTGCAGATTGGAAAAATTCCTTTGTCTATGCAGGATGGAAAAAAGAAATACCTATCGGATGTATTTCATGTCCCGAATATCACCAAGAACCTGGTTTCTGTTGGTCAAATGGTTGAGTAGGGCTTGCAGGTCAGATTTAATCCTCATGGATGCTTTGTTGAGGATATGAAAAATAAAGGTCGCTTGATAGCAAAAGGAAAGAAGAAGGGCAGAATGTTTACATTGGATGTAAACATGCCTGAATTGAGTGCAGCAATGTTTGCACATGGGACCGGTGTAGTTGCAGATATTAATATCTGGCATAAATACATTGGTCATGTTAATATACAGCGACTTAAATCAATGCAAGTCCAAAATATTGTTGCAGGATTGCCTAAATTCAAGGTTGCAGAAATGCATAAGGTATGTGAAGCCTGTCAGTTTGGAAAACAGGCAAGGAAACCATTTCCTAGACATGTTCAAGAGAGTAAGAAGCCATTGAAATTAATCCACTCTGATGTGTGGACTACTAAAGCTGCATCTCTTGGAGGCTGTCATTATTTTGTCACTTTTATTGATGACTATAGCAGAAAAGTTTGGGTGTATTTTATGAAAAAGAAAAGTGAAGTTTTTTGGCATTTTAAAACTCTTAAAGCTATGGTTGAAAAAGAAACAGGCCTGCAAATAAAATGCCTAAGGTCAGATGGAGGGGGAGAGTACCTCTCAAATGAGTTTACAATGTTTCTGCAGGAGCATGGCATAAAGCAGTAATATTCATGCAGTCATACCCCACAACAAAATGGAATTGCAAAAAGGAAAAACAAGCATATTGGAGAGGTATCTCGTGCCATGCTCAATGAAAAAGACCTGCCAGATTTTTACTGGGCTGAGGCAGTTGCTACAGCAGTCTACATAATGAACAGGACTTCCACTGCAGCAATACATGGAATGACTCCAGAGGAGAGGTATCCTGGTAGGAAACCAGATATTTCTCATTTGAAATTTTTTTGTTGCATTGCCTATGTTCATGTGCCAGATGAGTTGAGATTCAAGTTGGATCCAAATGCTGATAAGTGCATCTTTATTGGTTACTCTCTGCAGCAAAAAGGGTATAGATGCTACAACCCTTCTACTCGTAAGTTTACAGTGAGCAGATATGTTTTTGATGAGATGAGTAGCTGGTATAAACCAGTAAATGTGATTGATAATGTAGATGCACAAAATGGTAATGGTGCACAGAATTCACAGCAGCAGTCACAAGATATTAGTGGACCTGGAGTGTCCTCTAGCAGTGGTTCACATTCTTTGCCATGGACAGGGAGATTGAGATCAGGAGAATCTTCTCAAAGCAATGCAGATAGTGGTATGCAGGTATCACGAAAAGGAAAAGAGAAGGTAGATCAGCTCATGTTTGATGTGAATGCAGGTCACTTTTATGTGGATGGTGAATCCAGTGGCTCAGAACAGAGCATTGATGATGAGTTGGGTATTCCTTCTATTATTACACTTGGAGTAAGGAAGACCAGGGATGTTTTGAGAGCACCTGGGAGTGAACCTACTTTGCGCAGGTTTACCAGAGCTAGGTATCCTGTGGATAGGCTGAAGTATGATGGATTTACAGCCATTCACTATGCATATATAGTCAAAGTGATACAGGAACCAGAACCCACTTCTTTTGAGCAAGCCATGGGAAAAGAAAAATGGGAGAAATCCACGGATAAAGAAATGGATGCCTTGGAAGCAAATGCTACATGGGAATTGGTACCTTTGCCTAAAGATAAGAATGCAATTGGTTGTAAGTGGGTTTATAAGGTGAAGCACAATACAGATGGTTCTGTGAATAGATACAACGCAAGATTAGTAGTCAAGGGGTATGCACAAATATATGGCATTGATTATGAAGAAACATTCAGTCCGATTGCAAGGATGGCAACCGTAAGAGCAGTCATTGCTATGGCTACATCAAAGGGATGGTCTTTACATCATATGGATGTAAAGAATGCCTTCTTGCATGGTCATTTGCAAGAAGAGGTCTATATGGAGTAGCCACCAGGTTATGTGCATGCTGTTCATCCTGAGTTTGTTTGCAGGTTGAAGAAAGCCTTGTATGGCTTGAAGCAAGCACCTAGAGCATGGTCTAACAAGATAGGACAGTATCTTGTCACTATTGGCTTTCAGATTTCCAAGGCAGATTTCTCACTTTATGTGAGAAAAACAGATAAAGGTATTATGTTGCTTGTCATTTATATTGATGATTTGATTATCACAAGTGATAGTGATGAAGATATCCTTCATGTGAAAATGCTATTGAAGCAGAAGTTTGAGATGAAGGATTTGGGAGAGATGCGTTATTTCTTAGGCACTGAGGTGATTAGATCACCAAGTGGGATATGGCTCTTGCAGAGGCAGTATGGATTAGACATGCTGTCCAAATATGGGATGACAGACTGTAAGCCTATTTCAGTTCCTTTGGAGCAGAATGTGAAGTTAAGTGTAGATGCAGGTGAGCTTCTCGAAGACCCTACTATGTACAGACGCATAGTAGGAAGTTTGATTTATATGACTATTACCAGGCCAGATTTGAGCTATGTTGTTGGATTGGTAAGACAGTTTATGCAGGCTCCAAGGAAACCACATTTGGATGCGGTTAGATGCATACTCAGGTATGTGAAGTCCACATTGCAGTATGGACTACTTTATGAGACTGGGGCTCAGATACAGTTGCACGGATACACTGATGCTGATTAGGCTAATAGTATTTCTGATAGATGATCTACCAGTCGATATGCGTTCTCTTTTGGGATTGCTGCAGTCACTTGGAGCAGCAAGAAACAGCCTACAGTTGCCTTGTCGAGCACAGAGGCTGAGTATAGGGGTGCAGCAATGGCTGCATGTGAGGTAGCTTGGTTGCATAAGCTACTTTATGATATGCATCAGCCTACAGATGGGCCAGTTGTCATTTATTGTGACAACATGAGCAGTATACAATTGGCAAATAACCCAGTCTATCATGCTAGAACAAAGCACATTGAGGTGCATTATCACTATATGCGGGAGAGGGTTTTACTAGGTCTTATTGATCTAGTTTATGTCAGCACAGAGGATCAGGTAGCTGACATATTTACGAACGCATTGGGTGCAAAAAAGTTGTGCAAGTTCAGAGACATGCTTGGTGTGCAGGAATTGGGATTGAGCTCGAGGGGAAGTGTTGAGATATCAAGCTCCACTCGTGATATGCCAGGGTGACTGTTGTGCATTTATGTCACCGACTTGTCAGCTGCAGATGCGGTTGGTACACCGCCCATGAATAATAGCTAGATGACAGCTATCCTTATCTACTCTAGTTCGTGGCTCAATTAGTATGCCACCTTAGTTAGTTGAGTTTGGTTTGAGACCCATATATAGGGTTCTTCTATTTCTTTGTATGAGACTTCTTTTGGCTTACACAACTAAGAAGAGGAAAACTGTTTTCAACCTCCACCTGTGTGTGCATTCCCCCATTGTGCAAGCAAGAAAGCTACAAGTGAGACTCCTTCCTTCTCTCCCACAATCTTGACACCTTATTGTGCCTAGAGGGAGCTCTATTCCAATTACTTGAGTTTAACTCTACAGCTGGCGACATACTGTATAAGCAAGGAGATTTCAAGTTGGCTCCCTTTGATACATTATACATACATTTGAGTGTCTTTAGGTCACTAGCTATGTGCCACTCAAGCCTATAGTTTCCAAATCCTTCAACAAATAGCTCTTCTCCTGCTTGTTGCCTTTGAATAACATTAGGTATTGATGTTTAATGAAAAACCCAATATAATATATCAAAATTCTCAGTATCTACCTCAAATGCTCCTAGCCACCAGATGTTATATTCAGATTGAACACTAAATTATGTTGAGTGATTGCAATGACCTGACGAAAGTGCTCTATTCATCAAGGTAATAGAGATTCTCTCCAATTTTTTACATTTCAAAATTTCACTTTCATCAAGTTTAATCACAAATCTAGCCACTCCTTGTACCTCTGCTTCTGACAAGTCATAAAATTTGATCATTAAGCATTGTAGGGTGGATAAGTCAAGGAAAATATTGTTAAATTCATTGAATGTAACCTCCTTTTTCTTGCCCTTGAAGGCAACCTTGATATGAAAAGGCTCACCTAGAATTCCCATCACTTTGTTATTAACTCTCTGTCTGATAGTCCTAACCACAAATGACTTCAGAAGTATGCAATTGTTTACCTGTCCTTGCTTCATATTTGATTGTAAAAGCTGAAAAAGTTGCATATAAGCATCTTGACTGATACCAATACTATCCAGTGTCTTCTGTACTAACTCAGAATCCAAAGAATGATCCTTTACAAATGACTCCAAGCATTGTTTCTTTGCCTTTTTAAATTTCTTCTTCTCCAAAATATCCTTTGAAGCTACTGAAGGAAAAAGATGATAACAAAACTGAGCTGCTTTTAAAGGATCTCTTTCACTTGCATTTGGTTGTAGAAGAGACCTAAGCAAAATTAACATTACAAATCAATACAAGTAATTTAAATAAAGCCATATTTAAGATTTTCAAAGTGAAAAAAAATATGACTTGCTGCTTGGATTCTTTTACCACAGCCTCCTTCTCCTCGTTTGAGATTTTCAATATTTTTAAGAGCTCTTTGTCGATTTCGAAGGCCTAATAAAGTTTTCTTTCGTTGATAAGCTTTGATATGCTTTTCCAATGAATGAATTTTTTGTTGACAATCCTCTAGCTTCTGCAACAACTCTATATTGTGTTTCATCAAAAGATGATTCTCTAGTCCAAGGATATCCTTTTCTGCAACAAGGTTAAGTGTATAACCTAAAAATCCATCGTAGCCATCACCAATAAACCTCATTAATGATGAGCTATTATAGAAAGGAGGAGTGCTATTTCTACTAGGGTCTTTGGGATATAGCTTTCCATCTAACCAAAGATCAATATTCTTCTTTCCTTCAAACCTCAGTATATGTTTCATAGACTCTGTAACCGTGATAGATTTTGTTCTCTTTCTTATCAGTTCATACTCAATATCCAACTCAATATGAAGATGATAGAGAGATCTTTTATGAGAGCTACAGAGATCATTGGATGATTGATCCATAGCTGAGTTACAGAGATCATTGGGTGATTGATCCATAGCTAAGGATATGATTAGAAGCAAGAACGAAAACAAAGAAGAGACTACTAAGGAGGAGAAAAAAAGAAGAGAGAAACGATGGAGGGAGGCAATGGAGTATCCACCAAAATTCAAATTGAATATTAGTTTTCACTTTAATGAGGAGAGGTAAGATCTTCATTATGACAACCTTTGCCAACTTTATGGCGACCTAGATTTCTAGGTTTGATGTGACCACGAGAATATCATGATAATGACTTATTAACGAATTTTGATATTTTAACTTACCAAAATATAAACCTTTTAAAAATTCTATAAAATGATTTTATTTCTTAAATTATTTTCTCTCTCTAAGATCTCTTACAGGGCATTTTTGAGACCTCAAAACTCCACTAATGCGTAGTCAATATGGCCTTGATGGTGGACTTAGATTATGAGAGAAGTAAAGGAGCCAGTAGACTTGGAAGAAGCACTTGTAGATCCATCATGGAGAGCAGCTATGAAAGCTGAGTATGACAACATAATGAAGAATGACACTTGGGAGCTAGTGGATCAGCCAAAAAAGAGGAAGATTATTAGCACCAAGTGGGTCTAGAAGGTAAAGTACAAAGCTAATAGCAACTTAGAAAAATATGAAGCCAGATTAGTTGCACAAGGATTTTCACAAGTTGAAGGATTTGATTTTCAAGAATCATTTGCTCTAACTACTAGAATGACCACTATTCCCATAGTACTTGCAACAGGCGGCTACTCATAAAAAGTGGCTAGTTTACCAAATGAATATCAAATTAGCATTCTTGAATAGTGACCTCAAGGAGGAGGTGTATCTGGCTTAGCCACTAGGGTTTGAGGCCCTCCATTCTAAGAACTAAGTTTGTATGATGAAGACGGTATTGTATGGGCTAGAACAAGCCCCTAGAGCATGGCACTAGCAGATAGAGATGTGCCTCAGATGCTAACTTGTACGTTTGCATGGATAGTGAAAAGTCTATAGTGATTGTCCTATATGTAGACGACCTTCTTATTACAAGTGACTATTGACATATGATCCATTAGACTCAAAAGGATTTGAGCTATAAGTTTGAAATGATAGACTTGTTGCACTATTATTTGGGGATTGAAGTTTGGCAAGTATGGCAAAAACTTCATCTCTCAAAAGAAGTATGCATAGGAGATCTTAAAAGCATTTCACATGACCAAGTGTAAGGAGATAGCTACACCTATGGAGGTCAATGTGAAGCTATCCATTGAGCATACATCAACAATATAGCAGACATTGGGAGGTACAAGAGATTGCTTGGCAGTCTTGTCTACTTGTGTAATAGGCTAGATATCAGCTTTTATATTGGTATTTTGAGCAGGTTCTCAAACAAACCATGAGAGAGTTATTGGAAAGTTGGGATGTAGGTGTTAGATATGATCAATGCCCCACCCTCATTAGGTGCTACCAATGATCCATGGTGCTCAAAGTTGTAAGGCCCCCATTATGAGGAGAAGCCAAATGTGAGCCCGGACATTGGTTGAGTCCTGACTTGTATATCAAATGAGGTCTATGTGATCGGATGGCAAAAAGGTGACCATTGTGGGTCTAATCTTTGGGTTAGACAGAGTGGTTAAGCTGGTAGCAGCTCGAGGCGCATTGCATCGAGTTGCGGTGTAAGGGAGTTAAAAGGGGTCCCTATTGTGGGGTCCGAGGGCCGCGGAAGTGGCCCCTGGCTGGGGGTTCCCAGGGGGGCCAACGGCCCCCCTGGCGGGGGTCCGGGGGCAGTGCCCCTGGCCTGATGGTAAAGGGAATATTCCCTGGAATATTCCCTGGCCGACTAGTGGAGGCTCATATGGTAGGTCAGCAGGCCGACCTAATGACCTTCGCGGGCTATAAAAGCTAAACCCCTTCACAGCCATCTCTCACTTATCTTTCACCTAGTCAGAGTTGTTGTTCTAGCTAGCCTTAAGCTCTTCACCTATCTTCTGTCTAGATCGCCATCTAAGCTTCACACAATGGAAGCGCACGGATGGACAGAGCCATCTTTGTATCAGTTGTTTGAAGTTAAAGAATTTACTGATTCTCCTCTTATCTATTGTGTACTCTCTATCTCTTTCTCAGATTCTGTTCGCTGCGCCGTGTCATATTTTACATGGTATCATAGCCCAGGGGGCTCTAGAGATCGGAGAGCGTGCAAGAGGCAAAGGCTTCAACAGCAAAGAGAAACTATGTCGACTTCCGGAAGTGGTGCAGGAGGTGGTGTTGCTGTACCGGCTATCAAACACTGAGGATTCATCCACCAACCTTCAGCGAAGGCAAGTTAGATGGTACAAACTACACCTTGTGGAAGTTCAAATTTACAACTATCCTTGATTCTTATGAGCTTCTGGAGACTGTGTTGGGCACTGACGCAGAACCACAGCCTACCCCCGACCCATCAAATCCTAGTGTGATGATTCCTCCAATGCGGATCTTCTACGAGCTTGGAAACGAAGGAACGCAGATGCATTGTGTGCCTTAGTTATAAGCTATTCTGACAGTGTTTTGACTTTGATTCAGCATACAACCAAAGCGTCAGAGGCTTGGAATGTACTAAGGAGTCAGTATGAAACATGAAACCAAACAAGGATTCAAAACTTAGAGAATCAACTAGCAGCGGAGAAGTTTGCTAAAGGAGAGACGGTTGAAGCATTCATCACTCGGATTAAGAATCTGTGCGACCAGATGGCTGGCGCTGGGATACAAAAGACTAGCGAAGAGCTAGCTCGGAGGTGTCTTCGGATTTGTCCACAAAAGTTTGATGGACTAGTAACTGCCCTTAATACTCAGGTGAGACCTCAAGCTTTGACTTTTGAGGAGTTTTGTGCTTTATTAATGGAGGAGGAGTTGAGGCTAAAAGCCCGAGAAGGAAGCAACAATGGAGATGCTGCATTCTCTGCCAATGCAAAAGGCAAAGGTGTTTCCTCCACCAAAAATGATGGTGACAAAAAGAAGAAGGGTGGCAAGAAGAAGTTTCAAGGAGAGTGCTTCTACTGCAAGAAGAAAGGACATGCAATTGCAGATTGTCGTGTCAAGAAGGCAGATGAAAACAATGGTGCCCTTAAAAGTAAAGGAAAAGAGACAGTCAATACGGCTGAAGCAAAGTTGGAATTATTCATGGCAACCATTGAGGAAGTGTGCTCCTCGGCGCAAGAAGAATCTACCACTGACTCATGGGTGTTGGATAGTGGGGCCTCCTGTCACATGACCAACAAGAAAGGTCTATATAGTTCTATGCAGCCTCTACAAGAATCCATCACTGTGACGGTTGGAAATGATGCTAAATGCCCTGCTGCGGGCACAGGTACTATTTCTTTTGTTGCTGCAAATGGTGAAGTCAAAAAGCTTTCAAATGTGTTGTATGTTCCCGAAATCAGGAGAAATCTCTTATCAGTTGCTACCATAACTGATCTTGGTCATGAAGTGAGGTTCAAGAAGACAGGTGCAAAAATTATTGATAGTGCTGGCACAATTGTTGGCAAAGGAGAAAGAAGGAACAACCTATATGAGCTAAGTGCTCTTACAGCCACCGCTGGAGTAGGCACAAGCAAGCTTTGGCATGAAAGGTTTGGACACATCAGATTTGCAGTATTGAAGGAGATGCAAAAGCAAGGTATGGTTGCTCACCTACCTACAATAACTGAATTGAAGGAACCATGTGAAGCTTGTATGATGGGCAAGCAACAGAGAAAGGCATTTCCACAAGAAAGTAAGAATAGAGCACAGGCTCCTCTAGAGTTGATGCATGCTGACTTGTGTGGTAAGATGCCTACACAGGCCTTGGGGGGATCTTCTTATTTTATGTTGATTGTTGACGACTACAATAGGAAGATGTGGGTGTACTTCCTTCGTGATAAGGCTCAAGCTTTTGTAAGTTTAAAGAATGGCTAATACTTGTTGAGAATGAAACAGGGAAAAGTGTGAAGAAATTTAGAACAGATGGTGGTGGTGAGTTCAACTCAAAGGAGTTTGAATGCTTTTGCAAGAGCAAAAGGATCAAGCGTCAATTGACGACGCCTCACACACCTCAGCAGAACGGTGTTGTGGAACGCAGGAATCGCACCATTGTGGAGATGGCAATATGCACGCTAAAGGGCAAGGGATTGTCTAACCATTTTTTGGGTTGAAGCTGTTAATACTGCAGTCTACATTCTAAATCGGAGCTATACAAAGGCTCTCAAGGGAAAAACACCTCATGAGGCTTACACTGGTAAGAAACCATTTGTCTCACATTTTAGAATTTTTGGATGTGAATATTATGCACATGTTCCAGATGAGAAGAGAAACAAGTTACAACCAAAAAGCAGAAAATGTATCTTCTTGGGTTATAGTGATGAGCAGAAGGCTTACAAATTATATGACCAAGAGGCAAAGAAGATCATCGTAAGCCGTGATGTGGTGTTCAAGGAGGAGCCGCATACAGTGGAGGAGGAGGAGAAGGCAAGTTCTTCCACTTTATCATCAAGCGAAGAAGTAGTCCACTATGAACCTGTCCCGAGAGCTATCCCTATCCTTAAGGAGGAGGAAGCATCATCTTCAGATGATGAGGAAAAAGTTCACCAACTTGACATCACCCCACCGGAAAAGCCATTGCCGCGCTGGGTGAAGCAGCTCTATGACCACAATAATCCTATGCCTGCATCTGTTGAGAAGAAGGCACACGAACCAAGGAGGTCTCAGAGAATAGAGGAGCAAAGGAGGGCTTCTGCTCACATAGTCAATATGGCCTTGATGGTTGGGATTATGAGAGAAGTAAAGAAGCCAACTAACTTAGAAGAAGCACTTGCAGATCCATCATGGAAGGATGCTATGCAGGCGGAGTATGACAGCATAATGAAAAATGACACTTGGAAGCTAGTGGATTGACCAGCAAAGCGGAAGGTTATTGGCACCAAGTGGATCTAGAAGGTAAAGTACAAGGCTGATGGTACCTTAGAAAAGTACAAAGCTAGACTGGTTGCCCAAGGATTTTCACAAGTTGAAGGGTTTGATTTTCAAGAGTCATTTGCCCGAACTGCCAGAATGACCACTATGCGCACGGTACTTGCAATGGCTGCCCACAAGAAGTGGCCAGTGTACCAAATGGATGCTAAGTCAGCGTTCTTAAATCGTGACCTCAAGGAGGAGGTGTATGTGGCTCAGCCACCAGGGTTTGAGGCTCCCCATTCTAAGAACAAAGTATGTAAGCTGAAGAAGGCATTGTATGGGTTGAAACAAGCCCCCAGAGCATGGTACCAGCGGATAGATAGGTTCTTTTTAAACCTAAACTTCAAAAGATGTGCCTCAGATGCTAACTTGTATGTTTACAGGGATTGTAAAAAGTCTATAGTAATTGTCCTATATGTGGACGACCTTCTTATTACACATGACTATGAAGATATGATCAACCAAACTCGAAAGTCTTTGAGTTCTGAGTTTCAAATGACAAACTTGGGCTTGCTACACTATTGTTTGGGGATTGAAGTCTGGCAAGAGCCAAGAAAGATCTTCATCTCTCAGAAGAAGTATGCATGGGAGATCTTGAAGGCATTTGGCATGACCGAGTGCAAGGAGATAGCTACACCTATGGAGGTGAATGCAAAGTTATCCGTCGAGGATACATCAGCACTAGCAGACATTGGGAGGTATAGGAGGTTGGTCGGCAATCTGATCTACTTATGTAACACCAGACCAGATATCAGTTTTGCTGTTGGTGTTTTGAGTAGGTTCTCAAACAAACCTCATGAGAGTCATTGGAAGGCTGGGATGCGGGTGTTCAGATACTTGAAGAAAACTCTTGACTATGGTATCACATACAGTTTCGGAACTTCTCTTGTGGGGAACTGTGACTCAGATTGGGCAGGAGACATTGATTCCAGGAAGTCGATTTCTGGTTATTGTTCCTCTTTGGGTTCAGGAATTTTCTCTTGGATTAGTAAGAAGCAACCAACATTGGCATTGTCTTCTACCGAAGTAGAGTACAAGACAGCTTGTTTTGCTGCATGTGAAGCAGTATGGTTGAGAAGGATTCTATGGCATATGGGAGTGCAGGATGAAGAACCAATTGTGCTCAGATGTGACAATTAGAGTTGCATCACCATTGCCAAAAATCCAGTGTTTCATGCACGCACCAAGCATATAGAGATCCAGTATCACTATGTGCATGATTTGATAGAGGATGGGATAGTGGAACTGGTCTACTGTCCAACAGAGGAGAATGGAGCAGATATCTTCACCAAAGCACTTACGAAGGATCTGCTTCAAGTTCATCTTCAGAGACTCGGCATTGGGCCAAGGAGATAGTTCACCTATGGGTGGACATTGAGGGGGGGTGTTAGATATGATCAATGCCCCACCCTCATTAGGTGCTACCAATGATCCATGGTGCTCAAAGTTGTAAGGCCCCCATTATGAGGAGAAGCCAAATGTGAGCCCGGACATTGGTTGAGTCCTGACTTGTATATCAGATGAGGTCTATGTGATCGGATGGCAAAAAGGTAACCATTGTGGGTCTAATCTTTGGGTTAGACAGAGTGGTTAAGCTGGTAGCAACTCGAGGCGCATTGCATCGAGTTGCAGTGTAAGGCCCCCGGCCCGATGGTAAAGGGAATATTCCCTGGCCGACTAGTGGAGGCTCATATGGTAGGTCGGTCAGCAGGCCGACCTAACGACCTTCGCGGGCTATAAAAGCTAAACCCCTTCGCAGCCATCTCTCACTCATCTTTCACCCAGTCAGAGTTGTTGTTCCAGCTAGCCTTAAGCTCTTCACCTATCTTCTGTCTAGATCGCCATCTAAGCTTCACACAGTGGAAGCGCACGAGTGGACAGAGCCATCTTTGTATCAGTTGTTTGAAGTTAAAGAATTTACTGATTCTCCTCTTATCTGTTGTGTACTCTCTATCTCTTTCTCAGATTCTGTTCTCTGCGCCGTGTAATATTTTACGGGTGCTCAGATACTTGAAGGAAACTCTTGACTATGGTATCACATACAGTTCTAGAAGTGCTCTTATGGGGAAGTGTGACTCAGATTGGGTAGGTGACAATAATTCCAAGAAATCAATTTCTAGATATTGTTTCTCTTTAGGTTCAAGAACCTTCTCTTGGATCAGTAAGAAGCAACCAACTATGGCATTGTCCTCTACTGAAGTAGAGTACAAGGCAGTTGTTTTTGTTGCATGTGAATTGGGTGGCAAAAAGATTACCTTTGTGGGTCTAGTCTTTGGGTTAGATAGAGTAGTTATGGGTCTAGCCTTTGGGTTAGATAGAGTAGTTATGCTGGTACAAACTCAAGGCACAATGCATTGAGTGGGAGGGTGTGGAAGTTATTAGGGGACCCTATTTTGGGATTCCTTGGCTAGGGGGTCCCAAGGGGGATTAGTGGCCTCCTTGGCGGGGGTCCAAGGGCAGCAACCCCGACCTAATAGTAAAAGAAGTATTCCTTGGAATAATCCCTAGATAACTAGGGAAGATTCACAATAGACATGCCAACCAGAATACCTTCTTGGTCTATAAAAGAAAAACCCCACTCATCATCAATCTATCTTTCACCCAATCAAAGTTTTTCTAGCTACCCTAAGCTATTCGCCTATCATCTGTCTAGATTGCCATCTAAGCTTCACAGTGGAAGTGCATGGGTGGACAGAGCCATCTTTGTATCAGCTCGTTTGAAATCAAAATAGTCTCTGCTATTCCCATATTTGTTGTGTGTTCTCTACTCCTTGCTCAAATTGTCCATTGTGTCGTGTAAATTCTACATGTATATATGTATGTGTGTATGTAGAGGTAGAGAGAGGGAGAGAGAGAGAGAAAGAGAGAGAGCGAGGAAGAGAGTTCAAGGGAGAGAGAGAAGAAAGGAAAGGTGAACATGAAGATTGTCCAAGCCCTCGTTAGAGAAACCCCCTCTCCATGGAAGACTAAGTGTTTTTCCTACTCTTCCCATCTATCAATGAAGAAGCTCCCTAAGCCGCATCATATCCATTGTCTTAACTTCCATCAATGGTTTTCTTCAAGATCCTAGTAGCAAATGTTAACAACAGACCAAATCCAACTCAATCCCAGATTCTTCTTTTGTGTACAAACCCTTGTAAGCAAAATGAATGTTTGTTGATGCTCATTTGGATTTTTTATTTCTAAGCTTGACTTAGATTAAACAACTAGGATGTTGTACATCTAGTTAAATATATAATCTTCAAGGTTAGATGCAAATCTTTCATAAAAAATACTTAGGATTTTGTTCATCTCTTTCTCAAAGAATAATCAAAAGTCATACATGAAGCATAGCTATCCTTTTGGATTCCTCATAAGGACTAGAACGCCAATTATTAAGGGGTAAAACTCTTTCAAGGGTAAATCATATTGCATGATAGTAGACCACTAGAGTAATAAGATCCAAATACCATCCCCCTGATGAGACATTGAAAAAAATAAGATAGATATTTTATGCAAGTCTCGAGGAACATTGGCATAATACCTACAACGACTTGCAACAAGGCAAGCTCTCATTGTTTCTTCAAATTGTGCCTGGCAAAATATTTTTCATGGTGTGAAAAGTGGCTTTAGTGATCCTACACATCTCTCTTAGCATGTGTTGCATAGATGTCTCTGAGCATTTTGGGTGTGATCACTCAACTATCTCAAAGATTGTTACTCACTTTGCATGTTCCTTGGGGGAAAATGGAAGGCATCTTTTGGAGTAGCCTCAAACTAAGTCAAAGCTTAGAAACCCTAGGGAAAATCTCAAGGGCACGATGAACCCAAGAATTGTTGTAGGGATTGTCTACTGTTGAAAAAATCAGATTGATTGATGCACAATGATATGATGTGTTTGTGTTAATAAGATTTAGGATTTTGATTGAATCTTAATAATAGCAAGTTGATATGGTTTACACTCAACCTCCCCCAAGGCTAATTGCAAAAACCTTACTTTGAAAAGAGAAAGAGGAGCCCTACTTCAAAAAGGTAGAAGAGGAAATCTTGTTTACCAAGTCCAATGAGTGCTACTATTTTGTCCTTTCAAAAATGGCTAGTAAAGTGATCACAACCTACTAAAGTTGATAGATCTTCTCCATAAGCTTCAAAATAAACGTAGTTTGCTATAGGAAAGCATGTCTAGTCACAATTATGGAGTATAACCAAGCAATGACTAGATCTTTCAACTATCGCAACCAATTTTCAATGCTTGGAACTATACAATGGCTTGAAAATGATTTCTTGATTGTATCAAAACTAAGACTCTAGTAAAATTGTACAGAAACATGGTTCTCCAAAGAAACTATCAATTTATGGATTCGTGTGCACATCAAACCATAGCCATGCCATGGATCATTATTATTGCCATATACCATAGCACAAGGAAAGCCACGGCTAAAAATGTAGATGGAACTTTACAAAGAAAAAGGCATGAAGCAAAACTTATTCCAATGGACATGGATACTCACCTCCATGTCTAATGGGAGGTTCCAAGGACATCCTCAAGAAAGTGTTCTTGAAATTGATAATGGCACAAAGATCCAGAAAATGTTTTACATCTCCACCTTTCATACTAGCCATATTTCACACGAGTTGAAGACTACTAAGACTAAGGTAAATGTGCTACGACACTTGCAATGCTGTTATGTATATTTCACATCACTATAATATATCACTGTGTTTGCATTTTTAACAAAACAAGTTATATGTTAATATGCATCCATACACAACCATGTGGGGGTGCAGTGTGGGCATAAGAAACCATTTCCCTATTGGATATACAAGACGATACATATAGTATGATTGGCAAAACGTTCTCAAGGTTGGGATGGTGATATTACAAGAGTATCAAATCAATACAAAAACCATCTATACTATTAGTTAACGAGAGGTGGGGGGCAGGTGCCACATGGCAGCCCCCCCACCTCCCCCACAAGAAAAAAAGAGAACGCGGGGGCGGGTGTGGTCCGCGGGGGCGGGTACCACACCCACCCCCGCCCGCAAAAATCGGGCGCCAGGGCGAGTCTAGGCGTGGAGCGTGTAGTCATTCCTTACAAGAGGGTCCTTACAAAAACCTTCCAAAAGTAGGGATGGTACTGTACATTGATTTACAGCCAGGGTGAGTCACGGAGTGGGGTAACGACAGATTTTGTCTGCATGTAATTCAGAACAGACTGCAACCCTTGCTCCCGCCCAATGCCGCTCATCTTGTATCCGCCGAATGGCAGCGCTGGGTCAAACACATGGTAGCAGTTGATCCAGACTGTGCCTGCCCGTATTGATCTTGACAATGTGTTGGCTGTGTCAATATTTTTGGTGACAATGCCAGCCGCTAACCCATACGCCGTGTCATTGGCCCTCTTCACAGCCTCGTCGAGGGTCCTGTACAGTACATACCAGCTTTAGTTTACATTTACAATGTTTGATCATCATTCAAAGAATGGCAGTATCAGGTACACAAGCTGATTGCTAGAGATCCAGCAATGATCTGTGGATTCTTACTTGAACTGCAGAACTGACATCACTGGGCCAAAAATTTCCTCTTTCGCAATTTTCATGTCATCCTGTCAGCATATGGATTCAGATCAACAGTCAGGTATTGCAATTGCTTATTTGAGAAGCACTTCCCACCTTCAATCTGGACATTTATGAGAGAGTTTTAAGGATTACAACTGCCTCAGGGGAATGAGGAGCTGCAAATTTATGGGATAGTTAAAGATTACAACGGTCTCAGGAACTAAGGAGCTGCACACTGCTTTTCCTTATTAACACCTGCTTTGTTTGAGAAGCAATTACAAACTACAGCCTTCAATTGAGATATTAAGATTTACAACTGTCTCAGGGAACTAAGTAGCTGCACACTGTTTTTTACCTTCACATCTGCAAAGATTGTCGGCTCAATAAAGTACCCTTTGTTTCCAATTCTGTTCCCACCTGTCAAGATCCTTGCTCCCTCTGCTTTACCACTTTCAATGTAGCTTAATATCCTATTGAATTGAGTTTGGTCCACCTGTTTACATAAAGCCAGTACAGAAACAATACGATACATACGATTGAGAAATGCGACATCAATCACAAGTGTTGCATTGTTAGGAAGTCTCTCCACCACTTAGCCATTAGTTCGTACTAAGCACTTAGTAGCAGTACTTGCCTGTGGGCCTTGCTCAACTCCATGCTTGAACGGATCGCCCACAACTTGTCTCTTAGCTCGCTCGGTTGCTCTCTTCAAGAACTCATCATATATGCCCTCTTGCACAAATATTCTGCTACCTGCAACGCAGGCTTGACCCTGCAGCACATGCATCACCAGGTTGTTTCCAATGAGACAGACAACATATCAACATTTAGCTCAATTTGCCAATACATTCCATCTCCTGAACGGAAACAGTTAGCTATACCATGTTGAAGAAGAGTGCAAAATGAGCAAGTTCAACCGCAACATCAAGATCCGCATCATCACAGATGATAAGAGGAGATTTACCACCTAACTCTAAGGTCACAGGCTTCAGATTGCTTTTGGCTGCAGCTTGCATAATGAGTCTACCAACCTCTGTAGAGCCAGTGAAAGCGACCTAGACGAGATAATACCAATATTGAGGTCAGTACAAATCAGAACTTCGGGACTCTCTTAAGGTAAGGAAACATGTCTCCCAACATTCTATGAGACTTCTCACTGACAGAAAGCCAAGGCTGACTTTCAGCTTTCCACATGCTACAACCAGTTACCTTGTCAACATCCATGTGACTTGTGATAGCTGCACCGGCAGTCTCTCCAAATCCAGGCAACACATTCAGGACTCCAGGTGGTACCCCAGCCTGTGTATGGAGCATAAACAATGATATTACAACTATTCCCCACGCCAGCTCAATGAAGAGCTGTATTTGGAAGCTTTAAACCTAATGACTTTAAATTCTTTCCGCTAACCTCCTTTGAAAGAGCAGCAAGATAGAGTGCCGTTAGAGGGGTCTGCTCAGCTGGCTTAACCACCACTGAGCATCCAGCCACGAGAGCAGGTGCGACTTTCATTACAAACATTAAAATGGGGAAATTCCAAGGAATTATGGCTCCTGCTACTCCAATCGGCTCATATAGGGACATGCCATGATATGGACCATCTAGCTTGAATGTGTTCCCTTGGATTTTGTCTGCCCAACCTGTGTAAAGAATACAAGATCAACATTAAGAAGCTTCACTAAAGTCACTCATGTGCAGCCTCTCCATGCTAACTAGGCCTCATTGGACATCACGCACAAGACCCAAAGATATGCATGCCATATCGTTTTTGCAGATACCAGACAGAAACGATGCAGGGATTCTTTGAGCTCACCTGCTGTGCTAACAAGGATCTTGGTTGAGAAAGGCACATCCACATGCCTAGACATGTCCAATGGTTTACCATTATCAAGAGTCTCCAAGGCAGCCAGTTCATCGGCATGCTTTTCCATGAGCTCAGCAAATTTCGAGACTACTCTTCCTCTTGCCTGTGTGATACAAGAGACAAATCAACCAAAATGACCGTAACATGCATGACCATGGCGAATGAAATGCATTAATTCAGTGAATGTAATGTGATCAAATTCAGTGCATAAGTAGCCCCGAAGGTGCTGGCCTGGCGCTTGAGACTTTGGGCTCATAAGCCCGAGGCAGTGGATTCAAGTCTTGTCTCGTTGGGTGCATCAATTGGTCCAACGCTTACGTTCACATTATGTGTTCATTAAAGTCTTGAGCTCTTGCCCGCTCAAACACTGGGTTGGTGCTCCCCCTTGGTGAGGTTACTGAGGAAGTATGTCTCCGCTGTATGATTCAGCTTGCGAGCTCTCTTCGACAGATTCGAAGGGCGGCAATGTGGCTCTTGCATTTGGAGGGGAGGCATCACCACCCCTTGTCAGCACTCAGGTCCGTGTCTAGTAAAAGAAAACTCTGACACAATCGAAATGATACGTTGCTTCCTCTCTGATAGAATGAGCAACAAGTACTTAAACAACCTGATGTTTTGCAGGTGATCGAAGATATTCTTATCACCCTTACTCGGAATATGTAGTAACCTCTCCATTTCTTACAAAAAGCTACTTTGAGTGCTTATCCATGTCTAAAGTATGCTTACATATCCAGTCATGCGGGGCCAAGGGCCCTCGTCAAAAGCCTTCCTTGCAGCCTTCACAGCAATGTCAACGTCCTCCTTGCCGGCTTCTGCGATGCGAGCGATTACTTCTCCTGTTCTCGGGTCCACTGTTTCAAATGTCTTCTCTGCAGTGAGCCATCAAAGGAAACATAAGGAGCTGCACTTCAACTCCATTCTAACATGGAACTTGAGACCTAAGCCTAGTAATGAACGAAACAGGAGAGTACTCGATTTTCCTCAACACATTTGCACGGCCATTCCAAAGTTATATCTCATAGGAAGAGCGATAGAAAATGAGGTTACTTGAGACAGAATCGACGAATTCTCCATCGATGAAGAGCTTGGTGTACTTGATTTCTACTTGGGGCTTCGATTCTAAGCAGATGGCAGAGGAAGGTGCAGTATCAGCAGCAGGAGGGGGAGCCATTTGCTAAGTACCTGCAAGAAAGAAAATACAGTACATACTCACTCACACTCTCTCTCTCTCTCTCTCTCTCTCTCTCTCTCTCTCTCATATATCTGCACTCTCTCATTCACATTTCTGTACTAAAGCAATGGCAGCAAAGACTAAATATGAATCTTCTTCTTCTTCTTCTTCTTCTAAATAAAAGCTTGGATTTGCCATTTCTGTAGCTTCTTAGGCCTGCACTCCTTAGCTTAGGCCTGCACTCGTGCGGAGAAATTGACTCATTAGTTCTCCTCTTGTCCATTACTTCTTCTTCGTTCTGTAGCATAGGCATGCACTAATGGACCACCAACGAGTCTTCTCCTTCTTCATTGGTTCTTGTTGATCTAATCCTTTCCGCTTCTCTTCTCTTCCTCTTATTCATTACTTCTTCTTCCTCTTCTCTCTCTCTCTCTCTCTCTCTCTCTCTCTGTGTCTGCTAACCTCAAATGATTTGGGACCGGGGGGACGGGGGGAATGAATTGGCAGCTGATCCTTCTTCAAATGTGCCTTATCTCTCTGCTTCTGTAGATTGTCCTCTCCACACGGATGAGAGAAGATAGATGCGAAAGCGAATCCAATGTCCAGTGATAAGGTAACGTAAGAATTGTTGCGCTACATGCATTCCATCCATATCTACATCTATCTACATATATACACACACACACACACGTAGTGACTAGTAGCCGGGCGCCCATTCAACGAGAACCTTCAGCCACGTGTCCCCGAGGGAGAGGTGGTTGAAATCCGTAGGCAGCTAGGGTGGTTTTTCAAAATGGGTTTGTCGTTTTGTATGACTCGAGAACTGGTTTTGGTCTACGTAGGCTGGAGTCACCGCCCGAGTTGTTCGGTCAAGGCCCGTGACTTGTGTATTTCTTTTTTCGTTTTTAAAAAAACGCCAAAAAAGTTTTAGATTTTGAGTATTTGGCAACCAAAAAGCAATTGGTTCGCTCTTCGACACCCGCCAACCAAGCGATGGGAAGCTCAAACCTACTTCCCATCCCATCCCATCCCATAAATATTCATCAATATGGGATGGGAAGCTTGAACCAACTTTCCATCTTTTGATAGAGTAGAAGCAGGAGTTCACATAGAATCCAATGTTTTGTGCTCTTGGGAGGTATCATGTTGGGTAAACTTAGCATTAAGGATATAGCCAAATTTTCTAAAGTGATTCATTAGCTCAGGCCCCACTTTCGGAAGACTTGGTCAATTGCTTTAATCTAATACTTATTTGCATCTTATTGAACCTTTCCATATTCTGTGCTGCTAGTTTCCTCTTTCATTTTGGCATCTAGAGTTTTTGCTTACACAAGGCTAATGTGACGTTTTCAATCCGTCAACTTGCTTACATTTTTGTTTTGCTCTCTTGTACTTTACAAGTCTTTAAAAAGGGGAAATGGTGCCAAACCAGCTATAGCCCTAGTCTTGAGCATGTGGGTGTGCAAATTCAATTGAAACTTAGATACATCATTGATGCATCTTTCAAAGTTCAAGACTTAGCAAAAGAATGGTAGGACCAATATTTGATTGCTTTGCTTTCTTAAAGTTTTAACAAGTATATGTCATGAGTTCGCTTTCCTTAAGCACCTTCATTTGTGTGTGTGTGTGTGTGTGTGTGTGTGTGTGTGTGTGTGTGTGTGTGTGTGTGTGTGTGTGTGTGTGTGTGTGTGTGTGTGTGTGTGTTGTTGCATTAGAAAGGATATCTTTGCATTTATGCGTTCAAGAATTGAACCTTTAATCCTGATTTACTTTCACTTTTATTTTTGCATCCTATTGAAGCCTATAATGCTTCTAAAACACGGTTTCTTCCAATGTTGTAACTATCACCTTTCTTTTTGGGAACCAAAAACCAACTTTGAATAGTCAAGTGGTTTTGCAAACTCTGTCATGGTCACATTAACCCAATTTCTAGCATCATGTTTTAAAAATGATCAAGTCACACTACCTCGAGAGAAAACTCCATCCAACTCATAACCAAGCCCAAAGGAAAAAGAACGATGGGATGAGGCAGTGAATGATCATTATCTCCGCACATGTCAACAAAACATTTGTCGATATTCCATCATGCCCTAAATATGGATGACGATCAAATCCTCCATGTGCAAAGATCAATTAACTCAAAATAGTTTTCATACAAACTGGTGTTGCCTTGAGTGTCCTCATGTGTGTGAGACACGAGGCATGTTGCATCTTCTCATGTAATGTTGTAAGTGTTTTGCACATTAGTTTTGGAAAGCGCAATTATTGTTTAACACGAATAGATAACTTCCACCACTATTTGGACCCATGCACCCATGAAACTCAAACCAATTAAGATATGACCCCATTGACTAATGAGTACCTAAAAGATACAAAAGTGCAAATCATTAAAAAGATGATGGGTTGTAGATATGAATGACAGCTCCACAATCTCTTATCATGGTTTGCCTCCTAAATTGATTAAGTCAAAGACAACGAAGAACTTGTTGAGAGTACAAGTTTACCTTTAAAGGCTTATATCATAATGTAGATGTGAAAGGGATGTGTATTGGATTGCGTGCTTTCCTCAAAGTTTACACCTCATTCAAAAGTTCAACCTCTCATTTTAAAAAATGTGAAACCTAAAGTCAATTGCATTTTGTTCCTTCAACAATCTAATAAGTTTAAGTTTCTTCCTATGACAACTAAACGTAAGGCCCTTTCTGACTTATCATTGGAATTCAACTAATGATATGTTCACTTCTATAGTGACTTTCCTATGCTTTCTTCTTTACATTGCATGTGCAAAATATTCAAAGAGACTTTTGCATGCTTACTTCTTTGCGTAACCATGTTCACACTAGTTGCTTTGTGAAAATGTTGTTTCCTTAATTGGTGCAAGTCAATTCACATGACGAGGTTCATTCAAATTTCCAAAAGCCATTTAATCTCACCCTAGTAGCAACTCAAATATTCAAGAGCCAACCTAATTTTAAAATCAAGTCATGGTATGTTATCCCTCTCATCACTTTTGGTTAAGGCCTATTTAGTATCAAATTTAACAATTTAAAACAGTGCCCCCCCCCCCACATTTCATAAACTTGGTGACTTTTCATTTATTGGCCTTAAACAAGGCTTAAGGCCTTAAACCTCAACAAAACCGATTCCAACTCTTGTGTTCGCACTTGGCATAAGTGATTTTTTGCATTTTGGTGGGTCAAATGAGCTTGAATTCGAGATCTGTGTGGCTGGTTGGCTTCATAGTGTCGAAATCTATAAATTTGCATCATGCACATTCCGACTCCTAAATCACAGTTGTTTTATAATGCCAAACCTTGTGGGGATTAAATGGGGGGTCAAACAGACTCTGATCAACAAATCAAGACTTGCATTGGGTTCCTAGCATCAAACTCCATCTAGGAAAACTCCAGCTCATCGATTTGCAACCATTTCATTTTGCATGAAAATTTGGTCTTTTACGATCTCTTGACCTCTTTTCCGCTTCAAAACGAACTCTAAAACTCCGCTCTCATTGGCGATCCATCTTGCCACTCAATAACTAATAACCTTTACTCCACTAAATCACTTGACCTTGGTAGTAGTGTTGCTCTAAATATGGATGCTCAAGATAGGGAATGATTCATCCCATCCGATCATCTTGGTACCTACTGCAAGTTAAAGCTGAATCATGAAGGACCTACACAGGCACCAAGTCCAATGTCAACCCTTACACGTAGTAAGACTTCAACTTATTAAAGTTAGCTTTAGTTTTAAGCTCTACCCCTTGCAGGTCTGCTAAAAGGGTTGTAGAGCCATTCTTTCCTATATGTACAATTTTATATGGCACATCCCATTTAGTTTTAAGCTCTACCCCTTGCAGATCTGCTAAAAGGGTAGAGCCATTCTTTCCTACATGTATAATTTTATATAGTCCATTCCATTTGGGTTCTAATTTACTAGAAAATAGCTCATGACGATGAGCATCATAATACATCACCAACAGACCCTTCACAAATTTATATTTCTTAGCCCAAAGGTTGTGAAGGGCGTTTATTCCCTTCTTCCCTACCTCTTGATGTAATAAAGCCTGCAACCAAATCTCATTAAGATGTGCAAGTGAAATAAATCTTTCCTATAATGCTTATGTCTCACCCAACGAATGATTAAGAGTAAAACGCACAATGGGCAGCTCTATATTCCAATGGAAAAACACACTCTTCCCTATATACTAGATTGAACGGGGTGTGGCAGGTAGCTCTCTTGAATGTCATGTTGTAAGCCAAACTGTCACATACAGTTTCTTATCCCAATCTTGCTTACTTTCCATTACTATCTTGGATAAGATTCCCACTAGCTATTTATGTTGAGATATCGAGCTCCACTCATGATATGCCAGGGTGACCGTTGTGCATTTATGTCACCGACTTGTCAGTTGCAGATGCGGTTGGTACACCGCCCATGAATAATAGCTAGATGACAACTATCCTTATCTACTCTAGTTCGTGGCTTTAGCCCTTGGTGACCCTATTTTTTTAATTTGAGGCCATTTCGGGACCTGTTTTGGAGGCGGAAGTTTTCTGCACGCACTCAGGAAAAGGCCCAGTTTTATGCTGTGCGACTACTGTTCTACAGGTCGGTGAAAACTTACTGTAGAAATTACATCGTATGCCTGTGCGCAGAGACATTGGGAGTTACAGAATCATCCTTGTTGCCTGTTGATGCAAAATCGTCACTAGGAAGTGACTGTGTGGTCAAATACCACTTTCGTCAGTTTTGCAGATTTGCCCTTGTGAGGTTGAAGTTGTATTCTTTGCAGTGACCAAATTTTTTGTAGTGTTCTGTAATGGCGTCTGATTCTCTCTCACAGATTGTCACTGAAAATCTTGACAAGAACAACTTCCAAGCATGGAAGTTTAGAATGATGAATTTCCTTATGGGAAAAGGATATTGGGAATTTGTTGCAGGAAATGAAGAAGAATCAGTTATTCCTGATGTTCCCAATCAACAGCAAATGCAGGCATTTAAAGCATGGCATGAGAGAGCCAGGAAAGTTATGTATTGGTTGTCTATCAGTATTTCAGACTCTATAATTGTGCATATTCAGGATGCAAGTACGCCAAAGGAGGTATGGGATACTTTGTCAAAAATGTATAGCACAAATACGCAAGCCAGGAAAATGTAGCTCAAGCAAGAGTTGCACAATGTGCAAAGAGAAAGTATGAGCATCAATGACTACCACATGAAGGTGAAGAAGATTGCAGATGCACTTGCTTCCATTGGGTCACCAGTGGAAGATGATGATTTAGTTTCTGTGACCTTGAATGGTCTAGGAAAGAATTATGCATAGTTTCGAACATCCATTTCCGTCCGTGAAAGATTTCCTGATTTTGAGGAGTTGATTGCTCTTCTAATTTCTGAGAAGCAGAGAAATGGTGGTGCATCTTCTTCAGGAGGAACTTCAAAAGAAGCTGTCTTCTACTCAAATGCTGGAAGAGGTAGAGGCAGAGGTAGAGGAGGTCAATCTGGAGGTCGTGGTAGAAATCTGAATATGCAGCAAACTCAAGAAAACCATTTCTATGGAGGAGGACGTGGTAACTCTAGAGGCAGGGGGAGCCAAAGAGATCGTGGTGGATGGCAAAGAGGGCAAAATGCTAACAGCAATGTTGAATGCTACTACTGTGGTAAAATGGGTCGTATGGCTAAAGACTGCTATAAAAAGCAGAATGACATCATGAATGGAAAACTGCAACAAGGGAATTATGCATCTTCTAGTAGACAGGGTGATGACAGAAATGAGCATTTGTTTATGGTGCAGCACATGACCAATTCTGTGACAAGTGCAAAAGAAAGTAACGATGTGTGGTATGTTGACTCAGGTGCATCAAACCACATGACAGGTCATGCAGAATGGATACAGGATGCAAGAAAAATGGAAAAACCAGGATTTATGGAGACTGGTGATGATACTGCACATCCTATTGTGCAGATTGGAAATATTCCTTTGTCTATGCAGGATGGGAAAAAGAAATACCTGTCGGATGTATTTCATGTTTCAAATATCACCAAGAACCTGGTTTCTGTTGGTCAAATGGTTGAGCAGGGCTTGCAGGTCAGATTTAATTCCCATGGATGCTTTGTTGAGGATATGAAAAATAAAGGTCGCTTGATAGCAAAAGGAAAGAAGAAGGGCAGAATGTTTACATTGGATGCAGACATGCCTGAATTGAGTGCAGCAATGTTTGCACATGGGATCGGTGTAGTTGCAGATATTGATATCTGGCATAAACGCATTGGTCATGTTAATGTACAACGACTTAAATCAATGCAGGCTCAAAATATTGTTGCAGGATTGCCAAAATTTAAGGTTGCAGAAATGCATAAGGTATGTGAAGGCTATCAGTTTGGAAAACAGGCAACCACAGCCTCATGGATGAAGCTCTGATACCATATTCAAAGAGTAGAGAGAGAGAAAGGGAAAGACTCCATATCCATGAGCCTTCAGGCTCTCAAGCTCATTCCTTCATTTCCACACACTGAACTGAAAAACACACACCCACTACAAGATAAAGTGACCTAGTGTAAATGTAGACTAGACTGACTAACTCTATTTAGGTCACTGACTGACTACTAACTCGACTTATTTAATGTAGTCACATGTAGACAGCTGTACACACTAGCTGTCATAGATGTCGGTCATAGATGAAGACACACTGACGGTGAGCTTGATTTCTAACAGTAGTTGTCCTCTAAAAGGTCGTAATAAATTGATATGGAAGGTGTTGTGGTTTTTCCAATGTTGTGGTAATTCTAGTTTAAATGCATTGTCATTGATTTTGTGTATGATCTTGAATGGTCCATAAAATCTAGGTGCTAATTTGACAACGGGGTGTTTATCTACATTTTGTAATCTTCGTTTTTCAATTCGTAACCAAACATAATCATCAACTTTAAAACTCATAGCTTTTCTTTTCTTGTTTGCTTGTTTTGTGTATGATTGCTAGGCTTTAGCAATCATATCTTTAACTTCATAAAAAATAGTAGCATGCATGCTAGCAATATCATCAGCAGTTTGAATTTTGTTTGATAATGATGTAACAGGTGTAGGCAATCGATATCCATAAATAATTTCAAATGGTACTTTCTTTGTAGCTGTATATGGTGTGTTATTATATGCAAACTAAAGTAAATGTAGATATGTATCCCATGTGTGTGGTTTTGAAATTGTGTAGGCACGCAAAAGATCTAAAATGGTACTGTTAGTAGCTTCTGTTTGACCATTTGTTTCAGGATGAAATGCATATGAAAAATCAATCTTTGTTCCTAAGTTAGCAAACAAAGTAATCCAAAAATTATTGCAGAATCTAGAATCACGATAAGAAATAATGACTTTTGGTAAACCATGGTTAGTGAAAACAATTTTCAAGAACAATTGAGCAGCTTGAGATGCAGTTAAGGTTTTCTTGCATGGAATAAAATATGCTTGTTTGCTAAACCTATCTACAATAGTCCAAATCATATCATGATTAGCTTTAGTATTAGGTAGATCAATGATAAAATCCATTGAAATTTGTTCCCATGGTCGTGATGGAATGGATAATGACATTAGTAAACCATATTGTTTACCATGGTGTCTTTTTACTCGTTGACAAATTAGGTATTCAGATACAAAATTAGATACATCAGTGTCCATGTGTGGCCAATAAAAATCTTCAATCAATGTACACAAAGTAGATATAATTTCTCTATGACCTTGATATGGGGGACAATGAATTTCATGCAAAACAAATGATCGAAATGGAACAGTCACACATAATCTTTTTTCATAAAACATAAATCCATTAGTGTAAGACAATGAATCAATAGGAATCCAATTATTTGCAACTAGTTTATTCCAATCAGCTTGAAAAGTAGAATCTTTGTGATAAGTATCTTTCATAGGGATAAGAGAATCAAATGATATCACAGAAATATTTTGAATTGTCAGTCTTCTACTCAAAGCATCAGCAACGACATTCCCTTTTCCAGGTTGATATTGTATAAGGGGATGAAAACTTTGAATAAAAGCAACCCATTTAATGTGCTGGTCAGATATTTGTGGTTGACTAAGGAGATGTCTAATGCTTTGTTAGTAAGTTTTGATCATGAATTCAGATCCCATTAAATAATGTTTCCATTGATGTAAGGCTTGTACTACAGCTAGCAATTCCTTATCATAAGTAGAATATTTAAGTTCAGTTGGTTTGAGTTTGCAGCTAGAGTAAGCTATGGGATGAGAATCTTGCATAAGGACTGCTCCTATTCAAGATCCACTAGCGTCAATAATTACTAAGAAAAATGGTCTATTGAAGTCAGGTAATTGTAATACAGGAGCATGAGTTAAAGCATGATTCAGCAAATCAAAGGACTTTTGTTGATTATCAGACCAATTATACATGATACCCTTCTTTAAGAGTTTTGTCAAAGGTAATGCAAGTAACGAGAAATTCCTCACAAATTTTCTGTAAAAGCTAGCAAGACCTAGGAAAGAACGTAATTCATGCACATTTTTGGGTATCGGTCAATTTAAAATTGCTTCTATTTTTTAAGGGTTGATTTTAATACCTTCTGATGAAATAATATGTCCTAAATATTCAATTTCTGTTTAAAAAAATTCACTCTTTTCTGGATTAGCATATAATTGATTGTCTTTTAATAACTTAAAAACTAAAGACAAATGTTCATAATGCTCATTCTCATTTGTACTGAAAACTAATATGTCATCAAAGAAAACAATGACACAATGCTGATGTTTCAAAAATATGCGGTTCATCATACGATTGAATGTGGCTGGTGCATTAGTTAAACCGAAAGACATAACCAGGAATTCATAGTGTTCAAATTGTGTTCTAAATGCAGTTTTGAATATATCAGATTTGTCCAATCTTACTTGATGATATCCAGATTTAAGATCTATCTTATTGAATATGGCAGATCCTTGTAGCTTGTCCATAAGATCATCTACCCTAGGAATCGGGTATCTATTCTTAACAGTAATTTTATTCAGGGCACGATAATCAATGCACATGCGATAGGTATTATTTTTCTTCTTCACTAATAAGACAGGTGCACCAAATGGAGAACTACTAGATCTAATTAATCCTTTGTTAAGCAATTCGTCTATTTGGTTTTGAATTTCTTTCTATTCAATTTGGTTATGTCTATATGGTGCTTTACATGGTGGTTGTGATCCAGGAATTAAATCTATCTTATGATCTTTAGGACGTATAGGTGGTAATCTAGGTAGTAAATCAGCAGCAAAACAATCTTGGAATTGGGAAAAAAATTGTGCATGCCTAGGATGCATCTGGTTTTCTTTAGCTTGAATTTCATTCACCCATATTAAATAGGATTTTCTACTTTTACGTAATGCACGTTTTGCCTGAGTATGACTAAGCAATGAAAAATTATTGGAAGTGTACATACCATGTCGTGTGACTTGTTTTTCTTGAAAATAGATTTTTATTGAATGCGTAGAAGAATCTATATCAAGATTGTATTGATGACGCCAAGGCATTCCTAAGATAATGTCACTAGACTGCAAAGGTACAACTAAGAAATTTCTTCGTTCAATATAATCACCAATTTTAATTTCTAAATTATGCACCTCTTGTGTTCCATTATATCTCCTACCTAGGAATGCAGCCTTGATGCGATAATGTGTAGAAACAGTATGTAAATTCAATTCTTTGACCAATTTTGCAGAAATAAAGTCGTGTGTGCTTCCATCATCATGTAAAATAGTCTTTTCTTTACCATGCACAAAACATTTCATTGTTAATAAGGAATGGGGAGTTGGCATACCTGGCAAAGTATCAGAAGAAGTGCCAATGTCGTCATCATCTTCCGTAAAATCCGGCATCTCTTCACGTTCTTCATCTTCTATTGCTCCCAGATAATTGATATGAACAGATGGCTTTTTGGATTGACAATTGGCTGCTAGATGTCCAAGCTAATGACATTTGTAACAAACTATGGGTTTTGCTTTGGATACATTATTGGTAATGGCAGGAAGTTTACGAATATTGGGATTTGACTGAAGAGATGACTTAGGGTTTGGATTTGTGTTTGATGGCAAGGTAGGTGGTCATGTCCAAGATTTACAGAATGAAGATGGAAGAAAACGACTTTGATTGAATCTTCGAAAATTTGAATTGAATTGTTTGGAACCAAAGTTACCATTAGCTGGAAATTGTTGTGGTCGCTTCTCTCATCCGCGAATTTTGTCTTCAGTGTCATGGGCCAAGGAAATTGCATGTTCAAGGGTTGTTAGCTTGAACGTATTGACCTCCGCATAAAAATGTCCAAGTAGGCCAGACATAAACTTGCGTTTATGAGTTGCTTCAGGTATATCTTCGAGCATTCGTAGTTGCAATAGAGCATTCCAGAAACGCTCAATATATTGTGAAATAGGTTCGCGATCCCTTTGTTGTAGAAGATCCCATTGTTTGATTGCTTTTTCATGGAATTGAGGTGGAAGAAAATTCGGCAAAAATTTCTTTTGGAAAGTCTCCCAGGTAGTGGGACAATCAATGCTTTTGCGGACAACAATCCACCATAAGGATGCTCGATCAACTAAATGGTTAGTGACACATTTAATTTTGTAATCATCAAATTGACTGACAAAAGTAAGTACAGTCTTTCCATCGCGTGATCCATTGAAAGTATGAAATTTGAAGTTTCTTTTACTTATCTTTGTTTCTTTCCGAATAGATTGGGCTTCAAGTGTTGCATAGATAGTACGTCGTATAAGATCTTCAGGTTATGATCCATCTTGGTCGGTGGTAGATCATTGTAGATTGGCCAATTGAGCTTGTAAAGTTTGTCGTGCTCTTCATTCTTCTTGAAGCTGCATCATAATCAAATCCAATTTTTGCTCCATTGTTGGTTCGGGTAGATCACCTTCAACCATAAAATCTTCCATGGTTTGATTAGTCATCCTGCAAAATTCCAAAAGACCTCACGCACTCGAAACCTTGTTAGCGGGATGAGCGTAGCTCAAAGGCGGGTTTACAAGGCTTATATATATATATATATATATAGTTTGGCTTTTGTAGTATTTCTCCTTTACGATTGCGAAATTCGATGTCACAGTCGTCTTCCAAGAAAATAATTTTGCATATAGACTGCGTGTTGCCGATTGTTCGCTAGAATCTGATTTTGTCAATTCACAGGTGTGAACAGGGGCTTCCAGAGAGTAGTACGCAGATTCGTGTGTTGCCGAATAGGAATTGCCTCTATAGTAATTGTTGGAGATTGAAGCTTATGATCTTTAGAACCTTAGTGACTTAGAGTTTTTAGTCTTTTTGACTAATCATGGATTTTAAGGACATGAGTATGTTTTCGCCCGTTTCGGCGCGACAGGCAGTACATGTTGCCGCCACCGACGGGTTAAAACGAATTTTGAAGCTTTTAATAAGCTTCTCTTTAAGCCTTGCAAGCTTAACTTTGAAGCTTGATAAGTTATGGAGGAAAATTTCTTATCTGTTGAGAAGAAACCAACAACTTGATGAAGGATCTTTCCGTGTGGTCCTCCACTTGCAGAGGCCGGTCCCTCGCGATTTGAGTGTACAGCAAGGGGTTCTTGACTGCTAGGAACACGCTGGTATCGACCGTTTGCTATGAGACTGATTATAGAGCTCAATCGTTCCAGGAGCTCTGCCTTCGAGCGAGATGGTAAGCGATTGGAAGCTCTCAATCTTAGCTTCACTCTGATACCATTGGTGCACAGATCGGACGTCATATGCGTGCGTAGGTAGCGTCAGAAGGTCCCTAAGAACAAAAGAACTCTACTTTTGCACAAAAAAAAAAGGAAGAAAGCTTGCATGACATGAAGCAAGAGACTAATTGGGTACAATCTCCCCCCATGCCTTGTGTGAGCACTCCACAAAGCATGTTTTTTATATATTATTGATCTTCAAGCTCAAAAAAATAGCCCAATTTACAATTAGCATGCTTTAGCTTTTGTGTTTTCTTTTGTGCCACTAAAGAATTAAAGCTATTGGGCGCCCAAGGAGTCAAGCGGTACCCAAATACAATGTCCAATACAAATATTTAAATCGTGCGCCCATGCGCATACAAAAGTAATAAATAAATATCAAGCGCTTTAATAAATAAGTGCATCAAAATATGGGCGCCATGCCTAAGATACGCGCCCATAAAAAATTGATGATAATTTGAATACACGCTATCCTCCAATGCTTCCCAATGCCACCGCTGCTTGCTCTACACATCGACTGAAGCATTCACAATTGTTAGAAAAATAATACAATTAAGCCGACAAAAGTGAATACCTAGCAGTCTTCAGCTACAAAAATAAATAAATTGGTTAGAACTCAATCCTAACCTTAATTTATTACGAGTGCGCACTCTAAACTCATAAACTTTTATTAATTTAAATATGTATTTTGCGAAATCACCTACTATGGAATCACCCACTTACACATTAAATTAACAAAACGCCCAAAACGGATAGCCGTCCCCATCGACTTTTCGCACAAAGAATCCACCTTGTGTATGAGCCCCTGTAATAAAATTTTACGGAATCCACCGCAAAACCTCACGGAATCCACCGTGAGATATGCCTCTTGGCATCGACCAAGGAGCACCAAAAATATCAAACAGCACAAAGAGTTCCAAAACAATGCCAAAAGCACCAAAGAATATCAAGGAGTATCAAAACTAGCAAAGAGTATTAGAGAGTACCAAGGAGTACCAAAGATATCAAATAGCACATAGAGTTCCAAAACATTAGAAATTGCCAAGTAGTAACAAAAAACTCAGTAAAAGTACCAAAACTCCAGTCAAATCCACCAAAATTACAAAAACTACCACCACACCAACCAAAGCTACCAAAGTCACCAACACTTTGAGAATAAACAGGTAGCAAAACTATAAATACTACCAAAATAGTGAGAAGAACCCAAATTATCAAAGCTAGTAGCACCATTAAAACTACCAAAACTACAAGCAAAGCCAAAACCTTCCTCCATACTAGAATTGTCTACATTACCAAACCCTTAGAAGGACCAAAATGATCAA
The DNA here is from genome assembly GCF_053477565.2 of Lygodium microphyllum. Classification (NCBI taxonomy): domain Eukaryota; kingdom Viridiplantae; phylum Streptophyta; class Polypodiopsida; order Schizaeales; family Lygodiaceae; genus Lygodium; species Lygodium microphyllum. The sequence continues at coordinate 35,306,948 of NC_141141.1, forward strand.
TGAACTAGTACTAAAACCCACCAAGTAGAACTAGGTGGTATGTACCAGAAGTACCCTAAATCCTAAACACACCACTAGTATAAGCCAATTTTTAGAGCCGCCATAACAAAGTCCTCAAATAGAATACCTCCTATTGAAGCCTTTGAATGTCTTCACTAACTTCATGTTGTTGTAGCAATCGTTGACTTGCTTCCAATCCAGTCTCCACCTTCCTATCTCTTCATCATTGAGAGGAGTTTCCCATCACAAACTGAAGAAGAGTGCTTCCAACCAAACAATATCCTCCATGATGATCTTCGCCACACTCTCTTTACCTTCATACACTAGCAAGTGTCCGTCTTTTGCTAGATAGCATCCTTGAGCTCTATTAGCCTTGCCGACTCTCCTAAGTTCCATGTCATCCTTTCAACCACTAGCCCTATGTACAGATGCTTTGTTTCTCTGCATATGTTGTTGCAACTTTGTGTCATATGAGGCTTCTTGTTAGAATGGGGGAGACCTCCTTTGGATGCACCATTTAGCCTCCTCGATGATTCAAATCCAACCCTCCAGTCCTAGTCCCACACATATTCACCACACCTTCGCCAAAGCAAGCCTATGCCACCTTATGGCCTTTAGGGTCTTTTGTGGCCATATGGCATTTTTCATTAAGCAAAGCACTGCGCAAACTTGCTGGTTAATTCACCACATGAAGTGGCCCGGTCCTTGATAAACTTTGTAATACAAAATTTTGTAATCGTTGACCAAATATAGATGTAAATTATTCTGGAGATGGCCAATTCATTTTATTATTTGGGCTTTGGATATTATAGAAAGGTAGCCTTGGTGGCTAAACGAGTGACCCTTGGACACACCGCTCTTCAAGGATGTGCAAGTCAGTTTAACCAGCTCGTAATACTTGACATCAATGGTGTGCTATTAAAGGGTTATCAAAAAGATCCAAAAAATGTTTGGAAGTTGCTATTCTCAAATGGGGTCAAACCCTGGGGTGTGCAAGTATCTCAATGGGCCTACTGTGTTATAGGATTCGATGCGAAGGGGTTTATCCTACAACCAAGAAAGAAGGCACACATGATGTTGTGGTCATGCTACACAAATAATGATTTTGCAAGATCAGGAATGTGTGCTTTTCTTGATTGATGAAAATGAGAGGTCTGTTTCTAGGTATTGTTATACTTAGCTTTTAATAATGGACTATGTGCATGTACTTTACTGTAAACTAACCTCTTAATTTACATTTATAGACATGTTTTCCTAGAATGATTTTGAGGTTTGGGCTAAGAGTCTCCAGCATGTGCAAAACATAAAAGTAGAGTATGGTAACAACTTGTCTTTTTGAAGTTGTTGAAGAAAGTATGGGAAAAGCACCCCCAATTCAATGCTACCAATCCAATTCTCATCAATGATTCTAGAAAGTGGTCTTACTTGTGAAAGAGAAAGCCAAAAAAGGACTAAAATACAAGAAGTCTACAAAGTGAGATTCTATTTGGGAGAAGTACATATCTGGCCACTTGTAAGTATGGCTGATGGGGTCAAGGCTATTATGCCTACATCTTGGTCACTTCCGTCATCATATGGCATATTAATGTATATGTTCTTGTGAACCTTAATGGATGATATAAATTGGTTATGGATTCTAGGGATAGCTTCCATGGGGAAGCATATGGCTCTGGTAAGATTGGAGTAAATCATCACCAAAGGGGTCTTATCTACTAGGGTATATGTATCAAGTTTTTGCATTCAACGTGGCCATAGTACAAGCCATCAATTAATTTTCCACATCTGACAATTTTGTTATGCTAAATGTCCTTCTATGCTCTTGATGTGTGATACATTATTTTTGTGCATTTTAGAAGGTATAATTCCTTGTTGGGATCGGCTACCTTGACTATAAAGGCATCCTTAGTGGGCAACATGAGGGACAACACTTTAGGGTCTCCTTCATAAATTTTCATATTATGATCCTGACTAATTGGCATGTCAAACATATCGTTGTTATCTCCCATATCACAAAAGCACAAGAGAATTTGAAAGCGCATAGTACATGGGTTGTTGTTGAGTATCCATCAACATAATGGAGTGAGCGGGAGCCTATAATGTGATGGCAATCCCACAATAGATTGTGCTACACATCATCCTTTGAAACCAACCAGAAAACTCTCTGAGTACTGCACCTATGTACTTCTCTTGTGGGCTAAAATGCTGCACTAAGAAAATTAACAACATCAACTATACACTTCATAGGCCAACCGTCCTGTTTTAGCTCCTCATGAGTGAGGGCTCTCTTTATGATAGCACATGCACCATCATGCTCTCCTTTTCCATGTCTTGAGGCAAAGAATTTGTGCATCATGTGCAAGCTTGTCAGCTGCTGATAGTATCTCGCCACAAAGTAGAAAGGTCTGCATGCCGCCTTAATACCCAATGATATTGCAAATGATACCCCTATTTTTTCAACCACTTTTTCATGAAGCATAAAACAATACCAAATAAACAACATGTCATGGATCTTGTCATCTAATATGTAAAAATGAAGTGTCTTCTCAATAGTACCTACTACTGATTTTCTCACATAAGAGATGTGCGCCAATATGGTTACCTGTGTTGACCACCAATGCATGGATTGGATCTTGTTTTGCATTTTAAATGAATAATTCTCAGCAAAATCAACAACAGACACAACAACATCACTAGGAAATTTAAGCAATCAATCTTTGAATTGTTGGGCTTGCCAACTAAATATGAAGTTATGCTTGATGAAGCTTTTGAGATGATTTGAAAAGAGATGAACAAAAGTAGCACTTGGCATTCTTTCCACAACTAGATCCTTTATGTTCTTCTCACTTCCATTATCACAAAAGTAGCACTTGGCATTCTTTCCAAAACTATATCCTTTATGTTCTTCTCACTTCCATTATCACCAAATCTATCCAGTTCAAAGTCATCTCCCTACTATTATGTCAAAATAATAACTTGCGTACACCACGTTAGGGAAATTTCTAAGCAAGCATTCCTTTGCATGATATTGATGGGACCTAAAATGGATCGGCACTGGCTATAGCACTAGCCGGACCTCATGCACATAACAGACAACCCCACCACCCGGCCTCGAGGGCCAAGAGCATCTATAATACATTGATGTACACTAGATAGACTTAATTATACGTTTGTAGCTGATATATAGTCCAACGGCCCTTTTCCCAAACTCCCACAAATGGAGTATCCCATACATATTGGTAATAAATACCACAAAGAACATACATAGGAGGCACCCCATTGGATGATTGCCATGGCTCCAATGCGACTCTCCTACACCTCGGGGATTGTCCCCAAGATGCGTCGCTCTAACACAAAGTACACACAATACAAGCTCCACTCTTTCATTTTTAACGTATTCCAAGAGATACCATGCATCCTTACCAAATAATTCCCCAAGAAAACGATTGACTAACCTACAGCTTAGGTCGTCTCACATACTCAAGCGTAGGTCATTATAATAGAAAATAGGTGTTATGCATCCAGTTCTTTGTATTCTGATACCATGGTTGATATGCACATGCAAAAGTGGATGATGCTAAAGTGCCCAAACATAATTTTCAATTAGAAATGTGCTGTGCACAATCAGGCTTTCCAATGCTCATTTACTAACTCGTTGCGATGATGTAAGGATAGCACTGAGATAACGCTTATGCTACTATCCTCTTAATTAAAATACAACAAACCCTATATCATGATATGCATAAGCAAAATTAGCAATAAATAGCACCCAAATCGTACCACTCAAATGCCCCACCCCCTACTTTTAGGTATTTCTTCCATTGCATAGGTGTAGGGGTTCATTTTGTCATGTTTTGATGCATGAAAAGCGATAAATCACGACCTTTGATAAAGAGATAGGGAAAATTAAACATCATGCTTCGCCACTACCATACATTCACAAACACTCATTATATTTTTTCTTATTTTTATGAAGCGTATTTCTATTTTTTCTCTTATTTTTTCTTATTTTTAACATTGTCAATAATCACTATTATTTTTTTATTTTTTCATACCAATCATTTTAGCATATTAAAATTTAATTTAATTTTCCATTTCCCCCCATAGGAACACATTTCACCCACCCAAAACAACAAAGCTATCATTTTACCCTTAAAACCCACATTTCGGGTTTTATGGGATTTAAATAGCGCATGTAAATCATTACAAAATCAGAACTTTCTGATAAACAGTAATTAAACATAGTGCAACCAACACTCAAACAATTTTTCATCGAATAAGAACATCATTTCTATCATAAAATATCGAAAAGCCTTCATTTCCTTCATAAAAAATTGTCATACCGTGTTTCTATGAAACCCAAGATGCATTGAATGACTACGTGACCAGCGAACGGAGCCTCCATTACTCCCGATTCCATGCTGCACATCAATCTTCAGTATCTCCATTAATCTCCATCATCATTTTCTTCAATCTCCTTCTCGAGTCTCTCCTTCAAGATAGTGCGCATAAACTATCCATAGAGAGCAGAGAGAGGGAGGAGAGAGAAAGACTAAATTTGATTCTGTCAATCTAGGCAACCATTGGAGAAGCGGAGAGTGGTGATGGAGGGTGAAGAAATACAGCATCCGACTAGTATGATAAGTTTGGTGGGTTACATTGAGGCTCCATAGCCCCCTCCCTCTCAAAAATTCACCGCCTTGCAAGAAGACATCTTCATTGTCTTCACACCATGGAAAAAACCACCCCTCCCCTCCCCCCTCCCCCCCCTCATTTGTCAAAATTTTGGGGGCCCCAAGGAGAGCCCCCCAAGGTCACACCCTTTTACACCTCCTTAAGTCTTTTTAGACTTGGCCCCCTTTTGGTCTTGACCTCGAGCATCCCCATTCTCATGTTTGATGAGCTGAAAATTTCTAACTAACCATCTCGGGGTCCCACATTGCTTGGCACTTCCAGAAGTCTCATTTGACATCTCGAGAAATTATGAAAATTTCCCAACCGTCTCTCAGTGGGTTTTTAAAGCACTTTTGGCACCCATCAGTTGCTTGAATTTTGAATATGCTTTCAGGGCAAAATCCACTACTTAGATATTCACTATTGACAAGCTTTGGGCAAAATATGGATTCCTGAAACATACATATGTGCTAACATACTACATGGTTTGTAGAACACTGACCTAAGCCACTCCTTGCATAACAAATGGAGCATGCATGTAGATGACCTTTTCCATGATGACCAAACTTGTTTTGGTGCATTTTATTAAAAGCCTCTTTGAAATATATCATCTCAACATGATATACATAGCAGCACATATAGCGCTCTTTCAACTTCCAAACAAAGCATGGTTTTGGTGTCTCAAAGTGTAATGTACCCGCCTTGATTACATGATGAGTAACGTTTTAGTAGTCACCTAGAGTTTACCTTCCAACTGTCGCCATCTATACTCTAACTAGAATGATCAGATTTTGTCCCGGCAAGTTAACCCTAGGTCTATCCCGCAGGGAAAATGTCCTGTCGTTACCCACGAAGAACTGACCTGACGGTTCCTGATTGACCTAATAGTCATCTATCACCAACTAACTCACATCGGGAGGTTTCCCTCGAAAGGCTTCTTGTTCGAAAGGAGCAACTGCCATTACCCTTGGTTCATGGAGTACATACCAAACCCTAGGTAAGTCGGTGAATCAACCCTTCTTAGAGTTTCTTCCTAGAATTTGTTTTTGGGGAAACCTCTCTGCTAACCGAGACCACCCTGCCATAGGACTGGATTCGTCGAGAATCCATCCATCCACTTCTCCCTATGAAAGTTCTTAGTTATCTAATTACCTACCGCATTACGTGAAACATATAAAAACATCTTTATTAATTAAAAAGAATCATTTTATGCACAGTTGCTCATTTGCGTAATTTACTCACGGACATACAATTAGAATAAAACAAATTCATTGAGTATGTTCCATAATGTGTGTTCTCCCGCCCATACAGGAGAAAACTTTCACGTATTGCCTCATCCAGCGTATCTACACTCACCAAGATCAAATCCACCTATATCTAGCATTTTTAGGTGTCCCAAGTAGAACTTGGGCCATATAGGGGACCAAAAAGTTCCTAGGTGCGTAAAGCATTTACTAGCTAGAGCCCCCCTGACACCCTAACCACCTCCTACTTAATGTGATCCCTGCTAGGAGATCTCTCACCACTAGAGTCGGTCCATGCTCTCGCGGTGGTAAAAACATCCCTTCTTGGTATGGGGATTCAGTATCTATCCTTGGGGGAGGTATAGGGCTCCTCAATTTTTATATGTTCCAATACTTAATTCAATTTGGATCTGATCTAGAAAATCACAAATAAGATTGATGTCTTCAAGCAGTTATGACTTCAATCAATCATGCAACTTTCAAGTGATGATTAATCTAGTAGCAATCGATACTTGAATTTTACATAATGAACTCTTCCCCTTGGAATTTAACGAAGGGTATCTAGATTTTGGGGTCTCTAATTTCCGAGTTTAAGGTTTATTCTTGTAACCAAGCTTCTTAGCCTTAAATCAATTTCTTTAACTTAGAGTTATTTTTGACTTTTTAAAAAAATCTTCTATCAGAGCTTTTAGATTAAAACTATATCCTTGGCTAGTTTTGTCAGGGTTTCGTTCTTAATAAATTCGTCTTGAATTCACTAGTCTTCTTTTCTATGGGGTTAACATTAAAATTCATCATGCTTTCTCTTGAGTTCTAGGTTTTCGTAGTTTTCCTAATAGTTTCTATCCTATAAGATGTTCTAATAATTTACCAAGTGAATACTCTAAGATTGCAGTATCTCTTAAGAGACTTAACTTATTTCTATTGAATTCAGATAGAAATTTTTAGAAACACGTGTGGTATCACAATTGGTAAAGGGTAGTTATCCACGCCCGTGACTCCATTAGTGACTCCCATGCTCGCAACAACAACTGTTGCTAACACATTAGTAGGGTCATTCACGATTTCTACCTTTGAATTCATTTTCTTCAGGGCCATGAAGGGAATATGATTCTTAAAAGAAGAAGAACATTGCAGTAATATTGGTTAGCAAGGGTGTAAGACTCTCGATGATGACGATGGTTATTGTGGGATTCAATGATGTAGGCCTCGCGGATGGTTCTTCTTGCCTTGTGGAGAGAAATACTTCTCTCTCTCTAGTATATGGAATAAGGACGAGAGTAGAGGCATGGCTTCTAACCCGATTGATAGAATAGGATAAAGTTCTTTAGTGTCTTCTCTTCTCAGATTGGAGTAGAAGAGGATGAGAGACCTTTAGTGTATCCCCTTCCTTGAGTTGAATGTGTTAGATATGATCAATGCCCCACCCTCATTAGGTGCTACCAATGATCCATGGTGCTCAAAGTTGTAAGGCCCCCATTATGAGGAGAAGCCAAGTGTGAGCCCGGACATTGGTTGAGTCCTGACTTGTATATCAGATGAGGTCTATGTGACCGGATGGCAAAAAGGTGACTGTTGTGGGTCTAATCTTTGGGTTAGACGGAGTGGTTAAGCTGGTAGCAACTCGAGGCGCATTGCATCGAGTTGCGGCGTAAGGGAGTTAAAAGGGGTCCCTATTGTGGGGTCCGGGGGCCGTGGAAGCTCATATGGTAGGTCGGTCAGCAGGCCGACCTAACGACCTTCGCGGGCTATAAAAGCTAAACCCCTTCGCAGCCATCTTACACTCATCTTTCACCCAGTCAGAGTTGTTGTTCCAGCTAGCCTTAAACTCTTCACCTATTTTCTGTCTAGATCGCCATCTAAGCTTCACACAGTGGAAGCGCACGGGTGGACAGAGCCATCTTTGTATCAGTTGTTTGGAGTTAAAGAATTTACTGATTCTCCTCTTATCTGTTGTGTACTCTCTATCTCTTTCTCAGATTCTGTTCGCTGCGCCGTGTAATATTTTACATGGTATCAAAGCCCAGGGGGCTCTAGAGATTGGAGAGCATGCAAGAGGCAAAGGCTTCAACAGCAAAGAGAAACGATGTCGACTCCGGGAAGCAGTTCTGGCGCATCAGGAAGCGGTGCAGGAGGTGGTGCTGCTGTACCGGCTATTCAAACACTGAGGATTCGTCCACCAACCTTCAGCGAAGGCAAGTTAGATGGTACAAACTACACCTTGTGGAAGTTCAAAATTACAACTATCCTTGATTCTTATGAGCTTCTGGAGACTGTGCTGGGGACTGACGCAGAACCATAGCCTACCCCCGACCCATCAAATCCTAGTGTGATGATTCCTTCGAATGCAGATCTTCTACGAGCTTGGAAACGAAGGAATGCAGATGCATTGTGTGCCTTAGTTACAAGCTGTTCTGACAGTGTTTTGACTCTGATTCAGCATACAACCAAAGCGTCAGAGGCTTGGAATGTACTAAGGAGTCAGTATGAAACACGAAACCAAACAAGGATTCAAAACTTGGAGAATCAACTAGCAGCGGAGAAGTTTGCTGAAGGAGAGACGGTTGAAGCATTCATCACTCGGATTAAGAATCTGCACGACCAGATGGCTGGCGCTGGGATACAAAAGACTAGCGAAGAGCTAGCTCGGAGGTGTCTTCGGATTTGTCCACAAAAGTTTGATGGACTAGTAACTACCCTTAATACTCGGGTGAGACCTCAAGCTTTGACTTTTGAGGAGTTTTGTGCATTATTAATGGAGGAGGAGTTGAGGCTGAAAGCCCGAGAAGGAAGCAACAATGGAGATGCTGCATTCTCTGCCAATGCAAAAGGCAAAGGTGTTTCCTCTACCAAAAATGATGGTGACAAAAAGAAGGGCGGCAAGAAGAAGTTTCAAGGAGAGTGCTTCTACTGTAAGAAGAAAGAACATGCAATTGCAGATTGTCGTGTCAAGAAGGCAGATGAAAAGAATGGTACCCTTAAAAGTAAAGGGAAAGAGACAGCCAATACGGCTGAAGCAGAGTTGGAATTATTCATGGCGACCATTGAGGAAGTGTGCTCCTCGGCGCAAGAAGAATCTACCACTGACTCATGGGTGTTGGATAGTGGGGCCTCCCGTCACATGACCAACAAGAAAGGTCTATACAGCTCTATGCAGCCTCTACAAGAATCCATCACTGTGACGGTTGGAAATGATGCTAAATGCCTTGCTGCGGGCACATGTACTATTTCTTTTGTTGCTGCAAATGGTGAAGTCAAAAAGCTTTCAAATGTGTTGTATGTTCCCGAAATCAGGAGAAATCTCTTATCAGTTGCTACCATAACTGATCTTGGTCATGAAGTGAGGTTCAAGAAGACAGGTGCAGAAATTATTGATAGTGCTGGCACAATTGTTAGCAAAGGAGAAAGAAGGAACAACCTGTATGAGCTAAGTGCTCTTACAGCCACCGCTGGAGTGGGCACAAGTAAGCTTTGGCATGAAAGGTTTGGACACATCGGATTTGCAGTATTGAAGGAGATGCAAAAGCAAGGTATGGTTGCTCACCTACCTACAATAACTAAATTGAAGGAACCATGTGAAGCTTGTATGATGGGCAAGCAACAGAGAAAGGCATTTCCACAAGAAAGAAAGAATAGAGCACAGGCTCCTCTAGAGTTGGTGCATGCTGACTTGTGTGGTAAGATGCCTACACAGGCCTTGGGGGGATCTTCTTATTTTATGTTGATTGTCGACGACTACAGTAGGAAGATGTGGGTGTACTTCCTTTGTGATAAGGCTCAAGCTTTTGGTAAGTTTAAAGAATGGCTAATACTTGTTAAGAATGAAACAGGGAAAAGTGTGAAGAAATTTAGAACAGATGGTGGTGGTGAGTTCAACTCAAAGGAGTTTGAAGGATTTTGCAAGAGCAAAGGGATCAAGCGTCAATTGACGACGCCTCACACACCTCAGCAGAACGGTGCTGTGGAACGCAGGAATCGCACCATTGTGGAGATGGCAAGATGCATGCTAAAGGGCAAGGGATTGCCTAACCATTTTTGGGCTGAAGCTGTTAATACTGCAGTCTACATTCTAAATCGGAGCTATACAAAGGCTCTCAAGGGAAAAACACCTCATGAGGCTTACACTGGTAAGAAACCATCTGTTTCACATTTCAGAATTTTTGGATGTGAATGTTATGCACATGTTCCAGATGAGAAGAGAAACAAGTTACAACCAAAAAGCAGAAAATGTATCTTCTTGGGTTATAGTGATGAGCAGAAGGCTTACAAGTTATATGACCAAGAGGCAAAGAAGATCATCGCGAGTCGTGATGTGGTGTTCAAGGAGGAGCCGCATACAGTGGAGGAGGAGAAGGCAAGTTCTTCCACTTTATCATCAAGCGAAGAAGTAGTCCATTATGAACCTATCTCGAGAGCTATCCCTATCCTTAAGGAGGAGGAAGCATCATCTTCAGATGATGAGGAAAAAGTTCACCAACCTGACATCACCCCACCGGAAAAGCCATTGCCGCGCTGGGTGAAGCAGCTCTATGACCACAATAATCCTATGCCTGCATTTGTTGAGGAGAAGGCAGACGGACCAAGGAGGTCTCAGAGAATAGAGGAGCAAAGGAGGGCTTCTGCTCACATAGTCAATATGGCCTTGATGGTTGAGATTATGAGAGAAGTAAAGGAGCCAACTGACTTAGAAGAAGCACTTGCAGATCCATCATGGAAGGATGTTATGCAAGTGGAGTATGACAGCATAATGAAGAATGACACTTGGGAGCTAGTGGATCGACCAGCAAAGCGGAAGGTTATTGGCACCAAGTGGATCTGGAAGGTAAACTACAAGGCTGATGGTACCTTAGAAAAGTACAAAGCTAGACTGGTTGGCCAAGGATTTTCACAAGTTGAAGGATTTGATTTTCAAGAGTCATTTGCCCCAACTGCCAGAATGACCACTATTCGCACGGTACTTGCAGCGGCTGCCCACAAGAAGTGGCCAGTGTACCAAATGGATGTTAAGTCAGCGTTCTTAAATGGTGACCTCAAGGAGGAGGTGTACGTGGCTCAGCCACCAGGGTTTGAGGCCCCCCATTCTGAGAACAAAGTGTGTAAACTGAAGAAGGCATTGTATGGGCTGAAACAAGCCCCCAGAGCATGGTACCAGCGGATAGATAGGTTCTTTTGCTAACTTGTATGTTTACAGGGATGGTAAAAAGTCTGTAGTGATTGTCCTATATGTGGACGACCTTCTTATTACAGGTGACTATGAAGATATGATCAACCAAACTCGAAAGGCTTTGAGTTCTGAGTTTGAAATGACAGACTTGGGCTTGCTGCACTATTGTTTGGGGATTGAAGTCTGGCAAGAGCCAGGAAAGATCTTCATCCCTCAGAAGAAGTATGCATGGGAGATCTTGAAGGCATTTGGCATGACCGAGTGCAAGGAGATAGCTACACCTATGGAGGTGAATGCAAAGTTATCCGTCGAGGATACATCAGCATTAGCAGACATTGGGAGGTATAGGAGGTTGGTCGGCAGTCTGATCTACTTGTGTAACACCAGACCAGATATCAGTTTTGCTGTTGGTGTTTTGAGCAGGTTCTCAAACAAACCTCATGAGAGTCATTGGAAGGCTGGGATGCGGGTGCTCAGATACTTGAAGAAAACTCTTGACTATGGTATCACATACAGTTTCGGAACTTCTCTTGTGGGGAACTGTGACTCAGATTGGGCAGGAGACATTGATTCCAGGAAGTCAGTTTCTGGTTATTGTTTCTCTTTGGGTTCAGGAATTTTCTCTTGGATTAGTAAGAAGCAACCAACAGTGGCATTGTCTTCTACCGAAGCAGAGTACAAGGTAGCTTGTTTTGCTGCATGTGAGGCTGTATGGTTGAGAAGGATTCTATGGCATATGGGAGTGCAGGATGAAGAACCAACTGTGCTGAGATGTGACAATCAGAGTTGCATCGCCATTGCCAAAAATCCAGTGTTTCATGCACACACCAAACATATAGAGATCTAGTATCACTATGTGCGTGATTTGATGGAGGATGGGATAGTGGAATTGGTCTACTGTCCAACAGAGGAGAATGGAGCAGATATCTTCACCAAAGCACTTACGAAGGATCTGCTTCAAGTTCATCTTCAGAGACTCGGCATTGGGCCGAGGAGATAGTTCACCTATGGGTGGACATTGAGGGGGGGTGTTAGATATGATCAATGCCCCACCCTCATTAGGTGCTACCAATGATCCATGGTGCTCAAAGTTGTAAGGCCCCCATTATGAGGAGAAGCCAAGTGTGAGCCCGGACATTGATTGAGTCCTGACTTGTATATTAGATGAGGTCTATGTGACCGGATGGGAAAAAGGTGACTGTTGTGGGTCTAATCTTTGGGTTAGATGGAGTGGTTAAGCTGGTAGCAACTCGAGGCGCATTGCATCGAGTTGCGGTGTAAGGGAGTTAAAAGGGGCCCCTATTGTGGGGTCCGGGGGCCGCGGAAGCTCATATGGTAGGTCAGTCAGTAGGCCGACCTAACGACCTTTGCGGGCTATAAAAGCTAAACCCCTTCGCAGCCATCTTACACTCATCTTTCACCCAGTCAGAGTTGTTGTTCCGGCTAGCCTTAAACTCTTCACCTATTTTCTGTCTAGATCGCCATCTAAGCTTCACATAGTGGAAGCGCACGGGTGGACAGAGCCATCTTTGTATCAGTTGTTTGGAGTTAAAGAATTTACTGATTCTCCTCTTATCTGTTGTGTACTCTCTATCTCTTTCTCAGATTCTGTTCGTTGCGCCGTGTAATATTTTACAGAATGGAATGATGTCTCTTCGTCTCGCAAAATAGAGTCTCCTCCTTCTCGATTAGTGTCTCGTCCTCGTCAAGATTGCTCTTGTTTCCCTTCCTGGTCATCCCAAGCCCTCAATTTACAATTTTTGCAGGGGGCAAAAAAGAGGATGCTTGCTTTTTAGGGTTTTTTGATGACATCATCGATGATTAAGAGAGAATTCTTTCTTTTGGTGCTTCTGATGACATCATTGATGACGTCAGAGAGGAAACTCCATTTTTGTAGTGTGAAGATAAAATTTTACGAATCTATGGGTGAGCACTGCGTGGTGCGTCGTTGGGGAGCTGACACTCCAAGGTGGCAACCAAGGCATAGACCTTGGCATCTTGGCCTTGGCATACTTGGCAACGGGCTACGAAGGCTTCGTTGGTGCCATTGGTTGCACACAAGAAGCTCTCACTAGCTTGTAGGAAAATCTTCCCGGGAGGTCACCCATCATGTCAGTGTCGTCACCCAAGTGCACTTAACCGCCAAGTGACTATCCACTAGGCTAGTTCTTTTTGTTGTTTTATACTACAAACATAGTTTTCATAAGCTAGTCTTGGGAGGGTCTCCCAAGTCTTTCTTCCATGCACTGGCATATAATACCTCATTAATAATAATTATTATTATCTTTATAATGAGAGTCAGATTCATAATATATCAATTTTCTTTGGAATGTATACACACATTAAAATAAACCAAGTAATGGGGACATTACATTCTTCCCTCCTTAGAGAAATCGAGATGTCCTCATCTTGAAAGAAACTAGGGGTATTCTTTTATAAGGGTTACCTCATCGACCCAAGTGGCATCCTCTTCAAGATAAACCTTCCATTGGATGAGATATTCTCTAAGGGTCCTATTCCTAAGGATTTTTTCTTTTACATCCAAGTTTCTATTAGGTTGAAGTTCAAGTAAACCTTGGCTCGGCATTACAACTTGGTGATCATAAATAATATGATCAAGATTAGGTACATAGGGCTTCAAGAGACTGACATGGAATACATCATGAACTTTTAGGGTTTTAGGAAGTTGCAGCTTATAAGCATTAGGTCCAAGAGCCTTTATGTCTTTGTAAGGTCCACAGTATCTTGGGCTTCGCTTCTTGAATTTTCTTAAGGATAAAGAACTCCTCTTTGGGCATACACGGATACAAACCTTGTCCCCTTCTTGGAATATTCGCTCTTTTCTCCCTAGGTCAGCATAGGCTTTCTACTGATCCTTGGCAGCTTATATATCTTGCTTGATGGTTTTGATTTGTTTGTCCATCTCTTCAAGCATCTTCTTAGAAGCTTCAACCTTCAAGGTAGGGTCGGAGAAGTTTAGCAGAGTTAGGCATTCTTGCCCATATAGAGCTTGAAATGGGGTCATCTAAATGCTCTGATGATAAAATGCATTATTGTAAGCAAATTCCATCAAAGGTAGATATTGTATCCACTGTCTAGGTTCTTTGCAACAAACTGCCCTAAGTATATCTTCAATGTCTTGATTTACACGCTTTGTCTACCCATCAGTTTGAGGGTGATAAGCTATACTAAAACAAAGTTGTGTACCGAGAGCTTCAAAAAATCCCTTTCAAAAATGCGAAGTGAATAGAGAATCACGATCACTGATAATTATTTTTGGTAGTCCATGAAGTCTAAGATTTCTTTGAAAAATAACCTGGCAATATCTGAGGAGTGCACAACCAGGCTTTTTATGCTTATTCACTAACGCATTGCAACAATGAAAGGATAGCACCGATTGAGAAATCAAGGAAAAAGGTTGATTGGTGTATTGTTGTGCACTTGTTGTGAAAGGCTGTAGAAGACTAGCTTGTTGTGTTGTATCCTTTTTTGTGATAATGGCAAAGAACAGTGGAAATCCTATTATTGAGAAGCTCGACAAGAACAACTACCCTTCATGGAAGTTCCGTGTGACAAACTTCCTCATTGGAAAGGGTCTTTATGAGTTTGTTTCAGGTGAAGAAAATGAGCTAGAGCTAGGTATCCCTCCTAAAAGCATGGAAAGAATGGAATGCAAAAGACAAGAGGGTGATGTACTGGCTATCTACAGTCATTGATAATACGATGTTGGGACATATCATGAATGCAAAAACTTCGCAGCTTGGACAATTTTTGAGAATATGTTTCAGTAAATACAAGGGCACGGAAGATTCAACTCAAGCAAGAGTTGAATACCTTGAAGAAAGGGAAACTGCCTGTCAATGAGTATGTTTTGAAGGTGAGAAGCATTGTAGATGCTATCTTGGTAGCTCAACTCGTTTGGCTTTTATTCGTTGGCAACTCAAGCATTTGGTTACGTATTTAGGTACGTCACTTTTGAGCTTTTCCCAATGATAGCTTTTTCCAACTGCATTGAGAGTTTTGGCATTACCAGGATGTCTTGAAAATGGGGAATCAAGAGCTTCCCATAGTATCTTCTTCTTAAGTTCTTGACTTGAAGGAATTCCTAATCTTGTCCTGAAGTAGACAAAAGTCCTTCATCAAACAGAGAAGTTAAGATACTTTGTCTTAAGCTTATAATTTTGTTCTTTACTTTGAATTTCCTTTAGCATTTGCTGATATTTGGGATCATTATTCACCTTCTCCTTGGCTAGCTCGATGATGGGATTTCTAGGCATTGATATCATTGTAGCTAGTGTTTGAACTCTAAGAGGTTCTTTTGAGATAAGTGCATTGAGAAATTATTTGCGGCTTAAAGCATTTGCAATTACATTCTCTTTGCCCTTATTTGATCTCAAAATCATACTCTTGCAAGACTTCGATCCATTGACATTACCTCATATTTAGATTTGGTTGAGTGAAGATCCATTTAAGACTTTTATGGTCGGTTACTAGTGAGAATTTCTTCCCGAGTAGATAATGTCTCCATAACTTAAGAGCATGGATAATTGCAAATAATTCTAGGTCATGAGTAGCGTAATTTCTGTTGTGAGTCTTCAATTTTCTGGAGAAATATGCTACTGGATGTTCTTTCTGCATGAGTACGCATCCCAAAGCAAGAGAGTTCGCATCGGTCCCCACTTCAAATTCTTTGCTAAGATCGGGTAGTTTGAGGATCGAGGCCATGACTAAACTTAGCTTGAGCTTATCAAAGCTAGACTATTCAACTTGGGTCAATTTAATGGCAACTTGCTTCTTGAGTAGATCGGTGAGGGGTGTAGTAACTAAGGCATAAATCTTGATAAAGACCCAATATCATCCTGTTAAACCCAAAAAGCTATGAACTTTGCTTATAGTGGTTGAAGGCGGCAATCTTGTACATCCTTGACCTTGATGTGAATCTACTGAAATTCCCTCTATTGAAACTATAAACCCTTAATACCCGATTTGCTTCTCAAAGAACACATACTTCTTCTTCTTAGTATACAGCTTGTGAGTCCGCATTGTCTCAAGAACTGTCCATAGTTGTGACTCGTGACTTCCTTCATTCTTGGAATATATTAAGATGTCGTCAAAGAATACAAGGACAAAATCATCAAGATAAGGTCTGAATATATCTTGCATTAATCTATTGAAGGTAGTAGGGGCGTTTGTTAACCCAAATGACATTACGATAAACTCGTTAATGACCTTATCTTGGACTAAAAGTGATTTTTGGAATATCTTCTTGTTTGATCCTGATTTGGTAATACCTTGATCTGAGATCAATCTTGGAGAAAATCTTCTCTCCTTGTAGTTGATCAAGTAGTTCGTTGATCCTTGGAATTAGATACTTATTCTTGATCGCTACCTGATTTAGCCCTCGATAATCAATGTAAGGATGGAGAGTCCCATCATTCTTTTTCTGAAATAACACTGGAGCTCCCCACAGTGAGTTATTGGGTCTAATGTATCCCTGATCTAAGAGTTGTTTGAGTTGTTCCTTTAGCTCTATGGCTTCTGGAATGGACATTCGATATGGTCATTACTCGTGCAACTCCTGGTACTAGCTTGATTTCGTGGTCGATTTTTCTCTGAGGTGCAACTCCTGGTACTAGCTTGATTTCGTGACCGATTTCTCTCTGAGGTGAAAGTTGAGTTAATTCTTCAGGAAATATGTTAGCATATTCCCTAAGCCATGATGGTTCATCTTTGGCTTCTTTCTCCTGTTTAATCTTATTTAATTTGATTAGGTTTACAAGTGACCCTTTTCTTAAACCTTTAGCGATTTGAGAATCTTTCGCTAATTGATGATAGGAGGCATATTCCATGGTGCACAAAAGGTGGATTTCTTGTGCGAAAAGTCAATGGGGAAGCCTGTCCTTTTCGAGCGTCACGTTAATTTAATGTGCAAGTGGGTGATTCCATAGCGGGTGATTCCACAAAATACATATTTAAATTAATGGATGTGTATGAGTTTAGAGTGCGCACTCGTATATTAAATTAAGGTTAGGACAAATTTTCAACCTATTTATTTATTTTGTAGCTAAAGTCTGCTAGGTATTCACTTTTGTCAGTTTAATTTTATTATTTTCTAACAATTGTGAATGCTTCAGTTGATGTGTAGAGCAGGCGACGATGGTGCTGGGAAGCACTAGGCGATAGCGTGTATTCAAGTTATTTAGAAGGAATTATCATTTTTGATGGACGTGCGTCTTAGTCTTGGCGCCAATATTTATTTTGTTGCGCTTATTTATTGAAGCACTTGACATATATTTATTATTTTATATACATATGGGTGCACGATTTAAATATTCATTATTGGTCATTATATTTGGGCACAATCCCACTCTTAGGATGTCCAACTGTTTTATTCTTTATTTGGATAGAAGCAAACACAAAAGCTAAAGTATGCTAATTGTAAATTTGGGCTATTTTTTAGCTTGGAGATGAATAAAATATTAAATACATGCTTTGTGGAGCACTTACACAAGGTATGGGAGGAGATTGTACCCAATTGGTCTTCTTGCTTCATGTTGTGCAAGTCTATTCTCTTGGTTTTTAAGCAAAAAGTAGAGTTCTTTGTTCTTAGGGACCTTCCGGCACTCGCTACGTATGCATACGACATCCGATTTGTGCAGCAGTGGTATCAGAGCGAAGCTGAGATCGAGGGCTTTCAATCACTTACCATCTCATGTGAAGGTGAAGCTCCTGGAACGATCGAGCTCTACAGTCAGTCTCGCGACAATCCGTCAATATCAGCGCGTTCCTGGCAATGAAGAACCTCTGTTACGCAATCGGATCGCAAGGGACCACTCTCAGGAAGCGAAGGACCACCAGGGAAGTCTCTTTGAAAGTAATTTTTCTTCTTCTCAGAGAGTAACAGTAAGTTAAAATCTTATTAAGAATAAGCTTAAGAGCTTATAAAAGCTTAAGCTTTGAAAATTTGATGACGACGTGGCGAAAGGACGTAATGTAGGCCGACGACAACATTAAAAAGCTCTTGACGTCCTGATGATTTAAAAAAAAATCTATTAAGATTAAGTCTTTAAGATTAATAAGGCTTCAAATTTTCAAGTTTAAGCCTCCTCTCAAGCGGACATTCACACTTATCTTATTCTGAACTGGTTTTCAACCTCCCTGCAAGCCCCTATTCACACCTACACTGTGATAGATATGAATTCTTGCAAGTAGAGAATCACATGCAGACTATACGGAAGACATATATGCTTGGAAGAAGGCCGACATCAATTTCCATAACCGTAGAGAAGAAAGATTTCTAAAAAAGCCACTTTAAAAAAAACAAGCCTTGTAAACCCGACCTTGAGCTACGCTCATCATGCTAACAGGATTTTGAGTGTGTGAGGTCATTTGAAATTTTGCAGGATGACTGATCAAAATATGGAAGATTTTATGGCCGAAGGTGATTTACCGGAACCAATGATGGAACAAAAACTAGATCTAATTATGATGCAGCTTCAAGAGGAATGAAGAGCACATCAAACTTTGCAAGCTCAATTGGCCAGTCTTCAATGATCTACTGTCGATCAAGATGGACCGCAACCTAAAGATATTATACAATGTACGATCGATGCGATACTTGAAGCACAATCTATTTGAAAAGAAACTAAGATAAGTAAAAGAAATTTCAAATTTCGTACTTTCAACGGGTCACATGATGGAAAGACTGTACTTGCTTTTATCAGTTAGTTTGATGATTATTTCCATGAAGAACAGAATGCCGAAAAAGACAAAATTAAGTGTGTCATTAATCATTTAGTGGATAGAGCATTCCTATGGTGGAGTGTTATCCACGAAAGCATTGATTGTCCTACTACTTGGGAGACTTTCCAAAAGAAAATTTTACAAAATTTTCTTCCACCTCAATTCCACGAAAAAGCAATCAAACAGTGGGATCTTCTACAACAAAGAGATCGCAAGCCTATTTCACAATATACTGAGCGTTTTTGGAATGCTTTATTGCAACTTCGAATGCTCGAAGATGTACTTGAGACGACCCATAAGCGCAAGTTTATGTCTGGTTTGCTTAGTCACTTCTATGCGGAAGTGAACATGTTCAAGCCAACAACTCTCGAGGATGCGATTTCCTTGGCCCATGATGCTAAAGACAAAATTCAAGGATGAGAGAAGGGACTACAACAATTCTCAAACAATGGTAACTTCGGTACAAAGCAATTCAATTCTAACTTTCGAAGATTCAATCAAAACCTCTTTTTTCCATCTTCATTCCGTAAATCTTGGACACGACCCCCTACTTTACCATCAAACACAAATCGAAATCCTAAGCCATCTCTTCAGCCAAATCCCAACATTCCTAAACTTCCCGCTATTACCAATAATGTTTCTAAAGTCAAATCCATAGTTTGTTATAAATGCCATCAACCTAGACATCTAGCAGCGAATTGTCAATCCAAAAAGCCAATTGTTCACATCAACTATTTGGGAGCGACAGAAGATGAAGACCATGAAGAAATGCTAGATTTCACGGAAGATGATGATGATAACGACACCACTTTATATACTTTACCAAGTATACCAAATCCCCATTCTTTATTAACAATGAAATGTCTTGTGAATGGTATAGAAAATACTATTTTACATGATGATGGGAGTGCACACGATTTTATTTTTGCAAAATTGGTCAAAAAATTGAATTTACATATTGTTTCCACTCATTATCGCATCAAGGCTGCATTGTTAGGCACTAGATACAATGGAACATAAGAAGTGCATGACTTAGAAATTAAAATTGGTGATTATGTTGAACGTAGAAATTTCTTAGTTGTGTCTCTGCAATCTAGTGACATTATTTTAGGGATACCTTGGCGTCATCAGTATAATCTTGATATAGATTATTCCACACATTCAATGAAGATTCATTCTCATGGAAAACAAATGACATTGCATGGTATGCACACTTTTGATAATTTTCCATTGCTCAGTCATGCACAGGCTAAACGTGCATTAAGAAAAGGTAGCAAATCCTACTTAATCTGGGTGAATGAAATTGAAGTTTAAAAAAAATAAGATGCATCCTAGGCACGCACAATTTCTTTCACAATTTAAAGATTGTTTTGTTGTTGACTTACCACATGGTTTACCACCCACACGTCCTGAAGATCATAAAATGGACTTAATTCCACATTCTCAACCACCATGTAAAGCACCTTATCGACATAATCAAATTGAACAAAAAGATATTCAAACTCAAGTCGAAGAATTATTAACCCGAGGACTCATTAGGCCCAATAGTTCTCCATTTGGTACACCTGTCCTATAAGTTAAAAAGAAAAACAACACCTATAGGATGTGCATTGATTATTGTGCCCTAAATAAAATCATGGTAAAAAATAGATATTCGATCCCTAGGGTAGACGATCTCATGGAAAAACTACAAGGGGCTACAATATTTAGCAAAATAGATCTTAAATCTGAATACCATCAAGTACAACTGGACACATCTGACATTTTTAAAACTGCATTTAGAACTCAATTTGGACATTATGAATTCCTTATTATGCCTTTGGGTTTAACTAATGCACTAGCCACATTTAGTCGTATGATGAATCATATATTTTTGAAGCATCAGCATTGTGTCATTGTTTTCTTTGATGACATATTGGTTTTCAGTAAGAATGAGAATGAGCATTATGAACATTTATCTTTGGTTTTCAAATGACTGAAAGAGAATAAATTATATGTTAATCTTGAAAAGAATGATTTTTTCCAAACACAAATTGAATACTTAGGACATATTGTTTCATATGAAGATATTAAAGTTGACCCTAAAAAGATAGAAGCAATTTTGAATTGGCCGATATCTAAAAATGTGCACGAATTACGTTCTTTCTTAGGTCTTGCTAGCTTTTACAAAAAAATTGTGAGAAATTTTTAATTGCTTGCATTACCTTTGACAAAATTATTAAAGAAAGGTATTATGTATCATTGGTCTAAAAATTAGTAAAAGTCTTTTGATTTATTGAAACATGTTTTAACCCATGCTCCTGTATTGCAACTCCTTGACTTTAATAGACCAGTTTTCCTAGTAGTCACTGACGCTAGTGGATCTAGAATAGGAGCTGTCCTTATGCAAGATTCTCATCCCATAGCCTACTCTAGCTGCAAGCTTAAACCCTATGAACTCAAGTATTCTACATATGATAAGGAATTGCTAGATGTAGTACAAGCTTTACGTCAATGTAAACACTATTTAATGGGATCTGAATTCATGATTAAAACTGACCAACAAAGTATTAAACATCTCATTAGTCAGCCGTAAATATCTGACCAACACATTAAATGGGCTGCTTGTATTCAAAGTTTTCATCCACTTATCCAATATCAACCCAGAAAAGAAAATGTTGTTGCCGATGCCTTGAGTAGAAGACCAACTATTCATAATATTCATAATATTTCTATGATATCTTTTGATTCTCTTATCCCTATGAAAGATACCTATGATCAAGACCCCAATTTTCAAGCTCATTGGAATAAATTAATTGCCAATAACTGGATTCCAATTGATTCATTGTCTTATGTTGATGGATATATGTTTTATGAGAAAATGTTATGTGTAACTATTCCATTTAGATCATTTGTGTTGCACGAAACTCATTGTCCCCCATATCAAGGCCATAGAGGTATTATTTCCACTTTACGTATATTGATTGAAGATTTTTATTGGCCACAGATGGAATTTGATGTTTTTAACTTTGTATCTGAGTGTTTAATTTCTCAAAGAGTTAAGCGACACCATGGTGAGTAGTATGGTTTGTTAATGCCTTTACCAATTCTTGAAAGACCATGGGAACATATTTGAATGGATTTTATTACTGGTTTACCTAACACTCAATCTAATCACAATATGATTTGGAATATTGTAGATCGGTTTAGCAAACATGCATATTTCATTCCATGCAAGAAAACATTAATTGCATCTCAAGCTACTTAATTGTTTCTGAAAACTGTTTTCACTAACCATGGTTTACCAAAAGTTATTATTTCTGATAGTGATTCTAGATTCTGCAATAATTTTTGGACTACATTGTTTGCAAACTTAGGAACAAAGATTGATTTTTCATTTGCATTTCATCTTGAAATAAATGGACAAACAGAAGCTACAAACAATACAATCTTGGATCTTTTACGTGCATACACAATTTCAAAACCACAAACATGGGATACATACTTGCATTTACTTCAGTTTGCATATAATAACACTTCACATACAACTACATGAAAATCACATTTTGAAATCATTTATGGATATAGATTACGGGCACCTATTACTTCATTGTCAAACAAAGTTAAAGTTGCTGATGATATTGCTAATATATATGCTACTATTTTTTATGAAGTTCAAGATATGATTGCGAAAGCCTAGCAATCATATACTAAACAAGCAAACAAGAAAAGAAAAGCTATGAATTTCACAGTTGATGATTATGTTTGATTATGAATTGAAAAGTGAAGACTACAAAGTGTTGAGAAACACCTTGTTGTAAAGTTAGCTCCTAGATTTTATGGACCTTTCAAAATCATTCACAAAATCAATGACAATGCCTTTAAATTAGAACTACCCCAACACTGGAAAATCTACAACACTTTTCATATCAGTCTATTATGACCTTTCAAGGGCCAATTACCTGTCCACCCTGTCTATGAAAATCCTCCTTTGTTAGAAGAAGAAATTGAAATCCTTTAACCTGAGACTATTCTCGATACCAACTTTATGACCACCAGAACTGGCCCGTAGATAGTCTAGATATTTGGTAAACTTTAAAAATCATCCTGTTGAAGAGGCCCAATGGATGCACGCTCGTGACCTAAGTGCTTACCCCTCACTGCTCGCTCCACATTGAGCTAATAGCAATTGAGGACAATTGCTATCCCACCCTGGGGGTGTGATACCAGGAGGCATATTTCATGGTGGATTCCATAAAATTATATTTATTTGCCAGGGCTCGTACACGAGGTGGATTCCTTGTGTGAAAAGTCGATGGGGACGCCTGTCCTTTTTAGGCATCACATTAATTTAATGTGCAAGTGGGTGATTCCATAGCGGGTGATTCTACAAAATACATATTTAAATCAATGGACGTTTATGAGTTTAGAGTGTGCACTCGTATTAAATTAAGGTTAGAACAGAGTTCCAACCTATTTATTTATTTTGTAGCTGAAGATCGCTAGGTATTCACTTTTATCGGTTTAATTTTATTATTTTCTAACAATTGTGAATGCTTCAGTTGATGTGTAGAGCAGGTGGTGGTGGCATTGGGAAGCACTGGGAGATAGCATGTATTCAAGTTATTTAGAAAAAATTATCATTTTTGATGGGCATGCATCTTAGGCATGGCACTAATATTTATTTTGATGCACTTATTTATTGAAGTGCTTGATATATATTTATTATTTTATATGTGCATGGGCACACAATTTAAATATTCATTATTGGTCATTGTATTTAGGCACCACCCGACTCTTAGGGCGCCCAATTGCTTTATTCTTTATTTAGACAAAAGCAAACACAAAAGCTAAAGCATGCTAATTGTAAATTTGGGCTATTTTTGAGCTTGGAGATAAATAAAATATTAAATACATGCTTTGTGGAGCGCTCATACAATGCATGGGGGGAGATTGCACCCAATCGGTATTCTTGCTTCATGTCGTGCAAGTCTATTCTCTTGGTTTTTGAGCAAAAAGTAGAGTTCTTTGTTCTTGGGGACCTTTCGGCACTCGCTATGTACGCATACGTCATCTGATTTGCGCACCACTAATTGAATCTTTGGTTTCACTACTTCTCCCTATGTGGTCATTTGTTGTCCTACAAGATTCAAGAATGTGACTTGGCCCTTTTCACAATGAATATGAGCGTCATTGGGAATTAACCAGTCCATTCCTAACAGGCACTCATAGGTTCCTAGGTTCATCACTCTGAATTGCATATTGGTCTAATTGTCACCCAGATTAAACTCCACCTTACTTGTCTATTGTATTGAGGAAACTTCTTTTCCATAAGCTAACTCAACTGTCAGCCTAGGTACATGCATTGTGTCTATGCCTAGTTTTCTAGCACACCTTGGTGATATGAATGAATGTGTGCTTCCACAATCAATCAAAATTTTAAAGGGTTTATCACTATATGTTGATGATGTTTGAATCACCAAGAAGTGTTGATTTGGTCCCTTCTTCTTGAGAGAGGCATTGTCGAAGGGATTTTTTTCGAAAGGTCGAATCCATCAGGGATCAGAGGTAGAAGAAAGTAGAGATAGGAGATGGAAGAGAAGATAAATAATAGGCAAGAGGTAAACACCATAATGACAAAGCACAATGAGTCAAATCAATACGTATTGATAGAACATGAAATCCTTTGTCTAGCACTACTTAGAAGCACCCTCCAAGCATTAGATCTCTCAGAGCTTCTTTCGTAGAACAAAAACATAGATAAGAAATAATAGCTTCTTCTCTGTTGCTCGGAATCCAGATTTGATGGCTCCGTTGGCTCTGGAAGGGGGGATAAAACCCCAAGACACCTAAGACACCTGGTCACGGATATCCCAAATCACTCCTTCTTCCTCTTCCAGTTCAAACTACAGTTTTTAGCTTGTCAACAGCGATTGTGACGCGTGCAACTTCGCTGATCTATTTTTTTAAATGAAAATCCCATAACTGGTTGAAAAAGCAACTTGCTTTTTGCATGCCATCCTAATCTAGAAGCTTCTTCTACCTTTTTTGGATTTTTACAATAAATAATATCCAACATATCTAAAATAGACTAAATTGCCCAAAAATCTAGTATTTTTGGATAATCCTTGCCACTCACACTAGCACTAATGACTCAAATCACGTTGACTCTCTTGATCAATAAGAAATTCAGATGATGATACATTCCATGCTTTTTCACACTATGTCCGCATAGTGGCACGACATCCACCCCCTTTGAACTTGCACATCCTCCAGTATGTGCCACCGACGCACCACCCGGGTCAAACACCCATAGTATAAACTTGTTGTTTATCATGCATATAAGGAAGCATCCCCTCGGATCATAGATCGAAATACTCAGCAATTGTACAACTCTTGAGCCATACTTAGTATCCCCTCTAGGGTCATAAGGCCTTGGGTGCATATTATACATTAGAGGTTGTTGAATCTCCATATAGATGCTATCAATACACTCATCAACAAATACATAGCGACATGCATGCTCTTTCAAAGTTCATTGCATGGGAAGTTTCTTCTGATAACCTTTTTACTCCTCATCCAACATAAACTGAGTCTCACTTGCATTCAACACATTCTCACCATCACCAAAAATAGTGAAACAATCCATATCTTGAAGCATATTTGATTTGTCTATCGAGGCCTTTGATAAAGCATCTGAAACAGTTTCCAACTATGGAGCATCATATCTAACGTCCTCTAATACAGGCATATCCTCAAGCTCATGAACTGTCTCATAGGTAATAATTTTATCCTGGAAATCATGTGCATCCAACAAGTCATCAATCTCCCTTTGACTCCTTGCATCAAGTAAAACATGATCTTCGTAGATCTCTTCAGATACATTAAGAAAATCTATAGATGCACTGGCTGAATCTTCTAGTACAAGATCTTCCAAGGCATCTGTGCTTGTCTCAATATCAGACTGTAGCTTATATCTCAGTTGTTTGTCCTCTTGCTCAGTATCTTGTTTTTGCTCTTGCTCAATCTCTTCCATAACATACTTGGGAGGTGACTGATTTGTAGCTTTAGACAAATCCACATTTCTTTTTGTCACTTCCTTAGATATCCCTGCATTATCTTCATCTCTCTTCTGTTTCTCTTCCACAAATATATCTGTGTTTTTCCCTTTTGCTAAATATGCATCTATCGGTGATTCCCAACCAGTTATGTCATAAATTTCTTGCCCTGCATGAGATATTTCACTACCCATAACTTTTCTCTTTTCAAGTGCATGCAAATTATGTGTCCATATTTTAGCATTTGGATTGGCCATGCATTCTATCCAACTATAGACCAAAAGTAAAAGCATGTACTGCCGCATAAGCATTTCGGACAGCCAAGTCTTCCAACAACTTCTGCATACCTCCCTTTCCAAAATTCAAAGTAAGAGGCAATCCTATTTCTTGTGCATGGATCTTTCCATCTTTCCAAAAGATGACCTGTCGTGTCAAGGCCTCCTAATAGGTAGCACAATCCTTTCTCTCATGCTGCAAACTATCACACCACATACATCTTTTTCTTGGCTTAGGGGCTGCCGCCCGCCCCCTTTCCTCTTGTCCTTTCTTAGTCAATTTTGCAACCTTTAGTTGAAGATCCCGCATGCCTTTGACCAATTCATCTAAGACATCTTTGCTAATAGAGGAAACAATAGCAGGTACAGCCATAAGGTTACCCACAAAAGTGGGTGGCTTACAGATACATCAATTGTCTTGCCCGTATCAGTGGGTAGGCTAGAGACATGCAATCTTTCTCTTCTTCTATGCTTCTTCACAAGTGCAGTGACAACTTCCTTGACATGTCTCCACTTTGTTTTAAGACTTGTCTCTGTAGTCAGATCCTCCAGCAAATCATCAAGCTTCTCTTGAAGCTCAGGATCAATTGCCTGTAGAAACAATTCAATTTTTTGACTTGCAAGAACTTGCTGTTCTGCAAGATCCAACTGCTCAAATCGATTTTCAAATTCTCTTAAGAATTCTATAGCCACAAGACCCTTATTGGGTTGTAAAACCCACTCCTGAAAATTCTTGCGCGTAATCAAATTGGTATCCTCAATGTAAAATTCTTCCTTGAGTGTCTTCTTGAAAGCTACCCAGTCAGCATCCTACATGTATAATTCAGTGATTCGTGCTTTCATTTCATATACATTAACACGTACAAAATACCAGCTCCATGTGAGTTGAGCCACTCCAAAGAATTCCATCTTTTGAGCATAGGTATGTACATATGCAGATACATTCCTGCCACTGAATAACTTCACCTCACGCTCAACTGCTTGCAAAGCATTCATCACAACACTTTTTGTTTGAGCAAAAGCTTGCATCACCTGTTGTTTTGTACCTGCATAAGCATATTTATATTTTGCACCAACTGTTGCAAAAAATCATTGGAGATTGTGTTCAAAGGTTCTCCCATCTTATCTTTCCTTCTTCTGACGACCTTTCACGTCGGGTTCACCAAATGTCGGAGGGGTTTTTGTCGAAAGGTTGAATCCACCGAGGTTTAGAGGTAGAAGAAATTAGAAATAGGAGATGGAAGAGAAGAAAGAGAATAGACAAGAGGTAAACACGACAAAGAAAAAGCACAATGAATTGAATCAATATGTATTGAAAGGACCTGAAATCCTTGCACTACTTAGAAGTAATCTCTAGGTGTTAGATCTCTTGGAGCTTCTTCGTAGAACAGAACGTGCATCAAAATTATAGCTCCTCTACTGCTCGAAACCCAAATCTGATGGCTCCGTTGGCTACGGAAGGGGGGTAAAACTACAGGACACCTGCTCATGGATCTCCAGATCACTTCTTCTTCCTCTTCCAGTTTAAATTGTAGTTTTCAGCTTGTCAATAGCGATCGCGATGCACGCAATTTCATCCATCTGTCTTTTTTATGAAAATCCCATAACTAGCTGTAAAAGCCACTTTTTGCATGCCATCCTAATCTAGAAGCTTTTTCTAACTTTTTTAGATTTTTACAATAAATAATATTAAAAAAAAGGATAAAATTATCAAAAAATCTAGTATTTTTGGGTAATCCATGCCACTCACACTAGTACTAATGACTCAGATCACATTGAATCTCTTCATTAATAAGAAAGTTGAATGATGATGCATTCCATGCTTTTTCACACTGTGTCCACATAGCATCACGACAGCGTGAATTCTTGCTCTCTCCATGTTGGTTTCCAAAGTGGGACCTTCATCATCTTCTACTTCCTTGAGGGTTATGCCAGAAACTCTTCCTCTAGCTATGGCCATCTAGTCGTTATGGAACTTGCTTTGGTGTTTGTTTTGTCCGAGTTTTGGGCATTGTCTTTGGATGTGGCGAGGTTCGTTACAATAATAGCATGTGAAAGTATCCTTATTACCACTAGTAAACTTCTCCACCATCGATGTCTTAGCCTTCTTGCTATTAGCAGATTCGAATTGACGTTGGTCTCTTTTGCATAGCCCCTAGTTATATTTTTGTTTTGAAACTTATTATTCCAAGGCTTATTGTTTCTTGGTTTGGACTGGAGTTCATGTACAATCGGTCTTGCTCTTATCAATGTGCCTTGAAGGTCGGATGGACGCATTGCTTCAAGCCATGTGTTCAGGGGATCATCCAATCCGTGGCAAAACTTGGATACTTGCTGCACAATATCCATAGATGGTGCATACTTGAGAAGTGTTATAAACTTTGAGTAATAGGCTTCCAGTGTCATTCCAAGTTGCTTTAGACCAAATAATTCATTTATCTTTTGTGTGCAATATGCTAGCGGGAGATACCGGTCTCGCACTCCATCCTTTAATACGTCCCAAATAACAGATGCTTTGGAGATTTCTTGGTATTTACACCATTACTTCCACCAAATTTGGGCTTCTCCTGTTAGCTTTAACTTGTCAATTATTGCTTGATTACTTGGGGTAATTTCAGCAGCAATGAAATAATCTTCCATGGACTCGACCCATATTTCTTCTTCAACCTTGACGTTTTTTCCTTGGCCACCATCAAACTCAGATGGTTTGATTTTCTTAAGTAGGAATTCTTTTCTTGGATCTTAGCAGCATTAAGGGTAGGAACATCTTCCTGTGGTATTATAAGATTTTCTCTAGTCATCTCTACGAATGTTATCATACAATTTACTCGTATCTTTTCAAAAAGAGAAATCATTTCAGAAGGATATAAATACTTTATATTAAATTTTCAAAGAAGGTTACATCATGATAGAGTTTTCCAAATTAACTTAAGGAATCTAACTATGGATTTTAGGTATATCTACTGACTCATAATTCTTAATTGCTAGAATGATAACCAATTTCATATTCAATGGATAGACATAATAATTTCTTTTGTTGTAGGGGAAAAATACATGGTTTATTTTGGGATGGCTAGTTATTTGGGAGTGAAAATTTCCTTAATACAATCTAAGCATGGCATTTGGATACATCCATTGGGTAATAATCGGGCTTTGAAGAATGGACATCTAAAAATTAGTACTTTAAAGGAAGATCAAGAAGTCCATCTTTAACGTAGTTACAACATTTAGAGCAACCAATAACTATAATTTGGTCCGCTGGGATGACCTTTGTCACTTCCTCGTAAATATATTGATTTAGCTTAACCTCCTGGCCTCTAATGAATAAAGTTGGATTCACTCTAGCTTCATGGAATAAATAAACCTTCATGACTTTAAGGTTTTCCATCCATCTTATCCTCTTCAAATTGGTTTGAAGAAAGGCAAGATGGTTTGCATCAATATAACAATTTCCACTGCTTATTATCCAATGCCTTTCTCGGTATAGTAGAGAAGGATCGTAGATGCGATCCAGAATCCGCATTACTTGCATTCTCCATCCATAATCTGTAGAATGCATTGCCGATGTAAACATTGCTTGGAAGACTAGGAATTGCTCTCAATCTTTGTCAGATCTCTAGGTAAGATTTAAAAAAAACACATATCAGCAAACAGAAAGGGGAAAACATCTCACATCTTAGGCTATAATTACCAAGTTTTTTTATTTCTTTTGGCTCTGGTACCATTTGTAACGTACCCACCTTGATTACATGATGAGTAACCTTTTAGTAGTCACCTAGAGTTTACCTTCCAGTCGTCACCATACGTACTCTAACAAGAATGATCAGATTTTATCCTGCTAGTTAAGCCTAGGTTTACCCCGTAGGGGAAGCATCCTGCCGTTACCCACGGAGAACTGACCTGAAGGTTCCTAATTGACCTAACAGTCATCTATTACCAACTAACTCACATCTGGAGGCGTCCTTTGAGAGGCTTCTTGTTCAGAAGAAGCGGCTGCCATTACCCTTGGTTCATGGAGTACAACACTTTCTTCCAGTAGTAGACTAAGAATTTATGAAATTCCTCGTAGTGCTTTGGCACAGCTGCCGTACCTTTCCCCTAAGATAATTTACAGTTCGGGTTCTGAGACCAAACCCCAGGTAAGTCAGCGAATTGGCCCTTCTTAGAGTTTCTTCCTAGCTTTTGTTTTTGGGAAAACCTCTCCACTAACGGAGACCACCCTGCCATAGGACTGGATTCATTAGGAATCCATCTATTTGCTTCCCTCTATGGAAGTTATTTGTTATCCAATTACCTACCACATTACATGAAACATATAAAAACAGCTTCAATAATTAAAAAGAATCCTTTTATGCACAGTTGTTCTTTTGCATAGTTTACTCATGGACATACAATCAAAATAAAAAAAATTCATTGATTGTGTTCCATAATGTGTGTTCTTCCGCCCATATAGGAGAAAAATTACAATTTCACACGCTACCTCATCCAGTGTATTTGCACATCACCAAGATCAAATCCACCTATAGCTAGCATTTTTAGGTGTCCCAAGTAGAACTTGGGCCATACAGGGGACCAAGTAGTTTCTAGGTGCGTAAAGGATTTACTAGCCAGAGCCCTCCTAGCACCCTAACCACCTCCTACTTAATGCGATCCCTGCTGGGAGACCTCTCGCCCATCAGAGCCCAGTCCATGCTTCCGCGGTGGTAGTAAAAACATCTCTTCTTGGTATGGGGATTCATCACCTATCCTTGGGGGAGGTATAGGGCTCCTCAATTTTTATATGTTCCAATACTTAATTCAATCTGGATCTGATCTAGAAAATCACAAACAAGATTGATGTCTTCAAGCGGTTATGACTTCAATCAATCATGCAACTTTCAAGTGATGATTAATCTAGTAGCAATCAATACTTGAATTTTACATAATGAACTCTTCCCCTTGGAATTTAATGAAGGATATCTAGATTTTGGGGTCTCTAACTTTCGAGTTTAAGGTTTATTCTTGTAGCCAAGTTTCTTGGCCTTAAGTCAGTTTCTTTAACTTAGAGTTATTTTCGATTTTTTTAAAAATCTTCTATTAGAGCTTCTAGATTAAAACTATATCATTGGCTAGTTTTTTCAGGGTTTCGTTCTTAGTAAAACTATATCCTTGGCTAGTTTTTTCAGGGTTTCGTTCTTAGTAAATTCGTCTTGAATTCACTAGTCTTCTTTTCTATGGGGTTAACATTGAAATTCATCATGCTTTCTATTGAGTTCTAGGTTTTCGTAGTTTTCCTAATAGTTTCTAGCCTATAAGATGTTCTAATAATTTACCAAGTGAATACTCTAAGATTGCAGTATCTCTTAAGAGACTTATCTTATTTTTATTGAATTCGGATAGAAATTTTTAGAAAAACCTGTAGTATCGCGATTGGTAAAGGGTTGTTATCCACTCCCGTGACTAAAGTTCTTCAGTGTCTTCTCTTCTCAGATTATAGTTGAACAAGTTGAGAGACCTTTAGCATATCCCCTTCCTTGGGTTGAATGGAATGATGTCTCTTCGTCTTGCAGAATAGAGTCTCCTCCTTCTCGATCAACATCTGATCCTCATCAAGATTGCTCTTGTTCCCCTTCCTAGTCATCCCCATGCCCTCAATTTATAGTTTTGCAAGGGGGTCAAAGAGAGGACGCTTACTTTTTAGCGTTTTTCGATGACATAATCGATGACAAAGAGACAACACTTTCTTTTAGTGCTTTTGATGACATCATTGATGACATTAGAGAGGGAGCTCCATTTTTGTAGTGTGAAGATAAAATTTTATGAATCTATGGGTGAGCACCACATGGCGCGTCGCCGGTGGCCGTCACTCTAAGGCTTACGACAAAGGCGGCGACCAAGGCATAGACCTTGACAACATGCTACAAAGGCTTCGTTGGCACTGTTAACTGCACGCGAGAAGCCCCCACTAGCTTGCAGGAAAATCTTCCCAGGAGGTCACCCATCCTGGCAGAGTCGTCACCCAAGTGCATTTAACTGCTAAGTGACTATCTACTAGGCTAGTTCTTTTTGTTGTTCTATACTACAAATATAGTTTTAATAAGCTAGTCTTGGGAGGGTCTCCCAAGTCTTTCTTCCATGAATTGGCAGATAATACCTCATTAATAATAATTATTATATTCATAATGAGAGTCAGATTCATAATAAATCAATTGTCTTTGGAATGTATACGCACATTAAAATAAACTAAGTAACGGGGACATTACACAAAGGATATGAATGATAGCATCATTATAGGATAAGTGCTGTTGAATCTTTTCTAGAGCTCAACCTATCACACGAAAATATTCTAACTTAGAACTCAAACTTTCACAACAAAACAACCCAAATATTTTTATGAAAACCAATGAATTCAAAACAAGACCAAAATCTAGTATTGTTTTATAGAGTACCAGATTTTGATATTATTCTTGCCAAAGTGGTGCAAAGTACCAAAATGATACTCCTTACCAAAATAATATAGAGTACCAAACTAGGACAGATTACCAATTTGGTATTATAGAATACCAACTCCAATTCATAGAATACCAACTCGACTTCAAGGCAAGGACCCAAATCTATTGTAATACCAATTTTGGTAGAGAACTAGTGCAACACAAAAAAGCACCAAATTTGGTAATGTAGATACAATTTGATATCAACAAAGGTACTTTTGGTACTATATGTCAGTCCTGCTATTCATTTTAGCTTCGTATTTGGTGCACATGCTTGGGTACTATAGGGCACAATGAAGCACCAAATCTGTTATAGTACCACGTTTGATACTTTATAGAACTAGTGCAATACAAAAAGGTACCAAATCAGGCACTACACATTCACTTTGGAATTTGATAAGGTACTTTTGGTATTGTATGTCACTCTTGCTATTCAAATCAACTTCATATTTAGAGCATATTTCATGCTTCGATACAATATGTTGGGTACAATACAACACCAAATTTGTTGTAGTACTAATTTCAATGCATAGAAGCACAAACAAGTACCAAATCTAGTATTGCACACACAATTTGTTACCAAAGTTAGTACTTTTGGTATTGTATGCAACCACTCTTGCTATCCAATTGAGCTTCAAATTTGGTGCTCAATTTTTTGCTTGGGTACTATATAGGGTACCAAGAGAAACCTAAAAGAGCTGTTGTACAAAACCCTCTATTACATGGAAAGCTACCAAATTTGAACTCCACATAGGGTTTGGTTTTATAAAGGGGACACTTGATACTTGTAAATTTTGAGATGGCAAGCTCAACATGTGCGGACATTGATGATGGATTGCTTGGCTAGATGGGTCCGCACATCTACACTTAGCACATTGGTGGTAATTAGGATACTCACATGGCCATTGACTTATGACTTATTATATTTAATTTGTTACACCTACCTATAGCTAGCATAGATATAGCGCTAGTTGACTAGTATAGTCAATTATGCATTGTTTGACTTAGTAGACCACTTACCTTATAAGATGAGTGGTCAAGAGCCCCAATTGGTAGGACCAAGTGAGAGACGAAACACAGAAATCTAGACACATAAAAGGATTGACACCATTGGGAGTACGCCACCACCCGAATTGATCAACCTCATCAACAACTTGGTGGAGCAAGAGACCGTAGATATGGTAGAAATTAGTACAACATGTGGAAACGAAGAGCTCGACCTGGGGGATTTCCTAGTCGAAATCCATCAGATGGTAAATCAATATGATGCACAAACCAGGTTGAACCACCATGGCAGATCATTAGAAGACATCATATTGGACCTCGAGGAGGAAATAAAGCTAGTGTGCAAAGCTTTGTAAAGCATAGCGGCATACAAACAACAACACTAGACTAGGAGATTGTGACATGACATAGAAATGTGAGAAGCTAGCCCTAGCAAATAGAAATCAAATAGGACCAAATGTAGAGAGGGAAAGAGCAATGGAGGCAGATTTTAACACAAAGCAAGCTTCTCATGAAGTGATTAATAGACAACACATCGGTAGAACAAAGCGCAACAACACTAGCAATGTCATTGCTTGTAGGATTAGGAGTTACCCAGGGCTCCAAGAGCCAATAAAAAATCCTTGTAGTTGCAAAAAAACTAGACACATGCAACAACTCATATAGTTTCCTAGAGTAGTTCAAGTAGGTCTGCGAGGCTAACGGCCTCACAGATCTCGCTCAGTGCTCGTAAGCTTTTGGCCTATGCTTAGGCGATAAGGGTAGAACTTGGTAAACCAACTTAGACACTGCGGAGTGCAACAATTTCAATAATCTCAAGAGTCTCTTCATTAAGAGATTCTCAAAGGTTGGATACTCGGATAATCTTATAGTATGGTTGATGAATGTCAAGTAGAGAGATGAAGAGGACATAAGGGACTATGTTACTCACGTGCGGAGTCTCTATAAGAGAATCCCAACTAACAAATAACCCATGGAGAGAGCGGTGTCCACCATGTTTATTAGTGGAATACATAGTGAGGAACTCTAAAAGGCCTTGGCATGCAACTCAAGCATGCAGAGAGATGCACTAGCTAGGGTCTTTGGAAGAGGCCATATGAGTGGATGACCAACTCAAGGAGAGAAGCTCCAGGAGCTCAAATCAGGACGACAAAGCCAAATCTAAAGCCTCAGAAAGGGCAACAATATCTAGTGAACGATCAGGCCCAAGCAACCAAGACAAAGGGAAGGGCGTTGACCCAAGCTAGAAGCTAGCAGAGATAAAAATGGAGCTTGCCAGACTACAAGAGATGATGTGAGAAGACCTACATGCCCACATGTCCAATGTGTGTATTGTGGTGGAAACTACCTTCCAACTGAGTGTTAAGACCCTAGGTCTCGATCTTGTGCCAACTGTGATAGGTTCAGCCATGATGCCATGCGTTGCAGACTATCGAGGAGACTCCCATACTCACAGTCGTACAACTAGCCTTACCTAGGGAATAGGCCTTCGAATTTCTTTGGGAGAGGAGCCCCATTGGACCTTT
Source organism: Lygodium microphyllum (assembly GCF_053477565.2). NCBI lineage: Eukaryota > Viridiplantae > Streptophyta > Polypodiopsida > Schizaeales > Lygodiaceae > Lygodium > Lygodium microphyllum. The sequence goes on from NC_141141.1 coordinate 35,342,083, forward strand.
CGGCACCTAACAATGCAAATCTAGTCATCCCTAGGATGGAAATCAATTCCACATGCATACTTAGGCCACATGGACCTTACATAATCCATCCACCTAGTCCACTACGTGGAGGAGTCGAACGATGAGGAGCCTTATGTGAACCCCTACGTCTCGTAGGACAAAGAGGGCAATTTAGTTCTCATGGACTATCGGCTAGGTCCGGTGATGGTGTTAGGAAGAAAAAGAGGTAGAGGCTTAGGAGGGTAGACCCAAGAGCCAACAATTTCTTATTGGACTTGTGGTCACCCAGGACACATCTCTTCATGCTACCTAGTGAGGGAGCAAGCCAATCGAGGTAAGGCTAATCTTAGTTGTGCTAAGTGTGGAATCACCCACCTCTTTGTTGATTTCCCTTGACATAAACCATCATCTAGTTTGGCAATTGTACTATTAGTTCCATTGGGGTTGTTTGGTGTCAAAAACTCAACGGGGAGGCCACGTCCATCCCATTACATATTATGACCTGCGCATAGATGAAGCAGGCTGGCATATCATTGCTAGTGCCTAGTAACTTGGATGTAGCCTTGATAGGGAAGAAGAGCTATAGACGAAGGAAGAAGTAAGGCAAAATGTTTGCTCCAAAAACTATTGAAAGAAAGGGAGTGCTAAGGTAGGGGAGTATCCCAACCCGAAGCGCCAACTCGAAGCCATAGAAAAGGTCAAGGAGTGGGTGAGAGAAGCCTAGGAGCACCTAAAGGATACTGAGCCCATCTTGGAGGACGAGATCGATGATCTCTCTAGCATAAGCATGCTAGTCTCTCCCACATGACCGAGAGACGCATCCACACCTCAAATTGTGCTGCCTAGATAGAGCTTGAACACTACGTGCCAGAAAACTAGTCGATACCAATGGCTAAGAAGCGTAGAATTAGGAGAGAAGAAAGCGGCTAGCAATCTCCTCACAATGCTAGTGACCACCCGTGTAACTCTGAGCCTAGGAGATCTACTTAGGCAGCATCCAATGCTATGGTAGGAGCTAAAGCAATAGGTGAAAGAATCACTAAAGCAAACGAGAGTTGACTTGCAAGACCATGATGCAGTAATGCAAATATCGAGCTTGACGCTACACTTAGTGCCCAAGTCCTTGCACGATAATGCTTTTTGGGAAGGCATAGAAACACATGCAGTCTTGCCGGTCCTATCTAGGTGATACCATGAGAAAATGGATTGTAGACATGAGGGCATGAGTCAGTGTGCTTAGCCATGTAGTACTCCATGCTTGGGGTAACCCACCTATTGAGAATGCTAGGTTCAACGTTACACTGACTAACAGAAAAAAAGTAAAGCCATCCTAAGTGTTGAAAAATTGGCCATTGAAGATTGCAGGAGTCAAGTTCTTTGTGGACTTCATAGTCATGAAAGGAGTGGATTACGATACCGACCCTAGATGTGCAATGCACGAGTCATAGAAGACTGGGGGAATGGTCTAATCTTCTTAGGCAATCTCAAAGGGAAGTGGTGAGTGTAGAGATGGATACTTGGAAGACTACGCCGATCGACCTTGACACCATCTCGGCCATGCTAAAGCGGGATGCGCAAGTTAAAAAATCTTATGGGCCACTGACCAAGTATATCCCTTGCCTCAAGGATGAACGAGATTGGATGCATGTGCTAGCCACAATTGATTTTCCATTCTCATATAACGAGGAATATGAACAAGCTACTAAGGAAATTGGTAAGCCTAGATAGACACCCTAAGTACTAGTTTGCATGATGGCTAGAAGCTCGCATGGGTGACCCATCTCTGTCACATCCCACATCTTGAACAACAAATGAGAGCTCCATGAGATCTTAGAGTACCTGATGGACAAATTAGCCACTAACCTAGCTACAAATATTAAACTACTCAAGGAGCTCTTAGATGAACACTAGTGGCAATGGACCAAGGAGCGTAATCTAAACTTGATGTACAATTGGGCCTTAGTCACCAACGACAAGGAAACATAGTATCAAGACCTAGGAGATGTCGAGCAGCCGAACGCATTAGGAGAGTTTTGAGATCTCGAAAATGCTTTGTAAACGATCCTAGAGAGAGAAAATATTTTAGGAAATAAAATTATTTTTTTATTTTAAAAAACTTTTATATTTTGGTAAGTAAATATATAAAAAATTGTTAATAAGTCATTGTCGCGATATTCTCTTAGTCACATCAAACCTAGAAATCTAGGCTGCCATAAAGGTGACAAAGATTGTCATAATCAAGATCTTACTTATCCTCATTAAAGTGAAAACTAATATTCAATTTGAATTTTGTTCGACGTTTGATTACTTCCCTCCATTCTCACTCTCTTCTTTCTTTCCCATCCTTACTAGTTTCTTCTTCGTTTTCCTTCTTGTTTCTGATTCAAATACTTTTTCAATCCAATCTTCTAATCACATCCTTAGCTATGGATCAGTCATCCAATGATCTCTGTAGCTCTAGTAAAAGGCCTCTCTATCATCTTCATATTGAGTTGGATAGTGAGTATGAATCAATAAGGAAGAGAACAAAACCCATTACCATTACAGAGTCTACGAAACATATACTCAAGTTTGAAGGAAAGAAGAAACTTGATCTTTGGTTAGATGGTAGGCTATATCCCAAAGATCCTAGCAAAAATAGAACTCCGCCTTTCTATAATAGCTCTTCATTGTTGAGGTTCATTGGTGATGGTTATAATGGGTTTCTAGGCTATACACTTAACTTGGTTGCAGAAAAGGATGTCCTCAAATTGAAGAACCATCTTTTATCAAAACATACAACGAGTTACTGCAAATGCTAGAAGGCTATCAATAGAGGATTCATTTGTTGGAGAAACGCATCAAATCTTATCGACAAAAGCAAACTATTTTAGGACTTCAAAATCAACAAAAGGCTCTTAGAAATATTGAGTCTCAGACCAGGAGGAGGTGGTTGTAGTAAAATAATCCAAGCAACAAGATACATTTTTGTTCCACTTTAAAAATATGAAATATGACTTTTTTTATAATTAATTGTATTGATTTGTGATATTGATTTTGTTTAGGCCTCTTCTTCAACCGAATGTAAGTGAAAGAGATTCTTTCAAAGCATCTTAGTTTTATTATCATCTTCTTTCTTCAGTAGTTTCAAAAGATATTTTAGAGAAGAAGAAATTTAAAAAGGCAAAGAAACAATGCTTGGAGTCATTTATAAAGTATCTCTCTTTGGTACTGAGTTAGTGTAGAAGATACTAGATAATATTGGTATCAGTTGAGATGCTTATATACAAGTTTTCTAGCTTTTACAATCAAATATGAAGCAAGGACATGTCTGCAATTGCATATTTCCAAGGCCATCTGTGATTAGAAGTATTAAACAGAGATGAATAACAAGGTAATGGAGATTCTGGGTGAGCCTTTCCATATCAAGGCTAGCTTCAAGGGCAAGAAAAAGGAAGTTGTATTCAATGAATTTAACAATATTTTCCTTGACTTGCCTACCCTACAATGCTTAATGATTAGATTCTATGACTTGTCACTATAAGAGGCACAAGGAGTGGCTAGATTTGCGATTAAACTTGATGAAAGTGAGATTCTAAAATGTACAAAACTAGAGAGGGTCTCTATTACCTAAATGAATACAGAACTTTCATCAGATCATTACAATCACTCAATATCATTCAATGTTCAATCAAAACATAACATTTGGTGGCTAGGAGCATTCAAAGTAGATATAGAGGATTTTGATATATTGTATTGGGTTTTTCATCGAACGCCAATACCTGATGTTATTAAGAGACAACAAGCAGGAGAAGAGCTATTTGTTGAAGGATTTGGGAACTATAAGATTGAGTGGCACATAGTTGGTGACTTAAAGACACTTAAATGTATGTACAATGTATCAAAGGGAGCCAACTCTAGATCTCCTTGCCTATATTGCATGTCCTTAACTAGAGAGTTGAACTCAAGCAATTGGAATAGAGCTCCCTCTAGGCACAACAAGGATACATAGTTAAAGCCAGTCCTAGATATTTCTTTAGTGAATGCCCATATGTGTACACTTCATGCACTTTGTAGGATAATTGAAAATCTTGTTCATCTTTATATAGGATTTACATGGAAGCTTGCCATTATCAGCTAGAACAGATGCTATAACAAAGATTGAAAAAGTCTTATCTGCAATTGGTTTGCATGGTGGTGATGTTGTTATTGAACCAGATCTTCAAAAGTCTAAGGATGGCAATTATGTCCCCAAAAAGCCATCTATTGGTGGAGTGAAGGCTAGAAGGTTCCTAGACTTTGATGGGAGACTTGGTAAGATAAACTCTAGGAATGGTGGCTCAACTATTAGATACAATCAATGGAAGTGCCTACATAATGCAGTTAAGGATCATGCTGATAATGGACAAGCTCGGAACAAAAAAGCCAATGTTTGGGAAACACTAGACAAAGTATTCTTTTATTGTGATAAAACAGAGTGGAATGATGATGATCTCAAAGACTTCAAAAACCATTTGAACCTTTTTAAAAAGGTAATGACAGAAGCTTGGGGTAATCAACACTTCACTCACTATATGGTAAGAAGTTTGCATATGTATGTCTCTTTATTGTCTGACTCATATAGGGTTTTTTAATTGAAATTCTTTATTTGTTAACTATGCAGAATATTTTATACAACCATGCTCCATATTTTATCAAGAAATACGGATCTCTATCTATTTGGTCAACCCAAGGTATGGAAAAATCACATTATCAAGCAAGAACAAAATACTTTAGACATACAAGATATGGAGGTGGAAGATACAAAGCAAATAGTTTATTAGAGGTCTTTCAATGGTTATACAAACAAATTTGGCACAAATTCAAGCTCAAAGACACAATCGCATCATGTAATATATATCATCTTTGGCAAGGACTATATCCACTATTACCCAAAGAAGAAAAGAGGGATATTTAAACTCTTGTGCAAAGTAAAGATATTCTGAATGGTTATAAACTAGGCAAAGAGATGGAAAAAGATATTTTTAAAGAAACCCTTAATATCTTTTAGTCTAAATCTATTGCATAAGAGTCTTTAGTTTCAGGGAATTCACTAGGTCCTCTAAGAGAATCTTTTGTTTCATCCCACTCGATGAGACCTCTACATTTTAGGAACTCTTGTTTCCTATAGGCTGGAAGGAGCTTCAAATTCTTAGCATCTCGTACATGGGAGAGCAAATAAGAGGCAAGAAATCCAAAGTATCCTGCCCTCGATCCACTATATCCAGGCATGAAGCCAAAAACTCTTACGGCTTCTTCCTTCTCCACCAAAATTATCTTGTCTGGACCTCTATTGAAAGCTTGGGATCCAATCACCTTGGAGATAGCTTTCAAAACCATTATTGGTAAGCTTGGAGAGCTTGACAACCTGCTATGATAAATTGCAATTGTTTGATTATTTAAGCTTCCAATATAATGACCAAGGCCTTGAATTTTGCCAAGCTTCAATGGCCTTGAGTCCTTGGCTCTTCCAAGAAAGTTGTTTGCATCTTCAATTTCTATTTGCACAATAAACCACAATAGTATAAGATATCAGTAGATAAATATCCAAATTTTTTTGTGTATAATGCATAACATACTCTAATATAAATCACAATGGATACCTTAGAATTATCTTTCATACCTTAGGGTTTTCATCTTCTTCAAGAATATTATCATTATATAGATTTATTGAACTTTTTGGTTTCTCCTCTAATGGAGACTTCAATTTCTCTTCATACCCCATGTTATCAATACCAAGTCTCTATTGAATTTGTAAGTACTCTTCCTCTGAAGGTATCTCCTCCTTTTCATATTCCATGATCTGATTAATACAAGAATGCAAGGCTACAGAACTATCTTGAAAATTCTCTCCCTCAACATCAAGAGTTTCTAGTAATTCCTCTTTCATAACCTATAAATTTCTTATCATTTTGACTCCATGCAGCAGGATTGCCAAGCAGTAATCTTCTTTAAGATTGAAAAGGTGTTGAATATCATTTAGCAATACATATCTCCTTTTGTTGATGAGATAACTAGGAAATGTTGGGACACATTCAAGAGGACCTATTTCAATCTCTGCACTCAACTCTATCTCATTTTCTTCCACTTTTGTAATGTTATCACTTTTAAACAAAGCAACATCAAATCCCTGCACTAACTGGTTCTCAATATCCTCATGAAACATTTCACCCTTCTCTTCAACTTCTTTGTCTTTGCATGCAATATCCTCCATCTTCTTCTCTTGTATTGTATCTGAAGAACAACTATCCATATATTGAAGATATACAAGAAATCCAACATCCTTCTGTGTACAAGAAGACATTGTTGCTGATTGTGATAAAAATGGCAATCTTCTTTCCACTTCTTGAATTCTTCATCAATAAGGCTAAACCTTGTTTGCAAAGCTGTTCTAGCAGCATTAGAAGCTTCCATTATATCGCTATAATGGACAAGTCCCTCATTCTCTAGGCCTTCTACATGTCTATCATAAAACACCTTAAAATCCTTCAGTTTACCTTAAGATCCTTCAAAAGCTCTTGCAAATCAAAGGGAACATTGAGCATATCTCTGATGTAAATAAATCTAGATGAATTTCTAGTTGCATGAAGAAAATCAAATAGCTTTTCATCATAGGTGACCTCTTGATCCTCCTCTTCCATTCTCTCTAATGAAAACTTCCTTTTAGTCATCCTAATTACTCACAAAATAAATTCCAAAAAATAAAAATAAGGGTCATAATATACAAATCCACATTTTCTCATATGTAGTAGACTAAAGAAAGATTGCTAAGAAAATTAAGGAAATTCAAGATGAAAGAAATGAATTAAAAATTTATGCAGCAGAGAAAGCATGCAATTCCAAGTCTCATCGATCAAACTTTGCTAACATTTTCGACTCATGAAACGCGAAAACAATGATTCAGATCGCCTCACAGATCACAAAATCGCGTTTCACACGTCACTTATAAAAGTAACTTGATGAATTCGTATTAGAGAGTGATTGTGTGCTCATACAAAAATGAAAAGCGTAAGTACATAAATGAATTTTTTCTTCACAATTTACACAATCCAATGAAGGTCCATGAGAATTTTCTTTAAGTATGTTTTTCCACATTACCTCCTCCCCCTTTGGAAATGAGAAAGATCCTTCCTAGGATTAGCGGTTGAAGGGTTAAGGCCATTCAACACATGCTCATGGTGTTTCACTTTTGCATGAGCCAAGTGTAGAAGTTCAAGTTGTTGTACTCCGTGTTAGCATAGTGGTCCATGTCGACAGGTCAGATGCTTACATGAGTGATGTAGGTGAGGACATCCATTAGGAAATCATTGGAGCCTGTTCTACGAGCAATTTGTAAATCCTCCTCTGTCAAAATGCGATCTAGGAAGGGATGAGTCATGATGTGCTCCTCGAGGGGCCGATTGTGAACAATACCCTATAGGAGGCTGGGGCTACATAAGTTGGGTCGTATTCCGAGGTCTTGATTGTGCATCTCTTCTCAGTGTTGGTTATGATTTAGCCCTCTTGCTCCCATTCAAGACAGAGATCCTACCATTGTTGCAAGAAAGAGGAGTCGTTGGCAACTAGCTATCTCAACTCCTCAATTTCTTGGTCAGTGTGGCAAGGATCATGCCCTTGTCGTAAGATGTAATGAGGCATTGCTTGCATGTTTGTTCATGGGAAATCTCAGTGACAATGAGTTCCTCAATTGCCTAGGGAGCCTTAATGAATACAAATTCTGATTCTTCCCATGAGCAAGGCAACATGCATACCTCCGTTACTAAAGGCTTGTCTAAAAGACCTAGGTCTAATCAGTCATAGCTTTTAGTAGAAAGTGTAGAAAATGTGGCATCCAAACGCCAAAGGCAAGCAACCAAGTCATCCCTTGTATTTTCAGTTAAGTCTACTGTTAATGTAAGAATTGATCATCGTTCGTAAGAGGGTTTAAGACTTGCTGGAGGCTGGGGTTTTGACTGAACTCGATAGCTCAGCAGTGGTTGATGTTTGCGGTTGCAATTGCTCCGGAGTATGCAGTTTAGCCTCTTGTGCGCTAAACATGGTTTGAGATTTTTTCTGTGTGCTACCAAATGTTTGTGAGGCTTTAGGGGCACTAGCATGCTAGGTTGGGTCAATTTGGGATTGGCAAGCTGCGGTTTTGGTCGATAGACTCGTTGAGGTATTGTAGGCTTAATAGCTTTGGGCTCTATGGGCTTTGCAGCTTGAGTTTTTTGCAGCTTTAGTGCCTAATTTTTTGTGGGGCTTTGTGTGGTGGACTTTGAGGGTGGCATTTGAATAATGTTTCTAGTCCCCTTGGTTTTAAGCACCCATATCCATGAATTGCCCTCGTAATAGCCTTGTACAAATAAGGTCTTGAGGACCATTGCGGCTTGATCATTCGTTGGTGCCTATAGTTTCTTCATTGTCTCCTGGGTTTTGAGTATGAGTTCCTGGGCTTGCGAGGTTGATGCTCCTAGGTGGCAATCCTTGATGTTTAGACACCCAATTGAACCGTGTTTTAGGGGCCTTAGCTTTGATCTCAATAGCTTCCTAGTGGTGTGGCTGGTGGGTTGTGACAAGTCTCGACCCCCCTCCTTAGACTTGGTGATGGATTTCTCTACTAGTGGCCTTACGAGCTTTGACAAAGTCACACTGCCCTTGCTTCAAGCTCTACATTGCCTGTTTAGCTGATAGTGTAGACTCGGAAAGGCCCTAATCCCCTAAACTTCACCTTCTATTTATGGCCTTTTATTGAGTACAACAACACTAATTTGCCTTGCTTGAATTCTCGTTGCTTGACGTGCTTGTCAAACCAACTCTTGTGGTGTGCCTTTTCACAAATTAGCGCATAGGTGGCTAGAAGTTGAGTCTCTAATAAGCATTCTAGCTTGATTAGGTGCTCCGTCCATGCCTCCTTTCCACCCCATCTCTCTTGGATGGCTACTCTTAGGCTCAAGACAAAGAGCTCTACAGGTAGAATAGCTTCAGCCCTGTAGGTTAACTTGAAGGGAGTTTGTCCTAGCATTGTTTTATAGGCTATTTGATAGGCCCATAAGGTTGCCATCGGTTTGTTGTCACAACCATTACACAAGGCAAAGACTACTTTGGTCAGGATATTCACTAAGATCTTATTAGTAGACTCAGCCTGGATATTCACTTTGGGGTGTTAGGGTGAGGATTTTTTATGGATAATCAGAAAGGTCAAACAATCACTACATTAATGAAGTGTGTGCCTTGATCACTAACTAGTTCAGTGAGGTAGCTGAATCGTGAGATCACATGCTCCCAAAGGAACTTAGCAATGGTTCTAGCATCATTTTTTCTCATGGCTCATGATTTTGTCCACTTTGTGAGATACTTTGTAGTAATGATGATGTACTTGGCCTATGAATACTATACTGCAGAGCCCAATAAAGTCAACTCCCGATTTCTCGAATGGTTGTCTTGAAATGATTGGACTTAGCTCCATTTTGTCCTTTGCCAACAAGTACCTTGGTCTGTTGGCACTCGTCATAGTGCTTTAGAAATCGTGCTACATCTTGAAAAAGAATAGGTCATCACAGTTGAGACTGCAATAACTTGTGGGTTGTCATGTCTCTACTGAAGTGCCCTCTTATAATTCTGTCATGTGCTTCTGTAAGTACATCATGCATCTCATGTTCACACATGCATCTAGGTAGCAAGTCGTCTTGCCCTAACCTATAGAGTTGTCGTGCTATCAACAACTGATATGGTTATATTTTAAGGATGAGTCATCTAAGTCGGGCCTTCTCAATGGGTCTTTCAAATAGTCTGTGCTAAAGCACTTGGACTATGTTGCCTGCCCAATATGGTGTCAAGTCAACTATAAACAAGTCCCTTTCTCTAGATAGGTTGAAAAAATACACATCAGGCAAGTCATCTTTGATGCCCTATCCAATGACTTCTCTTGTGGGTATGCGAGACATAAGGTCAACGATGTAGCACTACTTCCCTTTGTGTACAACCATAGAGAATTCAGACTCTAGAGGCAGAAGTAACCATCGAGCAATGTGTCCCGTAGCACAGGGTTTGTTAACAAGATAAAGCAAGGATTGATGGTCAACAAAGAAGATGAAAGGTGTAGCCAAAAGATAATGCTAAAATTTCCTTGCAGTAAACACCATGGCTAATCCTTCCCTCTCCATAGTGGAGTAGTTCATTTCAGCATCTGTGAGTATCCTGCTAGCAAAGCTCACTGGATAGTCTGAATTGTGTTAACTAGGCTGGCACAACATAGCTCCCACAACATACTTAGAGGCGTCAATTTAAATGTGGAAGGTTATGGTCTAGTCTGGGGCTCTTAGGATTGTGATGTGGTTAGAGCCTTCTTCATTATCTTAAGAAAACTAATGGTGAGTTGTGGTGTTATGACAGGGACCCACAATGGCATGTCAAGAGAAGAGTCAAAAACTTTCGTTCTCAAAAGAGGAACAAGCTAAATATGGCCTCTCAGCGGAGATGAGGGATTTCAACTAGTTCAGGTTCAAGCATGTCCTAAACGTGGAGGATGTGGCCATGGAAGAACATGTCGTAAAATAGATTGTGAAGCAATGCAATCTACAGAAGTACCTAGAGAAAGTAGGGCAAGCCGTGGACTATGAGAAGTGTGTGGAATTCCTCCAAACCTTCAACAAGAACTGTGGCACTGTAATGGTGCGTCAATAAAAGGAAACCCACTAGGTGGAGGTCAAGCTGAGCCCTAAGTTGGTGTAGAGAGCGTTGGGCCTGTCCAACAAGGTCAAAAGATGGCCCAAAAGAGATGTATATGATATGCTAGGAATGGACAAGATCCTATGCCACACCAACAATGACGTTAGTCTCCCTGACATCCCAAATCAAGAAGTCCAGCTGAAGGCGAAGATGGTTCATGCATTGTTCTCTTGTCATAGATACAATGCACTGATGAGCCGAATCAATGCATCTATGTTGGAAATTGCAACCAAATCCCTGGATGAAGTAAACCTTAATGGCTTTGTGCAAAAGATAATAGAAACTTCAGCAAAAGCACTGGCCATAGGTGGAAGACCCGTGGGTGGAGAATCCCTGACCTCCAAGGCAAGGAAGAAGTCGTCATCGAAGGCCTCAACCATTGGGTTTGGAGGGATATTGACTGCCATCATCAAAGAGGCTTTGGGGGAAGCACAAGAAGAAGAGAAAATTGGCAAGACACCAGACAGGTTCCCTTCCCACCAAGAACATGAATAATCCAGTGAGAGGATGGAGAGTGATGAACAAGAGAGCAAGAAGAAAGAGAGAACAAACCTACAAAGAGCCCAAAGAGAGTCCAAAAATGCCGAAGAAAGAAGAAAGAGAAAAGAAGAGGAGGCAAAAAGGATAAAAGAGAAATCCAAGAGGGCTGAAGAGGAGAGAAGGAGGAAGGTAGAGGAAGAAGCTGAGGAGTTAAGGAGGAGAGAAGAAGAAGACATAGCATTGTCCATCTGCCTATCAGTGGAGAAACCCTCAAGGGAAGAAGAGCTAGCTACTATGAGTCCACCTAGATATGAAGGCCCAAGTTCTAGTACCAAAGTGCTAGAAGCTACAACACTGCCAGTTGTAGAGGGCAAGGGTAAAGGTCTATTGCATCCACTTCTAGCCAGCCTAGTGCCGACCACCCCAACAACCAGAACCACACACGGCTCTACACTTAAAGTCAATGCCAGCAACATCATGGCCTGGGTGCAGTTTTTGGTCAAAAAAGAAATGGCCCCAGGAGGGAGGTGAAGGAGTTCTAGTGATAGGGCAAAGATCGGCAGAAGTAGATGCTGAGTCAAGGAAGGATCCTAAAAGATAGAAAATTGAAACATCCACAACCACTACCCCCACCGCACTACCATCGTCCACGAACTACGACGAGTATGTTAAGGAACTTTTGTTGTCACTGCTTTAGAGAGTAAAATCAGAAAAGAAGATAGCTGTTGTTGAGTTAGAGACTGAAAATGAGACTATGGCAGCCTTTCAACTAGAAAAAACCAGCCAAGTGGCCATGTGTCAAAGAGAAATAAATGAGCTAAAGGAGGAGATTAAGGCCAAGGAAGGAGGAGAACAAAGGTGGCAAGCAAAGCTTGCTGAAGAAACGTAGGCTCTCATGAGCATGCAATGATTGAATGAAGAACTAGTAGTGCTGTACAAAGAGCTACAAGGGGAGATGAAAAACATCTAGGATGCCATGGAGTTGTTGGAAGTAGTGAGAGAAGAGAGGGTGTAACGTGTCCACCTGTTCCCGTCAGGACACGTCTTAGCAGTCCATTGGAAAGGAGGTCTAGAAAGCTCCGCCCGGCACTCCCATGGAATGTTACGGGGTTTGCGATCTAGGACTTTCCGCATCTGCCATATAGCAGAAGTATTCTGGCTATTCCCACTTAGGACCGACCTGAATCACGGTTTCCACTAATGGTCATTTCCTAAATCGCAACTAGCGTCGAACCCCGAGTGAACTACTTTATGCAGAAACGCTAGGGCCGAAGCGGATTCACGCTGCACTTGGTTCAAGGAGAATGGAAAATGAGAGGGATGTAAGGCTCGACCTCCCTGCCATAAGGCATAGTCCCATTCCGTTCCCCTAAAACATCATAAACTAGGATTATTATAACCTAGACTTTAGGTCAGCGCCCTTGCTATTCATTTCCTTTAAGAAGATCTCCTTGCTATCCTTTATGATTGAGAAAAGTTCTCGGCCAACTGGGACCACCCATTCGTAGGACAGACCCATGGCCACATCCACCGCACTTTCCTCAGGTTGTTTTAGTTGTCTAATTACCTACCACATTTAGTTGGACATGCATCAAGTAGCTTCCTTAATTAGCTTGTTAGGCACCTGTTTCTTCACGTAATCTTAGCACTTGACATAGAAAAGCAGTGTCAAACAAGTTCCTTTTCAATAGGTTATCATATTTATCTTTGGAATACATTCATAAAGTCTAGCCCGCAGGCTTATCCATAATCCGCCCGAAGGCTATCCCGCTCGAAGGCTATCCAACAATCCATAGGGATTACTAATCCAAGATTCCGCCCGTAGACAAGTATGCGGGCCTCGAGATCCAATCTCGAGTCACATTGGCTTCTTATGTAGGGCCTGGAAGGCAAGGGATTTACTGTCAGAGCCCCCTGGCACCCAAGCATTCTCCTGCTCCAAGTAATGCCCAACGGAGAGACCTCACGCGAAGGGTTCGGTCCACCTTCCTGGCGCGGCTAACAATGCCCTCGGTTAGGGCCAGGCAGACAGTCGGGGGTAACTGAGGCTGCCTCTCCCTTCAGGCCTTCAACCTAAAGCATTAGATATCTTTTCATCCTTTAGTTCCTTGAGCAAACAAAGCAAACAGTGCTCTCTAAGCTGTTACAAGCACAATCATTTCCAGTGGTTGTTATTTGGCCAACTGCTAAGGAGTGAATCCTTCTCTCCGAATGCATCCAGCATTTGATCCAGGATCAATTGTGACTTGGCAAGATCCCCAAGGGTTTTCTTGTTAATCCCTTATGTCCTTGGGTTAGGGCCTTACCCTATTAACCCAACTTAACCAATACCTTAAGTTCTATTAAGAGTAAATCATGGCGAATATGTTGCTCCAAATTATTGATTGGTCCTTTGCTTCCAAGCAAATACCTAATTCCCTTATCTTGGCAATTTTATAACAGGATGACTACTCATCCTCTTGCGAGTTAAACTTGCGCAAGAATCTGCCAATCTCATTTCGAGGAATTGGCCATTCTCTTGTGATCAAACCACAAGATCATGCGATGTTGCAACTTGTTGCACAAGTGTCGCATCTAATCCATGGGACTATTTCACCCATCGAACGACGTCTTCTAATCATGGAATCATGATTAGATAAGAAGCAAGGTTTAGGGTGTCTTCATGTCCAACCCCTTCCCAATTTCACTAGGTCGACAACATTCGGTCTTGGGGTTCCAACTCAATCCAAGGTTCATCTTTTGAACGAGTGATCCTTAGGGTAGAAACCCTAGAGCGTTTCTTGCAAGTACGTCCTATTGTCCATACATTCCATGAATGCGGGCAGGACTTTGGGGTATGAGAGTTTCAACTTGGCAATAAGTGTGACTAGGTCAAGTCCTTAATGTACTAAACCCTTGGCAATAAGTGCGACTAGGTCAAGTCCTTAATGTGCTAAACCCTAGTTAGCACTTGGAGTATATTGTATCGATTTAACAATCCTAAGCGAGTCCTTTGCAGTTTAGGTGTTTTGGGTAATCCAGTTTACTTGTCTTCTGACAAGGACGAACTATTCCTAAAGTTATTATCTTGATCAAAGAGGGGAAAAACTAGCTGCATTACGTCATAATTCACGTAAGCACGCGATTCATTTCCTCTAGATTCGCAATCCCTAACTTTTCTAGTTAAGACCAAGCACATGTTAAAATTCTCATAACTTCCATTGATCCTACTAGGACATGCATTCACGATTCATGCTACTAAGATTTTAAGGTTTTATGTTAAAATGAACCATGCAGCCTTTCCCTAACTTCATTTTTGAATGAAATATTCGTACACTGATTGAGCATTATCCAACCTTTCCTAACTACTACGTAGTTAAATGAGATTTATGCCAATTGAAACTAGAGTTAACCTACTTCACGCAGCCCTTAGAATCTTTTCCATGCCTTGCAATTTGCTACAGTTGACAACGACTTTTTTTAATGAATCATTATGAATAAGGTTTGACTAAAATATGCGACATGCGATTTAATATTTCCATGCATAATCAAAGGTGTACTACAATAATCTTGACTTTGTAATGATAGTCATTAGTTGTTCTAGATTCGTTACTTTGCAATGCACAAAAGTAACTTGCTAAAAAATGCATAGACATCTTATGTTCTTTTTCGTTCATTCCATTGAAAAATACAAATGACCAATCTTCAATCGTGAGTTACTTCTTTTAAAAATAGCCAATGTAATTCATTCGCATCAAACTAGGTGGATTTGACAAGCATAAGTGCATCCTAATTCCATGAATTAACCATGCATAATTGCAATACTTCGACGTAAATCAAAAAATAGGAAGAAAACTTGGACTTGTGGGTTTGGTGAAATATCCACATGAATATTAGGAGATGATCCTCGTGCGGTTGCGCCTTGTGACTTTTTAGGGGCCATCGTGAATTTGACCTCTAGTTAGCCTTCGTGGATTTCGAACTTCTTGCCTTGGCTCGCAGTCTTATGATCTTGGCCCGTCTCCCTTGTACACGCGCAATTCCCTTTGCGGTATGGCTTCCTTGACCGAAGTTCCGACTTGCGGAATTTGGCTTTGGAAGGCCATAGGGTTCTTGTGAGGGCCCTTGGGCAACGGAGACTTGAGAGCTATTCTTCACCTTGAAATTCTGGGGTTAGGAATGGTTTTGTGGGCCTTGCGGAAAAGGGAACTCTAAATCCCAAGCCTAGGGGCTTGTGGGTGATTGGTGGAAAGGCTTTATACTTAATTTCTTCAAAATCCCAGGAGTTTAAGGAAATCCTCTTCAATGGGCTTATGGGGGAAATCGAGTGGGAAGGGCTTTGTAGCTTCCTCTCCTTCAAAGTCCTGGAAAGGCGTATTAGGGAACTAATGGGAAGGCCTTATAGGTTTCCTCTTCGAAGCTCGAGGGGGAGGGGGGGTAAAGATGATTGGTGGGAAGGAGGCTTTAAATCTCGGGGGGGGGGGGGGGGGGGGTAATATGGATTTATGGAGATCCAATGGGAAGGGGGGCTTAGAGAGCCACCTTAGAAGCTTCTAAGAATCTTGTAACAACTTTTGTTAGTTATGTGGCTGCGTGGAAGCCTATGGCTCAGTTGGCGGCTTTCGGTGATGGCAGTGACAGCCTCAGTCACACAGGCAGCGGCGGCAGACTTACGCAGCTCCACCCACGCAGCTTCGACGTCTCCTTCAACTCCTTTCAAGATGACGACCTCGCATAGTCTGATAGCCTCTCCCTTCTCTCATGCCTCCATTATTCCCCCCCAAAGGGGGGTTTTTATAGTTTGGGGGGAGAGGGGACCTCCCCGCTACGTGGCCCCTTTGCATGGCATCCTCCCCCCCACCTCCTGATGTTGCCCTTAATAGCCCATCCCCTTCCCTCAGCCATGCATCAGCTGGGGAAGATAAAAAACAATTTGCAATAATTTTATCTCAACATTATCCTCTTATCCTCCTCCCAAGAGGGAGTTCACCTACGGTTATGTGGATTTTGAACCTCGGTCCCGATTTGCCAATGCGGAGGTCATGATTCCTCGCGTACGGTTTATAGGTTGCACTGTCGGTAACTCCAATGCTAGAATTAACCTTTTCATGAGTTTCACGCGGGGTGTGGAAAGTCTGACTAGCAATATTTTTCAAATGGGAATATTACATTCTCTCGCCCTTGGAGGAATCGAGATGTCCTCATCTCGAAATGAACTCGGGATATTGTTGTTTGAGAGTGCTCTCATCCATCCAAGTGGCATCCTCCTTGGGATAATCTTTCCACTGGACGAGGTATTCTCTCAAGGTTTTGGATCTCAGTTGTCTCTCTCTAACATCTAAGATCCTGTCAGGCCATAGCTCAAGGACTCCTTGGCTAGGCATTACAACTTGTTGGTCATCAAGTACATGGCTAGGATTAGGTACATACTTCTTCAGCAGACTGACCTGGAATACATTATGAAACTGTAGGTTCTCAGGGAGTTGCAGTCTGTAAGCATTAGGTCCTAGGCACTTGAGGATCTTCTATGGTCCACAATACCTTGGACTTAGCTTCTTGCAATCTCCTAAGGATAGGGAACTCTTTTTTGGGCGTACGCGAATGAAGACCATGTCTCCTTCCTTGAAGGTTCTATCTTGATGCTTCAAATCCGCGTATGCCTTCTGTCTATCCTTGGTGGCTTGGATGTTCTGTCTTATTGACTTTACTTGGTCCTCCATCTCTTCCAGCATCTGCCTTGAAGCTTCAACCCTCAAGGTTGGATCTGAGAAGTTTGGGGGACTTCGACAGTCATGACCATACAATGCTTGAAAAGGGGTCATCTGAATGCTTTGTTGGTAAGAAGCATTGTAGCCAAACTCAACCAAGGGCAAGTATTGAATCCACCTTTTTGGTTCACGGGAGCAGTGTGCCCTTAGCATATCCTCGATGACTTGATTGACTTGCTCCGTTTGGCCATCAGTTTGGGGATTACTAAAACAAAGTGGAGTCCCAATGGCTTCAAAGATAGTTCTCCAGAAGTGTGATGTGAAGAGAGAATCACGATCACTAATGATTCTTCTGGGTAACCCATGTAGCTTGAATATCTCCTTGATAAACAACCTTGCAATGTCTGAGGCTTTATAGTTTGTCTTAACAGGAGTAAGGTGTGCAACCTTAGTAAGCATGTCAACCACAACCATGATGGAGTTGTATCCTCCTTGAACTTGAGGTAGGCCAACAACAAAGTCCATACTGATGAATTCCCATTTCATTTGAGGAATGTCAAGTGGTTGCAACTTTCTTGGCATTTTGACATGTTCAGCCTTGATATGTTGACAAGACAAACACTCAGTGACATATTTGAGAATGTCACCTTTAAGCCTCTCCCAATAGTAGCTCTTTCTAACTGCATTGAGAGTCTTGGCATAGCCAGGATGTCCTGAGAAAGGGGAATCATGAGCTTCCCATAGTATCTTCTGCTTAAGTAACTGGCTTGCCAGTATACATAATCTCGTTCTATAGTAGACAAGTCCACTATTGATAGAGAATTCATGATACTTAGCCTGTAGCTTCTAGTCCTGTTCCTTGATAGGGATCTCCCTTAGCATCTTTTGATAAGCTGGATCATGGCATGCTTCTTCTCTAGCTAGCTCAAGTATTGGGTTGTTTGGCATGGATACCTTTGTAGCTAGAGATCTAGCTGTTGATGGATTTTGCAAGATTAGAGAATATTTGATTTCAAAATCATACTCCTCCAGCACTTCAATCCACTAACGTTGCCTCATGTTGAGCTCGTTTTGGGTAAAGATCCACTTGAGACTTTTATGATCCGTCACTAGAGTAAACTCGTTACCCAATAGGTAGTGTCTCCAAAGCTTCAGAGCATGGATGACAGCTAACAGTTCTAGATCATGGGTAGCATAATTCCTCTCATGGCTCTTTAGTTTCCTTAAAGAGTATGCTACAGGATGACCTTCTTGCATGAGCACACATCTTAAGGCAAGCGTGCTAGCATCAGTTACTACTTTGAACTCCTTACAGAGGTCCGGAATTTTCAGTATAGGTGTTGATACCAAACTTTGCTTTAATCTATCAAAGCTAGATTGTTCGGCAGTTGACCATGCAATGGATGTTTGCTTCTTCAGTAAGTCCGTCAGAGGTGCTGCAATCAAAGCATAGTTTTTGATGAAGACCCTATACCATCGTGTCAATCCAAGAAAAGTGCGTATTTCTTTGACAATTGTTGGTATTGGCCATTCTAGAACATCTCTGACTTTGGTTGCCTGACTTTGGTCGGATCTACTGAGATTCCTTCTGCTAATACGATGAATCCCAAATATTCAATCTGACGCTTGAAGAGAATGCACACTTCTTCATCTTAGCATAGAGCTTGTGTGCCCTCATTGTCTCAAGGACTATGCGAAGCTGGGGTTCATGATCTTCTTCCTATTTAGAATAGACTAAGGTGTCGTCGAAGAAGACGAGTACGAAGTCATCAAGATATGGCCTAAAGATATCCTGCATTAACGTGTTGAAGGTGGCAGGTGCATTCGTGAGCCCGAATGACATAACTAGGAACTCAAAGTGTCCGTATCTTGTGTTGAAGGCCATCTTTGGGATATCTCCTTGATCCTTATCTGATAGTAACCAGACCTGAGATCAATCTTGGAGAAGATCTTTGCACCCTGAAGATGATCAAGAAGCTCATCTATTCTAGGAATAGGGTACTTGTTCTTAACTGTTGATTGATTCAACCCTCTGTAATCAATACACAGTCGAAGCATTCCATCTTTCTTTTTCTGGAATAGTATTGGAGCTCCCCATGGTGAACTACTAGGATGGATGTAGCCCTGATCTAGCAGTTGCTTGAGTTGTTCCTTTAGCTCAATTGCTTCTGGGATGGACATTCTATAAGGTCTCTTTGCAATTGGCGCAGCTCCTAGCACTAGCTTGATCTCATGATCCACTTCTCTTTGAGGTGGGAGTTCTGTCAACTCTTCAGGAAATACGTCCGCGTACTCCTTTAGCCATGAAGGTTCTTCACTAGACTCCTGCTTCTGATCTAAATTATTGAGCTTAATCAAGTAGACAGGTAGTCCCTTTCTAACTCCCTTTATAATCCGAGATGCTTTAGCCAATTGAATTTTTGGCTTTCCAGCCTCTCCTTGAGTTGTGACCAATTCCCTTTAGAGTTTCGAAAGGAAACTTGGCCCTTTTCACAATGAATATGGGAATCCTTAGGTTTAAGCCAATCCATTCCGAGTAAACACTCATGGATACCTAGGTTCATGACCCTGAATTTGACTGAAGTCATGACCTCATGACCATTTGCTAATTCCACAAGTAAGGTAGGTGCTTCTATTGTGTCTATTCCTAATCTTCTTGCACAAGCTGGTGAGATAAAGGAATGTTGTCTGCCACAATCAATCAAGGTTTTGAAACCTTTACCTTGATAGTCCGATGGCATTTGAATCACCGAAAACTGGCGATTCAGGCCTTTCTTGTGAAGAGCAACATGGACTGTTGCCCTTTTAAACTCTGCTTCCATGGTCGGATATTCTTCTTCACCTATTTCCCTGTTGGCAACACAGGCGGTTCTTCCTTTGCCTCGGGTGATGGCTCCCATGCCATGACTAGTTCCTTGGAAAGGTGCTTGACGATGTCCTCTGCCAAGCTTCGAACATTGCCTCTTGAAATGAACGGGCTCGTTGCAGTGGAAACAACGGAGATTTCGGTCATTTCTTTGGGTAGGGACAAAGTTGTTGAAATTATTAGTCCTTGCTCTCTTTCTTTGTCCCTGATTTTGACCCTGAACTCTCTTCATTTGAGGGCTATATGCTCCTCTATTCGGGTTATTATAAGACCAAGTTTTGCTACTTCTTGGCCTAGCCTACACCTCCTGAATTATGGGCGCAGCTCGAATGAGTGCGTCTTGTAGATTTATTGGGCACATAGATTCGAGGCGGGTATTCACTAGTGGGTTTAAACTAGCACAAAATTTTAACACCTGCTGTGTCATGTCCATTTGTGGCGCATAGTTAAGAAGTGAAATGAATTTTGAGTAGTATGCGTCAAGAGTGAGTCCCAGCTGTTTCAACTCGTAGAACTCATTCATTTTTTGTGTGCTATACGCAGGTGGTAAGTATCTTCCTTGCATAGATTTCTTCAACTTTTCCCAGGTAACGAATCCCTCTGAGATCTCTTGATCTCTTCACCATTGCTTCCACCAAAGCTTGGCTTTGTTGGCGAGCTTTAGCTTGGTGAGCATAGCCTGGTTGGCAGGTGCAGTACCGGCTGCTTCAAAGTGATCTTCCATAGACTCTATCCAAATCTCAGCATCCTCTTGGACAGTCCTACCTTTCCTGTCAAATTCTGGCGGCTTAATCTGCTTGAGAAGAAACTTATTCTCTTGGATCACGGCAGTACTTGATGTAGGGGCGAACTAGGAATCTGTACCTGGGGTTGTGCCTGGATAGAGGTTTCTTAACGTTATAACTCACTAATCGTTCTGATTTTATATTTCATACCCAACTCAGCTATCAGCCAAGAAACCTAGCCACTTAACTTTTTATCAATTCTCATAGACAAGACAAACATTGATAAAAAGAAGTCTTATTTCATTTATATGGGCATAGCCCTTTCGAAGTACAATATTTCCTGAGATGATAGAGCAACTGTTACATTTAGTTAGGGGAGAATAATGTTGTATTATATTTATCTACGAGAACTGGATAATAGTATGGTTTCGGGTCATGGATCTTCAGGAATCGGTAAGTCATCGGAAGATTAGGGTATCCTTTCCTTTGGTACCCATTCTTCTTATAGTGTCCCAACACCTTGATCCTGTCAGCAGGGACTACGCAGGTCACTTCCATGTATACATATGAGTTCAGCTCAACCCTCCAACCTTCAATATGTAAAGTTGAGTTTACGTGAGCCTCCACAAAAATGAACAGCTTCATGATCTTAAGGTCCTCCAACCATTTAATCCTCTTTAGGTTGGTTCGAAGGTATGTAAACCGGTGGGCAGCTATGTAGTAGATTCTTGAGTCACCCGTCTATCTTCATTCCACATACAAAGGCGATGGATTATAAATACGATCTAGGATGTTCATCATATCGATCCTTTGTCGATAATCCAGGGAATGCATCGTGGTCATAAATATGACTCGGAACATTAAGAACCTATTCCATGCTTCATAATTCTACAAGACAGTATCGAAAGTAAGGAAATGTTCTAAACAACAACATTTGCTTTACTTCTTCTTATTAAGATTTAAAAAACAAATCCTTCGTTGGTTTGCTCTGATACCAATTGTAACGTGTCCACCTATTCCCGTCAGGACAAGTCTTAGTAATCCATCGGAAAGGAGGTCTACAAAGCTCTGCTAGGCACTCCTATGGAATGTTACAGGGTTTGCGATCTAGGACTTTCTGTGTCTGCCACGTAACGGAAGTATTCTAGCCATTCCCACTTAGGACCGACTTGAATGAGGGTTTCCACTAATGGTCATTTCCTAAATGGCAACTAGCGTCGAACCCCTAGCGAACTACTTTACGCAAAAATGCCAGGGCCGAGGCGGATTCATGCTGCACTTGGTTCAAGGAGAATGGGAAATGAGAGCTCGACCTCCCTGCCATAAGGCATAGTCCCATTCCGTTCCCCTAAAACAACGTAAATTGGGATTATTATAACCTAGACTTTAGATCAGCGTCCTTGCTATTCATTTCCTTTAAGAAGATCTCATTTCTGTCCTTTATGATTGAGAAAAGTTCCTGGCCAACCGGGACCACCCATCCGTAGGATGGACCCATGGCCACATCCACCGCACTTTCCTCAGGTTGTTTTAGTTGTCTAATTACCTACCACATTTAGTTGGACATGCATCAAGAAGCTTCCTTAATTAGCCCGTTAGGCATCGGTTCCTTCACGTAATCTTAGCACTTGACATAGAAAAGTAGTGTCAAAAAAGTTCCTTTTCAACAGGTTATCATATTTATCTTTGGAATACATTCATAAAGTCCAGCCCGCAGGCTTATCCATAATCCGCCCGAAGGCTATCCAGTAATCCACAGGGATTACTAATCCAAGATTCCGCCTGTAGACTAGTATGCGGGCCTCGAGATCCAATCCCGAGTCACGTTGGCTTCTTGTGCAGGGCCCGGAAGGCAAGGGATTTACGGCCAGAGCCCCCCCCTGCACCCAAGAGTCCTCCTGCTCCAAGTAGTGCCCAACGGAGAGACCTCACGCGGCGGGTTTGGTCCACCTTCCCGGCGTGGCCCTTGGTTAGGGTCAAGCAAACAGTGGGGGGTAACTGAGGCTGCCTATCCCTTCAGGCCTTCAACCTGAAGCATTAGATATCTTTTCATCCTTTAGTTCCTTGAGCAAACAAAGCAAACAGTGCTCTCTAAACTGTTACAAGCACAATCATTTCCAGTGGTCATTATTTAGCCAACTGCTAAGGAGTGAATCCTTCTCTCCGAATGCATCCAGCATTTGATCCGGGATCAATTGCGACTTGGCAAGATCCCCAAGGGTTTGCTTGTTAATCCCTTATGTCCTTGGTTTAGGGCCTTACCCTATTAACCCAACTTAACCAATACCTTAAGTTCTATTAATAGTAAATCATGGCGAATATGTTGCTCCAAATTATTGATTGGTCCTTTGCTTCCAAGCAAATACCTAATTCCCTTATCTTGGCAATTTTATAAGAGGATGACTATCATCCTCTTGCGAGTTAAACTTGCACAAGAATCTGCCAATCTCATTCCGAGGAATTGGCCATTCTCTTGTGATCAAACCACAAGATCATGCAACGTTGCAACTTGTTGCACAAGTGTTGCATCTAATCCATGGGACTATTTCACCCATCGAACGGCGTCTTCTAATCACAGAATCATGATTAGATAAGAAACAGGGTTTAGGGTGTCTTCATGTCAAACCCCTTCCCAATTTCACTAGGTTGACAATGTTCGGTCCTGGGGTTCCAACTCAATCCAAGTTTCATCTTTTGAACGAGTGATCCTTAGGGTAGAAACCCTAGATCGTTTCTTGCAAGTACATCCTATTGTCCCTACATTCCCTGAATGTGGGCAGTACTTTGGGGTATGAGAGACTTGACAATAAGTGCGACTAGGTCAAGTCCTTAATGTGCTAAATCCTAGTTAGCACTTGGAGTATATTGTATCAATTTAACCATCCTAAGTGAGTCCTTTGCGGTTTAGGTGTTTTGTGTTGTGAAACACGGATCTAGAGCATGGCTATGGTGGTTCAAAGATGGGAAGAAGACTCGTGTAGACATAGACTCAGACACTGACTATCACACAAGTGAATTAGGTTTCAAGATTGAGACTTGAACTCATAAACACAATCTTGTGTGTTGACAATGACACTGACACTTTACTGGAAAGAAAAGAGTACTATCATTGCATTAAGAAAAGGAAGCAAGTACAATGCTTTATAGGAAAGTAGGAAACTGCAGTAGGCACCACTATGCATATGTGATAGGTAAGCCTGCATGTCCTTGGCCCTGAAGCTCCATACAAAGAGGCTGTTAGTGAGTGTGATTGCTGAATCTCAACACCCCTCCTCAATCACAACTAGAAAGGCACAAAGTGTGTAGAGGCTATAATGAGAACCACCTGCAAAGTGTGGGCACACCACAAACATGGTAGACACCAGAGGTTGTCGCAGAAAAAGGCTAAGTGTGGGCACCAAAACATGATGGACATCTAGAGGCTGTAATAGGGGCCTCACAAAGTGTAGAGGGACTGTAGTGCCAAGTTACATGAGGAGTTTACAAAGCTTATGGCAAGAAGCATTAGGGCTAGGAAATACAATGCTTTTAAAACAGTCTATCAAAGTAATGAGAGTAGAAGGACTGATGAGACTTGTCCTTCCTATCCTAGTGGTCTTCATCTTCATCTTCATCTTTATCTTTTGGTCCATGGTCTTCTTCTTCTTTCACAGTTGCAAGATAGGCTTTTTGGGACCTCTTCCTAGCATGATGAAACTTCTCAGTGTGTCCGGTCCTTTTGCAGAAGTCACAGAAGAGCGATTCCGTTTTACCTTTGTATTTGTTGTTTACATATAACATTTGTTCATCCTTTGAAGTGCTAGGCTCTTCTTTGCTTTTGAGTTTCTTTTCTTTGCCATTTGTGATGGCCCAGAGACCCTTCTTCATCAGGATGAGCTTGATGCGGGTTTGCTAGGTGTGAAACCCGACTCCCTTGAACCGAGCATTTGGAGAGTCTTTTCCCATGTTGGATGGCTGGAGCAACATCAAATCAGCTCCAAGATTCTCAGATTTTACAAGTGAAGGAGCAGATTACAATGTGTCAAGAGACACAAGTAATGGTAGTGTGAAAACACACTATGTAGAGACTTGATTTTGAGCTTGAATCTTCCTTGCTCGGGGTCGTCAATCCTTCTTCAATCTTCTCATGTCCTTCCCCTCCTTGATTTGGTGTTGGGATAGTAGATCACAGTGGTAGTGGGGTGCTCCAGGTGGCAGGAGAGAGAAAATGATGAGATTTTTGAGCTTTGATGAAACTGGCTATGGCTGACAGTTTAGGGTTTTAGATAGGGGCTTGGTTTTTTGCAGATTGCAGGAGCTATAGTTGATCATTTTGAATTTTTTTAAATAGGAATGAAGCTTACTTCAAGCTCTTTCGAAGCCCTATCCTGCTCATCAAGATTGCAGCATGTACAGCGCGCACGCAGAGCGGACGAGCAGACCAAGCGGCACAGATTTCATCAGCAGCCAATTTTGACAATGCCATGCTGGTTGATCAACAATGTGGATGATTTTTGTGCCAAGAGGGAGTGCCCTAAGTAGAGGAAGATATGTCTAGAAGAGAATTCATGAATATATGCTCTACAGAGAGAGATATGAAGGCTCCATGGAGGGTATGTCCTACAGGTCACAGTTGAAGTCTATGGTAGTGACTAAGAATTTTCACAATGCTGAGCTTTAGGTAGCCAAATGTCATGGATTGATGTGATACATGAAGCTTTGTGAATTGGGAAATACTTTTCCAGAAGGAAACTCCAAGATATTTGACCTGTGGAGTGAGATATAAGCGACTCAATCTGACAGGGTGCTGTTGGCTATGGCTGCCATGGAAGCTCAAGTGAAGATAGAGTTGGGAGATGAAGTCATGGGATGAAATTGAGCTGACCAAAGGTTAATATGAGTTGAGAGAGAGTAGAGGAGAGCTAAGCCGAGCTGAGCCATGCTCGACTGGGCTCTGATACCATGTTGTGAAACACAGATCTAGAGCATGGCTATGGTGGTTCAAAGACGGGAAGAAGACTCATGTAGACATAGACTCAGACACTGACTGTCACACAAGTGAATTAGGTTTCAAGATTGAGACTTGAACTCATAAACAAAATCTTGTGTGTTGACAATGACAATGACACTTTACCGGAAAGAAAAGAGTACTATCATTGCATTAAGAAAAGGAAGCAAGTACAATGCTTTATAGGAAAGTAGGAAACTGCAGTAGGCACCACTGTGCATATGGGATAGGTAAGCCTGCATGTCCTTGGCTCTGAAGCTCCATACAAAGAGGCTGCTAGTGAGTGTGATTGCTGAATCGCAACATTTTGGGTAATCCAATTTACTTGTCTTACGACAAGGACGAACTATTCCTAAAGATATTGTCTTGATCAAAGAGGGGAAAAACTAGTTGCATTACATCATAATTCATGTAAGCACACGATTCATTTCCTCTAGATTCGCAATCCCTAACTTTTCTAGTTAAGACCAAGCACATGTTAAAATTCGCATAACTTCCATTGATCCTACTAGGACATGCATTCACGATTCATGCTACTAAGCTTTTAAGGTTTTATGTTAAAATGAACCAGGCAGCCTTTCCCTAACTTCATTTCTGAATGAAATATTCGTACACTGATTGAGCATTACGCAACCTTTCCTATCTACTACGTAGTTAAATGAGATTTATGCCAATTGAAACTAGAGTTAACCTACTTCATGCAACCCTTAGAATCTTTTCCATGCCTTGCAATTTCCTATGGTTGACAATGACTTTTTTTTTATGAATCATTACGAATAAGGTTTGTCTAAAATGTGTGACATGCGATTTAATATTTCCATGCATAATCAAAGGTGTACTACAATAATCTTGACTTTGTAATGATAGTCATTAGTTGTTCTAGATTCGTTACTTTGCAATGCACAAAAGCAACTTGCTAAAAAATGCATAGACATCTTATGTTCTTTTTCGTTCATTCCATTGAAAAATACAAATGACCAATCTTCAATCGTGAGTTACTTCTTTTAAAAATAGCAAATGTAATTCATTCGCATCAAACTAGGTGGATTTGACAAGCATAAGTGCATCCTAATTCCATGAATTAACCATGCATAATTGCAATACTTCGACATAAATCAAAAAATAGGAAGAAAACCTGGACTTGTGGGTTCGGTGAAATATCCACATGAATATTAGGAGATCCTCCTGCGGTTGTGCCTTGTGACTTTTTAGGGGTTATCATAAGTTCAACTTCTGGTTAGCCTTCATGGATTTTGAACTTCTTGCCTTGGCTCGCAATCTTATGATGTTGGCCCGTCTCCCTCATACGTGCAATTTCCTTTGAGGTATGGCTTCCTTGAAGTTCCGACTTGCGGAATTTGGCTTTGGAAGGCCTTAGGGTTCTTGTGAGGGCCCTTGGGAAACGGAGGCTTGAGAGCTATTCTTCACCTTGAAATTCGGGGGTTAGGAATGGTTTTGTGGGCCTTGTGGAAAAGGGAACTCTAAATCCCAAGCCTAGGGGCTTGTGGGTGATTGGTGGAAAGGCTTTATACTTAATTTCTTCAAAATCCCAGGAGTTTAAGGAAATCCTCTTCAATGGGCTTATGGGGGAAATCGAGTGGAAAGGGCTTTGTAGCTTCCTCTCCTTCAAAGTCTCGGAAAGGCGTATTAGGGAACTAATGGGAAGGCCTTATAGGCTTCCTCTTCGAAGCTCGGGGGAGGGGGGGGTAATATGGATTTATGGAGATCCAATGGAAAGGGGGGCTTAGAGAGTCCCCTTAGAAGTTTCTAAGAAGCTTCTAACAGCTTCTGTCAGTTATGTGGCGACGTGGAAGCCTATGGCTTAGTTGGTGGCTTTCGGCGATGGCAGCGGTGGCCTCAGTCACAGGCGACGGCAGACTTACACAGCTCCTCCACCCACGCAGCTTCGACATCTCCTTCAGCTCCTTTCAAGATGACGACCTCGCATAGTCTGACAGCCTCTCCCTTCTCTGACGCTATTAACCCCAAGTTGAGATGGCGGAAAAAGGAAGGAAAAAGTAGAAAAAAACATGGAAAAAGAGCAAAGACACACATGCGGCCTCCAGAGCTATGCCGGGGCAAAAAGCACAATTTTAAATGAAAGGCGCCTCAAAAAACTTGGAAAACTCTTGTAAAAGAGCGCCAGGCTCCCTCCTGTGCCAATTGTAAAATATTAGACGGGTGTAGGCTAGAGGCATAAGGCTAGAAGAGGGAAATGGAAAAAGGACCTTGCCACAATGGCCGGTCATGTAAAAAAGGGATGGGTACCCATGGGATTTTAGGGCTTGTATATAAAGTTCAAAAAATGAATGGAAGCTCATTCTTTAGTGTGTGGCTAACAAGAGATCTCTTCTTCTTCTCTTCTCCTCATCTTCTTTCTTGTGTGTGCTCTTGAGAGAGGGAGTGTGAAAGTGTGAGGGAGTGAGTGTGTGAGAGTGAGGGATCAAGAGGGTGAATCTCTTCACCATCTCCTCTTCTCTTCTTCTCTTCTTCTCTTCTCTTCTCTTTTCTCGTGCACACGGCTATGGAGGATGGAGCTTGGAGATGGAGGAGGCTTGAGGATGCTTGAGCTCGCATCTAGGATTGTGGAGCTACCGGGGTGTGCGAGAGAGGAGGCAACTCGTATCGGCATCAAGGTAAGCTCACTACATTCATAGGATCGACGGGGTGTGCGAGAGAGGAGGCAACTCGTATCGGCATCAAGGTAAGCTCACTACACTCATAGGATCGACGGCGTGTTGGCTAGGTGAGAGATAGCCATTAGAGCTTGCTTGAAATGCTTGAAGCAATAAGCGGTCCGTGGGTCTTGGCGGTTGAGCGTGAGCTCCCACTACATTTTGGTTCCATTGCCGGGACCAACGGATTCAAGCTTGAGCACTTGCACGCCTCATATCGAGCATCGAAGTAAGGGATTCATCCCCGAAACGGAGTTTGAGATAGGTAAGAAGTTTGGGTGTTTTTGATCTTCAAAAAAAGTAAGTATTTTTGGGATATTTTGTTTGTTTGATGATTGGGAAACATGGAGAAATTATTTCAAATTTTTTCTTTTGATTCTTGTTGCATTTAGCGTAGGTTAGGATTAGGAAATCACACCAGAGAAGGGCAGGGTTTACTATTGCAAAACAAGGCAAAATAGGACAAAAATCGTGCAAAAAATGGTAAAAACCTAGCTGGTGATGCCTAAGATCGGCAAGTGAGTGATTGGGGGCATCAACACCATACCTGGGA
Organism: Lygodium microphyllum; assembly: GCF_053477565.2. NCBI lineage: Eukaryota > Viridiplantae > Streptophyta > Polypodiopsida > Schizaeales > Lygodiaceae > Lygodium > Lygodium microphyllum. The sequence continues at coordinate 35,370,781 of NC_141141.1, forward strand.
AGGGGTATAAGAGCCAAGAGGCCAAGGGAGAGCTCATTTGTGACCATTTGAGAGAGAGAGAGAGAGAGAGAGAGAGAGAGAGAGAGAGAGAGAGAGAGAGAGAGAGAGAGAGAGAGAGAGAGAGAGAGAGAGAGAGAGAGAGAGAGAGAGAGAGAGAGAGAGAGAGAGAGAGAGAGAGAGAGAGGAGAGAGCCATCGCACGATTCGATCCGATCGTACCATCGATGAGCCTACTACTCTATTCAGGTATATGAATCCCTTCCCCTATCCCCCTGGATAGGATCTGGAGGTTTATGCTTGCTATGATTGATTAAATCACAAGAATCAAGCAAAATTGACCTCTCGCTGTTGTCGTCGCGCCGCGTTTGGCCCATCCAAGTGGTCACTTTTGGGCCGAGTCCTAGAATTAGCTCTTGGCCCTCTTTCGTTCGGCCCACTCGGCCTGAAATCCTAATCGGCCCTCGGCCCAAACCTGCTTGGCCTGCCTGAGTCGACCATTTGGACCATCGATTAATTTGGCCCGTCCGAGCCATAGGATTCGGCCCTCGACCACCATGTGTCACAAATTTGGCCCTCGGCCCTGTCCGAGTGACCCACTCGGACCTTGCGACTCGGACCAATTGGGCCGAGTGTAAATTTTTATCAAATTCTCAGAAATTTGACCTGACCCGACTAGAGCTCAACAATGCAAACTGTCGAAAGTCCTTCTGATGCTTAGAACTTGATTCTGGCACACGGAATAGATGAAATCGTAGGGAGCAGCCGCTTAGCAGCTTGAAGTAGGCAGCAGTGAGACCCAGAGACCTAGACGCAAAGCGCTGAGTAGTTAAAACCTGATTGGCCAAAAACAAACAAGAAAACATATTAAAAAAACCCTGAACCCTGTCAAGGCGGCCAGAAAATTGTCCAACAAGCCTATCAGGCCCGAAACAAAGCGAGAGTGTGTAAGACGCTGCGAGATTGTTTGCTGTACTCACCTTGAATTTCCGCACTTGAATGCACTTAAGGAAATTGAAAGCTTGATTGAGCACAAGTGCACAAGAAGCGGCACGCACACTGAGTGACCATAAATTGAGGATTGTATTTAATAACTGAAGGAACTCACTCAGATAAATCACTCAAGGAACCCACCAGTAGGAGAGGACCCAAGATGTAGACAAACCATCATCGCGCGAAGTAGGACCAAGCAGGTGGCATCAACGACATGGATTTGACAAATCTACTCAACCTGATGGACAGCTTGGTGGAGCACGATAACACGACTATGGCAGAATAAGGCTCAGACCATAGGTCTAATGAGGAACTCAACTTGAACGTCTTTCCGGAGGCTATTCAGCAGTTGGTCAGTAGCTACGATGCACACGCCCAGTACGAGCACCGTGGCGGGCAGGACATCAGACGCTATCATCGCAGACCTAGAGGAAGAGAGAAAACTAGCCCACAAGGCTTTGCAAAGCATAGTTGAATACAATAGGGACCAACAGGCTAGGAGCCAAAGGCAAAGTACAGAGTTGCGTGAGGTACAGGGAGTGCTGAAGTTAGCAGGTAGAAACCGAACAGATCACGAGAGAGCCCTAGAAGGAGACTTGACATTGAGCGAGCTTCTCATGAAGCGATTGCTAGATAACACGGCAGCAGAGCAAAGTGCCGCGGCACTAGTGACATCGCTGCTCGCAGGATTAGGAGCGAACCAAGGCTAAAAGAGCCAGTCTAAAATCCCTATTGTTGCCAAGCAACTCGACAAATACCAACCCCACGATGATCCATACAACTTTGTAGAGCAGTTCGAGCAAGTCTACGAAGCCAACGGCCTTAACGACTTGACTCAATGCTCTCAAGCATTCGGGCTCTACTTAGGTGACAAGGGAAGGACTTGGTATGCAAGCCTAGATGTCATAGAACGAGCCAACTTCAGTGGCCTCAAGGATCTCTTCATTAAGAGATTTGTCGAGCCTGGATACTTCGATAATCTGCTAGTACGCTTGATAAATGTCAAGCAGAAAGAGAAGGAGGACATTCGCGACTACGTAACCCATGTGAGGAGTCTCTTCAAGAGAATCCCTATGGGCGAGCGACCGACTGAAAGAGCAATTTCGACTGTATTCATCAACAGAATTTGAGACGAGGAGTTATATAAGGCTTTGGCAAGCAATTTGAGCTTGTAGCGAGACGCTGCTAGAGTGTTTGAAGAAGCCATCAGAGTTGATGATCAGCTGAAAGAGCAGAGCTCGAGGAGCTCGAACCTAGAAGAGACCAACTTGTGAAGCTCAGAGAGAACGTCAGCCTCTAGTGAGCGATCACTCCCATCATCCCAAGATAAAGAGAAGGCCACCGAGACGAACCAAGACTTGGCTGATGTAAAGATGGAGTTAGCCAAGTTGCAAGACATGCTGAGATGACCAATGCGCCCACACGTCCAATGCATGTACTGTGGCAGAAACCACTTGCCAGCCGAGTGTCAAGACCCTAGGTCAAGACCTTGTGCTAACTGTGGTAGGTTCGGTCATGACATCGCGCATTGTAGATTACCAAGAAGACTTCCGTACTCGCAACCCTACGGCCAGCCTTATTTAGCAAACAGGCTGTAGCCATTCTTCGGAAGGGGAGCCCCATTGGCCCTTCCTGTGCCTAATGACATTAAGCCAGCTATTCCTAGGATGGACATAAACCCTACTGGCATACCCAGACCACTTTGTCCTTATGTGACCCATCCACTGAGTGATGCTCCAGTCCACTATGTGGAAGAACCAAATAAGGAAGAAACTTACATATGCCCTTACGTCTCGCATGATGATGAGGGCAATGCTGTCCTCATGGATTATCGCCCCGTGCACCGGTGATGGCGTTAGGAAGAGGACGAGGTAGAGGCCTAGGAGGGCAAACGCAGGATCCAATCGCCTGTTGGACTTGTGTCACCCAGGTCATGTCTCATCACGCTGCCCTGAAAGGGAGTAGCAAAATAGAGAGAAGGTTGACCAAAGGTGCGCTGAGTGCGGAATCACTTACCTCTTCGTCGATTGCCCAAGGTGAAAGCCGTCTTCTAGCTCAGCCAATGTACCATCTGTCCCATTGGGACTGTTTGGTGTCGAGAACCTCGATGGGGAGGCTACACCTATCCCATTGTGGGTTATGACACTCGTGCCCAGACAAAGCAGGCCGGCATATCATTGCCAAGACCTAGCAACCTTGACGCAGCTTCGATAGGGAAGAAAAGTTGCAGGGGGAAGAAAAAGATGTCGGAAGCTAAAATCGCACTAAAAATGGAGAGTGCTACAACTTTGCCTGCTGGAAAGAAGGTCTTTGACGCAGAGGCAGAGACTTTAGCCCCTAAGACGGCCGAAAAGGAAAGTGCTAAGGTAGGGGAATACCCACATCTGAAGTGACAGTTAGAGGCCATAGAAAAAGTGAAGAAATGGGTGAAGGAGGCTCAAGAGCATCTAAAAGATGCTGAGTCCATCATAGAGGACGAGATCGATGATCTCTCCAGCATAAGCACACCAATCTCACCTCCTCAACCAAAGTCGAGAGAAGCAACTGCACCACAAGTAGTGCCGCTAAGGCCAAGCCTTGATGCTATATGGCCGCAGATCAGTCACATCCATTGGCTAGGACAATCCAGGTTAGGAGAAAGACGAGCACCCAACGATCTCCTGACCACGTTGGTGACTACCGATGTAACACTTAGCCTAGGAGATCTGCTTAGGCAGCATCCCACCCTATGGCAAGATCTTAAGCAGTGGGTTGAAGGGTCACGAGAGTAGGTCAAGGCAGACCTTCATGACCATGATGCAGATACGCAAATACCGAATTTGACGCTGCACTCTATGCCTAAATCCTTACACGTCAATGCCTTCTGGAAAGGTTCCGAGATGCATGTGGTCTTACTGGTTCTAGCCCTAGGCGATACAACGAGAAAGGGAATTGTGGACACGGGAGCTGGGGTTAGTGTGCTTAGCCACGCGGTGCTTCAGACTTGGGGAAACTTGCCTATTAAAACTGTTAGGTTTTATTGTCACATTAGCAAATGGTGTGAGAGTCAAGCCATTCGGGGTGCTTAAGAATTGGCCAGTGAAGATTGCAGGTGTCCAATTCTCTGTGGACTTTATAGTCATGAAGGGAGTGGACTACGATATCCTATTAGGCCAACCCTAGATGCGCAATGCTAGAGTCATCGAAGATTGGGGTAACGGCTTGATCTTCCTTGGCAATAGAGCGGATGCAGTGAGAATAGAGATGGACACTTGGAAGACCTCACCAGTCAACTTAGATGCCATCTCTGCTATGCTCAAGGGTAACACCCAGGTTAAGAAGTCCTATGGGCCCTTGACCAAGTATATCCCATGCCCAGAGAACGAGCAGGATTGGATGCACGTCCTTGCTACAATCGACCTGCCGTTCTCAAATCATGAGGCGTATGAGCCAGCCATCAAAACAATCGGCAAGTCTAACGACACACTCTCCGTACCAGTCTGCATGATGGCAGGAGCCCTTCGTGGGAAACCTAAGCCTGTCAACTTCCAAGTTCCAACCAACAAAAAGGAACTCTAGGAGATACTGGAATACCTAACAGACCAGCTAGCTGGCAATCCAGCTGCAAATTTCAAACCACTCCAGGATCTCTTAGATGAATCCAAGTGGCAATGGATCAGAGTGCATGACTTAAACCTCATGTATAACTGGGCCCTAGTTCCTGACCAACGACAAGAGATATACTAAGACCTAGGAGATGACGAGCAGTCTGATGAAGAGGATTCTAACGACGAATACGAAGACTGCCAATCCTTCAATGACGAAAGTGAGGGTGAGGTAGATACCGTGGAATATGACACTGAAGGACAAGAAATAGAGCAAATACGAGCAGACTCCAAGCCGTAGAAAAAGAGTATCTTCAGGATAGAGCGAGGAGTCATGCGCATGGAATGTGATCGTGCCTGGTTGGAACACATAGGAGCCATAGACCTGGAGCAAGTAGGCACCTGTGTTTTGCCCAAAATCTAGAGCTTCACAAAGAAGAAAGTGTAGAGGTAAGAAGAATGCTCAAAACCCTAATCACTCTTACCAAGGAGCTTCAATGGAGATGAAAATTCACCACTATAGAGAAGAGAGAAAAAGTGGTATGATGCTCAACTTTTGGGTCAAACTAATTTCATGAGAGGGAAAAAAACCAAAATTAAAAATTCTCCAAAAAAGGGAGGAAAATACGAGGTGGGAGAAACTCAAATTTTGTGTACTATTCATTCTCCATTTTTTAAAATCCCCAACTACCCCCTTTTTAATTAAAAATCCAAGATTTGGAGAGAGAAGATTCACCCTCCATGGATGTCAACATCTAGCCTTCCTATTGGACAATCCAAAAGGCCCACATCTTAAACTATATTATTTTTAAGGGCCCATTTGTGAGTTTATTTTTTTCCTAATGTAGGATCTGACTTTGCATTATTGTAGTTAGAAGAAGAAGCATCAATAATCTTTGAAAGCTTAACAATATCTACCCTCATATTCTCATATACTACAATGCATGTGGAGCTAATAAGTAAGTGATTAATGATCAATTATCTATAATGTTATTGTCCACATCAAATGCTCATAATAGTACAAAACAAAAAAAAAGCAATATATGGAACAATCCATAGAACAAAAAGACAAAAAAAGCAATATTACAAATCATGGAATAATTAATCATTTAGAATGTAAATCCTAAATATATGATATAAAGTGCAATTAAAAATGAAAAGATATGCACTCACATGTGAATGCTATCACTATATCATTTCAACAACTATATAGACACACTACTTATTTTTGCATTGAAGTGAAAGTTTGTAAAAAATCAATATCTTGCAAATGCATCATGATTTTATCTCAAATAATTTATCTAATTTTAACAAATACCTAATGGATGTAGCATGAAAGGGTTGTGAATATACGCGTAGGTATACATGCAATAGTAATCTAAAAACAGAGAGCTTTTACACCTCACAAACATACACTAACAAATGTGACATGAGTACTATGTACACATAGTTATATTGCAATTTGTATAAGTAGCTATATTTATATGCATGGAAGCTTTGAACATAATGTAATTTAAGATGTGGCAATTCGCAAACAAAGTGATAAATTTAAATATATAAGCATAACATTAATGCACATGTTTAAACTAGTGAGACCAACTAACACTAATAAACCAATTTTGCCCAGACATCTAATTAGCATCAAACAAAGACCATACCATTAACTAACATTGCCCAAGCTAGGATGTTAGTCCATTTAAAAAAAGATTATACATATTTAATTGCTATTGTCTAACCTATTGCTTCACCTCTAGGATATCTACATCCCATAAGAGGACCAAATTCTCAAGATGTAAAGCACTTTGTAATTGCCCCAATGTTAAAAAAAAAACAAGGACTAAGACTAGTAGATAACCATGGGTTATATTTTTCTCTCACTAGAAACAAGCAACCCATTCTTTTTTGCTCTCTATTTTTAGTAGCTTTATACAAAGAATGAAACCTAGCTAATCAAAAGATTCTCAGAATCATCTACTCAATGCATGAAATACTCTTGGGATGTTCCCTAGTCAGAGAGTTATTCACCCAAGAAGGTTTAACTCCCCAAGAGACTCACCCAAAAGCTAAAAAAGTGACAAACGTGACTAGTGTCCTTTATATATAGAGTTTTTTCCATATCTGGATAGCCTATTGGGCTTTTTTGATATCCCAGTGTGGGCCTATTGAGCATAGGTGAATGGGCCATCTAAGATGTATATAATTATTGGTGGGTTAACTATCATAGCATATTTCACCTTGTTAAATAGAATTTTAATGTTATAAAATTTTAGAGTTAATAACATGCTATTGTATCAAGACCACAAAAAAATAATCACATTATCATGAATCCATGTGTTCAAGTGATAATGAATGATACAAAATTCATTTACAAAGATATGCAAATCAAGAAACTCAATGTTTCTTTGGTTTCCTTGATGGTAGAGATGAGGACCCTTCAAATGCAAAAAAGAGTTCTTTCTTTGACTCGAATATGAGGTGATTGCCCTTCAACTCTTTGACTCAAATATGAGGCACTTGCCCTTTAACTCTTCCTACAATAGAAGTTGTTCAAACACCTTTCCAAGCTCACCTAATGCAATGAGTGTGCATATTGCTCCACCAGGTGCTTTGTTGAACATGTAAGAAATCTTTTGCTGCTTCATAAGCACCAACTTCTCCATGCTAGACATTATAGCTATTCTATGTAAGGGTGCAAATTTCATAAATACTCAACTCTTCATTATTGGTCTTTGGCCAACCACTTCACAATGTTGACTACCCCTTGTAGCTAGCCAAGATGCTATTCATGCACGTCATAATGTGGAAAATGCTAGACTTATTGTCAAAGTAGACCCACCATTCCACTAAGGGAATTTTGGAAAAAGGTGTGACCATCACAAAGGATGATTTGTTGTTGGCATTGTAGGATGCAACATTAGACTTGCATGCAAGAGAAGAGGCCTTCAAGAACAAGTTGACCCAAAGTGAGATGGAGTTTCAACAAGTTTTGCAATCCCAAACACCACCACAAATGCATGCATGCATTGACAAGCATATTTAGATGCTCACACAGACTACTGAATGTGTGGAGTTCCATGTTGTGAAGGGTGCTTTTGAAGGGGCATTACCGTGGGACCATGATGTACTTTATTCACACACCATCATACAAAATGTAGATACCCCATGTGCTTGAGCAATATTTATATGGGTGCTTCATGCCATTTGATAAAGAAATAGGCTCATACTTTTTGTTGTGTTGGCATCACATACACCTTGCTTGCCTAGTTTGATAGATGATTCTATATCTAATAATTGTCCCACCTACAACATGTTGTTTCCTAGATGCTTGTACAAGATATTTAGAATGCCTTATACACAACCTCAAGAGGGCGAACAAGAGAGCACTCCTAATTCTATTTGGAACTTGCTTGATTAAACCTAATTAAAGATTGCAATGTAATCTTGTTTGTACACACACTGAATGATAAGCACTAGCAAAAGTAATGTAATCGTTTCATTCTCTATTTCTTTTCATTTGTCAAAAGTTATCAACTATGGACACAATGAATACTTCTTTCACTATACAAGTTAAGTGTGGCATTGCAAATTGATTAAGTACATGTGAATCATTTACAATGGTTAGATTTTTTGCATCCTTACTAGTAGAGAGGTGAAGCTTGAAGGATATTGTGTGGGACCAAGTCATTCTACGAGCAGGATACTCCTCAATGTTTACGGACCAAGTCATTCTACGAGCAAGATACTCCTCAATGTTTGCGTCCATACCTCTAGATTCATTTGAATCTCAATTCCATTGCAACTATGTGACTCTGACCCTTAGAATGGTTGACCCCATCAGAGATTGATGCCTCTATCTCAGTATCATCACAAGTGCACATCCACAAGGGCATACCCTCATCATATTCATTTCTCTCAAGAATCCACAAGATCCTATCATTGTAATACATGTATACCAAATTCTTAGCCTTATCTACCAATGGTGATCTAGATTCAAACATCTAAAGTTATGTTTATAATGGAAAGAGTGTCCAAGAAGGTTACCATTATTAACTCCAACGCGTGAGGGCTTTGCTCAAATGTAATGTGCTCTCCTTATTGCTTTAGATATTATTTCAATATTATATTGTAAAATTTGATGCTCTAGATTGATAATACATTGGGCTTTTGAGATCTAGACAAAGGTTAATTTGTGTTTTTAAAAATCAATCAAGTATTAATATGAGAAGATGTGAACATAGAGTCCAACATTATGATCCCAATGCTTTGATTTGACCTGAATTTTGAACTCTAGATTGAAAATTATAGATATTTGAAGTTCTATCCATGTGCAGGAAATTTCTTTGCTTTTTTGTTAAAATATTGAGGTTGCATGCTAAGGAGGATCACCGATGAGCAAATAGACAATCATAATGAGGCATAAGCATTCACAAAGAAGAACAACTAATATTATCCAAGCATAATGCAAGTACAAATGAACGATAATGGTTGATGAAATGAGTGTGGGGATGAGTGCCTTTTATAGGCTTATAGCAGGTGGTATTGGTAGGTGGAAAAAGGTGGAAAGGGACCATGGTAATCACCAACTATGGTTTTAATAAACCATGCATACATGACTTAGTCTAAGGCTTTATTTGCAATGTTTTTCTTTGCCTTGTTTGTTCCTTACAAAGAGGCTATGGTGGATGTGATTGCACATTTCTCGACACCCCTCCTCAATCACAACCAAGAAGGACTTTTAGTATACAGAGGCTGTCATAGAGGCTATCATGAGTAGAACCTTGCTAAGTGTAGACATGGAAAGAACCAACCATACAAAGCTAGAGGTTGTTACAAGGCCTCACTAAGTGTGTAGAGACTGTAGTGTGCAAAGGTTGCATGAGGAGTATAGGAGCTTATGGTGGGAACATTAGTTAAGTCCACATTTTAAACTTAAAAAAGTCTATCAAAAAATGAGCTACAAAAGAGGGATTGGTGAGTCCTATCCTTTTGTTCTTGGGGTTCTTCTTCTTCTTCTTCTTCTACATTGTTGTCTTCATCTTCTTTGACTGTAGCAAGATATGCTCTTTGAGACCTTTTCTTAGCATGGCGAAATTTCTCAATATGCCCAATTTTCTTACAAAAGTCATAGACTATGCTCTTCTTCCCTTTCACATAGAGGAGTTGTTGATCTCCTCTTGGGATGCTTGTTTCTCCCTTGCTCTTGATCTTCTTTTCCTCTTCCAGGAGAGAGGCTTTGATATCCACAAGCTTCGGCTTTGGCATGTTGACTAATGTGGTAGATACATTATCAAACTTGAGTGGAAGACTCTTGAGAAGCACTCCAATGCAAATGTCTTCATCCATCTTCAAGTTGATTCCTGCAAGTTGTGTCAACAAGCTTTCCATATAATTCAAATGAGTTGCAAGTGAGGTACTACTTTTCATGTCAAGCCTAAAAAATTCAATTAGTAAGCCATATTTGGAGGATTTTGAATGATCTCCAAACAGGGTTTCTTATTGATCCCATGTTGCATGAGAGGTTTCACAATCATCAACATGATGAATGTAGCTGTCATCAAGTTCAAGCTTGATAATAGCTTGAGCCTTATCATCATTTTTATTCCATATGAATAAAATTGTAGCTTCCCTTGGTTTCTTCTCTTGACCACTTGTGATTGATCACAAGCCTTTCTTCATCAGGATCATTTCCTAGTTTGCCATGTTTGGAATCCAACACTATTGAATCAAGTTGTTAGTGATTCCTTGCCCATGTTGAGGTTGCAAGATCAACAGCAAATCAACTCCAATTTTTTTAAGATTTGAGCAGCAAAGAGTTGAACACAAGTGCCAAGAAGCACTAGGTGATTAGTATCAAGAGAGACTAAGTGACTAGGTGACCAGTATGCCCTTTGAACTTGGGATCTTCAAGGTCTTGCAAGTTCGTGGTCCGAGACTTTCCCTCCTTGATTTGATGCTGCAGTAGCAAAATAAACTCAGGTTTGATCAGAGGAAAAATTGATTGTGTCAGATGACACAGTGACAAGGTTCACTAGATCAATGTCAAGAGACACTATGCTTGATTATGCTTCAATCTTGCAAAAAAATCATCACCAAGATCTCCCCTCCTCAATGATTTTTTGTGAGAATATATGCCAAATCCAATGATATTTGAATGGTAACATTGTGGCCTAAGTGGTAAAGGAGAAAAATGAAGTGAAATAGAAACTTGAAGTTTGATGGCTATGGTTGCCCTTTAGGGTTTTCAGACAAGGGCCTAATTTTTCCCTGATTCCAGCTCATAGAGGTGGCTATTTGGAAAACCCTCTGAGAGGGAGAGAGCCTAGGTATGGGTCTTCAAAAGCCCCATGAAGATAGTCAGATGGCAGCGTGTGTAGATGGATTGAATAGTACGAATAGAAATGATGTAGATCTGGGAAATGATTCGTTGCAGGTGCAATGCTAGAGTTAAGAGGTGACAATGTCATGCCATGAGATGATAGAGAGGAGTGCCCTAAGTCAAGGAAGATTTACCCAGAAGGAACCACAAGTTGAAATGGACTGTGGGAAGAGAGATTCAAGTCCTCCACTGAAGGTGGGTGGCTATGGAGGTAGGTGAGAGATTCATGGGAAAGTGGAGGGAGCCAGAAATTTAAACTGGAATGACCCAATCAGTGGCCTAATGACTCGTTAACTTGAGACCCACTCTCATAGCATGTTAAAATATTGAGGATGCATGCTAAGGAGGATCACTGATGAGCAAATAGACAATCATAATGAGGCATAAGCATTGACAAAGAAGAACAATTGATATTATCCAAGCATAATGCAAGTACAACTAAATGATAATGGTTAATGAAATGAGTGTGGGGACGAGTGCATTTTATAGGCTTACATCATGTGGTATTGGTAGGTGGAAAAAGGTGGAAAGGGACCATGGTAATCACCAATTGTGGTTTTAATAAACCATGCATACATGACTTAGTCTAAGGCTTTATTTGCAATGTGTTTCTTTGCTTTGTTT